>NC_140580.1:417570325-420014089 GCF_964204655.1 Triturus cristatus
ATTACTACAAGTAACAGAAAATTATCTCTCTGTTCCCTTTTCCCTCCAAAGTCCTAAAAATAGCCATCAACCATCAAGTCACTGAATACCTGGAGAACCACAACCTACTGGACACCTCCCAATCAGGTTTCCTCACTAACCACTGCACCAAAACTCCCCTGATCTTCGCAAATGATGACATCAGAACTCTCCTCACCTGGGGAGAAACTGCAGCCCTGATCCTCCTCGACCCACCAGAGGCATTCAATACTGTATCCCACCACACCCTAATCAAGAGGCTTCATTACGTTGGTATCCAAGGTGACACCCTCAAATGGATTGCTTTCTTCCTCACCAGAAGAATTCAGAGTATCCGCCTACCTACTTTCACCTTGAAACCCAAGAGCATCTTCTGCAGTGCCCAAAAGGCTCATACCTCAGCCCCACTGTATTCAACACCTATATGACCCCACCAGGCCAACATCATCAGAAAATCAATCAATCAGTGATCTTATAAAGCATGATTACTCACCTGTGAGGGTCTCAAGGTGCTAAGTGGGGTGTGGGGGTGTGGGTCTGCAGATCAGTCACAAAAGCCAGGTCTTGAAATCCTTCCTGAATTGTGGCAGCAATGGTGATTGCCTGAGGGAGTTCTAGGTTTTCGCAGCAAGGTAGGTGAAGGATCTGACTTCAGCCGTGGTCTTGCGGATCCATGGGATGGTGGCCAGGGCCAGTTGGGCAGAGAGAAAATGTCTGGTGGGAGTGTCGAAGGACCCATGGACTGAACATCATTTCCTATACAGATGAGACACAGCTCATACCCTTGCTGTCAGACCACCCTTCCATCACAAGAGCCAACGTCACAGATGCATGACAAGCATGGCTGATTGGATGAGAAACAACTGCCTGAAACTCAAGACTGACAAAACAGAGGTACTGATTTTCAGGAGCAACACCTCCCCATGGAACTACGCCTGGTGGCCCTCTGAACTATGACCCTCACCCACATCGATGGACCATGCACGCAACCCTGGCATTATCCTTGACAGCAAACTTACCATAAAAAGACAGATAAATGCAGTCTCATCCGCCTATTCCACACTCTTTGCATGCTAAGGGAAATCTTCAAATTGCTCCCCTTCAACACCAGACAAACCGTCACCCAAGCCTAATCACCAGCTGACTGGACTACGGCAAAGCACTCTATCTCAGCATCATCAATCACCTCCTAAAGAGATTTCAGACCATTCAGAACGCAGCTGCCAGACATATTCTCGACCTCCCAAACAGACCCACATCACTCCCCACCTCAAGTAGCTTCACTGACTACAAATCCAAAAGATATGCCAATTCAAGATGCTGATCCATGCCTAAAAAACCCTCCAAGATCAAGGACCAGGATACATCAACTGACACATGAACTTCCACCAACCCTCCAGACACATGTGCTCTGCCTCCCTCTCCCTCACTCACACACCCCGCATCTGCCAAAGCAACAGTGGAGAACGCTCTCTCTCCTACCTTGCTGCCTAGTCCTGAGACAGCCTCCCCCTTCACATCCAAACATCTCCCTCTCTTTCAGAGTTCAGGAAGGAAATCTAAACCTGGCTGTTCAATTGAACCACCCACAGCAGCAGCCCAGCAGCTGGTAACCTTCAGAGGTGATAGCCACACTTTTCAAATCCGTTTTGATAGATTGTTTGACACAATTTGCTATAACATTACACGTCCAGCCTTTTTATTACGTGCATAAGTGTAACATTGCCCTTTAACCCATTCTTTGCGCCCATTGGCCAACGGCCAACGTGAGCACTACCTCGGTAGTGCTGCGCACGTCCGTTGGTCGACGCGGCCATGCCCACTTAATGGAACGCCCCGCATGTTGCCGCAGTAAACGGGTTAAAGATGACTGCCAGAGCTCTCACTAGTATTTGCATGGAGTTGAGGTGGAGTGAGACCTACCCCATTGGCACTGCAATATAGACTGCCTCCCTTAAGTCAATCTGCAATATGGCCCCGGCCATGTGGCTAATGCTGTGGTATATGATGGGGTGGCTTTTCCTTTTGATGTGTGTCCATCTCCTTATAACCCAGATGAAGGTGAAAGCCTGTCTAAGATGCCTCCAATATGACCGCCTTAATGCTGGCCATTGCCCCGCTATGGCTCCAGGAGGCCTTCCTTTACGAATGTAGTACTGTAACCAAGGTTAGTTACAAGTCGGTGGGTGACCGCCTGAAGTATGGGCATCCAGACTGCAGCCACAATCTAGATGACTAAGGTGGCCAAAGCTATTCAGCTATTGTGATGATTAAAGGCATGTGGGGTTAGTATGTGCCTATGCATTCTATGGTGACTGCCTAATTGACAAGGATTATCTGTTGAAGCCTGGTGGGTTGTTCTGTCATGTGGCATCTATCTAGATGCTACTGACCATTCAATGGCATAGCCATCCTGGCAGGTTGATTCTCTGAGTGTGCCTGTGATGTCTTGCGGGTAATGGGTGATGTAGCTAGCATAATATACATAATGGAGGATGGGGGTTGGAAGCCCTATCCACCTAAGATGTACAGATTAGGCCTGGGCGAAGCACTACGCTACGCTCGCGTAGTTTGCGAAGTTCGCGCTACTTCGCACTACGCGAACTGCACGTAGCACAGTGCGAACACGCGTAGCGTAGTGTTGCGTAGTGCTGCGGTCATTTTTTGCTTGCTCGCGGTCCTCAACGTCAAGTTGGCGACCGCGAGCAAGCAAAATGACATCCTGGCGAGACTTTTTCCTTGTTCGCGATCGCGAGCATGGAAAATAAACCTCCCGGCGAGATTCCCAACGCGAGGAGGTCAGGTTTCTCATTGCGAGGGGTCGCGTATGCTCACGACCGCTCGCGATGAGAAACTACCAGTTCGCGTTTAGAAAGCTGCCGCTCGAGTAAAAATCTACTCGAGCAGCAGAAAACTACAGCTCGCACTGTGCAAGATGCCATTTTCAATGATTGCCCAGTGCCGGTTGCTTGTCCGCACTGTGCAATCATTGAAAACAACATCTTGCACAGTGCGAACATGTTACTACGCAGTTCGCGAAGTGCTACGCGTAGGTCGCGTAGTGCGAACTTCACTTTGCGTAGCTTCGCGAAGTGCTACTTCGCGAACTACGCCCACCCTTAGTACAGATTAGATGGAGCTTCAACCCATCTGTCATCTTCAAAAATAATACTGTGTAATAGAAAATTGCATTTTCTATGACAGAATAGCACAATCAAATCAAACACAGCACACTAACAGATAGAATCATGTACACCCAATGCACTGCACACCAGCCCACACAGCAGCTCTCCCTGGAACATCAGTATACAATGATATTATCGCTCCAATCCAACAGAATAGCTTCCATCATTGCTGGCTACTACAGAGCCTCAGAAACAAATAGTTTGCAAGGGTTTCTGCCTCAAATCACTTAACTCTTCCTGAATAATTATCCCTCGGTAAGACAAAAAAGAGTATGACATGCACAAAACGGCAACACAACCAAATGGTTGACAATGCGTTCCTGCTCCACCAGCACACCGACTCCTCAAACAATCTTATTTCTCAGAACAGGAAACTTACTTTAAATCATGCCAAACCAAATGAAAATGTGCAGAAAACAAAATGTCACATAAATATAGAGAGGCATTTCGTATGCCTGTTTGAATTTGAGTTTTGGTAGCCATGCGTTACCCTTTAGAGTTCTGTGAATGTCCCACTGAGAGTGAGTTTTTAGTGACATGCTATTCCCTTTATTGTGGGAGTATTTAGGCCTTCGCAGGGTCCATTGTCTAAGGTGCTACTATGCTTACTCTCACAGCATGCCATCTTCACCACCTTTAGTGTCTGTGAATTGGCGTTCCCAGACTGTGAGTGGTCTAGACCTTGATTTCCTGTCAGCTGCTGCACAGCAGGACTGATTGGAGGGCGGAGGGGGGCATGATCTTTCAGGCGGGCTGGAGCGGACGCGCATCCTGTGAGGGAACGGTGACCACACCTGGGTTACCAGCGCTTGTGAACATTGTGAATTTTAAACTGTATAGCCTGTGTGTTTGAAATGTGTTTTATGCTTTTATTTTAACACACTTACTATTTGCTTTAATTGCTACCAGATCTCTTTGGGACTTAGACTTATTTTCAGACTTCTGCTCAGGGGTTTTGCCAGTGAGCGGTCTAGACCTTGATTGCGTGCAGCTGCTGCACAGCAGGGCTGATTGGAGGGCGGAGGAGGGCATGATCTTTTAAGCCTGCTGGAGTGAACGCGCGCAGCGGGTGTGCCGAAGGCATGCCTAAGGCAAGCCCGTCTGCACCCATCCGCGCCCAACTGGGTCCAGGGGTCAGGACCCCTGGTCAAAGGTTGGTCGACTCCATGGAGGAACTTCGGGAACTAAATGGTTTGTTCTACTTGCCGGCCCTTCCTGTACTGGCAGAAGAGAAGGTACTGACAGGTAATCTGCCATTTGGTAATGGGGAGCCAGAGATGAGATGTACTCAGGCTCTGAGATCGAATGGCGCGGGGTCAGGGGATTCCGCTGGATTGAGGGCTGTAGTGTTGAACACCCGGTCCCTCCAGAAACACAATTTGGAAATATTCACACTTCTCCAGATATTCTTGCAGTAACGGAAACGTGGCTGGAGGATGCCTCAGGTCCCGATATAGGGCCGCACTCCCCTCAGACTACGATGTCTTGACGTACATTCAACAGGGCATAAAAAGAGGGAGGGGAGTGGTGGTGTTTAGCCGCAGGTCCCTGAACACAGAAAGGATAGTAGAAAAAAGCTTGGATGGAGCAGAGGTCCTGGGGGTAAAGATAATGCTAAAATCCTCTTGCTAGATAGTGTTAGTAGTATACCGCCCCCCCCAGTCCACCACTCTATTCAATGATCTGCTTACCGAAGTGGTCAGCGATTTGTGTTCCAGATACCAACAGATCCTAGTGGTGGGAGACTTTAAATACCACTGGGACCTAGTGCCTAGAGAGCCCCTGACCAGCAAGTTTGGAGAGGTGATGACTGTGCTAGGGCTGAAACAAATTGTGGAGGTCCCTACCCATGAGAAGGGCCACACTCTAGAGCTTATCTGGACTGCGCAACCTGCTGCACAACTAATAGGGTGTAGAACATGTAGTTGGTCAGTCCACCATCTGAACATTCACATGATCCCTCTGCCCAGCCGGCTAAAGTACCTGCCTCCAGTACAGAGGGCGGTACGGAATTGTCATAAAATTGAGGAAGCCAGCCTAAGGGAAGCATTGTATGAGTCAACGTACCCAGGGAGTCATATGGTAGACCCACATCTGGAGTGTGAGAGGCTCACAAGAAGGTTGATGAAAGCAATTAACAAAGAGGCCCCTGCACGAAGGGAAAGAGTTATAAACAGAGTTAGGGGTGCCCCATGGTATACGGAGGAGCTAAGAGGAAAGAAACAAATCCTACCCCAGTGTGAAAGGCAATGGTAGAAGTCATATGATCCGGAGCCCCTGAGGGTATATAAAGCATTGCTTGCCTGTTACCAAATAGCCATCACCGCAAAGAAATCAGCGTTTTATGAGTTGAAGATCAAGGAGGCCAAGGACACTCAGAAAGAGACCTTTAATGTATTGAGAGAGCTGAGCCAAAAGCATGAACCGAAGGCGGAAACAACCTAACGAAAGTTAAGGATATCTTAACAGGAATAGGCAACACCCACATAGGTCCATGTCCTCTGTTAGTGGAGGAGCCACCAGACTTTCAGGGTAGTAAGCTTTCAGTTTTTTCAACATCAGATTCAGACTCCCTAGCACATATTATGGCCAAATTGAAATCAGGATCACGAGAAGAAACTTGCCCACCCAAGGTGTTCAAAATGATTCACCCTGTGTTGGGGTCGGAGCTGCTCTCCTTGCTTAACCTGTCCCTGGTAACTAGGAAGGTTCCACTAAACTTTAAGGAGGCCATGGTGTCTCCGCTGCTGAAGAAAGCAGGGCGGATGCCAGCAACCTGCAGAACTATCGGACAATATCTAGACTTCCCTTCTTGGCTAAGGTAGAAGAGCAACACGTGCTTACAACGCTCTTGTTTTTTCTAGAGGAACCTCAGTTGCTCCATGTGTGGCAAGCTGGCTTCAGGGCTCAACATATTACAGAGCTAGTAATGCTCTCGCTCCTGGGCGATCTAAGGCTCGCAGCCGAAAGGAAGGAATCATCGGCGCTGATCCTATTGGATCTTACAGCCGCATTTGACACGGTGAACCATGCTCAGCTGCTGACCCTTATCCAGGGGCTGGGCATCACTGGCACTGTGTCTCAATGGATTGCTTTCTTCTTGAAGGATCGGACACAAAAGGTCCAGCTGGGAGACTGTGTGTCCAGGAAAGGCACTTTGCCTTGTGGTGTGCTGTAGGGTTCCATGCTGTCCCCCCTGCTTTATAACATCTATCTCCAGCCACTCGTGGAAGCATTATCACAATTGTAATGGCAAGTGTTTAATTACGCTGATGTTACACAACTAATCCTGCGGCTCGACAATTCCTCACAGGCACAGTCTAACGTACAGAATATTCTCAAGTGTACCATGAATTGGATGACTACCAACTTACTTAAAGTAAATCCTGACAAGACTGAGGTACTACCTATCACCACAGTGGGCAATCCCTGGTCCAAATCCTTCTGGCCACAAGAGCTAGGCACCACTCCGTTACCGGTGCTAGTTGTGAAGAGCTTAGGGATCAAGTTGGAAACTAAGCTTATGCTGAATTACCAAGTGACCTCAGTGGTAGGGAACTGTGTGGGCCTTATGAGGCAACTTCGGAAACTTGTACCCCTTCTGTCTTTCTCCACTATGCACACCGTGGTGTTGGCACTAATTGTGTCATGACTGGACTATGGCAATGCACTTTATATTGGATTACCTGACAAATTGTCAGGGAAGCTTCAAGTGGTCATGAATGATGCAGCGAGACTGACTTTCAAGCTCCCTAGAAGATCACATGCCACACCATTGCTGCAACAACTACACTGGCTCCCAATTAAGCAGAGGGCCAGGTTTAAGGGTCAGTGTATCGCACACAAAGCCCTGCAAGGGACGGCACCTGACTACATCAAAGACTGTCTGAAGAGTTACTTGCCAGGATGCTGCCTCCGATCGTCTAAGGCAAGCCTGTTATCTTGCCCATGGTCTGACAAAGTCACTATGGGGGGCTGAGCATTTTCAGTTGTGATCCCCCAGCTTTGGAACAAGTTGCTGGAAAATCGGCATAGGGAAGCCACTTTACTCCCCTTTAGGAGGAAACTAAAGACCTTCCTGTTTATACAGGCATTTGGACAAGCTAAGCCCTGAGTGAGCGGGCACTGGGAGGGTTAACCCTGGTTTTGCTCGATGTTCCCTCACAAGCACTTAAAGACTGTTGGTGATTTTGCACTATATAAATGGCAGTTAACATAACTGTCTTCAAAATAGGTTTATGGGCCTTAAGGTATGCAGATGGTGACTGCTCCTCCATTGTGAGTCCCTACAGGATATCTGGTACTCTCCTTTCCTCCATTAAAAGAAGGCAAGGGATAGCACTAAATGTATACCATCTCCCACTTGGTACATATTTAGAGCATTCCCAAATCCTTTCTGCACTCAAATTATTTAGGACCTTGGAGAGTGGACATACACAAAAGGATACATATATTTGCATGCTCATTTGAAAATGAGGGAATACTTGTTTTTCATTGATTGGGGCTAGTGTTGTCTCCATTAACCCATATAACTGAATAAGCTGGAAGAACAGGAGTAGCCCCCGACATACAAAAGTGCAGCAGAAGCAGAGAACTACCCATTAAACTCTCATAAATATTCTGATAATTTACCACATCAATACCCCCATTTCTCAAAAATCATTGGTAAGCTGAAAGTCTCATAAAGAGTCAGCAAAACATATCAGAAAGTATTCCACAATTCCAAAGAACCAATCAACAGTTTTCAAGCAACTGTGCAGTCTGCATTGATATCCAAAACATAATGTGCCATATTTGCAAGGAGCTATCGCTGAGTTATCGGCACCTTAACACAGCCAAATTTGCAATAAACTAACCCTCTATTCGCAGTCTGGTGCAAACAGCCCATATCACCAGTTTTCCGGCGATAGCAGCCGCAAAAAAAATCGCCAAGGATGACCCCGGCAACTATCGCTAATCAGATGCAGAGTAGGCGTTCCCAAGCAAAAAGCCGCGACAACACCACACCACAAAATTTTCAACGACCAGCCTGATCTGCAATAAGATCACAAAACATGCGATAAGGCGCGTTAGCACCAGGAAACTAACACCTGCCCCGAACTGGTGCAAAGTCGGACTACAACCTGCACCACAAAAGCGAGCCCAGCTCAGAGCCACACCTGAAGAACAACAGATGCCATGGAGCCACAGAACATGCATCCCGGAGCGCCAAGAGGGCAATAACACCCACCACCATCACCCCCAGGACCCCACCTCCCCCCCCGGCCCCCACTCCGGGCACACACCACCCACCCCCGGACAAAGATATGTCACATCAACCACACAGAATAATATACCAAATAACCCACATGATGTCGCACAATCACATCTGGTGACATGCATGTGTCGTCACAAAATTGAGCATCACACATTCTCCTTCGAAGCAACAAATGAAAATTTATTAAAATAAACACAGAACAGAAATGAAGACACATGGCTGCTCCCCTCGGGACAATTCGTAGGTCACAGCCTGCAAGACAAAAATCATGATGAGAAGGTGTGTCCTGCGCACATCAAAGGACAGAGAGAGAGCGAAGGAGAGAGGGAGCAAAGGAGAGAGAGAGCGAAGGAGAGAGGGAGTGAAGGAGAGAGAGGGCGAAGGAGAGAGAAAGCGAAGGAGAGAGAGAGCTAAGGAGAGAGAGAGAGCAAAGGAGAGGGAGCGAGAGAAAGACGGACAGAGAGGGGAGTGAGAATAAGATGGACAGAGAGGGGAAGAGAGAGCTAGACAGACAGAGAGGGGGAGAGAGAGATAGACGGACAGAGAGGGATATACAAACAGATAGGCAGAGATAGAGCTAGAGAAAAGAAGACAGGGACAGGAAGAGTGAGTGCCGACACTGCGCACCCAGGCCACATTGCCCACCTGCTGCCACCTGTGTGTCTCCAACCACGTGCCGGTATGTAGTGAAGTTCGCCAGGTCCCACATCTGAGACAGACCCACCATCTGAAACAGAGTCTAGATACCTGAATGGCAAAGTACATACAATTGCACAAGACATCATCGCCTGACCGCCCCTGCACACCCAGGCCTCACTGCTCACCTTCCACCACCGGCGTGTAGAAAAGAGGGCCCACCATGTGTAGCTGCAAGCCACAAGCTCGGCCCCCAGACATGGCACCCTGCACATCATGCAGCCACGCTCCGCAGGCCACCAGGTCTCACATTTGGTGCTGGGTCTTGATTACTCCATGGCAGAGGACATACCAGTGCACCCGGCCTCATCGCAGGCTGCACACTCGCTCAGCCTCATAGGTGCCAGTAACTCTGTGATCCAGGAGTCGACACCACGTGGAGGTAGGCCGCTGGCTCAGGACTACACTGCGGTCCAGCAGGGCACACAAAACCTGAGCCGTACGGACCGCCGGGATGGGGCATCATTGCAGGCTGCACACCCACTCAGCACTTAAGGTGCCCCTATCTCAGTGCACAGAAAGTCACCATCCTGTGGCGGTGTGCCTGTGCCGGCCGCAGTTTATCCTGTGCCACCAAGTCTGTGCCCCCACAGTCATGGACCCTCTATGATTGGTATTGTGGTGCGTACACCATCATGTCCCCTCCGGTCCTTTGGGATGTGATGTTGCAGGCCGCTGGACCCCCATGCCTACATGCACACCACACAGATACACCCCGAGAGAGTTTGGAAATGGTGTTGTGCACGTGCGCCTGGCCCTTTTTATTGGCAGGGTCACATGTGCTGTGACGCGGGTGCTGGATGGGTGTGTTGTGGGTGTAAACCAGCTGTGAGGGAGTGGCCATGGTATGCTGACAACTAGACCTTTGAGCAGCAGATCACTACAGGGGAGTCCTGGCACATGTGGCGTTGTTGTCCCCCCTGGAGCGTAAGTGTAGGGGGCTACCCTGGCATATGCAACTCCAGCGTAAGGGTTTGAACAATGACCCCGGGGGTCTGTGTGTGGTTCCGTATGGGGCTGGACAAGGAAGTAACAAATGTGTGTGTCGCTGTTGTTGCATCTGTGCCACCCGGATGACAATCAACAATGTGTCACCCTGTGACCCAAGTCCAATGACATGTGCCACATGGACGTAAGAGGAATTCACTGACCCCACATTCATCCATGCTACCACACTTAAAAGACCATAGAGACGACAAATCTGTGTGATGCAGAATGTTTAATGCACATTCAGTGGAGTGTTGCATCTGGAGCAGTACAGGGCCATGCAAACCCCACTTTCAAATGTTGGCCCATGGAGGGCCAGCCAGAGTCATTCAGGGAATGACCAGTCCAAAAGAAGTGGAAGAGTTCAGTCCGCAGTCTGATAGCAGTGTCATTGGCAATCAAACAGGTTATGGCAGTCCATGTCGAGGTCCAAGGTGAGTGTCGCAGAGTGTATCAGGGAACAGTGGAAGGTGATGATGCAGAGGGCAGAACCGAACTGAAACCGGCCATGATTTGGAGATGGATGCTACCGCTTCCTTCTGATCAAGAGAGCAGATTCATCCGCATCTTCGTCATCTGCTGTTTCATGTGCCTCATGTGTGAGTGGTGCTGGCCTTTCTCCAGCACTGTGTGGCAGTGACACCTCAGGGGTCGAAGGGGGAATGTCTGCTGCACTGTATGGCATTGACACTTCAGGGGGCGAAGATATGGATGCAGTGGTAGCAGCAGCATGCATCTGCGCCAGGCCTTGTGGTAGCAATCCGCACACGCTAGCCCCAGACCTTGCTGGGGAAGGGAACTAGAGGCACAGGGCCTAGGGACTTGCCAGCCTCCAATACAATATGTATACACAAAAATGGGCTGCCCCTAGTATGGGTTCCTACAGTTTCCTACAGAGTTATCTTGAGATGCATCACCAGTGGGGGCATCTCATAAAAAGTGACAGACTGGCCTCACACACTGCCCGGTGTCATGCTTCATCATTGGCTATCCTCGCCCTGTAAAAACTTCGTTTGATAGAGTGCGGGCATACACCTGGAGACAGGGATGCACTTCTAAAGCTAAGTGGTGGCCCGTGAAATAGTGAAAGGTGATCTAAAACCATTACATTTGTCAATAAACTGTATTTATTCAGGGAGTTAATGTAGGGTATTAAAAGAGGTGAACGGTGATCTGGGACGTTACTCTCCCTTCACCGTGTTAAGTGAGGTCAACATGTTTCTGCATTTGTGTCCCCGTAGGGTACGTAGCATTCATCAGTACCACAGGATTTTTAACTATGGGAGCAGCCTTTCCACACGTGGTGCAAAAAGGACCTACCACCAGAGGGACTGGGGCTGTGGGCATCAAGCTCCCTGATCAGTGTAGTACTAGTGTAAGTGATTGTGTAGGAAAAAAAGGAAACGAAAAAGACATACAAACCAGAAGTGTAAGTATATTTCAAGTGGCAAAGTTTGCCATCCATGCAACGTCACACCTATTGCGCGTGTGGTGTGGTCTTTATGAGACACGTGGCAAGTATACGTGTCGTCATTCAGCAAATGAAATGATAGCAGAACTCTTCTTACCCTAAAATACTATCCTACTTGCTCCATGGGAGGGCGAGGGTGGAAGGGCCTACTGTGACTTTCTGCAATGGAGAGGTACAGAGGGTCAGAGCCTTTTTGTGCATCCACAGGGCTGTCACTCAAAGGCCAACATAAACTATTGTGCAGTTTAAAAAAAAAAGAAAAAAAAAATAATAATTTTGTCCTGTGTAGGCAACACACACACACACTTTCTCAACAGAAGATGAAGCAAAGTTTCACATTCGCAAACATACGTGGCAGTCACACTCTTACTGTCTGAATTCAGCACTTCCAGCCATTCCATCTACAAGAGTCCTCTCGGTCTCCCCGTCGGTAGGTTGTGCTGAGAACCTGGAGGGTTTAAATACTGTGGTTAAGTGGTTGGTTAATTGCTTAATACGCGCTAATTGGAAGCGCATGATGTATATCCTGTGTCTCGCTGGGGCCAGGCCTGGTCGACTGGTGTAGGGCGTGCCCAAGTTCGCCCGCACGCATAGTGGGAAAAAATAGGTTTTGCGCCCAGTCATTAGTATTCCTATGGTGCGCACGCGCTCCTGATTCTAGAGCCCACATTACCAGGCCGCCGTCACTCCAGGGTCTGTTGCGTGACTGGTTATGCACTGGAGTCAATGTTCTCGCTACGCACATGCGTCTGTGTCACATGATCGAAAGTTAAATAATCGCTGCTATGCACCGCTCATTGCACATACATGTGGTGGGTCCGGGACTGCGCGTTCTGCTCTAGTAGATAGATATTATGTAATTGTGGAACATAGAATGCCCACTCTTTGCTAATTGTTGGTTATAAACATGGGGCCCTGAATGTGGGTGCCATGATCGCTGTTTTTCAGCATGTCCCGCATTTGAGCCAGCTTCTTTGCTCGGCGGAGGTTTGCCAGGTCGGGCATAACCATCCCAATTATTTTCGGTTAAACACTTCCTTGTGTTTCAAATCTTTGATACTTAAGCGGTTGGATTTTACTTGCGGTTGCTATTCTTTAGCCTGCGGTGATATCTACAACTAAAACCTCCTGGGCTGCCCACGTGTGGGTTTGTTACAGTCTTATGCTCATAGAGCCTCTCTACGGTGGTTAGCAAATGCGTGAGCAGATGGTGATTCTGTATACTGGGTAAGGCCTGGCCACTTCGCCAACTGTAACCATGGTATTTCGTCATTAACGCCTGTCTCCCATGTATGTAACCTATACACCCAACGTTGTTCCCGGATGTGCAGTGGTCTGCTAATGTCAGTTTTATGTTTTTTCATCACCTCTAGAATGACCCAACGTAGATCAGAATCACTATGGTTTTTTTCTGTGAAATGTTTTGTCAGTTTTGTGTTTGTTTTCCTACATCGGATTGTGCTGCGGTGTTCGCTGATCCGTGTTTTCACCTGCCTTGTCGTCATCCCGACGTACTTCAGATTGCATGGACAGGTCAGTAGGTAGACCACGTTTTCCGTATTGCAATTACTAAAGTCTTTTAACCTCAATGGGTTGTCTGTGCCGATGTCTACTTCCTTAGTATTGGTGGTCAAGCGGCAGCACACACAGTTGCCTCACGGGTAGTGGCCTGTTGGTTTTGGTTGGCTCCATAGTGTCATTTGGTTGTCATTGTTTTCGTGTGTGATCTTCGAGAGCACCAGGTCATCCCTCAAGTTTCTACTCCGTTTGAAAGTGAAGAGTGGGGGTTCCCACTTTCGATTTCCGCTGTTCAGAATTGCCCATTTCTTTTTAATGATGTTCTGGATTTGATTTGAAACAGGAGTATATGTGGTACACACACCAGACGGTCTGTTTGTTCTTTAGGTGTGGTGTCCAGTAGGACTTCCCGATTATTGTTCTTCGCCCTCTTCTTTGCTCGTTTGATCATTCGACTGGGGTAGTGTCTCTCCAGGAGCTTGCCTTTTAGTTGTTTCCACCTCTGTTTTCTCTAACTCAGAGCAATTCCTTCGTACTCTGAGAAATTGTCCGACTGGCAGATTTTTGCGAAGAGCCCTCGGGTGGTGGCTCTCATAGAGGAGGAGACTGTTCCTGCCTGTTGGTTTTATATGCACTTTGGTGGAGATTCCTTCCGTCGTCAGGGTTATGTCCAGGTCAAGGAAAACAGCATGTTTTTTTTCAATGGTGTGAGTACATTTTAGGTGGGGTTCTTTACTGTTGACCCATTCTACAAACTGCATGGCTTCATCTGTAGTGCCCTTCCAGATAATCAGAACATCATCTATATACCTCTTCCATGTTTTCATCTGAGTTGTAAATGGATTTGCGGGATTAAAAATGGAGTCCTCTTCAAACTGAAGGACGTAAAGACACGCCATGCTCGGCGTGAAAGTGCTTCCCATGGATGTGCCTTTCACCTGGTGGTATAGTGTGTCCTCGAATTCGAAAAAGTTCTCAGTGAGGGCTAGTTCCGCGCACCCAATGATGAAATGCGTCGGTGTCATGTATGTCCATTCTTGGTCCTGAAGGATTTGTTCCACCATTTCCAATGTACGTCTCTGGGGGATGCTCGTGTAGAGCGCTTCGATGTCCATAGTTATGAGCATATCTTCATCGATGTTGGTCTCCAGGTCCCTTAGATGGCACAGTACGTCCTTTGTGTCTCTTAGATAAGACCGGGATTTTTGCACAATTGGTTTTAGAAGCCAGTCGCAGAACTGAGAGAGAGGTTCTAGTGCCGAACCTATTCCTGATACTATCGGTCTTCCTGGTGGTGGCATCCTGTTTTTGTGGATTTTGGGAAGGGTATAGAACCTGGGTGTCCTGGGCTCGGTGTTGATGAAAAACTCAGCCTCATGTTTGATTATCCAGTCACAGGTCTCTGCTTCACTGACCAGACTTTTGATTTTGTTCATGATACGGGATGTGGGGTCTTCATGGTGTACCTCATAGCTCGTTGTGTCTGATAGGAGGCGTAGGCACTCTTCCCTATACATGGTGTAATTCATCAGGAATATTGCCCCTCCCTTGTCAGCTGGTTTTATAACTAACTCGTGGCTGTTTTTGATTTGTTCCCCCCCCTGGTCATATTTTGGAATCCCCTTGAGTTTTTTAAATCAATTTTTTCACCCTCATTTAGGACTGCCTGTTCAAAAGCCAGATCATTACATGAGATGTTTTGGGTTGGTGGGGAGAAAGTCGACTTTTTCCGTAGGCCAGTGTTGGTTTTGTTGTTGTCCAATCCTTGTGCCTCACCAAAGAAGTCTTTCAGCTTGATCTTTCTAAAGAAGTGTGCTAGTTCTGTGTTGAGGAAGAAAGCATCATTGTTTGGAGTAGGGACGAAACCTAAGCCTTTCGCGAGAACGGCCTCTTCTTCTCTGCTGAGTGTATTATTGCTCAGGTTCACGACATTTGTCATTCTTTGCTCATTGTCAGGGAGGTGCCCCTACCTCTGCTCCGTGTCACTGCCCCGCTGGTTGTTGTTTCGTCCTCCCATTGCACCCTGGCGGTTCTTCTTGGTTTCTGTCTGCCCCTTCCTCTTCCTTGGCCCTCGAATAAAAAAGGCTGCTGTCCTTGTTGGAGCCCAACTCCAGGTGGAAAGTATTGCTGTGGCCAGAATCCAAATGGGTGCATCGGTGGTGCAAACATTGGTTGGTTGGGGTTCTGATACCTCTGGGTCTGTTGTCCCCCCGTGCTTTCATCACTACTGCTATCGCTCCTTTCCTCTCCTGAGCTATAGGCCCAATTCTGGGGTGTAGGTCTGAAGCGTGGTTGGCGTTTTGTGCTAGTTGTTGTTGGGGTTGGCAGCAATGCCATAAGGATGGTTTTGAGGTCATAGTGGAACCCAGCTACCTCTCGCCGGTGTGCAGCTGTGGCAGCCGCTCCTTCCGCATTGGCCCGCTCCATGTTCTCCATGAGCCTCCGCATGAGTTCCAACTCCTGGGAGAGCTCGCTGGAGCAACTCTGACTAGACAGTCGTTCTTGTCTCACAGTCAGGACTCTAGCAATGTCAGCCATGGTTCGTTGGAGAGCATGGAGCGGACTGTGGGTGTACGTTGGGGACCGTGAGTGGTCCCTGATGGGACTTAGACACCCACGTATGGCATCTAGTTTGTCTGCCATGTGGTCAAAGCCCAGCAGCACCTGTCAAGCCAGCTGCTCCTGGCATCCCAACACACGGCATTGAAAGGTCATGTGTTCTTCGTGGGGATCCTGGGAGGCAGCCGTGGTGGTGGGTGCTGCCTGCAGTGTTGTCTGTGCAGGGGGGTGGGTTCTCCTCGTTGCAGCTGGGCTGTCCTGCTCCTGGTGGTGTGCTGCGTAGACTGTCAATGAACTCTCAGAGGGCGTCAGAGTCAAATGTGTCGTGGTCCTCTTCATCATCAGAGAAGAGAGGTCGGGAATGCTCTGCAGAAGGTGATGATTTTCCCTCTGCAATGTGAAGGGGAGATATCAGTTTAACAATGTGTTCACATGTGTGTTGTCGCATTGAATATGTTTAGATAAGACTGCATGACTGTGTACATCGTGGCTGTTTTCGGAGGGGCTGCCCATTTGCTGCGGGACTGTGGACATTTCGACAACATCATGGCTGTGTGTTTGTACTTGTACACTATCAACTCACATTTACCTGCAATGCCACTTGTGATTGGCCAATGTCTACACCCAGACGGCACCAGTTGTGTCCTCTGTTCTGTGGCAAACGTGTTGCAGTTTGTGCCACTTCGTTGTCAATGTTGATGTGCACGTGATGTGTGTGTAACGCATTTTGGGGGGGGGAGTCGTCCTTGCAGCTCTGATTTGGCTGCCCCTTATCCGTTACATGCGGTGTGCCTCTGAATTCTGTGTTCAAACAGTGCTGAAATGTTGCATACTTGGGTACATAGTTCTCTTGGTGGGAGTTGGGGTCTGTGGCATGATTTGTCCACAGCTATGCTCGACTTAATTGTGCATGTGTGCCATTGTGCCCATCTCCCCTGTCCCCCGTCCCTGGTCGTTACTCACCCTCTTGCAGTATCCAGTCCCCCAACCTCTGTCACCGTCTCCCTACTGATGACTGTGGCCACCATTTCCTCCATTTCGTCCAGCTCCTCCTGTGGCACAGGACTGCCACCTCTAGTCTGCATTACTGCCTTACGGTTGTTGGCGAGTTTCAGCTTGGTTTTGCGCTTGATGTTATTCCAGCGCCTCTTGACCTCGCCCATTGTCCTCTTCAGCACTCCGACTGCATACACCTTGTCCAAGATGGCCTGCCATAGTCAATTTTTTGTTGACACAGTGGAGGTGACGAACAGTTGTTGATGGTGTTCGACCACCTCTGTTATGTAAATGTGTTTGTATTTGTAAAGCGCACTGCTACCCAATTAGGGTCTCCGGGCACTGTAGCTCATACCGCTGTGGAACCCTTCCTGGCTTTTCCCTGTGAAATGTCCACTCCTGGGCACCCCCAAGGTGAAGCCAGGCATCCCAGCGCTGTTGGGGCCGTTGTGGAGATTAAGCAAGCTATTGCCCAGAGTTGCAGAGTGGGACCCATGATTAGAATAGGCACCGAGGCGAGAGTTAACAGGTCCGAGGAAATTGAGCCCAAGACCCGCTGAGGCGGGAATTGAACCCTGGTCCCGGCCAGACCTCTGCATCAGGGTCTGCCGCTCTAACCATTGAGCCACACTTCTCCACAAGGATCCTGTTCTCCTGCGGTCTGAAGCGCTTCTTCCTACTCTTCTACTCCTTGACCTTCCCTGACCCCGGGGTTCCAGGCAGGTACTCCGGAGGGCTTGTGGGGTTCTGGTTCTCCTCCGTACTTGTTCCGGCAACATCCATTGATTTTCGCTGTAGTTTGGCATTTGTTCTCTGTTTTTTTTCACCTTTTATGGTGATTGTTCCCGCCTGACGCATGTGGATTGCAGGCCTGTGGCTGGTTTTCGCTGATTTTTGAATCGCGATTAGCCACGTTACAGCTTTTTTTGTGTTCGTGTTTCACAGTTTTGCCGCGTGGCGTTGATTTTAATGCAGACATTTGACGCATTGTCTGTTGACTATCACATGGTACCGTCGTGTTGTGAATACCTGGTTAAATTACCCGCGATGGACTGCGATGTTGAGGGTTATATTAAGAAACGTTTGCGATGGTTATCACACGTTCTTGAGAATATACCCCAATGTTGTTTAAAGGTTTTTGATCAGTTATGTGTGAGTTACACTCCAACTTTGATTTCAACGTAGTTGATCCGGCATGTTTTGCATTAGCATGCACAATTACATGTTCTTCCACATATGTATTGTGTCCATCTTAGATCACCAAGGACCATATGTATGAAGCTGTTTTGGGATCGCAAAAGAAAGAATCCCTATGTAGAAGAGCCATCCTGAGTGCAAAATTGCTAATCGCAGAATTAGCGATTAGCAATTTTGTGAGGCATAGATTCTGCGAATATTTTTGTAAACTCGCAATCTGCGACACGTCAATCGCAAAAAGCGCAAATAAGGTGTTCTCAAATTACGAATTCGCAAAATGAGATGCATGAAAAAATCGCAATTTGCGATTTCACGAAATTCGCAATTTTGCTAATCCCAATTACCACCAAGTCTGAGCAAGTGGTAACCAGGGGCAACCTATTTAAAGAAGCCCACAATGCCACAGAGGTTTTCCACAATGGCTGGGCTGTATGTGATAGCCAGGAGGCTGCAAATCAGAGCTGCTGCACAGAGAAGGAAATGCCAGGAAAGGATCTTCAGAGCGCGCATAACACTGTTCCAGTGGACTGTGGAGGAGATCCATGTGAACTACAGGCTGGACGAAGACAGCATCCTGGACCTAATAGTGGAGCTCAAACCCATACTAGAACACCCCACACGCAGGACACACACCATCTCCACCCATGTACAGGTCTTGTGCTCACTGCACTTACTGGCATCAGGGAGTTTTCAGGGGGTGATAGCCACAACAGGAGGGGTCTCACAGGGTGCACTGTAACGTTTCTTCCACACTTTCCTTGATGCAATGGTACAGAGGCTGCATCACCACATACAATTCCCCAGCACACAACAGGCACTAGACAGACCAAGCAGGAGTTCTACCAGATAGCCCAATTCCCCCACGTAATTGGCTGCATAGATGGGACCCATGTCGCTATTTCCCCCCTCACAGAATGAGTATGTGTTCAGGAATCGCAAGTCCTACCATTCCCTGGACATACAGGTAGTGTGCAATGCCAAACATATCATCACTGACATAGTAGCGAAATACCCAGGCAGCACCCATGACTCATTCATCTTTCGCCACAGTGGTATTTACCAACGACTCACAAATGGGGAGCTTGGTGAGGGCTACCTGCTAGGTAAATGCATTGGTCACAAGGACACACCAGTAAAGCACAGAAGTGGCAGGACAGTGTTTAACCTGATTCTTCTCACCCTACAGGTGACAGTGCGTATGCTGTCAGTGACTTCATCCTGACTCTGTACCTGAATCCAGCAACCGCTGGGGAACGTAGGTACAACAGTGCCCACAGAGCCACCCGCTGTTCCATTGAGAGGACATTTGGAATACTCAAGAGCCATTTCCGCTGCCTACATAAGAGTGGAGGAGCACTACAAGACAGCCCGAGACATGTTGCAAAATCGTGGCCGTGTGTGCCATGTTGCACAACAGCGCCACCAGGAAAGGCACCCCAGTGGAGCTCGCAGATTCAGACTCATCAGATGAGGAAGGGCCAGCTCCACGATACAGGCCAGCCGGTGGTGTTGGTGCGGCTGCCGGCCACCAGAGGTGAGATGAGATCATACAGAACTATTTCTAGGTGAGTAATGATGACACAATGCTACAGATTGGTGCAAAACTGTGTTTTTATTTCCTTCAGTGCAGGAATGTTTCCATCACACAGCCTGATGTGCACACTATGTTAGTCCAAATTGCTTGTACATGTTCAACACAGTGCAAGTTTTATAACAAACATGAGCTAAGATGCAATGGGTTGCCTCACCCTACCTGAGGACGACGGCGGGACAACAGGTACAAGGCAGGCACTGACCAGAAAGACTGGTCATCCCCTTACCGCTTCCCTCCAGGAAGCCTTGGCTAATAACCCAAAGCGTATGCATGAGAAGGGAATCCCCCTCTCACACATAGAAAAACGCCTTAGTGAGTGTATCACATAGTCTGTACCACAACACTAAGTCTGTTTTAGTTTCACCACACCCTTTTAAAAACGGTCCTGAGGAAAGCCAGAATACTCTAAGGCACTGGCTGAAACATGTCGACCATCTGAAGGACGCAGGGGGCAGTAACTCTCCACCCTTACACGTCCTGTAGCCCTACTTTTAACCGCTGGTGTCGGCCCAGTTATTCAAATTTAATTTACCCTTGGGTACTGGGACCACCACCAAGCCGTTTTAAATCACAATTCACTCAACCTCACTGCACTCTCAGCAATATACCAGCTCCGCTGTAATCAGGCGTCGTAGCACACCCTGGACATACTAGGTGTTACTGGGTGGGCCCGATGATGAAGCATGCCACCAACTAGGTTGGTGGGTGAGGGCTTCATGAATACACCTACAAGGTGTCTGTGACAGAACTACTTTGAGTACTGCATCACTTTGGTCAACTTAAGCTAGTCTTCTTTGTTTAATCACATATAAATCCCTCGGGGACATGGACTAGCTTTCTAGTCCTCTCTCTCCCTCTTGTTACACGCATTGCCTCACCCATTGCCATGTGCTACTCATGGCTCTTCACCGTCTGCGTGCACAGCTTGTTGCCCCTCACTCAGGGTGGCCACTGCCCTCCCCATAGGCATCGGCTGATCTCCCCTGACGTGCACCACGATGTCTGTCCTGTGGTATGGGTGGAGTGATGCTGCTCCTGCTGGATTGCCCATCATCCTCCAGTGAGCTGAGGGGTCCTGTGCCACCTGCAGCTTCTGCCCGCAGCTGGTCCACAGCATGTGTAACTTGCACCAGGCCCCTTGCTACATCCTGGCAACAGTGTGTCATCTCATGCTGCATGCTGACACAGCGACGTGCCAGCACTGATGTGGCAGTGGACAGCCGGTTTACAGCATTTGTGTAAATGTCCAGGCGGGTGTGAAGGTGCTGTCTCTCTCTGCGCCTGGCTGTACGGACTCTCCGCATCTCTGAGCACAGTGCTTCCAGAGCACCAGTCATGCCCATAAAGCCCTCCCTCATGTGGGTCATGTTATTATTGTGCGTTGAAAATTGGCGCTGTATTGATTTCAATGCCTTTGCTTGCAGGTGCTGTACCTTTAGCATGTTGCCTCCAAGCCCGGCAAATACTGTGCCTTCACGTACGTCAGCTGTGCTGGTGGACAGCCGTGCCCTGCACCTGGATGGCATTCCTGGAGTAGGACGGGCAGGGGACTGTGCTGTGTGAAGTGAGGCATGCTGGCCCTGGACTTGCTTATCCTCTCCACTTGTGTCCAGTTGATCTACCTCCAGTGGTGGAAGTGGTGGTACTACGAGGTGCCGTCTGTGTGTCACCGGGATTACTGGGTTGCCTTCCTCCTGCTCCTCTTGCCCTGACTGTCCTTCGGTGTGGGATGCATCCTCTCCTCCTGCCACAGGGTCCTGTGTTTCTGGTGGTGCTCTGAATGTAAAGGCACACATTAATTTGGTATCTTACCTCGCATTGGTTATGCAATAAATATTTCAGTTTGGAGTTACATGGGTCCTATCTGTCTGTTTTTTGCCTTTCCTAATGCACACATTCTGATTGTACCTTGATGGGTGTCACTGCTCCACTCTTTGGTGCATGTGACTACAACTCCCATAATGCATTGCTGGGTGTGCTTGTGTGCATGCACTGGAGTTGCATTCATGTTTGGTGCCTGGGTCTTTCCTGGGTGTGTGGGTGAAGTGGTGATGTATCAGGGGAGTGTTTGCATGCTTCTTACCTTGTTTGGTGTCTTGGGGGTCGGAGCTGTACAGGTCAGCCACGCCACTGACACTCTCCGGCAGCAGGGTGCCCTCAACCAACTCCTCCAAAGGCGTAGAAGCAGTAGCAGTGGACGTCCCACCACCGGTCTTCCTTGCCTCAGCCAGCCTTGTAGCCACCTTTTCTTTGGATCTCTTGCGCATATCATACCACCTTTTCCTGAGGTCTTCAACGGTGCGATGGGTCACGCCGAAGGCATTAATCTTCTCCTGTATGTCTGCCCAGATTTTCCTTTTGCGTGCCTCTGGCACATGCAGTGATTGCTTGCCAAACAGGAGCTCATGGCTCACCACCATTTCTTGTATGAGCACCTCCTGATCCCTTTCACTGAACTTTTGTTTCCTTTTCCTGGCATTCTCCTCCTGCTGCTTCTCCTGTGAGTCCATGTCTCCTTCAATCAGATGCAGTGCACTAGTGGCTCAGCTCTCCTCCCAGCTTCTCACTCAGCTGCTGGCAATCAGGTGCAGCATGGGCAGTCACACTTCCTGGTTGTGATGTCATCAAGCTGCACCTGAATTGCCGATTAGCAGATTTGCGATTTCTTATTTGCGATTTTGCGATTAAGGAATCACAATTTAGGTATTCGCATTTATTTTCTGCGAATTTTTGAGAATCGCTATATATTAGCAAACTTACATCGGGTTTTGCGATTCTCAAAATGCAATTCGCAAGAAATCGCAATTTGAGATTCGCAAATTCTGATTTTGATACATATGGCCCTATGTGTTCCAATTCGCAGATATGTGTGCATGTATATGGTATTTCTATAGCAAAAATCTAGCACAAGGGCAGCAGAGTGCTGTACATGGTCAAAGACAAGCATAAAGACAGTGAGTGGTACAAGCGTTAACTGGGTTGAGGATCGTTAATGCATTGTGTTGTAGTGTTCTTTAAAGAGGTCAATCCTCAACTCTTTCCTAATTGGAGTATAGTTAGGATGGTCCTAATGGATATGGAGATGTTGTTCAAGATCCTGGATGTATAGATGGAAATTCCCTACTGTCTCGTTTTTGTTTTATTTACACTCCTTAGTTTGCAGGTTGTTAAAGTGATTGTTGTTAGCCAACTTATCTTCTTTATTTTTCCCAGGATTATCTGTTTTGACTTAAATAGTTTGTTCCAGTGTCAGTGTACTCCAGATGATTTATCATTTCGCCAAGCATGTAACAGCGTTTTTAGAATTTAAGTTGAGGTACATATTTCAATGCATTCAACTGTAGCTGTTGGTGTAGTATTTGGGTCAACAGACAACCTTGCTTCACATTTCACAAAGGTGTTTTGCTTTACATTTTTCCCACTCCGACACTATTCAGGCTGTTATCATGAATGACAGTGATGTCCTTCAATAGTTTAGGCTCCTTGCTAAAACAAAAACAGCATCTTGCACAGCCTGTAACTCGAAAATAAATAAAGCATTGAATGACAGTCAATAAAATACAGAAACGTGTATGATTTGTACCGTTTTGAATGAAAATTTGCTTTGACGTTTAGCTATAATAATCACATGGTTTACTGTGTGTGCTTTTCTAAAGCCTCCCTGTGATCCAGAAAACAAATAAATGCTATGAAGATACAATCTGGCCTTCTTTTGTTTATTTCTCTGCCATGTATTGCCAGTTCAGAAGCTTATCTACATCCAATGGATGGGCACATGCATCGACAAATGTAAAATCACAAAATAAGAAAAATTGTGTGGCCTGGAATCAGCCAGATCTATTGGTCTGTCCATCTGGCTGTTGTTGTAAGAAAGGTGCAGCTTCTAAAAGTGTTTCTGAATAGTGGTCCAAAGATCTCTACTAATACCGTGCTTGTTCTTCAGGCATGCTTAACAAATGTTCTTATGGTTCCATGTTAATTGTCAGCCTGTTTACTTGCTGTACATGTGATAAATAACAAAATATGTTACTGAATGCACCCTTTAAGATCTCTCTGGTGGAGATGGTGACCTACATGACTACATGAAATTCAAATCAAAGATAACCAAGCTAGGTCTTCTTCAGAAGCACACTATCCTCACAGTTCTTTGTCAAGTCTGATCTAAAACGACATATTGCCTCAATCTTGTGTAAATCCAAAAACAATTCCATCATCCCCTTAGAGAGAACATGGTTTAAGGATTTCCAAAGTTTGGACTATCACCCCTTTTAGAAATTGGGTCTGTAGTTGGCAGGGGTGTGCACCTTATCCAAGTAGGGATCCCAATTCTAGTCATGGTAAGCTAGATGCACACTAAAAGATAACCTGTGCTCACCCTCTGGTAGCTTGGCACAGAGCAGTCAGGTTTATCTAAAGAGGCAATGTGTAAAGTATTTGTGCAACACAAACTCTGCAACACAATAGAGAATATTTATCTGAACAAATCAAGATCAAAACACCAAAAACCCAATCAGTAGGATTAGAGTTATGAATTTTTAAAGAACAAACAAAAAATAGTATTTAGAAGTCAATAGCGCTAAAAGGTTACTTGAGGTTGTGCTAGACCGGGGTAAATCAAAAGATCAAGCTGACCGTGATGAAGGGCAGGCCAGCTACAGTACTCAAAAAGGTTCCACTGACAAGGTACCTTGGATGGAGCAAAGCATCGTCATCAAGAGTATTATTCGTCGGTTCGAATTCACACAGTCGGGACGCTGCGTCCAGGTCGAGTCTCACAGTCAGGACATCAGATCAGCTCATCGTCAAGTCTCGCAATCGAGCCCTGCATTGTCATCAAGCCATGCAAGGATTTCTTCAGATCGGCACTGCATCAGAGTTGAAGGGCTCTAAGTGTGTTCTGATCAGCGTAGTGGTAATGAGCTATTGTTTCGTAGCAAAACAGCTGCACAGCCCACTTCTGAGGACTGGGACTGAGGGGTACCTCACGCAAGGGTAGGACTCACAGATGGCATAGTACAGAAGCACCAGCAGAGTTGCAAGAAGTCTTTTCTGACCCTGAGTATTCAGAAAACAGGAGGCAAGCCAGCAAAGCCCTTGGAGTCATTCTGGGTTCAAGTGAGATGTGTCCAGTCCTTGTGCACAGCAGAGATGAGCTGGCAGTGGGCAGCTCAGCACAGCAGTGAAGCAGTTCCTTAGAACAGTCAGACAAGTAGAGATGATATCCTTGCAGCAAAGCAGTCCTTACTTCTGGCAGTGTTCTTCTCTTGTCCCATACTGAAGTGTTTTGGGTAGGCTCAGTGATCTATTATTTATACCTATGAACAAATGTGCCTTTGAAGTGGGGGTGACTTCAAAGCAGCTCCTTGAAGTGCACAGATCCCTTTAGTCCCAACCCTGTCTGCCATGCAATCAGTGTGGGGCTGTTAGAATGGGGAACCTCTGGTTGGCACAGGTAGGTACTTGTGACAAGCAGTGGTCCCTTCTTCTATTCAGGGCGAGAGAATTACCCCTTCAGAACAACCCCTGCTCACCCTATAGGTAGTGTGGCGCGAGCAGTCAGGGCTAAACTTCAGGGCGCTAGTCAGTTAAGCATTTATGATCACACACAGTAAACCACAACAATCCCCCACAAATGGACACCAGGCGTAAGTTGTATAAAAAATACGGATGCTTTATATAAAAGATTCTTGGTTACGCAGGCATGTACAAGACCATCAATAACGGTTGCGAAATGGAAGCCACAAGATGATAATTAGGCACTGTTCTTTTCTTTGGTAACTTATTCGATCACGAGCGCTTCACAGGGCTCGGTGGAGTCGGTCCAGTCACGATGATGCGCAGTGCACCCGGGGTACAGTGATACGGGGAAATCAGAACGTTGCGGACCCCGAGTCCGATAGAGAGTTCACTGTACCTGGGAACGTGCGATGTGCTTGGACGAGTCTTCGGGGGAGATGCAGGTTCTGCACCTCGTGGGTCTTCCGGATCAAGAATTCAGCGGGCGGCTCTCGGTAGACAGGTGCGGCCCAGGGCCTCCGACACGGACTGTGCGGGAGGTCACTGCAGAGGGCGGCACGGTCAGACTCAGGCTGGGAGGTGAAGCGGGGCGGCCGGGTACGTTACGACGTACGGGCGGCCGTCCGAGGCTGGATTTCACTTCCCCACTAGAAATCCGGCGGGAGGGCGAGAGGGCACCAAGCGCGCTCCAGT
Organism: Triturus cristatus; assembly: GCF_964204655.1. Classification (NCBI taxonomy): domain Eukaryota; kingdom Metazoa; phylum Chordata; class Amphibia; order Caudata; family Salamandridae; genus Triturus; species Triturus cristatus. Next base: position 417,596,014 of record NC_140580.1, read on the forward strand.
AGCAGGCAGGTGACAGGGAAGCGGGACGGCCAGACTCGATGGGTCCAGAGCGACTCAGGTAGAGCGGGGCTCTCGGCGAGTGGAGGCGGCCAGGCTTCTGGGTGTCACGGCCCTAGGAGGGATGCGAAGGTGCGCAGGGCACTCCGGCGGGAGAAAGCACACGGCTCGAATTCTCAGACGAGCGGAGACACGGTGAACCCACTGGTCCTGGGGTTCAGTTCAGGGGGCAAGCTCTTCTTCCAAGCCCTTGGAGATAGTTGAAGAACAAAGTGCAAAAGTCTCTTTCAGTCTTTTTCCTCTCCTTCCTCAGCAAGGCACCTACTGCAGGCCAGTCCCTCAGGTCAGGGAAAGTTACTCCTCCTTCAGCTTCTTCCAGGTCCTTCTAGTCGGGCAGAGTTCCTTCGTGGTTCAATCTGGATCCGATTTCTTAGGAGCCAGGCTCCTACTTTTATACAGGGATTCTTTTGTTCTTTAGCGCCAGGGGGCCTGGGCCTGGCTCAGTCCAGTTTTGGAGCACTCTGTTGTGGTGACTCGGCTTGTTCCTTTCAGCAGCAGGGCAGAGACATCAGCCGCTCCACAGGGGGCGGCGCCGGCTTTGTGGTGGCAGAGCACAGGTCTATTCAAGAGTCAGGGTGCACTCCTCCCACCCATCCTGGTGTAATTTCTCTACCCACCACCTGACAGCCAACCTGTCTCCTGGAATCCCCCAGCCCTGCTCCTGTACTGTTGCTAGGCAGAACACACACACACAGCAGAGGCGGACTGAGATGGTCAGGCACGCAAAGGCTAACTTTCTAAAAGTAGCATTTGCAAACCCAGGATATTAAAATAACCTTTACTAAAAGATGTATTTTATTATCCCGAGTTCAGGCATACTAAACATGACGTTCTACCATGCTCTCTGAGTCCACTGGGGTCACAGCGTGTAGCGACCCCAGCAGCCCATTCTGGCCTATGGAGAGCAGGTAGCCTTCAATAGTGAAAAACGAAAATGGCTGTAATTCACTACTAAGACATGCCACACACATCAGGGCATGTCCTACCTTATACCTACAATGCACCCTGCGCTTAGGCCTACCAGAGGGGTGACTAACATGTAGTTAAGGGAAGGTTTAGGGACTGGCAAGTGGGGACACTTGCTCAGTCAGCGCGACGGTACCAGACCGCGCGCAGGTTCTGCAGTGGCAGACCCTAGACACATTTTACCCCGCTGCTTCGGTGGGTGGCACAACCAGTGCTGCAAGCCCACTAGCAGCATTTGGATATACGAGCCCTTGGCACCCCTGGTGCACTCTACTAGGGACTGATAGTAAACCAAATAAACCAAACGTGGAAGTCAATTCACATAATACATTTTACCATAGGGAGCACTTGCACTGTGGCACTGGATGGCAGTGGCACAGTGCCCTGAGCAGCTAACACCAACACAAAAACACATTGAGGCACAGACAAAAATGGAAGGGTGCCCCTCGCCAATGGTGCCAGGTCTAACACGTGTCCCCTCCAGCTGAAAAGTGGGGAGAACTACCCTACCCCAGGGAGTTCTTCATCACTAAGGCGGAAAAACCTGGACAGACCGCCAGCATTGGCGTGATCTGTGCCAGGGCGATGCTCCACCGTAAAGTCCATACCCTGTAGGGAGATGGACCACCTCAACAGTTTTGGGTTCTCACCCCTCATTTGCATCAACCATCTGAGGGGCCTGTGGTCGGTCTGAACCCGGAAGTGAGACCCAAACAAGTAGGGTCTTAGCTTCTTCAGCGCCCAGACCACAGCAAATGCTTCTCGTTCTATCGCACTCCACCTTTGTTCCCTGGGAAGTAGCCTCCTGCTAATAAAGGCTACGGGTTGGTCAAAGCCCTCCTCAGTGATCTGTGAGAGAACAGCCCCTACACCCTGCTCTGATGCATCCGTCTGCACCAGGAACTCTTTGGAGAAGTCAGGAGCCAAGAGCACGGGCGCCGTGCACATGGCAGTTTTCAGGGTGTCGAAGGCTTTCTGACAGGTGTCAGTCCATATCACTTTTCTGGGCTGCTTTTTCGAAGTCAGCTCTGTCAAGGGGGCAACGATGCTGCCATACCCCTTGACAAACCTCCTGTAGTACCCGGTGAGTCCTAAAAAGGCCCTCACCTCCGTCTGGGTCTTTGGGGGCTCCCAAGCCAGGATGGTTTCAACTTTGGGCTGGAGGGGCGCCACCTGGCCGCTCCCCACTTGGTGTCCCAAGTACACCACTGAACCCTGCCCGATCTGACACTTGCTTGCCTTGATCGTGAGGCCTGCCTTGCGCAGCGCCATCAACACTTCCCAGAGATGTTGCAGGTGTTCTTCCCATGTGCCGCTGAACACTGCGATGTCATCCAGGTAGGCGGCGCTGAACTCGGTCAGCCCAGCCAACACCTGGTTGACCAACCTCTGGAAGGTGGCAGGGGCATTCTTCATCCCAAAGGGCATCACCCGGAACTGGTAATGCCCATCTGGTGTAGAGAATGCGGACCTCTCTTTGGCCCCATCAGTTAAGGCGATCTGCCAGTATCCAGACGTTAAATCAAACGTGCTGAGGTACCGTGCAGCCCCTAACCGATCGATGAGCTCATCAGCTCTGGGGATGGGGTGCGCGTCAGTCTTCGTGACTGAGTTGAGTCCTCGGTAGTCCACACAGAACCGGAGTTCGGGCGTGGCACCCGGCGCTGCAGCCTTTGGGACCAAGACCACTGGGCTGGCCCAAGGACTGCTGGAGGACTCAACCACCCCTAGGGCAAGCATCTTCGAGACCTCCTCTTTGATGCAGGCTCTGACCCTGTCAGTTACCCGGTAGGCCTTGTGCTTCACAGGTAAGCTGTCTCCTGTATCTACATCATGGACGCACCAATTTGTGATACCAGGAACCAGGGAGAACAGGTCAGGGAACTGCCCCAGCAGCTGGCGACAGTCACCCTGTTGCTCAGGGGTCAGGGTGGGTGAGAGGTTAACTCCATCCACTGACCCGTCTCGCTCTGAGGCTACCAAGAGGTCAGGAAGAGGCTCGGACTCCTCTTCCGTCCCATCATCGGTGGCCAAGAGCATGCCCACTTCGGACCTCTCCAAGTGGGGCTTCAGTCGATTGACATGTAGGACCCTTAAGGGGTTCCTAGGAGACCGCAAGTTCACCAAGTAGGTGACAGAACTCTTGCGCTCCACAATCTCAAAGGGTCCGGTCCACTTGTCCTGGAGTGCACAAGGCTCCACAGGGGCCAGGACCCACACTTTTTGGCCAGGTTGAAGCTCAACCAGAGTGGCGTTCTGGTCGTACCACCGCTTCATTTCCTCCTGGCTGGCTTCCAGGTTTGCCTCAGCAAGTTGCCTGAAACGCCTAGTCTGGTTCCGGAAAGCCAGCATGTAACTGTAAACATTCTGGGGAGGTTTCCTGGGAGATTGCTCCCAGCCTTCCTTGACCAGACTAAGAGGTCCTCGTACTGGGTGGCCATACAAAAGCTCAAAGGGACTGAACCCTAGAGACTTTTGTGGCACCTCGCGGTACGCAAAGAGAAGGCATGGTAAGAGGACGTCCCACTTACGCCTCATGGGTTCCTCGAGACCCATAATCATGCCCTTCAGGGTTCGGTTGAAGCGCTCAACCAACCCGTTTCCTTGGGGATGGTAAGGTGTGGTGAACTTGTAGGTTACACCACACTCTTGCCAAAGGGACTTCATATCTTTCGATATGAAGTTGGTCCCCCTGTCAGACACCACCTCTAGAGGGAAATCTACTCGTGAGAAAATTCCCATCAGTGCCCGTCCCACCACGGGGGCCGTCACTGTCCTCAGAGGGATGGCTTCAGGGTACCGGGTGGCATGGTCCACCAAGACCAGGATAAACCTGTTGCCCATGGCTGTCTTGGGGTCCAGTGGCCCCACAATGTCAATCCCCACCCGCTGGAATGGGGTACTGACCACAGGGAAAGGTTGGAGTGGAGCCCTCAGCTTCCTTCCACTCTTGCCACTTGCCTGGCAAGTCTGGCATGTCCTGCAGTGAATGTCAGAACTCCTGCGCATTTGGGGCCAATAAAAGTGGGTGACAAGCCTTTCAAAGGTCTTGTCCTGCCCCAAATGTCCTGCTAACGGTACGTCGTGAGCCAGCCCCAGTAGGAAGGCTCTGAACTTCTGGGGTACCACCAGCGCACGGGCTGACCCAGGTTCAGCAACCTTAGGCTCTGAGTATAGGAGGTCGTTCTCCCAGTAGATCAAGTGAGTTCCGGACTGATCACCATTGGCCTGGGCTGCAGCCTGCTGCCGCATACCCTCTAGAGAGGGGCACTCTTTCTGCTCCCTGCAGAATTCCTCCCTGGTGGGGCCTCCTTCTTGCTGCCAATGGGTCAGCTCAGGCAGGTCCCCCAGTTCGGCTATCTGTTCCCCGGTAGGCTCCAGGGCATCCCCCTCAAGGTCTGCTTCCTCCTGGGCCGTGGGAACTTCAGGAGCCGGATTCCCGTGCCTCCCTTGCCCTCTCTCTAAGGCCGGTTCCTGGGCCTCTCCCTCAGGCTCCAGGGTTCCTTCAACACCCCTACCGGCTGCCATCGACCGGGTGGTCACGCACGCCCAATCAGGCAAGCCCACCATCCGCAGGTGAGTTGTCTTCTCCACCTTTTCCCAAGGGGAGCTCTCCAAATCGTTACCTAGGAGACAATCAACAGGCATGGCCTCTCTCACAGCCACTTGCAGAGTACCAGAGACCCCCCCCCACTCAAAGGGAACCTGAGCCATTGGACACTGACTCTCTGTGTTGTCGGCGTTGACAACACGGCAGAATGCGTGTGGGACAACCTGCTCTTGAGACACCAGGTGTTGCTTGACAGCAGTCACACTGGCTCCTGTATCTCTAAGAGCCCCCACCCTCTTGCCATTTATGGTCACCCACTGCCCATACTTTTGAGTGTTGGGGGGCAGCTGGGCCTCAGCGACCATCTCACTGTCTCCTAATGAGACTAGGGTCATCTGTACGGGATCCCCCGCCCCTTGGACATCTATCTCCCTCCCCAAGGCTACACTATTCACCTGCTTGGGGGGTGGAGCACCAGAGGGTGCTGGTTTACCATACAGGGGGCACTTGGGATCCACGGAAATGTGCCCCAGGTTGTTACACTTGTAACATCTGAGGGGCCCTCTTTGAACAGGGTTACCTGTCGGGGCCCCGGTCTGCTTCGGGGGTGGGGGTGGCTGAGAACCTTTCCCTTGGTTCCCTTGGGAATTACTTTGGGGCCCTCTGTAGAACTCCCTCTGTTTACCCTTGTCCCCCCCACTCTTCTGCTGGGGACCCTGAACACCTTTGGCGGGGCCTCCCACGGGACCCTTGTGGACCCTGGTGCTGATCCAGCGGTCCGCCTCCTCAGCAAGCTTCCTCGGGTTGGACAGCTTGCTATCGATCAGGTGCTGGCGTAGCTCAGGAAAACAATTATCCGACAAGTGCTCCCATGCAATTAAATCAAACAGCCCTTGGTAATCGTTCACTTTGCTACCCTTCACCCAACCATCCAGCGCTCTGCAAAAAAAGGTCACATATTCTACATAAGTGGTACCAGGTTTCTTGGTGCAATCCCTAAATCTCTGTCTGTACAATTCAGGAGTTAACCCATACCTTGTCATAAGAGCCTCCTTCATGTGTGGATAGGATGTGTGGACATCAGAGGGGAGGTCTAGCAGTGTGTCCCGCCCCTCACTCAGGAACCTTCCCCACAACCCCGCTCCCCAATCCTTCTCAGGGACCCGGTGGGAGGACATGGCTACTTCATAGGCCCTGAACCACTGCCCAATATCATCCTGCTTATAATATTCTTTGACTACATCTTTAGGAATGTGCACCCTTGACTCTGTTGAATTGCTGCCACCAGAGGGTGAGTTGTCTAAACTCCTGGCCTTGAGATCCAACTCCCTCATTTTTACCTCATGCTCCATGGCCAGTTTCTGCCTTTCCATCTCCATTTGCAGTTTTGCCATCTCCACCTCATGTGCTCGTGCAGCACTCCTGTCGGCCATCTCCTCGGGCGACAGGCCTCTGCTAGGCTCAAAAGCACCTTCTGGGGGTATCACCTCTCGTGTATTCTCTGGAAACTTTGATTCGTGCCAGGCTCTCAGCGCCTTCACGTACTGATCCTTGGTCGTTAGTCCACTTTGCTTAATTCTGTACTTGGAGAGATATCCTTTCAGGACATCATTTGTGCACTTCCTCAGTGCCTCGGGCTCCCAATCGATGTCATCCACTCCAGAGAATACAGAGGATGCTCCGCCTCCACCGACTGAGCTAGGCATGGTTTCTTAAGGTGGAGATTCTTCTTTAGCAACAACTGTCAATTAATCTGTGGCTGCGTTATAGGTCTGCTCTACGTGGTGATCAATAATTCACTGTATGTAAATCATAAATGCAAATTCGAAATCCCACCGCTGCCACCAATGTTAGAATGGGGAACCTCTGGTTGGCACAGGTAGGTACTTGTGACAAGCAGTGGTCCCTTCTTCTATTCAGGGCGAGAGAATTACCCCTTCAGAACAACCCCTGCTCACCCTATAGGTAGTGTGGCGCGAGCAGTCAGGGCTAAACTTCAGGGCGCTAGTCAGTTAAGCATTTATGATCACACACAGTAAACCACAACAATCCCCCACAAATGGACACCAGGCGTAAGTTGTATAAAAAATACGGATGCTTTATATAAAAGATTCTTGGTTACGCAGGCATGTACAAGACCATCAATAACGGTTGCGAAATGGAAGCCACAAGATGATAATTAGGCACTGTTCTTTTCTTTGGTAACTTATTCGATCACGAGCGCTTCACAGGGCTCGGTGGAGTCGGTCCAGTCACGATGATGCGCAGTGCACCCGGGGTACAGTGATACGGGGAAATCAAAACGTTGCGGACCCCGAGTCCGATAGAGAGTTCACTGTACCTGGGAACGTGCGATGTGCTTGGACGAGTCTTCGGGGGAGATGCAGGTTCTGCACCTCGTGGGTCTTCCGGATCAAGAATTCAGCGGGCGGCTCTCGGTAGACAGGTGCGGCCCAGGGCCTCCGACACGGACTGTGCGGGAGGTCACTGCGGAGGGCGGCACGGTCAGACTCAGGCTGGGAGGTGAAGCGGGGCGGCCGGGTACGTTACGACGTACGGGCGGCCGTCCGAGGCTGGATTTCACTTCCCCACTAGAAATCCGGCGGGAGGGCGAGAGGGCACCAAGCGCGCTCCAGTAGCAGGCAGGTGACAGGGAAGCGGGACGGCCAGACTCGATGGGTCCAGAGCGACTCAGGTAGAGCGGGGCTCTCGGCGAGTGGAGGCGGCCAGGCTTCTGGGTGTCACGGCCCTAGGAGGGATGCGAAGGTGCGCAGGGCACTCCGGCGGGAGAAAGCACACGGCTCGAATTCTCAGACAAGCGGAGACACGGTGAACCCACTGGTCCTGGGGTTCAGTTCAGGGGGCAAGCTCTTCTTCCAAGCCCTTGGAGATAGTTGAAGAACAAAGTGCAAAAGTCTCTTTCAGTCTTTTTCCTCTCCTTCCTCAGCAAGGCACCTACTGCAGGCCAGTCCCTCAGGTCAGGGAAAGTTACTCCTCCTTCAGCTTCTTCCAGGTCCTTCTAGTCGGGCAGAGTTCCTTCGTGGTTCAATCTGGATCCGATTTCTTAGGAGCCAGGCTCCTACTTTTATACAGGGATTCTTTTGTTCTTTAGCGCCAGGGGGCCTGGGCCTGGCTCAGTCCAGTTTTGGAGCACTCTGTTGTGGTGACTCGGCTTGTTCCTTTCAGCAGCAGGGCAGAGACATCAGCCGCTCCACAGGGGGCGGCGCCGGCTTTGTGGTGGCAGAGCACAGGTCTATTCAAGAGTCAGGGTGCACTCCTGCCACCCATCCTGGTGTAATCTCTCTACCCACCACCTGGCAGCTAACCTGTCTCCTGGAATCCCCCAGCCCTGCTCCTGTACTGTTGCTAGGCAGAACACACACACACAGCAGAGGCGGACTGAGATGGTCAGGCACGCAAAGGCTAACTTTCTAAAAGTAGCATTTGCAAACCCAGGATATTAAAATAACCTTTACTAAAAGATGTATTTTATTATCCCGAGTTCAGGCATACTAAACATGACGTTCTACCATGCTCTCTGAGTCCACTGGGGTCACAGCGTGTAGCGACCCCAGCAGCCCATTCTGGCCTATGGAGAGCAGGTAGCCTTCAATAGTGAAAAACGAAAATGGCTGTAATTCACTACTAAGACATGCCACACACATCAGGGCATGTCCTACCTTATACCTACAATGCACCCTGCGCTTAGGCCTACCAGAGGGGTGACTAAAATGTAGTTAAGGGAAGGTTTAGGGACTGGTAAGTGGGGACACTTGCTCAGTCAGCGCGACGGTACCAGATCGCGTGCAGGTTCTGCAGTGGCAGACCCTAGACACATTTTACCCCGCTGCTTCGGTGGGTGGCACAACCAGTGCTGCAAGCCCACTAGCAGCATTTGGATATACGAGCCCTTGGCACCCCTGGTGCACTCTACTAGGGACTGATAGTAAACCAAATAAACCAAACGTGGAAGTCAATTCACATAATACATTTTACCATAGGGAGCACTTGCACTGTGGCACTGGATGGCAGTGGCACAGTGCCCTGAGCAGCTAACACCAACACAAAAACACATTGAGGCACAGACAAAAATGGAAGGGTGACCCACGCCAATGGTGCCAGGTCTAACAGGGGCAATCAGCCCTTTTTTGTGGGAAACAGGACACTGCCCAATCAGATGTGGGTGTCAGCTCCCACTCCCCCTTCCTGCCCAGGAAGACTGTCAGAATGCAGATAAATGCTGATGAGTCTGCTGTCATGCCCATTCTTCCCGTGTTTGTGATCGTCTACAGGGAATGCACAAAGTGTAGTTGTCACCCAGCCCAGAAGTGTATTGGAGACAGGCTGCATGCACATTTAGCTAAGTTGAGAACATAGAAATGTCCACTTTCTAAAAGTGGCATTTCTAAAATAGTAGTATTAAATCCAACTTTACCACTAAAGAGGATTTATCATTACCATTCCAAAGATATGAAACATGATGTAGATACTCCTTTCTAATCAGAATTACAGCTCAAAAGTATTTCAATGAATTACTATCGCTAGCCTATGAGGAGAGTAGGCCTTACAGTAGTAAAAAACTAAATTAGCTATTTGCCACCGCCAAGATATGTAGAACTTAAAAGTACATGTCCTACCTTTTATCTACACAGCACCTTGCCCATAGGGCTACGTAAGGTCTACCTTAGGAGTGACTTATTTGTAATAAATCGGGTGTTTATTGCTTGGCAAGTACTTTTAAATGCCAAGTCGAAGTGTTAGTAAACTGCACACACAGGTCATCCAATGGCAGACCTGGGACAGGTTTGAACGACTATTTGTGTGGGTGGCATAATCAGTGCTGCTGGTCCACTAGTAGCATTTAGATTACAGACCCTGCATTTATGGTATACTGCTTTACAAGGGACTTATAAGTACATTAAATATGCCAATCAGGTATATACCAATGTCATCATGTTTAGGGGAGAAGCACATGCACTTTAGCACTAGTTAGCAGTAGTAAAGTGATCACAGCCCTAACGCTAACAAAAAGATATAGCAAAGAGCGGAGGTAAACAGGCAAAAGGTTGGGAGGAGACCACCCTAGGAATGACAGGTCTGACAACCCCCTTATGAAGGAGTCCTGGCCCAAAATATGTGCCAATTTGGTACAAAATAAATGTATTTCAGCATTATCTCATACTACATTCTTTGTAGTGCATTTGTTATACTGGACATCAATTAAGCTTTTTAGACTAGGCCTCATTGACTCAGAATCATGGCGACTCTGAACACATGTTCTTCACATGTAAAACAGCTGACCCCATATTGGGAGAAGACAACCAAACAGCTCTGCAAGATATTTCTCAGAAACATTACTTCAGATGTTGTCTCTTTAATGTTCTGCTCTGTCTGCTTACCCTAGTACACCAGAGCTGAGAGACGTGGGCTGCTTACTAACCACTGCCCTTAAAGTCATCCTCCTTGACTGGAAATCTATGAATAATGCATTACTTGGTGGGCAAAGGCAATTTATCTTAGAAGCTCACACAAAGACCTATCGAAATCTCCAGAGAAATTCATAACCTAAAAAAAAATATGGACATTGCTGGACACCTTTATGGCAACCTGCCTATAGCCTTGGCTCCCTCTACATTGTGTTGGCTATCTCTAGATGCATCAGTCCTCATCACTGACCATATGATTTCCTTCCCCATTAGCCACTGAACATCCTTTCTCTCTTCTTCTCCCACTCTCAGCTTTATCCTGCTCATTATTCCTTTGTTTTTCAGTCTATGATAATTCCCTTTGGTGATTGATGGTTGCTGATATGGCAAACTTTTTCTGCATGTTAGAATTAATTGATTTATTTAATAAAAATATGATATTTCCTTTACTTATTATCACCGTTTCTCTCAATACTAATCTCATTTATCAACGAGATTATTTTCTGTATTAGATTAACACATTATGATTAGAGCTCCCGGTTTTATGGTTTTTATTTTTTTAACATTTCCGTCTGTATTTATCCATATTTCTTTTTATGTCATTTTATCTGTACATATCCACAATTATTTTTGTAGCAAGCAAAAAAGATGTTGCAGCTAGTATTTTTCCCTATTTATTTAAATAGACAGTGCACACGGATGTAATAGGTTTAGCTATATGTTTATTCACTGAAAAAACCATAGGTTTCAGGGGTGTTATAGTTAGCTGGACTTTTCACTTGTACAAAACCATTGAAATTCCCCCGTTATAGTTAGTTCAGCTAACTATAACTCGCGCGCCCGCAATGCACTGCTGATGACGTCACATATTACATCACTCATGACATGGTCAGTGACATCACTCATGACATCACTGATGACATCTCAAATGACATCACTGATGACATCACTGATGACATCATCCAGTGAATGTGTGTTTTTCTGAAAATTAAATATGTTTTATATATGTATATCTCAAGGTCGATGGAAGAATAAATGGGTATATAAGTGTCTAAATGGATGATTTGTTTTTGAAAAATGGATTGTGTAACTGACTGATTAAGTGTATCATAGTGAATACATGGCTTAGTGAGTAATGTTTAAATATGTAAATATCTGTATCAGTCTCTCACTTTGTGTATAAGTGGCTGCATGGGTTGGTGAGTAGCTACATGGGTGTCTATATAGGTTATTAGTTGGTTTTTTGAGTATCAGTCTGAGTATCTGCATGGTTCGGTGGGGGGTATTACGTAGTGCATAGGTGCATGAATGAGTGACTCACTGTTTGTATGTGTTGAAGACAGCATGTGTGCATGACTGTATGGGTGGATGAGTGTGTGTATGGGTGTGTTAGTGAGTGAATGACTGTCTCAATAGTGTCTTTATGAGTAACTACATATGTTTTAAACTAGTATATGTGACTATTGGTGTATATATGTGAGTATATGTGAGAGTGAGAGATTGAAAGAGTTCCTGTATGAATAAGTATGTGTTTCTATAAGTGATTGTTTAAAAGACTAAGTATGTGTAAGTTTCCGTAGAAGTAAGTGTGGTGGTGTGTGTATAACTGTATATGCAAGTAAATGTATGTTTGATTCTTTATTAGCATGAGTGACTATGTGTGTGAGTAACTCTATGGATGAGTGGCATTGTGTAACAGGATGTATAGGTGTATGAGTACATATGATGAGTGAGTACATGTATGAGTGACTGTATAGGACTGTTGGTGAATGAGTGGATGTGTATGTGGATCTTAGAATTACTGAAGAGGTTGTTGTAACTGGTATTGGTATGTCCATTGTTTTGAAAATTTTAGTCTCTATTTTTGAATGTGTGTATCAAAGGTTATATCAGGGTGAGAGGAGGTCTGCCACTCTATCACAAGGATGATGTCATCAATGATGTCATCAGTGATGTCATTTGAGATGTCATCAGTGATGTCATGAGTGATGTCACTGACCATGTCATGAGTGATGTAATATGTGACATCATCAGCAGTGCATTGCGGGCGCGCGAGTTATAGTTAGCTGAACTAACTATAACGGGGGAATTTCAATGGTTTTGTACAAGTGAAAAGTCCAGCTAACTATAACACCCCTGAAACCTATGGTTTTTTCAGTGAATTTCTGAGGTTTTTTAAATGCTAATTCCTAACTATAAAGTGCCTGAAACCTATGGTTTTTTCTGTGAATTTCAAAGGTTTTTTAAATGCTAATTTCTAACTATGCCTACAGAGATAGGACATGTGAAGAAAGAAGAAAAAATGCACAGAAAGAAACAAAAGAAGTGCAGAAAGAAGCAACAGAAGTCCTCAAATACGAAGATAAGTGCACGAAGAAGGATAACGTGCAGAAAGAACAAAAAGAAGAGCAGAAAGAAGCCTTGTTGCTAAATCATCCTGTACCCTCAACTTTTTCAGACGGATACTGGTGGTAACTGAGTCTGACTAACCAGTCCTAGAGCCAGTACTATGTTAAAAGACACTTAGAATACAGTGAAAACACCTACATACACTAGGGAACATTATGCGTTGGGGTCCCCCTGTGATTAGCATGACCTCCTCTGTAAGCCCCTAGTATATAATAGGGCATGGGGATTAAAACTACCTCTTAAAACAGGCCACAGGGCGTTTTTGTACACGTTAACTCAGGCCCCGTCCCCTCCCTTCACCACTGTGTAAACACGCCCTGTGTCCAATTTTAGTTGGGAGATTAAGTTCATTTGAATCCTGAGGGTCCCTAGGGTCCAACTAGCCCACTAGGTACCTCCAGTAAGTGCCACAGAGCTGCGTTGCAGAGAGGTGTAAAAAGTGGCACGGCCTGGACCACCTCTCTGCAATGCAGCTCAGTGGCGCTTACTGGAAGCACTTGGTGGGCTAGTTAGCCCCCAGGGGCCCTCAGTATTGAAGGGAAATTATATCCCCAATTTAAAACGTGCCATAGTGCGTGTTTGCACACGTCACCTCAGGCCCCGTCCCCTCCCTTCACCACTGTGTAAACGCGCCCTGTGGCTGTTCTAAGTTGAGAGATTAAGTCCCCTTGAATCCTAAGGGTCCCTAGGGTCAAACTAGACCACTAGGTACCTCCAGTAAGCGCCACAGAGCTGCGTTGCAGAGAGGTGTAAATAGGGGCTTGGCCTCAGAACACCTGTCTGCAGCGCAGCTCCCTGGCGCATACTGGAGATGCCTATTGGGGGCGCGTTTGCAGAGTGCTGCACGGAGGGGGTATGGCCTCCGGCACAACGCCAGTCTTTTATTTATTTTAATTTTTTAAGAAGGGGGCTGTGTGGTTCCCCTTCTTATTCTAATTTATAGGCCCTGATGACCCCATCCCCCAGGGCCTGTCTCCTAATTATATTTTTTTGACCCCAATCCCCAGGGCCGGCCACTGTTTTTTATTATTTTTAAAAAATATATATTTATAGACACACCTAGGACATGCTGGACAAACCGTACGTACCCATCACCATGACGATTTGCGTGATATTCATTAAAAGGCGACTATGCATGCAATGAATCCACGTGGAATGTATTTACACCACTAGTAAAGCTCTGACATGTCTGATGCCCTACCGTGCCTAATGCCGGTAGACACCCTTGTCGTTTATTTATACAAACATGGGTAGCTATTGACGGGCACATTTAATACACATGCACACCAAGCCATTCAAAGAGGATTCGACAAAAATTCGACCAAAACTATGTAAGAAACCCCCCTCACGGTTAATAAAACACACATCCACTGCCGGATGTGTAATACTTTTTATTTTACTCTCTGGAAAGGGGATGAACATCACTTGAGAGTCACAGCGCGCTCCTGAAAGAGCCCAATGCTGTGTTACACCCACCATTGCCTGCCGAGTGCCACACACCTCTGTGTTGTATTCCACTAGCTAGTGCATATGCTATGACACTCTCTAGCCCATGTGCACTGTAACACCACCCCGTGAATATGTCATGCCACACTTGTCTTCGCACGGGTTATATTGCCCCATCTAACGTGCCTTCCTCGATGCCTATGTTATAACGCACAGTGCTATGTCATACATATTACAATCTGGGATCCATATCTTTGTCACAGTGCATATGCAACGTTACACTCCCCAGCACATATTTTATATTACAACTTTAGAGACTAGTTAGGTTACACAACACTGCCCTGTGCATATTACACTCCAAGGCGCATATCGCATAGCATGCGCTAGTGCCTGTGCTATCTCGCGCTCTCCAATGAATCTGTCATTGCGCACAATGTATTGCATATTATATTTCACGCCCGGTTCATCTTATATCACACTTTTTGGTGCATAGTTTATACCATACACTATATCTAGTTTTCATTTTCAATCGTGCTCTCAGGACTATGTTCTATATAACACTGTGTTCACCTACCCTTTTCACGGGCATTACATTTTGCGATAGGGGGTGGAGGGTCAGGGGGTGTTTCTGCCAAGTGAGCCCGGAGTCACAGTCACAAACGTCCTCTTCTTCCTGAATAAAAGTGAGATTATGCTGCATACTTGTTCACATTTTAAGTAGTTCGCACAGACACAATGTTTTAAAACCAATAAAGTTCCTAATACCCGCCTTCTCTGAACAGTTAGCTTGCTGCCCCATCCCCCTCCTCCCTATCCTCTGTTGTGTGAATCCATGAACTAGCCTCCTCCCTCCTGCCATGCATGGTCTAATGTGCTGCCACTGCCCTCAATTTAGTATGATGTACCAGTCCACTCCTCCTGCCCTCCATTGCCCAATTCTATGCCCCATCATTGACCTCCTGCTTAAACTCTGTGCTTAGCTTGCTGCCCCTATTCTCCTTCCCCTGCCCTCCGATGTCTTTGTGCATGCCCCTGCTCCATCCTTTTTGCCCACCATGTTCCATTGACCTGCCACTCCTATCTACTCTGAGTGTTCTGTTGAGCTGCCACTCCCCTCCCACCTGCCTAGCATTGTCAGATGACTTTAACCTGTCCCTGCCACCTCCACCCTGCCTGTCCACATGCCATGCCCCTATCCTCTTCCTCCTGTCCTACATGGTCCATTGCACTGCCACACCCTTCTGCCCTCCCTGGTCTGTTGTGCTGCAACTGCTCCTCCTGCCTGCCCCGTGTGGTCTGTTGTGAGGTCCCTTCCCCTGAACTTTCTTGTCTGTGCACAGGTCCTGACCCTCCCTTCTATCCTCCATCGTCCTTTGTGCATGCCCCTGCACCCTCCTTCTTGCCCATCATAGCCATTGTGCTGCCACTAACCCTCCCACTTGCCATGCATGGTCTTCTGTGCTGCCATGGCCCCTCCCACCTTCCCTGTGTGGTCAGTTAGCTGCCCCTGACCCCCTCCCACCTTCCCTCCATGGTCTGTGTGAATGCCATCACAGTCTCACTGTTGCTCTTCATGGTGTGTCTTGCTTCCAGTGCCCATCCTGCCTGACCTCCATGGCTATCTTGCTGCTCCTGCCCTGCCCCCTTGCCCCCAGCCCTCTGTTTACATGTGCAGACCCCTACTCCCTCCCTCCTGGCTTGTCTGTTCCATTGTAATGCCCCTGATCCGTCCCTCCTGCCCTTTATGTTCTGTTATGCTGCAGCTTTCTCTCCTGTCTGTCCATTATGGTCAGCTAGCTACCATTGCCTCTTGCCCCTCTGTTCTCTGTTGTCCATGTGCATGGTCCTGTCCCCTCCCTCTTGCTTTCTATGGATTGTTGTGCTGCACTCCCGTCCTGCATGCCCTGTGTGGTGTATTGTGCTGCTGCAAACCCTGATGCCTGCCCTGCAGGATCAGTTTGGTGCACCTCTCCATGTCCCTCCTGTCCTCTGTTATCCAAGTCCATGTCCCTATCCCATTTCCTTCCATGATCCAATGTACCATACTTGCAAACATTTTGAACTTGGTAAGAGGGAGATTTTGAAAAAAAACTGGGGTATTGATTTTCCCCTTTGAGTTACATTGAAAAAGAGGATATTGTAGACAGGAGACAGTCAAATAAAGCCCATTTGAGCTTAAAAACATTGGACGTTTCCTGGCTGAATCGGGTCTGTTGGCATGTATGGTTGTACTACCATTGCCTCTTCCTTCTGCCCACAATGGTCTATTACATTGCCACAGCCTTGAAGGAGGGTAGATTTTGTATCATAGGGGGCCCCTGGCCCGTTCTGTCCACACCTGAAGTATGAGACCCTTGTCCTTGCCCTGCCAGCCGCATTTGTAGGCCGTATTAAATTGACCAGCGGGTCCTGTGTTGCTATATAATTATCCTGAGACATCCTTACCACTCAGCCAGCATAAAACCCCTGTGTAGGCCCTTTTGTTCAATATGTAGGCCTCTTTGTTAAATTGACCATAGCTCTGCAATTTTAGTGTATAGCAGTCTGAAGGCAGGTCTGCGAGGCCTTCTGCTCCAAACTAATAGCCCCCACCCTACCCGAGTGATCCGTGCTCGGTATCAAAGTTCAACATCCCCCTGAAGCTGTCGATATACAGTAGGCTGCATCCTGGACTGGTACTTGCTTCCTGGGCAGGTTTCCCGCTTTTAAGGAAGTGGCAACCGCAGAGCGTCAAGTTAGGAGAACTGAGAAGATTTTATACATGAATATATTGAATTCCCGTACAATACCCATTATTTTCTGCTTGCTCTATGGAACTTACGATAAGCGATTGGCCTGAGAGACTGACCTTTTCACCCAGTCCATTGTCAGCATTAAGTGGGTAAATGACGAAATGTCTGGTAAAATCTGCAGACGAAGCTTTTGGGTAGCATACGTAGGTAGATGTAGCGTGCAAAGGAGCCCACAAAATGATATAAAAAGGGAGCACCCACAGATATCGAGGGACTATCTCGCCGTCTGTATGTAGGTTAACAGGCTGTGCAGGTTTTCCCCAAGAGCTGGGAGCTCTTGTCTTCCTCTGCTTAAAATGTCTTGCTCTGCTTTGCTTGAAGTATCTTATTCTATTTTACCTATATGAAATGTCATGTTATGTTTAACCATTGTTCTCTTTACTTTTGCATTTAAAAGATTTTGTATTGTAATTGCAGGAATGCTTGCTCTAAGAGTAAACGTGAGTGTTCCTAGGTAACATTTTCCTTGGTGTAACTTGTTTCTCATGATGCATTTATAGATGTGTTTTCTCTCTCTCTCTGTCAGTACATTAATTGAGATACAGAGAATATCATGACAGCTGTATGATTATCTGGATTCTGTATTTTGTACTTTATGTCTCTATTCTGCGGTTTCTTTGAAGTTGCATCTTCTCATTAAACTGCCATTGTATTCTGCCTCCAATTCCATGTCTCATATGTCTGTTTTCTTCATTTTTGGAGCAAGCGTTCCTAGGCACCCCGGCTCAAATTAAGGTGCCCCTTTTGTCCCTGACTCACTCTCCTGCTCAGTTCTGTGGTGGCTCCCGGGGCTCTGGGGACCGCCCCTAGCTTCCTTGACCCGTAATAGATCTTCCCTCCAACAGCCTCTCTTGCAAGTCCTGTATTGTTGGTTTGTTGCCCCTGCCCCCCTTTCCACTGCCCTCCATAGTCTGTTGTGCTTCCACGACCCTTCCTGCCTGCTCAGTGTGGTTAAATTGTTGCCTTTGCACCCTCCTACCTGCCTTCAATTTTCAGAGTCCGTGCCCCTGGCCTCTGCCTCTCAACAGTATCCTAATGCACAACTGGATTGCTAACATTCTATATTTATTACAAAAGTGTGGAACGCCTGACATCATCTTGATGTAATCAAAACTGTAATACCTAGAGCATTTCCTTTAGAAATTACATATATGAGAAGGTCTTATTGGCATCAAAATTATGGTTAGTGCTCTAAAAGACTAAAATAAGGACATATTTTCTGAGTTTTCAAATAGCGACAAAGCACTTTTAAATTATTTGTTATCTTTATGTTTTTTTATCCAGTTGACCACTTGATTAAATGTTGCACTTAGGGGAGAGGATGTGGTGTTACTTCCAGAACTGCAGACTTTGCAACTGGGGAACCAGGTTGATGTTTCTGCTTCAGCTCGACATTCTGTGATTCTGGTCAAATCACTTAGTTTCCCAATGTCTACAACCAAAATGAATTTGTTCTTGTGTGATGTAACCAATGCTCATGTAAAGCACTCCAATACCTGACAAGTCTGCACTATATAACACTGCAAAAACACAAAATAATAAGTGTTTTGCACACTTCTGTCATTGGGCTATATTTGGGCTACATCTGGGTGATTTTGGGCTACATTTGGGCTCTTTTGTCTCCGGTGGCCATCTTGGGAGATTTATTTGTTATGAAGTTTCCTAATTTCCTCATGTACTGCAGTCTCCTCAGTAGGAAATGCTTTCAGTTTTTTACTTTGATTCCATCATGAAGGTATTCAGATATGTCACACATTTGCCATACATTCTGAATGTTAGCACTCTAGTTGCTCATTAGATCACTGTAGTAAAACTACTGTTCACCATGGAAGACTGCTCCTGGTATTAAATGTGCATGTTTCAGTCTGCATGTCAGAATTTTTTAATGAAATAGAAGAGGATTTGAGAAGTCACTCAAAATGTGCCCTCATTTTCTTTCTTCAGCATTAATCATAATTTCTATGGCAAAATGAACCCCCTCATTGTGTTCCTTTTTAAATTAAATGTTTTAAGTGTTACCAGTTTATTCCAATCAAGATGGCTTCAGGTGTGCCATACTTTTGTCATAATGAAGACAGTAAGCGCTCTAGTTGTTTTTAAGAACATTCTGGGACATTCTGTCATTGGGCTATACTTGGGCTACATCTGGGTGATATTTGGGCTACATTTGGGCTCTTTTGTCTCTGGTGGCCATCTTGGGAGACTTCTTTGTTATGAAGTTTCCTAATTTCCTCATTTACTGCAGTCTCCTCAGTAGGAAATACTTTCAGTTTTTTACTTTGATTCCATCAAGAAGGCATTCAGATGTGTCACACATTTGCCATAAATTCAGAATGTTAGCACTCTTTTTGCTCATTAGATCGCTGTAGTAAAGCTACTGCTCACCAGGGAAAACTGCTGCTGGTATTGAAAATGCATGTTTCAGTCTGCATGTCAGAATTTTTTAATGAAATAGAAGAGGATTTGAGAAGTCACTCAAAATGTGCCCTAATTTTTCTTTCTGCAGCACTAATCATACTTTTTATGGAAAAATGAACCCCCTCATTTTGTTCCTTTTTAAATTAAATGTTTTAAGAGTTACCACTTTAATCCAAGCAAGATGGCTTCAGGTGTGCCATACGTTTATCATAAGTAGGGCTGTTAGCGCTCTAGTAGTTCTTTGGAACACTCTGGGAAGCTGCAGTAGAACACAAAGGAATCAACTGACAGTCTCTGCCCTTGTTGGATGTACATGTTTTACTGAGAATGTCAGACTTCATTCTCACATGACTGAGAAAGATAATGTGAATTTACAGAAAATAAGCTCTCAGTTTAGCTTATAGATCACCTTCCAAACCTCTGTGGTAAAAGCATGAGTAAATATTTTTCTCTCAATCATGATATCCCAGCAGAAGGCTTTTTCACATGGTGAAATCACCTTAGAACATACCACAATTCCTAAAATGAGTATGGTACCATCAACAAATGATTTATAATGTAACTAAAGTCTTAAAACCTTCTATTAACTGCAATGCTTTTTAATGAGGTGCTATCATGTATATTGGTCCCAAGATGGCTGCCAACACTTCTTGGATGAAGTGCTAACAGCCAATCAGATCTCAGGACGAGATGTGTGGTTAGGCTCCGCCCACATATATATATGCTTTTAAATGCTATTTTCTCAGGAAATACTGAACAGATTTACACCAGACCTGCAAAAGGCACTTCCTTGACCTTATGGCTACCTCTCTGCCAAATTTCAAGGAATTCTGTTCAGCCGTTCGGGCTGTAGCTGTGTCTAAAGGTCCTATGGAAAAATGCATGGGAAAAACGTGTTTTGGGACCCCCCTTTTATCTCAGCCCCCGCTTGACGAATCACCCCGAGACTTTCAGGGTAGGAGCGGAGCGCAGCGCCCCACCTATTTTGAAAATTTCGCGAGGATTCGTCGACCGGCGCCAAAGTTATTCAAAATAGAATGTTGCGGTTTTCCTATGGAAACAGGGTCCTAACTATAACTACCTACTGGCGACCGCCAGTAGGTAATATGCGCCAAATTAAGTAAACACAATACAGTCATCTGAAAACGTTGCCATTGTGACACAAGTCACAGTGGTGTCCCAGAGATTACTTGCAGTAATATTAGTGAACTGCTGCTGTGTTACAATATTGAAAACACTGTCACTAGCCATGATTATTAGATGTAAACACTATTTGAATTTATATTTGAATTTAGACGAGTGCACCTGTGCACTTTCAGTGACCTGGCCAAAGACAGCATGAAAAAGCTGTCTACTTTCCCGATAAATTAGAGATATTGGATGCCTCATTGTCCTTATTGTCAGTTCCATGCTCTTCCCTGCAGCATGCTCTGTGGTGCGCGTTGACTATCCACAGATGAAAGAGCAAATGACCTCCTCTGAAGAAGCAAGCTCTCATTTCAGAAATAAATTAAAGGCCCTTGCTTTAGTCCTGCAAGGCACTATTTCCCTCACATTTCTGAGGCCTAAAATATCTCACAACACCCACGTGAGCTGGCAGCTTTTAATTCACATTTTTTTAAAACTAAGTCCTTCCCTAATGCAAAGCACATTGTTCATAAGTTAGACAGTCTCTGCTTTGAAAACATTGGGCGTGTATCACTTGCCTTATTTTACTTTTTACTGCCTAAGAGAAATATAACAATTTACTTCAATACAGTAATCCCACACAGTTCCTCCCACAGACATTTAACTTGAAAAAGGGCTTATAGATATGCCCCAGCTGTCTGTCTCTCAGGAATGTTTGTGTTTCTTCAAGGAGGAAAGTTTAAATGTTAATGCCTGAAAGTATCTGAAAGCGAATGCAACCTAATTTCCTAATGTGTTTATGCCCCCCTCTTTCTGACCTTTTTGGGTCACAATAATTTTCCTGCGCCTACCAAAGATTAATGGCCCTGCAGGTATTACGGTGGGCAGGCATACACTACAATCAGGAAGAGGGGTGAGGCGAGACAACCCTGGGCTGGAGCACGGATTGCCAAACAATTCTCAGAATCCGTATTTTTCTGTTTCTATTTATCAATACAGATGGAAGAAAAATATGTTTTCGTCTGTATTTATATGTAAAAATCTGTTTAAATGGAAAACCGGGAGACTTAATTATGATCTCTTCTTGTGAGAGTGTGCCTTACTGTTTTATTTGCAACATTTGGCCTATCCCGCATATACTAATCGGAAACAAGTATCTATACCTTTGCGAGCAATATTGACTGTGTATTTTTATTCATTGATTCTTTTTTAAAACGAATACAATCTTTTGAACTAAAATAATGCTTGGTAGAAGCCGGAGAAGAATGTTTTAGTAGACAAACTCAGAAATTACCATTTCAGCACTTATTAGCCTAAATTGTAGAGATGACTTTATCCTAGGTATTTGAGCTGTGTCTGGCTCCAAGCACACTACATGGGAACCCCTTTCAGGTGATTAATTAGAGACTTAGGGGCAGACTTTCAACAAAGTAACACAGCACGGTGCAGCAAGTCATTTTGCTGCGCCGTGCTGCATTAGTTTGGAAAGCACAGAGATGCAACATATTAACAAGAATATGTCTCATCTCTGTGTTTCCCCTGCGCTGGTGCACAAACTGCAGCCATGCGCCGGCGCAGGCACCCTTGCACCATGGTGCAAGGATGCCTGCGTCGTGGGAAGATTGTTTTTGTGCAGGAAGGGACACCTTCCTGCACAAAAACAATCACAAGAGGCTTTTTCCTCTTTCAATGCGTGCTGTAGAATGCAGCACGCATTGAAAGAGGAAAAAACAGGGAGAAATGAAAACATTTCTCCTCGTTGCGCCTCGCTACGCCACCTCTAGGGTGGCATAGCATTCACACGCATCTCCAGATTTACGATTTCTCGTAAATCGGGAGATGTGTCTTGTTCCATGTGTGTTGCGTGGGAACACCCACAGCAACACCCATGGAACACCCCTTCCACGCACAGTGCTGCGTGTGAAGGGGCTATATTTACGTGGAGAGGAAAAGTCACGCAGGGTGGCTTTTCCTCTCCCTGTAAATATGGAGGAGCCCCCTGCGCCACCAGTACGTCACGAAAAGTGACGTAGTGGTGGCGCAGGGGGCTTGTAAATCTGCCCCTTATTGTTATACTTAATGACCCACAAATCTAAATTTTACTTAATTCAGTCTGAATAACAAGTCAGTTTATGAATCCTTCATTAACACTTTCTTCTATCATGCTTTCATCTGTATAAATATCCTTAATTGATCTCCCACATGATCACATCTTGCGCCTTTCACAGCCTGAGTATACACCTATGAGTGGGAGGAAAACTCTGTCACTGTGAAAAAGAAAAATTGGCCTAGAACAGTCTCCTAGGATATATCCATGTATGACACATGTGCAGAGAGAACCTCCAATAGCTGGATTTGTTTTTCCTTTCCAATTACAATATAGCAGCTTGTCTAGCTTCATGGAGTCCTTGTCAATTAAAGCAGTGGGATCCATTCTATATCTATATCTTTGCATGATTTCAAACAGTGCTTATGTTTGTCCATCACAAGATATGAATTTTCATCAGGCTACTCCTTGCATACACATAATCTTTTTCCAGATGGGCATAGAGTGCATGCTGTGCAAACAGAATAAACCTAAATGTAAAAATGTAGCCATTCATCATAAAATCTCAGAGGTCGGGGATGAACCAGAAGATAAACGATGGATGGTGTTGATGTCTAAAATGTCCATCTGGCTTACATTTGCTCACTCATATTGGATCATACTCTGCTACAAAAAAAAAATTCTGATGTTTTCCTCTTTTTAAACACTCTTTTCCTATCCATCACCCATTCTTGTGATCAGTGCATTTTATTCTGACATCATTGTGGACTGCGAGGCATTTTTTTTGTAGCTTTCACGCAGTGCAGTGCAGCAAGCAACCTTGCAGCGCTGCATTATATGGAAACAGCAGAAATGCTCCATATTTAACATAATACAACGCATTCCGTTACTTTCTGTGCACTGGTGCCCTTTTGGCTGCCTAGTTCCAATGCAGGCAACTTTTCACCATGGTGCAAGGGGGCCTGCGTTGTAAGCAGGATTGTTTTTGTGCAGGCGAGGGCACCTTCCTGCACAGAAGCAACGCTCTGAGGCGCTTTTCTCTTTCTATGTATGCAGCAGAATGAAAGAGAAAAAAACGAGGACAAAAAAATATATTTCTCCTCGATACGCCCCACCTGGAAAAGGGTAGCATTTTGATTAATTCCCAGGTTTACCCATCTTGATAAGTAGTGCACCAGAATCCATGGGTGGACACGTGGGAACACCCACACTCCACCCACGGAATGCCTCCCTGGGGCAGAGTAATGCAACGCAACACTTTATGCTGTGTTGCGTTACTCCGGATTTATGAAGCTATGCAGGACCATGCAAGGGGGTCTTGCGTGGGTTGATAAATACAAATTAGGTTTTGCATCGCAAGGGCAACAGAAAACTTTCATAAATATGTATTTGGTTTCCTTTGGAGCTGCTTGGTTAGACAAAATAATTACAAGAAACCTTCGCCCGTTTTGAGAGTAAACTTTTTGTACGACTCTGCGATTTTGGGCTTTCACATGGTATATATTCATTACATGGCTTTTTATCTCTTTTCCCTATGGGGCAGCCAGTTAATTTATAACTAGGAAATATTACCTTATGCATTCATAGGACGCCAAACTAGAATGAAGCTCAAATGATAAAAAACGAACCTGATGAGACCTATTATAATTTTTAAAACACAATTCAAAAAACGATTTTGAGAGCTAAAATGAAGACTTCAAAAACAAAAAGAAAATAGATGAATTTAAAATTCAAATGCTGTTTTCTAATGCACCCTTTTATTTTTATTTTTTTTTCTCACTGTCATTAGCATGCATCCACCATCACACACTTTATGCTCCATATAATCAAGGGCGAAATTGGCCACGGTGACAACAAAACCCTTCTTTGGTCAAGATTGTGCTTTGCATTTCTAGGCTCCTCCTCTTGCTGAAAACACTTGCCTCAAGTACTTAAGCTAATGAGACTTGGTTACAGAGTTCAATTACAGTAGTACAGCAGCCCCCGTAATCCAATAAGGCACATACGTAACGCAATATACACGAACTGTAGCATGACTCAGCTTGTAGCAGGACTCAGCTTGCTCGTTGCAGGTTTCCGCGTGCTTCAGAGAACAACCTGGAGAGTTAAACTAAGATGACAGAGCTTACATGACCTAAATATATATGTTCTAAGAAACCTGAGGGCCATATTATCAAGAAGGGCGATAACATTTTTGACGATTTAGCGGCAGGAAACTGCCGCTAAAGTGGCGATAATGGGCTTGATAATATGGCCTTGAGAATTCCAATAGAAGCCTAGGTTTGATGTCCTTCACACCAGACCCTGGGCTTCTATTGGAATTCTCAAGGGCATATTATCAAGCCCCTTATCGCCGCTTTAGCGGCGTTTTCCTGACGCTAAAGCGAAGATAATGTTATCGCCATTCTTGATAATATGGCCCCTGAGTGTCATAATCCATCATATACGATAGCGTAATCAAAAACATCGTTCACGATGTCATCTACCGCATGGATGCGTCAGAAACAATTAAAATATGTATGTTTTCAATTAAGACATCAAGACCTACCTGTCAGAATGTAAAGACTTGTCAACACCATTGCAAAAGTCAATGCTATTCTAGCTGCGCTGTGTTTTCCAAACAGAAGCATGACTAATGCATTTTTAGTTGGAAAAATTTAGCTATTTTAACATAAAAAAACAATTTTTTCCCATGAAAATCCTTGCATTCTGAGAGTACAAAATAATATCATTATTTAATATGCGTTGCAATCATCTCCCACTCACTACTGGGAAGATTAACAATTCCTAGGGGCATTATCACCAAAATTCCAGTTATAAAAATATGTTTGGTAAAACACCCGCTCACTCCCGCAGTGGATAATGGTTCTTGGTCCCTGGCACCACCTCTTGGAAAGTGTCTCGATGTTATTTGGATCGGGATAACAATTATAAAACATAATTATTCATCCAAATTTGAGAACGTTCCTATACCTGCGTGTTTGCGATTGATTATTGCTTTAAATGTGGACTGTCTGCACTGTAAGATTACGCCATATAAAAGTTCTCCGAGGATGCATTTGAGATTAATGAACAAATGTTGAAATAATAACATTACTTAAATCAGATCTGGAATTAGTAATGTAGCCATGTAGACACCAACACAACTCAGTTCAATCACCCGATTGTGTGGATAGATTGGAGCGTGTTGCTGTAAACAAGGGTGTGGACCGTAGCACACTAAGTTGATTAAGTAAAGGATTTGTTAAGAGTAATAAGTGTGTTTTCAGTATGTCAGGTTTAGTGTTTTTTTTTCATTTTAATATTCACGTCTCTGCTCAGGGATAATATTTTGATTAAATGCTATTTCCTTTCCTTCACTTTGCACGCGCCATATGGATGGATATAGGATTGTGACTGTAAGCTTCATTGTTTCTATTTACCATATGTATTTAAATACTCGTCACAGAGATTATCCTTCATACAAATACAGGCAAATCCGATCAAATCAAATAAAGGATAAACTATCGCTTAACAGGCAAATACCTCGCCTGAATGACTCTTTTTTTGTAAAAACTCTTTTCCTGGTTTTTCTTGCCAAGATAATTCTTTCAGCATTGAGGAGAGATCTTAAAGCCTAAGCCATGGAATTTCTGAAATACGCAGCTCGTGGCAGACTCAAGATAAACTCTTGCCGATTCACATTAATGAAGAGGTCAGTCCTAAAATATATCTGTGCATTGACCACGTCCCACAATTACAAAACTGGTCTACATTTAATGAATATGTTTTTCTAGGCACCAAGTCGAGTGTAGCATTTCCAGCATTTGTCAGAATCGTTTAACTACAACTAGAGCCGTTTCTAAAGGTGACTATTGCATGCTGCAGTAAATCCACTGCTGCATAATTTCGGCAGAAAAGAAAAAGCGACAACCTGGTATTCCAGGGAACATGGGTCTATCAAGAGTGAAAAAACTTTTTTTTTTTAATTATTAAGGAGGAAGTACAAAAGCACAGAAGTAGAGAAAAATGGGAATGAAGAAAAACATTTCAAGTCCTTGATCCAGATTAGATCCTTGCATACATTCATGATACATAGTTCATAATTCATCCACAAACATTCTTCATCAATTCATCATTGTTAAAAAAGACAATTCCATGAACAGCACATAAACATCAAATATCAAAATAGTCCCCTATTGTTGCGTCCGGTTTATATGACTTTACTACAGCGGGTTATATTAGTGTAACCTAGCATACACAGCCTGAAAATAAAATCTACAAAGGAAGACAATATTTCAATACACTTATCCAATTCATCACCAGTGACCAAATGACAGCTCCCCTCCGCCTGCCCCCTACCTTTACATTGATATAGACTGTTCTCCAGATGGTCCATCGACAATAGTTGGGACAGCCATTGGTTAAAGGAAGGGGGCTCATGGTTAAGCCAAGCACCTGCAGTACAGATGGGGACTGCCGCCCTAGCAACACAAATTGGGTATAGTTTGCTCTCATCATTCAAATATTAGAGTTCTAACTCTAGAACCAACATCTGAGATGCAATCCTAATTCTGAGTATTTAAAATTATGCCGCGGTGCTCTGTGTTTTGGTCCCTGAATGAAGCTAGCTTTCTACAGTAATAAAACATATGGATTAAATCTGCAGTGCAGTTCCCAATTTGAGGACACTTAAAGCCCGATTCACAAAGGTAACCTTTTGTGTACGTTTACGATTGTTTGCAATTCACAAAGGTATTTTACGAGTAGTAGCTTCACGACTGAGGAGTCTCCACTAACCCTGGGCATCGTGCTTCGCTTCGCCCACGGAGTGCACGTAGCGCTGCCAGCTTCGCCGTTTACGAAGTAGGCGAAGCAGGCAGCGCTACGCGCACACCGTAGCGAAGCAGAGCTGCCCGCCACCCGCCTCCCGCCCGCCCTAATTTTAAAGTAATTTATAGAAGGTTAAAGGTAAACAAACTACCTTACCTTCAGCGCGGCATCCCGGAGCTCCCTCTTCTTGCTGACGGTAACTTCTTCATGCAAATGCGCATGCGTGGAGAGGGAGCCCCGGGACGCCGCGCTGAAGGTAAGGCGGTTTATATTTACTTTAAACCTTCTTTTAATTATTTTAAAATTAGAGCGGGCGGGAGGCGGGCAGCGCATAGTGGGGCTACGCGGAGCGCGCAAGTGTGCGCAGATTTTGCCACACCACGCGCTGCTCCACATAGCCCCACTACGCCCAGGCTTGGTCTCCACACAAAAAAGGCGTAGGGCAGTCCTACCCTTATGTACAGAGACTACACAGATCTAAAGATACTAATTCTAAAACACCCTAGTGAATAGTAAACAATCGTAGACATACACAAAAGGTCGCTTGCGTCTGGCTGTTTTACCCATCTAAACAGCTTCTGGGGTGTTGGACTTGGCCCTCTCTGCAGCGTCACCCCTAAACATTTCGCCTTTGCCCCTCCTATGTTGCTGAATTCATTTTTGATGATTAATGACTCTGCATTTCACACTGCTAACCAATGCTAAAGTGCTTGTGCTCTCTTCCTCAAACATTGTAAGACTGACTTACACCTGAATGGCATATTAAATTTACTTATATGTCACTAGTAAAGTGGTATGCCATATACCCAGGGCCTGAAAATTAAATGCTACTTGTGGGTCTGCAGCAGTGATTGTACCACCCACTTAAGTAGCCCTCTATAATTGCCTTATGGCTGCATTTGCAGTCAGTGTGTGCTTCTTTAAATTGCAATTTCGACCTAGGCAAATAAAACTTTTGCCAGGCCAAAACCTTCCTCTTGAGTGTATATAACACACCCCTAGGGCAATGGAGTAAAGGCTGAGGAGCCTCGCTCCACTGCTCTGCGAGCAGTAGTTAAAGGAAAACTACAATGATAATAACCAGTTTTAATATCATTTTAGTGTTCTGTTTCCTGGTGCAGGGCAAGGCTGGACAGAGGTTGCTCCACTCTCAGGCCAGCAAAACAGTCATGCGCACTTTGCATTTTCTGCACCCAGGCTGTACTACAGCCTGGGTTTAGAACAAGCCCAGGCTCCCATTCCTCGTCTGAGCGCCAAACGCCAGCGCTGATACCAATGACAATGCTGCATTGCGATTGGCTAGGGGAGTCAGGAGCCTGGGTGCATCCTGGTTCCTGCTTTCGAGGAGCAAGACTGACAGGCAGTTTCCAGCCGGGTGGCCGGGCTGAAGGTAAGTGCCTTTATTTTTATTACTTATTTTTATTTACGACCCGATCTTCCTCCCCCGCCTCCCCACCCCCAGTAAATAGCGGCCACCACTGCCGTACAGGTAGGCCCTGAACAATACAGAGGGCATGGTGCAGTTTATCTAAAAAGTTGGACAAGTACTTTTTACTCTTACATGTTGTGGTAGTGAAAAACTCTTAAATTTGTTTTTCTTTACTGCAAGGCATGCCTCTTCCATAGGGTAATATTGGGCTAGACTATTACATTTATTAAGTAATACCTTTCAACTGGGAGCAGGTGGACAAGGATTGAGTTTAGTGTCTAACGAATTGGAATTTAAAGCCCTCTTTAATGGTAAGGTCAGATTTTAAGTTACACTTCTGTAAATGTCACCTTTGGAAAATTGACATTTTCTTGTCCCAAGCCTGCAGCCTGATCTTGTGTCACCTTACTAGGTGTTGTTGCCAGTTACTCTTTGTGTATTGCTCCTAAACAGTAAGAAAAAGGGGCACTAGGTGTTGGCATGATGAGCCACTCTTAACGAGGGGGAGGAGCTGTCACTTCCCACTCTTGTGCATCACAAAGGCTTTGCCTGAGCACTCCAGCAAAGGGTTTGTCACTAGTATTTTGTGTCCCCAGACCAGATGGAGCCAGGACAGGGAGGAAGGGGATGCCTGACACCTCAGGGGGTGGAAGCATTTATAAACTTGTACTTCAAACTGGGCACTAGGTATAAATATTGGACCTCAGACCCCCAACTCTTCAGTACACCTCTGGACCTGTGGAAGGCTCAGAGAATTGCTGTGAGGCTTTGCTGCAAGAAGACTGCCCTGCTGTGCTACCCTGCTGACCTCCAGCCTGAGTGAGAAGTATTAGACCTGCAACTTGAATCCATGACACCCAGAATGTCTCCACTGGCTAGTTGGCAGGCCTCCTTACCCTAGTCTCAGGGACAGAAGATTCCAACTACCTTGACGCCCAGCACCTGGAATCTGTAACTGTGAATTCTACTCTGCCAAGTTGTGCCACCCTAGCCCTGGATCCTTAGATGTGGACCTGAAGGTGCTCTGCCAGCCCAGCTGTAGTCCCAGCAGTACCAACGCAGTGCAACGCATCACCTCCCAAAACTCCACATTGGACCGGCAGAGCAAATCATCGCCTCACAAAAATTCTGCATTGAAACCGCTGTGTGACACATCCATGGTGCGGGACTTCGCATCACAGCTTGCATTCCCAATCAGAATTGCCACTACATGCTGCATTCTCAAAGCAAGTATCAACATCACAAGACCTTTGTCAGTGGAATACTCGATGATGAAGCAGGACCACACATTGCAAGCTCTGCAACTTCTTAAGAGATAGCCAGTATGTGACGCATCTTTGAAACAGGACTTTGCATCGCCAGTCCCTTGTTGATGGCATCCTCCATGAAGACGCAGGGCCTAGCATCGTAGCTTCCCGGAACCAGTACTGCACAGCACATCTCCACACCACGACCGCGCATCACCTCAGCTGCGTGACTCATCTTCGATGTGGAATCTTGCAAACCTCCGCAGCCAGGATCTAAGGTACCCTTGTTCGGTGGGCCTAACTTGGCCCCTGTATCTGGCCCACACTCCATCATTATCAGCCTGAACTTTGTCCTGGTTTGTGCGACCATGTAATCACAGTTGGCACTGTATGCTTCTATGCACTATTTTCACTTGGATCTTTTAAATTGCATATCTCTGGTTTTACTGATTGGATTTTTATTGTTTTGGTCTTAAATTATTTATTACATTTTATTCTATTCTTTTTAATTGGTGTGGGATTTTCTTGTGTTGTGTTTCACTTCATTACTGCTTGACTTGCTGCATAAACACTTTACATGCTGCCTCTAAGATGGGCCTGACTGCTCGGTTTCAAGCTACCAGAGTTTTGCGCACAGGCTAATTTGGGGTTTGCTTGTGACCCAATTCTTACATGGGGGTTATAATACAAATTAAGCAATGTCTTGTAGAGATGACTTTTTAGTCTGGTACATATCAGAAAGTCCTTCCCCAGTTTCAAAGACAGAAGAAAGAGGATGTTCTCAGTGGTAGTATTCAGCCTTAAAGCCCCTTTTCTTAAGTTGACTATCGATAAAGTCTTAAACTTGACTTTCTTATGATAACAACGTCCCAGGATTCTCAAAGCGAGACTGTAGCTTCTTTACCAAGGATAGCTCATTTATGCTGGGTAGGCCTATTTCTTGAGGATATATACTTCTGGTATCAGTGATCAAAAGCTCAGTATGTTACAACATGGATGCCCAATAGTAATACTGAACGATAGGTGTAGCGTAGCCACCTCTATCCAGAGGCATAACCTGGTATCTTAACTCGTTCCGTGCTCATGACGGAGCCACGCCGTCATGAGCCACGGTTGCCGTGTGCTCATGACGGAGTGGTTCCGTCATGCTGCGGCCGTTGGCGGCCGCGCCGCCCACGCGGCTCTAATTCCCCGCCTGTGCGGGCGATTAGCGCTGTGGGCGGAGTCATGACGGAACCACTCCGTCATGAGCACAGCCCAACCGTGGCTCATGACGGAGTGGCTCCGTCATGAGCACCGCGCCACCGCGCTGCCCCCCCGCACCCCCCAGCGCTGCGGCGGAATTTCCGCCGCAGCGAAGGGGTTAAAGCCCTTCTCACCGCTTTTATTCCCAGATGAAGCTGCCACTGATCCCTTCCAACTTCTTCAGCCACTCCTGAGGAATCGCCATAAACAGCTAAAAGACTTTAGGGAGCACAAACATTTTGATGACGTAACCCCTAATGAGTTTTAGATGTAGATTATTAATGCGTACCAAATCAGACTTGACTTTTCACATTATCAGTCATAATTCAGTTGAGTAATACACTCCATCTTAGGTGCTATCTTGAATCCCAGAAAAAGCACACTATCATCCGAGAGTTCTGAAAACTGGTATAATTATTGCAAAAAATTGCAATTTTGCCCATTCAAGAGGTATCCTGTTATTTGCCCAAACCTGGCAGCCTCCTCCCCCACCTTCCAAATTGAACTATCTGGATCCATGGTGACAATGGCGATCTCATCCGCGTCTCCTAAGAGTTTAGTAGCAAAGCTGTTATAGCACTGTTATTCAAGAGCTTCTGCAAGACGGGATCAATGTTAAGTGCAAATAGTATAGGGGAACACTTATCCCCCGGCCAAGCCCCCCCTAGTAATCTCTATTGCTCATTCACCCTTAACTGCAATTTTGCAGTCAGATTACAGTACATGCAGTGGATGATGGTGTGAAAAGCAGGCCCAACCCCAGGCCTTTTTAATACCTTCCAAAGATATTGCCAGGTGATGCGATCAAAGTCCTTCTAGCATCAAACAGAATCATAGCCACATGGGTCCTCCGAGTCTCCATTACATAAAACAGCGTTATAGCCCGTCTTACATGGTCAGCCATGCCATAGCCTGGCACAAACCCATATTGGAGAGTCCATTTTGGCAATGTATCTACTTAACCGAGATGTGTCAATCAGAAAAAATAACAATGCTTCCCTAGAATTTCAATAGTACATAGTCAGAAATGAATCAGTCTAGCAGAATGATTTATACAGATTGTACAATATTTAATTAATATTATATTAATCACAAATATAAAGAGAGCAAATATGTGCTCCAAAAGATGGCAGAATGAGTGCTTAGTGACTAGTGAAAAAAGTGTGGAGCAGTGAGACAAAAATAAACAAGCGTATGCAATGCAATCGTTCTCACCTTTAGGACCTTCTAAGTATTTGGCGATGCAGCACATTATCGCTCATTACTGCAACATAGCTTTGCTCACATGTATTGTTAGCACAATTACATCCCCAGATGATGGTAATCACCACAACACATTAAATACTTTTGAGCTTGTCAGTGACTCCTGTGAATACTGTTTCCGATAAACAAAAAGCCCCGCATTATTACCGCCAGAGAAGGAAGACATGCGAGCGAGCGAGTTTGGTTACAGTTACACAGCGTGACTTGAGTGGGAAAGACAATACTTTATGTAGAGAGAAAAACAACATGGCTACATTTCGTAACAAAGAATAACCACTGCATCGCATTTCTGGCCCATACTTTGCAAAGTTAAAATTGGAACTACAGATTGCAACGTAATTTAGGCGTGAAAAAAACTGTGCTGGCTAATAGAGCCATCACACATGCAATACACAACTGCTATGTGTACATTAACACCTGAGACATTCCCAAGAAACACTACCAGTGCTAAACATGTGCTCAGGAGGTCTCCAGTCCAGTGCAACTTTGCGAAGCCCCTAGGGTGGTGCTTTGTTGGACTTGGCCCTTTTTGCAGGGTCAGCCCTGAAATTGTTACCTTCCTCCTGTATTTATTCTGACCTGTTGTTGGCTATTCTATGACTCTGGGCACCTGCTGTTCAGTGCTAAAGTGCATATGCTCTCCCTATGTAAAATGTATATATTGGTTGGATTCCATGATTGGCTTATTTGGTTTACTGTCAGACCCCAGTAAAGTGCACCGGGAGTGCCCAGGGCTTGTAAATACAAATGCTGCTGGTGGGCTTGCAGCACTGGTTGTGCCACCCACAGAAGCGGCCTGGTAAAATGTATCTAAGGTCTGCCATTGAGGAACCTGCGTGCAGTCTGGTACTGTCATGCTGACTGGGTAAGTGCAACCACTTCCCAGTCCCTAAACCTTCCCTTAACTTCATATTATTCACCCCTGAGGCAGGGTGCATTGTAAGCATAAGGTAGGACAAGCCCTGATGTGTGTGGCATGTCCTAATAGTGAATTACAGCCATTTTCGTTTTTCACTATTGTAAGGCTACCTGTTCTCAATTGGCCAGAATGGGCTGCTAGAATTGTTACATTCTATGATCCTAACAGACCCAGGGAACATGGTAGAAATTCGAGTTTAGTATGCCTGAACTCAGAATAATCAAATACATATTTTAGTAAAGTTTATTTTAATATTCTGTGTTTGCAAATACCACTTTTAGAAAGTTGGTATTTGCTTGCCTGACCATTTCAGCCCGCCTCTGCTATGATGTGTATCTGCCTGTCTGGTTGTGTGAGTGACAAGGCTGGGGAAACCCAGAGGGGCAGCGCTAGGTAGCCTTGTGGTGAATAGGAAGATTGGCAGTCAGATGGGTGGGAGGAGTACACCTGGGCTCTGAATAGGGTTGTGCTCTGCTACCACAATGCTGGCTCCACCTCCTGCGGAGCGGCTGATGTCTCTGCCCTGCACCCTGAAAGGAAGGCAGAGTCATGTCAACAGAGTGCTCAAGAACTGGTTTGGACTGGGCAAAGGCCCCCCTACCCCAGAGGAACAAAGGAATTAGGGGTATAAGTATTGGGACCCTGCACCCAAGAAATTAGATCAGATCCTGCTGAAACAAGAAGAACCTCTGCCAGAGGAGAAGGAACTGGGAAAGCTGTAGGAGGAGTACTGTCCCTGACCTGGGGGATTGGCCTGCAGTGGTTGCCTTGCTGCTGAAGGAGAGGAGAAAGACTACTAAAGATTTTGCTTCAACTTGTGCTTTGAAAAGATCTCCAAGGGCTTGAACTGAGCTTGCCCCCTGAACGAAGTCCCAGGACCAGTGGACTTCATCCCCAGCTCCCCAGAGTCTTTTCGAAGTGCCTGCTGCTGTTGTTGGGCATTCTGAGGGACTGCGTGTCGCAAGTAGCTGGGAGCGCGACGCAAGGAAGAGAAGCGTGCCGCCGTCGGAGCTGTTGCCGTCGCATCTCGCAGAGAGTGTCGCCGCTGCAGCATCGCATCGAGTGGAAGCGTCTCGCATCATTCCGGAAGTGTCTCACAATGCAGAAGAAGCGTGTCGCCATCGCAGCCATCGTAGTTGTCGCATTGCACCGCATCCAGAAAAGCGCCTCCATCCACGGAGAAGCGTGCCGCCGTCGGAGCCGCTGTCATCGCATATCGCAAAAGGGGTGTCGCCGCTGCAGCATCGCATCGAGCGGAAGTGTCTCGCAACGTTGGAGGAGAGTGTCGCTGCCAAGGCCGCTGTCGTCGCATCTCGCCAAAGGTGACGCCGCAGTAGCTGACGCATCGAGTCGAGCCCTCCCGCAACATCGGAGAAGCGTAACGCATCTGGAAGATCCCGTCTTTATTTCTTTTGCACCAAGAACTTCAACGCATCTGCATCTGCATCGCTGCAACACTTTCGTTGCCCTGCGTGTCGCATCTAAGGTACATTGACTTAAAGTGTCGCATTTAAAAACTTAAGAGAAACTAAGCAATCTTCTACCATCTAAGCAACCGTATTGTGTATTTTTAATCGTTTAATGGTCTTGTGATAATCCTATATAAAGAATCCTTATTTTTAATATAAATACCTGTGTGGTGTCCATTTGTAGTGTTGTCACTTGGTTACTGTATGTGTTCACCAATGCTTAACCTATAACGCTCTGAGATAAGCCTTGTCTGCTCGCGCCAAGCTACCTAGAGGGTGAGCAGGGGTTATTTTAGGAGTATAACCCCTTACCCTGACTAGAGGAAAGGTTTCCTGCTTGTCACAAGTACCTACATGTGCCAACCAGAGAACCCGGATTCTAACATGCTTACTGCTCACGCTCCCTCTCACCTTAAACAGAAAATAAAGGAGGCCAAGAAATTCACTCACTTACAGGAATATGACATAGCATAGCTAAAACGAGTGTTTTGAAAGAAAGAAAAGTGTGTCAGTTCGCAGTGACATGTTAAGTGGTGAACTCGAGATTCGATGTGTACAAATACGCTCACGTACAAAATGAATCACGGATGGACTCTCATAACGATACTTGCAAATATACGCCGACTGGGTTAAAGTTGATTCGCTTTAAATGTAAAGCGTGTCAAAGCACTATGTCACGTGAGATCAAGCAGATGCACTGAAAAGTACTGACAATATAAAGTGAAGAAATTTCCAGGATAAAATGAAACTTTGTGCAACATCAAAAGAATCCTTGATTACCTTGAAGAAAGAGAAGCCGACTCCTGCAAAGTTGCCACTGTGTACGTGAGCATGTAATCGATGTTTAATAAGTACCGTGCAGCGTAAGCACACTAAATCACTGGAAATGAAATGGTGAGATTTAAAAAAACTATCGAAGAAATGTTCCGATCGTCAATGCAAAAATATGTAAAGCTGCAGCAATAGTGATTATCCGAAGCATGTTTATTACACAAAAAATAATGCACAATATTGATTGTGATCGATGTATACAATAAATAAACCACGGGATGATGTGCTTTAAAATTGATGATCATGACATGAATAAACAGTTAAATGAACCAGGAAATGTCTATGGCTTTTATATATTGCCTGCAATGGAAAAACAGTTTGTGCTTTCTTTCTCATGAGGTGCCAGGTACTCCCGGCGGGGAACTAGAGAAGCTAACTGCGGCGGGGGTACAGGCGTGAGGGGAAGGCATGAACAGCAGCAGCACGCAGGGAGGAAAACTTCGCCCAGTAAAGTGATTGGCGTGGAGAACCAGGAGGAGGGGAGTGGGTTTGAAGTTGCTTTGAGCTTGGAGGAAACCTCTGCACTAAAAAAATAGCTGTGTATAGGGCTGCAATGCCCATACAGGAGGAGGGAGGAGGGGTCATCACAGGCTGGACTGTGTGATGGACAAATAGAATGTTCTCTGAGTTAAATCACCAGAAAGAGAGCTAAATACACAAAGGAGGGACTTTTACAGAAATGCACCAATAACAAGCCAGCATTTCTGAATGTCATAGATAACAACCAATGGCAATCGGTGGGTGGCCCAGAGCTTACAGTAGCTCGACCTAAAAAACTGACTGTAATACAGATGATTAGTGAAATCGCACATTCCTATTTGAGTTCAGGTTTCAATTGTGTTTGTTCGTTACCACAGTCACCTCTTAGGTACAGCAACGTTTCAACTCCAAAGACAAAGAATTATGCAAGGTCTTTATTAGGACAGCAAAAAGTGGCATCCTAAAGGTAGTACAACACGTTACCCTGTTGAATGGTTCTTAATAGTAATAGGAGCATATTGGTTAAGTAACCTAATTGGAGTGACTTCTGAGTAGTAAATTAAATGACTTGTTGATAAGGGTTAATGGAGTGATTGATTAAGGGGTTATCAGTTAAGTGGGATATTGGTGTGTGATGGTTGGCAGAATGTTATAACGGTTGTAATTGTGAGGTAATTGCCATCCCAAGTCACATCATTGTCTGACTTAAGGCAGCAGTAGGCATTCTCAGTCAAATAGGGGAGTACACACTGGGATACTTTGGTCAGCCAAGCAATATTTGATGAGAAACAGGAGGCAAAATGTTGGAGTACAACATGCAGAGTTTCATGATTGGCAACTTGAATGAAGAAACACACAGGGCCAAGCTTGAAAAAGTGGACACAACAGGAATGAAATGCTTTCTTAAATCAAGCAGCAGAACTTTCATCCCACTATCTCTACTTCCAAAATTGACACTGTGTGTTGGGAGGGTGAGAAGGAACAGAGACAGGAAGCCAGGGGTATGGGGTCATCGGCAGCAGGATGAGCAAACTCGCTTTTTGGGAGGAATTAGCCCACTGAGCCATCAGAAAAACAGAAGATGAAATACAGACTCATTCTTTTCACTATATTTTATGCAAGCATAAATGCAGAAATAAATTAAATTGAGAACTGCAAAATTCCCTTTTCTGTGGCCCAAAATGTTCAAATTAGGTTATTGGTTTTTGCAGGGGGTTGCAAAATACTATTCATTTACAAAAAGTAAAAGCGCAAAATATAACCAATAATTAGGAATGAAATAATAGAGCCCTAAATGCAGTCTTGGCTTTTTATCAGATCTGTGACTGGGAGTGAATGTCTGAAAAGTTTCAGCACTCCGTCCATCATCTCCTTGTGTTTGCTTTGTTCACCCTAAGTTGGAAGGGTATGCCCAGACATGGGTACCTTGCTCACTTCGCCACTGGATTCAAGCTAGCCTGGCTGATGAGGGGTGTTACCCTGAAACCGGTCCCAGGATGCTTGTTTCCAGTCCAGTGAGGTCCTGGCTTGGCAGTTCGGGATGGACTGTTCCCATGAGGCACAGGATCAAGACTGATTTGCATTTGGCTGGGTCTGAACTGAGGTGGTGAAGTGAGCTAAAGAACGATGATGGATTCAACCAATATCTGTGACTGGGGTTGAGTGTCTGAAAAGTTTCAGCACTCCGTCCACCATCCTGTTGTGTTTGCTTTGTCTTGGCTAACACAGCTTCCATTCACAAGTCTCCAGTCCTACATTTCGATTTCTATGACTTTCCTTGAGGTTATTAATGCGAATAAAACCATTAAAATTCCTCATTCAATTTCTCAGTACATCTGAGACACTAGATCCAATCTATATTTCATCCAGGACCTCTACTGTACTGTTTACCTAAAACTTTTAATGAGCAGATTTTTCCAAAAACACTCGAGCATCCAAGCATTTATATAGCTCTTTTATCTAGAATATGAACATGTGAAAACTCATAAATGGGTTTTAAATTATTATGACCTATTGCACAAATTTGTCTCTGGAAAAGGTTTATTTTAAAGTGCTAGATGTACAGCACAAATACTTCTTAAGGGCAAGATATACTGGAAGGTGCCTTCCATTTATCACATTCATGGCTCTTTTTATAGCTGAACTTTTCATGTGTTAAAACGTTTCCATTTATTTTCCCCACTTCATCCTTCCACTGTCAATTATCTTCACCACATCAGAGTCAATACAAGGAGACCAGCAATTCCCAGCAGCCAAGCATCAGTGAATCCTGGGACAAAGCTGATTTATACAGTACTACTCACCATTGATACATTGGCAAACTCACACAGTTTAGTGGAAAGCCATAAGAGAATGTAAACACCAGAAGAGATAACAAACACACATTACAGAGAAAAAGCCTACAACAGTGGACGCACATAGATAATAACACAGTATCTCTTCAATTATGATAGACAATGGGAGTAAGAAACTATTACAAATTAACAGTGAGGAAAGGCTTCCAGAGTCAGAGTGTGATCCTACGGAAGATGAGATGAAGAAGATTTGAAAGGAATCACTTGCAAAGTGAATAGATTTAAACACTCAGATACTCTAACAACAATAACAATCAAGGGTTATGAGCACACAGACATGGTCATATATTAGACTCCGCATAGGACCACCCTTCAGTACAAAAAGCTATAAATAGATTATTTGCACACCAATGAATGACTAGAAGCTGTTGAAATGGTGTGTGATGCACTGCATAAAACATCATAACACAACATAATGTAACATGACAAAACATTTCACCTAACTCAACAGGACACATCATAACAATGTAATGTAACATAACGTATTCAAAAGTATGCATTCATAGTGAAAGGTCCATTCTATTGGACATTAGCACATTTGATTTTACCCCCTGTCATACATCCAGTGCAGCAAACTACTATCAAACATAAAACTCAATGAAGGAGTGTCCATTAGTTGTAGTCTACACCAGGCGTCTACATCGAATGTTCATGTACAGCCTTGTTACAACTTTTCGCCTGGGTATCATAACTTTTTTAATTGTGTAAGAATCACTGTGTATATCTTTAAGTATGTGAGTCCCCCTAAATGTAAAACAACAAGCAGCTGTATTCTGTGCATGAGGGATACATTGTTTTATGGCAGAGCAATAGTACATTTCCAGCGCAAAGCAATACATGATTGAGAAGTGCCAGTATTTTTGGGGCTAGGCAATCAGCTCCTAAAAGATAACGCAATAGATCAGTCAAAAAAATATTAAACAAAACTAGGACCAATGACTATCATTGTTTTAGGCCATATTTGATGTTAATGTTAGTCAAAAAGCTTCTACTTAAAGCTGAAGATGGGTTTATGTTTTAGAATGCAGACTCAATACAAAGGGTTCAAATTCAGAGTCTGTAATTTTGCATTCTACATGCAGAGGAAAAACTAGCAGAGTCAGCTGCTTCTTTAGAGGATGCTAAGATACTAAAAGGCAGACTATTGTATGTGCATTTTCACAAGAACCAGAAGTTGTGAAGCCAATTTGAGCAGGTCATGTCTGAGATGATTTTTGAGCAAAAACAAATGGACTGGATTCTGGTCCTGAGTAATAACTGGTGGCTGAGATTAACTCAAGCACTCCATCTATTATGTTTTTGTTTTCCTCAGTGCAATGTCCTAAGTGCAATGAGTATGCTGGGACATGGGTCCCGAGCTAACTGTGTAACTTAACCAAGTGTCAGGTCACTGAAGATATGTGGTGGGGCGGCAGGCTGGAAAATGGGTTGACCTGTAGGAATACCCGCTACAGCTGAAATGATGAATGTGATGTATCCATATTCATAGACATAGTCACTATCTATTGAACATTGTTCTAAAAGCATGTCTTCTTCAAATAAGAATGACTTAATATGTAAAGGAGATTAATTTACATTACCTACATTTGACGATACTCTTACTAATTGGTCCCAGGCTCAATCGGATTTATATTCAGAAATAAAGGGAGAAGTCGGTTTTATCAAACGTATAGGACCTCATTACGATTTGACTCGGAAAGCCTCTGACCTGCGGTTGGAGGCTTTCCGAGTCACATCATGGATTTCACTTTTGACCGCCGCATTACAATGCAGGTAGTCAAAAGTGAAACTGGCCAGTCATTCCGGCTGAATTCTGATTGGCTCAAGGAGCCAGTCAGCCAGTCGGAAGCCTCACCGTAATGTCTATGGACAGCGTTTCTGCCATCAGGATTATGATGTCGGTTTCAGACATGCTTTCCATGTTGAGCTTTCTGACATGGAAAACCTGTTGGAAAGTGACTTTAGGGGCCCCTAGCAGGGTCCTCCTCTCCCATAAGCCTCAATTCATGCACCGTGTGGCAGGCACCTTGAGGTGCCTGCCATGCTGTGCAGGGATGAACAGATTCTCCCATTACTTTATGGTTGCTTGTTCTACAGTCAGTTTACGGCTGCAGCACAGGCTCCCAGCTGTAGTACAAGCTCCCATAGAGAAATTGGAGTATGCGACCAATACTGCAGTCGGGTCCTCCGACTGGAGGTCGGTCGGTTCCGATTCAGCAACGGTGTCCTGCCCGACATTGTAATAAGGCCCTTAATCTGTACTGTTTCTAAATTTACCATCAGAAATAAAAATTCATCAATTGGAAAGATGATTAGATTTAAGCATAACAAATGGCCCTGATAATGATTTATAATGATCTTTAAATGTTGAATCTCTGCAGTTACTTTTTCGCATGTCCATTTGATGGCATCACGGGTAACAAGTAACCTTAATAAACTTCATAGCATTCTACTTTCCATAAATTACTTTAAGCCCTATATTCATATTTTAATTGAGTAGGTTGTATTAAAAATGTTTACACGTGTAATTAATATATGAATCCAATTGAAGTAAATACAATATGAAGAGACATAGGATTAATTTAGAGGTGTAAATGTGTTCTTATTAATGTTGTTTTTGTGGTGTCTAGAGATACCAAATTATGTTGAAGACAACCCAAGGTATAAATAATAATTATACGACTATTGCTAATTTTGTTTTTGGTATTAATGTGGATTGGATTCTTTGAATTCTGCAAGTCATGTCTTTTAGTATAAACCTATTTTATATCTGCATTTTGAATGAAATTAACTAATGGATACCATGGATGAAACACAATTGATTAATTGTCTCAATGAAAATCAATATTCCCACATGACATGGTAGCAGTACATGGTTTAGCTCATTTACATAAGTTAATGACTCTGACCCTTATTTTCTAATTGTTCTACATTTTGCATGCTTGTAGAAGACACTTGATTGACAACGCTTCACAGAGGAGAGTTATGTTTATCCTCAGATCAAGGTAACTTCCGGCTCCACAGTGGTTGTTTCTTAGCGGTGCTCTTTTAATGTGCCACACATCCGTGAAGTGATGAGTCACTTACTGTGAATTCTATTGATGACTTCATGCATGGACATAATGATTTCACTTCACCCTTAGTAATAGTTGTCAATCCACTATGAACCAAAGGAAAAAATTAACTTTGGATTAAACTTGTTTAATAAGTAAGCGACCAATGTTACTCGTGCAGGCCTGTTTTTATTGATCCAATAAACAATATTCTATTAGGTATAAATGCAGTAGGAAGTAACATGGGGTGGCACAACTTCCTCACTTTGCTTAACACTTCTAGTTTTAAATACCTAAAGAATATATTGTTAGGAGATTTTCAGACTTTAAATTTCATTAATTACAGTTTTGATTAACAAAGGCACCATGTAAACATTGTCGTAATTTGGCCTTCATTTAAATCCTCCTTGACCTTATTGCACATGTATTCAAACGGTGGCTTGCCTCTAAATATGTTCAAAGTTTACTCCCTGTATAGTCGGTAATTACACTCGATCACAAGGCAGTGTAATTTGGAAAATCACACTGTGAAGAATTAGAAATGCTCACCTAATTATTTGACTTAAAGTTCAGAAACATTCTCAATAGGTAATTGTCTTGTCATTAAGTTTAGAGGATTTCAACATGTTTTCCAATTTCTTCACAAGCATGCTAGTCATATGTCAGATTAACAAGCGATTAAAAGGTTATGTAACTCTCAGTGCCTGTCTCCTTGTTTCTTCTTTCACCCCTTTCTTTCCTGCCTTTTTCTGTCTCCCTTTCTCTCGTTTTCAGTAAATAACGTCATGTGGGGTTAGCTAGGCAAATGTGTCATAATGCTTCAGGACACTGTTGTATAAATTGCGACTGGCTAACCTTGTAACACAAATGCTAATGTTTTGCATACACATAAATAAAAAATACTTTGAAATTAAAAAAGGAAACATAGGGGCAGATTTATGAGCCCCTTGCGCCACTTTTGCGTCACTTTTAACATGGGAAAAGTGACGCAAAAGTGGCGCAAGGGGCTCATAAATCTGCCCTATATTCTTTTAAGTTTACATTTGTCGTGCAGTAGTGATGTATCGAATTCTTGATAACTACAGAAGGTCCGCTGGTCTAGGAACAAACACCCACGCATTTAATATCTGTTATTATTTGAGACCATTAAAGTGAGCACTGTATAAATAGCCAGTCCCCTGAGATGACCAATTACCACTCTGTCCCTTTGCTCCCACCGGTGCTACTGGTTTAATAGATAAAATTGCAGATAAGAGTCCAATTGGCTCCACAGGTTCCCGGAGGCAAACTCCTGCTATTTG
This sequence comes from Triturus cristatus, assembly GCF_964204655.1. Lineage (NCBI taxonomy): Eukaryota > Metazoa > Chordata > Amphibia > Caudata > Salamandridae > Triturus > Triturus cristatus. Next base: position 417,638,656 of record NC_140580.1, read on the forward strand.
CTGATTAGCTTCTCTCAATTATGGTTCCCTAATTGTTCATGCACTGAAGCCCATTACATGGAACAAACCAACAATTATATCAATGTTTTGCCGACTGTGATGCACCTGAGTTGGTATCGCCTCGTGCATCGCTTTTTGGTAATTGTGAGGCGGTGGGTGCAAATCGTCACTCTGTGAAGGATTGTCACTACCCAGTCTTATTTGCAGATAATATTCCACGGACAAAACATGTTATATCATAGCAATCGCGTTTTAAAAAGTCCACGTAAAATACAAAAGTTAAAACCTTGAAATATGCATGTTAAAAAGACACGCTGATGTGCTCCTGGGTGCAAAACGAAGATACACGACCTTTTCAAAAATACTGCAGTCGCGGTTTTTTTCGGGACAAATACCGATTCTGACCTTCCTTTGTAAGTTATAGTTGGTGGCAAAGGAAATAAATCATATACATCGAACGTATGCTGTTGCTGATATTTCAAGAGAGCCAGTCCCTTCCTTTGTACTTAAAATAATCTGTTCTATTATGTCATCAAAGCGTTAACAAGTATAGCTCTAAGCACTTCGGGGCAGATTTATGACGACTGGCGCATCCCTGCATATCAGCAGGGATGCGCCAGTTATTATGCGCCACAGCTGCGCCACCATGGATGCGCCGCATTTATAATGCGGCGCACCATGGGGCAAAAACGGCACAGATGCGTGACGCATCTGTGCCGAAAAGTGGCGCATTGCTGGAGTTGCGTCGCAAGCGCGACGCAGCTCCAGCAATGATCTGGGGGGCCCTATCTGTACAATGCTGCGTCAATCCTTACGCCTGCTTCAAGCAGGCGCAGTGTTTTGACGCAGCATGGGCCTAAAAGTGACTGAGTGAAATCTTGTAGATTTCACTCAGCCACTTTTAGGAGGCGTTCCTGCGCCGGAACGCCCCCACCTGCCCTGGAACGCCCACATGTGGCGCAGGGCTTTACAACGTGACGCATCTGGGAGATGCGTCACGTTTGTAAATGCCCCGCACCATGGCGCAGGATTTGCGCCGCTGCTGCGTCACAAAAATGACGCAACGGCGGCGCAAAAGTGCCGCAAGTGCAACATAAATCTGCCCCGAATCTGTAACCCGATTTATACAGTTAATTGGCACCAAAAAGACAACACAGATCAAGAAGAATAGAACTAGTCCCAGTAAAAAACAAACCGGGATCAAATGAAATATATATATATAAAAAAAGAAGATACCATTACAATGGACGCAAAGAAATCGAGTGTGCATTTACATCTTCAGAGCTGTTGTTCAGATAAATATGATTTGGTTGATAAGAGAAAGTGACGATGCCTCATACCAATTCTTCTTCTTTTCTGTGTTGATCAACAAGAGGCTAAACACAGAACTGGAACAATCTCATTTTAAAGCTAGCTGTTTTTTTCACGTTTTGAATGTGTTAATCTCTTTGGAGCACCTTCCCAGGATGGAATTTACCGAGGGGTTTGCTTTAGAATGTACCGTAAGTTGGCTCACACGTTAATACATTGGCATCGCAAACACTGTGTATTCACACCCTCAAAGTAAACTTACAAAATGTAAGTCACGTGTTTTATATCCTAGGGACCGATAATCTGTGTACGGCGATCAAATATATTGGGGTCTTCATAAGTGTGGCTGTTCCTGTGATGTTGTGTTCTTTGCAATGTGCACGTTTGCATCTCTACAGCGTGATGTGTGCTGACTGCTGACCCAAAAGCAGATCTGTACCTGAAAGACATATTTTGCTGTTTTGACATGAATGCACCAGAGGGTGGGGGGGGGGGGGAGAGAGAGAGAAAGAGAGAGAGAGCTATCATGTCCTCCATACCCAAACAACAGCACACATATAGATGGGCAGGTAAAAATATAACTTGGCTAATCTGCGGAAAACTCAAAAATATTTTTAAGCAATCAACTTAGTCACAACTTGTCATGGCATGCACCATCATTGGCGATTATATCCAAGTGATTTCCTTTATTGTTGAGTAGCCTAACTATAGTTACAAATGTGATCAATATTGGGTATGAGATGAGATATAAGGGCTCATCTACCCATTCAGATGTACCGGACTCAACAATAAATGGAATTCCTTGGGTATACCCTAAGATATTGTTATCTTCATGCTGGATTCCCGCTATAATCCAGTACTTATTTATCTAAGAACCCCCAAAATTAGGTTAAGTCCACCAAGTTGGTATTTACCTACTGTGGTGTGGATGGGAAACATTATTTACCCGCAGTTTTTACAACAACCAGCATTTACAACAAAGTCATTGCCCCGCATCCGACGTTACCATGTGTTACTTTACCACGCAAGTCGTTACAATGACTTGCTGCTGATGGCGCGTTTTTGGATTGGTGTTGAATTTTTAGGTCCAACACCTTCCCTTCTGTTGCATAGCCTGCAGTTGGAATAGTAATTTATACTATTCCAAAGTCTTCCACCGTCTAAAGCAAGTCATTGTATTGACTTGCGTGCAAAAGTAACGCGTGGAAATGTTGCAGGTGGGGTACTGATGGTGTTGTAAAGGCACGTGGGGTAAATGCTTGCGGGGTTCTTTCATACAACCGGTGTTGATAATCGCCAATGATGAAGCATGCCGAGACAAGTTGTGAGCGAGACGATCGCTCCAAACGTTTTGTGAGTTTTCCACATTTTCTACCTAGCCATATATATATATATATATATATATATATATATATATATATATATATATATATATATATATATATATATATATTACCTACTGGCGGTCGCCAGTAGGTAGTTATAGTTAGGACCACGTTTCCATAGGAAATCCGCAACATTCTATTTTGAATAACTTTGGCGCCGGTCGACGAATCCTCGTGAATTTCTTCAAAATAGGTGGGGCGCTACGCTCCGCTCCTACCCTGAAAGTATCGGGGGGATTCGTCAAGCGGGGGCTGAGATAAAAGGGGGTCCCAAAACGCGTTTTTCCCATGCATTTTTCCATAGGACCTTTAGACAGGGCTACAGCCCGAACGGCAGAACAGAATTACTAGAAATTTGGCAGAGAGGTAGTCCTCAGGTCAAGGAAGTGCCTTTTGTAGGTTTGGTGTAAATCTGTTCAGTAGATTCTGAGAAAATAGCCTTTAAATCAATATATATATCTGAGCCAGCTTACGGTGTGCTTACGGTACGCTTACCGTACGCGTACGGTGGCGTGCGCGAGCGCTATTCTGATTGGCTCTTAGATCTTAGTAAACATTCGAATCGGCCGAAACCAGGAAGCGGCGGCCGCCATTTTCTCTCTCGCACTGATAGTCATGTTTAAAAAACAAAGCACAAAAACATGTAAAGGGGCTGTTTAGACAGCTCCCACACACATAGCCATGTTGAGGGAGTCCCCAAAGGTCCCCCAAGGCCAAAAACGGAATTTTTATTTTTTCGCTAATTTCGCCGATTACGCTTACCATACGCGTACGGTAAAAAAATTATTAAAAAAAAAAAATTATCCACATTTTCCCCACCCCGTGTGCAATTGGTGCCCGACGGGCACCAATTGTGCATGGCTTATTAGAGATGACATAAACTGAAATATTAAAAAAAAAATAATAAAAAAAAAAAATATCCACACTCTCTCCACCCCGTGTGCAAATGGTGCCCGAAGGGCACCATTTGTGCATGGCTTATAACATTTACGAAAAATTAAAATATTACCTTTCGAAACAAAGTGCATCATATATCCTCCATGTGCGCACGGTGCGCGAAGCGCATCGTGCGTACATGGCCCATCTAGCGTAACGTGGCCACGCGGTGCGCGTAGCGCACCGCGTGCCCACCGTGCGTGCACGGCACTAACTGCGTAAAGTGGGCGCGCGGTGCGCGAAGCGCACCGTGCGCGCACGGAACGAACTGTGTTAAGTGGGCGCGCACGCCACGAATGGCGTAAAGTAACTTAGCATTTAAAAAACCGTACAAATTCACTGAAAAAACCATAGGTTTCACACACGTTATAGTTAGGAATTAGCATTTAAAAAACCTTGCAAATTCACTGAAAAAACCATAGGTTTCACACATGTTATAGTTAGCGGAAATTTTACTGATAAAAAACCAATGAAATTCCCCCGTTATAGTTAGTGCAGGCAACTATAACTCACGCGACCGCAATCTTCTGCTGATGACATATGTGTCTTTATGAAAAAAAAATATTTGTAATATATGTATAGCTAAAAATGTATGGAAGAAGACATGGGCAAATAAGTGTCTAAATACAGTATTAGCATCAGCAGAGGATTGCGGTCGCGTGAGTTATAGTTGCCTGCACTAACTATAACGGGGGAATTTCATTGGTTTTTTATCAGTAAAATTTCCGCTAACTATAACATGTGTGAAACCTATGTTTTTTTCAGTGAATATATATATATATATCTTTTTTTTGGGGGGGGGGGTTTCCCACTGAAAAAAACATAGGTTTTAGGGAAAGTTAAAGTTAGTTGGACATTGCACTCGTACAAAACCCGTGAAATTCCCCCGTTATAGTTAGTTCAGCTGACTATAACTCACGCCCCCACAATGCACTGCTGATGACGTCACATATTACATCACTCATGACATGGCCAGTGACATCACTGATGACATCTCAAATGACATCACTGATGACATCCCTGATGACATCCCTGATGACATCATCCAGTGACTGTGTGTTTCTGTAAAGTTTAAATATGTTTAACATATATAGGGAAAGGCATATTGAAGAATGAGTGGATGTATAAGTGTCTGAATGGATGTTTTACCAGGTGCATGACTGACTCCATAAGTGAGTGGGTAAACATATCTTACTGAATGCATGGGTTAGTGACTAAACTGTGTGAATCTCTGTATCCGTCTGTCTGTTGGTGTGTAAGCGACTGCATGGGTTTGTATTGATTGCTTGTCTGAGTATCTGTATGGGTGCCTGAGTGTTTGTGAGGTTGGGGTGTGTGTGACTCTGTGCATAGATGTGTGAGTGGATGATTCACTGGGTGCATAGTTTGAAGTGTGCATCTGTGATGGACTGTATGGGTGGGTGAGTGTGTGTATGGGTGTGTTAGTGAATGAATGTATATGTCATTGGTACATGTGTAAGTAACTACATATATGAAAGTCAGTCTATATGTGTGTTAGAGTATATAAATGGCTATAAGTCAAAGTGTGTGATTGTGAGAGTGGCTGCATGGATGAGTGTTTGCTTGTATCAGTGATTGTATAGGAACGTAAGAATGTGCTAGTATTTGTATGAGTAAGTGAGCTGGTGTGTGTATAACTGTAAAGGTGAGTAAATGGGAGTGTGAATACTTATTTGCATGACTGACTAGGTGTGTGAGTACCTCTATGGATGAGTGGTGGTGTGTGAGCGTCTATATAGGTTTATGAGTGCATATGATAGTCCTGTACTGAGTGACCATAAGTATGAGTGACTGTACGGGTGAGTGAGTGGATGTATGTGTAGACCTAAGAATCAGTGAGTGGGTATGTAGTTATTGGTGTGGGAGTGTCTATGGTTTTGAGAATGGCAGTCTGCAATTTAGTCTGGGTGTATCTTAAAGTTATATTAGGGTGTGAGAAGATGCATGAAATTATCATGTGGATGATGTCATCAGTGATGTCACTGACCATGTAATGAGTGATGTAATATGTGACGTCATCAGCAGTGCATTGTGGGGGCGCGAGTTATAGTTAGCTGAACTAACTATAATGGGGGAATTTCACGGGTTTTCTACAAGTGCAATGTCCAACTAACTATAACTTTCCCTAAAACCTATGGTTTTTTCTGTGAATTTCTAAGGTTTGTTAAATGCTAATTTCTAACTATAACGTGCCTGAAACCTATGGTGTTTTCAGTGAATATATATATATGTATATATATATATATATATATATATATATATTCACTTAAAAAACCATAGGTTTCACATATGTTATAGTTAGGTGGATATTTCACTCATAAAAAACCAATGAAATTCCCCCGTTATAGTTAGTTCAGATAACTATAACTCGCGCGCCCGCAATCCACTGCTCATGACGTCACATATTACATCACTCATGACATGGCCAGTGGCATCACTCATGACATCACTGATGACATCATCCTTGTGATTGAGTGGCGGTCGCGCGAGTTATAGTTATCTGAACTAACTATAACGGGGGAATTTCATTGGTTATTTACGAGTGAAATATCCACCTAACTATAACATGTGTGAAACCTATGGTTTTTTAAGTGAATATATATATATATATATATATATATATATATATATATATATGTTGATGTTTTACTACTCTTCCTGATATGGGGGCATCAGTGCTCAATAAAGAGGGTGAAATTAGTGGGTGCACAGCTCTAGAGATCATAAATGGTCCAAAACGTCTTTGAACTTCTGCTGACGCCCATAATCTTTTCAAGTATGACTGCACTTTTTAAGACAGGTGCTCTATTCCAACCACATTTCCTTTAATCGACATTTAGCCTTGCTTGCCTTGATGTTTCACAATTAAAAAGGGATAAAACACAGTTTCTTGGTTTACATTTCTAAGAACACACCTTTTAATACTGTTTCTAGTGTTGATGACTTGATCTAGCAAGTATGTAGCCTGTTTGTTTCCAGGTGGGGCTTCATCCCCAAGTGCAGAAATAATGAATATCCAGTGACTAGGTGAGCTCACAACCTCTGTATATTTAATGTGAGTCTTAGGAGGGAATACTGTGCATCTCATCCCTGAGTGTGTGCTTTCTGAATGTCCCAGCATGGTTCTCTTTCTGTGTAAATACCTAGAGTGCAGTTCTTTACAGGCAGATAGCTTTTCAATTGAAAATAAGAAAGCAACCAACAAGGTATTCACGTTTGACTTCTCTTTGCATAATGATTATTAATTGGAATAGAGATAAATTATAACTCAACTGAAACACATTGGCATGTACATACTTTATCTCTACAGAATTACAGAAAAAAGGAGGAATGAATGTACAATTAACTACCAAGGGACTCATTATTGATTACCTGGAATAATTCCTTTTATTTTTATTTTCCTCCTGTTACCTGCCCTATCAGTATTAATAGGGGTATGTGTAATGAGGCCCAGGGATTCAGCTGTGGATGTTATAAAGTGTATGTTTTGAGCCACATAAGAATAGGGTACAATATGCCTACTCAATGCGTGAAAGGACTTCTATGTGCAACAATAGTGCAAGGAAACTGCACTGTCAATCTTTGTGTTTGGACAGAATCATTGCATATTTAACAATATGCCTATCTACTCCCTTAATAAGTTAGAAACAGTGCTGTTTTTTTGGTGCGTTGTAAGTGATCTTTTCCAAAATAGAAAAATACAATTGAGGACACACTTATTCCTCAGAAGGAAGCATACTTGCATATGATAATTTATGCAGTCATGATTCCAGACTCAATCACACTTAACAGAGACAAAGGTTAACAGAAAAAAAGCAAATCTTGCAGTCAAGGATGCAAAAAGTGGGAAAATCAATAGATTTTATAATACTGCCCTCACACACCCGAGAGTGTCATGCTTCATCATTGGGCCGCATCATACACCAAGGTGCAGACCAACACCTTTGGTGGAGCGCAATTTTTTAGAGTGAATGATGAAAAAAATGGTGGTGAGGGTAAAGTATAAAAGACAGAATAGTTAGAATAAACACAATTTTGTGCTATTCAAAAAGAAAGACAAGATAGTCTCTCAAAGTCAAGGGACCAAGGAAAGCAGAAAGAAATTTAAAACTGTCTAGGGGTTGACTTTTGTACTTTATTCATGTCAACCTCTGGCAGGGTTAAAATGAAAAGTATGGGGTCTCTAGGGCAGGTAACGACCCTATAATCCCCCTGCTAAAACCAACATGTTTCTGCCAGCTATTCGTGTGCCCAGCCGGGTCACTCTGGCATTCGTCAGGGTGTTGGTCCCTATGTTGTACCCCTTGTCGAGTACTTATTACCTTGGGTGTTCGGGACAATATGCCCGTCTCGCTCTGTTTTAGGAAATTCCAAGAGGAGGAACATATCTATAGGAGGAAGAGGAAAACAGTGGATAGTCATTCCCTCTAAACTTCCTGTTAGAAAATGAAACATCATTCTATGTCCCACGCATCCATCATATGCGAGCCATGTTATCGCACTACAGCCCATTAACCAGCACACCCAGTGATCAGCTGTGGAAAACACTAGCACACAGACCCCCCCACACACAAGTGTTCGGTGGGTATACCGAGTCATTCTTTTATCTATGTGTCCTGGTAGTAATCAGAACCTCACTCACACGATATTGCTAAAACCATGCTCAATATAATACTACAAACTGTGTAATCCCCCAATTATTTGATCTCTCTCACCCCTTCTGTGTGTCCATCTCTACATTCTTTTTGACCACCGCCCGAAACAAAGTAGGATGTGGCAGGCACCTGAATTACGCAGTCGATCTCTTCCTTCTAAAGGAAGCGATTTTGAATTAAGCGTCTCTGTGGTGTAAAAATGAGTTTTTTTGCTTGGAGATACTGACAAAGTCTGTTTTATACAGAGTGTGACTACAAGAGCACCCGCCCCCGCAGCCCCGGGTTTAGAAAAATTTTCGTAAACCCTTGTGAGTATGTCTACGTTTTATGTAGAGATGGACACACAGAAGGGGTGAGAGAGATCAAATAATTGGGGGATTACACAGTTTGTAGTATTATATTGAGCATGGTTTTAGCAATATCGTGTGAGTGAGGTTCTGATTACTACCAGGACACATAGATAAAAGAATGACTCGGTATACCCACCGAACACTTGTGTGTGGGGGGGTCTGTGTGCTAGTGTTTTCCACAGCTGATCACTGGGTGTGCTGGTTAATGGGCTGTAGTGCGATAACATGGCTCGCATATGATGGATGCGTGGGACATAGAATGATGTTTCATTTTCTAACAGGAAGTTTAGAGGGAATGACTATCCACTGTTTTCCTCTTCCTCCTATAGATATGTTCCTCCTCTTGGAATTTCCTAAAACAGAGCGAGACGGGCATATTGTCCCGAACACCCAAGGTAATAAGTACTCGACAAGGGGTACAACATAGGGACCAACACCCTGACGAATGCCAGAGTGACCCGGCTGGGCACACGAATAGCTGGCAGAAACATGTTGGTTTTAGCAGGGGGATTATAGGGTCGTTACCTGCCCTAGAGACCCCATACTTTTCATTTTAACCCTGCCAGAGGTTGACATGAATAAAGTACAAAAGTCAACCCCTAGACAGTTTTAAATTTCTTTCTGCTTTCCTTGGTCCCTTGACTTTGAGAGACTATCTTGTCTTTCTTTTTGAATAGCACAAAATTGTGTTTATTCTAACTATTCTGTCTTTTATACTTTACCCTCACCACCATTTTTTTCATCATTCACTCTAAAAAATTGCGCTCCACCAAAGGTGTTGGTCTGCACCTTGGTGTATGATGCGGCCCAATGATGAAGCATGACACTCTCGGGTGTGTGAGGGCAGTATTATAAAATCTATTGATTTTCCCACTTTTTGCATCCTTGACTGCAAGATTTGCTTTTTTTCTGTTAACCTTTGTCTCTGTTAAGTGTGATTAAGTCTGATTGAGGGAGTCAGAGACAGTGTAGTCCCTCGTCTCTTCTAATTTGTGGGTTAATGATTCCAGACTCCACAAAACCGCCTATCAGATTGAGCATGAGCTAAACAACTCACAATGCTTCATACAATTATGCCAGAATACATCAATGCAACTACTTCAGGAACTCTTCTATCCCACCAGAGGAAGTAGAAGAAAACAATCAAAGGCACTATAGACCACGGCACTTCCTTCATGATCTTTTAGCCCTTCTAAACAAACAGGGCTGGGGCAACACTCTATGGACTACACCATATTCCATATGCCACATATATATACTCTTATTGTTTAAAATCCCACTTACCTGGACCATCATATTGACTTGGTGTCAATGTGTAAAGTATTTATGCCACACACAAACAGTAATACAGTGATAACACAATAGAAGAAATCTTGCACACCAATTTAGAAACATAAAGTCAAATTTAATAAATATAATGAGACCAGAATGACAAAAACCCAATCATTAGAACTGAGGATATGTAATTTCAAAGTTTAGGTAGATATAGTACCTAAAAGCAAAAAGCACCACTCACGGTATTCTTCAGTCTATGCAACAGAAGGAAAGGTGTTGGACCTAAAAATGTAATTGTTTGGTTGGATAGATGCACAGCAGATTTGTTGTACCTTTGATTATATTGGGTTTAGTTGATTTTTATGGTGCACCAAAAGGTGGCGCCGAGGGTCCAACGGCGTCTAGAACATAAGTTGAAAAAGTGATACTAGAGGTTCTCTAGAGTCATCCCTTTATGGTCACACATTTTGTTGTCTTTTCCACAGAAAGAAAGACTTCCACTCTGTTAATTCAATGGTTTGCAGGTAATTTATTTCATTAGCAATTTGGCTTAATTTCGAGCATAATTTGTTATCCTTTCACATATTCTCAAACGTTTTTATCCCAGGCAATGTCATCATCATTTATCCTATCCAATGCATTTCGGGCATTAGGGTCATGCCCTTCATCAGGGAGTTGACACTGTAAAACGGAATGGGATACCGTAAATGTAGTCCTCCTTCTGAGTCTTCAACAGGTTCATACATTATCTGATGAGTGATTCAAGAGGTCCAATATTATATCTGTTGTCAGCCTTTGAAGTGGGGGTGACCCTATACTAGCCCCATGCAGCGACAGGTCCTCCACTATAGCAGAGGAGCATTGCCCCACCTTCCAGCAGCAAAACAATGATAAACTGTTGTTTATTATAGTTTTATTTTTGCTCTTGGAGACGAGGCTTGGGGGTAGGGCCAGGGGGATGACAGGCATTAGCCGGGAAATTAATAATTCTTGTCTTTCTTTGCTGGTTTGTCATCTAATTTTGTGTTCTTTTTATCTTTCTATGGCCCATTTGTCCCCTGAATGCTCCTTTTAACTCAGTAGGTATTAATTGTGAATTCTGTGGTTGTTTCTTTTATGGTTTTACTGACCGAAATAAAGAATTTGACAGAGACAGGCTGGTGGAGGAGTGGTTGCATTGCTATTCAGTGTGCATGATGGTCTGGCCGGTCGTCTCAGGATGGCTAAACCAAATTATCAGCGACTAGGCCAATCTTGATGCTGTTTTCAGCAGCATGAAAGCAGCGTCAGGATTGGCCGCAGTGGACTCTGGGAGCCTGTGCCTTACCTCGCCTACCTGCCACATCGTGCTCCTCTCCTCTGTGCCTGCAGTGGAGAGGAGCACATCGGTCGCTACTGCCCCCACATCTGGTTTTGGAAAGTTCCTCCCTCCCCAGACAAGGATCCAGGTAGTCTGGGATGATAAAAGGCTGGTGTCAGGTTCCTTTCTGTGTGTGCTGGAGGCAGCCTTTTGAAATATAAGTGGGTCAGGGAGCAGCTCTGCCCAACCATCCTGGAAGGATGGCACATCCTGCCAACATCTAGTCCCCTTTGTCTCACTCTCTGGGAGGAATACACAAAGGTAAACTGCCAACTATTCCAGGAGACAGGCAGCAGAGACCAAATGGTCACGACTTAAAATCCAACTTTACTAAAATATGGGGTTTAAATTACAATTTATTTGACTGTCAACATAATTTTCCTGTCTGCTCCTAAACTTACGTTATCACTTATTAAGTGTAATAAGATAACTCAATGTTATCCTATGGGAGATCTAGGCCTTGCAATAGTGAAAAACAAGTTTAGGAGTTATTCACTACCAGGACATGAACGATGTAACCCCACATGTTCTACTTTTAATACAATGCACCCTAACATATGAGCCTTCAGGGTAGGGTGCAATGCAGAAAAGTATAGGCCTTGCAAAAAGGTTTATTGTGGCAAGTTAAAATGGCAGTTTTAATCTACTGCACTGCAGTCTGGGGTGGCAGGCTTGAGACCAGTGCCGTAACAAAACTTAAGGGGGCCAGCCTGCAAGGTACGTGGAGGGGTCCCCCTCTTGACTAAATCAATAATTCTCCGTCCATGGTATTGTGCTGAGGGGGCTGCCTGAAGACCGGGGGGCCACCCGCATGGCAGGGGCTGCAGGGACCTGTGTTACACCACTGCTTCCGACATGTTTTAACAGGCTACTTTGTTGAGTGGCACAATGATTACTGTATACACATTAGTAGCATTTAATTTACAGGCCCTAATTTCTTGGAGTACCATTTACTAGGAGTATATAATTAAATGAAATGTGCCAATTAGGTGTAGACCAACTAACTGTACCGTGTTTGAGGGCGAGAGCATAAGCATTTTAGCGCTGGTTAGCCGGGATAAAGCCAACAAAAACAAATTCAGCAAAACAGGATGGGTCAAGGCAAAAAACTTGCAGGACTACCACCCATGGGTTTCAGCTGTAACAAAGATTTAATATTTTAAACGGCAATCATTTTAAATATTATTTCTTAATATGCATAATAGTATTAAGTGTAATTTTGGTAAATATATTCATAAAATACATATTTACCATAATTACAATTAATGTAATTTGTAATTATTATTTAGAGATACTTACTTTAAATTAGGAATAATTAAACACCTAAAGTTTTTTATATAATAAATATTTAATTTAAAGAATGTCTTAATCATTTCAGAATAATTTAATGAAATATATACTTAGCTCAAAATTAAACAAAAAATAAATATACTTCAAATAAATGTATGTTGTAATATTTAAAATATAAACATGTTTATAGGAATCTATGAAACCTTGGTACAATTTTTTAACACATTTGAATATTTCTTAAACTAACAAATATACATAATATAAGAATGTGAAATATCATTTGGGGAGGATTTTACTCCACCACAAGTTATAAAGTGACTAACCTGCAATGTCACAGCAAGGTTTCAGTAATCTAATCCTGAGCTCACCCACTATTAGATATTGCACAGAGCAGATAGACTTAACTTAGAGAAAATATGTGAAGCATTTAGAATTTAAAGTAATACACAATAAAAATATCACTTACATTTAGAAAAATGTAGAAAAATGTAATAGGCAAAACCAGTAAATCCAACGAAGTGAACTGGAGATATGCGTTTTTAAAGATTTAAGAGAAAAAGAGCCAATAAAAGTGTTGTTTGTGTTTGACCAGGATGGGATTTCATGCTGATTGCGACAGAGCAGGGGTTGGATATGCCAAGCAGGTTTTTCCGGGTCTAAGTTTTTTCATTCTGAGTTAGTCTCTGAAATAAGGTAAATATCTTCCACCAGGACAAAGTAGCAGACTGTCTCTGAGGAAGGCTTCTCAAACCTGGATAGCCATTGGAGAAGGTACCACTGAAGCAATTGGTTTCGGCAGTTCCAGCTCTGGAGGCAAATGTTCAAATTTCATGACCAGGGAAGTCTTCTCGTCAGTTGAATAGTTTTTGCACCTATACTTGGTCAAGATTTACACCTTCGGACCCAGTGTCTTTTTTTGAGGCACAGAATCTTCGAAAGGGGAACGGCTACAGGCTGAATCCAGGAATGTTGCTCCAAAGTCAGATGAGCCTGCCTCAAGGGTCCACTATACAGGTTTTCTGAGCAGTAAAAAGCTTCAAGCGGGACCATTTTCAAATCTTTGCACACCAAATTTGTGCCTTAGTTCGATTGTGTGGGTGGTTGGTACTGGTCCTCTGGGGTCTGGAAGTCCAAAGGTTTTCTAAGTCTACATTTTTCACAGATTTCAGAATAAGTTTTCTGGACAACCCTAAGGCTCACAGAACCTTGAGGACACCACGTAGGGATTATGACTCAGTCCAACAGAGGCCACCAGCAGGATCCAATACTCTTCCAGTTATAACCGATCACTTCTCACTCCACAAGAAAAGCCTTTTGCAGCTTGTGATGTCCCTGTTAACACACAGGGGGTCAGCCAATTGACCTTTGAAGTTTCTGTCTTTGTCTGGGTACATGTGGGAAGAGGTCCACTTCTTCAGGCGCCCCCAAAGGATCTCAAACAGCAGGTACAGTCCTTCTTGTCTTCTTCCACAGGTTCAGAAGGTTTTCTGCTGAGTCGCCAGTTAGGAGCTATCTTTGTAGATTTCCATAGCCAGTGAATGTGAGTGCCTCCTGGACACTCCCTAAAAGGTTCTAGAGGGCAACGCTACCAACATTTACAGCACATCTTGTTACTTACTCTTACTGTAAACTATCCCAGGGTGCCCTATTCCAAGGAATTCCATCCGCCTTTGGTAAATGAGCCATTCCTGTGAATGGGCAGGACTTACTGCTGACCCTTCCAAGTTAATGAAGCTCCTAAAGCTCCCCAGCTGCCCGTCCTGAGTTGATCACCTACCCCACAATCAACCCATCCTGTTCCGGGACTAAGTCATTGCCCTGCTCTGGCAACAGTTTTCACACTTCACTAAGGTCAAGCACTATCAGGACAGCTGCTGCTAATGCAAATTAGCTTCCAAGAGCTTTAGACGGGGAAAAGGTAACTTCACTGTTAAATTGGATTTTTAATAAATAAAAAATAGTGATGGAACTATTTCTTTAGCTTATCCCAAGCAAAATTAATACTTAAACATATACACTAGTCTTCCTCATAGGATATCTGTAACCTTCAACAGTGAAAATAGATTGTGAAGTCTTGTCACTATGAAGCAATAATAGCATCACATTTCTATATTGCCTACTTTTAAATGCCACACACCCTACCTTGTGGGCTGCACAGTCTACCTAGTGGTGACTTAATATTTAAAAGGGAGGTATTCCCCTGTATAAAAGAGTAATTTTGGTGTGTCGAACTTTAGGTAGCAGCTAGAGTATAATAGTATACCTGAAACTGTGTTTTCCTGTGTCACAATAGTGGATGGCACAATAACTGCTGTAGTCCACTGGTGACAGTTAATTGACCATGCCTTGGGTGCCGTTTTGTACCATTTGCTTTGAATTTACAGGAAATTTAAAACTGTCAATTAGGAGTTAACCAATTTTCCTCATTTTAGGAGTTGAAGCACCTGTATTAGTACATACACAGTAGTATCCCAGTGCATAGAAACAATAAGCAAGCAGTATCAGTTCAGAAAAAAATAGGGGTGACCATGCCAAAAAGGGCACATTCTCACTCACAAATTGAGGTATTAACATTTAAATAATGTTGTAAAACATCTTACTGAATAACACACGAATAACTGAATGTAAAATTCAAAACAACAGAAAGGTCCAAACTAAATATAAAATAAAATAAAATATAATATGTTACCATTCAATAAAATGAGGAAACACTTGAAAATGCATATAATTGGAGGAATGGTAGTTAAATTTACTTTGATAACTCCCAATCGATCAAGTGCAACTCTCCTGCCAAGGCCTACCTTAACAAATCAGTCACTCAAATTGGCCTATAAGACCTTTGGGAAACACCTGCAATGCCATGCCAGCTTTAACAAGCTGGTAAATAAAACCATCAAAATAGTCTTGTCAATTGAGGACAAGTTAGCAGTGGCGGGCAGAGCTTATGGCTGGTATGTGCTGCACAGTTACGGTAAAGCAATACCACATCCCAACTTTCACAGGGGACATTCAAACCAAATAAAAGAAAATTTTGTGAGATACTGATTGGGCTTTCAATCATGCAGGCAAGTGCAATTGGCCAGCTTCTTACCCACCATTACCTCTATGTTCCTCGTCCTCGACTCAGTCATCACTAACGAGGTATTTCACTTGACAGGAAACAAAACAGGAAACGCTTTTAGGCTCCACCCACCCTCCTGCCAGGGGCTATAAGTACATAGCCAACAGAAAGCACATCCTGTTTTGTTTCCTGTCAGTGGACCTGACGGGGACGTTGGGGTAGGTGCTGGGCACTTACCTGCTTCGTGTTGTCCTGTAGTTTCCTCCTCTTCTGAGCTCTGGGGGTGCTAATGGACCTTCGTGGGAGCTACTTGAGTTGGGCTGCTTGGCTTTTTGGAATCCTTTGGGTTCCTGGCTGCCGGTTCTGCTGGGCTGCACTGGTTTCCTGGGGTCCTGTTGTCGGGTGAGTCTTTCCCTGCTGCGCCTCCACTTGCAATGTGGTCCCGCCTGTCAGCCGCTGCAGCCACTGCAGCTAGTTTTGGGGCTTTGAGTCCTCTTTTTTACCGGCCTTGGGCTGCCTGAGGAGTCCATTTCTGTGGAGCGTCCGGGTTGGCCCGAAGTGCTCCGATGTGCTGTTTTTCGGGTCACTCTAGTGCGGCCTTTGTGGAGCGCCTGAGGTGGGCTTTGGGCGTTCCGTGTGCCGCGGATCTTTGGGAGCACTCGGGTTGGGTTCCGAGTGCTCCGTTCTGTTTCCATATGTGCCGCTGCCGATGTAGTGCGCCCAGGTGGGCTCCGGGTGCTCTGCTGCTCTGTAGTGCTCTGTGGCGTTCGCGCTGAGGCCTTGATGAGTTTTCGGCCTTTGGCGGCCGTGATGGGTGGTGTTTTGTAGTTTAGGGATTGGCCACGCCCCCTCCCGCCTCGCTTTTGGTTTATGCTCAGCTGTTTTCCCTTGCCGGTTGATTAAGGACGGTTTCCGGCTTGTTTTTGTTTAAAGTAGGGGGGGGGTCGCATTCTGGTCTGTTCCTGCCTATGTTGGTTGTGTGCGCTGGGTCCTGTCTTTGGTGTTCATGATGGGGAAACATCCCAAGAAGTGAAAGCATGTGTCTCCTGTTTCCTCTTCCTCTTCCCCTGCTGACAGTGGGGATTCTGACCCTGCGGTGAAGCGGGCCAAGTTGGATGACGGCAGATTGAAGCGCCTGATTTTGGAGACTTTGTCTGATCTGAAGTCCTCCAAGAAGTCTGCTGGGAGTCGTTCTGGTGGGGGTGTTGCCCTCTATTCGGACATTTCTTCATCCGATTCTTCTGATGACTCTTCCTTGGCGGCGGTGGTTCTGAAAGGCAAATATGTTTCCAAGGAGTTGTTGCCTGACCTTTCTCATGTACGTGAGAACATGGGGTTTCCTGATGATGCTATCCTCGGATGCTGTTGTGCCGCAATTTCAGAAGCCTGTTACTACTTCTCTTCCTATCCATCCCTTTGTGATGGATGTCCTCTTGAAAGAATGGAAGGATCTGGATCACATCATGTTGCCGCGCTTTATGACCACACTGTATCCTTAGCGGGACATGGAGGAATCGTTTCCTGAGTTGGTGCATGTGGATTCCATTGTCGCAAGTTTGATTGGTCGTCCTTCTATGGTGGATGATAATATTCTGTGTGATGGTGTGGATAAGAAGATTGACTCTGCATTGAGGATGTCTTATGCTGGCTCTCACCTTGCTATCCATTCTGGTATCTTTGGGGCTTATGTCGCTCAATCATTGTTGACTGACTTTAAGACTTTGTTTTCCACAATGCAGGAGGGGGGCAGTTGCCCGGACTTGCTGGAATCCATGGATCGTCAAGCCGAATTCCTCTCGGACATTGGCTTCGATTCTGTGCGCGTTTCTGCCTTGTCCTGTGGTTCCTCTATTGCCACTCATCGGAACTTGTTGCTGAAAGGTTGGAATACGGACGCTGCACAGAGGTCCATGGCTTTGCGTTTGCCCTTCACTGGCACTTGTCTCTTTAGGGACGCTCTTGAGGATAAGCTTCCTAAGGTGTTCAAAGAGCGAAAGCATTCCTTTTCCTTCCATCGCCAGCCTTCTCGTTAGGATTTTTCTTTCTTTCATGCCAAGACTTTTCGTCAGCCTTCCTGATTTCAGCAGTCCTCCTTTAAGGGCCCGAAAGGTGCTGGTAGGGGTTTTCCCTGGAAATTTCAGAAGAAGCCCCCCAGGGATGCTGGACAGGGCCTGCCGCGTTGCTGACTATGTCGCCCCCGGGGTTGGTCACGCTGGTGTTCCTCCAGAGGTTGGTGGGAGGCTGCGGTTGTTCCTTCCTGCTTGGCGTCTGATGACCTCCGATCAGTGGGTGCTGGATGTCCTGGTCCGGGGGGTATCGGATCGAGTTTCTGTCCCTTGGGTGTGGTGCGGACTCCGTCGCCCTTGGACCTGTCTCGACGTCAATCTTTGATCGACGGTGTTCACTCTTTAGTCTTGAAGAAGGCGGTTGTGCTTGTTCCCCGGTTGGAGTGGGGTCTGGGGACCTATTCAGTTGTTTTTCTTGTTCCAAAGGTCACAGGGGTTTTTTGGATTGTCATCAATCTCCGGAGTCTGAACTTGTTTGTCCGGAAGATCCCTTTCAAAATGGAGACCTTGCAACGGGTGATACCTTTGATTCAGGCCGGCTGGGTGTTGGCTACGCTGGATCTCCAGGACGCTTATCTTCATGTGCCTGTAGCTCTGGAGGATCAGTGGTTCCTGCGCTTCTGCCTGGAGGGTCGTCATTGGCAGTTCTGTGTCCTTCCGTTTGGTCTCCGGTCTGCTCCCCGCATGTTCAACAAGGTGGTGGCTCCCTTTGGTGGCCCATCTTCACCTCCTGGGTGTGTCGGTGTTTCCTTACTTGGACGATTGGATGCTCCAGGCTCCTTCCCCTGCAGTCCTGTCTCAGCACCTGTCCTTGACCATTCGTACGCTAGAGCAGCATGGGTTTCTCATGAACTTCCAAAATGCCAGCTGATTCCTGCCACTCGGAGGTCTTTCATAGGGGCCATCTTCGATTCAGTCCTGGGCAAGGTGTTCCTTCCGGATTCCTGGCTTCTGCGCCTTCAGTTCCTGTTGCGGAGGCTGTTGTCCCAGGCTGCGGCTCCCCTCCTTCAGTGGCTTGAGGTTCAGGGTCATATGGCTGCTACTGTCTTCACCGTGCCCTGGGCCAGGGTTCATCTTCAGCCTCTGCTGTGGCATCTTCAACGTTGGGTGCCCTTTCCGGTTCAGGACTATGCTATCTCTGTGCCAATGTCTCTGAAGGATGTGTCCGCTCTCCAATGGTGGCTGGATTCCTCCAATCTCTCCAGGGGTATGTGGATTCACCTGCCAACTCTGTTGGTGTTGACAATGGATGTCAGTGCGTCTGGTTGGGGGGCAACTCTGGGTCAGTGGACTGTCCAGGCTCGTTGGCTCCGGTCGGAGTCCCACCGGTCCTCCAATTGGAGGGAGCTGTCTGCTGGGGTGCAATGTCCTGGTGCGGTCCGACAACTCAGTAACTGTGGCTTACATCAACCACCAGGACAGTACTCGCAGTCCTTCATTGAATCTGGTGGCCTGTGCAATTGCGGGTTGGGTGGAATATCATCTTCTGGCCATCGCTACTCAGCATATCAGGGGTGTGGACAATGTGGTGGCGGATGCCTTGAGTCGCAGGTTTCTGTCTTCTCTGACCATGTGTCTCTCCCCCAGGATTTTCAGGATGCTCTGCCAGAGGTTCAGGACTCCCAAGCTGGACTTGTTTGCCTCCAGGACAGATGTGCAGCTTCCCCTCTTTTGTTCCAGGACTCCGGAGTTAGGTCCTTGGGGGTTGGAGGCATTGTCTCTCCGGTGGCCCCCTTGATTGCTGTATGCCTTCCCCCCTTTCCCCTGATTCCGGCCTTCTTGCTGAAGGTCCAGTGGGTGTGTGCCTGGGTGGTGGCTGTCTTGACTCACTGGCCTCGGAGGTCCTGGTTCAAGTTGTTGAGTCTGGCAGTGGGTCCTCCTTGGATTCTACCCCGCTACCCATCTCCCTTGAGGTCGCCCTCTCCCTTCCTCCTGGTCCCTCTCACCCTGGCGGCCTGGAGATTGAACGGGTGTCTCTTAGGGTCCGGGGTTTGCCTGACCACCTCATCACTGTGATGCAGGGCTTCCGTAGGAAGTCCACTTTGTCCTCCTACTCAAAGCATTGGGCTTCTTTCTCCTTCTGGTGTTCGGGACTTGGTCTGTCTCCTGCCTCTTGCCCTATCGCTTCTATCCCTCAGTTTTTTCTGGATGGGTTTCAGAAGAAGTATGCCTTGTCTACTCTGAAGGGGCAGTGGGCTGCTGTTCGGGCTTTCCGGAATCCGGCTTCGCTCCCGTCTTCGGATGGGTTGTTGGTTTCCTGTTTTTTCCGGAGTTTCTCTCTGTCCTCTCCTTCTGCTCGCTCTCCGGTTCCTCATTGGGATCTTTCTTTAGTCCTGGGTGCTCTGCAGTCCTCTCCCTTTGAGCCCTTGGAGTCTGTTGACCTTAAGTTCCTCTCTTTTAAGGTGGCTTTTCTGGTTGCTGTTACTTCTGCTCGGCGGTTGGGTGAGATCACTGTCTTGCGTTGTTCTCCTCCCTTTTTACATTTCTTGGATGACGCAATGGTCCTTTCTTTGGATCATGGGTTTGTTCCGAAGATTCATTCTCGTTTTGATTGCTCTCAGGAGTTGATTATTCCTTCTTTCTGTCCTTCTCCTTCCTCACCTGCTGAGTTGTTGATTCACTCTCTGGATGTGAAGCATGAGTTGTCTATTTATGTGGCCCGCTCTGCGGGATTTCGTTCTTCCGATTCTCTTTTTGTGACCTTTGGTCTGGCTGGTCGAGGTAAGGCTGCCTCCCGTCTTACTCTGGGTCGCTGGATCAAGGCTGTTATTTCTCTGGCATATCAGGGCTCTGGTTTGCCTTGCCCTTCTGGGGTTCAGGCCCGTTCCACTAGGGGTGTTTCTGCTTCCTGGGCTGCTTTTCACGGGGTTTCCCTTGATGAGATCTGTCGGGCTGGGACTTGGGCGTCTGATTCTACTTTTGTGAGGCACTATCGTCTGAATTTTGCTGTCTGGCCGGACCAATTTTGGTTGTGGTGTGTTGCGTGCTGTGGGGGTTGATCCCCCCCCCCCCCCCCGATTCTGTGTGTTTAATAAAGTTTTTTCACTAGCTGCACTCCACTTTTGTGTTCGGTCTCTGTTCTCTGTGTGGTTTGCCAAAGGCCTGCTTGTGGGGTAGCTTTGATATGCCGCATTAGTGATGACTGGGTCGAGGACGAGGGACGTAGGGGTAATGCTATGATTACTTCCGGTAATCCCCATTACTCTTAGTCCTACTCGTCCTCGACCCAGTCATACTTCCCACCCGCCCTCCCTGTTCAGGCCTTTGTTGCTTGGTATGTCAGGATGTGCTTTCTGTTGGCTATGTACTTATAGCCCCTGGCAGGAGGGTGGGTGGAGCCTAAAAGCGATTCCTGTTTTGTTTCCTGTCAAGTGGAATGCCTTATTAGTGATGACTGGGTCGAGGACGAGTAGGACTAAGAGTAATGGGGATTACCGGTATGTAATCATGGCAATACACAGCTGAACTGATGCTATGTGAAATCCCTTGCTAAGGCAGAAAAGAAATTTACCCCAGAACTGGTCACATCCACCCAGCTGAAATGACCTCTTTGAACACAGGACATATGAACGCCCCTGCAATTTTTTTCTGTTTTTCAGAAAGCCTTAGAAATATTGACTATTGATCATCTCAAACACCAGAATATAATCCCCTGATTCAATCGCGCTCACCCTGACGACTTCATCACATATATGTTTTAATTGGTGCTGTAACAGCATTGTTAAAAAAGATTTGGTGGGCAAAGCTTCCGTGGCCTAAACATTCTGCTATTTTGCACATAGGTAGCCTTAAATGTCTCTGCACTTCCTTAAAAAGCACTGACAACCACTTAGTTGCACCTTAAGCTTTTAAATTTCCTCTTCAATGCCCCATTATACCCTTACTGTCAGCCTATTTGCACTACAAGCCTTAAAAGCATTCTAAAGATATGCCAGGTCATTATGGTTTTTAAATTATATTCGAAACCTGCTGATTTTGCACGTTGATAGATTAACTGTCTAGGCTTCCTCTTTAGATATGTACTCTGCATTGTAGAACGCCTAGATTGCACCGTAATCTTTTAAACTCCATTTATCAATGTTACAGTATGACCAAAAGCTTTGCTCTCAATGGCTTGCCATTTTTGCATTTTAAGATCTAAATGCTGTTTATATATATGTTAGCGTATCATGCAATGGGATTTAAATTGGAAAATGTGTCGATTCTAACTCTGTAGTCATTGTATGGTGACACCACCATCTGAATTGTTCTTACAATGTTTTATCATTGTTTTATGTTGCAAAGGCAATATTAAATTACTTCGAAACTTGAAAATGTACAGGATAAAATAACGTATGAATGTGAGCTGTAAGGGGCATATTATCAAGCCAGGCGATAAAATTATCGCCGCTTTAGCGGCAGAAAACTGCCACTAAAACGGCGATAATGGGCTTGATAATATGCTCTATGGAATTCCAATTGAAGCCCATGTTAGATGTGAAGGACATCTAACATGGGCTTCAATTGGAATTCTCAAGGGCATATTATCAAGCCCATTATCGCAGTTTTAGCGGCAGTTTTTCTGCCGCTAAAGCAGCAATAATTTTATCGCCTGGCTTGATAATATGCCCCTAAGTGACATATTGATAGGAGCTTTTAATGTTATCTTTTTGCTGAGATATATAATATACCTGCAGATGCCAAATACATGAAATAGTCTTCAGTTACTTTTGTGGGAAATGTTTTAATAATGTATTATGAATTAAGGTTTAATGTATAAGATTTCATGAAAACATTTTTAGAAATAAAACTTGATTAATTGATCGTGTTCTGTGTTTTGTCTCCTCTCTACAGCGCTCCGGCAGCTTCCACAGCCTATGTCTTTACATTCAGAATGCAACTTATTCCGATTGCACAATGCTCTGAAAATGTTCTCGCAATACAGAAAACCGCAAAACTGAACAAAAATTAGATAAACTATTATCGTTTGTGAAAACTCATTTAGTCATTTGCAAAGATGAATAAACGAGATGGACGCTGATAGTTTTATCAACCAAGTAGAAAAACAATAATGCATAGAACCCGAAAACGGTGCATTTATAAAGCCAGCAAAGTGTCAGCATGGGTTAATAAAATACGGAAACAATACAAATATGAATTCATGACCCAAAAATACACCAACTCTGACTAATCAAAGCCTCTGGTAAAAAACTGCATGGCTATTAGCTTTCATAAAATATTTGACTGAGTTATCTAATTACTTTGTTCTGCTAAACACTGTGTCATTATGTGTGCTTTACTGCGATCCCCTTGGGCCAGCACTGAGAAACTTTCAATTAGAGTCCACCTTGTACAAACATGCCGTAATTATGGGGTCAAATTGAGCGAATCTCGACATGGTTGGGTAACATTCACAGTTCTTTCGGTAAAACACCCATTTATATGTCATGGTTAATAAATAATTACCTCCATCAGTTATAAAAAAAGAAATTAAAATGTACTTTGCAAATTTGAAAAAAAAAATCAAGATTTAAATGAGGCCTGCATTTTCAACTAGTATACGACAATGGGTAATGCTTTATCACTTTTATTTAACTACTATTAAAAAGTACTCATGGAAATATTACAAATATTTTGCGTTGACAGCTCTTGTGAACCCTATGACATAACATCAATGTAAGTGACATACACAAGCGGGGACTATGCATCCCATTTCTCTAAACATATCCTGCCTCTGGTGCCTGCTGTTCTAACTCATTTTTGCTCATTGAGACAGTCTAAATGCAATGGGCATTCCCAGGCATGCCCACTGCGCCATTGCAATCAACAGAAACTATACTGGGGTTGCTTGATTTCGTCTGGCAGTTCAACCTGGACTGTTTCTATTGGAGTAGGGGAAAGACTGATTTGCATATGGCTGTCTCCTTCATGAGGTGGAATTGTGAGAAAAATATTATGAATTGGCATGCATTCCCAGTGAGTCCCCAGTGGTTAAGATTAACTCAAGCATGCCACCCATCACTTTTTGGGTCTCGCTTGAGACAGCACATGAGCTGTCTCTTGCAAGATAGGCCCGCCCATTGCTCACCATTAGTTGGCTTCATAGTAACACTCATTTGCTTGTTTCTGATTTTTCAACATGTGAGCTTCATGTCCTTTTCTTGTGTTTGCCCCTCCGATGGAGCATGGACAAATTAAATGTGCTTTTCTACTCCGTGCATTGTGTGAGGTAAGCTTTTGTTTTTTTGAAGCACTCAATGTGATTGCAAGGGTATGTTTTTGTCTGCTTACTCCCAACCCCTCCTACAAACTTCCCACTCTCCAAGTTGTTTCCCTTCCTACCTCTATTTTGCCTCCCTTCTCCCTCTATTCATTCTATTTTTTTGTATGCGTTGGCCCCCCACAGGTCCTCCCTCCCTCCATGTTGTCTCTTGTTCTGCCCTCCCATACCTCGAGCAATTCGTTTTTAATAAGCACGATCTCAACTCTTCATTTTGTTTTTTCGTTTTTTTTTTACTTTCCACCATGGTGGACAGAAGCTGTGTTGCTGTATAACATGGCTAAAAACCATTGACAGAGGCGAGTCATTCTCATTGGCTAGAATTAGTGTCTTTACCAGCGCTTGTTACATTTGTTTTCTGACTCTACAGTATGTGCTGAACAAAATGCAGCAAAGATACAGGAGCAATATTTCGAAAAAATGTCCAGAGATGACTGAAGCATGAGAGTGATCTGAAGGCCCCAGGATGGTATCTACATTGAAACATAACACCGACTATTAAAGAAGGCCTTCAGGGTCCCTCTCTGGCACAGCATGTAAGGAAAACCTCACACACACTAAGCACATAGCTACTGCTACAAAGTTTGTCTCTGTAGATGCACCCACTATCAAATTTGGAAAGGCCTACTGACGCAAAAAGAGGAGTTCAATGCCAGGGACCATGTTGTCACTCTCCTCCAGGCCAGGAAGTAAAAAGTTCAGGACTGTCCCCAGGTCGTTTTTTATATGTTCCTGCTTTTTTGATTTGCTGAAGGTGTACACACAAAGGTTTTTTTCTCATTTGAAATGGGCACAGCTGCCATGAGATCACAGCAATAACTATATATCGCACTATTGTTAAATTTGTGCCTTTGCAACAGGTTTTACAGGGGGCTGTGAAAGCATTAGTCGTTTTCCTGCAGTACAAGAATGCCTTTGGTCAGCAAAAAGCGAGCAGAAATAAGCTTGGTGCTTCTCACACACCTTTATGAAATGACTAGTGTTCTGTCCTGTCATAACATCACGTAACGTGTATTTGTAAAATGCACGTTCACCTGTAGGTATCTTGGTGCTGAATAACAGATGTTTATTGTTACCCAACTCAATGGTACTTATTTTATTGATCTCAGGTGGATAAAAGGCTGAGTGGACATGCTGGGATTTGAACCTGTGACCAAGAGGTCAAACACAAGACCCTGCAGGGGATGCATTAGTCCACTGAGCCACCAGACCCAGCATTACTCCGCACCTACAATGAAATTCTTTAATTTAGAGAAAAACTAAGCAAACGTGCACATTTAAGATATGAAAGGTAGAAGATAAACATGCTACCGCTATCTTATTGTGGATTCACTTTCAGACAGTGAACCGTGTGCATTATCACAAAAAATGTGCTAATTGCAATGCAGGTGCAAACTAACACCTGCACCGGGAACAGTGAAGCAGACTCCAGGTGGTTGGAGCAATGAATTGACTGCATCTAGATCCAAGGACAAATCAGTAGGGTCAATTGACTGCCCTTTCTCTCCTTTCAAGGAAGTCCTCAGGGATGCATTGATAGTGTGTACCTGTTTGTGGCGCACTGACAACTTCTTAGCCTCTGCACTTTGTTTGTAACGTGGTCCAGACACAGAGGCAAAACATTTCCATTTGCATCGGGCAGACCCTCAGGAGATCATGCAAGCCCGCATGTAGCTCTGGTGTGATCAGTATTACAGAAGGGGTCACACAAGCATTTCCACTTCCTTTTTTGTCACTGAGGTGTCACAGGTGTGCACATTGCGCCTCTAGAGTATGCAGTGTAATAGGCCACTGTTTGTCATGTCACACGCATCTTCATGAAAACAACGTGATTTCCCTGATCTCTGTGAGTTCTACCCTGAATGCTAAATTTAAAAAAAAACAAAAATTTTGAAGGTTTTAAATACATAGATGTCATTAAATATTTCCAGAGCCTGCCTGTGAAATGAATGATGTCAAGATTTTGGCATCCCAACTATATTTTGATACAATATTAACACTTTGCATGTGTCAGACGGGCAGGAGCCATCCGACGCTGAGGTGCTCGTGTGCGTCGGACGGCTCCCAGCTGTCCATGCACATGGCACCAGAAATACCTCTGGTGCGGGCATCAGAGGGATTTCCTTTAGTCCAAAACTGACTCTGGAGCTGGAGAATAGCTTCCACAGCTCCAGAGGCTGGTCTGGGGTTTCAGTTAAATGATGTCAGCGGGTAAGCTGTGCTGACATCATTCCACTGAAATCGACAGTGAAATAAGCTGCTCGTCTCATTTCACTTTTCCTGCCTCCATGTTCAGGGGCCTGTCTCAGCCCCCTGAGCATTGAGGCAGAAGGGAGAGGTATCATTGGTACCGGGGGGAATCTCGCCTTTCCAATGATACCCCTCCCTAATGGAGTCCCACTTGGGGATCGCCGCAGGAGGGCAATCCCCAAGCAGGGATTCATCCACTAGACAGCAGGGAGGAAGAGTGGCCCCTTGGGCAAGGGCCTTTGCTCCCCCAAAAGTTTCTGGGTTTTTCAGTCTTTCTGCCCTCCATGCCCCGCCTCACCAAAAAAACCTCCACAGTCTTTCTGTCCCCCCAGGAGGCAGATGTGTGTTATTACCCCCGATCTGCCACCTGGGGGTTGCAGAAAACCCACTAGACACCAGGGATTATTTTCTTTCTATAAAAGAAGGGTGGGGGCAGCCCACAAGGAGCAAGACCATGACCCCACCTATATGTAATTGTAAACAGTCTTTAGGCCTACCCATGGGGCAAATCCGGGGTTATGACCCCGTTCAGTTCCCCTGGGGAGGCAGAAAGTCCACTAGACACCAGGGACATTTTCTTTTTTATAAAAGAGGGGTGGGGGCTGCCACAATGGGCTAGCAATGCCCCCATATAAATTACATTCCAAACAGTCTTTATGGCCCCCCGGGTAGCAGATGGGGGTATTAGCCCCTGATATCCGCCCTGGGGGCAGAAAGCAGAGACAAAGGAGCAATATTTCAAAAAAAGTCCAGAGATGACTGAAGCATGAGAGTGATCTGAAGGCCCCAGGAAGGTATCTACATTGAAACATAACACCGACTATTAAAGAAGGCCTTCAGGGTCCCTCTCTGGCACAGCATGTAAGGAAAACCTGACAATCACTAAGCACATAGCTACTTCTACAAAGTTTGTCTCTGTAGATGCACCCACTATCAAATTTTGAAAGGCCTATTGATGCAAAAAGGGGAGTTCAATGCCAGGGACCATGTGTGTCCCTCTCCTCCAGGCCAGGAAGTAAACAGTTCAGGACTGTCCCCCAGTCGTTTTTTATATGTTCCTGCTCTTTTGATTTGCTGAAGGTGTACACACAAAGGTTGTTTTCTCATTTGAAATGGGCACAGCTGCCATGAGATCACAGCAATAACTATATATCGCACTATTGTTAAATTTGTGCCTTTGCAACAGGTTTTACAGGGGGCTGTGAAAGCATTAGTCGTTTTCCTGCAGTACAAGAATGCCTTTGGTCAGCAAAAAGCGAGCAGAAACAGGCTTGGTGCTTCTCACACACCTTTATGAAATGACTAGTGTTCTGTCCTGTCATAACATCACGTAACGTGTATTTGTAAAATGCACGTTCACCTGTAGGTATCATGGTGCTGAATAACAGATCTCAGATGGATAAAAGGCTGAGTGGACATGCTGGGATTTGAACCTGTGACCAAGAGGTCAAACACAATACCCTGCAGGGGATGCATTAGTCCACTGAGCCACCAGACCCAGCATTACTGCGCACCTACAATGAAATTCTTTAATTTAGAGAAAAACTAAGCAAACGTGCACATTTAAGATATAAAAGGTAGAAGATAAACATGCTACCGCTATCTTATTGTGGATTCACTTTCAGACAGTGAACCGTGTGCATTATCACAAAAAATGTGCTAATTGCAATGCAGGTGCAAACTAACACCTGCACCGGGAACAGTGAAGCAGACTCCAGGTGGTTGGAGCAATGAATTGACTGCATCTAGATCCAAGGACAAATCAGTAGGGTCAATTGACTGCCCTTTCTCTCCTTTCAAGGAAGTCCTCAGGGATGCATTGATAGTGTGTACCTGTTTGTGGCGCACTGACAACTTCTTAGCCTCTGCACTTTGTTTGTAACGTGGTCCAGACACAGAGGCAAAACATTTCCATTTGCATCGGGCAGACCCTCAGGAGATCATGCAAGCCCGCATGTAGCTCTGGTGTGATCAGTATTACAGAAGGGGTCACACAAGCATTTCCACTTCCTTTTTTGTCAATGAGGTGTCACAGGTGTGCACATTGCGCCTCTAGAGTATGCAGTGTAATAGGCCACTGTTTGTCATGTCACACGCATCTTCATGAAAACAACGTGATTTCCCTGATCTCTGTGAGTTCTACCCTGAATGCTAAATTTAAAAAAAACAAAAATTTTGAAGGTTTTAAATACATAGATGTCATTAAATATTTCCAGAGCCTGCCTGTGAAATGAATGATGTCAAGATTTTGGCATCCCAACTATATTTTGATACAATATTAACACTTTGCATGTGTCAGACGGGCAGGAGCCATCCGACGCTGAGGTGCTCGTGTGCGTCGGACGGCTCCCAGCTGTCCATGCACATGGCACCAGAAATACCTCTGGTGCGGGCATCAGAGGGATTTCCTTTAGTCCAAAACTGACTCTGGAGCTGGAGAATAGCTTCCACAGCTCCAGAGGCTGGTCTGGGGTTTCAGTTAAATGATGTCAGCGGGTAAGCTGTGCTGACATCATTCCACTGAAATCGACAGTGAAATAAGCTGCTCGTCTCATTTCACTTTTCCTGCCTCCATGTTCAGGGGCCTGTCTCAGCCCCCTGAGCATTGAGGCAGAAGGGAGAGGTATCATTGGTACCGGGGGGAATCTCGCCTTTCCAATGATACCCCTCCCTAATGGAGTCCCACTTGGGGATCGCCGCAGGAGGGCAATCCCCAAGCAGGGATTCATCCACTAGACAGCAGGGAGGAAGAGTGGCCCCTTGGGCAAGGGCCTTTGCTCCCCCAAAAGTTTCTGGGTTTTTCAGTCTTTCTGCCCTCCATGCCCCGCCTCACCAAAAAAACCTCCACAGTCTTTCTGTCCCCCCAGGAGGCAGATGTGTGTTATTACCCCCGATCTGCCACCTGGGGGTTGCAGAAAACCCACTAGACACCAGGGATTATTTTCTTTCTATAAAAGAAGGGTGGGGGCAGCCCACAAGGAGCAAGACCATGACCCCACCTATATGTAATTGTAAACAGTCTTTAGGCCTACCCATGGGGCAAATCCGGGGTTATGACCCCGTTCAGTTCCCCTGGGGAGGCAGAAAGTCCACTAGACACCAGGGACATTTTCTTTTTTATAAAAGAGGGGTGGGGGCTGCCACAATGGGCTAGACAATGCCCCCATATAAATTACATTCCAAACAGTCTTTATGGCCCCCCGGGTAGCAGATGGGGGTATTAGCCCCTGATATCCGCCCTGGGGGGCAGAAAGCAGAGACAAAGGAGCAATATTTCAAAAAAAGTCCAGAGATGACTGAAGCATGAGAGTGATCTGAAGGCCCCAGGAAGGTATCTACATTGAAACATAACACCGACTATTAAAGAAGGCCTTCAGGGTCCCTCTCTGGCACAGCATGTAAGGAAAACCTGACAATCACTAAGCACATAGCTACTTCTACAAAGTTTGTCTCTGTAGATGCACCCACTATCAAATTTTGAAAGGCCTATTGATGCAAAAAGGGGAGTTCAATGCCAGGGACCATGTGTGTCCCTCTCCTCCAGGCCAGGAAGTAAACAGTTCAGGACTGTCCCCCGGTCGTTTTTTATATGTTCCTGCTCTTTTGATTTGCTGAAGGTGTACACACAAAGGTTGTTTTCTCATTTGAAATGGGCACAGCTGCCATGAGATCACAGCAATAACTATATATCGCACTATTGTTAAATTTGTGCCTTTGCAAAAGGTTTTACAGGGGGCTGTGAAAGCATTAGTCGTTTTCCTGCAGTACAAGAATGCCTTTGGTCAGCAAAGAGCAAGCAGAAATAAGCTTGGTGCTTCTCACACACCTTTATGAAATGACTAGTGTTCTGTCCTGTCATAACATCACGTAACGTGTGTTTGTAAAATGCACGTTCACCTGTAGGTATCTTGGTGCTGAATAACAGATGTTTATTGTTACCCAACTCAATGGTACTTATTTTATTGATCTCCGATGGATAAAAGGCTGAGTGGACATGCTGGGATTTGAACCTGTGACCAAGAGGTCAAACACAATACCCTGCAGGGGATGCATTAGTCCACTGAGCCACCAGACCCAGCATTACTGCGCACCTACAATGAAATTCTTTAATTTAGAGAAAAACTAAGCAAACGTGCACTTTTAAGATATAAAAGGTAGAAGATAAACATGCTACCGCTATGTTATTGTGGATTCACTTTCAGACAGTGAACCGTGTGCATTATCACAAAAAATGTGCTAATTGCAATGCAGGTGCAAACTAACACCTGCACCGGGAACAGTGAAGCAGACTCCAGGTGGTTGGAGCAATGAATTGACTGCATCTAGATCCAAGGACAAATCAGTAGGGTCAATTGACTGCCCTTTCTCTCCTTTCAAGGAAGTCCTCAGGGATGCATTGATAGTGTGTACCTGTTTGTGGCGCACTGACAACTTCTTAGCCTCTGCACTTTGTTTGTAACGTGGTCCAGACACAGAGGCAAAACATTTATATTTGTATCGGGCAGACCCTCAGGAGATCATGCAAGCCCGCATGTAGCTCTGGTGTGATCAGTATTACAGAAGGGGTCACACAAGCATTTCCACTTCCTTTTTTGTCACTGAGGTGTCACATGTGTGCACATTGCGCCCCTAGAGTATGCAGTGTAATAGGCCACTGTTTGTCATGTCACACGCATCTTCATGAAAACAACGTGATTTCCCTGATCTCTGTGAGTTCTACCCTGAATGCTAAATTTAAAAAAAACAAAAATTTTGAAGGTTTTAAATACATAGATGTCATTAAATATTTCCAGAGCCTGCCTGTGAAATGAATGATGTCAAGATTTTGGCATCCCAACTATATTTTGATACAATATTAACACTTTGCATGTGTCAGACGGGCAGGAGCCATCCGACGCTGAGGTGCTCGTGTGCGTCGGACGGCTCCCAGCTGTCCATGCACATGGCACCAGAAATACCTCTGGTGCGGGCATCAGAGGGATTTCCTTTAGTCCAAAACTGACTCTGGAGCTGGAGAATAGCTTCCACAGCTCCAGAGGCTGGTCTGGGGTTTCAGTTAAATGATGTCAGCGGGTAAGCTGTGCTGACATCATTCCACTGAAATCGACAGTGAAATAAGCTGCTCGTCTCATTTCACTTTTCCTGCCTCCGTGTTCAGGGGCCTGTCTCAGCCCCCTGAGCATTGAGGCAGAAGGGAGAGGTATCATTGCTACCGGGGGGAATCTCGCCTTTCCAATGGTACCCCTCCCTAATGGAGTCCCACTTGGGGATCGCCGCAGGAGGGCGATCCCCAAGCAGGGATTCATCCACTAGACAGCAGGGAGGAAGAGTGGCCCCTTGGGCAAGGGCCTTTGCTCCCCCAAAAGTTTCTGGGTTTTTCAGTCTTTCTGCCCTCCATGCCCCCGCCTCACCAAAAAAACCTCCACAGTCTTTCTGTCCCCCCAGGAGGCAGATGTGTGTTATTACCCCCGATCTGCCACCTGGGGGTTGCAGAAAACCCACTAGACACCAGGGATTATTTTCTTTCTATAAAAGAAGGGTGGGGGCAGCCCACAAGGAGCAAGACCATGACCCCACCTATATGTAATTGTAAACAGTCTTTAGGCCTACCCATGGGGCAAATCCGGGGTTATGACCCCGATCAGTTCCCCTGGGGAGGCAGAAAGTCCACTAGACACCAGGGACATTTTCTTTTTTATAAAAGAGGGGTGGGGGCTGCCACAATGGGCTAGACAATGCCCCCATATAAATTACATTCCAAACAGTCTTTATGGCCCCCCGGGTAGCAGATGGGGGTATTAGCCCCTGATATCCGCCCTGGGGGGCAGAAAGCAGAGACAAAGGAGCAATATTTCAAAAAAAGTCCAGAGATGACTGAAGCATGAGAGTGATCTGAAGGCCCCAGGAAGGTATCTACATTGAAACATAACACCGACTATTAAAGAAGGCCTTCAGGGTCCCTCTCTGGCACAGCATGTAAGGAAAACCTGACAATCACTAAGCACATAGCTACTTCTACAAAGTTTGTCTCTGTAGATGCACCCACTATCAAATTTTGAAAGGCCTATTGATGCAAAAAGGGGAGTTCAATGCCAGGGACCATGTGTGTCCCTCTCCTCCAGGCCAGGAAGTAAACAGTTCAGGACTGTCCCCCGGTCGTTTTTTATATGTTCCTGCTCTTTTGATTTGCTGAAGGTGTACACACAAAGGTTTTTTTCTCATTTGAAATGGACACAGCTGCCATGAGATCACAGCAATAACTATATATCGCACTATTGTTCAATTTGTGCCTTTGCAACAGGTTTTACAGGGGGCTGTGAAAGCATTAGTCGTTTTCCTGCAGTACAAGAATGCCTTTGGTCAGCAAAAAGCGAGCAGAAACAGGCTTGGTGCTTCTCACACACCTTTATGAAATGACTAGTGTTCTGTCCTGTCATAACATCACGTAACGTGTATTTGTAAAATGCACGTTCACCTGTAGGTATCTTGGTGCTGAATAACAGATCTCAGATGGATAAAAGGCTGAGTGGACATGCTGGGATTTGAACCTGTGACCAAGAGGTCAAACACAATACCCTGCAGGGGATGCATTAGTCCACTGAGCCACCAGACCCAGCATTACTGCGCACCTACAATGAAATTCTTTAATTTAGAGAAAAACTAAGCAAACGTGCACATTTAGGATATAAAAGGTAGAAGATAAACATGCTACCGCTATCTTATTGTGGATTCACTTTCAGACAGTGAACCGTGTGTATTATCACAAAAAATGTGCTAATTGCAATGCAGGTGCAAACTAACACCTGCACCGGGAACAGTGAAGCAGACTCCAGGTGGTTGGAGCAATGAATTGACTGCATCTAGATCCAAGGACAAATCAGTAGGGTCAATTGACTGCCCTTTCTCTCCTTTCAAGGAAGTCCTCAGGGATGCATTGATAGTGTGTACCTGTTTGTGGCGCACTGACAACTTCTTAGCCTCTGCACTTTGTTTGTAACGTGGTCCAGACACAGAGGCAAAACATTTCTATTTGCATCGGGCAGACCCTCAGGAGATCATGCAAGCCCGCATGTAGCTCTGGTGTGATCAGTATTACAGAAGGGGTCACACAAGCATTTCCACTTCCTTTTTTGTCACTGAGGTGTCACAGGTGTGCACATTGCGCCTCTAGAGTATGCAGTGTAATAGGCCACTGTTTGTCATGTCACACGCATCTTCATGAAAACAACGTGATTTCCCTGATCTCTGTGAGTTCTACCCTGAATGCTAAATTTAAAAAAAACAAAAATTTTGAAGGTTTTAAATACATAGATGTCATTAAATATTTCCAGAGCCTGCCTGTGAAATGAATGATGTCAAGATTTTGGCATCCCAACTATATTTTGATACAATATTAACCATTTGCATGTGTCAGACGGGCAGGAGCCATCCGACGCTGAGGTGCTCGTGTGCGTCGGACGGCTCCCAGCTGTCCATGCACATGGCACCAGAAATACCTCTGGTGCGGGCATCAGAGGGATTTCCTTTAGTCCAAAACTGACTCTGGAGCTGGAGAATAGCTTCCACAGCTCCAGAGGCTGGTCTGGGGTTTCAGTTAAATGATGTCAGCGGGTAAGCTGTGCTGACATCATTCCACTGAAATCGACAGTGAAATAAGCTGCTCGTCTCATTTCACTTTTCCTGCCTCCATGTTCAGGGGCCTGTCTCAGCCCCCTGAGCATTGAGGCAGAAGGGAGAGGTATCATTGGTACCGGGGGGAATCTCGCCTTTCCAATGATACCCCTCCCTAATGGAGTCCCACTTGGGGATCGCCGCAGGAGGGCAATCCCCAAGCAGGGATTCATCCACTAGACAGCAGGGAGGAAGAGTGGCCCCTTGGGCAAGGGCCTTTGCTCCCCCAAAAGTTTCTGGGTTTTTCAGTCTTTCTGCCCTCCATGCCCCGCCTCACCAAAAAAACCTCCACAGTCTTTCTGTCCCCCCAGGAGGCAGATGTGTGTTATTACCCCCGATCTGCCACCTGGGGGTTGCAGAAAACCCACTAGACACCAGGGATTATTTTCTTTCTATAAAAGAAGGGTGGGGGCAGCCCACAAGGAGCAAGACCATGACCCCACCTATATGTAATTGTAAACAGTCTTTAGGCCTACCCATGGGGCAAATCCGGGGTTATGACCCCGTTCAGTTCCCCTGGGGAGGCAGAAAGTCCACTAGACACCAGGGACATTTTCTTTTTTATAAAAGAGGGGTGGGGGCTGCCACAATGGGCTAGACAATGCCCCCATATAAATTACATTCCAAACAGTCTTTATGGCCCCCCGGGTAGCAGATGGGGGTATTAGCCCCTGAAATCCGCCCTGGGGGGCAGAAAGCAGAGACAAAGGAGCAATATTTCAAAAAAAGTCCAGAGATGACTGAAGCATGAGAGTGATCTGAAGGCCCCAGGAAGGTATCTACATTGAAACATAACACCGACTATTAAAGAAGGCCTTCAGGGTCCCTCTCTGGCACAGCATGTAAGGAAAACCTGACAATCACTAAGCACATAGCTACTTCTACAAAGTTTGTCTCTGTAGATGCACCCACTATCAAATTTTGAAAGGCCTATTGATGCAAAAAGGGGAGTTCAATGCCAGGGACCATGTGTGTCCTTCTCCTCCAGGCCAGGAAGTAAACAGTTCAGGACTGTCCCCCGGTCGTTTTTTATATGTTCCTGCTCTTTTGATTTGCTGAAGGTGTACACACAAAGGTTGTTTTCTCATTTGAAATGGGCACAGCTGCCATGAGATCACAGCAATAACTATATATCGCACTATTGTTAAATTTGTGCCTTTGCAAAAGGTTTTACAGGGGGCTGTGAAAGCATTAGTCGTTTTCCTGCAGTACAAGAATGCCTTTGGTCAGCAAAGAGCAAGCAGAAATAAGCTTGGTGCTTCTCACACACCTTTATGAAATGACTAGTGTTCTGTCCTGTCATAACATCACGTAACGTGTGTTTGTAAAATGCACGTTCACCTGTAGGTATCTTGGTGCTGAATAACAGATGTTTATTGTTACCCAACTCAATGGTACTTATTTTATTGATCTCAGATGGATAAAAGGCTGAGTGGACATGCTGGGATTTGAACCTGTGACCAAGAGGTCAAACACAATACCCTGCAGGGGATGCATTAGTCCACTGAGCCACCAGACCCAGCATTACTGCGCACCTACAATGAAATTCTTTAATTTAGAGAAAAACTAAGCAAACGTGCACATTTAAGATATAAAAGGTAGAAGATAAACATGCTACCGCTATCTTATTGTGGATTCACTTTCAGACAGTGAACCGTGTGCATTATCACAAAAAATGTGCTAATTGCAATGCAGGTGCAAACTAACACCTGCACCGGGAACAGTGAAGCAGACTCCAGGTGGTTGGAGCAATGAATTGACTGCATCTAGATCCAAGGACAAATCAGTAGGGTCAATTGACTGCCCTTTCTCTCCTTTCAAGGAAGTCCTCAGGGATGCATTGATAGTGTGTACCTGTTTGTGGCGCACTGACAACTTCTTAGCCTCTGCACTTTGTTTGTAACGTGGTCCAGACACAGAGGCAAAACATTTATATTTGTATCGGGCAGACCCTCAGGAGATCATGCAAGCCCGCATGTAGCTCTGGTGTGATCAGTATTACAGAAGGGGTCACACAAGCATTTCCACTTCCTTTTTTGTCACTGAGGTGTCACATGTGTGCACATTGCGCCCCTAGAGTATGCAGTGTAATAGGCCACTGTTTGTCATGTCACACGCATCTTCATGAAAACAACGTGATTTCCCTGATCTCTGTGAGTTCTACCCTGAATGCTAAATTTAAAAAAAACAAAAATTTTGAAGGTTTTAAATACATAGATGTCATTAAATATTTCCAGAGCCTGCCTGTGAAATGAATGATGTCAAGATTTTGGCATCCCAACTATATTTTGATACAATATTAACACTTTGCATGTGTCAGACGGGCAGGAGCCATCCGACGCTGAGGTGCTCGTGTGCGTCGGACGGCTCCCAGCTGTCCATGCACATGGCACCAGAAATACCTCTGGTGCGGGCATCAGAGGGATTTCCTTTAGTCCAAAACTGACTCTGGAGCTGGAGAATAGCTTCCACAGCTCCAGAGGCTGGTCTGGGGTTTCAGTTAAATGATGTCAGCGGGTAAGCTGTGCTGACATCATTCCACTGAAATCGACAGTGAAATAAGCTGCTCGTCTCATTTCACTTTTCCTGCCTCCATGTTCAGGGGCCTGTCTCAGCCCCCTGAGCATTGAGGCAGAAGGGAGAGGTATCATTGGTACCGGGGGGAATCTCGCCTTTCCAATGATACCCCTCCCTAATGGAGTCCCACTTGGGGATCGCCGCAGGAGGGCAATCCCCAAGCAGGGATTCATCCACTAGACAGCAGGGAGGAAGAGTGGCCCCTTGGGCAAGGGCCTTTGCTCCCCCAAAAGTTTCTGGGTTTTTCAGTCTTTCTGCCCTCCATGCCCCCGCCTCACCAAAAAAACCTCCACAGTCTTTCTGTCCCCCCAGGAGGCAGATGTGTGTTATTACCCCCGATCTGCCACCTGGGGGTTGCAGAAAACCCACTAGACACCAGGGATTATTTTCTTTCTATAAAAGAAGGGTGGGGGCAGCCCACAAGGAGCAAGACCATGACCCCACCTATATGTAATTGTAAACAGTCTTTAGGCCTACCCATGGGGCGGCAAATCCGGGGTTATGACCCCGTTCAGTTCCCCTGGGGAGGCAGAAAGTCCACTAGACACCAGGGACATTTTCTTTTTTATAAAAGAGGGGTGGGGGCTGCCACAATGGGCTAGACAATGCCCCCATATAAATTACATTCCAAACAGTCTTTATGGCCCCCCGGGTAGCAGATGGGGGTATTAGCCCCTGATATCCGCCCTGGGGGGCAGAAAGCAGAGACAAAGGAGCAATATTTCAAAAAAAGTCCAGAGATGACTGAAGCATGAGAGTGATCTGAAGGCCCCAGGAAGGTATCTACATTGAAACATAACACCGACTATTAAAGAAGGCCTTCAGGGTCCCTCTCTGGCACAGCATGTAAGGAAAACCTGACAATCACTAAGCACATAGCTACTTCTACAAAGTTTGTCTCTGTAGATGCACCCACTATCAAATTTTGAAAGGCCTATTGATGCAAAAAGGGGAGTTCAATGCCAGGGACCATGTGTGTCCCTCTCCTCCAGGCCAGGAAGTAAACAGTTCAGGACTGTCCATGAGATCACAGCAATAACTATATATCGCACTATTGTTAAATTTGTGCCTTTGCAAAAGGTTTTACAGGGGGCTGTGAAAGCATTAGTCGTTTTCCTGCAGTACAAGAATGCCTTTGGTCAGCAAAAAGCGAGCAGAAATAAGCTTGGTGCTTCTCACACACCTTTATGAAATGACTAGTGTTCTGTCCTGTCATAACATCACGTAACGTGCATTTGTAAAATGCACGTTCACCTGTAGGTATCTTGGTGCTGAATAACAGATGTTTATTGTTACCCAACTCAATGGTACTTATTTTATTGACCTCAGATGGATAAAAGGCTGAGTGGACATGCTGGGATTTGAACCTGTGACCAAGAGGTCAAACACAAGACCCTGCAGGGGATGCATTAGTCCACTGAGCCACCAGACCCAGCATTACTACACACCTAAAATGAAATTCTTTAATTTAGAGAAAAACTAAGCAAACGTGCACATTTAAGATATGAAAGGTAGAAGATAAACATGCAAGCGCTGTCTTATTGTGGATTCACTTTCAGACAGTGAACCGTGTGCATTATCACAAAAAATGTGCTAATTGCAATGCAGGTGCAAACTAACACCTGCACCGGGAACAGTGAAGCAGACTCCAGGTGGTTGGAGCAATGAATTGACTGCATCTAGATCCAAGGACAAATCAGTAGGGTCAATTGACTGCCCTTTCTCTCCTTTCAAGGAAGTCCTCAGGGATGCATTGATAGTGTGTACCTGTTTGTGGCGCACTGACAACTTCTTAGCCTCTGCACTTTGTTTGTAACGTGGTCCAGACACAGAGGCAAAACATTTCCATTTGCATCGGGCAGACCCTCAGGAGATCATGCAAGCCCGCATGTAGCTCTGGTGTGATCAGTATTACAGA
Source organism: Triturus cristatus (assembly GCF_964204655.1). Classification (NCBI taxonomy): domain Eukaryota; kingdom Metazoa; phylum Chordata; class Amphibia; order Caudata; family Salamandridae; genus Triturus; species Triturus cristatus. The sequence continues at coordinate 417,677,041 of NC_140580.1, forward strand.
AGGGGTCACACAAGCATTTCCACTTCCTTTTTTGTCACTGAGGTGTCACAGGTGTGCACATTGCGCCCCTAGAGTATGCAGTGTAATAGGCCACTGTTTGTCATGTCACACGCATCTTCATGAAAACAAAGTGATTTCCCTGATCTCTGTGAGTTCTACCCTGAATGCTAAATTAAAAACAACAAGAATTGTGAAGGTTTTAAATACATAGATGTCATTAAATATTTCCAGAGCCTGCCTGTGAAATGAATGATGTCAAGATTTTGGCATCCTAACTATATTTTGATACAATATTAACACTTTGAATGTGTCAGACGGGCAGGAGCCATCCGACGCTGAGGTGCTCGTGTGCGTCGGATGGCTCCCAGCTGTCCATGCACATGGCACCAGAAATACCTCTGGTGCGGGCATCAGAGGGATTTCCTTTAGTCCAAAACTGACTCTGGAGCTGGAGAATAGCTTCCACAGCTCCAGAGGCTGGTCTGGGGTTTCAGTTAAATGATGATCAGCGGGTAAGCTGTGCTGACATCATTCCACTGAAATCGACAGTGAAATAAGCTGCTCGTCTCATTTCACTTTTCCTGCCTCCGTGTTCAGGGGCCTGTCTCAGCCCCCTGAGCATTGAGGCAGAAGGGAGAGGTATCATTGCTACCGGGGGGAATCTCGCCTTTCCAATGGTACCCCTCCCTAATGGAGTCCCACTTGGGGATCGCCGCAGGAGGGCGATCCCCAAGCAGGGATTCATCCCCTAGACAGCAGGGAGGAAGAGTGGCCCCTTGGGCAAGGGCCTTTGCTCCCCCAAAAGTTTCTGGGATTTTCAGTCTTTCTGCCCTCCATGCCCCCACCTCACCATAAAAACCTCCACAGTCTTTCTGTCCCCCCAGGAGGCAGATGTGTGTTATTACCCCCGATCTGCCACCTGGGGGTTGCAGAAAACCCACTAGACACCAGGGATTATTTTCTTTCTATAAAAGAGGGGTGGGGGCAGCCCACAAGGAGCAAGACCATGACCCCACCTATATGTAATTGTAAACAGTCTTTAGGCCTACCCATGGGGCAGATCCGGGGTTATGACCCCGTTCAGTTCCCCTGGGGAGGCCGAAAGTCCACTAGACACCAGGGACATTTTCTTTTTTATAAAAGAGGGGTGGGGGCTGCCACAATGGGCTAGACAATGCCCCCATATAAATTACATTCCAAACAGTCTTTATGGCCCCCCGGGTAGCAGATGGGGGTATTAGCCCCTGATTTCCCCCCTGGGGGGCAGAAAGCAGAGACAAAGGAGCAATATTTCAAAAAAAGTCCAGAGATGACTGAAGCATGAGGGGGATCTGAAGGCCCCAGGAAGGTATCTACATTGAAACAAAACACAGACTATTAAAGTTGGCCTTCCCCCAAATCTCCCGATAAAAATTGTACCGCGCTTGTGTGGGTAGACCTAGTGCATGCGACAGGACACGGCCCAAAACTCAACGTGGACACATAACATTTTTTGACTGACATCTGACCCTTTTTTCGCATTGTGCCAAGCTGTGGATTTTGGACCCTTGCTTAGCCAGCACCTAGGGAAACCTTGCAAAACACCACATTAAAAACAAACTGGATATCCAGGGGAATCCAGGATGGGGTGAGCTGTGTGGCTCTCACCAGGTTCTGTTACCCTGAATCCCTTGCAAACCTCAATCTTTTTAAAAAAAAACAATTTCCCTTACAATTCTCTGATTTTCTTGGGAGCCAGCAACTTCCACCCAACCAGCAATCCCCCAAGTTTCATGACAAAAATGGTACCTCACTTGTGTGGGTAGGCCTGGTGCCCGTGACAGGAAGTGGACCAAATTGTACTGTGGGCACTTCAAAATTATAAATCACAAAAAGACAGGGGATTCTGGGTGGGAAAGCCACTCCTCATTGGACGCCCCTGAGTGTCTAGTTTTCAGAAGTGTCTGGGTTGAGCAACACCAGCTGAAGGCTTGTAAGTCCATGGTGCAGTTGCACTGTAACATCCTGTTAGTGGTTTCATTAGTTTTGATATGCTTGGCATGCTTACTGGACAGCAGAGTCATTTCATGAGTCCCCATGCCAGTGGACTGAGAAATTGTAATGATTTGTTAACCAGTGGAGTACTGAAGATGGGACTCAACTAAAGTGGTGTTCCTTTCAAAACTTCTGTTCCCATATTCAGGCTGTGATGTGATCAAATATCAGTGGCATGCGCTTATTGTGGAGTACATGACTTGTTCTTTCAAAACAAGTAGGATGGCTGTCACCATGGGACTAGAACACTGAGAAGTTTAAAGGATGTTGTAGCCAGGAGACCAAACTATACTTTCAGCAACATGCACTTGAACTTGATAAGAGCCTGTAAAATTCAAGCGAAGATGAACTGATTTTCAGAACCTACCATATATTCTCAGAGGTCAAGCCCTTCTTTTTCACATTGAAAACAACTGTAAGAAGCATGCAGTGCTTCTGAAAGGAGTGACTTGTGCCACTGCCCAGAAGGATCTGAGAACCGTACATACATTTGAGATTTCATCATAGAATGGTGAGAGAGATCTTGTGTATCTGCTTCAAAGTGTGAGAGAGAAGATTTCAACACACCTCATAGGTGATGGATTGTGGTGCGCAAAGAAAAAAGTGATGGATGGAATGCTTGAATTAATCTTAGCCACTGGTTATGACGCGGTTCTGCATCCATCCATCATTATTTTGCACATTATGCCACCTCAGTTTGGATCCAGCCAAATCCAAATCAGTCTTTATCCTGCTGCACTGGGAACAGTCTAGCCCAAACTGCCAGGCCATGTCCTCCCTTATTCAAAACAATCGTAAACCCACAGCCAGGGTTTCGCTTAGTACGGCTCACCAGGCAGGTATAGCTTGGTTCCATTGGCACAGTGTGCAAGTGACCCACATCTGGGAATACCCATCCCACTTAGGATGTCACACTGAAGCACACAAAAAAGTGGTCTATCATTATTTTGTTCACCATGCCACCCAGTTTAGACCCAGCCATATGCAAATATCGTATGTGGATATGCACTGATTAATTGCCAGTGGCTGAGATTAATTAAAGAATTTCACAGAAAACAAAGCCATGGCTTTGCCATTAAAATGTGGAAATGTCTCTACCTCTAAGAGAGGCGGGGTAATCAGTGGAAGTTTGGCCAGGCGGGAAATCCAACAAATTACTCATGGGCTTCAACAATGCCAAGCACTAAATGTTGCCTCATCTGTAGACGAAGGGAGGAGGTTAGAGTACCTCTAACAGTATCCTAATAATAGTACTTTTGGATTGATGTTCACATTTGCCAGTTCATGCAAATTACCAAACTCATGAATATGAGTTTATAACTGGACAAAAAAGTACAATTCTGTGGGAAAATGTGTGTTAGATTTGTACGATTTTATTTAATATCACAATCAGCAGCTATTTGAGTTTTTAAGCGGCTGTCCCCTCTTATTTCAAATAAAGAGAAGCTCTACATGTATTTTTTCATAACGTTTCTTTGTTTCCATAAGGTGGAAATGAAATTCAGTTACACAAAACGAATTGCATTTTATAATTAATAAATATTCATTGTAATATACTGAGAATAATGATAATGTGCTTCTTGGGACTCAAGGCGTGTAATTTGTTCTGCAAACTAATATTGTTGCAGCATTCCAATGGATCGGAATCAGAAATGTTAAAACTCCAAATGGGAAAAGGGGCTTTAATAAATGAATCCTTCTAGATAAGCGCGGGGGAGGGGCGGGGGGGGGATCCATCTACCTTTTGGGGAATTTGCAATGAAGAATCAGCATGCTGACACTTTCTTAATAATTTCTTTTCATTTAAGACATTCTTTGAAACCTACTACTTGTATAGTGTTTGATATCCTTTATTGCTCTATCAGGAATAACTATGGAAATTCATTTTGTTAGTCGTCTGTCATGGAGCTCAGCTGATATTCTAACCTGTCCTATTCACAGTGCCCATTGCCTGAATAAGTACATGAGAGCAAATATGTGCCAATGAAGTGAAAACTGTTTGTGCCTACATAATTATAGTTTTTCCTAAAAACTGAGCAAAGGCATTTTCTGAGCACCCATATGTATGGAGTAAGAAAGTAACTTTTATTGCCTAAAACGTCTAAACATGTAATAATACCCCTATCTATTTATTTTATATACACCCACTACTGTATATCAGTGTATGCAGTGTTTTTATAAGATCTAATGCATAGTCATACTCACATTAGAAAGGGAATTGGTGTTTGAAGATTTACAAGGTGGACATACACTGTGCTTGAAGGCAGGCTGTCCTCACTAATTAAGGTATTAGCATCAACAAATTAGCTGTGACAATCAATTAGATGGTGGCAGATTGCTAGTAATCTGGGTGACTGTTAGGCGTCAGATACTATTTTACAGGTGCTTGTGCACAAATATATTTTCAAGACTTTAACACGTGTTTGGAAAACTTTCTAAAATCCGTTAAATAGTGAAATATTTGGCCACTGATTGACAACCTATTCCGATAGCTTTATTGAACAAACTGAATTAAAGTGAATCCATTTGTACGAGAACTATATAGTTCAGGCCTTTACAAATCCCATACCAAAATATAATAATTATGTGTGGTGTTAGAAATGGGGGTCTCTAGTTGGCAGAGGTTTTGGACCCTGCCCAAGTAGGGACCCTTCCTTCTAGTCAGGAGAAGGGAATTACACACCTAGATAACCCCTGCTCAGCCTCATGGTGTTTGGCACCAGCGTACAGGCTTATCTCAGAGGCAATGTGTAAAGCTTTGTACCCAACCCCACAGTCATACAGTGAAAGCGCTGCAAATGGACACCACCCTAGTTTAGAAAATTCAAGTATCTTTATCTAGACCAAAACAACAAAAATACAACATACACAACTCAAAATATCACTTTTTAAACATTTCATAACTTCTGTCCATATAAAACTTTTGATGCGTGTATTTTTCACAAAGTGCCTTAGGATGCATCAAAATTCACCATATAAAGCAGACGCAGATGAGAGAGGCATTGGAAAACACAAGAATGCATCAATTTCTGAGTTCTTGGGGCGGTGATGCGTCGATTCTACTGCATGCTATAGAAAGGTTGCTTTGACTCTGGACTGTAAGGTGAACTGACGTGTCGAATTCTGGGTGGCTTGCATCTGTGGGTCCTAAACTTTGCCACACAGGTCAATGCGTGAAAAATCCAGGCGCCCCTGCATCAATTCCTGCAGCTGCAGACAGCTGATGCATTGATTCTTCCAGATGCACTGCAGGACCTGCGTCGGAGTCAGAGCGGGGTCTTGGAATTCGGGGACTCGGTGCTCGGGACTAGGGCTGCAGCGGGTTCCCGGGCCGCAAACAGACACTGCATTGATCTTTTCACTTTAAGGCAGATAAAATGGCACTGGAAGGGTGATGCAGGGATTTTCACCAGAAGTAACAGCAAAACAACCTCCAAGGGCCTAGAACTGGAATTGGCACTACTCTCAGCAGTAACAATAATTAAATGATGTCCCTCTAGACCTATATTTCTTTACATATGGCTTATGTAAGCTCAAACGTGGGGCATGCAAAGGTATTCAACTACAAACAAAACTGATTTTATTTATTTTTATCATATTTGGTTTTATGTGTATCATTTTCTAAATCATTTATTTCCTATTCATTTTTACACATAATTAGATGATTGGCTTTTGAAGATAGTTACATAGAATATCACAAAAAGTGAAGCAAGAATACAAAAATATACAAATCAAAATATTTCAAAGACAAAATATATACAACAATATTATTCAAGAAGAATATCAATAAAGTTCAACAATAAATAGAGAAATTACACACTCACCATCCCCCTTGTCATACATGCACTCCTCTTCTAATACCTCATACAGCACATTTGCACTCAATACACACATACTAAACACCACAGACCCAGACTGCATACACATATGAAACCATTGGGGAGAAAAACTCATCCCTCAAATGCTGTGCTGTGTACTGGGGCACCACACACAAAACTGGTCAACGCATGTTTCGATGGCCTATTTTCCTTTTTTAGCCATCTTCTTCAGGACCTGTTGCTTTGAAGATTTAAAATGGGGCAAGTGGGTGGGGGCAACTCCTTCACAGTCACAAACCAATGAGAAAAAAGGAAATGAACATTCCTAACTTGTGATCTAAAAGGCCTGCTCTGGGGTGACCTTTTTAAAAACAGGGTTCTTTCCTGTTATGCCAGGAATCTACAATGGATAGGTGTTGCCTCTGGGTTTTATCAGTGCCCTGAATGACTAATTTCAAAGCTATAGCAAAATCACATTTCCTTGAACATGCGTTGTCCTACAATGCATCCTTATTTTCTTGTTTCTTTTGCTAACATATTATTAGTGCAGCCTATTTTCACTATTCAGCAGTTACCCTTTGACCCGTCCTTGTCTTTCTTTGTTCCTTTCTCCTACGCCTTTATGTTGAACCACATGATGTGAGAGGAAACCTTTGGCAAACGTTAAACGGTTTGCTGACACGTATTAAAAAATTACTGTTAACCTGCACAAATAGATTTGTCTATATTAAAGGTTGCTTAATTCAAATGATTTGTGCCATCATTAGCATGGGTTTCTTAACTGTGCTTTCACATAAATTTTCCCCCCAAATGTACAACACAATTAATGGTCATGAATCAGCCCACACTCCCACAGAATATTCTAATACAATTCACCATTCCCCTTGACCCCGAGGGAAGCTTTTATCCCTTTGATTATGATTCTAAACTAAGTATGGATAAGATTTACTGAATAAAAATGCATCACTTCTGAAAAATATTTTTGTAAAGGTATACAATGCTCGTTGCATAAATCTCTCAGTTTGTTTTGAATCTACATATCCACATGCTGAAATCAGTGTTTAGCAGAACTTTGATGCTAAAGTATGCAAGAGAATGATGAGGATACTGTCCAAGAATTTGCAGCTATGGGCTAACAGGCCATGAATAATTATAATTATGAAGAACCTGGGAGTTAACTATATATCAATGACCACAAAGCTGTAATGATTAGTAGGCTGAGATCTAGGTAATACCTGCCCATTTTGTGGTCAGTGTCATTAGTATTATGGATGGTCCATCATTGTACCATGTTTCAAGTAGGCATGTTTGTGGCAAGCTTTATTGGAAATTATATAATTTGTCAAAAATCTGTGACTAGACTGTGTGGGTGTTGATGAGCTTAGGTTGGAAGTTGCTTAGGACACTTAAAGGGGGTTTTGTCCTAAGAAGGAAAAGTGAACTACGGTCTGCTGTGAGTTTTTGAGGTATACAGAGGCACTTATGTGTGGTAAAGTTACACACTTGTAGCGAAAGACTGGAGATCAGTGACATCTTTCCATATATAAATATAGTATGTTATATATAACACATACTTTTATTATTTTAAGGTTATGTATCATTAGACCAATTGTTCAGCCTACAAAATACCCAGATTAACTTCAAAACAAATATATTAGATATCAAGCTCTAAGACCTTCCAGGTACTCTTTAAGGCTGTTCAAATTGAGGTCAGATAAATTATGTGGAAGCAGTTCTAATTTCTTAAGAGAATTTCGTTCCTCACAAATGTATGCAGATATTTTGTCCAATCAGGCCTGATATCACAATCCACTTTGTAATCGGAAGTCTATAGATAAAGTATGTCAAACACATTTTTGCTTTTGACTTCAGTTACAATGTTCACCAGAAATGCTTATTATGAGGATAACAATTTGGTCTCAGCTGCACTACATTCACCTGAAGCTCAAGTCTATGCTGGTTAGACATCACATGACGATCAAGAAGAACAACATATTTCAGGGCCTCTACAATCTGTATGATTCTCCTTACAACATTTGACAGAGTGATTGTGATCTGCACAATTTCAGCACTAAAGTAGCACCCCTTTCTAAAACATGGGCATTTTCATAGAAAATTAGCCAAATGCCTCTTGATGTAGTTGCAGAAAAGAATATACAGTTCAATACGGTACAACAGTCAAGTTTTATCCACATCTTCATTTTGTAACCATGCTCATTTAGTGATAAATCAAACGGAACACAACATGCATTCAATTTACTCTTGGTTATAAGTAAGATCATTGAGAAGGTCTGTGGTATCCACATGCACAAGCGTGAAATGTAAAGATCATGCTACTACCCCTAATGTGCAATTACAGCAGAGTATAGGGATTTGTAATTTTTATTAGATTGACTTTAAGCCATTTCAAGAGTAAACAAAAGAAAAGTAATACATCTTTTACTTCTACATACTAAAAGATATGTCTCACTACATGACAGTGTAGGCCATTTTAGTCTCGTCTTCTTCCAACTTATCAGATTCTCATTAAGGCTTACTTAACACTCAATATTAGGCCAAGCATTAAGACAAAGTTAGAGGTTTTAATCTCGAGAACGGGATAGACTTGATATTTGTGAATCAGTAATGACTGGGAAAGTTCTAAGGACTGGACATTTAGATTGCAAAATTACCCGACTATGTATCTTGAAATGGTTAAGTATAGCCATTATTACTAAACCATTCTCATGATAGCAACTTAACCTCCATTTATTTATTCCAGAACATTCTATGGGAAAAAAAATCCTTACGCACACGCAATTGTAAGGAATTATTATTTTATTGTGTTACAAATTTCAAAGTTCAATTATGTCATGTTTCTAATCTTTATTGCTCCATTGCCCACTGCCAACACATGTTTCATCGATTGGGCGTCTTGCCTCACGACTTTATTGAGCTACAACAAAATAAAGCCTCCATTTTACATAAGCCAGATAGATGTCCTTAATGTGAATACTTTCACCCTGTGACATGATACATATTTCCACATTTACCTAATGTGTGACATTTTGTGGTAACCCAGCATAAACCAAAAAATGTACAAAATTAATTTATAGATTTTAATTCTAGATTAAAGGCCACTATAGTTACGATTCCCACTACAAAGAATATACAAGACCATATCTGGTGTGGGTCACAAATATGCTTTTACTACGATCAACTTCAAAGTGAAATCAGGCCATACATACAAATGATCAAATAGCCCCCTCAAAAATTTACATATATTGTACCTCCATCCAAAATTATCAACAGTGGGCTAATCAATTAGTCCCAACTTAGCAAAAGTGGATCAAATACCTCATTCGTTATGCATGTCTGAAAACAAAATTAGAACATATGACTATCTAAACTAAGTCTACCGATCACCTGCTAATCACCACTTTGTGTGAAGTGACTCAGACATCATAAGCGAAAATACTGGTAAAAGTCTGGTTCAACAAAAAGGCTGGTGGCTTGAGTATTAGTCAATCTAATAGCTGTAAATAACATGAAAAACATATCAGGTTGCATTCTCAAAGTGCCCAACAAAGGAATTTGGTTTAGGAGCTGCATTGCGGACGGGGTTCATTTCAAAACAACAGGCCAACCTATGCATTAATAGGTTGGTTTGTAAAATTCTGAATGAGAGTATGTCGTATTCTGACCTACTGCATAAATATTAACGAGGTAGGTGACAATTTACGACACACTTTGACCGGTGGCCATCACAGGTGTATGGATTGCAGGGGTCAAGAGACCAACTTGTCTGTTATCACCCTAACTTTTAACTCTTTTTGTTTAATGCCAGCCTTTTTACTTTAAAGGAAAGGGGTCTGTGTTAAAAATAAAATGCATTTTTTTAGAAATGTGTTTGCAGGTTGGGAGTGGTTGCCTAGACCACTGTCTGCTGTCCAAAAACATATTTTTTTTTAATTCCCAATGGGGAAGGCTCCCAGGGAGAACCTTTCCTTTTTGTGAATGGCTTACCACGCCAACATGAGAGTCAGTAATAATGTAATATTTTGTGACCAGATTTCAGTTGCAAAATATTTACACATCACATACCAATTTGGTGTTTTGAATGGATGGCAACAACATGTGCCCTAAAATACTTAATCAGTATCCATTCACAATCCTATTTTAGGAGTCTGTACATACTTTTATGGGAGTCTTACATTGAAAAATAAATGTTTGCAGTTGAAAACTGCAATTCAAAGTGTTTGTGATTCCCAAAATGGATAGTACATCTAGAACAGTATTAACATCATCATAAAGACTTCATTCTACTTCAAGAAATCATAAAAGGATACTGTACATACATGACTAGAATAAAGCAACAACAAAGAACTATTTAACAATTCATAGTTCAAAATCACAATACCAAAGGCTGGGATCGCAGTTGTTTATCGTCAAAGGTAGACCACAGGTAGACCACAAAAGTGCCATGTGTATTTTACAGTGTACAAAAACGCAATAAGAGGAGCCTAAAACTGTCTCGATATGAAATCGGCCATGTCTTCCTACTAAGGGAAGCAAAAGCATTGTTCTTACAGAATGATGTAGAGGACAGAAGAGTAAAAGCGGATTGATTTGATGGATTGTCACAAGGACATGGCGTAAGATTTAGCGCCCATCCACATGGTAATGCCAATAAAAAGTGCACAGTGCCAAGACAAAATCTAAACAAATAAAATCTGTGCTGATAGTTTAAAATGAGCATCAAATCAAATGGCATCACTGGGGAGGACGTCATCACATTAAATTCATTGGAAAGCAATTGCTTAGGAGCTAATCTTTGGTGATTGGCTAGGGTCCTGTACCGATAACCTTCCTTAACTTGAGTTTTAGCTGTTGGTAAAATATGAACTGGGTCTTCAAAAAGGGCAGTGAGGCCCAAATATCTGAGTGCACATCTAACATATCTTAGCCACAGTGTCTTCTCAACATTACAGGTAGATAAACAATCTGTAAATATTTGCCTGGGAAATCTAATTGGGGTGTCAACCATACTTTAACCCATAATAATCACAGAGCAAGAGCTTTGCAGTCCTCAAGGTAACAAAAGACAAAAGAAGGTTGAGAACCCCTGGGGGAACATGAGAAGCCTATTAAGAAAGACATTCTCGACAAGTTGAAGCTTGGAGCAGTCTGTGTACCCCCGTACTCCTGCCCCATATGTAGCAACTGACATGCATTTTGCTCTATATAGCATCATCATTTCCCTAGCAGGTTTCTGGACCAGCTGAGATGCACCGCCGAAGAGAGCTTACCTCACCCTATAAACCTGCTGCACCCTTAATAATATGGCAGGATTCCATTTCAGTAAATTATTAAAAAAGGATCCCTAGATTGGAGAAATTTGTAACTTTACCCAATGGGGTTCCTTGTAGGTAGAAGGTTTTTGTTTTTGTTCATTTTAGGCAACATACCATTACATAGGACTTTTTAAGGTTTACTTTCAGATCCAGAGATTCCATAAAGTCTGAAAACGCATCAATGGCTTTCTGTAAACTGTTTGCTGTCCTCCCTAGGAGGACAGCATCATCTGCGTAGAAAAGCAAGATGACAAATTCACCAGCCTTTGGACAATCTAGTTTTTTCTTCCGTAACAATATCTCCAATCCATTTATGTCCACAAAGAATCAAATGGGGGCAAGTATACACCCCTGTCATACACCTTAAACTAAAACCTATAGGATCAGTGGTATCACCTTCAGAGACATAACAGATCTTCACTGTGGTGTTATGATATAGTCTCCATAGACGGCAAACTACATTGTAAAAAGCAGATGACAAATCCATGAAGGCCAGATGTAATAATCACACTTCATGGACTTGGTGTGCTTACTGACTATTAAGGCTAAGATTAGACATTGATGAAAGGTTCCTTGACCATGCCTAAAACCATATTGCGTTCTTGAGATTATGTTATTGTAATTGGCTCATACTTCCAAATGAAACAACCTCCCCAGGACATTGGCCGTGGTATCTATCAGGGAGATCGGTCTGTAGCATGTCTGGTCATTTCTGTGCCCCTTTTTAAAGATAGGAACCACAATGGTCTCAATCTGTGAAGCGTGAAGTGGGCCAAGGTCAGCGGCCCTAAATTTATTTGTCAACATTGGAGCCCAGAGTGGGGGGTTATTTTAAAGAGATCAAGCGGATCCATCCTGGCATGAAGCTTTCCTATAGCGAACACTATCTCCCCCTCCTTTAACAAGATAGAGTCACTAAAATGAGAGGCCTATACCATTTCTTTGTGTGTGAGAACAACCCTTTCCTCAGTGCTAGTAACTTTGTTTTGGGGAATAAAAATGCACAAAAAATTCATTATTACCTATATACGTCAATCGAATAAAATACAAAATGATATTATGGGTGTAACATTACTTTAGTAACAGTTATCAGATCGTCACAAGCCATCAAAACATCACACACTGGCTTCATAAAAAATAATTGTAGATATTAGCTGCCCATAGTTCACTTAGTAATATATCAATGATGTCCTCTGTTTCTGGCAAAGCCCATACGTATTAATAACATCTAGGGCTTGATTTTGATGTTGGTGGACGGGTTCTTTTATCACAACAGTGACAGATATCCCGTCCGCCGAAATATATTTTACATAGGATAAATTGGGATTTATAGTTTGGCAGATGGGATATCCGGCATTATTGTGACAGAGTAACCCATCCACGAACTTCGAAATCAGGCCCCTAGGTTTATACCAGCCCCTACTAGATGGCCCTATCCCTTTTAATGGGAAAATACAGTTTAAAATGATATATGTTAGGTTTCATAATTCCTCTTTTTCAATGCCAATCATTTTCACATTGGATTAAACCATTTGCATCTCTTTTCACAAGACTGTACAACCAATGTGCTTTCCTATTTTAATTATACTTCTTATGTTTTCATATTTTTTATGCAGATACATATTGATTTGTTATTTGTTTTAGTTAAATGATTTAATTCTCTGTCTTTTTCCTCTTCAAAACAAATAATTTGCAATCTAGTGTATAAAAGTCACAGCACTTGTCTTCATTTAATTTATATTCCACAGCTTTCCCAGCCTCTAAAAGGGTGCTAAACAAGACTTTAAGACATGAAACCCTCCAGTTGCTAGGCCAATAATGAGTGATTGGTTTCAAATTCTGCAATTGATTCTATATTGTTTACCTTTCTTCCTCATTTCAACATCATGTCTAGCTCATAACCAGCTTTGTTCAGGGGCACACATTAATTGTGCAGATACTATCCTCAGCATTTTGGTGATTAATACTTGTTAAAGACTGTTCTTGGGTTCATTGGTTTATTGGACTTTCTGGTTCTCTTAAATTTGGATTTGGTTTGAACTATTATGCCACTCTTAAGAATATGTGCTTACATCTTGTCAAGTAATATGAAAATTGATAAAAACCATTATTGTCAGTCTTTCACTTTGTGGCTAGGGTTTGAGAGGCCAGCCTAGTTGTAATGGTTTTCTCTGAGCAGTTCAGAGTACTAGGGTACAACAGTGTCATTCTGTCATGTTTGGCTGTGCTTTTGTTTGAACAACATTGTGCCAAACTCAAAGTTATACCTGCTCCTACTCCTTCAATATTTTATCACAGATTATTATTTAATGGACTCACAATATATTTAGTAATAGTTGTATGAAACAATCATTCGTGCCAATATAGAGGAGAGAAACATACACAGATGAATATATGGAACAGCTGTTTGCTGATACCTGAACATAACATTGGCAAATATCTCTTCTCAAAAGTATCTCAAGATTGTTTAGCAACTAGAATACTAGCTCGTCTTCAATTAAATTCATAGCTAAAAGGCATTCCATGCTTATTCATTTAAATAACAGAATGACTTTAAAAGAGTGCTCAGATGTTAAAAACTGTGGACATAATTAGGTTGACAAATCTTTAGTTTTCTCCCAGATGTATCATGAACAAAATGAACAAATTCATCACGATCCAATTACTTGACTAACAATTATGTGCCTTGTAAAATTAATCATTCCATATTGACTTACCTTAAATAAGCGAGTGTTTGTTCTTTTCAAATCAATTTTGCCTTGTGCTCACTATTGAACACAGATTAGTTTAGGTTATTGAATGATACTTCATTGAAAAGAAGTAGCAGTTCAACACAATGTTTTTAAAAATATGTCATATGAATAAAGTACTTCAAGTTAAGGTTTCATAAATGTGCTACAGAATAGATCAGAAAACCTTTATTTAAAACACCAATTATAATCAAGAAATCTCAATGTAAAATAAAAACTAAACTAAAGTGTATCAGTTCGTTTTGCAGCATATGTGTCTTGTGGTGTGATTGTGGAGTGATTTATTAGTTGGCTAAGGTGATGGAGGTAACAATATAACAGATGTCTGTATTGAGAAAGAAACAGATGATTGATTGCTTCTATTGTTTATTCTTTCAATTTCAACTGTAATTTTTCTGTCTAATACCTATTGTGCGTTTATGTCTTCTCCCTGACAATGGCAGGGCTACCATTAACATTAGCTGAGGAAGGTTCCTTAGGTCCTGATTGGAATTGGTTATAAGTAGAAGGGGAGGGGTGATCCAAGATGACACCCATACAGGAGGGACTGTGCGGAGCTCCGCTCGCCGCTGCTGCCAGACAGCGGTCATGGTGCTGGAGTGGCTATGAAGCCAACAGATTCAGCCATTGGAAGCATAGGTGATGCAGGGGGATACTGCTTGGGGCCTGCCCCCCCACTGGAAGGCCTGGAGCTCTGACATGGTGAAGCTGTGGGGCCCAATACTTTGTCCCAAGATAGCGGGCACATAGCCCAGCTCATTGGATTGCCCTGAGGAGACAACAGCAGCAGTGCAGCAGATGGAGGACCACCCCGTGACGGCTGGTGAAGGACCTTTACAATAGCCTTGCCTGAACCCTCCAATTGGGGGAATACACTCACCCCAAGTGGACATTCCCCTCCCGGGAGCACAGAGCACCACCCCAACTGCTCCACAGGGCTTCAAGATCGTGACTGCCTAGCTGCTGGCAGCCAGCCAAACCCACGAGGGACACTATTGAGGCAACGAGGAGGCTGGATGTGAGATGACGCGACAGCCCCCTACAGCAACAGTGGCATCATTACACAGTCCCAAGGGGGGAGAACACCCTAAAGCCTGAACCCAAATAATACCCCTACATCGTGATGCACAATCCACCGCACCCCGGACTGGCTGCCAGCCTGCACATTACCACATCAGAAGGCAGACAGAAGCCTCTTCTTTTACTACCCCCTTATATCATGCATGTGTCTACAGACCCCTGGGCTGTTTATCATAACACAGCAGGGACAGAGGGCCTGGGCACTCCTAGTTGGTTTGCCGACACCCCCATTTAGCCAGAAGGATGGGTTGCCCCGCGACAAGCATGGACCGTTGCAGGGCCTTGCACAACTGTGAGTGTAGGGACCTGACTACCAAAAGACATTGCTATTGCCATTGTGCTGGCATTTGGCCAACAGCGGATAGGATCACCCATTAGGGGAGGATGAAGATCCCAGAGCAAGACACCCAGTAGGGGCGCTGCACAGGATCACAGATTGCTAATAGGGAAGCTGCAGACTGAGGAGCCTGAGTTGACCTTAGCCTGAGCTGTGGGGCAGCATCTTCCCCTTCAAGTCCTAGAGCGGGGGCTTGCACCGGAGAACTGTACCTTTACAAAGAGCCCCAGCACTAGCCTGGCAGTGGTGGGTGCTTTATTCCCTAGCAGTAGGCCTCTGAAGCATGGCGAATCACACACCGGCCACACTATGGTGTCACACAGGTCCAAGAAAGACAATACATTAAAATACATGTTCTACAAGGCACCCATCACAAAGTTGGACCACACTCGAGAGCCCCCCCTACGCTGCACTCCTCCATGGAGGTGCAAAATGAAGATGCCACACTGTCGGACACAACAAACAAGGGTCCTAGACCTGAATTTAGAATGAATTAATCAGAAATTTTTTGTTTTATATATGTTACGATTATCCACATCATTAAATTAAATAAACAACATAAAAAGAGCAATAAACGACCATGAAATGGATCACCATATATTTATTTCAAGCATTTAGGTGAGAGACAAACAATTAATATCATGAATCAATGAAAAGAGAGGTTGCACCAGAGAAAGGCGTGCAGTGAAAAAGAGGTGCTCAAGTGTAAAGTAATGAAAGGAAATTCTTCAACAAATGATATAGAAGGTTTAATATGTCAAAGCAAGAGAGAACGGTTATAATTCACCGTCCTTGATAGTCTGCCCCCAGAACAATCACATAAACATATATCTCGATTCTAAACAGAAATTAATTCTGGGGTGGCACATGAATAAGGTTTGGGGTCCAGACTTAAATAGATAGGGCGTCGACGTTTCGATCCGACTTGTGGCCTATAAGGGTTAATAAACGGCCTTGGCCTTGCGGGTCTTCATCAGGACTGGCCTGGGCAATCTATCAATTACGGGTAAGTAATGGGGTCCCAAAGTTCAAGTGTAAGTCCATCAGGAGGGGGTGAAGGAAATTCTCCAATTCAATTCAATCTTGACAATAAATGTCCAAAGGATACACACCGGATTCTTCAATGCGACGGTTCCAACCAATAATTCAGAAAGTAATTCCAGGCGGGCACCGGGGGTTCCTTTTGATTGTACGGCTAAGCACGCCAGATCGTGCGTGGCCTCTCCAGGTTAATCGGCACAATCTAGTGGGAAGGCGGGCGCCCTGAATTCCCATGCTTTTATAGAGTCCCTCTTTAGCTCCCCGATCCCTCCACAGGGACATAGCAGCACCGCAAGTTGAAATCGCTATGGACATCAAAGTATGTGAAAGGAACATTTTGGACATAGGCCAGTGGGTGACCTCACTGGAACAAACCAATGATTCCAGAGAGAAAGAATTTGAAAGCAACAGAAGGGAACTCCTGGAGCATTAGGACCAGAATATGGACCTGCAAGTCTGTTTAGAAGACCTTGACAATCTATCACACTCTTCCAACATCAGAATCAAGGGCATCCCTCTCAATGTAGGCTCTGGCAATCTCAAAAGCTACATCCTCCCACTCTTCAGACACATCTGTCCAGAACTTGCGGTGAAGGAGATCATCCTGGATCAAACATACAAAGCTGGAAGACCATGGGCTTAACTAGGCAAGCTGTATGGCATCTTGACTTGCCTCTACTACCACCAGCATAGAGAGGTCATCATGTTGGCAGTATGTAACCAGACTTTGATTGTGCTTGAAGGAACAAATGTGTGGTCTCTACCAAGATTCTTCACCCTACAACACCTCCGATCCCTCAGGGAGGCCATGGCTAACCTGCAGAAGAAAGCAGTTAAATACAAGTGGGGCACGCCTTTTTTCCTGATAGTTACATGGAACAACAAAGCACATCTGGTCCACACAATAGAAGAGGCGATAATGAGCCTGGGTATAGATGATTCCCAGGGGAGCCCTCAGAAACCAAGCTGGCTATGGGTCTCCCCAACCAACTCCAGCAAGGGGGTTAAGGGCGAAACATGCCCAAACATCATGCACACAAGCCTTCAGCTGCTGAAAAGCCACCACAAGTGATCAGCATGTCTCCACTGGCTTCAGAGCCACAAACCTGCTGACGACCATGACTCATCCTAACGCCCCAGGAGCTAGGTTCCAAAAATCACAGCCCTATGATCCCCCAGGCAATGCACACCCCTGATTCTCAGGGGTACTCTGCCTACGGCACCAGGCCACCTACATCATGCATCCTCGATTGACTGTGGGGGCGGAGTGGTGAAGGTTGACCCACCCACACGATGACCACCCCTCTTCACCACACAGTTACACTGACCCCCTTTTCATGATGTTTGACACTTCCAAGGAGGGAGTGCTTTGGATTCTTGTTCTTCCTGAGTTCTTTGTACCAACCGGCCTCAAGGCATGACTCCACGGCACCTTACACCCCTTACTAGCAGATTTCTATGGTGAAACACAGGGGCCCTCTCTAAACTCCATATTAACTCCTCAACCGCAACAGTACCAACCCCATTAATTGATGGATGAGATACTAAGCCTCAATGCTCAAGGCCCCAATGCCCCAGCAAAGCATCTGGCATCTGGCTCCCCTTAACATGCTCCAAGACTTTCAATGTGACATATGCCTGCTACAGGAGACCCACCTCCTTAAGGGGACTGGACGCACATGCTGTCCCAATGGTTCAATAGACAATACCTTTCATCTGATTATAGCAAGCGGGCAGGAGTGGGGATCCTATTCGCCACCTCCTTCTGAGGCCAGGTTCTTCAGACACAAGCAGAACTCCCTGTTTGACTCCTTTGACTAAACATTTCCATTAACTCCTACTCCTTTAAACTGGCCATGCTCTACGCCCTCGACAAATGGAAAGAACAATTCATCCTTAATGCTCTGAAATTGACCAAATACTCTCCTGACGAAGACCTATTGATTGGGGTCAGCTTTAATCTAGTTTCGAAAACTATGGTGACAGCTCAGTACACAGAACTAACCAAATGGGATCCCTTGCTCCTGACTGCCTGTGGTGGGTCCAAGACTCAGGCCTGGTAGACGTGTGGTGAGTACGTAACCCCCGAACACCAGGGACTACACCTTCTTCCCAGCTTACCAACAGACCAATGCCCGTATGGAATATTTCTGGGTTTCCACCTAACTGCAAGCACATATCATACATGCAGATATTGGGGTAACAGCACTTCCAGACCATTACCTAATAACTCTTTCGCTGTGCATCTTGGGTATTATAGCTATACACCAGCAGTGTCACCTCAACCCAACCTCAACCCAAACTGTTAACCTAAAAAACCACCAAACAAGAAACAAAAAGACATGATTAGCACCTTCTTAAGCATCAATGACACCCTAAACACATCCCTGGCACTGCTGTCGGAAACACTGCAGGCGTGTCCTCAGAGGCTCTTTGATAGCCATTGTGGTGCAGATCAATAGACCTAGAAGGGAAAAGAATACAGCCTTGGAGAACCAGGGAATTAAAAGCAACTAATAAATGCTCAGGTTCCCTTAAAGTGAGGAGGCAATTAACGATAGCTAGAAAGCAACTCAAAGTGTTAGATGGACAAAGCAGAATATGCAGTCCTCCGCACCAAGGTAACAAAGAAGGGGGACTTGAGGCCTTATCTTGCAGATTGTCCAGGATCTCCTGAATCTCCCAGCTTGACTTAATACGTGATGAAGATACATTGAAACATTGTACGAATGGGGGCTAGGGGTAACATATGCAAAAGAATACAATAGGAAAAGAACCAGTGTACAGTCTAGTAGAAGCAGAGTTTTGCAACATGTGGAATGGATATTATTGACTACAGAAAGAGGAGGGGTAAGAGACTAGGAAAACTGTGGTAAAGAGAGACCAGTATCCGAGTGTGGCTGTCTCATTATAATAGGAAGCTTTTGTGGTATTTGACTGTCCTGGTTTTACCCTTGTCTGTTCTCAGCATCATGTCATGTCTTTTAGCCATGATAAAATGTATGTTGTGTCTTTTACGGGAGTTTCTTTTAGAGGGTAAAATATGTGTTGCTACAGATTTTAGGGGTGACCTTCTGTAACACTCAAAAAGCAATGTAATATTTATGCTGTCTTTGTGAAGTATCTAAAGGCATCCTTGAAGTGGTTTCTGTCCCTCTTCTATCCCCATCTCCAGCGTCTATCATGCGGAAGGAGTGTAGCAAGAGTGGGGCCCGCTTGAGCTTCCAGGACAACCAGTACCAATGATGGAGAATTTTGAGGTCTAAAAATGTTTACGATTCAGTCAGGGCTCTGTCCCTTCCAATCACTACAGACGCCCACTCCTCAGATGAATATGTTTTACCCAGCATCAATCGCCTTGCCAGTCTCATTGCAGTACTCAAGGGCCCTGAGTATGAAGATTCAATGAGTACTCCATAAAAGCCTGAGACCACACCCAGTAGTGTCCCAATGCAAGGAAGTATTGGAAAATGAGGTATATGGGAAGTTCTACCAGTTGAGGTCTGATTGCTGCTCGAAGGCAGTGGGTCAACTCTCAGTAGCAGCAGTGATCTGTGGGTTGAAGCCAAAAATTCAATTCACAGCACCAGGAATGTTTTGAGTAGGCTGCCGTCATACATTTGGTCTCCATGTTGCAGCCTCATCTCTTGCCAAGATGTCCAAGAGAATGGTGCAGCACCGATTCAGAGAGAGGCATTGTGTGAAAGCAGTGGCTTTTGGTGTAATAACAGAGGTGCACCACCAAACTGTGAGCATCGTTCCACGCACCACTGTCAACATCAAGATAGGATTAGAGGCCATCAGACGATGGGATGAGGGCATGTAAGGTGGCAGGTAGGGGGCAGACCACAGAGAATACCTTGTTCCAGACTGACCCACAATGGAGGGTGCCAGGAAGGGGCCCAGGTTGGCCACTATTTGAGAGAGCTGAAAAGCAAGGTAGTAGGAATTCATGTCGGGCAGTCTCAAGCCCCTGCTGTCATTTCCACCCACAGGCCTGTTGCCCGGAGCCAGCATTTATGCCCGCTCCAGATGTAGGCATTGATATCCACATCAATATTTGCCAGGAGGTCATGTGGGACCTCAAGGTGCAGCATACTAAAAAAGTTATTAAACCGGGGGGGGGGGGGGCTACCATCATCTTAATGGTCTGCACTCTCTCTCACAGTGAGCGCTGTATGAAGGACCACCTCTGCTCTGTGGGAATAGTTTTGACCTAGCAATGGAAGGATGTTATCTTCCACCATGTGGGTGAGGCCTCAGTTGATTTTAACACTCAGATAACTGAGCCCCACTGACACACATCACATGAGATAGCCATGGATTCAGTCTTTGGTGGTGGAGCAGGACACGGTAAGTGTCTCACACTTCGACCAAATAATTTTATAGCCCAACAGCCAGGAGAAGTCATTGATAAGGTCCATTTCTGCAGATATTGTGGTGCAAGCATGGGTTAGGAAGAGCAGGATATCACCTGTATAGAGGAAAACCTTAACGTCTCCAGTTACAGAGGGGCTGCCTGATATATCTCTGGCCTTGGATGAACTGCCACTGCTAGGGCCTCAAGGGTGAGAAGGGAGAAGAGTGAGTAAATTGGGCACCTCTGCTGGTTGCCCCACTCGGCTGCAAAAGGGACCTGAGAGGAAGCCTCTATAGGAGACCTATACCACTGGAGAGCTGTACAAAAGGTGCACCTTGTGAATAAAGTTGTCGTCCAAGCCCAAGTGGGACATAACATGAAAGAGGTAGCTCAAGTTCACTTGGTAGAACTCCTACTCAGTGTCTAGAGACAGCTCAAGCAGTTTGAATGGGTCAGCCTTCATTTTCCACAGTACAAGTGCTAACGCCCAAAGATGGTCTTGGGAGCTACGGCCTGGGACAAAGCTCACTTGAGATTTGTGAATCAGGAGGGTATCACTTTACCCAGGCGCATGGCCAACACATTGGCCATGATCTTTGGGTCCACATTGAGTAAGGCTTGCCCACTTTGGGGAGTGATACTGGCCTTTTTATGAATGGCACCCAGGGAGCCCATTGCCCATGTTAGGTGGAGAACCAGTAGGTCCTTACCCACCTTGAAGTATTCACCCAGGAACTCATCTTCCCCTGGGACCTTACAGATCAAGAGGGATGCCACTGCCTCGGCCACTTCATCCTCTGTGAATTGCATTGATAAGGATAAGAGCTCCCACAACATGTCTGACCGGACAGGCAGGTGCAAAAGATTTGATTTGTGCATTTATATAGCACCCGAATGCCCAGGGGCGTTTATGGACTGATACCAGTTAATCCAGTAAGGTTACAAAAGAAACTGTGGATGAACATGTTAGTTGGCGAAGAGCCAGTTTGATAACGATCTCCTAAAAGATAGCAGTGTATGGCAATTCTTTATGCATGCTGGGAGCAAGTTCCATGTTTTGACCATCCCTAACAGAAAGCTTCTTCCACCCCATCAAGCTTTCTTGAATGTGGGCGTTTGCAGGAGTTTGCTATGTGCGGATCTTAGATTTCTGGAAGGCACATACCAGTTCAGATGTTTGTGCCTTAAAAGCTAGGCATTGGGGTTTAAATTTGATCCTCTTGTCCACTGTGAGACAGTGCAGAGATCTCAGACAGGGATACCTAGGGATATCCAGCAGTAGTCTAGCTACTGCATTTTGGAGATGCTATTGCGTTTGGATACCCATGTACAGAGCATTACCGTAGTCCAATCTGGAAAGGGCTAATGCTATTACAAGTATTTTTAGGATGTTGGGTGGGATGAAAGGGCAAACTTTTCAGATTATTTTTAAGATGAAAAAAATAGCTCAGGTGAGGGTACTGATTTGATTTTTGAATGTCAGTTTGACATCAAAAATGAACCCTGTGGCACCCTCCATTCACTACCTACTTCTTCCCACGCGCACCACAGCATTGGGGTGTCCTGAATTTACACCCCTTAGCCCCGAGACTGTGTCCCCCCACCTTAACTAATAAGAATGCGCAAAGGCAAAAGAGAAAAAATGAAAAAACAATTTAGCGCATAATCTAGATTATCAGCAGAAGCGATCAAATACAAGTCATAAGTCCAGACTAGCTAATTTGAATTCCATCGAGCAGTGCTTGAGCTTCCTCCACATCCGATAACATGTACAATTTCCCTTTAATCAGTACTCTAAGCTTAGATTGTTGTACGATCATTGCTTGGGCCCCATTAGCTTTAAATAGATGTAGAAGTTTGACGAACTCCTTCCTGCGTCTCGCCGCAGCTGCGGACATATCAGAAAAAATACGGCATTTCGCCGCTTCAGTTACAGGGAACTGCCTTTGTTGGATTGCCTTAGAAAGAATTCGCTCCTTAACCCTAATATCAGCAAAGTTTAACAGAATAGTTCGCGGGAGAGTTGAGTTCAGAAATGGGCGAGCAGGGACCCGATGTGCTCTAGTGATGGTGAGGTCGTCTTTATGGTCCGGGATTACCGCCTGATGGAGAAACTTGGTCACCCAGACAAGCATATCTGTCCCCTCAATTCCTTCAGGAACACCTACTAAACATAGATTGGACCGTCTATTATAGTTCTCCAAATCGTCCAGCTTGATCTCAAGAACCTTTGTACATTTGGAAACATCTTTGGACTCTTGCTTCACTGAAACCATTTGGTCCTCTAGAGAGGAAATCCTCTCCTCTGCCTCAAGTAAACGAGCTGGAAAAGAGGAAACTAATTCCTGAATCTTATCCATTTTGTCCAGTCGCTGATGAATCGCAGATAGCTCGGCATTTTGGGACCTCTTGATGTCTCTCACCTCATCCAGAATTAAATTCAGCATGTCCTTCACGGACATCTTCATCTCCCCCTCCGTCTCTGTGTCCATTTCTAACAGGGGGCCCAAGGGGTCTGTCACCTTCCTGTCACTTCCCCTATCAAAGACTTCAAGGGGCAGTGTTGTTGCACCCCTTACATCTTCTTTTCCAGCATCAGCAGCATCCGATATTATCTTTTTCCCTTTAGGATCAGATGTAGAAACACCAATAGAGGAAGGGTTTGTAGAGATGTTGGCCGCCGAACATGACCCATTTATGCCAACCTGCTGAGTCAAGCATAACTCCAGGTTTGGAGACCCCAGGGAGGTCGCATTGTTAGGCGAAGGAAGGAGTGGCTTTTTAGTGAACAGAGGAAATTGCTTAGACGGTGGATGCGATAGGGGAGATTGAGTAGATTCAAGAGTCTTAGAATGATCCCCAATATGTAAATCATTACATTCATCCCCCGTATTCAGTGAAACTAGGTTTTCAATTAAAGTATCCTCGGCCCCAGAGCTCTCCGGTGAGCGTATCGAATCGCCTTCCTTAGAAACAGTTCAGTCTAAAAGCCTAGCCGCAGCCGCTGCCTCTTTTGCCTGCTGTTGACGTTGCTTAGCTTTGACGCGAGCATTTGAAAGCTTTCCCATAGTGCGTGCGTCAATAATTACGCAGAAAAGAAAAAAAAAAAAAAAGTCCGGGAGTTTTACACTGCACACTAATCACCAAGTTTTTCCCTTTTTTTTCCCTTTTCCCCATTCAGAATCTTGAATAAAAAAGAAGAAAAAATTACAATGTCTTAGGGAAAATTTAAAGTAAATTGGATGCGCAGTCCAAACGAAAATTTTTGAGAAAGTCAAAAGCTAAACTCCATCCAATCCACAAGAACAGAATAGTTTCATAGCTGTAGCAGCCAGCCACCTCCTCCCCTATTCACTTCACTGACTTTAGTGCTTGCCGCATCCATATTCCATGCTCAGCGGCAGAAGGAGCTATCCACGACCAACGATAGCCAAGCAAAACAACAGCCAGCAGGAAGCAGAGAGTGGACAGCTGGGCCTCGTCTCCCTCGTCTGCCTCAGCACACTAAATGCCTTCAGCAACTCCGAGGGGCATCACACAGGCGAGAAGAGCCAGACCGGCGCAGCCCCAGCATCGCAGAAGTAAGAATGTCCAGAAATCTGGGTGGGTTCAAAAAATCAAAATGAAGATCTTGGCAAAATCTTTTATGCTTTTTTTTTTTTTCTCTTTTTCTTCACTGTTGTTTGGACAACTGCTGGAGGTTAACATGGTCTTTGTGCTTGATTTTCCGATGTACATTGATGAAGGTATTGATTGTTTAAGTAAAATTGGATAATAAGGGAAATTTTGTGGGATGAGTTCTAAGTTTGGGCTCTAATTATGACTAAAATAAATTTGAAAATTATCTCTTTTAATGTGAATGGTCTAAATAATAAAAAGAAGATGCGGGCAATAGAGACATGGATTCTGTCTGAAAATCCCGCAGTTATATTTTTGCAAGAAACTCATATTCCTATTCTCAAAACTGACAGTTTCTCTATGTTCAAGGGGTGGGCCTCTTACCGGGGTTTTTCCTTTTTTTCTCTGTCAGAGAGAGGAGTCGCACTCTTTCTCAATAAGAGATTAGAGGCGGAGCTGATTCAAACTAATATGGATACTCAGGGTAGGTGGTGTTGGGCTACGTGTAAATTAAAGAATGGACCATCGTATATTACCTTTGTAAGCTTCTATGCCCCCTTGAATGATCGCCCTGCAACATATGATGAGATGTTCCAGTCCCTGCTGATGGTGGGTGGGGATATTGTGATTGGAGGGGACTTCAATATTCTCATGAAACCGAACTTGGATTCCACTACCGGTGGGAAAAAGCAGTTGAAGCCTAAATCACTTCAGACAATTATGAATAATGTAGGGATCTTTGATCTTGTTGATCCATGGCGCTTTTTAAATCCTTATAAAAGAGAATATACCTGTTGGTCGGGAAGGCATAAGTCATTTTCTCGTATTGATTTTCTTTTGGTTTCTTCAAAATTTTAAATCCAGCATTATCGGATGTTACACAATGGCTTTTCCGACGATGCGATGTTAGTGGCTGAATTTGTGCTGGAGGAAAGCACGAATACTCAGAAACGATGGATTTTTAATAAATCTTATCTTTCGGATGAAATATGGGTTATTTCTCTTAAAAAGGAGATTACGGAGTATATTGAGCGAAACATGGGGTCAGCCCCCATTCATGTCGTATGGGACTCATTGAAGGCATTTATACGGGGGGCAGTTATAGGAAGGGACGCAAAGGAATCTAGTTTGCTTGAAACTGATACCACTAACTGGGTGTCATCAGCGTATGAGACCACTGAGAAACTGAACTGTCTGATAATTGTAGCCAGCAGGGTCACATAGAGATTGAAGGGGCCAGTGAAGCACACACTTGATCAGGGTCAGCTCTCATCTCCTCAATGTGTATGGAAGGATAGAAGGAGGAAAAGCAGGAGGCAATATTACAGGGGTGCAAGAGTAAGGTCCCCATCGGGTCTCGTATCACCGATATAGGAAGTTGAGATTCTCTCTGGTTCATATGGGCAGCCAAAAATATGCTTGTCTTTTGGTCATACTGTTGCCAATGTGGCTTAACCAAGGCTTCCTCTGTGGCCTTAGTAAAATGAGAATTCAGGCAAATTTTGGTGCAGTCTAGCCGCTTGAGAAGGGACTGGGAGGGAATTGCACACAGTGCTGTTAAGGAGTGCACCTAGGCCTCTAGTAGGAACAGGTCAGAATGATATTTGAGGTTAGGGGCTGCAGAGTCTGCAGAGTCTGCCATTGTCGCTCTCCAGAGGGTGGCCTTGCTGGCTGCTCAGAGTACCCTGTGAGAGGGCACTGAGCCCTCGTCTTCAGCAAAATAGGACTGGATATGAGAGCGTAATTGTTTTACCCTCCTGGTGCCAGTAGGCAAAAGGTCCTCATGAACCATCAATGTGGATGCAGCACAACACGCCCAACATCGATTTTCAACAGTATCAGGCTGTGGTTGGCAAGACATGCTGCCAAGATGGTACAACGGGTGATGAGGGGTGGACCATATAGTAATCGGTCATGGAGCATATGGTATTTGATACAGGACTGGGTCCCATGGGGACAGGAGAGAAAAGTGTACTCTTGATCACTTGGTGTAATAGTTGCCACTCGTCCACCAGACATCCACCAGAGCATGGTACTCAACCAAATATGAGCGCTCTGTTGTGTTGCTTGTGAACATCACCCGGCCGGATCTATCCAAGCTCGGGTTTGATGAGAGGTTCCAATCACCCCCCAACAACACTAGTGCCTGGAGAGAAGTGCCAGGATATTTTGGCAGTAGGGACATATACTGAGCCAACCACAAAGGTCCTCTCCAGAATCCGCAGCTTAGCCATGGTCAGTAATCATTCTGCTGATGGTAACCCTGCCAATCTAGGAAGGATGAGTCTGCAGCAATAGGGCCATGTCCACTTGTTTGTTGCAAAAATAATGAAGGATCTTGTTCTGCTTAACATATTGATATATACATTTGACATTCATGGAAATCAGGGAGCGAGGGGTGGAAGTCATGTTGAAGTGTTGTGGGTCCTATCAGGATGGTGGTGAAGACACAGGGCATAGTGGACCCACCATCTCATTCATTCAACGGACGAATTTGTTCAGGAGTGTATGAAGGGAGGACACCTCCTGCCGGACAGATTTCACCTCAGTCGTCAGATTCCTCATCTGATAGGTATTCAGAAATGAGTGGTACCTCATGTTCCATTCTCAGCTGCCTTGTAAATACACTGCATGTTTTCGTTTAAAAATGTATGCACATTTAGGTGGGTGCTCGTTTATTAATTTTTGTACAACTAAATGGTACCATTTAAATGTTTTGACATTTGCTGGGCTGTTTAGGAAACTGGAATTTGGCTTGTGTTAAAAATATGTTGCTCTTCTTCAAAGAAGCACTTCTGGGTAGCATTTTCGCTTGACCATGTGCATCATATTCATCATTTCTTTGTTTCTTTCATACAATATTTATAATGTACTAACCGATGTAATATCCCAATAGTTTAGAGGGAATGACACAGCTCCCTCTACAGGTTTATTCATCGCAGCTCTTTCAGTATCAACTAAAAAGTAGCTATTCATAAAAATGTACCGTATACATAGGGTTTGTGACTGCTCCCTTAACAATACCCCTCTACACAACTCATTAACAGCACTTTACACGTACAATTTTCCATGAAATTGCCAAACAGCATGAACTATATACACATGGTCAACATGGGATCTTGAAAACAAGAATGAGAATTCTTCATATAGACAAATATTTATGAAGGTCAAGAGAAAAACAAAAAAGGATGAGGAATGAAAATGTCATATGAAATAACAGCAATGTCATTAAGACATTTCTTGTTAGATTGAAATCAAACATATTTTGTTTTTTGAATATGAAAGCAATCGCTTTGTGCTAAGACGTTCTCCACCCACAAAGAAATGTGGATTCCACCTCATGTTCAAGATATCTTAACTCTAACAGGGCACCCTAAGCAAAGAGGGTACAAGCACTAAAAAAAAGCCTGATAAATCCTAGTATTTACATTTCATGCTTAGTTTGACATTCATGGTCCTCCTGTCTTAGAACAGTTAAGTTTCCATCTTGGAAACTCAACGGACCTGTCCTACCCCTTCTGTCATATGATGACTTCACTGTGGTACATCATAGAAAAGTTCACTACAGGCACACAATGCCCCTTGGGCTCAAAGGGCTTCAGCCCCCCCGTCGTTTGTGGCAACCCGGGCTGAGACAACTTCCCGGCACACACACAGCCGCACCCAAGTACTTCACAGGTCTTTAAAAGGCCATTTGCTTGGTAATGAGGCTTTGTTGTTTTTCCACTCCTTCTTAGAGTGCCTTCATCTCCACTATGCCCACTGTTGGAAGAATTAGCCCCCCCCCTCGAAATTTTCTTCTCAGCCCCCCCATAAATTTGGCTCTAGTTGCACCTTTGCATGTCACTACCAGTGCACCTAGACCACACAGTGGCCTGTGAGGCCACAATGCCCCACTCCAATGATTTTGACCATTATGAGTGTTCGTAAAGTCTTCTCTGCCATGCCTTATAGATCCTACTAGTTTCCAGTGATTAAATATCTGCCTGTGTTAATGATAATCAGCACCGGCGATCGTCCAAACCACCAACATAAAAAAATTCATTCCAAGGCCCTGCAACATAACTGTCCATTATGAATCTATGGAAGGGATGGAACTTCCTTGCACTTTACAGAAGCAGGGAGGAATTACGGATCCTCAAGGCCAAATACCCACCAAGGTCCAATTGATCCACATAGTGCCCATTCTAGGTTTATCAAGTAAGAACAGTATTCACAATACAATCCTAGCTATCAGGGTCGGACTGGCCTCAGCGGGCAGTCAGGCAGTGTCCAATAGACTATTTTGAAAGGTCATTGTGCGAGACGTTTATTTGGCTGTTAGTAGGACTGTTTAATGGTCTGCTGTGTAGATTTTTACTGTTGATTTCCCTGATATTGAAACAATATTGCCAGCATCAAGCAAAAATCCCTGCAGTCTCCCATAACTTACAAAGCAGCAATGACGTGTGTCAAAACGGTTCTGATTTCCAAATGTGGTCAACTTTCTGAGCTATCTGATTTGATAATGGAGGAATTTTAATTTTGGTTCCATTGCCTATTTTTTGTCCCAGTCTGATCCTGTTAGCATTCTCCAATACATCTAATAGGCATGCTATAGCTAGATTATATTAGCAGAGAGTACAACCCTCAACTATTTTTGCCTACACTGAAACATCCTCATATCACCCCTTCAGCTGTATGTCGGAATATCAACCACAAAGTATTGTGGTATCAAAATATCATAGTAAGAATATCACCAGAAAAAATATTGAGATGGTATGTAAATACAAATAAGTATTGATTAACGATTCTTGGCACCATGTCTACATACCTTGACTATGTATATATATATATATAGAAGCTGTTTATTTTCAGACTTCAACGGCTTTCAATGTTTTTTCTGCAGTCAAATGCAAAGTGCAAAGTTGCATGTAAACCTCAAAGCAGACCTACATGTTTCAGCCATAGCCTTCTACTGGGTCATCAAGTTTTAGTGCATGGAATGTCATTTTTAAAGGGACAGCTGCTCCCTTTCCCATCACCAATTAAAACAACTTTATATTTAACTTAAAGGGGAAAACACATAGATAATTTTTTTCTTTTCAGATTGCAATATATCCTCACTAAAAATTAATCAATTAAATCATATATATATATGATATTTTTGGTGATTTTTTGACAACAGTATTTTTGCAGTACAATATTTAGGACTCAATTTTCCGGCAGTATTCCCATCCTTGCTGGGACCGGTCCAACAATACTGACCATGACCATAAGGTTAAGCTTTATCTAGGTCAGTTGACTTTCCAAACCTTCAGTGCCACACATACCATGCATTTGTAAAGCACATGTTCACCCAAGGGTATTGTAGTGTAGTTCCTATTTCCCTTATAGGCTCTGCGCATTGGAATAATATACACTATAGTTCTGTGCATTGGACTGAAGTCAGTATGCTCCTATTGAATATATAAAAACTTAATTACTTGTGTGCAAGCTAACTGAGAGGTCACTAGAAACTTCTCGAATGAACAAGAAGGGATTAGTTACTGACAACCGAATAAACATGACAACTTAGTTTCCTTTCAGAATCGGAACGCGTCTCAGAATCGTGGAAACAATAGATAACAGTTTCACTCAGTCAATCGTGCATGCTAAGTTTCTTCAGAGTTACACAGAAAATAGGAAGATGGGCGTTTTCAATAAAAAAGGATTTATTGAACAGTCTTAGTTCTCGTGTAAGAGATAAGAGCTATCACGATCATTAGACAGTAAGCAAGTTATAATATGCACAGCGTCAGCAGTAAGAAGAAGTAAAACTGCAACAGCATTGTCTTTTACCTATGACCTATATCTATATACGTACACATAAATACACAGGCTAAAAGTGGATACTCATCTGGTGCTTCTAAATAATTCCATCCCAGTGTACCTAACTTGAATGTAGTGCGAGGTAGGAAGTAGGTGCTGATTTCAGCTATAGCTGGTCTGGGCTTAAGTTAGTATTTTATATGAGATGCCAAGAATTTCCTTAGGTTCTAGTCAGCTCCATACCTTAGAATGAGAGAGGTGAGAATCCCAGATCGCGAACTCTAACACCCCGCAAGGGGAGTTGGAACACTGGAAGCTAGAATCTCATCGTGCAGGGAAGACAGCGTCTGTTCAGTGGGTCAGGCGGGGACTCAAACTCCTTCAGGACTTGCCGTGGTGAGCCATATAGCCGAGCTGTGCCGTGCCGTGAATTGCTAGGGCAAGTGAAGGTATATTTATACCTGGAAGGTGTCTAAGAATGCTAGCATTGACGTAAAGTCGGGCAGAGGAAGACGTCATGAATGAACCCCTAAGGAATAGTAGTTCATGCATAATAGATGAGTTCTTGGAGAAATCAATAATCCCATCAGGGAAAATCCCAATGGCTTAAGGGTCTGGTTTCTAAGAACTCGATGAACGGATGTAGGTGACCATGCCTGTATTTGGAACTGCATGGCCAGTGCCTAATTAAGGACTGGAATACTATGCCTAAATAAGGACAAGTCGAACTGTGCCTATATAAGGACATTATTCAATAGACCTATATACGGGTATCTAAAGCGACACACAACAGTATCTTAGCGCTAGATAACAGATGTTTATTGTTACTCATTTTATTGACTTCAGAAGGATGAAAGGCTGAGTGGACCCACCGGGATTTGAGCCTGTGTCCGAGAGGCCGAACGCAGGCCCCTACAGTGGATGCATTAGTCCACTAAGCCACCAGACCCGGCAATACAAAACACCGTAGGTGGGCTGGTGATCAAAAGAAATCCCTGGGACTGCTTCTGCTCTTCCTTATAAGAACTAGCCGTGGCTATCTGTCAACAGTAAAGCCACTTTGATGACCCTATCACTCATACAGAAATGTTTCAACCAAACAACCCAAAAGACAGCAAGTGAAATAGAGCCCTACGAAAAAGTTCCTGCACTCCTTGAATGGAAATGTTCTATAGATGCACCAAACAAAATGCAGTTCAAAAGAGGCATGCACTTTGTAGTCCAATGCTTCTGAAGACCATATAGACAGAGACTAACTGCATATATTTTAGAGAAAAAAAAATCTGGAAAACACCTCTTTTCCGAATCCTATTGCACTTTGTCCCCAACCAGGAAACATATAGAACTATGTTTTTTCATTAATTCATACATGGGTTAGTTTAGAAATTTTAAATGATTTCATGTATTTATAGCCTCATATAAAGCCTATGTTTGCACTGAATAATAAAAGAAGTCCAATATGTAGAAGGCAGGCTATAGCCAGGTATAATACTGTGTGAGGTGGTCCTTCCCCTCCAATAACATTAGTAGCATTTTGCCAGCTAAGGATATTTATCCAACTTTATTGGCTACATCATAAAGGTGCCAGTAAGCTTTCATCAGAAAGGGTTGAAATGCAGCACAATAATGTTCACTGCTCCCAGCAAAGCCCTTGAAAACATCCGGTTTCCTTTCTCCATTTCCCAGAAATGTGGACCACCTAAAAAGGCAGATTTGTAAAGAAGAGACACCCTTATTTCATATTTACCCTAATTGATAACTTGGCAAACTATCAAAATATAGTGCAAGTGATGCATCAAAGTTAGTCTAAGTTAAGGTCCCAGCAACTAAAAGCCCCCTGCTTACGTCTTTGCCTTGCTGCTGCTACCTTGTGCAATGTGACATAAACTGTACTCTCCCCACTGAAAAAACAACAAGCCTTCCGAATGGGTCTGCAATCCTTTATCTAACGTGCACAAATGAAATGATACAAGAAAAACTGTCCCCAGCAGGTACAACAACCTTGTTTCTGACAGGATGATATGTCCCACAGATAGAAAGTCTAAATATATTGCAGCTTCTGCTTCTTCCTGGCCACACCTACCTGTGCCCATCCCATTTGTCTTGTGAGTCACTAGGAACATTGTTGCCTGTAGCCTGTTGAGTAGACTCATCCAGTCATGTCCTTGGACCCGCCCCTTAAGTTCTTTTACAGTGGGTCCATGCTCCGTCTCATAGTGGGGTTTGAGAAAATACAACAATTCCTGCTGAAGGAGACGTGATGGGCATAGAAAACTAAACTGGACGGTGTGAGGCACATATATAGTCACCCCATCAAAATAAAATCACCAGCCATCTCGGCACTTAGATCACAGCAAATTCCTTTTTTTAAAAAAAAATATACTTAAAACATTATTTTACAGATACTATGGTTAATTTTCACAGTATGGCGGTTATCATTCCACATTACTAACCAAGGAAAAGCATCTTTAATGTCATTTCTAAAGCACACTGGAGAGAGCAATGTGTATCATAGTTAAAATAGCAGAGCACAACAGTAGTTATGCTGAGGGATGAATACTCTATGAGTCATCTATCTGCTCACTGACACCTATTCTACTTACTACAAACATTGTCATTCACAGTCCTAATGAACCTTTAATGCCTTTGTTAAGGAGCATTAGAAATATACAATAGGTCTGGCTTTTGAACACACTGTCAAATCAGACCTAAAATCCATATACGTTAAAGACTGCCCTCCAACCATCTGTGCAGCTGCCAGAGAAATATATCATACATTATCTAGTTATCTAAGACACTTTAATGACACTGCAATAGCATTATGTGTGCCCTGGAAAGTTCGAGCTCAGGTAATGGTATAAACAAATTGATCTCCGCTGTGTGGAGGACATGCGCTTTTGTGGAAGTACACAACTTTTGCCCAATCAAAACTTGTAGTCCTTGCTCCCTGCATATAGGTGGGGCCGAAGCTCCTTTACTGGTGATGATGACGTAATTGTCTGGTGACAGCCAAACCCTAACCATGAAAGGATACTTCTGACCTCTTCTACATGTACTGGGTTAAAATAAAGAATACATTTTAGGCAAACAAAGTTAACCTGAGTGAATTCAGAGGTAGTTGCTTGATGCTTCCTGATTGCCTGCTCACATCTTGTGCTTTGCACCACATGGAGGTTGGGAGACTTTACATACATTGTATAAATGTTTTGAGGAAGCTTCATCAAAAGTGCATGTGTTCAGAGGTTCTATTTTATCATGTCCCATTCCCTATTGAAAGTCTAGGTCATACTACTGGTAACACAAATTTACCTCATAAAATACTTCAAAATAGTTCTAAGGTTTCATTAGACAAAAGGGATGACACCTCAGCATCAGCTGAGGAAAGATCAAAACTCTTCATCCATCCTAAACAACTTACACCATTTTGGACTCTTGATTATCCACAAACACTCATGACTGCCAGATCGCACATAACTCTGTCCAAGTCTGAGAAGTTCTGTTCAGTCATAGCTTGTAATCAGTGTAGTTTAGAGTAATAAAAGCTCTGTCAGTCATGCAAGGAGAACCAGCCATTCAAAGGCATCTTGAGCATTTGATCATCCTTAAATAAACATCAACTATGAAAGGTTTGTTTCTCACTTGGCGTTTTATCTCATTCGGAACCCACAGTAAACCTAAAGTCCTAAATCATCATATCAGACCACATGGAGTCATCAAAAGGCACCACCTTGAGCTGACCAAGCCTAGAATGAATTTAGCTCCTTAACATTTCTACTACTTAGGCAAGACTCCAGGTCCAAAGCGAATTCTTGTTCAGCTGGATCAACCTAATATTGCCTTTGTCGTGTTAAAAGACATTTTACAGATACCTAAATTGCACAGTTCATATTGCTTAAACCCAACCCTACCCTAAACTGTTTACTGACTCATTTTGAACTGACAGAAAATTTCTAGCCTACAATTACAGATAACTCATCGTAACTTTTTCTTTCTTTTTCCCCGCTGGACTATATTGATTCAAATAAATACATGTATTTCTTACACACGTGGAAGAATGAAGGTTCCTAGGTAGTTATCATATGTAATTTACACATTCATACTCAGTCTCTTTGGCAGAAGCTTCATGTGCACAATTTTTTGGAGAAAAACATTGAGCATGTCGTTGAATACCTCAAAACAGGGACTGTGTTTTAAACACTTGCAAACATCCGATCCTCTACCTCAACCTGGGAATGTCATTGTTTCCAGCCCTAAACTCACAAATAAACATCTGGATGATATAGCACACATGCAGAGGTCATGGGTTTCATCTGCCAGTATATGTTTGCACTGATCATGATTTTAGAGTAAACATCTGTCCTTTGCATGAGACCCCTTGATTTTTGCATGTACAGAACATTATCCATGACCGTCTTGATTCTAAGTACATTTTAGCTCACTTCCTGAGCTGTGTGAGATGTGGAGACAAATGAGCGCATTGTAGCTATTGTTTATTTGAAAGGACAATAGCCATATCTCTTTTCCCCTCCACTGGAATGGAAACTCTTCAGCCAAACCTTTGTCAGGTTATTTACAGTAGAACATCTAGGAAGGTCACTGTTTTTCATCTTTTCATTTACTCTCGATTCGGCAAATATCTGGAACAAATTGCTAAAACTCTACTATATTTTATACCTTTCTGACATGCCTGGTGGGTGAAACCTCTAGGACTTAATGCAAAAATAATGTATTTTTGTGCACTGCACCAAAGGCTCATAGTAGATACATCTAGAGTATTTTGGGGGCATGAATTGTAGCTCCATGTTATTTTCCCTGTTATTCAAGATTGCTGTAGCATGTTCTTGTACGTCTTAATTAAAATGAGCTTTAAACGTAGACGTACTGCTATAACACCTTTCAAATGTGATTTGTTCAGCACAGTTTACTTTAAGTGAGCCCAAGAGAGTACACTGTATTTGGAGTTCAAAAAAGAATCTAGTCTTAACCGAAAGAAAGAAGCCCTCGTTGCTATTAAATGTGGTGCAAGACTTTTTCAATAGATTTTGATGCCTGATGACAAACATTATGGCCATCTGGTGTGTTACGTTGTCTGCCTGCTGCAAACCACTACTCTAGCCCTACAGCTCTCTGTTTGGTTTTCCACCATGCGTGATTTGTTGTGTTTGCCCAATGTTTTTTAACAAGTTTGTTAGTATATTGCTGCATGTCTCCTACTAGTTAAGGTGTTTATGCTTTCAGCGTCCCTTGTGGAAGAACATGCTTGTGTTATTCACAAATTCCAATGGTTTGCTTCAATATACGTAGATTTGATGTTTTGTATAGTAATAATGACCCTTTTCCTTCCATACCGTAAACTATCAAGTTGTTTATCTCTTGTCACATAATTTCAATTGCAGGCAATTAAATCTATCTCTATTTATTCTTCAGACTGTATAGCCATTTAGCCTACTAGTCAGTCAAAATGCTTTATTCAGTTATGAACGTATAATCATAAAAGCTGCAATCTATCGAACACATCGATTAATATTAAAACATGTTAGAATTGCCTGTGCCACAGCCGATTTTAAAAAGGGCAATTCAGCAACACAGACATCATAATCAGACAGTATGAGAAGAAAGCAATGTGCAGGTCAACAACAACAAAAATGGTATCTTTTTCGAAATGAGATTACATTTTTTTTAGTAAGACCGAGATAAAGTTTACAACAAAAAAAACGAACATGAATTGAAGTTTGATCTGAAAATTCATTAGGTGGGCAAGATCACACAGCGTCATTCCTAAAATAGTTCAGTTAAAAACACGGTAAAAGGCATATGGTTTCAGGGTAAAACGCAACTCCAAAAAACATAACAAGGTAGGGGCATATTGTCAAGAAACGGCGTTACAATTATCGCCGCTTTAGCGGCAGAAAACTGCAGCTAAAGCGGCGATAATGGGCTGGAGAATTCCAATAGAAGCCCATGCTGACACCAGAACATGGACTTCTATTGGAGTTCTCAAGGGCATATTATCAAGCGGCGATAATTGTAACGCCGTGCTTGATAATATGCCCCGTTGTGTTCAATAGACAATAGCCTGTATCAAGACGTAACTACCTGCATTTACCACCATTTCCTTAGCGCAAAATGCACCCATGCATCCAAAATAGATGAAAGGATGTATTTTGTGCGCAGAAACAGAACTAAATGCAGCAGAACACAGCTAGTGAGCAGGATCAACCGAACAGGCTTGCTAAATGTGCTCTCGCTGTAGGATTTTTCCCCCCAAATACTCTTCATTATGTGAGCAGGGGTAATTATTAGTAATTTCGCATCAAAGAGTAACATGAAATTACGGAAACTATTCCGATTGCTCCAGCATAATCAAATTCTGCCCAGGCCAAGAAAATAGGCTTATCAGATAAAATGCCTGACTGGAGACCTAGGGAAATAGGATTCCATTGACATCATCAGCCTGAAATGGAAGGGCCAGGGGTAGAGTTGGAAAGTGCTGAATAGCTGAGACCTGTCTTCCGGTTTTGGAACTTGAGCAGATGGAATTCTGGTACAGTATTATTGCCTTGAACATCATACAACGAAGTACGTTTTTCACTTTGAAAGAAAACTGGGAGTTGGGAGCCTCTGTATATTTTTTAGGATTCATTGTCAATTTTCTTTAAAGACTAATTCAGCCTTTAGAATCCCTTGCTTGGTCTGTTCCAAGAACATCATCTAACTGGATCTAAAGAGATGACAACACTTGTTGTCTTGTTGAATTCCTGCCTACTATGGTATTGGAAAGAGTCTCTTCCAACTGTGACTTGAATATTTACATTTAACTTTTTCCTCCAAGACTTTTAGCAACAGTCTGTCAGGTCTCATGACAGGTTTGGACATAAGCGACTGGGGACTTGGGAGAAATGGCACACAAAACAATGGAAAATATGCACTTGCAAGGAAAGACTACATTTTCCAGACTCAAACGCACAGTCCCAGTGACTAAAGAATTAATATAATTAGGTGCACTTCCACATCAATAGTGGCATTTCAGGGATCTCAAAACCACCTATACAAAGATTCCTTGTCTGGAAACAACAGTTGTTGTAACAAATCTCGTTTCCCTGCAATTTGCACTGAGTTTGTTTCATTTATTTACGTTTGGTATTGCCCCTTAGTTTGTTGCCCTTTTCCCTAGCTTCCTTGTCCTCTGTTTATATTTTTCACCATGTTACTCTGGTTCGTTTGTCTCCTCGTGCAGGCCTCCTCTCTACTATACCAAAGGGGATGATGGACGGAGCGTTTGAGCAAATCAAACACTCACCCCCAGTCAACTGATCTGGGTTTAATCCATCATCATTCTTTAGCTCACTCCACCATCCCAGTTCAGACATGGCCATATGCAAATCAGTCTGACCCTGTGCCTCGTGGGAACAGTCCAGCCCGAACTGCCAAGCCATGTCTTCACTGGACCGGAAACAAGCATCCTTGGACCGGTTTCGGGTTCATAACTTATCTGCATATGGCCATGTCTGAACTGGGGTGGTGGAGTGAGCTAAAGAGTGAGTTGAGTTGTTTTGCTCCTAGCTCTTTTGGCTAGTCAAAGCATGCTGAAATCGATTGTACTTCCTGGCACGACCCCTCAGCTTGTTTTTCCTGACCGTCATGGTATGGATCCTATTGCAAAAGTTTATTATATTTAGTATTATTTTACTTATCATAAAACTGTAATATTATGCTCTAGTTCTGTATGTGACTGATGTTGTCTTTCAACAGCAGAATAATGTTTCTACATAAATACAGGGGAAAACCATGGGTAGTTAGTGTTCTCCCTGTTGTGTTATCCTTTTTCTATCTACAATTCAATAACTACTATGCTAACAAATTATGTCGAATACAACAAGAAGGATATTCGGAAAAACAAAGGAACTAGAAAGTTGATTTTATGTTGGTCATACTTTAGGGAGGGAGAATGAGGGATTTGAAATATTCAAGAGGGTCCATATTTAACAGACCAAAGGGGTGTTTGACACAATTTTTTAATCTGATGCACACTGCTTCTTTACTGGGGAGGTTGCAGAAAAATTTCTAATAATTGTAAAAGGTGCAGCAAAATGTAGACACTTTAGTTTATGTTCCACTGCACTTCACCAGCTCAGAACAATGGTGTGCTGCATCTCACAGGTTAATACTGTATTCTTTGAAGACAGCAATTTCAAAATCATACCTCTTCAGCACTGGTATTTCACTTACTTCAGTATTACCTGCGGGTAGCTGTTCCTGTTTGAAAAGGACCATTGAAGCTTTGTAGGTACAGGTTATGAAATGGGCAAACATGGTTTTATGAAGCGGAGTGTAGCATAGTATTGATGGGTTACACAAAATTAGGTGGTAAATATTTCCACATACCCCCACCCTTTTATACTCCACACTGATGTACTTTCTGCATCTGGTGATACCAGAATTCTTCCACTGTGAATCCAAAATGGCAGAAGACTTCTCTTGTGCTAAAGTTTCAATCTGCCTACTCGAACTCCACTCATCAGTCTGACTCAGTCTATTTCAGAGGTATTTCAACAACACTTCAGAACACTATCAGAAATGTTTAAAGCAAAAAGGTTTTTAAAACGTCCATGCCCAACCAACATGAATTAGAAATATTGCCTGTTTTCAATGGAGGCCCCTTTAGCCTGCTAATAAATGTAACTGAATGGACAAAAAACGCACCCAGTCAGTCCGCACCAGCGTTTTCACAGCCCCCAAACTAAAAACTACATGCGGGGTCCCACAGGGCTCGTCCCTTTCCCCACCTGTTCAACCTCTACCTCCTCCCATTAATAAGTTCCCTGAAAGAAAGAAGAGTCACCATCTTTAACTACGCTGATGACCTCCAACTCCTGCCAAAGATCGACAACTCTCCCCAGTCAATCGTGGACTTCCAAGCTACCATGACATTCATTCGCCAATGGAGGGATCATAATCATTTAAAGTTGAACCCCAGTAAAAGTGAACTGATACTAATGGGCGTTGCACACGACACTAGGGCCCATACTACTGGCCAAACAACCTGGGCCCCCCCACTCCCACCACCTCAGTAAAAAGCCTTGGGGTCACCATTAGCAATGACCTGTCCCTCAAAGCGCACATAGGCACCGTGGTCTCCACCTGCTTCCTGCAGCTACATAAAATAAGGAAAATTAGCAGGCTATTGTCTCAAACTGCACTAGTCCAGGTCGTGATAGCCTTGGTTCTATCTCGGCTTGACTATGCTAACGCCACGTTCCTGGGACTTCCACCCGGCCTTACCAGGCGACTCCAACTGGTACAAAACCAACAGCAAGACTAATTTTCCAACAACCCAGGTGGCAACACGCCTCTCCTCTCCTTAGGAAACTGCACTGGCTCCCTATCCCCCAGCGCTGTTGCCTTTAAAGTTGGCTGCCTGGTGTAAAAATCCCTAAACGGTCGTAGCCCCAAACTCATCGCCAACCGCATCTCCCGTTACACCCCCTCACGTAACCTTCGCTCAGCCCATCGCCACCTCCTCACAGTGCCGACCTTTAAGCTGAAGTGCCAAGGAGGATGCAGGTTCACGACCCTTGCCCCTTGACTATGGAACTCCACCCCCCTGGAAATTAGACTAAGCACAGACCTGATCAACTTCAGGAAGTCTTGCAAAACTTGGTTATTCACACACGCCTATGAATGATCTGCCTCGGGCTGACGTTTCCCTTGCCTCCTTAGCACCAAGAAACCAACCGGTGAACGAGCGCTCTACAAAACATTGTTAACATAAAAAGGGGAAACAAGTATCAAGAAATTACTGCATTAACCGTAAGTAAAGTTGATTGTTACACAGTTCAGTTGTCAGGCTTTGGATTCATCATATGATGAGGAATCCAATATCTTGAAAAAGCCTTGAGCATACAGCACCAGGGGACGAAACATGTCAGCAGCAAATCATTGATGTGGCAACAAATCTGTGATGGTTTGTACTTCCCTTTGACTTGCGTAATCAACAATACATACCAATAACAAAGCCTACTGAAAATATACAACAAACTACACTATCTTGTATTTAATTACCTTAAAGAGAGTAGCAATCAAAGTTACATACGCTGAATGCAGTAATTTTTTATACCTGCTTCCATTTCATCTATGACTATCTCAGAAATGGGTGCAAGCCAATGTGGTTTCTTGGTCTCAGAAGGAATGGAAATGTATTTCTTATGACTGTAACAAGTTCAATGTGTCCTACCCAAAAACATATGTGCACAGCGTGCTACCAAGCCATCACCTCATTCCTCTTCTTGACTTTTGTGTGAGTTCCCTTTGAAGCCTGGCCACACACAGCTTTCAGCAGGACTGTATATAGGTAAGAGATATATTTGGCTCTCTCAGCATATGTGTGGAAGAGAAAGAAATGGCCTTAGATAAAGCACTTATCATAGAAAGCGACTCCTGGTGCTTCAAGCCATATTACGTTGGTCGTATGTTAGTGGTGTACATTAATCAAACTTGATATCCAAGTTAATTGCAAACTACTGTTTTTATTTAGCAGAGGCAAGCAGTTTGTTGTAAGAATAACTGCCACATCTCATTGCACCACAAAAAAAACAGAAATGAACAAGCTGATTTGCGTACGTTTCATGCACTCAAACGTTCATAGATTGTAGTAGCATAGTAGAATTGGATATCCTAGACTAGCACTGCTGATATATAAAGAGTAGGTTACCAAAAAATATGGCATATCTCAGTGTCCTCCTTCAGGGAAGGCCAATTGCATAGCAGTATGAAAGGGTTTGTTGCATATTGTCAAGCATCAGCCTCAGCATTGGCCAAGAATCCAGAGTACAAACTGAATAAAATTAGGTGAAACACTCAAACTAGTCATGTTTTCTCAATGTGACAATTTTCAATCTTCACTTGATATGTACCAAACATAAATATAGCTTGGGAAAGCGTCTTTACTGTAGGATGTTAAAACACCAAATTATATATCCAAACGCATAACAAGAAAATTGCTGGTCAAAATGTTACTGCACTGAGATTTCTATCTCACTCAATTTCTTTTACCTGAACACCCACGCGATAGTTCTTTGCATAACATGTTTGGGTACTTAGAGAAGTAACTAGCTCAGGCTGCATACTTCCAAGAATCAATAAACACTGTTTAAAAAAACCCAAAATATTAGCCTTCTGAGTTGTGTTTTTGATGTTCAGCTCCATCTGTTCCATGACTTCTTTCCAGAAACAGATTTATATCTTAAACAGTGAATCATATGCTTTTATCTGAAAACTGTAAAAATGTGTCAAATCATTCATGCTCAGTGGAATACACATGTTTAGAGTGATAAAGTTTATTTATTTATAAGTTTATTTCGGAAAATTGATACCCTAAAACTTACAGACAATACAACATCCATTAGCATACAATATTTCAAAATTGTTAAGACCATTTAAAATGTCTTAAAATCTATCATAAAACAACTTTCAGAATATAAAACAATTTTCATAAGACTGCAAGGAGTAAAAAATGTGTACATGTGCAAAGGAAGAGATCAGGGCAGTGAGCCAATTTCACTTGGTCTAGAAATTGAAGCATTTAGCTTTTCTTATAAGCCATGCCATCAATAGAAACTTACTTACATCAAAAACAGTGTAAATGAATATGATACACCTCAAGATTCTCATTGCCTCCAGGTATCTCTAAAAGCCATAATATTCGCTCAGTGGGGGTATCCATTTCCCTCTAGGCTTTTCATATGCTGGACAGAAAAATAGCACATGGTGTATAGTTTTATTTGCAGATAGGAGACACAAAGTGCATACAGAAGAGTAAACACCACTCCTGTTGGAGCTCCATTGTGCCATGAAAGACCCCAGTTCCAATGAATCATAGCAAAAATTTAGATATAAGGTTTTTGAAAATTATAGGAGTGGGAGGTCAAGAGAAGATTCATAAGAGGGAAGATCGTTAGTGAGCAGGAATTGGTCTTTTAGACTAC
This sequence comes from Triturus cristatus, assembly GCF_964204655.1. Taxonomy (NCBI): domain Eukaryota; kingdom Metazoa; phylum Chordata; class Amphibia; order Caudata; family Salamandridae; genus Triturus; species Triturus cristatus. Next base: position 417,719,186 of record NC_140580.1, read on the forward strand.
CAAGGGAGGAACTGCAGTAGAGGCTAGTTTTGATATGCTCCCAATAGTGTTTTTTTAGCTACAGCTTAGAAGTACCAACCAGCGAGGCAGGATCTCACCAGAAATATCCGAGGTATAATCTTTCAAACCATTGGCGGGTGTGTTGGAACCACGGGAAGGTGAGGCCTTTGTCGAGGGCTAACAAGTTGTCGAATGCCATCCGGTGCGGCCTCAACACTTCAGTGGTCCAAAGCCTCACTCAATATAGGAGGGCCCTTAGTCTAGCTACTTCTCGTACTCTTTTTCAGTCAACATCATAAAACATGAGGATTAGACGAGTGCTCGGGGGGAGGTGGAATAGTGAACTGACAAACTTGTTTTCGCTTCTGTTAATAGAATCTAGGTTAGAAACTCTTCTCTTCTCTATGCGTGGAGACCATGACAATTTGCTATCAAGCCTTATGCATTATGCCCAGAAACTCAAATCTGGAGACACAGCCTAGATTTTCATTTGCCAGGGACGTGGCATGCTTAAGTGTTTTATGTGGCTGACAGAAATGAATTTACATTTCAAGATATTAATTTCAAGGCCCTTAAATTAACAGAAAGCATTCAAATTGATCAAGAGCTGCTGAAGGCCCAACTGGAAAATTCAAAGGGTGGTGTTGGTGAATAAAGGTGTGGGTACATTGGCCTGTCTAAATTAGGTGCATCTAAATACCCTTGTAAAAGAGATTCCTCTACATTGTTGACATATAGGGAGCAGAGGGTAGGGGTTAGGACGCACTCTTGCCTCACTCCCCTGCCAATTAGCATTCTATCGATCAATTGACCTCCAGTACTCCAGCAAACTTGGGCATAATTGCTCTGGTGGAGTCAAATTATCTGAGTAAGAAAGACATCCAGGACTCCAAATGCACATATTCAGTTAATATTGAGTGTGTTACAGTTTGCTTACAACACAAATAATCATGAAATGAAATGCCCAAAAAGTGAATGTAGTTATTCCGGTGAAAAATCTAAAATCAACATTGTTGGAGGGGCAACTCAGCCTTTTCTCATTTCAAAACTGATACTATTAGATAATTTTAATGACCAATAATACCACCCTTTAAATTAGGAACCCAAATGCCATTCTGTCTGATGTGTGCCCTAAACAAATAATGATAATGATGTCAAGAAAAAAATCGTCTCCTTGGCCCATTACCAAGAGTTCTGTTACATATTTGCAATTTTACCTTATGAAATTTGCAATATAGCCTTTAATAACATCTATTAACAATAAATAATAATCTCATTGACTTTCTATTTATTTCTTGATGGTTGCTGTGAGTAATATTATCATGTTCTGGATTTCAAACATAGCCTTTATCTTAGTATAAAACTCCAACAGTTCCTAAAGAATTCCAAAAAGAGTTTGCTGCTGTGAGTTGTTTACCTGAGAGTGAAAAGAGCTGGAAGGATGCTGGCTTCTCAAGTTGCAGCACAAATGTGTTCCCAGTGTAGCACAACTCTCTATTTTAGATCAGTATTAGTAAAAAAAAAAAAATAAAGCTCCCCAGCTTAGCAATCTGTGAAGTTGGTAAACATTTCAAAGAATCTGCAGTAAGTAGTGAAGTTTTTGGCTTAACAAATTCACCTTTTTTTAAACAGCTAATAAAAAAAGGAATGAGGAGTTTTTTTTATTTAAATACTGCTATACATGTATGTATATATGTATTTTCTTAATTATTTACCTATGTCTACAAAAAACTAGAGCTTCTATAGAAAATGTGGCATGTAACATTTAAGGTGATATGGTGATATATATATATACATATATTACCTACTGGCGGTCGCCAGTAGGTAGTTATAGTTAGGACCACGTTTCCATAGGAAATCCGCAACATTCTATTTTAAATAACTTTGGCGCCGGTCGACGAATCCTCGCGAATTTTTCAAAATAGGTGGGGCGCTACGCTCCGCTCCTACCCTGAAAGTCTCGGGGGGATTCGTCAAGCGGGGGCTGAGATAAAAGGGGGGTCCCAAAACGCGTTTTTCCCATGCATTTTTCCATAGGACCTTTAGACACAGCTACAGCCCGAACGGTTGAACAGAATTACTTGAAATTTGGCAGAGAGGTAGTCCTCAGGTCAAGGAAGTGCCTTTTGTAGGTTTGGTGTAAATCTGTTCAGTAGATTCTGAGAAAATAGCCTTTAAATCAATATATATATCTGTGGCAGCTTACGGTGCGCTTATGGTGCGCTTACCGCTTAAAAAAAATGTATCCACACTCTCCCCACCCCGTGTTCAAATGGTGCCCGAGGGGCACCATTTGTGCATGGCTTATTTGACTTAAGAAATTAACAAAGAATAAATTTCACAAAGATGCGCATATGTCCCCCATGTGCGCACGGTGCGCGAAGCGCATCGTGCGTACATGGCCCATCCTGCATAACGTGGGCACGCGGTGGCGTGTGTGCACGCCACTAACTGCGTAAAGTGGGCGCGCGGTGCGCGAAGCGCACCGCGTGCTCACTGTGCGCGCACGGTGCGCGAACGAACTGCGTTAACTGGGCGCGCACGCCACGAATGGCGTAAAGTAACTTAGCATTTAAAAAAACGTACAAATTCACTGAAAAAACCATAGGTTTCACACACGTTATAGTTAGGAATTAGCATTTAAAAAACCTTGCAAATTCACTGAAAAAACCATAGGTTTCACACATGTTATAGTTAGCTGTACATTTCACTCGTAAAAAACCAATGAAATTCCCCCGTTATAGTGAGTGCAGGCAACTATAACTCACGCGACCGCAATCTCCTGCTGATGAAATATGTGTCTTTATGAAAAAAAAATATTTGTAATATATGTATAGCTAAAATTTAATGGAAGAAGACATGGGCAAATAAGTGTCTAAATACAGTATTAGCATCAGCAGAGGATTGCGGTCGCGTGAGTTATAGTTGCCTGCACTCACTATAACGGGGGAATTTCATTGGTTTTTTACGAGTGAAATGTACAGCTAACTATAACATGTGTGAAACCTATGGTTTTTTCAGTGAATTATATATATATATATATATATATATATATATATATATATATATATATATATATATATGTGTGTGTGTGTGTGTGTGTGTGTGTATACTATCTACTGGCGGTCGCCAGTAGATAGTTATAGTTAGGACCGAGTTCCCATAGGAAATCTGAAAATTCAATTTTGAATAACTTTGGCGCCGGTTGACCTATCTTCGTGAAATTTTCAAAACTAATGGGGCTCTACCCTGAAAGTCTCGGGGTGATTCGTCAAGCGGGGGCTGAGAAAAAAGGGGGGTCCCAAAACGCGTTTTCCCCATGCATTTTCCCAGAGTACCTTTAGTCGAAGGTACAGCCCGAACGGCTGAACAGAATTACATGAAATTTGGCAAAGAGGTAGTCCTCAGGTCAGGCATGTGCCTTTTGATTAAATGGTGTCAATCTGTTCAGTAGTTCCTGAGAAAATCAAAAGTAAAATCACATATATATCTGGGCGGAGCCTAACCACACATCTCATCGTAAGATCTGATTGGCTGTCAGCACTTCATCCAAGAAGTGTTGGCAGCCATCTTGGGACCAATATACATGATAGCACCTCATTAAAAAGCATTGCAGTTAATAGAAGGTTTTAAGACTTTAGTTACATTATAAATCATTTGTTGATGGTACCATACTCATTTTAGGAATTGTGGTGTGTTCTAAGGTGATTTTACCATGTGAAAAAGCCTTCTGCTGTGATATCATGAATCATGCTTGAGAGAAAACTATTTTCTCATGCTTTTCCCACAGAGGTTTGGAAGGTGATCTATAAGCTAAACTGAGAGCATATTTTCTGTAAATTCACATTATCTTTCTCAGTCTAGTGAAAATGAAGTCTGACATTCTCAGTAAAACATGTACATCCAACAAGGGCAGAGACTGTCAGTTGATTTCTTTGTGTTCTACTGCAGCGTCCCAGAGTGTTCTAAAGAACAACTAGAGCGCTAACAGTCCTACTTATGACAAACGTACGGCACACCTGAAGCCATCTTGGTTGGAATAAAGTGGTAACTCTTAAAACATTTAATTTAAAAAGGAACAAAATGAGGGGGTTCATTTTGCCATAGAAAGTATGACTAGTGCTGCAGAAAGAAAAATTAGGGCACATTTTGAGTGACTTCTCAAATCCTCTACCATTTCATTAAAAAATTCTGACATGCAGACTGAAACATGCACTTTCAACACCAGCAACAGACTTCCTGGTGACCAGTAGCTTTACTACAGTGATCTAATAAGCAACTAGAGTGCTAACATTCTGAATTTATGGCAAATGTGTGACACATCTGAATGCCTTCTTGATGGAATCAGAGTAAAAAACTGAAAGTATTTCCTACTGAGGAGACTGTAGTAAATGAGGAAATTAGGAAACATCATAACAAATAAGTCTGCCAAAATGGCCACCAGAGACAAAAGAGCCCAAATGTAGCCCAAATATCACCCAGATGTAGCCCAAGTATAGCCCAATGACAGAATGTCCCAGAGTGTTCTAACGAACAACTAGAGCGCTAACAGTCTTACTTATGACAAAAGTATGGCACACCTGAAGCCATCTTGATTGGAATACAGTGGTAACACTTAAAACATTTAATTTACAAAGGAACAAAATGAGGGGGTTCATTTTGCCATAGAAATTATGATTAGTGCTTCAGAAAGAAAAATTAGGGCACATTCTGACTTCTCAAATCCTCTTCTATTTTATAAAAAAATTCTGACATGCAGACTGAAACATGCACTTTGAATACCAGCAGCAGACTTCCCTGGTGAGCAGTATATTTACTACAGTGATCTAATGAGCAACTAGAGTGCTAACATTCAGAATTTATGGCAAATGTGTGACACATCTGAATGCCTTCTTGATGGAACCAAAGTAAAAAACTGAAAGTATTTCCTACTGAGGATAGTGCAGGAAATTATGAACCTTCACAACAAATAAATCTCCCAAGATGGCCAGCAGAGACAAAAGAGCCCAAATGTAGCCCAAATATCACCCAGATGTAGCCCAAGTATAGCCCAATGACAGAATGTCCCAGAGTGTTCTAACGAACAACTAGAGAACAACTAGAGCGCTAACAGTCTTACTTATGACAAAAGTATGGTACACCTGAAGCCATCTTGATTGGAATAAAGTGGTAACACGTAAAACATTTAATTTACATAGGAACAAAATGAGGGGGCTCATTTTGCCATAGAAATTATGATTAGTTCTGCAGAAAGAAAAATTAGGGCACATTTTGACTTCTCAAATCCTCTTCTATTTCATAAACAAATTCTGACATGCAGACTGAAACATGCACTTTGAATACCAGCAGCAGACTTCCCTGGTGAGCAGTAGTTTTACTACAGTGATCTAATGAGCAACTAGAGTGCTAACATTCAGAATTTATGGCAAATGTGTGACATATCTGAATACCTTCTTGATGGAATCAAAGTAAAAAACTGAAAGCTTTTCCTACTGAGGAGACTGCAGTAAATGAGGAAATTAGGAAACTTCATAACACATAAGTCTCCCAAAATGGCCACCAGAGACAAAAGAGCCCAAATGTAGCCCAAATATCAACCAGATGTAGCCCAAGTATAGCCCAATGACAGAATGTCCCAGAGTGTTCTAACGAACAACTAGAGCGCTAACAGTCTTACTTATGACAAAAGTATGGCACACCTGAAACCATCTTGATTGGAATAAAGTGGTAACACTTAAAACATTTAATTTACAAAGGAACAGGGTTCATTTGCCATAGAAATTATGATTAGTGCTGCAGAAAAAAAATTAGGGCACATTTTGACTTCTCAAATCCTCTTCTATTTCATAATAACATTCTGACATGCAGACTGAAACATGCACTTTGAATACCAGCAGCAGACTTCCCTGGTGAGCAGTAGCTTTACTACAGTGATCTAATGAGCAACTAGAGTGCTAACATTCAGAATTTATGGCATATGTGTGACACGTCTGAATGCCTTCTTGATTGAACCAAAATAAAAAAATGAAAGTATTTCCTACTGAGGAGACTGCAGTAAATGAGGAAATTAGGATACTTCATAACAAATAAATCTCCCAAGATGGCCACCAGAGACAAAAGAGCCCAAATGTAGCCCAAATATCACCCAGATGTAGCCCAAGTATAGCCTAATGACAGAATGTCCCAGAGTGTTCTTAAAAAAAACTTGAGCACTTACTGTCTTCATTATGACAAAAGTATGGCAAACCTGAAGCCATCTTGATTGGAATAAACTGGTAACACTTAAAACATTTAATTTAAAAAGGAACACAATGAGGGGGTTCATTTTGCCATAGGAATTATGATTAGTGCTGAAGAAAGAAAAATTAGGGCACATTTTGACTTCTCAAATCCTCTTCTATTTCATTAAAAAATTCTGATATGCAGACTGAAACATGCACTTTTAATACCAGCAGCAGACTTCCCTGGTGAGCAGTAGCTTTACTACAGTGATCTAATGAGCAACTAGAGTGACAACATTCTGAATTTATGGCAAATGTGTGACACATCTGAATGCCTTCTTGATGGAATCAAAGTAAAAAACTGAAAGTATTTCCTACTGAGGAGACTGTATAGTCATTTCCAAGTGTTTAAGTGCAGTTGGGATGATGGAGAACAGCATGCCAATCTTAAAATGCAGTTAGCATCAGAAATATTGGGTGAGTACATCCCTGAAAAAGTTAAATCGTAAGTAATAGGAGAGGAGCTAACAAGATAATTTCCATACATAACGAATCTGACTAGTCAGTTGTCCATGACATAGCCCCCAGTGACAAAGCAGTCGGTCAGAAGATTAGCAAAAATAGCAGGTGTCCAATCCAATAGTATTCCCATGTACAATATATTAAATTGCATTATTGCATTAAGGTATAGAAATGCAAGTAAAAGGTGAATTTGAAAATATAACCTATCATTTAAAGTCATAATCTTTGAAGTGATTGGCAGAACTTGTGCATGTCTGTGGAACAGTATGCATTATTATACAGGTCAGATTATATTCCTAGCTTAAACATGATAGCATATAAAACATTTCCATTTCACCTATCTGAATATATTATTGTGTCTTTTTATATTTCCAAATTACAATGCAACTGCAGTATTTCAATCCCTTTACAACAAGGTACTATGCTGCCACCCGACAAGTAATTTTGAGAATGTGTATTTACTCATGAAACATGATTATTACCAGCCCAGACTAGGCGAAATGGCAATATCAGACATTCATTTTGAAAGGGATTGGGATGTAAAATTATAAGTGGAATGCATTTGCACTCATTATCTAAAGAAAGAAATAGAAAGAGAACAATAATTTACAGACAGAAATGGATTGGCCAGTAATTTACAAGGAAGTTTAATAGCAGTGATTATTGAATGTCTTTTGGCTTTAGCTCTCTATCTGCACAGATTACACACACCGATTAAATGGATATCTCTGTATGGTTGCTGTACATTTTTTATACATACACCGGAAAATACATTGAACTTTAACTAATGAATAACACAACGACAACAATTCTGTCACCAGAAAGATGTTAGTTATAATACTGAAACTGAAAAAATCACCAGTAAATGACTCCACAGATATTAATGTACCTACTATATAAAAGCCAGTGATCATTACACATGCTGACAGGGAATAAGGTCAAGAAATTACTACATATTTCCTATTTTGAAAACAGGCAATGGTAGCTCCTTCAAATTAGTGTTAAAATGTAAAACAAACAATAATACATTTAGGACCCGATTTAGTGTTTCGTGGACAAGGTACCTGCCCTCCAAACGCTTGGTCTGCCTTCCTCAGTGAGAGATGGATGGAGTTTAAGTATTCGTTTGACAGAGCTCCCTTTGGTTCACTCGATGGAATACTCCATTCGACTGCCCAGTGGAGGAGCCGCCGGAGGATGCACATTACACTATCCAGCACGTTACTGTGGACGATGTGCCCTATTTTTTTCCCTAGTCCATCATTCACAGCTGATGAAGAATAGGAAAAGAATTATGAACCCTACACTACTGTTGGGGTAATTAGGTTTTTGTTTTACATAAATAAACACCCGCTTTAGGTGCTTGTTTCTGAGCAACAAAACAATGTCAAATGTTTGGTCGTTGGTCATCAACATTGAGGTGCCACCCATAAACATTTTAGTACACTGAAAAGAACCATGTGAATGCCGATCCCTTCAATGTACAGACATAAGCGCCAGGCCAGGGGTCATCTTTATACTACGCATGTGGAGTATCATCAAGATGGCAGAGGTAATGTCCTACACCATATTGGTACACACTGGTCTGTCTGTCTTTTTTTATGTAAGAGAAGTCGTTCATGTACATATTTGTATCTGTTGTGTATTGAAATAATTTGAAATATATGGTTGGAATATATGAACATGTGAAATATAATATATATGTATGCTAAAACAATCTTTTTTTCCCTATATTTTTAATGTTTTGAATACAGAGGGTATATAACAAGAGATAAGTACACAAAAATGAATAACAATTGGTTACATGCATATAGTAAATAATTATATCAAGCAAAAGAGAAAAAAAAAGTAACTATATGTGTCTAGGGAATCACACAAATCACAAGAGAAATTTCCATGTGCGGCTAAATTTTTGCAATGAGCGTATAGCTTTAGTTTTAGCCAGTGCTCGTTCCCTCTCATATATGTCTTTCATGAGAGCCAGCCATTCTAAGAAAGTGGGCGGGTTAGGTATAATCCATACTGTTGCAATACAAAGGCGGGTGGCAACTAGTGCAATGGATAAAAAACTTCTCATGACACAATTCTCACTCTCCTTAAATCCTAGCATGATCTCTTTGTTAGTAAACAAAAAATCAGAACCCAAGCATTGAGCAATATATTTTGTGACTTTCTCCCAAAAATCAGACAACATAGGACAGGTGCAGAACATATGAAGAAAATAAGCTGCCATAAAATCTCATTTAGGACAACATGATCTATCTGCGCTGTGCTTTTTGTTGCCATTTAATAATCCTTTTAGGGGTGTAGTAGAGCATACAAATAGTTCTAAATTGTTGCAGCATTAGACATATAGAGTGAATGGAATTATCTAGTGTGTCCAGAGCAGAGACTATCTCAGAAGCATTTGTAATAGTATCTACGTCTGACTCCATTTTGAGGCCAGACGGCAGGTGTCATCGCCCCTGAAACGGCAGAGTTGGAGATATATTGAACTAATTTTAGCTTTATGTGAAAGATTTAAAAAGTATGTCAATAATTCATGAGAGTGAGGGAGTAGCACTCGTTGTCATTTTAAAAAATGATCTCTAATTTGTAAGTATTTAAAAAAAGATTGTTGTGGGAGATCAAAAGTAGATTGTATTGATGCAAAAGTGTGAAAACCATTGGTGTCGTACAGCTGGCCGAGCCATTCAATACCACACCTTGCCCATCTACAAGCAGTAAGATCTTGAAATATGTTTGGGAGGATTGGATTATTCCATAGTTTAAAGTAGTCATGCAGTGTGAGATCTTTGAATGTAAGTGAGCAGTAATCGAGAATTTTGTGCCATATGCGGACCATATCCCTAATGGTCGTAAAAAGGACCCTTTTATATTAGTTAGGATCGTTAATCCTATACAAAAGCATTTTGCTGTCTGTGCTGTCTGTGCCCAATGCCAGAGGGAGGCCAAAATATGGATGTTTATCAGTTAGTAAGCTTTGCAAGTGCCCTGTAAATGCTTCCCCCAAAAATTAAGTTTGAAATCAGGAAGTTGTAATCCACCCAGCTTATAGGGCAGTTTAAGAAAGTGTATTGCTTGGTGTGCTTGCTTATAGCCCCAAATAAAACTGCTGATGGCACCCTCCAATTTTTTTATATAATAGTTGGGGACATGTATAGGTAAGGCTCGGAACAAATATAGAAACGTAGGTAAAATTGTCATCTTGATTATCTTAGTCCTACCAATAATAGTTATTGGAAGTTTATTCCAGTTCTTCAATTTTTGTGTAACCGAATGAAGTAATGGTTCATAATTAAGTTTCCAGATTTGTTCGATAGTAGTAGATATACGAACCCCCAAGTAAGTTGCAACAACACAGCCTCCAGTTAGAGGGATAGTCAAATCCAAGTTATGAAGAATTTGAGTTTTATGGGAATTAAGTTTTCAATCTGAGAAGTGACCAAAAGTCTTTGCTTCTTCCTGAATTGAACTCAATGCTGATACTGGGTCAGATGTGAATACCGCAATATCATCAGCATACGCAATAGCTTTAAGTTGACACATCCCATTGCTAAATGAAATAATACGAGTATTCCGATTTAATGCTTTACCGGATGGCTCTGTATATAAAGCAAACACCAAGGGGGAGAGTGGGCACCCCTGCTGGGTACCACGACGTATCAGAAAAGAGGCCGAATACAAGTTGGTATATAGAAGTTTAGCCTGTGGATTGATATATAGTGAGCAAATCCACTTCAAAAAGCGGTCGGGTAGTCTGTTGGTAATCCGTGTTGCCCATAATGTATCCCACACGAAAGGGTCAAATGGTTTTTCAGCATCTAAAAGGACCATCCCTCAATTACAAGATGTCCTATTAGCAATATCAAACGCTGATATGGCTGTATTAACGTGAGCATATTGGTCTTCCGGAGTACTTGATGAGCAGACTACAGCTTATCCAAAATGCAGCAGCCAGGTTGATCAGGAATGTGCCACTGCAACACCATATTACCCCCCACTTGCGCAGCCTACATTGGCTCCCAGTTAGGAGAAGAGTGCAGTTTAAAGCTCTGGTACTTGCACATAGAGCAACTAGAGAGACCGGCCCTCAATATCTGAAGCAAAGACTTCAGAAATACAACCAAACCAGGGCACTCAGATCTAAAAGTCGGAATCTCTTGGTTATTCCTCGTTTTGTGAAGGCAATGACCGTTGGCCGTGCTTTCTCGGTGAAAGCTGCTACCCTGTGGAATTCTATGCCTAACCATCTGAGAAAAATTGACACAGAAATCTTGCCCATAATGTATCCCACACGAAGGGGTCAAATGGTTTTTCAGCATCTAAAAGGACCATCCCTCAATTACAAGATGTCCTATTAGCAATATCAAACGCTGATATGGCTGTATTAACGTGAGCAGTGGTATCTTTTCCCATTATGAACCCATGCTGTTGATCAGATACAAGGTCTGGCATGGAGGGTGCTAACGGGTTAGCCAATACTTTGGCAAAAATGTTAGCGTCAGAATTAATGAGGGATATTGGGCGGTAAGACCCCGCAGTCCCCTGCAGACTTCCCCTTTTTAAGAAAAACAACTATGTTCGTCATATCCCAGGACTTGGGAGCATCCACACATTCCCACACATCATGAAGTAACGAAAGAATAGAATTTGTAAAAGTTTTATAAAATTCTTTCAGCAGAGTTTCGTCCCCAGCAGCCTTACTGGAAGGCAGTGTGGCTGTAGCAGATGCTATTTCTTCATCAGTAATATCTTGTTGAAGACAGTCCGCTGCCTCTAGACTCAGAGATAAGGGTTCCCCAAGTTGTACGTATCTGTCCAGTGCACTTTAATCTATGTTACCAGGAAGGGTGTAGAGCTCCATATGAAATGTAGTAAATTGTTCTAAAATTGAATCGAGATGTATGTAACCTGGCATCTCTACCTTTTATCGTGTATATCTGCGTTTTAGATTTTTTATCTGCAATCTGGTATGCCAAAATCATCCCAAACTGGTCCCCATATTCATATTGGTGAGATTGTTTTATGTTAAAAGCAGCTGCTATCATTTTCATGAGCTTCCTGCTCAGAAGTAAGCGTGTGTCAATAAGAGATGCATATATTAGATCTCTGTTTGGGCCGCTAGACTTAAATTCCTCCGCATGCATGATTTCTAACCGTTTTAGTGTATCGCAAGTTAATTTTAGATTGTTCTGTTGAGTTTTATTTATGTGATAAATATACTGTTGAGTAGTAACCCGTATATAAGCTTTCATTGTGTCCCATGCAATGAAAGGAGAAGCCGTATTAATATTTGACTGTAAAAACTCCATAAGAATTTGTTGAGTGTATGTTATAAACTCTGGGTCAGTCACTAATTACCTAGGAAACGAGAAAGATCGCTTGTTCTTATCTTCATCTGCTGAATGAACGCTTTTGAAAACAGGGTTGTGATCAGAGGTTATGCGTGGGCAGACCTCTATTTGGTGGTTGCTGGAACCAAAACTCCGCTGCTGCTACTCTTCATAATCCTAGAAACGAGCTGACCGGCGGTGCAAGCAAGAAGAATGTGCCTAGAGTTGGCAGACCGGTAATGAGGTTATTGCAGTGGGGAAAGGCAGCGGATTTCCTTGTCGCTGCCCCAGAAGCTGCTATGGCTGCAATTGTAATGGAGGCGGTACAGCATGGGCTTGGGGAATCGCCCGATTTAGCCTGTGATTCAGAGCCGGTATCCCCTTCAGAGAGTCTGGTTGTGTTACATCCCGAGGGTGCTTTAATGTCTTCACATGCGCCAGAGGAATTGCAACTTCCCCAGTTACTTCATCCAGAGGTGAGTGATGCTGCTGCTGCCTCCATTGGCTCTCCTGGCTTTACAGGCTCAAGTGCAACTGATATAATATTATTGCCGATGCAAACACACTCATTTGCACAGTTGCCATCTCCGGGCGCTTTTGACTTAAGCAGCACAATTGATAATAAGAGAACTGTTCTACAGCCTGTGAGAAGCTCGGGATCTGAGTTATTAACCTCTGAAATTGAAACTGCTGAAACTGCCGAGCAGGAGAATATACCTTTGCTAGAGCCTATGCAATCTTTAGCTCTGACAGACTTACTTACTCTGGATGGTGGTAAACATTTAAATGGGCATTCAAAACAGCGAGCTACTAAAGCTGATATTCTATCTGCCTCCTCACCTGCAACAAATATAGATGATTCACTGGGTCATCTACCTGAGGATACTGCTAGCCTTTCATCAACTAAAAAGAAAAAACTTAATTTAAAAATTACTAAACAGGCTAGATCTCTCAGAAAGGCTCCTGAACCTATACCTATAAATGGGATGCATCAACAAGGCAACGTACCAGCATCAGTATACTCAAAAGTAAAGCCACAGGATAGCCCTCTATGTAAATGGGTGACCTCGAAGGGAGAAGTTAAAGCTATCATTTTGAGACTATCTGGTTCAGGGCAGGCCCCGGGGCCTATTAGCAGTCAAAATACTTCTCCTTCTCTAACTACAATGGAGCATCCATCAAAAGAAGTTATGTTTATTGGGGGCTCTCCCATTGCTTATTCGGTTGGTTCTATACAAATTGCAAAGGAAGTCTCCATGTCTGAGAGTAGTGCATTAGCAGTGAATACAGTTACAACTGCATTGGGGATGGTGCCAACATCAGAGCCAATATCAAAGCCCTCGTTAAGTTCAATTTTGCAGGCACTATCTGCACAAAGAACTGAGGCGCAGGAGTACTATATACAACTATGGGCGCACAATGCCATGATTCAGCAGTCACAAACCACAGTAACTAGTAAGGTGGCTGTACTTACTAATGAGGTGATGGAACTACAGCAACGACTGACTGGCACTGGTCTCTTCTCTCAAACTCAAAATCAGGCCTTTAGTGCTCTCCGATAAAAAACGTAGAAGAAAAGTAGTTTTCTCCCTCATGAAGGGTTTTTAGTTGTGGATAGCAGTGTAGACAATTTACATGTTTTAATGTTATCAAATATTGCAATTTTAAGTTCCAGAATAAGAATAATTTAAATAAAGAAAATACATAAAGCACAGATTGAATACACACATACTAAAAGAGACATTCAACAGCTACAGCTAATATGTAAACCCATGACTAATCTATATAAATGCCCTCTTCAAATCTATTTAATTAAAAATCAGATTTTGCTGATAGAAACTGTCATACGAAATGCCAATGTATCATTTGTATTTAGATTTTGTAATCTGTCAGCAAGAACAGTTGAATACTTGTTCTAGTTGTAATTCACCACTACACTTCCTGTAAACTTGTTTCCCCAAATCATAACTTGCTATATCTTCTTTTGGTCTCCCATGTAAGTTGCTCAATTTGATTAAATACATTTAAGGCATACTAATTGTGCATTTGCAGTAAGTAAGAAATAGTTAATATATTGATATTTAACTATTACAACCTTTCCTGTGTGTATAATTGTAATTTAGTTTCTTTTCATGTAAATTTGGAATTAAGACAATTGTCATGCCACCATCATCAAATAAGTCAGGCAGAAAGATAACGCACTTTAATATTTGTGACAGACCATAATACAACCAACTTCTCAATTCACTTTTGAGAAAGCATTTTTTTCATCAGAGACAACTGACTCCTTAACTGTATCTCACAAGAGAAACAGTAACACTTCCACTTCCTCAGACTATAACAAGATTAATTCTACTAAAAATAAAAATTCTGTGTAAGGCTCAAATATTTTTTTCCTCATAAGAATGCCTTTTGGTTTGAAGCCAAACTTAAATACTCCTAATTTTTAATGTTTTTAAATTGATCTTGTAAACTGATACAAATCATGCCCACACTCCAACACACACAAGTCGTTAATGTTCGACGTACTTCAACTTTTTATCCTTCTAATCATTTTTGTCTTACATTCACTACTGAAAATTGTTGACATGTTCCATTGTGACCTAAAGCTCCTGACATGTTTCCGTCCTTCATCCTTTGTTGACACACAAATCTTAATAATCATAGACATTCTTAAGGTGCGCAGGTCCTTGTCAGCTGACCTTTACTTTTTTGATTTCATTTTTCTCTCTCCCTGCAGATCAAACTCCTAACATGGGCATTAGATTCTTTCTTCTCTAAGTTATGAAATAATTTAAAGTGTTGCTTTTATCGACTGTGTGCATTCACAAGGATGGGTGTTTTCTTCTGAACGTACAACGATTTAAAAGGAAAAACTTCAAGAATGAAGGTGGTGGTTAAAGTAGCACTCATGGCACAAACATATTCCTATCATCCAACATGTAAACTCTACATTAATTGATTACTTATATTTAGATGCATAAATCATGCCGTCAGACTACTAAATAGATCTGGTAACAAATAAATCCAACCTTTGAGAAAAATATTTAAACATTTCTAGATTCCACTTCTATAGGCAAAAAACCAGCAATGTGGGCGCTCCACCTTCTGCTATTTTATTCTCAGCTGCCATGCAGCTGGTCGTTTTTTATACACATCAGGAAATACTCAACTTACTTCAAACATGCAGAAATATTTATAATGCTTTATTAATAATACAAGAACATTGGAAATGATTATGCAATTTATGTGAACAATTCGGAAACGTTAGATTAAACAATGTATGTGGGTTTGACTTTCACAGTCAGTTTAGTTCAAGATGAGTTTGAGGAAAGGAGCTGCTGGCCTGCACTCGCTTTTTTAAATTCTGTTTTTGGCAATGGAACCACATTGAGTGAATATTTTTGGGGTTTTGGATTGCTTGCTTGAATACTATGGACGTGCCACAAACTTTCAAAAGAACTAATGCAAAATTTAATCTTGACATTCCCGAAGGATTACCATGTATGAACCTGAGTCAGAAATCTATACAAAATTGAACTGCTCATTGGAGGAAGTTGTGTTGGTGAAAAAGAAGTACTGGATGAAGTGGTGTTAATCTCATTTTAAGTCTATGAGCCCAAACAATGAAGTTCATTTCAAACTTAAGATTCACCATGGGGTAGGACGAAGGTGTTTCCCAAAAGTGAAAGACTGGACATAGAGATAAAAGTAACAAAGCATCCACTGTCAGCTAATGATTAGTATTATTTTCTAATAAAGACTCAATTAGAGAAAAGTGTGGAGGGTACCCAAATAGGGAGGCAGCGCAGACTAGAAAGAAGCAAGGAATGACAAACAATTACAGTGGTTCTTTGACCATTTTCATTGTTAACAGATGTACTAAAAGTACTAATGAGTCAATATGGAAGGAGATCTGTAAGGTGGGTCCCATCATTATGTTAGATCACATCTACATTAAGTGGCTACTTAGAATGCACAGCAGTGTAATTGTCAGAAGCTGATTAAAGCCCCACTGGAAGTTGCAGCAATCCTTAAGTAGGAGGTGTGAAGATGGTTGCATCCACCTTATCATTAGTCCTCCTAGTCCAAATATGACATGAATCTCTCAGAACAAACTTGTGATGGAAAACATGCGAAAACCAATATAACTTACTTCTCACTCCACATATCATTGTGTGAGATCCAACTTGTTACTCCTATTGGCCATGAACGCTAAATTAAAATCCATAAAGCAGATAACTTACCACTGTTTCACTACAAAAGGTGAAAAAAATAGGATACATTTCTAAAGAATGTTGTGCACATAGAATTCCTGTACTTCTTATACAAGGCTTTAGCTTAGGGGCGATATTTAATCATTTTTTTGTGAAAAGCCAAGTCATCAAAGCATATGAAACCCTTTTTTAATCATAATGCCATATCTGTGAATTATTCTTTTGGATCTGAAATTTGTGAGAGGGTAACAGGGTACCAATAATGTATTTGCAAATTAGGGCTTTATAAATATTCCTCTCCATCTGCTGTCTGAACATTCTAAACTTCATCCTACAATGTAAGTGTCCTTCTCATGCATGCCAACGTTTTGAAAGCAATATGTCCACTTTTTAAGAGGTACTACTCTCTGTACCTGTGTCAAAATGAGGGAGAGAATCCTATAGGAAATATACACTCTGATAGCAATCAATAGTTTATTTCTGTGGTGCTGATACCTCAAAGTGTCTCAACACCACAATCACTTGTACTGACAGTCTCTTATATTGGGCACTCATTGCTAACATCCCTCCAGCCAGTTGTATAGCAATGGTGTCAAAGGCCCCAATGCAAGCAAGAAAAATGGGCTTCCTTTTCCTAGTAGTAGTAAACTGTTACATTCCCAAGTAAAGCCCATGTGTTAAAGCAGCTGATTTCTTACATTATCCTCACAAATAACATTTTTAGCTCTGACCTTTTTAACATATTTGTGTGCACAACAATGTTGGATTCGTTTTCCTGAAACTAAACTTGTTTACACTTCTAGCTTTGCACAACACTATCACAACTCCCTGAACATCATGTACAAGGTCTCATTTCACACTATGTACAATGGTCATCACTAGCTTCATCTAGGTGGCAACAGGGCTTTCTATATATCCATATCATCACTAATCTATACACACATTGCAAGGCTGCTTTCTATTATAAAAGATGAGCCTCCCGATAGATTAACAGTGGAGGCACTTCTGCTGACACTGAGGTCCTTGCATCCTGAGAAATTACCGCACAGCGGTCTGACATCTTGTGAGGGGTGTCGGTTTCCTGACCAAGACGGGGTCTTTCTCTCTATCTCAACAGGTAATAGGGTTAGTTTGTCTCTTGGGGGGATTCTTGGTTTTACACCTACACACACTCTAGGTACACTTAGAGTAGGGTTCACATCATGGAAGTAAGCTAGTTTACTGCATTGTTTTATATACCTGCAGATATACCTTGTTTCAGCACCATGGTAGAACTATATCTACTATTTATTCTTTTGGTGCTTGTAATCACATCTATCTGCTTCTATCTACTAATCATTGCAGCACATGTATTATATGCAAGAATAACATTGGTTCACTGAATATCGTTGAAAAAGTCCCACTGTGTATTCTCTGTATATTACTCTGAGAATAAGTGAGCTTGGGTCAGGGTTGTCATGTTCAGTGGTTGCCAGAAAACCATTCGCTCCCTGATAGGTTAGGTGGGCTTATGGTGGCACTGTGAGCTAGCTGGTCTCTAGGCCAACATACCCGTGGGGGTGCCCGGAATCAGTCTAGAGGCCAAGCCCTTGGTTTATGTTGTCCAAACAATGCGCATATCCTACAGATTGACAGAAACTACACGACAAAACAAAATTTATAATAAGGTGCAATTGACATTTTTTACTCATGGGCCTGGTGTCATGGCACCTGCTGTAATATTGATAGCTATGAGCCTGCCTTCAGCACAGTCAAGCAAGACTCCAAAATGACTAAGGGTCTTCCACTGAATGAAAGAGTCCTTTCTAGAACACAAGCAGGAATAAGTCCAAATATATATTCATTCAACCCCACAATGTCCCACAATATCTTCTGGACTGTGATATTCCTCCTTCTTCTGCCACACCCACACTCATGTTTTATGAAATTCAACTTTCGCTTCAGCCTTCATATCAAAGATCGCAAAATTGCTTTCACTAAAACAAGTGAAACATACATCTGAAACTTGAATCTTTTGCATAATTGTATGGCACTTACATTAATTGTCTGGGAAGGGTGAGCAAGAGCTCATCTTTTAAACTTTACATTGATTTATTGAGTAGTTCCATGAAACACTGCACTCATTAAAGAAATGAAGCAGTAAAAGCAATCTAGTCCTCTGTGTGGTTGTACCATGGTTGCTGGCCCAACATTGACCTTTTGACTCATTTATTCTAAATTCCACTTAAATGCATTTGCTGGATTTCTAAAAATAACTTCCGAAGTGTATGTTGTGCAAGGTAGTACATGCATTGTGTATGAGTGAACCATAGGATGATGAAAATTTATAGTTTAACATTTCAATAAAACCACATACAATTGAAGCTGGAGAGAGGAGATCTAGACATTGAAGCACAGCTAGAGGAGACAAGGCTCCTTTTTGCTGAGGCAGAGGCTGCTGACTAGCCTTCCTGAGGCACTGACATTTGGTGGACGGTAGGGATGAAGGACTGGACAGCAAACTCTGCTCTTCAAGGTGAACCGGATCCCTTAAGTGAGGCCTAATCTTTCAACCTTGATGATGTCAGCCAGTTGCAGAAAGTACACTCCTCCTTGTGTCTCTGTTGTGGGTGCTACAGGGTGGAACTACCCTGCTGTGAATCATCACTCTACACAAAGGTAGAGTCTGGAAAGTAGCTTGGAGAGTGCACTTGAAAGGATACAAATCTCAAACTAGTTCTGAAAGTGTAAACAGTGTATACACATAGTATCAGCTGCAAGTGTACAACATTAGGGTCACACTACTCCACTTGTAGTTCCACTTCCATGTTCTCTATGACCAAGATATAGAGTGCTCCACAGTGTACCAGAAAGATTGTTGTGCAACAAGAGCTGGTGTCTGCCTAACAGCCAGCTTTCCAGAGGTGAAAGGACATTCTCTCAGCCTACTTCTTGCTGGAAAAGCTGAATATGTGTGCCTAGAAAGTGGCCTGCTTTCAGGGAAGAGAGAATGTGCCTGCTAACAATACAAAAGTGTCCAGAAGGAGAAAGGTACACCATGACCTTGGAGAAGATGGGACTTCAAGAAGAGGAATACGGAGAGTGAGCTGTTTGCCCCGGTGTCGGACAGTCATAGTCTTTCCCAACAGACTGTGCCCAGCGGGAACTGTACTATGCCGTAATTCCCAGAAGAAGCATCACCTGTATTAAGCCATTGTGCAGAGAAGAGGCGCAACCTGAATTGAGCAGAAAAAGTTCAGGAGTGGCTTTTTGGCCCAGCCGATTGGCTTGTGCATAGCCACACTGCCAGTCAAAGATTGGCCTGGGCACGGCGGCACCACCAGTTAGAGATTTGCCTGTGCAGTACTTAATTATTCTCGGAGTACCTGTCCACTAGTTTTGTGTGTGATCCAATCTTCTGCGAGGACCACCATCTTTGCCTGCTAGTCTGCCATTCACAGCCATGAGAAATATACGGCATCACCAATGACACATCTGTGGGGCAGGTGCCTGAATTCAATGAGGAGATCCAAACGAAGTTGCTGGTTGGAAGCTTTCTCTTCCATAAGCAGGAAGGAGCAGGCACTTGTAGGCAAACCGAGATTCATGCCCGAAGAGAATGATGTAGCAAGGTTGGCAGGAACCTAGCGAGTTAGCTAAAGAACAACTGAATAATGGAACTGTGAGAGACACAACCTAAAACAGAATGGGTCATCTACATCTGAGCCATAATTGGGTAACTACCTTATTACCGGGAGCGAACAGACTGAACCCTAGAAAGGGAGGACCTGTGGATAGAAAGCACATAGAGTCACAACCAGGACACTTAATTTCACCTTGCTTACCCTCTGCACGTAGCTTTTTATTTTAGTGTGCAAAGTATTATTTTGTCATGAAAGTAAAGCCCTGGGTTGAAGAGGAACTGTGCTGTTTTCAGATTGTTGAATCCTGAACTCAAACATGCCAACACTACCTCCTTGAGAAGCCTGTGACTGCTCTCTGTTGTCACCTCTTAGAGTCAAGTGCTGAACGGGCTGTACTTGACCCATTATGCTAAGCCATAATAGGACAGATCCGACACATCCGAATGCAGCAAACTTCAACATGCATGGTTGAGGTACAGTAGTACCTGATTTGCACCACGGCCACATGAAGGGGGTCTAACAACAGCAATTAGCTTAATATCAAGGCAGCCACGAACTTTGAACCACTCTTTGCAATCAACTAGCCATTTGGGAAAGACATGGATTTGAGTTATGCTAACGATTTGACTGGTGAATCAAGAAATATTTCAATAATACAGAACCCAAAAAGTCAATAAAAAGGTAACTTACAGAATGTTTGTATGTTCCAAAAGAAGTTAATTTTGTACCAGGGGATAAGCGAAAATATTTGCTCTTTTATCTGCCCTAGTTATCAGGAACAAAGCCAGTCTACCAACAACCACTATGAAATTAAGTATAGAGGTGCAATATGTTAAGGATTTCTAGGCTATTAGGACCAGATAGAAAGTCTATTGAAGTAAAACATACACTAGAATGTTTTAACCCATTCCCCGCTCATGACGGAACCACTCCGTCATGAGCCACGGGTGCGCTGTGCTCATGACGGAGTGGTTCCGTCATACTGCGGCCGTTGGCGGCCGCTCCTCCCACGCGGCGCTAATTCCCCGCCTGTGCGGGTAATTAGCGCAGTGGGTGGAGTCATGACGGAACCACGCCGTCATGAGCACAGCTCACCCGTGACTCATGACGGCGTGGTTCCGTCATGAGCACAGCGGCGCCGTCAACCCCCCAAACCCCCCCAGCGCTGCGACGGAATTCGCGCCGCAGCGAAGGGGTTAATCAAATTAGTTCTCATACTGTATTTATTTCCTTAGGAATCTTTTGAAAGAATACTACTTCTACTCTAGAGTGTGCCTGCTTAAAGTAGCATAGCGCTATTGATTAGTGACAAGGCAATGAGTTGGTGTAAAACATTTTTCAACGACGGACATGAAATATTCCATCAACCAACACAGAAACACTACAAAAATTTCGTGTTGTTCCTCGGCAAGTGCTATAATCCATCGCAGGCTTCTCAATAGAGTAATAAACCCTAATATTTTCTAAGCCTCCATCTTTTCTAGAGCAGCAAGTTTCCTCTAAACGTTATCTGGGCATTTTTCAAAATGTTTTCGAACAGGACCAATAGTTTTACAAATGAAGGGGCATATTATCAAGCACAGCGTTAAAATTATCGCCGGTTTAGCAGCAAAAAACTGCCGCTAAAGCGGCGATAATGGGCTTGATAATATGCCGCAGAGAATTCCAATAGAAGCCCATGTTGGCACCAGAACATGGGCTTCTATGGGAATTCTCAAGGGCATATTATCAAGTCCATTATCGCTGCTTCAGCTGCAGTTTTCTAAAGCGGCGATAATTTTAACGCCGTTTCTTGATAATATGCCCCCAAATTGCTTTGTTTTCAACAATGCAGCAGTAATCCATTAGAAGCAATAAAAAGAACAAATGTTTAAGCACCAAACAGTTGAAAACCCAGTTCTTCAATTCTGACTCGGGTACAGAATGGCTAGGTTTTTTGTATCAAGGTATATTTTGCTCTATTCCACATTAATGGAACAGCAAAATGGATAAAGATTATTTGCTCTTCATTTTTGTAACATTTCAAATTCATGTTAATTGGTTCACCTTTTGTTGCATGAGTATTCTGTTAATATTTTACTAGTCAAATAAGTGCATAATTGTGTGTGTGTGTGTATGTGTAAATTACTGTTTCTATGTAGGATGATTTGTTTCTTTAAAGGCACGTTATGATTCGCCCATCAAAGTCACACCTACAAATTAAGGGGCTTTTTTACAAGCCCCTTGGCCTATGGTGCGTCTCTTTCTATATGGGGGAAAAGCGACACACCGGCGGCGCAAGGGGCTTGTAAATAAGCCCCTTAGTTTTGATCAAGGTGGTATTTCCTCAATCGAATACAAGCGCATTCATGCAATGCAAATAGGAAATTTCAGAAGAAGAAAACTACAATATGATATGATTATATGAAATGCATGGGTGTACATGCCAATGTCATCTTTTTATCTACAGTAAGCTCAGTTCTTTTCAATATGCACTTCCTAGGCAATTATTACAATTTCTCAAATACCATAAAGCGTTTATTTTGCCACTGAGTGATACTACTTCTGTCTGCACATACGTTTCCCAGACTAGGATCTTTCCAATCGAAAACTCACAACCCTTGCTCCTTTGATAAGAGGGTCTTCTCGTTGTTTGCGTTCACTGTACATTCGTCCAAGCATGAGACAAGACATGACTCTGAACAAGCTTACCGTCATCGCTCTGCCCAAAACAGCAAGGGAAGATGGAGCCCAGAGCTATTCCTGCCAGAAACCACGTCCAGCGATGAGGTTGCTGTAGCATTTTCTGTCAAACTTCACTCAACATGGATCTAAAATGGAGGAAAATAAAGCCAGGGGTTATTTTGAGCGTGTGTCATGCAGTGATTTATGTCATGATGGTTTTCACACAGGGACTCCTAATGACTTCACAGTTAATCACCAGTGGCATGTGGCCATAATGAAATGGCTATTCATTAACAGAATCAATGTGGCTCTCCACAGCGTTTGATGGATATTTCGAGGCCAGATGACGCGGGTATAAAAGAAATATAAAGACATTGAAAACGACTCCACAGAAGAATCCTCGTGAACTTTTCATTCTGAATCAAAATTCAGGAAATTAGAAACATACGGCTGTGTCTTAGAGCAGAACAAAAATAACCAAGTCCCAACTGAGTCCAGCAAAATAGAATCTTCTTGACTACGGCAGAGTGGCTGTTTTGTCATGTAAATGCCTCTTTTTTTAGTATAATTTGATAGAAGCATTCAAACCTTCCAACATTAGCATTGTTTAGCAGAAATACATTGATTCTATTTTGACCCTTTGCTGTATAAAGCCAATTTATTAGCTATGAACCAAACTATGGTTATTTGGTTTGCAATTCTAACTATATAAAATCACACAATACATGACTTCACACCTTTATTTGAGCGTGGATCAAGTCTGTTTTAACTGTTAAAATACTACACTGTGCTGTCAATAGGCAAATGTGCGGGAGTACAAATATAGGGGTTTATTTACAAGCCCATTGCGTAGCTTGTGCATAATTTTTTTGACACACCGCGGCGCAGAGTGCTGACCCATATCTATGAGGCCACACAAAGCCACTTTGGGTGGCTTTCATGGCCTCGTAGACATGGAGTAAGGCCCAGCAGCTCAAGTCGCTGCGTTGCCTAACCCTGCATCAAGGAGGACTTCCATGGGCATTGTGGTGGGTGTTTCCATACAACACCCATGGATTTTGACGCATTCCCAGATTAAACCTGGGAATATGTCAAAAGCCTACGCCTCCCCAGGGGAGGTGTAACGAGGAGAGAATCTTTATTTCTCCTAATTTTTTGCTCTTTCTGTGTGTGCTGCATTCTGTAGCACACATGGAAGGAGGGAAACACCTCCATTGATTGTTTTTGTGCAGAAAGGTGTCCCTTCCTGCACAAAAACAATAATTCCCACAAAGGTTCCTGCAGTGCAACCACCATGAAAAGCTTGGTGGAGAGGAAACTCGTAATATGCTTGGTGAGACTGTGGACGTCCCACCAAGCATATTGTGGCTTCTGACTGCTGCTCTTACGTGAGGGAACAGTGGTTCCCTGGCAGAGCCGACAGTCCCAGGGAGGTCCGACTGCCTGAGTCGTTATTGGGCAGTTGGACCTCCGGTGATGCAGTGGCTGGATCCGCCGCGCCACCATGAGTTTGGCGGTTACCGGACCGCCAGGCTTGTAACAGGGCCCTAAGAGGTCATGTAGAAATTGAAGGCCCAACCACCATATGGCTGGGGCAGCAAGACACAAAATCTACCACTTCAGCAGAATTTAGAATACTCTACTGTTATGTAAGGCAATTCTACCAGTGGCTCCTGTATCATTGGTAGGAGCCATTTTAATTGATGTCCTGATTAATTTACCTGATATCGCTTAACTGATTTTCAAAAGATAGACCTCCCAAAGCAGGGTGTCCATGGAGGATATTTGAAGGCCCTTCTGTCTTGTGCTCTCAAAGTGGATGTAATGCAGCTAAATAAAATGCATGCCAGTGGGAATGGTGAGACAGTGGATTCTAATACTAGGGCAGCCACATCAATGGCATTCCCACTAGTGCCAGTTCCACATCAAGGGTTTTCCTGATGATGGCAAACAGTGGAACTACTCTTAGTAATACCAAATTCATGTACCCTCTAAGCAAGACAGGTGAGCTGTGAGGATGTCAGATGGAACAACTCTCAATTTTTGATGAATATCTTCTTACATCCTTCCTCTAATTGAGGACCTAAGAATCAAGGCAAATTAGGACTTGCAGGTTTATAATTCATTGGTCATTTTTGAGAATAAAATGATTAAGAGCCACAGAAAAATGCCTCCTTGAGACATGTTATGGCTGGTGCACATCCTATTTAATCTTAACTCATTTAATATGGGTCATCAGATTTTCGCATGTAGCATTTCGTGCGATTCCAACGAATGCAAGGCTAAAAGAAAGATGTGCCTAATACTTATTAGACACTTATTATTTCATGATTTGCATCCATAGTTTTTATGAGATTTTATTTAGATCCTTACCCGGGGGTGGGATACCCTATGCAACAGAAAATCTGCCAAGTGGGAATTTTGTTGATATTGTTTCATCAGTTGTGACAATTCTTAGATTTAGGGGCATATTATCAAGGACGGCGTTAAAAATTATCGCCGGTTTAGTGGCAGAACACTGAAAAGCCGATAATGGGCTTGATAATATGCCCGTGAGAATTCCAATAGAAGTCCCTGTTCTGGTGTGAACATGGGCTTCTATTGGAATTCTCCAGTTTTCTGCCGCTAAACCGACAATAATTTTAACACCGTCCTTGATAATATGCCCCCAAGTTCTTCACCATGTTGTCAAGATGCCAGGTAAAGAGGTATTAGGACTCAGAATCTCACTTTCAGTCAGTCAATACCTGGTTGAATTTAACACCATTTTCTGGTAAATCGTCCCCCACTTTAACATAGTATTCTAGAATGACATGCAAAGGAAGCTGCGACAGGTAAAGATATTTATCTCTATCTAGAAACGTCCAAGCAATTTATTTTCAGGCCATTGATGCGAAAAGCTTAAAAAGAACTGAACAATCAAAACGCATGTGCACATTCACGCAATCAGAACGTTTTCAACATTTCACTTAAAGGAAGCAAATAAAAGTGTAACAAGAAAAGAGATAATACAAAGATTTGAACTCAGAAAAAGACTGCTGGTATTAGGTACTTGCCTGACTGAAATACTCAAACTGCCCTTCCCTTTCTTTTTTACAGTGCTGCGTTCTTGCAAAATGGAACTCACATTCAGCTCATGCTCGTCTGCAGTTGCAATTTCACTTTTATTTAAGTTTCTGACAGTCTTTAACCTGGCAGCTATGATGCGAGGGTTTGATCTGATTCATTTTGGAAGTGCGCTCAACTGGAACTGGTGTGGAAATTGTAAATCGCTTTGTTTTCAAGAAAATATTTTAACTCTAACCACCATGTAATAAGTGTAGGTACACTGGAGAAGGCCACAACTCTTGATTTTGAAGATGTTCCACCAAAAGGGCAGAAAGAAAACATTCGCGCTGAAAATATTTCCAGTACTGTGTGTGTGTATATTTGGAAATTAACATATATGTCTGTCTTTAGCAGGTCCAAATGTATTATATTGCAAAATAAAAGTCACTAAGAATATTGGACAGTATGATGGTGTGTACATCACTTCATAAAATGTACATGTATTGGAACAGTTTTATGGTAAACTGTTTAGCACCGTAAAGAAGGAATATTCCTCCTAAGGCTAAAGCCTGGGGCAATTTATAATTAAAGAATGTCAAAGATGCTTTCATTTTTGTTTTTTACAATTGTGTTTTACATTACGAATGTATTCCTTAGAAAAAAAAAATATTTAAAGACAATGAAAAAGATTGTATATGTTACCAGTTTAGAGCAATATTGTACAAAATTGTATACAATTGAGTCAACCCTACTATAAGAACAAGACTCATAAATCTCCAAAAGAAAGGTTTATCAAAAGGAAAATTATCCTTTATACACCAAACTCCTTTTAAGCCATAATATCGCTACCTGGCATCTGCCAACATCAGACAGTACAAAAAAAACTAATCTTCCAAAAAATTTAGACCAGCTCAGAAAAACGCGACTTATGGAACCGCGTGCCATCTTGCATGCCATGTTGCAAAGGACATTGTCTAAGTATCACCATCCATTGGTCAGTACAGTATTCATGGAAAGTACTTTCACTGAATACAGTTTCACTAGAAACCATGGCACAATTAGAATAATTTAATTGGGCCTCACACACAAACGCTATTATATGTTATTAGGCAATTGAGACAGAAAGTACCCATTCACTCAAGATCGTGGTTGTGAGGTTAATTTGGTACTCCGACAGCCATTTACTGTCACCCTAATATCTTCTTAAGTGGTGGTAAATTGTTCCTAATTATTTCTTTCAGTTGCAATTGTAACTGTTACCAGAGAATGTAACTATTTCAGGCATGAGGACTTTGATAGCCATTCAGGAGCACCTGCCTCGCCAATCCTAGTCCTCTATTTAACCACACACCCAAAAGAGAGTTGCTCCCTTCAGCACTATGTTAGGGTGTGGCCACAAAGAAAAATCTGAGCACACCAGGCATTATGCCTACACATCACTGAGGCCTCCTTTTACACTTACAGTGTAAAAATGTTAGATTTCTTTCCTACACATCCTTTTATATACTAAACTACCAGTTTTTGAAGAAAGCAGTGTCATAATATTTTTCACTTTCAAACCTATGACTTTGGGCCCTACTGTGGAGAACTGTGGAGAAGTGTGGCTCAATGATTAGAGCGGCAGACCCTGATGCAGAGGTCTTGCCTGGGACCAGGGTTCAATTCCCTGCCTCGGCGGGTCTTGGGCTCAAAATTCCACGGACCTGATAATTCTCGCCTCGGTGCCTATTCCAATCATGGAGTCCCACTCTGCAACTCTGGGCAATAGCTTGCTTAATCTCCACAACGGCCCCCACAATGCTACGGATGCCTGGCCTCCACCTTGGGGGTGCCCAGGAGTGGACGCCTCACAGGGAAAGCCAGGATGGGTTCCACAGCGGTATTCGTACAAGCGCCTTGAGACCCTTGCGGGTGAGTAGTGTGCTATACAAGTATCAATATATATATATACTGTACTGTTCCTATTCGCCATCCAGGGATGTGCATATTTTACACCGACTGGTTTGTTAATGGGAATGCAATTTGTGATGTAACCTATGTACTAATAGGCCAGATTGCATAGTGTTAATTTGCTTGTGGTTGACAAATTGCCTGGCTAAGGAATATTAATCAGGCAGGTCGTATTTTTTAACTCCCTGTGATTGCCTGTTTATGAAGGGATGGGAGACAGCAGTCCCTGCATTTGCATTCACCAAAGGCAGGCATTCTTTTAAGAGCAGCCACTGATCTTTAGAAGGACTTGTGCTGTCGTTAAAGAAGAATGGTGAAGGCCACTGTCAAGATTCCAACAGGAACAGTTTTCCCCTTCTGAATGAGATACCATCCCCTTTCAGGAGTTTTTAGCTGACTAATAGATACATATCATAGAGAATTGCAAATAAGAGGGGACACTCCTGTCACCCAATGTCCTAGTTGCGATTCGGTTTCAGGTGGTAAACCCATTTTGTGGGTTGGAAGTGATTTTCTGAAAATCGGAAAATAGGTTTAATAGAAATCTAAAGACCATTTTGTCATCACAAAAGCTATGGTCTTATGAGTCACAATGATTTCGACCACAAAATATCTTGGTACAGAAGACTCTTGGCTCTTTTGTATTAGTAGGTGAAGGACAAGCACATTTCAATGGATATTCTGCAGTGAAGCTGTGGAACAAACATATAGCTTTCCTTCCCCTTTAAAGAGACCAGTAGCACAAAATTCTCTATATACATTCATGGCTAAGACACCCACATTTACTCTCAGGAACATAACCAATATCAAGTGTTGACCATCACCAGGAGAACAAGCTAACATATTTTACAGACTTTTCTATTGGGGAATGATCAATTAAAACATTCCTTTTCTCTGTTCACCATGGATTGCCCCTGGAGCATGACAGTCATTGAAAAACTAGGGTTTGTCTTCAACATCAAAATAAAGATGAGCAGTTGCCTTGAGCTATACCTAGACATGCAGAATGTTACTGTAAAGTCATTAATCATTCAGAAATTCTTAAAGGTATAGCCTTTGAAGTGGGACCAAACGCTTATAGTCTATTATACACTTTGTGGATTTACTGAGAGTAACTCAGATAAAGTATTCAAGAAAGAATGAAGCATAACAGAAACTGTCTTGATTTGCCCTGAGGCCCCTATTAGCAGTGTCCCAGTGTTTGGTGTATTTACTGCATCTGGCAAATGATGATACCCTGTGGTATTTTATTGTTATGTTATGTTATGTTAGATAGTTTGTAAAGCGCATGAATCACCCCCGAAGGGGTCTCTCAGCGCTGGCAGAACTGTGCGTGGATGATGTAGAGATGTCATTCTGTAAAAAGGGTGGTCTTTAGTATCTTTCTGAACCCAAGGTAGTCAGAGCACTGTCTGAGCGGGAGGGAAAGCTGATTCCAGACCAACGGTGCTTGGTAGGAGAAGGATCTACCTCCTAACCGTGCTCTCTTTATCCTCGGAATGAGTAGCAGAGATTTAGAGCCTGATCTCAGGTCACGGTTGGGAATGTATTGGAGGAGCCTATCAACCAGGTAAGGAGGTCCGGGGCCCCACAGTGCTTTATGAGTTAAGCAACAGAGCTTAAATTTAACTCGTTTCCTCACCGGCAACCAGTGCAGTCGCCGAAGCAGCAGGAGAGAGGCTGATCTGCCAGGAGCTTTGGTAACCAGTCGTGCTGCGGTGTTTTGCACCACTTGCAGACGGCTAAGGGCAGATTCATTAGCGGCGACCATAAGGGCGTTACAGTAATCCAGTTTATTTAATACCAGAGCCTGAACAAGTGTCTTGCGAAAAGAGTCCGGGAGATAGGGAAGAGCTTTCCTCAGAAGGCGCAGTGTAAAGAAGCATGCACTGACGGTATGAGAAACATGATCCTTCATAGACATAGCCTGATCGAAGCGGACACCAAGGTTTTTTACTGTAAGTTTAGGCAAAGGTGCGGGCCAAGCTCAGTTGGCCACCAAGTTGGTGACCACATACTAGGGGCATCTCCATAGAGGATGATCTCCGTTTTGCTGGCATTCAGCTGCAGGAAGTTTTCACTCATCCACTCCGAAATGGCCAGCATACCTTGGGAGAAACATGATTGGGCAGTCAGTGAAGATTTATCAAAAGGGAAGATAAGTTGGGTATCATCCGCATGGGATATGGGGATGAACCCAAGGGATCTTAAAAGAGAAGCAAGGGGTGCCACATAGATGTTAAACAACGTTGGGCTCAAACAAGAGCCCTGTGGCATGCCCTTGGTCAGGCATTCGGTGGTGGAGCGAAAAGGGCCTAGGTTAAGGGTTTGTGTGCGGTTAGTAAGGAAGCTATTATTATTCTGATAAACATCTTCAACTACAGGTTTCTTCTTAATAATGGGGAATAGATCGAGTGACTCGGTAATTAGCAGGCATTTTTCTCCAGCTGTATTTTGACAGATTTCATGTGATGAAACTAACTTTGAAAAAAAGTTGTGAGGGTGATTATCCATTAGTTTTTTTCTACAATGACATCTATCACACACATATTAGATTGCCCCAAACTACTTGTACTGAGGTCCTAAGAATTGCAGCAACATTATTGTTCAAGTTCTACATAGGTGTGAGAAGGAGTTTGGTAAATGATGTTTTAGTCCAGCATAACTTGTGGCCCACGTGTTAAAAAAATGATGTCTTTACATGGCTTGCATAGCAGGAAGACACCATCTATATACTGAGAAGCAGTGAAAGTGGTGATGTTTAAAGTACTGATTCCACAAAAGAAATTAGGTTACCAGCTCAGATAAAATGTTTTTGTTTACATAGCTTGTGCATATGGCATGTTGGAATTCCCAAAGAATTCAGGTCGACTTAGCTTCAGCCAAACTACAAATTCCCGAGACAAACTTGCATTTTGATATATGTTTCTGCCTTTTTCCTAGATAATGAAAGTGTCTTACTTTGTGGAGCCCTACTGAGATACAGCATTCAGTCATGAGAGAATTCCTAGCTCCAAAAAGAGGCTAAAGGTAAAACTTGGGACAGGGACAAACTGTCAAGTTAGCATGATGGAGAAGGGATCTCAGAGGTTACAGATTTCAGCCTGTTGCAAAGTGAAAGTATTGTGTGGTATGGCAGGAGTGCCTTACCATGTAATACTAGCATAATACACAAAGATAGACCCTTCTCTCAGTCCTGGTAGAGTGGCAAAGAGCAGGCAGGCTTCTTGGAGGAACATGTTTTAAGCAGTTCACATCACCAACATGGACAAGAAGTAATTAACACGACTCAAGAGAAATAGGACACCAATTTTTAAAATTAGCTCAGATTTTTATATATGTTTAGACACCAAAATGAAATCAATACATACAGTATAACTGGAG
Source organism: Triturus cristatus (assembly GCF_964204655.1). NCBI lineage: Eukaryota > Metazoa > Chordata > Amphibia > Caudata > Salamandridae > Triturus > Triturus cristatus. The sequence goes on from NC_140580.1 coordinate 417,750,151, forward strand.
GTATCAATTTCAAAGCATTAAATAAATTAGTACTTTGCAATGTGAAAATATTAACATTGCGGTCAATGGGAAAAACACCTATATGCAATTGGTTACTTACAGAGTAAGTTCAGTGGAACCCACTTGGAGTTAAGATGGTATGGGTTGCTAGACCAGTTCACAACAGCTAGAACAATTTTACCTGGCTCAGGGGAGCGGGGTGCAGAGGTGCACTTTAGCTGTTAAACTGAGCTGTCTCGCTGTGTTGAAATGGTTACCTTTGCAAAAAGGTACTTGCAGGGTGAGTTGAGCAAATCCATTTGGAGCTGGTGTATCCAGGCAGATCTGATCTACCTGGCTCACGGGACTCAGGAGCAGAGGTGCTCTTGGCTATCCATAGTGCTGAACTGGATCTCAGGGTGCAAAAACATTTGTCGTGTTGAGGTAGACACCTCCTGCATAGCTAATTTCCCTCCTGCCTGTGAAAAAAGTGCCTGGGTCAGGGGGAGGCATTGTCCCTGAGTAGAGGACAAGTTCCCTTGTCCAGTGGCACCAGTGAAGCCTTTGAGGCTCACCGGCCAAAAAGTCTAATCACTAGCCATCCTGTGTGGGTGGAGGTGACACCTCCTGCTCACACAGATGTTTGTCTCTGGCCTCTGGGAGTTGCACACACTCCCCAGCATGAGCTCAGATGTCTGTCTTGGTGGCAAACCTTTGAAAAAGCCCAGCAAGGCATGAGAACGCTGGGTTAACTAGTTTGACACTGTCTAAAGTGCCACCTATGTACATGCTGCTTAAACCTTGACACCACCATTGTGTCGGGGGTTAAAAAGAATGGTGTTTGACACCAAACCTGAAAGAAATCATCTGGGCCATCATGTAGCTGTGCATATAGGTAATGCCCATTTGCCAAACCATGCTATCTGATGGACCGCCGATCACTTGCAGGAGAATAACATTTAGAATGTTATCACAGGGCAATTATGCTTGCAAATATATTACCACACGTCTTATACTGCACCCTTTCTCCTGTGCTATAGGAGGCCTGCCTTAGTGGTGAGTGACATATATTAGATGCATTGAGGTGACCCTGCCACACATGGTGTGTGCAGGATCGAACTTGAGCAGGCGAGCTGCTCGTGCAGGGCTGACATATCCAATCTGCTGAATTCAGTTTTACCCGGGTCACTCAGGGTGGCATAATAAGTGCTGCAGCCCTTGTACCCTGTACATCCCTGTCCTGGGTACCTCTGGTACCATATGCTAGGGCCTTATTGGGGTGAAAAAGTACTTGCCAATTGGGTGCACTAATTCACATTACAATTTAAGGGAAATAGCACTGTCGCTGGTGCCTGGTTAGCTGGACCTAGCACACTTTCACATCCATTACCACACCATCTAGCAGGCAAAAAGTGTGGGGGTGACCATCCAAAAATTGCACTTTTCAATACTGCCTTTGATATAAAAACTGAAGGTTTCAGTGGAAGCCTAATCTGAATGCAATATATGAAACCCTCACTGACCACAGCATCCTGCTTTGGAAGACTTGAGGTGGTTGCCCTAATCTATTTTTCTTCTAATTCATGTCATTTTTTACTCAAGCTGGACCAATAATTTTATTGAATTGTCTCTTGACTCATGTAATTTTCGTCATGTTAAAATATTTAACATGTGTGTACCTGTGGAAGAAATGGCTGATTTAGGCTGTAGCAGCCAGGGACTAAGATCAAGTGTGGTCAATAAAAATATAATGTTTATTTTATTTAGAGTTTGGTAGACAAGGTACTCTACCACAAATGTGGTGGAGTACCCTGTTGCCAAACTCATAGCCCACATGGTCTATTTAGAGTTGGTGGATCTGTCATGTTTCTGCTGGCAGAGTAGCCACTGACTTGACCAGTCAAAACCTTTAGATGATGGCCTGAGTGACAGTGGGTGGTTGGTCAAACGACCTCAAACCCTCCGCCCTATTTTGGACAGATATTTTGAAGTCCTTTTTTACCTGGTTGGGACTACCAGGGAAAGCCTGCCAATTCTGAACAGCAGGGCCGGACTGGGAACCAAAACCGGCCCTGGTACAGTGCTCGACCAACCCCCGGGGCTTGGGGGTGTCGCCGAACTCTTTGCCAGGGCCGGTTTTTGACCGATTTTGTTACAGGGCTGATTTTGCAGCCGTGACAAAAACGGCCCCCAGGGGCCCAAAACCGGCTCCCACCCATGCGGCACACCCGGGGATTGCTCGGTGCCCGCTATGACCAGTCCAGCCCTGCTGAACAGTAAAACAAACAAATAACCCAGACACTAGCAAAAAGGCATGTCGGAGACATTTATTTTTTGATTTTCAAAAACAAACTACCACTTTGAGAGTTTGTATTTCAAAATGACAACATTTTGTCATGCAGTCACATTGAATAGGGCTCGACACGAAAACACGCACAAGCCCTGAACTGTTGCCGGTGGATGAAGTCAGGAACTGAGCGGGAGCAGTGAGGGTTTCATCGGCGTCCTGTGAGCGACCCGTTTCCTGTTTGCCACTCCTTCCCTTCTCATCCACGGAGAGAGGCTGTTGCCTCTCAGCTGTCCCCGCTTGCCTTAAAAAACGAGCACGGTTGCTCATTTGGATTTTCCTTGTTCTCCTAGGGAAGAGGCCGTAGCCTCTCAGCGGTTCCCGCTGATTAGAGCGCTGACACTGCCTGGACTTCTATTTGTATTTCTTTCCCTGCCTGAAGGTTGAGGTGGGGAGCCTCTTCATTGTCGCTCAGGACTTCACATTAAAAGCAGTGAGATAAAGCCGATTAGGCTACATTTGGCTCATTTGTGCTTCAACAACTACGTTATTTTGTTTTGGCAATACTGCTCATCTCCAAGGAAAGCTGGGAGTATTTTTCTTTTTTTTCTTTATTCCGGAGCCGTAATGTTGCAAGACTTTGTTTGAGGTATTTACCCATGTGTCCTGTCTGGATTAAAACCTATTTTTGACTTGTATTGCCACAACTGCGGTAATACTTGGAAGGTCTTGAGGAAGCGGCACCAGAGACCGCTAATGCACCGGGGACTACAACTCCCAGCACCAGCGCTGCGGAGGCCACTCTGAAAAGCAAGGCACTGACCCGTGGCGCGGGACGTGTGCGGGGATGCTTCCGGGCCAAGGGCGGGCCCGTCCATACCCGGAAGAAGCTGGGCTGGGCCTCCCCTCTAACACCCAGAACATCGGGTAAGGTAAAGTGCCCAACTAAGATTTACCCTGTGTTTACCTGAGATTATCAGCCATGAATAGTTTTTAAAGCCTGCTTGCCCTCACGTCACTGACTGTGTACACTGGGACTATACTACAGTTCATACCACAGTTTATAGCAGCAAGCAGGGATGAGTAAATGAGGTGAAAAAAGCTTAGTGGGGACTCTGGACTCTTTTCTAACCTGGGCTATCACAGTTCGGGCACATGAAATTGAATTAACAGAACACCGATTATCGTTGGAACCCCTAAACCACAAGAGACTATCATTGGGTGGGTCAGAGCCTAATATCATCCTATGCGAAACCCCGCCACTAGATAGGGGTAAAGAAGATACTGTAAGCACGGGAATTATACCCCACGAAGCGTCTGTGGGTGGTACCCAACAAAGAGTTTCCTCGAGGGTGGCAGCCACGAAAAAACCTGTGAAGACTAACACGGATGTTCTACAAAAGAGAAAGAGGGGTGAGGGGCCGCAGAGACAGAAATCAGCAAAAGCACCGAGGACAAACAAACATGATGGGGGAGTAACTCTAGAAGTGACTCAGCAAGATTTAATGGGCACAGAAATAGCAGACCTCACCCCTTGCCCCGCGATGCCTGAAATAATGTGACAGAGACTTGAAACACATGTCTGTACTATGTTAAAACCTATCTTCCTGAAATTAACTCAGATAGAGGAAAAACTAACTGCATTTGAACGCCAAGTCACAGATAACTGATGCGCGTTAGAGGCAGCATTAACACAGTTTGGTCAAAAAATAGACAGACAGCCCCCAATAGCTCAGGAGAGGCCCAGAATTGCTCCCAGTATAACTCCATTAATCCATAATTCTGAAACGATAAATAGGGATCAACAGACAAGATATAATCAGGAAGGATTAACAACAAATATACCACAAGGTACATATTCCCATAAGGTTAGCAGCAATACGGGGCTTTCAACTTCCAATAAAACGACCGAACCAGGTGAAAATAGAACTCAGGAAGTGGTGAACTCTAATACAGCACCTAGGGGGCAAAACAGTACATGGACAGGTCTGGGCAGTCATAAAGAAATGAGACTGGGCTTGATCAGACAGCTGACTGATGTACAAACCCTTCACCTACCCCCAGCAGCTGCACCTTTGGTGATAATTTTGGGGAATGTGCCACCACTGAGAAAGGGGCAGTTAGAATCAACACCCCAACTAATGTCCAAAACGCTACATTGGCTAACTCAAAATCTGGAGGTGGTGGGGGGCACAGGCAAGATTATTGCAAGCCAGATGATTATGGCGAAAAGTTTACATTGGGTGGGTCCAGCCAGGAAAGAATTATCAGGAGACTGTGTGGTTTTAAATTTTAAAAATGAATCTGTTGTTGGCTTTCTCCTGGAGCAACTGGGCAATGATTATATCAAAAATTAATGTATCATCGCTTTACTATTGGGCTTTTTTTATAAACCCTCCTTTCCACTTAGTTCAACGAGTCACCCATGGCCCAGGGAAGAACAATGGGGGGGTACCCCCAGGGGAAATAGCAAGATCATGGACTGGAGGTTTAAGAACAGATATGCTCCCCTGTCTGACCTTGATGCTTGTGACTGACTATACCCAGCACTCACATATTCACAGCCATGTAATGAAGGGCAATGTTCACCTAGTCAGGTTAATAGTGTGAGTCCACAATCATCCCTCACAAAAAAGGAGAGTAAAAGAAATGTCTTGAATATAGCCTCATGGAATGTGGCTGGTATCGCACATAAATTGAGTGATACCAATTGGTTAAAGACATGGCAGGATCAGGAAATAGCATGTTTCCAGGAAACATGGGCCACGGAACCTGTATTTATAAATGGCTACCGATCCTTCCATACCCAGGCAATCCCATCCATCTCAGGGAGGGCAAAGGGGGAATCTTGACCCTAATAAGGAACGATGTACCAATGAAGGTAAAGACAAAATCATAACCCAATCAAAATTTTCACATTTTGACACTGGAGATATACCAGGAAGGGGTATGGGTTCTGATCAATTTTTATAATAACAGATTTGGACCAAAGATGCATACGATCGTGGGGGAAGTTGACAAAGCAATCTCATAGATTATCAGTAATAACAAGACTTCTAATGTTGACATCATATGGTTTGGTGACTTTAACATTCACACCTGTAATTACAAAAATTTGACAGTATGCGGGGTAGAGGACATGAGGGGGAATCCTATATATCACTTCTTACTTAGTGAATATGGTAATGGTCTAAATAAGCTAATGGCCTCATTAAACATAGAAATAATCTTTGATCGAGATCCTAAAACAGATAGTCTCCCGAGTTCCTTTTTACGTAATGGGGCGGTATCCACGATAGATTACATACTTATGACTCATTCATTAGCTGAGAGGGCTGTAAGGTTATGTAATTCCTTCACGACATATAGTGTCTGCGCTATGGTTTCTATGGAGCTCAGGGTATTAACATCTGAGGGACAACCTCGTAGAAACATTGAAATGCCAATTGTGTCCAGGAAAAACGGGATACAGCTTAAATGGGCCCATATCGATGCAGCGAAGCTCGTCCCTGAACTTATATTTAACACACAAGTTGACATCCACTTATGTCTAGACCCGGAAGCAGAGGCAGGGACAGGGGTCCCAGCCTTTTGTAATATCCTAACAAAAATAAAATCGGCCCTAACTAAAATTAAAACCTCAAATAGTGGGAAAGGCAGGGGCTGGTTTAATTCCCCTTGCACAAAAGCTAGAAAGGCACTGCTGTTTGCCTTAAAAGTTAAGATTAGGAACTATGATCATAGAAGAATGCTCCGGGCTTCATATAAAACGGCAAGGTAAATAAGAGAGAAAGAAATTAGGGATGACCTATGGGCTGATTTGGAAAAAGCAGCCTGTTCTGGAAACAGCTTTGAATTCTGGAAAATAGTTAATGCAACTTATTTTAAAACCCCTACTGACCCTACTGCGGATGTAAACGTTGATGAGGAGTCGTGGGTCACTCATTATGAGAACATTTTCTCCTCAAATCTTGATATTAATAACCACCAGGAAACGTCTTATGTACCAATATCTTTCTCACTAAATAAAGTAAAGATGGCACTGAATTCATGTAGTGCAGGAAAGGTCCCAGGTCCGGATGGAGTTCCAATCGATTTCTTCCAAACTAACCCCGACCTGTGGATCCCACTCTTAACTAATGTCCTAAATAACATAGCTTTGATAGGCCCGCCCCCCTCGTGGTCTTCGGGGGTTATTGTACCCATTTATAAAAAAGGGGATAGGGCTGTCCCTAAAAATTACAGACCAATATCCCTGCTGGATACAACATCAAAGCTTATGGGCCATCTCCTCCTCTCTAGATTAGAGAGCTGGGCCTCAGCAAATAAGAACTTGATCCAGGCACAGTATGTCTTCCAGCAGGGGAGGGGCACTGTGGATCAATGCTTGAATTTAGCATTTACCATTGAAAAATACACCAATATGAAAGATGACAAACTATACATGGCATTCATGGACCTGGGCGCGGCTTTCAACTGCGTGGCCCATGATAAATTATGGGACATAATGGAGATGATGGGGGTTGAACCCTCTATTTTAAATTTCATTAGGCAATTGTATGTACATGCAACGGCCTCAGTGCGTTATACTAAATCACGCAGCCCATTGAGTTTGTCTAGCAATCTCAATGTAACCAGGCCTGCGAAATGAAATGTTTTATCTATTTTTATCTTTTATGTATTCTCATCTTAGTCTAGGATTGCGAAGACATATTTGGAATTTTAAATGATAATATTTTGTAATAATATCTTTTTATAGATGTATTTATATGTGCTTTTATGGTTATTTTTTAATATGACCGAATAAAGATGATGATGTTGATGATGAATAGGGCTCCCCCTCAATGAGGCCTACGTGCCTTCAGAGGAGTCACTGTGGCAGCAACTCCTCTGGAGGAACAGAGATCCACGTTAAACAAATGGAAATGTATTAATACATTGCTCTGTAGGCCACCAAAGCAATAGAATACATTCCTTCTCTGGCCTGGCAGAAAAAAGGTTATCGTTCGGCAAAGTCAAAATAAGTCTTTATGTGTTTACCTAGCACGTTACTTGTACGTGAATTTGTCAAAACTCTTCTCCCAATCTATTAATCTCGAACTTCACAATACGCAGTATGCCTAATGTTATGATTCTTCTTATACATGTTTGCTCTTATTTGAGGTTTAGCTGCCACACAGTATCTCACACACTAACTATGTACACACATTCAACTATATGCAAATGAATATGCAAATGACTCTAAGATTTGGTTGTTTTAGGGTTCTGAGGGGACTTCCTTGATGGCTTGCAGATATATTATCTAACATAGATTGAACGCTCCATTATTAGAATATGTGTTCCCAGTATTAAATTGGAGCTACATTATGTACATTTACATCATTTTGGTCTAGTGTGTGTGGTGTCTGCATCACTGAAGCACTAATGCAGCACGTGAAACTGTATTATATGGATTATAACCTATCGCACTGCAATTCATCTAAGGTGCACTAACCCTATCACACTAAAGTGCACCATGAAGCATTGACCAACCATGTCATATTGCATCTTCAGGACACTGACCATCAGTGCTGTGCTGCATTGCATTCTGGGGACAGTCATCCACTGTATTCAGCCAATTGTTTTTGAAGATGGGATGCACAAGGTTCACTGCGGACACTGGCAGCTCACCACGCCCCGAAAGGGGACTCTAACTTGTTCCAGATGGCTTACATACAACTGGAGATATCTCGAAGCTGTGCAAGCATCCAGACCCTAACCTATATGTTGTCCAGATACATCTTTCCCTGCATTGGCCCTGTGAAAAGATCACGTTTATCTACTGCTGCGATTCTGGCCTCCTAGTGATTCCATCCATAGGAAGAGCCAATCTTCCTTTGAGACTTTTTCAGGCTGAGGTTTACCATCATCATCATCTCCATCATCTTTGCATTGTCTGACTCCAAGATTTACTTTTAGTCTCCTGAAAACACAGATACTGCTTGTGAAATCGATTTAAGGACAACAAACCCATTTGTGCAGGGGAGTCGGAAAGTCTAAGAATCAGGAATAATTATTGCCCTAAAGCCCATGGGAAAATCTTCAGCGAAAACTCTCCCTACAAAAGATGGAACGTGCATAGGAGAAACTGTGTCGAAGAGTAGACATTGTCTTAAAGAAACAAGACATCCACAGACTTTCTGAGCAACTATTAAAATTATTATGAATTGTGTGCAATATAAGCACAACAAACATAAATGCCAATTCCTTAGAGTGAGTCAGCCAGGATGTGAGTCAGCGTTGCAGCCACGCAATGTAAACCTTTATTTACAGATGTCAGCGCTGGAGTGATAATTATACCACTGTGAGCACTACAGTAAAAATCAAACATAGATAATGGAATGACGAACCTAGAGAAGAATGCTTTCCTTTGTAACTAAAATGTAAGGTTAGGAATCGATCACTAAATTATAATGTCTTTTTTCATAATTCCCTTGCAACATCACCATGAAAGGACTTTGTCGTATTTCTGCGGTTCTAACATATATTTAAGGGAACTGGTTTTCTGTAGCTCCGCTGCAGTCAAAATCATTTCCACAACTATAGCTCGACCCCAAACTATTTTAGTTTATTAATATTTCACCAGGAGCATGACCTCAAAATGTTGACATACATTGCTGTCTAGTCTGAAATACAAATGTAGCACATTGCACAACTTGAAACCAGGAGGCATATTAGCACTTCATGACTACATCCAGTAACTAGGAAACAACTCAGGCCTATCTGCTGCCAAACCTCTAGCGATGAAAAGAGGCGATTCCTTTTTCTCTAATTACTCCCTGGCAGACTCGTTTTATTCCTGTAATATTTGTTGGCATTCCATTCCAATGATACCACTGAATTCTTAAGAGACCACTCGTTGTGGCTCACATCAAGGTATTCTGATATATGTATATGCATTGGCAGCAAGTGTTGTTTTTGTCCGCACATATCTTACTGCCTCCTGCTAATGAGGAAGATTTCCTATCATTTTTTTGCGAAATAATATTGTAAAATGACACCAAGATTTTGGGCACGATATCATTTCTCTGCATAGGTAGCGAACAGCCGCTGCAGGTAAGAGCGGTGGGGCAGTGGGGCTGGCTGGGGGGCTTTTGAGAGACGACCACGCAGGAAAATTAGGGGCATATCAACAAGGGCTTTATCTCTGCTTTTTTGGCTTTAAAAGCCAAAAAAGCAGAGATAAAACTAGCACCCTATCAACAACAGGGTGCTAACATGCAAATTTGCATGTTAGCACCCATTTACTCTACGCTTCCACTTGCATCTCTAATGAGATGCAAAGGGGGCGTTCCAGAGTATAATAATAGGAGAAATGTCGCTAAGCGACATTTCTCCTATTATCAAGAATATCGCTAACACTGTTAGAGACAAAAAAAGCAGCGCTAACCGCGGTTAACGCTGCTTTTTTACGTCTGGTATTTTTCTGACTTAGCCATGATATCCTATGGAAGGAGGATATCATGGCTAAGTTCGTGAGTCCATATCAACAAGCTAACGTGAGATTATCGCTGGGTTTCCAGCGATAATCTCATGTTAGCCACTTAGCGTGAGGATTTTTATCGCTATTGAGATAAGCGTTGCTAATAGCACGCTATCTCAGTGATAAAAATCAACGCTAGCCGGCGATAATTATCCTCACGCTAAGAGCGCTGAGCGATAATTATCGCCGGGTGTTGCTGATACGCCCCTTGATGTCATCTTCAAAATCCCCCCCCCCCCAGCTGGCCTCCCCGCTCTTACCTGCAGCGGCCGCAGCTGGTAGCAAACATGATCTTCTGGACCTGACTGATCCCATCGCATGGGAGACCAAAAGGAAAGTCCTATCTCCCATGTGTGCTAACTACACACTTCTGGATTGCATTAAATGCTATACTAAGCTCAAGACGCTTTCAGAAACATAGGGGCATATCAGCAAGCTGGCGATAAAAAATTATTGCAGCTTTAGCGTCCGTTATCGGACGAAAAGCGGCGATAATTTTATCGCTTAATCAGCAAGTCACGCTAACGCGTGATTCCTTGTTTTAGCTCCCTTTCCCATAATGCCCACCTTTGCATCTCTAATGAGATGCAAAGTGGGCGTTGCGTCCCAAAATAACTGGAGAAATGTCGCTAATCGACATTTCTCCAATTATCAAGGGAATCGCTAACAGGCATAGGAAAGAAAAGTAGCGCTAACCACAGTTAACGCTACTTTCCTTACGCCTGCTTTCACCCTGACTTAGCCATTATATCCAATGCAGGGTGGATATAATGGCTAAGTATGCCCTGTCTTATCAGCAAGCTAACGCCAAAATGTGTGTGATTATCGCTGGATTTCCAGCGCTAATCTCACTTTTGGCTGTTAGCGTGAGGAATTTTATCGCTTTTGAGATAAGCGTTGCTGATAGCACGCTATCTCAGCGATAAAATTCCACATTAGCCGGCGATAATTATCCTAGCGCTAAGTGCACTTAGCGATAATTATTGCCGGCCCTTGCTGATATGTCCCATAGTCTTATTCTGTTAACAGTTAATAGGAAATCATTGTCCTGCTGGAATGTCATTTATCTAGTGCCTCAAGCTGATATCATTCTGACCACATTTGTCCTCCGACATCAGGCTGTTCCTCAGACACATTCCTGACTAAGGGCCTGATTTGGTGAAGGGTTACTCCATCACAAACATGCCAGATATTTCTTTCACCCCATTAATAGTGCTGTAGGATACAGTAAACTTGTAATAAGATGAGGGGATATTTATCACTTATAGATAGAATAATCCATCCACCAAACTCTAAATTAGGCCCGAAATCTGATCACCACATCTACTTGACCAATTTAGTAAATGTCTCTTCGTCCCAGCATAGAGTATTTAGCTAACTAAACATTGACCAGCACCACCTCTGCCTGAAAAAGGCACTGTGCACCCATGTAAACTTAATAACTACGAACCTATAACTGGTCTACCTTTTAGAAATTAATTTAGTGTGGAAACATGTTTGGGATTTATTTCATTCTAATTTAAGAAACACATTACTGAAAATAATCAAAATCATATATATTGCTAGTGATGCACTCCGCTTCTTGGAAAACGTGAAATCAATCCTCAACTTTCTTAATTTGTTTGCACCTTTCAATATGCTAGATCATGGAATCCTCTTTGACTCCATTCAGAGTCATCTAACAACTGTGCATGACCAACTTGGCAAACCTCTGAATTCTAGTGGAATAGCCCACCAACTCAGAATAAGATTCCAGACCTTTGAACCCCCCCACACCAGGCCAAGTTACATATTCTGCTATCTAGCAACAGGATCAAAGGCCTCCCCTCACAATAGAAAAATGAACATTGTTTGACCCAGTTTCTCAGAAAAGAAATCTGCATCTGAAAATTAACTTGGACCACTGTACCTGGGCCGGGACAGCCCAGGCCCACTGGAATAAAGAGGGATGGACAGACAACTTGAGCTAACACAGGAGGGGCTCACCTTTAAAGTTTTGGTAGGAATAGCTCAGACAGATGTGTCAGTTAGAGGCAGAGCTCAGGCTCTCAGAGAAGCTCTATCAACAGACAACTTGAGGTTGTCATACTGGATTGTCCCAGAATGCTGTGTAGGAGTGTTGGGACAGGGTGAAATGCTGACGTGGTAACCTAGGACTGGGCAGTGGGGCCTGCCATTTACAACTTTCTGCCTCCATTTAAAAATCCATGCAGAAAGGAGAGAGAGAGAGGGGAAGACACTAGACCTGGGAGAGACAACAGCAAGATAATGCATAGCTGGAAGGAGAAACCACCTGATAAAACTGCAAGGATGGACTGAAGCATTTTAATTCCAGCTGACCACCAGGACTAGATTGGGTCACATCAGGACCAGTGTTGCTAGTCACCTTATACACCCTGAGGAGCAGTTGGGGGAATGGACCTGTAGGGAGACCCAGGAGATTTCCCGGGGGCTTCTTTTGACTGGTCCTTGACACATAAGTGCCCAGATGCGATGCGGTGCACGCAACGAAATTTGTTTTATTAATTTATATGTTAACTTACCTGTAAACCTCCGTAATCCATAGTTTACTACCCCCCACCGTGCCCCTCCCCCTCCCCACATCACCGCCCTGCAGCTACTCCTACTACCGACCGCGGCTGCAACAAGGGACTCCTCCAGGCCTAAATGGAGTCACCAGGTGGGGATGGCTCATTTCAAAACGCAGTAGTAAATTGTGTAATATTCTCAGTACATATCAAAACTGTGACTTCCAGCCGAAGTACACGGTGGCTAAACGAATCAGCCTCAATGTGATCTCAGTGTAAACTTGTAATGAATGAAAGAAGCACTTGAGAATTATCATTGTAAATTGAAGATGTCCACAAGTAAAAGTTTCCTCACAATTTAATGCTATCTTAATAATATAATTCTACCTTTTTAATTAGGTAGGTGCAAGCAAATCAAAACTTTTTTATTGGGTGAAATGTGGCGTGGATCTGTTACATGGGTTCATCAGGCAGTCGAATTAAAACTCCAATCAAAGAGAGGAAGACATTACCTTTCCAAGTTAAAATGAGTGTTGTCCACTGTGTTATAAGAAAGCCTGGAGAAATAAATTGTGAATGTAAGACTTACTGGGGAAACTTCAAGGGATCTCTTGTACTTAATCCGTCTGCTTTTGATATTTGCTTTGTATCTCATAGCTAACTGGTGGGACCAGCCTATTGTGCTCCTATAGCAAATGCAAGTGCGCCACTACAGTGGAATGCTGGAAGATATCATTCTCATACCGAGTCCCAGATTTGCTAAACTTTGACACAAAGTAGCACAGTAGGTTGCTGCGCTGCACTTTATCAAAGAGAGAGAGCAGAAATGCACCATAGCTTTTAAGCTACAGCGCAGTTCTGCTCTCTCATAGTGATGGTGCACTTCTTGCTGCCTAGCTCTATTGCAGGCACCCTTGCACCATGATGCAAGATTGCCTACACTGTGGTTGGTCAGAATAGGTTTTGAGCAGCAAGGGATACCTGAAGACCCAAAAATAACTCTTAAAGGCTTATTCCTGTATGCATGTGTACTTCAGAAACTCAGCATATATGTCAGCAGGAAGGAACACCTCATTAAGCCTTGGATAGGCACACTATTTTGGCACAAATCCATGTTTACTGACTTCAGTAAATTAAGTCTTGCATTAAAATACATGGGTGAATGCAGTGGATCTCCATGCTCACCTGTTTAACACCTCCACATCACAACGTATCGCAAGGCAGTGCTATGTGCAGCATTGTATTCCTTCTGGGATACAATCCCATGCAAAGCAACTCAAATCTTGATTTTGGAGACTTGGTAAATCTCAAAATGGATTTTGCATCAGAGATGTGTAAAATAAAAAGTGGCACAATTGTGCTGCAAAATCTATTTACATCTGGGCCTAAGTTCTTAGAAAGCTGCTCCAGGAGGTCCCACCTTATTTTGCACCTCCTCATCAACATACTTTAATCTCAGAGGAAGGGGAAATGTTTTGTAGAGCCCGGAATGTTGAAGGATCTTTTCCATTTGTACTTATCTTCCTAGTCCTTACATAAATGGGATATTTCAATCTGGGCTGGCCTTAGCGCTGGTGGCACCTGGTGTGACATTCTTTTTTGCTCCCCCCTTCCAAAGACCTCCTACTCAGATTCCCTCACTACCACCTGGCAAAACTGCCCCTCATCTCTCCATAGCCCCTCTGTCACATACATTTCATTTGTTTTGAAGCGCTGGAAAAGGCTGGCTTTACTAACTCACTCAGCTATCCACATAGAATACAGATCTGCTCTGTGCAGCAGCAGGCATATTAAACCTCTACGCTACGTTATGGTGAGTCAACACTAGAACCCTAGACAAAACTCCGATCTCTCTTGCTCGCGGGAACATTAATCACAAGAGTTAATTACCCATACAGTTCTCAGATATGGGCCATTTGCCTTGAAATTTTGTGTGAGCATGAAGCACCCTTTGCCAAATAAGACACATACACGCAAAGGGTGAATATGAAGGGCTGGAAAGAGCTTCTAGGGAAACTTGGTGCATATTGGCATCATTGTTTGTAGCCCTGGAACCTATATTTCTGCTAAAAACCAAGTGCCCAGAAGCTCTAAGAAGCAGTGCCGAAGAGCTATGGTTCCCATTGTTACTTCAGCTGAGAGACTGAGTGGATTTCTTGGCCAAAGGTATGATGTCTAGGAGGTCAACATATTGCAGCAATTCCCTAAGTCAAAACCAATTTGTTCAAGCTGCTGATCAGGAGATAATCTTGGTTGTCCTAACTTAGGACAGGGTGAGGCTGCTGCTCCTGGACTTTTACATGGCATCTGAGTCCCTTTGTGAGCATTCAGCATATTTTTAATTTCGGGAAGTCCCTGGCAGAGGTGCTTTCCATAGAGACAATGGGTCATATGGCACAGGACACCCTACTCACTAGTTACGTCAACATGAGCTTTCCATTTAATCTTTCTGAGATAAGGGTTTCCAATTTTGCTCAACTAATACCTTGTTGGTATTTTTTTCTGGCATAAGCAACATAATTCTTCTTTCATTTGGGCTTAATTTTGTATGAGAAGTAATGTTTTCTTTAATGGCAAGTGAAAAGTTGGCTCGCAAGAAGTTTATGGCAGGATTTTTATTGTTTCCAATTGGAGCTTTTTTAGTCAATAAAGTATTCATAAAGTACCAGCTTAAGTGCATTATTTTTATTCTCTTGAGTTCATTCATGGGTCCCCTTATTATTTACATGTATGCGTTTATCATTGATTATTTACAGCATACCCTTCCAGGGCTACCACTTAGTAAAACCTTACGAAGTCATAGAGACCTCTGTCTCTGTACTAAGCAAGGGGACTGAGGCCGATCACATATAAAAATCACTATGAGAGGAGCACAAGCAGAGGAAATATACCATACAAACCTTTGGGCATATATATGAGCCCCTTGCGCCGCCGTAGCATAAGTATTTGTGATGCTCCAGCAGAGCAAACCACTAGATCATATTCATGAGGCAATGCAAAGCCATTTTGCGTGACTTTGAATGGCCTCATAGATATGGAGTAACTCAAGGCAGCAAAAATCGCTATGTCACCTTACTCTGCTTAGGGAGGCGTTCCATGGTCATTGCGGTCGGTTTTCCCACGCAACACCTATGGATTTTTACCCTTCTCCAGATTTACAAGCTCATGTATACCTGGGGATACGTTGAAACCTTATGCCTCCCAAAGAGAGGTGTAGTGAGGAGAAATAACTTTATTTTCCTCATTTATTCCTCTTTCTTTGTGTGCTGCTTTTTGAAGCACACATAGAAGGAGGAGATCACCTGAATGGAGTATTTCTGTGCAGGAAACAGCACCAGTGCAGGGCAAAAGGACAGGAATGCATTGTACTGTATAAGTACAATGCATTGCTGCCATTTCACTTTGACGCAGGGCAGCACAGCAAGGTGACTTGCTGCGCTGCCCTATGTTAAATCCCCAGATGTTCACCCACTACTTTGAAAATTAGGCTAAAATAACATTGCTCCAGGAAGATATTTTTTACTTTACTTTCAGTAAAACTAGACCCAACATCTCGAATTCAGTTTTCAACTCAGCAGGTGCTAATAGAAGGAAAGTGCAGCAGTCTCAGCCTTTATGCAAAGACTTAAATGGGAGGATTTTCCAAGAACCAGATGTCAAAAACCTAAGAAACACAATACCTGAAAGTGGAGCTGTTTAGCTCCAAAGCACCTTTTGAAAAATCTTGATGTTTGGCAGAATGATTTTTTGATTGACAACATTTTAATCTGTGCTTTATAATTTCTTACTCTACTCGGAACTATTTCTCATAAACAAAGGAAACTTAAAAGGAACATCACCGAAGAGTGAATAGTGTTTTTTTTATTTATTTTTATTTATAATTGTTTAAAACATTCCTCACCTCTTTCTGTAACACAAACACACTTGCACACTTTTATGCATTCAAACAGGCAATCACACACACTGCTCCAGTAGAATTGAATGCTGATTTTACAAGAAATCATTCTTTTTTGGAGGTAGGCGAGCCACTGAAACCTTGAGCCAGGTTTGAGCCTGAAGCCCGGCTCATCTTGAGGTCCTGTTGGAACCTCAAGACCATAATGAGCCGGGCTTTCCTATGACTTCTGCCTGCCTTCTACTTCCCAGAATCTGGCCTTACGGTCAGAAGCACTCTGATAAGTTTGGAAGTGGGGAACTGGGTTCGAGTCTTGGAGTTGGCGCAACAGCCTGTGATTCTGGGCAAATCAGTTATGGCCATCTTTGTAAAGGGTTTTGTCACTTTTGCACCACGAAATAGGGTACAAAAGTGACTTAACCTTTAAGATGCGATTTATCAACCCACGCAACTCTCCCTTGGGTGGCCATGAGTGGCTTGATAAATCTATAGTAATGCAATGCATTGCAAATTGCTGCATTACTCTGCCCCAGGGAGGCATTCCATGAGTGGTGCATTGGTGTTCCCATGCAAAATCCATGGACTTTGATGCATTCCCAGATTTACCATAAGTTGTATACCTGGGATTGTGGCAAAACTGCTATGCTTCCCCAGGCAAGGTGCAACGAGGAGAAATATCTCTATTTCCCTTTTTTTTTCCTCTACATAGAAAAAGGAAAATACCCACCCCCCGATGATTGTTGTTATGTAGGAAGGTATCCTGTCCTGCACAACAACAACCCTGCATGTAACGCAGGCACCGTTGCACCATGAAGCAAGAGTGCCTGTGTTGGCGCTTGACAGCACATTGTGCATTAGAGCTGCGAATAGGCAGGAATGTGATGTATTATGTTAAATACAGCACATTCCATCTAGTGGTGGGCAGCACAGATTGGGGGTGGCAGGGTTGGGGGAGGAATGGAAATAAAAAATATAAAAAGTTAAAACACTTACCTTTTTGCCACGTCCCGTGTATCTGCTCCGTCTCCCCTCTGCTGGACTCGGGCCAGAACAGAAACCAGGAAGCACACCCAGGCTCCCTTGACCAATCACAACGCAGCAATGCAGCACTGTGATTGGTCTGAGTGCCATGGTTTGGTGCTCAGATGGAGACTGGGGATCTGGGCGCAGGCTGTAATGCATTCTGTGTGGAGAACATGCAAAGTGCACATGACTATTTGGCCAGCCTCAGAGGGCCGGCCAGACATTCATGTGCACTTGGAGTGGGCAAACCACTCCTCCCCTGCCTTGCTCTGAGAGCAGAGCAGAGCAGCCCCACCTGCCCACAAAGCAGCTGCAAACAATAAAATGATAAAACCAACAAGTTATTACCATTTAATTTTTCCTTTCGTCACACTGCTTAAAAGCAGTGGGATGACACTCCACCCCCTTAGCAGAGGAGCCGCCACTGATTCCTGCCTTTTCCCTGTCACACAGCACAGATAATTTTTGCGCTCTGCTGCATGACTTCTTAATAAATATGCTAATTAATCTCCCCATGCCTATAAACAATGCGTGTGACCTTGTGTAATGTAACTGGTGCTCATGTGAAGCGCTCCAATAAACTTTGTGTCGAGACTGTGCTATAATTTGAAAAGTGCACTGAGATGAAAACAAAGCCCCAGCAAAAGGAAAAACAAATAGATACCCTTTAATTGTCTGATTTGTACAAAGTGAAACCCAAAAATCGGGGCGCATTACGGCTTCCCCACTTAAATTTCATCAAGCAAATGCTTTAATTCACTAGAACTCCATTTTCTTCATTATTGCGTATTAAAGCATTTTCGAATATGTGAGTTCAGACTTCCAGTTGTACAAAAATAACACTTTTAATAAGTACTTTTCAGTGAAGTACTATAATGTGTTCTATTAGTGTCAGAGCTTTCACGTGTTAAAAAAATTAAAAAAATGAATTTTGAAGAGACTTTAACATATTTTAAGTCAACCTTATTGTACGATTTACATAGCAGATATATTCAGGGCTCGACTCATGCATGGGCTCTAAGATCCGGCCAGACTAGTGGTTCGGCTCTTCCTGTTTGTTTGTTGACTTGCCCCATTTTAGTCTTTATGCAACCTCTTCCACCAAACCAGTTTGCCACTGGTATATCACTAAATGAAAAAATAAACTAGTGATCAAAATAGGAAAGACAAAAATTGCCTCTGTTTGACCGCTTAAAGAGCTGAAAATATGTTTGTCAACTTCAATCGAGAGACAATCCAATATCAATGGGATATAAATACAACTATAGGCAATTAGATGATTTAT
This sequence comes from Triturus cristatus, assembly GCF_964204655.1. Classification (NCBI taxonomy): domain Eukaryota; kingdom Metazoa; phylum Chordata; class Amphibia; order Caudata; family Salamandridae; genus Triturus; species Triturus cristatus. Next base: position 417,768,670 of record NC_140580.1, read on the forward strand.
AGGTTTTGCGTTGATATTTTAAATGCGTTTAGCATTTTCCTTTTCGTTCTCATGTAGAGCAAAATCCGTAAGATATTTCAAATGAATATTTAAGCCTCCTTGGCGCCACCTATCTGTTCATTTCACATACATTTCTGTTTGTCCTTCTACCATTTTCCATCTTTGAAATCTTTTTATGCTAGAGCTGCTGCATTCAAAGTAGATGGAGTGAGTGTAAAATGGGATGCACCTGGTGTGTATGTAGTTAACAGTTGTAATGACAGTCATGGAAAGGAGCATTACAAATGGCTGGAGCTAGGTTTTAATTAGTCTTCCATCTTTTGAGTTGCCCCCACTGTGGTCCCCCTAAAACCAACTCTACTATAAAAAGACAGTAAAAGCTGGACCAGACAATTGGAATGTCTTTAATATAGATATCCTTCCTGTACCTAACAGGATGCCACCAATGGCCCTACATTCATCTGACAATTGATTTCCACCTTAAGAAGAGGATTTGCACTGGTGATGTCCTGCCACACTATGACCCATCATTTTAGTTATAGGGATGAATAAACTTCAGTGCGCCCTCGTGTCTAGTTAAAGCATCCTTTCCTGGAGATTTTTCTTAATTAACAGACAACTTGGTGGTTGATAATGGAAATAGTTAGGCTATGTTTACTATATTTGTACATATAACTAGTAAATACGAACTTAACTAATACTGAGTTAAACAATGTCAGCTAAGGACCTTAACCTTTTGTGAAATCTTCTTTTCTCTCGTAAGAAATTACATTCTTTCAAATCTACAGTATGGCTCTCAATTCTGCCACATAAAATCTATTGATGATACAACAATGAAACATATCTATACAGAGACATTTAAAAAAGAATTGCAGTACTCTTGAATATTTTTACCCAAATGAGTGTTCCAATTTTGCTAAAAAATATCACTTGACAGGATAATTTGATAGCCTTTTGCTATACTCTCTTTCGGCATCAGAATGAAAGAATTTGATCCTATTCAGATATTAGAGTCTATGTATCCCATTGTAGAGTCCACAGGATGCACTAATTTAGTCGCGCATAGCGACAAATGTTTCCCCTGCAAACACACCTCCTGAGTGGTGGATATAAAACAATTCAATAGTGGACTATAATCATTCCAAAAGACATTCTCTGGATTTTAAAAATGAGTCTATCATATCCTCGTCCTTTATCAAACAAATGTTTAGAATATATACAGAAACAATCCATCAGACCGTGAAGGCAATTCTAGTGCCACTTTTAGGTAGCAGCCTACTTTAGAGGTTCATCAATCAATCAATTAAATAATCATTTTAAAATGCTATTAGCTTGTGGCCATAGGTGTGTACGTTTCAGATGCTTGATATTCAAATGAGTAAGAAAGTCTTTGAATTCCTGAATACTGAATTGTAGGCCATTGTCAGATGTTCGAATTGACAGAACACCCCAGGTTGCAAAAATGCTTTCTAGCTTTTCAATTACTCGATCATGAATGATTGATAAAAGGTCTTTCACCAGAAGAAACTGGGAGTATCCATCTATGATTACTATGAGATAATGGCCATTTCCAAGGGGTCCGAAGAAGTCATCTGCAATTTTCTCCTCAACGTGTTTTGGAAGATCCAACATGTTCAAAGGATGCTGCGTCGTTGTTCTGGGAGAACACAGTTCCACAAATTAAAAGCCTAAAGCTCTCTCTCAACTCCCTCATCAAGATGAGGGAACCAAACACGGTCCCAGAGGGCTCGCATTGTGGTGGCAATTCCACAATGTGCCTCGTGTGCCGCTTCAATGACTTGCTGTCATAGACTTTCAGGAATTACAATTTTCCACCCTTACAAGAAAATCCCTTTTTGTGTAATGGACAGTTCATCACACACATTTTTGAATTTCTGATATTCACTGTCGTCATCAAAATGTTGATCAAGTGTTCGCCAGGATTGAGGTATAATAATGCCTTTGAGGGTGAGCATATTCCTATCTGCATTGGTAGCAACACTTTTTACCATCACTGTGACAGCTGCAGGAGAGCTAGATCTCACAATGAAGTTAACAAACACCTAGGCCACTTTGGAAAGTGTACCCTGACAATGTATGGTTACTCGAGAGAAGTAGTTATCAGGGCTTTGATCTTTTCCCGGCATGTGGACAATGGTTCTCTTACTCTTGTAGTCACAGCACCCACCTCTCAATGCAAGAGGGCATCTTGGCCTTTGGATTGGGGACAATAATGAGCAGTGCTTGATGATCAGTAAGAAGCATAAAATGTTTCCCATATGGAAAGACATGAAAGAGTTTGCAAGTCCACACAACAGCTAGGCTTTCCTTCTCAGGTTATGAGTAAGCTCTTTCAGTCAGTGACAAACTTTGGCTTGCAGAAGTTATAATACGCCTTCACGCATTTGCATTTCCATTATGTTGGGCAAGAATTGCGCTCAATCCCACTGGGATGGCATCTAAAACAATCTCTGTATGCAATTTCAGATCAAAATAAGCCATTACAGTAGCATTTTCAATTGTTTGTTTAATCGTCTTGAAACTTTGATCACATTCCTGTGACCCCTGAAATGAAACATTCCTTTTTGTTACTTTCTCAATGGGGAACGTACAGTGGCAAAGACACAGATGTACCTGGAACAGTAGCTGGCCATACCAAGAAAAAATGCGGCATGGTTACATCTTGTGGTGGGGAGGTGGACTACAAAGCCTGAACCTAGACTGAATCTGGAATCATTCCCCTTGCAGAGAAAATGTGCCCAAAGAATTTTTGTTTTGTTTTGTGAAATTCATTCTTTTCAGCATTTAACGTAAGACTGGCATCAGCAAGTACACAGCACGCTTGTGGAAGAGCTCTATTATGCTCCTTTTCTGTGGCCTCAAATGCGAGTATATCATTACTGTAATCGAAAGCATTTGTGACAGGCTGTATAATGATACTAATGACATCTTGGAAATGTTTGGCAGCTGAAGATACTGCGAAACTCAATCGTTTGTATCTGAACAAACCAACATGAGTTCAAAAGATAGATGTGTACCCACAATTTTCTTCCAATTCAACTGATGATATGCTGTGTTCAGATCAAGTTGCGAAAAGACTTTGACACCATTCAAATGTGTTATTATATCAGCAATATTTGGACCTAGCTGGCGTTCTCTTTTGATTGCCTTGTTTGCTTGACACATGACAACACAGATTCGCACAGGTCCTTCACTGTCCTTTTTAGATACCACCACTATCAGTGACACCCATGATGTTGGACCAGTAGAGCTCGCAATGATATCATGATTTAGAAAAGTCTCACTTTCTTTTTCAACAGCCTCTTGTAGATGAAAGGCAAATTGATGATGTAGTTGAACAACAGGATGAATGTCTTCATTAATGTGGAGCTGCACTGTCATTATCTTAAGTTGTCCTAATCCATGAAACAATGACGGAATCTTATTTACTATGTCATGATGAGTATTGACATTCTAATTCACAGAAATAAGTCCCAGGTTAGCTGCAGTGCTGAAGCTGAGCAAACATGCACTTGGCAAAATGCCCCGAAGGATATTGAGTTGAGGCTTGTACCTTTTTGTCCTTTTGTGTTTCATGGTTGCCATGAATGAACCTTGACTTTGTAATCATGTTGAGGCTGCCCATGTCTATAATTTGGTTTTTGATGGTGTGAGACAAGGCACCGGAGACTGTCCATGCTCCTTTTTGGCTGGTATGATGCTTGTTGACACACCACTGCCGATAATGAACAGTGTATAGCTGCCATTTACCTTCAGTTTGATTTTGGGACAGTGTCCAAAGGAATTTAGTGATTTCACTTGTCGATCCTTTTCCCACTTATACTCTTCCTTTCAGGAAGCCAAACCCACATGTGCACGTCATTCAATGGCCAGCATTGACATTGCATACCCATCTTCTCCACTGTCTCTCAACAGTGCTGTCAAAAAACATCTTGATGAAGAATTAGATGACCATCGGCTTCTTGATGGGTGTAACTGAAAGGCTTCTTGGACTTTCTGGTGGCCATTTTGTCTTCACAATGTGAGGCACTGGCAGCCATTTTGTCTTCACGACATGAGGCACTAACTTTTCCTCTCGCTTTTCATATTGTTACAAAATGGTTTTCTTTCTGGCAGCCTTTATATATCTAGCCAATGGCGGGGCATTTACCTTCATGTGAAAAGCAAAATCCACATCAAAAACACAGCTTCTTTCACTTTGCACCCTTCTACCTTGTGTTTTTTCCAGCTTTTCATGCTCAATACTAACTCACTCTGGGCTCCACCATCCTCCATTTCAGTGGCTTGTTTGTTGGCATGTTCTTCTGCTATGGCCACCATGAGCACATGTTTCAAATTGAGCGTTTCTCTCAGTATTCGGTGTCTGGTGGAATCGGACTCGCAACCACCTATGACTCTGAGATGAATGGCTTCTTCATCATTGAATTAGTTGAACTTAAAGAGTTTGATGAGCATTTCAAGTCTTTCAAGAAATTCATGCATCATTTCACCATCTCTCTGTCTCTCTTGACTGAAAATGTACCTTTCATAGTCAACGTTCTACATATTTCACCATCTTTCTGTCTCTCTTGACTGAAAATTTACCTTTCATAGTCAACGTTCTACATTGACTTGAATTTGGTATTTAGCACTTTTTTAAGGTGACGGTATGAAGTTTCTTAGTCTCTTGGTATTTTCTTTATCACATCCTTCACTCCATCACCTGCCATGCTTTTGAGATATTTGATGATCTCTTTGTCATCTGATACTTCCAACGCATCAATGAACTCATCAAAAGCTTTGATCCAGACAAGTCATCTAGCACCAATATCGTTCTTCTTGGCACATCGAAAGCGGACAGTGCTTTTAGGAAGGTGACAGCTATATAACCAAGCATGTGACTTACTGACATTAAGAGTGGAGCTCTCTTCAATACTGTTTGCTGTCCTTTAGGTCCTGTCTCGTTCATAGCATCTCTAAAGCCTTGTGACATGCTGGTCTCTTTTTCATCCTCAGCACATTTTGATAACTTGACCTCTTTCTTGTCAGCCATTACAGCTTTCAATCTTTGAAGATCTTTGGAGTTGTACTGAGCCCCAACCGGATGCTCCAGTGGGGTGGCTCTTCAGGGAATATGCGATGTCACATCGCATGCGGTACAACACATGCAATTACAACGTGGTCGTTACAACAACCGCGTTGTTGCAATGCATACCATTACATCAGTTATCAACAGCTTTGTAAGCACAATCCCGGTTCATTCACTTTGGCCTCTGCATCCGCATCTATGATCAGATGGCTCTTTTTACTTCAGTTTTGGTGCGTGAAATAGTATTTTATATTTTTAAGTCTTTGTTTTGTAACAACTAGTTGTTCTCACTTTTAGTGATTCTTTGCATTTATAGAATTTGATCACAGCATTTTCTGGCACTTTGACTTTCCTGTTTGTTGCACCTTCTGTACCTTGCTATCACTGCCATTAGTGTTATCAGAGTCTATGAATGATGGCTCTGTGCTAAGTTGTGGCATCGCACTTCTTATCTCAGTCTTATTAGCAATTTTCTGACCGATGATAAAATAAACTTTTTCGTCGGGCCTACACTTTTTTTAAGGTCTCGTACTGGCTGGAGTTGCGCTTTGACTCCACATCAGTCAACTGTCTAGTCTTCACTTCAACTGAGGCACACGTGGCATGCACAATCAGTTTGCTGCACCTCAGCAAACTTTCTGGAAGACCACTCTCGACTCTTCAGTTCGCAAGGTTTATGTATCCCTTATCTCATCATGAGTTGTAGGGCCCTCCTCAGCCCGGTAGCATTTAAATGAATCATACCATACACGGAGCTCAGTATTATATGTCTTTATTTTCTAGAGTGTAACCGTTAACTGAAACGTACTGCATCATGAATTTAATTAACCACACCCAATCATCTATGTCACTAGACTATGGAGTCTGTTAGGGACCAAAGGGGCTCCTCTCTCAATAGTACACAAGGCACTACAGGAGGGTAATTTAAAGATGCTTTGAGAAAGTCTAGGGATGTATCACATTTCCTACCAAAGGAAAGCAGAGTGCAAGAAGAAATTAAGAGAAAAATGTCCCCCCTAAAACCCATCTTGATGTAAGGGTTAAGCAAGGTAAGAAGAGAAAGATGTTTGTGCACTGCTTTCTCTTATGACTGGAATATGAAAATAAGTCAGTTGAGTTCATGTAGGCTTTCTAAGGTTCCTGCATCAAGAACCAGAAATGTGCCTCAAAAGTTTTCAAGAAGAAGGCAGCGTGGAAGCATTTGGACAAGAGGATTGAACAAGAGCAAGAACATAATACCCAGCAACCTTTATCATAAACAATAGTGAGATTAATGAAGAGAGTCTTGAAGAGGAGCAATAAAAAATGAGACCGGTAATCAATGGTTTGCGGGAAACTGGGTCTTTATGTGGTTTGAACTAAACTAAATAAACATAATTAGCAATGCTACTGCTACATAGATATCACTGGCTCAGAAACCAGTCACGTTTCACTAATATTTCCGATTCAGGGCTAGGCTTCATTTATAATATCGTGGAAAGATATTTCTGTATGGATAGTGAAATCCCTTCACATATGTCATGAAACAAGAACCTTAACAGCTGTAGCAGCTAATGCCTATGGATACCAAGAAAGCCAAGCTAGAAATAACCCTACATAACTATGAATGAATTCTCTCTCAATTATCAGCTTTAAATATAAATCTCAAATTCAATAATTTTGTCATCAGCTGGAAATACAAACATTTGAGAAATACAAGAGCTGCAGTTTGGATATATAAGCTAAATTCTAGTCTTGATTTTTATTTTGTTATTAAATATATGCTTTGCTCCCCAAGCAACAACTAGTAATTGTGAACAACCACTTATGTGCTGTAGTACTGGTGTCACACACGGACATATTTTCCCCATGATTTTAGAAAAGACAGCCAGAACAATTTTGAAGCTTGGTTTATCATGGTGCCCGGCACAGCAGACTAGCTGTGTTCAACCTCAAAATGTTCTCAGCTGGAACACCCCACAGTTTCTATTCATTTTCAAATTGATTTCCATAATGAATTTTGATGCACGTTTAATCTTGCAATAAAACTCAAAATGTATTATCTTGGATTATTAATTGGGGTGGGTTTTTGTCAACCGCAAATAATGCTGTCACTATTCTTTGTTAGGTCCAGTGAGGTTTTCAGTTATTTAACCCTGGTCTCAACCCCTGGGAGGTATGTGAAGCAGTTCTGGGGTAGATTCTCCTTCCACTGACTGTGGAGAGATGGTGGCTAGTAATGCAAAACTGAGACAGGCCTAGTTGTGAGCTACATCTGGCAGAGGTAGGGTGGGCATCTTTTGGGGAACAGGAAGGGGCTAGGGACTGACCACATGCTATCCTGCTCAGTGATGAGAAACAGCTCCCCACACCCAAACCCTTTGACCACTGTCTGGGTGCTATCCACATCTCACCACAGGGGAGCCATCAACATCATATAACACTGAGCACTGGCACAAAGGCATATTTTGTCTTACATCTTTTGAAAAGTGCATTTTTCACAATAGCAATAAAAACTCCAACTTGACCATTATGTTCTCTTTTTACATTACTAATAAAATGAGCTCCAGAATACATTTTTCTAGCTACTGCCAAACAGAAGTTAAGCATTATAATGTGTCATTAAAGAATAAATGTCCTACTTGTAAAATACCATGCAACACTTGGGCATTTGATGCCTTTGCTAAGGGTGACCTAAGTTAAAAAAAATACGCTTTTTGCCCGGAGAAAGGTTTATTTGGCCAGGTCAAATTGAACGTTTTAAAAACTGCACACTTATGCTGCAGGGGTAGGCCTGGAGACATGCCTGGTACTGTTAGTAAGTGGTCACATGATGTGTGCTACTGTCCACTGGTGACATTTATGGCCCTGGGTACACTTTGTTTACCATATACAGGAGAATGATCGATTTCAACATGTTTTAGGAGTCTCAGCACATGCACTGAGGATTATTTAGTGATCATACAAAAGTTGCACTTTCTTACATAGGCCCTTCACAAAAGAGTACACTAATGGACTGAATCATTCATTCAATCTTTATTGAAATCCACCCAAATCACAGTGTTGTTGAAGATTTGATTCCATACTGTAATACGAAAATATATATATGCAATTTCAATTCTTGTTACAAATAATAGTCAAGTAGTATTTTGTAAATCTGTTTCACTACATCTCCCACAAATCTCCATTATCTAATGTTGTTGTATCAATACTTTTGCTTCCACTGCTCCCTGGCTAATAAAGTAATTTAAATGCTTAAGGCTCTCTTCTACGTTGTAGCTACAATGATAACATATCATTTTCATTACAGTAAAGAAATCTAATTTCTCATTGGATTTTTATCCAATCAGGCATTTCCCTGGGGTCCTGGTGCCACTAGGGGTTGGTTTTTAAAAGTCCCTTTTCACTTTCTTCAGCTTCCAGAGATTAAATGCACCAGGCACAATTAGGGTGAGAGAGAGAGAGTGTTGGAAAGTGAAAGGGAGAGACAGTAGAGAGGGACTGGGCGAATGGAAGATAAGAGAGAGAACTAGATGGAGGGAGGAAGGTAGTAGATGCTGCTTTGATCCTCAGTCTGCCCTAGGAAACACCATGAACTATGTATTACATACTAACATAGCATCACAGAATCAAATGTAAAAAATAAAATGCTTATCACTGGATCAAACTTGTTTCAAATCCCATCACAATACATTGTGAGTGCCCAGAGGTTCATGTGTCATGAGAGGTGTAGACTGGAGTGGATCATATGCCGCTCCTCTTCCACAGCAACTGTAGAAGTGATCATATTCTGCTCTGAGGTTCTCCACCCAGGCTAGGCCATGCTGTTTTTGCTATAGCATTTATAAATAAAGGTATCAAGAAGAATAAGGACACACGAGGTTGAGCCCGTGCAGTAAGATAAAAACATGTAAAATAGGCCTTAGAAGTCCTCTCTAAAGGCATTGAAATACACAATCTCTGAGGCAGCAGTGATTTGTCACATTAGACTGTTCTATGGTAATAATAGGGAATGGCACACACATACCGACACACACTGTAGCAAATATCATACATTGATGACTTATGCATCTCTCCCATTAAAAAAATTATTTCACAGGCAGCTGCGAACAAAACCACTTTCACTGGCCTTGACGTTTTTAAAACATGTACCAGACAATGAAATCCTTTCCCAAATTGGGACATCGGCTACTCTGTGTGCTTTTTAAATAGGAAAATATTTCATAATTTTTCACGCATTTTCTGCTTTAGAAAGAGCCCCATAAACCTCTAACAGAAAGAGACAATGCTTTATCCTGTCTCCACTGAGATGAGATGCTCAACAACTCTTTTTGTTCAGAAAGTCAAATGCCTCCAGCTTTCAACTGTGAACTCACAGAACATTTTACATAATTATTGATGTTACTTAACAGTCCTTTTCTGACTATTCTTGTACAGATGAAATCAGTTCCAATTTATGAAAACAGGGAAGCTGTTTGTAGGCTAGATACTACTTTTCTTCTTGTACGCCATTGCCATTTGCATGCAACTACAAATAAGATATCTCTCTCAAGCCTCTGCTTTCACCTGAAGGATTAGTTTGGGAACATTATGTTTTTTACTTGAAAGGATAGAAAATAAGAATATTCTTTTGGCATCATCCTTCAGACACATCTGTCGGCCAATCCTGGCTTTTAGAAGAGGGCCAAAAACAGTAATGCATTATTTTTCGTACTGTAAAATACCTTTTTTTAATACCGAGTTTTATAGAATTAAGGCAATCTTTCAACAGGGTTAAGTCAGGTATAGTGAGCCTGAATTCTGAAGGGTTTACCCTGGCTTAGGAGTCCTAAGTCTGTCGTATGTAAGTGTAAACCCATTGCAAATCAGATTCACCAGTATTAGAAATGCTTTAAGCCAAGGAGGACAGTGTTAAGACCACCTTAAGCCTGGGGGAATACCTTGGTAAATCAGACCATTCTACCTAGCTTGAGACAGCCTTTAGAATGACTTATGTCTCGCAAAATACTCACTAATATTTTGATTCAATCACTTGTTCTCACGTGGTACTCAGTATGGGGGAAAGCATCGGTAAACATAATGTTTACATTTTTTCATACTGAACTTAGATGGTCCTGCTGTTAGTAATCTCACCTAACATTGGCATAAATTCTGAACTTTTCAAAGGGCAAATCACACTTACTGAATGTGAATTGGACCCACTGATAGGCTCTTATTCATGTTACCTACTTTATAATAATGTGTTAAACTAGATTCCAATTAATCTTGGTGAGTTAAAGTGACCATGGACAATTATTTTGCACGCCATCATCATTAATCTGAATAAGCCCTACTTAATTAAGACTACATGAGGTCAGTATGCAATTACATTTTCTGCTTTGTAACATTATCATTGCTTGATGGCATGACAAATCAAAATTGCATTAACACATATTATTGACTCTTAAAAATAGGTATATTTTGTATGTAATAACGGTATACTACGTAGGAAAAGGAAGCAATGTAATGATTACATTGTATAGTGCTAGCAGGGAGCACCTATAGACAATAAACCTGTGAAAGTGTGACTTGTAACTTATTCGATCTTCCTTTTTTTAAGCCCAAAAGTGTTGCTTTTTTTGCATTCTGATTTGATGTTTCACTGGGGACTGAGGACTAAGCATCAGGGCCCAGATTTTCCTAGTGGTCACGCGACGCAGGGAAGCTAGTAAAGTTGGTATGCTGCGTTGTGTAAAAGTGAGAGAGCAGAACAGTGCCATATATACTAAGATGTGACACTGTTTTGCTCTGTCCCTGTGCATGCACACTTTTGACTTACATACTCCAATGCAGACATCCTTGTGCCATATTGCAAGGGTGACTGCACCTTGGGAAGCATAGGATTTGTACTGGAAGTGGTCTCTTCCAGTATGAAAACTATGCTTTAGTCTTTTCCCACTTTATATCGGTGTTGTACACAGCAGGACACGTGCAACGTAGGAGAAATGAGGAGAAAGTGATACATTACTTTCCCTTACGCCTGCCTCGAAGATGCACAGGATTTTAGGGCAAATCCCTGTATACAATTCTTTGTAGATGGAGATTTGCATTAAACACCATGGGTGGTAGCATAGAAATGCCTAGGCACTACCCACAGAATGCCCATTGATGCAAAGTAATGCAAGGCAGCACATTGAGGAGCTTTTTGTCACTTTGGGTTTCACTCCAACACAAATCACCACATAGTATGAGTCGGGTTTGTGTTAAAAAAGTAAAACAATCTCAAAACAAAGTGTTTGTACATCTGGCCCAAAATGCATCCCCCTTATACTTCTAATGAGAGAGGGATGGATTGATTATTTTTGCACAGTGAGCATGGGCCACAAGTCTGAGCATAGCTATTTCATTTTAGGCATCTCACAGAAGAAAACAAAAAGGTAATAGATGGAATGATTGAATTCATCTCAGACACTGGCAATTTTTAAGTGCCACCTTCCATTCCATCATTCTTGTCCATATGGCACTCTAGGCATAGATTAGCTCTATGCTAATTACCCTGGCTCACCTTGTTGTTTGTTGGTAATAAGCAGGATGAATTCCACAACTTACAACTTGAGGTGTACAGAGGATTTCATTTCAGTCCACCTATTTCACATATGTATTGCTGAAGTGTTTGCACACCCATTTTGCAGACATATTTTAAGATTGTGCTGTTAGGTTTTGCCAGCGTGTATGTTTTATTTGTTTGTGCATGTTTTATGGATGTTTATTGGTGAATCTTTACATCAGTCTCTAAATCCCTGCTGAAGACAAGATGGAAATGTGGAGATTTGTACTTTTTTACAACATTATTAATTACTTTATTGCATTTTTTAAACCAACAAACCTATATTCCATAACACTACAAAAAGTATATGACACTAATTGTATAGTATGACAATTCCAAAATTCGGGTACATTTTTATAGGGATTAGGCTAAGTGCCGGAAATTACGCAATATTAGCAAGTATGATTTAAAGGAAGTTGAATGACTGACTACTGTACAATTTTCATTCAATGACACCCAGGACAATACGGAAGCAAGAAAGATTCTGAGCTCAATACTCAATAACATGTGCAAATAGTTTTTTGTTTAGTGTAAGACCAATTGTGGCATTCACCTAAAGTGATTTTACACTTGTAAAAAGTTTTTTGTGTGAACTAATGTGCACTCAGTATGTCGAATGACAGTGTTCCAATTCAGGAATAGTCTTCAGGTTTTTGAGTACCCAAAAAGCATTTTCTTGGTCCATTCCCTGCAGGAAAACGTATTATTTACGCTTCTTAGGGGTAGCAATAAATCCATTTGAAGCATTGATATGGGTAGAAATGCTCCCAACATGGGCGATGTGGTGGAAGGTGGTGCTCCACAGAAAGATTACCATCCCCATAGAGAAAAGTAAAACATTGTTGGCAAGATCACTGGAAAGAACAACTATAATATATATATGGCTTCTTCAAAAAGTGATTCACTGCAGGATTCCAGAAAACAACTTGTACAAGAGGGAGGAGGAAACAGAAGAGAGTAGAATTTCAGGTTTTTGTGAGAATTTAGCAATTTATTTTCTTAAATCTCTGCTTCTCATAGCTCTAATTCATGACAAACCTTGCCTGAATTATCAGGTTTCTGAAAAATTAATATCATCCTACTTTATTTCTTAATTTCTGAAACATGCATAGTGTAAGAAATTGCTTATTTTTGCATGATCGCCCACTTTTTTTTAAAACCAATGGTGTTGGTTTTGACTCTGTACATTGGGACCATCTAACCAGGTCCCGCTGCATGTGTTGTGACCCCATCCTCTTCAACTAATAATTCACTTTCTCATAGATAATACCTGAATTAATTATGCAAAGTTTTAAAAACGTTAATCATATTTTACATTTTTTCACAAAGTTGTGAAACAAAGTTCAAATTCTCTTCTCTATCTCCCTCACAGAAATATTTTCCACTAAGGCATGTAGCTCATTATGTAGATTTCCATGTGTTAGACCTTACCCCAAACATTTTGCCTTCCTCCTCCATTTTTGCTGATCTTGTTTTTGCTTGCTTAGGACACTGCGCACTTTACCACTACTGACCAGTGCTAAAGTGCATGTGCTCCCTACTTAAAACATGGTAACATTAGTTCATACCCATTTGGCATATTTAATGTACTTATAGGACCCCAGTACCCAGGGACTGTAAATTAAATTTTACAAGTAGGCATGCAGAACTTATTGTGCCACCCACTTTAGTAACCGTTTAAACATGCCACAGATCAGTCATTGGAGCCTGTGTGTGCAGTTTTAAACTGCCATTAGGACCTGGTAAAGATAAATCTTTTGCCAGGCCCAAATCTTCTTTTAGAATACATTTAAGTGAACCCTAGTGTTGGCCCTAAACAGCCGTCAGAGCAGGGTGCAATGTATTTAAAAAGTGGGATCTGCCATTTTAAGTTTTACATGTTCTGGTAGTGAAAACTCTGAAATTCGTGTTTCACTTCTGCAAGGCCTACCTATCCCATAGGCTAACATTGAAGTTACCTTATTACAATTAATAAGCTGTAATTTCCAAATGGGAGCGAGTAACCAGTTAATGTGGAGTGTCTTTGGAATTGTAATGAAAAATCCTAACTTATAGTGAACTCAGATTTTAAATTACAATTATGAAAATTCTACTTTTAGAAAGTTGGCATTTTCCTGCCTTACTCATTTAGTGTCTGTAGTCTGTTTCTGGTCACATGACTGGGTGTAGCTGACAGTTGATCTTTGTGTATTCCTCCTAGACAGCAACACACACAATAGAGAGCTTAGGTGTTTATGGAAGGACAATCACTGGCAGGATGGGAGGGCGGAACTGGACCCAGCCCTACTTAAACTTGAATAGGCTATATCCAGCCTCCTAACAAAGGGCTGCATACCTCCAGTAGGTAGTCCAGAGCCAGGGAAGGGAAGGCAGGATGCCTGGGGACTTCAAAGGAAACCTTTAGAAGCTTCACCCCCACTTCAAGGGACAAGTGGATATAGATTCTGGACCCCAGACACTGACTCTTCAGTACACTTCAGGACCTGTGCATACCCTGCTAGGAAGGACTGCTGTGCTGCTGAAGGACTTCCACTCTGCCGGACTGCTGCCTTGTTGTGGTGAGCTGATGCCCCCATGCTTGGTGGACATACATCTCTTGAACCCAGAATCCAAGAGTGACTCAAATGGCTAGTTGGCTGGCCTAATGATCTGAAGCCTCAGGGACACAACAGGCTTCCAACAGCCTTGCCTCTGCACTTCGATTCTGCCATTTGTAAGTCTACCAGGCCAAGTGGTGCCTCCCCAGTCCTGGATCCTTGGAAGTGGGCGTAAGGAAATTGCGTGGCTCTGTGGATGCAGCAGAACCAACGCATCTGCTGCATGGATTGGAACAGTTGCATAGACCTGCATATCATTGCAGCATGTCGCCTAATCCAAACCGCCGCTGAGTGATGCACCCTCACTACAGGACAGTCACGGCCAGCATGACTCGAGGGTGGGGGGTGGGTGGAGGGTTTGCTGGGGATTCGTGTGAGGGGAAGGGATGGTTGTTTTAATAATATTAAAAAAAGAAACGTACCTTCCCGGGTCCTGCGAAGTTGCGGCTCCTGGCCGGATCCCATTTCCTGCTCTCCTGCTGAAAAGGAAGTGGGTAGCCTCCCTCCCCTAAGCCAATCACAATGCTGCAATGGCAGCGTTGTGATTGGTGGGGTGGTGCCCAGCCGGGTGCCTATGGGTAGACCATTTTCTCCATGTAGGCTGCATGTAGCCTACATGGAGAATAGGGAGAGTGTGCATGACTGGTTTGGTTGGCCCCAGAGGGCCGACCAAACAGTCAGGGCCCACAACATTGGGCAAGCTACTCCTCCCTGAAGCCACCAACCAGGCATATCCTTCTGCTTTCTCGCAGTGTAAGAAGCAGAACCATAAAATGGTAGTTTTACCATTTTATGTTTCTGCTTCTCGCACTGTGAGAAAGCAGTGGGGCGATGGTACTCCGCCCTAATGGAGGAGCTGCCCCTGCAACAGGACCTCACATCTCTTGTCATAAGCAGCCTCAAAGACAAGGACAGAATCTGCATCACAGCCTCACAGCTATTTGGAACCAACGCACAACCCTCACTGTGCAATGCATCCTCAATGCCGGACTTTGCATCACAAGCCCTCGATCATGGGATCTTAGATGATGATGCAAAACCTCACCCTGCAGCCATGCCGCATCTCAGAACTAACACATCGCTTCAGCTGCATGATGCCTCTTCAGCATATATCCCGCAATGTCCCACAAACCAGGAGTTAAGGTACTCTGTTTATCTGGGCTAGCTGAGTCCCTGTAGCCAGCCTGCCCTCCATCATGTTTGGCCTGAACATGTGACTATGTTCCAGTCCTACATGACCAGGTATCCACAGTTGGTGCTTTCTGCTTTTTTGCCCTATTTTTACTAACATTTTTAAAAAAGTGATATCTCTGGTTCTACTGTTTACATTTTTGTTGTTTTGGCCTTGTTTTATTGATTAAAAATACTATATTCATCTAACTCTGGGGGAACACACAAAGTTTTTTAGATATTGGCCACTGCCACTGGGGAATGCCAGTGTGCCAAATACCAAAGGTGCCTACTTTTAATATCCCTATATACTTTCATGCCAGGCTCCTTGTCTCTTTATGTATGTAGCTGTGTGCATATAAGTATATGGTATTTCTACAGTGCAAACCAAGCCAAAAGACAGTGGAAAACTGTATATGGCCATAGACAAGCATTATGTCAACGACTACTAGGAGATGAAGCTGTTTCTTTATCTCACTCCTTAAAGTTCGTATTCGTCCATGTTTTCTCCTAACTGTTCTCCTATCTTTCCCATTTTGTGCCTTTCTCCTTCCCACTCCTAATCTGATGAGAAAAAAACACAAGACACCTCCTGCAGCCGCTTGTATAAACCAAGCACTGAATGGGTTTTCTGGTGAAATTATTTAATATAAATATGAATCTTGAAGGGTCGGAACTTTAAAGAAAATAATATTAATCTATTGCAGAGGTGAGTCAGCCCCATAATTCTCCCTGCTTCAAAAACTTAAACCAAAACACACCTTTCCAACAAACCAGGTTTCCTACCTGATTCGTTTACGACCGTAATTTAAATGATGCTTGTCTATTATATGCCCTCCAATTAATGTTATTTTTCCTAAATAAATTATATTTCAAAATAGTAAGCATTGGCATAATCCTCCTTTGTTGCAAGGGGTAATATTATTACAACAGGGAGATGTGTACAAAATGCACATTTAAACAGAAACGTGCCTTGCACCATGAAGTTAACTAATGGCTGGTAGAAAAGGGGCAGATTTACAAGCCCCTTGCGCCACTTTTGCGTCACTTTTCCCATGTTAAAAGTGACGCAAAAGTGGCGCAAGGGGCTTGTAAATATGCCCCCCTGTTTCTGAATAGATGAGTGTTGTGCTTCAGAGCCTAAATATGCGGTACAGCAACTATATACATCTTGGTTATGAGACTGTTTTCTATAGAGTTATAATATAAAAACAACATTTCGGCACAACAAGGTTATGAGACTGTTTTCTATAGAGTTATAATATAAAAACAACATTTAGGCACAACAAATATATACATCTTGGTTATGAGACTGTTTTCTATAGAGTTATAATATAAAAACAACATTTCTGCACATATGAGATTCTAGAAAAGGGTTTTTTCTCTGGAGCTGGTGCTAAAATAATGTAAAAGTTAAGGGCTATCATTTATTAAGGCACATGAAGGCACAACTCACGTTTGACACACATTCCCACAGCAGCCAAGAGACAATAGGACTGAAATATAACATTATTATGAGAGAGGGAAGCCCAGACAGCTATCAAAGTCTGCACACTCTATTGCTTATGCTGTTGGGGGACATAAACCACTAATGCAGCTAGAGAGTGCTTCAAGTGCAGCTGCCTACTGAATATTAACATGGCATATATTATTACAAAAGCTACGCGCAGGTATGTACGCATCTTTTATGTCTTCTTTCATCGCACATTTGCAATTCTTCTTTATCCTCGCTTTACATGGGGCGTTACATTATTCAAAACAGTGAGCTCCGCAGCTTCGTATGAGGCATATTATCTGTAACAAAATCAGACGTGCGCAACCAAGAACAGTACATGGAGTCAAAGCAATTCTCTATATGAAATGGATAAGCCGAGCAGTATGCGCTTTATGAATGCAATATAATGCAGCTGCCCGTCATCAGAATCCAAGTATCACACCAAGAGGTCAGAGATCGCAACTCACTTGTCAGAACCACAGGCACGCACAGATAACAATCCCTAGTCTGTCACTGCAGCCTCCAAACCAAGCCGGGCAAGCCCCGGGGCTACTCGAACACGGGCACCATGCAAATGAGAGAATCTCTTTACCTCTGCACGAGTGTTGTAGTATGGACGCAAGCGCAAAGTCAAAGAATCTGTCTGGAGGCGCACTGTGAGTTTGTCACACTACGAGTGTGCTCCCTGATGCCAGCCCTCTGGAGGGGGTCAAGGGGTCCTGTGAACCTCCCAGACATCGCTTTGCAGGTGGATGCAGTCACTCACTACACCGGGCTGCAAGGGGATCTCTCCTCTTAAAAGTACAGGCAGGTGTCCACCAGCACAGTGAAACAGTGAGTGGCTTTGAATAGGGATGGGCGGAATTTGCGAAAGTGACTTTCGCAAATAATCGCAAAAATGTTAAAAATCTCCGCAAACACGCGGAAATATCGCGAAGATGTGGAAGTTTTTTTCCAGTCCGTTCGCAGGATTTTCTGCGTGGTCGCGGCTCGCCAACTTACCCATGCGGTTGCTCGCGGGTGCGGCCATCTTGTTTTCACTCTTCTCGCGGTGCATGATCGCGAGAAGAAAGACGTGATCGCGCGACCAATGACATTACTGTGGGCGCGAACTGTCGCGAGACAGCGCAAATGGCTACCAACAATCCAACATCTCGTGGAGAACGCGACCGGATCGGGAAAACTTGTCGGCGAACGCGGGGATTCAGGTAAGGCGATCGCGTGCGCGCGAGAATGTATTATTTTACAGCGTGAGCAAGAAACAAATTATCGCTAAGCTGCGGAATGCGGAAATTTTGACATTTTCGCGCTCTCCGCGGAACGCGAAAAATGTCAAATTATCGCAATTTCCACGAGCGGAACGGAAATTTAGCCCAGGCCTAGCTTTAAAACAGCAGCTCCGTATTTCACCTGAATGCACTGTCTCCAGGGCAGCAAAATCTCATGGCTGCCCTGAGGGCAGCACCTTCAACATAATAGGGTGCACCTCTAGTGTTTGTGCATGGCGCACCTGTTTGAAGGTGCCCAATGGCACGAACAAGGAAAGTGCGCCCTATATGTAATAGGACCCCAGGTGTTCTTCATGCGATTGGAGCATTAACTGCCTTTGATGGTGCAGCAGTTCGTAAAGTTGTTTATATATTCTTCACAAAACAATAGAATGCCTTCTGTTATTTACATGTTAGGCTGCCGAGTAGATCCAAACGAGGATTTTTCATTTACCATTAAGCAGCGTTTACATATGCTTCATCACAGCTTAAACTAAAACAAATTTCCATCCCAAAACATATTGGTTTGACGTGTTAACCCTCTGAATACAACGCACCCAATATCCTGTAACCCATTTTGCCATGTTTACAATGCCAAATTTGCTGGCAAAAGAGGGCACATTTGGGGATTTGACTTTCATGACAATTCTGTAACTATTACAAAATTCTGCGACTACTGACCAATAAAAAAAAAAACTTTGCTATTTAGGACTGCTGAATTATTAGCCATATTTTAGGGGTACAGAACACGCAGTGAGAGGTGCTCAGCGTCCTTTGATTGACCAGAAATCGAACACTACCAGCAATCTAGGGCCATAAAAATTAAAGCAGTTGGGGGAATACACAAAAACGCAGATTTTCTTAAAACCGTTTTCGCTGCAAATTAGATGTTAAAGAGAGTCTGAAAATTGGAACGATACCTTGTAAACACACCCTGGAAATATACTTTATCTTTACGGTATGTTATGACAAAAATGTCAGTTTTGGAAACAGGTAAGGGCAAAGTCACCGAGAGGTACAGTATGATTAATAATAAAGAAAAGTGGTCGTTTTGTGCACTTGAACAGGTGGACTGGTTTCTTCACTTTTTAAACCTCTGCTTTTATCAAGATAAACGCAAGAAAACGTCTAAATAAATGGAAACAATAACAAAAAATGTCAACAAATTTAAAGTAATCACTAAATTGCATTTTTTCAATTACTGTATAATCTCTTTAAAAAAAAAACCTTTACTCAACAACAGATTATACCGATACTTATGTATGTGTGTCCAACATTACTGGCACAGGGATTACTGAGCAAACAACCATAATGAAGCCATTGTCACATCCATCAGGCTGTGAGACAGGGGTTGCCTGAAATCTTTACGTGGCTTCATTTAGGTGCAATGATGTGTTCTCGCACAGTAGGGGGTAACGTGGTGTACGTAAAACCTACCTCAATAATTAGGTTAATAGGTGAAGACAAGTTTTTTAGGCTTGCATGGCCTAACATCAAATGAAATGAGGAGCATTTATCTTGTGCAGGCAGAGGAAGTGAAAATTGGCCTTTTCCAATTAAAATAGCATTAGTGTCTGCTGGGCATAGAGGGTACTCCGTGTTATTTGTATTGTTAATAGGATCACAGTGACAAAGTATGCATTCTAAGAAGCAATGTTGCAAAATAAATGTGTTTCCTTATTTAGAGCCAGATGTACTAAGAATTTTAATGGCCGTACATGCTCCAATTCTGCATTTTTGGGCATTAAAATGATTTTTTCTATGAACAAATTCTTTTTTGGGAGTTAGAAATGTTTTCACAACCCTTAAAATAGGATTCTGAAAGGATGCTGAATTTGTAACCTGGAAGAGATGTGTTGTAGACATTCATTCCAACTAATGAATCAAAACCTGGTCGCAATTGAGGCTGCTAGATTTTGACCGCTAAGCACTGGGTTTCTGCTGGGCAGTCCGCACTGTAAATGCCCTGACCCCCAAAACACAGTGAATTTGTCTAATGCCTAACTGGCATATTTAACATGGCAATAAGGCCAGAGAATGTGGTGCAAGAAAATACATCAATTGCATAGAAAGTTAAATGTCACATGTGGACTGAAGCACCTATTTTCAGATGTCATAAAGTGATGCTTGGAGAAAAATGGTTGGGTTTTTTAAAATATATTTAAAACTGATATTTCAGTGATAAATCATGGGGATTTGGGGAGAAATATTACTCATGTTATTACCTTGATGCCAGGTGCATTGCAGCTATCTATGGCTGTTATGTATTACCCCTGAAGGCACAATCCACATTGACAAAACTTTTTTTTTTTACCTTGCTGCTGGCAACCTTAGTTGATGAACTAAGGTGAGCACTACTAGTAATCTTGGATATGGTGACCACTAATAGAATCATGTCAAATATGGTCACAATTGCAACTCAAGTAACATTAATAGCTGAGGTAGTTTTTCAATGACCATGAGTGGCTCTTATTAAAGAAAGGTTGGAGACCCCTGGTGTGGCTTGACTTCTGCAGCTTTTAAACCTGTAGGCAGACCTGTTAAAATATACCTTGTGCCTGCAGGGAAACCCTACTTTTTAATATTAAGTAAGTTACTTTCAAGCAAGCCCAAAAGCTAGATTGCTTGGTATTTAAAGTGAAACGTGTAAGAATGTAATGCTTGCATGTTCCAACAGTGACTACCTTCCTACATGTATTTTCAATGTCAGGATTGTAGCTGTTTCTATGAAGAAACCACTAAAATACAGGTACTGTGTCAATTCCATATACTGGGTTTAGAATATGCTACATAAATGGGTAAACCACTTTTGTAATATTCAGTAAAAATCAAATTTAATGGTGAAGTCGGATTTTCCTGCCTGAAGCCCCTTAGGATTGCCCTGCCTGCATCTGGCCTGGCTGTCCTGCTTTGATGAGGTGTGAAATACTGCTCTCGGAGACGAGCCATTAGTTTGTACCTGAAAGGATTGGTCAGGCAAGGAATATGATCCAACGTAGCCCAGAGCATATTGAGAAGTATTACTTGGGTAGGATTCACCCCCTCCCCAGCTAATAACCCATTTTCTTACCAGGTGTTATAAAAGTAATGGAGCACCTTTGGAACATCTTCCACTTTGTGAATGCAAACAAAAAGAAATGTTAGAGAGTAGGCAGTGGTCCAACAGACCAGTGACAACACTTAAATTAATTTAAAAAAAGATTTAAAAAATAATGTAAACACAGCCGTGCTTCATTTTAAGAGATTGGGATGCATTTAAAAAAATGTGTCCTATGAAAAAGCAATCACATCTTCCAATCGTAGCGAGTCACAGTAAGCAACTTACCTCCTAACAATCATTACGTAGGTCAGATTGTGGCTCAATACAATACAGAATTTTAAAAAGTTATATATTAGTAGGTATGTTCCTGAAATTCTTTACTGGTCGCAAAAATACTGGTTGCAGATTGTTAGCAATATTTTGCAACAAGTCAATAGTATATTTGGACGTTAATGTGATGCACGTCCAGCAAATTATATTTATTTCGGATAGCCATACTGTATTTAATAATTAAAATAATCAACCGAGCAAAGTTTTTACTTGAACAGACTATTTAAAGGGTAGAAGGGAGGGGTTGTCATGGAGTTTCAGATCTCAGTGTGCAGCGTTTAGCTCTAGAAATCCTAATGCAAACAAGCACTGCATGGACTGTGGAGAAACAGCTCTGATATTCCCCTGAAATAAGCTGCTGTGCTGGAGGGCTGAAAAGAAAGAAGTGAGCAGTCGCATCCATGGTGATGATGGTGCATTCTCTGCCCTGCAGCACATACAGTGACAGGCTACTGCAATAATCCTCAGCTTCATTTCTTGCCGCCAAGCTTTAATTCGCTAATTATTTTCTCCAAGATGTATATATGTATGTGGTATTTGTACAGCATTGATCTAGCCAAAGGTTAGCGGGACACTTTACATGGTCAGTCACAAGCATAAGGACAATGAATAATAGTAGCTGGGTGCGGTTAGCAGAAGTGCAGTGTTACTGTATTCAGGGCCGGACTGGCCGTAGCAGGCACCGGGCATTCCCCGGTGGGCCGCTAGGGTGGGGGACGTTTTTGGGCCCTTGGGGGCTGTTTTTGTTACTGGGGGTCAGCAATATCGGCCCCCTGTGAAAAAATCGGCCTAAAACGGCCCTCGCAAACTGCTCGGCTGCAGCCCCCCCCACCCCCCCCCCCCCCCTCACGCCACGGGGGACCAGTCGAGCAGTTTGCCAGGGCCGGTTTCGGTTATCAGTGGGATATTGCTCTAAAAAATGTGTGCAGAAGGGAGAAAGATCAAAGTCTATTTGCACACATTTTACACTCAACTTATGTACTCACCCTTATTTGTAAGACCATTATATTGCACATCAGATCCCTCTCTAACCACCAACCCCTCATCCAAATCTCACAAATGTGACCACCTCTCTTGACCCAGTCCACTATTGCACTCAATCTGGCCCTCTCCAAGTGAGCATCTTCATTTCTCGCACTTCCTCCCAACTCTTTGAGCTCTAGAGCTCTAACCTTTCCTCTCAGACGCTTCAAAAAATGTCTGATCAATCTTGTAAATCACCTTCTTTCACATTCCCCCATTGTCGCACTCAGCAATTTTCCTTCGATCAAGGATTGCCCAAAAAGTTACCCGCCCACTTGCCATATAATATCCTCATCAACCTCTCCATATTCAGTGATGAAGACCTTTTGTACAGACCATGAACCACATTCCCTTCCAACTCTGCTCAGCCTGAAGCTATCTGCTTCCAGTACTGCCATTGCTACCATTTGACTGCTTTGAGCCTCATCCCTCATGTGTTACTGACCTGCAAGCTCCATCAGAGGGCACAACTGCATGATATCCTATAAAGATAAGTGTATGAAATATGTCAGAGATGTTCTTTGATCCTTCCTGCACCATCCGGGTTGCCCTCCTAGTATACCCCACCCTTCATCCAGCCCTTATCCACAAGGCATCCATCTGCAACACATCAAAATAATGCATAATCACATACATTACCACACCCCCTTCTGTTTGCTGAGTCCATAGATCCTTTTTTTCTGTTGCAGGTGGTGCAGTCTGACCTGACACCCTCACATCCTAAACCTGCTGTCTTGTCAAAACTCTTTTACAATGTCCGTTCTAGGAGGAGCAGAACGGTCCAGGGAGATGAGTAAAACCTGCACTGATTTTTCCCATGCTTGACTTTCCGCGTGGTATCTTCCCGCAGGCACTGCACAGAGCGGTGTCAACTGTGGAGGGGTTTGACATTGTCTGCTGACATTTCCACGTTCTTAGGTCTCAGGCTGAGCTTTGGGAAACTGTCAGTTCCTCATATAATCCCTCTGTGGAGCAGTGTCCCTGTGGGCATCTGTCTATCTCCTCAGAGGGGCTCATAAATAATACTGCATCGGCCTCCAGAATCCTGGTCTCACCTCGAGGGCTTACAAATAAACTTTGGGGGAAACTACTTTTGTTTTTTGACATATAGCTCTACATGCACTCAAGTATACCTGGCCTATTATTCAGGTTTGATTAAATGGATCCATATAACTTGACCAATCAGCTTAGTAGAATGACATATAGGAAAGCCACTTGTTGTAATAGCAACGTTAGTAGAAATGTAACTGATAATAACACATATACATGGAAAGAAATAAAAGAATCATATATTTTTCACAGTGTTGCAACTGGAGTCAGGATACTGTGAATAAAAAGTAAAGCAAGTGGGTGAAGTGGTGTAAATTGCAACGACCAGTTGGAAATTATGTCTGGAAAGATTATCCTTCATATTTTAAAGAGTTGGGATCGAAAAAGCTGATACATGTGATAAAAGAAATCACAAGCTGCACACACCATGAACAGCGCACCGCGACCACCCCTCACCTCTCACTCCCCAAGCAGCAGTCAAAATAAATTATTATGCAGAAGAAAAAATCTCAGCGAAAGCTGTGGATTATCTGTGCAGAATATGTTAGTAGCAAGGAACATTTCATTCGTAGAAACCAAACTTCAGCAGAGAGAAATCCTAGAGTGACAGACGAAAACTTGTCTTCTTGCCTTTCAATAAGAGAGGCAAGGTTCATAATCAAGACAGCTCCTGATACATGCAGTGCCTCTATCAGTGCCACTGCAACTTTCATCTTCTGCCAACATCAGATAAGGCAAGAAAAACTGGATCAATAATTCATGCTTACCTAGTCCTTGCTTAAACTAATCAACACAGTAAAAGCTACAGGACTACAGTCACATTTCTCTTTTTCATGAAATATGTTGTGTGGTGTATGCAATGCAGGATTGATTGTTCTGAAGTGTTTAAATGTACGCTGTTTCCATAGCAACTCGAGAAGGTCGATAATTTATTCGATCGCATGGTAATTATTGGTAAGCAGAGAATTCTCTCATATAAATGTAAAAGGGACCAATTGTTGTGACTTGAAATAGCTGTTTGCACCTCTCAGACCAGTAGTAAAAAGGGAAAAATGAAGAGCTTCTTGTTTTTTGATCATTTGCGATAATCATTTGTGCTCAGTATTATAATTGCCAAAGCCTTTGTTTTTTGCTATTGATGAATGTTGTCTCCTTTACAAGATGATTTTGAAGGCTTTGACAATCAGCAGCCTATCAGAACTACATTTTAGCATGATGATGACAAACATGACCTCTGTTTCTGAATACACCTCATCTATGGGAGAGCCTACAAAAGGGAGCAGTGAATCAAATGGAACCTCTGCCTGCTAGAGCAGGAGTCGGGGTACCATGACTTGAAGAGAAACAATAAACTACAGATCAGTTTAAGTTAACATCGGTTTAAATAAAACTATAAAAAAAAGAGTAATAGAAAACCAGATTTAAGAAGAAATATTATCATTGAAAATTAATAAATTCATATCGATTGATCCAATAATAATAATAACAATAATATTAACCTCTTCCATGCTCATGACGTCTCCCGGTCGTCATGAGTCACGATGGGCGTGTGCGGACGACGGCCGGGAGACGTCATGACCACGCCCGAGAATGGAATGTCCAGCACTGCGGCAGCGCTGCGGCGGAATATGCGCTGCAGCGAAGAGGTTAATAATAAAAATAATAATAAAAATAATAATAATAATAATAGAGCTTATAAAGCGCAAAGGTACTTCAGAATGAGGTGTGCCGGCGCTGCTGTCCAAGATCCTATGTGCTCCACACATGCAGAAAGTAATAGACAATTCTATCTGAACAAACAAGGGGCTTACTTATGAGAACCCTGCATCACTTTTGCACCACATAAAGTGGTACATGTGCAACGCAGGACTCTCATAAAGTTTTATGAAGCCATGCAAAGCAACCCTGCATGCCTTTAAGTGGCATCATAAATCACGAGAAATGTGACGTAGTATAAATCATTACGTCACCTTACTCTGCCCCTGTGAGGCGTTGTATGGGCATTGCAGTGGGTTTTTCCCACCGAACATCCATGAACTTTGACGCTGCCCCAGATTTACAAAGTGATGTAAATCTGGGGAAGTGCCAAATCTTTACACCTCCCATGGTGAAGTGTAACAAGGAGAAACATGTTCATTTCTCCTAGTTTTTTCCTCTTTCCATGTGTACTGTATTCTGTAGCACACACAGAATGAGAAAAACACCTTGTAGGATTGTTTTAGTGCAGGAAGGTACCCCTTCCTGCTAAAAAAACAATCCTGCCTGCAATGGGGACACCTGTGCGCTATGGTGCAAGGGTGCCTACCTTGGCGCTACGCTGCTGAAACTGCGCCAGCACATTCAGAAAGGTCAGGAATGCAAAATATTGCTGAAATATGGTGCATTCCTGACTTTTCACTCTGGCATAGGTCAGAGCAGCAAAGTGCCTGTCTGCACTGCCTTATGTCAAAATGCCATAAATGAGTGTCTGTGCTTGTAAATTGTTTTCTAAAAAGGAGTTCTTAACGGGCCTGTCAGACACACAGAGGCAGCACATTCCACAATTTTAAAGCTAGAAAGCTGAAAGAGCTGCCAACAAGGCGCACTCTTATCATTTTCATGCTACAGATCCCACTAGTCCCCGAGGATCTGAGATTCCTCAAAGGACTTTAGGGTTGGATGAAAGGCTGTTTGTACCGAGGGCCACTATTTTTCAAGGCTTTCATAGCAATACCAATAGCACAACGCCTTGAACAAGATCCTCTGCTTCACAGGAAGCCAGTGTAACTTAGCAAGTGAATATCCCATTGAGATGTGCTTTAGGAGACTGAATAACAGACGAGCCGCAAAGTTCTGCATTTGTTGGAGCTGTATCATGTGAGACTGTGACACCCCTGAGTACAACACCTTAGAGTAGTCTAGCCTCAAGATAACCACAGCATTCCTCATAGGTTCTGGGAGCAAATCCAGGATATGTATCTGGGTCTTGATGATTGTGAAACATTTCCCAGCCAACACTGTGATTTGGCTGTCAAAAGACTGCTTCTGGTCGAACTAAATGCCCAGGCTTTTAACCTTGGGCTTGGGGCTGGGTAAAGGGCCAAAGGTTTCAGGCCACCAGGAGGTCAACCAGATGTTGGGTTGATTGCTCAGGATCAGGACCTCTGTCTTCCCTGCATTCAACTTTAAACAATTTTGCTCCATCCACCGGCAACCTCCTCCAGACAAGACCTTAGTGAAGTAGACATGGTTGTAGCCTCTTGGTAGAGGGTGATAATCAGCTTAGTAACATCAGCATAGGTGATTACTGTGAACCCATGAAGTTCAATGATCTTAGACAGCGGGAACATATATATATGTTAAATAAGCTTGGACTCAGGGAGGAGCCATGAGCTACTCCCAGATTAAACACTTTAGAGCAGAGTGGTTTTTGGAACACCTGGAAGGTGCGTCCCTGTAGAAAGGAGGCAAGCCACCATATGGCCATATGGCCAACACCGCATCTCCACAGATGCTCTGTGAGCAGATTGTGTGATATGGTGTTGAACGCCCACTGAGAGCTTGCATCAAGACAGTGGCAGTGTCTCCTGTGTCTAAGATTAGGTGAACAGATTCCAAAGCTGACAGTATGGCGACCCTGTAATATAGGATGGGCAAACCTGCGAATGTGTCCTATGATGAAGATCATTAGTCTTGATAAACTGAGGGGGCTGTTGGTTTCTATGCCTTTCAGTAACTTTAGCCAAATGTGGCAGCATTAAAACAGGTCAGTAGTTTTCGGATTTGTAGAATCCAACAATGGCTTTTTAAGCAGAGGAACTATCATCGCATGCTTACACTTCTTTGGAACCTGGCCCACCACCAGGAAACTATTATGTAGCTCATGGACCAAAGGCAGCACAGGTTTCACTCCTTGTTCCAAGATAGAGAGTGAGACTGGATTGAGTGGGGAGCCCGACATGACAGACATAAGCAAAGCAGTCATCTCCTTAAATTCAAGAGTTTTGAAATGCTGAAGCCCTGAGCTGTCTTCCGTAAGTTCAAACCATGAATACAGGAAATTCTCTATCTACTGGAAAAGAGTAATAGATGTTTGTTACCTTGCCTAGTAAAAACTGAGCGAGGGTATTACAATCCTTCTCTGAAGGTCCAGTGGATCCCGAGACTCAGGACAAAGAGGTAAGACACTTTACAATAGCAAACACTTCTCATGAGGAATCCTGCTGTGAGAGAATTTTATAGTAGTAATCCCGGTGAACAATGATTTGCCTGTGATGCTGTTTAAGGTCAGCCAAATAGTTTATTTTGCTTTTTGAGATAATATACCCTACACCAAAGGCATTCAAGGCAATTACAATTATTTTTCAGCCTTATGAGTTAACAATTGAAACATTCAGCAGATGGTTTCTGTCTTTGAAAATACTTGTGGTCCAAGGGGCTATTTGAACTAGTGCACTAGAGATCCAGTTTTCCAGTAAGAGATTATCTCCTTCAACACAGACAGCCAAGCTGAGCCAGCTATTATTCAATGCTTTAGTAAATCTAAAAGTGTTCACTTTAGCCCACTGGTGAACTTGCGCTGTCTTGGCAAGAGGTTGCTTCGTAGTTGGTTTCAGAAAAGGAATCGAGAATGGAAACGCCAGGTGGTCTGACCTGAGAAGTGAAATAGGAGGGCTGTTCACTAACTGGGCCAGTATTGGAAAAATGGGATCTAGACTATGCCCAGTCTGTGAGTAGGAGCAGAGACAAACTGGGTGAGCTGTAAGCCCTCTAGAACTGCAAGAAAGGCTTATGCTACCATGCACCCTGAATCATCGAAATGCATGTGAACTCCCCTATGATCAAACATCTGGCATAGCAGAGAAGCTAGAGGGGCAGATCATCTGCAAGAGAGGTGCTGAAATGGGCTACCAGCCCAGGTGGGTGTTGGAGCAGAATCCCTGAAATTGCAAAATTCTTCGTAGGAGCAAGGGAAAACAGTATTGAAAGGAGAACACTTTGAGAAAGAGTATTGCAAAGATTGTTTAAAAAAATAGCAATTCCTTTACCTCTGTGAGAGTGCCTATGCTGTCTTACTATAGTGAAGCCCTGTGGGATGGCTTCCAGAATATCAGATGAGGAATTCTCTTTTAGCTAGGTCTCCATCAGTTTTTCCACATCTGGCAGGTGTTCCTTTAGGAGTTCCTTGATCTCTAGATTATGTTTAACTAGAGAGCTACAGTTCAATGAGATTAATTTTGCGAGTCGAGACTGAGGTGGGACACTTACCTCACTGCTCGAAGCCAGAGTAGTCAGGATACAAAGCCCTCACTAGTCACAGCAAATCTGAGCCTTCGAGAGGACCTTAACATGAAGACACACATTAGATACTGAGGGCACCAAGTTCCATAGTTCAGAGGGGAAGTACTTGAGGAGGGCTGACCTAAAACAACCAGGGGCTCTAGCCCCTGGCGCCATCCAGGCATGGACAGGTGTAGCTGGGCATGCCTAAGGTGCACCTCCGGTATGCTAGCAGTACACCCGCTGCAGGTCCATGCTGGCATGCACCTTAAAAAGGTGCTGAGAGAAGCTAAGTGCTTTAAACAACCATACCACTAACCACCAAAATGGCAGTGCGGTATTGAATATCAGGAAGTAGGGAATCAAGACTCCGCCCACAAAACCTCCCTTCGACTGACAACCTCCCTCTCGAATGACGCCTCACTCCCTATGTAACACATCTATTTCCAGACCCAGCCCAACCCCAGAACAACTCTATGCAGGACTCTTGCCTACAGACCTCCCGTACCTCGATCCCAGTTCATAAACACCATCACAGACTACATCGCGCCCCACGCCCTCACCTCCTCAGACTCTGCTCGGAGACATGAATTTCCACCTTGACAACCTCAGTGACCCCAACTCTACCGCCCTCCTAGAGAACCTCACCAACCCCCACCCACATAGTGGGACACACTCATGAGCCTATCGTCGTCGGAGGTAACAACATTTGCTTCAGGGACACTATGCAACCTCTCTGGACGGATGACCACTAGGTCCACTTCTCCTTCTTGAAACCCACAGCAACAAGCCAACGCCACACCTCCCATGCAGAAACTAGAGCAAGATGACCAAAGTGCACCTCACCCACAACCTCAGCCACACTCTTCCCCCACCACGACTGATGTCAACTCTGCTGCCAACAACCTCTAACAATGGATCGCTGCAAACACACTTGCTCCCTCCAGTACTCTGACAGACAACACAACACGAAAGGCACCTGGTTCACCACGGACCTCCAAGAATCCAAGCACTTTTGCCAAAGGCTGGAGAAAGCATGGAGGAACAGCAAAACTCCGGAAGCTGGCTCCGCCTACAGGGCCGCCATGGCGGCACACCACCAACTCATCAGATCTATGAATAAGAACTTTATTCAGGACAGAAAACTCTCAAACTCCCACAACTCCAAGGAACTCTTCAACATTGTACAATATTTCACCAAACCCCACAGCAAAACCTCAGACGTCCCTTCCTCCCAGGACCTCTGCAACAAACTCAGCTCCTTCTTCCACCACAAGATCAGGACACTCTATGACAACTTTGACGACCAAGACCAAGGCACTGACCCTATACCTTCCACCAGTAATGCCACCCTGCCAACCCTCCTCACCTGGACTCCTGTTACCACAGAAGACACCGCAAAGGCTATGAGTAGTATCCACTTCAGAGCACCGACTGACCCCTGCCCACCGCACATCTTCTACAGAGCCACCTCTGCCATCACACCAGAACTACGATGAAAATCAACTACACCCTCAAAACAGGCACATTCCACAATGACTGGAAACATGCCAAAGTAAAAGACCACCTCAAGAAGCCCTCCGCAGACCCGATGGGCCTCAAGAACTACAGGTCCATCTCTCTTCTCCCCTTCACTACCAAAGTCACTGAGAAAATTATCAACACCCAGCTAATGCACTTCATAGAATCCAACAACATCCTCGACTCCTCTCAATCCGGATTCCACAGCACCAAGACCGCCCACCAAGCTACCACTGATGACATCCGCACACTCTTCGATCAGGGCCACACTGCAGCCCTCATCTTACTAGACCTTTCAGCAGCCTTCGACACTGTCTCCCACTGCACACTAGCCACCAGACTCCATGATACCGGCATACAGGGACCTGCCCTAGACTAGATCCGTTCTTTCCTCTCCGGCAGAACACAAAGAATAAGACTCCCACCCTTCCTCTCCAAACCCACTGAGATGAGATGCAGAATACCCCAGAAAACATGGACTCAGCATAGTATCCTATGCCAACGACACCCAGCTCATCCTCTCCCTCACCAAGGAACCCGACATCACCAGGCACAATTTCCAGGGAGGAATGAAGGACGCCCTTGGAAACCCTCCCACCCCCAATGACCACGCCCGCAACCTCTGCATCATACTCGACTCCTCTCTCACGATGAATCAAAAGATAAATGCCATTTCCTCCACATGCTTCAACACCCTATGCATACTCTGCAAGACCTTCAAAAGGACCCCCCTCAAATCCAGGAAGACCATCACTCACGCACTCATCAACAGCAGGCTGGACTATGGGAATGCTCTCTACACCGGAATCAACAAATCTCTCCTTCACAAACTTCAGACCGTCCAGAACGCCGCAGCCTTAACTGCTGCTGCTGCTCCCCCTCCATCTCCCCCCCACCATAAGAGCTATTTTTGATTTCTATGTGACTTCTTGCTTAAGCCTTCATAGCTTTTTTTCTACAGAGAGCAGCCAGAACAAATGTACATCCTTTTTTTCCCACATGTTGAAGATTCTAAAGTAACCAAGGGTTTGTCCTTTTTCTTAAGGAGTACTGAAAAAATGCCAAAATGTAAGAAACGTTTGGGTTTGTGGAAAATCATAAAAAGTGCTCTGCAAGAAAGTGTATCATAGAATATGCATTGCATGCTTGGTATTCATAAAATTGTAGGTCTTATTTTATTGTACTTTTGAATTTATACAGAGCTTCACACCGAGTGGAGACATAGAAAACACAGTGGGCCCTATTACGATGTCGAATGGACCAGAGTACTTCCAACATCATTTGGGAACTGGAACTAAACGACCTCCTGTCGTTGTTTCCAGCCCAGCAAGTAGGATGGATTGGTTGCAATCCTATACTTTATAATTGAAGCATGCATTCCGAATGGAATGAATGCTCTCATTGTAAAGCGCAGAGGTGGAGTTCATCCATGCACCTGGTGGCAAGCACCTCAAAGTGCCTGCCACCGGGTGCAGGGATCAACAAGGGGGCACCGTAAGTGCCCACCTAGGCCACCATTTGGCAGCCTTGCACCCATGGGGGCCCTGCTGGGGGCCCCCCAAAGACAGATTCCCATAGCCTTACTGTGTCTGAAACCCGGCACCGAAAGGCTGTGGGAATCTGCCATCGTAATCCCTCAGCTAGAAAGAGCTGGACAAGGGATTACTGAAGGCTTTCCGAATAGCGGATGGGCTCGACGAACCCGTCCGAGGCCAATCGGAAATCTGGTTCAGGTTCGCTTTCAACCGATCCCATCAAAATTGTTCAGTCGGAAAGGAATCCAACCAGCCGATTACGATGGGGTCTGAAGGGCTCGACCGATGGTCAGAGCCGTTTCAGCCCGCATCTTAATCGGGCCCTCAAATGGAAGACATAGAAAGATGCACTTTGGGCTGCACCTGTCTAGAGTGGAATGTGTGAGAAGTATTTTGGTGTACTGGATGAGGACCGGGGTGCTACTTTTATACTTTAATAAGTAGCTACTCTTGAGCGTGTGTTGGATGAAGAAAAGTGCAGATTGATGCAATTAGGCAGGTGAGCTAGGTCAAGTGGAAAGATGTTAAACTATCACTAAAGAACATGCTGATTTCTGGTAACATTGACTGAAGATGCCATTTTAACTGGATATAATCTTGAACTTACAATGCCCATAATATTTCTCCATGCTTACTAAACAAACTTCCCGCAATTCATTTTTCCACTGGTTTAAAGAAAACCAAACTGAAGCTCCAGCCATTATAACTGTCAATATTGTACTTGAAAAGGTATCAACACTTGGTCCTGTGTCTGTCTCCTTTGTTATCACTGAACTGGGTGAGAGTTTTCATTGATACTTGGTGACCTTTATGCTTTTCGTACCTTCAAGGAAGGCAAGGACAAACATCTTTACACTACAGTGTGTAAATATAAATACATATTTGCTGGCTGAAAGAGCTATACTCCCAGGCATCAGTTCTTCAACCTTTTATACCTTCCAAAACCTTCACATTCATTATATTGTAGAGCGGATATCAGAGATGATCAAAGGGACAGTTTGCATCCTCTCGAAGAGAAAGTGCATAGCATATTATAAGCAGAAGTTATTGCAAGGATTATTTGATGTGAATCTTTGATGGTTTTAACTTCTCAGTTTTCAGTGAAAGTGGGTGTAGACAATATATTGAAAAAACAAAAGTAGAACATGATTCCCATCAATACATTTAAATGCAAATGCACCTTAATTGGCTACTCTGGTAAACATACCTGTAGCAATATGTGGAACAAAAGGAGTTCCAGAAGTGAGCCTTTTATTTATTAGTCTTACATCACACAAAGGGAACGTTTTTGCAAATGTTATTCTGTGAAGATTACAAGAGTGGGTATCTGAGCTCTAGTTATTAGATCTTTAATAGACAGGGTTATGCATAAATTCTTCTATGCTAGATAACATCATGGCACTAACACTAATGGACAGTAGCAGCAAATGAAAGAATCTAAGTGTATATGCCTTCTATATACCTGTTTTAATGATTATAGTCAAGCTTTTATCTAAAATGATCTGTGGAAGAAACGCCTAAGCTGGATAATAGACGCTAAAAAATTAAATAAATGCTATTAAACAACATTATCAAACTGCATATTAACCGTATTAACAGACAAGACAAAATATAAAATTGCCTTATGGTACTGGACTTTTGCCAAAAATAAACACATGGAATAGTTTCATATTGAGTAGTATACTCACCCCTATTTTATTCTGCTTTTATATGATGGATTGTTATAACGAAATGGAATCTAGTCAACCCTCATCCAGTTAATCTGGGAAATTAAGTATAGAATCCTGATCACTTCTTGTTAGTTGTGACTCAATTAGTCTTCGCAAGCTGATAAATTATCTGAACATAATGACGGAATTTGTTAATGATTAATTGGAGCAAAAAATGTATATCATATTTGGGAAGCATCACAATAAAATGTAATGGCAGATAAATAAAATTGATACTGAGCAGATTTCCTATTACCTCTATTTAGGTCTTAGGCATCGACCACAATTGTAACTGGAAAAAACATTTAAAGAAAATGGAACTAAGATAATTTGATGAACCAAGAGCCTTTATGTGATTCAAGATTAGTTATGATGGGAGAACGAACTATGATAGAAATAAAAGTTAACATCAAAAATTATTTGATGATAATTTATGGCGGGCCAGCCTTTTTTTTCTAAAGGCAAACCTTAGGCTAAATATATTTGCAATAAATGCAGTAAGAACCCTTTTAATCCTATATAAATTATCACCACAAGTTCAAGTTATTTCTGGAAGTGGATTCAACCAGATGATCAATGAGAATTGATTGACAGCTAATGTGTTATTTGAAGCAATCTCTTTTGATATAGTCCCATACTCAAAAACACATTGTATGGCAAATGATAGGTCTTAATGAGAAATCCCCTGAAATATTAAAGGATATGTATATGTGAAATCATGTTACACAGTATGGTTTGCTAGACAGGACTATATTCTCTTTCTCTATCTCATCCTCAGTTTTGTTTTCATTGTTACTGTAGCACAAAGTGCCGATCTCATGCTGCCTGTTGTCACTGTCTCGTTGAAGTGAGAAGAATTAGGATAACTGGATTTTCGCATTGTCAGTCCTCGTGGGCATCAGAGTTTTAGTTTCAAACGGGCCCATTCATGATCACAAAGAGTTCAAAACTTCAGGATTTATCTTTTCTTCACTGGAGGACCACCACTGATGCCAGACAAGGGTCCAGAACCAAGTGAGGCACCTCTTGTATATCAGGAACTCACTCCAGCAGAGGCAAGTGGGTACAGTTGCAGGTCCAGTCACAGCAGGTCACCTTGGAAGTTGCAGGGAGGACTCTAGAGCTTGTTATGTCTCTAAGGCTAAGAACAGTATGTCAGCCAAATGACCCTTGGAGTCACTCGAGTAGCCTGGGATTAAGGGAGCAGGTCCAGTCTTCCTGCTCACAGAGCAGGACAGGCCTCAAGCAGCAGGGCAGGCCTCTGTGTGAACAAGCTGTCACATACAGGTCAAGTAGTGTTCTCTGTCTGTTATATTTTGCACATAACTTTACCCGGGATGGAGAAGTGGGCTGCTCCTCAGGCATGATGATTGGCAGCCAACCTGCCGGTCACTATGAGATGAAGTGCACTTGTCAGTTTGGCTGTATCTTTAACCACAGCCAACCCGACATGCTTACTTCAACTCTTGTAACAGCAATGTGTCAATGAGCTTGGGGAACAAAAACATAGCCTACAGGTCTCCCTGTGAGTGCTGTCTCTAACAAATGCTAGTGCTGCTGTCAAACTGTTCACTTATACAAACAGTATGAAAGCAGGATCACCATTGGTTTAGATGATGAGCTTCGTATGGGTGCAGCACGCAAACTTGATTGGGAAGACATCTGAGCAGGGAGCGCAGGTTGTAGAGCAGAACATCTTGAGTACTATTCATTTAGGCTGAACACTGGCAGTAACCTGGAAGCAATCTCATAAATTATACAAAATGATGTGGTTAATGGTTAGTGCAGTCTGTGCTGCTATTTATCATTGTGCATGGAGCGTGAAATGACCCACCACTTTCGAAAGTCACCAGCCACCATTGGTCCTTTGGTAGCAGCAGGGTTTTGCTCTGAGGAACAAGGTAGGCCTCAAGCAGCATGCCAGTCTTCTGTAATATCCACAGGTCCAGGAGTGTACTGAAACAGTAGATTAGAAGGGACAATATTTACAGCTGGTGCCACCCTATTAAGTGGGGTGACAATCTGGTTACCCTCACATCTGGTTCTGGAAAGTTCTTCCCCTCTCCTCTCAAAGCACCAAGTAGTCAGGGGTAAAAAAAGACTTGTGTCAGGTTCCTTTGTGTTTTGTTTCAGGGGTAGCCCTTTGAATTCTAAGTGAGGCAGGGAACAACTCTGCTCAAACCCTTCTGGCAGGCTGGTGCATCCTTCGCCTCACTCTCTGTGAAGAATGCACAAAGAACAACAGCTAAGCTAGTCACAGTCATGTGACATAGAACACAGGCACCCAGCACCAAATAGTTAGGACAAAACAATGCCACGTTCTTCAAGTGCCATTTTCAGAATTGCGACTTAGAATCTGATTTTACTATTAAAGAATATTTTAAAATACATTTTTTTAGTCCAAACTTGACATCCCCATTTCTTACCAATAGTTTTTTTTTTAGCATTAATTAAATGTTATAAGGTTACCCCATCCAATGTGAGAGTTAGGCCTTAAAGAAGTGAAAAATAATTTTGTGGGATTCTTTCACTAGCAGGACATGTAAAACTTAAAAACATGTCTTACTTTTTAAAGACAGTGCACCCGGGCCTATGGGCTTGCACTGCAGGCTTACTTTTAGCAGGTCCTGGATACAAGGTATAGGGTCTTATAAGTAAAGTAAAGATGCCTATCAAGTGTAGGCTAATTGTACCATGTTTTAGGGACAAAGCACAAGCACTTTAGCACTGGTTAGCTGTGATAAAGTACACAGAGTCCTAATGCCAATACAAATGAATTCAGAGGGACATGAGGAGTGAAGGCAAAAGTTTTGGGGGTGACCTTGCAGAGTGGGCCAAGCTCAACAGCTGTAAAATGCTGCATCTGCCCAAGGCTGGTGTAAGAACCTTGTTACTGCCTCTTTGTCTGTGTGCTGCTTTCTCCGGCACACATAAAAGAGGAATAAGCCTCTAACTTTAGCTTTATGAAGGAAGTCATCCTTTCCTGCACAAAAAAAACTATTCTTATCACAATGGCTCAAGGGTGCCTGTGCTGGCACTGGGCTGCCTCAAGTGCGCCATATCTTTGTAAATATTGCACATATCTGCGCTCTCCCATTCTCACAACAATATTTGTGGTATAGCTCAATAGAGCTCACATATTTGTCATTTTTTTTTAAATTTTAGTATCACAAAAATATGCAATAATAAATCACAGAAATGTGAAAATTATTTTGTGGATATTACAGAAATTGCATGCCACAAAAAGCCTTCTGATCTTTAAAGGCCCAATAATGATGGTGCCACATTGTTTTGGACGTAAATTGCACACCCATAACTTTGATATAGCAGGGGTTTCCCAAATTAGCAGTTGCACATTTTTAACTGACTTTGTTTTTTCTTTTTTTTTAACAGAGTTTTATATAGCACGAACTTGACCCGAATTGGGTATCAGAGCGCTCTACATAGCACCAGTAGCAGCATTTGGAAATAATGTGCAACTGGTACATAGTAATCTCAATTCCTTAACAAACATTGCATTTGGTCTATCTGCTTCAGATTTTCCATGCGTAAATTTCATATGCCAACACCCACAATTTGAGGCCACACAGCAATCAGGATCTGACCTAAATATGACTTGAAAAGCAAAGTGAAAAACTAGTCAGATTATTTGATGTAGGGCTCAGCAGATGCAGTATCATTTACTAGTGCAGCGCACCAGACTTTGGAAACATGCATAAATTGCATATGGGTCTGGGAAATAAACAGAACAAATATATTATCGGAAATGCATTACTTGAACAGGGGTCTTCTTTATTATTTAATATTCTGTCAGATTGACGCCTTTTAATGTGAATGCAGCACCGACTTTAAAAAAGTTTGCATACAATTTCACCATGGATATATTGCTAACTAAGAATGAGACACCGATTATTATACAATACTTTTAAAAAATTGCATTTCAAACTGCCAGAACAATGTCCCATACTTTGAAATTTTGCAAATAAAGTACGCATTACCGTTAAGGATTAAATCTGAGTACAAAACAGTGAAGAAAGTTTAATATCAACAACAAAATGGCTGAGATTGATCACAATAGTTAAGGGATTAACCATCTGATAGTTAAATAATGTTTCGCGCGATAACGACCTTTTTATTCTTGTTGGCGCGCTTAGGATTGAAAGGAAACTGTCCCTTTCCTTTAGCATTGTGTTGTTTTATAGGTGGCGCGTTGCAGTAGCGGCATGTTGTACTATTATCTGCTTTATTGTGTTCTCGCTGCTGGGCAGATGTTTGGTGTTGAGCCAGTAACAAGCATCTACACAGTTCTAAATCATAAACTCATGAATCATTTTAAAGATGTTTCATACAAATTATGATTTGTTCTTTCTGAACACAAGTACACAACAGGCGCGATGCGAAGCCCACCCTTATTTCTGTCTTTGCTCCCTTAAACCATAATAGCACCTTCAGTTCCACCTTCAAGAAAAGAGGAAAATGGAGACATGTCCATAGACCTGAGTCTAGAGAATCTTGTGCTGAAGAATACTTTGAGCTGATTCACAAAGACATTTTCTGAATATGTGAAGCCCTTATTCCTGTAGTAATACTTCGCACATCCACAAAACATCTAAAGTGTGATTATAATTAGAATATTCAGGAAATATTCAAATACAATTAAAACGATTACAAAAGACAGTGCCCTCTTTGCACTTTTTCCGATAAGGAGTTTAATGTTCTGGCCTGGTTTACAAAGGCATTGGCGAGCACTTGGAGTAGTCCTCATACAGCAGTACTACTTCACCAACTCATGAATGTCATTGTCATTCGCCCCACTATTTTACGAGGAGCTCTAGGTCTATTTTTATTTCAATTGAGGACTTTTTTTTATAGAGATTAAGTATTCATATTTTTGCTTCTTTTGTGGAAGTGATAGCAAGAGAAGGTTTGATCACTGCTTGGTGATCATTTAAAGATCAAAACCCAAGAGGAGAATTGTTGGCTGTGATAAGAATTCGTCTTGGGTATGTTACATACATCATTTTATATAGAACATGTTAGTACAATGGACTATAAAGATGTTTCTCCATGTTGAAGTGCCAACTAAACAAGCTAAGTCTGTGTTCATTAATGTAGAATTAGCCATCACTGGTGAAACCATGCCTCCTGCCTCATCTCCCTCTAAATGTACTGACATGGGATCAACCATTTAATGAATGTAAGCCCATCTAAAGGTTTCACAGGAAGCATGTACCTCATGTTACAGGAAGGTTGGGGAGATTGACTACGAGGAGGAGACATCTCTGTATAATAGGGAGCAAGAAAGAAAAAGACTGCAGGGGCAGTTCATCAATAAAGTATATGTAGATGTCCAAAAACGTTTCTGGACGATCATAAATGGAATTCACACAAAAGGATTCAAGTGGTACTACTGAAAACCCTTGACAGTTGTATTCCCCAAAAACATTTATTGAATATTTACAGCAAATACAGGAGGAAGCATGAGTAAAAATCTCTGACTTTTTTCAATGAGATCAAAATGTTTGGGGAATCAACACAAGTTCCTACTTTCCTGAAACAGTTGAAGCATTAAATGTAAAAATACCCATAGAGTATACAGACAGCTGCAGGGATGGAAGAATTGGTGGAATCAGTGTCATTGAACGGCTTATTTATTCTGAATAGTGTTTTTAATATTTGTTCATGTATTTCAGCACATACAGCATATCTTCCTATACAAAGTCTGTTTGAAATTTTCTGGAACTCTGTGCTCATCATAACATGACAGCACACTAAATGCAGTGTCACAATGTCTGTTAGATGGTGTTTGGCTTAAACAGGGTCAATCAAGTTATGTGATTCTGTGGCCGCTGCAATTTCTTTACAGTGGTGGTGTGACTGCACTTATCACATAACTCACCATCTCCTGCATAATTTACAATTTCCTAAAAAAATGGGTTCGTTACTTCGAACGGGCCCAGTTATTAAAGCAAGCATGGCCCATCTGGTGCAGCACAGCTGCAAACACGCTGCAAAAGTCAGCTGGTTATCTTTTAGCTGTCGATTGCCGCATTTGCTCCTGATGGAGGAACTCCAACAGTGAATATGGCACTCAGTTGCTATGTATGTCTCCAGCTGATGGACTGAGGAAGGGCTAAGAGACTACAACATGAGAATAATCTTATCATATAAAATTGCATTTAAAACAGCATAGAAAAATTTGTCATTCTTTATCATGAAAATGCTTTACTTCAGGTTTCATGCTAATTTGTGCCCCATCAAAGACACTATTCATGAAGAAGCAGATATATCAAGAGGGCACACAAAAAGAGAAAAATACCAAACACTCTTGGGGCATGTTTGAAAAAGAAACTAATTGTGTCAAATTACTACCGATGGTGTACAAAAAACTATGAAAAAACCTAGAAAATTTACTTTATGACACTCCCCTGCCACTGCTATGACTCCCTGGTAACTGTCAGAAGCTAAACGGAGGAGACAACACGTGTTGGAATTGCATTGCTTATGATTGTAGATGTGGATGTAACTTATCAATTACATCAAAAATCACCTCACCACTCAGTCTATACTTCTTTTAAATCTCCTCTGCAGTCTGTTCAAACAGGGCGACCCGCACCCTAAATATCCTCTCCTGTCTCCTTCTCTGCCTACCTGCCAAAATCCTCATCCAC
The DNA here is from genome assembly GCF_964204655.1 of Triturus cristatus. NCBI lineage: Eukaryota > Metazoa > Chordata > Amphibia > Caudata > Salamandridae > Triturus > Triturus cristatus. The sequence goes on from NC_140580.1 coordinate 417,808,992, forward strand.
CTCACCAAGATATACAGGGCCGCCAATGTGAAAGAGCCAGGTGCCATTTCGGTGACTTTTTATAGTTTGCACCTGATTACCACCTGCACAAAAACAATCCTGCATTTACGGAGGCACCCTTGGACCCAGGTGCGAGGGTGCCTGTGTTGGCGCTATGCAGCCCATTTTGCGTATGCACTGAGGAAAGAACAGGAACACACCATATTGGGATAAATACAGTACATTCCTGTCCTTTTAATGTAACACAGCAAAGCAAAGCCAGGTGAGTTGCTGTGCTGTATTACTGTGTCATAAATATGGCTCCTGGGTATCTTTACAAATCCTTACTTATGTGAAACAGAATGCACATTTTTCCTGGATACCATTGGGCATATATTTGACTGGGATTCCTTTACCTTTGCACCAGGCAACGTGGTGCATGCACGACACAAGCTGAAAATGCGATTATGGAGACATGCACGGCCACAATGTGTGCCCCTGAGTGGCTTCATAAATCCATAGTAACGCAACGCAGCACAAATCGTTGCATTGCGTTACTCTGCCCTGCGAAGACGTTACATGGGCATTGCGTAGGTGTTTCCAGGTAACTCTCATGCATTTTGACACATTCCCAAATTTACGAATGCTGGTAGACCTTAGAATGCACCTAAAAGATATGCCTTCCCAGGTGAGGCTTAACGAGGAGAAATATCTTTATTTCTCCTCATTACTTCCTCTTTCTTTGTGTGCTGCATTCTGCAGTATGCATAGAAAGAAGACAATGCCTCAGGGGAATTTTTTTGTGGAGGAAGGTGCCCATTCCTGCACAAAAACAATCCTCCTTACAATGCAGTCCCCCTCGCACTATGGTTCAAGGGTGCCTGCATTGGCACTAGGAACCAAAATGGTGACTCCGCGGGGACAAAGGCAGGAATGTGCTGTATTCTTTTAAATACAGCACATTTCTGCCCTTTCCCTGTCATGCAGTGCAGCAAGGTGACTTGTTGCACTGCGCTGAGTGACTTTCTTATAAATATGCCCCCTTATGTGAAAAAAAAAGTGCCAAGTGCCCAAAACATCACAAATGTTTCAGCACTGGAAAGGAAAACACCTCAGCAGCTAGAGGGTTAAACTAGAATGCATGCATACATTTCATTTTCACTGTAGTGAGTTGGGTGTTTACAGTCCCAGACAGAGGTAATATCAGTATTGGGTACTGTGAGACAGCATTACATTTCATAGTTCTGAACCTTATATAAGAGATACACAATTCCAAAACTGCCATACTCATTGCTTAGAGAAGAGATTAAAAAAAACATGCATTTCATATTATGATATATCAATATCGATCAAGTTACTCTTCTAAAGATTCATCAGAGGACATGCAAATGGTGGCATTTACAAGTAGGGCATTTGGATGCTGACAGATATCAAACAGCTCTCATTTTATCAAACACTGACTACAAATTAACAACTCTTCTGTTTTCACTGGGAACATTTTTGAAAATGTTGCCCATCTAGCTAGGATGCAAATATATTTTTTTAAGAATTAGGCGGGCACAATAGAACCCTATATCATTAGCTGATACTTGAATAACCTGATGGCTAACCATTCATGTTACCATTATGCTCACTATGACCTTAGCAACCTAATTTGTAGCTTTGTGCTTTTACAAATTAGGAGGCTGAATTTAATTTCCAGAATCCTAAAGGCCACAAAAGCAACATTTTATTTATCAAATTTGCATTCTCATATGAGGATGTTTTCTGACTGCTGTTTGTCAGAAAGACATGAGACAACAATAGAGCTGAAAAGACATTACTGCCGCTTAGAACACTTGAGAAGCTTTCATGCTGATATGTAAAAAAGAAAAGAGGAGCCTGCTCAGGAAAAATACTTTAACTAGGAAAGCTCATTGTCAATTTTCTTTTGAGAAGACAGACATTGCTGATCAACATTGATTCTCCTAACACAGGTCAGCATGTTAAATGTGGAGATGTTAGGAAATTATGCAGATACAATTTCAACATGTAGTCATGGAAATGGCAGGAAAATTGCAATCCAGGTTAATTATTTAGCATTATGTGTATCAATAAAAAACATCCTGCATCCAATGTTCTGAAATTTAACAGATTACATTGTGATAGAAAGTGAACTTCTTTATATACATGTCTATCTATCTATCTATCTATCTATCTATCTATCTATCTATCTATCTATCTATCTATCTATCTATCTATCTATCTATCTATCTATCTATCTATCTATCTATCTATCTATCTATCTATCTATCTATCTATCTATCTATCTATCTATCTATCTATCTATCTATCTATCTATCTATCTATCTATTTATCTATCTATCTATCTATCTATCTATCTATCTATCTATCTATCTATCTATCTATCTATCTTTCTATCTATCTATCTATCTGTCTGTCTGTCTGTCTGTCTGTCTGTCTGTCTGTCTGTCTGTCTGTCTGTCTGTCTGTCTGTCTGTCTGTCTGTCTGTCTGTCTGTCCGTCCGTCCGTCCGTCCGTCCATCCATCCATCCATCCATCCATCTATCCATCCATCCATCCATCCATCCATCCATCCATCTATCTATCCATCTATCTATCTCCAGCTAATTATCGATCTTTCTATATAAAGATTATTCTTTTCAATTGGTAAATCACACTTTCAATGGGAGAGCAGGCTAGACTGAGTATCCACCATCTGCGGCCTCTGCAGGTTAAAGCGGTGGGGCCAGGTGAGGGGGGATTTCGAGAGACGACCACAAGGGAAAATGTATTATTTATTTAATTTTCCCTCGTGGCCATCTCTCAAAATCCCCCCCCCAACCCGGCCCCACCGCCCCACCGATGTTACCTGCAGTGGCTGGTATCCACATTAATAGAAAAGAGTTTAACTTAATAAAAAGTATGAGTATAGTGGATCAGGTTCTCAGGTTTCTTTTGCTCGTGCACACATGGGTACATTTTAAGAAAGGTGCATGTAAGTGATTTATAACATAGCACTACATCTCATAAGGAAGGTACTTAGTGCAATCAGAGTTTCATTTTATCTTTGTGATACTTTCAATTCACCCCTGAGTGAATTTGCTAGAGTGAGGTGGGGGACAAAAATGGAAAACCCTAAACCTTTCCCATTTTGCCCAGAGCTATGCTGGGGGTGTGTGCTGGGACGATATTATTTACACCATACATCAATCAAGTTGTCGCTTGCCTCAAAGACCTAAACACCTAGCCTGTGAGGCCAGAGAAATATGAAATGTATATACAGTTGAAATTATGTTATTCATTATTGTTTCCTAAGAGGTGTTCTTTTAAGTCCCTGCCTCTATTACTTTTCATATGAATGTTTGGTAGTAACTGTGCGTTGCCTTGTGTGGTGTTGGATTACTCCAGCCTTAGCTGGAGTTTGTTTTGACTGTTTTGGATCCTATCTGGCTGTAATATCTTTAGAAGTGCAGATTAGGATTAGCAATGGATTTACATTTATGTGTGTGGTTGTTTACAATTGCATATTACTCTTTACTACTCCCTAAGCTCCAATTTACATCTACCTACACCTCTTACATTTAGTAGTAAGTATTACTCACTTTCAAGCCAGTCCTCCAGATTCCACCAACATTTAATACTAAAACATTCAGAAGTGTGTGGAGACATCCACAGCTGGGGCAGAGAAATCAACATAGAGAAGATAGGAGATGCAGAGGTCAATGCACATAGGTTTGTGGATAGTATTTTGTACTATATGAGTGTTATTATTGTAGTATTACTAATACAATTACAAAGTATAGTTTATGAACAAGCCCGATTAGTAATGTGGCTGAGATTTGAAGCAGACAATGTGTATTTTTATTTGAATGTGCGGGTTAGGTTAGGGGTGTTGGTGTGTATGTTATACTGTATATATGTAACTTGACATTCACATCGCATATGTAGCGTACTTCTTGGTATCCCCTTTATTTATACCGGCCTCATCTCGACCTCCTAGTTCAGTGGCTGATGCAATCTGCTGATGAAATCACTTTATCTCCCCTAGCCTATAAAAATGAATGTGTCCTCATGTAAAGCAACTGGTGCTCATGTAAAGCGCATTTTTTTGTGCATCTTTATAGAGCGCGAACTCGACCCAAAGGTATTGGAGCGCTTTACACGAGCACCGTATTTACATTACACATTCAGGCATGGGGAGATTACGTGATTTGCCCAGAATCACAGGATGTGGACGTGACCCCAAGGCTTGAACCCTGGTTTCAAGCACCAAAGTCGGCAGTCTAGCCGACGGACAACATCCCCTCCCAGTATCGGGTATCCTTTGATACCCGATACCTTTGGGTCAAGTTACTGCTATATAAAATTCGGTAAAAAAATAAAAATCTGCAGAGGTAGACAACTGCAGTTCATTCACTGAGCAGATTAATAAACTGTTGCTTGAAGCAACGCACAAAATACATATTTATCATTATTATTAGTAGTAGTAGGAAAATAGTAGCAGTAATAGTAGAAACATGAATTATGATGTTGAAGATGGTGATGAGGATGAGGATGAGGATGATGATGATATTTTGGGTTAGAGATTATAGAAACATTTCCAGCTCTGCAGACAGTTGCCGATGTGCCCGAGTACTGAAATGCAGTCTAGACATTCCTGAACAAGGTGCATTGACTGTCGTTAATGGATGATTCAATTGAAAATTCATTTGTCATTTGGGTTCTCTTATTCAAACATACATTAAATTAGTGCAAAACCAGCATGTCCCAGGCAAAAGATAAAATGAACAGATGTGCAATAAAGTAGTGTATTCAAGCTTTAAATAAGAAAAAAGAAAAATTATGAAACATGTGAAATTACATTTAATTAATTTATGCAGAAGAGACATCTGGCACCTTTGTAGATGTTAACTCAAAGACAATTCTACAACAAGCAACTATTTCATGGTACAGGATTTACCTTCTGACAGTAATTTGATTGCATAATACAGCAGCATTCTTTTTACTTTTTAGTCTTCACAGCAATAAATCAACACATCATTATATTTTTCTGTGTACTAATTTTAGGAGTCAGTAAACTTTTACAGGCTCCTAAAATTAGATCGTGACTAGATACTCATTTGCAATTTGGAAGGCCCATGTTGTAGACACCCCTTCCAAATTGTAAATCACTGAGTAATAAATGTTTTACGACCATAATCCAGTCACAAAACTCTGAAAAATATTGACTTTGAGTTGGGGTGGTAATGTATTGGCAAAAGAGAAGGGGTCCCACCGGGGACCCCTTTCCTTTTGTGAATTAAAAATAATGTTTTTGGGAAGTGATCCAAAGGACCACTGGCAATTCTCAAACCTTTTTTTTTTTTTAAAGTAAGCTTTTTTCAGCACAGCCTATTTGTTTTTTTGGAAACAGGTTGCATTTAAAGACCACAAACGTTTGCTTTATATACATTTAATCACAGACATGGTGATCTGCTGAGCACAGCAGGCAAGAATCCCTGTAATGGCTAGGAGTGGGCGGAATGGTTCATAGCATTTAGCAACTAACTTTGGCCAAACTCTGCCAATCGCCACCTGAAATGTAAGCTAGCAAGCGCGTGTGCGATTTGGCATCCCGTAGGGAGATTTTCTAATGCAAATGGTTGCAAGTAGTCATGGTCAGAGGACTGCTTATTGAGTAGATTTGCTTCCGCTTGAGTAGATTTTCTACTCAAGTGCAGCAAAATTAACTTGAATGGCCACGCACTCTTGTACACCTCATGGTGACATTCGCTTTGAATTTTCAGAGCTGCTTGCACTACAGGCACTAAATTGCAGCGAGAAGTGCATATGTTCTGGGCATTCGTGGAACTCCTTAGAAGCTTATGAAGCAATGGAGAAACACTGCAAGTTCCGCCCACCCCTGGTATTGGCATCCCATCAAAGTAAGTCGCAATTTAAAATGCGTCCAACTTACTTCATTAATATTCATACAGTAGGTCGGATTGTGCCCCACTCTGAATGGGAGTTTTGGAAACCAACCTATTTATACATAAGTAGGTATGCAAAATTCAACACTAGTCGCAATTTGCACAGTTGCACATTGGGTCCCTAGTTGTTAAACCATTTTGATGTGTTCTGCAGAGATCGTCTACTGGACATTTTACTTGCATTGAAGTACACACAAAAATATTGATGGAGGGGATGCTTGAATTAATTGCAGCCACTGGTAATTACTCGCGCTGCATCCCAGTCCATTGTTATTTTGCACACCATGCTCCCTCAGTTTGCATCCAGCCGTATGCAAATTGTACTTGACCCTGCTTCAATTGAAACTGTCCATTCCGAATTGCCAAGCTAGATACTCCCTGAAATGTAACACAAGCAGCAAAGGAACATTTTTGTCCTATTTATGGGCTCATCAGTGGAGTACAGCTTGGTTCTATGGACAGTGTATTCACATTGTCAGCCTTTGAAACTTTCAAAAGTATTACCCTGCCACTTTTTATTTGGAATGCTGCAACACAGGTGGGAAGATTTCATTTCATTGGTACTGGCAACATAAAATCTAGGGAAAACCGTAGTTAACTTAAAATAGCATTTCCTCTATAGTGTGGGCTGCTTGACAGATTGACAATGATTATTTGTGGTAAACAACTAAGTAGACACAAGAAGCAGATTTACTACAAGTTCAAGCAATGCAAATCAGTAAGGCAAGTTGCTGCACTGCATTGTGTGAATTGGGGAGAGCTAAACAGCACCATATTTACAAAGATATTGCACTGTTCTGCTCTCTCCCTGCACTGGCACATTTGTGACTGCCTAGAGCCAACTCAGGTACCCGTATATCATATTGCAAGGGTGCCTGCGTTGTGTTCAGGGTTGTTTTTGTGCAGGAAAGGACACGTCCCTCCACAAAAATAATCCTCAGAGACATATTACTCTTTCTATATGTAGTGCATAGGGCACTGCTGCTTTCTTACCAAGTGCTTGAGGACAATTAGACTGCCTACCACCATGCACACACCTTTACACTATAGCTCAAAAGTGTGTGGGAGATGGTTAGCATTGAATTTGTACTGAAAGGGCGCTCTTTCAGTACAAAATACTATGCTCAGACATACTTTTAGCCTTTTCCCATTTTATGGGCTGCACAATTTAGCACACATTCAAAGTTTGAAAAGTGTGGAGAAAAAAACCTTTTCTCATACTTTGCATCCACCTCAAGGAGTCATATTTGTGATGCAAATACCTTTTCTATAAGTATTAGTTGTATATTGTTAGATAGGGGGTAGTGTCGAAAAACAATGGTTGCAGTGTGGGCATGCTATTATACCACCCATGGAATGCCGCCTTGTAGTGAAATAACACGACCACGCCTATCACTACGTTCTGTTACTTTTAAGTTACTTCCCAGTGAAAATAAAGTTTTGCGCTGGAAAATAAATAACAAAAAACATGTTGCAGCACTTTGTGTCACTGTTAATACCTTTGAACTGGCACAAAGTGGCAATAAATCTGCCCTTAATTCATAAAGGTGGGAGCACACATAGAATCAAGTTTGTAGGCGGAATTCCAAATAATAGAGCAGCCACAAAAAAAACTATAAATGCCACTAATGTTTGAAATGACAGTGGTAATTTGATACAACAATATACAACACATCGCATGATCCATGCAGCTGACCAGGTAGAAACAGGGCCCCCAAAACTGTAAACATGTTTTCTTTTTACTCCACAGTATAATAATATTAACTTATATTGCATTTGAAAATAAGCGCTCTGGTGCTTGGCACTACAATGGGAGCCATCTTACCTTTAGTTGTCACTTTAGATTAACCGACATGGACAACTGCTAACATGTGTTTCATTCACATTAGCATTGAGCTGCCCTGGGCGAAAGCACAGACAGACACAAGGGCTAATTCCTTCCCATATCAAAAATTGTCGCCCCATAAAACCACCTGGAAGTGACAGTTCAAATGACTTGTAGATGGTTGAACGTTTATAGCTGCCAGAGACTCCCAGCCTATTAATTTCCACCTGAATATAGCACTAAAAGCAATCTTTGGTTTGGCTGTCAGTAGTGTGAAATTGTTACTCTCAAGCAGGCTAATTTCCGCAGGCATTCCTGTTAAGAGCGTTTCTGTTTCTTGGCTATTAAATGCGCTCCGTGTGCCCTCCTGACATTTTGGATTTTGTTGCAGCAAATGTTTTGTTCTGTGATGATCTAAGTACTCACAGAGAAAGCTATTTCTGCATGTGCTAATATTCATTTCGATACGTGTGAGTGAACAAAGTAACTCCATCTCCCTGTAGGAACTTACTTGTACAAACTATCATACAATTTAAAACACATTTAAAATGGGTCATTAACATTCCTAAAATACGAATCTATTGGTGATTTTGTGTGGTTTTATTGAGTACTTTTAAGTTATTTATTTGAAACTTCATGGGCAAGGTTGTGGATGCTTCACTGCTAATGAAAACAAGCATTAAAAATGCAATAGGGGGGGCGTGGCCAAGCCGAGCATGGAGTAGGACGCGAGCTGTCGGGGCTCCGGGCTGCCGCCGGCTAAAACAAGCTTCGTAAAGCACTTTGACTGCCGGTATACGGCTTCTCCTGGGTGCGAGAGGCTATCGGAACTGGAGGGGGCTGCCGCTGCCTGGTGTGCCGGGCTCGGGGAGCACGACTGGCGACACCGGAGGCCGGACACTGGGAGCTCCCGGGCGCGGAAGAGACGGCCGCCATCTTGCGCGATCTGCGCTGGAGAACGCTGCTGGGTCCCGTGGACTGCCCGATAGCTGGAGCCTGCTGAGAGGCCGCTTGGCCGGCCTGGAGGCGATCGGAGGCGTCGGAGAGCGGGGGCCGAGACTCCCTGGTACCGGTCGAGGGCAACGGAGCTGGGACGTCTGCTCCGGCGGGCGAGGCCGCCATTTTGGGACCCTGCACCGCTGAAGCTGCGGCCGCTGCATGCGAGCGCCGGATCCTGCTGCGCTGGACTACGCCTGAGGTGAGGAGGTCGGCGGGAGGCATCGGCCCGCGGGGCGGCTCACCCTGGCTGGGTAAAGCCTGGAGTAGCGGAGGGAGCCCTGGCAGCGGTGGTCCCGGACGCTGGGGGGCCCCTGAGAGCGCTGTCCGTGTGGTGGCGACGGCTGCAGTGGGGGCGCTTGGAGGCCTAGAGCGGGGGAGGTCACTACGGCCCTGGATCTGAGCCCTGGACCGGAGGCGGCTGGGCTGGCTGGACCTCGCGGGCGGCGGCCGTGGGCCGGGAGGCCGGACCGAGCCCAGGATATTAGCTCGCCCCTCCTGCTGGACACTACGGAGGAGCGGGGCTGAGGGGTGCGGTGACAGCGGGACCCGGGACGGTGGGACTGCTTGGCTACCGGCCCCCCCTAGGTGGTTGCTGAGCTGCGGGGACAGCGCGCTTTCTTGGAGCGCCGGACGCTGTGCTGTTTGCTGCCTGTGTGAGTGGGGAGGGCCCTGAGTCGGAATCTGGTGGGCCCGGCGACCTGGTGGCTTCCGTGCCCTGAGGACGACGCGTATCGGCGTGGGCCGCGAGGCCTTGGTTAACTACTGCACCTGAGGCACATCCGCGGCGGCGCTGCGACAGGGCCCGCGACTTGGAGTGTGGAGCAGCCCTACGCTGGACGCGACTCGACCTGGCCTGTACACCCTTCGGCGCTGGCTGGCCCCCCAGGGACGCTGAGTGGACGGGCCGTCTTGCGGCTGGGGTCTCCCTGTGGAGGCGGCGTATAACGGCACGATGACGCGCACCAAGCCAGGAAAGGACCCATCGGCGCCCGCGAAAGATGCCACAGTAAAGGACCTTTGGAGCAAGCCTGGAGGGGCGCCGACGGGCTCGCAGGCGGTTGGAGCCGGTGGATCGGCGGAGCCAGTGACACAGTCCTTCATGGCGCTCTTCATGCAGGACCTCAAGTCCGAAATCGGCTCGCTGCGCACGGAGGTCCAGGCCTGCGTCAAGGAGCTCCGAAAAGATGAGGGGGAGCTGGGAGACAGGGTTGACGACATGGAGAAAACCCTGGACGCCCGTTCGGAGGACCAGGAGCGCCTGTGGCAGAGGATAGCGGCCCTGGAGGAGCAGAATGTGGAGCTGCAGATCAGGCAGGAGGACTTGGAAAATAGGGGGCGCCGCAATAACATTCGCATTAGGGGCGTCCCGATTGGCGCGGAGGGGGCAGATATCATGACCTTCGTGGCGGACCTCCTGCATGAACTCCGGGGGGATGACGACGCTTCTCCGCCGACTTTGGACAGGGCCCACAGAGTGTCGGGCCCACCCGGAAGGCCAGGTTTGATTCCCGATATTCTGACGAGGGTCCACTTCTTTGTCGAAAAGGAGGCTATTATCAAGGCGACAAGAGACAGGACGGACATCAAATTCAACGGGGCTCCGATACAGCTGTTCCAGGACCTGGCCCCCACGACCCTCAGGCGCAGGCGGGCCTTCCGGCCGGTTACGGACAAGTTGCGAGACCTTAACATTCGATATCAATGGGGACACCCCTTCGCCCTCATCTTCAACTGGGAGTCCAGACGACGGGTGCTGCGGTCCTACAGGGAAGCCGCGCAGCTACTCCAGATCCCGGACTCCCCTCCGGCCAGCCCGGTGCGCGGTGCCGCGGGGCCTCGAGCCTCGCTTAAGCCTAGCTGGTCCAGGGTGCGCCGGGCGGGGCGCTCCCCCTCCCCTGCTGCTAGTCGCTCCTCGAAGGACAAGCAAGATATCATACGCCACATTCGGTCGCTGGAGGCCGGATCCTCGCCGGCGGGGTCACAGGAGCCCGCTCCCTAGTAGCCTTCCGGGCATGCAATTTGGGCTCCTTCCCCCTTGGGTAAATGAGATGGCCCGCTTTGGGGTTACCGGCTGTTGGTGCGGGAAGAGACTGCGGCCTTCTCGCTGTTGTCGCTGCTGCAGCTCCTGATGCCGGACGGCGGCCCGGGGCTCCTTCGACCTTGGAGAATGGCGGTAGTGCCGACGGACCCCCACCACTATTCCTGGGAGAGTGACATCTCTGGGATAGCCTGTGCCGAAGTGCCTGGCCACTCCCAAGACTGGAATAGTCCTTGTTGGCCATGTTGGCCGTTTTGTGACTCTAATTCTTTCGTTTGCCTTTGTTTCTTTGACTTTCTTCCTCATTATTTCCTTACCCTCTGGCGGGGGGGCTCTGTGGGGGGGCTGGGGGTGGCGGGGGGGACATCTGCACATGCTGACCCATGTCTATGACTACTGTACCCTCCTGGAAGGTCGTCTCTTTGAACGTGCAGGGGCTTAACTCGCCTAGCAAACGCCATCAGATCTGGAGGTACCTGCTCCAACAGGGGGCGGACGTAGTATTCCTGCAGGAGACGCACCTTCTGCGGGTTGATGTGGGTCGTATGGCCCATCCGCGCTTTCCTCACAGATTTTGGGCTTCCGCGGCCACCAAGACAGCGGGGGTTGCTATTTTCTGCCGGGCGGGATTCTGTCATGGGGACACACAGGTGCGTAGAGACACTGCGGGCCGGGTCCTGAGGGTGGAGCTCACGAGGGGGCACCGTAGGCTTACGCTTTGCAATCTTTACGCGCCTAATCAGGGGCAGGACACCTTTCTGCGCGGGGTCATCCGGGAGTATCTTGACCCGGTGGATTCGGACCTCATAGTGGGGGGGGACTTTAATCTGGTTTGGGACGCGGAGTTAGACCGCTGTGGGGGAGGCTTCCGAGGCGTGGGGGCCCTGTCGGCTACTGTGAAAAAATCCCTTACTGCTCTGACCTTGGTAGATGTGTGGCGTTACCACTCCCCGGGGCTGAAAGACTTCACTTTTTACTCGCACGTCCACCGCTCCTACTCCCGCATCGACATGCTCTTTGTCTCCCACTCTTTGCTCCCAGACACTATATCGGTCTCGCACTCGAGCATTTCGGTCTCCGACCATGCCCATGTGGAGATGCTACTCCACGAGCGCTCCACTCGCGCCCCCGGTCCGCGCCGCTGGCGTTTCCCAGATCATGCTCTACGGGACCCGAGAGACAGGGAGGAAATAAAGACAGCCATCTTGGAATACTTCGAGCACAACGAGTTGCCGGAGACTCCCCTCCCCCTCCTATGGGATGCTTTCAAGGCCACGATACGGGGTACCCTCACGGCTATCTCTGCCGCGCGGACACGGGAGGCCCAACTGTATGAAACCAGACTCACCCGCGAACTCCAGACGCTGGAGAAGATGGACCAGACCCGCCCATTGGCGGCCCATAAGCGGCGCCTGGCGGTCCTTAGAGGCCAGTTACGGGCCCACCGGACGAATAAGGCGGAACGGGCACTTCTTGCGCTCCGGCAGCGCTTTTACATCGGTGGGGATAAGGTGGGAAAGGTGCTAGCGCGGCGGCTGCGCGCGAGGGCGGCAAAGGCCCACATTGCGAAGCTACAGGGAGGGGGAGGTACATGGGTGACCACCGAAGCAGCTAAACTTCGGGCGTTCCATGAATACTATTCCTCCCTGTACGAGAGAGACCCGCCAGACCCTGCGCTGATCACAGAGACTCTGGGTAAATGCGAATGGGAACCGCTGAGTAAACATCACTCTGAGCTCTTAGAGGAGCCCATTACGCTGGAAGAAATAGCGGGAGCCCTGGGAGATCTTCCGCTAGGCAAGACACCTGGACCAGACGGGCTACCGGTGGCGTTCTTCCGTGCCTTTCTGCCGCAGCTGCAACCCTACCTACTCCGTCTCTTTAACTCCTTCGCAGATTCGGGAGGGCCGTCCCCGGACATGGCGATGGCCGAGATTGCCCTCATCCCAAAGCCAGGGAAGGACCACACCCTCTGCTCCTCATACCGGCCCATAGCCCTGTTGAACACGGATCTTAAACTTTATACTAAAATCCTTGCCAAACGGCTTAGTGCTCATCTCCCACACCTCGTGGACCCGGATCAGGTGGGGTTCATCCACCAACGCCAGGGGGCAGATAATGTTCGTCACATTGCCCACATAGTGGGAAAGGCCAGGCATTGGGATATCCCGGCTTGCTTGTTGTCCCTAGACGCTGAAAAAGCGTTCGACCGGGTAGATTGGGAGTTCCTTCGAGCAGTTTTGCGGAAAGTAGGGATTGGACCCAAAATGGAAGCACGCATCATGGCCCCATACGCTGCCCCGGCAGCCCGGGTGCGCGTGAATGGCCAACTCACACAGCCTTTCCCCATCTGCAGGGGCACGCGGCAGGGTTGCCCCCTATCGCCTCTGCTTTTCGCCCTGGTAGCAGAACCCTTAGCTATTCTCATTCGCCAGTCGCCGGATGTCAAGGGTATCTCCCTTCGGGGACGTGACCATAAGGTTGCGCTCTTCGCTGACGACCTCCTCCTCACGCTGTCTTCGCCCTCAACCTCGCTCCCAGCCGCGCAATCGTTGCTACATACCTACGAGCGGGCCTCCGGGCTTAAAATTAACCACGCCAAGTCTTGGGTGCTCAATCTCACGATCCCGGAGACGGAGGCAGCGACGTTGCGGACGAGCACCCCATATCAATGGGCGAGCGACTCCGTGAGATACCTTGGTCTCAACCTGACGCCGGACCTAGCCACCTGGACGCAGGCCAATTGGCCGGAGTGCAGGCGCTCTGTCCTAGACGACTTGCGCGCCTGGAAGGCACTGCCGCTTTCCTGGCTTGGTCGCCTCAATGCGATTAAGATGTCCGTGCTGCCAAAGATTCTCTACTTGTTTCAGACCCTGCCGACTCCCATCCCGGAACATTACATCCAGGGGCTACAAAGGGACTTGATCTCCTTTATTTGGGGAGGTAAGAAGCCGCGATTCTCTAACAAAATACTAAAGCTCCCTCGGGATAGAGGCGGCCTTGCTTGTCCTAATCTACTTGAGTACTACTGGGCGTCACACCTCCGTTATGTCCTGGAGTGGGGGGCGTGGGAAAGCGAGAAAATTTGGTTCCACATGGACAGGGCAGTTACCTGTCGCCCGATTTGGGATCACGCTTGGCTGCCCCGGGCGGCGCGTCACCGTAGTGCGTATATGGCGATCCCCACTAGGACGGTCTTAGAGATTTGGGATAAAGTGGCGGTCCGCAGGGGCCTCACCACCTTCCCCTCACCGCACACCCCTTTAGCTCGCAATCCCCAGTTCCCGCCGGCCTGCTGCGCGCCATACTTCGAGAATTGGACGGAAAGTGGCTGCCGGACGATCCGAGATCTTTTCGAGGGAGGGACCTTCAAATCCTTCCAGCAATGCCAAAGGGACTTTGGGCTGACAGACGGGGACAAGTTCCAATACGCTCAGCTTCGGCATTGGGTGCAGGGCTCTTCGCTGATGCAGGCGGCCACGAGACCTCTCACCCAGTTTGAACACTTGGCGCGTACGTTTGGCTCATACAAGGGCCTAGTCTCTAGAGTCTATAAAGTGCTTCAGCATTCTCAGCGGCCAGGCCTACACCCGTACCAAGAGCGATGGCAGAATCTTTCGGGCTCCGAGATTAATCCCGCCCAATGGACGAGGCTCTGGAGCGATATCCCTAAAACCTTCCGCAGCATTCCCCAACAGGAATCGGCCTACAAGGTGATGACCCAGTGGTACTACACCCCTGTCCGACTGCAGAAGATGTTCCCCAAGGTGTCCCCGCTGTGCTGGCGCTGTGCTCAAGCGCCAGGAGACTTTATCCATATTTGGTGGACATGCCCGAGTCTGACTACCTATTGGAAGGAAGTCCTCAGCCACATCAAGAAGGTGCTGGGCTACCCCTTGCCAGAGGACCCCCTCACGATTATTTTGGGCCTTCGGCCGACGTCGCTAAGGGCAATGACAGGCCGCGATTGCCACCTGAGCCTTCATATGTTAGGTGCTGCAAAGCAAACGGTGGCGGTGTACTGGAAGAAGGCGGAGCCACCGTCCATCAACGTGTGGTTCACTCGTCTTTGGCAGGTACTGGCAATGGAACTGCTTACAGCCCGCCTTCAGTTTAGAGACACCAGGTTTAAGACCCTCTGGTCTCCCTTGGTGGCCCATTTGGGCAGGATAGAACACGCGCGAATGAAACCGCCGAGACTGCGGGCCTTGAAACTGTTCGATGACGAGATATCTCAGACGCGCTCTGAGGTTCTCACACGGCCGGGGGCATTGACACCCTCGACGTTGGGGGGTCCCTAGCTGCGGGTGGGCTTGCCGGGGTTGGACCATACCACGGTACAGACATGCTTCCCCACATGCTGCGTCCCTTAGACTTGGACTTCCCTTTCCACACCGCTGCGATGACTGCCGTTTTGCTTCCCCCTCTCCGCCGCCCTCCCCCTCCCCCCCGCCACTTTCCCCCCCACCGCTTTCTGTTTACTTAGTTTGTCCTGCCTTCAGGACGTGTAGAGGTTAAGTGCGTTAATAGGGCCTTGATAACCCAACGCGGTGGCGCGACGCTCCTCTATCCAACCCCTTCCGACCCTGCGCGCTTACATCGGGGCGCTACACCGCCACACATGAGCTACCTCACACATTGTGTACACGCGCGGCACGCTGCAGCCCCGGCCTAGCGACAGGGTTGCCCCCAGCTGTGAGATTCGTGTCGGAGATTACCGGGTAACACCAGCTACACCTGCCCTACCCGCCCCCGCATCGGGCACATACGCGGCTTTGGGTGGGATGTGGGGTGGTGGGCCCCCTGAGTATGATACGCTGCAGGCAGAGAATCGGAAGGGGAAACTATGCGATATGTTAGGCTGTAAGGCCTTTGTAAAATAGTCTTTGATTTTGTTCGCTGCCGGCCAGGATGGTTGTAGGCACACAGCTGTGTACTTTGAGCTCACCTCTTTTTCTAAATAAAAACAAAGTTGGATATAAAAAAAAATGCAATAGGTCTCGCCTTTTATTAAGTTAAAGCCATTTGCTTTGCTACACAATACCATTAGCAAAGCAAATGGCTTTAACTTAATCAAAGGCGAGACCTATTGCATTTTCAATGCTTGTTTTTCCAAGCATTGGCCGCACGCGCACACAACTCCCGCTTCTCCCCCTCCCCCACCACATATCGCGTCTCGCGGCCTCTTCAATAAGATGTGGCCTAACGGCTAGAGCATACGACCTCGAAGCTGGGTTACCAGGTTCGAGTCTCTGCGGCTCAACCTCTTGTGATTCTGGGCAAATCACTTCATCTCCCCACATCTAACAAAACATGGATGTGCCCGTCTGCAACAGCTGGTGCTTGTGTAAAGCGCCATGATACCTCCGGGTTGAGTTCGAGCTATATAAAATTGCAAGACAAAACACACGGCTGTGCGGATCTCAAACGCCCTCACACGTGCACTCACTGTCACGTGCCTCAGAGGTACTCTCGTGCTCATGGGGGATACACTCTCTCCCCTCCATAAGTGCCCCTCGCTCCTAGAAGATTCACGCACTTCCTGCTGGTTGGCGAAGAGTGAGACGCAAGCTCTCACGTGACAATGTCGGGGTATAGCGCCCACGGTTGTTAAAGTCACCAGAGAAGCCAGAGGCACTTTTCTCTTTTAGACCCGTCCAAGTTGGACTGGTTCGCCAGACTTCCTTTTGTGCTAAAAGGTTTCTTATCTTTATGGGGCCATGTGTTTGGCCCCATAAAGATAACAAACCTTTCACGCCAGCAGTAAGTTGGGGCAGCCAGTCCAACTGGGACGGCTCTAAAAGAGAAAAGTGTTCGTCACTGGAAGCTCTTTTCCAAAGGCTGGCCACCGTTTACCATAAACGGTGACGCCAGCCAATGGAAAAGAGGGGCGGGGCGTAAACCCCGCTGGTGAAAGCTACCCTAAATCATTAAATCTCGCCAGCGAGACTGCGCATGTCTGCGCAGCCTACGACAGGCGAGACCTAAAAACACAGGGAGTTAGAGACTGGCTGCATGAGCATACAAGGTGTCATGACTTTGAACAGGAATATTTAAAAGAGGTAGCCAGCAGTCCTAACTCTAGAGCTGAAGGGGTTCATTGAGAGGACTACCCCAAAATAATTTCCTCATCATGGGGATGGAGGACAGTAGAAAATTCGAGAGTTCCTGGGACAGAGATTAACTTAACCTGTGGTGGTGTTCCCATTGGCTGGAGCTGGAAGGAAGAGGATGCTCCCCCTGGAGAGGACAGTGTGAGAGATTTCCCAAAAGCAGGAGCCAGGATTCCCCACATTCCCCCAGAGGACGATGAAGATTACCATTACATCCCTCGTCCTCATGCCAATCATTACTATATGAGGAAATAAAACCATTTACAGGGAACAAGGAACAAAAAACGAAATGCTACTTAGTGGTAGGTGGGCTACTGTCTCCACTGATTGTACAAAGGTTTAGCCCCCTGCTGGGTTTGGGTAGAATCTTGTACCTATGTGGGAGCAACAGCCTATGGGGCGTGTTTTGCATTGAACCCCCAAAGATTGAAAGGTGTGAGTAATTCTACTGCTTATGACACACTCGTCTTCCCTGGAGGGAAGACATAGTTTCTTTTGGTAAACTCAGTACAGTCATGATGCATGTGGCGCTATGATCTGGCTGAATGGCGTCTTCTATTGATGTGTTCTGTCTCAGTAAAGTCAGGCCATCGACAGTCTTGCTTTGTGCCATGTTTGCTTCGTATATGCACTGTGAGTGTCTTTAAAAAATATATCAGCATTTACATTGAAGTGGTATAGTTCCATGCTTACATAAAAGGGGTATAGTTCCATGCTTTTATGCCAGGGTGTGTATGTGCGTGGCAGAGTGTTCTGGGTAAAAGTCGATTTCAGTGAATTGAGCATGCATGGACCACGGCCAGTCTGTGCATGTGCATAGTTTCATTTTCAGCAGACGTGAATGGTAGTGTTATTGACTACTTCTGAGCATTTAAGGAGGAGGTTTGAGTTTGTGATTGCTTTGGCTGTTTGTGGATGTATATCTTTTGGAATTTTGCATTACATTTGTTGAAAATCTAAATCATGAGGAAGCATACAGAGAAAAGAAGACATCATTGCCCATCTCTGTCCTCTTCTTGTTCTTCTACTCCTATGTTGCCTCCTTATAAAGGTTCTAAGGAATTAGACAAAGAGGATGAGAAGATAAAACGCTGATTTTGGAGACATTAGCATCTTTGAAGAACAAAAGTGGGGACAACAGGGGTATTTCACAGTATGGTTCCATGTACTCTGATTTGTCTGCATCAGAGTTGTTGGTTACGATGTGGGCTTCCGGTCGTGAGCTGAAGGGGAAATATATCACTAAAGGCCTGCTGTCAGATATGTTGAATTACATTTACGAGGCAGCACAAAGCCACTTTTTTTGGCTTAATGCTGCCTTGTAAATATTGTTCCCTTTAACGCAGCTTTCTGCATTAAAGGGGAGTGCAAAGGGTGTTGCTGGGGGCATTCCAAGCAACATTTTAGGCGTTTTGACACTGCCCCAGATTTACAAAAAATTGTAAATCAGAGGAAGCTCCAAAAACTTGAGCCTCCACATGGCAGGCGTAAGGGAGGCACAACAAGGAGAAATATTCTTATTTCTCCTCTCTTTTCCTTTTTCTATGTGTGCTGCATTCAGCAGTGCACATTGAAAGGAGGAAAAAAGCCTCGTGATTGTTTTTGTGCAGGAAAGTTTTCCTTCCTGCACAAAAATAATCTTCCCCACAACACAGGCACCCCTGCACCATGGTTCAAAGATGCCTGCATTGGTTCACGGCAATCCATTGTGCGCCGGCGCAGAGGAAAAGTACAGGAATGCACTGTAATTGTTAATCTCCATCACATTCCGATACCATGTAACGGACTGAGTGACAATGCCCAAAATAATATTTTACCTTTGAAAATCAACTGCTTGGCACGTTTCATTAATGTGTCATAAAGAACCTTTCTGGCCATCTCACATGTTATATAGTATGTTAGTGGTCCAAAAGGCAACCAAACGAACTTTGAGTCCGTGGTTGAAAGAGACTATTAGACTGTCTAATTAAAGTAACAAAGAGATAATCCCAGAGAGTGTACATGGCCATTCAACCATATCAGTGGTGGTCTCCTAAGCATGCAAGAAGTCTCTTTGGAGAAGATTTGTAGGGCCGGCACTTAGGCGTCAGACCACACCCTCATAAGACATTATCGAATGTCTAAGGAGTCCAAAATAACTTTTGTGTGGGAGTATTGCAATTAGCTATGGTTTGATTGTTATTGATTTAGAGCATTTTTGTTGTTTATTATGCACTATCTAACAATTACAATTTCAGTGGGAATTACATTATATTGGTGCTTGTGATGACATTTTCATCAATGGCCTGCAGTTGCTTTGGTTAACCTCATGTAGTAATGAGTGGGACATGGATGAGGGGCGTAGAGGCTATGGCCTGTTTACTTATTAATAATCTTTATTACTCACACGTCCTTGTCCTAGTCAGTACCACCCTGCCACCCTCCCTGGTTTACACTTTTGATGAGGCTTTGAGTTACAGGACATGCAGGTGGCTGCAAACCTCCTTATAGCACCCAGGTGGGGGTGGATGGGGTTATAAGTCGCATTTCCTCTTTTGTTTCCTGTTTCTTGTAAATTGTTATAATCTTCATGTAGCAATGATGAGGACGAGTTGGACTAAGAGTAATAAAAATCACTGTATGGAATTGGGTCATATTCCCAGAGGTAGCAGCAGGGAGGAGCCTTTACCCTGAGGATGGGTGAAGATTAAGGAAATATCTCAGTGAAGAGGAATGGATTCCCACCTGGTAGAATGCGAGATGACCCCCCCATCCCCCTGAAGTGAAGTGAAGTAAAAGGCAGAGGAGTTATGCCATTCTAGGAGGTGGAAAGCGAACCAGGGAGCAAGAGAGCAGCAGAGTGGAGAATGATTCATTTAATTCAGTCAAAATAAACATGATAAACAGGCAAATTGTTTGTTTTGACCATGGTGGTACATTTTAAATTCTGAGTTTGTGCTTCTCCAGACCAAGCACTCCTAAACTATACCCAGTATGAATGACATGTGACTTCTATACCTTGTAGTCCTATTTCTTATGTAACATTTCCTATACACTGATTTACACAAGTGTGATTCGTTGTCACTGTGTGATGTAAAGTATTACGACACCCTACACTGGTGTGAGTAGCTCGATAAAACAAAAGAAAAGCATGTGAGAGTGGTTATTGAGGCTCGAGGGTCACTGTTAAAGGGTGGTAAGTGAGGGAATTCATGGAGAAGGAGGTCATAGGGGGGCGACAACAAACATACTCGTCCTGGGCGCCACCAGTGCTAAAGCCCGCCCTGTTTGACCTATTCATACAAGCGCATTAGTTTCAATGAAATTTCGTAAATCTGATACACACATATGTTCCCACACATATAGGAAAGCCTCATAAAAGGCACGACGTGACAAACATATCCAGTGTCTTGGAAAACTGGAAAAAATGTCCCAAGTGTTTGATCAGGGTTCCCGGGCCGGCAATAGAGTCGACTCATGCCAAGGCACGGCTGCCTTTTTTTTCATCCATGCCTGCTGAAACATTAGCACAGGCAGCCAGATTTTTATGAAATTCGCGCACCTGCCCACCACTTCATGAAATAATAGAGTTCAAATGGCCTCAAGCGAGGGAGAAAAAAATAGCTCTGCATTAGAGATGCGATGTATGTAACTTGAGTTTCCCATGAACGTTCAAATTATCAAACGTCATTGTGAAATAAAATTGCCATTTATGTCAGTGCGCTAACAGTTTCCATCTGCATATGTGTGGCCTCTGCTCATTGTAACCTTGCCAAAACAATTTCTCAATAAACAGCCATTGTACAAGCAATCAAATGAACAAATTCATGGAAACATGGTTTGTATTTATATTTTTATTATCCAAAAGCAAATACTTGGAAATGTGAACGCGGTTATTTCGTACTGACGATGAAGGGCAACGTGTTTAGCATTACATTAGGGAAATAATAACAAAAACAGAATTTACTTGACCGGACAGACCGCTAGAGAAAATAGAGAAGAAAGACTCGCGTTAGTTAAAGTAGGACCACTGTCCGAGAGTTTGAGGTGAGGCGGGCAGTGGGCAGATGTTCGCTCAGGGCGCCGCGATGAATCATGGTTCACTTCCACACAGCCCAGCAGCGCGCGCTGATTGCTTCATTATGAGAACGTTGAGCTCGGAGATCAATGCAAGCCTGTCTCCTTGATGTTAGTATTTACCATTGCACGAGCTGACCTTCGGTAAGGGTTATGTAAACGTTGTACTCTTACCTTGTTAAGTTCACATTGCCGATAACAACAAACTGATGTACACCACATTTGCACTGTATCAGCTTAAAGCCAGTTGCCTTGTAGAGCAATAACACCGTCTATTTACAGACAAAAATGAGACATGAAACATTCCGGTGGAACTGGGGTGAAAATAAATGGAAAACTGCCACACATTATACACATTATTCCATGCAGCCCAGCTGACGATCTGTGATCTCTGTGGTAATATGTATGTCCCCGAAAATCTGGCCACCATGTTGTAAAACCTCGAATAATACTTCTGAGAAATCAGCTCAGGGGCTTTTTACAGGTACAGGTCGCCTGACATACTTCCTGTTGTACTCAACTCCTGAAACACCCAAGAAGGTTAGTGGCGTTCGCTGACGAAGGCTGTATTAACAAGCCCGGCGGTCGGCGGAGCGTGGCGCGCGCGCGCTTGGGGGCGTGTGCGTCTGCGCTTCTCAGAAGCGCGTCCACAGACCCCAATCGCTGCGCGTGCCCCGGTGTGTCTCCCTTGAGAGGCATCTCGACAACAATAAGTCTCGTTGGCGGCAGCGCTTCGCGCTGCAACGCCAGCGAGACCTAAACAAGCATTTGCAATGCAATCGGTCTCGCCTTTGGGACCTTTTAAGTATTTAGCGATGCAGCACATTATCGCACAAAACGTAAGCAGTATGGTTTAAAAAGACCACATCCTTGCACACAGAGCCGCGGTACACATTATAAATTAAAATCGGGAAAACAGCTGATAAGGATCACATCAAACGTTTCCATTCTATGCTTCAACCAGGTATTGTAGTACCTCCAGGAATGGTGCTCTGCCCCAACCAGTGGAAATAAATGTTATAGCCTCCAGGCATTTCCATTAACAAATTTGTGTAAATTAGCATTAGCTAAGTAAAATTTTATAATCTTTAAAATTATCATGAAGCACCCATATCAAAGCTGTTACACACTGCCACTTTATAAACCTTTGTATGCAGTGTGAAAGGGGTGATCACAGTAACCGATACTGAAAGGCTGAGAGAGGACCCTAATGGAAATAAATATACATTTCTGCTCCAATAAGTATTTGAAATGCTCACAAGCCAGATTTTTTGGGCAGAGTCGTCCATTAAAATAAGTTAAATCTCATTAGGAGCAGTCTGTTGCGCCACTCGCCTTCATCCAAACAAGATCACGCCGATTTCCTCTTGAAATTTCAGGTCTAATTTGAACTAAGAGTGAGCCAGGAAGTTGCATTAATCACATCTTAAGGCCCGACAAGATGGCAGCAAATTACACACAAACATACATTGTAAACATATACAGACCGGAAAGAGGAGATATAGGGACTTCAGCCGAGCACTGCATGTCGTCTAACCTGAATCTCTCAAGGTGTATGAGCTGACGAGAATCCTCGTAAACCTGAGTAATGCCTGGCCCCATCAGAAGAATCTCTCAGGTGTGTGCGCAGCAGGCTCTGCAGATGGCCTCTCAATCCTCGAATGGCCCATCACATTTCAGCGGAGCATCCTGCAACCTGGCAAACTTTAATAGCAGCACTCTTGAGTAGCAATATAATCATCAGTAAGTAGCACGGGGCATTTTCCTGTACTGCCGACCTAATCCGCAATAGTTATTGAGAGACAGTGCGTGCATTTATACAGAGAATGTCTTTTTCCAGGGGGGTGGCGCGAGAATTTATTTTTCCACCCCAGCAGATCCGGAGGAAACAGGCAGGCTAGCACCCTCAGGGTATGAGCTGTCAGCCACTCACTGCGTAACAACGTCGTTTCACAGCCTGTACCTGGGGTGGCGGGAAGCACAAACTGCGATAATATTATTTAATTGTATAAACATGACCGGAGGCAGGAACGGGGTAGGTGTGTTAATCCAGAGGAAGGGTGTAGAAAGAGTGACGCCTGCTAATCAATTCACCAGATATTCTCACAACAAATAAAGGCAGTGTAACATTTCATCTGTGACATTCAGCCAGTACCTAATTTTACTTGAGTATTGCATTGTGGGACTTGTATTTTCTATTACCATCACAGATCCTAGCATGCGAAGAGCTAACAGACAAAAGTAAGAAACGAGGAGTGTGTGCGCGCGCGCGTTAGGCAGCCGCGGCTGCGGTGAGGGGGGGTCGGCAGCAGCGGGGTGTGTGCGCGCGCGCGTGTGTCTGCGTGTGTCTGTGTGTATGCGTGTGCGTCTGCGCAAGCGCGAAGCGCGTCCACAGACCCCGATCGCTGCGCGTGCCCCGGTCTGTCTCCCTTGAGAGGCATCTGGGCAACAATAGTTCTCGTTGGCGGCAGCGCTTCGCGCTGCAACGCCAGCGAGACCTAAAAAGGAAAGCTGGAGAGCCAAGGGCATGGGCTATTGCATGGGTATGGAACGTACAATATATAAGGCAAGAGTTTGTCCCAAGGAATATTTTAAGATATGGAAAGACTGGGCGGATTTTAGGGGCATTCACCTAGAACCTTGCTGAGACAGGCCATAGACCCATAGGGGTAAAACACAACTGGGATTCATGCAGTGAGCCGGTGGGGAGGGTGGAACTCACCCTGATGTGACACCTATTGCTGCTCCGTCTCATCATTGGATAATGCAGCTATAATGAGACTGTAATACTGCTTACGATCCTGTGTACTTTGCATATGATAGGAGGAGAGCGTCGTTTTCCACCTTGGTCGTAAAACCAATCAAATGCTTTCACAAAATAAAATGAAAGTTGAGCCATCTTCCCCGAGGCCTGGAAACATTCAGAAGTCAACTCTTTACTAAAGAGACCATAGGCAGATCCCAGCAAACTTAACAACTAGTGACCATTTTGTCTGTTCCTCTACCCAGCCAAAGTAATAAAAGCCGTCAACCTACAACTCTCATCACATCTTGAACCTCCTTCTCAACTCCTCCAACCCAGAATCCGTAGCAACCACAGCACCGATACAGCCCTCATCATGGCTAATGACGACATCCAGTCAGCACTCTACTGAGGGCAGACTGCAGCTCTAATCCTCCTAGACCTCCTGGCAGCCTTCAATATGGTGTCCCATCACACACTGATCACAAGGCTGCACAACATAGGCATTCAAGGACCTGCTCTCAGATGGATGCCCTCTGTCCTCAACGGAAGAACACAAAAAGCCTGCCTTTCCCCTTTACCTTCAAACCCAAGGAAGTCATCTGTGTTGTACCCAAGGATTCTCGCTCATTCCCACACTCTTAAAAATCCTATATAACACCTCTGGCCAGCATCATCAAAACCCACAGTCTCAACATCATATCCTACTTCATTGACACACAATTCATCCACTCCCCCCCTTGGAGTCACACCAAGACCAACTTCCACAACTACATGACAACTGGATTAAGGACAACTGCCTGGCAGAGGTACTAATGTTCATGGGATGAATCCTGGTGGCCCTCAGAACTCAGACTTCCTCCATCTCCCACTGATCGTGATTGGACCCTAGGCATCATTCTGGACAACAAGCTAACCAATAACAATTCAGATAAATTTTGTCTCCTACCCCTGCTTCTTCATCTTTAGCATGCTTTGTGAGAAATTCAAATGTGTACCCTAAAGATCAAGATGCACCATCACCCTTCCCTCATCTCCAGCCAATGGGACCACGGCAACTCTCTCTATGCAGGGTTCACAGCTCACCTTCTCCTCCAACTGCAGACCATCACAGCCAGACTTGTCCTGGATCTCTCTAGTAGAATCCTCATCACCCCCTACCCCAGGAAACTCCATGGCTCCCTGTAGAGAAAGGCTGCCATTTCAAACTCCTGACCGATGCATACAAGGCCCTAAACAACTATGGAGCTGCTAACTTGAACCACCACCTGAACTTCCATCAGACCACCAGGCACCTCCGCATCCCTTTCTCTAACCCTCACCTCCCGCATTTGATGTAGAAGATGTGGAGGTCTCTCCTTCTCCTACCTAGAAGTGAAGATATGGAAAGAGCTATCCTTTCATCTATGGACCTCCCTTTCTCTTCCAGAGTTCCGAAAGTCCCTGAAGACCTGGCTATTTGGCTAACCAACTAGACCCTGCCAGCACCTGGATACCCTCATGGGTGACTGGAAGTGCTGTAAAATTCTACTGACTTATTGATTGAAAGTAGCATAGCAATACACTTGTTGCTTTTAACAGACATAGTATGTGGTCGAGATAAAATGTTTTTTCTGGACATGTACCTGGCAGTACATGTTTTGCCTATCCAGGGGATATGGACAATTCTTTTACTCAACAAGCAAAGTGTGTTAAAAATCTAGCAGTGGTTCTGGGAGCATTGCCTGTTTAAACCAGGGCAAACGGAGCCAGGAAATGCCTAGGGCCTAATTATGAGTCTGGTGGCACAAGGGCCGTCAGACTCAGGGGGGCACGGCAGTGGCAGTTCAACCACCGCCACACCAGCGGTCTGACCCTCCCATTACGAATAGAGCAGTCAGACCGCCATTGCACTGCCACAAATGCCAGGGAACCACCACTCCTGGAAGTGGTGCAGTGGTCTTAAGGCTGCAATTTGCTTGGTGGGACCGCTGTGGTCCCACCAAGCATATTATAAGTTTCCTCTCCACCACAGTTTTCATGGCAGTTTCTCCTACATGAAAACTGTGGTGGACAGAAAACAAAGGAAGACCTACAGGGCCCCCTTGGACCTCTGGGCCCTAGGGTGCATGCACACCATTTGCCCCCCTGTGCACCACAGTTCCTGCACATCATGAACTTTACAGTCCATGCCATGCAGGGACTGCTTTTGGTGTTCCTATTGCAGTTCCCATTGCAGTGCACATTTTCAAAGGCACTGCCATGGGAACTCCATAAAAAAGCCCACTAGACACGAGGAAACTCATAATCTGGTGGGCAGCCCGACCATGGATTTGGCAGTGCTGGAGAGGACCGCTGGCATGGCAATCTGGTCCCGCACCTCCAAACTTGCAATCAGGTTCAGAATGTCTTTTTTGAGTTATAGAACTTATCAAAAGAATGTTTGATTCTTTTGAGTGGTCCTTTGGCTACAGACCACTGGGACTGAACTACGGACAGAACACTGTCTACTGTCTTCAAAAGGACAGCATGAGACTCGTCCGCATCCACCTTCAGGAAAAGACATTAGGTGGATTAGACAACCATAAGACTAGTGAGTCTTCAAAAAGCCTCTTTTGTCAAACAAACGGAGTGAAACACATGTAGACTGTTTTAGGAATAAACAGTTTTGTCAAGATATTTACAATAATGACTAACTATTTGTGTAGATCACACTGGAATACACTAGGATTCTTGTCACAAATAAAATCTCCACAAAACCCACATCAAGCTTTATCATGATTAACGTGCAATTTACTATAATCTATAAACTGTTACTAAAAATGATGGGAAAGTGTGGTGAGATATGGGAGGTACTGTTGTAACAAACAGAGCTCATAACTGAGAATCTCAACTAAAACGTTACAGGAGAGCCTCTCTTTATCTTTTTCTTGCAGTGTCCAGTCTACGGGCAACCCATTTGGACACAGCAATTGGTAGTCATTAAAGGAAGGCTCTCAAAAAATGGAATTTAGAAATATAATCCCATCAATTATAGAAACTCGAAGATAATGTGTTGGACAGAAGTTCATATCTGAGGTCTGTAGGTGCATAGCATGAAAGAACTGCAGGTCAGAAATAGATACATGATTAATGTTTTCTGTGAGATGAGCATACATAAAAATTGTGCATCTCTGCTCCATTTTACACCAGCATGCCCAGTTATGTGTGGGCATATCCATGGGTGCATCAACATTTATGTTTGCTTACATTGCAAAAGTAAAATGCCATGTGTACGATGAAAATATTAAACAATTTTACTGAAAACTACTATCTGTAGTACAATGTGGGTGGCATGATTGGCTTAAGTACCTTGACACTGTATTGTCAACTTCATTACATTTTTACATTCAGAAACTAAAGTTATACTTGGGGATTTAAGGGCATGAAATTATTATGAACAAGGTTGTTCTCATATAGAGTTATAGCTTGTTGAAACTAAAGATTTTATTTCCTTCTCATCATTTGCTTCAAACCACATGCATGAGATTCAATTCACATGCTTAAGACTTCTTTGCTAATCTGTCTTCTTTCAGATTACATAGTCTAACCTGTGAACACATTTTATGTAGGATATTGGAATGCTGGAAAAACTTACATTACTATTCACATTAACCTGCACAATAGCAAAGTATTTACCCCCAACATTACATTAAAATATAGCCAGTGAGGACCCACATTGGCATCCGATGCTTAGGGTGATCTGAACAAATCACTTAACCTCAAAATCAAATTAACATGATGCATTAGCGGGTAGTCGTGTAAGCTAAAAGTAGCTTTAAATCTGCTTAATGAGTTTGTTGCTGATTATGTTTATTCTAGCATTCACAATATAGCTACTATACTACTAGATAGCCTCTTAGCTGTGAAACCTAATCTCTTCACCATGAATAGGATGATCCCAAATGGATATGCCCTGTTAACATTTATTTTACTTGGGGTTATGCACGGTGACCATTATCATTTACATATCATATTTCATGTAATTACATTTGGATGTGTAATGTAAATACATGGAAATAGACCATGTTCTGAATTAAAATTCAATATTAGCCTAGCATTAGTTAACTCATTCATGTAACTTTTCTGCCTGTACATTGTTGTTATAATTTACTTCATTTTGATTATGCCTTGTGTGTGCCTATTTATGCCTTTTAAATTGGGTGTTTGGACAAAATATGAAGTCTAAAGTATTGTGTGGACAAATAATTGTGTCAAGTATATTGAGGACCAGAATATTGCACTGGTAAATTTCTCTGAGAAGCAGTTTTTACATTATACTTCACTCCACATATATGTACCATGACAATATATATATATCTTCAAGGTACGTAGATGTGGAATTAAGAATGCTACATCTATGCTTAATTATTGGCATTTACCGTCTCGATATTTTGAACCTCGATATTTTGGAGGTAGTATTCTGTCCACATAATAATTTTGATGTCACCATGTAAAACATTTTGCCGCTCTAGGAGCCTGAGACACACTACAAAAAAATATATAATAGATTGTATTACAGTGTTACTGCAGTGGAACATTCTTTGTGGGGAGACATTTATATGATCAGAAACGTCACTCAATGCCTGTTTAATCTAAAGATTTCTATATGGTTGTAGAAATATGCCTCAGTTACTAATTGAGAGCATTGTTTTTGGTAATTATAAGGCATATTTATGATTGTTGTTGCGTTGTCTTTGTGCCACGCAAGGGGGCGCAAAGATGACATAACAACAAGGTCAGATTTATCAAGCCACGCAAGGCCACCTTGTGTGATACTGGATGGCTTGATAAATCTAGAGTAACAAAATGTAGTGCAAATCACTGTGTTGCGTTACTCTGCCCCAGGGTTCCATTCAATGGGAGGAGCGTAAGTGTTCCCATTCATCCACCCATGGATTTTGGTGCATTCCCAGATTTACCACTATTGGTAGATCTGGGAATGTGTCAAAATGCTACTCCTCCTCGGGTGAGGTGTTCAAGGGGAAATATCTTTATTTCTCCGCTTATTTTCCTCTTTCTATGTGTGCTTCATTCTGCAGCACACATAGAAAGAGGAAAATGCCTCTGAGGATTGTGGGTATCCCTTCTGCACAAAAACAATCCTGCCTGCAATGCAGTCACCTTTGCTCCTTGACGCAAGGGTGCCTGCATTGGTGCTAGGCAGCTCATTGTATGCCAGTTCAAGGAAAAGTCAGGAATGTGCTGTATAATGTTAAATACAATGCATTCCTGGCCTTTCACTTTCACGCAGTGCAGTTTCAACAGTTTCCTTGAACTCAGACACTTGCATTAAACAGATGCGACTTGACGCAGTTCACATCCAATTGATTTGACAGACAACAAGGTTTACTTGACCCACCAGGAGAAGGGAACATTGTTGGAATTGAGTGAGACTTCCACAAAGGGAAGATATACACAATTTAGAGGTGCTTCATCAGATGGATTTTCTGTCCTGAGGAGACCAGCTATAATTAATATGTGGGTTGAAAGATCGACACTCATGTGGGAATCATTCACAGTCATTCTGTATTCTGAATACCCAAGTTGTGCATATGTAATATATTTGCGCTATTGCACTTATGAGCACTGTGTCAGCTGCACTTTATTGGTATATCCTCTAGCACCTTACGTTATGAACAATAAAATTGTGATTTTATAAATGATCAAACACCGGCATGTTTTTTGTTTAAGTACATGTTGAGGTTTTTTCCAAACTGCTTTGATGATAGTTCAAACCAGGAACTGCTTGGTATGTGATATTTTGTTAAACTCTGGCTAAATCATAATTCATGACTCAGGATAAGATTCCATGAATGCTACAGAAGTAGTTAAGTTGTTAATCAATGAAAGTACAACTACAGTTACATGGAGCTGTTTGAGAGGTCCAGCACCCACATTCATGGGAACATGTATACATAAATGAGGGGTGCTGTTCCTAAGGGGAGAGGTAAAACCCAACCGCACACGGGTGGATCCTGGGAACTAAACAGAAGGACTCAGCCTGAATCCCAACGATCAGATCTGAATGCCCTCAAACACCCAAGGGGGTCATGCTTCATCGTAGGGCGCTCCTCGTCAAGCGGGCACGTAATGCTCGATTGGCCACTAAATGGGGGGTCTTTAGTGGAGATCTTTAAATCTAGCCATATGGTGAGTGCAAGTGAGGGGGTGTGGGTGTAGGATGGCGATCAAGTGAATTAAAAGAGTCTAATGGGAACCCAAGAAGAATTTAAGGTAATGGTCCCCTTGACACAGTAAAAACAGTGAGGCCATCTGTTAGTAATGATGTATTGAGATAACTTGAAAGGTCAACATGTTTCCTACTATGATGCCAGGATGGTCAATGGCATTTCCTACTCTATCATGGATCATGACCAATGGATACTTCCAGGTAACCAATCCAAATTAATTCACCTACGCCTACTATGGTGCTAGAAGGAAGGTTCAACCTGTGAAGGGGAAGATGGTAAAGGCCATCACAACTTATTCCAAGAGTGGCAGACTCTGACAAACAATACATCAGCACTATGCTGCATATAGGTGCAAGAGTGCTTAAAGTGGGTCATTATCACAGATTGTGTAGTCGTTTCAAGTTTTTCGTTCAAATCTGTTTTATTGAAAGAACAAATCAAGAGGAACATTACAACAATCAGATAATCATGTTGTTTCACGTTTCAACACACACATTCACATAAAACATATATTTGTACTACATGACACATGTAAAACAGAGGTTAAAACCAAACAGTTGACATTAATATGTAGTGAGCATGCCAACACTGTAATTAGTGAAGGGCCCTGCATAGTAGCATGCTTATAAAAAAAGATAACTTCGAGTTTCTGGTACCAGAAATTTATCAGCAGAGAATTACAGAAGATTGATGGCTGATTGAGCAAAGGTTTCCTATATACTGTTAAAGGAAGCTCCTGGTACAGGTTAATTGTGGAATGATGGGAGGGAAGATGCATGTACTTGGAAAATTCTTTCAGATTATGTTTTGTGAAAGTCTAGAATTTCTAGATCAAGACTTTTATGATATTGGCCAGTGGAGTGAGTTAGGTGTTACACAGAGCAGGTGTAGTGTAGAGCCTAACTGCAAATAGTGAGTTACATGGTTTAAAATGAGTGAAAAATCCCCAGCATTATTAGTAGCATTTTATCGGTGAGGAAGGACTGGAGTCTTACCAGGGCTGATCCTGTCATGTTATGTGGACAGCCAATACACTGAGCCGCACTTTGTGGTTTCCTCTGTATACATTACAAACAAAATACTAAAGATGGGAACATATTTTTTGTGAAATGTTAATTAATGTATTTTCCTGGAGAGTGAATATTTTATCTAGATGCTTTTTCCTCATTTACTGCTTCTACATATTCAAAATGTTTCCTTGATTTTGCACCAGAAAACCAAAACATAGTCCTATTGACTCAGTTAAGTTACAGACTTACAGACTGTAAACAACAGAGATATCCTAATAAATAAAGATATTGTTTGACTGTTCTAAAATACTATTGCTCTCAACTGAATTGCATATAGAGGAATAATGCCAGATCCCCTTGGATCATTTAGTGAATCTCTCCCTGTATTGCATTTAACAATGTTAGGTTGAGACAGTCATGGCATGTCTTAAAATAGGTAAAAAATAAAAAAGCTTCTATTCACCAAAAGCAACAAACAAATACAATTGTGGCATAATCTACAACACATATTTTAGACACAGAAATATGACATTCGCCAGCTGTAAATTGAGCATGGAAAATTAGTTTCTGTGCAACAATAGAAAAAACATTTCAGGAACATAATATTTATGTTTATAGGAGTTGGGTTATCTTATCATTAATACACTCATGACTTGCAAATTTCCCGTGTCGGGGAGCACAATGCAGAATACCTCAATAGTGTGCTCCGTAGGGCATAAGTGACAAAGTGAGGCATCTGGTTGAAAATGTCCCCTGTAAATTAAGTAACTATCCATTTTGAGTATGTCTGAAAAGAAAGTCTGTCAATAAACTTACACTTATAGAATGGTTCTGGAGTGCAGCACCTGAGTCAAACTATTATAGCACAGGCTATGTGTAAGAAATTGTATTATTAGTTGAGAGGGGTGGAAGAAACACCCAAGCAACAACCACAATCCTTGTCAGGATGAACTTTAAAAATTTCACTGTATTGCCCATTGCTTAACCCTCCGGTAGCTAGGCACACAAGTAGATCGGCTTGACTTAGAGGCAATGTGAAAAGTATTTATGCATCAGTAGAACCAGAGACATTGAATTTTAATTTTTTGTGTGAAAATAGCACCAAACACATTCAGGGACCAGGTTGTCCCTCCATAAAAGTTACCTTCTCAAGTCCGACCTCGAAGAGTTCTCTTCATGTTGGAGGAGGCTGCAAGGAGGAGGCTTTTGGCACAAAGAGTAGCTTGAGCATCATGGACAGTCATTGGTATAGCGCACAGAGCCAGGCGTGGCTGGAGCTTTGTGTTTGGGGATTGTCACAAACGATTGCTGTTGCCGTTAAGTGCAGGTTTCGCATTGCAGGTCATTATGGATGACAGAGTTTTAGTGCGATCAGTCTATTCATGGTCGCAAAGAGCTAAAATTTCAGAAATTTGTACCTTTTACTCGAGGAGCTTTCACTGATGCCAGCCGAAGGTCCATGCCCCGGGAGCTAATCTGGGTAATCGTGACTCACTGTAGCAGAGGCAACCAGCAGGGCTTAGGCAGGTCCAGTAAAGTTCAGTTGGCGCTGATCAGCTGAGCAGTTGCAGGGAGGCAAATGAAAGCTTGTTGTGTCCCTGTAGATCACACAGGAGGTCAGCCAACTGACGCTTAGAGTCACTCTGGGTAGCCTGGGATCAAGGCAGGAAAGTCCATCTTCCTTCTTTACACAGCAAGACAGACTTTCAGGCAGCAAAGCAGTCCTGGCAGCCAGCTAGTCCTTTTTTCATACTGCAAGGGTCCAGGAGTGTTCTGATGAGAGTTTCTAATTGTCCCACTTTTATACCTGGTGTCAGCCTTTGTGTAGGGGAATTCCCTGAACTACCCTTGAAACTGGTTCTGGACAGTTCTTTACCTGGATTGGCTCCAAACTGTCTAGGGTGGCAAAAGGCATGGCAAACCTGGTATCAGGGTTGCTTCTTTGTCCTGAGTAAGATCCATTGAAATGTAATCAGGGCAAGATACACCTCCTCCCTAGTGATCTTACCAGGAAGAACCTCTCCCAGATACACGCACGCTGCATTGTATACAGACTGGGCCCAATTCACTTTCTTGATGATTGACCCAATAACAGACCCAGGAAGCTCAAAACTCCTAGTTAGGCTTCCAGAACATTTGGCAGGAAAATTCCAAGTTTCCAAAAGTGCCATTTTCAAAATTATAATCTAAAATCCAACTTTGCCATTAAAAAACATTTTAAATTGGAATTCAATTGAATGTAAACAGTATACCTTTATTTGCTCCTGATATGAAGTTAGCACTTATTAAATGTAATAAGGCAACCCACTGTTACTCTATGTGACAGACAGGCCTTAATACAGTGAAAACACACTTTAGGAGTACTTCAGTCCAATGAAATTTAAAGCTTAAACACAAGTCTTACTTTTGAAATGCCATGCACCCTGTTTGACAGGCCTTAAGGGTCTACCTGAGTGATGACTTTTACGCATTAAAAAGGTCAAAATGGCAGTTTCAAACTGCCCTACAGACTGCAGTGGCAGGTCTGAGACATGGTTTGGAGTGTGACTGTAGAGGGTGAGTGGCACAATGAGTGCTGCTGCCCACTAGTAGCATTTAATTTTACAGGCCCTGGTATAGGTAGTACCAGGGACTTCCAAGTAAATGTAATAACCTAATCAGGTGTAGTCCAATTTTAGCACCTTTTAGGGAGAACACAAGCACTTTATTGCTGATTGGCAGGTAAAAAGTCCTAAACGCTAATAAAAACAGGTGTGGCAAAGGGAGGCTAAAAATCTGGGGTAACCCTGCAGAAGGGCAAGGTGAAACACTATGGTTTTAGAAATTAAGGATCAAATCTAGAAAGTAGCTATTTGATACACTCAAACATTTCAAAAATATTTTCATATCCATGGATATCACATTAGCAAATTAATGAATCGATTCTTATCTGTAGTTTTAAGTCATTATAGAAATAATATATTTGTTTACGGGTATTCCTTAGCCACTATTTTGCTCACTCTAAATAGCACGCTAGATGTTGCCAATATTATACAGCAGAATATATAAGTAGTGCAAATGGCTTTAAGGAAGTATTCACAAAAATGTAAAAATATTGCACAATGCATCTTAAGTGATTTTGTTTCACATCTCACATTTGTAATATAAATATATGCATCTGTCCCCATTGAAGAAAGTACCTCTTGTTACCAATAGCATTTGTTCTGCATTATGCTGCAAATTGATCATTATATGAGTAGTCATGCATGGTTCCAATATCGGGCACTATTACGCTTTCCTTATTGCAAATCTTATCCAATGTCTAGTAGACTTATATCTCATTAAAATCATTCATCTTTCAGTTCTACAGGCCTGCAGTTCAACATGGAAAACAACATGTATATTGTAACCAGTGTGACTTCTAAGG
Source organism: Triturus cristatus (assembly GCF_964204655.1). NCBI lineage: Eukaryota > Metazoa > Chordata > Amphibia > Caudata > Salamandridae > Triturus > Triturus cristatus. The sequence continues at coordinate 417,843,345 of NC_140580.1, forward strand.
TATGAACAATGATCACTATTATGTGTGTGGATCAAGGGAGGAACAAACTATCCTTATTTATCTAATCAGTAGAAATATTCTCGGTACAGGTTATAAAGAATTTGTATTTGGAATGATAAATATTCTGCTGCACTATAAAAATATAGTTATGAAGAGCCTTCCTTTTGTCTTACCTAGATTCTGGATTACTTAATAAATGTCACTTCTGAGGCCAAATGCCAGTGGGTATCAGTGCAATGAATTAATTTCTTCAGATAGGGATAGTATACTAATACAGAAACAGAGCTTACACTTACAAAAAAATATATCAATAATGACATAAATGAAACATCTGCATTCCCCAATGGAACAATGAAGCTTCACTAACCACAATTTCTATATAAACTAACAATGGCATATATGTCTAGAGAATATTACATTCTAAACCATAGATTTAAGAGGTTTTATATTCTGAGTGCACTTTGTAAGTTATTGGACATTGATGCGAAAAATGATGCATAGTAGGCATTCACACTCATCTTGAGGTGGAATCTTGCATAGAATATTATTCATTCAATATCTGAAAATGCATGTAGGATTATTTCCACACACTATTTGCCCAAAAGTCAAATTTAATTATAGCATGTTTTACAGGAATACGTTGAAACCTCATTTACTGTACACTACTAACATTTGCAATCAGATCAACTGCATTACATAGCTCTCTTGGACAATATGTCTTACAATCTATACCTATAACCTAAAAATACCATTAATAAGCATTTTTCCTTAGGCTGTTTGGTTAGGCAAACATTTCTATGCTGTTGGGATGGCCAAAAACAATATCTTCTGACAAGGTAAACCTGTTTTAGTTAAGGTGAACTCCAAAACCCCCACACTTAATAGATTTGGGAACCTGTTGTGTCCAACTATTACCTCTGTATTCTTTTGTCTTTAGAATGCCCAAGCCTCTGTATAACCCAATGTAACTTGCTTATAAAACATATGAAATTTGAATAATGCCAAACATCATGTTTATGTGCAGATTATATGTGAGGCGAAACTCCTTCATGATAACTCCATAGAAGATGCAGCATGTTTTTTTATGGTACTTAACAATGCTAGCATATAGACAAACTGCTGTTCCTATTAGAAATGATTTTATGAACTGTTCTTTGTTACAGAAGTACAGAGAGGTTGCATCATTTTGCCACTTGCTATTTGAAAATCGCAAATTGGAATTTACAACAGTGTCTCACACACTTTTTTGCGATTCCTAATGTGGCCACAAATTGCCTACCTTATTAATATTCATGAGGCTGATGCAATTTGTGACCCTATTGGGACTGGCTAGCACTCCCAGGGATGGTGGCCTGCTCGGGCCAGTAGACCACCATGTCTGTCACTGCTTTTTAAATAAAGCTGTTTTTTTTAACATGCAGGCCGTTTTCTTTAAAGGAAAATGGGAAGCATGTAAAAAACTCAAATGAAACATTACTGTTTCATTTTTTAAGAGTAGGCAGTGGTCCATGGGACCACTGTCTGCTTGTAAAAAATATTTTCAATACCAGTCACAAAGGGGAAGGAGTCCCCTGGAGACCCCTTCCCGTTTGCGAGTGGCTTACAACCCATTTGAAATGGATGGTAAACTGTGAGTGTTTTGTGGCTGCAAAACTATCTTACATTGAAGTGCAAGTCGCTATTAGGCAGGCACGCCCTTGGCATGCCCCTTCCCAAAACAAGTTGCAACCCGTAAAATAGGGTTGGTGAATAGGGCAGACCTATTTTGCGGTCGCAAATGGGACAATTTCCCGATTGCGACTGCAAAAATGGCTGTATATCTGGCCCTAAATCTCTTCTGTTCTGCAAGGCAAGGATTATCTCTGAAGATTCTCACATGTAACGCTGACGGCAATAGTACCACTAAAAATAGCGGCCCATATGAATAAATGGAAATTGCATGCATAATTTGCGAGTACCAAATAGGTACTCGCAAATTGCGCATGCAATTTCAAGGGTGCAAGGGGGCCAAAAGGCTACCCTGATGCACCCCTAAAATTTCCATGGGGCGAATGTGTGTGCAACATGGCACTTTGAAAAATGCACTTTTGTGCATTTTTTCAAAGTTTTCGCAAATTACCATCAACATTAAATTGATGGTAATTTGCGATCCCAAATTGCGAAATCGCAATTTTAAAGTGCATCATGCATTGTATTTAGGGTATAGCAAAATTTGCGATTACCTATACTGCGAGATTGCATAAGGGTTGATGCATCCCAAATGCAAACATACCGGTCGCAGAGGGGCAGATTCGCAGAACCTTCCCCTTTGTGACTGGTATTTACAATGATGCATGTGCCCATTAATGCATAAGATTATTCCTTGCATGACCAATAATGATCTATAAGGCAGGGCAGAGTGCCCGACTAGTAACCCCTTCGCCGCGGCAGGAATTCTGCCGCGGCGCTGGGGGGGGTTTGGGGGCAGCGCGGTGGCACTGTGCTCGTGACGGAACCACTCCGTCACGAGCCACGGTTGAGCTGTGCTCATGACGGAGTGGTTCCGTCACGTCTCCGCCCACTGCGCTAATCGCCCGCACAGGCGGGGAATAAGCGCCGCCTGGGCGGAGCGGCCGCCAACGGCCGTAGCATGACGGAACCACTCCGTCATGAGCACAGTGCAACCGTGGCTCATGACGGAGTGGTTCCGTCATGAGCGGGGAAGGGGTTGATGATAGTTCACTTCACAGCATGCTTTATTAATGGTCTCTTTTAGGTATAAGCCTAAAGGATAACACACGTAAACACAAAGACAATGAGCATTATCGCCAAGTGTTTCATCAACAGCTTTTACACTCTGCTTTTGTGTGAACTCTATAACGATAAGTGGTTGCTGTGCCAACCTGCTCAGCCATAGCTCTCTAGAAGACCATGACCAGTAATGTCCTGCTAGATACACTCACCCCGCATAAGGCTGCAATGCAACAGCACATAGCAAAGGGTTGATGAATCATTAATGCTAGGCAGCCAGAGCAACCATGCATTGTGTTGTTTAAGCACATTTTTCATCTAAGGGAAGGATGACTATTTTGGTTTTTCTGTTAACCCTGTGCGATCCAAAGATGTTTATCCACCAATCTGTGGTCCAGTCACATCTACTATACTAATGGTGCATGGAAGGTTTTACATAGCAAGGCAGCTCTGAGAATGAATGTTGAATAGGATTTTTCTAGGTAGCGATAATGTTTGGTATTTGTATGTTATTTTCACTAATTATATACGTTTTGACAGTATTGCTGCTATGAGAATGACAGTTCTGATGCGTATGATAAATATCAGTGTGGCATAAAATTATGGCTGAGTGATCTCACTTTATTTAGATTTTTACACATAAATAACGATGGCTAATCATCTGCTTCTTTGTAGTGTGTATGCAGAGAACAGACAAATAGTGACAGTACAGCAAAACAAGTGAAGGTCTTTTCTAATTGGCGTTAACTGCAAAGACCCGCCTACTCCCCCTTGTTCCATAAATAGCAATATCTGGATGGGCACACAAGAATAAAAGAGTAGAAGAGTGCTCATCAGACATGTCAGGGCTTCAGCAAGATAAGCAAATGCAGGCATTTATGTTCAAAGTGGTAAAGAGGTTCCATTTGAACTGCTTTCTCTTGGACCCAGTGTCCCTTGCCTGTTTATTCGTGGCCTGAATGACAAAGGCTGCGAGAGAGGTTGGAATGCATGGGACTGGGGTATCCCAGTTTCCATGGGAAGGGCACTATAAAAATGTTCACTTTGGTATGCTCTGTACCCAGGCCCATCTAGCACTTCTGCAGTCTTACTGTTATCAGCAATGTTAATCAGATTTGCTAATACTATAGATGGCTTCAGTGAAGCCAGGCAGCTGACTCAGCAAATGCCATGTCTGTCAAACTTACACTGCAGCTAGGAGGTTGACAGTAAGATCTATCTACTTACTTTCACATAATTCCCAAAGCACACCAAATGGACTAAAGGACACCAAAACTATACATGACCTGGATGCTAAAGTAATAAGGACGCAGGGGTCAAGTAGGAGTGCCCGGTCTCCAGATCCAAAAGGTGACAGAGCCGACAGCCACTGCCGCCATTGCAGAGGACCGGCCAATGTATTTAAAACGCCTGTTGGCTGGGGTCTCTGTGCTGTGTGGGGAGCCTTCATTGTCCCTGTGAATGGATACCATGCATCGCATGGCAGACACAGGCTAGGAAAATCAGTAACAGTTGCCCAACCCTCAATATGGTGAGAAAGATATCACTGTAACCTGATGACCCTTTAGCATGTGACCTCCAGGACAGAATCTTACATAGACAATGTCAGAGAATGCTCCACCTATGTAAACATAGCACTTTTTTCAGAGACTAAATTGAGTGGTGTGGAGAGGAGGGCCACCAATTCCAGGGAGTTATCCTGCTGTCACAAACCTCTAAATATTACCTACAGATTTTGCATACTTTTAAACGTTCATTGTGACACTAATGTGACCTCAGGTACAACAATGGCCTTCATTTTATTAACCTTAGCATGATTAAAAAAAACATAGTCAACTCTGCTTGGATTTACACATACGGGCGGCTCTACAGACATGATTGAGTTAGTGGGATGACATTGAGGATCTGATCGGAATTGTAGCCAGATATGAGCACATTTCACTTTGGAGATAATTGTGACATTTAGGAATAAGACCAATAACATTGAACCATGGATATATGGGTGTTTTTAAATGGACTCAAGAGTAATAATGAAGGTAATTGTGATTCTTGATTGTGAGAAACTGATGCAGTTAGTGATGACAAAACACATGATGGCTAGAGAACATCAACGATTAACTGAATAAAGAACAATTGGAACATCAACAGTGAGTGACATTTTTATTCTTGGGTTGCTTATGTGAAGAGTGCTTGAGGGTTTTGGTTCATTTTGAGGATTTCTCCTTTCAAAGAGTGCCTGTTAGCCACGCCTCCTCTTTTGAGCACCGAGCTCTGGATATATCCTTTTTAATTGTATACATTAATATTGTGTGACTGCAGTTCCCTAACTACCGAAGATTTGGAACACAGGATTTAAATCTATTACTTGCAGGTGAGTCCATGGGTCTGTTCTAACAAGTTCAGAGTCGACTCTCCTTAGAGACTTCAACAATAGATGAGTGAGTTAATCACTTGTTATTAAGGTTTTTGTGGAACATGCAATTTTGTGGTCAATCTGTCAGGGAAAGTTTTCATCCTGCTGAGGTGAAGGTGTGGTAGTTTGTAACATCATAGAGTGTCAAAGTTGCTGTTGAATCCACTTTATACAAATCTAGCTGATATTGTTTGTTCAACTGTTTCCAAAGTAAAGTAGTAGAATTGGAACATCCTTCGCAAGTAGGGAGAGCATTTTAAGAATATTAACTGTTGGAAATATGTTCATTGTTGACGTGTATTTCCCATGAAATGTCTTGTTTCTGTAGTCAAAAGCAAACTAATGTATGTGTACAATGTTTTCTAAGTGTAGCAATCATATAATTATCGGACAAAATCGCTAGCTTCAATCAGATAACTCATATTTTCTGTCCAGAACTTTGTGACATCTTCAGCAGCTTTGCTTAAAATGAAGAGAAAATGTATACTTGGAGATGTGAAAATAAGCAATGCAGTGCACAGATCTATGGGGAGTACACTGCCAGTCCCACATTTTGCAGGCAGCTCACCATGCATAAAGTCATTTGGCTCTCACACATGAGAAATGGTGAAGATGCTTGTTTATCAGAGAAGTAAAAAGAGGTGTTTTACACTGGTTTTCGGTGCTTCTCCCTGACACATGCAAGATATTTAAGAAGTATTGCAGTGCATCAATGTTCATTGGGCTTTAGACAGCGACAAGTCACCATAATGCAGGTCATTTAACTCCCACCTTCATTTCGTTATTTGCTTATCAGTCAGTTGTGAAATGGAATTCCTGATTCAGGGCTTCCATTGTCTATTTTGGTTACACTAATTGGGTCAGAAAAGAAAAGTACATTTGTTTTTGATTTTGATTTGATCAACTACAAATTGCTAAAGGAAGGTGTTAGAAATTGGGTTTCTGGTTGGCAGAGGTATGCACCCTTTCCAAGCAGGAAGCACAGCCCTAATCAGGGTAAGTCAGATACACATCATAAATTAACCTGTGCTCACCCTCTGGTGCAGGGCCGGCTCTAGGGTGGTGCGATCGGTGCCACCGCACCGGGCGCTGACTTGTGGTGGGGGTGCCAAGTTCATCTTTCGAAAGCACCTGATGCAGCGTACATTGACCCAGCAGATTCCAGACATCAATAAAAATGACGACTCCGGCGATTAATGTACTTCCTAGAGAAAGACCGGAGCTTTGTCTAGTAAAAGTTTTGAATCATCATAGTGCAGAGGGTTAATGTGCCTGCTGCATGTAAATTCCAAGGAAACTTTTAGAGTTATACATTTTTTGCCCAGTCTTTCGTTGTCCTAATTTTGCAAACCGGATTCATTTGGGGAGAAATCAATTATTAATATTAAAGAAACACCCTAACAATGGTGTTACATTTTCAATTCTGAATTTGTGCTTTTCCAGTCCAAGGACTCTTAAACTATACTGCCTACCAGTACGGATGACATGTGACTCCTACTCCTTGTAGGCCTCTGTCTCACGTAACCTTTCCTATATTCTGATTTGCACAGCGATGATTGTCTCTGTGCAATGCATGTGTGATGTAACTTATTCTGACATCTTAAAATGGTATCAGTGGCGCTATTAAACTCAATGAATTTAAGAGAGAGTGGTTATGGAGACTTGGGGGGCATTGTCAAATGGTGGTAGTGAGGGAATCGGTGGCGGAGGTGGTCATTGGGGGGGGGCGCCTACAAACATTGTCACACCGGGCGCAACCAGTGCTAAAGCCGGCCCTGCTCTGGTAACTTGGCACAAGCAGGCAGGCTTAATTTAGGAGGAAACTTGTAAAGTATTTGTGCAACACTTCAAACAGTAACACACTTAAACCACCACTATAAGTATCCAAATAAGTCTAGAAAACAAGATCATGATTCTATAAATAAAGCAAGACCAAAATGACAAAAATTCAATGAGTAGAAGTCAAGATATGAGTTTTAAAAAATATACATAAAAGTAGTGCATAGAAGCAATAAGCATCTATGGGGGTTATCAGGTCATGCTTGACTGGGGCATACTCAAGAGTTCACGTTGACCGTGATGAAGCATGTGCTGGGTACAGGAGCCATGCAAGTCCCTCCGAATAAAGGAACCTTGATCCTGTTCGCAATCAGCAAGATGTGGGGTGCAGCCATGTGATAGGTCATACCGCACTTAAGGTGATGCGTCGATTTTTCCCACGCAACAACTGTGGTATGCCGATTCCAAAGACAAAGCATCTGGTTGCAGATGCATTTAGTATGAAGCTGATACCCTGGCTTTCTCTATGCAGTTCATGGGATGTGTCATCCGTCTCTCATTGCAGTGGCAGTGATGTGGTGGTTCCAATGTGTCAGTTTTGATGGCGATGTGCTGGTTCCAACTGTGATACGCCGGTTCTGTTCCTGTAACAGCGGTATGGTGTTGGTTTCTACATCACGCTGCAGAGGATGGATTGGTTCTTCTGGAGTAAGCACCTGGATCTACTTCCAATGGACAAGGCACAGGAGCAGGCGGTAAGACTTTTATATACCTGAGTTTTAAAACAGGAGGCAAGCCAGCATGCTGTTGGAGATCACTCTGGGCTCACACAGGAGTCCAGTTCTTCCTCAGCAGGGCAGAGGGTAGCAGGCAGCACAGCAGAAAGGCAGTTCTTCCAGAGCAGCGGTCCAGAAGAGTGACAGTCCTTGTAGCAGCACAACAGTCCTTCCCCCTGGCAGAGTTTCTTCACAAGTCCTGTAGTGTCTGATTTGGTGGGGTCAGAGACCATATACTTATACCTAGTTGTGCCTTTGAAGTGGCGGTGACTTCAAAGAGGGGCTTTAAAGTACACACAGGTCCTTTCTCCCAGCTCTGTCTCCACACTCACTACAGGGGGTTATGCAGCCCTTTGTGTGAAGACAGGACTCTTCCTAATCTGGTGTAAATGCCAGCTCCTTCCTCACATGCAGCCCAGGATGACCCATCAGGATGTGGATGTGGATAATAAAAGGGAAGTTTAAGGCTTGGCAAGGGGTTTTACATCCCAAGTTGACATGTCAGTAAAACTGCGCACACAGGCTCTGCAGTGACAGGTTTGGGACGTGTGTAACGTGCTACCTATGTGAAAGGCACAATCATTGCTGCAGGCCCACTAGTAGCATTTAATTTACAGGTCCTGGGCACAAGAAGTGCACCCTACCAGGGACTTGTTGATAAATGAAATATGCCAATTGTGGATTAGTCAATCAAACCATATTTTGGGGAGAAGCACATGCACTTTAGCACCTATTGGCAGTGGTAAAATGTGCAGAATTCCAAGGACAACAAAATGAAATCATCAAAAAAGTGAGGCAAGACCACCTTAACCCCTTGAGTGCCCCGCCCTTTCCACGCCCTGTGCCGGGCGTTTCATTAGCGGGCGGGGTTCATGACGAGATAGTCTCGTCATAGGCACAGCGCAACCGCGCTCCATGACGAGACTATCTCGTCATGGGCACTGAAGGGGTTAAGGCTGTCAGGTCTAACAGAAAGGCAGACAAGGTACAACATTAGATAACCTGGAACATTGTGGAGATTAGAGAATCAAATTTAAATGATTGTCTCCTTCTGATGTTCTAAATGATCATATTGGTGGCTTCAGCTAAAGGGCCTCTTAGGTCACCAGCCCCTGTGGCCTACTTCACATGAGCTCAAACTACCACTGTTGGGTGAAGATTAGAGTTTTGGAGATGATTTTGGAGATGATACTGAATGGAGTGTTGCAATCATGCCGCAGTGGATTAAGAATGTCTGGATGAAAGACAGTACAGCGCATCAACCATCTGTACTCAAATTAGTGACATTGGATGGATAAGCATGGATGAATATGTGACTTGCAGGTCTCTGCAAAGTTGTGGGGATATGTCATTTATAATTAAACAAATGATGCCTCTTTCTTGTTTTTCTGCATTAGGGAGACTTCTATTTGACTTGTCAGGTAACACCAAACACAGATTTACATCATGTAGTGGCACACATCCAAGCTGTATGTTCCTGCACTTACAGAATCAGACTTAGGGGCCAATTAGGATGTCGTTCGGAAAGCCTACGACCGCCAATTGGATTTTCCTAAAACCGTTTCTGAACCTATGTTTCCGACGGAATCAGAGAAGATTCTGACCGACCGATTACATTGCAGGGAAACCGTTCGGGATGTCCAACTCAATTCTTATTGGCAATCGGAGTCCCTGAGTCGTTAATAACCAAATCGTACAGCTCTATGGACACCATTACCGACCAACCGATTACGATGTCAGATTCTGACAGCCTTTCCGAATTGGTCTGTCTGAGACAAAAAGGCTGTTGGAGACTGACATTGGGGGCCCATAGCAGACCCTCCTTCACCTTGCGGCCTCGGTTGGGGCCCTAGGATTACCCATGCAACCCCTCCTGACAACCATGAACAGTGTGGCAGGCACCATGGGGTGCCTGCCACAGGTTGCAAGGTTTTCCACAACCACCCCTCTTTTCAATGGGAGCCTGTGAATACAGGTTTCCATTGAAGTCATTTGGAGTCTGACCGAACGGTGTCCGGACACATCATAATCAGTCGGTCAGAGTCACCTAACCTGAGTCTGTCAGAACCGATTCCGAAACCGAGTCGGTCAGAAGAGTTTCCGACCAACATCGCAATTGGCCCCATAGTGTCACAGTAAGATAACCATACTATTATTCATGTGTGGGAAATTGTAGAAAGTAAAATTATTAAGAACCATTTATATATTTGAATTACTTTTGGTAATGATTCAGCATATCTCTACTTCATGCCACAGTGCTGATGATGTGAGAGTGTTTCCCCTTGATCCAATGTTACAAAAACAGCGATGATTATCTGCAGGGCTTTCGGAATTTGAAGCAGTTTCACTTTAAAGGGCAGAGGAAGGTCTCCTGCAATTCATGTTAATCATCTGGGGACACATATGAAAGAGCAGCAAAAAATATCAGCGCTCATCTGAATAGCAATACTGATGAAAGACTGCCTGTTCCACCTGTAAATAAAGAACGTGAAACAGGAGTAAACCCGTTTACCCAGTTGAGACCGGGTGAGATATGATAGCAAAACAAAAATGACTCAACCAGTAATTATAAAGGCAATTATAGTAAAAGCATGAATCATTAACAAAGGGAAACAGGAGACCAAAACAAGAAAAGAAGCATTATTATTATGCAAATAGTTATGACAGCACTATATTACAACCGGATTAAAGTAGCCAAAAAACACCAATTGTGTACTGACCGTGCTCAGTGCGAGTGATAAGTGCAGTGACACAAGTGATATGTACACAGCGTGAAGCGGCGCAAAACAAATAAAGAGAGACAAAAATCACAAGCAAATAATATGAATAGAATGAACAATTTGTTTTGAGGATTTGATCCTGTGGTGGCCGTAAATTACACTGGAATGTCGACGGCGTTTCGACCTTGTTCAATAAAAGGTCATCATCAGGACAGTGGCTACAGCTTTTAAGAAGTGCTGTTTGGAAATGAAAGAAAAATAGAATAAAGGCTATGAAAGTACATGGACACTATATAGAAAAGGAGAGATATCAAGGGAGAGGGGGGAAGGGGGAGATATTGGTTTGTCACCTGAAGGCACGTAGTTAATAAATCCCAAAAATCGCAAAGGTCACTGAAAGGCGATCGCTATCAATGAATGTTGCTGGCAATTGAATTGGGAAATGGCATCAGCGCTGAAAGGTAAAAGAATGGGTTTACAACCAAAACAAAAGACGCAGAAAAAAACAACAATGGAGGTGTAAGCTCACGGTAGTGGATAATCATACCGGGAGATGCACAGGAGCGCTGTCCATAAATTAAGCAATGCAGCATTATAGCCGTAAATCCGAGGCTCAGTTCGGCAGAAGGGTACCAGCTGTGCCGATTCATGACACGGAGACGACTAATGAAAAGTCTGACGAAACACAAAAAGGGGGAAAGGGAAGGGAAAGAGGGGATGGGGGTGGAATGGGTAAACGACTCAAATCAGAATTCGTTTTTGTTCAATGAAAAAGACTGTTCCCCTCCCAACTTAGAAAGCGACCACAATATGTGTTTACACAGTGGGGAAGGGAGGGTACGGGGCCTGAGGTGACGTGTGCAAACACGCCCTATGGCGCATTTTAAGTTGGGGAAATAATTCCCCTTCAATCCTGAGGGCCCCTGGGGGCTAAATAGCCCACCAGGTGCTTCCAGTAAGCACCACTGAGCTGCGTTGCAGAGAGGTGGTCCAGGCCGTGCCACTTTTTACACCTCTCTGCAATGCAGCTCTGTGGCGCTTACTGGAGGTACCTAGTGGGCTAGTTGGACCCTAGGGACCCTCAGGACTCAAATGAATTTAATCTCCCAACTAAAAACGGCCACAGGGTGTGTTTACACAGTGGTGAAGGGAGGGGACGGGGCCAGAGTTAACATGTGCAAACACGCCCTGTGGTGCATTTTAAGTTGGGGAAATAATTCCCCTTCAATCCTGAGGGACCCTGGGGGCCAACTAGCCCACCAGGTGCTTCCAGTAAGCACTACTGCGCTGCGTTGCAGAGAAGTGGTCTAGGCCGTGCCCCTTTTTACATCTCTCTGCAACGCAGATCTGTGGCGCTTACTAAAGGTACCTAGTGGTCTAGATGGACCCTAGGGACCCTCAGGATTCCAGGGGACTTAATCTCCCAACTTAAAACGGCCACAGGGTGTGCTTACACAGTGGGGATGGGAGGGGACGGAGCCTGAGGTGACGTGTGCGAACACGCCCTGTGGCACGTTTTAAGAGGTGGGTTTAATCCCCTGCCCTATTATATACTAGGGGCTTACAGAGGAGGTCATGGTAATCACAGGGGGACCCCAACGCATAGTGTTCCCTAGTGTATGTAGGTGTTTTCACTGTATTCTGAGTGTCTTTTAACATAGCACTGGCTCTAGGACTGGTTAGTCAGACTCAGATACCACCAGTATCCGTCTGAAAAAGTTGAGGGTACAGGATGATTTTGCAACAAGGCTTCTTTCTGTTCTTCTGTTTATTCTTTCTGCACGTTATCCTTCTTCCTGCACTTTTCTTCGTCTTTGAGGACTTCTGTTGCTTCTTTCTGCATTTCTTCTTTTTCTTTTTGTGCGTTTTTTCTTCTTTCTTCACATGTCCTATCTCTGTAGGCATAGTTAGATTTTAGCATTTAAAAAACCTTTGAAATTCACTGAAAAAACCATAGGTTTCAGGCACGTTATAGTTAGGAATTAGCATTTAAAAAACCTTAGAAATTCACTGAAAAAACCATAGGTTTCAGGGGCGTTATAGTTAGCTGGACTTTTCACTCGTACAAAACCATTGAAATTCCCCCATTATAGTTAGTTCAGCTAACTATAACTCGCGCGCCCGCAATGCACTGCTGATGACGTCACATATTACATCACTCATGACATGGTCAGTGACATTACTCATGACATCACTGATGACATCTCAAATGACATCACTGATGACATCATCCTTGTGATAGAGTGGCAGACCTCCTCTCCCCCTAATATAACCTTTGATACACACATTCAAAAAATAGAAACTACAATTTTCAAAACAATGGACATACCAATACCAGTTACAACAACCTATCCAGTAATTCTAAGATCCACATACACATCCACTCATTCACCAACAGTCCTATACAGTCACTCATACATGTACCTACTCATCATATGTACTCATACACCTATACATCCTGTTACACAACGCCACTCATCCATAGTCACTCATGATAATAAATAATCAATCCATTTACTTGCATATCCAGTTATACACACACCACCACACTTACTTCTGCAGAAACTTACACATACTTAGTCTTTTAAACAATCACTTATAGAAACACATACTTATTCATATAGGAACTCTTTCAATATCTCGCTCTCACATATACTCACTTATATACACCAATAGTCACATATACTAGTTTAAAACATATGTAGTTACTCATAAAGACACTATTGAGACAGTCATTCACTCACTAACACACCCATGCACACACTCATCCACCCATACAGTCCTGCACACATGCTGTCTTCAACACACACAAACAGTGAGTCACTCATTCATGCACCTATGCACTACGTAATACCCCTCACCAAACCATACAGACACTCAGACACTCATACCGATACTAAAAAAAACAACTAATAACCTATATAGACACTCATGTAGCTACTCACCAACCCATGCAGCCACTTATACACAAAGTGAGAGACTGATAGAGATATTTACATATTTAAACATGACTCACTAAGCCATGTATTCACTAAGATACACTTAATCAGTCAGTTATACAATCAAATTTTCAAAAACAAATCATCCATTTAGACACTTTTATACCCATTTATTCTTCCATCGACCTTGAGATATACATATATAAAACATATGTAATTTTCAGAAAAACACACATTCACTGGATGATGTCATCAGTGATGTCATCAGTGATGTCATTTGAGATGTCATCAGTGATGATTTGAGTGATGTCACTGACCATGTCATGAGTGATGTAATATGTGACGTCATCAGCAGTGCATTGCGGGCACGCGAGTTATAGTTAGCTGAACTCACTATAACGGGGGAATTTCAATGGTTTTGTATGAGTGAAAAGTCCAGCTAATTATAACGCCCCTGAAACCTATGGTTTTTTCAGTGAATTTCTAAGGCTTTTTAAATGCTAATTCCTAACTATAACGTGCCTGAAACCTATGGTTTTTTCAGTGAATTTATATATATATATATCTATCTATCTAGATATATATATATATATATATAGTAGATGATCTATTTCGACAACCAGTGTCATAAAAGCAGTGAAAAAACTCAATATTATAAAGAAGCACACAGATTAAACATGGAATACGACAGCATGATAAAAATGGTATGCACAAGTTGTCCATAAAAATACAATATTTTGTCCTGATAGGAGATGCGTTTGCCCGAAAACTACATAATAAAAATTATTAAACAATTCATCAATAAAAATATACATGAGTTACAATAAAAAATATCGAATGAGATAACAGCATAAAAATCCTTCCTAGGTAGCTGTAGGCCCAAAATAAAGCCTCCATAAGGATAGCAACAGGTAGACCTGAATATAAAGTGTGTGTGCAAAAGCTGTAAACTCAGTAAGCAGCATAACGGCCTTCGAACACTGTTGCAATTCCATCTTGGCTGTAGTTGGTTCAGTGTTTGGGCTGCTCTTGACAAGGATTTTTTGTCTAATTAACTATAGCCACGCCGCAAGCAAAAAGGGGTCTCGGGTCTGACCTAAGAATGCGCAAGGTGACCCGGTAGTCCTGTGTGCCTAGCTTTCGGCATATAGGTTTTAGCCACTTTGACCTCGGTGCGTGCTGTGCCGGACATGCAAACATAATATTTGTTACACTTTCCAGCGGGGCCCTGCAGCATGGCCAATCCTTAGATGTCTGTTTGGAGGAGTGACAATTTGCGGTTGTCACGCAGACAGGGAGTGTGCCCAGCCTAAAATGAATATACAACATTCTGTCCCTCGGGACCTGAATAAAGTCTAGGTAAGGCACTAGGCATCTGATCTGCTTATGTAAATAAAATTCTACTGTCAGACTACCCACATTGGGTTTGCGGGTTTCCTGGCAGTCCACCCAATCACAATACAGCTGTTTAAACTCCTCTTTACTTGGTGGTTCTTGCCTGTCCCAATAAGCTTAAAGCCCAATAGCTGTCAGTGTTTTCTCAATGTTTGGGAGCCATCCTATTTTGCATCCAGCATCTAGTTGTGTGACCTCAGTGAGGGCTTCAGCGTACCTAGAGAGTTCAGGGGTCTGCCTTATGCGTGCCCAGAAGAGCAATGGGGGAAGCCTTGCAGTGTCACCGATCAACCGCCTGCCCATGTCATGCATTCAAGGTACAAGTGGAATGTTACGAGGTAGCATCAACAAATCCCTAAGTAACTTATGTACAGATCTACAAAGGTCTTCAAAGTTGTCAATACCCCATTGCTCAGATCCATAAAGAGCTGTGCTAATTGCTTTGGCATCATAAACCATAAGGGCCGAGGCCCCTGGCCTACTTTGTGAGAGGCGATGTTCTTTCCCTAATATTCCAGACACTCGTTTATGCCCCCAGAGCATTTTTGCTAAGTGAGGCCTCCATGACATCTTGTCGGAGAGTCGGACACCACGATAGTCAAACTGTCTGACTCTTTCAAGTAGTTTGCCACCCAGCAAAATATTGCTTCTGAACGATTTATGGGGGTTACATGCCATAAACTTAGTTTTGGAGGTGTTGATAACCAGCCCCCTGGAATTGCAGAAGAGTTGGAATCTGTTAAGTAACCTCTGTAGCCCTGCTGGGGTCTTGGACCAAGTGAATTGCCTATGATTGAATGGCAGTGAAGAAGGTAGTGCCACACCTACATTTTACAGAATTTACAATTTTTCCTTTGTTTGACCCAAAGCGTGAGCTTAGATCACATAAATTTTTGTTTGAGAAAGAGCGTGTTATTGCACTCTTGCATGTGAAATAATTACACGTTTTTACATTTGATTTCGAAAGCATTTTTGTGAGTAACTGAATCATACATCAGTTTTAGAAGCAACTAACTTGTGAATTTTCAGATGTAAACCCAAGTTAAATACTGATCTCTTTCTCAAAGAGAGGTGGACGTAGTATTCCTTTTCTGAGAATACATCATACACTGCCTATAAAATACACAACCTGTTACACAGAGTCTGGATAGGAGGAGATTTTGAAATGTGCATTTATTAATGAAGAAAATCACAATTTCTGCATTTACAAGATTAGGGATGTAGCATGAATTGCGGTTATTGGGTGTGGCAGAAGATCTGCTGTTTGCAGACAACACCAATACAGCTAAGATTTTGTGGCTATTTCCAATCAATGTATTTGCTGTTTCTAATTTGCTTCTTTTCAAAGGTGAGAGTACATACACCATGTAAAACTGCTATTGCGATAATGAGCAAGAATCGCCACTTACTCATTATACGGCAGCTTTCTAAACACATGTATACCTAACATTTCTCAAACATAAAATTATATAGATCCCTGATACCATGATGCAAACACCCCAGCATCACTGTCATAAAAAACTGTTCAGGTAGAAGACATATTATAAATGTATGTCCAAAGTGGAAAATGGGAGGAATACTCTAATGCTCAAAAGAAATATATAGAAAAAGGTTCCTTCTGAGTGAATTTTTTCCCTTATGCAAAAAAGTAACGCATGTTTCCCAAGCATAATTTGCTACTGATGGAAAAAGTGTGGGTGTACTTTATTTCCATTGGTGTGATCTAGAAATTCTACAACTGACCCACATATCCAGGGGTACTCCTAGGATTCATTGTGAATGACATAAAATGAAGAAATTCACTGCAGACAGTGGAGTGAACAAACCAAAATGGATTTACCACTTTTGCACCTTTGACTTTGTCAATCAAACTCAAGCAATTTTGTGATTATACAGACACATTCTTATTTAATAAAAGATCAACATCTCTAGCAGAATTACTTTGCTATAAATGTTTTTTTTGGCAACACATATAGAAATTTTTGAAGAAATGAACAAATTCTCGGTTTGATGTCTTTCTTTATGCTCAAGGCCACTATTTTGATACAACAAAAAAGTCACTGTAGCAAGTCTCATAAACGTGAGCTGCTGATGAAAAATGCAGTCACCAAAGAGAAAAAGTGGGAACAACTGACCAAGTGGGAACAAAGCAAAACTGGCATGATCAAAGTTCCACACTACGGAAGTGATTTTCTTATCTTTAGTATATGAAAGTAAAATCCTTTCCAAGAAATTCATAAAATGAGTTGGTGGAGAAAACTTATCATACTTACTGTACTTTAAGGACATAAGCCAATTTCATGTTAGCATTCAGGTGCAAAACTGTTGCTTTAAGTGTGATATTTGCTCTTTTAACACTATTGTGACACTGTATGTTCATTGATGATCTTGCTTTAATAACTGGTTTCATTTAAATTTTCGATCTGATCGGCAATCTGGAGCAGCCATCTGTAAAACATATTTTTTGTCTCAATGGTGCAATAAAAGCATAACATAAAAGTTATTCAGGAAAGAATTAGAATAAATGAATGAATGCATGAATGAACAGTTGAAACTGAAAGATAGACTAATACATTGGTGCATTGGTGGTTTGATGAAGGACTGGATGTATTAATTTATGTTCACTTATTGATGTGTAACTATGAATGTGGTTTGATGAAAGTTTCTCCACTTTGTAATAGAGATGCTTCCCCTATAGCACACAGAATTCTTGCAAAAACTATGGGTCGTAGCTACCATTGGTGAAGCAAGTGCTGTGGCCTGGGGCCCATTCAAATTTGCTAAACTCTGGATTTGTTTGCCCCGACAGCAGCCAAAGGAGCCATTTACCTGTCTTGCACTACAGCCCATGGCCCGTACCTGCATGAGAACCACAAGATTATCATTTTCACAATCTTTTCTGAAATTATTTTGCATATCTTTCACTACTCATTGTCCACTATCAAGTTTTGGTAAGGCACACCTATTTCAATACATATCTGCTTATAGCAGATCAAGTATGACAGTTGTAGGGTAATGGTCTGTTTACATTTGTTGTAAATAATACATTGGTTTGATTTAACCACATTAAGTGACAGGAGACATAAAATGGAAATTTCTGCTTAAGCAAAATACATTTCAAAAGGGCAAATACATTTGCACTATTTGTACTGCAGCTAAGAAATTAAACAAAAGATATTTGCTCCAAAATAATGTTGTGCAGCAGAACAAACAATCTTGCCTCTTCAAATTTTAATAATGTGACTAAGTTTAAAATTAGAGGACTTAGGGCCAGATGTATCAAAAAAGCATTTTGCGGTTCACAAATAGCGATTTTTGCCAAAACGCTATTTGGTAATAGCAAAATGCTATGTCTGTGGGAATCACCAAAGATTTTGTGATTCCTTAATGTTACTTAATAGCGATTACTCCTTCATTACTATTGGCCGAGAGGTCCAATGGTGCAAATGGTTATGCATTATTTCTTAAAATTATCTAAGGCAAAGCCAAGGTTGCCCGGGGGCCGAAGACCCCTTGAATCACCCAAAAAAGGAAAGTGTGGACATGTAAAGCAAACACATGTCCTAGTGGCATGTGTGTGCTACACAGCACTTTGAAAAATGCCTTTTTGTTCCTTTTTCAAAGTTTTCACATGGTTACCATCAAATTGAAGTTGATGGTCACAGGCCTGGGCATACTTCGCTGAGTTTTGCTAAGTTGAACTCCGCGAAGTGACAAAAAAACTATGCGAAGCTCCGCAAGTGGCGGAGTGTAGTGCGAACTGCCGGTTGGGGTGATCTTCCGGCCGCTCGAGCATAAATCCTATCCGAGCGGCTGTTCACACCCAACAACTTACCGTTGGCGAGCGTGAGTGGGGAAAAAACTCAGTTACACTCCGCAAGCTCTGCGGAGCATGGAGTGCAGAAAACTCAGCAAACAGAGCGGAGTTCACCACTCAGCATTTCCTAAATCCACAATTCACATTTGGGAAAGGCTTCTTACATTTGCATTAGTGATTCACAAAATATGATTTTTTATTTGCTTTAGCAATTTATGTAATCGCTAAAAATTGTGATTATCTAAAATGCAAATACAAAGATTTTCATACATTAGAAAAGGTCATTTTACATTCGCACACAGCTGAATTTTGCGATTCGCACAGTTTGCGACTGCAAAATAGTTTTATACATTTGGCCCTTAGATCCGTTATTTGAAAACAATACAAAACCCAGTCTACTACTTTTGTTTGTTTTCCACTTTTTTTCAAATACTCTGGTACAATATATTAGAAAAATAGAAAGATATGTCATAGATATATTCAACAACAGTTTTTCTCTCAGTTGTCTCCATTTCATGTATACAGCAAAAGTGTGATTCTGAGATGTCTCTCATATGAACTGGAGCTAAATCTGTTCACCACATTTCCTATCATAAAAATATTTAAAATATTTTTGTAAAACGAGAAAGACGCATATAAAATATATGTTAAAGACCTCTTCAGCTTCCTTTCTCTTTTGTTATTCTTAATTGCATCTCCATAGCACAAGTATGTCTGTGTATAGACTGGACCAAAATCTGTTTGCAACATTTCACATCATACAAGCAGCAAAAAATGGATTTGATTTTTAAAAGCGGGAAAAGGAGATTAGGATAAATCAAACATAGTTGCACTTTTGAAAACAAAAAATCGAAACCAATTGTGTTCTCTTTTTACCCAAGAGATCTCATCCATCAGCATTTTCAAAGATTGATAGTATCCTTGTTGATCAGAAATTGAACTAAGCACACCGTTTATGTGCAACTAAACTACATCACAAGCACTCCTCATACAAGCATCTACATTCTGAAAGAGATTATGTTTATAATGAAGAACATTCTGTCACAACCATCTTCATTGTGCTCAAACTGCATGTGCCCTATCAAAAGAACAATTACCAGTTCATATGAGGACAAATTAGCTATAAATATTGAGTTTAATTCAAAAGCACCACTAACAAAAAAGAATCTCATTCAATGTCATAAAGCATTCAGATATAAATATCATCACAAAGTAAGTCTTCTCAATATCAATGTAAGTGTATGTGTCAAGGTAATGAGGCAAATCAGTCTGTGATTGTAGTTTGTGCTTTCTTTTTCTTATAAAAGATGAAGGTTGCCATAGTTTTCATTAACGTTTCAGAAGAAGGATAAAAATATGAAACAGGTTTGAAATCAAGTCAACTTTGACATGTAACAAAAACACTTTTGGCATTTGACCCATAGATAAGCATTACATTCTATGAACGCACTGTGATAATCCCGATACCTCAATCATTCTAGGGATTATATTTCATAATGATCTGCTGAGTTATTACAATACTGTCCAGAATAAGCATTATGCTGCAACATGGGATGGCATAATGTGTATAGGAGACACAATTTTCTTCAGTCAGCATTACAGGCAATCAACTTCACTGCTCATTACCGAATTCATGGTAAAGCACACAATTGCATTTCATGGATCAGGCTCTAATTGTTTACATTTGAAATCACTTGTAAGTTCAATATTGAAAAAGAAAACTAACCACATTTACATAAAAGCTAGAAGAAAGGGTAATAACAACTCCACTAAAGATGTATACAGAACTTAATAGAAAAAAACTGCAAAAACATCTGCACAATCAGCGTCATGAGTACATGTTAAAGACTTTTTGTCTTAAATTTAGACTTATTATTTTCTAAACTATACAAACCACAGCACAAATATGTGATATCAAATGCGTCAAAAAAGGGGAGGTAGTTTTAAAGTCTTTTCTCTTTTTGTACGTTAAACATGTAGTCATCATTTTATGAAAGAGGTGAGGTTATAGAATGCAATGCAGTAAGAATAAGAATAACAAATTGACTACGAATAAGAGCAAGAATAAGAAATAAAGACCATCAAAACCGTTTTACATACAGTGAGTGCTAAGGGAGCCAATCATGCTTCTGTAAATTCAATGGACTTCCTTGCTTTGTGCAAACAGATTGTAGTTGCCTCGGCAACAAATCACCTTAAACAGCACTCGTGGACATGAAGCTATTATAATCTATTAGTAATAGAGCTGTAGGACTCAGCTTACTAATACATGAAGGAAGTTTGACTTCTGAACAAAGAAATCTTTGAAGTGCAATGCACTTTTATAGGGTGGTTTATTTTTTCTAGTCGCTCTGCAGACATGCATTTTTTTTTTCCTTTTAACATTCTGATTTTAACAGGTAAGGCTACTGTGCTTTTGTACCATCTTGTTTTGACTAAAACATACATACATTAAAAGCTTAATTGGCTTTAAAAGCGCAGAATGTTGCTAATGTTCTTAGTCCTCACCCAAGTTGAAAGATTCACAGCTCTACAAGCATTAATTTAGTAGAATGTTAGAGATTTGAAATGAGATCAAACTTTAATGAATAATCTTCACTTGCACTCATAGGCACATCTTTGTATTGACTTCTTCAGGTACTTATTAATGTTATAGCGTGCTAAAATTACTAGGACTTCAATATGTTAGGCTTATTTCATCAACAACAAAAAGCTCTACTTTGCACATTAAATACTTACTTTCCTTTATTTGAGAGTAGGAATAGCAGCAATTGTGTAGGGAATCCATCTTTACTGCATGGGCTGTCATTTTATTTTCACCCTTTTCTGGGCCCTATTTTCGCTGGCTTTGGGACAGTGTCTACTATGACGTTATTCAGTGCAACAGCTCATATATTCTGGACTGTAAAATAGATTCTTGAAATTGGTTCACCTAGTTGGTTTATTTAACTTTCCTGCAAAGGCGCTGGTAAATTGCACAGGAAATGCACCAGCAGCAGGGAAGTTAAATGTTAGATGTGGGCTGCTGGGTGTATTTACATCACCCTCACACAAGACAAATATGTATGCTTGTCAAAAGCACCAATGTGTTCTAGTTGGGCTGCACTTTAAAAACACTGAAGAGATAGTTTGAAAGACAAAGTGCCTTATGAAAAAGGAAAATCTATATTTATAAATCCAAAGTGTTCCACTATGGTGTGCCTTATAAACCCCACAGGACAGGGTTGTTAATGTAGAAAAAAGTGAAACACTACATGTTTGAAATAGTGTGCCTTGATAGTGACTGAATGGCAAAAAGCTGTTTTCACTAAAGGTGTAAGCTATTTTCTCGAGGAGCATGTCTAGGAATGATTAGTATCCTTCCTTGACATCCACAGCTGAGAAATTGATAGCAAAATGAATCAAAGTTAATTTCCACTACATTTTCAAAAAACAATTTCAATAGCAAAATCAACTTTTATCTTCTTTTACATGGAAACATGACCTCATAAAATGCACTTTGTGGTGTCTGAGCAAAAACTGAATTAAACTTTTGCCACTCATATCTCCTCCAGAGGCCAATACACATTCTGTGCGGGAGTTAACAGGTCTTCTTACCAGAGTACGATAGATCGGCATCTAGGCCTACAAATGCATGTGTGTTATCAACTATGGACCAGTTGATAGCGATTAGATATCTGGAGAGGGAACTGAGGCAGCTGTCACAACAAAGTGAACCTTAGCACTCCCACTTGGAAATCCCAAATGGAGCTGGCAGGAACTGCTCCCATTTCTTCTGAAGGACCATCTAGACTTTCAATTTCCAACACCAGCATGAAGGAGAACATGTTTTGACCATGACAGGGAGGAGATACCTTGATCTAAATAGTAGAATGGTTTAGGGAGATTCATAGGCCTCTGGCAGAACAAGGGCTAGCTATCTTAGACTTTTGGGAGCTTCTACGGTAAGGAGAAGAGAAAGTGCTGCAGCATTGGTTAGTAAAAAATAATTTCCTAATGCACAAAATAAGACTGGTACATCACAATTGCCTCAACAGCATAACGAGAATGAGTACACATAAATAAGACAGCTCTGCTGGTAGAAAGAGGACACCTGACTCCATCTGTCACCAGGGGAATGGAACTGCTCTACAAGGGTTCGGTGACTGAGCTCCAGTTTTCTGCTACAGACATACAAAAGCAGAAGGACTCTAAACTCCAAGAGGGCCCAGCTGATCACAGGGAACGGTTCCCCACAAGAACTACTTGAATGAAGGTAGATCTTGTTAATCGAATGTAGATTCAAACATATGGTGCCTTTCACTAAATTAATCCCTTCATCTTAACTTAGAAATGATTTATATTCAAAACCATTTTGGACCTTTATCCACATACCAACAGGGGATGGAGAGACTTGATCACATCTCTCTACAAGTCTTGTCATGTTTCTATTCATATTTCTGTCTCCATCCTCAATGGAACTTCATTCAGAACCATATGGAATTTCCCATTTCTTTCCTTCCTTTCAGTTACCCAAATGTAACTTTAATTTGATTGGACTTTATTTGTGAGATATGAGGAGTAGTTGTATGTGTAAATTATTAAATTAGCTGTTCCTGCTGTGAGATGAGCCTAATTTCATTTAGAAACTGTAATTTTGCTGATGGCATTATTGATGTGGACATTAACATATATTTTTGAAACTACAACTAATCCAACTTTTCATTGTGATTTTTACTCTCCCTTACTCCTCAGCCTATTATCAAGAAATGTGCGGCTTCTTTAATAAAGAAGAAATAAGGTGTGTCAGACCCTGTTAGGGAGGCACAGAGAAATACTGGGCTCCAACCATTGGGTTGGGGTCATATTTGCCTCTGATGTCCCAGGGTCTATCCTACTACGGCTCTACAAACTGCGCCTAGTGCAACCCCTTCTTTAATTGACTCTCAGTGGTAGTAATGGCGAGTTGTCACAGGCTTGTCAGGGACCTATTGTGGGGGTGCTTAGGTGCAGGCCTTGAAAAACACACATTAGAGTAATAAATGATTGCCCACGCAGTGCTATACTTTAAAACACAAAAGTATTTTAATGGTCATTGGAACTAAATATTACGCACATTACATAAATAAGATCAACATGGTGTCCTCGTTGCTCAAGATTGTTAGCACCTTTTCTGATATTTTCCCTTGTCCCCTCATTATAGTCTAGGCAGTTCCCTCTCAGAGTCAATGAAATCATTAGGCTCAGGAGTAGTTTAACCCATACATTTTCAATGTGCACAGTTTCTCTCTCACTGTTCACTTTGTTTCACCATGTGAGGTTTCCTAGTCTTAAATCAGGTTAGCCACACAGGTGGCTGACCTGCTCCTCCTCTGATTGCCCCATACCTCAGGTTCTGTGAGAGGATAAGAAGGTAGTTCTTGTCAGCATCTCTTCTAGCAGTTGACTAGGATAGATGTGTTCAAATTCATCCGCAAATTGAAATTGCATACATTTTTCAAATTGAAGCCATCGATCACTGAAGCACGACGGTTGAAATTAAAGCCAACACCCAAAGATACCGAGCTCCTCACTATACAAGATCTTAACATGCTTGAAATACTTGAAGAACTCAGACTGGAACAAAGAAATGCTGTCGAAGAAGGCATTGATTTAGTGACAAGAACTAGACAAGTTGGAATTGAACAGGCGGCACCAGTGACAACGTTTAAACCCTTGTCCCAATTCAATCCACAAATGCCCTATGACGCAATCGACACTTTCTCGGACGCAGTTCTAGGAGATCTTGTAAAATTTCGCAATAACAAGAAATCTAATAAGAACAGATGCAATAATCTCACTAAGGAACAAAGTGAGATTTTGGACAAGTTGAGTAAGGAGAAAGGAATCATCTGCAAGCCATCAGATAAAGGTGGCAATATCGTGCTGCTAACCAGGCAACAATATTGCGGAGAAGCTTTAAGACAACTAAATGAAGTCAAATCCTATGAAAGAACAACGAGAGAACAATATCAGGAGAGTATCTCCAAGTATCATGATCTCATTAATAGATGGTGTGACCAATCCATGCTGGACACTGATGAATTCCTATTTCTGAGAAATAATGATCCTGTGTTACCAACATTTTATCAGCTCCCGAAGATCCATAAAAATCAGGTTGATCCACCGGGGAGACTGATTGTCTCGTCTAAGGGAGGTTTAACAGAGAATCTGTCAAGATACATTGACTCTTTTCTTTTGCAGTCTGTTCTACAACTCCCCTCGTACGTAAAAGACACCAAAGACTTCAATATCCACATTGATGAGGTACAATGGGAACCGACTTTTGTACTTTTGACTTTAGATATAACAAGTCTGTATACGTGCATAGAGCATAGACAAGGGATACAAGCGGTGCAATATTTTCTCTATAAAAGACCATTGAAGTTTCTGACACATAGTCGCATGTTGATCGAATTTATCGAATTTTGTCTTTTTAACAACATTTTTTTATTCCAGGACGAATTGTTTAGACAGGTCTCCGGTACAGCAAGGGGCACCTGCTTTGCCCCCAGCTATGCAAATTTATTCGTAGGCTGGTGGGAGGAGCGGGTGGCCATGACCGGCAGCAGGGAGAAATGGGCAAAATCTGTGGTCGTCTGGTATCGTTATATCGACGACCTCTTCGTGGTGTGGAGGGGATCTGTCGAACAAGCAAGGGAGTTCATCCATGAACTAAATGATAATGATTTGAACATGAGATTTAGTTATGACATTAGTCCATCGGAAGTGAATTATTTAGATCTCAGAGTGTATGCGAAGGATGGCAGATTAGAGACTGAACTGTTCAGGAAACCCACGGCGGGTAATTCGATTCTACACGCCGATAGCTGCCATCCTCCCCAATTAGTCAACAGCATACCGTATGGTGAACTCCTCCGCCTAAAACGCAATTGTTCCTGTGACAAAGACTTTGAGAAAGCAGCTATTGGCTGTATAGCTAGATTCAGTACGAGTGGTTATGATAGGGATCTGTTACAGACCACATATAAGAAAGTACAGAGAATTCCCCGCAAAGAGCTTTTAAAAAATAAAGAACAAACAAAAGCTAAGGTAGGGACAATGCAGACCCCGACACAGGTACCTTTCGCATGATTACCACATATTCGGAGGATGCGAATAGCTTAAGAAGTATGCTTAAAAAGAACTGGCATATCCTCCAAACGGATATAGTAATAGGCAAAGATATTCCATCTAGACCCCTAATTATTTTCCGTAAAGCCAGATCGTTGAAGGACCGATTAGTCCAGAGCCATCTGTCACCAATCACATCCAATACAGGGACTCTAAAAGAGATGAAAGGTTTCTTCCCGTGTGGAAAATGCAGGGCCTGTGGCAATAGCAAAAGAGTCCTTACATACAACATCTCTGGTGTCACACATCAGAAAGTGATCAAAAGATTTATTACATGCTCTACATCACATGTTGTATATTGTTTAGTCTGTCCTTGCGGGCTGAGATACATTGGAAGTACCATCAATAGTGTCAAGCTACGCATTCTCGAACATCAACGAGCCATAGCAAATAAGAATGCGAATTATCCTGTTGCTAGGCATTTTGCCATCAAACATCAAAGCAACAGGGAGCTGTTGCAATATTTTGGGGTCGACCAAGTCCCTTTGAATGCAAGAGGTGGAGACAGGGTTCTAAAGCTGCGTAGACTAGAATCCCGTTATATCATTGATTTACAGACGAAGGCACCTAAAGGACTGAATAGCGGGGAGGAACTCACAGTACATTTAGGAAGCTGATCTAACCGAATATTCTTTTTGTTCTTCTGTTCCATGTTCTGCTGAAAGTATATATTATCATGGTTGATTTAACATCTCAGGGGAGAGCCATGTTTTTAAACCCTCTCACTCATAGTTGTCATTGTTCTCACTGATTTTTGGTGGGGAAGATGGCAACTATGATAGCAGTAAATGTATTATGCAATATTGTGAGACTGTCATATCTGATTTTAACCGATACACGGTGTGATGTTGTTTATGATTGATCTACTGATGCCGATCATGTGCTCTACAATTTAGATCCACAATAGGAGGTAATATACCATTGAGTATTTACACTGAGATTGTCATATCGAATTGTACCGATATACGGTGTTATGTTGTTGATGACTGATCCACTGATGCCAACTTCGAGTGGTATACCGATTAGCCACGATAGGAGGCAATGCACTATTGAGTTCTCACTGCTTTATATTCTGACTACACCGATACACGGTGTCATGTCGGTTGTAACTTTTCCACATTAGTGGATACCGAATATGTTAAGCGTGACAGTGGAGTATCCACAATTGAGCATATATGTATATATTGATATACCGATATTTTCCCATGTACGTAATTTTATGTTGGGATTCAGAGAGGACTGTTTCATGTATTCCTTTATAACTTTGTATATACGACATACCATGCTAAGATGGCCACCACCTTCACATATGAATTCAAGTCGTTTTTTAATACAAATGTCACTTCCGTAATCACGTGCTTGTTAATTTAAAAATGCTGCTTCACCGCGCTTTTTGTAAACACTGACAAATAAATTTCCAAAACGCGTCTGTTTTCTTGTGTGGCTTAATAAATATCTATGAAGCGACCCTCCGAGTGCTGGACTTTCTCTGCAAGTTACGTGAGTCTTGGAGCATTTATATATATATATATATATATATATATATATATGAATAAACAAATTGCCCGAAAGCTGTTTTCAGGGGCACTCAACAGTTCGCCTGTCCTCCGACTTAATATCTTCTCCTCACCCCCTGTTCCAGAATAAAGTGCATGCCGACGCGTTTCGAGGAAGTGTCCTCTTCTTTTTGGGCTTACATATATATGTATACCTTTTTCACTGAATTTCTAAGTTTTTTTTCTTTCTATTTCCTAACTATCATGCCCCTGTAACGCTCACTGAAAAGAAACAAAGGTTACAAGGACATTATAGTTACAAAATAGAATTTTAAAAAACCTTGGAAATTCAGTGAAAAAAATCAAAGATTACATGGATGTTATAGTTAGGCTGATATTTCACTTATACAAAAACAGAGAAATTCATCAGTTATCAGTTATAGTTAGCTGAGCTAAATATAACTCACACCCCTGCAAAGCACTGCTCATGACCTCACACATTACATCATTTGCGACATGGTCAGTGACATCACAGATGATATCCCAAATGACATCACTGATGAGATCATCCAGTGACTGTGGGTGTTTTTAAAATGTGTGTGAGTCTTAAATGTATATAACAAGGTATATTGATGAATCTGTGGCTGTATGAGTGCCTGTATGGGTAATTCAGTGGGTGTGTGACTGACTGTATAAGATAGTGATTAGGTGTCTCAGTGGATTATGGGTGATTGACTTGGATTTGAGAATGTCTGTATCAGTCTATCAGATGGTGTCTAACTGGCTGAATGGGCTGATGAGGGGGTACTTAAGTGGCTGTATGGGGGATTGATTACAAGTCTCATTACCTGTATGGTGGTATGAGGGTCTGTGTGGCCAGGTAAGAGGGTGTGCAACTGCCTGCATGGATTAGTGGGTGGGTGAGTCAGCGGCTGTATGGGTAAGTGAAAGGCTGTATAGGTGACTGAGTGTATGTATGGGTGTGTGGGTGACTGAATGAATGTGTCAGTGGTATATGGGTTAGTAAATGGATATGTGAAAGGCAGTATAGGTGAGTGTTGGAGAATATGAGTGACTGTATGTGTGAGTAAGGAAATGTGATAGTGGCTGTATGGGTAAGTGTGTGCTTGCGTCAGTGACTGTATAGGTGAGTGAGTATGGGTTAGAGTCTGTATGAATAAGTGAGCGAGTGTATATAAATGTAAAGGTGAGTAAATGACTGTGTTAGTGGCTCTCTAGTTGAAGGAGTAGGTATGTGAGCAGCTCTATGAGTGACTGACAGTGTTTGAGTGGCTGGATGGATATATGAGTGTCTATTTCAGTGGCTATATTAGTGAGCAAGTTGGTGTATAAGTGGCTGTATAGGTGACTGAGTGGATGTGTGCTTAGACCTATAAATCAGAGAGTGGATATGTAAGTACTTGTATGTGTGTTAATGGTTTTGAGAATGGTAGTGTGGAAGTTGGAGCGGGTGTATGAAAGGTTATATGGGGATGAGTGGGTGTGTAAGAGATTCTGTGGATGATGCCATCAATGACATCATCAGTGATGACACCGACCATGTCATGAGTGATGTAATATGTGAGGTCATAAGCAGTGCATTGCGTTGGCGCGAGTTATAGTTAGCTCAGCTAACTATCAATGCTGAATTTCTCTGGTTTTGTATGAGTGAAATATCAACCTTAGTATAACATCACTGTAACCTTTGTTTATTTCAATGAATTTCTAAGTTTTTTTCAAATGTATTTCCTAACTATAAAACCACTGTAACCTTTAGTTTTTTCAGTGAATTTCTAAGGTTTTTTGAATGCTAAATCCTCACTATAATGTCCCTGTGACCTTTAGTTTTTCCAGTGAATTTCTAAGGTTTTCAATATATTATTTCCCAACTATACCGTCCATGTGACCTATGATTGTTTTATTGCATTTTAAAGGGTTTTAAATAGACTTATCTAAAATAGCTCTATAAGAGGTATTTTTCTAAGCTTGTATTTAATTAATCATGAATGTTTTCTTTCAGTTACATTTTTTATATTCAGGACGATGTCGCGATCCCCGCGGGCATGTCGCGAAAACAGAAAACAAAAGCAGACATTCAATGACAGTCAACACATCCAAAAATAATATGTTAAAAAATCCATTCTGAACATTGCCCTACACATATTGATATATATAGGACCTGGTGTTGAAATAAACACATACTTTGATTGTGGCCGCGGCTCCAGTGTTCTTTCGTCCTGTGATGGGAAAGTGAGACGCAGTGGATTGAGTGGTATATACATATATATATGTATATCTCTCTCTCTCTCTATATATATATATATATATATTACCTACTGGCGGTCGCCAGTAGGTAGATATAGTTAGGACCTATTTTCCATAGGAAATCCGCAACATTCTATTTGGAATAACTTTGGCGCCGATTGACGAATCTGTGCCAAATTTTCTAAACTTTTGGCCAGCTCCGGTCCGCTCCAATCCTAAAAGTTTCACGGTAATTTGACAAGTGGGGGCCAAGAAAAAGGGGGGTCTCAAAACACGTTTTCCACATGCATTTTCCCATAGGACCTTTAGCCGTAGCTACAGCCCGAACTGCTGAACAGAATTACACCAAATTTGGCAAAGAGGTAGTTCAGACTCGTGCCTTTTGCTTAAATGGTGTAAATCCGTTCAGTATTTCCTGAGAAAATTAGAGTTAAAGTACATATATATCAATGGCCTCGGAGGATCCGCACACCCTCCCGAGCACGAGCTGTATGCTAATTGGCTGCCAACACTCTGAATCAGGAAGTGTTGGCAGCGATCTTGTGCCTTGGTAAAACTGAGGCACAAGAAAACCAACAAAAAAAAAGTGAAAAACGCGACAAGGGGGCAGGGTAGAAACACCCAAAAGGACCCCCAAGGCCCCAAAAAAATATATATAGCTTTTTTTTTAAAACAAGAGGATGCGCGCTGGATGCGCGGATTCTCCCAATAGAACAAAAAATTGAGCGCGGGCTCCCACGCTGAATATGCTAATTTGCCCCCTGGGGCCCAAATCCCGGGGGCAGAATTAAAAAAAAAGTGTGGGGGGGTCCCAATCCCCCCCACACTGCCCTGGGGACTCGAACATTGTATATGGGGGTGGCTCACGGCCCCCCTGCAGCATTGGGGACCGCCAACCCCCAGGGCTTCTTGAACATGGGTGGGGGGTTCTCAGCCCTCCCAGCCCCGGGGACCGCCACCCCCAAAGGCTTGAAATAATTTGGGGTGGGGGGCTATCAGGCCCCCCCAGCCCTGGGGACCACCACCCCCCGGGGCAAGTTGTAAATATGGGAGGGGGGCCACGCAGCCCCCCTCCTGGAGCCTTGTATAGGCCCTGGGGACCGCCAGCCCCCAGGGCCGGCTCCTGCAGTGTCCCGGGGTGCCCACCCACTGGACACTGTAGTTTGCAATGACAGGGGGGGAGGCTAGCGGCTCCCGCCCTGTCATTGAAAACTGCTTTGCTTCATTGAAGCGAGAGCAGGGAAACCTGCTCTTGCTTCAATGAAGCAAAGCTGATTGCTTTTCCACATGGGGAGCAGCATGTTAGCTGCTCCCCATGTGGAAAAGCAATACTGGCTCCTGCTGGACGTGGGAAGCCGGCTGGGACCGTGGGGGTATTGGGGACCCCCCCACGGCCCCCATTGAGGCCAGGCCCCGGGGGATGGGGTCCCCGGGGCCATAAGTGGCCTGGGAGGGGGGCTAGCCCCGGGGGATGGGGTCCCGGGGGCAAATTATGACCTTTTTTAAAAATAAAAAAAATTGGGGGCAAGCCCTGGGGGATGAGGTCACCCAAGGCCAAAAAAATAGAAAAAGAAGGGGGGGGCCGGACACCACGCCCCCTCCTTACACCACTCTGCAAACGCGTCCCCTGGCGCGTTTGCTGAGGGGGAACTAATTCCCTTTGAATACTGGGGGTCCCTGGGGTCCCTGGAGGCCAACTAGCCCACCAGGAAAATCCAGTATGTGCCAGGGGGGTGCATTGCAGAGAGGTGTAATGAGGCCATGCCCCTTTTTACACCTCTCTGCAATGCAGCTCCGTGGTCCTTACAGGAGGCACCTGGTGGCCTAGTTGGCCACCAGGGGACCTCAGGATTCAAGGCGACTCAATCCCCCAACTTAAAACACGCCACAGGGCGTGTTTGCACAGTGGTGAAAGTCGGGGGCGGGGCCTGAGGTTATACTGTGCAAACACGCCCTGTGGCGCGTTTTAAGTTGGGGAATTCATCCCTCTTCAATCCAGAGGTCCCCTAAGGGCCAACTAGCCCACCAGGTACCTCCAGTAAGCGCCACAGAGCTGCGTTGCAGAGTGTTGTAAAAAGGGACGTGGCCTCTGAACATCTCTCTGCAAAGCAGCTCCCTGGCACATACTGGAGGTACCTGGTGGGCTAGTTGGCCCCCAGGTGACCGCAGGATTGAAGAGGAATTAATTCCTCAACTTAAAACGCGCCACAGGGCATGTTTGCACACGTCACCTCAGGCCCCGCCCTCTTCCTTCACCATTGTACAAATATTCCTCTAAAATCAGTCGAACTACGAATTCCGATTTACTCACCTGTTATCAGGAGAGAACCCAGTGCTGCATCTTTTAGCACAGCACTGACCCTGAAAAGTAATTCTAAGCGTACTTACCAGTAACTTGTATTTCCTTCCATAGGAATCCATTGTGTGGTTTTCACCAGAAAAGTTTCTAAGTGTCCATTTTTGAAACGTACAAATATTCTCTACAATCAGCCGAATTACGAATTCTGATTTACTCACCTGTTATCAGGAGAGAAACCAGTGCTGCATCTTTTAGCACAGCATCAGTGATGTCATTTGAGAAGTCATCAGTGATGTCACTGACCATGTCAAGAATGATGTAATATGTGACATCATCAGCAGTGGATTGCGGGCGCGCGAGATGTAGTTAGTACAACTAACTATATCGAAGGAATTTCAATGGTTTTGTTCGAGTGAAATGTCCAGCTAACTATAACACCCCTAAAACCTATTGTTTCTTCAGTGGATTTCTAGGGTTTTTTAAATGCTAATTCCTAACTATATCAGGCCTGAAACCTATGGTATTTTCAGTGAATATTTATATATATATATATATATATATATTACCTACTGGCAGTCGCCAGTAGGTAGTTATAGTTAGGACCTATTTTCCATAGGAAATCCTCAACATTCTATTTGGAATACCGTTGGCGTCGATTGATGAATCTTCGCGAAAGTTTCCAAACATTTGGCCAGCTCCGGTCCGCTCCTATCCTGAAAATTTCACGGTGATTCGTCTAGCGGGGGCCGAGAAAAAAGGGGGGTCCCAAAACGCATTTTCCCCATGCATTTTCCCATACCATTCATTTTCCCATAGGACCTGTTGACGCAGCTACAGTCCGAAGTGCTGAACGGAATTACACCAAATTTGGCAAAGAGGTAGTCCTCAGTTCAGACTCGTGCCATTTGCTTAAATGGTGTAAATCCGTTCAGTAGTTCCTGAGAAAATCAAAAGTAAAATCACATATATATCTGGGCGGAGCCTAACCACACATCTCATCGTGAGATCTGATTGGCTGTCAGCACTTCATCCAAGAAGTGTTGGCAGCCATCTTGGGACCAATATACATGATAGCACCTCATTAAAAAGCATTGCAGTTAAGAGAAGGTTTTAAGACTTTAGTTATATTATAAATCATTTGTTGATGGTACCATACTCATTTTAGGAATTGTGGTGTTCTAAGGTGATTTTACCATGTGAAAAAGCCTTCTGCTGTGATATCATGATTCATGTTTGAGAGAAAACTATTTTCTCATGCTTTTCCCACAGAGGTTTGGAAGGAGATCTATAAGCTAAACTGAGAGCATATTTTCAGTAAATTCACATTATCTTTCTCAGTCATGTGAGAATGAAGTCTGACATTCTCCGAAAAACATGTACATCCAACAAGGGCAGAGACTGTCAGTTGATTCCTTTGTGTTCTACTGCAGCTTCCCAGAGTGTTCTAAAGAACAACTAGAGCGCTAACAGTCCTATTTATGACAAACGTATGGCACACTTGAAGCCATCTTGGTTGGAATAAAGTGGTAACTCTTAAAACATTTAATTTAAAAAGGAACAAAATGAGGGGGTTCATTTTGCCATAGAAAGTAGGATTAGTGCTGCAGAAAGAAAATTTAGGGCACATTTTGAGTGACTTCTCAAATCCTCTTCTATTTCATTACAAAAATCTGACATGCAGACTGAAACATGCACTTTGAATACCAGCAGCAGACTTCCCTGGTGAGCAGTAGCTTTACTACGGTGATCTAATAAGCAACTAGAGTGCTAACATTCTGAATTTATGGCAAATGTGTGACACATCTGAATGCCTTCTTGATGGAATCAAAGTAAAAAACTGAAAGAATTTCCTACTGAGGAGACTGTAGTAAATGAGGAAATTAGGAAACATCATAACAAATAAGTCTCCCAAAATGGCCACCAGAGACAAAAGAGCCCAAATGTAGCCCAAATATCACCCAGATGTAGCCCAAGTATAGCCCAATGACAGAATGTCCCAGAGTGTTCTAACAAACAACTAGAGCGCTAACAGTCTTACTTATGACACAAGTGTGGCACACCTGAAGCCATCTTGAATGGATTAAAGTGGTAACAATTAAAACATTTAATTTACAAAGGTACAAAATGAGGCGTTTCATTTTGCCATAGAAATTATGATTAGTGCTGCAGAAAGAAAAATTAGGGCACATTTTGACTTCTCAAATCCTCTTCTATTTCATAAAAAATTTCTGACATGCAGACTGAAACATGCACTTTGAATACCAGCAGCAGGCTTCCCTGGTGAGCAGTAGTTTTACTACAGTGATCTAATGAGCAACTAGAGTGCTAACATTCAGAATTTCTGGCAAATGTGTGACACATCTGAAGGCCTTCTTGATGGAACCAAAATAAAAAACTGAAAGTATTCCCACTGAGGAGACTTCAGTAAATGAGGAAATTAGGAAACTTCATAACAAATAAATCTCCCAAGATGGCCACCAGAGACAAAAGAGCCCAAATGTAGCCCGAATATCACCCAGATGTAGCCCAAGTATAGCCCAATGACAGAATGTCCCAGAGTGTTCTTAAGAACAACTAGAGCGCTTACTGTCTTGCTTATGACAAAAGTATGGCACACCTGAAGCCATCTTGATTGGAATAAACTGGTAACACTTAAAACATTTAATTTAAAAAGGAACACAATTAGGGGGATCATTTTGCTATAGAAATTCTGATTAGTGCTGAGGAAAGAAAAATTAGGGCACATTTCGAGTGACTTCTCAAATCCTCTTCTATTTCATTAAAAAATTCTGATATGCAGACTGAAACATGCACTTTTAATACCAGCAGCAGACTTCCGTGGTGAGCAGTAGCTCTACTACAGTGATCTAATGAGCAATTAGAGTGCTAACCTTCAGAATTTATGGCCAATGTGTGACATATCCGAATACCTTCTTGATGGAATCAAAGTAAAAAACTGAAAGCATTTCCTACTGAGGAGAGTGCAGTAAATGAGGAAATTAGGAAACTTCATAACAAATAAATCTCCCAAGATGGCCACCAGAGACAAAAGAGCCCAAATTCAGCACAAATATCGCCCAGATGTAGCCCACATGTAGCCCAATGACAGAAGTGTGCAAAACACTTATTTTTTGTGTATTTGCAGTTTTATATAGTGCAGACTTGTCAGATAGTGGAGTGCTTTACATGAGCATTGGTTACATCACACAAGATCAAATTCATTTTGGTTGTAGACATGGGGAGATTAAGAGATTTGACAAGAATGACAGAATGTTGAGCTGAAGCAGAAACTCCAACCTGGTTCCCCAGTTGCAAAGTCTGCAGCTCTGGAAGTAACACCACATCCTCTCCCCTAGATGCAACATTTAATCGAGTGGCCAACTGGATAAAAAAACATAAAGATTACAAATAATTTAAAAGTTCTTTGTCGCTATTTGAAAACTCAGAAAATATGTCCTCATTTTAGTTTTTTAGAGCACTAACCATAATTGTGATGCAAATAAGACCCTCTCATATATGTAATTTCTAAAGGAAATACTCTAGGTATTACAGTTTTGATTACATAAAGAAGACGTCAGGCGTTCCACACGTTTGTAATAAATATAGAATGTTAGCAATCTAGTTGTTCATTGGGATACTGTTGAGAGGCAGAGGCCAGGGGCACGGACTCTGAAAATTGAAGGCAGGTAGGAGAGTGCAGAGGCAACAATTTGACCACACTGGGCAGGCAAGAAGGGCAGTGGCAGCACAACAGACTATTGAGGGCAGTGGAAAGGGAGGCAGGGGCAACAAACCAACAATACAGGACTGGCAAGAGAGGCTGTGGCAATATAATAGACAATTGTGGGCAGAAGGAAGAGGCAGCGGTAGTACAACCATACATGCCAACAGACCCGATTCAGCCAGGAAACGTCCAATGTTTTTAAGCTCAAATGGGCTTTATTTGATCTACCTCCTGTCTACAATCTCCTCTTTTTCAATGTAACTCAAAGGGGAAAATCAATACCCCAGTTTTTTTCAAAATCTCCCTCTTACCAAGTTCAAAATGTTTGCAAGTATGGTACATTGGATCATGGTAGGCAGGAGGAATTGGGATAGGGACATGGACTCGGATAACAGAGGACAGTAGGGAAATGGAGAGGTGCACAAAACTGACCCTACAGGGCAGGCATCAGGGTTTGCAGCAGCACAATACACCACACAGCGCATGCGGGACGGGAGTGCAGCACAACAATCCATAGAAAGTAATAGGGAGGGGACAGGACCATGCACATGGACAACAGAGAAAAGAGGGGAAAGAGGCAATGGTAGCTAGCTGACCATAATGGACAGATAGGAGAGAAAGCTGCAGCATAACAGACCATAAAGGGCAGGAGGGACGGATCAGGGGTATTACAATGGAACAGGCAAGCCAGGAGGGAGGGAATAGGGGTCTGCACATGGAAACAAAGGGCTGGGGGCAAGGGGGCTGGCCGGAGCAGCAAGATGACCATGAAGGTCAGGCAGGATGGGCACTAAAAACAAGACACACCATGGAGAGCAACAATGAGACAATGATGGCATACACACAGACCATGGAGGGAAGGTGGGAGGGGGTCAGGGGCAGCTAGCTGACCACACAGGGAAGGTGGGAGGGGCCATGGCAGCACAGAAGACCATGCATGGCAAGCGGGAGGGTTAGTGGCAGCACAATGGCTATGATGGGCAAGAAGGAGGGTGCAGGGGCATGCACTAAGGTCCATGGAGGATAGAAGGGAGGGTCAGGACCTGGGCACAGACAAGAGAGTTCAGGGGAAGGGGCCTCACGACAGACCGGGCAGGGCAGGCAGGAGGAGCAGTTGCAGCACAACAGACCAGGGAGGGCAGAAGTGTGTGGCAGTAAAATGGACCATGTTGGACAGGAGGAAGGGGATAGGGGCATGGCAGGTGGACAGGCAGGGTGGAGGTGGCAGGGACAGGTTATAGTCATCTGACAATGCTAGGCAGGTGGGAGGGGAGTGGCAGCTCAACAGAACACTCAGAGTAGATAGGAGTGGCAGGTCCATGGAACATGGTGGGCAAAAAGGATGGAGCAGGGGCATGCACAAAGACATCGGAGGGCGGGGGAAGGAGAATAGGGGCAGCAAGCTATGCACAGAGGCTAAGCAGGAGGTCAATGATGTGCCATAGCATTGGGAAATGGAGGGCAGGAGGAGTGGACTGGTACATCATGCTAAATTGAGGGCAGTGGCAGCACATCAGACCATGCATGGCAGGAGGGAGGAGGCTATTCCATGGATTCAGACAACAGAGGATAGGGAGGAGGTGGATGGGGCAGCAAGCTAACTGTTCAGAGAAGGCAGGTATTAGGAACTTTATTGTTTTTTAAATGTGTGTCTGTGCGAACTACTTAAAATATGAACAAGTATGCAGCATAATCTCACTTTTATTCAGGAAGAAGAGGAAGTTTGTGACTGTGACTCCGGGCTCACTTGGCAGAAACACCCCATGACCCTCCACCCCCATCGCAAATTTAATGCCCATGAAAAGAGTAGGTGGACGCAGTGTTATATAGAACATAGTCCTGAGAGCACGATTGAAAATAAAAACTAGATATAGTATATGGTATAAACTATGCACCAAAAAGTGTGATATAAGATGAACCGGGCGTGAAATATAATATGCAATACATTGTGCGCAATGACAGATTCATTGGAGAGCGCGAGATAGCACAGGCACTAGCGCGTGCTATGCGATATCCGCCTTGGAGTGTAATATGCACAGGGCAGTGTTGTGTAACCTAACTAGTCTCTAAAGTTGTAATATAAAATATGTGCTGGGGAGTGTAACGTTGCAAATGCACTGTGACAAAGATATGGATCCCAGATTGTAATATGTATTGCATAGCACTGTGCGTTATAACATAGGCATCAAGGAAGTCAAGTAACCCGTGCGAAGGCAAGTGTGGCATGACATATTCACGGGGTGGTGTTACAGTGCACATGGGCTAGAGAGTGTCAAAGCATACGCACTAGCTGGTGGAATACAACACAGAGGTGTGTGGCACTCGGCGGGCACTGGTGGGTGTAACACAGCATTGGGCTCAGCCAGGAGCACGCTGTGACTCTTGTTCGGGCTGGACTGTTCCCATGAGGCACAGGGTCAAGACTGATTTGCATATGGCTGGGTTCAAACTGGAATGGCATGGTGAGCAAAAGAATGATGGATTTAGGCCCAGATCTCTGTACTGGGGTGAATGTATGACATTGTTCTGCATTCTGTCCATCAATTGTTGTTTTTGCATTTGTCACCCAGAGTGGGACGGGTATGCTCAGACGTGAGTCCTGTGCTCTCCATGCCACTGTAATCAAGCTATCCTGGCTGAAGAGGGGTGGAACCCCGAAACCGGTCCTAGGATGCTTGTTTCCAGTCCAGGGAGGACCTGGCTTGGCAGTTTGGGCTGGACTGTTCCCATGAGGCACAGGGTCAAAACTGATTTGCATATGGCTGGGTTCAAACTGGAATGGCATGGTGAGCAAAAAAACGATGGATTTAGGCCCAGATCTCTGTACTGGGGTGAATGTATGACATTGTTCTGCATTCTGTCCATCAATTGTTGTTTTTGCATTTGTCACCCCGAGTGGGACGAGTATGCTCAGACGTGAGTCCCGTGCTCTCCATGCCACTGGAATCAAGCTATCCTGGCTGAAGAGGGGTGAAACCCCGAAACTGGTCCTAGGATGCTTGTTTCCAGTCCAGGGAGGACCTGGCTTGGCAGTTCGGGCTGGACTGTTCCCATGAGGCACAGGGTCAAGACTGATTTGCATATGGCTGGGTTCAAACTGGAATGGCATGGTGAGCATAAAAACTATGGATTTAGGCCCAGATCTCTGTACTGGGGTGAATGTATGACATTGTTCTGCATTCTGTCCATTAATTGTTGTTTTTGCATTTGTCACCCCGAGTGGGACGGGTATGCTCAGACGTGAGTCCCATGCTCTCCATGCCACTGGAATCAAGCTATCCTGGCTGAAGAGGGGTGAAACCCCGAAACCGGTCCTAGGATGCTTGTTTCCAGTCCAGGGAGGACCTGGCTTGGCAGTTCGGGCTGAACTGTTCCCATGAGGCACAGGGTCAAGACTGATTTGCATATGGCTGGGTTCAAACTGGAATGGCATGGAGAGCAAAAAAACGATGGATTTAGGCCCAGATCTCTGTACTGGGGTGAATGTATGACATTGTTCTGCATTCTGTCCATCAATTGTTGTTTTTGCATTTGTCACCCCGAGTGGGACGGGTATGCTCAGACGTGAGTCCTGTGCTCTCCATGCTGTTTCCAGTCCAGGGAGGACCTGGCTTGGCAGTTCGGGCTGGACTGTTCCCATGAGGCACAGGGTCAAGACTGATTTGCATATGGCTGGGTTCAAACTGGAATGGCATGGTGAGCAAAAAAACGATGGATTTAGGCCCAGATCTCTGTACTGGGGTGAATGTATGACATTGTTCTGCATTCTGTCCATCAATTGTTGTTTTTGCATTTGTCACCCCGAGTGGGACGGGTATGCTCAGACGTGAGTCCTGTGCTCTCCATGCCACTGGAATCAAGCTATCCTGGCTGACGAGGGGTGAAACCCCGAAACCGGTCCTAGGATGCTTGTTTCCAGTCCAGGGAGGACCTGGCTTGGCAGTTCGGGCTGGACTTTTCCCATGAGGCACAGGGTCAAGACAGATTTGCATATGGCTGGGTTCAAACTGGAATGGCATGGTGAGCAAAAAAACGATGGATTTAGGCCCAGATCTCTGTACTGGGGTGAATGTATGACATTCTTCTGCATTCTGTCCATCAATTGTTGTTTTTGCATTTGTCACCCCGAGTGGGACGGGTATGCTCAGACGTGAGTCCCGTGCTCTCCATGCCACTGGAATCAAGCTATCCTGGCTGAAGAGGATTGAAACCCCGAAACGGGTCCTAGGATGCTTGTTTCCAGTCCAGGGAGGACCTGGCTTGGCAGTTCGGGCTGGACTGTTCCCATGAGGCACAGGGTCAAGACAGATTTGCATATGGCTGGGTTCAAACTGGAATGACATGGTGAGCAAAAAAACGATGGATTTAGGCCCAGATCTTTGTACTGGGGTGAATGTATGACATTGTTCTGCATTCTGTCCATCAATTGTTGTTTTTGCCTTTGTCACCCCGAGTGGGACGGGTATGCTCAGACGTGAGTCCTGTGCTCTCCATGCCACTGGCATCAAGCTATCCTGGCTGAAGAGGGGTGAAACCCCGAAACCGGTCCTAGGATGCTTGTTTCCAGTCCAGGGAGGACCTGGCTTGGCAGTTCGGGCTGGACTTTTCCCATGAGGCACAGGGTCAAGACAGATTTGCATATGGCTGGGTTCAAACTGGAATGACATGGTGAGCAAAAAAACGATGGATTTAGGCCCAGATCTCTGTACTGGGGTGAATGTATGACATTGTTCTGCATTCTGTCCATCAATTGTTGTTTTTGCGTGCGTTATAACATAGGCATCGAGGAAGGCACGTTAGATGGGGCAATATAACCCGTGCGAAGGCAAATGTGGCATGACATATTCACGGGGTGGTGTTACAGTACACATGAGCTAGAGAGTGTCATAGCATACGCACTAGCTGGTGGAATGCAACGCAGAGGTGTGAGGCAATCCGCGGGCACTGGTGGGTGTAACACAGCATTGGGCTCAGCTAGGAGCATGCTGTGACTCTCAAGTGAGGTTCG
Organism: Triturus cristatus; assembly: GCF_964204655.1. NCBI lineage: Eukaryota > Metazoa > Chordata > Amphibia > Caudata > Salamandridae > Triturus > Triturus cristatus. The sequence continues at coordinate 417,883,858 of NC_140580.1, forward strand.
TCTCCTTTCCAGAGAGTAAAATAAAAAGTATTACACATCCGGCGGTGGATGTGTGTTTTATTAACCGTGAGGGGGGTTTCTTTTGAATACCCTTTGAATGGCTTGGTGTGCGTGTATATTAAATGTGCCCGTCAATAGCCACCCATGTTTGTATGAATAAAGGACAAGGGTGTCTACTTGGAGAGTACCCACCGGCGGGGGCGCCGGGATCAGGCATGGTAGGGCGTCAGACACGTCAGAGCTTCACTAGCAGTGTAAATACATTCCATGTGGATTCATTCTATGCATAGTCGCCTTTTAATGAATATCACGCAAATCGTCATGGTGATAGGTACATACGGTTTGTCCAGCATGTCCTAAGTGTTTCTATAAATATATCTTTTTTTTAAATATTAAAAAACAAAGGCCGGCCCCGGGGGATGGGGTCCTCGGGGCCATAAGTGGCCTGAGGAGGGGGGCAACGCAGCCCCCTCCTAAAGATTTTTTTTTTAAAAAGGCCATGACCCGGGGGTTGGGGTCCCCGGGGCCGATTAAGGCCTTGGGATGGCCACATTTATTTTTTCAACAAAAAAAATTAGGGTGCAGGCCCTGGGGGATGGGGTCCCGGGAGCCAGTAAATTAGAAAAAGAAGGGGGGCCACACAGCCCTCTTTCTTAAAAAAATAAAATAAATAAAAGACCGGCATCGCGCTGGAGGCCACGCCCCCTCCTTGCAGCACTCTGCAAATGCACCCCCTGGCCAGTTGTAAGTTGGGGATTAATTCCCCTTCAATACTGAGGGTCCCTGAGGGCCAACTAGCCCAGCAGGTATCTCCAGTATGCGCCAGAGAGCTGCGTTGCAGACAGGTGTTCTGAGGCCACACCCCTTTTTACACCTCTATGCAACGCAGCTCTGTGGCGCTTACTGGAGGTACCTAGTGGGCTAGTTTGACTCTAGGGACCCTTAGATTCAAGGGGAATTAATCTCTCAACTTAGAATGCCCACAGGGCGCGTTTACACAGTGGTAAAGGGAGTGGACGGGGCCTGAGGTGACGTGTGCAAACACGCCCTGTGGCGCATTTTAAGTTGGGGAAATAATTCCCTTTCAATCCTGAGGGACCCTGGGGGCCAATTAGCCCTTCCAGTAAGCACCACTGCTCTGCGTTGCAGAGAGGTGGTGCAGGCCGTGCCCCTTTTTACACCTCTCTGCAATGGCGCTTACTGGACGTACCTAGTGGGCTATTTTGTCCCTAGGGATCCTCAGGATTCAAGGGGACGTAATCTCCCAACTTAAAAAACGGCCACAGGGCGTGTTTACACAGTGGGGAAGGGAGGGGACGGGGCCTGAGGTGACGTGTGCAAACACGCCCTATGGCGCGTTATAAGTTGGGGAAATAATTCCCCTTCAATCCTGAGGGCCCCTGGGCGCTAACTAGCCCAGCAGGTGCTTCCAGTAAGTGCCACTGAGCTGCCTTGCAGAGAGGTGGTCCAGGCCGTGCCACTTTTTACACCTCTCTGCAACGCAGCTCTGTGGCACTTACTGGAGGTACCTAGTGGGCTAGTTGGACCCTAGGGACCCTCAGGATTGAAATGAACTTAATATCCCAACTAAAAACGGCCACAGGGCGTGTTTACACAGTGGGGAAGGGAGGGGACGGGGCCTGAGTTAACGTGTGCAAACAAGCCCTGTGGCACGTTTTAAGTTGGGGAAATAATTCCCCTTCAATCCTGAGGGACCCTGGGGGCCAACTAGCCCACCAGAAGCTTCCATTAAGCGCCACTGCGCTGCGTTGCAGAGAGGTGGTCTAGGCCGTGCCCCTTTATACATCTCTCTGCAACGCAGCTCTGTGGCGCTTACTGGAGGTACCTAGTGGTCTAGTTGGACCCTAGGGACCCTCAGGAATCAAGGTGACTTAATCTCCCAACTTAAAACGGCCACAGGGCATGTTTACACAGTGGGGAAGTGAGGGGACGGGGCCTGAGGTGACGTGTGCAAACACGCCCTGTGGTGCGTTTTAAGAGGTAGTTTTGATCCCCTGCCCTATTTTATACTAGGGGCTTACAGAGGAGGTCATGCTGATCTCAGGGGGCCCCCAACGCATAGTGTTCCCTAGTGTATGTAGGTGTTTTCACTGTATTCTGAGTGTGTTTTAACACAGCACTGGCTCTAGGACTGGTTAGTCAGACTCAGTTACCACCAGTATCCGTCTGAAAAAGTTGAGGGTACTGGATGATTTTGCAACAAGGCTTCTTTCTGCTCTTCTGTTTGTTCTTTCTGCACGTTATCCTTCTTCCTGCACTTTTCTTCATCTTTGAGGACTTCTGTTGCTTCTTTCTGCATTTTGTTTTTTCTTTCTGTGCGTTTTTTCTTCTTTCTTCACATGTCCTATCTCAGTAGGCATAGTTAGAAATTAGCATTTAAAAAACCTTTGAAAATCACTGAAAAAACCATAGGTTTCAGGCACGTTTTAGTTAGAAATTAGCATTTAAAAAACCTTGGAAATTCACTTAAAAAAACATAGGTTTCAGGGGCGTTATAGTTAGCTGGATTTTTCACTCGTACAAAACCATTGAAATTCCCCGTTATAGTTAGTTCAGCTAACTATAACTTGCGCGCCCGCAATGCACTGCTGATGACATCACATATTACATCACTCATCACATGGTCAGTGACATCACTCATGACATCACTGATGACATCTCAAATGACATCACTGATGACATCATCCTTGTGATAGAGTGGCAGACCTCCTCTCCCCCTAATATAACCTTTGATACACACATTCAAAAATAGAAACTAAAATTTTCAAAACAATGGACATACCAATATCAGTTACAACAACCTATTCAGTAATTCTAAGATCCACATACACCTCCACTCATTCACCAACAGTCCTATACAGTCACTCATGCATGTACTCACTCATCATATGTACTCATACACCTATACATCCTGTTACACAACGCCACTCATCCATAGAGTTACTCACACACATAGTCACACATGCTATTAAAGAATCAAACATCCATTTACTTGCATATACAGTTATACACACACCACCACACTTACTTCTACAGAAACTTACACATACTTAGTCTTTTAAACAATCACTTATAGAAACACATACTTATTCATACAGGAACTCTTTCAATCTCTCACTCTCACATATACTCACTTATATACACCAATAGTCACATATGTAGTTACTCATAAAGACACTATTGAGACAGTCATTCACTCACTAACACACCCATGCACACACTCATCCACCCATACAGTCCTGCACACATGCTGTCTTCAACACATACAAACAGTGAGTCACTCGTTGATGCACCTATGCACTACGTAATAAGCCCCAACGAACCATACAGACACTCAGACACTCATACTGATACTCAAAAAACCAACTAATAACCTATATAGACACTCATGTAGCTACTCACCAACCCATGCAGCCACTTATAAACAAAGAGAGAGACTGATACAGATATTTACATATTTAAACATTACTCACTAAGTCATGTATTCACCAAGATACACTTAATCAGTCAGTTATACAGCAATTTTTCAAAAAGAAATCATCCATTTAGACACTTATATACCCATTTATTCTTCTATCGACCTTGAGATATACATATATAAAACATATGTAATTTTCTGAAAAACACACATTCACTGGATGATGTCATCAGTGATGTCATCAGTGATGACATTTGAGATGTCATCAGTGATCAGCCGCGGTCAGTAGTAGGAGTAACTGCAGGGCGGTGACGTGGGGAGGGAGAGGGGCAGGGTGGGGGTGGTAAACTATGGATTACGGAGGTTTACAGGTAAGTTAGCATATAAATTAATAAAACGAATTTCTTTGCGTGCACAGCATCGCATTTGGGGAACTAACTATAACGGGGGAATTTTAATGGTTTCGTACGAGTGAAAAGTCCAGCTAACTATAACGCCCCTGAAACCTATGGTTTTTTCAGTGACTATATATATATATATATATATATATATATATATATATATATATATATATATATTATCTACTGGCGGTCGCCAGTAGATAGTTATAGTTAGGACCGTGTTTCCATAGGAAATCTCAAAATTCTATTTTGAATAAGTTTGGCGCCGGTTGACGAATCCTCGCGAAATTTTCAAGACTAAAGGGGCGCTCCGTTCAGCTCCTACCCTGAAAGTCTCGGGGTGATTCATCAAGCGGGGGCCGAGAAAAAAGGGGGGTCCCAAAACGCGTTTTCCCCATGCATTTTTCCATAGGACCTTTAGACACAGCTACAGCCCGAACGGCTGAGCAGAATTACTTGAAATTTGGCAGAGAGGTAGCCATAAGGTTAAGGAAGTGCCTTTTGCAGGTCTGGTGTAAATCTGTTCAGTATTTCCTGAGAAAATAGCATTTAAAAGCATATCAATATCTATACGCGCGCAGGGTGCGCGCACCGTGCGTGCACCGCGCGAGCACCCTAACGTGCTTGAGCGTAATTCTGATTGGTGGTTACATGTTAGTCAACATTCGAAACGGTCGAAATCAGGAAATGTCGGCCGCCATTTTGTTTGTTTTTAGTGCGAGAGTGAAAAAGGAAGGTGGCGAACGTGAAAAGGGGGCAGGGTAGAGAGTTCCTGACCCCCTAGCCTTTGTCAGGGGGTCCTGAAGGACCCCGAAGGCAGAAAAAAAATTATTATTTTTTTTTTAAATCGCGGGGGTGTGCGCACCGTGCGCGCACGGTGAAAAAAAAAAAAAATTAATACGTAGTTTATTGTAAAATAAATATATAAAAAAATAATAATACATAAATAAATTAGCATTTAAAAAACCGTACAAATTCACTGAAAAAACCATAGGTTTCACACACGTTATAGTTAGGAATTAGCATTTAAAAAACTTTGCAAATTCACTTAAAAAACCATAGGTTTCACACATGTTATAGTTAGGTGGATATTTCACTCGTAAAAAACCAATGAAATTCCCCCGTTATAGTTAGTTCAGATAACTATAACTCGCGCGACCGCCACTCTATCACAAGGATGATGTCATCAGTGATGTCATGAGTGATGCCACTGACCATGTCATGAGTGATGTAATATGTGACGTCATGAGCAGTGGATTGCGGGCGCGCGATTTATAGTTATCTGAACTAACTATAACGGGGGAATTTCATTGGTTTTTTACGAGTGAAATATCCACCTAACTATAACATGTGTGAAACCTATGGTTTTTTAAGTGAATATATATATATATATATATCCTAAACCACAAAGTAAAGGCGCTCTCAGGAAGTGCAACCGGGATGATTAATGCACAAAAAAGATTTATTCAATCATAAATCTGTAACATGATGCGTTTTGACCGTCAAGCGGTCTTGACCACACAAAGTGCACACTATCATCCCTGGTTGCAGTTCCTGAGAGTGCGTTTACTTTGTGGTTTACGATATTGGATCATCGGCTGCACCGCCAGCTATCGCGCCACCTCACTTGGGTCTCTGGCTCCCGGAAGGAGCGTCTGTTTATGGATTTTTTTTCAGTAAATTTCTATGTTTATTTTATCTCATTTCCTAACTATTACATTCCTGTAATCTTGTTTTTTTCAGTGACTTTTCTTTTTTTTTAAGTAGTAATGGCATTTGCAGAGTGGTGGAGAAAGGGGGTACGGCCTCTGACCAGCTCTCAGAAATCCTGCAGTGTAGGACTTACAGAATGTACCAGGAGGGGAGGGCTTCCTGGCCCCCAAAGACCCAAAGAAGAAAAGGGGACTAGAGCGCCAGGATGCGTGTTTGTAGAGTAGTGGAAAAAGGGGGCATGCCATGAAGACCTCACAGCAATCTCACAGTATGAGACCCACTGAAGGTAAAATTAGGGGATCCGGCAGAAATTTATTTTTTAATGTGACTTTTTTGGGCCCTGGGGGCCCAGTGGGACACCTAGGGGGTCAGGGTGTTTCTACCCCGCCCCCTATTCTTTTTTTAAACATTTTTTGTGGGATTCGGTTTAATCGAGTCCCAAGATGGCTGCCAACACTACCTGGTTGAAGTATTGGCAGTCAATCAGATTTCAGTAGGGTTTCAGTAGGCTGCTGGACTCCCATATATCTTTGTTACTTAAACCTACATTTTCTACAACTACTGAACAGATTTACACCAAATCACAAAAACACAAGTTTTAGTCCAACATCTAGCTTTCTGCCAAATTTGCTGTAATTCTGTTCAGTGGTTTGGGATGTATCTGTGTCCAAAAAATGAAGAATCCCTATAGACATAATATGGGGAAAATGCGTTTTAGGACCCCCTTTTTTCTTTTAAAGATATATATTTATTTATTTTTTCTCTGAAAAAACACAGGTTAAAGGGACCTTATAGTTAGGTTCACATTTTACCCACACAAAAGCATAGAAATTCAACAGTTATAGTTATAATTATACTTATGTTAGGAAACTAAAACTCATGGCCTAAAGTTACTTTAAGGCACAAGTTGTAGCTTCTTTAGATAAGTATAACTATAACTGCTGAATCTATGGTTCTGTGTAGGTGAAACGTGAACCTAATTATAAAGTCCCTGTAACCTTTTTTTCCTGTAAATTTTTATGTTTTTTTAACCTAAAGTGATTTATAATTTGATCCGCATCACTAAAATCCGTTCAGCAGTGCGGTGTGTAGCTGTGTTTAAAAATTGCAAAACTATATGAACATTGCATGGGAAAAAATCATTTTGGTACCCCCGTTTTCTTGGCCCCTGCTTGATAAATCATTCAGAAGCTTCTCCAGCAGAACTATACAAAGTAGGCCACTTTTTTGGGAAAATTGCGTAAGTATTCGTCAAACGATGCAAAAGTTATTAGCAAAACAAAAAACATTGTATATGGGAAAAGTTGGTCCTAATTATAACTATCTACAGGCAATCCCCTTCCAGCTGAAATGCAGCTCCCTGGGTCCCAAAGCAATGTCTTTTTCCCATCTCGCTTGACAGGAGGCAGGGCAATGGACACCGCTTTGCTTTCAGCAAACGAAAGCATTTTTGCTCCCGCCAAGCCATAGAAAACTGCAACGTCCCGGGAGTGGGTACCCTGGGACATTGCTGGAGACAACCCCATGTGGTGGCGGTCCCAAAGGCCACCTATGGCTCCTGGAGCACAGCCGAGCGGCCCCCCTCCTTTCTTTCTAATTCGCCCCACGGAGGTGGTGGTCCCGGGGAAGTGAACATTTCGGATTCGTCAAGCAGCACCAAAGTAAAGACGTTTTTTTCCTATGGAAACTTTCATCCTAACTATACCTACCTACTGGCGACCACCAGTAAGTATTATATACATATATATATTTTCTGTACAGAGAAATATGATCGCATTCACTCATAGATACACATTGACTTTTACATTAGGACATTGAATAAACCATGTATTATCCTAAGGGAGCATTTGGTGAGTGACGCCAACTTTGTGGTCAGCATAATTAATACAAGTTCCACGGCTAAACGACATTTGCATTTTATCACTCTATATTGTCGCATCTGTCATGAATATTGCTTTGAGAAAATCATGCTTTTTCAAAGGATAAAAGCATAGCAGAACGTGTAAACACTTAAAAAGAATGGCAAAATGATTATTTGTCACGATGAAAAGAGGTAAGGAGATGTATTTGTTTTATCATTGTTATTTAAGTTCCAAAACGATCAATATTGCTTCAGAAATTCAGTGTAATGCATTCTAAATTCGGATTTATGTTGCAAATATTACTCTTTCTACCTGTGGCCTTTTAACAAAACCAAACAATATTGAATATATAAAACGTCATGTTTGCCTCTGAAGTGTGGAAGATTCGGAAATATGTCAGGATGTTATCCGCAAATCGTGAATTAATTAGATTGTACAATATTCAGAGTAAAGTGGTTGTGATATAAAACTGCACAGCATTTACAAAGACTTGCAGAGCTCATTGTTATTGGAATTGTATACGTACTTATAATATAATGAAAGTGCTTTGACAGACGATTATGATCATCTATGAATGGTACCTCAACTGCTGTAACTGTTATTTCTTCTGGCTCGTTCGCACATAAGACGTAATGTATTCCAGAGTAACATGGTATTTTTACAAACAAATTACATATACTCAGGAGCGGTGTGTAAAATGAAAACTCGATTAGAACAAATAAACGTCAATGTATCTTCTGTCATGGCAGGTCAGGTTTGTCTACTGATAGGGTAATTTAGAATCTTTTGGGAGGACTTTTGTCCGCCCATTCGTGTTGGAGTTAAACAGAAGGAAAGAACAATGCTAACTGGGCGCCATTTTGGGTGTCTGAACCAGGGCTGGTGGTTGTACATTCAATAACATTAATGGGGAAAGTCAGTTGAGATTTCAGAATTCAAATAGAAACACGCATATCATGGTGTAATCTATCTTTTTTCTAGTCTTTGTCTTATATAATATTTAAATAAATGTTCAGACTGCACCATGCTGTGGCAAAACTCTGCACAGCCATCCATCCGATAGTGAATAAATACTAGGGGTGGGCGGAATTTGCGAAAGCGACTTTCGCAAATTATCACGAAAATGTTTAAAATCTCCGCAAACACGCGGAAATATCGCGAAGATGCGGACATTTTTTTCCCGCCCGTTAGCGGTATTTTCTGCGTATTCGCGGCTCGCCAACTTACCCATGCGGTTGCTTGCGGGTGCGGCCATCTTGTTTTCACTCTTCTCGCGGTGCATGATCGCGAGAAGAAAGACGTGATCGCGCGATGCATGACGTTACTGCGGGCGCGAACTGTCGCGAGACAGCGCAAATGGCTTCCAACAATCCAACATCTCGTGGAGAACGCGACCGGATCGGGAAAACTTGTTGGCGAACGCGGGGATTCAGGTAAGGCGATCGCGCGCGCGCGAGAATGTATTATTTTACAGCGCGAGCAAGAACCAAATTATCGCTAAGCTGCGGAATGCGGAAATTTGGACATTTTCACGCTCTCCGCGGAACGCGAAAATGTCAAATTATCGCAATTTCCGCAAGCGGAACGGAAATTTAGCCCAGGCCTAATAAATACCCCAGGTGGGGCTCTGTAAATGGCGACAGGGAACATAAGGTGTATGGCTCTCTTCGGTGCTGTTTTGCAAAGGCAACTTGCTGTCAGGATCTCCGCTATACGACCTTAATTTCAATTTATAGTGCAATAAAAGTACTTTTGTTGTTCCTGCTCTGCACTGTTCTCTGCATTGAGAATAATATATATTTTAGCTATTATGTTAAATATTTATAATAACACGAACATTTGATAACACTGCAAGGGCCACTTAGTATTAAAGGACTTATACAAACTGTGGCAGATTCATGTTGTCACTGTAAATATTGACTATGCACCAGCGGTTACCTAAGTGATTATCACCTTAACATGGAGAACACTCGTAATTCTTGTGAAGCAAAATAATGTCATGTTTTCGTTTCCTCAGACTAACCGGATTTATAGTATTATCTTCATGTACAGAAAGTGAATAATCCGTTTTTAAGATTACATATTAATACATGTGTCTTAATGTATTAGTTACCAGTATGATATATACCTATCCTGATATGTAAGGGAATATGTATATAGCTGACATTGCCTCCATTTATTCATGTTATTAAAAATCTGATTCCACGCCTATTGTACTCGTGACGTAACTGAACCAGTGGTTAATTTTCAAATGCAAGTGACCGTGTGAAAAATAGAGCTGACATTCTGCAGCTAGGTATAATAAATACATTAGAGCATGACCTTCACAGCAGGATGCTAATTACAGCAAAGCCAGTAGGCTAGCCTAATGTTTTCGTCTTTCTTTCCAGAACACCCACAGTCATTGGATGGTTCATGTTAGTTGTGTTCGAGCAAGAAGAGAAGCTTTGTTGGTTCTGCTAATCTAGAAAGATTGGCTGGTCTAAAATAGATCTGACTTGTGTTCATAATATTAAGTCAAAGTGACAGCACTTTATGTGGGTGACTTTTGGTTTTTCTGTCCACAGATGAGGGTAAAACTTGTCTTTTATGTTTTTAATTTTTGTTTTACAATTCACCATTATGTCACAAGGGGTCGATGGGCCCATGCTGCCTCTGCAGAAAAAGGAATGCATTCCAACCCTGAAGATATTCCTGACAAGGAATCTGGCCCTGAAGAACTGATATAAAGTAAGGAAAGGTAAAACTAGTAAAGGGATGCCATGGGGTGCTGGATGCAAATTTAGACAAACCACCTGACATAAAGACATCCGTTTTTACACAATTCATACACAGTTAGGCACTTCATTAACTTGCCAGTATAGTAGCACAGGGGCCAAATGGACAAAAAGAGGAATAAGCATAATCTAGGTCATATCTATTTATTCTCTGGACTCCTTTCTGCTGAAATTACATTTGAGGTGGATAAAAGATTGGGCTCAATGATGCACCAATTTAGGAATTTTTGTTGGTGAAACTCAAATTATTTTTGTCATGAGGACTTCAGTCTATGGAGGATTTCATAACATAACCATTTAGTCACTGGTCTGATTTGGATTATCACTGGCTATAACAAATAACTGCTCTCGACCTGCCTTTTACATCTTGTTCTTTAATGTTACCATATGAAACACAAGTTTACCAGATCTCTCCATTTACATCAAATAAACAGTCCTGGACTGTCTCATTAAAAACCTTTGTTATCAAATGCATTGGGGGAAAAAATATTTGCCAATTTGGATACTAGGTCTAGTATCCGATTTGGGAAAAAAAAATTCCTCAACACAGGATCTAGGGAAAGGGAGTCTCCGGGTCACCCTTAGTATAATAGCGATTGCCGTAAGGCTAAGCAATCATTAGTGCTAGCTATTAAATCCAAAGACAGACTTTTAATAAAAGACAAGCGAATAGCCCACAAAAATATAATCAATGTGGCAAAGAAGCAATGGGAGGGAGATAAATGGGAGAGCCTAAAAAGTGTCTTATGTACCAGGGACATGAGGACTTTTTGGAATTTAGTAAATATTGGCTGTACAGAGGGTAATATTTGGGCCCCATATTTATGGACTCTGTTTAATGCTATCATGCAGGGAATGTCGATTCCAACGACCTGGTTGGGGGCGGAAATTATCCCAATTTATAAAAAGGGCTCACCACTCCTTCCCACGAACTATCGCCCAATCAGCCTTATAGATGTCACCCAGAAGATATATGCACGAGTGCTGTTGGGTCGATTAGAGAGCTGGATGGAGGAGAATACTATACTTAGCCGCTATCAGGCTGGTTTTAGAGCCAGAATGTCCACAATAGATCAAATTCTTAGGCTGCTACTACTGTACTCGAAGACAGTGTTATTGGAGGGTGGCAGCCTCTACTTGATCTTTGTGGCCCTAAAATCGGCATTTGATCTGGTCTCCAGGGATAAACAGTGGGCCATTCTACTAGATTTGGGGGCCCCTCCGTATCTTTGCCATCAGATGAAACGGCTCCATGAATGTAATTTTGGCCAAATGAGGCATGGGGAAAACGGTGAACCCATATCTATAGATAGAGGGGTACGACAAGGGTGTGTGTTGGCCCGACCCTTTTCAGCTCGTTTATTAACGGCCTTGTGGAGGCCTTGATTACAGAGAGGGACATAGATGCTCCTAGGTTGGCGAACCTCAAGGTACCTGTCTTGATGTTCGCCAATGACACCCTCCTACTATCTAAGTCCCCTATGAGAATACATAGGGCTTTAGATATTTTTTATTCATTCTGTAAAAGTAGGGGTTTAGAGATGAATTCACAGAAAACCAAATACATGGCTTTTCATGCAGGAAATACCACACAACCAAATCCTCAGCTAGATGGGAAACCATTAGAGAAAGTGACCGTCTTCGAATACTTAGGAATAACACTCACTGAGAAAATGGAGTGGGGTGCACAAATAAAGAAGGCTAGCCTAAAGTTGGCCCAGAAAGCGGGAGGGTTAGCAAAAATGGTCAGGAAGTGCACTCATAAAATTGTTGGACCAGTGACGGAAATGTATAAAGTTCAAGCTAGGGGGGCAGCCTTGTATGGGGCAGAAATCTGGGGCCATCAGCCATCCAACCCTCTATCCAAGAATGAGACTTTTTTTTGCCAGGCAACTCTTAGGTCTTCCCAAAAGTACACCACTGACACCACTACAACTGCATCTTGGGGTGGGCCCAATTGCAGAGGAAGTTACCCTCAGACCCCTCTTACATTGGCGACGTTTATGGAGTACCCCAGAGTTAGCAGTTTTTAGAGAAGAGCTGAAGGAAGTGCTAAATTTACAGGGAGCTAGTAAAATTCCATGGCTGGTCTATATCAAGAATTTTGAATAATGCTGAAGGAAGTTGCCTGTCAATATCCAGGAAGGCCCTATCAAAGAACTTTAGAGAATAGATACTCAACCAGACAAAGAGGAATCCTGCGACTGGTATATTGACTGCAACCTTCCTAGAGGTTAAAGAGCAATATACGTTAGAACCTGCCCTTTATGTCATCCAGCCTGCCCTTGCCAAAAAGCTCTATCTACAATTTAGGCACGGAGTATTGCCATTACGTGCCTTTACGAACAACTGGGGGCATTCTGACTCAGGGCTGCCCGGACTGCAATAATATATCGGAGACGGACCAACACGTATTATTCTTTTGCCCGGCATACAAGAAGGTGAGACACCAATGGTTACTACAGTTATATAGAAACCTCGGAACAAATCACTGTGCAGAGGCCTATAGGATACTAAAATATAATACTAGCATGCCCATTGTGTACTTGATCTTTATTTTCTATGTGGTGTGTACGTCAAGCCATTTTAAAGCTAGGCATCGCCTAATTTGATAATTTTATCCCATTTCTGTGATTACTAATTTCTACCAACCTCATTTTTTTCACATTTTAATGTTACAAATGTGTATTTTTATATATTTATTATATTTTAAAACTTTTATTCGGATTACTGACATTATAATGCACATGCACTTTATAGCTGGGAAATGTAAATGCATGAACTGTGCTGTACTTTTTATTTGTGCTTTTATGGCCTCAAAGGCCGAAATAAATAATTATTTTACTTGACAAATGCATTGGTTAATTGAAGCACGTGAAAACTACTACTCCGAAAAGGCATTAATTTGTTAAATACAAGCCAGGATAAAAAACATGAATCAAGCTAGATAATATTTACTTATTGTTAGACCTGACTTTTTCAGCTGGTTTACCCCCAGACATTTTTGCTTTTGGCCTCCTGTTTTTGACCATATTTTATGTTGGTTTTAGGGCTCTGGGCAATTTACCACTGCTAATCAGTGCTAAAGTGCATATGCTCTCTGTGTAAATTGTGAACATAATTGGTTATCCATGTTTGGCATATTGGATTTACTGGTAATCTCCTAGTAAAATGCACTGAGTGTGCTAGGGCCTATAAATCAAAATATTACTAGTGGGCCTGCAGCACTGATTGTGCCACCCACATGAGTAGCCCTGCAAAGGTATCTCAGACCTGCCACTGTAGTGTCTGCACGCAGTTTTAAACTGCCATGTCGATCTGTCAAATGCACCCACTTGTCAGGCCCTAACCTTCCCTTTTCTTACATGTCAGGCACCCCTCAGGTAGACCCAGGGAACCGCCATGAGCAGGGTGAAGTGTATGTGGAAGGTAAGGACATACATTGGTGTGTGTGACATGACCTGGTAGTGAAATACATTGTATTTAGTTTTCCACTACTGAAGGGCTATCTGTCCTATAGGATCGAATGGGAGATACTTTGTAACATCTTACAAGTATAACCTCCCATTGGGACACGATGGAGAAATGAAGTTTGGGCTCTCTGAATTTAATAACACATCTTTTAGTAAAGATAATTTTTAAATTATGTGTTTGAAAACGCCACTCTTAGTAAGTAGGTATTTTCTTGCTTAACCATCCTATGTGCCGTTGCTGGGTTGTGTATTGACTTTCAGGTTTTGGAGTGACAGGAGCTGGGGATGTGCATTCACTGGTGACAGCCACTGCGGGGGGGGTTGAGGTGTGTCCTGCCTTTCCTGGACTGAGTCAGGGCTGGAATTAATAGACCTGGGCTGCATTTAGAGTAGGGGAGGATATTTCCTGGCACCTGAATAGGCCTGGTCTGCCTTACACAATGCTGTGTCCGCCTCTGACCGGGATGCTGGACCAGAGAGGGCCTCTAGAGATTGTTGCTGCAGTTGGGAGCTGGAAGAACTTGAAGAAACTAGGAAAATTGATGCATCGTCTTTGTTGTGGCTGTTTTACCAATGCAGCACCGCCGTGTGAGAAGGACCTCCACACACCTCCACCATGCTGCTGCCGAAAAGACATAGCGCCTGCAAGAACGGACGCATTGTGGGATAGCGACTGAAGACACTGACTCAGCGCCACTTGCCGCTGATTTATCGTTCGCCAACGCATCCCAAATTTCTACGCATCGCACCTGTGTGGCAAGTTTTCCCAATGCCGGGGCTTCAGCAAGACACTGACGCATCACCTCCCCACATAGTAAAAAATGGATGCATCACTTCCTCTCCAGTAACGAACTGACGCATCACCTCCCCTGCGCGGCAGTAAGGAACTGACGCATCATCTCCCCTGGAGCAAGGAACCGATGCATCACCTTCCAAGAGGCTGTTTTTGCTTAGGATTTTGACCCATCCAAGGTTCTTTGTGTTGAAAGTGACACATCTATAGTTTTCCAAGGACAAAGCAGTCTTTACCTTTTAAAAAGTCACATCTTGATAACTGTATGTTGGATTTTTACCGTTTTGGTCCTGTTTGGTTTAGATAAGGAATACTTATTTGCCTCATAGATATGGAGTTAGACAAAGCAGTGCAAGTCACTGTCTTGCCTGACTCTCTGTCAAGAAGGCATTCCATGGACACTGAGGTGCATTTTCCCACACAGCATGCACAGATTTTGACACTGTCCCAGATTTAATTAATCACATAAACCTGGGCAGCACCAAAACCATACGCCTCCCCAGAGCAGGTGTAACAAGGAGAAATATTTGTATTTCTCCTCAAGTTTTACTTCTTTGGAAAATGCCTATTGGGACTGATTTTGTGCAGGAAGGAGCACCTCCCTGCACAGAAACAATCCTGCCTGCAATGGAGGCACCCTTGCACCATGGAGCAAGGTTGATTATGTTAGAGCTGGGCAGAAAATGATCCACCAGCACAGGGAGAAAGGACTGAAATGCACTGTATTTCAAAAATATGGTGCATTCTTGCCCTTTCACATTGGTAAAGGGCAGCACAGCAAGAAGATTTGCGGTGCAGCCCTACATGAATTCCTCATAAATTAGGTTGTAAGCCTTTAATTGTCAAGTACTATTTGCTAAGAAACCCAGTGTAAGAAACTCAAGTAATAGCTTGCTATTTGGAAGTCCTCTTGATATAAATTCACAAAATCAGATTTGTAAAAGCAAGTTGTCTCCCCAATGAATTATAGTTGTAGAACCTGGCACAATTGAAAGACAAGAAGAGAATTTCAAATTTGAAAACGTAGGCCTTAATTACAAATAACCTTGAATTTTTAGCATAATTTATTGCACCAGATAAATATTGATAACTTAAGGATGTTTTTGATCACATGCAATAATTAGCAGCAATTGCAGCTTTCCCATTTAAAAGGAGAATAATATGTGGCCTTAGATGCCTTTAGCACAAAACAAGTCTGTCCTGTTTTATCAGGGATTTATCCCCTGATAAATATAGGCAGGTTTGACCTGCTGATATTCACCTGCAGAAAACTCACTGGGATCAGAAAAATCCGACTCACTTGGAATTGCGCACCTCTAAAGACAGAGGTTTACACAGGAGATGCAAATTAACCAAGCACTCTTATTTGAAATCTTAGCATGAATAAAAGTCATCAAGAAAACAAGCTTAGTATATGCAGAATTAGGAATGCTGCAAAAGACCTTTGGCAAGGGCCAACATGCTTGTGCTTGATAGCATAGACCTAATTCACACATTGTAATTTGAATTTTTTTTAATAGTATTCACAAATTACAAGCTAATAGCGAGTTTAGGGCTCAGAGACTCTGCTGTTGGGACGGAGAACTCCACACATAAAAAAAATTGGCCTGTCCTCGCTCACAGAGTTCCTGAAAGAACACAGGCACCGCAGCCAGTGTGATTTTGATACACAGGGTGCAATTTTTCACTCTGTTCCTGTGCACAGGCGACACAAGGGGCAGTCAAACATAAATGGCGGCAAGGGCCTTATCATGAACGTGTGCCATTGCAAACATTTGTTTGGACGCCTTCATTTGCATTCGTTTGCCTGCCTTTCTATTATTTATACACCTAATCAATAATAGGCATGCATGCCTAGGATTATGATCACCGCAGCTGCATAAGTTACAGTTCTTGTCACTTAGTGAACATTTTATGAAGCTTTAATTCACTTAGACATTGCGAACTACATGATTTGAATGAATTCTAAAGATGTGATTGTTTTCTTAATTCAGAGGTGGATTCAATAACTCAATGTGTCATCATTCTTTTGTTTTTCAGCGAGGGAGAACATGATAGCTCTTATTTTTCATAGTTTGTCTTTGCTGCCTCTTAGCTGCTTTATTTGGTGCACACAAAAATCTGTAAACATCTGATGAATTTAAACATCTCAGGCAAACACTGCTTTGACAACAAGGGGTTGGTTAACACAACAGTTTTTATAAGAGCTATTAATGGACTTGTTTGAAAGTAAAGTCAGTGTGTGGTGGAAACAGCTTTCACTGCTATACTATTATTAACAGATTTCTGAAGGTGGTAACGTGTTACAAGAATGCTTGGGCATATTTGGAGTGTTCTATTTTGTTGTAGTGGTGATGTATTCTGTTGTTTTTTGTTCTGCTGCTTTTGTGCCATAGTCAAAAAAATAAAATGATGCCAAAATTCATATCCATCACGATGCCCTTCCCATGGATGAGACACATCTCTTAAACACCAGGGGGATTTTTTTGGTTTACCTGGGTAAAAGGATTATGCAATATAGCACCTAATGTTACCAATATTGCAGGGTGAGGTAACTTTTTCTCCTCATAATGTTGTGTAACATTCATGTTTTTTATCTTTTTCTGAGCTGTTTACCTGGTGAACTGTAAGTAGTAAAAAGTACCTGATGTGCGGTTTCCCGTCTGACCCATCATCCTGATTCAAGAAGAAAACATGTTTAAACCCTAATCAGGATTACAAGAGGACTCAGAATTTACCTAGAATATAGAGTGAATTATTTGAAGTGTCTGTGATCTTTCAATAATAAGCTGTAGCCTCACACTCAGTGCACAAGTATGTCCATTTGTCTACAGGGTACCATTCTTTTGGCTTTCAATGGAAAAGCGGGACGCAAATAGTTGTTAACATTCAAAATGAGCTACACAATCGGCCACCTTCATAGTATAGTTAACAACACTAAATCACTAAACAATATTGCACTTAAGCCAGCATCGATATAAAGAATGAAACATTATTTTGACAACTCATATATGCAGCTTAAAAACTAACGTAAAATCTACATGCCACAATTTCTTTATAATGATCTGTAATTGATCAATAATAGTCAGAAAATCAAGCTTGCTACGGGTTACATGGCTAAAGAACTTAAAAAACAGAAAATGTTGTTGTCCTATTTTATTCACTATGCTTATCTTGATGGAAGTGTAGAGATAGATATCTTAGGAATCCCTTGGGTGAAAAAATGACACTGAAACCCCTCTTCTTGTAGCACACATATCACAGTATGTATCACAGTATGTCTCACAGTAAAATTTGAGACATGGTATTGATCAAGGAACTGTGCTTTGTGCATGAAAATTATAAAAAAAAGTGATCAATGGAATGCTTGGATTAATCGCAGCCACTGGTATTTTCTCAGGGCCGCATCCCAGTCCATCTTCATTATGCACACCGTGTCACCTCAGTTTGAACCTAGCCATATGCAAATCAGTCTTGACCCTCCTCCAATGGTAACGCTCCAGGCCGAACTGCCCAGGCAGATCCTCCCAGTACCAGAATATGATACACTATTGCGTATACTTTTGTGCAGAAGAAGAGAGCAGAAGTACAAAGGGTCTGCATTATTCAGCTACAAGATCCCAACACTTGTCCAACTAAAAGGGGAGCTCAACAGCATGATGCTGCCGTCTGGGTTTTTTCAGAGAGAAGTTAAACACTCATATATTTTGGAAAGTGTTTGTTTAACCTGCACTCATGATAGAATCTCTGAGTTTACTGCTGAGATATCTAAGCAAGCACAATTTTATGTTCTCTATGTAGCAATATTGATCTTTTTACAACTGGCTGAGACACAACGTTAGCTGTTTTTCCAGCCACACTTAAATGTAAAAAGTCATAAATAAAAATGCATAAAAATATACTTGCATAGAGGGGCTTTGGGTAATCCGTATTAATCTGTGAGTCTGCTCAACTGCCGTGCACGTTTTGATTCTACTCACCCCAGCATACAATATTAGGCAATAGATCATCACACAGTAGCCTTTAACTTTCTTGCTCCGTGAGTGATGACCTTTTATCCAATCACATGTGAAAATTTGCTTAAAAAGAAATTAAATTCCATGCCAGGGCTGATGGGCTAATGCTAGAACTGGGAGTCTCTAGTTGGCTGATGTAGGTACCTTAGTCCAAATAGGGACCCTTGCTTCTAGTCAGGGTAAGGAGGGACACACCCTTAGATAACCCCTGCTCACCCCCTGGTAGCTTGGCACGAGCAGCCAGGCTTATCTGCAAGGCAATGAGTAAAGTATTTGCAACCACACTCCCAGTGACACAGTGATAACACCATAAATGGACACCATACTGGTTTCATAAAAATAGCGGTATCTTTATAAAAAGGAATAAAACCAAACGATAGAAATCCAACATATGCATATTCGTAATAATTCACCTGGCCGGGTATTAGGCCAGCAATCACTTGTAGGTTCTTGCTGTATTAATGAGCAAATCACAATCTCTAATGTAGTCCTAATGCAATACTATGCAGTTCATAATGCAGTTTGTAATGTAGCAATAAGACAGTCCTTAATGCAAGAATCAGGCAGTTTGTAATGCAATAATAATGTGGTTTGTAATGCAAGAATCAGGCAGTTCGTAATGCGCGGTCAGCTCGGGCACCACCAGGCCCCAACAGCAGAGACAACGGTCGTAAGCTTACAGGGGCGGCCCGGTACTGCTGGGAAGGTACTGGCAACTTGGGACTCAGCGCGTCTAACGCGCTGCAGTGGGAAAGAGATCGGAGCACTCCTGTACTCCTCCTGCACGCCTCCCCAGGCCCCAAACGCTTGCGGCTCCCAACCGGAGTCCAAGCCTTACCTGCGGGATGCGCTGCCTCTCTCTCTCTCTCCGCTCTTCGGACGTCCTGCTGGGCGATCCCGATCACGTTGCGGCTCTGTTGCTAGGCGACGCTGTAGCCGGATGGGTTATGGCGCTGCCTTCTCCTTTGCTGATAATCTTGGGCAGATTCCTTTCAATTTACAATGATCACGATCCCTTTTACCTTGTAGATTCCTTAGCTTCAAGAAATCATTTAGTACATTGCAGCTCCAGCCGGCGCCCGCGATCTTTACTCACAGCCTCAGTTACAATGACGTCTCGGGCCACAAAACAGCAATGCAGCAGCGTGGACGATGTTTCACGCTGCAGGGACAATGCGGTCACGGGGCACCTCATAAACCGCACCACAGACCACACGGCTGTCTCAGGAGTGCAAAAAGCACACGCAAACACCATTGCTGAGACACACTTGGAAACCTTTATGTTCCTGAGTTTCCACAAAGAGGGACCAGCTCTCCTCGGTCCTTGGAGACAAGTTACTTCAGGACACAGCACACAGCAAAGTCCTCTCAAGCAGGGGGACACAGCACACAGCAAAGTCCCTTGTCCTCTCCTTAGTCAAATCAGCAAACTGCAGGCCAGCCCCAGAACACACAGCAAGGGCAGTCTTTCTCTTCAGTCTCCTCAGCTGTTCTTCTTTGGCAGAGGTTGCTCTTGAACACAAAGTAGTTTCAATCCTTTTTCAGTATAGATTTCAGTCTTGAGTTCAGGGGTTTCAGCTCTTACATTTATACCCCTAAATGCCTTTGAAGTCTTTGTGTTCAGGGGTTCGGACCCCTGTCCAAACAGACCTGGGTGTCTTCCTGCCAGTGCACAACCTCCTCCTTTGACAGTCAGAATCTCGGGCCCAGACGCTCAACAGGACAACTCCTCTGGTGGCAGCAACACAGCCCTCTTCACATCCAGGGGGCTACTCCTGCCCCCCACATCAAACACAGGCCAGCCTGTTGCTGTCTCACCTACTCCTCCATGGGGTCAGGACGCTTCCCAGACCCTGTCACATCCAAACCCAGGCAGGCAATATACAACCAGGCAAAGGCACACAGGATGGTTTAAGACAAGAAACCAGCCACTTCTAAAAGCGTGGTTTCTAAACACACAATTCAAAAAACATCTTCGCAAACGATGTGTTATTAAATTCTGAATTCAGGCACATAAAACTCCATCTCTCTATCTTATGCCTATGGGAATATATGCTGGAAACATGGGACACAGCATTCCTCATTCTGTCCTATGGGCAAGATGGCCTTTCAACAGGGAAAAACAAACTTGGCAGTATTTCACTTTCAGGACATGCTACACACCTCAGTACATGTCCTACCTTTCACATACACTGCACCCTGCCCAGGGGGGTACCTTGGGCCTACTATAGGGGTGTGTGATGTGCATAAAAAGGGAAGGTAAGGCCTGGCAAGTGGGTGCACTTGCCATGACAACAAGGCAGTTAACAAACTGTGCACAGACACGGCAGTGACAGGCCTGAGATCTCTTCTTAGGGCTACTTGTGTGGGTGGCACAATTAGTGCTGCAGGCCCAATAGTAGCATTTGTATTACCAGCCATGGCACACATAGTGCACTTTACTAGGGACTTCACCAGTAAGGCAAACATACCAATTATGGACAACCAATTACCATAACACGTTATTCAGGGAGCACTTGCACTTTGACAGTGATCAGCAGTGGCAAAGTGCCCGAAGCATCTAAGCCAGCAAAACGAAATCCATCACAGCATCAAAAATAGATGAGGTAGAGGCAAAAAGTCAGGGGTTATCATGCCAAGAAATGCCAGGTGTAACAGCTAATTATTGACTTTGCTATTGCTTTCTGCTTTCAATACTTTCTCTTTCTTTTTTTGATTTGTAAATTATCCTAGCATGTTTAAACTATTTCTTCTGGTTATAGTGATGAAAAGTCAATAGTAACTTTTTGTGGTTTCAATAAGGATCATATTTTCTCGTCATGTGCATTAAAATCAATAAAGCGTGCCTCTACATTTTTGTAACACACCTGTTTTCCCGGAAACATGGGCACTTTTCTATTAAAATTGTATGGTATCATGATTGTGATACTTAAAATATGTTTGAAAGCATGTGCCCACCACATTTCAATGTTGGAATTTTGTTTTAATTCTCTACCTTCATTTTTGTGGCATATGCTTGCAATAAAAAAAATTAAAATATCCATTGCACTAGCTTCATATGCTTGGGTGGGTGTCATTTGCTCAAGAACATTTTCTTTCCTATACATTCATATATTATTTTGTTGAAGTTTCCTAAATAGGACCCAAAAATAGTACTCGTAAATTCAGCAGATTGACTTAATTACAAAAATCCTATAATGTAAGAAGCGGCAAAACCAGCCAAATTAATATATTGGACCATGATCAAGGTATGCAATTTATGGCTATCTCATTATTCCTGGCTTATGATGGTTTTAGCTTGACATTTACTTTCCTCTCCCTGTCTACTAATTGTATTTCTTACATCATCAAACTCAATCCCTGCTGAACGGTCTCTAGACCTGTTTTATAAAAATTTGCAGTTCTTTTCAGTGACCTTCTACGTTAGCACTTGAACTTGCTTGCTTTTCCTAGGAGCACTGACAAAAAGACTTAGGGCTTAATTAGGAGTTTGGTGGTCTGATGGACCGCCAAGCCCATGGTGACGGTGCGGAAACTGCCGTACCAGCAGTCCAACTGCCCTATTACGAGTTTGGTGGTCGGACTGTCATTGAACCACTGCCAGAGATCTGTGATCGCTCGGCAGTGGCACGGTGGTCAGAGACTCGCAATATGTTGGCAGTGCCCGGCGGGACCAATAAGCGAATTACAAGTTTCCTTAATGCCACAGTTTTTATGGTGGTGAGCCCACCATGAAAAATGTGGTGGTGAGAAAATTGTTGCCTCAAAGCTGTGGGATGCATGCAGGGGGGCACATGGTGTGTCCCCCCCATGCGCATGCACCCCCTGTTCCTGCACAACATGGACTTCACAGCCCATGCCACGCAGGAACGGGCTTTGGCACACCCACCGCACTACCTTTTTTAAGGTTCACATATGAGACTTAGCAAGGTACCATCATGGGACCACCATAGGACCACCCGCCAGACTGGGAGAAAACTCCTAATCTGGTAGACAGGCAGCGGTCGAGTTTGGGGGTGTTGTGGTGGTCAACTGCCACACCTCCAAACTTGTAATCAGGCTCTTAGGGCCAGATTTAGTGATTTACAGACAGAGTAAAGGCAGTCAGGGTTGTGGTGGATTCTACATCCGCCATCCTGCCTTTACTCCAATTGCCAAATTCAGAGTTCACTGCTGGTCCTTTGGTCAAACCTATGAGCTTCTATCAACTGTCATCTTGGTGGTTTATACACAGCCATTTAAATGTTGGTGGGTGTCCATCATCGGTGATGGACAATTACACCAAACTTCGAAACATCTTTACTTCTCCAAAAACAAACTCCCAAAGCAGGAGTCTTATTTTGAAAATATTAAAATCAATAAACCAACACCATGGCAGTTGTTTCCTATGGTGTGGGGTCATCTTTTTTGTATTTTTACTGTCCTTCACTGCCTGGACATTCCTTGCAGAGATGGAGAGTTAAAAAAAGCCATCGGGCCCTCCACTCTAAATAAGGAGGATGGTCAGATTGCTTCTCTCCAACAGCCCATACTCCATTGGGTTGTCAGAAGAAGGTTTATTCTGTCGAGCAAATCTTACTCCATCGGATAAAACTGGCAGTCTGACTCAGGTCAAGTAGGGCAGGTGGACCGAGAGTTTGGTACAGGTTACACCGTTGCTCATATTTGTGAAGAATCACCCATTAACCAAGCTCTAAATATTGCCCTAAAGGACATATGATGTTGATGTATTTTTAGGCCAAAACAAAAATAATGACAATGTGAGATAACTTTGCTGCTGGTAATTTTTCCCATGCTTATATGCTCCAATTCATAAAACTGTTCAATGTAATTCCAATGCTGCGCTAAGTGAATTATGCTTGGAGACGATTTACCTTTAGTGATTTGTGAGCAGAATGCTGATTTTTAAAACTTTATGGAAATACAACTGATTTCTGCCCTTTCCATTCTTCTCTTGATTGTTAATCTACATCCATTAAGTAAAGGCACGTTGCCGTATTTTCACAACGTTAACCTCGCACACTACCGTGCACGAAGAAACCAATCTTTCCCGAGAGTATTTATAGAAAAAAACCTGTAGCTTCCGATTCATAATCCAGTTGCAACGACTAGTGAAACCGAGCCATGTTATGAACATCTAAAACTGATAATAATCCAAGATCCTGTGTTCAAATGAAAAGGAGTCCAAGACAGATAAGTCATTTTTCAAGCGTGCACCACAAGACTTTATCCACTCACACATAAGTTACAGACAAGAAATTGCAGACACAGCTTTTTCAAGTTCTCACACTTTTTCATAACGTATTTCAAGGCTGAAAACTATATATGTGAATGATATCCTCAAAGGGTTTGTTGGGTACGTATCATCTGCCATTTTTTTTTTTAAGGTATACGAGTTGCGAGTTCAAGTCTGTACCTATGGACAGTACAAGATATGCATTTTACAACAATATATAGTTAGCATGATCTATGCATGTTGTATTCAACAAATAGATGTATCTGGAATACATTTACATAAAAGATAAACTATGTCTCTTTTCTACCCAGCTTTGGGTACTCTATCATTAATATAAATAACCTATCAATCAATCAATCAATCAATCAGGGTTTTGTAGAGCACACTACTCACCCGTTAGGGTCTCAAGGCACTAAGAAGAAGGAGGGTAGGCAGATCTGTAGGGGTAATTCAAAGAGACAGGTCTTGAGGTCTTTCTTGAATTGGTGCAGTGTCGGTCTTCACCTGGAGGTGGAGAAGGAGATCGTTCCAGATCTTTGCTGCAAGGTAAGAGAAGGCTCTTCCTCCCAATCAAGTCCTTTAGAAGTGTGGGATGTTGGCAGGGGAGAGGTCGGCTGATAAGTGGTTTCTCTTGAGGGTGTGTAAGGAGAGGTTGTCGTTAAGGTATTGAGGTCCGATGTCATGGATGGCCTTGTAGGCGTGCGTGAGCAGATTCAAAGTTATTCTTCTTTCGACGGACAGCCAGTGGAGGTCGTAGGGGTGTTGAGTGATGTGGTTGTGCCGTGGGATATCGAGGATTAGTCTGGCTGTGGTGTTTAGGACAGTCTGAAGTTTGTATAGGAGTTTTTTGTTGATTCCGGCATAGAGGGCGTTGCCATAGTCCAGTCTGCTGGTGATGAGGACATGAATGACTGTTTTCCTGGTGTTTCTGAGGGGATCCACTTGAATGTTTCACTTAGTATGGGGAGGGTGTTCAAGCATGCGGAGGAGACGGCGTTGATCTGACAATTCATAGTGAGCGATGAGTCCAGTATAATGCAGAGGTTACGTGCATGGTCTGTCAGAGTGGGTGGGTTTCCTAGGGTGGGGGGGGCACCAGAGGTTGTTCCATGTGGATGGGGAGGAGCCGAGGACGGGGACTTCTGTTTTCTCTGATTTGAGTTTCAGGCAGCTGTTCTTCATCCAGGTTGCAACAGCTTTCATTCCTTCCTGGAAGTTGTGCCAGGTGATGTTGGGTTCCTTGGTGAGGGAAAGAATGAGTTGGGTGTCATCAGCATATGAGACGATGTTGAGCCCGTGCTTTCTGATGATGGTTGTGAGAGGGGCCATGTAGACATGGAAGAGGGTGGGGCTGAGGGAGGATCTTCTGGGTACTCCACATCTGATCTCTGTTGGTTCTGAGAGGAAGGGCGGAAGTCTTATTTTCTCTGTTATGCCCATGAGAAATGAGCGTAGCCAGTCTAGGGCCTTCCCTTGGATGCCAGCGTTGTGGAGACTGGTGGCTAGTGTACGGTGGGAGATAGTGGCGAAGGATGATGATAGGTCCAGAAGGATGAGGGCTGCCATTTGGCCTTTGGCGAGGAGGGCCCGATGTCGTCTGTGGTGGCGAGGAGGTGGTCTCAGTGCTGTGGTTGCTGCAGAATTCAGATTGAGAGATGTCTAGGATGTTGTTGGCTTCGATGAAGTGTGCCAGCTGGGTGATGACGGCCTTTTCCATGACCTTGGCTGCGAAAGGAAGCAAGGAGATGGGCCTGAAATTCTTGAGGTCCATCGGGTCTATGGAGGGTTTCTTTTGGAAGGGTCTGACTTTGGCATGCTTCCAGTTGTCAGGGAATGTTGTAGTCTTGAGGGAGCAGTTGATGGTTCGTCACAGCTCGGGTGCGATGGCTGTGGTAGCCCTGTGGAAGATGTGCGACGGCACGGGTCTGAAATTGCTCTGGATTGGATGTTCTTCATGGTCTTTAGGGTGTCTTCTGTCATGAGTTGGGTCCAGGTAAGTACGGTCTGTTGGGTGGTGTCGGTGGAGGTGTGGGTTGGGGTGGTGCAGAGGCCTTGGTCGTTGAAGTTGTCATTGGGCATCTTGATTTTGAGGTGAAAGAAGGAGCTGAGTCTGTTGCAGAGGTCTTGGGAGGGAGAGACGTCAGTTGTTTAGCTGTTGGGTTTGGCAAATTGCTGTATGATGTTGAAAAGTTCCTTGGAGTTGTGGGCCTTGCAGAGGATTCTGTGTTGAAGGAAGTTTTTCTTTGTGGATTTGATGAGGTGGTGGTGAGCCATGGTGGCTGTTTTGTTGGTGAAGCGTGCTTCCAGAGTTTTGCAATAACAAAATATTAAATCATTGTTTTGTGGTGCTTTTTTTGCATAAACAATAAAATATTGAAGTGATTGCATTGCCTTTATGCTCATGTCCTATGATAACCGACCATTTTGTTGCATCCATGTTGTCTGGATTATTATGGTTCATGATGTAAAGGATGAATACATACAAACATTTTCCAACGAGTTTGTGCACCCTCACTTACTTTGATTTGTGTTTACACACCCACTCCCCTGATACATATTGTAATTGAGCGCTAGCGTAACATAAAATGCATATGTCTACTTACATGCACTGCAAATGTATTATCTTGCTGTAATCCATCCATTAATATGCATTGCACAATTTGTGAATCTCATAACAGTTGCCTAGAAGAAAATTGGGACTTTTCGGCATAAATCTGGTAAAGATATTGCGAATCAGCCACACAGATTACATACTACGGAAGTAGGAATTTCTGCCACAAATGATCCGAATAAAAAATGACTGGTTCTAGCTCTCTAGGCAGCTATCGATGCTTACAGAATGCATAGGACCACATTTTGGCCAAGAAGAAAAGGACAATTTTAAATTAATCCCTCACTGCCTCGAGTTGCGCATCTATCATTCCAGGTACAAAAACAAAAATAGGCCATTTCTAAATCAAAAATGAATTATTATTTCACTCCCTCATGACCAGCACACTCATAATAGCTTTTTTCCTTCCTAAAGTTGTGTAGGTTTAAATATTGTTTACTTGTTTGGTAGAAGTATTAAAAAAAACAATGCATGCATGAGCAATTCAGTCTGTAAGAAAGGCAAAAGTATTATTTCAACTACGATCCAATGATATAGAATGCAAGATTCTAAATAAGGCACATTGGT
This sequence comes from Triturus cristatus, assembly GCF_964204655.1. NCBI lineage: Eukaryota > Metazoa > Chordata > Amphibia > Caudata > Salamandridae > Triturus > Triturus cristatus. The sequence goes on from NC_140580.1 coordinate 417,910,746, forward strand.
GTGCCATACAGTCGCTTAATGCCAAATGATGACTCTCCCCACCCCTGTGAAGGCAGTGGGGGTGGGGCCCCACAGGACTGTAGGGGATGCAGGGCTTGTGTTACCCCTGTTCCTTTTAACATAATGGCAAACTCCTGCAGAGTATTTAAGTCTTTAGTTTAATTCTAATGCATTTGGAAACCTCCTCAGAAATATCACACCATATTTTATCAGGAAGAAAAACATAAGGAGTAAGGATAGCAAACATGAATGCCCATTTTAGGTGAATTTAAATTATGTATATACTAACTATCGTTCCAGTAGTTTTTTGGAGTGGCACGCATCAACTTCCATTCATTTCACAATGCTTCCATGTGGCCAAAGGGTGCGAGGTAGATGAAAGTAAAGTTAATTCTGGCTAGAAAGAGTCCCAATCAGATGTTCATTTGTAAGTGAAAAGAAGCTAGTTACCTCTTAACACACATGTTAATATTTATGGTGTCTCTAGTTGGGGCTTCTAGGGTTCTACCCCCATATGGCATCCACTTTGAGATTGCTCATTAATCAGGTGTGCACTTGATCATGTGACAGGGTGCTGATATCTCTAAGTATCCTGGCCTTTTTCCCCTACAGGTCCTCTGGAAGATGTGGAAACATTTGATCATGTTTCTTGCTTTCAAATGGAGTTGATTTTATATAGTCAGGGGTAGACTTGTAAGCCCCGTACGGCCCTTTTGCGCCGCCGTTGCATCACTTTTGTGACGCAGCGGTGGCGCAAAGCCAGCGCCATGCTGCAGAGTATTTACAACGTGACACATCTAGGGAGATGCGTCACGTTGTAAAGCCCTGCGCCACATGAAACCTGCGGCAGGTTTCATGTTGGCGTTCCGGCGCTGGGGGGGCGTTCCGGCCCAGGAACACCTCGGAAAAGTGGCTGAGTGAAATCTACAAGGTCTTTCCGACCCCGCTGCCTCAAAACCTTGCGCCTGCTTGTAGAAGGCATAAGGAGTGACACAGCAGAGCTAGTATAGGGCGCTCCGGAGCAGTACTGGAGTTGCATCGAGCTTGCGACACAACTACAGCACTACGTCACCTTTACGACATCAGATGCGTGACGCATCTGTCTATTCTTGCGCCATGGTGCGCCGCATTGTAAATGCAGCATATCCATGGTGGCGCAAGAGGTGTCTGCCATGACGCAAAATAACTGGTGCATCCCTGCTGATATGCAGGGATGCGCCAGTTATTGTAAATCTGCCCCTCAAGAGGTGTCTGCCGTGACGCAAAATAACTGGTGCATCCCTGCTGATATGCAGGGATGCACCAGTTATTGTAAATCTGCCCCTCAGTGTTTGCATTCTGGTATGGAGTTTATTTAGTAGCCCTGACTTTGGGCCTCAATATGTGTTGATCTCTAATTCTGATGATAATAGTAATAAGAGTTAGTGACCCTGATATGATTACAAGGTACCTAATGTGTGCGAGGGTTTGTTGTTTTTTCATTTGGAGACAGCAGGTTCTGAAAGAAGACCCGGTCTCTATGGGTGAAAGATTGGTGGGAAGGAGAAATAACTGCAGGGATTGGGTGAAGTATTTTTGGTTTCGGCGGTTATTCCTCATTTGGTTGGGACTATCAGAATTCACTGTAACTTTGCCCACTGGAGCTACCAATATAAGTAACTATTGGGAGCAGCGTTACCAGGAAGCTTTACACCCAAAATGTAATTATGCCTTAGTAATTGCTGCAGTAGTCTTGGCCTGTCACAATTAAGGTGCTCATTACCTCACTCTTGGCTTCATTCAGGCATAGGACACTGTTTTTAATCCAGAGAAACACACAGACCAGACCTGATTCATGGCCTATTTCCTAACAGGGCTCTCAGTTATATGTATATTTGGAGGTTCACCTCACACACTGGAGGAGGGTTCTCCAAAGTCAGTCCTGGACGGCACGATCCATGCCAGATTTTTAGCCTTTCCCTATTTAGATAAATGTAGTTATCTTAAAAATCTGGCATGGATCCGGCCCTCCAGGACTGACTTTGGAGAACCTTGCTCTAGAGTGAATACACCACATGTTTGGAGTCTGTAGTAACGCCAAAGCACTAGTGACTACCAGGATCCGAGGTTGCCGTCATCAGAGGACAGCATGCTTATGCTGCATGGGTTTGGGAAGTTAATAGAATTGCATGCCAAGATGTAGTACTTACAAAGTTTTTTAATAACACTGGATACAACAACTGGAAGCTGATCCCAAACATTTGCACTCAGTAAGTAATTTCATCAGTTTTCTTTATTAATATGTTAGTTTAAAATGATTCTATGCTTCTATATTCAAGGATCCATCTTTGAATTATGCCACAGAAATTGATGTTACCAGGAGCTGAAAGAGGGACAATATTCAGCTTTTAGAGTTGTATGTGCCTCATACACAGAAGAGCAGAAAATCTCAGTTTAGAGTAGAGACATTCGCAAGCCGTAATATAACTAAGCTATAAAGCTGGACTAATAACAACATGTATTTATGAACAGACCATTAACAAGAAGGAGCTGAATATGGTCATATTAAATAAACATTTATATCATTCTACATGGAGGCAGGTGTACTTTAAAATATTAGTGTAACTGTTTTTATCTTTTATTTTATGTACACATCATCAACCAGAGAATGTAGGAGTGACTCTGTCCCTCTTGTATTATCCTGTGTACTTTTTGAACTGCACAAGCATGCACACACACACACACACACATGCACACACACACAATCACACACCGAGATGCACACAAACAGGCACACAAATGTACATTTTAACACTCACAAGTGACACACTCTGTTGCTCTCTGAAAACTCTAAAGGTATATCTTCAAATTATGCTTTTTAAAATGTATGACATGGGCATTAGCATAACTTTTGACTAGTATGTGTCCTGGTAAAAACCCAGTTTCTTTCCACTTCCTTCATTTCTTTATGCCCACTCCTGGGCTGAAGTCTGGGCTCATCCTCCGTTCAGATCTCCTAAACTTTCTCAGGCATCATACCAGCTCGCGTTCATGGTCATAGTAAGCTTCAAACTGAGTTCCATTTTATTCTTGCGCTGTAAAAACTGAAATTCAATGTTCTTTTGGTACATATCCCAATTATTGTAGCATAACATTGTCGGTAATAATGGAAAAGGAGCATAATCCCATTAGTGTCTCGCATTTTATGACAGCAGATTTTCTAATCCGGGTTTTTTGTTGACAACAATATCATTGTCTGTTTCTGAAAATTCAAATATAGCTGTCAGGTGCTTTTGTGTGATTGAAGGCAGTAACTGGGCAATGCTCCGGAGATACATGTCCTCCTTGGCAATCTTTTTCACACAGTATTTAATTGGTCTGGGAGTAAATCCTGTTCCAATGCCATAATTGGCTCCTCGTGCATTTTCTGTATCCTGCCTTCAATATAAAATTGTAGATTGTGTTCATTCATGTCCTCCAGGCTCTTCTGGGATTGAGTAACTATTGCTGGATCATAAGGAGCAGAGTTGGCTGCTGTAGTGCTCCTGTTCAATTTCAAGCTTTTATTTTTGTATATATTTTTATTCTTTAATATGCCATACACTGTTGCCATTTCTGGACTAAAATTCAACATCCAAATAGTGTCATGTGTGGCGATTTGATGGCAATTTTAATCCCACACAGTCATTGTTTCTTTCTAATCATGCTAAGACGACCTTTGTTGCAATGAACTCACCTACTAAATACTATTGGTATTTTTGTTGTTATAGAAATCACCTAATGAAATGTAACTTATGGGCAAACATCACTAGCTTTCACTGTTAGACGGGAGTCACATATAGTTTTATGCCTTACATATAAGTAAGAAATCACGCACCCGCTGTAGTTTCTCATCGCACCAGCGATACATTGGTATACATTTGTTTTATCAACTTAAAAATACCCCTAAGATATTTTGCAGTATGTAGTCCTCAGGTGCAATTCTATGCAGACATACCTATAATCACACTGCCTGTTGTGATGCAATAAACGTTATAATTAAAATGAGTTTTCAATTAGAGCATTTAGTGCATTTTAAAGAATATGACACAGTTTGGCAGTGAATCATAGCTTTGTGCACTAGAACAATCACATGCATGAATTGCATTTAAATGTACCAAACTTGTCTCGATTTGGCATTGTCACTAAATGCAACGCCAGGGCAGATGCCAAAGAAAGTGAAGTCAAAGAGTGAGAATACTCTAGTCCAATCCTTCCAAAGTAACTCTGGTCGATAGACCTTTTAGTAGCCTGAGGAAAAAAAGGGTTGACAACAATTTAAATCTTATGATATATTGTGATTGTTAGAACCACACAATAAAAACCTGGGTCAGTGACTTGAAGTTAAAAGGTTTATTAAAAACTAAAAGCCAGACTAATATAAATCAGTCTCAAAAACATACTGTGAAAGTACAAAATGATCAAAGGAAGACCAAAATGGCATACAACGTTTGTCCTCAACATCAAAAAACATGTAAGAATTTCAGTGGCAGCGATGCAAAAAAAAGGAAAAAGATTTGATGACTAGACAAATGGTATTGATCCTTGGCCCCATACATGGAAAAGATTGTCAGCATCTACTTAACCCTACACTAAATGAAGGTTAGAGGTAACCCTATTGAACCAAGGAAGCAAGAAAAGTTTCAGCTCAGAACTTCTGTAGAAGTTCTAAAGTTAAGACGTCATGTATAGAATGAAGCCACACAATCAGAGTCTAAAAGGTATCTGACTAAACTCGAGGTGGGTGAACTAATTAAAATGCACATTGGATAAATATGACCTCATACATATCACAGTACTTTTCCATTTCCCAAGAAAGAACTTGGCTCCTTGAATACTACTTCCATATTTCAGTCTCTGCTTCCCAAGAGTCCTTGGATTCCTCTCTTTGTCTAATAGTACCAACTTGTAGCACTCCCTTTGTTCTTTATTAAAATCATTTGACCTTGTCAGTTCTTCCTCACATCACTATCTTTGAAATACAATGTGCTTTTCACTAGCTAAGGAATGTCTTTGGACTGCACCTGCAGAGAAAAAAACATGCAGAAAAACAACTTACACATTATTAATAAATGCCTCGACTGTAAAGCTTAAGTCCCACAATCGTGCTAACTTAACAGTTTTCTTTAAATGCATATTATTTCTACCACCTACATATAATCCAATAAATAATATCTTTAATAAAGGAATCAAACTATTTTAATACTGAATTCTTAAGTGTGACACAGTATACTAATATGTGTTTTATTAAGCAAAAACAACAATTGGTCACAATTTATAAAGACAGCAATGGACATACATATGGTTCATTCTCACTAATCGCTGGTGAAGGCACTGCCTTAAATGCATTTTAGCACACCACCTAACAATCTAAACATATAGAAGAAGAATATCAGCAATCCAGTTGTTTCTGACAAGGAAAAATGTTAATATGCACACATAAATATTTTTAAAAAATACAATAGATGCACTTTCTACACCTTTGGTGAACCAAGTCTCATTCGTATTATTGTGTCACATTAGGACTTAAGGCCAAAGTAACTATATATATAGCCTTAACCCTCAAATTAAAAGGTGGAGCCAAAATGATGCTACTCGAAGAGTATCCTGAAACCTATCAACAAAGTCTATAATGGATTAGAGGAACTATCAGTAACAATTGTGTCAAATAGTCCAACATTAACTTTTGAAGGAGACAGTTTTGAAGTGTTGATGATTGGAAAAGCTCACTGGGAAGCTACCGGAAGCCACAGCTGAGACAAAGGAATCAAAACAGCATGGACTGGATAAAGCAAGCTGTAATCTGGAAAAATAATCTTATGTTTTGTGGCTTGATATGTGAAACCAAAAGGTAGATTTGATATTTCTGAAAGGTTGGAATTATTGATTGCAAATTGCACACATTGTGTAAAGAGAAAGAAATATAGAACATTGAAATTCGACTGCAATTCATGATTAAGGAGCAAACAATTGTGAGTGGTACTGAAGGAAATTTGACATGATTAGAGGTGTAAAGTATGCATTGTAGGATTGGAGGAATTTCTTTCAGATATTCGGTTCATAGATTAGATTATGGCAAGTTTGGAAGTAGGCAAACATTACTCTTAACTTCTATACTCCAGATATATGAGTGCCCACAGTTTTTTGTCATACTTTCAAATTAGATATTTTAAGAGGAGGGAGTAAAAACTGGGTATTCTTTTGTTACCAACAAACTCATCATCTTTAGTACAGGTGGATAGGAGTCTCTAATTAATAATAGATGGATTAGTCTAAGTCAAGTAAATAATGGTAGTCTTTTAAGGTAACAAGGGCTTTAAGTTGCAACATCTTTGGATTCCTTTACCATACCATGCTTTTGAGAGAGTCGGAGTTCAGTCAAGCCCGTTCTTGTATCTGTAGCTCACTTAAGAGTGAAGAGTGGGAAGATTTTCTGCACCACTGGAACTTAGGGACAAGTGTTCCATGACAGAGTGACAGTTGGATGGCCAACATTTAAATTTCATCAAGAGTTGTGACTTTGGCTGTATCCTTTGCAACTCATACACCTGACAATTAACTATTGTTCTAATATTTTTTTGTCATCTTTAAACATTAAAAAAAAATGTGAATCCACTTTCCCAGATCTAACCACCATCACTTTTGGTGATGGTATCATCAGGGTCATATGATTTGTGATATCATGTTTGCTACATCTATGATTCTGTTGAATGCATGCAGTTTACCCAGCTTTGCAAAAATCATGACTCCGGTTCCCTTCATCAGAGTTTTGTAATTTTGCTTTCTCTTTAAATATAAGATTACATGCTACTTTTATAAATTTGACTGGAGCTTTTGCTGTGTTTCATTTCTTCTTGTTAACTGTTTTGGTATGGAAAAATACTTTACACTTGTTTTGCTTTGAGATAAGCCTGACTGCACTGTGCCACAGCTACCCAGGACTGAGTTATGATTTAAAGTAACCTAATTGGACCAGAAAAAGAATGGTGACATTATTGCTTGGTGAAATGTTAAATCCACCCCAACTATTATTCCACTTTTCTCACAGTAAACTCAATAAATCAATTCCATAGAAATAAATATGCTTCATTTCCAACTGTAGTAAACTTTATTTTAGGTGATCCACTGGAATAAGAGCTGAAAACATTACTCACAAGTGCATTACCAGAGGCATGCAATTAGTTCAAATAACTTCTGATTTTCTTTGCTATAATCTATGCATTTTTGTGAGGGAAGACTGTAAAATCATAATAACTACACTTTTGATCAACCAAAAATGCAAGGGATAGCGGATGTCAAATTCTCCACATTAAAGGTGTCAAAGGTGATACATTTTCCTTCAGTTAATAAAAGATACTGTTAAGCTAACTTGTGCCTGACTAGCCTTCTTAACCAGCTCATAAAGGGATGAACGTTTAAGCTAATCTTTGTCACTGTTAATTACTCTTGGTAGCCTTCCATTCCATCATTTATTATCTTGTCTGTGACTTTTCAGAGTGAGACCAGCCACATGCAAATCAATCTTGGCCCCATCCCACTAAGGTCTGTCTTTCAATAGTAATTAATCATCAAGTGTAGGAAAATCATGCTTTTTGCTCTGATCACCCTCATGTTTTGACTGATGCTGGTGGCTCCTGACTATGAAAGAGCCCTGGGCTATGCAGCCATGTACAAGGACAGTGTTCTTGCCTCTAAATGTATCTGGTTATTGGTATAATTTTAATTGACAAAGACAACCTTCCTGTGTGTTCCTAGTATATGGGAGGGCATGTAGGCTTAGAGACCCCAGTGGACTGAACACACTTAGGTTTGGACTGCTGTGGTGTCTCGTGTAATTTTAAAGCCAGCCCTGCCTTGCAGAAATTCGACTTTGGATTTAAAAGTACTTCCAAAGTCCAAAACAACCTTTTTATTACTTATAATTCACCCTTATGTCCTGCCCTAGGTGCCCCGTTGGAAACGCTTTAATTAATGTAATAAAGTCTATCTTTGTTTTGCATCTATATAGAAATACCATTCAATGGTCACATTAAATCCAACAACTTGCTGAGGTTAGATTTAATGTAACTATTACAGGAAAGTAGTTTTGGAACTTGCTATCCGGAAGTTGCCTAAAACAGTCCTGTAGCAGCCTCTTTTGATGGGCCAGCCTTTGACAGCCTGAGTTGAGCTGCTACGTTGGTAGGTAGGAAGATGCCTGGGTCTGAAACAACGCCATCATTTGGTGGGAGGAAATTTGCTTTCCGGAGAAACCAGGGAGAGGAAGAGGGATGGAGAGATAAGCTAGACTTCAAAAACAGGAGAACAGATGTCATTCCCAAGGCAGCCCCCACTTCCTTGATCCCCAGCCATATGGGGGGCCCTCCTTATTCGATTAGGTGAGGGGCTAGAAGGGGAGTGCAGTCAGATGCTAGGCACACCTTTGGGTTGGGTTACACAGCTAAGGAGAGATTCTCTCCATTTTTATTTTTGGAGAACAGTTTATTCTGGGTAGAAAATATGTCACACTTCAATGTAAGTGGTCATAGCAAATGGAGGTAACTTTATTCCTATCCCAGAAGGGAGGATAAATATGGGAGAGCTGCAGGAGCTCCACAACACACTGTATGGAACATAGGAAGAAGAACTGCCCTGCTTAGACCTTGGACTGTACTACAGAAGACTTGCACTCAAAAGGACTGCACAAGCTGGACTTTCAAGGCTCCACAAAGAAAGAACTGCGCCTAATTCATATGATAAGTAGTGGACTCCCTGATAAGGAACATGTACAATAGATCTGGAAGACGTCACGTGACAAGCCAAAGAGAGGATCACCCCAGCAGACCAGCTGCAACTTAATTTTTCCTGGACTGTGCAGGTATATTGTGGGAAATTGAGTCCTAGTCACCAATCTAGAGTCTCTGAACCCTTAGCAAGAGCCATTCGACCCTTAATTTTATCCAATGAGCCCACCACAAGGAAGATCTGTGAAAAAAGAAGTTTTCTGCAAACTTTTGCAGAAAAGCTCCAGGCAGAGCCCGACTCGACACCGAGAGGGAAGTCGTCAACAACCTCATCGAGACCCTCCTCGCCGTCGACACTGAGGGATCTGACACTGGTCTTCACCCCGAGCTGCCATGCTGCAGAAGGCCACCATCATCGACTCAATCTCTGGATCTGAGAAGCCCAAGAAAGCTCCAACATGCTCATCAAAAAGAGAAAAGCTCCTGGAAAAAGACTAACTCCAAAAGTAAACTTTTGACCGGACCTAGCCCTCAACCTATCCGACCCGTGCTCCATCACAGTTGGCTTAAAACTTTAACTTTGTCCCATTCCAGATACCTGATAATTGTGAGTTGCACTTTGAGCTTTTTGGTGCTTGAATGCACAGTTTTTTATATGTTAAAAAAAAAATCATATCTCTGCTTCCCTACATTGGATTTTTGGTGTTTTTGATTTCTTTTAAAGATAAAAATTTATTTTTTTCCCATAAATTAGTGTTGGATTTTTACTGTGTTGCGTCTTTTTCTTATTTGCTGTTTTGTTGCTACTAAATGCTTTGCACATACCTGTCTCCTTTAGTTAAGTTAAGCCTGACTGTGAATCCTGTTTTGATGGTTTGTGGTGAGAATTTCTTGGTTCACACGGTATGGTATGTGTGAGCAGGAGCTCTGAAAATAATTTATTCTGGAGCCTCTTACACTTGCAAGCTCTCCTTATTGATGACTCACTACTGACAACATCCTAGAGATTGGACCGGTCTAAGTGCCTGGCACATGGTGGAACTCACTAAGTTGGGTGACCTATTTGTGTGGGGGGGGGGAATTTAGCTCTTTTCTAGATTTAAGGACGACAAATGACATTCTGGTGGGACAGTTCCTTCTGCATGGAGCATTGACAGGCCGGATCCACGCCTGTAGGAGGGCGGGTGCCACAGGGCCTCTGGAGAATGAGTGCCTTGGTTACTTGTTCCTTATCATGGGGACAATGAGGGCGATCACCCTCCTTTTTTTGTGCCTTTTTAAAAGGGGTCCCAGATGGCCCTGTCACAGCTGCGCCTCTGCTATGACGCATATCTGGGACCGTGCACAGTGACTCTGCTTGGATAAAAATCCTGGTATTTACCCTTAGGTTGTCCCGAAATGCTAGTTTTAAGCTCAGTTTTATTTCTTGCACTGTGCCTATCTCAGTCCTGAGGAACTTCGAGCTCTGTTCCCTGGCGCTTTGTCAGAGTGTCCCAGTTGCTATGCGACTGAGGCACGTTTCTTTCATTTGGTGTGGACTTGTCCAGTTCTGGCCATCATACTGCAAGTTGAGTGTGGGGCTACCATCAGACAATTTGATTTCTGGCAGCAGCAGTGTTTGCTGAGTTTGCATGCACCAAGTGTGCCCTGGAAAGCAAAGGACAGGTTCGTGGACTTAGCACTGCCACTTGCTAGGTGGCAACTGATGATGAGCTGGAAATCTGCCACTGAACTTGATTTGGGAAAATGGAAAAGGGAATTGACTTAGTGGACAGACTGTGATGGGAAGGCACTATGATATTAAGAGACTAGAGGAGTGCAGAGGGTCCTGATGTTGCCATCCTGGGATGCAATGCAAGTGGCTTGCCTAAAACTGAATGCCCAAAGGAGGATTTTGATAAGTGAGGCGCACTCTTCAGTGCCTTCACCGGAAACTGAGCTGGCACTGAAGTCCCCTCCAGCTCCTACTGAGGTTCGTGGAAATGAGGTCTCTGCAGAGTGAATGATGGTAGCCTGTTGACAGGGTGCTTGTGAGATGAATGTGAAAAAAAGCCACTGCAGCTTTTCTTAGAGTCAGAGGGTCAATGCCATGCCCCCAAGCTGCGGCAGTACCAAGAGCTACCACTTTAATGCTCACCTGAATGCCCCGCTCCTGTGTTTCCTGTGTCCGTGCTGTGAGAAAGTCATCCTTTTTGCCCTGCTCACCCCCATTTGTTATTGATACTGGTGCTAACTGACTCTGCCTGTGCCGTAGGCTCTGTTTATCAGACCCAGGGCCAATGCTCTGATTATAAGGTATATGGTAATTAGGTTTATTTACAATTAGTAGTGACCCTTGACTCGATCACTCCACTCCGCACGGCCCCCGTGTGCCCAGATTCTGCTGCTGCCTTCTTGGCCTCTCTTGCTGCCGCCTCTCCTGAAGGCCCCTGCTCTCCAGGCTTGCCCAGGCTTGCCCAGGCTTGCCCAGGCTTCCCTCGCTCTCCCGCTCCATCTTCCCGCTCTTTCCACCCCCCCTTCGGCTCCCTGCTGCTGCTCTCCTGTGGCCCCTTCTCTTGGCACCCGCTCTCCATTCGCCGCCCTGCTCCCGCCTCCCAGCTGCTCCTCCCTACCACTTCACCATATATGGCGGAGACCGCGCATACGCGCAGCTGGCACGCGCAGCGGGCGCGCTGACTGCGCGCCGAAGGCGCGCCAAAGGCAAGCCCGTTTACGCCCGTCCACGCCTGGACTGCGCCCAGCGCCAGAACCCCTGGACCCCGCCGGAGCCAGCCTACCCGACAGAGATACGATGCCGCCACCCTCCACGCACTCAACACCGGCCGACAGCCAGCCTGCTACCAAGCCAACCCGAAACGCACCCACGGAGCATTCACCTGCCACGCCTGCAACTTCACCTGCACCGCACCCACCAAGCCAGGCTCCAGCAACGACCACCTCAAGTGCATCTTGCTCAACACCCGCTCCATCCACAGGCACGCCGTCGAACTCTGGAACCTTCTCGACACAACATCACGAGACGTAGCCTTCCTCACAGAAACATGGATGAACGCCTCCTCAGCTCCCGACATCGCCATAGCCATCCCGGATGGCTACAAGATCGCCAGGAAGGGCCGCGTCAACCAAGCTGGAGGAGGCATCGCCATCGTCCACAGAAACACCATCCGAATCACGACCAACTCCGACGACACCCTCACCGCCGTCGAACACCTTCACTTCCAGAAACACACCGACCCCAAGACCACCCTCAGAGGCACCCTCGTCTACAGACCCCCGGGACCACGCACACAATTCAGCGAAGCCATCGCAGACCTCGTCAGCCCGCATGCCCTTACCTCCTCAGACTACATCCTCCTAGGAGACCTCAACTTCCACCTGGAGAACAACAATGACAGCAACACCGCCACCCTGCTGGACAACCTCGCCAACCTCGGACTCAAGCAACTGGTGAACACCCCCACCCACATCGCCGGCCACACGCTTGACCCCATCTTCTCCTCCAGCAAGCACATCTCCTTCAGCCACTCCACCGGACTGCACTGGACAGACCACAGCTGCGTCCACTTCAACTTCAGGAGAACCACGACCCACAACCACCCTCAACAGGTTCCCCGCAGAAGCTGGAGCAAGATCACCGCCGACCAGCTCACCACCTCCCTCAGCCAGAACCTACCCCACCAACACGACGGACCCCAACGAAGCAGCCCGCAACCTCACACAGTGGCTCACCAACTGCACCGATGACCTTGCACCACTGAAGAACCCCCCCAGCAGACACGGCAGCAAGAAAGCCTCCTGGTTCACCAACGACCTCAAAAACTCCAAGAAAACCTGCCGTACCCTCGAGAAAGCCTGGCGCCACGACCAGACTACAGAAAACATGACAGCCCTCAAGACCGCCACCCGCAAACCCCACCAACTGATCCGCACCACCAAAAGGACCACATTCAAAGAACGACTGGACAACAACTTCCACAACAGCAAGGAACTCTTCAGCATCGTCAAAGAGCTCTCCAGCCCCAGCGCCTACAACAACGACATCACACCCTCGCAGGACGTCTGCAACTCACTCGCCTCGTTCTTTCACCGCAAGATTGCCGACATACACAACAGTTTCGGCGCACAGACCGCGCACCCTACCACTGATCCGGCGCACCCCACCACCACCCTCCTCACCTGGATGACGGTCAGCACTGAAGATACCACCCACACGATGAACACCATCCACTCCGGCTCCCCAACCGCCCCCTGCCCACACCACATCTTCAACAAAGCCGACTCCATCATCGCACCCCAACTCCGGAACATCATCAACAGCTCCTTCGCATCCGCCACCTTCCCAGAGAGCTGGAAACACGCCGAGCTCAGCGCCCTCCTGAAGAAACCCACTGCGGACCCCACGGACCTCAAGAACTTCCGCCCCATCTCGCTCCTCCCCTTTCCGGCCAAAGTCATTGAGAAGATCGTCAACAAACAACTCTCCGCCTTCCTCGAGACCAATGGATCCCTCGACCCCTCGCAGTCCGGCTTCCGAGCAAACCACAGCACCGAGACCGCCCTCATCACAGCCACCGACGATATCAGGTCCCTGCTCGACAACGGGGAAACAGCTGCCCTCATCCTCCTGGACCTCTCGGCAGCCTTCGACACCGTATGCCACCGCACCCTGATACAGCGCCTCAGCAACATCGGAATCCAAGGAAAGGCCTTGGAATGGATCATCTCGTTCCTCGCCGGCAGAACCCAGAGAGTCCGCCTTCCCCCGTTCTGGTCCGTGGCCACCGAAGTCATCTGCGGCGTCCCGCAAGGATCCTCGCTCAGCCCCACCCTCTTCAACGTCTACATGAGCCCCCTCGCAGCTATCGCACGCCAACACAACCTCAACATCATCTCCTACGCCGACGACACTCAGCTGATCCTCTCCCTCACCAACGACCCCGCCACTGCCACAGCCAACCTCCAGGAAGGAATGAAAGACGTCGCGGAATGGATGAAGCTCAGCCGGCTGAAACTGAACTCAGATAAGACGGAAGTCATCATCCTGGGACCATTCCCCTCCGCCTGGGACGACTCCTGGTGGCCCCCTGCCCTGGGCTCCGCTCCAAAGCCAACGGACCATGCTCGCAACCTGGGCTTCATCCTGGACTCCTCCCTCACGATGACCAAGCAAGTCAACGCCGTCTCGTCATCCTGCTTCAACACCCTGCGCATGCTCCGAAAGATCTTCTGGTGGATCCCCACCGACACCAGGAAGACGGTCACCCAGGCCCTCGTCACCAGCCGACTGGACTACGGAAACACCCTCTACGCTGGAACCACAGCCAAACTACAGAAAAGACTCCAGCGCATACAGAACGCCTCTGCACATCTTATCCTGGACACCCCCCGCTTCAGCCACATCTCTCCCCAGCTGAGAGACCTGCACTAGCTCCCCATCAGCAAGAGGATCATGTTCAGACTCCTCACCCATGCACACAAGGCTCTCCACGACATGGGACCCACATACCTCAACAACCGCCCCACATTCTACACACCCACCCGCCACCTCCGCTCCGCCAGCCTCGCCCTCGCCACCGTCCTGCGCATCCGCAAGACCACTGCCGGAGGAAGATCCTTCTCCTACCTGGCGGCCAAGACATGGAACTCCCTCCCCACCCACCTACGACTGACCCAGAACCATCTCTCTTTCAGGAAACAGCTCAAGACCTGGCTCTTCAAGCAGTAGCGGATCCCCCTCCCCCCAGCGCCTTGAGACCCTACGGGTGAGTAGCACGCTTTACAAATTCATTGATTGATTGATTGACAGCCTAGCTGTAAGTCCCTAGCATATAATGGGTATGTAAATGAATAAAAGAACAAATATGCGGCTGACCAAGGTTCTGCACCTCAATTTCATCAATGAACAGTTAAATAAAATGTCTGTGCAATCTCATCCGGAGTGTGCCACACTTATACTCCACTGGAAACCAGATAGAAAAGTTCAAAAATAGGGACGGTGCACCAGAATGAGGTCCGATAATCCCAGATGTACTCCAAAATATATTCTTTATTTTCGATTTTAAAAGTTTGGACATCAGCCAACGCGTTTCGTTCCAAATGGAACTTCGTCAGGGCATAAAGGTGTCACATGGGATGAGGAGGACCACTCTGGAAGTCTATCCCGGATGTGGTTGCATGGAAGAAAACTGAATTTGTATGCTCAGACCTGTCCTTGATTGGAAAAACATCGAAATAAATGCGAAGCCGCCAATTGTGATCTAATGCTCATAGGGTTGAGATAAGTCGTGGCACACTGGACGAGAACAACACGGAACCGCAGCCCTCTAATCCGTTTCCGAAATAACGACGACGTCTGAAGTGTTATCATAGGGGCAAGGAAGGTTTAGAGGCCCGGTAGCCTTAATGCACGTAAGTGTGCACTACTGTGTTACCTGTTGTCATTTTAAAGGCACCCCTACCTTTCAGGCTGCCTTTACCGTAAAACTATATGCAAATTAGACTTTGGAATTAAAGGTACTTACAAAGTTTCATACTACCTTGGGATCGATTCACAAAAGTAATCTGAGAAAAAATCCTAGCTTTACGACTTTCGGTATTCACAAAAGGTATTTAGGAGTATTAAAGTTAGGAATCCTAACTTTACTACTCCTAAATGCCTTTTGTGAATACCGAAAGTCATAAATTTAGGATTTTGTCTCAGTTTAGGAGTAGTAAAGTTAGGAATCCTAACTTAACTACTCAGAAATGCCTTTTGTGAGTAACCGAAAGTTGTAAAGTTAGGATTTTATCTCAGATTACTTTTGTGAATCAGGACCCTTATTTTTACATATATACGTCACCCCTAGGGTCTTGCCTAGGTGCCAGAGGGGTAGGGTGCCTTATAACTATAAGGAGGGCATTATAAAAGATATTTTATATGCCCTGGTGAGGGAGTTATTATTATTATTAGCAATTTATTGCAGCGTTCACCCAACAGGCATCTTGGTGCTATCAAACCATAAATCTACGCAGGGGGTCTCTCTTAATATTGCAGCCGGAAGAGCTGTAATCTACCTTGTCTTTTTAGGGAAAAGTATCATGTTTTTGTCTTCTTTCAAAAACTCAGCAAATTTCCAATCGTTCCCAGGGACTTTGTCATCTTGTTCCAAAATTGCACTGCCTTGACTTCAAAAGGTCTCCCACCAAGTCTTGAGTTTTTAAACCTAGGCACACAAACAAGATTTGCTGATGACAATCTTAGTGACCTAAGAGTTTATAGTGGCAGAATTTATTTTGTAATGGCCTAGGTCCAATTCCATTAAAGGTTTTGTGAACTATACACATGGTCTTAAAGATACATCTTTCCTTAACAGGTAACCAGTGGAGCTCTTTTAAGGTACCTGATGCAGAATCAAATCATGATTTATTCGAGGCTAATTTAGTGGTCATCACTTGTATCCTCTAGAGTCTTTTAAGCAGGTAGTCTGGAGCTTCTAGCAGAAGAGAGTTACACTAATTTATTCTGCCTAATACTGTAGAATGCACTACCGGTTTTCTAGCTGGCTGTGTAAGTGGAGGGACAATTTTACCCGGATTTCTCGTAAGCCCATGGCAGGCAGCTACAGTTTTATTGACATGAGCTTCCATTGAGAGCTTCTCATCAATATCAATTTCTAGATTTCTAAGTGACTGGGCTGTTATTAAGTTTGTGTCATTTTTCCTTAATGTATCCGACCAGGGATCCATTGCGATCTTCCTCAAACTTTGACTTTGACCAGATGTCCCAAGTTAGCATTATTGTTTTTTAAACACTAGAACGTCTTTATTCTTTAAAATGCATATCTCTGGCTTCCTACATTGAATTTTTGTTATGTTGGTGTCTATTTGTTCACAAAAATATAACCTAAGGGTTGAACAAGGGAATAATTTATTGAGACCTTGACTGAACCATTTACTCTGTTTGTGGCTATATTGCTAGTGATAGGTCCCTACTAATCACTACTATAAAAACACTTTCCAACTCTTGCTACAGAATATCCTTCATACAGACTGTGTTTAGGCTTCAATGTTTACTCATGTTATTCTGCCTACACATATCTGCCTTTCCTTTCTTTTTTAGGGGCATATTATCAAGGACGGCGTTAAAATTATCGCCAATTTAGCGGCAGAAAACTGCCGCCACAGAGGCGATAATGAGCTTGATAATATGCCCTGGAGAGTTCCAAAAGAAGTCCATGTTAACACCAGAACATGGACTTCTATTGGAATTCTCAAGGGTATATTATCATGTCTATTATCGCTGCTGTAGTGGCAGTTTTCTGCCGCTAAACCGGCGATAATTTTTAACGCCGTCCTTGATAATATGCCCCTTAGTGTTTTCTTTCATTTTGTTTAACTGCACATGCTGTTTTATTAGATTTTTTTAAAGATAAACCTGACTGCTTGTTTGTTAAGCTACAAAGAGTTGAGCTAGGATTAATTTATAGAGAATTCACTCGACGTGTTAATGAATGTGGTATTATTGCTAGCTGATGGTGAATACTCCCTCCTACTATGAATCCACTTTCCTACATCAGGAGTTCCAGTTCTCCTCCTCATCATGTTTCTAACTAACACTGAATTTGTTTAAAAGCAAGTACAGCATTGTCACAGCAGTGAATATTGATTACTCTGATGCTCTTGCTTTGTTTGCATAGAGAAGTCTTGAGAGAGGCCAGTTATTTCCTAGTGCCATCCATACATGTAACGAGATTGTCGCTATATATTACAGGAAAGAATGAATGTGGTCCAGCACAATTTTGGCTACACCTGTTACAATTTCATAACATGAATGTGCACTTAGCACATGTTTCTCATGCTAAATAACAATAAGCGTTGCACTTTTCATCATTATTAGTGCATTTATTGTAGGACTAGTGAATTTACTCAAACTGTGCTTAGCTTCATCAAATGATATATTAATAAACCATCCTTACTTAGTAGAGATGTACTCACTATAAGATGAAATCGACTTACATAATGTGTGCCTTCGTACATTAAGTGGCATTTACTGCTTAGATAATTGAATAGAAACCATCCTCACCTTTGTAGAATGTGATTTACTCTAGAAACAACAAAAATCTATGTAATACATCCACTAATGTTATACGTATATTTCATTTAAATGTAGTTCTTAGACATACTTGCACATCAGGGTTAAATGATTTTACTGTATGCCGTATGTAATATGAACCTAACGTACAAGCATTATACAATTAATTGTGTTTGAATGTGCACATGCATATTAAATGTGCACTCTTGCTTTAACATGTTAAGTTGATATTTTAGGCCTCCATTTCCATGCTGCATAAAATGCTGTTTTTCATTTTCTGCTAACATGACTTTCCTTGCGGGTGTTCACACACATTGTTAGTTTGAAAAGAGATACATTATTGTACTAGTGATAGTGAATGAGTGAGAGCCTGAGAAGAAGACCTTGATGAAAGAACATGGAGAGGCAGAAAATTAACTGAAAGGTCTATTTAGCAATGTTACCACCTACCCTTAGTGTGAGAAGACAATCTCATTCCCATACAATACGAGCATGAAATAAGACAATGGACCCCTTATAATGCAAACAGAGGAGTGTTAACTGAACAATTTTAGTGTGAATAATTGGAGTGTACACTGTCTAAGGTTACTGCATTTTTCCATGTACTTTGATAGGTTTAGACTTTTATGCTTTATTTGATTCTTTCCTGAGTGTGGCTTAGTCTAACTCTTACTTTCCTGACCCAAGAAGACCCTTGACCGATCTTCTGCAATGCTGACACCTTCCTGCTCAATTTCCTGCCCGTTCTGTTTTGTTTTATGTAATTTCTGGATTTTTGAGATCCTTTAGGCACTAGAACCATCCTCCTAGCTTGGACTTTAGTTTAGGCAATTTATACTGATGTATAGACGAGAAAATCTAAGACACTTCTCTGAGTATCGGATACTTTTATTAATCTTTTGTATCGCTGTGACTGAACTCCTTGTTTGCCTGACTCTGGTCCTCCTAAACTTTTTTAGGAGGTTAGTCTTTCCTGTGGTTATACTGTATCTTTATAATATGGTGCTAAGAGTTGTGTATGTTAACTTGATTGCTAATTTGTAATATATCTTCTTAACCATAGCTGCTGATTACTGGTCCTTATTGTGTAGCCAACTGGGTTACACTGTTAATTGAAATCGATTGATAGAATGTTAACTCTCCTCACCCCTCAGTTGGCAAAAAAGGTCAGTCAGAGAGCCAATGGTAAGAAAGTGGGCCCAAGAGCTGGATTTCCTCTGTATTTAATTCAAATGCCTTACAGTAGTTCCATTGGACACATTAAAAGAGTAGGAAAATAATCTGGTTAACCAATTATGAGGCCACATTTTATATTGTTTTATTGCTGAATTAATAATGTATGCAGACCAAGATATGAATTCTCTTCACAGTTTTTCACACACGTTTTGGCACTTATATGCATAATACATTTCCATTCATTTATTATTCTAGACATGTACTTGCAGAAGACACAGATTCTTTAGGTGGCTTGGCTTCCCTCTTGCCATCTAGTATTTATACAGTATAATCCCAGGAGTGACTTATTTGAACATAATTACTAATTTGTAATAAACACTTTGAATTTGGCTACTGATTCTTGGTCCTCATTGAGTAGCCAAATTGGTTGCACTGTTAATTGAAATTGAACATTGATCGGATAAGAAATGCAAACTCTCTTTCCCCTCAGTGAGACTTATGAAGATCCATTGGAGGATCAAGATAGAAAGTAAGTAATTTAGTAATCCAGTAACGGAGGGAACCTAAACTCTCCCACCGTGGGCCCAGATACGGTGGATCACTAGTGATATAGGAAATAACGCCTAGTGCTGTACTACATAATAATAGAAACTGTGGTTCAGTGTGCCCCTATTTGTGTCCTGCTAATGAGTGGGTCAGAACAATTTGCTGCAAGTGGTGATGGAAACCCTTGCATATCGTTTATTTACTCTTTACTAAACAACCCTCAGTGATATGAGGCTGTTCATTCACAAGCAAACCCACCACAACCTTCAGCATTCTTTTTCTGCCTCATTCATAATACACAAGTGCTAACAGCAGCATGGACTATTTTACGTTCTGTGAAAATGTTTGCACAGGGCTGTTGCTACAACATCTGAAATCCATGTCGTTCAGCTTGTCATGCATATAACAACAGTACCAAGTCATACAATTTATATTTTTGCTGAACTGCTACTCTTCCTATGACTCTACTACTGAAATATTCATTGTTTTGAATAAACGACAGGCAAAAATCATGTTGTAAAACTTGTAAAATGCATAAGACACGCTGTGGAAATGAAAATAAGAAAACCTGTGCTTAAATGGTATTTTTTTCAACTCCAAATTGAAGGAGTCAGACTTCAGCTAAGATAGCCTTTGAAGAATTGTTGCTGTGCAAAACATAAAGTTGATTCTTGACAGCAGCACATTTTGGACTTCAGGTATATTGGGGAAGAATAAATGGTCACTCCAGCATGAGAATGTTATCTGTTCCTAAATCTCTTTAGTGGTCATATATAAACAAAGGGAGTGTAATCCGGTCCATGCTAAACAGAATTTGGTGAGAACTCGCTTATGTTTTTTTTTACATGAAGGGCATAGGAAAATGCACAAGGAGCTGAAAGTCCGATGTACAAAGTCAATAACCATGAATATTGTTTATTCAGTCATCAGCAGCATACATAGGTATGATCAATTGATTGATAATATAATAAAAAGCAATAACATCAAAGTTAAAATAAAATAGATATAAATGTAAATGTTGCCATATAACTTCTCTTCAGTTTTGGGAAGTTAAAAAGAAGCACGCTTATCCACATACAAACATCCCGTTTTTGAGATTGCATCTCCAGGCTTATCTGACGTTACTAGTCAGATACGATTTTTTTTTTTTCAAAAAAGAGTCTTGCTTTTATTGGAGATCTCAAGATAGGTCAGGTTATCAGATTCACGCTCTACTGTGAATTTCACACATCTCCTCTCAAACAGCATGTTCAATGATTATTTCTACACATGATAAAAGCGATGGGTTCCTTTAGAGGGAAGTACGTTTGAAAAGGGCGCAGTACTTATTTTCTTAGATTCAAGTAGTCAGAATAGAATATTATTTACTTTCCTGCGTTTCAAAGGAAAACGTAAACTGGCGATTTAGCTACGCAGTAACCACTGCATCTTAGAAAAGGTATTCAAAATAGAAAAAATAAGCACAATTCTTGTGTTTTCAATATGTATGATAGACTTGATTTGTAGTTTTGACCAATGCATTTAAAATTGTTTCGCACATATTGTTTCAATAACACTGTAATTCATTTTCTGCCAGTGTCACACTAAGGTTTCTGCCACAACAGTACAACTTTGAATCTTAGTGCCAAAATAAACCACCATTTGTAAAGAATGCCAATGGCCATACAACCATACTTTCATTGCAAAATGTACTTGAAATGTTCCACTTTTACTTAATCAAGAGAAAGAGAGTGTTGCTCGCTTTATAATGGAAAACAGCATGGGACTCTAGTTTGAAACGCAATTCTTTTTTGGATCGTTAGACTAAAATGACAATCCTAATTTTTATGTGCCATAAATACTAAGGGGCAGATTTACAAGCCCCTTGCGCCTCTTTGCGCCGCCATTGCATCACTTTTTATGACTCAACGGCGGCGCAAACAATGCGCCCTATTTACAATTTGACGTATCTAGGAAGATGCGTCACGTTGTAAAGCCCTGCGTCACATTATACCTGCGTCAGGTATAATGTATGCAGGGGGGCGTTCCTACGCAGGAAAGCCTCGTAAAAGTGACGCAGTGAAATCTACAAGATTTCACTGCGTCACTTTTAGGACGCCACTGCGTCAAAACCTTACGCCTGCTTGAAGCAGGCGTAAGGAGTGACGCAGCTCAATGAGGGTCGGCCTTCCCCTGCATTGCTGGAGTTGCGTCGTGCTTGCGACATGACTCCAGCAATGCGTGACTTTTGCCCCAACAGATGCGTCAGAATTTCTGACGCATCTGTCAATCCTTCCGCCATGGTGCGCCGTATTGTAAATACGGCGCATCCATGGTGGCGCAAGCAATTTTTAAGACATCACAAGGAAAGTGACGCATCTCTATAGATGCGTCACTTTCTTGTAAATCTGCCCCTAACTGTGGAGAGCTGGAGTCTAAAATCTTTGTCATGACTTCATTTTTATTTTATCCCAAAGAAGGTGTTTGATGGCTTGTGCAACCGATTGATGTTTAGGGATTCCCATGGAGCTGATGGTTGCCGGTGGGGGCCATGGAACTGATATCCGGGACCAATACTTAATTTTCCTCACAAGACATTTCCGGAGAGCATGAGAGGGAAAACTCAAAAGGTAAACAAAGGAGAGAGACAAGAAAAGTCACTAGAGGTGAAAGCAGAAACTTGAAAGTGTGTTCTTAAGGGGTAGGAAGGGTTGGGTAGGGGATTCAAGAAGCATGAGGTAGATGTACGATTGCACATCCTTGGTGTTTAGTGCTGTGACATTTAATAGCGCTGGTCGAGCTCAGATTTGAGCACAGCCACTAATTGTTCATCACTTCCCATAGTGCCCTCTTTTAAAGTCTTTCATGTGAGGGGTGAAGATCCATTCTGTGGCCTGCATGCATCATTTTACTTTTATGCCACTTTCGCAGTTTCTGGAGTTTTTTTTACAAGTAGCTAATATACCTCACAAATCAGTCATAAAATAGGGGATTTACACAAAAATGCACTTATCCATGGTACATTTTTGTTAGTTTGGTAGAATGGCAATCATATTTAGATATCAATTTACTGAATACAAAGTTCCACCACAATAGTCCATTAACTTACTAAAAAGTATATTGTTTATGACAGTATTTTGAATTTTACATGTGTGTTTGTGTCTGGGTTTATGTGTGCATTTGCCCCTGTGCTAGGATCTATTTTTATTTTTTTATCCTTAGCTATGTGTGGTATTTGGGTATGTAAGAATCAAAAATATTTTAAATATCAATTTTTTGCTCTTCAAATAAATATTAGCTCATCTACATTTCACACAAGATATTTTGGTCATTGCATATGTTAGACATGTTAGCCTTAGAATGGTCTTCCCCCAAACTTTTTGCCCTCACCCTCCCATTTTTCTGAGTTCATTTTCACTGATGTTAACTCTGTGCACTTTACCTCTGCTGAACAGTCCTAAAGTGCTTGTGCTCACTCCCTAAAGCATGCAAAAATTGGCTTCCAACTGATTGCCATATTTAATTTATATACTTAAAAGTCCCTAGCAAAGTGGTATACTATATACCCAGGGCCTATACATTAAATTTTACTAGTGTGCCTGTGTTGGACTTGGCCCTTTTGCCGGAATTTTTTCGCTTGGATGGGAAACTCCATGTTAAATAAATGCGAAGATTGAATGCTGTGCGATGGTGTACGCAGACTGAGTTTCCCCATTTTAAAACATGTAACTTTTAAAATGGATGCCATAGCTGTGTGGTTGTGCCGTCTGACTGAGCTGGGTTAACAGTCTAGTGGTTATTTCCCAGCAACCCCAGCTATTGGAGGGAAGCCTGGCACCCAGGGTGCTCTACCCCTCCCCCTAGGCCAGTTAGAACCAGTTTCCCCAGACGCTTCTAGAAGCTTCTGGCACTGTCTGGTAGGTGGGGTGAGGGGCGTATAAAGGGCGGAGCTGGGCTGCCATGTGTTCAGTCAGAGCGTGGACCTGAGAGAGAGGGGACCTGCTGCCAGGGGTTACCGCCACATGGGCCTGTGTGCTGGGCCCTGAGCTTACCTACACCCCTCTACTGTCCACAGGGCGAGGGAAAGCTACAGTTGGGGCGACGCAGACCTGGGGGAACCTACGCAGGAGTTTTAGGCGGTAGGGCCTAGTCAGGGACCTATGCCACTGGAAGTGACAGGGCTTAGGTGCTGCCTTTTAAGTTGAGCGAGGGATCCTGAACTAGCCCACTGATTTGGCCCAGCGGGAGGGGAACCCAGGGACAACCTACCAAGCCTGACTAAGAACTCTCTTCAGTCACCAACTCAACCTACTCCTCCCATCAAGAAACTAGCTACCAAGGGCGCAGAAACCAACAAGCGCTAAATAAAATCTACTAAACCTACCACAGGACTGCTGGGGGATCGACCAGGTACCAGCGCTGTGCCATTCCTGCGCTCCCTGACTTTGGCTGGACACCCCCCCTTAGCTTGTCCTGCCACTGGCGTGTGGCCTGCCACCTTTCAGCCTGCCTTCTCCGAGCTGGGGTGTCTCTGGGGGAGAAAGGGGGCGCTGGGGATGCCGGAAAGGAACTGCTCACTGCTGCGGCCCTGGGACGTGTAGCCTGTCCCCTGCCATCCTCGGGGCCCGCGGGGAAGACCGGGGCCCCGCCGTTGCCGTCGCAGCCTCAGCAATGCGGCCATCCGTGAGGAGAGGGCCGCCGGAATTGGAGGTAGGCCTCGCCGGGCCTTGAAGCCGCGCACTGGGGACACGTGACGGGGGTGGACTGCCAAACGCCGCCCCCGCCGTCTGTGGAGTGGTTGTGGAGGCCGCGCCCCCTCATGCCGCGCTGGGTTTGGCGGCTGCGGGCGCGCCTCCCCTGCAGAAGGCCCCGCTGGTTCTCGAGCCCCGGAGTCTCTGCCGTGAGGTCCCCTCTGGTCCCGGACAGCGCCGGGAAGCGGGTCGGCTGGCAGGAGGCTCGGGAGAAGGAGGGAGCCCCTCCCGACTGTGGAACCGGCGCAAGGGCCTAGCGGAGGCCGAAGGTCAAGGTAGCCCCCCCGGGGAGGAGGGCGGGAGGCCCGCGTGAGGCCCGGAGCTCGCCCCTTCCCCAGGGTGATCCACCGTCGGGTCGTTTGGCCCCATATCGCCCTGAACAGGGCCCACCACCGGTCGATGGCTGCCATAACTCTTCAGGCGTATTTTGAGGAAGAAGGGGAGACTCTGCCCCCACCCGGCAGACGGCCTCATGCCGACGCAACTGTCGCACACCTGACTTCAGATGAGGAGTGATGCCATAACTCAATGCCCTGGGTAATGCTCTGACTTCAGACTAGGGGTAATGCCATAACTCAATGCCCTGGTTAATGCTCTGTCTTCAGAACAGGGGTACTGCCATAATTCAACGCTGCGGGTAATGCTAAGCCAAATGCAATGTTTAACGTTCCCATGAAATGCAATGTCTAGCACTCTAATGAAATGCCCCGTTTAGCGCTTCAAGAAAATACAATGTTTAACGTTCCAATGAAATGCAATGTCTAGCACTCTAATGAAATGCCCCGTTTAGCGCTTCAAGAAAATGCAATGTTTAACGTTCCAATGAAATGCAATGTTTAGCGCTGTAATGAAAGGCCAGGTGTAATGCTCGAATGAATGGCCAGGTGCCGCACTGTGCGTACATGCCGTGTTTGACGCTCACAGGAAACACCAGGTGCAACGTTTTGATTCTATGCCATGTCTGACGTTTTAATGAACTGCCAAATCTATTCTGGATGAAATGCTTCGATCCTAATGTTGGTCTAGATAAAGCTGATTGGTTTCATTCAACCTACTGGTGTGGTGTCAATTATTGCGTGCGTTTCCTGTCTCAGTGGATGTGTGTGCTGTATGGTCACTTTACATGTAAGCCTTTGGGTGCCTACCTGCTCGCGCCACGCTACCCCCAGAGGGCCTGGTGACCCCCGGTCCTACATTGGTGGCAGCGGTGGGATAAGGACCTGTGACTATACAGCACCCTCCAGTGAGACCGTGGGCGCCGCAATTGGACGCCTATTGTGTATTGTATTTCAGCATAAATTGACCCCCACTGTCTAGACTGAGTGTGTGGAGTCCTGGTTAGCCCAGTACTGTTACCTACATCCTAGTATTTTTTTTCCCTTGATGTCTGGGTCCCCACCTGTCACAACGGAGTTCCAGTTAGCCAACCTTGAAGGGTATACAGTAAGGCAGCTGAGAGAATTCGGGCAGGAGATGGGGGTGCCTGGGGTGCGGAGAGCCAAAGGAGAGGAACTTCGTGCAGCCTTGAGGGCATGGGTAGAGGCCCACCCAGAGGGGAGAGGGAATGGGGGACAGGAGGGGCAGGGTGCACCTCAGGAGGCGAGCGCGCAGGAGGAGCTAGACCTACTGCAGGTGGATGTTTCTGAAACGTTGCCGCCAGGGAGACGTTCCGGGGCAAGCAGTAGTGCAGGGTCTAGGAGGAGTGCGTCACCAGTAGAGTATGAGGACAGGAGGGAGGAGAGGCAGTTGAGTGGGAGCTTGCCAAGCTGGACCATGAAAGGGAAAGAGAAAGGGAAGGTAGAAGATTTGCGATGGAGGAAAAGAAGCTGGTGCACGAGCTTCAGCTTAAGGAGTTGGACCTGCGAGCACTCCAGTTAGGTGCATCAGGAAATACTAATGGTGGCAGCGAGAGTGGATCCAATGTAGGGTGTCCCACTCCCAGAGCCCGGGAGACGGTACCTGATTCCCAGGAGGAGGGGGACAGGGTAGAGTTCAGGGGCAGGGGAAAACTGTCCCACCAGTCCTGGGGGAGTTTGCAGAGGTGTGTTGGATTGCATTGGAGGATTGGGTGGTGAGGAGTGCAGTGAATGATTGGGAAGGGCTGTGCCAGGTCGTCATCAAGGAGCACATGCTCAGGAATTGTTTCCCAAGGTTGCGTCACCACCTGTTACAGTGCGGGTTCTCCGACCCGAGGGAGCTTGCATGGGAGGCAGACCTCTGGGTGAGTGCCAGGGTATCTGAGGAGGCATTGGGGAGTGATCCTGAAGGGGGTGGTGCAGGGATCTTCCAACCCAGTGAGGTGGGTGAGGTGGCGAATAGCCCAGCTAGGTCCCAGGGAAGTGAGAGGGTTGTAGGGCCTCACGTCCCATCTACAGGAAGGAGTGAGACGGGGAGGTGTCCAGAGGTGCCCCAACCGCAGTCTCAGGGCCTGGAGAGTTCCAGAAGGGAGCCCCAGGTTAGGAGCCTAGGCTGTCCTGATTTGCCGTCCAGTGAAGGGGAGCCCCTAGTGTCAGGAGAACCAGGGGCATCTGTAATCAGAGCTCCTGAGGTTCTGGGGTCGGCCCAGTCGCAGGGTTTAGATCCTGGGCTGGGATGCCAGGTTCAGGGGCTGCCTGACCTGGCAGGTGGGGCAACTGTTAGCAGTGCCCCCCCGGAATTGACTTCCAGGGGTACTTCTCCAGGTGGGAGGGTGCGGAACTTTGGAAGGGGGTGCGGAGGGAGGAAGGTCTCGCCTTTGGCACCGGCTCAGCCACAGGGCTTCGATCCTGGGTTGGGAGGCCAGGGACAGGTACTGCCTGACCTGGCGGGTGGGGCATCTGTTAGCAGTGCCCCCAGAAGTGTCTTCCAGGGGTACTACTCCCATTGGGAGGGTGCAGAGCTCTGGGAGGGGGTGCAGGGGGAGGGAGGACTCGCCCCTGGCACCGGTGCAGCCTAAGGGTTTAGACCCTAGGTTGGGAAACCCGTTGAAGGGTCAAGGCCCTGGACTGGGGAGAGAGTGGTGGTCTGAGGGTGCCTCACATAGGGTGAGGAACCCCAGAAGGAGAAGTAGGGGAGGAGAGCCTCGCCCCTGATGGCTGGTCAGCCTGAGGGTGCGGACCCCAGGTGGGAGGACCAGTGGCAGTTTGGTTCTACAGGTCCCCCCTACAACTATTTAAAGTAAAACTCAGGGATTATTCGAATTGCTGGAGGTATGGTCAGGAGGGGACTGCTTTTCTCCATATTGCCTGGGAATGCCCAGTGGTCTCTGAATACTGGGAGGGGGTCACTAGCACCATACAAGCAGTTACTGGTCAACCCATAGACGGTTCTTCCCTATTGATGCTTCTAGGGTATGTAGTGCAGATTTGCACAGAATACCGTCGCTTAACCGCTATGATGCCGGTTCTTGCAAGGCGTCGCCTTGCAATACATTGGGGAGCTGCAAGGGGCCCGAGAGTTAAGGACTGAATACACAATATTGCCTATTGCCAAGAGCAATTGACACTCTACTGGGATTTAATGCCCATGGCGTCCAGACCCAAAGATATCTGGTAGCCCTTTACAATATGGCTTCAAGCAAGTGGCAAAACACCAGGCCCTACTGAAACCCCTCACACATCTGAAGAACCAATCACTGTCCAGACGTTAGATTAATCATGTGTTTCGCTATATACAGTGTTTCTGAGATATCTGGTATTGTATATGTGCTCTTGATTAAGTAGCATATGTCTGCAAACTGTCTATTATAAGATGGCCTCTGTTTTTTTCTTGGATAGTATTTTCACTTTTTAATTGCACAAACTGTTGACTCTTTCCTCTCAGAACCCCCACCCGAATATCTGTATGGTTGTCCAAAGCTATATTATTTGTGAACTGTGCAAACCATGCTACTGACTGTAATCCTTGTTCATTTGTTGGCTTCTTTTGTAATTCACTGCTGTCTCAATAAAAGCATAAATAAAAAATAAAAGTGTTGAACACATTATTGGGATGTGTGGCTTGGTAGAAGAACAATAATGAAAGTGATACTGTGAACACAAATGGGGTATGGAGCCGCATTAGGAACAGTTTTGTCTGGGTTTCTTTGGCCAGTTGGTACAATATATGACTAGAAGTGGCAAAAGACAGGTGATGATTATAACCTGATGCTACGAACAGGATCAACAAGGACCCACATTTCGAGCAAGAGTCTGAATTAGATGTATATGCTGGGTAAGGTCATTCGATATAATGATGAAGGGTAATAGTAAATAAGAGCCATAAGTTACTGATTATAAGTAGAAAAACAGTGCAGGGAGAAAGAAGGAGTTTTTATACAGGATCATTAGTAAACATAGATGCAGTGCATCACTGCGGTGATGTCATGATAATTTTGGCCACCTGAGGTCATGGGTACCAAGTAGAATAGTCAATGATCGGTTAAGTTGACTTGTTTCGGCCCTGAGAGTAAGGATGAGAGGTATACGAAGGATTGCTCATATACAAAGTGAATGAATGTTAAAGACAGGTTGATATAACCAGATTACATTAAGTGTAGAGAAATATGTTTCCTTTATGATCTATACTGCGGTAAATGTAAAATTGTATTCAGACCGTGCACACATGGTATTCAACATAAAATCATTGGGGTGGCGCTTTGTCACAGATAGGATTAGTTGAACAGGAAGGCACGCGATTCGTCAGACAACTGTTTGTGTTACGCCCAAGGTCAGGCAGTAGGCGGCACCCCAGGCTGGTAAGAATGAGCAGGATAATAATAATAATCCACATTTGTAAAGCGCGAACAATCCCCCGTAAGGGTCTCTAGGCGCTGGGGGCCGTTGGGAAGATTAAGCAAGCTATTGCCCAGATTCACATGGTGCTGGGCTAATCTGCTGCCGGCGCCGGTGATCCCCAGATTCCGGAGTCAGTCACCCTAGCCGCGGCTGGAGACGGGTGGACCAGAAGGGAAACCATGTATTGAAATCAGTATGAATGCGGATTGGTTGAAATAGAAAAGGAATTAGTCAAATGGAACCTAAGCTGAATTCAGGGAAACATGTGACTAACAGATTTTGAACTGCGGAGTTATAAAGTTATGGATTGTGTGAAGTTGAGCGGACCAAAAAGGAAATTTGCTTGAAACTTCCAGTGAACATTGATTGGAGGAATCAGCGCATGGATGAGCTGGATAGAAATGAATGCTGATTTAGGGAATCAGAAGATGAATTAGTCAAATGGAAACTAAGCTGAATTCAGCAGGAAATATGAGAGTGACAGATTTCAACTGCTGAGTTACAATGTTATGGATTGGGTGGAAGATGAGCAGACTGAAATGGGAACTCACTTGAAACTTTGACTGAACACATGGTTAAATTAGGGTATAAATGAGCGGGTTAGAAACGAGTTTGAATACGAAGGAATCTGAAGGAATGATGGTATTGGGGACGTGCTAAAATGAAACGCGGGTCTCAAACTTGAGTGCACAGGTTTTTGAGCGAGGGCTCACAGAGATAGAGAGCAGAGATGGTGGAGAATGGTCATGGGAGGGTGTAGAAACAGACAGTTATTCAGTATAGTGCTTCTAACTTGGGGTCTATTAACAGGAAGTGAATTGTGGACACCCCTGTGATTGGTGTAATGGAGGTTATTGAGATACAGTGGGATAATGGGGCCCAGTGAGAATATGGAAGTGGTGTATTGGTGGTAATGTGTCTTCATGGTTGTCTAGCGTAATAGACTTGAATAACTTCGCATATATTGGAACAACTTGGTGTTTTCTCTCATATTTTAGAAAACTTTCAAATTAAACAAAGAGTGATATTAGAAGAACGATGGGCACACACCATGAAATTGAAAGTCATATGAGTGTCATGAGACAAGAAGGTAATTTAATATTATCTCCATGTATGTTGTTGAATTGTTGTAATGAAGTCATTATGCTAGTCAAAAGTGGGGCAAAAGGCACTATGCCTTGGAATCAGCAAGTGTATTGCTTAAATCTTGTGGAACAGTATGTCTATTTTTATTAGATTGGACATAGGCAGGGAGTCTGACTAAGTATATTGTCTGCAATCTATTCAAACTTCATGTTACATTAAGATGTGAACATACATATGTAAGAGTGATTATAGACTAGTTTGTTTCCAATTTGCAGCCCTGATGAGGTCTGCATAGGATGAAACACGTTGGCTGGATTGATTGGATTATGTACCTGTATTTTGATAAATTAGATTGAACAATACATTTGGAATTGATCTTTCAATAAACAAGACTCCCGTGGAATTTTCCTGGCTGGATACATAGAGAATGGACAATATATGAGCATACTGCTCGGAATTTCGATATTATTTAAAGATTGATGAATCACACGCTCCTTTTGTATATATTATACTTATTGTTGGTGGCCCAGTGGTGGGGGGAACACAAAATGTAGAGCGTGATCTGAACTTTGGAAATATGTATCCCAGAACATACACCTATGCGCACTTAGTTTGCTACTCTCACCGCTGGTTTTTGTGCATAATTGATTGTTTATTTTTCTAAACTGGTGTGGTGCCTATTTGTAGTGTTGTCACTGTGTTATTGTGTGGTGTTTTTTTTGTACAAATGCCTTACATATTGCCTCTGGGATAAGCCTGACTGCTCTGCCAAGGTTTGAGTAGGGGTTATTGTGGGTGTGTAGTTCCCTTACCCTGACCAGAATGGTGGGTTCTGCCTGGATTAGGTGCATATCCTAGCCAACCAGAAACCCCATTTCTAACACTCATACACCCTCTCACAGACCCTGTCAGAGACTCACACACCCACTAACAGACCCAGGTAGACACTCACGATGCCCAGTCACAGATCCACTCAGACACTCTCACATCCACTCACAGTCCCACTTAGACACTGTTATGCCCACTCACAGACCCATTCAGACACTAATGCACAGAGCCACTTATATAGTTGTGAATTAATTTTAAATGTGCTGGAGTGTATTGAATGCCTGCTTTTGGTTTGTGTATTCACAACATATTAAAAAAAAAAAATAAACAAAGAAAAAAGGGATTTAAGAAAGAAAATGGACCAGTGTTTGGGAAATAGGGTGCCTCTGGGAATAGCCTTTGTGTTTATTGTGTGTAGATGATAACTACACATAAAACAGGATGCAGTGTTTCAAGTTGTTGGGGAACCCCCTGTGGCCTTTCTCTGTGAAGTGAACTCCATCACCTCGTATTGATACCATCCAAGTGTTTATTTTCTAATATAGTAGTATTTTAGAAAGTAAAATGTAGATGCAAATTAATAGCTGTACAATGTTAAATACATTAATGAACTCCCATATAGATCTGAAAATCTGTCATGAAATTACACAGAGGGTCCCGCTGAGCATCTCGTCGGATTCCCAAACCCGCCCACTAACACATTGGGCTTCTTTATAGGTGACTAAGAAAGGGTTGAAAAGATCTGACCACTCAGAAGTGGATTAACAACAAATTAGGAAAGGAAGATTATAATTTGATATGTACATGAGTAATACTGAAAGAACTTCTAACTTTTGAACACAAATAGATAAAATATGCAATAGTGATTCATTTTGAAAACCGCATATCCTTTATATCTAATGGTGGTAATGAACCAGTTATAATATTAAAACAGTGATTTGTAACAATTGTTTGTCTAGACTAGTTCAGTAACTGCCCTCAACGATACTTGTGCAGACATAGATTTCACTCTGCTCTTGCACTTAATATCCTGCAAGTGTGCCACGGGTGCAACAGAACCTGTAAATAAAGTTGCTACCTCTGTTTGGGCTGACTTCTTTGCCAACATATACTTAGATGCTTCCCCAAGAATTCCCACTGGTATCACTCTGGCGTTACTTTCCCATCCTTTCCACCCCTTTAT
Organism: Triturus cristatus; assembly: GCF_964204655.1. Taxonomy (NCBI): domain Eukaryota; kingdom Metazoa; phylum Chordata; class Amphibia; order Caudata; family Salamandridae; genus Triturus; species Triturus cristatus. The sequence goes on from NC_140580.1 coordinate 417,942,860, forward strand.
TTGACACCTCGGAAGTAGTCCAAAACCTTTGAATTGATGCAAGGGGAAGGGCTGCAGGGTTGGATAGTGTGCCGGCCGATGTCTTTCTATCTGACATGGAGGTTTGGCCCTGCTATATTCTTTTTTTTTTAACTCTTTTTATTGAAAATTGGTAGCAAGCAATTATTGTCAATAACACATTGTTACAGCACATGTGCATGAATACAGTTCCATCACATTGCAGGGTACACTTCAAATATAATAGATATAAACTTATCGGAAGCCGGTATCGTATGTCCCATCTCTCATTGTTCCCCATGTAAGGGCGAATCCTCAAACGGCAAACATATCATACCCCCGTTTTTATTCCACGACCCACAGATCCTGGTCCATTTCTGAGGACATCCTCTCCCTTCATCAATCCCTCTTTCACCTGCATGCACCAATCCATATTTTCTTCCCACTCTCGAAATTTAGGTCCAGTTGTCCCCCTCCAATTTTTTGCTATATTAGGTCTTGCCACCATACACCCCAGGCCGATCCAGGTTTTTTCCCTGGATGTGAAATCATTATCTTTCCAGATGTTAAGGGGGCACCATCGGGGAGAAACTGTTACTTGTTTGCCACACAAAATCAGCATTTTTCCTGTTATGTTATCCCAATATTTCAGAATAATCTACTAGCTACTAACATACCCACTCGCTCACCCATATAATTTATCATACAGCCACACACTTACCTATACAGCAACTAACACAGCATGTCAGGCACTCACATAGCTACTTGCACATACACTCTGTATCCCATACAGTTGCTTATACATCTACTCTCTCACCCATACAGCCACAGACACACCCACTCATTACCCTTATAGCTACTTACACACATACTTACTCACCCATAAAGTTACTAATACACCCAATCACATGCTCATACAGGTAGAATGCCATGCACTCATTCACCTATACAGTCACTAACACAAGCCCTAATTCAGATGTACAACCACTCATACATCCACTCACTCACCCATATAATCACTAACACTCCCAGTCAGATAGTAACACACCAACTCACTTACCAATACAGCTACTATCACATATACTCACTAACCCATACATATACACACACACACACACATTCACTTGCTCAGATAGATACTAACAGATGTGCTCACTCATCTACCTATACAGGCACTGACATAAGCACTCACTCCCCCACACAACCAAACATACACAAATTCACACACACTCTAATATGTAACCATTTATATACCCAATTACTCACCCAGACAGCTGCTTAGACATCTATTCACTCATCTATACATTCACTTACATAGCCATTGACTCACCTATGCAGGTACTAACACAGCTAGTCAGTCACCTATACAGCTACTGACATACATACTCCGTCACCCATACAGCATTCACTCAGCTGCTCACTCACCCATATAGTCACTCATATACCCCTTCACTCGCCTATATAGATAATCACTCACCCACTCACTCACCCATAGATCGACTCACATATCTACTAACTCACCCATGCAGCCACTCACACAGCTACTCATTCACCCATACACCTTTTCACACATCAACTCGCTTACCCTAATAGCTATTCACACACCCACCTGCTCACTCATGCAGCTAGTAAAACATGCACTTAATCACTTTCCACCCTCTGACACACTCACTCACCTATATAACCACTCACACTCCTTTTCACTCACCCATATACCTACTCACACATCTACTTACTCCTTCCAACAGGTACTAACACATGTATTCATGCACCCAAAACAGTAATTGACAAACCCACTCACTCATTAATATAGCCACTGATGCACATGTATCCACTCATACAAACACAGTGACACACTCCCTGAGTCACCCATACAGACATTCACTCACTCACTCACTCACCCACCTATTCAGTCACTTATACATCTACCCAGTCACCTATACAATCAATAACACACCCACTCACTCTCCCATGTAACCACTGACTGACCTCATTTCTCACTCATACAGCTATAAACACACCCACTAACTCACCCATAGACCCACTCATACACCCAGTCAGTCACCCATACAATCACTAACATGTCCACCAACTCCTCCATGTAATCGCTGACAAAATCACTCACCCATATAAATATTAACATACCCACTCACTCACCATGCAGTCGCTGATACAGCCACTTACTCAGCTATATAGCCACTCACACACCCACTTATTCACCCATATAGCTAATCACACACCCACTCACATACCCATACAACCACTCTCACAGTCAGTCACCCATGCAGCCACATACACATCTAGTCACTTACTCACATACCCACTCACACAGCCACTCAGTCACCTATACAGGCATGTACACATCCAGTCATTCACCCAATCAAACACTCACACACTCATTCATGAACCCATAAAGCCACTCACACACCCATTCAAACACCCATACACCCATTCCCACCCCTCAATCACTCATACAGCCACTCATGCATCCACTTATTCACTCATATAGCCACTCAAGCACCTATTCATGCACCCAAGCTCCCACTCACTCACCAATACAGCCACTTATGCACCAAAACACATACTCATACAAACATTCAATCACTCATTCCCAAACCAATAAACCACTGACACACCCACTGACTCATCCATACACCCACTGACTCAGCCACTTTACACATCCACATATGTATGCATCCATTAACTACTTACACAGAAACATACTCAATCATATTTTTTCTCATACATAGACACACATGATTTGTCTTTTTAAACCAAGAAAGATCCTTTGTTTTTTGTGATTTCAAGAACTTTTTTTGTTTTTTTACATTTTGCTTTTTTCATTTATACAAATAAAATGGAAACTGGAAAAGATTTTCACTCAAACTGAAAACTGGGGATACAAGTGTCATTCAACAACAAAAAATAACACTTATAGACTTCTTATAGGCCACAAGAACTGCAACAACCGATTGCTATCCTACAGTGAGGACTTTTTTGCACTCCAAACAAAATGTCACAATTCTTTGCAGCTCTGGGGACTTCTAAGGTAGATGTTGCTGGACCTCAGATGATAGACGGTCCCCAGGAGCAATAGGTGTTTCAGTTGAGGTAAATTTATCCCCTGCACTTAGTTGCCTCTGGACTCTGGTTAACTCCTTAGTGTGGAACATCTTCAGATGATACAACATACTTGTTGTGCCACATGAATACTTCTTGAACGTTCCCCTGGAGAGGGACTTCTCGCATATTGAGTACTTTCTACCACCCACCCCTTTCTTCTTCCTGGAGGGGATGGTAAAAAACTCTCAAGCAATTGATTGCCACTTTGCAGGAGGTTCCTCCTCCAGAGAACTGTCTTCATCAAGGTGTGTCTGCTGATTTCCACTGTCATCAGATGCTTTTTTATTTGGAAATAATTTCTAAAAAATAACCAAATCAATATTCAAATTGAAAAGTGCAGGTGCTGGAATGTAAACCTCCATTCTCTGCACTGGAAGTCTAAAAAAAAGAAAACAAGGTGGGGACCTCCTTTCTAGAATAATCAAAAGTGTCTTGTCCAATGAAATCCCTTTCTTCCATAGTCATGTTATATTCATGAATACCGACGTCATCGCGAATGAAGACATATTCACGATTAGGGTAAATAGTGATGTAATGTGTAAGGTCATAAGCAATGTATTGCGGGGCATAAGTTATAGTTAGCTCGGGTAACTATGACTGCTGAATTTCAATGGTTTTGTACGAGTAAAATCTGAGCCTAACTACAATTTCCCTCTAACCTCTATTTTTATCAATTAACATATATGTGTGTGTGTGTGCGTGTGTGTGTAGGTGTGCACAAACGTTTGGAGCTCAATGAGCCTTTTTCTGTTACAGTATGCCATTCTGATAAGTTTCTGAATGTAAAATAGTTTAAAGCTCAACACCTATATTGGGAACAACCGCTAGTATTAAATACTCACTGGCAAATGTGGATTGGCAATGCAACTGCACGGAAAGCACTGTGGCATACATTGTTTTGAATTTTCCCTATTGTAACACTGAAGGCATGTTCATGCTTCTTTCCTGTGGCTCAGGTTTTGTTTTCTTTATAACTTTTGATCTTTGAATCAAGTTCCCTTCATTTTGTTATAATTTTCATGCTAGTTTTTGTTTCCATTCAATTAAAATGTTTCACTGATTAAATTATTTTATTTATTAACTGGACAATCATTTGGAAAGTTGCTCCATATGTACACATGTTTGCCTCTCAGTAAGACCTTTCTGCTTATGGCAAGCAAATATGGGTGAGCCAGAGATTGCTCACATAAATCTGTTTGTCTGTAAGTCAGATGATTTGGGCACTCAGTCACAGATCATAACAAAGTTGTACCCTTTCTGTCTCGCCCACAGACTAGCACTCTGACATCCTACATTCAGCCAGTGGATTGCCCTACTATTTTATAAACTATCAGATTAAGACTGGATCATATTTGTCAAGGATGCAGACACATTAACAATTGATTTACAATGGGCATGTATTTATACATAACTTCATTCTTTTTGTGATATTATATATGAAGCCTAAAGAATGATCATGTCTTCTTCAATTGTTGTCGGCAACCCAAAACTCCCAAATTGTTTGAGAATCTGTATTCCAAATGTCTGGAATGTTACCATGATGAGGTGGAATGTACATGGCATTTGTAGTACAATAAAAGTTCCTGTAAAACAGGTAAAACGGTCATCTTATTTCATAACTGTTTCTGTATATTAGACATAAAGTCTTGCATGTAGATGTCTTTCTTTCACTATCAAAGAAACTATTCCTACAACCCTACCAATATCTTCAGAGGTCTTGCTGCTCAAGCCTTTCAGGGGCACCAGAAAGTCACAGGTGCTCATTTTTGCATATTTAGGGGAGGGAAAGCATCTTCATTCAGGCTTGCCAAGGGCATAACTCTGTTTATACACCTCTTGGATCTGCAGGATTTCAACAGTTTTTTTATGAGTTAAAATTATCTACCTTAAAAATACTTATTAAAGCAACCTCAAATTAAAGAAATTGTACATCATACATGTTTTACATCAGGCTGACCCAGTCCCTTCTCTAGGGAATGCTCAGAAGCATAGGCTAACCATGGATTCTTCATATTGCCAGTTTATCTATGGTACTTATTTAATTGCCTCCAGAAGTCAAAATACCAGCACCATGAATATTTTATGGTTGGCTCAGCCCCAGATCAGAAAGTCTTTCAAAAGTATTGGTCTTCCATCAACTCAACATACTCTAAAATGTCTTCCCCAACAGCACCAATACCATCATCTTCAGAAAGATGTTAATCTATCTTGGGTACAGCAGCCATGTGACTGTTTCAGGTAACACAAAGTTATACGTGGTAATATATTTTCCTTTTGTGAATTCCTATGGTAGATTTTATTGTGCTGTCTTCTATCACAACATTGACTGGTTCAGTATACACATTTTTCTCCTTCTAATAACCTAACTCATCACTTTGTCTCCCACTCCTTCTTTTCCTTGCTGAAGATTTTCCAAACTTGCAGCTTATACATGTTCACCACAAATTTCTGGCTGAGACCCAAACGCTACTTGCAGAATCATCATTCACGAAGGAGATGCTAACTGACAGAGGAAGCAGTATATGTTTTAGAAGTATCATGAACTGAAAAATCCCTTAGAAATTAGCAAGTACCTACAAATCACTTTTCATAAACACTGCCAAGGTCTAGATTCTCATTTCATGTATTATAGTGAATAATGTATATATGCTATAGATACAAAGTGAAAGGAACTGTCATGCTTACAAATACATTTCATCTGTATCAAAACACCATAACCACTGATTTTAAAATCTGTAGCAATACCGTAATGCCCATTTAGTCCCCTGGGTTTTTTCACTTATGACTTTCTGATTTCTGGACCTTTAATTATATATTTATTTAATCAATAAAGTGCTTTCACAGAATACACTTAAACCACAAATGGGTAAAAAAAAACATCAATACAATACAAGATTTAAATACAAGATTAAAATAAACAATGACATTTAAATACATCAATGTATAAAAATATCCACTAACAAATCTCATTAATATTGTTAACACATTATAATACAGACAAGGATTTTAAAAATGTCATCAGGCGACAAGAAACATTCCCCATAGGTGAGTTTATAAAAAATATTATTAACACATTATTATACAAGAAAAGATCTGAAAACTTTCATTGGCAATAGCAAATTTTCACTGTGGGGGATTTAACAAAAGGTAACTTGCTTCCTTGGGCATTTCTATAAAATGTTTGGAAATAACTGGTCAAATTAATTTTCTTTAAGGCAATAAAAGTCCCAGACAAAATAATAAAACATGACTTTTAACCTGTTCCATGGCACCACAATACTGCCATCCTCTCATTTTAGATCTATATATTTTCACCAAAAGGTATTTGGCCAAGTCTAAATTTGATGAAGAATCTTTGTACACAGGGAAATAAATTAGGTTTAGGTAGCATTGCATCTCACCGCACATTATGAACATGAAGCTCAAATGCAACGATTTTATCTGTAAACATTGTTGCAAATTATCCTGAAACCCTTTTTCCCAAGCAGACTCAGTTAAACAAAACTTTAAGACACTACTGCTCTCACATGATAGCATCTCCTCACATTTCAAGTCCATCTGCTTCAGGCAAAAGTAGTAAACCTCACCAAATATCGAAACCCCCTTGCTATCACTCAAGACTTCCCTCTATATTAACGTTTTCAATGAATTTTCCGAGCTGCAAAACAATGAAAAGAAATAACAAATAACCTGGGAATATGCTTGACATTTTAGATGAGTTAATCGCAGCTCAAAACAAATCATTTCAATTGACCTAGATGTACTAATACCAAGGTATTGCTTCCACAAAACAGATTCAAAGTGAGTAACTTTATTGAGAGAGGACATTGATCTTGCCTGAATACCATACCATTCTACAGGGGGGTATATTTACTATGTACACCATTAAAAGTAATTGCACTTCTATCTTACCATGTGCATTGATGCCTGTGGACGCTGCTTTAGATAGCTGTATTAAATCTTGTATAACCCATGACCTATTGTTTGAGATAAGTACTCCCATGTAGTAATACTTTTTTACCTCCTCTAATTTGCCCAAGATGAAAAAACATAACAAGGGAGGTTTAATACCTTTAAGACCTAATTTCATAATTTTAATTGTTCACTCATTAACTGAGAGATTATGAGCAAGTGCAAGAGGATTAGGATGTAAAGCTGTTTCTGTGAACCAATTGGGCAAGAGACAATAAAACCAGATCGTCAGCATACAACAGAATTGAGACTTTCTTTGAACCAAATTTAGGGGGATCTGTAACAACTTTGCTTAAAAGAGATGGGAGTGTAAACAAATATAAAGCAAATAGCAAAGGGACCAGTATACAACCCTTTTTCAAATTTTGGTTCACAGGTATTTTAGTGGAGTATTCATTTCAAGTTCCCAAAAGTATTTTTAGCCAATTTTCTGAGTGAAGAGATATCAATGGGCTCAATAACCCTCGCTGTATAGCAAATCTAATAAGTTTAAGCCAAATTGTCGGTCTATCAACGGAATCAAAGACACTACTGAAATCCACATAGGCCACATACATCTCAATTTTCTGAGATTTCACATACTTCTCACTCAGCATATATAAACACACAATATTATCTAAAGTGGAACAGGCCTTACGCAAACCTGACTGGTTGATTTGCAGGAGCTGAACATCATCTACCCAAGAGGTTGAACATTTTAATATACATTTCGCTAAAATCTTCTCCTTGACGTCTAGAAATGCGATCGGACAATAACTTCAGAAGATTATGCTTTCCTTTTTTTATAAAGGGGAATGAAATTACTACCTTATCAAGACTCAGTACTATATTTATTAGATCCCATAATAGGGGGGTTATTTGACATCTTCTGGTCCATCCTGGGCACATTTAACATAGTAAACAGGGGATATTCATTTTGTTTTGTAGCGCTTTTAAAGTGGCATGCAACCAATTTGATTACTTATCACTTGAAACATAATTCCAAACATAAACGCAGTCCGAATGAGTTATTAATTCAAAACTGGATACTATAGTGTTCCACATCTTAACAGCTCTAAGATCAAATGAAACATAAAGCTGAGAGCAAACAATCCATGTGTTGGGGCATATTTACAGATTAGTGATAAAATCTAATCATTCAAGGAGCGCTGCATGACTCTTTGTCAGTTGAAATATTCAATTTCCAAGTGATCAAATTGTCTATTTATCACAACCAAATTTATCTCTACAGCCTAAGTTAACAATTGAAGAGAGCAATCACAACACTTATTATTTGTGAAAGTCCCTATAAGTCATTTAATTTCTTTCCTATATGCTAGAGTATCAATACATATCTATATTCGATTTTAGAAAATCATAAAGGATACAAATTAATACATTTCAAACATTTAAACACACATCTAAATATATGCTTGAATATTGGTTCTCATGTTAGACTCTTTTGAAACAATTAAAGTTGTTTATAGATACTTAGCCACTGAACTTAGCAAGATTAGACAACGAAAGTGCAAAATTGATGGAAGAACCGCAATAGACATTATACAATAGAAATGAATACAAAACGTAATCTGATCCCATCTAGGAACAGTACACTACCATGGCATAGGAAAGTATGGCCAACAATTGTGAGTCTTTCCAACCAAAAGAAGATCTCAGCAAAATGGACAGCCCCACACTTGGGCGGCCTCTGCTGAGGGGTTACTAAATAAGAATTCTTTGTTAACTAGGTTTCTTGCACACAAATAATTAGGGTATCATCATTTGAACATTTACTGAAAGGTGACTCTCTCTACCTGAGTCTCAGTCACAATAATTTCATTGCATTTGAACTGAGCTTGTTTACTGTCCGGATTCCTCTTTTCAGATAAGGCCACTAAGGCAAAGGTAGGGGAGAAGGAACTGGGCTGGTTACACATGAACACTTGTGCATTCGCATGTATATACGTGTGCAGGATGTACATGTGAGACTACTATCATATGAAGCCTGTTAAGTGTGCATGGCTAGCTTGGTGCAGAAGGGACTCTGCGAGGATAGGTGTTCACCAGGAGTAGTCCTTATAGTATTAGTGGCCATTCATAAATAGGTCAGTGGGGTGTACTGGAAAATCAGTAGTGCTCTTACTGTATTATACATAAGCAAAATCTGCTATAAAGCGCAGTTTTGTTCAACTTAGGCTTACACTGTCCAATAGGGTGTCAAACAGTAGAAAACATGCACACCAAGTTTGATTTTGCAGTTCCTATAACACTAAATCAGCATCTTTTGAGACTTCTAAAATAGTCATTTTTCCGGCTCTGTTCATAATCAGATTCCAGCTCTTCGTCCCCTCTACTGGTCCAAGGTAATTATTCTTTTCTCCAGCAGAGGGGGCAGTGGCCTCCCTAACAAAAGGAGCAATTATCAGTGATTGGCTCAGTTCTTGGGAATGAAGGAGTGGAGAGGGAAATCTGCATTTTATTTTTAGATGGTCATACTGCACCTGGGCTGGGACAGCCCAGGCCCACTAAAAGAAAGAGGCAGCTCAGGCATCTGGAACCAACAAAGGAGGGGTTCCCCATTAAAGTTTTGATGGGAAGGGTTCTTCCAGTGATGTCAGCTAGGGGTGGAGATGCGGCTCTCATAAAAGTTATTTTCAGAAAAAAACTTGACAGTGCCATGTTGGATTGTCCCAGAACGTGATGCAGGAGGGTGGGACAGTGGTGGAAGAATAATGTTGAATCCTATAGGGTGCCTGGCATCTAGAACTGTCCAACCCCACTTAAAAAACAGTGCATAAAGGAGAGACATGGGAGAAGACCTTGGGACCATAGGCAACAACAGGTGAAGAATGACCAGCTGGAAAGGGAATCCGCTGTTGACTCAAGCTGAACCTGGGACAACAATGTGTCTCTCCAGGATTGGCCCCTCTACGGCCACTGAGGACCAGCTGGGGAGGACCTGGTCTCCAACGCTCCCTCTGAGTCCCATTCAAGACAGCCAAGATGCTCTGGGGCCTGGGGAGTGCGGGCAAGTGGGTGCTCTGTAGGCTGGCTGTGGAGGGGCTGCACAAGGTGTACCCAACAGCATAACAGGAGCACAAGGAGCCAAGCATAAGAGAAGGCTAGTGCAAGGAGATAGTAAATCTAACTCGCACAGAATGTGCCCCTTTAGAGGACAAAATGCCTGTTGAAAATTACCCTGGTAGCTAGAGTTCACCACCAGGAGCGAAACAAACACAGGATGGAACACATTGGCCCAGTGGGACCAGAGAAATTAATTTGTAAAGATTTGACCTCTTACCCTAGAAACAAGAAATCAAGCACATGGCACACTGCTTTAAGTTCTCAAATTACTACCAGGGTTGACTAGGACCCAGTGTTTGGTACATCTTTATGTATATTTAGTTGGGGAGAGTGGCATGTGTGGGACCATGAGAAGGGCCCAGACTATGTGCTGCTCCTATAATCTGTGCCCTTGTCTGTGACAGATGAGTGCACCAGATGGTAGTAATCCTCCTGCCCGCCGCAGCTGTGGTTGGCTCGAAGAATGTCACCTCCCACACCTGCACAGGGGAGGGTGGATCATGTGGAGAGATGGCTGGGGTAGGGTGGCCTTGGGGCTTCAACTATGGCCTACAATTAATATTGCCACGTGTGAATGTCCTGGGTGGGACCACGACACCCAAATTGGAAAAAAAAACAGAAAGGAACTACCATGGTACAAGGTGGTGCAACAAATAAAAGAGTGGAACATGCCCATCAGAACCTGGGCCATGGATAGTCCCATAATACACTCTGTGGGCATGTAACTCCCTGAATAATTTATTTTGTGCCCTAAGGAGGGGCAGATAAACAACAGGGGATTGATTCATTTAAGGTAAACAGAGGTTGGAATCCAAAAACTAGTAACAAAACATGATACCTCTGTCACCATAAATCAAGGGGTCGATTTCTTAAAGTGGATTTTTATTTTCCACCTTGTACATGTACTATTCATGGACTAAGTTTTATCTTTTTCATCAAGATCTGTTGAGTGCTGTACAACTTTAAATCAAATTACAAAAAACATTTAGAAACGCTTAACAATAAAGACCAAATCGACGATTGGACAATCATGTACAACGACAATATTTACATGGGAAGACAAAGACAGTTCTAAATGATACCTTTTGAATAACGGAATGTGAAGTAATCAACAAGCAAAGGGAGTCCTATACATTTCATGTAAAATACCTGGGACCTATTCTTTTAGTCCTCACAGACTAACAGTATTTTTTGAGTGCCAATAGGAGGAAGCCTCCAGACAGTAGGGAACAGGTTTAGGACACTGCACTTGGGTGTTGGGCAAATGTTTTTTAAGGGACTTGACGTCGATCTTGTTCCTTGGAGTTCTTAGTACGGCTTGCCTCCTCTAGAAACCAACGCGTTTCGACCTTCTATGTGGCACTGGTTGTGGAAGGTCTTCATCAGGGTAAACACATGTTTGTGCAAAGGACTGGGTGTATCGGTTGGGAAGTCCTATAGGAGTCCGGTGGTTGGGTTTCTTGCGACTCCAAGGATGGAAGCTGTTTTGATGCAGCGAAAAGGGGGAAGGGAAGGGGGAAGGGGGGGCCTCCAAGCAATGGAGGTCGGGCACCCCAGTACCAGCTTGTATCGGGGTCAGGAGTTCTCCTTGGTTCCTGCGAATCGGGAGCTTGAGAGCTGTGGAGCAGAGTTTCACTTTCTCGCCAGCGTGGTCGTACAGCATGCAGCTCGGGGGCAGTCAGTCATCCCTCCAGACTGAGGGATGACTGACTGCCCCCGAGCTGCATGCTGTACGACCACGCTGGCGAGAAAGTGAAACTCTGCTCCACAGCTCTCAAGCTCCCGATTCGCAGGAACCAAGGAGAACTCCTGACCCCGATACAAGCTGGTACTGGGGTGCCCGACCTCCATTGCTTGGAGGCCCCCCCCTTCCCCCTTCCCTTCCCCCTTTTCGCTGCATCAAAACAGCTTCCATCCTTGGAGTCGCAAGAAACCCAACCACCGGACTCCTATAGGACTTCCCAACCGATACACCCAGTCCTTTGCACAAACATGTGTTTACCCTGATGAAGACCTTCCACAACCAGTGCCACATAGAAGGTCGAAACGCGTTGGTTTCTAGAGGAGGCAAGCCGTACTAAGAACTCCAAGGAACAAGATCGACGTCAAGTCCCTTAAAAAACATTTGCCCAACACCCAAGTGCAGTGTCCTAAACCTGTTCCCTACTGTCTGGAGGCTTCCTCCTATTGGCACTCAAAAAATACTGTTAGTCTGTGAGGACTAAAAGAATAGGTCCCAGGTATTTTACATGAAATGTATAGGACTCCCTTTGCTTGTTGATTACTTCACATTCCGTTATTCAAAAGGTATCATTTAGAACTGTCTTTGTCTTCCCATGTAAATATTGTCGTTGTACATGATTGTCCAATCGTCGATTTGGTCTTTATTGTTAAGCGTTTCTAAATGTTTTTTGTAATTTGATTTAAAGTTGTACAGCACTCAACAGATCTTGATGAAAAAGATAAAACTTAGTCCATGAATAGTACATGTACAAGGTGGAAAATAAAAATCCACTTTAAGAAATCGACCCCTTGATTTATGGTGACAGAGGTATCATGTTTTGTTACTAAGGAGGGGCAGAGGCACCACTAGCAAATTTTTCAGGTGTTGTGGAGCACTGGAGCGAGTGTAGCAGCCCATGCTAAAGTGATTTTAAGAAAAGGTTTCATGTAATATGGAATTCAGGGCCCCAAGGGAGGCTGACTATGTTTTTAAGCACTCTCTGGGCTGGGGCTTTTTCTCATGGGCTCTGGAGTTAAGGAACTCTTAGTGGTTAGTTCTATGGCTGCATTATATGGCCTGAAGAATGTAAATGAAACATGGAGACACTCTTCTGATTAAATGGAAATGCTTTATATAAAATATTTTGTTCACAATGATTATTGATAAACACTGCAATGCTTACTTATATAATTAATGCATTTGGGAATGGTTATTGATTATGTTGCTTTAAAGATTACATTTTAACATGTGATGATTGTTTCAATATTATGGCACCCTCCCTTATAGATGTCAATGTGATGACTCCTAGACACGGCCAATAGTCCTGACTTTTTAAATGACACCCCATTATTTCATGATGTTACATCTATCTAATTTAGTTGGGGGCATTGTGAATTTGGGGTTCAGTAGTAACTTGGGATGAAATGTGATATGAGGGTGTCACCAAAGGTATTTCTAGCTGCCTGATGTTTACATTTGTAAATGAATGTGTAGTATTTAGTAGTGTGTCTGCAATAAATGCACTTACCCTTTTAAAAAAGAAAAGCACTGACTATAAATTAATTTATAAAGTGTTTTGTTGCAGGCCAGCACATTGTGCTTGCCAGGATACACCCCCTTCCCTGAGAAGGCCTTGGATTGCTCTGCCTTATTACCCTGAGAGAGCCAATTGCTATAAAGGTGTATTTGGTTCCCAGTGATTGAACAATTGCAGATGTATTACTAGTGGAGGGCATGCATCCTTTGAAACCAACAACCCAATTTCTCACAGAAAAATAAATTATAATACCTTCATTAAAAATTAGCAATGGGGTATGTTATTTCAAATATGGAGGGCATGAGCACAGGCCACACCTTTCTGTATTTTCTGCCATACCTTCGGCCAACATTAGCTGTGAACCAGAACTCCATTTGGACAGGAGAAGCAGTCTCCAATTGATCCCCTTATGTGGATTCTTTAATAGTTTGTTGGACTTCTTTGCTCCTTCTCTAAGGCATTCCATATAGAGAACATAAAATGAAGACCACCAAAAGGTGGTTTACATTTTTGACCCACCAAAAAGCTGCCTCTATCTAAGTGCATGTCTGATAACAGGGCTTTAGATGGCAAATCCTTAGTTTAATACACCAATGGATGATTTCTGTTAGGTTAATCAACAAGAACATACACAACAGAATATGTAACCTAGAATGGTGACTTTTCTGAGTTTGCCCCAATTCAAGCAAAACAGTTCTGGGATTATATTTTTATATATTTTGAAATGTCTGCACTGGGATATTATGTTGTGAATTCTGAAAACTTTAATATGCATTGGTATGTGAGAATATTTTAGCCCCTATGGACTCACTCCATACTTACTAATAACCAATTGCAAAAAAAATATTTAGAAAATCATAATTGAAGAAAACATGTTTTCATGAGTTTGATTTGATTAAATCACATTCGAAGGAAATGTATATGTCATTAAAGATACAAGATAATTAACTATGATATATATTTCTGTGTTACCAATATCAGCATCAGTTCTTAACTACAAAATGCATTAATTTTATGTTCCCTGCAAAATTAAGGCACGATATTTAAAGTAACCAGAACTTTAATTTAAACTAAACCACCTATGGACAGACTGTTAGAAGAAATTGGACAAATTTGCAAAGGCATTTATGAGTAAGTGAAGCAGTGCTATACGAATAAGAAATAATTGCCTTTGTAAATCTGTTCCGAAATGTCAATTACTCGATTAGTAAAAGGGCAAAGAGGGTACATTCCCTTCTAGTACTTTTAACTTACCTGAATATGAATATCCACTGAATATTCCGATGTCATTCCCATTTCAGATGTTTGGAGGCTGTTCAAATCGTTATTAAAAATGTGTAAAGTACAACTACAGGAATACTACTTCATGTACTCATGAATGTCTTTGTGAATTGGTCCCCCTGTTAGAAGCACAATTTCCAAAATGTGGAATGTACAATTTGAACAATAATGTTGGCAAACAGATACTGCGTGTTTCTTTATATATAGTATGCAGAAATGTCAAGTATCCTCTCCCTCCCACTTACAAGAAGATGTCCCCTATTCAATTGGAGTTCCTGATATAATCCTCTGATTTACTCATTTCTATTTCACAGACATCAAACTGGTGTGTGTGAGTGTGTTTGTGTGCATGTGTCTGTGTGGTGTATGTGATGTAATGATATGCCTGACACAGGTTTCTGGGTATACTGTGGGACCTGTCATGCAATTTTTTTAGACTGCCCATTTGCATTCTGCAGGATTGTCTGGTGGATTATTGGACTAATGTGTCCACTGTAGGGACCTGTGTTTGACCTCATGGTCACAGGTTTCATTCCCGGCTTGTCCACTCAGCCTTTCTTCCTTCTGAGGTTGAGTACCATTGAGTTGGTAAGTGTTGGAAATGGCCCTTTTTGCAGGGTTATATCCAAACCTTTAGCTTTTTCCTACTATTTTTCCTGATCTGTTTTTGATGGCTATAGGACTCTGGGCGCTTTACCACTGCTGATCAGTGCTAAAGTGCATATGCTCTGTATAAATTATGATGATAATTGGTTATCCATGATTGGCATATTTTATTTACTGGTAAGTCCCTGGTAAAGTGCACTGAGTGTGTGTGCCAGGGCCTGTAAATCAAATGCTACTAGTTGGCCTGCAGCACTGATTGTGCCATCCACAAGAGTAGCCCTGTAAGTGTGTCTCAGACCTACAACTGAAGTGTCTGTGCGCGCAGTTGTGAACTGCCATGTCGACCTGGCAAGTGCACCCACCTGCAAGGCCCTTACCTTTCCTTTTCTTAAATGGTAGGCCCAAGGTACCCCAATGGACTGCATGTGAAAGGTGGGACATGTACTGGTGCGTTTGACATGTCTTGGTAGTGAAATACTGCCAATTTCATTTTTCATTATTGAACGACTATCTGTTCCATAGGATTGCATGGGAGATACTTTGTAACATCTTACAAGCATAACTTTCCATTGGGAAAAGATGTAGGAATACATTTTAGGCTCTTTGAACTCAGAATTTAATAACACATATTTTAGTAAAGATGGTTTTTAAATTGTGCGTTTGAAAATGGTACTTTTCGAAAATAGGAATTTTCTTATTTAACCATTTTGTGTGCCTCTACCTGTTTGTGGATTAACTGTCTGGTTTTGGAGTGACAGGGTTTAGGGATGTGCAATCACTGTAGATAGCCAGTGGAGGGAGGTTGAGGTGGGCCTGGCCTTTCCTGGAAGACTCGGTGCTGAGCTGAATAGACCTTGGCTCCATTTAGGGTAGTGGAGGAGTTTTCTCAGGAGGATGATGTGAGTAGGGGTGGACGAAATTTGCATAGTCGCGCTACGCAAAGCTCCGTGAAATGGTAAAAAATGTCTGCGAGCACGCAGAAACTCCGCGAACAAGCGGAAATGCTTGTTCGCAATGCTTTTTTCCTGTTCGCGAATGCTGTTTGCGTGCTCGGGGGGAAATATCTTGCGAACACGCATTCTGAGAACGCGAACAAGCAAAAAATTCCGTGAAGCCGGGGAACGCAGAATTTTGGGCAATTCTCCGTTCTCCGCGGAATGTGAAATTACTCAAATCCCGCAAATTCCGCGAGCGGAACGGAATTTACCACCCAGGCCTAGATGTGAGGTACCTTAGAGAGGCACTAGATGGTGAGGTGAAGAGTAGCTTGGTCAACAACTGTGTGGGGCTGTGTGATTCAACTGTTGGAAAGCATATTTTAAGTCCCTGTTTTCCAGAGCAATGCCAACACCCGTTGGAGAGTGAGTTCACTGACCGCAGGGACCTTGCACTGGAGGCAGACCTTTTGGTGGATTCCACAGGGTCTGAAGAAGCTTTTAGGTGTGATCCTGAAGGGGGTGGCTCAGGTTTTCCCCAACCAGGTGATGTAGGGGAGGTTGGTAGTGACCCAGATAGGTCCCAGGGTAGTGGGGGGGGTCCCATGTTCTGTCTTCGAGTAGGGGAAGTGGGCGTGGGCAAGTAAACATCTGTTATTCAGCGCCGAGATAATCTTCTGGATGAGTATGCACTATACAAATACACATCTTATGTTATTGTATATAGCATACGATTTTACAGTGAAAAAGGAAGCAATATGTGCAAAAGAATTTTTTTTCATTTTTGTTTTTTTTGCACGTGGAGGAAGAGGTTTCCTCATGCGGATGCCACTTTTCATTATTGTATGGTAAACCTCTTACACAGCACATAGAGAAAGACAAACAAATACAGATATAAATACAGTATCCGTAAGCAATGTAGAGAAAACTCTGTCAGATTGCTAACATTGGGTCCTCTGTTTTAGCTACGTCAATGTTTTTAGTGGTTTACAGCCTCAAAAAGAAAACATTTCCCCATGTCCATGTAACATATCCACTGTCCCCCTGAGAAAGCTCTCTCTGCATCATAAGGCTTAAATATTACGAAAATGTTTTTGAGACATAAGTGAAATACTTAACCCTATTATATATAAAGATTACCTTCCTGTCACAGATACAACTTAATTACTTTCCTAAATGTACAATCATAAGTATGTCACAAAAATATTTTGCTTACAACATGTTTGTTTCTAGGGTAATTTGACTTAAACTGCAGAATGTCTGTGTGGGGTGAAACACTGAGACTAAGCAAAATATGTCCTACTGTAATGAGAGGGAAAGGATGAGATGTGGCCTAGGGTCTCAAGCTCCCTGTCTTCGAAAATTGTGAACTCATTTCAAACCCTGGACTGGGAACTAGATTCAACATTCCGGGCACATCACTTAATTTGCCTGTGCCTAAATGTGTGTGAAATGTATTTGCTTAGGTGTGTGATCTAAATATCAATACATACATATATTCATAAAAATGTACCTTGGATCTCACTCAGCTGGACACACATTGATTCTGGGAGAGTGGTCTCTGAACATCAAATACCTTGTTGGGGGCCCTGACTCGATAATCCTTAGTATATCATTTGAAACTGAGGGATAGTGAAACTTGAGCATCTATACCATATCTACACGTTGGATAGTGAGCATTGAGCACAGCAATACTGGTTGTCGTCCCACTCTTGATTAATGATTCATTCAAATATTGCATAAAGTTTATTACATGTATTTTTAGCTTTGAAGTAAGGGTCATTGAGCACAAATGAGTGGGTTACTCATGCATTGAAATGTTAATAGCCATAACAAAAATGGTGAGAGTTGCAGTGTCCTGCTTTAAGTATTTGCATTAAATATTTAGGAAAGATTGCATTGATCAGTTTGAAAATATATAACTTTGTGGTGCCCTCAAACTCTGAAGTTCTTTCTCTATATATTAATTAAAGGCAATTATTTTTAAGGGCCTTAGTAAAGGGGGTGCAAATTGATATTGTTGGATAGTTCTGAATGTTCATCTCAAAAGATGAGTCATATGTAATGGCAAGACTTTGGCTGAGCCCTTAAACTTAGGTGAAGAACCCAATATTACAGGTACAAAGTACTGATGGTACAACACCTAGTAATTCAAAAATATTGAAAATTATTGTCCTTTCCGAGGTAAACTGAGGTGCAGAATTTCACAGAAATTGTTTGCATCTGTGCTCTTTCCCTGTTATGTTTATGTTGACAGCCCTGCTATTGAGCTTGCATTTGTACCAAATGCCGGTGAAAGTGTCAGGCTTTCGGCATAGGTTTTATCAAGGACAGAACTGTGGTGAGGGTGAGTGTGTGTTGCTCCATTGCTCCACAAATTCCATTGATAATATCCTATTTGACATTAATGTTTGGCAGTTGAGAATGAAGCCATGCTACTGGGTATCAATAGAAGAACATGTGTCATGCTGGAGAAAAATGGGTGAAGTGTATCTGCCCACTATCTTCAATAACCCACTCATTATGGTTACCTTGGTGGCTTCCATCTCTGCGGCACCAAAATGCTTTGTCACTTCTTTTCAGGAACTAGATCACTTCAATGGGGATGCTCCTGGACCCGGTGGAGTGGGTAGGTCACAAGAAGCAGCGTGAGGAAATTAAATTCCTACATACTGAGGAACTCAGACTCATGCGCAGTCCACCGAGCACTGTTGAAGTCTGGGCAGTTACTTAATAGGGTAGCTCCTGATCACAACAGGTATTTTAGTTAAGAAACACTTATATTCACTACACACTTCATTACCAGTAGCTTTTAGATGTAGATAGTTCTTTTTCTTTGTTTTTTGGTCCTGAAGAATCGCGAGTACATCCACTCTATGCTAGAAACATGTTGACCCACATCCTTCAGCATAGGACACTCTAACACGAGACATTATACTCGTGCGAGTGCCATGCTCACACATTTTTAATCAGGGTCGGAGACCCCCAGAATAAAAAGTTATTTCGTATTAGGCACTCCCAATCCTGTTTTAATCCACCACCACACATCTACACTATCCTGGCCCCACACCCGCACTTCACCATACGGCAGTTGGATAGAAGATCTCCGACAAAGCGCCCCTTTTTCAGGGAGCCCGTTAGGTATTGCACTGCCGACCCGACGAGGAGCAGCCCATATGATGAAGCATGACACCTGAAAGGGTGTGTGAGGGCACCATAATCCAACATATGGATTCCCAACCATAGACACATTGTCGATTTAGTTGGATCCAGCCTTCTCTTTGACTTTAACGACTCTACTACAGAGGAACGGCATAAACTCTATTTTTGTGATGCTCCTGTCCTGCCAAAGAGTAGTCTGTGTTGATTGCGATCTTACAAAAACCATCAGCAAGACATCTAGGTCATCTCCTAGTCCAGGAACTTTAAATAGGAGGAATGTAATTAACCCCCGTGACAAAAAAAGTACTATTTTTAGAACAGGACCGACTTTTTATTTTGTCCATTTATACTCTTCGTTTGAGTAATCTATTTGCGACCAATCTGGAAATATCTAATGAAATTTGGTAGTTTAGTTAACAAGCCTTTCTGGGGCTAAAATGCTCATTTGGCAGTATAGTAGAACATTCAAACACATGATCTCGAATTGGATCATTTCAACATGTAGCAGCATGACGAATCAAGAATTCTCGCTGACTGGTTAGCAGTGTGTTCCTAAATGATGTTCCTTTTCAATAGGACATTCTTCGCTTACGTGTGACATTTCAAATTGAAAAGGAAATCTGGCAGGATTTCAAAACAGTGGAAGAACTGTAAGTGATTTGGTAACAAGAAAGACTCGTAGGCTTTGCACTCATCTGCAATAAAACTCTTCCTCTGTTCATTGGAACTCCAATGTCAAAACAAATAATAGAGCTAAAGACTTCCTCCGCCCATTGGCTCATCTCGACTAATATCACCCGGGTGAGTTCCATTCAAAGGAAGAGTTTACTGACATCAGGTCTCGCGAGAGATGCCGCGCATGTCACGAGCAATGGCTCAGATGAGTCAAGGCCCTGGCGGGAACATGAGCTGACATTCTGACCCGGGGTAGGTTCTGATAGGTAAGTGAGTGTGGCGGGGGTGAGTCAAGAGACAACACTGCCCAGTTGGATAGGACAGAGGGAGGTAAACTTGTCCGTGTAGCACGAATAGGCAAGCTCCTAATTCCAACACTTTAGGCTGGCTTCACAGCGCTAACATTTCCCTGAATAAAAACACAGCAAAAGCTGCATCGTGTGATGCAGAGCCAGGTGTTCGGCTTTATATTTTATAACCTACTGATCATATTTTGAAAGAGTTTGATCGTTCGGTTGCATTTGCTATTCTATTCTTGGCATGAAGTGGTGATACCACGGTTTACCTGCTTATGCGTCTGTAGTAGAGCTAAGAAGCAAACGTTGTGGTACGTTGTATTCTTTTCTGGCTCTATTTATACATCGGCCTTTAAAGAACAGTATCATCACTCTATGCAACTATGTAATTATCTGAATATACCTCTGCCTGGACGTATGTCTGTCTCCCTGTCTTTCGCTCTGCCCCTGTGTGCCCGCTTCACTGCCCGACAGTCTGCCTGCTTCTCTGTATGCAGCCAGTGGCTGTCCCTGTCCATGGTGCTGCCTGTTTCATCATACACAGACGGACACCACACATGCCCCGCTACATATTAAAAGGATCTCCGTAAACACTGCGCACATTTCTCCGTACATTGCACACAATTCAGTATGCGAACATGCACTTAACTGAATATCAAACGGAGCTCCCAGAAGCCTGAATGCGCCTCTGACAGCACCTCATACTTATCAATCCACTCTGAACACCCAAGACATTCCATTCACTGGGCAGCATTGGAAGAACTTTTTACACAATAAAAACGACAGCGTCAGCTGCCACCAGAAAGAAGACACTCAAACCCAAAGAGCGAAGAGAAAATCTCCCTCTTGCCTTCACACGAGGATGTCTAATCAATTCTTTATCATTTAATTACTGTCATGTTGGTAATGTGGGGAGAGATAAGCTAGCCGCACCAAGCACTGCCTCTGCGACCTACAGGCTAAACAAGTGTTCCATGTCCGCTCTCTTTCTGACAACCCACCTTAACCCTTGGAATCTGTCCTCGTCTGCCGCACACTGACTGCTGGTTCCATTCACAGCAGAGCAGCCAGGTCCCGGTGACAGAGGCACCCGGTCAATACAAACATCAAAACCATTGAAAGCCAGCGACAAGAAGAGCCCTCCTCACGCTCAAAGGGAAGCGGCAAAAAATCCACGCCATAATGATCCTCGTTTGTGCCTCGGACAGACAGGGTGACAACAGAATCCAGCAGTGCCTAAGGAAGGAAGCCGGCTCCACGCGCCAAGAGAGGCTCGCCACATCCGGGGTGCTGCTTACCGTTCAAGGATAACTTGGAAGGCATCCGAGAGGTGGGAGCTCAGCTGACATCCCTCCCAGCCTCGGCGCAGGAGCAGCGGCGGCAGAATCAGCAGCCTGCAGACGGGCACTTCATGGCTGCTCACATTAAAGCGCTCTCGTGTTTCACAGGGGCTCTGACCCTCCGGCGGCTCGGATTAGGTTACTGAAAACCGAGCCTAAGCAGGCATCAATAAATGCATTGATTAACACGCTGCCAAGCTGGAACGGTGCCCGGGGACAACCGGAACAGGGCTCGTCCAGGGGAGGGTGGACACAGACTGCAACTTCTTTCCCTGCTGCTCTTTTTCGCTCCGTCCACGCGGATACGTGTAGGACCCCGGGTCTGGTTTAAAGCTCGCGCAGGCGACTGACAGGTAAACACATCTCGGCCCCCTCCGCGAAGGAATCATTAACTCCACCCCTCGCCATATTATGTTACCAAATTTGACAATTAGCTGCCGCTATGAGAAGCAGTGACGGGTGAAGCGAAGATGAATGGGACGTAGCCGGCTGTGCGCCCCATCCCTCTGCTAACAATGGCACTTTTAGCAAACACAGCTACGGCATTCAGTGCAGCGGGGCTTCAGACTTCCGCAGGTGGCAGGTGTGTGAGCTGGTAACATCTTTTCAGAAAATGCATTTTTCCAATGGCTCCAAGAGATCTCCTCGTGAGAATTTATGTCAGTAATTAATCAACTCGGCACACAGTCATGCTTCTGAATTGCTTTTACGCAAAAAAAAAAAATGAAACTGGATGCTTCTCAGAAGCTAGCTAACTAATCCAGCAGACTTTGATGTCACTGCTTTAATGTTAAAAAATACATAATGCGATTACATAAATCATGTTCGAGTAAAACGGCCGCGTGCTACAGCGAAGAACAGAATGTAACACCAGCAATTTGCAATGTTCAAGACCTGGTTGTTCGAGCAGTAGCGGACCCCCCCCCCCCCCCCCCCCCTAGCGCCTTGAGACCCTCCGGGTGAGTAGTGCGCTTTATAAATGCCTATGATTGATTGATTGATTGATTGATGTGTTTATACGCGTGTAACAGCATTCGGGAAATGTGAAACTTCTAAACAAGCTTCGTGAAACATCATTCTACACTTTATCCCCCAGTATGCACACATATGCACAGGCACACGTGTACAAGCACCGCCCCATACGCAAAACGATTATGCATATTTCAACTTTGTCAAAAATGCAACTTCAGGTCAACTTCAGGTTTTGCATGATAAAGACATGCATTAAACTTCTTGATGCTAATGTGCGCCAATTGGACAGCATAGTGACAACCCTTATGAGCAAATAAAGTCACGAGTGACCGAAGGCACTCGACACACACGACACACCAAAGAATACATACTGTGTCCACCAGTCTTGCAACGGAAATATAAACAAAATAGCAATTATCTCAATTGTGCAGTAATTACCCAACTGCACCAAATTCTGACTGTACAAGTTGAGTGAGTAATTTTGAGACATCTGACTATCTTGTTACAATAACAACTACAAAAACAATACCAATAATGACCATGCTAATGACAGCAGTAATCATATTTACTAAACAGTCTGACTTTAGAATGATCATGCGACAGCCAATTTACGCAGAAGCTTTAACCATTCAAAATGCATTGTGCCAGAACTTTCGAGAAGTTTCCCACTCAACACGTTTCCAATCAAAATAATCCGCCGCATGAAGTTGCTCAACTTTTTTGGGGTTTTAAACCCACCCTTCGACTCGCGACGAAGCAGCGACGCTGACTTTAACGGCAGGTGATACCTGATTGTGCCACATTATGCCGGGAAGACGCCTAGAACCAATCACCGCGTTAGCTCTGCACGCGCCTGCATTGGGTACCGCACGGATGGAGCCGTACACACACTGCTAGCAGGAATACGTCTGCCCTCTATCTGCAACCAGCAGCTCCGCAGCACACTGGCGCTGACTCAGAAGCCGCGGTAATTAGTCGTCCGCTCTCAGCAAATCCCAGAAAAACAGGCTTAGACGGTCAAAGCGTTCGGTGACCAACAAAATCTTCGCGTCAATTAGTAGCAGGAGCTACCAGCCTATGACAGGTTGGCGTGTCACCGATAACCAGACACTGGCTTACAGTACATACTGCGCCGTCAGCCCAATGCTGCATACATTCCCTCTCGGCAGCCCGTATTGTCCCGGGAAACGCGCTGTTTGTTGAAAGCACGCACAAGAAATGGAACACCCATTCAAGTACATTCATAATCACGTTTCCAAACCTGCAACGTTTTCAGCTTGGAAATATACATTGCAGAAATTCAGAAGCCTGTCCTTTCTCTTATTTAAACAAGTAAGAACGTACTGTTGTGGTAACGTACAGTTGATATCAAACACATGAATTCATGTATTTCCATCTCCCATCATCTCCGTGTTCCTCATACAGTATATCCACCTCCTTCTTTCTCCCACTGCTCACTGGCACCTACCGCTGCATCTAGATAAGCGTGTGCCATCCAATGGAGGACAAGGCAAAAACAAGCATTGGTAATGCCACAAGTTCTGCTTTATAAAAGTCCTTTTGTGTCAGTTCAGTTCAAAATTTAATTTGGCAAGTAAACACGCCTTAAAAGTATAATAAAATTATAAGCATGATAACATAGAAATTAGAATGTCACCCTTCTGGCCTGTTCACCCCCACTTTTTGTGTACTGACTGACACTGGTGGTAGCTGACCATGACTGCGCCCTGGGCTCTGCTATTGAGGCCCAGGGCCAGTGCTATGTTAAACACAAACACATCCATTGAGGCACACTTATATTTGGCATGATCTACCCTATAAGTCCCCAGTAGACAACAGGGCAAGGAGATAACAACTCCCTAGTATATAATAGGGCATGGCAGTTTAAAGGCCAGCAGCCTTTGTTATATATAATAAATCTTTATTCGGTTATATAAAATCAATTATAACCATAAAAGTACATACAAGAAACATAACGTTCACAGTAAACTCAGTATATAAAATCGTTTAGAATAACAATAGTTATTTTAACCAAGATTTGATCTGTGACGGTAGATACACTTTAAAAAAGTCACAACAGTTTTTGTGATAAGTACAGTATTCAAGAATTGTAGGTGCAGCATAGCAGGGCGACATCGTCTGAAACCAAGAGTTCTTAATAGTGGAATTAGCCATGTATTACGGTGCTCAGCGTAAAACTTGCAAAACAAGACCGTGTGCATTGTTGTTTGGACCGATGTTTCATCACAGGGACACGCCCCTAAAACCTCTTTCCATGAGTTACATTTGGGGAATGCTACAAGCCTGTGAAAAACATTCAGTCTAAAACGTGTTAACAAGAAACGCTCAAATTGGGAATCAACATAGGCCAAATATGGTTCAATGTACATTGTGGTTGCGACTATTATGGAGTGTTGAACCGATGGCTTACTTATCTCTTTAGTTAACCGTGTCTCTTCCAAAAAAGAGAGGGCTATTGTTTTTAGTTCTTTCTTAGAGATCTCAGACATTAGTTCAGGGTTAACATAATATTTAAACAAGCCCAAATCAATGAAAAACTTCTTTACGTAAAGCAGCCACTCAATTTTCCTTGCATTCTCCAGAGACATGCAGTCTGCTGCAATCTCCTTAGTAAGGAAATTCTTCGATGATGTCCAAATGCGACGCCACAAGAGGAGGGGTTGAATTTTAGCCAGATCCTCAATGTGGGCCATGCCAAGTTCAGCATGACAGGAAAAAGTAGATGCGCTTTTGGAAATCATCAAAAGATATCTCATAAAGGAATTCTCTGCTACTTGCAGCACAGTCGTATTTTTGTGCCCCCACAGGCCTGCCCCGTAGAGTGCGATTGAATGGCACTTCGCTACGTAAATGCGAAGCAGTTCTACGGGTGGTCTCTTTCCTAATTTCTGGGAGAATTTTATAAGTGCCGCTATTGCTCGCATAAGATGGTGTTTGCGAGCTTCAATAGCTGCTTTCCAATTAAGTTTTTCATCAAACATGACTCCAAGATACGAGTATTGGGTTGTGAAATCCAACCTCTCTTTATCTAGGAAAATAGAATTTCCTCTTTTTGTATCCCTTCCTGCCACCATCACGTAGGTTTTTTTAATATTTATTTTCAGATCAAGGGTGCCCATAAACGTCGAGTACCTATCTAGGGATTTCTGCAATTCTCGCGGAGTACGCGCTAAAATGACAGCGTCATCCGCATACAGAAGTGCTGGAATGAGGCGCTCTTTTGTTTGGGGGAGGTCGAGGGCCCCTTTCAACATCTCTACTTCCAAACCATTAGTGTAGAGTGAGAAGAGAAAGGGGGCCAAGACACAACCCTGCCTCACGCCACGTTCCACCCTAAAGGACTCAGAAACTTCACCCTTTGTTCCAAAACGAACCCTGGACGATGCGTTAGAATACAATGCACGAAGGAGGTTTACCAGGGCTGGGTCTATGCCCATCTCAATGAGGACGGACCAGAGCTTTGAATGGGAAACACAGTCAAATGCCGCAGTAAGGTCGACATAGACCATGTATAGTCTTCCCTCCTTGGCTGTGACATATTTTCCCATCAATAGGCTTAAATTCAGTGCCTGTTCAATTGTACCAAAACCCTCCCGGAAACCAAACTGAAAAACAGATAATATGTTATGGTCTTCCGCCCACTCCTGAAGTCGCTGTAGTACCACCCTACCTAAAACTTTGCCAAGAGAATCTAGTAACGATATTGGCCGATAACAGGAGGCCTCCTCCCTGTTTCCTTTCTTGAAAATCGGAATCATAATTGATTGAGTCCAAGTTTCAATTAACCCGTGGTTCATTGCCGCATCAAAGACCCCCTTCAAAATTGGCGCCCAGAGGTCAAGTTTAAATTTAAAAAAATCGACAGGTACACCATCTGGTCCGGGGGCTTTACCAGATTTACTTGCTTTAACGGCATTTATGACTTCGTGTAGTTCAAAGGTTAATGGAATCGGAAATAAGATTTCTTGGGGGCTAACATTCGTATTTTCTAATGGGTCCACTACTTGTGTTTTACTAAAAACTTTAGAGAAGTGGTTCACCCATGTTACGCCATCAATCGCCACTTCGACTCTTGGTTGGTCACAGCTATCGGTCAGGAAGGGGGTCTTTACCACCTTCCAAAACATTTCACCATTTTTTGCCTGAGAACTCTCGTATAATTGGTCCCATAAAGATTTTTTTAGTTCCTGTTTTCTTTTTTTACAAGCTAGGCGATAAGATCTCCTTAAATCGCTAATTTCCTCTTGATCTCGTACAGGTTTGGTCAAGGCTTTTTTTAAAAGTTTATGAGCTAGGGTGCATTCATGGTTAAACCACCCTCTTTTCTCGCCCTTTTCCCCTTTGTTAATGCGGGTTAAAAGATCTTTTACTTTCTCTAATATTATTTTAAAATTGTGCAATAATTCTAATTGGTTAGTTTGAGTGTCTAAACATTTCCCAATTGCAGGGTATACTGCCTGGACCACCTTCTTGGTTAGCGCTTCTGGTTCTATCTTGCCCCAACCTATGGTGAAGCCATTTAATTTTGTAAGGTGGATATTATTCTGTGCAAGGACATTCATCATCGTATAAGGGGTAAATTTCCCCTCATCGATGGTCAAGGAAAAAACCAAGGCTGCATGATCACTTAATATATTGTTTATTACTCTAAAACCCTGGGCTTTGTTTTCCAATGTAGATGAGACCAGAAAATAATCAATTGTTGTCTCCCAGCCCCTACCCAGATAGGTGGGCTGTAGCTGACCTGTAGGAGTATTTACCTTATTTAAGATCACTAGGCCTAATTCAGCCATCGTTTCATTTAGGAGATCTCCTATCTTTGTGTGGCTAAAATGAGTCACATGATTATCAGTTTCGTCCCCCACCCCACAGATGTTACTGTTTTTCACGCTGCAGGGGTGGTGATTAAAGTCACCACCCCAAACGATGCTAGGGACTTCTGACCCTTGTGTTTTTCTTGTCAAAGTAAGGAGTTTATTACGAAGTGCCCCAAGCAATTCTAATCTCTCACAATCAGGGAGGTTATCGTAGAAGTTCACTAGAAATACTGCCCCCTTCCTTATAAATGTGAGTTTCAAGACTTGATAATTAGTATGGAGTCTAAGGGGGGTTACTTTTAACCCAGGTATAGTGTTTTTTATAAATATCGTCAAGCCCCCCTTTGCCCTACCATGAGGGCCCGCAACTGCCGGTGAAAAATATGTTTTATAGCCCATCAAATGTTGTTCATCAGTGGACCATGTCTCTTGTAAAGAGATTACATGGTGGTCTTCAACAAAATCCATTAAAGACCCATCCATTATTTTGGGGCATATGCCAGCGATGTTCCATGACATAATTTGTAATATGATGTCAGATTCTCTTATGTTAGAGCTTTTGTTTATATTAGTAGCTCCCACTACAATGGGGTTCTCTGAAGCTCTTAGTTCTACAGGCCCCAACTGTCCAAGAGAATCACTACAATTATTCCTCGTTGGGGGAGTGACTATGCCACCCGTTTGTATAGGTTTTTGAACCATTTGAGGAGCAGTATTTTCTGTTATTTGGGTTTCCACGTTTTCAGCTACAGGGTCCTTAACATTAGAAGGGGATTGACAAAATTCTGTGGGTTTCCATAGTTGGGTATCTCCATCATTGAGTCAGTCTACATCTTCCAAATTATACAAAACTGCATAAGGATTAGCAGTAGGTATATTGAACCTCTGATGTGTGTAAGGATAATTATTCCAAGAAGATGGATTTAAATCCTGACAGAATTGATGGTTATTAATCAGAAACCCATCATTTAACTGGGGATTAGAGAAGTGATTGCGTGGGGCTTGATAGGAGGAATAGCGCTCTACTACCCTCCGATTAAATGGTGGTTCTTTTCTAGCATAGGGTTTAGGATGGGAAATCAGTTCTCTTGGGTAGAAGTAGTTGACAAAATGTGTGGAGATTGCTTCCTCCCCTCTAGCTTCATACCAATCCCCTATGCATCTAACCGCCCTGTGATCTCTAAAGTTTATAATGATAACATCCCCCTTTTTTTCCTTTGGTCTTGTTCCTACCCAGCATGTACGTCTCACCATGAGAATTTCTCCATTTATATGTGCAGGGAGGGGTCTGTTATGGGTCAACCAGTGAATGGTTTTGTTTTTTAACGCATAAAAGTCCTCCCTTACACCTTCTGGTAGTTCAGGAACCCCTGTCAGAATAATTGTGTAAGGGGCTGATTCTGGGGGTAAATCCACTCTTCTACTTGCTGAAGTGTAATGGGACTGGGGTAACCAATCGCTACTCTCTTGTTCTCTTATAGGCCTCTTCCTCACATTGGTTGTTCCCAGGGAAATATTCACATTTTTGCTTTTTTTCTCATCGCTTACTTCTGGGAGGCCGATTTTGGGACTATTAACTGCCTTTTCCTCCCCATCCAATTCTTTGCCGTTTATTGCATGGTGGGATTTACCAGACTCTGTGGTTTTATTAGATGATATTGCCGCAGAGTTTTCCCCCCGTGCAATAGTTGAATTAGGCAAATTATCGGTAGGTGAGGGTTGCGTTGCCGCAAAAGATGTGGAAAGGTACTGATCATTACTACTGCTTTTGGTGTAAGTATTAAGCAGTTCAGTGATAACTGAATTATTTCTTTCCACTTGTTTGCTTAAATCTTCCAAGTGTGCATTTATCAGTCTAGACCTTTCCAAAAGAGGAAGTAAAAGAGATTTAAACAAAATCTCTATTTTTGTAAGTAGATCATTAGGAGATTCTCCCAAAACATTAGTGGTTGAATGAGAGTTTTTTTGCGGTACAAAACCTAATACATTCGGGTTTTGGGCTGAAGGTTTAGCCTTCTTCTTTTTAACCACAGATGGCTTCATTGAAGTACGTCGTCTCTTTCTTGCTGGTTGTCTATTAGCCTCTGGTTCCACAATAAGAGAGGGGGTGATAACTAGGTTCGGAGAATCTGATAGCCCTGAAAGGGTTAGGCTAGTTATGTCATCAGATAAAGGAACAGCACCTAAGGAATCAGTATGTGGAACTTTTTTTGTCCTTCTGTGCGTAGAATAGGTTTTGGAGGTACCTGCTCCCTCGTTTAACACATCTGGAGAGAGAGCGGTACCAATCATACCCAATGAAGAACGTTTGCCTGTTAGGAGATCTAATGATAGGCGTTTTTCAGTGTCCGCTATTTCTTTCTCCAAAACAGAAGATACGCGTTTGAAGAACTGATCAATAGTTCCTGATACTAGGCCTTTAGAGGTGTTAACTGTTAAGGTACGGGGATTCTCAGCATCAAGAGACATCTTATGAGCTGTAGAGGAAAATATGTGTCAAAATAGGAAACTTTGGGCAATACGGAAATAATTGTCTCACCGAGCTCAGGAGGTTAGAGGGGTGGCCCGTCCCGTCCCCGATCGTCCTCGGACGGCCTCAGACGGCCCACCCTTTGCCCAGGCTTAGCCCCAGCCTTAGCCCCGCTCGCGTCCCGCTAACGCGTGAGCAGTTCCAGTCCTAGTTATAGTGGAGGGGAGGGGCCGAGAAGAGGAACCAGGTGCGTGAAGCACGAAGTCAGACAGGGCCAGCTGGTCCTCGCAGTCCCGGCAGCTCAGTAATCCCCAAAAGCACCTCAGCGCCTCCCAAACGTGACAGCCAGCAGCTCCGTAGGCGATCAAATTAAAACAGCAGCAGGTAAAAGTGAAGCGTTGACCTCGCCTGCGAGCGGCTCCCGCGAAGCGGGGGCCGCGAGGCTTAATGTAGGAGCTTGAGAGATAGGGGGAGGGGCCGAGAAGAGGAACCAGGTGCGTGAAGCACGAAGTCAGACAGGGCACGCTGGTCCTCGCAGTCCCGGCAGCTCAGTAATCCCCAAAAGCACCTCAGCGCCTCCCAAACGTGACAGCCAGCAGCTCCGTAGGCGATCAAATTAAAACAGCAGCAGGTAAAAGTGAAGCGTTGACCTCGCCTGCGAGCAGCCTTTGTTGCACTTGAATGTGTGAACTGCTGACAACCTTAGGTCATTTCAAAATCATCCCCGGTTTGCAGCCCTTGCTTTTAAAAGTAAAAATTAACTGCAAACTAACTTTAGTGGTATGGAAACTTTAAACTGATAATCTTCCTTATTTTTACATTGTGTCTCCCCCAGGTTTTCCAGGGGTGGGGGGTCTTGTACCTATAAGCAGGGTCCCTATAAAATATGTTTTATAAACCCTGGTGAGTGAAAGTTGCCCATTTTATTCTTCCCCAGTGTAGGAAATTCCCTACAAAACTGATTTTGGTGCTGCAGGCACTGTGAAGTATTAATCTACATCAATTTTTACTTATTATGCAACCCCCAGGTCTCCCCTAGTTGTCTAATGGGTGCGGGCATCCTGTATTTATTAGCCGGGTCCTTATAAAAGCTGTTTTATAAACTCTGATGAGGGATGAATTTCATATTTCATTTTTCCCATTGTAAATTCTTGGCCTCATCGGCTAACATGGCAATATTTTGTGAATGCATAACTATTGCTAGTTAAGTATGAAATATAGTTCAAACTCTTAACATAATGGTATTGGTAAATTCAACAGATTACTCTTATTGAATGTATCATAACTTATACAGAAAATAAGTTATAACACTTTCTTGTCTAAAAGGCAAAATCCACCCTTCCAGCAGTCTTTCCTGATTGGTCAGTGCAAACAAGCTGCCTTGTTTAGGTGATAAGTGACTATCCAGCAGAGAGGCTATCTGCTGGAGAGAGCTCTGTAGCTACACAGGGATGCCTGGGCGGTGGGATCCTAAAGCATAAGGCTTCAAAGGAGGATAGGAAGACAGGGAATGCAAGGCCTACTAATCCCTAGTCCGCTATACGCCAACCAGCTAGCAGGCTCAAGGAAGGAATTGCAGATGTTAGGAGGAGGACAGCAATGGAAATGAGCCACACTGAGAGTTGGTTTAGTTAGCTGTTGCTGCTCTGCTGAGATTGCAGAGGGATAGTGCTTTCTGGGACAAGAAGATGCCACACTTTTGAGGAAGTGGTCATGCACATGGGTGGCACCCTACATTCCATTGGGCAGGGGTAGCCCCCTCTTGATGCCCAAAAGCTGAGCTCAAATATGTGAGAGGTGAATAGCCTCTCAGTCCTTCTGCCTGAAACTACAAGAAAAGGGAGGATTGTCCTGCTGAAATCATGAACTGCATCCAAGGGCCTGCTTGGTAAAGGCTGTGCCTGCTGCACTATCTGGGGCTACAGCTCTGAGGACTTTACCTTGCTTCAAGAAGGAGTAAGGAGTGAACTCCATACAGCTACAGGTCAACAGAGCTTAAATGACCCTTATCCAGCCATAGGCCCCTCTTGGAGTGCGTCCAGTGGAGTTTTAAGGGGTTGACCAAGTGGTAAGCGAAATTCAGGCCTGCCAAGGACTAGCTTGGAGATTCCAGGCACTTGGACACTTGGAACCCACCAGGAGACTTTCTGAAATGACATCCAGAAATTTGGGCAACTTTTTGGAAAAAGCTCCAGGAGGTGACTGGACTGACCGCAAGATCCAAGCCGGCCATCTTCAACCGCGACCCTGCCTGGATTCCAGGTTCATCAAACTGAAGAGCTCTGGAGGTCCAACTTCCAGAGTTTGACTGGGAGCGCTCTGAAAGTCAAGCCCTCATCAAATCGAGACTGATGGAGAGCAGTGAGGGCCCTTGGCTGAAAAAGTTCCAGAAAAGTTTCTAAGTCTGAAAGTACATTTTTGACCGAGACCTACTGCATGGGGTATCTTAGCAGGACTCAATCGAGGTTATCTGAATAATTTATAGTGACTTGTCAAACCCATGCTGGGAGACGATTAAGTGCCCTTGGTTCTATAGCCAACATAGTTTAAGATGGCTGCCACGTTTGTGTGTGCCGTCTATATAGGGATACGATTAGGTGCCCTTGATTTTAGAGCCAAAATAATCTAAGATGTCCGTCTCGTTTGTGTGGGCCGTCCTTGTTAAGACCAATAAACTGCCTGTTTATGAGTATACAAACTCTGAGAATTAGAGTAAATTAGGAATTTACAATATTCTTCCTAAATTTGTTTTCATTATATACTATATATTGGATGGTTAATTAATAAAATATATAAATACAGATTTGGCCATTTTTCCAACGAATTGTCCATATAGCTAGCTTGATTATTTATAGCGTTTTGAAAATTTGGTAGTTTATGAATTCCTTAATAAACAAGAACCTTTTCGATTTAGAAGCGAGTATGATAAAAAACGTAGGGCGGTTAAGATGGCCGACACTTCTCATAGGATTAAAGATTCAGTAGATTGATTACAACTAGCGGCGGGGAAATTATGTGACGGGTCACCTGCACGCATGCAGGATATTTAAATCTACCGCAAAGCCTGTTGAAAGATAGATTCCCGTTTACGGAGGCGCCTTCTACCCCGTATCTGATTTTGGAGTGTAAACTAGGTAAGAGGGAGGGTTGGAACCATCACAGTGCATAAAGATATTTCCAGACTCTAAGAGATCGGACAATGTTTGTCGAGTAGGAGTAAAGGTTTTTAGATTGTCACCGGTTTGTGAGGATATTGATAGTTCATCACGATTTTGAGTGATGAGAACCGGGTTTTGGCATAGGACAACTTTAACTACTATGCGGGGCTCCCTATCACTCATGTTGCATACGGCAATAATTATTAAAGAATCGACTAACAGATAAGACCTGGATTAAAAAATTCACTAAATATGTATAGAGGATGCCTGATCCGGGTTAATTGTGAGTAAATTTGGAGTAATAATACTACAGACGATATTTTGGTCAACAATTCCACCAAATAAGTAGTGCAAATTCTTTATGTAGAATGGTATAGACATAACCTTGGCAATAACATCTCAGATTTACAGTTTAGCTTTCACGTCACGTTTTTTAAAGAACATTTCTTAAATGATTAGAGAGAATGCTCGAGGCATAGCAGCATAGGTGGAACCTTAGTGATAACACCTCAATATTATATTTTACATTCTAGATCTATTGCAATTTGCAATGACGAAAGAATAACTTTGGACGGAAATAGACAGTACTTGAAGTCCCCACAAGAAGGAAGATAGGAAGATGTTTGACAACTGAGTTCATGATTTTAAATGAAATGTAAATAGAATCAATTTTTAGTTATAATAGTTTCTCACTTCCTAAGAAGCACTGAAAAATGGTTTTGATATTCTTTCCAACAGAGGCATATATCAGCACCATCTCCTTCTTCCATAACTGAAGGTCTGCGATTTTAAATGAAAGGTAAATAGAACTAATCACTAGTTGTATTAATCTCTTACTGTTCACATAAGTAAGAAGCACTGAAAAATATTTTTCTTATATATTTTTCAACAGAGGCATATTTTGACCCCATCTCCTTCTACTATTAGGTGTGAGAAATATGAGGTTTGGAGGTAATATCTGTTTAAGTGTTCTGGAAATTGAGGGTACCCCAGTGGAGATTAACTATTGAGTATTTATATAAGGAGGTAATCTTGGTTTACCTTACAGAATTTCCTACCAATAAAACAGGGGTGAATAACAGAGAATGAGGTTCAATAACTCCTCTATATACCAGATTGTAAAAGGATATCTACAGCGGATATTCTATAGAAACCTTGGATTCAGAACAAGTACATATGCACTACCCTTGGATGCATGATTGATAGGGGAATGGTTGCTTTAATACGCAAGGGTTGCGATTGGTATGCACAATTAAAGGATAAGGAGGGATATGTCCCCGACCATTTAAACTTTTAAAATTTAGAATTTCGTCTATGAGGTTGAGTGAAAAGATCGTTTGATGTATCACCAGGATATAAACACTGTTTTACCACTTTGCCACCAATGGTTAAGTGTTTTCTTAAAATAGTTTTTTTCTTTTTTATGTCTTTGTCTGTGTGCCTATGTACAGATTCTTATTACTTTCTGGGAGATATCGTCCTTTGTCCTGAAGAAGGTGGTGTTTAAGCAGTAATGCCCACTGAAATGCGTTGATGCCTATTGTTAACAGGCATACTGTAGACTGTGAAAGACATTTGTTGTTATTGTTGTTATTATTGTGAAATTCATTTACACGAAAATCAAATGTCATTATGATGAATTCTGTCTGTTGTATGGTCCTGTTTAGGTGATTGGATTTTTTTTTATCTTGCAGGTTCTCATAGTCCTATATTAATTTATGTGGTGTCTTATTTCTGTTTGCAACAATTGCTAAACAGTGTTTTAATCTTTTTTTAACTTCTCTATTTTTTTTAACATTGAAATAATAAACTTGTATTTTCTTAGTTTTGGGCCTTTGATGGTGGTGGTATTATGTTCTGGTGATATGATTATGTGTATGAATGTATGTGTTTTGATGAATTAGCTTGCCCAAAGGGGTTTCCTTTTTGAATGAGCTCAATCGAGGTTAGACTCAAACTCTGACTTTGCCCCGGTCAAATTAGACCAGATGCCCAGAAGGTGCACTATTGGTTTCTAAGCACTAGAAACTGTTAATTTTTTATACAATCATATTTCTGGTTCTCTACATTTGATTTTCATGGTTTGGGTGTCATTTGAAAGATACAAATACTTCCTATTTTTATAAATTGTGTGGGATTTGTACTGTGTTGGCGTTTTTAAATGCTTGATATGCCTGTCTCTTAAGTTAAGCCTTATTGCTCAGTGTCAGCTACCAAGGGTTGAGCAAGGGACTAATTTATAGAGATGCTATGTTAGACCCAGTGCCATGTTGGTGATCTTGTTGCTGGTGTTAGGTGCCTACTTACCACTCCCAGTGACCCACCTTCCAAAAGTAGATTTCCAATAAAAAACTTTTTTTAAACTGTTCCATAATTCCAAATTAACACGTCATCTGATGAGGATAAATAATAAGTAGACAACCAATAGCCCTAAACAGTAACTAGTAAACCATACATTTCTTTAACAAATGGCTTTCGTAATAAAAGGGCAACATTAAAACAAACAAAATCATTATTTAGTGCAAACAAATGTTTCAGAACATCCTTGTAAACACTTATATTCTGTACAACAACAAAGGGTTTCTGATGATAACAACGCAATTTCTTATAGAACTTACAAAACAATTGAAAGTGCTGGGTACTTTGTTTACTCGGCCTGTTACATGGGTAGGGAAACATATCAGAGGGACAGCATTTAATTTTAGGAAATGCAGCCAAGTTATAGATCTAAATCTAGTCAGATTACAAAAAACAAGGAAACCCAAATACAATTGGAAATGGACCTTTGGGTAATTGAACTCATGTTGTGACAGACTGAAGACCACATACGCATTGGCCCGGAACTCGACTTGAGACCGCAAAAGTGGCTTGATTGATATTGCAATATGTTCAGATTGGAACTACCCTAACCGCATTGGCCCAGGAATTCAGCTTGAGACCGTAAAAGTGGCTTGCTTCATATGGAATATGTTCACACTGGAACTCCCTTAACCAGTCTTTTGTTTCCCGGTGTGAACTCACTCGCACCAATACCAAGACCATCACTTATAAAGGTCCCACACCGGTAGTCTTCTCTCTTGATTCCCAAGACAGTCTGTCATTTTGCACAGGCAATTAAAATCATATGTAAACAGGCATGCATATTGTTAGACTTGGGGTCTCTAGTTGGCACAGGTATGCACTTTTGACAAATAGGGACCTCCTCCTCTAGTCAGGGTATGGGGTACACTCCTAAAATAACCCCTGCTCACCCCCTTGGTAGCTTGGCACGAGCAGACAGGCTTATCTCAGAGGCAGTATGTAAAGCATTTGTGAACACATACAGTAACCAAGTGACAACACTACAGATGGACACCACACAGGTTTTATATCAAAAATAAGTATTCTTTATATAGATTTACCACAAGACCATTAAACGACAAAAACACACAATACTGTTACTTTAGATGGTAGGATATTGCTTAGTTCTCTTAAGTTCTTAAATGCGACACTTTAAGTCAATGTACCTTTTAGATGCGACACACAGGGCAACGAAAGTGTTGCAACGATGTTGATGCGATGAAGTTTTTGGTGTGAAGAAATAAAGACGTGAAGATCTTCCGGATGCGTTACGCTTCTCCAATGTTGCGAGAAGACTCGACTCGATGCGTCAGCTGCAGCGGTGACACACTTTACGCGATGCGACGATAGCGGCCTTGGCAGCGGCACTCTTCTCTGACGTTTGCAAGACGCTTCTGCACGGTGCGATGTTGCAGTGGCGACACCCCTTTACGCGATGCGACGACAGCAGCTCCGACGGCGGCACGCTTCTCCGTGGATGCGAGGCGCTTTTCCTGATGTGGTGCAATGCGTCAACTACGATGGCTGGGATGGCGACACGCTTCTTCCTCGATGCGAGACTCTTCTCTTGATGCCGTGCAATGCGTCAGCTACGATGGCTGCGATGGCGACACGCTTCTTCGGCGTTGCAAGACACTTCCTGGATGATGCGAGACGCTTCCGCTCCATGCGATGCTGCAGCGGCGACACACTTTGAGAGATGCGACGACAACAGCTCAGACGGCGGCACGCTTCTCCTTCTTGAGTCCCGCATCCAGCTCCTTGCGACACGCAGTCCCTCAGAAGGCCCAACAACACAAGCTGGCACTTCCAAAGAACTCTGGGGAGCTGGGGGGTGAAGTCTGTTGTTCCTGAGACTTCAGCAGGAGGCAAGCTCTTTTCCAAGCCCTTGGAGATCCTTCACAAGTTGAGCAAAAGTACACACAAAGTTCCTTTCTCCTCTCTTTGGCAGTAAGGCATCCACTGCTGGCCAATCCCCCAGTTTCAGGGATAGTTTCCTCCTCAGCTTCTTCTGGTTCCTCCCTCAGCAGAGGTTCTTCTTGTTTTCCAAAGGGATCTAAATTCTTGGGATCAGTGTCCCAATATTTAAACCCAGAAATCCATTGTCCTCTGAAGGCAGAGGGGTCTGTGCCCAGTCCAAACCAATTCCTGAGCACTCGGTTTACCAGACTTCTCCTTTCCTTTCACAGTGCAGGGCAGAAATATTAGACACCCCACAGGAGGTGGAGCCAGCATTATGGAAGGCAAGTACAGCCCTGGAGCCTCCAATGTGAGCTCCCTGCGGTCAGAGAACTCACTCTCCCACAGGTGTTGGCATAGCTCTGGAAAACAGGGACTTACAATATGCTCTCCCACAATTAGATTACACAGCCCCCTACAAGGGTTTACCAAACTATCCTTCACCTCACCATCCAGTGCCTTGCACATGTACTCCACACCACTCATCTGAGATTGGCAAGACAGTATCTGATTGTCTCCGTCACACAACCCACACTCTTCTGGGCGGTCTTCATACACACACACCAGGATCTCAACCATGGGGGAATCCCTCCCACCACTAGGACTATGAACCCCTGTGCCAGTTTCCCAATTAACCTAAAAAAAACAGCGCACCATTGGAGCTACCTCATACCCTTGAACCTCCTGGTGTAAATTAACCCCCTCCTTCAAGTCAGGCGCCACATCTCTGGGTGTGTGTACTACTCTCTCAGCACTAGAAAATTCAATATTGCTGCTACGATCTGAGCTGGTATCCTCCTCCCACTCAGCAAAGCTCAATTTCTGAGCTACACACATTTCTTGTTGCTGGGTTGAGACACTCATGGCCTCAAGCCTCTCAACCTCTAAGTCAAGCTTCCTCATAATCAACTCATGCTCCATTTCCATTTTCTTTTCCTCTAAGGCTAACTTTCTAATCTGCCATTCCAATTCTAACTGCCCTTTTAACTTGAGCTTGGTCAGCTCCATTTCATGCATCCTACACTCTTTTCTATCTGCCAACTCCTCTGGAGATAGACTTTTACCAGAAACACTGCTACCGGCAGGGGAAGGGGTTCTCCTTCCTCTTGGACCCACTGGCCCTTCCAGCTGCTCCTCTGCATTATCATCATCAGTGGCATTCCTTGCTTCTACCCAGGCCCTCAGCTCCTTGTAGAACTCTGCCTTATTTTTGCATCCAGTAGTAGAAACATTACATTTCTTGCAGGAGAACTTTAGCTGTTGTACTTTGTAGCTTTCTAGTTTCTCTTCTTCCCATTCCAGCTCCTTATTAACAGAGACTACAGATTCTGCTCTCTCCATCATGGTTAAACTTGGCAGTTCACAAAAATAGAAAGTTCCAAAAAGAAATCTACCAACAAGTATTGGTTGTGTTAAGGTCTGCACTCACTAAGTAGTGTTCACCAATCACTGTACATGAGTCACAAATGCAAGTCCAGAATCCTCACCGTTGACCACCAATGTTAGACTTGGGGGTCTCTAGTTGGCACAGGTATGCACTTGTGACAAATAGGGACCTCCTCCTCTAGTCAGGGTAGGGGGTACACTCCTAAAATAACCCCTGCTCACCCCCTTGGTAGCTTGGCACAAGCAGACAGGCTTGTCTCAGAGGCAGCGTGTAAAGCATTTGTGAAAACATACAGTAACCAAGTGACAACACTACAGATGGATACCACACAGGTTTTATATCAAAAATAAGAATTCTTTATATAGATTTACCACAAGACCATTAAACGACAAAAACACACAATACTGTTACTTTAGATGGTAGGATTTTGCTTTAGATGCGACACGCAGGGCAATGAAAGTGTTGCAACGATGTTGATGCGATGAAGTTTTTGGCGTAAAGAAATAAAGACGTGAAGATTTTCCGGATGCATTACGCTTCTCCGATGTTGTGAGAAGACTCGACTCGATGCATCAGCTAAAGCGGCGACACACTTTACACGATGCGATGACAGCGGCCTTGGCAGCGGCACTCTTCTCCGATGTTTGCGAGACACTTCCGCTCGATGCGATGTTGCAGTGGCAATACCCCTTTTACGTGATGCGACGACAGCTGCTCTGACGGCGGCATGCTTCTCCGTGGATGCGAGGCGCTTTTCTTGATGTGGTGCAATGCGACAACTACGATGGCTGCGATGGCGACAAGTTTCTTCCTCGATGCGAGAATCTTCTCTTGATGCGGTGCAATGCGTCAGCTATGTTGGCTGCGATGGCGACACGCTTCTTCGGCGTTGCGAGACTTTTCCTGGATGATGCGAGACGCTTCCGCGCGATGCGATGCTGCAGCGGCGACACACTTTACGAGATGCGACGACAACAGCTCCGACCGCGG
The DNA here is from genome assembly GCF_964204655.1 of Triturus cristatus. Lineage (NCBI taxonomy): Eukaryota > Metazoa > Chordata > Amphibia > Caudata > Salamandridae > Triturus > Triturus cristatus. The sequence goes on from NC_140580.1 coordinate 417,982,684, forward strand.
CACGCTTCTCCTTCTTGAGTTGCGCTTCCAGCTCCTTGCGACACACAGTCCCTCAGAAGGCCCAATAACACAAGCTGGCACTTCCAAAGAACTCTGGGGAGCTGGGAGGGGTGAAGTCTGTTGTTCCTGAGACTTCAGCAGGAGGCAAGCACTTTTCCAAGCCCTTGGAGATCCTTCACAAGTTGAGCAAATGTACACACAAAGTTCCTTTCTCCTCTCTTTGGCAGTAAGGCAACCACTGCAGGCCAATCCCCCAGTTTCAGGGATAGTTTCCTCCTCAGCTTCTTCTGGTTCCTCCCTCAGCAGAGGTTCTTCTTGTTTCCCAAAGTGATCTAAATTCTTGGGATCAGGGTCCCAATATTTATACCCAGAAGTCCTTTGTCCTCTGAAGGCAGAGGGGCATTTGCCCAGTCCAATCCAGTTCCTCAGCACTCTGTTTACCAGACTTCTCCTTTCCTTTCACAGTGCAGGACAGAAACATTAGACGCCCCACAGGAGGTGGAGCCAGCATTGTGGAAGGCAAGTACAGCCCTGGAGCACTTTGTTGACATGATTCCTCCTCTTCATTCACTGTGCAGGGCAGAGACATCAGCCGCTCCCCAGGAGGTGGAGCCAGCATTGTGGAAGGAAGGCACGACCCTAGTCAGGTCCCAGGTGCAACTCCTCCCACCCATCTGGATGCAGATCTCTCTATTCACCACTGGGACACCTCACCCTGTCTCCTGGAATTCCCCAGCCCTGTCACTCAAACTCCAGACAAAGGAATACACAGCCTAGCACAGGCAGGTTTGAATGGTTAGACAAGAAAATGCCTACTTTCTAAAAGTGGCATTTTCAAACACAGAATGTTAAAACCAACTTCACTAAAAAATGTATTTTATCATTCTGAGTTCAGGCATACTAAATTTAAATTTATTCCATGTTCCCTCAGTCAGTTAGGATTATAAGATGTAATAACCAAACTGCCCATTCTGGCCTATGGAGAACAGGTAGCCTTGCAATAGTGAAAAACGAAAATGGCTGTAATTCACTATTAGAACATGCCACACACACCAGGGCATGTCCTACCTTATCCTTACAATGCACCCTGCCCTTGGGCCTACCATAGGGGTGTCTGATATGAAGAAAAGGGAAGGTTTAGGGACTGGCAAGTGGGTGCACTTGCCCAGTCAGCATGACAGTGCCAGACTGCACGCATGCTCTCCAATGGCAGACCTTAGACACATTTTTACAGGCTGCTTCTGTGGGTGGCACAACCAGTGCTGCAAGCCCTGGGCACTCCTGGTGCACTGTACTAGGGTCTGACAGGTAAACCAAACCAACCAATCATGGAATCACTAATTCATACAATAATTTACAATAGGGGGAGCATACACACTTTAGCACTGATCAGCAGTGATAAAGTGCCCAGAGTCATAAAACATCCAACAACAGGTCAGAAAAAATATAGGAGGAAGGCAAAAAGTTCAGGGATGACCCTGCAAAAAGGGCCAAGTCCAACACATATTATAATGTCCTGAAGATGATCCCAGTATTTTCTTAAGGGATCGAAACGCTGTCGACACCTTGTACACCATATACGCTTTTTGAAAATGTTCAAATTTTTTGTGTAGTGGTGTCTCTTGTACACTCTGTTTGTTCTATAAGAAATGTGTTGAAAACAAACAATTTCCCTTGCATGAAACCCTTACATTATGTTGTACATCTTTCTTGCTAAAGTTGGATGCAGGCTTGTGTCCCACTTAAATTGCTCTGTGTTTACTTTCTGTAAATATTGCATTGATTGAATAATAAATATCTGTACGGCTGGACAGATGTCTACAATATAGCACTGATTGGGTCTATTTTTATTGACTATAACTTATTTTCTGTCTGGGGACCACTGTCTTTAGAAAGGGACTAAATCTAGTCAGGGCATAACAATGTTGAATGTTATTAACATACATCAAATATCCTGGCAGCCTTCCCTTTTCATTGGAGACATGTAAAAGGTAACCATCGTTTTTCTCATTTGTTCACTCAATCTACGTTCTAACCTATATTGTAAAAAGATTGCCTTGAGCAGATCGTTAGTTCAGGATAGGATCTGCAATGGCTCTACCCATAATGACAAACTGAATATAAAATTCAACATTTACTATATTTTGACATACCACAGCACAGCAAGACTTCCTGCTGCACTGCTGTGCATCAAAATAAAGGGTAAGGAATGCGCGCATCTACAAGAAATGGCACATTCCTGTCCTTCTCCCCTGCACGGCGCACAAACAGCAGCCTTGCCCCAATGCAGACACCCTTGCATCATGGTGCAAGGGTGCCTGTGTTGCAGGGATGATTGTTGTTGTGCAGGAAAGAGCATTTTGCTCCTTCTATGTGTACTTCAGAATGCAGCACAAATAGAAAGAGCAAAAAACAAGGAGAAATAAAAATATTTCTCCTTGTTGCACCTCTCTTATGCCTTCTAATGGGAGGGGTAGAATTCTGATGGGTTCCCAGGTTTATGACACTTTGTAAATCTGGGGTTCTATGGATGTTGCATGGTAACAACTACAGCAACACCCATGGTGTGCCCCTATTATGGGTAGCAATGCATGCAAGGGGTCCATATTTACAATACCATGAAAAGTCACGCAGGTTAACTTTATGTGGCCTTGTAAATTCATGCAGGTTGACTTTATGTGGCCTTGTAACTATGGATAGGCACACTGCGCCACCAATGCATCTAGTGAAGCACTGGTGGCGCAAAGGGCTGGTAAGTAAGCCCCGGAATTTATATAAGCAAGCAATGGGATACGAGGAGCATAATCCAGATTAGACAATCTTGTATGATTGATTTAATAAAGCTTGTTTCTTCCTTTCCATATAGAAAGCCAAAGAAGCAATGTTTTCATTAGAGAAAGGTCCTCTAGATATAGTAATCCTACCTCTTTATGCACAATCAGGGTCGAGGCTGACACAGGCAAGCAAAGCAACCATTTTTAAAAGGTATTTTCTTCAACTTAGAGAGTCCCTTTTTATGTCATTGAGGGGTTTAAGTGCTCAGTAAGGCACCATTGGTTTCACTCATGCATGGATTCATCCATCCTCTAAATCATTCTGGTATTCTCCCTCTGACACAACCACAATAAAACACACACAAACGTGACAACAAAAGATAGATATATAAGAAGAATACGAGTGGAAAATGTGCTGTTGTCTAAATGTCGCGGCATATGCTTGCATTAACAAATCTAAACATAGCAGTAATTGTTCATCTTGCAGTGCTATCAGTGTTTGAAAGTTTCAGCCAGGCCACCACACTTATGGGCATATTTATGAGAGACTTGCATCACGTTTGTCCCACGCAAAGTGATGCAAGCCTCTAAGTAAGATATATGCAGCTATGCACGCATGGTTTCGTAATTTTCGAGTAAAGCAATGCGGGCAAATCGCTGCGTCATCCTACTCTGCACAAGGGAGGTGATCCATGGGCGTTACTCTGAGTGTTCCCACACTAATCCCATGGTTTTTGATGCATTCTCAAATTTACAAGGACTTGTAAATCTGGAAATGCGCCAAAATCTTGTGCCTCCCCAGGGGAGGCATAACGAGGGGAAATATCTTTATTTCTCCTTATTTTGACCTCAATCTATATGTGCATTCTGCAGCACAAACAGAAATAGGAAAACACCTGTATAGATTAGTTTTTGTGCAGGAAGGTACCCCTTCCTGCACAAAAACAAAACTGCCCACAACATGGCACCCTCGCACCGTGGTGCAAGTGCAGGGGTAAAAACCCAGGAATGCACAATATTGGATAAATATGGTGCATTCCTGCCCTTTCCCTGCGGCGCAGGGCAGCATAGCAAGGAAACTTTCTGCGATGCCGTGCACCATCAGCCCCATAAATATGCCCCTTAGAACCTATATTTGGGTCACCTTGAAAGGGCAATATAATGATTCACTATTGACAACTGGATTTTATAATGGTCGTCTAATTTAGGGAAAATGACCATGTGGGATGTGGCACACTGCAAATTAAGTAAGTGGCAAGCAAGCAGGCCATTACCACTGCCTGAGGGTGTATTATTGTCTTAAGAAAAAAGTTGGTGCATCAATGAAATGACAGGGAAACCATAAAAAGAAAAAAGAGAACACAAAACTACTGACCAGCATGCCCTGGCAATGGAGCACATTCAGTTTGAGATAAATGTGTACATGCAATCAGACAATGCAGCCATTCTAAGGACAAGAGAGCCAATTGGGTTTGTGAACTAATCCAATACCAATGAAGTATGCTGTCATGGATGGGTACAGAGATTAAAAGAATGGCAGACCATAGGCAGTAGAAGGCTGAGCAAAAGGTTCTATATGGATATGTATTGATAACTTTGGATTGACGTATTATTTAATGATTTCTTTATGACAAGATCCTGCAAGCTTAACCTGTCAGGCCTTGTGATGAGATTCTAGCAAGACTTGGTATGGTGTATATCTTTCACCCCCTATGGTTTTTCAAAAAAGGCAATTAACACCAAAATCCATCCCCACAGTGGAAATCGGTGACATTTCATGTGAAAAACTACATGACCACAAGCTTTAACAAAGTGAAAAAACAATCCACCCTTAAAGGCCTTTTGGCTTTAACATATGTTTTACATGATGAATAAATAAGGCCAACATCAGAACTCTTACCTACTATGGTTGGCTGTGAGATTCCTTGTAATAAATCTTCTACCTGTAGGCTTTAACTCAGAATAATAAACAAGCCTCAACTGCCTACTGACTTTCTTATATGATGTTTCCAATGAGTAGGTCAGGTCAACTGCATTAATCAAAATATTTTATAACAAACATTTATGCTCATAACCAGTATTTTTGGCTTGTCACCATAACCAACTCAGTCATATCATGTCTGGCAAAGCTTTCCCTTAAGGAAACTATGAGGTATACTTTAAAACCTATTACAAATATGTACAAAATTATAGTTGTCAAAACAAATACAAAATCCCTCCTACTTGTGCCAGATAAGGATTACCATAGTGCAAGTCTTCTATTTCAAAGGATTGTTTGGGTAGGCCAACAATACCAAATCCCTTATCTACTAAGGGACTTTGCAAGGTTTGGTGTAACTCAAAACCTATTACAGGGTTTAGCAATTACATACTGTTGGACCTGGCACTTTTGCCTTCTTCTTCCGATTTTTTCTGACCTGTTTTTGTTGGATTTAGAACTCTAGTCTGGACACTTTACCACTGCTAACCAGTGCTAAAGTGCATATGCTCTCTGTTTAAAATATATTGGAGATTGGTTCATCTATGATTGGCACATTTGATTTACTAGTAAGCCTTTAGTAAAGTGCACAAGGTGTGCCTAGGGCCTGTAATCAAATGTCACTAGTGGGCCTGCAGCACTGATTGTGCCACCTTCATGGATAGCTGTGCAAACATGTCTCAGACCGGTCACTACAGTGTGTGTGCAGTTTTAAACTGCCATTTTGACCTGGCAAGTGCCATGCTCAAACCACTTTTTACTACATGTAAGTCACCCCTAAGGTAGGCCCAAGGCAGCCCATGGGTAGGATGCATTGTGTTTCGGAAGTAGGACAGGTACTGGTGTGCTATACATACCAAATAGGGAAATACTGTTAATTTCATTTTTTATTATTGCAAGGACTACCTCCCATAGGGATTGCCTTGAAAAATCCTTTACGTGTAATTTTCCATTGGGAACATACTCCAAAACCGCATAAAATTTCACCCAATTCATTTCGGTCTCTCATAAGACCTTCGTCAGGGGTTAACTGAAAAAAGACAGAAACAGACATCTAAACGTGTGGTTAAAAACCAAATGCGAGTAAACCCCTTTAAATGTATACCTTTAAATTGTCACAGATTCGATAATTGTGCCCCTCCCAGTCTCTACAAAAGCATACCCATTAATACTTGCTCTTATGTGCGTGTGCTAGAAGGAGCGGAAACTCATAATTACGAAGTGAAAAATGTGTCCATTAAATAAATACAAAACATTTCCTTGTGCATGCGCAAAATCATTACCTGTTTTCTAACCTAACCCTTCCCAACTCCCTCTTACCGGCCCCACTCCTAATGACACTCTGCCTGGGAGGGGCATAATTATCGAATCTGGGACAATTTAAAGGTATAAATTTAGAGGGGTTTACTCGCATTTGGTTTTTAACCACAGGTTTAGATGTCTGTTTCTGTCTTTTTTCAGTTAACCCCTGACAAAGGTCTTATGAGAGACCGAAATGCATTGGGTGAAATTATATGCGGTTTTGGACTATGAACCATTTATCTCTACATGCTTTAGTTGAAGCCCGGATGGGCACGTTGAACGCAATTGAAGATTATATAATAAAAGACCTTTGAGAAATACGCAGTCCTCGCAGTGGTTCTGAATGCTTTGAGTGACTATATTAAATATTTGGATTAATAATGGACAATACACTTGAGTACTAATAGTCTAACATGAAGAATGCTAAACTGGATAAAAGATTCGGGGACAAACCCGCATTTCACGCTGTGTGAAGGGGTGGCACGAAAAACACGTCCCTTTTGCCTCACTTTAAAGTGTCTGTGACTGGGATAGGTCACGGCACCCGGTACGCACGCATTTACTTCGAGACAAAGAAAAAGAATAATTGGAAATCAAATTAAGGGGAAGGAGTGCATCTTGCTTCAATACTCTTGTTTCACTTTTAAGAATTGGGCATTTTCTTGCCTAACCATTCTATGCCTCTGCCTTTTGGTAGATTACACGTTTGGGTTGGCCGACAGTTGGGCTATTGTGCATTCACTCTAGGCAGTCGCACAAAGAGAGTTGGGGTATGCCTTTCATATCCCGATGGGCCATCGCCAGGCTGATGGGCCTTCCTGAGCTAGAGTGCTGAGAGGAGTTGCAACTGACACATGCATATGGCTGTGCCTGTCCTCACACAAAGCTGCGTCCACCTCCTTGTAGTGTGTCTGGAGCCAGGTCAAGGAAAGGCAGGGTCTTGTGCACTACAAAGACTGTCCTTTGAAGTTTGACTACTTCAAAGGCAGAAAGGGGAGAAGTATTGGACCTTTGACACCCCAAAATCAGACCACTTCTGGACTGAGGACATTCTGCCAGGAAGAAGAGCTGGGTATTGTAGGAGGAACTACAACTCTGTCTGTTGTTTTGTTGTGCTGGTCTGCTGCTTGCTGCTTCTATCTTGGGAGGGAAAGTAGTGGATTTTGCTTTCTGTATCCTTCTTCCGAGGTTCTCCAAGGACTTGTGCATGCTTGCCTCCTGTTAGAAAGTCTCAGGGCCATCAAAAACTTCACCTACTAGTGCCTGGACTCTTCTGGTGAGAGTCCTGACTTGCTAAGTGGTGCCAAATCCAGATCCAGGCCCCTAGAAGAGTAACCTGGTGACCTTAAAGAGAAAATCTATGCTTTAACTCCCAGCGCCTGTTTTTTAGATGCATCGCTGCAAAAGATTGACACTGGAAGCATCAACTACGGCTTTCACCACACGCCCCAGATCGCAGTTGTAGCCCATCAGAAAAACACACAGCAGCATGAGTCACACTGGGAACAATTTATTTAAAACATTTGGAGCAAAGTATGCGGCAAGCGCACTTCCAGCCTCAATGGCAAACAGGATTTCAGACCATCAAACAAACACATTCTCATCAGTAAAATCCACATCTCCGTATTCTCAAGAAAGTAATAAATAAAACACTGCGGGAGATTCGGCATACAGGGCATGATCTGAGTTTACAAAGGGAGCTAGCGCAACTCAAAGCAGAAAAGAAAAAAACAATCTGACAGGCAAAAAGGTACTCGGACAAAAGTCTGTGGGCCAGACTGTTCCACAAATCAAAATCAAACAACAGCGTACAATTCTGGCTCACAATAAACAGCCTAGCCAACCCGAACGCCCTAAGAATCAACTCACACCTAAGAGAGGAAGGTTGGGCCTTATATTTGCTTCATCATTTTAATTCAGATCAGAAGCAGAGCACACGCCATACTTCAGAGGCAATCCCTCTCAATCACAATGGTACCCCAGGAAATGATCCTCTTTCATTTACAACTGGTCAGATCAAGGACAGGATAGCCAAAGGTAAGCGTGAGGGCACCCCGGGTCCCAATGTGACTCCTCCAAGCTTATTTAAAAAAGACCCAGAATACTGGGCTTCCAAACTGTCACTGCTGTTTGCACAAGTCGCAGGAGGAAACACCATCCGGGTCTCTTGGAGGGGGTCATTTCATATCCTCAATATATAAGAAAGGGGATAAGAACTCTGCAAACAGCTACAGGCTGGTGGCTTTAATCGATATTGAAGCGAAATACTATGCTGGCCTAATTTTGGAAGATCTCATCGCCTGGGCAGATGATAAATCAATCATACCCATAAATTAAACTGGCTTTTGCAAGGGCATGGGAACAACTACAAACATACTTGCCCTGTCCCTATTGATAGATGGGACAAAATTAGCAAAACACCCTCTATTTATGTGTTTCATTGACTATTCGTCAGCATTTGACAAAATCGACAGGAGCATACTCTGGCATAAGCTTAAGAAAAAAAAATACCACCTGCTCTCCTAAACCAGTTAATACTCCTCCACACAAATACGTGGGTCCAAGTCAAACTAGGAGATGGTAGGTTTGTGTCCCGGAAAATTCCAACAACCATGGGGCTCAAACAGGGATGCGTATTGGCGCCTACACTTTTTAACTTGTACACGTCTGCTTTATGGTCAGAACTAGACACGTGAAACTAGCATGCGCAAAACATAGGAGGGCTGCTACTCTCCAATCTCCTGTATGCAGATGACCTCGTGCTGGTGAGTCGAACCCCCATTGGCCTTCAACATCCACTAGACACAACCAGTAGATATTCAGCAAATGATGGTTTAACTATCAACTATGACAAAATGAAGGTAATGAGGATTCATCCAAGAAAGGAAACCTCCAACTTCCGCTGGCACCTTGCCAATTAAACAATTTCAGTAGTGGACGAATACAAATACTTAGGAGTGATAATAGACAATAAAGGCACATTTAATACACAAAAAGATGTCATCAAAAGAAGAGGCAACTCTATAGTTGTAAGCAATAAAATCCATAAAGCATATAACTACCAGCCCAATTCTTACACCACTATTACAAGTCTCGCAAGCAAAGCTCATTCCGGCAATCACTTATGGGAGCGAGTGCATGAGGGGAAGAGATCCGGCCACACTAGACAGCACTGTATCAAGAGTGGCCAGAATGACTTTCAGTCTACCTAAGTATGTTTTGCCGGCCTAAATAAGGTTGGAATTTGGCCTACAAAGCCAAGAAATAGCTTGTAAAGGAGCTTACACTGAGAGCTGGTACAGGATCAAAAGGGCTGAAGCAGGAACACTGAATTCTTACCTATGGAATGAAATACATCGAAAGAGGGACTGTGCAGCCATGAGCTATCTGACAGCATCAAAAGAGTGTCTGGGCCTGGAGGAACTTTGGGCGGCCTCAGGGTCTTACCATTGCTTTAAACAAATTGTAAATAAGACAGTGAAAAAACTATCACTATTAGAAGACAAGGCGGCACTCACAGAAGGAACCCATGGATAGTTTGTTGTGCAAAGCTACGTCAAGTCCTCTCCGCAATCCTATCTAGGTGTAGGTTTCAAAAGGAGGAAGAAAGAAAAATATCTTCATCTCCGAATGGGCATTTTACCATCATTGCAGCACCTTCCCCTTTGGAAACAATTGCCAGGCCAGACAACATGCTGTTTATGCAAGGAAGCCAAGTAAAGTATAATACACCTTTTGTGCATCTGCAGAGAATTACAAGCCGAACGACGCCAATTACTGAAGCCATACTTTGTAAGCAAGGGGATAAGAACATGTAGACAAGCAGTGATGGCATGCCTCGGAGGAGGGAATGTTCAGCTGGCGTGCCACTTCATGCAATTCATCGAAGTGGCTGTGGAGAAACTTGGCCGATAAACAACTGGTATGCTACATTACTGCATCACTTTTCTATTTTTTCTTTCACAGCAAACAACACATACTTAGGTTGCCTCTCTCCCAGACGACATATGCCCCAGCATAATTGTCAACAGCAACCTACCTCTGCCGCTGTTCAGAAAGCAATTGTCTATTGTACATTTACCCCTTTATTCGAATGGAGTATTTGTTTTATCAAATTTTAATCTTCTAGATTTTTACTCCCCTTCTAAAAATGCTCAGAATCTCAAAATCCGTCAACACACTGAACGGTTAAACTCCTTATCAATGTACTGTATTAGACACAATCATGGACAATTGCATCATTGATGTTAATATAATGTTTTATGAAGTGTTATTATTAATTAGTCTTAAACCATAAACTTTGCTGCTGTAACTTTGTTCTTCTTTAAATGAGAAATTGTAAAGGTTTTATTTGACCGGACAATAAACGATTACTTACTTACTTTCATCAGTAGTGTTGGTACTAGTTAATGTGAAAGAAAAATGTGTGGATTCCTGTTAAATCTCGTTGGAGTGTGTTATACATATGAAGAGTGCCAAAGGATTTATCTGTTTTTGCTTTTTGATTGTCCCATTAATGCAGATCATTTTCTACATTGTATAGTCAGTGATGATGCAATAATGTACACATGAGAATGTGGTATGTTTAAGTTAGGTTCATCCAAATAATAATATGAAGACTCTGTAGGCTTCTTAACTACTACTTTTATTTCTTATACAATCATCTTGGGTGATGTTAAACTTTTAAAGCATGAATATTGCCATGTACAACAAATGTGCTTTCCCTGTGCCAAAGATTAATAAAAGGTCAAACATCCACATAAAAAAAATATTGAATATTCCTTGCTTGTAATATAAAATAAAAGTGAAATGATCGTTATTCATCGTGTCACCAACATCCGTGGCACCGACTCCATCTCCAATGCAGCATCTGCTTGTGGCTGATGAATTGACACAGTGTCAGTCTCATGACTGCAAAAAATGCAGCATATCACCTGCATCGGTGCTGCCGCATCGGTGCAACAAATCAGGATTTTTTTGGGGACGCATTGTCCCTAGATGCCGACTCTTTATCGACACCACACTTCAGTAACCAAGGCTGCGTGTCCGGAAACTGAAACATCACCTCCCCTGCTGGTAAGGAACCAATGCATCACCTCGCGTGCCAGAAAGGAACTGACACATAACCTCCCCTGCCCAGCAGTAAGGAACCAACACATCACCACCCCTGCCAGTAAGGAACCAATGTAGTACCTCCCCTGTGTAGGAAGGAACTGATGCATCGCTTTACTTTTTCAGCACCTCACCTCCCCTGTGCCTTGCACAATCTTTGGTTTTTGACACATCTAAGGTACTTTGTCCTTAAACAAATGCAGCCATTGATTTCTATGGACTAAACTTGCCTAATCTTTTAAAATTTACATTTTGACTTGTGTATGTGTAATTTTAGTTGTTTTAGTCTTGTTTTATTCAGATAAATATTGGATAATTTTCTAAGCTGGTGTGGACTCCTTTTGTAGTGTTTTCACTGTTTTACTGTGTGTATGTACAAGTGCTTTACACATTGCCTCTGAGATAAGCCTAACTGCTCGTAACAAGCTACCAAGGGGGTGAGCAGGGGTTATCTTAGAGACTCCCTTACCCTGACTAGAGTGAGGGCCCATACTTGGACAGGGTGCAAACCACTGCCAACTTGAGACCCCACTTCTAAAAAATACCAATCTACATTTAAATATGTTTTTACACATGCTTGTCACAACACGTTGATGAGGCCTACTTGCTTTGTCAAAATTTTTCATGATCACTCAAGGAATATGACATCAAGTTTCCCAGTGAATCCGGAAGGTCTATAGCTTTTACCATTGGCTTGACAATACAACCAAGAAAGGACTACTGGAGTGCAAATAAAATGGCAACTATCATGCATGCTGTTATAAAAGTACACATATGTGCAAAGTTCCAGTTGGTGAAATAACATATAGCCTTTCTCGATATGATCTAACAAGAATCAACACATTGAAATATTCTATTCCCAGAGTTTGTCTGAGTGGGCAGTAACACCAACACTTTGCCTACTATGATAATTTTTGAGATTACATGTGACAAAATACCTTTCTGCACCCGGTAACCATGTGATAACAGCCACTGCTAGAAGCCTATATGCTTCAATCAATGCTCATCACAATAAATAAGGCAGCCCTACTGCCTTTGTCATAACGCTTTATATTAAACAGAAAACACAAGACATCTGGCACAACTTTTCCCAGTGCACCATTCATGCTTATAGTAGTTATTGTTGGGTTGTCATGATAACCAACTATGGCCTACTGAACTGAGATTTCCCTCAAGGCATTGTTTAGGTATACAGTCACTTGTGCACAAACACAATATTATCTTCCCTAGGAGGTCCTAACAAGAATTCTTACTGTTCAAATATTCTTTACCAACAATTTGCCAGAGAAGGTTACCAACACCAAATCCCTTGCCTACTACAGTTATCTATGAGAATCCATGTAACACAATACCTATTTGTAGGTTATTACAGAGTAATACTAATTCTCCATTAAAGGACTATTGAATTAAACATATGCCTTTCACAATTAATGCAGCAGCCCTACTGCCTTTAGCCTCATTTCTCATAGCAATCAGGCCTTTAACCTTTATCATTGGTTTGCCACTATTGCCATCTCAGACATACTAAGTTGAGCAAACGATTTCTTACAAGGAAACTGGCAGGGATAACATAATAAAATTACAAATATATACAGAATTAATGTTGTCAAACAATATAAAATCCCTTCTAAAATAGCCTAATAAAGATAACTAATTCAAATTCATCAATGTGCAAGGGGTAGTGGAAATGACATCACACACAATTTGATGTTTATTTTCACTCACATACACATGCCTAATCATGCAATCATATTCAGAAATGCACACTCTCTCACATCAACATACTCTCAACTAACAGCATGCACACAACAGACATGTAAAAATATTTTGTGCTTACCGTACCTGTCAGGTAGGGTCATATGGCAGCCAATTGTAATCCACTATTTATTACACCAATAGTAAATCAAATGCTATTATTCACTAATATTGTAATAATAAATTGACAGAAAACTTGAGCCCCAACTGACATGCATAAGGATGAGCAGTCTCTATGTTCCTGGCATTAGTTTGCCACCTCTGATGCCAGGGGTAGCAAAGGCAGTGCCATGAGTCGCAAGAGGCAAGCCAAGGGAAGGAGCTGTGAGCCCTGGCAACCCGTAAATGATGATCATGATAAGGATTATTTAAGTACACATCCTCTATCCAGTGGAGGCTCCTCTGCTAAAGTGGAGGAGCATCCACTGCTTTTCATCTGTGTCAATAAAGGAAAAATAAAATGATAATAACCTGATGTTATTATCATTTTATTTTTCCCTGCTGAGGCAGTTTTGCGGGACGGAATGAACTCCTCTGCTCACAGAGGAGTGATGGGCACACTCTAAGTGCACATGAGAGTTTTGCCAGCCGTCTTGGGTTGGCCAAACAGTCATGCACACTCAGCATGTTCTCCACCAGGCTCTATTACAGGCTCAGTAGAGAACAGGCACAAGCCCATAGTCCCCATCTGAGTGCGAAACCACGGCGCCTTGCTGCCCCTGATCTGTACCAGTTGCCACTGCTTTAATCCTCACCGATTATTCAAGTGGGTCACCAACAACAAAACGCTTGCATACTATAATAAGCTGTGAGATTTAAGGTACAAAATACCTGCCTAGAGGCTTTAGCATAGTGTAATAACAACACATTTTCAAGTCTATAGCCTTTACTCCATACTATTCACAGTAAATAAGGGCACTTTGTCATAATGTTTCATAACAAAAAGATTGGAGATATGGAATCAGACATACCATTTCCAGAGGAACCCATAAAGCTTATAGCCTTTTTCATTTGCCTGCCACAATAACCAACACAGGCAGATTCCAGTGCATGTAAACTTGCAACCATCAAGCATACAGCATAAAATTACAAATACGTACAAAAATGCAGTTTGCATTATCCTTCAAAATTACTTTTAAGCGAGCAGGGTTTAGAAGAAAAGCCTGAGCTCCTTTCTCTTGGAAGGGCTTAATCATCTGACGTAAACGCCACCGGCGCTCCACAGTGACATGGCAGAAGTCCGGTCTGACGAAAAAAGAAAACCCCTCAGCTTTTAGTTGGGCATCTGGTATAGCTCTTTCAAAAACACTTTGTCTCAACAAAAAATTCCCAAAATATACCAAAAGCGCCCTACGTTTAGCATTAGGACGAAGAGGTTGACGAATAGAAAAGGGGACTCGGTGCGCCCTTTGTACCTCCTTATGCCAGTCCCAGCCAACCAATTCTGGCAAAGAGGTCTGCAATAATTGGACAATGTAAGTACGAGGGTCAGACCCTTCCCTTCCCTCCGGAATACCTAAAAATCTCAGGTTGTTCCTACGCTGATAATTTTCCCCCTCCTCAAGTTTCCATTGAATATCGATTAATCGTGCCTCATGAGCATCCACTTGGCGTTTGGAACCAGCAACCTCTAATTCCAAAACTTCTGTCCGAGTCTCAATATCAGTCATGCGGTCACTTATATCCTTACAGGTCTTAGCGACCTTCCTGATTGCCCCTTGGAGTTTACGATAGGCATTCTGTGATCTCTTGCTTTCCGCCCGGGACTCCTCTCGGTGTGCAGCAACACATTGCATAATAGACTCTAATGTAGAAGGAGCTGGATTAAGCCCAACTTCTGAGCCAGTAATTGAGTTAGGATTAATACTGCCCATCAATTGATCTCCAAGTGTATAATCCCAGTTCAAGGTCGCCTGTTTCTGGCCTTCAAGACTCTTTGGGCAGAGATTCAAGGAACGTACCGTTGTCGCGGAGTCAGAGGCAGAAAGTAGTTTAGCCTTAGATTGTGATTGTGGTTCATCGCTAGACAGGGTATCTCCGCCTGAATCAGAGGCACCATCAGACCAAGTTACGTCAGAGAGAGAATAAAAATCATTTGTCTCTGAATCAAGATCCTTATCGCAGTCCTGGCGTGGAGTCCGATGGCCCCTGAAACCCCCTTTGTTTTTTGGGGCATGATCTTTCGTCTGAAGAGGGGTACTCTGATTTTTTCACATCAAAGCCTCACTCTGCCCCACCTGTAGCACTGTTATCTGAGCGGAGGGTATGTTCTCCCCACCCTCCAATGGCACCAACGGACTCTCCTGGTCCTGGGCTGGGCAAGAATTCTGTTTGACTGTAGCAGCATTGGGCCGCAGATCTGAAGGTATACCTTCGCTTACCGGGCCAACCATGCTTAGCTCCGTTTGCATCAACATAGACTCCTTCTGCCCCTCTTTCCCTCCAATCAACTCTTTACTCAGCTCCTTACTTGGCTGCTCGAGAACCCCATCTCCACCTTCTCCGCCTTCTCCGCCATCTCCACCATCGTTGCGGTTGCTGCACTCGTTACTTTCCCTGTTGAGGGCAGCCGGCGCAGCCTGCCCTCTAAGCAGGTCAATTACAGATACTGAGGACCGATGTGGCTGGGGCTGAGAACCTCCGCCCTTCCCCTTCCTGTCTACGGAGGTCTCCGGGAGAGCACTGTGCTTTTGCTTACGCCCACGAACAGGAGCGTCAGCTTCCGAAAATATTACCGGTGGACCCGGTTGATCCGCTGCACCTCTGCCCCTTGGAACCGCTTTTGGCCCCATGGTTGAGAGAGAAATTGAGGCGGCAATTGGCAGATGGGAGGTACAGAGCCTCTCGATGCGCTCCAACCGAGGAAGCAGCCGCTCCGTGTATCGGGCCAATGCTGAGACCCAGCCACGTATGTTATCCGTTCCGCCACTGAATTCTTTAGGCATTGAGTCTTTTATCTTAGTGATAGCACTCGGAAAAGTATCGCATCCTTAGCTTAGAGGCATCGGAATAGCGTTGTAATTAAGAGATTTTCGTCCTTTATTCCGAGAGAGCACAACCGGCTGAACACCTCACTCCTCACTCAGCCGCCATCTTGCCCCTTTTACATCCGAGATAAAGGCAAAGGAGTTTTTGGATACAGGAGGGAAGGTTTAATCTAAGGCGTAACCAGTTTAATATCGGATTTTGGGTAATCCCCCTTTTTTTCGGTAGATGATTAAGAGAGTGTTAGATAGTATTAGGTAGCTAAGATACGTTTATTTTCGGGAGAGCACAACATTCATTCTCTACAGACTTGGCTGGTCTGTTGCCTTCACTTGCAGGGTGGGTGGGTTGGGTGGGTTGGCTGAGAAGCCGAGGGTTAGGGAGTGGGGCGGGAAGGGTAAGGGGTGGAGTAAAAGTTTCAGGGAAATCAGGGAAATTTGGTAAAAAGTATAGGTTGATTGATACTGAGTCATTGAGATGTTGTAAGTCACTGCACTGGAATAAAAGCTACTATGATGGGTAGGCTGAGAATTTGTTCCTTGAATATAGGGGGGTTGAACGATGCTGGCAAACAGTATAGATCTGCCGAAGTTATTCGCTCATGGGGGGTAGATGTTATTTGTCAACAGGAAACCCATATACCTTTTCAAAAGAGAGGGTTAAATAGTATCCCTGGGTTTAAACAGGTGGTCTGCTCACGTCAGACTACTACTACAAGAGGAGTAGCTATACATACTACCACTCGGATGTCTGAGATGGAGCGAACCTTAGCAGATAAATGGGGGAGATGGGCCATAGCCCTATTACCTTGCAGAGTAACTTTATGTACAATTTATGGTTCCAACTTTGATGATTCTGATCTGTGGGGTGAGTTGGAGCTCGAGCTAGCAGCCTGGCCTTCCCCACTTATAGTTTGTGGGGATTTTAATATCCATTTAGGTATTTCGGATATCTCTTTGGGAAGGTATGATGGAAGGAAGCCACGGGTATATAAGGCTCTTAAAGCCTTAGCTGGGAGCCATGGATTAGTCGATGTGTGGACCCGTAAGGTAGTAGGAGATGCCGGCTATACTTATTTTTCCTGCCCCCACCAGAAATATGTTAGATTAGATTATTTTTATATATCTACCTCCCTTATAGACCGTGCCAATATACGGAAAATCCCTAAGATCCTGTCAGATCATAACCCGTTGATATTAGAGGTAGAGCTTTCGGCATTTTTGAACCGCCCTAGCAAATGGTCCTTTGATAGGAAACTTCTTGTAACTGAAGGATTTTTAGATCATCTTAGGAGATCAACCAAGCAGTTTTTTGACATAAATCGGTACAGTGCGTCAAGGGAAATTGTTTGGGATATGTTCAAGGCATGTTTAAGGGGGGAAATTATAAGCTTTGCTGGACACCTCAGGAAAGAGCATAGGGTGACTGTACAGAAACTTATGGCTGATCTCTCTATGAATGAGGAACTACATCTTAGATCTATTGAAAATAAACAGAAGGATGCCGCGAGGCTAATCGAACTAGAAGTGATAAAGGTTAAAGCTAAATTAAACGGAATATATAATAATAGGAATGCCAAAATATATCAAACACGAACCAGGGAGAACTATGAATATGGGGAAAAGACCGGAAGACATCTTGCATTAAAATTAAAACAGAGGACGGCGGCTAACAATATCTTGGAGGTTAAACGGGGTGATGGGAATAGTGTAACTGATCCTCAGGACATTCTCCAAGTTTTCGCTGATTTTTATGGAGATATTTACAAATCTCAGACTGATTCTCAAATAGCCGCAGGCCAGTGTTTAATTACTTCTACTCCTAAAATTATACAGGAATTGGAAGAAGACTTCACACAAGCTGAGGTTAATGAGGCTCTACAGACCATGGCATCTGGCAAGGCTGCTGGTCCTGATGCAATTCCTATAGAAGTGTATAAGGTTTTGCAGCCTGAGCTATCGCACATGCTTCTGGATTTATTTTTAGCAGTACAATATCATGGTACCACACCCCATTCTTGGAAGGATACTAATTTAATTGTTTTTTTGAAAAAAGGGAAACCATCTGTTAATCCAGCCTCGTATAGACCAATTTCCCTGATTAACACCGACGAGAAATTATACTCCAAAATTATAGCCAACAGGCTATCAAAAATAATAGCTTCCTTGGTTAGTCCATGGCAGCATGGCTTTATTCCCGCTCGTGGAACAACGGATCATGTGCGCCGGGTGATCTCCTTATTTGATATCACCGAACAGATGGGGGGTCAAATGTCTTTGATTTTATTAGATGCACAGAAAGCCTTCGATCAGGTTGAGTGGGCTTTTCTTTGGCAGATTCTAAACACTAATGGCTTTGGTCCTCGTATTCAGACAGCCATAAAGGCCATGTATTTACAACCATATACAAGAATACAAATGATGGGGATGGAATCCGGGAGAATTAAGATCTCACGTGGCACCAGACAGGGATGTCCGTGCTCCCCGATTCTTTTTGCTTTGTACATAGATCCTCTAATCAGAGCTATGCTTAATGATCAGGCTATTAAACCTATAGTGGTCAGGGGATTTAGTACAAAAATTTTAGCTTATGCGGACGACATCGCTATAGTCACCCCTGACCCCCTGACTGCGTTGGTTCGTATTGAGGCTCTTGCATTAGAATTTGGTCGTCAATCTGGATACAGGCTGAATACAGCGAAAACTAAGATTGTTTGTTCTAATAATACCCCGCTTAACGATGCTAGGAGATCCTTGGAGGCTACTTACCTAGGGATTAATATATGTGCGGGCGCTTCAACTATCTGGGATATTAATCTGCCACAGCTGCTAACTAAGATCAGCACTGATTTAAAGCGCATAGATAAACTATATATTTCCATCATAGGACGTGCTAATATCATTAAAATGACTATGTTTCCTAAAATTTTTTATCTTTTCAGATGCATCCCAATTGAGCCCCCTAAAGAGTTTTTTGCAAAAATTGACGGGATATTCTCTCAGTTTGTATGGGGGTATAAAAAGATTAGAAGATCTATAAAGTTGATGACTTTGCCACAAGACCGTGGCAGATTGGCTATACCCCATATGAAATATTATTTTTGGGCTGTAATGCTGCAGCAAATGATTAGTTTATTTCGACCAAAATTTGGACTAGGTACAACTTCGGCGCTGTATAACACGGACTCCCCTCCTTCTGTCTATGAACTAGCATTAGGAGACTATGCACCAGGCGTGTTACTAAGGCAGTTAGACGGTAGCTACTATAAAAGAACGCGGTTCAAAATAGTCAGAACCGCCTGGAGTGTCTGGAGTAAAAAAAGTAAACTTCTGGGGATCCCCAAGATACATAAATATCACGTTATCTGGCGTTCGTCTATTTTTCCACCTTTATTTTATGATAATCTAGGAAAAACCTGGGAACAGGCTGGTATAAATCTAATTGGAGACTTATTTGTGCGATCTGAGCTAAAATCCTTTCAAGAGCTTCAAAGTCAATTTGGGGTGGAAACTAAGACTTTTTTTAAATATTTACAATTTAGGGAGATTATTAAAACCGCAAAGTTTCAAATAACCGGATTCGACGACATTCCGATTCTTGATTGGCTTGGGTATAGGCAGCCTCGAATAAAGGATTTATACTTAATCTTGCTGAATGCTAATCAAGATGATATTGTTAGCTCCGAAAGTGTTTGGGCAGGCTTGCTAGGGGATCCTGACGTGGACATTTGTAGGTCTCTTTATTTGTCAAAAAAAAATATTTCTTGCAGCTAACCTTAAAGCTCAACATTTCAAAACTTTGTTTAGGCTATACTATACCCCCGCTAAACTCTTCAGTTGGGGGAAAAGGGAAACTGATCGATGCCCTAGATGCAATCATGGCCCGGCAGATATAATACATATGTTTAGTGGATGTAATCAACTTGTTAATTTGAAGGCAAAGATAGAGAACTTTCTCAATCAGGTTACTGGTGGTTCGGCACGACTAACACCAACTCTGATTATTTTAGGGATTGATGATAGTTTATGTTTGGATTCTTCCCAAATCTATTTTTATTTTATGGCCTCGGCCATTCTGCGTTTAATCATTGCAACTCATTGGAAGGATCCTGAACCACCCTCCTTTCAGGAATGGTATTCAAGACTTCATCATGTTTTTAATTTAGAGAAGGCTCTTTACAAATGTAAAGGAAATAGAGCCAAAAGAAGAGGTCTTCGGGTATGGGGCCCGATTTGGGAAACTGATGAGATTTAGGGATGTATTTTTTTTTAATTGTTTATCCGGTATTTTGAAATGTATAGCTGGTTTTGTAATATGGTATCTGCAGTGATTAATCGTTTTTTTCCCTCTGTTTGTATGATTATTTCCTTTTTTTTATATTTTTTTCTCAGTGTAATCATGTTTCTCTTGATTTCCCTGTACAAACCAATAAAAATATAATAAAAAAAAAAAAAATGCAGTTTGCAAATTAATATACAACCCCTTGCAATGGTACCTAACAAGGATCAGCACATTGAAAACACCCAGGGTTTGTCAGAGTGGGTCGCCAACAGCAAAACCCTTGCCTGCTACAGTAATCTGTGAAATTACATGTAGCAGAATCCCGGTCTGTAGCCTGCAACACAATACGATAACATCTCACTGTTAAGGGATCACTGAATTTAACAATGCTTTTCACAATAAATTTTTCCCTTGTCCCAACTTTTCCTAATAAGCAGATCACTTCTGTTGCATCAGCCATAACTCTTTCCAACACACCAATCAGGTCTAGAGCTTGTCACCATATTCAACTTCTACTGTTTTTCGGTGTGAACTTTCACACAAGGAAACCACAAGGCACACAGTCAGTTGTGGAGTGTCATCCCACTGCCTGGCACAGAGCCAGCAAATGAAAAATAAAACAATGTTCTAGCAGTGTTTTTTATTTTTTATTTGCCGGCTCTGAGACAGCTTGTGCAGGGAGGGACTGGGCATGTGAGGGGGGAGGAGGAGTGCTTGTGAATCCCTCCGTGCACATATGTGTTTGGCAGGCCATTTCAGGACGACCAAAACACACAAGTGCCCTTAGGTTTCTCCAGCCTGCCTGCATTCAACAGCCAGGCTGGAGAAACCCCACTGACTTCATGACCTGAGCAGTGGGGTTCTTGTTGTCCTCTGTACTTGCTCAGGCCACCTCCATGGTGCTTCACAGTTGTTTGGGTCTTGTTTGTGTTTTTGGTTGCCGCTTTTATAGTGATTTTGGCAGCCTGACTTGTAGGACTTGCAAGCTGGTGCTGCTTCTCGCTGGATTTTATTTTGCAGTCTTGCCCATCGCAAGTTTTTTCACGTTGGGCTTTAGATTTTTATCTCCATCCAGGGGCTTTTATCACAGTCATTTGACGCGTTATTGGGAGACTATCGCATGTTACCGCCGTGTTGGGAATACGACATTGGCACGTAGTTATTTTCCCGCGATAGACGGATATGTGAGATTTCGTTGACTGATTTTGGAGGTGATTATCACATGTTCTTGAGAATATCCCCCCATATGTATTTGACTTTTTTAAGGGTAATGCTTTCCTTAATGTTCCAAATCTTGAAAAACTACTCATGCACTTTTTCGCAGGGATTATGACCTGTACCAGTACTATTGAAACTAGTTGGCTAAAACGTTTGGAGAATCACTATTTATAGTGTGCAGTCTTCAGGTACTTTCAGCAAAACCCTGGAAGTTTAGCAAATCATACATTTTCGAATTGTGCCTGGCCTAAGCAAACAAATGGCGACTCCCACATCCTGAATGCCTGGGCAGGACATCTCAATGGGTATTTTCAGAACGTTTGCAACATTTCCTAATAGATCACATTTTATTTCTTTTGGAAGGTGAACACTTTGCTTTTCTTAGACCTTCATCAATTGAATATTTTTCAATGTAAATAGGCCCTATACAGGATGGTTTAGGACACAAAATGGTAATTTGGGGTTTCTGTAATTTTGTTATATATAACAAGGTTTGGCATTTGGTAAAACATGCCAATACCACATATTTTCAATATATTTCTCTATTAACAGGCACCCTCTCTAATCTTTAATAGTTTACTTGGATGCTTTGCAGAAAGTGGACAAGTTTGGAGTAACTTCAAAATTCTTCTACCACATCCTAAGGATCAGAACCAGTCCAATGTAAAGGAGTAAGTGGAGTCACGTTTTTGTCAGCAGTACAAATGATCACTCAAGGTACCCAACCTTCAAAAAACCTGATGTCATAATTCTTATTTTT
Organism: Triturus cristatus; assembly: GCF_964204655.1. Taxonomy (NCBI): domain Eukaryota; kingdom Metazoa; phylum Chordata; class Amphibia; order Caudata; family Salamandridae; genus Triturus; species Triturus cristatus. The sequence continues at coordinate 418,004,849 of NC_140580.1, forward strand.
AATACCAAGTATAGCTAAAAGTGTAGTCAATGAAATCAATAATTTTTCCTTGGAAATTAACAAGCTGACTCACACTACGTCATGCTGGGAGCATGCTCTTCAAAGTCACAGCCATCTTTTGTGGCCATGATGTACGTGCTGTATCCATGACCTACTTGACTATGTAAAACTTGATGGTTTAAAAAGTGTGCTTTGAATACTAAAAATATACATTATTTACATTAAGAATGATGTTTGCTAGACCTTTGCCCTATGTTCTAGGGCTCTACAAAGCAAAATCAAGAACATTCTGATGTAAACGAATTCTACTGATCGTTTGGTTAAATGTGTACTGTACAAAATTTGAAATTCTGTTTTTAAAAATGTTTTTTTTTAATTGTAATTTTATCTGATTTTTTATTCACATTTTTTTATGGTTTTATTTAACTAAACAATAGACTTACTTACTTACTTAATGCACGCATGCAATCCCAAATTATCCTAATTGAAGACATACCCACATATGGTGCGGGTTGTTAGATTGAGAACAAACAGAAGTAGGACTTTCAGTTTGGGACTTCACTTTTTGGTAAAAGATAACACCCCTCGACCACTGCAAAACAATACATTTTCAAATTTGCAAAAATTATAATCTTCAGAATTTTTGCAAAAAGAAAAAAAAAATATTTGATTTTAGAGCCCCTTGAACAGCAGCATGTGAAGCAAAGAGGAGTGTGTGCTATTTTGAGTATTTACTATGCATGCAAGGAGGTTTTGTTGGGATTGGGGTACTCACAGTTGCTAAAAATAGAAATTGCATAAGGGCCATTTCAGACCAATGTCAAATTGGCTCTTCTGATTCCATTTCTTATTTACACACATGCACCTTAAAGAAACAGAGAAGAGGACTGACTTTCAAATTCTTCAAAGACTTTGATTCATCAGCATGGTGTCACTTGTGGCTACTTGGACCGGAATCATTTGACAGATAACATGTAACCACTTATCACATAATGTTGCCCTGATTTGTTGTTTTTCTTGTAATATAATTCTTAGCTTATTCTTCATATTTTGGTATAAATACTAATGCCTATGAAAAAATAAGTACCAATGATTTGTCAGATAAAAGTTCCCTGGAAAAAATGTATGACAACAGATTGCTCATGTTATGCATTTACAATGTATCCTCACCATAATTATTCTACGCCTACATTCTCAAAAAGATCATGAAAATACAATTTCTGTTTAGACCACATATGCATGTTTAGTATGTTCATTTTTTCCAAAGATTTTCATAAAATTACAATATTGACATTGTGATTTACAACAAGCACGGGTCTGAGTCCAAATGACATAGTTTTGAAGCCAAACAATAAGATGCTACAAGGTCAATAAGCAATGGTAAATCTACTGTAGCTTCAAAACAAGTTTATTGTACTAAGCAATTATTATTATAATAATTTTCAATAAAGTCTTGTAAATAGACAGAAGTTATTGTTTCAGTGAAGAATGTTATGAATATTCAATGTTTTGTCTGAGAATATGCTTTTCCAGAAGTCCACAAACGTATTGGTTTGGCATTTGAGGAATTAAATATTTGGCAGTCATCTTTTTACACAAAACCTATTTTGAGTACTATGCTTTGGGTACAAAAAGATCTCATTACAATTAACGGGTGGGTACAAACCATTTGCACATTAAATCAGTTTTTTTTGCCAAACAGTTGAAGCCATGATATAGTTTTTTTCCCTTTCTAATTACCATGTTTGTTTTTCAAGTAGGTTAAAAAGTCCCTCGTTATCTTTCTACATAACATTGGAAAGAACCCATGTAAATGTTGAACGCAAAGAATAATATTACTATTAAACACAGATGCCAAAGTCATTTAAAAGAATAAGGGCTGTTATATTTATAGAACAGATTTAGAGAGATAAAATGGGTTTTATAGAGAAATTGAAAGGATAAGACACCTCAATCAGCACCACTAGACAGTAGCCTTCCGACCAGAAGTTTCACTTTGCAGAAGATTATCTATATTCTTAATGTTGGTTCATTGGCTTTCAAGTTCTTTTTTTATCAATAGAGTGCTGTTACCAATAAAAAGCATAATTAAAAATATTTTAAAAAGCTTTCATACCATTCAAATCTAGACTTTCTGGCACATTTTCCACAGGTGTACTACAGAAATCTAGCAATCTGTAATTATCATTTTGGAATAATAATGCCTTTTATAAAATAGTGGCTAAAACCATTTTTCAGACTGGCTTGCCCAGAAGCAATAACATTTCTCAAGATGTCCTTGCCGGACTACCTTTTCACTTGTGTTCAAAAAGACATTTGATCTGTTTTCAATTTCCCAATGGGCAAAAAATTAGACCTTGTACTAAATAAATGATAAACACCATTTCATGTCATCATGTGAGACCTATTTATGTGTTTGTGATTTACACAAAGAAATTATTATATCACTTGAAAAATTAGTGCAAACTGAATTTAGATATATTTGCCAGTGAACTAAAATGCTAAGCACAGCTGTTCCTTATTTAAATAAATTCAAATACTTAATTTCAGTCATTTAGACCATAAAAGTGCAAATGTGATATGCTTTACAGTATATTAAGACAATCCACAATACACAGTCAGAAACCCCAATATATTATTTTACAAATACAATCTGTGTACCAGCACTCCATTAAATAAACAAAAAACACAGCAACACTTATAGAGTGCCCTTTTAAAAAATGTACTAACATTAAGGAAGGATAACATTGTTGTGTTTTATATTTATAAAACCCTAAAAAGGGCACTCTTTAAAAACACAGATACTAAACATAAGTTAAAAGTCCTGTTAGAAACAATAAATAGTTATCAGCTTAGGCCTGTGGGTTGATATCTAAAGGTGACTTGCATAAACACCACATGGAAAATAGGACACACAACACCGCCAATAAAATTAACATTTGGGTGTTGTATTTCAAGAGCCTAAATGCCTCTACACAGTGTTTGGACCCCAGGTTTCTGCATAGTTGTTTCAACCAGAGGTGTCTGGCTTTTTTATAGCCAGAGCAGAAGACAAATACATGCAACTTTGACTCCTCTACGTTGCTACAAGCCGGACAACCTAGAGGAGTTGCACCTCAGGGATTACAGTTCTATTGTACCCTGGTGATTTGTAGTGCACCCAAGCACACACCTTATGCAGCAGCCAGTGTGGTTAATATGTATAGTGGTGTACTTGTCTACTGCATTTTTGCAGTTGCATGTATGCTTAGTGCCTAATTGTAACCCGTTCTTAGGTGACCCTGGCCCACTTAGTAATGTGTGGTGGAGGTTTTTGCACTGGCAAACAGCATAACAGTTAATTGCTACCCTGCATTAGTGAGGTGCATATTAGACAATAAAGCACTGTTAGAAATGGTATTACTGGTTGGCTGAGGTAAGCACCCAGGCCATGCAGGAACCCCCACTCTAGTCAGTGTAAGCTAGATTCACAATAAGATAACCTGTGCTCACACTCTGGTAGCTTGGCACAGACCAGTCAAGCTTAGCTACAAAGGTAATGTGTAAAGTATTTGTGCAACACACATGCACAGTAACACAATGAATACACCTCAAAAAGACTCAACACTGGTTTAGAAACATAGAGAATATTTATCTGAGTAAAATTAGGCCAAAAGGATAAAATTCCAACCAGTCGAAGTCGAGATATGATTTTTCAAAGATTAAACCACAACTAGTGCTTAGGTGTAACTAGCAGTCAAAAGGTTACTTGAGGTAGCAATGGTCCGGTGCAAATCCAAAGTTCAGGCTGACTGCGATGGAGGGCTGTCCGGCTACAGGACCCACACAGGGCTCATTGAAAAAGTTACCTTGGATGGAGCAAAGAATAGACGCTCAGGGCTCGATGCGCCATCGTCAGGTTTCACTGAAGTGAAGGTAATGTGTCCTTGTCAAGCCGCGCAGAGTATTTCCATCAAGCCGTGCAGGCTGTGGAACTGATGTCGTCGGGCAGCTGCTGCTTCGCTGTTGAAGATTAATGCAGCAGAATTTCACACGTAGTTGATGCAGTGCTTCAGATTTTTATGAAAATATTTGCAGAACCCAAGTCTGAGGTTTAGAGCAGCCTGCAGGGGTCACCTCAGATATGGGTATGTCGCTCACAGAAGTCAGAGTCTAGTAGCACCATCAGAACTGAAGGAAGTCTTTTTGTCCCTGAGACTGCAGAAGAACAGGAGGCAAACTAGCAAGCCCTCGACGACCACGTGGAGGGAAGGCAGAGTCCTTCCAGCAGAGTCAGGGAGCAGCAAACAGCAGGGCAAAACGCAGAGAAGCATTCCTTTCAAAAAAGCAGTCAAGTTGAGTTCTTTATGCAGCACAGCAGTCCTTCTGACAGAGGTTCAGCTCAAGATCCAGAAGTGTCTGATTTTATGAGGTCAGTGACCCAGTACTTACACTCTAAAGTGCCTTTGATGCAGAGGGTGACTTCAAAAGAACGATCTGAAGCACACAAGTATCCCTTTCAACCTAGTCCTATCTTCCAGGATAACCCTGGGGGGTAAATCAGTGTTTTGTGTGAGGACAGGACTGAGATGTAAGTGTGAACCACCTGCCCAGAAAGGCTATCAGAATGCAGATAAATGCAGATGGGTTCTTCCATCAAACCCAGCCCTTCCTGTGTGGCTGTCTAGAGAGAATGCACAAAGTGTAGCAGTCACCCAGCCCAGGCGTGTATTAGAGGCAGGCTGTCAGGCACAAAGAGGAGTAAGTAGTAAGTTAGGGGAGAGGAGTTGGCCTAACGGCTAGGGCGGTGAACCTCAAATCTGGGGAACCGTGTTCGAGTCTATGCAATGACGCTGAACATCCTGTGATTCTGGGCAAATCACTTAATCTCCCCGTGCAGAACAAAAATGAATGTGTCCTCATGTAACGCAACTGGTGCTCGTGTAAAGCGCTGTGATACCTGATACCTTCGGGTAAAAGTTTGCGCTATATAAACCTCCGTAAAAAAAAAGAGGTAACGAGAAATGTATACTTTCTAAAAGAGTAATAGATAGATAGATACATTTAATTTTTTACGTTATTTAAAACCATCACAATATAAAAACAACATTTTACTTAAAAGTGATAAAACTGCTCAAAACATAAAATAGCTTGTTCGGTTCCTACATTCAGATTTCATAACCACAGTGATCAGCCAGGCGCAAAATGAGCTGAATTAGCAGGTGAATCCACTAAAGTGCAAGGTGCGGTGTTCTTGAACAAAGTGATTTGGACCCACTTTAAGCATGAGGCTAAAAGGGACTGGGAGTTATGTTGAAGAACAAGTGGTGTGAGCTCCAAAAGGACAGGCAGCTAAAATGATTAGCCCAAAAACAAATGTCATTCTTCAGCAATTAGAAACTCCAATAAAATGAGGTAGGGACAATGACTCAGTCCTTACTGAAAAGGTTTGCTGGGCTTCCAAAATGTCTGTAGAGGAATTAATAGCTATAGTCAAAGACAAACAATGCTTTATTTAGCCAATTGGACACAAAATAAATATGTATACATAAAAATTCTTAAATATCAAACATTTAAAATCATTCACAATTACCTAAAATCAAATTAGGTCTCATATTTCACCAGGTAAGACATTTTCCGGAATTTTTTAGGGAATGATCATGTAAAACATAAACGGATAAGTCATTAGAGATACTCCAGTTACAAGGAGATCCTTGAATGTAGTATTATCGTAATGTAAACATTTCATTTTTTTCCTTAATTCAATGGCTTTCCTCATAACATTTAGTACAGCACAGCATATCTCTTGAGTGGGTAGTTTCTGTAAAAAGGTCAAGCCTTTCTTTATATGTTCCCAATTTTGAAATCTTAAACAGGGTTTAAATAATTTCGCCTAAAATCAATGTACAAGGGACAGAACAAAATAAAGTGACTTGTGCTTTATATGGAAACTTGAACAAGTTTACACGGGGGTAAAACATGTATCCAAACACTTGTTTGAGGTAATGCTACCATATATTGTATCGAGCCCAGTCTGAAAAGGGTAAGATAACTTTGATGAATGGAGTTCATGACCCAAAGAAGCTATGGCTCTTTATGATCTGTGGTTGAGATCTCCACATTTCTTTTCCGGGAGACCATGATCTGTGCTTTCCTTAGTTTTGTATCTGAGCCTATGTAGGAAAACATGTTTTAACAATCTCCTTGGTTTTGTTAGTTATTTGATAAGGGTTTCCAAACAATTCTTTTAATCCAATGTCTTCAAAGACTTGCTTTAGATATGTGATCCATGGGCTACGAGCCACACCATCTAGGACAAGACCATCCCGGATAGGACCTGACCAAGTGAACCTTTGGGTTAGTCCACAGCTTGATCCATAATAAAAGTGGGGCAAGTCCCAACCTATGTTCTAGGTACTCTAGACCAAGTTCTTCATGGCAGGCAAGCTTGGCAGCCCCCAGTGGGGTCATCAGTAATCTGCGGATGAAACTATTCTTTACCCTTTAGAGAGTAGTTCAATTTGTATATCGCATTTGGCCTGTCCCGTTTGATCCAGCAGAGATGCATTTGGTGTTATACAGGGTTAGCATTTCTTTAATAGGCTTCCTACCCCACCTATGCGAGAATCTAAAAATTGCCTCCAGGCTTTTTCTTTAATGGTTGAGCCCTGTTAATCATGAGAAAATTCCATGTAAAACCAGAACTAAACAGAATCCCCAAATAGTTAAAATCGTACAATTTCTCTATTGTAGCGGTCCCCATTGCAAAGGTTTTTGTCTTTGTCTTATGGGGCCCTCAGGTCATAATAAAGGATTTAGAGTAATTTACTTTCAAATCCAGATTTCTCATATGGGAATAAAAAGAATCCAATATTAGCTGGAGACCATTTGCCGTATGTGCTATAAGATTGGCATTGTCTGCATAAAGGAGGATTGAACTTGGATGTTTGTCTATCTGAGCAATATCCTTCCCCATTTCTGATCAATGTTTTGCGATTCCATTTATATATATAGTAGAAATCAGAAAGGGGCAAGAATATATCCCTTGTGGAACCCTTGTGTGGATTTAAATGGGGAAGTTGTTTTACCCGACATACCATAGTGGATTTTAACACACAGCTCTTGTTATAAACATTTGGGGGCATATTATCAAGAAACGGCGTTAAAATTATCGCCGCTTTAGTGGTAGAAAACTGCCGCTAAAGCGGCGATAATGGGTTTGATAATATGCTCTTGAGAATTCCCATAGAAGCCCAAGTTCTGGGGTCAACATGGGCTTCTATTGGAATTCTCAGTGGCATATTATCAAGCCCATTATTGCCACTTTAGCGGCAGTTTTCTGCCACTAAGCGGTGATAATTTTAACGCCGTGCTTGATAATATGCCCCTTAATTAGTGAGAGCAGTTCAGATTCCATCCCCATCTTCCCCATAAGTGACCGAAGCTTTGTCCGATTTACCATGTCGAAGGCGCAAGATAGGTCGATAAATGCCAATTGTAGTGACTCTTTCTTTGCTATTATGTATTTTCCTGCCAACAGAAATAAATGTAAACACTGGTTGATAGTTCCCAGGCCTGATCTCAACCCATATTGTACACTAGATAAGATGTTATTTTCTGTGGCCCAGGTTTCCAGTTGTGTGAAATGTACCCAGCCCATATTGGTCTGTAGCACAACTGTATGTGCCGATCCCCCTTTTTGAAAACTGAATGATTATGGCCATTCTTCAAGACTCAGGTATTTGTCCCAAAATACATTCATTAATAGGCGTGGCCACTTCGAGCACAAAGATAAAAGGGACTGGGAATTGTGCTGAGGCCCAATTAAGAACAAGTGGTGTGACCTACAATGGGATGGGCAGCTACAATGGTTAAAAATATTTTCTGAAACCCTAACACAAATGTTATTCTCCTGCAGTCAGTAAGTCCAGTAAAAATTAGGTAGCGACAACTACTCAGTCCTTACTTAAGAGGTTTGGTAGGCTTCCAAAATGTCTGCAGAGGAATAAATAGTTATAAAAAAGTGCATTGTGCAATAAAAGTGGCAAGAGTCTCTACAGCGGATTCAGTGAGTATATGGAATTTTAACCTTTGATTGAATGAAGTGCCATTGCAACCAGCTTGGGGAATTCATTGTGACTATAATCTGCTGGTCAGATTTTTTTTCAGAGCGGGTGGGCACGGCAAAGCCACCCCCAGCAGATTGGAAAATAACAGATGCCATACGATCTTGTGGGCAACATCGCGGCCGGGACAAATACTAAGGTGATGGTTTGCGAGTTAGATAAAATAAGGTGCTGCTGTAGCTTCATGCGGAACAAGATTTTTTGGGCTATTATTATTCGAGCATCAGTTTTTGAAGGTGAGGGTCTGGCTGTAGATTCAGTAGCTTCAGTAATTTATTTCACACATCTTTCTGATAGCTGCGGATTCACTTCACACCACTCAGACACGCGGTGATGGCTGTGCTGCATTGTCTTATGCTGAATTTGCGAAACAATGGATTCAGCCAATAGCATCTTAACTTTTTTCTGGCTGGACACATGCACAATTATGTGCAACAGACTTTCCTTCTTGTAATTACAGAAGCAGCATTTGGATTCCATTGATCCTGTTAAATGGCCAAATTTGAAGCCTTTTAGAGGAATTAAACCGCATCTCAGCCTCAACAGCTCTTTTTTAACGTCCAGTTTCATTGGGCTAACCAGATATGCTGCTTCCATGGCTCTTGGTATAAGAACTCTTATAGATTGTGGGCTTTTTGTCATTGATTCCAGATTGTATCTTTGCTGTTTTAACCAACAATTTTACAGTGAGCTTTGGGGAAAAGTTATGTTTAAAGGTATTTGAGCCATCAAGAGCTTCAATTGCTTCCCTCAAGTAGGGTTCCCTCATTGTATTTTTTTATCTTGATTGCCTTGGGCTATCATTTCGTTCAGGGACCCTGGAGGTGCAGCACTCAGCTTCAAATAATGTCCCACAAACTGTCCGTTTAAGATGTTTGATTGCTTATGAAGGCCAAATTCCAGCCTTATCTGTGAAGATGGTGCAGTGTCTAGAAGATTGATAGGTGTCTGCAGCATCTTGTTTGCCCTTTATCTAGCCAGGAAGAGATGTGATCTTTAAAAAATCAGTGCACCATAAGTGAGGGACATGAATTTGGCATTGATTACTTTACATATGCCCGTTAAATCAGCACCACTCATCCTAGAGGCCAATGTTTTAAAACTCACTGTCATTGACAGTGCGGATTCCTTTAAGCTGCACAGCTGCACAGCATGGGAACCACGCTGCTTAAAGTAGCTGCCCAGGTATTTGAGGCTTGACACTTGTTCCAGCACCACATTATCTATCGAAAAATGTAATTTAGCAGCACGTCTGTCTTTGACTTCACAAGCCATGATTTTTGTTTTGGCATAATTGACTTCTAGTTTGTTTTCTGCACAATAAGCGGCCTTGTTTTACTCCTAAGGTGGTCCTGATTTTATCAGTCACTACTCTATTAGATATAATTTTTACCTTTACCCAGGTTCCTGTGTATAGACTTCTAAAAGCTTGTAATACATTTTCCGAGATACTGCAGTTAGTCAGCGTCTGCTAAAATCTCCCTCCGTCCACTTAGTCAAAAGTGGTTTTAAGGCTGATCAAGCAACATAGAGGGAGGGGGACTTTTTGCTGTTAGCGGTTTTGATAAAAGAAGAGATCATCAGATTATCTTCGGTGACATGCCTGCGCATAAAGTCCAATTGAATAATGCGTATTAGGGTTTTAGTGTTGGATCACTACTCTAACTTGTTGTTTAAGATCTATGCAAAACATTTGCCTTCCACATCAAGTAGGAGGATGAGGCGGAAGTTAGATGGATTGTCACATGCACCTTTTTTATGAATTGGAGTGAGTATAGCATCTCTCCAGCTGTCTACATTCCCCAAAAGCAGTTTTTAAAGAGCGGGCTGAGCAGGGATACCCGATCTCCTACGACAGCTTTAAATATTCTGGTGGGCAAGCCATTCGGGCCCAGGGCACCAGTAGCTTCGAAAAGTCGCTAGTACACCTTTGATCGAATCTTGGGATGACATTAATTCAACCAAGTGCAGCAGATTTGTGTTGGAATGGCCAACTAATTATTTCGCTGGATCGTCCTGACCACACTCTTTTTGCCAGCATTATACACATTGAAAATATAGTCTGACCACTTGGCTGCTGACATGGCAGGCAAGGTTTTTGATTATTTTGACTAGATCTTGTCTTCACAAGGTTCCAATATTTTACTGGGTTTTTGGTTTTCAAGGCCTCATGAAGTTCAGTCAATGCCAATTCTTCGATCTATAGGTCTCCCTTCTTAAGAGTACTCAGCACTGGGTTGCGTGATCCCACATGGGTGTGAGTGCTTTCTACCTCTTGGGTCTTGCTGATGAGTCTGTCCATTTCCTTTTTCAATCAATTTGGCCAGGAACTCCTTACCTCATGTTGTAAACATTCTTTCTGTTACACCAAAGTTGGGGCGAGGAGAGAATTGTTGCCCATTTTATTCTTAGCAGCCCTCAACTGTCCTCTTCAGTACCTTTTGTTTGCAGTTGGAACAATCTGGGTGTATCCCTGTGGAAAGGACAGGATAGTCTTGCATGATCGCTCATAAATTTACGGGGGACTTGAAAGTTACTGTCCACGTGAAGTGATGGGTAGAGATTCAGATGTAGACTATGAGAGAAGCATATGATCTTGTTGTATATATGCAGAAGGCTGGTTGGTCTTTAAGCCCTCTTCCATTTAGTGGTCTAAGGTCCAAGGCATTCAAAGTTTATGCATATGTTTCCAATGATAAGTGCCGGCATCTGTCTTCCTTGACCAAAGGGTGATGCTGTTATCATCACAAAATCAAAAGCCTCAGTGCCACTAGCAAGAATTCTCACTTCAGACTCCAGAACTCTATAGACGAGAATTGAAATATCTCCTGCTGGATGTCCCACTTTAGTGGATGACTCATCCAGCACGAAGAATTCATTGTGATCCTGCTAGACCATGGGCTTCAACTGCAACATTTACTGTAGGTAAATTATGTCCATTTTACCAACTTCTTCCATTGCAATGTAGTCATTCAGGAGGGGTTTAAGCAATGAATATTCCACAAGCACATTTGAAGGTCAGAATTAAACTTTTGTTTGATGGCAGCATTACATTCTTTGACACCTCTCTAAGCATAGATGACTCAGCAGAGACTCCTCATTATCCCACAAATTATTTTGTTAGCTATTTTATCCATTGAGATTCTGATCAGGTCTACTAAAGATCTTGGATATTGAGATCCCCTGGAACTGCAGAGTAGAGAGTCTCATTGGCAATTAGGCTGCTATTTTGCTAGCAGACAAGGACGTTTTGGTTATAAAGGTTTACTTACAGTTATTCCCCATTCTGCCAAGATCTTTTTGTGGGGCTCCACCCGCCTGCCTAATTCCCTAAAACAGTAATGTTGAATTTAACATCAGCAGTAAAGAGGAAGTATCATTACCATTCCAAACATATCAAACATGAAAAAGCTACTTCTCTCTGATCAGGAATTACAGCTTAAAAGTATATTAAGGAATTTCCAATGCTGGCCTATGAGAGGGGTAGGCCTCACAGTAGTAGATTCTGTTGGGATCGATCTGAACGTCTTTCAAAGCCAGCGGAGTGTTAGGAAGCAGGTTGAGGAAACTGCGTTGATTTGGCGGTTCATAGTGAGCCATAAGTTCAGTATGATGCCGAGGTTGAGTGCATGGTCCGTTGGGGAGGAGGGAGAACCTAGAGAGGCCAGCCACCAGGAGTCAACCCAAGTTAAAGAGGTTGGCCCCAGGATGAGTACTTCAGTCATGTCCACGTTGAGTTTGAGGAAGCTATCTTTTATCCAGGTAGCAACAGTCTTCATTCAACTGTGGAAGTTGGTTCTGGTGGTTGTGGATTCATTGGTGAGGGAGAGGTTAGGTGGGCAAGTAGTTTTAAATGGCAACTCGAAGTGGCAGTTAACTACACACACAGGCACTGCAGTGGCAGGCCTGAGACAGGTTTAAAAGGCTACTTCTGTGGGTGGTACAATGAGTGCTGCATGCCCACTGGTAGCATTTGAAGTACAGGTGTGCTTATATGATATACCACTTTTACAAGGGACTTACAAGTACAACAAACATGCCAGTATAGACCAATGCTATCATATTTAGGGGAGAAGCACATGCACTTTAGCACTGGTTAGCAGTGGTAAAGTGCTCAGAGTCCTAAGACCAACAAAAAGAATCAGCAAAAATGGGAGGCAAAAGGCAAAAAGTTAGGGGAAAGACCACCCTAAGGATGTCAGGTCTAACAGGCACACTAGCTATTAATACACCCTCTTCATTATTTTATAGTGCTCCCAGTGCGTGCATGTGTAGGACACTATTTCTATGTAGCACAGACCTACAGTGTCTACAACAGTTACTAAATGCATGCTTCCACTCTTAGGTAAATACCTCAGCCATCTTCCCTTGCTGACGTTTTATAGGCCACCAAGGCAAGGCTATCATCAGTGCAGCAGGTTTAGTGGCACCAGGGCTTGTGGGACAAAGGAGCCAATGCAGCCTTACAATGCCTGTGTTTTACTACACAATGCAGGCCTGGTAGCATTTTCCATGCTTACATCACGGCTCAGCCATTAGAGTCAATGGGGTAACCCAGTAGCCCTCAAAACCTGGGTATTAACAAAAATAGCTACAAGTGGTTCTGTCGGGGAAAACCAATTGCTTAGTGAGGAATTAATCAGCCACGTTAAAGTCTATTATATTATTTAGGGGCCAATCTCACATTTTTTAGTCACTAATTTTTAATATTATATGTACACTTTATGTAATGTATCACAGTGTCACTCATGTCACCTTGTTCACTTGACTCACATTATATACATGTCACTTTTGAAATTGGATTTATTTAGGATGACAGCCATGAAATGAACTAGTAAATACTATGCATAGAAATAATTCTTTCTTGTGTGTTCCATTCTAAAAAGTCTTAAAAGAATGTACTAGACTTTAACTTTGCTGATTAATTCCTTACATGTACTAAGCGATTGTTTTTCCACTTGTAGTTTTTCTTGTTACATCACGGCTAAGGGTACTCTTGCTACGTCAATGACAACAACCCGCATTGGACAAAAGATATGGAATGCCACCATGTGGTTGAGAGTTTAAGCAAACAAATATACTTCAATTGTTTCTTTGGCTTGATATTTCTGAAACAATATTTTTGAAAAAGATGGAAATCTTCACAGGGAAATAGTTATGTTATTAACGATATACACAGAGAGGCACATAAATGTTTTGACAGTAGCGGCTGCTACTGGATGGGTGTGGTGGCGGTGAGAGGAGGAGGGGGGTTAATTAAAAAAAACACACTTATCTCGGAACAGCCGGCCAGCCGCAGCCTCCTCTTTTTCCTCTTTCTTTCTCCAGTCCAGCTGCAAAAGGAAGCACTCGGCACACAGGCTCCCCTAAGCCAATCACAGCGCTGCAAATGCAGCATTGTGATTGGTCTGAGCACCGTGGATCGGCGCTCAGACTGGAACAGGAAGTCTGTTCATGTTCCTGACCAGGCTGTGTAATGCAGCCTGGTAGGAACATACAAGGTTCGCATGAACTGTTTGGTCGGCTCAAGAGGGCCAGTCAAACAATTCATGCGCACTTTGGGAGTGCAAAACACTCCTTCCCTGCTCTGGCCAGCCCCACCCCACACAGGTTGTTGACTGCATGCAATAGGAAACATAAAATTACAATAACAATAGGTTATTGCCATTTTATTTTTCCTTTTTTTGCAGTGGGGCAATGCTCCTCAGTCTTAGCGGAAAAGCAGCCGCTGTGATTTGAACTTTTTGAAGTCATATTTGTGCAATGAGATATTTGGGAATATTTAATTGTGTGAGTACAAAATTTCCTAATTTGACATGTTGTAAGTAAAATTATTCAACATCGAAAGACTTTTGTTTAGCTGTTTGCTATACATCTCACATTTTAATTCCATATTTGTAAGACTCCAAGTGAGCCATCAACAATAACATATTATTATTATTTTAGTCGCTCGCATTCCTAATGTCCTCACGCCAGACTGAGCTGTAACTTCAATTGCCATAATTAGTAGTCACTGCTGATGAGCTTTTTATTCACAAATTTGCTTCGTATTCAAAAAATTAAAAAACGCCCAGAGACAATATTTAATTGTCAACCCGATGTTTGAAACGCGAGTGTAAACACTAATTACCAGGCCTAAACTGTGGAAAACCTATCCATATTATGTTCTCTTTTCTGATCACAATCTTTCACCCATTTTCACCTTTGAATAGATTTTTCCGAACAGGCTTTAAGATGGTAGTTCCAATGCCGACCGAGTTTCCTAGAATCTTTTTTTTGTGTATACTTTCATGAATTATCCAATAAGAGGAAATGAATTCTAATGGCATGTGTGTATCGTTGTTTTCTCTTACCACAAATAAATAAGTCTTATGTCTTTAAATCTGTCATTTGACTTCACACTGATTGGTGGGCTGATAGGTGAATAAGATCTGACAGGTGAACGAGATTTGAATAAGGAAACTGATGTTTTTAAGTAGAATGTAAAACGGTGAGGAGCTCTTTTATTTTTATTAATCAAATCAAAATACCTTGAACGTCTACAAATGTTGTGAAACAAGGTACACAGTAGCCCATTATGAACTATTCGACCCAGATGGACACTGGTACTGTTGCATCTTTTAGCAAATGAATGATCCAAATCTCTGGTTTTGATTATCGGGCCAGAGTGATCCCAAGCCCCTATTCTGTCCTCCAACTGTATTTTGCTTCATATGTCACAGCTTTCAAACTTCTCTCAGGGCAGAAAATAGAATTTCGATTTCATTTGTAATTTATGGAGCACACTATCGCCCATAGGTGTCTTGTCTCTGGTTTAGGCAGCAATGCTCAGAACCAGAATATAAAATAAATTAGGACCAACACCAAGGGGCAGATGTTCAAGAAACTGAGGCATCTGTAGAGATGCGTCATTTTCCCTGTGCCAGCCTGCAAAACCCTTGCGCCACCATGGATGCGCCGTATTTACAATGGTGCAAGGGTTGACAGATGCGTCAGGAATTCTGATGCATCTGTTGGCGCAAAAGTGATGCATTGCTGGAGTCATGTTGCAAACAAAACGCAACTCCAGCAATGCAAGTTGAAGCCTATTCTCACTACACTGCGTCACTCCATACGCCTGTTTCAAGGAGGCATAAAGTTTTGATACAGTGGCATCCTAAAAGTGGTGCAGTGAAATCTTGTATAATTTACTGCGTCACTTTTATGAGGCTTTCCTGCGTGGGAACGCCCACTCTGCATACATTATACCTGAAACAGGTATAATGTGACGCAGTCCTTTACAATTGTGACAAATCTCCCTAGGTGCGTCACATTGTAAATTGGCCGTATTTTTTACGCCGCTGCTGTGTCACAAAAGTGGAAAAAGTGTTGCAAGGGGCTTGTAAATCTGCCCCCAAGTTTTTAGAGCTTGCCTAAAGCCTTCAAAGGGATGCAGTTGAAGCAAGCCACAAAGAACCCTTTGTTTTCTGAAGGCAGAGAGTGTCTGTACCCAGCCAAAACCAGTCCTGTCTGCACTGGTGCAGCTTCCTGGCAGGAGGTGGAGACAACATTGTTGAAGGCAGACCAGGCCCTTTCAGGTGAAAAGGAAATCTCCTTCCCCTACTTTAAATGCTGCCCAGGTCTATTCAGCCCAGCCTTGACTCATCAGACTTCTGGAGCCACTGCCCCTCTCCAGCCCCTGTCATCCAAAAGCAAGGCATGCAATACACAAATCTAGCAGAGGCACACTGGATGCTTAGGCAAGAAAATACCTACCTTCTAAAAGTGGTATTTTCAAACACAGAATGTAAAAATCACCCTCACTAAAAGATGCATTTTAACATTCTGAGTTCAAGCAGACTAAACTTTATTTTTCCACCTTGTTCCCAGGGCCAGTTATGTTTATAAGATATTATAAACAAACTCCCCATTCTGTCCTATGGGAGCAGGTAGCCTTGCAATAGCGAAAAACAAAATTGACAATATTTCACTATCAGTACATGCCACACACATCAGGGCATGTGCTACCTTTCACATAGAATGCACCCTGCCCACCAGGATACCCTGGGCCTATCTTAGGGGTGACTAATATGTAGAAAAGGGAAGGTTTGGGGACTAGCAAGTGGGTACACTTGCCAAGTTTACATGACAGTACTAGACTGCATGCAGGCTCTGCAATGGCAGGCCAGTTACATTTTACCGGCTGCTTCTGTGGTTGGCACAATCAGTGCTGCAGCCCACTAGCAGCATTTGATTTACTGGCCCTGGGCACACACAGTACACTGTACTTAGGTCTGACAAGTGAATCAAATATGCCAATCATGGAATCACTAATCCATAACAACAATTTACAAAGGGAGTACTTGCACTTTGGCATTAAACAACAGTGGCAAAGTGCCCAAAGCCTCTAGACCAGCAAAACGGAGTCCAACACACAGCAAAAACACAGGAAGCAAAGGCAAAAAATGCACAGGAAACCCACACCAATGGTGCCAGGTCTAACAATGAGGAAAGAGGAAGAACATGCCTCCCAATCACTGGGAAATTCTTTAATGTGGACATCTTCCTCACATGATTGTTTATGGAGATTGAATTCACCATCAAATATAAAGTTGCATTCAAGGTAGATTACAATGACAGGCAAGATCATATATGTGTATATGTATGTATGTATGTATGTATATATATATTCACTGAAAAAAACATAGGTTTCAGGGGCGTTATAGTTAGGAATTGGCATTTAAAAAACCTTAGAAATTCACTGAAAAAACCATAGGTTTCAGGGGCGTTATAGTTAGCTGGACATTTCCCTCGTACAAAACCCTAGAAATTCCCCCGTTATAGTTAGTTCAGCTAACTATAACTCGCGCCCCCGTAATGCACTGCTGATGACGTCACATATTACATCACTCATGACATGGTCAGTGACATCACTGATGACATCTGAAATGACATCACTGATGACATCACTGATGACATCATCCAATGAGTGTGTGTTTCTGTAAATTTTAAATATGTTTAATATATATATAGGGAAAAACCTATGGAAGAATGAGTGCGTGTATAAGTGTGTGAATGGATGATTTAGTAGGTGCGTTACTGACTCTATAAGTGAGTCATTAAACGTATTAAACGTTTTTTATTTCTGCGCCCGGGATTTGGCCTCCCCGGGGGCCAATTACCAAAGAAGCGCGGGAAGCCCCGCGCTTCTTCTTTTTATTTTCGGCCGAAACTCGTGCTGGGTGCGCAAATCTCGTCGTTTTAAAGAAAAATACTTTTTTGGGCCCTGGGGGTCCTTGTGGGACCCCCTGAGCAGGCCTAGGGGGTCAGGGTGTTTCTACCCTGCCCCCTTGTCGCGTTTTGCGCCTTTGTTTTTGTGCTTTCTTGTACCTCCGTTCTACCGAGGCACAAGATGGCTGCCAACACTGCCTGATTCAGAGTGTTGGCAGCCAATTAGCATTCAGCTCGTGCTCGGGAGGGTTCGGGGAGGGTGCGGGGAGGATCCGCGGATCCTCCCCGGTCATAAATATCACTAACTTTTAACTCTAATTTTCTCAGGAACTACTGAACGGATTTACAACATTTAAGCAAAAGGCACGAGTCTGAACTGAGGACTACCTCCTTGCCAAATTTGGTGTAATTCCGTTCAGCAGTTCGGGCTGTAGCTGCGACAACAGTTTCCTATGGGAAATTGCATGGGGAAAATGCGTTTTGGGACCCCCCTTTTATCTCGGCCCCTTCTTGACGAATAACCACAAAACTTTCAGGGTAGGAGCGGAGCAGAGCTGGCCAAAAGTTTGGAAACTTTCGCGAAGATTCATCAACCGGCGCCAAAGATATTCCCAATAGAATGTTGCGGATTTCCTATGGAAAATAGGTCCTAACTATAACTATCTACTGGCGACCGCCAGTAGATAATATATATATATATATATATGTATATTATATATATATATATATATATATTCACTGAAAAAACCATAGGTTTCACACATGTTATAGTTAGCGGAAATTTTACTGATAAAAAACCAATGAAATTCCCCCGTTATAGTTAGTGCAGGCAACTATAACTCACGCGACCGCAATCCTCTGCTGATGACATATGTGTCTTTATGAAAAAAAAATATTTGTAATATATGTATAGCTAAAATTTTATGGAAGAAGACATGGGCAAATAAGTGTCTAAATACAATATTAGCATCAGCAGAGGATTGCGGTCACGTAAGTTATAGTTGCCTGCACTAACTATAACGGGGGAATTTCATTGGTTTTTTATCAGTAAAATTTCCGCTAACTATAACATGTGTGAAACCTATGGTTTTTTCAGTGAATTTGCAAGGTTTTTTAAATGCTAATTCCTAACTATAACGTGTGTGAAACCTATGGTTTTTTCAGTGAATTTGTATGTTTTTTTAAATGCTAAGTTACTTTACGCCATTCGTGGCGTGCGCGCCCACTTAACGCAGTTCGTTCCGTGCGCGCACGATGCGCTTTGCGCACCGTGCGCGCACAGTGAGCACGCGGTGCGCTTCGCGCACCGCGCGCCCACTTTACGCAGTTAGTGCCATGCACGCACGGTGGGCACGCGGTGCGCTACGTGCACCGCGTGCCCACGTTACGCTCGATGGGCCATGTACGCACGATGCGCTTCGCGCACCGTGCGCACATGGAGGACATATGAGGTAATATTTTAATTTTTCACGATGCTATTTAGGTCATGCACAAATGGTGCCCTTCGGGCACCATTTGCACATGGGGTGGGGAGAGTGTGGATATTTTTTTTTTTTTATAATTTTTAACGTACGCGTACGGTAAGCGTAATCGGCGAAATTATCGAAAAAATGAAAATTCCGTTTTTGGCTTTAGGGGAACTTTGGGGACTCCCTCAACATGGCTAGGTGCTTAGGAGCTGTCTAAACAGCCCCTTTACATGTTTTTGCTCTTTGTTTTTTAACCCCCTCTCAGAGTGCGAGAGAGAAAATGGCGGCCGCCACTTCCTGGTTTCGACCGATTCGAATGTTTACTAAGATCTAACAGCCAATCAGAATCGCGCTCGCGCACGTCACCGTACGCGTACGGTAAGTGCACCGTAAGCGCACCGTAAGCTGGCTCAGATATATATATTGATTTAAAGGCTATTTTCTCAGAATCTACTGAACAGATTTACACCAAACCTACAAAAGGCACTTCCTTGACCTGTAGACTACCTCTCTGCCAAATTTCAAGGAACTCTGTTCAGCCGTTCGGGCTGTAGCTGTGTCTAAAGGTCCTATGGAAAAATGCATGGGAAAAATGCGTTTTGGGACCCCCCTTTTATCTCAGACCCCACTTGACGAATCCCCCCGAGACTTTCAGGGTAGGAGCGGAGCGGAGCGCCCCATTAGTTTTGAAAATTTCGCGAGGATTCGTCGACCGGCGCCAAAGTTATTCAAAATAGAATGTTGCGGTTTTCCTATGGAAACAGGGTCCTAACTATAACTACCTACTGGCGACCGCCAGTAGGTAATATAGATATATATAGATATAGATAGATAGATAGATAGATAGATAGATAGATAGATAGATAGATAGATAGATAGATAGATAGATAGATAGATAGATAGATAGATAGATAGATAGATAGATAGATAGATAGATAGATAGATAGATAGATAGATAGATAGATAGATAGATAGATAGATAGATAGATAGATATAGATATATAGATATATATTATCTACTGGCGGTTGCCAGTAGATAGTTATAGTTAGGATCGAGTTTCCATAGGAAATCTGAAAATTCTATTTAGAATAACTTTGGCGCCGGTTGACGAATCCTTGCGAAATTTTCAAAACTAATGGGGCGCTCCGCTCAGCTCCTACCCTGAAAGTCTCTGGGTGATTCGTCAAGTGGGGGCTGAGAAAAAAGGGGGGTCCCCAAACGCGTTTTCCCAATGCATTTTCCCATAGGACCTTTAGTCGAAGGTACAGCCCGAACGGCTGAACAGAATTACTTGAAATTTGGCAAAGAGGTAGTCCTCAGGTCAGGCATGTGCCTTTTGCATATATGGTGTCAATCTGTTCAGTAGTTCCTGAGAAAATTGCAGTTAAAAGTACATAAATATCTTGAAGCGCGCACGGTGCGCGCACCATAACGTGCGCGAGCGTAATTCTGATTGGTGGTTACATGTCAGTCAACATTCGAATCGGTCGAAATCAGGAAGTGTTGGCCGCCATTTTGTGTGTGACAGTGAAAAAGAAAGGTGGAGAACGTGAAAAGGGGGCAGGGTAGAGAGTTCCTGACCCCCTAGCCTTTGTCAGGGTGTCCCTGAAGGACCCCGAAGGGTGAAAAAAACATTTTTTTTTTCAAAAAATCGCGGGGTGCGCGCACGGTGCGCGCACGGCGGCAAAAAATTGGTAAAAAACATAGAATTAAAAATCATGTGTAAGTGTTTAGATGTTGTTTGGCTCTAAAAAGAGCCGCTGTGTTCATTGAGTGTTTTTTGGTACCTACAAGTAAGTACCGAGGCACAGTCTAAAGTTCAAGAGGAAGACTCTGTTCCCTTCATCTGTTAAATGTACACCATCTCCTCTATAAATGCCACTCAGAAGCATTGGTTCATAGTAGTTTCTGTTCCAGAATCTTCAAACACCACACCCACTCCCCTCACTATTTCTTCTTATTTGCTGGGACAAGCAGCTGAACAGCTTTTCCAGTACTTGAAAATGGCAGAACAGCTGGTCTACTTCAGGGAGTGAGGAGGAGACCTGGATGCACTCAGAAGTCTGTGAAATGTACACCATCTCCTCTATAAATGCCACTCAGAAGCATTGGTTCATAGTAGTTTCTGTTCCAGAATCTTCAAACACCACACCCACTCCCCTCACTATTTCGTCTTATTTCCTGGGACAAGCAGCTGAACAGCTTTTCCAGTACTTGAAAATGGCAGAACAGCTGGTCTACTTCAGGGAGTGAGGAGGAGACCTGGATGCACTCAGAAGTCTGTAAAATGTACACCATCTCCTCTATAAATGCCACTCAGAAGCATTGGTTCATAGTAGTTTCTGTTCCAGAATCTTCAAACACCACACCCACTCCCCTCACTATTTCTTCTTATTTCCTGGGACAAGGAGGTGAACAGCTATCAATTTTACTTGAAAATGGCAGAACAGCAGTCTTCTTCAGGGAGTGAGGAGGAGACCTGGATGCACTCTGAAGGTGTCTTTCAGTAGAATGACAATATGAAAAGAAAGATAGTTGTAAAATGGAGGCTTACATACTTTTTTTAATAGAAATAACTCATTGGCTGTTTCACACCATTCTACACTAAAAACTAGGCTGTATGTTTACATTTTTAAAAGCATGTTTTGTATGGGTTCAGAAAAATGTGTTCCCACAGAACATTACTTTGGATTTGCTGTTAGGTTTGAAAAGTCAAGCAATCTTGCTGTTTGGATTAGAAACATTGTGTGCTGAACTTCTGACCTCTCTGCTCACACCAGTGTTCCATGATCTGTTGCTATGCTAGCAGGCAGAAGTCATGTTGGGGGTAGGAATCATTTGGAAAGGGTTGAAATGTTCAACCAATAGAAATGTGTGTTTCCATTTGAAAAAATGTGGGAAGCAATGTGATTTGAAGTCAACATGTATATGTGTGAAAAAAGACAGAGAAGGTTTGCCATTTACTGGTTCTGGCGAGAGGTGTACAGCTTTGATAATCTGCTGTGTGAGTGCCACATTTCTTTCTCAACTAACTACTTTTAAAGGTGAGTTATGAATTTGAGAGGGGATGTATGTGGTGTATTTTGATATAAATAAGAGAAATTTGTTTCTTCTTTTAAAGTTGTTTTTTACATTTTATGTTTTGGAAGATATTTAACTGCCTTGAACTTGTAAGATATTATGGAGTATGTCTTCACCATAAGTTAAGGTGTACTGGTATCACCCAGGAATACTGTTTTGTGCCTAGAATCACACCACGAGTCTGTGTGCATACAGGAATTGTTGTCAGAGATTTAATTTGTGTTGCTCTTGTTCTGTAAGACTTGCACTCGTAGGAAAGGGGCAGCTTGTTTTCTTGAACTGTGATGGTTAGCATTCAGCAGATATCACTATCTCACAGATGCGAGGCAAATGCAAACACATTTGAAAACAACAGGGTAGATTTTCCTTCCACTCCTGCAATGGGTGAGGTAGTTCCTACATGTTCAAAAGCCCAATTAACCCTTACCACATGTGCTCTTACATACATCTCTGCAGTCTTCATGCAGTTGTGCAAGTGTCCATGCAGATCTCTCTTGCACCTGACAATACTCAGTCTCCAGAAACACAATCTTAGCACACAGCCAGGTGCTTCTCCTGCACTCCCATGCTTACTATTCAGCACTGTGTGGTATTTCAGATAGCAGTATGTAACGCTAACACATTCAACATCACCAAGGCTCATTTCCATTGCTCTAGTCTAATCACTCACCCAGGTTACACATGCTCATGGTCTCAAGTAGCTGTTAGGACATGTGCTCTTTTCTGCCTCTCTAAACTATAAGGGAAAATAGATAGATAGGTAGATAGATAGATAGATAGATAGATAGATAGATAGATAGATAGATAGATAGATAGATAGATAGATAGATAGATAGATAGATAGATAGATAGATAGATAGATAGATAGATAGATAGATAGATAGATAGATAGATAGATAGATAGATAGATAGATAGATAGATAGATAGATAGATAGATAGATAGATATAGATATATAGATATATATTATCTACTGGCGATTGCCAGTAGATAGTTATAGTTAGGATCGAGTTTCCATAGGAAATCTGAAAATTCTATTTAGAATAACTTTGGCGCCGGTTGACGAATCCTTGCGAAATTTTCAAAACTAATGGGGCGCTCCGCTCAGCTCCTACCCTGAAAGTCTCTGGGTGATTCGTCAAGTGGGGGCTGAGAAAAAAGGGGGGTCCCCGAACGCGTTTTCCCAATGCATTTTCCCATAGGACCTTTAGTCGAAGGTACAGCCCGAACGGCTGAACAGAATTACTTGAAATTTGGCAAAGAGGTAGTCCTCAGGTCAGGCATGTGCCTTTTGCATATATGGTGTCAATCTGTTCAGTAGTTCCTGAGAAAATTGCAGTTAAAAGTACATAAATATCTTGAAGCGCGCACGGTGCGCGCACCATAACGTGCGCGAGCGTAATTCTGATTGGTGGTTACATGTCAGTCAACATTCGAATCGGTCGAAATCAGGAAGTGTTGGCCGCCATTTTGTGTGTGACAGTGAAAAAGAAAGGTGGAGAACGTGAAAAGGGGGCAGGGTAGAGAGTTCCTGACCCCCTAGCCTTTGTCAGGGTGTCCCTGAAGGACCCCGAAGGGTGAAAAAAACATTTTTTTTCAAAAAATCGCGGGGTGCGCGCACGGTGCGCGCACGGCGGCAAAAAATTGGTAAAAAACATAGAATTAAAAATCATGTGTAAGTGTTTAGATGTTGGTTGGCTCTAAAAAGAGCCGCTGTGTTCATTGAGTGTTTTTTGGTACCTACAAGTAAGTACCGATGCACAGTCTAAAGTTCAAGAGGAAGACTCTGTTCCCTTCATCTGTTAAATGTACACCATCTCC
This sequence comes from Triturus cristatus, assembly GCF_964204655.1. Taxonomy (NCBI): domain Eukaryota; kingdom Metazoa; phylum Chordata; class Amphibia; order Caudata; family Salamandridae; genus Triturus; species Triturus cristatus. Next base: position 418,028,535 of record NC_140580.1, read on the forward strand.
TCTATAAATGCCACTCAGAAGCATTGGTTCATAGTAGTTTCTGTTCCAGAATCTTCAAACACCACACCCACTCCCCTCACTATTTCTTCTTATTTGCTGGGACAAGCAGCTGAACAGCTTTTCCAGTACTTGAAAATGGCAGAACAGCTGGTCTACTTCAGGGAGTGAGGAGGAGACCTGGATGCACTCAGAAGTCTGTAAAATGTACACCATCTCCTCTATAAATGCCACTCAGAAGCATTGGTTCATAGTAGTTTCTGTTCCAGAATCTTCAAACACCACACCCACTCCCCTCACTATTTCTTCTTATTTCCTGGGACAAGGAGGTGAACAGCTATCAATTTTACTTGAAAATGGCAGAACAGCAGTCTTCTTCAGGGAGTGAGGAGGAGACCTGGATGCACTCTGAAGGTGTCTTTCAGTAGAATGACAATATGAAAAGAAAGATAGTTGTAAAATGGAGGCTTACATACTTTTTTTAATAGAAATAACTCATTGGCTGTTTCACACCATTCTACACTAAAAACTAGGCTGTATGTTTACATTTTTAAAAGCATGTTTTGTATTGGTTCAGAAAAATGTGTTCCCACAGAACATTACTTTGGATTTGCTGTTAGGTATGAAAAGTCAAGCAATCTTGCTGTTTGGATTAGAAACATTGTGTGCTGAACTTCTGACCACTCTGCTCACACCAGTGTTCCATGATCTGTTGCTATGCTAGCAGGCAGAAGTCATGTTGGGGGTAGGAATCATTTGGAAAGGGTTGAAATTTTCAACCAATAGAAATGTGTGTTTCCATTTGAAAAAATGTGGGAAGCAATGTGATTTGAAGTCAACATGTATATGTGTGAAAAAAGCCAGAGAAAGTTTGCCATTTACTGGTTCTGGCGAGAGGTGTACAGCTTTGATAATCTGCTGTGTGAGTGCCACATTTCTTTCTCAACTAACTACTTTTAAAGGTGAGTTATGAATTTGAGAGGGGATATATGTGGTGTATTTTGATATAAATAAGAGAAATTTGTTTCTTCTTTTAAAGTTGTTTTTTACATTTTATGTTTTGGAAGATATTTAACTGCCTTGAACTTGTAAGATATTATGGAGTATGTCTTCACCATAAGTTAAGGTGTACTGGTATCACCCAGGAATACTGTTTTGTGCCTAGAATCACACCACGAGTCTGTGTGCACACAGGAATTGTTGTCAGAGATTTCATTTGTGTTGCTCTTGTTCTGTAAGACTTGCACTCGTAGGAAAGGGGCAGCTTGTTTTCTTGAACTGTGATGGTTAGCATTCAGCAGATATCACTATCTCACAGATGCGAGGCAAATGCTAACACATTTGAAAACAACAGGGTAGATTTTCCTTCCACTCCTGCAATGGGTGAGGTAGTTCCTACATGTTCAAAAGCCCAATTAACCCTTACCACATGTGCTCTTACATACATCTCTGCAGTCTTCATGCAGTTGTGCAAGTGTCCATGCAGATCTCTCTTGCACCTGACAATACACAGTCTCCAGAAACACAATCTTAGCACACAGCCAGGTGCTTCTCCTGCACTCCCATGCTTACTATTCAGCACTGTGTGGTATTTCAGATAGCAGTATGTAACGCTAACACATTCAACATCACCAAGGCTCATTTCCATTGCTCTAGTCTAATCACTCACCCAGGTTACACAAGCTCATGGTCTCAAGTAGCTGTTAGGACATGTGCTCTTTTCTGCCTCTCTAAACTATAAGGAAAATGTGTCAGGCTGTTACAGTAATTATCACTTGCTCTACCACAGTAGTAAATGTGCTTTGAAATTGCCAATCAAATATCGTTTTCTGCCTAAAATCACACCATGAGTCTGTTTGCACACAGGACTTGTTGTCAGATATTTAATTTGTGTTGCTCTGGTTCTGTAAGATTTGTACTCGTAGGAAAGGGGCAGCTTGTTTTCTTGAACTGTGATGGTTAGCATTCAGCAGAAATCACTATCTCACAGATGCGAGGCAAATGCTAACTCATTTGAAAACAACAGGGTAGATTTTCCTTCCACTCCTGCAATGGGTGAGGTAGTTCTTACATGTTCAAAAGCCCAATTAACCCTTACCACATGTGCTCTTACATACATCTCTGCAGTCTTCATGCAGTTGTGCAAGTGTCCATGCAGATCTCTCTTGCACCTGACAATACACATTCTCCAGGAGCACACTCTTAGTACACAGGCAGCTGATTTTCCTGCACTCCCATGCTTACTATTCAGCACTGTGTGGTATTTCAGATAGCAGTGTGTAACGCTAACACATTCAACGTCACCAAGGCTCATTTCCTTTGCTCTAGTCTAGTCACTCACCCAGGTTCCACATGCTCATGGTCTCATGTAGCTGTTAGGACATGTGCTCTTTTCTGCCTCTCTAAACTATAAGGAAAATGTGTCAGGCTGTTACAGTAATTATCACTTGCTCTACCACAGTAGTAAATGTGCTTTGAAATTGCCAATCAAATATCGTTTTCTGCCTAGAATCACACCATGAGTCTGTCTGCACACAGGAATTGTTGTCAGAGATTTAATTTGTGTTGCTCTTGTTCTGTAAGACTTGCACTCGTAGAAAAGGGGCAGCTTGTTTTCTTGAACTGTGATGTTTAGTATTCAGCAGAAATCACTATCTCACAGATGCGAGGCAAATGCTAACACATTTGAAAACAACAGGGTAGATTTTCCTTCCACTCCTGCAATGGGTGAGGTAGTTCTTACATGTTCAAAAGCCCAATTAACCCTTACCACATGTGCTCTTACATACATCTCTGCAGTCTTCATGCAGTTCTGCAAGCGTGCATGCAGATCTGTCTTGCACCTGACAATACACAGTCTCCAGAAACACACTCTTAGCACACAGGCAGGTGCTTCTCCTGCACTCCCATGCTTACTATTCAGCACTGTGTGGTATTTCAGATAGCAGTGTGTAACGCTAACACATTCAACGTCACCAAGGCTCATTTCCATGCTCATGGTCTCAAGTAGCTGTTAGGACATGTGCTCTTTTCTCCCTCTTTCAACTATAAGGAAAATGTGTCAGGCTGTTACAGTAATTATCACTTGCTCTACCACAGTAGTAAATGTGCTTTGAAATTGCCAATCAAATATCGTTTTCTGCCTAGAATCACACCATGAGTCTGTGTGCACACAGGAATTGTTGTCAGAGATTTAATTTGTGTTGTTCTTGTTCTGTAAGACTTGCACTCGTAGGAAAGGGGCAGCTTGTTTTCTTGAACTGTGATGTTTAGTATTCAGCAGAAATCACTATCTCACAGATGCGAGGCAAATGCTAACACATTTGAAAACAACAGGGTAGATTTTCCTTCCACTCCTGCAATGGGTGAGGTAGTTCTTACATGTTCAAAAGCCCAATTAACCCTTACCACATGTGCTCTTACATACATCTCTGCAGTCTTCATGCAGTTCTGCAAGCGTGCATGCAGATCTGTCTTGCACCTGACAATACACAGTCTGCAGAAACACACTCTTAGCACACAGGCAGGTGCTTCTCCTGCACTCCCATGCTTACTATTCAGCACTGTGTGGTATTTCAGATAGCAGTGTGTAACGCTAACACATTCAACGTCACCAAGGCTCATTTCCATGCTCATGGTCTCAAGTAGCTGTTAGGACATGTGCTCTTTTCTGCCTCTTTCAACTATAAGGAAAATGTGTCAGGCTGTTACAGTAATTATCACTTGCTCTACCACAGTAGTAAATGTGCTTTGAAATTGCCAATCAAATATCGTTTTCTGCCTAAAATCACACCATGAGTCTGTGTGCACACAGGACTTGTTGTCAGATATTTAATTTGTGTTGCTCTGGTTCTGTAAGATTTGTACTCGTAGGAAAGGGGCAGCTTGTTTTCTTGAACTGTGATGGTTAGCATTCAGCAGAAATCACTATCTCACAGATGCGAGGCAAATGCTAACTCATTTGAAAACAACAGGGTAGATTTTCCTTCCACTCCTGCAATGGGTGAGGTAGTTCTTACATGTTCAAAAGCCCAATTAACCCTTACCACATATGCTCTTACATACATCTCTGCAGTCTTCATGCAGTTGTGCAAGTGTCCATGCAGATCTCTCTTGCACCTGACAATACACATTCTCCAGGAGCACACTCTTAGTACACAGGCAGCTGATTTTCCTGCACTCCCATGCTTACTATTCAGCACTGTGTGGTATTTCAGATAGCAGTGTGTAACGCTAACACATTCAACGTCACCAAGGCTCATTTCCTTTGCTCTAGTCTAGTCACTCACCCAGGTTCCACATGCTCATGGTCTCATGTAGCTGTTAGGACATGTGCTCTTTTCTGCCTCTCTAAACTATAAGGAAAATGTGTCAGGCTGTTACAGTAATTATCACTTGCTCTACCACAGTAGTAAATGTGCTTTGAAATTGCCAATCAAATATCGTTTTCTGCCTAGAATCACACCATGAGTCTGTGTGCACACAGAAATTGTTGTCAGAGATTTAATTTGTGTTGCTCCTGTTCTGTAAGACTTGCACTCGTAGGAAAGGGGCAGCTTGTTTTCTTGAACTGTGATGGTTAGCTTTCAGCAGAAATCACTATCTCACAGATGCGAGGCAAATGCTAACACATTTGAAAACAACAGGGTAGATTTTCCTTCCACTCCTGCAATGGGTGAGGTAGTTCTTACATGTTCAAAAGCCCAATTAACCCTTACCACATGTGCTCTTACATACATCTCGGCAGTCTTCATGCAGTTCTGCAAGCGTGCATGCAGATCTGTCTTGCACCTGACAATACACAGTCTCCAGAAACACACTCTTAGCACACAGGCAGGTGCTTCTCCTGCACTCCCATGCTTACTATTCAGCACTGTGTGGTATTTCAGATAGCAGTGTGTAACGCTAACACATTCAACATCACCAAGGCTCATTTCCTTTGCTCTAATCTAATCACTCACCCAGGTTCCACATGCTCATGGTCTCAAGTAGCTGTTAGGACATGTGCTCTTTTCTGCCTCTTTCAACTATAAGGAAAATGTGTCAGGCTGTTACAGTAATTATCACTTGCTCTACCACAGTAGTAAATGTGCTTTGAAATTGCCAATCAAATATCGTTTTCTGCCTAAAATCACACCATGAGTCTGTTTGCACACAGGACTTGTTGTCAGATATTTAATTTGTGTTGCTCTGGTTCTGTAAGATTTGTACTCGTAGGAAAGGGGCAGCTTGTTTTCTTGAACTGTGATGGTTAGCATTCAGCAGAAATCACTATCTCACAGATGCGAGGCAAATGCTAACTCATTTGAAAACAACAGGGTAGATTTTCCTTCCACTCCTGCAATGGGTGAGGTAGTTCTTACATGTTCAAAAGCCCAATTAACCCTTACCACATGTGCTCTTACATACATCTCTGCAGTCTTCATGCAGTTGTGCAAGTGTCCATGCAGATCTCTCTTGCACCTGACAATACACATTCTCCAGGAGCACACTCTTAGTACACAGGCAGCTGATTTTCCTGCACTCCCATGCTTACTATTCAGCACTGTGTGGTATTTCAGATAGCAGTGTGTAACGCTAACACATTCAACGTCACCAAGGCTCATTTCCTTTGCTCTAGTCTAGTCACTCACCCAGGTTCCACATGCTCATGGTCTCATGTAGCTGTTAGGACATGTGCTCTTTTCTGCCTCTCTAAACTATAAGGAAAATGTGTCAGGCTGTTACAGTAATTATCACTTGCTCTACCACAGTAGTAAATGTGCTTTGAAATTGCCAATCAAATATCGTTTTCTGCCTAGAATCACACCATGAGTCTGTCTGCACACAGGAATTGTTGTCAGAGATTTAATTTGTGTTGCTCTTGTTCTGTAAGACTTGCACTCGTAGAAAAGGGGCAGCTTGTTTTCTTGAACTGTGATGGTTAGCATTCAGCACAAATCACTATCTCACAGATGTGAGGCAAATGCTAACACATTTGAAATCAACATGGTAGATTTTCCTTCCACTCCTGCAATGGGTGAGGTAGTTCCTACATGTTCAAAACTCCAATTAACCTTTACCACACATGTACTCTTACATACATCTCTGCAGTCTTCATGCAGTTGTGCAAGCGTCCATGCAGATCTCTCTTGCACCTGACAATACACATTCTCCAGAAGCACACTCTTAGCACACAGGCAGATGATTTTCCTGCACTCCCATGCTTACTATTCAGCACTGTGTGGTATTTCAGATAGCAGTGTGTAACGCTAACACATTCAACGTCACCAAGGCTCATTTCCTTTGCTCTAGTCTAATCACTCACCCAGGTTCCACATGCTTATGGTCTCAAGTAGCTGTTAGGACATGTGCTCTTTTCTGCCTCTCTAAACTATAAGGAAAATGTGTCAGGCTGTTACAGTAATTATCACTTGCTCTACCACAGTAGTAAATGTGCTTTGAAATTGCCAATCAAATATCGTTTTCTGCCTAGAATCACACCATGAGTCTGTGTGCACACAGGAATTGTTGTTAGAGATTTAATTCATGTTGCTCTTGTTCTGTAAGACTTGCACTTGTAGGAAAGGGGCAGCTCATATCATAGGATTTGAAAAGCTCAAAAAATATAGTAATATATTTAAATTACATAAAGGTATTTTTTTTTTTAGTTTCTTTTAGGTATTGGTGAACAACACTGAAATAAAGTAAACATTCCTATAAAATCAAGAAAGAGAAAAGAACAGCAAAAACATCTATATTTGAAGACAACTGGACAACACAAATTAGTTGAAGAACCTCATGTTGGAAAAAAGAAAAAGTCTTCTAGTAAGCAGACTAAGGATTTTTTTTTAAATATCTTCAAACATAGAAAAAATGTAAAAAATATATCCACTGCAAATAGTGTTTCAAGTAGAAAACAACAAGACAATAGAAAGAAAATACTAAATGCTAATGTACAATCAGAAGCAGGAAAGAATGACTTAAAAAGAAAAACAGAATTTCAAAACATTCGTAGAAAAATGTTTCAGAGAAGAGTGATGTTCAATTTGCTAAAGGATGTGAAAAAATATAGGAAGAAAGCAAAATTTTATAAGAAAAAGAAACATATTGAATCAATTGTTGCAAAGGCTTTGGAATTAAAAAGAAAACTATTCATTTTAATTTTGAACAGGATCCGTACATTAGATAAAATAGTCAATGTACTGAAGTCAAAAAGCAAAAGGAAAAGAGTAGTGAAAAAAAATAACTTTTGTAAAGTGTTCTTAGGAGAATGGAAGCATAGTTAAAGTACAGAACCATTTTTTAATGAAGAAAGTTATCTTCAAAGTAATAGTTTGCTGTATGCAGTTGACACCAGTGGTCGAGCTTATGAAGTTAAGGATGGTTGTGTAATGGAAAAAGAGAAAATTGTTCCAAGAAATGAGGAAGAAGTGTTAGCTGATGAGGTTATGGGAAGACGTCCTAAAGCCCCAGTGTACAGTTGGAATTGTAGTAGTATTTGTACTGTACGACAAGAATCTATTGATAAATTACGTGACTTTCTAAGACTAGATCCATGTAGAGTGAGAAAGAATACTGGGTTGCAAGGACATTCTCTGGCTTGTCTTTCTAGGAAAGTTTGTCAAAGTGTTTTTCACCATTTTAGGATGCTGGCAGTACATCATACTGAAATGAGAAAGTTTGTGAGAAGATTGTATTTTGCTAAAAGTCCAGCACTAAAGGTAAATGAGTTGAATAGTGCTCTGTTCCGTGGATCTGTATCAGATGTGAAGAAGGTTTGTGAGGATATTGAGTTTTGTTACTTTGGTCCAGAGCAAGAAAGTGCAGGAAATGACACAGTTATTGAAGAAAATGTGGAAGAGAATGTAGAACCCACTGTTAGTAAAAAATTTGAAGATCAAATGACAAAATTTACTATCATCTCTAATGAAAGACCAAATATTACTTGTATTTGTTGCCGGAGAAGCCATCATAAAACTCAAACAAGGAATGTTGATCTCTATAAAAAAAGTGAAAAAGAAAATAATTATGAGTGGAAGGATTTTGCTACATATTTGTTTCTGGAAAATTGTTTTGATTTGGGTGAAGATCAGCGTATTTGTAAATACTGTTATAACAAGTTAGAAGAAAATAAAATGCCTGCTAGAGCTGTACATAATAATTTAGAATTGGTTGATATTCCTGCAGAACTTAGTGATTTAAATACGTATGAGTCTATACTCATTCAATGTGTTCTTCCGTTTCAGACTATAGTTCGTATGGAGTCCAAAACAGGTAAATTACCTCCTTCAGATTTACAAAGAGGTTTAAAAGGAAGAGTTGTCTATTTGCCATTAGATTTGAAAAAACATATTGAAACAATTGATGCAGATAGTTTGGAAACTGAACCATTAGTTATTCTGGTTAATGGTGTACCTACAAAGAATAAGAAAATTGGGCAGGAGCTAGTAGATGTACGAAAAGTACAAAGAGCAAATTTATATTTGAAAATAAATAATAAGTACTATGAATCAATTTATATGGATGAAGATGAAGAAGTTGTCCTAGCAGACACAGAAATACCAACTGGGCAAATTGAAAAAGTGGATAAGTCAAAAGACGAAGAAATTTATGAACATTTCAGCATACATCCTCTTCATTCTAAAGAAGTTATGGGAAACACTATTGATCTGTTTCAGATGAAAAAAGCAAAAGGAACTCCCGTGAGTGTATGGGAGGAGAGCTTGGAAGCTCGTTGCTTTCCCCAGCTGTTTCCTACAGGAAAAGGTGGACGATATGATGAACGTCCAGTACAGATTCCTGCTTCTGAGTATCGGACTACAAGATTATATGCATAAGATCCAAGATTTCGTCAAAGTATTCCTTATTTGTTCCATCTTTTATTTGAAAGTGACTTGTCTGCACTATTTTATGCAGTAAATCACATTTTAAAAACTGGAGTACATCTACATAATGTGCCTGCAAAGGATTTTATGAACAAAGTGCAACAGCGAGATGATCATTTGGAATCTCAATTGAATAATCTGATGGCTTGTCAGCGTGGAACTAATGAATATTGGTACCGACACCATGGAGAATTGAAATGTATGTTACGGAATTTAGGAACTTCTACATGGTTCCTTACCCTAAGCTGTGCTGAGTACGCTTGGGATGATTTACTGGATTTTCTTCGAGAGGCAAATTCAAATATTGAAAATATCCAATACAAGACAGTAGGAGAATTGTGCTTATTGGATCCGGTTAATGTTTGCAGATATTTCAATCATAGATTTGAGGCTATGATGTCCTTCATCTGCAATAAAAAAAATCCACCTCTTGGAGAAGTTGTGTATTTCTTTTGGAGAAAAGAGTAGCAAGCAAGAGGTGCTCCTCATATTCATATGCTGTTGTGGATCAAGGATGCCCCAAAATTTGGAACAGATTCTGATGATGCAGTTTTATCTTTCATTGAAGAATATGCAACATGAGCTATACCGAAAAGCACAGAAGAAGAAAACTTAAAAGAGCAAGTTTTACGTTTCCAAAGTCATCGGTGTGGAAAATACTGTCGACGAAAGGACAAGAGTAAAGATAAATTCTACACAAAATGTCGATTTGGATTTCCACGACCTGTTCTTTCAAAAGGAAGAGTAAACAGTTTTATGTCAGCTGGGCGACATACCATTGCAAGAAAATCTCCGAAAAATACCTACAACCTAAGAAGAAAAGAAGAGTCAAAATATATAAATGACTACAACCCAGTCATTTTATCCATGTGGAATGCTAACATGGATATTCAGTATGTAGCTGACAATTCTATTGCTGTTGCTCGGTATGTCACATCTTACATCACTAAATCTGAGAAAACGGAATTGAAAGAAATGTGGGAAGAGATTTCTCACGAGAAGACTGTCAGTAAAAAGCTATACAGTTTCAGTTTAAAGATGTTATCGCATCGAGAAATTGGCTCATACGAATGCTCAGATAGGTTATCATCTGCAAGTCTGTACTCCAAATCCAGAAGAATAATTTGGGTAAGTTTAGGCCTTGCAGGAATGCGAAATCGGGTACTGAAATCTATTCGAGAAATTGAATATTTAGCAGAGAACGAACCAGAAAGTACAGACATTTTGAAAACAAATATGTTGGACACATATTACCTAAACAGAAGTCATCATTTTGAGAACATGTGTCTCTATGAAGTGCTGCAGAACTACATTGATAAACGGAATGCCACAGAAGACATCAACAATGAAAAATATGAAGTCATTGGTGAGGAAGGATGTTTGGTGAAACAAACAAAAGGAAGTTTGATTAATCACAGGAAGCTGAGTTGCGACACTACTGACAAAAAGGAATTTTACTACTTAGCACTTTTACAGCTGTTTAAACCATTGGCGTTCAGAGGATGAATTACTTGGAGATTTTCAGAGCTATGAAGATTCCTTTAATGCATGCAAATATAACATAGAATGCAGTACTTTCTCAAATTATGTACAAATGTTAAATGAAGAAATTGAACAAGAAGCTACAATTGCAGCTGAAGTAGCTAGCGACAGTTCTCAAAACAGTCAAAGTTCTGATACGCTCAGTCAAGATCCCCTAGGACAACCAATCGTAGAAAATGAAGCTGCAATAGTCATGACTGAAGTGGACAGCTATGAATCAAGCTCAGGAAGATTTAATAGACTTACCAAATTTGGAACAACAAATTTATGAAGAAGTCACAAAACAAATTGATCATGGATTACTACATAAAAATAAAGAGTGCTCATGCACAGCATTTGAACCAATCAGAATGTATGTGAGTGGACAAGCTGGAACTGGAAAAAGTTTCTTAATTAAAGTAATTAGAAGCTACCAACAGAAAATAACTGATTCAGCTTTGTCTTGTGTTGTTACTGCTCCAACTGGGTTAGCAGCATATAACATAAAAGGAATTACCTTACATCGTTTGCTAATGTTACCAGTAGAGCATGAGAACAAAATAGAATACCACAAGCTAACAGGAGAAGCATGTTTTGAAGTTTCAAGACTGTTAAAGAAAATAAAAGTTCTCATTATTGTTGAGGTAAGCATGGTATCAAACTTAATGCTTGCCTTTATGCATTTAAGAATGCAGCAAATTCTAAAGACAGACTATGACGTGTTATTTGGAGGAAAACATGTTATACTTTTTGGGGATCTACTGCAGCTCACTCCAGTTAAAGGACAACCAGTATTTAATACTGTTACACATGAAGACACGAAAAAGTCGTTAGGAAGTATAGGTAATGTGAATATTTGGTCATACTTTGAGTACAAAGAACTCATTACCAATATGCGGCAAGCAAATGATGATGATTATGCAAGTATTCTCAAACATATCAGAATTGGACTACTCACAGAAAATGGCAGAAAAGCTTTACATAGTCGATTGCTATGTAATTTGTTTCCAACAGAACAAATAGTTCCAGACAAAATATACCAGAAAATTGAAGAACAAAAGACTGTAATCTGCTTAATGCCAACACTACATGAATGCTCTGTATTCAATGAAGAACTTTTGAAATTGGAAAATGAAGAGATTATGAAAATGAAAGCCGTGGATAAAATACAGCATGAAGGAATAACTATTACATTGACAGGCAAATTGAAAACTAAATTGAAATGGATTCTCTAGAGAAAAACATATCGAAAACAGCTGGTTTAGAAAAGAATCTTTATGTATGTATGAACTGTCGAGTAATTTTAAGACGTAATTTGAATGTTTAAAAAGGTTTAGTGAATGGAGCTATGGGTAAAGTTGTGGGTTTTGTTAGCTACCAGAAAAAAACTGGAATTGAATTTTTAAAAATAAAATTTGATCAGATTGAAGAGGTTAAAGACATTAGTCGTTGTTCAGTTCGTTTTTTGCTTGTGAAAGACTTATATGTACGTAGGAAGCCGTTTCCATTTTCTCTAGCATATGCTGTAACTATTCACAAATCACAAGGATTAACTGTAGACAGTGCTTTTGTAAACATTGGATCTAGTGTGTTTAAAGAAGGTATGGCATATGTTGCTTTGTCACGAGTGAAAAAATTATCTGGTTTATTCATGATAGACTTTGAAGACTCAAAAGTAAGTGCTGATGCAAATTGTGTAAAGGAGTATAATAGATTAAGAAGAAGCTATGCTCCTCATTTAGGTCAGTATCCTGTGTTTGAAAAACGTGTTGTTTGTCGGAAAAGGAGACTTGAGAATATCTGTAATGAGGATGTACAGAAGAGAAAACAAAAAGAGAGTGATGTGATTGCAAGCAAAAAGAAAAAGGACAATGTTGAAGAGGTTGTTGGTTGTCATTTTGAAAATAGCTCTGGTGTCAACTGCTACGCTAATGTAGTGCTGAATGTTGTATTTTATCTTGAAAGTTTGCAAGAACAGATAATACTAAATCATGAAAAAAGATTTTGTTCTCTGCTGAATTTCCTTTATGAGAAGCTGAGTAATGATAAAACTAAAATAGAAAGTGCTTCTGATGTTAGAAATCTTTTAGATGTATGTTCTGGATGTACACAGTTTACTGAAAATGTCCAGCAAGATGCACAGGAATTCTTAATGTATATGCTTATGGTATTGGAAGATGAAGGGGTAGAAATAGAAAATATGTTTGGTCTCTCTTATAAATGGGAACATTGTTGTGAAAACTGTATGAACACATGCAGCACTAATGTTGATTCTGAAAGGTTCATACATTTAACATTACCAGAGAGTAAAGCAGTGACTTTTAGTAAATTAGTTAAAGATGCAAATCACAACATGGAATGTTCTCAATGTAAATCAGAAATGTTATCAACGTTATTTTTAAAGAAATATGGACAGTATATAATTTTAATGATGCAACGTTGTAGAGCTGATGGAACAAAATTGGACACTTTAATAAAGAAGTTTACAGGAAATCAATTATCAATATCAGGAAAGACTTTTGTTGCAGTTGCAATAATTTTCCATGATGGACCTTCTATAACTTCTGGTCATTACACAGTTTATCTAAAATGTGAAAAAGGCTGGACACTGTGTAATGATTCTGAATTGATTTTCAAGCAATTTTTGCCTGCAGAATTACCAAATTCCTACTTAATTTTTCTAAAACCAAATTTTAGATGCAAATTGCAGCACATGAAGAAACCATTATTTCGATTTAATAGGATTTCCATTGGATATTTCACCTAAAAAGGTTTTAAAAATTACCATTTGGCCTCATGGAAAGGTAAATGTTTCTATTGTGGACTTCTTTCACAGATATTATTTTGGTGTATGTGCTTAAGCAACAAGATTTACAGACGTTATTTATTGCAAATAGTTGTTGTTCTTAGAAGATATTTTTAATATATATGTTACATTTCAATCAAGGTATGTTTTACTGAGGATAGATTCAGGGCTTTTTTAAACAATCTTTCAGATTGTTTATTTTTTTGCCCGCTGTTAAGTGATGAATGCAATTGATATCACTATTTTCAGTGAAATTCAATATATTCTGAAAACAGCAAAAAAGGGCAAAAAATTACTTTGTTAAATATGAAAATATGTGTACTGTTTTCTAAAATGTATTGTTAAATATTACTACTTTTTTTCTTTTTTTTCAGATCCATGAAGAAAATTTAGGAAATTGAATCCTTTTTTCTTGCAATTAAAAACAACCATTTATTTCTAATTAAGTTATTTTGTTGGTCAGGTAAGTTTGACATATCTGTATTTCTCACCCCTTCACTTTCATGCTCCCTTTTCTTCACTTCTCCTCACTCTACTTTTCTCATTCCCCTTCTCTCTCTCTTCTTCCTTTACTGCTCTTTCGTAACTCCCTCACTCCTTCTCTACTACTCCCCTAGGTTTACTGCCTCCATCACTATTTTTTCAACCATGTTTCTCTCCCTGTCTGCATATGTCTCAGTCATTCTAACTGCCTTACTCCTTCTCAGTTCCTTGCTCTCTGTCTCTGTTTCTGTCTCTCTCCCTTTGTCTGTCTTACCCTTAATTTCCTTAACATCTCTGGGGCAGATTTACAAGCCCCCTGCACCACCACTACGTCACTTTTCATAACGTACTGGTGGCGCAGGGAGCTCCTCCATATTTACAAGGAGAGGAAAAGCCACCCTGCGTGACTTTTCCCCTCCACTTAAATACAGCCACTTCACACGCAGCACTTTGCATTGAAGGGGCGTTCCATGGGTGTTGTTGTGGGTGTTCCCGCGCAACACCCATAGAACTAGAAATATCTCCAGATTTACGAGAAATCGTAACTCTGGAAATGTGTGTGAATGCTACACCACCCTAGAGGTGGCTTAGCGAGGCACAACGAGGAGAAATGTTTTCATTTCTCCTTGTTTTTTCCTCTTTCAGTGCGTGCTGCATGCTACTGCATGCATTGAAAGAGGAAAAAGCCTCTTGTAATTGTTTTTCTGCAGGAAGCTTTCCCTTCCTGCAGATGAACAAACTCCCCACCACGCAGGCATCCTTGCAGGATGGTGCAAGGGAGCCTGCGCCGGCGCGAGGTTGCAGTTTGTGCGCCAGCGCAGGGGAAGCATAGAGATGCGACATATTCTTGTAAATATGTTGCATCTCTGTGCTTTGAAACTAACGCAGCACGGCGAAGCAAAATTACTTGCTGCACCGTGCTGCGTTAGTTTGTTATAAATCTGCCCCTCTGTTTCTACCACTTCTCCTCTCTCCATCACTCATTTTCCATCTATGTTAATTTTTTTACCTTCTCCGTCATTCTCCTTCCCTCACCTTCCCTAACTGTCACTATCCTTTACTCATAGTCACTCCTATTCTCCTACTTCACTTCCTCCTGTCTGTATCTCACACCCCTTCACCTTTTCGCATTCTTTCCTTTACTCTCCCTCACTCTGCTCTGCTCATTGAAATCCTGACTCCCTTTCTCTCACTCCAGTTTCCTAAATCCCTCCATCCCCTCACTCCCCATCTCTCACTTTCCCTTACCACCTTTTCTAATCCTCATAACCCTTATCTCACCATCACTCCACTTCTCTTACTTTCAATCCCTTTACCCTGCTGTACTTCATCCGCTTCGTCTGTTACTCCCTTTTCCTATCTCCGTCCCTTACTCCCCTTTTTCTCACTCTCCATTATTCACTGCCATTCCCTTACTCATTCACTCTTCTTACCTGTATCCTCTACCCTTAGTCCTTTTGTTGTAGTCAGTCTCTCACTTCCCTTTCATGACTGATCATACTTTCCTTGTCACTCTCATTCTGTCAGTCCTTTCCTCCTCTTCACTCAGTCATTTCAATCATTTCAATCATTCATGTATACACTACACATTCAGTCAATCAATTGACAACACAGTATATATATTAAGAATATAGCTCTTCTTGGAGAAGTGAAGTGAGCTCTGAAAATAACTGTTTTTTTGTCTTTTTTGTTTTGTATTTTTTTAATTTTTTAAAACAATTTTGTATTTTTTAGGGGGAATATTTTTAGAGCAACAAAAAAAAACCTGTTCAACAGGAACAAAAATAATAATGCAAAAATGTTTACGGGGGGAGCAAGTGTGCTGCTGGATCTTGTTCTCTATGAGATTGATGCTGGTCTCTCCATAACAGAGAATGGCATTGCACACGTTGCAATGAATGTGGACCTTTTTGAATACAGGACGGATGTCCAGAGATCTGGAGCAGGGTGAATCTGCAGCCGCAGATGATGTGCTCGGCTGAGCAGATGCAGGGTTCTCTCTCATGGCCCGTGTTCACTCCTGAACATACGCTATAGGGTGCACTCTTTTTAAGTGCCTTATCATCGAGTAAATTCTAAAAGAGTATTTTTGTTTGGGTCTCCTCGAGATAAGACTGTCCCACATACAGTGCAAGTCACTTTTGGTGCATTTACCTTCTTTTGACCTTCTGGATATGTAAAAAATTTCCAAATAAAAGAGTCTTTCTGTTTCCTCTTTCTTGCTGGTTCCAAATAGGTCTCTTCCTCACTTTCTGAAGTGGAGTGGTGCTCTGCCATTTTCAAGTGAAATTTTTGCTTGAAAAGGTGTCCAGCTCCTTCTCCCAGGAAATTAGAAGAAAAAGTGAGGGGAGTGGGTGTGGTGTTTGAAGATTCTCAAACAGAAACCACTATGAACCAATGAAAAGTGTTGTTTCGTAATCACATGACTTGCCGTGCGCGCACCGTGCGTGCACGGAGCACACACGCATGCGCGCACGAAGCACGAACGGAGCACAAGCGCATGCACGCACTGAGCACGCGCGCATGCTCGCACGGAGCTCGCGTGCACGGAGCACTCACGCACAGAGCTCGCGCGCACCTTGGAAAACCCTAAAAAAAAAACAATTACAAAACAATTAAAACTGTTTATAAGTTTATAGAAGATATTAACTATACTGTTCAACTTTATCCAAATTAAAAAAAAAAGCTGAACCATACCATATTACAGAATACAGTCAAACTATAACTATATACATAGGTAGTTTATTGTAAAATAAATATATAAAAAATATAATAATACATACATAAATTAGCATTTAAAAAACCTTGCAAATTCACAAAAAAAACATAGGTTTCACACACGTTATAGTTAGGAGTTAGCATTTAAAAAACCTTGCAAATTCACTGAAAAAACCATAGGTTTCACACATGTTATAGTTAGGAATTAGCATTTAAAAAACCTTGGAAATTCACTGAAAAAACCATAGGTTTCACACATGTTATAGTTAACTGGACATTTCACTCGTACAAAACCATTGAAATTCCCCCGTTATAGTTAGTTCAGCTAACTATAACGCGCGCACCCGCAATCCACTGCTGATGACATCACATATTGCATCACTCATGACATGGTCAGTGACATCACTCATGACATCACTGATGACATCTCAAATGACATCACTGATGACATCATCCTTGTGTAAGAGTGGCAGACCTCCTCTTATCCTAATATAAACTTTGATACACACATTGAAAAATACAAACTAAAGTTTTGAAAACTAAAGAGATACCAATACCAGTTAGAACAACCTATTCAGTAATTCCAAAATCTACATACGCATCCACTCATTCATCAACACTTATATATAGTCACTCATACATGTACTCAGTCATCATATCTACTCATATACCTATACATCCTGTTACACACCTACACTCATACATAGAGTTACTCACACACATACTCACATACTTACACATGCAAATAAACATCCATTTACTTGCATATACAGCTATACTCACACCACTACACTTACTTCTAAAGAAACGTACACATACTTACTCTCTTAAACAATCACTTATAGAAACACATACTTATTTATACAGGAACTCTTCCAATCTCTCACTCTCATATATCCTCACTTATATACATCAATACTCACATATACATATGGACTTACTCATAAACACACTATTGAGACAGTCATTCACTCTCTTACTCACCCATACACACACTCATCCACCCATACTGTCCTGCTCACATACTATCTTCAAAACACATACAAACAGTGAGTCACTCATTCATGCATCTATACGCTAAGTAACATACCCCCTGAACCATACAGACACTCATACTGATACTCTAAAAACAAACTAATAACCCATATACACACTCATGTAGCTACTCACCAACCCATGCAGCCACTTATACACAAAGTGAGACACTGATACAGATATTTAAATATTTAAACATTACTCACTAATACTTGTATTCACTAAGATACTGTTAATAAGTCAGTTATACAATTAATTTTACAAAAAAAACATCCATTTAGACACTTATTTACCCATTTATTCTTCCATTAACCTTTAGATATACATATATATTTATTTTTCAGAAAGATTCATATTCACTGGATGATGTCATCAGTGATGTCATCAGTGATGTCATTTGAGATGTCATCAGTGATGTCATGAGTGATGTCACTGACCATGTCATGAGTGATGTAATATGTGACGTCATCAGCAGTGGATTGCGGGCGTGCGAGTTATAGTTAGCTGAACTAAATATAACGGTGGGAATTTCAATGGTTTTGTACGAGTGAAATGTCCAGCTAACTATAACATGTGTGAAACCTATGGTTTTTTCAGTGAATATACATATATACACACATATATAACACAAATCTACCAAAA
Organism: Triturus cristatus; assembly: GCF_964204655.1. Lineage (NCBI taxonomy): Eukaryota > Metazoa > Chordata > Amphibia > Caudata > Salamandridae > Triturus > Triturus cristatus. The sequence goes on from NC_140580.1 coordinate 418,046,604, forward strand.
TACAAAGCATTGCTTGATCATAGCAGTGGTGCCTAAGTAGATGCAGGCAAAGTTTTCATTAGGTTGGCCTAACTAGCATAATATCAGAAATTATATGTTACTCTTGTTATGCAAAATTCCTACATTTACTTTATCATTTTTTTTTTTTTTTTTTTTTTTTTAGTCCTCATTTGGAAGTAGCATGCTCCAAGAAAAAGAAACAAGAAAAGCGAATCTCTAACCCAAGTTGGAGTCTGAAGGAATACACCTGTAATTACCGGCTTAAGGGCACCCCTCCGAAAAACCGAACCTTCAGCTCCTTATGTGGGTTTGCGTCTTTGTCTTGAGTCTACATTGGCCCATAATGCACGTTGCCCATATAAAGAGGCCTGCTCAGCCCATACGCCTGGGCTTTACCATGGGCATACTGGGTAATCATCGGACCGAGAAAAAAAACAAAAAAAAAAAAAAAAAAAAAAAAAAAAGAGGGAAGATCAACAAGCTAAACAATTTAGACTCACTTCTCTTTCGAGTCTCCTCACCCCCTTCCCTTTCCCCTTAAGTGTACCTGGTCCCTAACTCTACCGAGTTATCCCATATTTCCCACATTCTGGCTTTTTTCTTATGAGTCCCTACTTGGTCTAACATAGCTATCCTTTGAATGGAATGTACCCAACCTACTTCCGTGGGAGAAGATGGAAGTATCCAGTTAATACATATTTCCCTTCGGGCTAGCAATATCAAAACAAAAAATAACGCTTTATGGTTTCTGGTTAATCTTCGCTCTTCAAACTCACTAGGTATTAGCCCGAAAAGAACCGAGACTATTGACAGCTTTATTTCAAAACCCATAATATTAGAAAGGGTCTTACCAATTTTATCCCAGAAGGGGGTTAAGGCCGGGCAACTCCAAAACATGTGTACCTCATTGGCCAATTCGTCTCCGCACTTGGGGCACTTCTTAATGGCTCGACTTCCCATCTTTGAGATTTTCTGAGGCGTCCAGTACGCCTTACGCACTGTAAAGATGTGATTCTTTTTTAAAGAAGCAGCATTTACATAGGACTATAGGTAGAACATAGATACTTGCCCGATGTTTTCAAGGTCTTCATCCGGAAGATCTTTTTTCCAAATTTCCATAAAGGCAGGCTGGTCATCCTCACCACCTTGAACAAGTAGCCAGTACCAGGCAGCCACTTCTTTTTCTTTACCACTGCGAGTGCATATCTTGTGCGCCAAATTTGAGTTGCCATTCACGTCATTGCCGGCAGATATTATCCAACTAGACAGCTGATAGTATTTAAACTTAGAAATCGACCTTCCAGTTAAAGATGATAAATGAGGCCAGGAAATTATATCGCCTTCATATAGAATTTGTCCCCAAGTGTTGATCCCCGCTCTTCTTAACGGAACTGCCAAGCTGTCCATTAAGCATTCTGGAGTACCAGGAGAATCCCAAATTGGCGCAGCTTCATTATAGTATGGGATTTTTAGCAAACGTCTTACTTGCGTCCAAATTTTTATTGCCGCGCTTAAAATCTTAAGCTTTACCTTTTTGAAAAATTTGGGGTTCCCAAATTTGAAAAGAAACTTTCCAGCTTTTTTAGAGAAATCTTTTGTAAGGGCTTTAAATAGAGGAGAGAACATACAGTCCTCTAGCATTAGTTGACGAAAATTTTTTAATTGGAATGCACACATGTATAAATAGAGATCAGGACTTGCGATTCCTCTGTACTCCTTTTTTTTCCTAAGTTTGTTTCGTGCAATCCTCGGACATTTATCAGCCCATATAAACCTTGAGAGGAGCCCCTGAACTTTCCCAAACCACTTTTTTGGGGATTCTAGAGGGATAGCGTTGAACAAAAAAGTGAATTTTGGGATTATAGACATTTTTACAATATTGGATTTACCCAAAAAAGAGAGAGAGAGCACTCTCCATGATTGTAGCTGGGAGCCTATTTCTTTAGTTGTTTTATCAAAATTAACTTTTGGTATTTTATTGATGTCTTGCACGATCTGAATTCCTAAGTATCTTATCTCTTTTTTTTCGAAGGGGCTCTCAAAATCCATGTGCCACTTCATAAGTTCTGTTTTTTGTTGATTGAGAAGATAGCCCGAGACCTTTCCGAAGTTCTCTAATTCCTGCCATATCCCTCCGTATGATTTTTCCAGATTGCCGGTGAATATAATTAAGTCGTCCGCATACAGACCCAATCTTTTTTCCCACCCATTACAGTTGAAGGGAATGATGTTCTGAGATAATCTTAGATTGTGGGCTAGCGGTTCGATATACATATTAAAGAGCAACGGAGACAGGGCACAACCCTGTCTCGTTCCTCTCCCAATATGTATTGCTCTAGTCAGGTTCCCATTGATAAATATTTTAGCTGAGGGGTTCTTATATAATGCCTTTATTGCTGTTATACATCTGTCCCCAAGATCAAAACGTTGTAGAGTTTTGAATAGGAATGACCAGTCGACCCGGTCAAAAGCCTTGGCGGCATCGAATGTCATAACCGCCAAGGGAACCTTATATGTCTGCGCCAGGTCGACTGCCCCAATAAGATCATGGGTTAATTGGCTCAGCTGCCTCCCTTTCATGAAGCCCTTTTGGTCCTGATGGATAAGTGGATCTAACACTTTGTTTAATCTTTTTGTGATAATCTGTGAATAAATTTTATGGTCACAGTTTAAAAGTGATATTGGGCGATATGAATCGCACTCACGTGGATTTTTATTCGGTTTTAAAAGGAGTATGATAGTTGCTTCATCCCATGAAGAGGGAGTATTATCACCATTAAAAAAAGATGCATTAAATAACTGAAGGAGAACTGGGGCTAATTCATCTTTAAGTAAATTATAAATCTCATTGGGGATAGAATCGGGGCCAGCAGCTTTTCCTTTTTTTAGGGAGTTTATTACTTGCATTATCTCGTCTAATACTACTGGAGCATTTAAAAAATCGTTATCTTCTTGTTGAAGTAGTGGGAGGTCTAGGCCCCTCAAGTAATCCTCCATGGCTCCCACATCCAGGTTGCCCTCCCCTCCATATAGACATTCAAAAAAATGAACAAAGGATTCCTCAATTTCTGCTTCTTCTGTGACTATGAGCCCGTTTTTATGGGAACGTATATCTTTTATCATGTTTCTCGTTTGGTCTGTTTTTGTTTTCCAAGCCAGAAGCTTGCCACAGCCTTCCCCATATTCGTGGTGAGCTAATTTGCTGGCCTCCCATTTTTTTTTTAATATAGCTTCTAGATGATTATTCAATTTAGACTTAGTTAGTTTTATGCTGTTTAAGATATTCTCATTATCTTCATCCATTTCCAGGATTTCATACAGTTTTTGTAGCTCAGTTTCTAACTTTCCTGATATCTCTTTTTGTTTCTTGGCTTGGTTGCAATTAATGCTTAATAAAACCCCCCTCAAGAAAGCTTTATATGCATCCCACACAATCTACCAAAATACAAAGCATTGCTTGATCATAGCAGTGGTGCCTAAGTAGATGCAGGCAAAGTTTTCATTAGGTTGGCCTAACTAGCATAATATCAGAAATTATATGTTACTCTTGTTATGCAAAATTCCTACATTTACTTTATCATGCCATATTGCGTAATTAGGCACCACTTTTTTTAGCATGAAATACTTCCACGCACCCAAAGTGGACACACGGAAGCATATAACGCTAAAGTACTGTGCTAAGTGCCTGCTTCACATTTTATAATTACGCATAATTTCTTGTCATTTTGCTTATATTTCTCACAATTACACCATAGCAAATTTTTTCACAGCCTTATTCGTAAACTATGGATGACAGACCCCTGGTGTTCTACATCACTTACACATGACTGCTTAGGACAGTAAATCATATTAGCTTATTAATTATGCATACTTACATAAAAAAGCTAAAGTGAAATTTGACAATTTTAAAATGATCTGTAAATGTGAAAGAATTTAAAAGTGGAGGCTAAAAATTAAGACCCAGATTTACTAAGGGCTCGCGTTGTCCTTTCTTCACGCAAGGTGAAGCAAAGACAACACAAGCCCTTAATAGAGATTTACTATGCCAAACCAGAGCCACCTTGTGTGGCTCTGTGAAGTATAATAAGTATAAGTATAAAAAAAGGTTTATAAAGCGCTCGAATACCATGTGGTGTCTTGGCGCTGTGGTGTGAATGACTTACAGGGGAGTAGATTACAGCTGGGCCTGGAATAGGTGATGCTTAAGCAATTTTCTGAAAAGGACATAGCTAGGTTGTAGTCGCAACTCGACAGGCAATTGGTTCCATAGTCTCGCTGCACAGATGGCGAAGGAGCGCCCGCCCCATCTGGCAAGATTGAATCTGGAGATACACATAAGGCCAAGGTTGGCCGATCGCAGAGCACAGAGCAGAGTATAGGGTATGAACCGGTCAGTCCCATCATTCGCGCTCCCGCCAAAACGAGCCCGATGCACCAAACAAAGTGCCTTGAACTCGATTCTTTGTTGAACCGGGAGCCAGTGGAGGGAATTCCTTCCTGCAGAGGTAGAGCAACCCCTGGGTAGATTAAGAATAACCCGAACTGCGGCGTTCTGCAAAGATTGAAGCTTTCTGACCTGAAATTTGTCGGTGCCCAGAAACAGGGCATTACAGTAGTCCAGTCTGGACATGAAAAGAGCAGCCATCACAGTCTTCTGTAATGCCAGAGGTATATAAGGAAGAATCTTCCGCAGAGTTTTGAGCAGAAAAAAACAGGAGGACGCCAGGCTGTTGACCTGAGCTGACATGTTTAGCTTTTGATCAAAAACCACCCCCAGATTCCTCACCTTAGTGACTGGAAGGGGACATTGCCCGGCTGCCACAGGCCACCAGAAAGAGTTCCAAACCGATGGCCCCTTCCCAAACTTCATCACTTCTGTTTTTTCGGTGTTTATTTTAAAAAAACTCCGATGCATCCATGTCATCACATCGGAGAGACAGACCTGGAATTTGGCCGCTATTTGTTCAGGATGCTCAACAGCCGATATCACTAGCTGTGAGTCATCGGCATAGGACACCAACGTGAAACCATGCTTCCTAACCAAGCTGGCCAGGGGCTTAACATGAATGTTAAATAAGGAGGGGGAAAGGGCTGAACCCTGGGGGACACCACAAGGTAGAGAGAAGCTGTCCGAATGTAGACCAGCCCAATTTAAGCATTGGGTTCTGTTTTCCAGGAAGGAAGAGAGCAGAGTCAGGGCTCGGCCCACAATCCCCACCTCCTGGAGGTGTTGAATCAGCACCCTATGGTTCGAACGCAGCAGACAAATCAAGAAGGACGAGAATAGCTCGCCCCCCTTTGTCTACTGTCGCCCGAATCCCTTCAGCTGCAGTTAAGAGGGCATACTATGTGGAATGCCTAGGCCGAAAACCGTGCTGGGACCTGTCCAGCAGAGTGTTTTCGTCCAAGTACCCCATCAGTTGTTGATTGATAGCCTTCTCAGCAACTTTAGCCATCAGAGGAAGGCCCGAGATGGGGCGATAATTCTTAGGTTCAGAGGGGTCCAAGGAGGACTTTTTGAGGAGGGGTTTAACACAGGCAGCCTTCCAGGCAGCTGGAAAGGTACCTGATGCTAGTACCTGATTAATTGGGGTTGTAAGACATGGCACTATCCTACCCGCCACCAGATGAAAAATGTGCGGAGGGCATGGGTCAGAGGCGGCACCTGATTTTATGGAGCCTAATAGTGTCAGAACCTCCTTATTAGTTAAGGGATCAAAAGTGGTCAGCCTGCAAATAGGCGGCTCCTGCTGAAAATCCAAAGTAGGGGATCCCAGAGTATTTGAGAGATCCTCATAGATAGCAGTAACCTTAGTGTGAAAAAAGGAGGCAAGCTGGTCACAAAAAAACTGATCCGGGCTAAACTGGTTGTTCTGCTGCGGACTAGACAAGAAGGCCACCATTTTAAAAAGTTCTTTAGAGGAATTTCCGGCCTCGGAAATTTTGCGGGAGAAATAATCTTGCTTAGATTTCCTGATGGCCAGTTTGTAATTGTGCAGGGCCTGGTTGTAGGCTGACTTATGGCTCCTGTTGTAGTCAGTTCTCCATAACCGTTCCTGCCGCCTACACTCTACCTTCAGTACTTTCAGCTCCGGCCATACCAGGGGGAGCCCGGCGGGCGCCTGTTCTGGGTAGCTGACTGAAGAGGGGCAACCTGATTGATGGCGTCCCCAACCCATTTGGTAAATTGGGTGACCGCAGTATCATTATTTTCCTCCAGGATAGGGGGGGGGGGTCCCAGTGCCTCCATCAGAGACACTTTAGTGACCTTACCCCATCTCCTGAAAAAGATCTTGGTGGGCTTTTGGGGATCACTTCTTACTCTCAAATTTAGGCCAATCTTAAAGAACACTACCCTGTGATCGGTCCATGGGAGAGATTCAACCCCATAAAATACCAAATCTGGGTGACTAGAAAAGAGACCATCCAGGATGTGCCCCGCATCATGAGTTGGGGCTGTCACCAGTTGAGATAGTCCATATGCCTCCATAGTGTCCAGTAGTTTTGCAGAATCTGAGTTACTCTCATCCTCCAAATGGAGGTTAAAGTCTCCAAGGATCGTATAGGCCGCGAATTCTGTACAAGACTCTAGATGCACCTGGAGGGCCTCAAGAAACCTGGCTCTAGGCTTAATTGGTCTTTATGAATGATCGCTAAGCCCCCTCCTCTACCCGCCTTTTTATCAAGACAGAGAAGTGCATAGCCAGATGGTAAAGCTATGTTCCAGTCTGGGCAGGAAGCTGCGTTGGTCCATGTTTCCGTAATGAAGGTCATATCCGGAGAATGTTCGGTCAGGAACAGTTCAAGTTCGAGTTTGTGTTTGACCACAGAGAGAGCATTCACAAGGATACAGACCAGATGATTATTTAGACTTACCCCCAATTCATGATTGAGAGGTCGCCTCTGAGTGTCACTTGGCTCGACAGAGAAACCCATCCCAGGCAGCGTACATGGGGGATGGGTAACTCCAGCTTCATGACTCTTAATCTCTCTAACAGCGGTAAAACTGCATCCGGGGCAGAGGTAACTGTTTAGGTAAATTAAAAGCATAGTAAATTAGGATTTACCAAGTTGGCGCATGTTGCTGCTTTGCGTTACTCTGCCTGGGTGGAGCCATGATGTTTCCACACATCCATCCATCGTTTTTGGTGCATTCCCAGATTTACTAACAATAGTTGACCTTGGAATCCATCAAAATGCTACACCCCAGGGGAGGTGTTAAGAGGAGAGATATGTTTATTTCTCAATTTTTGTGCCCCTTTCTATGTGTGCTGAATTCTGAAGCACACATACAAAGAAGAAAAAGTCCCAGAGGATTGTTTTTGTTAAGAAGGAGTCCCTTCCTGCACAAAAACATTCCAGTCTACAATGCAGTCACCCTTGCATCATGGTGCAATGGTGCCAGTGTAGACGCTTGGAAGCCACTAGAAGCACCAGCACAGAAAGAGAGCAGGAAAACGGTATATCATAGTAGATATGGCACATTCCTGCATTCGCCATTTGAAGGAGTGCAGCAAGTTGACTTGTTGCTTTGCGCTTCATCAAATGTTAGTAAATCTGCCCCTAAGTTTTCATCCTTACCTATATTCAATGGAGCAGCGCAAGTACAGCAAACAGGAGTATGGAGGATTGGTGGCCTCAACTGAAGCGTTAGCATGTGCTGACAATATAAGAGAATGAACCAGGAGCAGCAAAAAAAGACTAAATGATATGCTAGATTTTAACACTTTGCTTTACTTTTGAAATTAATTCAAATTATGAATGGTGACAACCTTCACATCACTGCAGCGGAGGAGACTTGGGCACTATTTACCGCTCTGATTCTGATAGATTTAAGGAGCTTGAGGAATAAAGTAGTTAGATTTAAATTCAAATTAACAAATACAGTGCAACCTATTTGGCTACACTGCAAAGTTTCAAGTAGGGAGGTCAGGTTAAACATGGATTTATTCAAAGCCACCACAATATAAATCAGAAACTTAGCATAGAATACAGTATCATAAAAAGGACTTCCAGCTCTGCGTACAAAATTAATTCTCAATAGTAAATAGCCAATGAAAACCTCAGTATCGATGGTACAAAATAACAAACACTCAGAAGAATGAGAAGATTGAAAAGTCTGAGTCTCCTGTCGATGATGCATGAAGATTTCTAATTCCCCAATGAAACTACATTAAAAATGCTAATCTAAACTTTAATTCAGTTCATAAATTAAAGTTAAAGGTGTCAGAAATGTCACTAGAAGTTTCTAAATTAAACTATTGCATATCATGAAACCATACAAAGAGAATAAGGCATAAAAATATGGCTCAGAGTTCTAAACCTCTCCTATCCTAAAGAGTCTCAGCGTAGTATGCATTCAAAGCCACAGAACATTGCCTAGTTATACCCTCAAAGACCCTCCTAAATTATTGTCATGGACCCAATTAAAGACCACCTTCAAACAATGCCCTCTTTGTCAAAACACAGTCACAATTCCTTCCTCTTTGACATATGTTTCCAAAACATGTCAATAACTCATTCTTCTTTGATCCACATAGCTTAAGACAACTTTGAATGTATGCCTTTATTCCACACAGACATTAAGTCTCCCCTCTGGTTATATTTTCTTTCACCCTTGACTCCCTTCCCACTTCCTTATCTGTTTCACACAAAGGAGACTTCTTTCCATTCATTAGGACATCCTATCAGGCACTTGTAGAGAAAAACAACCCATCCGAGTAAACGTTCACTTTCAAAGACGTTGAGAAACCCAAATGCTCATGGCCTTCTGTCAAGTGAACAAATTCAAAAATTCAATACATGTTGTAGTCAGTCAAAACCACTTTATTTGGTTAGTAAAAACCATAAAAGTACACTGCGTACAACATATACCACAACAATAAAAGATGTCATCATAAATAATCTTTGGCACCAAAAAGCATTTCTTCACCAAATTCATAAAAAGTCATTAAAACGAGCTTCAAAAAAACAGGAGATCTAAACAATAGTTTCTCTGTGGATTCTCTGTGGAAAAAGAACAATCTACATTACAAGCCAAATTCTTCTTCACACATGTTATACAGCAAAACTTCTTAGGTGAAAGGGCAATCTTTAAAACAAAATTCATTTGTTCATAAAGAAGCTACAAGAGTACTAGACATAATGTGCCTTCTTTTCTTTTTCCTAACAGCGGCAACTACAAAACTGGCAATATTAAAAGTGTCCCAGGAGTCAGTCAGCATCTGCAGGTATAATAGTGCTGGCCTGACCTGAGTAAAGCCTTTTCCCTTTAGGATAGGTACTAAAAACATTGTCCGCATATCGCTAAAGTAGTCACAAAACATGGGTAAAGTGCCTAGTGTCCTGGGTGGAGAAGTTATCACATGTATATGGGCCTAGATCTTTCACCTTACTCCACTCCTGCGGTTCAGCCAGTAAACAATGCAAGAGGTTGAAATGGAATCTGATTAAAAGGAAGCAATGAGAAGGGTTAGTTACTATTTTCAGGTAGGGTTCTGTCAATGGAGATGTTTTTAACAAGAGGTAAGCTCTCACCAAGGGTTTCGTTATCTCACTCGCCTCTCTCTCTAAAAACATCATATTTAAAAAGTGTTTTTTAACCCTCGCAAGAGCCTCTTTCCTAAGGTTTTCTGGGGAATCAAAAAGTTCAGGGCGCCCTAATTTATTTGGAGTCATTTTTACATATCGTAGCCACGGGATACTGCTTGCTCTCTCCAAAGATAAACAATCCCGGGCAATCTCTCGGTTAAGGACCAATTCTGGATTAGTCCAGATCATAGCCATCATACAACTGGGTCCAGACCTATCAGGTCAGAGATAAAGCCAATGCCTAGTTCTTGATGGATAATGTACTTGGGAGTGGATTGATGAACCGACAATAGGCTCCTTTGGAACTTGTTTTCCACTATTTGTAGACCCTCTGCCGGCTTATAACCCCTAATTGCAAACCCATACTTCGAGATGACAATACATTTCGATCTGTAGATATTAAGCATAGATTCAATTGGCATGGCCCGACTCTCTGAGCAAAACCAAGAAGAGCTGCTGTAGATCTTGCCATAGCATGTTTTTTAACTTTCTGTAGTGGTACCAACGAGCCCCTCTCATCAAACAATACCCCCAGATAGGAAAATGAGGTCAATACACGTTGTAACTAAACAAATGCTAATACCGTCACATTATAAAAGTAAATTCATTTCTCATGTATACATATTCCATCACATAGCAAAACGCAAAACATCTTTTAGAAATGCATATAAGCTATAACCCATTATCATTAAAAACAAAGCATTAGCAAAACATACACGTTTTTAAATGTCTTCATTACATAGCACGTGCACTTTGTAGTTGCTTGAAGTGCACTTTTCTCTTGTAAGTTACATTATATTTGATGAATACACACAGCCTCGATATACTTAGGTGGCCTAATCAATAATAATGAGGGTAGAGCCAATTTTATGCTGCTCCAACATTGAAAATAAAGTTTCAATTTGTGCATATTTTTTTTATTGTAAATTAAAAACATATTTAATTATGTGTTTGATGTATTCTTGCTTCTGTAGTTGAATGTATTTTTTTAGACTCCGTCATGGAAATTGCTCAGGCTGGTGTCCCTGACTTCCAATGGAGATTTAGTGACGGTCCGCAGAAACCCAAAGGTAAAGAGCGGCTGTATTGTAGCATTTAAAAGACTCAATGAGGCAACATCCAAAGTCAGCTTTAAGAGCAAAGTTTATGCACCTGAAGGACTGACACCTCATTCAATTCATATACTACAAAGATGATTAATAGGTAGACCTTCTATCTAACTTTATCAGCAGTATACCTAAAAAATTTAAAAATCATGAATCTGTCCATAAAATATCCTTCCCAAAAATATGTATTTTATAGAAAGCTCTAAACTCCTCACTCCAGATCAGTCACTGAAAAGAAGCATTTATTTTTCGAAGAACCATCGAAATAATAATTGAGCTACCAGGGACACCTTAAGCTGGACTCAGACTAATTAAGACTACTTAAGTTGAACAAAGTCATGATTTACCCAATTGCAAAGGCCATTGCTATTTTGAGGAAAGGCACAGTACATTGGTTCAACAAAGTGCTTGATTCCTTTCCTTACCCCTGACTGATAGGTGGCAATGAATTTGAAAGAGCCACCAAGAAAATCAACCTTTACACATAAAGTAAAGCCAATATCAATTTTATATTTCCAAAGAAGAGCAGGAAACAGACTTAGCATCTCAAACCAAATATTTTGAGAACTTGAGAATGCTGAACAACTTTAAAAGGGATCCTGAGTCGTGATGATAAAATCTAGCTGGTTACCCAAAGGGTTGAAAATGGACAACTAGCATAAAGATTTTCCCTTTTTAAAAATGACGTGTTGGGAGAATAAAGCATGCATCATTTATCTTAAAAAAGAAAACGGTAATCGCCATGGAAACAAAGGAGTAGTATTGGTTTCATGTATCACTGACCCACTTGGATGGTTGAACTTGCCAGCTAGAGCTGACATAGCCTGATTCACGATTCACAATTCACCCTTTGTTATGGTTGAGCATTTTGACTGTTATGTGTGCCCTGCCCGCCTGCTGTTAAAATACAAAAACACAATAAGTTGACTCCCCGGCAGATTTGTAGTTCTGGAAGGGAGATAGGCTGTAGAAATTGCACTGATTGTTCATTGAAGCAGAGAGCCTGGGTGCTCAGTGCCAATGTCAATTCTGGAGGAGAATAAAAAAGAAATTAGCACAATACTTTCTGACCATGACCTAAGAATTGTGCTAGGTCTTTATTGCGATGTGTGCAGCCTTAACATTCACAGAATTGAGGACCCTCTAATGCAGTGGCGGCTGGTCATTTGAGCAGGCGAAGGGTAGAAGGGCCACACACAGACACACATACTCAAACAAACCAATCAACATGCACACTCACTCATACCCATATATTCACAAGCCTGAACACATACATCCACCATTCACAATCACATACACATACACACACCCATCCACAGCATGCATAAATACATATACATCCCTAAATACACACATCCACTCTACATTACAAAACAACTTACCAGGCTGCTGGTTGTGACATCAGTGGTTCATGGATGATTGGGACGGCTGCTTCCTCCCATTGGCTGACCTTGTTATGGGTTAGCAAATAACGAGTAGCCCTTACTCATCACAGAATGAGATTGGGTCAGTGAGACTGCTAACCCCACCTCGCTGTGTGATGATGCGTCCCTGATGGAAAGTTGGCCCTGGGCACTTCAAGTCTTAAAAGTGATGCATCCAGGTCCAAGTGTATCTGTTATATGCTCCCTTATCATGAGAAGGAGGACCTCCAAGGGCTTTGCTGGGCTGGGGATGTCACACCTACATGGCTTTGAAACCTTCAACCTGGCAAATTTCAGCTGAGGCAGCCAGACACCTGCACATTTGGTGCACGTACAGAGACTGACTGCCTCACCCAAACATAAAGAGACTTCTGTCAGGCTGAACATTGATCAGCCTAACTCACACTTTTCATTTTTGCATAAAGTTGGGGTGTGGGGCTCCTACACCCTTAAGGAAAGGCTGCACCTGTTTCAATGTGTCATCATATACCAAAAAGACTGAATCTATATTGTGAGCTTTACACTGGGTCAATGGTAGCATTCCCATTCGTCTGTGTATTACTGAAATTCAAGCAAAAGAGTTGTTGCTGCTTCAAAAACCAAAATAAAAGAGTTAGACTGCTTAGGGCAGTATGACTAACGTACCGGGTACCTAAGTAAGTAGTGTTGATAAGCTTAGGTGAGAAGCAGCAACTCGCTAGGAGTGATGTTTGTGTATTCTAAGAAAAGGAAGGACAAATCGGAGATGAAGCAGTCCCTTCATACTAAAATAAAATGTCAGACTAATCCACAGGATAACAATAGAAGAAAATCAAATCCGCCTCCACAAGGGGGTAGAGAAGTATCTGTGTACTTTTCTAACAGAACCCATCTGTTGGAAAGTGGCTCATTAGTAGTGGAGCAAGTACCGCAAATCTAAAGCCATCAAGTGTCTTTCATTTGAAGGTGGGCATAACATGAAGATTAGTATGCAAAGACCTCCGATTGCGCGTTAGGTTATGCTTTTGTATGCACACAGATACAAAAGCGGGACTGCCAGTCTGAAGTGATTTAAAAATAAGACATTATGCCTTAAAGATGGGATGCTGGTCCATTGGCAGCCAGTGTAGAATCCTCAGCAGGAGGTGATAGGACAATTCTCAGGTTAATGATGCAATAGCCTAGCTGCTTGATTTTGATTGAATTGAAGTCTGTGGTTCAATCACTTAGGAAGACTCAGATACAGGAAATGAGCTTAATCAAGCCTAGAGAGGAGCAGTGCAATGACAGCCAGAGTGAATGCCGAGTCAAAGGATAGAAGTTTGCTGATCTTTCTGATTCTTCTGAGTTATAAAAACAAAGAAATCACTGCCCCTAGTTTCAGAATCAGATTGGCTTTGATCAGTACCCCAAGGCTCTTAAATGATTTTTTAGGCAAATTGGGGTGCCCAGTAAGGTAGGCCAAAACGTAGGCCTCTAGAGAACAAGGGGCATATTATCAAGAAACGGCGTTAAAATGATCGCCGCTTTAGCAGCAGAAAACTGCCGCTAAAGCGGCGATAATGGGCTTGATAATATGCCCTTGAGAATTCCCATAGAAGCCCATGTTCTGGTGTCAACATGGGCTTGTTAGAACTGGGAATCTCTGGTTGGCACAGGTAGGCACTTGTGTCAAGCAGGGATCCTTTATTCTAGTCAGGGTAAGGGGGTACACTGTAACAATAACCCCTGCTCACCCTCTAGGTAGCTTGGCGCGAGCAGACAAGGCGTTATCTCAGGCGTAATGGTTGAGCATTTGTGAACACACACACAGTAAGTCAGCGACAACCCCACAGATGGACTCCACACTGGGATATATGCAAAAATAATATTTTATATAGAGATATAGGATTAGCACAAGACCAGATAGCTGTTAAATGGCCCACAATACTTGGTAGCAAAAGAGTTCTTCACTTTAGCGTAATGTTACGGTTCCGTGCGCGTCGTTCCCTTCAGTCCGCTTCAGACGCGTTAACCAGAGGCTCGGGGAATGGGTCTTGCACACACTGTAGGTGCTCCAGGCAGGAGAGTACACCCTACAGTGCGATCTGGCACAGTACCTTTGTTTTGGGGGAGTTCGTCACGAAGGTTGCGCGGGCATCAGGCGCGGTGTCTGGTGCGGTGTCTTCCTGGGCGTTGCGTACTACGGTACGTTGGACCTTGGGTGTGCAGGCTCAGGGGACGTGCGTTGGCACGGCACTTCACAGCTCTTCGCGGCGTACCATGAGATCGGTAATCTTGGGTCGAAGCGCTGGATACAACAACAGTACGCTCCGCACAGGGGAGACGTACACGACCACCACACGCGCCGCAGCTTTCCCAAAAGCAGGGGAAAGGAGCGTATGCTGGCAGTACAGTTCGTAGGGGGTTAAAAGCAAGTACGGATCACAGTCCTTCCGTTACGGTGCGAGCTACGGCTCGTAGGGGCCAGATAGTCGCGTTGCTCAGGCCGGATGAAACCTTCCTTTGCGGTGCGAGCTACGGCTCGTAGATGGGTCTCAGTCACTTTGTTTGGGCCAGACAGTGGGTACAAGCTTCAGGGGGGTACGCTTCAATTGGGAAGCGCACACAGCAGTTCTCTTCAAGATCACAGGGAAAACGGTCCATTTTCCAGCGCTCTCTCACGGTGGTGAAGTCCACTGGTCCTGGGACTTCGTTCAGGGGGCAAGCTCGTTCACAAGCCCTTGGAGATCTTTAGCACAAGTCAAATAAAAGTTCCTTTGGTCTTTTCCTCTTCTTCAGCAGCAAGGCAACCACTGCAGGCCAATCCCCCAGGTCAGGGACAGTACTCCTCCATGCAGCTTTCCCAGTTCCTCCTCGTCGGACAGAGGTTTCTTCTTGGCAGGACAGGATCTAGTTTCTTAGGAGCAGGGCTCCTACATTTATACCACAAATCCTTTGTTCTCCCAGGCCAGGGGGGCCCTTGCCTATTTCAGTCCAGTTCTGGAGCACTTTGTTGATGCGATGCAGGCTTCTTCTTTCAGGGTGCAGGGCAGAGCCATCAGACGCTCCACAGGGGGCGGAGCCAGCATTGTGGTGGCAGAGCATAGCCCTATTCAGAGTCCAGTTGTACTCCTCATTCCCATCTAAAGTTCAATCTTTCTATTCACCACCAGGCTACCTAGCCCTGCCCATCTGGGTTTCCCCAGCCCTGTCACGCACACATGCCAGACACCAGATACACATCACGCAGAGGCAGGCTGAAATGGTTAGGCAAGCAAATGCCAACTTTCTAAAAGTGGCATTTCCAAACGCAGAATATTAAAATAAACCTTGCTAAAAGGTGTACCTTATTATTCTGAGTTCAGGCATACTAAACTGGATTTTCTACCACGTTCCCTGTGTCTGTTAGGATCATAGGATGTAACAATCTTAACAGCTCATTCTGGCCTATGAGAACAAGGTAGCCTTACAATAGTGAAAAACGAAAATGGCTGTAAGTCACTATTAGGACATGCCACACACATCAGGGCTTGTCCTACCTTATGCTACAATGCACCCTGCCCTTGGGCCTACCATAGGGGTGACTAACATGAAGTTAAGGGAAGTTGTAGGGGCTGGCAAGTGGGTGCACTTGCCAGTCAGCATGTCAGTACCAGACTGCACGCAGGTTCTGCAATGGCAGACCTAGACACATTTTACCAGGCCGCTTCTGTGGGTGGCACAACCAGTGCTGCAAGCCCACCAGCGGCATTTGTATTTACATGCCCTGGCACTCCTGGTGCACTTTACTGGGGTCTGATAGTAAACGAAATAGGCCAATCATGGAATCCAACCAACATATACATTTTACCTAGGGGGCACTTGCACTGTGGCACTGGTTGGCGTGGCACAGTGCTCTGAGCAGCTAACACCAGCAAAACACATGAGGCACAGCGATAAAAAGTGGAAGGGAGACTCACGCCAAGGTGCCAGGTCTAACAGGGCTTCTATTGGAATTCTCTGCAGCATATTATCAAGCCCATTAACGCCGCTTTAGCTGCAGTTTTCTGCCGCTAAAACGGCGATAATTTTAACGCCGTGCTTGATAATATGCCCCATAGTTTGTTTTTGATAATGACAATGTCCTTCTTATCTGAATTGAGTTTAAATTGATTGTTGCTCATCCAATCACGAATAAATAACATTGTGATTTGGAAGGAGGTTACACATTCTGAGGAGCTATTAATGGTAAAGATTGATTGCAAGTCGTCTCATGGTTGTAAGCCTTGGCCTTTCTTTGATGCAAGGAATGCACCAGCGGACAAATGTGTAAATTCAATCAATCAATCACTGCATTTGAAAGCGCGCTACATACCCAAGATGGTCTCAAGGTGCTGGGGATGGGGGGGTGCTACTGGTCGAAGAGCCAGGTCTTGAGGAGTCTTCTGAAGGCCAGCAGGTCCTGGGTCTGTCGCAGGATTGTAGGGAGAGTGTTCCAGGTCTTGGCAGCGAGGTAGGAGAAGGATCTGCCGCCGCCGGTGGTTTTTCAGATGCGGGGGAATGTGGCGAGGGCAAGGTTGGCTGAGCGGAGGCTTCGGGTGGGGGTGTGGAAGCTGAGTCGGTTGTTGAGGTAGGTGGGTCCGGTGTTGTGCAGTGCTTTGTGTGCATGGATCAGGAGCTTGAAGGTGATCCTTTTGTTGACAGGGAGCCAGTGCAGGCCTCTCAGGTGGAGTGCGATGGCCGCGGTCGGGTCACGGACGGGCACAGACGGGCACAGACGGGCTTGCTTTTGGTGACCATTAAATAGAGGAGGTGGGAGGGAGGAGAGGCTGGGAGGCAGGAGCGGTGGTGGGAATTGCCGGGGGGACTTCCAGGGGGGAGGGGCCGCAGCGGCAAAAGGAACAGGCAGGCACGAGAAAATAAAAACAGTGGTGGAATTAGAGCAAGACACAGATGGGCACAATAACAGTGGCACAACAGGGAAAAATTAAGAAAAAAAATGTCTGAGAAAGGTTACGGTGGTTGCAGGCAGTCTGGTCCCAGTTGGAGCCAGCAGCAGGCGCAGGAGCGGACAGCAGCCTCGAACCTCCCAAGGAGGAGGTCGGGGTCTAGAGGCAAGAGGCGGCATAGCAGAGCTGCTGGGAGAGAGTGGACCTAGACCGAGGGTTGGTGAGATAAACTGCCAAGTAGTGAAGACGTCTACTATCCGGTAGGGGTCTTGTATTAATCGCTTGTTCATTTATGGATGGCATCAACCAGAAGGTTGGAGTCTTTAAACTTGACTGTATAGTTTCCACCGGCTGGTTGGAAACACAAAGGGTTGAGAGATTTAATTCCCACCACGAAAGATCGGGTACTTGTTAACTAGAAGAGCGACTGTGAATTCCTTCTGGTGTGAGCATTTAGAGTCTACTGCTGGAGTGACTTATAAGTATTAAAAAGGAAGGTTTTGACCAGGCAAAAAGGTTTATTTTGCCAGGACAAAATTGCAGGTTAAAATTGTACACACACTATAGTGGTGCACCTGGAGACATGTTTTACAGTACCACTTTAGTGGGTGGCAAAATGACTACTGCAGATCACTAGTAGCATTTAATTTACAGGACCTGGGGACATGTGGTACCATATTCTATCGACTTGAAAGTAAATTAAGGATGCCACTTAGAGGTATATCAATCCCAATATATTAAGAAAGGAGCTCACAAGCAATTTGCCACTGGTTAGCTGGGGAACAGTGCACAGAGTCCTGTGGCCAACAAAAACGGGTAAAGCTTGATGGGGCAAAATTCTGGGGGAATATCTTCACAAGATGGTCCTCGCGACACAAATATTATATGTATAATGTTTAGCTTCATTAAGGCAACCAGATGGGCAAATGGGAGGTTTGGCGTTTGCCACAGACATGCCCTTCTGGAACAGAGGAAGAAGAGATGTGCCATCTCTTTGGAGATTATTTTAAATATTTGGAATACTCCCTTTAAAGCAATGAAGCTCCAGCCATCAGTTCAGGCTGATGGGGGCCAGCACCACACCAAACTATTCCTTATGGTGAACAGCATTTTAAAATAAATGTTGGCTGTTTATAGTTTGCTAATAGCTATCTGATAATAGGAGAGTCAAATTAGCCTTTCTGCTCAATTTCATTCTGAAATTAGCAAGTTGCCCTAAATCTAGTTTAGCACCTTCCAGCAGTCCTAGCCACACAACTTGGCCATGCCTGGTGTTCCTACTTTGAGGATACATTTAGGAAAACACTTTTGTTGACTTTTGGAAAGTAGTGTGTCTCTGCGAGCAATTCTGAAACAAATTGTGATATTATAAAACACTGCTCTGGAGGCCACTGCAGACAAAAAACACTGTCGCTAATATTTTTCAGTGTTTGGGAACGAGATGAAAAATTAGACTTGTTTTATAATGTCACAAAAAAAATCATTAATTAAAATATCCTTTTTCTTTAAGCTTTCGTGTTCAATTGCCACCTGCCAACAGAAATATAAAAAAATAAAATTTCCAAAAATGTTCTACAACATTGAGGCTGGAATAAACGGAAGGGTGCCCAGTACCAGAGATTCTTCCATAATCTGCTGATGTCTGCAGGCAGTACATTGATTCAGGTCAAACAAAATGAAAAGCCCCGACTGTACTTAAGAAATTATAGTCTATAAGGGTAAATAGCAGTGCAAAGGAGGTAAATGTGCTTTAAAGAACGGATTATACAAGTATTTCAAGGAAACACCCTTAGCAGCAAAAGGATTGCATACCTTAAAAAATGTTTTAAAGGAAGTCTGTGGTGTTCTAAAATTTAAATAAAGGCTTTCATATTTCAAAGATGTGATCTTTGTGCAACAATTTGAAATTTCACTGTGAAATGCTGAGCACATCTTTAATACCCTCCAGCTGCTAACTAACCTTTTTTCTCAGAGCCAGTGAGACCTTTTTATCTGAGCATAGCTGCTGGTTCCTTTTGACAGGGAAGTTTCTACCACCTAGTACTTTTTTTGTGAGTCACCTCCCGTGAGGGTTTTGCGACTCATCGCAGCTGCTGCCAAGCAAGGCCAGAAATGGCAGCCATTAACCTTTTCAGCAAGTGGTGCCGAACTTCGTCATTCCCTGCTGTAGAAGTTTCAGGGTGTGACTTCTGGGTGGTGGGTTGGGGGGGGGGGGGGGGAGGTAGAAGCCGAGCATCTCTCTTCGTGTTTCCCTGCTTTCGCTCAGGCCCTGGGCCGTTCTTCCCCATTCCCCCAGCCAATAGTTCTACCCTGAAACTTACAACCGCTGGGAAACCGGAAATAGCATAAATCCCTGCAGCCTCGTGCATCTTCTATGCAGAGCTGGAGACCATGCTGCAGGGAAGAACAACATTCGCCATATTTGTGTGACTACACGGATGTAAATATTGAATTACCCCCTCCTACTTTTTATGTCTTTTAGCTATTTCACATGTAACGTTAGGCAATGCTGCCTTGAGCTAGGGGTACAGCGCTGAGAGAGCCAGACGTTCTAAGATATGGCACTGCCTCTCTCTTTCCAGCACCAGGCTGCCTAGACCCCACACCAATTAGTATTCTAAATAACACAAACCCCTATTTATCAAATTCATAATTATTGTACAAAAGCAATGATCAAATATGAGAACCCCCACGGGCTGTATCATGATGTGGTCCTACACTCCTGCACAGGTGCCGAAGGCAGGCGCGCAACACCCTTTGGGCTCACCGGGCTTCAGCCCCCCCCCGTCGTATGTGACAGCCCGGCTGAGACAGCCTCGCGGGCTGGCGTCCGTCTAATTGCAGCCGCACCAGAGTACTTCACGGGTCCTTAAAAGACCATTTACTCGTTAATGAGGCTTTTGTTGTGTTTTCACCCCTTCTTACAGCCCTTCTGCCTATGGCTGGAAGACTTAGCCCCCCCCGAAATCTTTTTCAGCCCCCCCCCCCCGAAATTTGGCTCTAGTTGCCTGCCTGCCTGGCCGAAGGGGTCGTGGACGGTTTTCAACCACGGTCAGCAGTCTGCAGTGCATGCAATAGCCCGTTTACTGTAGCCAGTGCCACCGGAAAAAATGCATTTCTGTAGCATGGTATTATACGCATAATTGTGGACTTTCCGCATTTGCCACATAGTCCTCCTTCTGAGGGAGATTTTAACAAAAAAAACAAATTGTTTCTGGCTCAAACGAATCAAATGTTACAAAAATTAACTGTATGCAAAAGTTGAATGGTCATTTTTTAGTTGCTCATTACTGTATTTGAATGCTAAACTAGTACGAGGTGAAAGCTTTGCCCAGACTATGTTAACATGTAAAAAACTGACAAAATGATGAAGTAATACTATGACAAACTGAGCCGCATTATGTCAGATAATTTGGCTTTTCTTCCCGCATAATTTAGTTAGCCATGCCGCATATTTTGGTCCTCCCCTGCAGAATAATTCCAGTGGCCCCGACTCTAGCAAAGCACGAGCTGCAGACAGCACAGATCGCAAATAAATACAAATGGTTGCCAGAGAAAAGGCCCCATATTCTTTTACAATTTTTTGCACGAGTTATGACTGCAGAATTAGTTTGTTATTATGAGCTGTGCGAAACCTAACAGCACTGCATGCCCACATATTCTTTGACTATAGTATCATGAAACACAGGGGAACACTTCTAGAGGGACACTTTGTTGGCATGCACTTTGCTAATGGGCATTCGTGCCAAGACAAGGAGGAAGAAAACCTGATTATGGTTTTTTACTGTGGCAAAGTGCAGGGCACTGGGAAGCATTATACAAAGGCTTGCAAACTGCCCATCTGTTCACAGTCAGGGATTACATTAAGTCCCACTGAGCCTCCACGCGCACAAAGCCAAGGAACTGTAGTAATTGGTTATTAAACAAATGGAAGGCTCTGCTGCTTTTACAGTGTGATCTTACATTTTTTACCAGGGTAAACAGGAGCTGCGCATTTGCAGCTGGTCTAAATAGTTCTCTTTTATTCCATGTAAATACCATTCGGAAAAAAAAGCCCCAGACATCATTTGCTGTTTTATGGTATTCATTACAGTCTACAATGCTCTAAATAATCCTAATTTCCTCTTTTAGTGGCATTCCAATATAGTTCTCAATGGCGGCCAGGTGATTCGTTCAATCATTCATTAAAAGCCTATTGTTCCGCGCGTTTATGCTCACTTTTAGACGCTACTTACCCACAGCTGTGGATTTCGCACGAACATTTGTCTTCATACCATGTGTTCTGAGCGGGGATTAACCGAATGAGCAGGATGAAGAACTCAGATAAATGATGTGCGTTCTTCTTTGGAGAGAATTTCTCGCAGAGGAACAAAGATATAAATGCTTTGCTGGTGGAGGGCAATCGGGCCAATAATTCATTAGGGGCCCAGTGGCACGGCCAGGTGTGTCAGGCACCTTAGGGCAAGGAAGGAAATTCACCCCCCACCCCCCCGGCTTCCATTTTGCAAACATGGGGGCTTATCAGCAACGAGGCGATAAAAAATTTATTGCTGCTTTTGCGTCCATTTTCGGACGAAAAGCGGCGATAATTTTATCGCCTTATCTGCAAGGTCACGCTATCGCGTGCAACCTTGCCTTATCTCCATTTCCCTTAATGCCCATCTCTAATGAGATGCAAAGTGGGCGTTCCTCCCCAGGATAACGGGAGAAATGTCGCTAAGCGACATTTCTCCTATTATCAAGCCTCACGCAAAGCAGCATAGCGACAAGAAAAGTAGCGATAACCTCTGTTATCGCTACTTTCCTTACGCCTGCTTTGAAACTGACTTAGCCATGATATCCTATGGAATGTGGATATCATGGCTAAGTATGTGAGGCCCTATCAGCAAGCTATCGCCAAACTTCGTGGGATTATCGTTGGGTTTCCAGCGATAATCACACATTTGGCAGTTAGCGCTAGGATTTTTATCGCTTTTGAGATAAGCGTTACTAATAGCACGCAATCTCAGCGATAAAAATCCACGCTAGCCGGCGATAATGATCCTAGCGCTAAGTGCGCTTAGCGATGATTATCGCCAGTTGTTGCTGATATGCCCCTATGTTAATTAACAGTGTTCAGTTGGCACCTGAGTCGTCTGGACCCTGGTGTCACTGCACTTGCTGCACCAACGGAAGCTAAGCCACGCTGGGGCTGGATATTTATCATTTGTTGGAAGTGCTATTGCCCGACCTTGGTGGTAAGCACGACAGCTCTTGGCACAAACTCCTTTTACCACATTATTACGAAAGCGGATTTGTAGTGACAGAAGTAATGTGTAAGGAGAATATTTGAAGGAGTTGGGGGGGCATATTATCAAGGACCGGCGTTAAAATGATCACCGCTTTAGTTTCTGAAAACTGCTGCTAAAGGGGTGATAATGGGCTTGATAATATGCCGCAGAGAATTCCAATAGAAGCTCATGTTGACACCAGAACATGAGCTTCTATTGGAATTCTGAAGGGCATATTATCAAGTCCATTATCGCCGCTTTAGCGGCAGTTTTCTGCAGATAAAGCGGCGATAATTTTAACGCCGGACCTTGATAATATGCCCCTTGATTTCTTCTTTTGATTGATTCTTTTTTCTAACAGTGGATGATGGAATTTGTTTTCAAAAAAAGGAAAAGCACACATGTAACTTTTGTTGTAAATAAAACCTTGACTATAATTTTCTTGTATTCCCGATTTGCTATAATCTTTGTCCCTTTTATAAAGAAGCTACAGGAAAGGGTTGTAGTTAAGCCTGGGTGAATAATTTAACTTCGTAAAACACGGAAATGAAAAGAAGTGGCAAATCACTTTTTTGCACCTTTGCGAAATTTCGGTGATTCGTGATTTGCAGTTTGTGACTTTTGCAGTAGTTCATCAGATTGCGTAAGGATGGGAAGGGTCAGGTGGAAAGCCACCCAGATCATCAAAACTAACAAAGTTCCAGAAAACTGTGTGCTAGCCACTCAGCTGGAGAAATTTGTGAAAAGAAAAGTGACAAATTACGGTCCACCCTCGAAATTTCTTCCACCAGTGTAGTGTGTGTCTTGCGTTTTGACGGAATCTCTCATCTACCCCTTTGTTGTAATTACCTTACTAACTGTAATCAGGTATTCAGGTTAGTGTTGATGGTCACAAATTACTAGCAACTGATTCCACCGAATGACTCTTCAACTGATAAAAGGCAATAGCGGAAGGTGGAAAGGAGTAACTGACTAAACCTTCTCAAAGAACCAAAGGGGGTAGGCATGTTTTGAAGAGATCAACAATGAAGAATCAGAAGTAGAGGACATTAGATGCGGGTCCGGGAAAACAATAAATTCCCACTGCAAAAGGAGATAACACCACTACAGCTCTACACATATCTGCCACCAATCGGATTAAAACCATAGCATAGACCAATTCATAAATTACCAGAACACTGCTCAATTTATAATAAATGGCCCATAACCTCATTCATCCTTACAGAGATTGCCACCACTAATACCCCCATTTCAGGTTTCCCAATAACTCCACGAGGAGATACCAGGACTGGACTTAATGGTGCTATCCCATATCTCCCTGTGAGTTAATGGGGATCAGAAGTTAAAATGCCGCCAATGGGGATTAATCTACCAGACCTGCTCTTACCTAGCATTTTAACACAGGTTTTACCCAATTCTGGGTAGCTTAATGCTGATAATGACCACCTGCCCAGAGCACGTGCATAATATCTGTGGGTCTGGTGAAGATAACCAGGCCCTCATTTATTGGTTTTTGGTGTAGGGCAGCGCGGCACCTTGCTGTGCTGCCCTATGCCAAAGTGAAAGGGCAGGAATGCACTGTGTTTATGCAATATGGTGTGTTCCTGTCCTTTCTCCCTGCACTGGCACCATTTTGGCAGCCTGGTGCCAACGTAGGCATGCTTGCGCAATGGTGCAAAGGTGCCTCAGTTGCATGCAGGATTGGTTTTATGTACGAAGGGACACCTTTCTGCACAGAACAATCCTAAGAGGCATTTTCCTCTTTCTATGTGTGCTGCACTTCGGGAGCCATACGGATTTGGTACTTATACAGGTTTGCATGATTTTGTAAATTTGGGGCAGAGTCAAAATCTGTGGGTGTTGTGTGGGAAAACACAGTGTAAACCCAATGAACATCTCACAGAGTAAGGTTACAAATTGATTTGTGCTGCATTGCCTTACTCAAGATTTATGAGGCCAGTGGCATAGCATTAGCCCCCGTAACCCCTGTGGTAGCGGGGGGCCCGAGCTCCAGGGGGCCTTCTCCTCACAGTTATCCCTGCCAAGTGCCATGCATTTGAACATTTTGTTCACATCACCGTAATACCCCAAATTTGTTATGCTAGTAATGCTATTTGAGGGCAATGGATGGACACTCAGTGCCTTTCACCAGTGCTCAGGCTAGTTCCCCAAAGGACCTCGCATTCACAACTGGAGCTAATTATCGAGGTGCTGTCATGGTCATAGGTGAATTTAGTGCTGCTGACTCAGACAGAGTACTGACCATTCTCACGCTGCCGCCCCTTACCTCTGCCACAATGCATAGACACCTGAAAGAGCCACAGACACTGTGTACAAATCAGGACAAGCTATTGCATCAAAAAAGCAAATGCATCATTCAGCAAAGCAATAATGAGGCTGTGAAGGAGGGAAGAGGAGGGAATGAGGAGTGGGAGGAGGGATGTAGTGGAAACTGGTTGACGAAAGGTGAGTTGAGTCATCAAGGAGAAGGTTTCGGATTTATTATTGGGGGGGGATTCCGTTGGAAAGGGTAGATTCCATTGTATATCTTGGTATAACCCTCACCGAAAAAATAGAATGGAAACAACATATTTCGAAGCAAATTCTACAGCAGAGGAAGTCTTCTGGGGCTATAATCTTAGAACGTAGGTCATCACAATCTAGACCGATTGCAGCACAGCTACAGATATATGACCAGAAGGTGGTTGGTTCGGTTCTTTACGGGGCCAAAATCTGGGGATTTGATAATTTGGAGGGCCTGCTTCTTGCAGAGAATACATTTTTAAGATCATTTTGCTCACTTCCCCAGAGTACCCCGCTCACTCCCCTACAACTAGATTTGGGCAGAACTACAATTATCGATAAAGCGAGGCTTCGACCTCTTCTCTTTTGGCTTCGAATTAAAAAAGCACCTGAGCTTGTCCATTATGCGACTGCCACTGAGGAGATTTGTAAGCTGGATCGTTTAAAAAAAATTGCTTGATTTCGTAATGTTAAAACATTGCTCTTTGAAATAGGCCTGGGGAACCTTTGGGAAGAAAAAGATCTTAGCTTACTACCTAGTAGAGAGTGGGTTAAGTCTTACTATTGGAAATGGGTGGCAGAGAGAACAGTCACACAAGTGAAAGGAGGTCGACTCACGATAGAGTTTATGGAGTTTAAGATGGTTGGTGTGTATGAGCCCTATATGGACTTTATCACCGTTCCGCAAGAGAGGAAGCTATTTATTCAATTTAGACTTGGATGTCTCCCCTTAAACTCCTTTACCGCATCATGGAATAGGGACTCCCAAGTGAAAACAACCAACTGCCCATGTTGCCTTGAGATAGAGGAGACAACTAAGCATATCCTCTTTGCATGCCCTCTATACAAAACACCAAGAACTATATGGCTAGCCCCTGTTTGCAGACAACTAGGAACACGTAGTCACCTAGAGGCACTACGTATCCTCAGGACAGATACAAGGCCACGAATAGTATGTGCAATGGGCAAATTCCTGGGGAGGTTTTGGTTCATTAGGAGGCAGAAGCTAAAATGAAGTGAGTATATCAATCAATCAATCAATCATAGTATTTGTAAAGCACGCTACTCACCCGTGAGGGTCTCAAGGCGCTGAGAGGGGGGGGTTTGTTAAGATTAAGTATTGATGATGATTAGATGATTAAATATTACTTTTCATATAGGGTTTAGTTTGTACTTGATGCCTTATGATCACGGCATTTTATGACTCATGTACAAACTACAGAGAACTGAGCTATTTTGCACTTCTACCAATGATGCACCAGCACTTTTTGTATCTTCTATGTGTTTTTAGCTTGTATGGTTTTTAATACCTTGGAAGCTAGTTCTTTTAACTTGTTTTTTATTCCCTAATGGCTCGGGTTTTAATATGCTTTGTTGTTGTATAAATAATGTCATCTACTTTGGCTTACAATTTTATCATGCAAATTTTGTTTTAATTACCATACTTTTGTACGCCTATGCATTTTGATGGTCTTAACGACCGAATAAAGTTAATGATGATGATGATTTTGTGTCTTTAGCAGCCCACAAGAAATTCGACACGCAGGGCTGCCAAAAGCCAAGTCAATGCTCATGCTGTTAACCTGCTCAAATTAAAGAGGCACAGTGACATATTACTGGATGATCGAGCAACACAGGCATGCAGGACTTCAAAGAGTTCACAGGAGCCACCCTATCCCTCTTTCCCACAGTGAATAGCAAGCATGGCTGGTTCACTCAGCACTTGTCATCAGTATTACATTACAATTTGAGATTGTTAGGGGGAGGCGCATACACAGGTCATTTCATGTGGATAGTCAATAAATCACATATCCAGCTGTGTAGTGCAAACAGACAGGTGGGTTTTGGTTTGGGAGCTACAAAGTATGTGAAGCATAGTACACCAACTTGAGGGACACCAGAAAATACTTTTCATAAATCCAAGTTGGATTTCTATCTGGTTAATAAGGTAAGGTGACAAAAGGGCACGGACACACCAGTGTATTGGGACTTCATTTAACAAAAGATTGTGTTGTGTGTATTGTAGCACTTTGTTACTGCAGTGGTGTTAACTGCACTAAATTAACAGATAATTGTTAACATGTGCAGTATGGTTTATGGAGCAAAAGTTGTGCTGGTGACAAATGCATTCTTACTGATTTAGCACCTTGGAATTCCAGAAAGGCAGGCTTAGCCTTCTCTCCTGCCAATGTTTGCAAATTGTGTACCATAAATGTGGCAATAATAGCATATGCCATTTACAACACTTAGAAATGACGCGTGCTATGGATATATTGTTATTGTTTGTAAAATGAAAGCACAGAGTTTGGAACAAGGACTAATTTCCTGATGGCGGACAGCTTCTTGTGTTTACGAATGGCTACAACAAAAGCATCTGCTGAGAGTTTTAAACCACTTTATGACTCAGATCAGATAGGAAAGCTAATGATCCAACCATTACATTGACGTGTCCAGCATTCATTCAAGGCCTAATTTAGAGCAACATACAGCTTTCGTGAGGCTCTAAAAGTAAGATATTTGCTAATTGAGGTTGGTGATTTACTCATTCACTTCCTGTGCCAAAGTTGAAAGGGTAGCTACTAGCATTATCTTCAGCTGCTACCAATTGAAGATGCATGATTAGTTGACAGCACCGATCAGTTTTCAGAAAGAGTATTTCATGCGTCCGAAAAATAAAACTGGATTCGGACGTCCTCCCAGAAAGTTGTTAAATGTTGAAGATTGACAGTAACATTCTGACTGTAGATATTCTTACCCTTGACCCACTAACACACACACACTCTCTCTCTCTTTCTCTCTCTCTGTCTCTTGCTCTCCAATCTTCCTCAGCCCCGCCATCATCCTACCGCACCCCCCCCCACCCCCAGGAATTATCGGGGAAATGGTTCACATCAGCAGGCTGACCATGATGGCTGCTGGTCTAACGGTGACCTATCACCGACTAGCTCAGAGATCATTGGAACATGCTGTTTTAAGAAGTTTATAGACTACAACTTTCCAAAAAAGGAGGACTTTTTGCTACTGTTCTCACCATATGAATATAGCTGTTGTCCTTCTTACTATAAAATGTCACTCAAAGTGTCACACATGTGCATTGAAATGTCACACATAAGTACACTGTAAACATGGAAATGTCACACAAGCAAAATACAACCTTGGCAACTATGAAGCAAAATAAAATCTTGGCGACTATGCACAGTACACTGACTGGGTGTTGGACCAGATACAAGTGTACACAGTCACTCAGTGTGCCCTGCCTACCACTCTTCACGGGTGGCCGGACCTTGGCCTTAGAGCTCCTGACTAGGTCCGGTCACTTGCAAGGGGCCCCCTCAAGTTTCTTTATGTCACTGTATGAAGCCACTCAAAGCCACGCAGGATGAGTTTGTGTGGCTTCATAAATTGGATTGCGAGCCCTGCGTCATGCATGTAACCCTTTATGTGGTGCAAAAGTGATGCAGGGCTCCCATAAATAACCCTCTAAGGGTTTTGAAGAGCATCTGGAGGATTGGGAGGCTGTGGACTCTCTGTGGGATTGATATTTGCTTCCCCTGTGGCCCTAGAATGAGCAGGCAGGTACTGGGCTTCTCTCCACAGCCTCTGTCCTTCTCCACTCTGTTTTACCGAGTGTGGTTTTGCACCTCGTAAAATTGGGTCCAATGTTTATAAACCTAGTAGTTTTAAAATACCAAATCACTCATAGTTGCCGGGCACAATATTCTACCCGGAGAAACTGCTCCTGACAACTCATAAAGGGGCCTAGGAATCCTCTATGAAGCAACCACTAAATGTTCTGAAGTTGCTTCTCCTGATTACATTTATAGGGCATTTTGAGGCAGTTTGCAGTGCTTCCAAAAACGTTTCCGTACAATTTTCTTGTTCTATCATATTTCACTAAAGCCCTCATTTTCAGGGAAATTAAAACCCAGCAACTTACAATACACACCTTGAACACTGAGGGGCAGATTTACAACTTCTGGCGCATCTCTGCAAATCATCAGGGATGCGTCAGAACAGATGCGTCATGTAATCCCCCCATGCGCCACCACGGATGCGTCGCATTTACAATGTGGTGCACCATGGTGCAAGGAGGGGAAGATGCGTGATGCATCTTGTGGCTTACGGGTGGTGCATTGCTGGAGTCGCGTTGCTAGCGCGACGCAACTCCTGCAATGCACAGGGGCCGCCCATACTTCACGTGGTGTGTCACTCCTTACGCCTGCTTCAAGCAGGCGTAAGGATTTGACGTAGCAGCGTTGTAAAACTGACTCAGTGAAATTTTGCAGATTTCACTGCTTCAGTTTCACGGGGCTTTCCCGCGAGGGAACGCCCACCCTGCGACAGAACGCCCACATGAAACCTGACGCAGGTTTCATGTGGCGCAGGGCTTTACAGCGTGACGCATCTGCCTAGATGCGTCACGTTGTAAATAAGTCGCAACGTGGCGCATGGTTTACGCCGCCGCTGCGTCACAAAAGTGACGCAACGGTGGCCTAAAAGTGTCGCAAGGGGCTTGTAAATCTGCCCCTCAGTATTTGTCTCCACTATATGCAACATTTTTACCTGACACCAGTAGCGTGGACTGACACACAGGGCATCTATCTAAAACTTGCGCTGGTCTTGTGCTCGCGGCTAAGGCACTAACAGAAATGTTTGCCCAATTTCGGATTTGCATGCATCTCCGGATATGGGCTAAGATGACTTCAACACTGAAGTGCCCAGAGGTTATCTATTTTATACTATGCACCATGACTCCTAGACTCACCCACAAGCGCTCATTTACAAACAAGCGTATTCGAGGCTCAAGTAAACCATGCTGGAACACTCAACAATTTTCACTTCTGCTATTTCTCGGGGACTCAATGTGTAGTTGAAAGATGAAATTAGCACATCAATAGAATGCACATAAATGTTACTTTTTATTAAACAGAAAACAATGTTACGTAAAGAGATGCAGGGTGGTCTACATTATCTTTTATCACTGTTTGGAAAATTAACCCTATAGGTTAAAATATACCTTCAGTATGTCAAATACTGTACGTTTTTGGTGATTTACAGTAACAAGTATGCTCTAAAATTAAATATCCCACCAAATCAGCTGACCATCTCCATTGTACATAATCTACTTATCTATTATTCCGATCAGTGCCTTTCTATTTGTTATGGAAATCCTTTCTGATTTTAATTTGAGAGTTTATTCTTTTCGAATCATATGCATGCCATATCACACTTTGTGTCAGAGCACTTGAAGGGAATTAAGTACCGTAATTTAAAAAAGCGAATTCAAAACAGTTCAGCCAAGTGCACATTACGTGTCCATGCTCAAGCGCACATGCAGCTCATTGTTTCTCCTTATATTTATTCCAGCACATTACAGCAATAACAGCATGTCTGAATCATGTACAAAAGACATATGTGTTGGTCTAACCTGCAAATGTTCCCACATAGGTGTTGGCATTCTTCAGCTGCACCTTTTTCAAGGTCCTGATGAAAATCCCTGAGGAACACTCAAGCTTTTTCGACTAAGGAGGCACTTAAACATGATCATGCTGACGATAGCTGGCCATCCCTCTGACTATGACTACTACATGCTTCTGCGGTGCTAGTCACAGCTAAATCCAACAGGAGATTAACAATGATAACCGTCTCCGCTAGGTCCTAAAGTCCACCTTTTTAATGACTGCAGATCTGGGCCCTCCTGTATACAGTTCTAAGGGGTAAGGAGTGAACCGGGTAGACTGAATGCATATGTTCACACCTGTCAGCTTATAAAGTATAATATCTTCGTTATGCAAGATAAATACAGCTTGAAATCTGAAATGCAGCATGGTGTATGTTTTCTGCTTACCTCATTTAGGCAAAATATAACGTATTTCTTAACTACACATGAAAAGTGAGTTCCTATGGCCTATAGCACAACCATTTCAATGACGCAACTTTAGACATAAACAGAATAATTTCAATGTTTAGGCACCTTCATTGTAATAGGGACTGTACAAATGCACCTTTACTGACCCACTTCTTTCTTATTACTTAGGTTAAGGGTAATATGCGTTTGCCTGTGCATGTTTTACAATATTCTTTCACTTTAGATTACATGCTGGGTTTCTTCATACATGTTTGATATGTGAACACGAGCTGAGCCGTTGAATCAAAGGAACATCTTGCCAGCCCTCCGTGTCATCAGAGGCATGAAGAAGTGGTAGACAGGCCCATGACCATCGCCTGACCTGTCCTGGAAGTCTCACACATCACTAACTTCAATCTTGGGTTGTTGTGGACACGGTAGTTGGATGTAGTAATGCCTAGACTACTTATCAGAAATCCCATTACTTCAATTTCACCTTTGTCCACATAGGACTTACATATGAGGAAGCTATACTCCCTCAACAGCCCATGATGTTGCGCACATTTTTCCCACTTCTGGTGGGTCCCATAAAAGGGTGTTCTACCCATAATGCCACCGGTCATAACCAACCTATCCCACGGTTCAACCTACCGACCAATAAGAGAGAGTGTGAATGGAAGGTATTGGACTAGAAAGGTAGTATTTAAGCAGTTGCATTATGTTATGTTGTGGTACGTTGTGTTGCAGATTTGTATATTACCTAGGAGGGTATCCTGGTGCTGAGCAGGTGTGAGTCTAAGCACACCTAGGACCACGTTGGGACTACTCAAAAAGCCAGGTCTTCAGCTTTGTGTTGAATTCAAGATGTGAGGAAGAGGCTCTCATGTGTAGAGGCAGGTCGTTCAATGCTTTAGGTGTGATATAGTAGAGGGCTTTACTGCCAAATCTGTTTTTCCTTATGCATGGGATTTCGGCAAGTAGGAGTCCAGACGAGCAGAGGGGTTTGGAAGGTTTGTGAAAGCAGAAGCGATTGTTGAGGTATGCTGGGGCAGTGGTATGTAGTGCCTTGAAAGTGTGGGTGAGGAGTTCGAATATTGCTTGTTTATGAATAGGGAGCCAGTCGAGCTCCTTCATGTGTGATGGGATGTGAGTGCGGTGTTGGAGGTTGATATTGGTAAGTAATGTAGCTATTACCAACTCATCTCTTCTCCTTCTTCATGAATTTGAGGACATGTTCAAGGGGTCAGAGCAACTTGGGAATAGTACAACAAAGAAGCATGAACACCAAACAGATGGCTGGAACCTCCAGTGCCACTAACGTAAAAGGCGTGTGAAGCATATACAATTGAAGACAAGCCAATTAACAAATTATCCTCCACCCTCAGAGCTAGCATGTAATAGTAAACAAACGTTACAGGAGAAACTTATGTAGCTGTTGGAAGTGGGGGTCCTTATCGCTTATTGCTGCCACCAAATGCTGGAGGTGGGAGTCCCCGAACCCTCGCTTCAACGTTAGGCTAAGTAAGGACACCATCTGAGATAGCCCTGCTCACCCCCTTATTAGCTTGGCACGAGCAGCCAGGCTTATCTCCAAGGCATGAGTGTACAGTATGTGCAACTACGCTCACAGTAGCCCAATGATGTCACCACAAATAGACTCCACACGAGTTTTGAAAAAATTAGTATAATCTTTATATAAGGAATTACACAATACGACCACACGATACAAAATCAACATAGAAGAATGGGTAGTATTCTTTCCGGTGGGTTGGTAGGTTCTAATCCCAACCATTGCTTTTAACCAACAGTTAAGCTCACTTCTAAGCCTTTCCAAAAGGTTAGGCAAGTCGTATTGCTAGAATCACACACGTTACAAAAGGAAACAAATACTGCAATGCGTAACGATATTCTCTTATACTGTGCAACAGAGAAACAATGCCATACGTAGCGCCACAGTCATGTACTTTGCAATCGAAGGAATAATGCAATGCGTATCACCACCAACATGCCCTGTACCAGGAAGAAACAAAGCAATGCGTCACGCTACAATCCTGTACGGTGCAATGAAGAAATAATACACTGTGCCACGTTATAATCAGATACTGTGCACAATCAGGTCATCTTCAAGGGAAAAATAATGCAGTGTGTAGCGCACTATGGATGTAGTTCGTCAGGCACAAATGAGAACAGGCGTCATACGACAGTTTTATAGTTCGTTAGCAGCAATAATGCAAAGTGTAATATGAAAGTTTTAGGTGCTCCATTAACAGTGTCCCCGTTATGGATCAAATGATGACACAAAAGTACTGCTTCCCACTCCGGCCCCAGTACTGCCTCTCCTTGGGTCAGCACGGGCCGAGATCTGAGCCAAAGCAATGGCTCGCGCAGCTGACAGAAGCGGGCGGCCGAGAGAGTGTCCCTCCAGGCCCGTACCCCACCCCAGGTGTTGATCCACGTTACCTGGGGGGGCGCAATCCCACTCTCCTCTCCGACGTCAGCGACTTGGGCCTTGATCCAGAACTTCATCACAGGGTGCAGCAGACTCGGGCCGATGGCTCAGCTCTTCCGGGGTTGCCGGTCTGGGCCGCTGCTGGTTTGCTCTGAGGGCCCAATGATTTGGTCCTCCTTCCGGCGGTTTCAGTCCACACCGAGATCTGCACTCAGCACTGTGGAAACTTTACTTCCAATTCGGTGCCACCCTACCCAGGCACTCCTCACCAGCGCCTTAGGTTGCACTTCAACACGCACACTGCGCGTCCGAGACTCGCCTCTTCTCAGGTGCTCATGACGACCCGGTGCTCTTCACCAACGCCCCACTTGCACCTCGACAATCTTCCTGCGTGTCTGAGTCTCTCCTCTTTTTCCGGTGCACACGATGTCCAGGCGCTCTTCACCAATGCCCTGGCAGTACCATGACACGCACTCTGCGCACCGAGACTCACTTAATCTCCCCGTGCACACCACGACCAGGCGCTCTTCACCAATGCCTTGACCTGCACCATGACACGCACTTTGCGCATCCGAGACTTAGCTTACTCCGGCATGCCCACGATCACAAGGCACACATTCGAAGGTTCTCAAGCTGCAAAAGCACACGCACAACACATTGCTTGGGTCTTCTCTGGAAACTTTTATGATCCTGTATTTCCAAACAGGGAGCCAGCTCACCTCAGGCC
The DNA here is from genome assembly GCF_964204655.1 of Triturus cristatus. Taxonomy (NCBI): domain Eukaryota; kingdom Metazoa; phylum Chordata; class Amphibia; order Caudata; family Salamandridae; genus Triturus; species Triturus cristatus. Next base: position 418,080,431 of record NC_140580.1, read on the forward strand.
CTTTGGGTTACAAGACACAGCACAAAGCACAGTCTTCTTCAAGCAGGGGGAACCAGTGCCTCCAAGCACAGTCCCAACAGCCTCTCCCTTACTTAGAACAGCAAACTGCAGACCAGCCCCAGATCCCGAAGCAAGGATTGGTCTTTCCACAGCAGTCTCTTCAGTTGCTCCTTCTTTAGCAGAGGGTTCTCTTGACCAGAGAATGGGTTCAAGCTTTTACAGTCTCAATCCATATCTGTTTCATTCCAACGTTCAGGGGTTTCAGCTCTCATAGTTCTACCCCTTACTGTCTTTGAAGTTTGTTTGTGCTCAGGGGGCCCTGACCCCTCCCTAAATCAGTTCTGCATGTCTCCCTCCCAGTGTCACCTCTCTCCCTTTGATACTGGGGGTCTGGATCCTTAATCACTCAGCAGTAGATGGGTCAATTGGTTTATAGCACCAGCCCAGGCCTTTTCACCTCCCGGGCTTCTCCTCCCCCTACTCTCCAGATGCAGGGCAGCCTGGTGCCCTCTCAACCCCTCCCTGGGTCAAGACTTCTCCCAGCTCCTCTCAATTGTCTTTTCCAGACAGACAATCCACATTTTAGCAGAGACACACAGAAATGCCTAGAGCACAAAACTCAGCTACTTTCTAAAAGAGTGGTTTCTGAACACACAGTGACAAAACCACCTTCACAGAAAGATGTGTTATGACACTGTGAGTTCGTACATACTAAACTTCACCTCTCCATTATAAACTGACAGGAAACTAGGCTAACAAACACAACACCCAGCTTTCCACATTCTGTCCTATGAGTGTTTTTCACTGTCAGAACGTAGCACACACCTCAGTATATGTTCTGCCTTTTACCTACACTGCACCCTGCCCAGGGGTTACCTTGGACCTACTAAAGGGGTGCCCAATGTGTATGTAAAAGGGAAAGTCAGGCCTGACAAGTGGTTGCACTTGTCAGGACAACATGCCAATTCAGCACTCTGTGCGCAGGCACTACACTGCAGGCCTGAGTTCCCTACTCTGCGCGCCTTTGCATTACTAGCCCTGGCACCTACAGTGCACATCACTAGGGACTTTACTAGTAAGACAAACATACCAATCATGGCCAACCATTCACCATTACATTTTACATAGAGAACACTTGTACTTTGACACTGATCAGCAGTGGCAAAGTAGCCCAAGCATCTAAAAACAAAGGAGATAGAGGAAAAAAGTCTGGGGTAATCACGCCAAGCTATACCAGGTCTAACAGGTCAACATCATCTCCTACGCCGACGACACCCAGCTGATCCTCTCCCTCACCAGAGACCCCGACACCGCCAGAACCAGCCTCCACGAAGGGATGAAAGACGTCACCGAGTGGATGAAGAACAGCCGCTTGAAACTGAACTCAGACAAGATGGAAGTCCTCATCCTTGGACCATCACCCTCCGCCTGGGATGACTCCTGGTGGCCCCCTGCCCTGGGCACCGCCCCCAAGCCGACAGACCACGCACGCAACCTGGGCTTCATCCTGGACTCCTCCCTCTCCATGACAAGACAAGTCAACGCCGTCTCCTCTTCATGCTTTCACACCCTCCGCATGCTCCGCAAGATCTTCCGATGGATCCCGATCGAAACCAGGAAGACGGTCACCCAGGCCCTCGTCACCAGCCGGCTGGACTACGGAAACACCCTCTACGCCAAAACCACAGCCAAGCTACAGAAAAGACTACAACGCATCCAGAACGCCTCCGCCCGACTCATCCTAGACATCCCTCGACGCAGCCACATCTCCGGCCACCTGAGGAACCTGCACTGGCTCCCCGTCAACAAGAGGATCACGTTCAGGCTCCTCACCCACGCACACAAGTCTCTCCACAACCTGGGCCCCAAGTACCTCAACGACCGCCTGACCTTCCACACGCCCACCCGCCAGCTACGATCCGCTAGCCTCGCCCTCGCCGCCTTACCACGCATCCGAAGAGCCACCGCCGGAGGCAAATCCTTCTCCTACCTGGCGGCCAAGACATGGAACTCCCTCCCCATCCACCTTCGGCTGACCCAGGACCACCTCGCCTTCAGGAGACATCTCAAGACCTGGCTGTTCGAGCAGTAGCGGCCCCCTTCCCCCAAGCGCCTTGAGACCCTTCCGGGTGAGTAGCACGCTATACAAGTGATATGATTGATTGATTGATTGATTGACAGTAGCCAACTCACAAATGTCCCCAATATACATCCTCCTGTGAGACATCTGTGGAGAGGCAGAAAAGAGAGGGGAAAAAACTGGCACAGAAACTTCTGCAACAATAATCTCATCCCATTCTGCAACAATAATCCCATCTCTTGACATCGACTGCCACTAGGTATAACAGATGATTCATTGCCCATGACAAGAAATCTATCCCAAACATAGGCCACTGAAGAATCTGTGTCAACATCCTGGTAGACAACAGATCCCCTTGCCCCAGCTTTCAGCCCTGTGATGACTGCTCAGACAGGAACAAACACATGTGCATCCCTGTTCTTTCCTCTGCACTGGTGCCCTGGTGCCCAATTGGCTGCCTAGCAAGAATGCAGGCACCCTCGGACCAGGGCCCAAGGGTGCTTCCGTTGCAGGGATGATTGTTTTTATGTAGGATGGAACACCTTTCTGCACAAAACCAATAAATGGAGGCATTGTCCTCCTATGTGTTTCGCAGAATGCAATGAGGAGAAATACGAGGGGAAATAACAAGGAGGAATAGAGTTCTCTGGGGAGGCGTTAGAATCTGACGCATACATAAGAAGAGCACAAACCAAATATAAACTGAGACAGCCCTTAGACCTCATACCTGTAAATGTTCTCCCAGTTGAAATGTTTAATTAAACAAATTGTTCCTCTTTTGCCAAACGCCTCTTCTCTTTTGTTTTTTCCTAAGAAATTATAATCCAAGCAACATTTTGGAAAGCCAGGCGGGAGGATTGAGACCTAGTACCCGACTGCAGATGAAGGAAGGTGACTGCCCAAACGGATTCATGATGTGCAATGAGAAAGGTGGGCGCACACCACAATTGATTGGAAGTTCTGGTGAATTACCAGGGTGGAGGCCCATCCTGAAGCAGCTGTCACAGAGTTAAGAGACTACTTCCAAACCTAAAATATAGTCTGAGGCATTTGGCGTATGGCAAACAAGGGAAAAGTGTAAAAAGATAACTTGAGCACTCTGCCACAGACGGTCTGGCATATTACTTGTTTTATTTGTCCCAACTATATCAGTGGTAAGTCCCCCCTGAGATATTTACAGCGCAAGTCACCTTTGTTCGATAGCTGACTGCTAGCTAAGGTGAATGTAGTGTAATACTGTGTATGGCACTTGATAACTCCCAGGACGCTGACTTTTGTGACATAGCTATCCTGATTAGTTGGAGTTGATACCTCAGTCTCATAGTTTTTTAGTTGAATGGTTTTCCAGTGCTGAAGTGGTTTCTTAACACCCGTAGTATCTGGAAGCAGCGTGGGACGTAGCTCAGCTTGACCCTGGGTGTTACAGGGAGGAATTCGTGTAGGCAAAATGTGGACCCAGGAAACTAGGCGTAACACTTGTGTGGCCAAAGGGGCTGGTGAATCCAGAGTTATTATTACTTAATGTTTTCTATGATCACCATTTTTGTCTAGGAGCAGACAGTGGCAGACTAATCAGTTCACTTAGGAAAATGTTCCATGCTAGTGTTCTCTTGCTAGAGGAAAATATGTGATGAAAGTACCAATTTTTGGCACATTTCTTATTTTTCTGTCAACCATTATTGAAATGTATTATTGTATGTAATGATATTCTATTGATTGTCTTTGAAAATCGTATTGTGTAAAAATGTGAGTTCATGTAGGTTCTATTCTAAAGTATTCCATATTTGTCCTGTGTTACAATACTGCGTATGGAGTCATATTGTTTTTTTAAAATGCTTGTTCAAATTGTTTGATGTAAAATATTGCAAGTGCTGAGCTCATAGCATGGAATTTGTAAAAGTGTACCACATATGAATTTTCCCTACGAGTTGACAATCCAAACTAGGAAATCATCATTTGAATTGTATCATCCAAATTACTGAAATTGCTAAGGCTTCCCCACTGAAGCAAATGGAGACTAGGTTCCCCAAACAGATAAAAACACTTAATAAATTTTGCCAAGAGTGGCTTTAACACTCAAAGGCACACACATTTCCTTGGTCTAAGGAGGGAACATTTGTTGCAAATATAATTGAGCACACTAAAACACATATAAAAACTAGAGGGCATATTTACTAAGAAACTGTTGGAGCGTCGCGTTAAGCCAAGAAGGCTAACACCGCGCTCTGAGAGAGTCCAAATGCAGGGATGCACCGTATTCACAAGAATACAGTGCACCCCTGCCTTTCCCTTACCGCTGGCAGTAAATGTAGGCGCCTATCGCCAATGCAGGCAGTCTTGCATCATTGTGCAAGGGTGCCTGTGCTGCAGGGAAAGATTGTTTATGTGCAGGGAGGTGTCCCTTCCTGCACATAAACAATCAGCAATGGTGTTTTGTAACTTCTATGTACGCTGCAGAATGCAGCACACAAAGAAGTTGCAACTCATCATTTTTCTAAATGATTGTTTATAAGCAGGCAGGGACACCTGCCTGCAGATAAACAATCAATGGCATTTTGCTGTTTCTCAGTGTGCTACACAATGCAGCACACATGAAAACATCAAAAACAAGTAGAAATAAAGCATTTCTCCTTGTTTTGCCCTAATTCTGGCTCTGCCAATATTTATGCCACCCTTGTAAATATGGGGCAGAATCAAAATCAATGGGTGTTTGGAGGAACGTTCACTGCAACACCCATTGCACACTGCTTTCATGCTAAGTGTAGCATGAAAGGGGGTCTTATTCATTAGGCGGCGTTAAGCCACGTTATGTTATGTTATGTTATGGTGATTTATAAAAGCGCATGATTACCAAGTAGGTGTCCTGGCGCTGTCCACAGCTCCATGATCCTTAAGCCAGAATAATTACTGAAACAGCCAGGTTTTTAGTGCCTTCCTGAAATGCAATAGGTTCTCCATGCATCTCAGGTGGATTGGTAATTCGTTCCAGAGCCTGGCTGCCCCGTAGGAGAAGCTGCGGCCTCCCCAACGTGCTTTTTTTATGACTGGAACCGTAACAAGACTGGCTTCCGCTGAACGAAGGCGTCGAGCAGGAATGTACCGGGTGAGTCGCTTAGTGAGGTTTTCAGCACCTTCTCCCTTCAGGGCCTTGAATACCAGGCATAGAGACTTAAACTGGACTCTGCTTCGAATTGGCAATCAATGTAGGTTGCGGATGGCCTTGGATATGGGTGAAAATTTCGGGATGGCAGTTAGTAGTCTAGCAGCCGCATTCTGTAACAGCTGCAGTCTGTGCAGCAAATTTTCCTGTATATTCAAATACAGACTATTGCAGTAGTCAAGCCTGGAAGTTACAAGGGCCGTGACCACTGTTTGTCGGCTTTCATAAGGAAGCAGAAACAGGATCTTTCTCAACATTCTTAAAATGAAGCCTGTTTTGGAAGCCACTGCCTTAACCTGTAGTGCCATGATGAGTTTGTCGTCCAGCACCATCCCGAGATTTTTTACTTTGTTGACCGGGCTGGGAAGGGCCCCCAATTCCTGCGGCCACCATGATGGGGTCCAGAAGCTGGGGTTATTCACAAACAGCATTACCTCGGTTTTATTAGAATTTAGCCTAAGGCAGTTGCTAGCCATCCAGCGGGCCACTTCCGACATGCAGGCCTGGAAATTATGATCCATTCCCAATTCACGGCCGGGGTATAGAGACACGACGATCTGCGTGTCATCCGCATACGAGGTGACACTAAAGCCGTGGTTCCTGATGATGGGAGCGAGAGAGGCTACATAGATGTTAAATAGTGTGGGACTTAGTGAGGACCCCTGCGGGACCCCACAAGGCAGAGAAAAAGGACGGGATGAGCAATTTCCCAAGTCTACTGTTTGACTCCTTTCGGAAGTGGCTTTACTCCATCTTGTGAATAAGGTGAGGCCCCTATCACCACAGGAATGTCGGAAAAAGTGATGTTCCTGTGGCGATAGGGGCTTGTAAATATGCCCCTAAATATACATGTAGACAAAAGAGAAACAGTGCTAGAATTATAGGCCATCTTCAAAGAAGTTCAATTTGATAACACCACGAAGCTGAAAGGTGTCAGCACTTCTCTCACCATTGCAGGGATGGACGTGCTCACATCTGCTCCCCCTGCTTTAGAATATTCAAACCCAATAGTAGGGGAAGCCGATGAGCCCCGCACCAGAAGAAGGTCAGATAGGTCTAAGCCCAGGAAATCCAGAAGCAAGTGAGCCCAGACATCTCCAGCACAGCCCAAGTTCAGAGGGAAGGTGCCCAAAATCTCAACTTCTTTTCCACCACACTCGACATGTGACACTCCAAAAGGTGGGTAAGATGTGCATTCCCACTGGGCCAGGTGAGCGCAAACGTGTGTCAGGGCCTTTTGTAGCGCTTCTCGATAGTGACTCATCGAGCTCACAAGACGGAGGGAGCCCCAGTCCCCCGAAAACCGACAATGAACAAAAGCCCATTATAATTGAGACAGTCCTCAGTCCTCATGCTTGTAACTTTTCTCTCGGCTGAACTGTTTAATTAAAAAACTGTTCCTGTTCTGCCAAACGCCAAACACCTCTTGTCTTCGTTTTTTTCTAGCAAACACAAGGAGATGATGGACGGAGCGCTGAAACTTTTCAGACACTCACCCCCAGTCTTAGATCTGGGTTGAGTCCATCATTGTTCTTTAGCTCACTTTGCCACCACAGTTCAGACACAGCTATATGCAAATCAGTCTTGACCCTGTGCCTCATGGGAACACTCTAGCCTGAACTGCCAAACCATGTCTTCTCTGGACCGGAAACACGCATCCTGTGACCGGTTTCGGGCCAACAGCCCTCATCAGCCAGGCTTGAATCCAGTGGCAAAGTGAGGAAGGGACACACATCTGGGCATACCGTGCCAACTTAGGGTGAACAAAGCAAACACAAGGAGATGATGAACGGAGCGCTGAAACTTGTTTGTACTCCTCTACACCCTTTCATGCACTGCAGCACAGCAACTTAGGGTGCTGCTCCTCATTATGTGACCGTTTTGTAAATCTAAGCCTAAGTATTTAACTTGTTTTACTCATTTTCTTTAAAACAAGTTATTTAACATTTTATTCATTTACATTCAGAGCATGGCTCTGACACTAATTCCATAATTTAACTCTCCCAAGGATTCAGAGATGGCATTAACAGTCATTAGACTTATGCTTCAGGGTAGTGGGATGAGGAAGAGTCCTCAGCAGTAAAACCATAGTCACAGGGACAGTTCTCTTAGCCCTGCCCAGTCTATCTCCATATCTCTATTACTATACGGTAAGCACTGTGTGGTTAGGTGCCGGTGTAGTACAGTTTGTATGGTAGATGGGCCCTGTAGAGGGTGTGGGGATTCTGACAAAGCCCAGAACAATGTGCAGCCTGAAGTAACACTAATAAGACCCATAAGGCCGGTACCATAACCACATTATGGTATTTGTATTATGGTAGGGGCCTTGGACATTCAGTGGTTGTGGGCAGATCCAGGATAATGTAAATTGTTGGGTATCTGTGTAGACTATCACATGCTCTCCCTGCACTTTCACTGGTGAGCTCTGGGAAAGCATTGGCTCCAGACTGCTGTGTATGAAACTTGGGCTGTGGGAGGCCAGGGTGGCATGGTGAAGGACAGAGAAGTGTGACTAGCCCAAGCAGTGCAGAGGCTGCAGGTGGTCTGGCAGGGGCTCATAGTAGTCGGGCAGGGTCTCTGGACAGTGCCCCTACTGAAGGGGCAGTGGAAGACCAAAAAGCCTGATGGGGAGAGTGAGGCAGAGAGAGGAAATTGAGGTGCAGAGAAAGATGAAGGGTGATGATATTGAGGTAGGGAAGAGATTTGTGAAAGGGTGAGGTGAAGAGAGAGGGTGAGGTACATTGAGACAGGCATGGTGAGGTGAAAAGAGAAGAAAATTAGGTGGTGAGAGTGGTGATCAAGAGAAAGAGGAATAGTGAGGCTGGAGGTTATGAGATTGTGAAGAAAGGGGCAGGCTGGCAAGCAGATGAAGGGAAGTGAGAATTGGGAGTCAGCATGAGAGGGGAATGGTAAGGTTTAGGGAGAATAGCAGAAGAGTGATGGAAAGATAAAGGAGAGGATGAAGTGTGGAGGGGTGAAAAAAAGAGAGTGTAAGATGGAATACAATATTTGGTAAGGATGAGAGGAGATGGGCAAGTAATTTTGGGAGAGGAGAAGGTGAGCTGGGGAGACAAGAGCTTAAGACATAGAAAATAAATAATTGAGATGAGGATGGTAAAGCAGAGGGAGAACGATGAGGGAGAGTTAGAGAGAGAAGAAAGTGAGTAGAGAGAGAAGATAGTGGTATGGAGAGAGAGAGAAGAGGGATGTGTATGGTGAGAGAGACTTTGAGAGGAGTAGGAAAGGTGGATAGAGGAGAATGAGAAATGCAGAGATAGAGAGGAGGGTGAAATGGAAAGAGGTGCGATGAGATGAAGAAAGAGATTTGGATGAGGGAGAACAAAAGAGAAGGGTCATGCATGGAGAGAAGAAGTGAGGTAAAGAGAGAAGAAGGTGAGACAGAGAGACCGGAAGTGAAGACGTGGCAAGGTGACAACAGAAGAGGATGAGCTGGAGAGTGTGAGGCAGAAGAGTAGAGTCTCTAAGGCAAAGAGGGAAAGGTGAATGTGATGTGGAGAGGATAAGGTGGTGAAGGAGAAGTACAGGGAGAGGGTGAGATGGTGAGGGAAAGGAGAAAGCGGACCAATGAGAGGGAGAAAAGGGTGAGGCAAGAGGGCAAGGTTGTGAGGGAGTGGGTGTGTCAGCAAGAGAAAAGGAGAAGTTCTGCTGGAAAGGGCAAGTGGAGAGGAAGGGAGACAGGGAAGAGAAGGATGTCAAGAGTAGAAGTGCATAAGGGTGAAATTAGAAGGGGAGGACAAAGATACCAGGGAGAGAAGGGAGACATGGAGTAGGAGACAATGGGGAGATCAAGAGTGATACGGGAGCAAAACAGGGAGAGGGAGAGTAGTGGGTGAACTGGTGAGGGTAAAGCTGGATTTAGAGAAAGGTGAAGAATGAGAGAGTGGCTAGAGGAGCAGGGGACATGGAAAGAGGGAGAGAAGTGTGAGATTTGAAGTGAGATTGAGATGAGGAGGGAGATTGAGATGGGGAGGAGAGAAGTGCAGGATGGGAGACAGAGAGGAGAGATAGATGGGGAGGGAAAGAAGGGATAGAGGTAGAGGGAGGAAGAAGATGGTGAGGAGCAGGCCTAATCAACACTTGAGTAAATTATTTTGCGATATTATGAGAAATGTTTAAAAAAGTGAAATTAAGCATAAATATGCAAATTGCTGGCTTTTGCATTTTGCACTGTTTTTTAGAGTGAAATGTATCCTCAAAACCTGATGAGAATCATGCAAGTCACCCAACTTTGGTTTTCCCAGGGCTCTGTTTTTCAAAAATGTGCAAGTTTACTAGGTTTCCTTGGTGCTGGATGAGTTAGGGCCCAAAATCCACAGCTACCCTCTTTCTCAAAAAAGAGTTCATTTTCAGTGGGAAAATGTGATTTATTCATGTTGAGATTTGGCCCGTTTTCTGTCGCGGGCACTAGACCTACCCACACAAGTGAGGTACTATTTTTATCTGGAGCCTTGGGGCAATGCTGGGTGGAAGAAAGTCTGTGGCTCCTCACAGATTCTGGATCTATCCATCACAGAAATGTGAGGAAAAAGTGTTTTTAGTCAAAAATTAAGGTTTGCAAGGGATTCTGGGTACAAAATCCCGGGTGGGAGCCACACAAGTCACCCCACCCTGGGTCAAGTGTCTAGTTTTATAAAATGTGCAAGTTTGCTAGGTTTCCCTAGGTGCTGGCTAAGCTAGGTCCCAAAGTCCACAGCTACCCACTTTGCAATAGAAGGGTCAGTTTGAGAGGAAAAATGTAATGTATCCATGTTTGCTTTTGGGCCATTTCCTGTTGGGGACACTACACCTATTTACACAAGTGAGGTACCATTTTTATCTGGAGACTTGGGACAATGCTGGATGGAAGGAAGTTTGTGGTTCCTTGCAGATTCTGGATCTTTCCATCACAGAAATGTGAGGAAAACGTGCTTTTTAGTCAAGGTTTAAGGTTTACAAAGGATTGTGGGTAAAAAAACATGGTGAAAGCCATGCAAGCCACCTCCCCCTGGATACCTCCAGGTGTCTAGCGTTCGAATGTGTGCAAGTTTGCTTGACTTCCGTAGGTGCTGGCTAAGCTAGTGCCCACAATCCAGAACTCCTCACTTTGCAAACAAGCATTGGCATAGCCAATAGGTCTCGCCTTTGTGACCTTATAAGTGTTTAGCCATGCAACACTTGCATAACTAAATACTTATAAGGTCCCAAAAGCGAGACCTATTGGCTATGCCAAGCGGACGTGAAAGTGAAAGTGATCGCGATCAAACATCAAAGTGGCCGCGAAAGTGAAAGTAATCGTGGTAAAGCGTGGCGCGCGCGCCCGCGCACATGCACTGTAGCTCTAGGCTGGCCTGGTAGCACTTTTTGGAGCCCTCTCAATAAGTCTCCCCAGACCAGCGCATGCGCTGGGTCAGGCGAGACCTAAAAAGGGATATACCCATGTTGCATTTTGGGCATTTCCTGTCACGTGCACTAGGCCTACCCTCACAAGTTAGGTACCATAAAATAGTAGAAAATGTCTTATTACCAACTGCATTTGTGCCTTCCTAATGTAAGCCTGTCTGTATAAAGAGGATATTTAGAAAAATACAGTTTAAATGGTATGCTAGTATGGGTACCCATCATAGATGTACAAATAACTACTTCTCCTAAACTCCACATCTTGTGCCCATTTCCGAAATACATAGGTTTCCTTGATACCCATTATTCACAATATGAATCGATCTTATCTTGGTACACAGTAAAAAACCTTTGAACAGTGTAGCTCATTTGTTCGCTCTGGGTACCTTGGGTTCTTGGAGAACCTACAAACCCTATATATCCATAATGGTCTGCTGGATGTAAATTGGCCATCGTAACCGAAAGTTATAGATGAAAATTTTGTTAGAAATTGACGTTTATTCCTCCTCATTTTCAATATTTCAATATTTAAACAGTTAGTTTCTTTAGGAAAACCTTGAGGGATCACACAAACGACCCTTTGCTGAATTTGGAATTATATCTATGTTAACAAAATCTATGTATTCTGGATCACCCATTGGTTTCATACTGATTTCCACCACAAAGTGGAAGTAGGTTGATTGCATAAAACATTGAGAAATTGGGCTACCACTTTGAAAAATGCCAAAACTGTGATAAAAGAAGGTTACTTTATTCAGCTCTGCATGTTCCTGAAAGCTGGGAAGATGGTGACTTTAGTACAGCAAACTGTTTTTGATGCCACTTTTAGGAGAAAAAAAAATCTAGACATTTTTTCAAGAGCACTTTTTTCATCTTTTCCCAAAAAATCAAAATGTAACTATATTTTGCCTATTTTCTCCGTCACCTCTACAGAAATCCAGAAAGCCTGGGTACCTTTAGTATCCCCAGGATGTTGGAAAAAAATGTGGCATGGATACTTCCTATGTGGAAAAAAGTTATGGAGCCCTAAGCGCAAACTACCCTAAATAGCCAAAAAGACTCAGCACTGCGGGGAGAGGCCCAGCAGTTAAAGCGTTAATAAACATAAAGATAAGCACTTTTTATGTTAAACAAAACATTACAATAAACATTAAACCAAAATATATATATATATAAGTACTTGACCTTATTTGGTTTCAACCAATAATTATTACTGATTTCAGATTTGTACTGTCGTTAGTTTCAAGGCTTGTTACCATATGTTTTTGAAGTCTGTTGTTTAGCTTTATGCACACAGTAAGTCTTGTTTCTAAAGAAATTTGTGCATGTGCTGAGATTTAACTATGGTCGTCCCCGAGCGCGTCATGTGGTCAAGCTCGCGGACGCGAACAAAACGCGTCATGGTGGACATTATGTCCGACGAATGCAATGGATTTATATTTACTTTTGCCAAATAAATTGATGCCTGCACTTATTCCGGACTCCTGTTGGTTCCTTTCAGCGTGAGCACATCGAAGAGGTCTCTGCCAGCGTCTTTCCCGCCTTTGGCTGCTAGTGGCGGTGCTGGACTAGTTTTGTGTGATATATATATATATATATATATATATATATATATATATATATATATATATATATATATATATACCACCTGACAAGGAGCGCCATGACTGCCCGAATCGGACTCCTGAATGTGGAAGGCGAAAGCAGTTAAGGGCAGTGGACTTTGGACAGGACTCCAGCACATCAAATTCAGTGTGCGAGGTGAGCACAGGTAACAAACAAGAAACAACCAGCATCACCCACCGGAGGGAAAAATTACGGACCGGTTTTGCACCACAAAGACCATCATGCTTTATTGTGCGCCGATCGAGGCGCCCGCCAGGGGGCAAACACTGGATATAAAGCAAATGTTTGTTGTTGCATCGCAAGTCTGCAGATGCCGTGGCTATTCTCGGAAGAAGGTCATAGTCTGACCGAAATGCATTGGAACTGCCATCGTTTTAAATAAAAATAATTTTAAAGCGGTTACCTTAAGGAGTGTGACTCGATCCTTTCCTAAGTTGAGAGGTTGTGAGAATAATTTACAGCTTGGTCCAGCTGAGAGCACCGCACCACCTGACAAGGAGCGCCATGACTGCCCGAATCGGACTCTTGAATGTGGAAGGTGAAAGCAGTTAAGGGCAGTAGGCGCCGCCAAAGACTGGGCTTTGGACAGGACTCCAGCACATCAAATTCAGTGTGCGAGGTAAGCACAGGTAACAAACAAGAAACAACCGGCATCACCCACCGGAGGGAAAAATTACGGACCGGTTTTGCACCACAAAGACCATCATGCTTGATTGTGCGCCGATCGAGGCGCCCACCAGGGGGCAAACACTGGATATAAAGCAAATGTTTGTTTTTGCATCGCAAGCCTGCAGATGCCGTGGCTATTCTCGGAAGAAGGTCATAGTCTGACCGAAATGCATTGGAACTGCCATCGTTTTAAATAAAAATAATTTTAAAGCGGTTACCTTAAGGAGTGCGACTCGATCCTTTCCTAAGTTGAGAGGTTGTGAGAATAATTTACAGCTTGGTCCAGCTGAGAGCACCGCACCACCTGACAAGGAGCGCCATGACTACCCGAATCGGACTCTTGAATGTGGAAGGCGAAAGCAGTTAAGGGCAGTAGGCACCGCCAAAGACTGGACTTTGGACAGGACTCCAGCACATCAAATTCAGTGTGCGAGTTGAGCACAGGTAACAAACAAGAAACAACCGGCATCACCCACCGAAGGGAAAAATTACAGACCGGTTTTGCACCACAAAGACCATCATGCTTTATTGTGCGCCGATCGAGGCGCCCACCAGGGGGCAAACACTGGATATAAAGCAAATGTTTGTTGTTGCATCGCAAGTCTGCAGATGCCGTGGCTATTCTCGGAAGAAGGTCATAGTCTGACCGAAATGCATTGGAACTGCCATCGTTTTAAATAAAAATAATTTTAAAGCGGTTACCTTAAGGAGTGCGACTCGATCCTTTCCTAAGTTGAGAGGTTGTGAGAATAATTTACAGCTTGGTCCAGCTGAGAGCACCGCACCACCTGACAAGGAGCGCCATGACTGCCCGAATCGGACTCTTGAATGTGGAAGACGAAAGCAGTTAAGGGTAGTAGGTGCCGCCAAAGACTGGACTTTGGACAGGACTCCAGCACATCAAATTCAGTGTGCGAGGTGAGCACAGGTAACAAACAAGAAACAACCGGCATCACCCACCGGAGGGAAAAATTACGGACCGGTTTTGCACCACAAAGACCATCATGCTTTATTGTGCGCCGATTGAGGCGCCCACCAGGGGGCAAACACTGGATATAAAGCAAATGTTTGTTGTTGCATCGCAAGTCTGCAGATGCCGTGGCTATTCTCGGAAGAAGGTCATAGTCTGACCGAAATGCATTGGAACTGCCATCGTTTTAAATAAAAATAATTTTAAAGTGGTTACCTTAAGGAGTGTGACTCAATCCTTTCCTAAGTTGAGAGGTTGTGAGAATAATTTACAGCTTGGTCCAGCTGAGAGCACCGCACCACCTGGCAAGGAGCGCCATGACTGCCCAAATCGGACTCTTGAATGTGGAAGGCGAAAGCAGTTAAGGGCAGTAGGCGCCGCCAAAGACTGGACTTTGGACAGGACTCCAGCACATCAAATTCAGTGTGCGAGGTGAGCACAGGTAACAAACAAGAAACAACCGGCATCACCCACCGGAGGAAAAAATTACGGACCGGATTTGCACCACAAAGACCATCATGCTTTATTGTGCACCGATCGAGGCGCCCACCAGGGGGCAAACACTGGATATAAAGCAAATGTTTGTTGTTGCATCGCAAGTCTGCAGATGCCGTGGCTATTCTCGGAAGAAGGTCATAGTCTGACCTAAATGCATTGGAACTGCCATCGTTTTAAATAAAAATAATTTTAAAGCGGTTACCTTAAGGAGTGCGACTCGATCCTTTCCTAAGTTGAGAGGTTGTGAGAATATATATATATATATATATATATATATATATTCACTGAAAAAAACATAGGTTTCAGGGGCGTTATAGTTAGGAATTGGCATTTAAAAAACCTTAGAAATTCACTGAAAAAACCATAGGTTTCAGGGGCGTTATAGTTAGCTGGACATTTCCCTCGTACAAAACCCTAGAAATTCCCCTGTTATATTTAGTTCAGCTAACTATAACTCGCGCCCCCGCAATGCACTGCTGATGACGTCACATATTACATCACTCATGACATGGTCAGAGACATCACTGATGACATCACTGATGACATCTCAAATGACATCACTGATGACATCACTGATGACGTCATCCAGTGAATGTGTGTTTTTCTTAAAAGTTTAAATATGTTTTATATATTTATAGTGAAAGACCTATGGAAGAATGAGTGGGTGTATAAGTGTGTGAATGGGTGATTTTCTAGGTGCGTAACTGACTCTATAAGTGAGTCATTAAATGTATCTTACTGCAGACTAGTGACTAAACTGTGTGAATGTCTGTATGTGTCTGTGTGTTGGTGTATAAGTGGCTGCCTGGTTTTGTGAATAGCTATATGAGTGTCTATATGGGTTATTGATTGGTTGTCTGAGTATCTGTATGGGTGCCTGAGTGTGTTTATGGGTAGGGTGTGTGTGACTCTTTGACTAGATGTGTGAGTGGGTGATTCAGTGGGTGCATGTTTTTAAGAGTGCATTTGTGATGGACTGTATGGTTGGGTGAGTGTATGTTTGGGTGTGTTAGTGATTGAATGTATATCTCAGTTGTACATGTGTCAGTAACTACATATGTGAAACGCAGTGTATATGTGTGTAAGAGTGTACAACTATCTATATGTGAGAGTGTGCGATTTTGGGAGTGGCTGTATGCGCCATAGTGCAAGGATATCTGTGTCATGTGCTGTTTGTTTTTCTGCAGGAAGACACAGAATTTGTTAGTATTTTTATGAGTAAGTGAACTTGAGTGTTTTTAACTGTATAAGTGAGTAAATTTTACTGTGATTAATTATTTGCATGACTGACTAGATGTATCAGTACCTCAACGGATGATTGGCGGTGTGTGAGTGTCTATATAGGTGTATAAATGCACAGAGTGACTGTAAGTATGAGTGACTGTACAGGTGAGTGAGTGGAGATGTATGTAGACCTAAAAGTCAATGAGTGGGTGAGTAGTTATTGGTATTGGAGTATCTATGGTTGTCAAAATGGCCGTCTGAAATTTTGAGTCGGTGTATCAAAGGTTATATTAGGGTGTGAGAAGATGCACTAATTTATCTCATGGATGACGTCATCAGTGATGTCATCAGTGATGTCATTTGAGATGTCATCAGTGATGTCATCAGTGGTGTCACTGACCATGTCATGAGTGATGTAATATGTGATGTCATCAGCAGTGTATTGCGGGGGCGCGAGTTATAGTTAGCTGAACTAACTATAACAGGGGAATATCTAGGGTGTTGTATGAGGGAAATGTCCAGCTAACTATAATGCCCCTGAAGCCTATGGTTTTTTCAGTGAATTTCTAAGGTTTTTTAAATGCCAATTCCTAACTATAATGCCCCTGAAACCTATGGTTTTTTCAGTGAATTTCAAAGGTTTTTTAAATGCCAATTCCTAACTATAACGTGCATGAAACCTATGGTTTTTTCAGTGAATTTCAAAGGTATTTTAAATGCTAATTCCTATCTATAACTTATCTCTAAAGATGTCATGTTTAATGATTTTGATTGCATTTCTATATTTTTCAAATTCAGTGTGTTATTTTCTTTTTTTTTTTTTTAATAAATACTTTTTTATCACCATTTTGTAAACATATTTCTTCAATTAATTCTTTTAAAAATTAAAAAATATTATTTGAACTTATGTGTTTTTCAAACATATTTTTTTATATTTTTCAAAATATTTTTTCAACTATGAGTACAAAACTTTATTTTAGATATATATTTTTTCAATGTTTTTGGATCCGCGCACCCTAAGCGCACCGTTCACGATCCGTACGCGATAGCATCCACGCATGGTATGCGTTGGGTACGTGTTTAGTGCGCGATCGCTATGCGACCGGTACGCGACTCCCAGCCTATACACGATACGTTCGATGTACGTAACGCAACGTCTACACGCTTCCGCGATGCGTCATATGCGTCCGTGACGCAGTGGATGCGCGGATCCCGCGAAGTATTTAACATTTAAAAAAACATATTTATGTATTGCATGTGAATATTAATTGACATCTAATCCTATATTTCTTTTTAATTCAATTTCGCGATGTGCGCTGGGTGCGTGCTGCGTAAGCGCACGGTGCGCGGATCCCATGTGACCTGCAAAAAAAAGATATTTAATTGGTTCATTACACTTCCTGTTCTAACTACTGAAAGACCCCACCCATTTCAATCATTCTTCTTTGAGCTTCTTTGGAGAACCATCTCTTTGGACAGAAGAAGATTTTTTTAGACTAAGTATACACTTAGTTCTAACTTTTTGCAACCAAAAATGGTTTCAGGGCAGCAGGCATCACCTGCATCACCTCATAGTTCTGAGGATGAATTTTTGCCGGAGGAACCACACAAAAAACGTTTTGCTTCAGTGGTGTGGACATTTTTTACTTTTCTCGAAGGACAGAATAAGACCAATGCCACCTTGGTCACATGTAAGATTTGCAAAAGAGTCTTATCGAGAGGGGATCCTACCAAGAAATACTCTTGCGGCACGGCAAGTATGATGAAGCACATGAGGAGCCTTCATCCAAACAATCTTGCACGTGAAGAGTGCCGACGGATGAGAGACACTCCTGCTGCTGCGCCATCCACCTCATCGCATCCGAGCACGTCAAGAGTGCATCCCTCAGACCAAACCTTGGACATCCGTCCTCAATTTCAATTTTTAAAAGTGCTCTGCACTAAGTGCAATAAGACTTTGTGCTATGGCTAGCAGTCAATCGACCTCATCTGCCGCCGGCAGGAAAGTCATGTTTGCTAGTTTTTTTGTTGTTTTTTTTTACTGTTCCCTGAAGTTCATTGTTTGGTTTCTCCTGGGTTTTTTTTTTCAGAAAAACCAAAAAAACCACAAAATTGTTCAAAAAACCAAAAAAAAACCATAAAAGAAGAAAGAAGAAAAAAAAAAGCTACATTTCTTTGTGAGTGTGTGAAAGTTTAGATGAATGTATGTGTAGTACGTAATTGACTGAATGAATGCATTAGTAGCGTATGGTGAATGTATAAGTGCAGAACTATAAGGAAGTGCTGCAGCATCACACAGTAACCTCTTTAATTGTAGTGTGCTGTAGTACTTCCGAAGCACAGAGATGCAACATATGTACATAAATATGTTGCAAATCTATGCTTATTTCTGCATGACTGCTTAAACTGCAGCCATGTGGTGACACATGCACCCTTGCACAATAGTGCAAGGATATCTGTGTCATGTGCTGTTTGTTTTTCTACAGGAAGACACACCTTCCTGTACACAAACAATGAGAAAATGCATTTTTCTCCTTCAATGTATGCTCAACATTTCAGCATGCATTGAAGAAATAAGAATGTGGAGAAATTAAAACAATTCTCTTTGTTGAGCTTTTCTACACCAATTGTAGAATGGTGCACCATTCACACACATATCGAGATTTACGATTTCTAATAAATCTAGACATGTGTCTTGTTCTATGAGTATTAAGTGCAATCATGCACAACAACACTTATAGAACACCCTTTCAACCGAAAGTGGTCTGCATGATGAAGTTATATTTTCATGGAGTATAAAAAGTGTACAGAGTGTCATTTCCTCTCTTTGAAAATATGAAAGAATATCTTACACAATAACTATGTTACAAAAAGTGACATATTTCCGTTTTTAAATTTCCTTGCAAATGATAGAAGGTAAGCACAGAATTTTGACTGCAAAGATGTTCAAAGAAGAATGATTTAAATGATTGCGGTCCTTCAACAGCTAAAAAGATGAAATATTATGAACCCCTCAAATCTCTTTTTTTGCAGATCACTTGATATCTGATTATGGTCAAATTTCAAAACTACATAAACAAAGGGCCTCATTTATGAAAAGTGACGCATCACTGCGTGAAAACAGTGATGCGTCACTTTTCACTGCGCCCTCCCTG
The DNA here is from genome assembly GCF_964204655.1 of Triturus cristatus. Classification (NCBI taxonomy): domain Eukaryota; kingdom Metazoa; phylum Chordata; class Amphibia; order Caudata; family Salamandridae; genus Triturus; species Triturus cristatus. The sequence goes on from NC_140580.1 coordinate 418,099,210, forward strand.
CGACTCCAATGATGAGTCATATTTACGGTATGACGCATCATGTCGCAAGGAGTCACAGATACGTCAGTATTTCTGACGTATCTGTAGGCGCAAAAGTGACGCATTGCTGGAGTGTGTCACAAAAGTGACGCAACTCAGCAATGTGTCCTTTCACATAGGGCAAGCCCCATGTGAATGGGCCTGCGTCAGTCTTACGCCTGCTGTGAGGCAGGCGCAAGATATTGACGCATTTGCACCCTAGAAGTGGCGCAGTGAAATCTCGTAGATTTCACTGCGTTACTTCTACGATGCTTACTTATGTGGGAACGCCCACCCTGCATACATTATACCTGACGCAGGTATAATGTAGCGCAGGGGTTTACAAAGTGACGCATCTACCTAGATGCGTCACTTTGTAAATATGGTGCAACAAGGTCCAGTTTTTACACCGCTGATGCATCACAAAAAGTGACGCACCGGCAGCGCAAAAGTGACGCAAGGACTCATAAATGAGCCCCAAAGTGTTTTAAGAAACGTGTTTCAACTTTGTAGATTCAGTTTTCTGTCAGCAAATACACGATGTTACCAAACGCTTCTCTGGCAGTGGTTCCCAAATGCACACAGACTCACAGTGTGATTCTAGACAAGCACCACTATCCCTAGGAGTTTACCAAAACTCATTCACTACAGTGGAAATGATAAGGGAACTGCACACAATCTACATATTTCACGACTACACTTTACTGTTAATACCTAACTCATTTAATGAAAGCATAAGCCATAACTGTCTTCTAATGCTACTAAAACTTGACAACATGACAAGTTTCAAAACAGTTATCTGTCAGCAAATGCACGATGTTACCAAATGCTTCTCCACAGTGGTTCCCAAATACACACAGGCTGTCTGTGTGATTCTAGACAAACAACACTATCCCTTACACTATACCAAAACACATTTCTTCATCTACAAGGAGTACTACATTTTACTACAGAAAGATAACTCATTTCACAAATTCATAAACAATAAGTGGTTTCTAAATCTACCAAAATATAAGAACTGCATAGTTATCTGTCTACAAACACATGAAAAAACACAAATCCTTATCACAAAATGGTTTCTACATGCACACACACTGTCAATAAGATTGTAGAGAAAATAAAAGACTCCCTACACTTTAGCAGAAAAAATACATTAGTCTGATTAAAATAAAAATAGTCTACATACATCCCCTCACAATTAAATAACTCACCTTTCAAGATGTTTTGTAGATTAAGAAGTATATCAGTCACACACCAGATATCAGTCACACACCAGATTTTCTTATACAGAATCTCTGCACTGTGCACCTGTCAGCAAAACCAAAGAATGGCAAAGTTTCCCTCTCATTTTCCGCACATATACATGTAAACATCAAATCACATTCCTTCCCACATAAATTCAAAAGCAAACACACATTTCTATTGGTTAAACATTTCAACCCTTTCCAAATGACATACACTTCAACCCTTCCCCCAATCTGCCTTCTGCCCGTTACCATAGAAACAGGTCATGGAACACTGTACTGAGCACACAGGTCACAAATTCAGCACACACAATGTTGCTAATCAAAACAGCAAGTGTGCTTGACTTCTCAACATATCAGCTTATCATATATAATGTTCCTTACAATCTGTTTTTGTTAACCAATAAGAATCAAGCGTTTAAAAAACAGAAATATGCACCCTACCTTTCAGTGTAGAAGGTTGTCAAACAACCAATGATTTCTTGTCTTTTTTCAAAATTGCATCTTAGCCACCATTTTAGAAACATCTTACTTTCCAAACTGCCATTTCATTTACAGAGACCATCTGATTGCATCCAGACCTCCTTACAAGATGCTTACAGTGTGGATTGTGGGACACAGCTACATTTTCTGGAGCCAAATGTATGCAGAAAACAAAGGCATTCACAAAGACCTAGGTTTGCCAAATGTAGACATTAAATGGATTGGACAGAGAGGGTTAAAGTGGCACCAATTGATGCCATTGGTGAAATCCTTCATGCAAATCCAACACCCTGACCTCATAATAGTGCACTGTGGTGGCAATGACCTAGGCACTTTGACTAGGGTAGGTCTGGAAATGCTTATGAAGGACACCTTTGCACAACTGATTTCACTTTTCCCTAAAACTGCCTTTGTGTATTCTAACATATGCCAAAGGCAGAAATGGAACTGATCCGATCATTTTTGTCCACAGATTGAGAAAGCTAGGAAACATGTGAATAAATATCTTTCTGCTTTTCTCTGAGACTACAGAATGGGATCCATTTACAATAACAATCTGCGCTTTCATATGCAAGAGACGTATAGAAGAGATGGAGTACACTTTACTGATGAAGGAAACAGAGTTTTCCTCAACAACTTTAGACTCTGTATAAGTACTTACTTATAAGGACCAAAAACTCTCAATGAACACAACGGCTCTTTTTAGAGCCTCTCAAGAACAAAACACTTAAGCTTAATCTTTATCCTCTCACTCTGAAGATGAACTTTTTTAAAATCAGAAGTGAGGTCTTTCTTAGAGGTGAATGTGGGCTCTGCAGAACCCGGTGTGGTCTGGGACTCACTTAAAGCCGTTTTGAGGGGTCATATCACAGGTAGGATTTCATATAGAAGGAGGGAGTATAGAGAGGCTATTGCCTTAGTCGAGGCAAATCTGACTAAAACGCAGGTTGATATTGACGCCAACTTCGCTTCCACAGATGCTGTTTTAGCACCTTTGCGGTCTAAATTATTGACTTTAAAGGGCCAACTGACCTCGATCCTTAACCGGCGGCTTCAGGAAAGATGGGAAGCCAGTAAAATCGCACATTTTCAGTATGGAGAAGGTGCTGGCAAGTTGTTGGCATGGAAAGTAAAAACTGATCAGGTTCGTAATAACATTAACCAGATCATTGTCAATAATGTCCCTCTTTCTTCTGATGCAGATATTAGAGCAGCATTCAGAGACTACTATCAAGGCATTTACCATGAAGATAAGATTTTGGATACTGTTATGGTTAATGATTGGCTCGGGAAAATAGATCTACCAAAACTTTCCGTCAATCAGTCAGCAATACTGGATAGTAAAATCTCGGAAGAGGAGGTGAGGAAAGCCATCCAGGATGCCAAGAAAGGCAAGGCGTCTGGGCCTGATGGGTTGCCTACTGAAATATATAAATCCTTAGAACAGGAACTCGTCCTTTTTTTGGTTGTATTGTTTAATCAGATTCTGTTGGATGGAGTATCTCCACCTGCGTCATGGGATAATGCATCCATAACGGTTATTTTGAAACCAGGGAAGCCTGCAACAGCCTGTGGCTCTTATAGGCCTATACCTATTTTGAATGTAGACTATAAGATCTTTGCCTCCATTCTTGCAAAGAGATTGGCCTTGGTCGCCCCTTCCATTTTACATACTGACCAGAAGGGATTTATTAAGGGGCGACAGCTTTTTGAATTGACTTTTGATTTGATTGGATCAATTGATATGGCATGTATGAAGTCTTTGCCCTTGGCGGCTGTCACGCTGGACGCCGCCAAGGCCTTTGACAGAGTCAATTGGTTGTATCTGTCGGAGGCCTTGGCAAAGTTTGGCATGGGGGATAGATTTCGTCGGGCGATTGGTCTTCTCTGTCAGAACCCTAGGGCTCGCGTTTTGGTAAATGGTATACTCTCGGACTCATTTGACATCTCGAGGGGTACTAGACAGGGCTGCCCTCTCTCCCCGCTCCTGTTCGATTTGTATGCTGAACCTTTTGCCCAAATTTTGAGGGATAGTGTTAACATCAAGGCATTTGCGTACAGGGGCTGGGAGAGAAAGGTGTCCCTCTACGCTGACGATATCCTTATAGTTACCTCTGATCCGCAAGAGGCCCTCCCAGTAATATTTAAGTTGGCCTCGGAGTTTGGAATGGTCTCTGGATATGAAATGAATACTCTGGAAACTGTGATGATGACCTGGAATATTGACCATAGTACCTTAAACGCTGTAATTAGGCCAGCGAGTCGGATGAGATACTTAGGTTTGGATATAGTGGCTGATCTTGACCAGATTACCACTGATCATTTTTGCAAAAGTTGCTAAGGAATGTCGTAAATTGCTCCAGACCTGGGTCCATCTCCCACTCTCCCTACTGGGTAGGGTCAGTCTTGTTAAAATGTCCATCTTACCTAAAGTCTCCTTCTTGTTCAACACGATACCCTTATATTTTGATCCCGCTTCCATCAGAAAATTGCAGTCTGACATTAGCACTTTTATCTGGAATAAACATCTTCCAAGAATTTCCTGGAAAAAAATCAGGAGGCGTAGGGAAAAAGGAGGGCTTGCTGCTCCTGATCTCCAGGCTTATGCCTGGGCTTTCCAGCTTTCACATGCCAGGATCCTATTAAAGAGTCCAGTAGGCTATGGAGTACGGTCCCTTTATTTAATGTTATTGGATGTAGAAGGGGTAAGTCAGTCAGGGTTTCTTTTTAAATGTGGAAACCCCAAATTCTTCAAAAAAATTAAATTGAAAATTGTAAGGGGTATGGCCAGAATATGGGCACAGATGTCTAAAACAATCAAAGTTGGGTACTATGGAAGCAGGACACCATTGTGGGACCTTCCTGACGGTCCAGCCTGGTTAGGGGACGCTTCATCGGTACCTATGAGAGAGGCTGGCTTGGAGGAGTGGGGTAACCTATTTGTTGACGGGGAGTTGTTACCCTGGGAGTATTTTTGTGCTAAAATTGGTCCAAACTTCTCCAGGCTTAAGTATCTTCAAATATCAAGCTGGTCTCGAGCATACTCAGTTCAACCTCCACACGGTGTTAAATTTCCCATGGGTGCATATAGTCATCTCATAATGCTTTTGGTAGATAAGCCGCCTGCCAAGAAGGAAATTTCACTGTGGTATAATTTAATCTTGGAGGAATCGGATGGAACATTCACATTGCCAGAGGAACTTTGGTCTCGCCACGTCACCAATTCCGATTTACAACATCTTTGGAATACGTCTTGTACGATGATGTGGGATATTGTCAAACCTGCATGGTTACACAGGAACCATCTTTTCACCATTCATCGAGCTTACTACTCACCCCTTCGACTCTCTAAATTTTCCGAGGGGAATAATGTGACCTGCGCGAAGTGTGGTCTGGTGGCTGCTTCCGATGTCCACATGTTCTTTGAGTGCCCGCATCTGTCCCTATTTTGGGAAGCCATAAGTAAAACCCTTTCACTTTCGGTTGGAGTTAACATTACCCTGGATTTAACATCAGTAATTTTTGGTTGTCATCAAGGGGTCCCCTCCTCGGCTAAAAAGCTTTTTTTTTATGCCATCTTGCTAGCAAGGAGGGAAGTGGAAGGACCCTTTATCTCCTTCTATTTTTTGACTGGTATGCTTCTACCCTGCTGATCTCTAAGCTAGACCTGGCTAGATCTGGTAATCCAGATACAAGATCTTTCTGGCATCTCCTGAATTGGGTTAATTGAGTATCTGTTTTTTTTTTTTTTTTTTCCCCAGGTCCAATGATTAAGCCATTAACCCCATTCTGAGGTTCATGGTGCTAAGTTTAGCACCTTGGCTGGATTCTAGCTACTGCCTGTCCGGTTATGAATTAGTAATCATTGCTGGGTGAAACATTGCTGCTGAGGGGTTATTTTCTCATTACATTACTGCCCCAACCCGTCTTAGTAACTGAGGCAGCACAATGTGTGTAATCCTGTAAGATTGCATTTTGAAACTTGAGTGGCAGATGAGGACAAAAAAAAAAAAGAAAAAAAAAGCTTAATCTTTATCTCCCAACAATTTCATTTTTTTTCTCTTGGATCCGCGAACCCACCGCGAGAGAATCCGTGCATCCAATGCGATAGGATGCGCGCACCGTGCGCGCATTTCGCCGCTTTTTTTTTTTTTAAAAGGTGGGCCCCAGGGGGTCCTTCTGGGACCCCCTAAGCACCTCTAGAGGGTCAGAGTATTTCCACTCTGCCCCCTTTATATGTTTTACGCACTTATTCCCCTTGCTTCTTCAGCCTCGCTTCTACCGAGGCAGAAAATGGCCGCCAACAGTTCCTGGTTTCGAATGTAGAGAGTCGCTCGACAGCCAATTAGCATTCAGCGCGCGATCGGGAGGGTGCGCGCTCCGTTCGGGGAGGGTTCGCTTACGGTGCGGGTAGGGTCCGCGGCCATAGATATCACTAACTTTTTTACCCTACTTTTCTCAGGAACTACTGAACAGATCCACACCAAATATGCTTAAGGCACAAGTCCGAACTGAGGAATACCTCTGTGCCAAATTTGGTGTCATTCCGTTCAGCGGTTCGGGCTGTAGCTGCAACAACAGATCCTATGGGAAATTGCATGGGGAAAACGCGTTTTGGGACTCCCCTTTTTTCTCGGCCCCCGCTTGACGAATCACCACGAAACTTTTAGGGTAGGAGCGGAGCGGAGCTGGCCAAAAGTTTGGAGAATTTCACGAAGATTCGTCAATCGGCACCAAAGAAATTCCCAATAGAATGTTGCGGATTTCCTATGGAAAATAGGTCCTAACTATAACTATCTACTGGCGACCGCCAGTAGATAATATATATATATATATATATATATATATTCACTGAAAAAACCAAAGGTTTCACACACGTTATAGTTAGGAATTAGCATTTAAAAAACCTTGCAAATTCACTGAAAAAAACATAGGTTTCACACATGTTATAGTTAGCTGGACATTTCACTCGTGAAAAACCAATGAAATTCCCCCGTTATAGTTAGTTCAGCTAACTATAACTCGCGCCCCCGCAATGCACTGCTGATGATGTCACATATTACATCACTCATGACATGGTCAGTGACATCACTCATGACATCACTGATGACATCTCAAATGACATCACTGATGACATCATCCAGTGAATGTGTGTTTTTCTGAAAATTAAATATGTTTTATATATGTATATCTCAAGGTCGATGGAAGAATAAATGGGTATATAAGTGTCTCAATGGATGATTTGTTTTTGAAAAATTGATTGTATAACTGACTGATTAAGTGTATCTTAGTGAATACCTGGCTTAGTGAGTAATGTTTAAATATGTAAATATCTTTATCAGTCTCTCACTTTGTGTATAAGTGGCTGCATGGGTTGGTGAGTAGCTACATGGGTGTCTATATAGGTTATTAGTTGGTTTTTTGAGTATCAGTCTGAGTGTCTGCATGGTTCGGTGGGGGGTATTACGTAGTGCATAGGTGCATGAATGAGTGACTCTCTCTTTGTATGTGTTGAAGACAGCATGTGTGCAGGACTGTATGGGTGGATGAGTGTGTCTATGGGTGTGTTAGTGAGTGAATGACTGTCTCTATAGTGTCTTCATTAGTAACTACATATGTTTTAAACTAGTATATGTGACTGTTGGTGTATATAAGTGAGTATATGTGAGAGTGAGAGATTGAAAGAGTTCCTGTATGAATAAGTATGTGTTTCTATAAGTGATTGTTTAAAAGACTAAGTATGTGTAAGTTCCCGTAGAAGTAAGTGTGGTGGTGTGTGTATAAAGGTATATGCAAGTAAATGTATGTTTCTTCCTTTATTAGCATGAGTGATTATGTGTGTGAGTAACTCTGTGGAGGAGTGGCATTGTGTAACAGGATGTATAGGTGTATGAGTACATATGATGAGTGAGTACATGTATGAGTGACTGTATAGGACTGTTGGTGAATGAGTGGATGTGTATGTGGATCTTAGAATTACTCAAGAGGTTGTTGTAACTGGTATTGGTATGTCCATTTTTTTGAAAATGTTAGTCTCTATTTTTGAATGTGTGTATCAAAGGTTATATTAGGGTGAGAGGAGGTCTGCCACTCTGTCACAAGGATGATGTCATCAGTGATGTCATTTGAGATGTCATCAGTGATGTCATGAGTGATGTCACTGACCATGTCATGAGTGATGTAATATGTGATGTCATCAGCAGTGCATTGCGGGGGCGCGAGTTATAGTTAGCTGAACTAACTATAACGGGGGAATTTCATTGGTTTTTCACGAGTGAAATGTCCAGCTAACTATAACATGTGTGAAACCTATGGTTTTTTCAGTGAATTTGCAAGGTTTTTTAAATGCTAATTCCTAACTATAACGTGTGTGAAACCTTTGGTTTTTTCAGTGAATTTGTACGATTTTTTAAATGCTAATTTTTGTATTATTTAATTAAAAAATAATTTTTTTTATTAAAAATAAAATTCCAATGTATTCATTTATATATTATCTGTATCTTTTTATTTGTTTTTGCTTTTTTTGAAAAAATTCAATTAGGATAAAGTTGAATAGTTTTTTTAATTTTTGCAATTAATTTTTCTCCACTTTTTTTTTTTATATATAAATTCTTGGGGTGCGCGCTCTGAGCGCGCTCCTAGTACAATTTCGTAAGTTTTTTATGAATACCGTCGTACATTATTTACGTACGCAAATATACATCATAGTGCGCGCTGGGAGCACGCACCCAGTACGTATGCGTACGTTCGTACGCATGCGTGCGTGCGTCCTACGCGTTCCACGCGGTTTACTTCCGCATACGCTAAAATTACGCGCAATAACGGTCGCGTATACGCGTGTTGAACGTATGAGCGCTAGGTACGCGCTTATGACGTATGAACATGCGCTCCTACGCATTCGCACATACGTAATCACGAGGTGCGCGCTCGGAGCTTGCGCAGTGCGCGCACCTCGGGTTTATGCATAATAAAACAGCACTTCTTATTGGTTATCATTACTTTCAGTTTCATATTGTTTCAACACCACACCCAATCCCCTCATGGCAAGTCATGTGATCAAGAATCATCACTTTTGATTGGTTTGAAGTACTTTCAGTTCCAGATTCTTCCCAAACCACACCTACTCCCCTCATTATTAGTTCTGATTCCTTTGGAGAAGGAGCTATTCTGTTGTTGAGATACAATGGCTGAACAGCAACCATCTTCAGACACTGAACAGGACACTCTTGAGAGGCAGAGTAACAGGAAGCAGAAAGACAGCTTTATATGGCAGTTTTTTACTTTCCCAGAGGGACAAAAAAAGGTAAATGCACCGAAAGTTACTTGTACATTGTGTCAAAAAGTCTTATCACGTGGGAATGCTAACAAGAAATATTCTTTTAGCATACACACAATGACGAGGCATGTTGAGGCAATGCATCCAGTATCTTTTCGTCGAGCTTCTAGAGCAAACCCTCCACCTGCTCTACCGACGACATCTGCAGCAGCTCAGCCGAGCACATCTTCGGCAGCTCAGCCGAGCACTTCTTCTGCAGTGGTGCCTTTGCCTTCTTCCACACCTCTTTTTGGACCACCTTGTTTGGCTAGGTTGTCCACACGCTGCACTGATTGCGGTAAACTTATTTCTGTGGGTGAGACCAGTCTTGATCTCATTCAGAGAAAATTTGATGCCCATGAGTGCAAGTAGGCCATAGATGTTTTTTCTTTTTTTTCGTTTTTCTCTTCCTGTTTCCCTCCATTAACTCAAGGGCTCTTTTAAGAGCCACTTATAAACTAAACCCCCAAAAAATTTTGGGAGGGATTTTTTTTTGATTTTTTTTTTGAGGTGCGCGCACCCTGCGCGCACCCAAGGTGTTTTTTAATTTTTTTTTTTTTTTTTTTAATTTAATGTACAAAAAGAGGTGAAGAAATGGAAGCATGAAAAGGGAGGATTGAGTAATACTAATATTTTTCACTTATTTTTTTTTAAAAAAAAATGTTTCGAAAAGAATTTTTTTTAAAGTATTTTGCAAAGGAACAGAATTTTTTTTTAATTTTTTCTTTCCAGTTCTGCAAAAAAAGAAAATAAGTATTAATATTCAATCATACATTACAAAAAGCATTACATGTTTTTACATATTTTACAAAGCAATTTTTTGCCCTTTTTTTGCTGTTTTCAGAATTTTTTATTTTTCACTTAAAATAGTGAAAACAATTGTATTCATCATTTAACAGCGGGCAAAAAAAAAAACAATCTGAAAGATTGGTTTAAAAAAGCCCTAAAACTTTCCTCACTAAAATATACCTTGTTAGAAATATTACATATATATTACAAGTACTTCTCTAGATGAATAAAAATGTTCTAGACAAACCGTCTTTAAACCTTGTCGCAAAAGCACACATGCCAAAATAATTTCTGTCAAAGGAGTCCACAATTGTTTTTATTACTTTTCCTTTAGGCCAAATAGTAATTTCAAAATTCTTTTTAAGTGATATCTTCAATTATAATCCTTTAAAATTACAAAAAATGCTTTCTTCAGATGCAGTTTTTAGTTTTCAAAATTTAGGTTTCAGAAAAATTAAGTAAGAATTGGGTAAATCATAAGGCAAACGTTGCTTGAAAATCAATTGGGAATCATTACACAGTGTCCAGCCTTTTTCACATTTAAGATAAACTGTGTAATGTCCAGAAGTTACAGTAGGTCCTTCATGAAAAATTATTGCAACTGTAACAAAAGTTTTTCCAGAAATTGATAATTGTTGTCCTATAAACTTCTTTATTAAAGTATCCAATTTTGAACCATCAGCTCTACAACGTTGCATCATTAAAATTACATACTGACCATATTTCTAATTTGAAACCATGCTCACCTCATCAATAATGAGAACTTGCATCTTCTTCAACACTCTTGAAACTTCGAGGCATGCTTCTCCAGTTAGCTTGTGGTATTCTATTTTGTTCTCATGCTCCACTGGTAACATTAGCAAGCGATGTAAGGTAATTCCTTTTATGTTATAGGCTGCTAACCCAGTTGGAGCAGTTACCACACAAGACAAATTTGAAGCTGTTTTTTGCTGTAGGTAGCTTCTGATGACTTTTATTAAGAAACTTTTACCAGTTCCAGCTTGTCCACTCACATACATCCTGATTGGTTCAAATGATGTGCATGAGCACTCTTTCTTTTCATGTAGTAATCCATGATCAATTTTTTTGATGACTTCTTCATAAATTTCTTTTTGTTCTTCATTCAGTTGTTGTTCCAGATTTAGTAAGTCGATTGAATCTTCCTGTGCTTGATTCATAGCCGTTTCTACTTCAGTCATGGCTACTGCAGCTTCATTTTCTATGATCGGTTGTCCTAGGGGATCTTGACTGAGTGTTACTGAACTTTGGCTGTCTAGAGAACTGTCTCTAGCTACTTCAGCTGCAATTTTTGCTTCCTGTTCATTTTCTTCATTTAACATTTGGACATAAGTTGAGAAAGTACTGCATTCTATACTGTCTTTGCTAGCATTAAAAGAATCTTCATAGCTTTGAAATTCTCCCAGTAGTTCGTCCTCTGAACGCCATGGTTTAAACAGCTGTAAAAGAGCCAAGTAGTAAAATTCCTTTTTGTCAGTAGTTTCGCAACTGAGCTTCCTGAGATTTATCAAACTTCCTTTTGTTTGCTTCACCAAACATCCTTCCTCACCAATGACTTTATATTTTCCATTGTTGATATCTTCTGTGGCTTTCCGTGAATAAATGTAGTTCTGCAGCACTTCATAGAGACACATGTTCTCAAGATGATGACTTCTCTTTGGGTAATATGTGTTCAACATGTTTGATTTCAAAATATCTGTACTTTCTGGGTCATTCTCGGCCAAATATTCAATTTCTCCAACAGATTTCAGTACCCAATTTCTCATTCCTGCAAGGCCTAAGCTTACCCAAATTATTCTTCTGGATTTCGAGTAAAGACTTGCAGATGATAACCTATCTGAGCATTCGTAGGATCCAATTTCTCGATGCGATAACATCTTTAAACTGAAACTGTACAGCTTCTTACTGACAGTCTTCTCGTGAGAAATCTCTTCCCACATTTCCTTCAATTCTGTTTTCTCAGATTTAGTGATGTAAGATGTCACATACCGAGCAACAGCAATAGAATTGTCTGCCACATACTGAATATCCATGTTAGCATTCCACATGGATAAAATGACTGGGTTGAAGTCATTTATAAATTTTGACTCTTCATTTCTTTTTAGGTTGTAGGTATTTTTGGGAGATTTTCTGGTTATAGTATGTCGCACAGCTGACATAAAACTGTTGACTCTTCCTTTTGAAAGAACAGGTCTAGGAAATCCAAATTGACACTTTGTGTAGAATTTATCTTTCGTCTTGTACTTCCGTCGACAGTATTTTCCACACCGATGACTTTGGAAATGTAAAACTTGCTCTTTTAACTTTTTCTCTTCTGTGCTATTAGGTATAGCACATGTTGCATATTCTTCAATGAAAGATAACACTGCTTCATCAGTATCTGTTCCAAACTTTGGGGCATCCTTGATCCACAACAGCATATGAATATGAGGAGCACCTCTTGCCTGGTACTCCTTTCTCCAAAAGAAATCCACAACTTCTCCAAGAGGAGGATTTTTTTTATTGCAGATAAAAGACATCATAGCCTCAAATCTATGATTGAAATATCTGCAAACATTAACTGGATCCAAAGAGCACAGTTCTCCAGCTGTCTTGTCTTCAATGTTTTTAATGTTTGAATTTGCCTCTCTTAGAAAATCCAGTAAATCATCCCAAGCATACTCGGCACAGCTTAGGGTAAGGAACCATGTTGGAGTTCCTAAATTCCGTAACATGCATTTTAATTCACCATGGCGTCGGTACCAATATTCATTTGTCCCACGCTGACAAGCCATCAGATTGATCAGTTGTGTTTCCAAATGATCATCTCGGTGCTGCACTTTCTCCATAAAATCCTTAGCAGACACATTTTGTAAATGTACTCCACTTTTTAAAATGTGATTTACTGCATAAGATAATGCAGACAAGTCGCTTTCAAATAAAAGATGGAACAAATAAGGAATACTTTGACGAAATCTTGGATCTTCTGCATATAGTCTTGTAGTCCGATACTCAGAAGCTGGAATCTGTTCTGGACGTTCATCGTATCGTCCTCCTTTTCCTGTAGGAAACAGCTGGGGAAAACATCGAGCTTCCAAGCTCTCCTCCCATACACTCACGGGAGTTCCTTTTGCTTTCTTCATCTGAAACAGATCAATAGTGTCTCCCATAACTTCTTTTGAATGAAGAGGATGTATGCTAAAATGTTCATAAATTTCTTCTTCCTTTGACTTGTCCACTTTTTCAATTTGACCAATTGGTGTTTCTGTGTCTTCTTGTAAATCTTCTTCTTCTTCTTCTTCTATATAAATTGATTCATACCATTTATTATTTTTTTTCAAATACAAATTTGCTCTTTGTACTTTTCGTACATCCACGAGCTCTTGCCAAATCTTCTTATTCTTTGTAGGTACACCATTAACCAGAATTACTAATGGTTCAGTTTCCAAAGTATCTGCATCAATAGTTTCCATATTTTTTTTCAAATCCAATGGCAAATACACCACTCTTCCTTTTAAACCTCTCAGTAAATCTGAAGGAGGTAATTTACCAGTTTTGGGCTCCATACGTACTATGGTCTGGAACGGATGAACACATTGAATGAGTATAGACTCATATGTATTTAATTCAGAAAGTTCGGCAGGAATAGCATCCAATTCTAAATTATTATGTACAGCTCTGGTCGGCATTCTATTTTCTTCTAACTTATTATAACAGTATTTACAAATACGCTGATCTTCACCCAATTCAAAACAATTTTCAAGAAATATATATGTTGCAAAATCCTTCCACTTATAATTATCTTCATTTTCACTTTTTTTATACAGATCAATTATAATGACTTCTGCGGCAACAAATACAAGTAATATTTGGTCTTTCATTAGAGGTGATAGTAAATTTTGTCATTTCATCCTCAAAATGTTTAGTAATAATGAGTTCTACATTCTGTTCCTCATTTTCCTCATTTACTGTGTCCTTTTCTGCACTTTTTTGTTCTGGACCAAAGTAACAAAACTGAATCTCATCAGTAACCTTCACTACATCTGATACAGATCCACGGAACAGAGCATTATTCAACTCATTCAACTTTACTGCTGGACTTTTAGCAAAATACAATGTTCTCACAAACTTTCTCATTTCAGTATGATGAACAGCCAGCATCCTAAAATGATGAAAACACTCTTACACACTTTTCTAGATAGACAAGCCAGAGAATGTCCCTGCAAACCAGTATTTTCTCTCACTCTGCATGGATCTAGTGTTTGAAGCACCTTCATCTTCTGTTTTACACTCTTTTTACTATATTCTCTTAGAAAGTCACGTAATTTATCAATAGATTCCTGACGCACAGTACAAATACTACTACAGTTCCAAGTGTACACTGGGGCTTTTGGACGTCTCCCCATAGCCTCAGCAGCCATTACTTCTTCCTCATTTCTTGGGACCATTTTCTCTTTTTGCATCACACAACCATCCTTAACTTCATATGCTCTACCATTGGTGTCAACTGCATGCAACAAACTATTACTTTGAAGATAACTCTCTTCATTAAAAAATGGTTCAGTGCTTGAACTGTGTTTCCATTCTCCCAAGAACACTTTACAAAAGTTACTTTTTTTCACTTCTCTTTTCCTTTTGCTTTGTGACTTCATTGCATTCACTAATTTTTCTAATCTACGCATCCTATTCAAAATTAGAATAAAAAGTTTTCTTTTTATTTCCAAAGCCTTACTTACAATATTTTCTATAAAAAACATTTTCTTAATAAATTTTGATTTTTTCCTATATTTTTTCACATCCTTTAGCAAATTTAACATCACTCTTCTCTGAAACATTTTTCGACTAATGTTTTTAAAATCTAATTTTCGTGTTAAATCTGTTTGACATACTTCTGATTGTACATTAGCTTTTTTTTTGCTGTTGTCTGTGTTGTTGCTTTGTACATAAAACTCTCTTTGTTTTACAGTTATTTTTGCCATTTTTTTGTTTTGTGAAAATCTTTTTTAAGAAATCTCTGCTCTGCTTACCAGTAGACTTTTTCTTTTTGCCATCACCAGCTTCTCCTGCTATTTTTTTTCTCCCAGTTTTGTCCAGATATACTTGTTGTTGCTATTCTTTCCTTTTTCTTGTCCATAAAGGCATTTGTTTTTTCAATGTTGCTGACCAAAACCTGCAAGGAACTAAAAAATAATCCTTTTTGTATTTATAATTCATTAAAATATTTTTTTTTAACTTTTCATTTATTTCAAAAGTATTTCCATTTGTCTCTCATTTGTGATTTACTAATGTGTGCACAGTACTAACCACCACAGTTGAAAAAAAACAAGCTACCCCTTTCCTGCAAGTGCATTTATTAACAGAACAACTGCAACACAAATTATATCTGTGGCCACAATTCCTGTGCACACACAGCCTCATGGTGTGCTTCTAAGCAGAAAACAGAATTTGATTTGCAAATTCAAAGCACATTTACTACTCTGGTAGATCAAGTGATAATTGCTGTTACAACCTTACACATTTTACCTGGAAAATCACAGAGGCAGAAAAGAGCACATTTCCTAACAGCTTCTTCATACCATAAGTATCTGCAACCTGGGTGAGTGTTTAGAGTAGAGCAAAGAAAATGAGGCCTTGGTGACGTTGAACGTGTTTGCATTACACACAGACCTGAGTAGTACGCATGGGAGTGTTGGAAAAGCTGCTGCGTGTGTCCCAAGAGTGTGTTTCTGCAGACTATGTATTGTCAGCTGCAAGAGACATGAGCAAGGAGATTTCCAGAACTGCATGAAGACTACAGGGATGTACGTAACAGTGCATGTGTGCTAAGGGATAATTTGTGTAAACACAACAGGCTGCCCCTTTCCTGGGACTGCATTTCTTACTGAACAACATCTTCACAAATTAAATCTCTGCCCACAATTCCTGTGTGCACACAGACTCATGCCATCTTTTTACGCACATAACACAGGCTGCCCCTTTCCTGGGACTGCATTTCTTACTGAACAACATCTTCACAAATTAAATCTCTGCCCACAATTCCTGTGCGCACACAGACTCATGATATGTTTTTTAGAACAAAACAGTGTCCCTGAATAGTACCAAATTACTGTTACAGCCTGATACAGTTCCCTTATCATTTACAGAAGCAGAAAACAGCACATGTCCTAACAGCTCCTTAAGACAATGACCATGTGTTACAGGGTAAGTGATTAGACTAGATCAATTTAAATGAGGCCTTGCTGACGTTGAATGTGTTTGCATTACACAGTGCTATCTGAAACAGCACACAGAGCTGAGTACTACACATGAGAGTGTTGGAGAAGCTGCTGCATGTGTGCCAAGAGTGTGTTTCTGAACACTGTGTATTGTCTGGTGCAAGACAGATGAGCAAAGAGACTTCCAGAACTACATGAAGACTGCAGGGATGTATGTAACAGTGCATGTGTACTAAGGGATAATTTGTGTAACCACAACAGGCTGCCCCTTTCCTGGGACTGTATTTCTTACTGAACAACATCTTCACAAATTAAATCTCTGCCCACAATTCCTGTGTGCACACAGACTCATGCCATCTTTTTACGCACATAACACAGGCTGCCCCTTTCCTGGGACTGCATTTCTTACTGAACAACATCTTCACAAATTAAATCTCTGCCCACAATTCCTGTGCGCACACAGACTCATGCTATGTTTTTTGGAACAAAACTGTGTCCCTGAATAGTACCAAATTACTGTTACAGCCTGATACAGTTCCCTTATCATTTACAGAAGCAGAAAACAGCACATGTCCTAACAGCTCCTTAAGACAATGACCATGTGTTACAGGGTGAGTGATTAGACTAGATCAATTTAAATGAGGCCTTGCTGACGTTGAATGTGTTTGCATTACACAGTGCTATCTGAAACAGCACACAGAGCTGAGTACTACACATGAGAGTGTTGGAGAAGCTGCTGCATGTGTGCCAAGAGTGTGTTTCTGAACACTGTGTATTGTCTGGTGCAAGACAGATGAGCAAAGAGACTTCCAGAACTGCATGAAGACTGCAGGGATGTACGTAACAGTGCATGTGTGCTAAGGGATAATTTGTGTAAACACAACAGGCTGCCCCTTTCCTGGGACTGCATTTCTTACTGAACAACATCTTCACAAATTAAATCTCTGCCCACAATTCCTGTGTGCACACAGACTCATTCCATCTTTTTACGCACATAACACAGGCTGCCCCTTTCCTGGGACTGCATTTCTTACTGAACAACATCTTCACAAATTAAATCTCTGCCCACAATTCCTGTGCGCACACAGACTCATGCTATGTTTTTTGGAACAAAAGAGTGTCCCTGAATAGTACCAAATTACTGTTACAGCCTGATACAGTTCCCTTATCATTTACAGAAGCAGAAAACAGCACATGTCCTAACAGCTCCTTAAGACAATGACCATGTGTTACAGGGTGAGTGATTAGACTAGATCAATTTAAATGAGGCCTTGCTGACGTTGAATGTGTTTGCATTACACAGTGCTATCTGAAACAGCACACAGAGCTGAGTACTACACATGAGAGTGTTGGAGAAGCTGCTGCGTGTGTGCCAAGAGTGTGTTTCTGAACACTGTGTATTGTCTGGTGCAAGACAGATGAGCAAAGAGACTTCCAGAACTGCATGAAGACTGCAGGGATGTACGTAACAGTGCATGTGTGCTAAGGGATAATTTGTGTAAACACAACAGGCTGCCCCTTTCCTGGGACTGCATTTCTTACTTAACAACATCTTCACAAATTAAATCTCTGCCCACATTTCCTGTGTGCACACAGAGTCATGCCATCATTTTAGGCACATAACACAGGCTGCCCCTTTCCTGGAACTGCATTTCTTACTGAACAACATCTTCACAAATTAAATCTCTGCCCACAATTCCTGTGTGCACACAGACTCATGTCATCATTTTAAGCACATAACACAGGCTGCCCCTTTCCTAGGACTGCATTTCTTACTGAACAACTTCACAAATTAAATCTCAGACAACAATTCCTATATACACACAGACTCATGCTGTGTTGGTAGGCACAAAACACAGGCTGCCCCTTTCCTGAGTTATCAATTCTTACAGAACTAATGCTTTTTTCAAATGTGCTGCCATTTTCCTCTCTTTTCTTTCAAAGTGATTTCTGCTAAATGCTAACCATCACAATTAAAAACAAGCTGTCCTTTTCTTTCAACTGCAAGTCTTACTTTTCAATAGCAACACAAATTACATCTCTGTCAACAATTCTTCTCTGCACACAGACTCATGGTTTGATGGTAGGCACAAAACAGTATTCCTCATTGTTACCAGTACACATTAACTTATGGTGAAAACATACTCCATAATATTTTACATATTCAAAACAGTTAAATATCTCGCAAAACAGAAAATGTAAATCACAACTTTAAACAACTAATCACAATTCTTTTTTTATATCTAAATTAACCACAAACACCCCCTCTCAAACTCATAACTCACCTTTAAAATTAGTTAGTCGGGAAAGAAATGTGGCAGTCACACAGCAGTTTATCAGACCAGAATCTCTGAGCTGAACACCTCTCTCCTCTCAGCAGAACCAGTTAATGGCACAGTTTCCCTCTCTTTTTTCACACATATACATGTTAATTTCAAATCTCAGTGCTTCCCACATTTTTTCAAATGAAATCACACATTTCTATTGGTTGAAAACTTCAACCCCTTTCCAAATAAACCCTTCCCCCAACTTGACTTCTGCCTGCTACCATAGCAACAGGTCATGGAACACAGGTGTGAGCAGAGAGGTCAGAAGTTCAGCAGACAATGTTTCATTTCCAAAGAGCAAGAGTGCTTGACTTTTCAAACCTAACAGCAAATCCAAACTAATGTTCTTTGTTCACACATTTTTCTGAACCAATACAATACATGCTTTTTAAAATTAAAACATACAGCCTAGTTTTTAGTGTAGAATGGTTTGAAACAGCCAATGAGTTCTTTTTATAAAAAAAAGTATGTGTGCCCCCATTTTTCAACTGTCTTTCATTTCATATTGCCATTCTACTGAAAGAAACCTCCTGAGTGCATCCAGATCTCCTTTGAAGATGTTCACAGTGTGGATTGTAGGTCACAGCTATGTCTTCTGGAGTGAAAAATTTGCAGAAAAAAGAGGTATGGTGAGAGACCTTGCTTTGCCAAATGTAGACATTAAATGGATTGGTCAGAGAGGGTTAAAGTGGCACCAATTAATGCCTTTGGTGAAAACCTTTCTACATCTCCCACAGCCTAACCTTATTATTGTGCACTGTGGTGGAAATGACCTAGGCACTTTAACTGGGGTAGGTCTGGAAATGCTTATTAAGGACACCTTTGTGCAATTGATGTCACTTTTTCCACAAACTGCCTTCGTATATTCTAACATATGCCAAAGGCAAAAGTGGAACTGGTCCAACCAATTTTGTCCGCAGATTGACAAAGCAAGGAAGCACGTCAACAAATCTATTTCTGCTTTCCTCAGAGACTATGGTATGGGTTCTATATACCACAACAACTTGCGTTACAACATGCAAGACATTTATAGAGGAGATGGTGTACACTTCACTGATGAAGGCAACAGAGTCTTCCTCTTGAACTTTAGACTCTGCATCGGTGCTTACTTGTAGGTACCAAAAAACAAACAATAAACACAAGGGCTCTTTTTAGAGCCACCTTATATCAAAACATTTAAATGCGATTTTTTATTATTTTTTTTTAAAAGTTTTTTTTCGGGTGCACTCGGCGATATTTTTTTTTCAAAATATAAATCTTTTTTTTTGCCCTACAAGGTCCTACTGTGACCCCCTTACAATGCCTAGTGGGTCAATATCTCCCCACTCTGCTCCCTTTTCAAGTTCTCCCCCTTTGTTTATCACCCCCTCTTTATGCGAGAGACAAAATGGCGGCCGCCGCTTCGTGATTTCCACCGATTCGAATGTTTACTGACATCTAACAACCAATCAGAAGTGCGCTCGCGATCGGCAAGGTGCGCGCACAGGACTTGCTCAGTGCGCGCACGGTACGCGCGTACAGATATATATATTGATTTAAATGCTATTTTCTCAGGAAATACTGAACAGATTTACACCAAACCTGCAAAAGGCACTTCATGGACCTTATGGCTACCTCTCTGCCAAATTTCACATAATTCTGTTCAGCCGTTCGGGCTGTAGATGCGACTAAAGTCCCTATGGAAAAATGCATGGGGAAAACGCGTTTTGGGACTCCCCTTTTTTCTCGGCCCCCGCTTGACGAATCCCCCCGAAACGTTCAGGGTAGGAGCTGAGCGGAGCGTCCCATTAGTTTTGAAAATTTCACGAGGATTCGTCAACCGACGCCAAAGTTATTCAAAATAGAATTTTGAGATTTCCTATGGAAACACGGTCCTAACTATAACTACCTACTGGCGACCGCCAGTAGGTAATATATATATTTATATATATATCTATATATATATATATATATATATATTTTTTTTTTTCACTGAAAAAACCATAGGTTTCAGGGACATTATAGTTAGGAATTAGCATTTAAAAAACCTTAGAAATTCACTGAAAAAAACATAGGTTTCAGGGGCGTTATAGTTAGCTGGATATTTCCCTCATACAAAACCCTAGAAATGTCCCTGTTATAGTTAGTTCAGCTAACTATAACTCGCGCCCCCGCAATGCACTGCTGATGACGTCACATATTACATCACTCATGACATGGTCAGTGACATCACTGATGACATTACTGATGACATCTCAAATGACATCACTGATGACATCACTGATGACGTCAACCATGTGATAAATTAGTGCATCTTCTCACACCCTAATATAACCTTTGATACACCGACTCAAAATTTCAAACGGCCATTTTGACAACCATACAACATGACAGGTTTTAAAAGAGTTATCTGCTAAAAAATACACAATGTTACCAAATCCTTCTCTCACAGTGCTTCCCAAATGCACACAGACTCACAGTGTGATTCTAGACAACAACCACTATACCTAGGAGTTTACCAAAAATCATTCACTACTGTGGAAGTGGTAAGGGAGCTGCACACAATCTTCATATTTCAGGACTGCAATTTTATGTCAAAGCCTGACTCATTTAATCAAAGCATAAGCAAAGACTGGCTTCTAATGCTACTAAAACTTGACAAAATGACCGGTTTTAAAACAGTTATCTGTCAGCAAATACACAATGTTACCAAATGCTTCTCTCACAATCCTTACCCAAATGCACACAGACTCACAGTGTGATTTTAGACAAGCAACACTATCCTAGGAGTTTACCAAAACTCATTCACTAGTTTGGAAGAGTTAATGGTACTGCACACAATCTACATATTTCACGACTGCAGTTTACTGTAAATGCCTGACTCATTTAATGAAAGCATAAGCCATAACTGTATTCTAATGCTACTAAAACTTGACAACATGACATGTTTTAAAAAAAATAATCTGTCAGCATATACTAGATTTTCCAAACACTTCTCTCACAGTCGTTCCCAAATGCACACAGACTCACAGTGTGATTCTAGACAAACAACACTATCCCTAGCAGCTTACCAAAACTCATTCACTACAGTGCAAGTGGTAAGGGAACTGCACACAATCTACATATTTCACAACTGCACTTTACTGTCAATGCCTGACTCATTTAATGAAAGCATAAGCCATAACTGTCTTCTAATGCTACTAAAACTTGACAACATGACATGTTTTAAAAAAAATAATCTGTCAGCATATACTAGATTTTCCAAACACTTCTCTCACAGTCGTTCCCAAATGCACACAGACTCACAGTGTGATTCTAGACAAACAACACTATCCCTAGCAGCTTACCAAAACTCATTCACTACAGTGCAAGTGGTAAGGGAACTGCACACAATGTACATATTTCACAACTGCACTTTACTGTCAATGCCTGACTCATTTAATGAAAGCATAAGCCATAACTGTCTTCTAATGCTACTAAAACTTGACAACATGACATGTTTTAAAACAGCTATCTGTCAGCAAATACACAATGTTACCAAACGCTTCTCTCACAGTGGTTCCCAAATGCACACGGACTCACAGTGTGATTCTTGACAAGCACCACTATCCCTACGAGTTTACCAAAACTCATTCACTACAGTGGAAGTGGTAAGGGAACTGCACACAATCTACATATTTCACAACTGCACTTTACTGTCAATGCCTGACTCATTTAATGAAAGCATAAGCCATAACTGTCTTCTAATGCTAGTAAAACTTGACAACATGACATGTTTTAAAACAGTTATCTGTCAGCAAATACATGATGTTACCAAACGCTTCTCTCACAGTGGTTCCCAAATGCATACAGACTCACAGTGTGATTCTAGACAAGCACCACTATCCCTAAGAGTTTACCAAAACTCATTCACTGCAGTGCAAGTGGTAAGGGAACTGCACACAATCTTCATATTTCAGGACTGCACTTTTGTGTCAAAGCCTGACTCATTTAATTAAAGCATAAGCAAAGACTGGCTTCTAATGCTACTAAAACTTTACAACATGACCAGTTTTAAAACAGTTATCTCTCAGCAAATACACAATGTTATCAAATGCTTCTCTCACAATCCTTACCCAAATGCACACAGACTCACAGTGTGATTCTAGACAAGCACCACTATCCCTAGGAGTTTACCAAAACTCATTCACTACAGTGCAACTGGTAACGGAACTGCACACAATCTACATATTTCAGGACTGCACTTTTCTGTCAAAGCCTGACTCATTTAATCAAATCATAAGCCATAACTGTCTTCTAATGCTACTAACACTTCACAACATGACAAGTTAAAACAGTTATCTGTCAGCAAATACATGATGTTACCAAATGCTTCTCTCACAGTGGTTCCCAAATGCACACAGACTCACTGTGTGATTCTAGACAAACATCACTATCCCTTGCACTATACCAAAACACATTTCTTCATCTAGAAGTAGTACTACTTTTTAGTATAGAAACATAACATAAATCATTTCACAAATTCATAAACAATGACTGGTTTCTAATTCTACCAAAATATAAAAACAACACAGTTATCTGTCTGCAAACACATGAAAAACACAAATGCTTATCAAAAAATGGTTTCTACATGCACACACACTGTCAATAAGATTGTAGAGAAAAAAAGTACTCCCTACACTTTAGCAGGAGAAATACATTAGTCTGATTAAAATCAAAATAGTCTACATACATCCCCTCACAATTAAATAACTCATCTTTCAAGTTCTTTTGTAGATTAAGAAGTATATCAGTCACTCACCATATTTTCTTTTACAGAATCTCTGCACTGTGCACCTCTCAGCAAAAACAAAGAATGGAAAAGTTTCCCTTTCATTTTCCACACATATACATGTAAACATCAAATCACAATCCTTCACACATAAACTCAAAAGCAAACACACATTTCTATTGGTTAAACATTTCAACCCTTTCCAACTGAAATACATTTCAACCCTTCCCCCAATCTGCCTTCTGCCTGTTACCATAGAAACAGCTCATGGAACACTGCACTGAGCTCACAGGTCACAAGTTCAGCACACAATGTTACTAAACAAGGCAGGAAGTGTGCTTGACTTTTCAACATATCAGCTTATCATATATAATGTTCCTTACAATCTGTTTTTGTTAACCAATAAGAATCATACCTTTAAAAAACAGAAATATACACCCTACCTTTCAGTGTAGAAAGTTGTCATACAACCATTGATTTCTTGTCTTTTTTCAAAAAACATTGCCGTGGATCCGCGCACCCAACGCGTGAGAATCCGTGCACCCAACGCGATAGTATGCGCGCAGCGTGCGCGCATTTCGCCGTTTAAAAAAAAAAAAAAGGGGGCCCCAGGGGGTCCTTCTGGGACCCCCTAAGCACCTCTAGAGGGTCAGAGTATTTCCACTCTGCCCCCTTTATATGTTTTACACACTTATTCCCCTTGCTTCTTCAGCCTCGCTTCTACAGAGGCAGAAAATGGCCACCAACAGTTCCTGGTTTCGAATGTAGAGAGACACTTGACAGCCAATTAGCATTCAGTGTGAGATCGGGAGGGTGCGCGCTCGGTTCGGGGAGGGTACGCGCACGGTGCGTGTACGGTCCAAGGATCCTCCGCGGCCATAGATATTTATGTACTTTTAACTCTAATTTTCTCAGGAACTACTGAACGGATTCACACCATATATGCAAAAGGCACGAGTCTGAACTGAGGACTACCTCTTTGCCAAATTTGGTGTCATTCCGTTCAGCGGTTCGGGCTGTAGCTGCGACAACAGATCCTATGGGAAATTGCATGGGGAAAACGCGTTTTGGGACCCCCCTTTTTTCTCGGCCCCCGCTTGATGAATCACCATGAAACTCTCAGCGGAGCGGAGCTGGCCAAAAGTTTGGAAAATTTCACGAGGATTCATCAACCGGCACCAGACTTATTGGGATTAGAATGTTGCAGATTTCCTATGGAAAATAGGTCCTAACTATAACTATCTACTGGTGACCGCCAGTAGATATATATTCACTTAAAAAACCATAGGTTTCACACATGTTATAGTTAGGTGGATATTTCACTCGTAAAAAACCAATGAAATTCCCCCGTTATAGTTAGTTCAGATAACTATAACTCGCGCGCCCGCAATCCACTGCTCATGACGTCACATATTACATCACTCATGACATGGTCAGTGGCATCACTCATGACATCACTGATGACATCATCCTTGTGATAGAGTGGCGGTCGCGCGAGTTATAGTTATCTGAACTAACTATAACGGGGGAATTTCATTGGTTTTTTACGAGTGAAATATCCACCTAACTATAACATGTGTGAAACCTATGGTTTTTTAAGTGAATTTGCAAGGTTTTTTAAATGCTAATTCCTAACTATAACGGTTGTGAAACCTATGGTTTTTTCAGTGAATTTGTACGTTTTTTTAAATGCTAATTTATTTATGTATTATTATTTTTTTTATATATTTATTTTACAATAAACTACGTATTTTTTTTTTTTTATTTTTTACCGTGCGCGCACGAGCGCGCACCCCCGCGATTTAAAAAAAATAATAATTTTTTTTTCTGCCTTCGGGGTCCTTCAGGGACCCCCTGACAAAGGCTAGGGGGTCAGGAACTCTCTACCCTGCCCCCTTTTCACGTTCGCCACCTTCCTTTTTCACTCTCGCACTGAAAACAAACAAAATGGCGGCCAACACTTCCTGATTTCGACCGATTCGAACGTTGACTAACATGTAACCACCAATCAGAATTATGCTCGTGCACGTTAGGGTGCTCGCACGGTGCTCGCACGGTGCGCGCACGGTGCGCGCATCCTGCGCGCGTATAGATATTGATATGCTTTTAAATGCTATTTTCTCAGGAAATACTGAATAGATTTACACCAGACCTGCAAAAGGCACTTCCTTGACCTTATGGCTACCTCTCTGCCAAATTTCAAGTAATTCTATTCAGCCGTTCGGGCTGTAGCTGCGTCTAAAGGTCCTATGGAAAAATGCATGGGGAAAACGCGTTTTGGGACCCCCCCTTTTTTCTCGGCCCCCGCTTGACGAATCACCCCGAGACTTTCAGGGTAGGAGCTGAACGGAGCGCCTCATTAGTTTTGAAAATATCGTGAGGATTCGTCAACCGGGGCCAAAGTTATTCAAAATAGAATTTTGAGATTTCCTATGGAAACACGGTCCTAACTATAACTATCTACTGGCGACCGCCAGCAGATAATATATATATATATATACATACATATATATATATATATATATATATATATTTTTTTTTTTTAACACAAAACATCCCCGGAATGAAAGTGCACTCAAAACCAGCTCTTATCCACAGGCGGAACAGCATTTATTCAAACATAGAGTTGATTCCTTCGCCTTACGCGTTTCGGGGCTTAAATCCCCTTGGTCACAGGCATCGACATGTAATGGGATAGTTAGAAGGCATTTTGCAGCATGTGACTTTTAAACCCTCCAATGGGCATCAGGTGAGTACAACATGGTGTTGCATGCTGGAAAAGGAAGTCCGTAATTATTTGCTGTTTAGTACATTTAAATACCTTCTTCATAGTTATTTCCTTAGTAGGCTCCGTCCCATTACAGCATTTCGTCAGTTTCATAAACCCTCCGATGGGCCTCCAGAGTGAAAGCTGTTCGTGTTCGAAGCCAGCTGGTAATCCAAAGGGAAACTCTGATTAGTTCATCAGTCTCCATGGCTCCCAGACATCAGGGACGGTGCACTTTCGCGGCTGGACTGCCGACTTAAATTTTTTGAACACAAAACATCCCTGGAATGAAAGTGCACTCAAAACCAGCTCTTATCCACAGGCGGAACAGCATTTATTCAAACATAGAGTTGATTCCTTCGCCTTACGCGTTTCGGGGCTTAAATCCCCTTGGTCACAGGCATCGACATGTAATGGGATAGTTAGAAGGCATTTTGCAGCATGTGACTTTTAAACCCTCCAATGGGCATCAGGTGAGTACAACATGGTGTTGCATGCTGGAAAAGGAAGTCCGTAATTATTTGCTGTTTAGTAAATTTAAATACCTTCTTCATAGTTATTTCCTTAGTAGGCTCCGTCCCATTACAGCATTTCGTCAGTTTCATAAACCCTCCGATGGGCCTCCAGAGTGAAAGCTGTTCGTGTTCGAAGCCAGCTGGTAATCCAAAGGGAAACTCTGATTAGTTCATCAGTCTCCATGGCTCCCAGACATCAGGGACGGTGCACTTTCGCGGCTGGACTGCCGACTTAAATTTTTTGAACACAAAACATCCCCGGAATGAAAGTGCACTCAAAACCAGCTCTTATCCACAGGCGGAACAGCATTTATTCAAACATAGAGTTGATTCCTTCGCCTTACGCGTTTCGGGGCTTAAATCCCCTTGGTCACAGGCATCGACATGTAATGGGATAGTTAGAAGGCATTTTGCAGCATGTGACTTTTAAACCCTCCAATGGGCATCAGGTGAGTACAACATGGTGTTGCATGCTGGAAAAGGAAGTCCGTAATTATTTGTCCCAGACATCAGGGACGGTGCACTTTCGCGGCTGGACTGCCGACTTAAATTTTTTCCTTCGCCTTACGCGTTTCGGGGCTTAAATCCCCTTGGTCACAGGCATCGAAAATGCCTTCTAACTATCCCATTACATGTCGATGCCTGTGACCAAGGGGATTTAAGCCCCGAAACGCGTAAGGCGAAGGAATCAACTCTATGTTTGAATAAATGCTGTTCCGCCTGTGGATAAGAGCTGGTTTTGAGTGCACTTTCATTCCGGGGATGTTTTGTGTTAAAAAAATTTAAGTCGGCAGTCCAGCCGCGAAAGTGCACCGTCCCTGATGTCTGGGAGCCATGGAGACTGATGAACTAATCAGAGTTTCCCTTTGGATTACCAGCTGGCTTCGAACACGAACAGCTTTCACTCTGGAGGCCCATCGGAGGGTTTATGAAACTGACGAAATGCTGTAATGGGACGGAGCCTACTAAGGAAATAACTATGAAGAAGGTATTTAAATGTACTAAACAGCAAATAATTACGGACTTCCTTTTCCAGCATGCAACACCATGTTGTACTCACCTGATGCCCATTGGAGGGTTTAAAAGTCACATGCTGCAAAATGCCTTCTAACTATCCCATTACATGTCGATGCCTGTGACCAAGGGGATTTAAGCCCCGAAACGCGTAGGGCGAAGGAATCAACTCTATGTTTGAATAAATGCTGTTCCGCCTGTGGATAAGAGCTGGTTTTGAGTGCACTTTCATTCCGGGGATGTTTTGTGTTAAAAAAATTTAAGTCGGCAGTCCAGCCGCGAAAGTGCACCGTCCCTGATGTCTGGGAGCCATGGAGACTGATGAACTAATCAGAGTTTCCCTTTGGATTACCAGCTGGCTTCGAACACGAACAGCTTTCACTCTGGAGGCCCATCGGAGGGTTTATGAAACTGACGAAATGCTGTAATGGGACGGAGCCTACTAAGGAAATAACTATGAAGAAGGTATTTAAATGTACTAAACAGCAAATAATTACGGACTTCCTTTTCCAGCATGCAACACCATGTTGTACTCACCTGATGCCCATTGGAGGGTTTAAAAGTCACATGCTGCAAAATGCCTTCTAACTATCCCATTACATGTCGATGCCTGTGACCAAGGGGATTTAAGCCCCGAAACGCGTAAGGCGAAGGAATCAACTCTATGTTTGAATAAATGCTGTTCCGCCTGTGGATAAGAGCTGGTTTTGAGTGCACTTTCATTCCGGGGATGTTTTGTGTTCAAAAAATTTAAGTCGGCAGTCCAGCCGCGAAAGTGCACCGTCCCTGATGTCTGGGAGCCATGGAGACTGATGAACTAATCAGAGTTTCCCTTTGGATTACCAGCTGGCTTCGAACACGAACAGCTTTCACTCTGGAGGCCCATCGGAGGGTTTATGAAACTGACGAAATGCTGTAATGGGACGGAGCCTACTAAGGAAATAACTATGAAGAAGGTATTTAAATGTACTAAACAGCAAATAATTACGGACTTCCTTTTCCAGCATGCAACACCATGTTGTACTCACCTGATGCCCATTGGAGGGTTTAAAAGTCACATGCTGCAAAATGCCTTCTAACTATCCCATTACATGTCGATGCCTGTGACCAAGGGGATTTAAGCCCCGAAACGCGTAGGGCGAAGGAATCAACTCTATGTTTGAATAAATGCTGTTCCGCCTGTGGATAAGAGCTGGTTTTGAGTGCACTTTCATTCCGGGGATGTTTTGTGTTAAAAAAATTTAAGTCGGCAGTCCAGCCGCGAAAGTGCACCGTCCCTGATGTCTGGGAGCCATGGAGACTGATGAACTAATCAGAGTTTCCCTTTGGATTACCAGCTGGCTTCGAACACGAACAGCTTTCACTCTGGAGGCCCATCGGAGGGTTTATGAAACTGACGAAATGCTGTAATGGGACGGAGCCTACTAAGGAAATAACTATGAAGAAGGTATTTAAATGTACTAAACAGCAAATAATTACGGACTTCCTTTTCCAGCATGCAACACCATGTTGTACTCACCTGATGCCCATTGGAGGGTTTAAAAGTCACATGCTGCAAAATGCCTTCTAACTATCCCATTACATGTCGATGCCTGTGACCAAGGGGATTTAAGCCCCGAAACGCGTAAGGCGAAGGAATCAACTCTATGTTTGAATAAATGCTGTTCCGCCTGTGGATAAGAGCTGGTTTTGAGTGCACTTTTATTCCGGGGATGTTTTGTGTTCAAAAAATTTAAGTCGGCAGTCCAGCCGCGAAAGTGCACCGTCCCTGATGTCTGGGAGC
The DNA here is from genome assembly GCF_964204655.1 of Triturus cristatus. Lineage (NCBI taxonomy): Eukaryota > Metazoa > Chordata > Amphibia > Caudata > Salamandridae > Triturus > Triturus cristatus. The sequence goes on from NC_140580.1 coordinate 418,128,427, forward strand.
CATGGAGACTGATGAACTAATCAGAGTTTCCCTTTGGATTACCAGCTGGCTTCGAACACGAACAGCTTTCACTCTGGAGGCCCATCGGAGGGTTTATGAAACTGACGAAATGCTGTAATGGGACGGAGCCTACTAAGGAAATAACTATGAAGAAGGTATTTAAATGTACTAAACAGCAAATAATTACGGACTTCCTTTTCCAGCATGCAACACCATGTTGTACTCACCTGATGCCCATTGGAGGGTTTAAAAGTCACATGCTGCAAAATGCCTTCTAACTATCCCATTACATGTCGATGCCTGTGACCAAGGGGATTTAAGCCCCGAAACGCGTAAGGCGAAGGAATCAACTCTATGTTTGAATAAATGCTGTTCCGCCTGTGGATAAGAGCTGGTTTTGAGTGCACTTTCATTCCGGGGATGTTTTGTGTTCAAAAAATTTAAGTCGGCAGTCCAGCCGCGAAAGTGCACCGTCCCTGATGTCTGGGAGCCATGGAGACTGATGAACTAATCAGAGTTTCCCTTTGGATTACCAGCTGGCTTCGAACACGAACAGCTTTCACTCTGGAGGCCCATCGGAGGGTTTATGAAACTGACGAAATGCTGTAATGGGACGGAGCCTACTAAGGAAATAACTATGAAGAAGGTATTTAAATGTACTAAACAGCAAATAATTACGGACTTCCTTTTCCAGCATGCAACACCATGTTGTACTCACCTGATGCCCATTGGAGGGTTTAAAAGTCACATGCTGCAAAATGCCTTCTAACTATCCCATTACATGTCGATGCCTGTGACCAAGGGGATTTAAGCCCCGAAACGCGTAAGGCGAAGGAATCAACTCTATGTTTGAATAAATGCTGTTCCGCCTGTGGATAAGAGCTGGTTTTGAGTGCACTTTCATTCCGGGGATGTTTTGTGTTCAAAAAATTTAAGTCGGCAGTCCAGCCGCGAAAGTGCACCGTCCCTGATGTCTGGGAGCCATGGAGACTGATGAACTAATCAGAGTTTCCCTTTGGATTACCAGCTGGCTTCGAACACGAACAGCTTTCACTCTGGAGGCCCATCGGAGGGTTTATGAAACTGACGAAATGCTGTAATGGGACGGAGCCTACTAAGGAAATAACTATGAAGAAGGTATTTAAATGTACTAAACAGCAAATAATTACGGACTTCCTTTTCCAGCATGCAACACCATGTTGTACTCACCTGATGCCCATTGGAGGGTTTAAAAGTCACATGCTGCAAAATGCCTTCTAACTATCCCATTACATGTCGATGCCTGTGACCAAGGGGATTTAAGCCCCGAAACGCGTAAGGCGAAGGAATCAACTCTATGTTTGAATAAATGCTGTTCCGCCTGTGGATAAGAGCTGGTTTTGAGTGCACTTTCATTCCGGGGATGTTTTGTGTTCAAAAAATTTAAGTCGGCAGTCCAGCCGCGAAAGTGCACCGTCCCTGATGTCTGGGAGCCATGGAGACTGATGAACTAATCAGAGTTTCCCTTTGGATTACCAGCTGGCTTCGAACACGAACAGCTTTCACTCTGGAGGCCCATCGGAGGGTTTATGAAACTGACGAAATGCTGTAATGGGACGGAGCCTACTAAGGAAATAACTATGAAGAAGGTATTTAAATGTACTAAACAGCAAATAATTACGGACTTCCTTTTCCAGCATGCAACACCATGTTGTACTCACCTGATGCCCATTGGAGGGTTTAAAAGTCACATGCTGCAAAATGCCTTCTAACTATCCCATTACATGTCGATGCCTGTGACCAAGGGGATTTAAGCCCCGAAACGCGTAAGGCGAAGGAATCAACTCTATGTTTGAATAAATGCTGTTCCGCCTGTGGATAAGAGCTGGTTTTGAGTGCACTTTCATTCCGGGGATGTTTTGTGTTCAAAAAATTTAAGTCGGCAGTCCAGCCGCGAAAGTGCACCGTCCCTGATGTCTGGGAGCCATGGAGACTGATGAACTAATCAGAGTTTCCCTTTGGATTACCAGCTGGCTTCGAACACGAACAGCTTTCACTCTGGAGGCCCATCGGAGGGTTTATGAAACTGACGAAATGCTGTAATGGGACGGAGCCTACTAAGGAAATAACTATGAAGAAGGTATTTAAATGTACTAAACAGCAAATAATTACGGACTTCCTTTTCCAGCATGCAACACCATGTTGTACTCACCTGATGCCCATTGGAGGGTTTAAAAGTCACATGCTGCAAAATGCCTTCTAACTATCCCATTACATGTCGATGCCTGTGACCAAGGGGATTTAAGCCCCGAAACGCGTAAGGCGAAGGAATCAACTCTATGTTTGAATAAATGCTGTTCCGCCTGTGGATAAGAGCTGGTTTTGAGTGCACTTTCATTCCGGGGATGTTTTGTGTTCAAAAAATTTAAGTCGGCAGTCCAGCCGCGAAAGTGCACCGTCCCTGATGTCTGGGAGCCATGGAGACTGATGAACTAATCAGAGTTTCCCTTTGGATTACCAGCTGGCTTCGAACACGAACAGCTTTCACTCTGGAGGCCCATCGGAGGGTTTATGAAACTGACGAAATGCTGTAATGGGACGGAGCCTACTAAGGAAATAACTATGAAGAAGGTATTTAAATGTACTAAACAGCAAATAATTACGGACTTCCTTTTCCAGCATGCAACACCATGTTGTACTCACCTGATGCCCATTGGAGGGTTTAAAAGTCACATGCTGCAAAATGCCTTCTAACTATCCCATTACATGTCGATGCCTGTGACCAAGGGGATTTAAGCCCCGAAACGCGTAAGGCGAAGGAATCAACTCTATGTTTGAATAAATGCTGTTCCGCCTGTGGATAAGAGCTGGTTTTGAGTGCACTTTCATTCCGGGGATGTTTTGTGTTCAAAAAATTTAAGTCGGCAGTCCAGCCGCGAAAGTGCACCGTCCCTGATGTCTGGGAGCCATGGAGACTGATGAACTAATCAGAGTTTCCCTTTGGATTACCAGCTGGCTTCGAACACGAACAGCTTTCACTCTGGAGGCCCATCGGAGGGTTTATGAAACTGACGAAATGCTGTAATGGGACGGAGCCTACTAAGGAAATAACTATGAAGAAGGTATTTAAATGTACTAAACAGCAAATAATTACGGACTTCCTTTTCCAGCATGCAACACCATGTTGTACTCACCTGATGCCCATTGGAGGGTTTAAAAGTCACATGCTGCAAAATGCCTTCTAACTATCCCATTACATGTCGATGCCTGTGACCAAGGGGATTTAAGCCCCGAAACGCGTAAGGCGAAGGAATCAACTCTATGTTTGAATAAATGCTGTTCCGCCTGTGGATAAGAGCTGGTTTTGAGTGCACTTTCATTCCGGGGATGTTTTGTGTTAAAAAAAAATAAAATATATATATATATATATATATATATATATATATATATATATATATATATATATATATATATACATATCCAAAAATCAAAGTTTTGCCTGGAATGAGGGAGCCCAAGTAGGAAAGTACAATCTTGCCTCTTTAATGGTGGAAAATGAAGTGAGGAAACACCAAAGCCACTTCACAGAATAACGTTCAACCCTGACGCGTTTCTTGCTTTGGCAGCACTTCTTCTAAGGGATGAGGACTTGTGCAGAATGAAACGGGTCTTTTTTCTAGCACACCTTTGAGGGAAATCACTCCTGCCTCAGTGGGCGGGGCCATACGCATGGCCCGATGGTCTTGGTAGTGCTAGGTATTTACTTCAGTGAGTTGCCAGTTCCTTTCTGAATCTTAAACTTCAATTAATCCACTGTGGGTAGCGAAGTCAGTTTCGATCTGCCCGCACCTCCGTTAATATTTCCACCGGCTGACTCCTGCTCCTACTGACTCGTCGGTTGATGCTTCAGCTCGGACTGCAAACTGCAGCTGTGCTCACCTCGCGGCTCAGGCAACAAGCCGCTAATATCCAAAAACCAAGGTTTTGCCTGGAATGAGGGAGCCCAAGTAGGAAAGTACAATCTTGCCTCTATATATATATATATGCATATATATATACATCCACTGTAGAGTTAGGTAGGCACACTCTCAGGATACAGCTAAAGTAATTACAGTGTTTCAGGAAACTGTTTTTTCACACAACGCATTTCGACTGCCCAGCCACTAGGTAATGTATATTAAGACTGCTATATAACTGTTTGTATTTATGCAAAACCTACATTTTACTCATATTATGTATTTCCAAGTCCTGTGCAAGCTCAGGGCTCTGGTACAGTCCCTCCTCCCAAAGGTCCATGAACAGGTTGGCAAAACTAGGAGAAAAGCACAAGCCCATGTTGTGGTTGGCTTAGATACATAGAGGACCTCTTTATTACCTGGAGAGGAACTGAGAATCGGTCCGTTGACTTCATTAGGAAACTGAATGATATCAATCGCAACATACAACTCACGGGCAAGATCAGCAGCACCACAGTAGAGTACCTGGACATCAAGATTGACATCAGGCAGAAAACAATCCACACTGAGCTTTTTCATAAAACCACAGCGGGCAACAGCTTACTGCCTGCACTCAGCAGCCATCCTGAGACTCTAAAGTGAAACATCCCCTATGGGGAGTTATTAAGAGCCAAACGTAATTGCAACACTGAGACAGCTTATCAACATGAACGTTAGATCATGTTGAAAAAATTCAGGGAAATAGGTTACTTGAACCGTGTTCTCAAGAGGCACAGTGATAGAGCTGATGGCATTACCAGGCAGGAGACGCTCGCTGACAAGAGCAACACCGAGACTGAATGCGTGGAGAAAGGCATATGATGGCGACGCCAGCAATGTCAAGTGGATCCTTGTGAAGAACTGGGACATCCTCAAGAGTGACACCACTATAGGTAACAGCATAGAGGACAGACCACGCATTACCTATAGGAAATGACGCAGCCTCAGAGACATGCTAGTCCACAGCTACATTACCACGATCAGTGGTGGCAACATATCTAACCTTTCAGGGTTTCTTTCCCTGTGGCCACTGCAAGGCGTGCAAGAAGAGTCTGATGCACAAAGAAATGAGACGGGGTCCTACCAAGAAGGTTATCTCACAATTTCTCACATGCAGGACCGACTTTGTCATCTATATAGTTGAGTGTCCTTGGAAATTTTGGTACATTGGCAGCTCAACTCTGATGGCCAAAAAGAGGATCTTAGAACACATGAGGGCCATCAACAACAGGGATCCTAAGTATCCGGTAGCCCAGCACTTCCAAGACAAACATTTTTCAGACTCATCCCAACTTATATACTGTGCCATTGAGCAGATAACTAATGATCACAGGGGTGGGTATAGGGTCCTGAAGCTTAGGAAAAGGAAGTCTAAGTACATTGTTGACTTCCTGATGAAAATCCCGGGTGCACTGAACCAGGATGAGGAACTTGCAGTTCACCTCAAAGAGGAATAATCTCTTTATCTCTATTCTTAATTTAAATTCATCTGCAATGAGAATAAGAAGTGTACAGTTTGTACAGTTTGTATGCCTAGACATACATTAAGTGTTTTTAACTTTGCACTTTGATGCTAACTATTTTTCTTTGTCTTTGTTTTCTTCTTTGTAGGAGGGTCGGAAGGGACCCATCACTAGAAATGCACCAGCACGGGCTCACCTACCCTTTTCTTTGTCTTCACTTCTGGGATTCCATCACAGATAAGATTTATGCATGATTGATTTCAGTTTTAAATTTGGTGGAACGTGATGCATTACACAGTTAAGGTCAATATGAGATAGGACACTTGTCCAGTACCCATGATGTACTCACTCTGATTAATTATTTTGACATCCGGCACGTTACCTTCTAACCTAGACTGACCCATATTGTATGGGAATTCAAAATGAACATGGTGCAGGTTAGGCACTATGCCTCTTTTCCTACTGGCCTGTCGTGAATTCTGTTATCTGGTCAAGGTTTGCATTAGCAATGTAAATTTGTGGTGCACTGTGCCCATGATAGGTAGCCCTCACCACTTGGGTTCCAACCTGCATTTAGCAATTCGTGTGACTTCTTTGCTTACTGTCCGGATTGTCATTCTTTGTTATTTTTCCATATTATTTATGATATGCACTTTCCGTGGTATGTACTACTCTCACTGACTTAGAGTAACAACGTTACCAATTCGGGAACGAGTCCGGTTCAAGGCGCTGTGTGTCTGCCACTGCATTATTCATGGGACTGTGCCAGTCTACTTACTGAACCTCTCACCCCTTATGTTCCATCTCGCTGCCTGAGGTCCGAGGGGAGAGGGCTGGTTTGTGTTCCGGCTGTAAAGAGAGCCAGGATGGGTGGCCGCTCCTTCTGCCTTTTGGCGGCCCAACTCTGGAATAAACTTCGCTTGGAGCCCTCAGAGGGCGTTTTCAGGAAAAATCTGAAGACTCATTTATTTCCTTCAGGATAAGGATCGGTAGCCTACCTTAGCGGCTCCCACTGTAGCGCGGGGACACACTGGCTAGTGTAACCAGGCGCTTTATAAGTACGAAAAGAAAAAAATATATATATATTGCCGACACATTAGATTCTTTTGTGTCCTTTCTTTGTTTCTACCATGCATTTTTAACGTCACCCTAGTGGTGATGTATGCACATGTGACCAAGGCTGCAGGGCAGTCGAAACGCGTTGTGTGAATAAACAGTTTCCTGCAACACTGTGACTACTTTTGCTGTATCCTGAGAGTGCACCTACCTAACTCTACAGTGGATTTCTAGCCGGTATGCTCTGTCGGCAAGTGCACCAACCCCCATGGGTCCCCCAGTTAAAGAAGGAGCAAAAAGAGAAGAATATATATATATACACACACACACACACACAAACATGTTTTAAGTAAAAAAAAATAATCACCAAAATAATTATAATTCTCCCCCAAAAACTAAATACATAGTATGAGCAACATTTTTGTTTTTGCATAAATACAAGCATTTATCCAGCAGTCTAAATATATATTACCTAGTGGATGTGGCCACTAGTTAGTCATAGTTAGGTCAGCTGTTCATAGGAAAAGCATTTTTTGTTTTGCTGATAACTTTGGCACCGTTTGATAACTACAATACACAATGGGGGGTTGGAGGAGATTTACTGGACCAGCAAGGGCACTCTCCCCAATCTAGACAATAAGTAACACAAATTGCCCTTGGATCCAGGAGATTTACTACTGGTTGTCCCAATGAAAGAGAAGAAGGGAAAAACAATGCTGTGAGGGGGGGTCCCTTTTAAGGACGGTTTCCCTCACACACCCAAGGTGTCATGCTTCCTCATGGTAATACCTCTTCACGTAACGGACCTAGTCGTGACGGGGGCTACAACCCCCTCGCTGCGGGGGAGGAGCTCAGGGATGCTTTAGTGAAGAAGAGGGGTATTGCTAAGACCCAATGTGAGCGAATGTGTGAGTGAGGTAGTGCAGTGCTGCCTAAACAGTGAGAGTGATTAAAACTAGCTACAAAGTAAGCCTACCAGAGTTTATTGATGCTTCCTGGTGCCAGGATTAAAAACAACAATTGAGTAGAGTGGCTGCCATAATTAGAGAAAGCTACACTGAAAAGTGATAAACATGTTTTGGCCATTTTGACCTATAATTGTGTTGTGGCCTTCTTTAGAATCTCATTTGTAATAGCTACTGCAAAGTGTGTGAGAAAAAAAGCAAAGAAAAGCGATGCAATGGAATACAAAAACAGTGATCCAGCCAGGAGAATTCCTTACCAAAAAGGAGACAGAATGTATAAGTATTTAGAGATATGCTAAATGCAGATAAAAATATCGGGAAACATGTGTGATTCTAAAGTTCCTAAATAAATCCCTTCTTCTACTAGATGACAACAGATTTGTTAAAGTGGGTTTATTAGTCTTTGTCTGCTAAAAGTGAAAGGAAAGGTATCAATAAAGTTATACAATCTGGAAATGAACGGAAATCAAAAGGAGTTCACACGATACCCACCTAAGACTACTAGTAATGACCCTTGGTAACAGGAATCCTGATAGGAGCACTAGGTCATTGATATCCAGTGAAACAACGTAAACATAAGCTCAGTATTTGAGCAATATTGAAGTCCTCCTTAATGTCAGGAAGATATAAAAGGAAATTCCTTGTGTCTTTCAGGAATAACCTTGTACCATCAATCAAAGACGCAAAAAGGAAAAGAAAAGGAAAGAATGAATCTCCAGGGAAAAGGGTCCCAAACAGATAAGTATGAAGGTTCCAAATACTACTCATAAGTAGCACATACGCAAAGTTACCGTATTTTATGAAGTGATGGCTGTTTCTTTTCTTTAGTTGCAGGACTAAGGAAGTGTCTGGACAGCAGCACAGTGAGAACCAAAGAACAGGAACGCTGACTCCTGATGGTGAACTGGAAGGTAAGAGACTCGGAAGCAATACTGGTCCCGAACACTAGTACGCAAAGCATTCCAGTGTGGGATCATAGAAGTTATATACTCCTTTGCTGGTCCCCGTGTGCTCAACGTAGCAGGACCGGCAGTTGTGACACTTCTTCCATGGGCCATTAATTGCGCTGGGGCCGGCTCGCAAGCTATGACCCACGGAGCCCAGCCCGGATTCCCTGCCATATGACATGAGCAGGGAAACCTGTCTTTGATCTCGCTTGAGCATTTTTAGAACTCCTGCCAAGCTGGAGGAAACACAAAGTCTGCTTCCAGTGGGCGGGAGCTATGAAAATGCTCCTGCCCACTGGGAGAACACTTTTGATCTGTTTCCCTGCCCGCATTGAACTGGGTCGGCAAACAAATCAAAATATTGGTCTCACCCAGAAGGAGCAGCAGTAATAGTTGCTTCCTCTGAGTTGGACCAGCGCAGGCTTCTGCTGCCTGCAGAGAGCTGGCTGGGACCTTGGGAGCCTTGGGGGCTTTGGCGCTCTCCCATAGCCCCCAAAAAGTATTTGGTAGGTGCCCTCTCTGGGCACCAGGGCACCCCCTTTAAGAAATATGGGTCATGGAGGATGAGGTGATCAAGGACGATGGAAACTTGGGGAGGGGGGCGGCATGGGCCCTCTCCCCTTAAAAAAATACACGGTCCAGTGGAATGAGATCCCCTGGGCCTTAATAAGACTACGGACAGGGACCATGTGGCCCTCTCCCCCTCAGAAAATACACAGCCCTGTGGGATGGGGCCCCTAGGACCAATTTAAGACTCGAGGAGGAGGGCCATGTGGACCCATCCCCTTACATTTAAGAAATGGCCGTGTGGGAAAGGGTACCCACGGCCTAACAAGGCTCGGGATGGGGCCTCATGCTAGGCTCAGATTTAACTAGCACAAAACCATTGAAATTCAGAAATTATAGTAAGCTCATCTAACTATAACGTATGCCCCCACAATGCACTACTTATGACCTCAGTGATGTTAATGACCATGTCATAAGTGATGTAATATGTGATGTTATAAGCAGTGCACTGCATAAGCGTAAGTTGTAATTAGCTCAACTAAATATAATTGCAAAATTTCACTGGTTTTGTATGAGTGAAATCTGAGTTTTGCTCCCTTCTGACCTTTATTTTGCCTCTTTCTGCTTGTTGCTGAACTTTATTTGGCCTCTTTATGCTAATTTTGCACCTTTATTATGCCTCTTGCTGCTTGTTTATGACCTTTATTCTGCCTCTTTCTGCTCGTTTCAGACCTTTATTTTGCCTCTTTATGCTCACTTCTCACCTTTATTTTGCTTCTTGCTGTACATTTCTCATTTGGGGATGGCGGAGTTATACTCCACACAATTCCACGGAGTTCCCGAAAACCTGTGCCAAATTCCACAGAGTATTGCTTGGCCACCCTATCACAAATTGAGAAAGTGTCAATCACACTTCAAAAGGTGTGCAGCAACAGACTGAAGAACCTGTACAGATTGTTACAAACCACTTTCATATGAGCTACAGTAGGTGCCTGAAATTTAGAGTCCATGAAAAGAGCACACAAATCCCACAGTGGTGGCCTTTCTTCTAGTACCCTTTAGACAACTGTTTGTATAATTAGGCCTAGGTATAATCCTTTAATGCAGCAATATTCAGCTCAGCAGGCTCTAAAAGCAAGCAGTGATAAAGTGGTCCTGAGATTACTTCTGTGTGTGTGTTACTTTATCAGATCTTGCGGTTGCACAAAATCCAGGAGCAGATAGGCTAGCTCGAAGACTGGCTTGTCCTGGCAGAAAAACAACGTTCCCCTGCTGTGAAAAATAAATCAAACTGAATATGCGCCGAGTTGCCTGCTCATGAAACAAAGCCAACTCTTGCTTCAGTGGAGAGAGTTTGCAGAGCACAGGGGTACACTCTGATAGTGATAGCTGCTGCAGAGTGAAAGCAGCTTGTGGTAGCCCCTTTGTGAGATAAGATTTCCAGGCCCAACTCACTGTATGTCGATGTAGAGCAAGAGATCTAAATATATTTACATTTCTTTGGGAGAACACCTTCTAAACCTTTGACTAATAAAGTTAAATGTATACTCGCTGTTCTTGATTTAATGACAAACACACTGAAACAAACTCTGCTGAACAGCTCTCATGTCATGTTACTGACCGGGAAAACATTTTAGCAGAGAACAGCACTCAGAGATGCCCAATAAAGCACCAAAGTACAACAGATGTGCATAAACATGACCCGTGCCAAATATACATGCACCTCGGAGAAATGTCCCATAAACATATGCCAGCAACAAGTTTCCAAATGTAATACAACACAATATGCTGAATAAACAGGTTGGTGGCAGCCTAACAGGCAAAAAGGCATGAGGCGGGCACAACACTATAGAAACATAGCACAAAGCCAAACATTAGAAACACAAAAACTTTGCCAACACATGCTGTACCTGTCCATGGTATTCGGAGAGGATCGGCTCATAAATCATTCATAACAGTCACCTAGGAGCTGTAGACACCACTCCATTTCTTGAAAACTTTGGAAAACTCAAGAGTGCGGAGAGAGAGTGAGGCGCACAGGTGATTTGATTTGGAGCAAGCTAAGACTGTGCCCCCAGCAGTATGACAAGCAGACATCTTGGAAGGGGGGCAGATTAAGCACAAACTAAAGCCATGTTACTTTATACATTTATATTCCTATAACAGAACTGTTGTTACACAGATTTGCAAATTATGGTGATTAATTATGTAACGAGATTTGTGAAATAGTAAATTTTTTTATCAGTCATAAATAGACACCACTAAAAGCTTTAAAATGAATAACAGCCCCTCTCAATTGTGGTGTGCAGCCCCAGGGAGGCGGTGGTCCCTGGGGGTCTGTGCCTCCTCAATAATTTAATTCAGAAGTGGTGGTCTGCGGGCCTGTGGGGGGGCACACAGCCCCCTTTATTTGAAATAAATTGCCCTGGAGAGGTGGTGGTCCCTGGGTCTGTGGGGGGCAGCACTGGCACCCCTGCATTACTTCATAAACCTTTGCCCAAGGGAGGTGGCACTCCCTGGGGTGACGGGGATGCCGAATCGGCACCCCCAACACAAATAAAAAACAATATCTCAGGGAGGTTACTGTCCCCAGGGATTTCATAAGCCTTAGGAAGTGGGTTCCCCTGTGTGCACCCCTCTTATTTCACTGGCTTGCCCCCGGGACCTGGACCACCCTGGGGTTAATTAAAACAAGTGCAGGACGCCGCATTTGTCCATTTTGATTTTTATCATGAATTCACGAATAGCACGGTTTTGCTGGATGTTTAAAAAAATTTTTTTTTTTTATCTGGTTGGGTCCCTCGGGGAACCCATGACAAACTTTATGGGGTCAGTGTATTCCCAAACCCTTTTCTTTATTTTTACTTTTTGGGGGGATTTGGCTGATGCAGGTCCCAAGATGGCTGCCAACACTTCCTGGCTGAAGTGTTGTCAGCCAATTAGATTTCAGCATTTCCCTGCACAAGCTCGTTATTTTATGAGAATTTGTTGCAGCCACCGATATCACTAACTTAATTTTCTCACATTTCTCAACAACTACTGAATGGATTTACACCAAATAACAAAAAGCACAAGCTCTGTAACCAAATCTACGTTTCTACCAAATTTGGTGTAATTCTGTCCCGCAGTTTGGACTGCAGGCTTGTCCACAGGTCTTATGGGAATTAACATGGGAATATTCCCTTTTTTTACACCCCTTTTTCTTGACCCCCACTTAATGGATCATCCTGAACCTTTTCAAGTTTATGAAGATTCGTCAACCTGCACCAAAGTTATAAGCAAGTCAAAAAATACCTTTCCTATGGAAGCATGGTCCTAACTATAACTACCTACTGGGGACCGCATATCTATATGGTCCTAACTATAACTACCTACTGGGCACCATGTTTCCATACGAAAACATTTTTTTGACTTGTCAATATCTTTGGCATCTTCACAATATTTTCCCCAAAAAGTGGCCCAGTGAATCTTGTGCTACATGGGAAGTTTAGGGGTGATCCTTCAAGCAGGGGCCGGGAAACAGGGGAGCATCAAAACAAGTGTGATTCTCATGTTCATTCCAATAGGAGCATTGAACATGACTACAACCCAAACTGCTGAACAGAATTGCACCAAATTTGGCAAAAAGCTACCCTTTCGTCCTCAGATTGTGGCTTTTGTTTTTTGGTGTAAATTCGTTCAGTAGTTATTTAAGGGAAAAATATATATCTATGATTACGATGGCTCAAACGACTAAGAGAGGGCACTGGTGCACCAAAGACATGCCTAAGGCAAGCCCATCTGTGACCATCCATGCCTGGATGTCGCCAGTTGTCAGACACTCTGCCAATTTGACTCCAGAAGTTATGGTAAGTGTGCTGACTTATGAGCTCAAAGTGCTGCTACAGTTAAATAAACCAACCAGGCATGACCCACACTCATACGTTGTGGGCTCCACAAGTTTCATGGAAGGCCCATTCTCTTGTCAGAAAGTGGGGAACCAGGCTAACCAAGGGGCCTCCTAGTAATCCCGAAACAGGATCAATCACCCAAACAACCTTTCCTTCAATTGCTTATATTTTAACCCTGGATTGCTACCTGATCACTCCATTGAGATATGGGATTTGATCAGAGATGTTATGCTCTAAGCAGTTTTCATTACGGAGACCTGGCTCAATGAGAACACTTTACCCAAGATCGCAGTCTATCTGCCCCTAAACAGCAAGATTTTAAAATGCAACAGAGCAGGACATCAGGGTGGGGCATGACCATTATCTTTAAAGATATGTACACCTGCGCTACAGAAGGTAGCTCCTCATCATATGATGGGGAATGGCTTGCTTTCCATCGGGCATTAAAGGATTAGAGGCTGGAAACATTGTGTAAGGACCGCCGGGCTATAATGCTCATTGGGCAAACAGGCTGTTCACTTGGCTTGGTCCACTTATGTTGAACCATCCTACCGATATTATTGTTGCTGACTTCAACCAACATTTTGAAAACTTAGAAGACCCACTATGCAAACAGTTAAATCAAGTTATGCTCATCCTACAACTGACTCAAATGATTAAGATCCCCAAACATTCAGCAGGGCACGCCCTTCATCTGCTCATCTACAATTTTAACAACATAAATGACATTGAAATTTTCATTATGCATCTTTTGGCACTCCACCCACCTTTGGTGACCTTCCAGGTGTCTTGATGGGCCCCCACCCCAGAGCCAAAGCCCACCTAGGCAAGTTTACCTGCATCACCAAAGAGCAGGCGGAGAAAACCATAAGTGAAATTAAATCAGGTTTCCTTCTAGATCCCTGTCCCCATTTTCTTTGAACTTGCCTGTCACCTATCCTGAGTGTCCATCTGACCCAAATCTTTAACTCCTCTCTAAAAACAGCTGTATACCCGTTCCAGTAGAAGCAAGTCTTAATCCTTCCGTTGGCAAAAAAGCTGCATTCGATGTATCCACATTATGAAATTACCACCCGTCTCAAGTCTTTGAGAAACGGTTAAATCTCCGTTTGACAATTTTCTTGGAAGTTAATAATTTTCTTGAACCTTCTCATACAGGCTTTAGCGCAAACAATAGCACCGAGAGTACCTTGCTTGCCGTCTTGGATAATGTCAGATTGGAGATACATAAGGGCAAGGCAGTGGCCCTGATTATTCAAGATCTCTCTTTGGCATTCCATATGGTTTCTCATAGCCTACTAATTAAGAAACTGTATGAGATAGGACTCCACTCTACTCTTTAATGGTTTAGGTCCTTCCTATGTAACAGATCTCAATCCGTCACCTGGACACTTTTAGATCGCCCCCATACCGCTCAAAATGCAGTGTCCCCAGGGCTCCCCTTTGAGCCCTCTGCTTTTAATGTATATGTCGCTGCTCTTGCTACTTTGGTAAATACCTGGGGCTTCGACATTTGCTACTATGCTGATGTCACCCAGCTGATCATCTCCATTGGTGAAAAGCAGGCAGTGACCAGGAAAAACCTGTCAGAAGTTGCAAGCTGGATGATGGCACATTGCCTAAAACTCAATTCAGATAAAACCGAGATTTTACTACTTGGAGGAGCTGAACATACTTGGGTGATTCTTGGTAGCCCCCCTCATTAGGTACTGCCGCTGAACCCGAAACTACCACAATTAATTTTGAAGTTATCATTGACCACTCCCTATCCATGTAACACCAGGTGCTGCCCACATGTGGTAAATTTTTCGGTCTGCTAAAATTGGTCCAAAAATATTCAGATGGATCCGGATTGATTGGTGTTGCACAGTAGTCCAGGCTTTTAGCAATCTGGACTATGACAAAGCCTTGTATGTGGGAATGGCGGATTATCTGTTCACGGGCTTGCAGATGATTCAAAATGCGGCCACAAAGTATATTCACAATAAGGGCAGATATAGCTCTGCCAATTCCTGCCTAAAAGCTTCTGAACTAGCTATCCACAAGCAAAAGAGCGAAGTTTAAACTACTTCGTCATATCCATAGATCTCTGCACAACTCTGGTCCATTGCTTCTCAGGCAGAAGTTTGAATTGTCAACCCAGAGAAATTTAAAATCAGCAACCTTGCCCTGGCCAAAACAGAAAAGATCATGAAGGCCAGATCAGGTGGCTGCTCTTTTACTCATCTTGCAGCTTCTCCATTTCACCAAAGGTTATCCGGTGTTTAGGAAAAAGTTGAAAACATGGCTCTTCCCTGACTGATGAATTTGTTTGTTTTGCCTGTAGCTGCCACCCAGGTGACCATAACATTAGGCAGTATCAGTGCCGTGATATCCCTTTGGGGATGATTGTTAGCCCTCCACAAATACTATAAATAACAATACCAAGCTCATGCAGGGAAATGTGGAGCTCTAATTGGCTGTTGACACTTCAACCAGGAAGTGTTGGCAGCCTTCTTGGGACTTCGGGACCACCACCTCCCCAGGGAAAATGTTTATAAAGTAATGCAGGGGGACCAGCGCTGCCCATCCGCACCCTGAGGACCGCCACCTCAGTGGGCTTAAACATTGAATTTATGCAGGGGGCAAGTAGTTGGGCACCCCCACCACCCCAGGTAACCACTGTCCTGGGAAAGTTCATTCAAATTAATGGGGTGCCACATGGCCCCCCACAGCCCCAGGGACCACCACCTCCCTGGAGCTAAGTACTGCAAAGGAGGGGGCAATGCGGCCCCCACCCTGGAGCTATTGTTGGCCCTGGGTACCACCATCCCCCAGGGCTGGCTCCTGCTATGTCTCCGGGTGTCCAGCCTTGGACCCAGCAGTTTGATGTGGCTTGGCGGGAGATATAGCCACTCTCACCTAATCACAGCAAATACTCTGCTTTCTGCAAGCGAGAGCTGTAAAAATGCTCTCGCTTGTTGGAAGCTGAGCTTTCATCTGCTTCCCTGCCTGGTGTCATTTTTAGCAGCTCTGTGCTTGTGAAAGCAATGTCAACTGCTGCAGGAGGCACGAAGCCGACAGGGACCTTGGAGGCATCCAGGCTCCCCCACAGTCCCATTGTACACTAGATGCCCTAGGGGCATGAAGGGAACCATGGCCAGGCCCTGGGGTATGGGGACCCCTCCCCTATTGATAGTGTATGTTTCAAGGCAGGGCCTTGAGGCATGAGGTCCCTGGGGACATAATGGCCCTGGGGAGGGGGTCGTGTGGCCTCCCTCCCAATTGGAAAAAGCCCTGGCCCTGGGGATGAAGTCCTTAGGGCCAAAATAAGCCCGGTGAGGGGAGCCACACAGCCATCACATTGGAAATAAGCTGGGCCCCAGGGGATGAGGTCACCAGGGCTGATATTGGCCAAGGACGGGGAGCTGTGTAGTCCCCCTCTCCTAATAAAAATATTTATTTTATTAACATGGCCCTGGGGATGTGGTACCTGGGGCCAAAATTGGCCCAGGGCGGGGCCGTGGCTCCTCTCCTGCACTGAATTAAGGCCAGGCCCTGGGGCTGGGGTCCTGGGGGCCAAAATCACCCCGGGGATGAGGGCCGCGCGGCCTCCTTCACCCATTTGTATATGGATGGTCACCAGAGAATTGAGTGTTCAGGGCCAAAAACTACTCAATTAGGGGGACTGCGTGGTCCCCCTTTCCTATTGAAATATGGCAGGTCCCCGGGAATGGGGTCCCCAGATAAAAAATCAGACTGGGGAGGGGGGCTGTGCAGGACCCCACCTCATTCAGATTTGGCCTGACTACTCACACACCCACTCACAGACCCACTTAGCCACTCACAGGCCCACTCACAGACCCACAGAGACACTCAAATATAAACGGGCAAAACAACAAGGCTGCAGACGCCGAATTCCCTGAATACGTAAAATCATTTGACATTATCCTACTACAGGAAACATGGTTAGAGAACCCTGTTCAAATAGAGGGCTACACCTGATTTTACTCTTCAGCTACAAGGAAAAGCAAATATGGCCGGCTTGCGCGTGGTCTAGCTACTTACATTAAAATTGACTTCTCAATTTCCAGCCATAAACACTGTTAAGATCAAACTAAACCTTAAGGGGGAAAAAGAAGAGGTGCTGGTGACCAACGCTGATATAAATCCCAAAAAGAAAAAACAGGAGTCGAAATCTCTAATGGATTATTTGCACCAATTAATGACTACGCATACTTTCTCCAATTTCATTCTGTCGGGAGATTTTAACCAATATATTCTAGGCTCCTCCACAAATAAGGACATTCAAGCCCAGTCTTTCTATTGGAATATTCCAACCCAATCCAGTAATGGCCAGGGAAAAATCCCTAAATTAGGAAAGGAGCTGCTAGAAGATTTGGAGCATTTAGGGCTGAGAGTTTTAAATGGAAGATTTGCAGATGATTCACCACCTGTCGCCTCATTTCACTCAGGCAACGTGACCTCTACAATAGACTATACATTAGTATCTCTTCCATTTTTTCACCACATATTAAGCTTCAGCCAAGGAGACAAAGGGGACAGTGACCATCGACCCCAGGAAGTCTCCATCTTTGCTTCTCCAGACCTATCTTTTCCTAATCCAATAGGATCACAAGCATGTCACACAATAAATCTCAAAAGAATTAAGTCCTTTGTTGCAAATACAAAGGAGGTACTTTTAGCAGCAAAATTATTTCAACTAAACAGTCTGAACTATCCCATGGGCAATCCAATTGCCTTATGGAAACTTTTACGGCCGCATTTGCGAACTCTTATTCAACTACAGTTCGGCACTATTCATCTCACGGCCCAATGGTCACAGGGAAGATCTCAAGTGTCCAGCAATCGGCCCTGAAACATCACAAAAAAGCCATAAACAAATTATTACGGCTGCTGAGGACACATCCGGGGGGTACTGGTCTTTCCCAACAGCTTCGCAAACACAAGGCTGACTTTAAAAAGCTTAAATGGGAGATCAAAAGATCCAAAGCAGACGATTTTTGGGCCAAACTTCATTACGACACTAAAGTAAACAATAGTGCTAGTTTCTGGTCTACCCTGAACACATTTCTAAATCCCAAATACGGAGGTCTAACATCACACGTAACAGACAACTCCTGGGAATCCTTCTTAGACATTCACTTCAACCAACAGGTTGTAGGAACAAACAGGCTCCAGGAAGTCCAGGCGGCCAATTCACAGCAAACAATAACATCACACAAAGATGCTGCATTTGAAATTAGCGCTGCAATGATCAGGGAATTAATTTCTAAAGGGAGGAAAGACGGAGCGCCAGGGCCAAATGGAATTCCACCAACTCTTTTTAAACATGATCCGGAATTCTGGTCAGAATCCCTGACCCCACTCTTCATCTCAGCCAATCTGTCTGGGGGCCTTCCAGCTTCTTGTAAGGGTTCTGTCATCTCGCCAATATAAAAAGCAGGCGACAGAACCCTACCGAAAAATTATCACCTGATTGCCTTACTGGATATCGAGGTGAAATACTTTGCAGGGCTCCCACTGATACAGCTGAGCGAATGGGCCGCCAAGAACAACATAATTCCGCCCAGCCAAACAGGATTTTGCAGAAATGCCGGAACCACAACAAACCTCTTAGCAATATCATTACTCGTTGATAAAGCAAAACAGACCAAACAAAGTCTTTACTTTTGCTTTGTGGATTTCAAAGCGGCCTTTGATAATGTTAATCGAGCAACTCTTTGGAAGAAACTAGCCCTTTGGGGGATCTCTGCACCTCTTTTAAATTTCCTGATCGAACTGCACTCCAACACATGGGTCCAGGTGAAGCTCGGAAATAGTACCCACCTCTCGAGGCGCATAACAACAACAAAAGGCCTCAAGCAGGGGTGTGTTTTAGCACCAACTCTTTTCAACTTATACACAGCTGATTTGCCACCAGCGCTAGATGCCTGTAACGCACACGCTCCTCGTTTGGGGGGTCGAACCCTGTCCAGCATATCCTATGCAGACGATGTGGTCCTGATCAGTCACACCAAAGTAGGACTACAACATATTATTAATACACTGCATGGATACGCTGAGGATAACTTGCTCGAAGTCAACATTGAAAAAACAAAAACACTGACAATAACCAGAAAAAAAAGTCTTACTCTTGGTTCCTTGGAACAAGGGCAATTGCAAACTGCTCTGAATATAAATATCTTGGTGTCATAGTTGACAGGGGTGGCCTTTTTTCAAACCACCTTGAGGCCACCAAGAGGAAAGGTATGCTGATTGCAACAACACTTAGACAACTCAAAACTAAACTGTCTGGGCCTACCCTTCTGCCACTACTGCGTTTTGCTCAAGTTAAAATTCAGTCATCAATTACTTATGGTAGTGAAGCCTTAAGAGGTACAGACGCAAAACTGTTGGACACCAATATTTCAAAAGCGTATAGAGTACTCTTAAACTTACCATCATATACCTCACAGGCTCAAATCTGGTTAGAATTTGGACTAACCAAGCAACTGCTCGCAAGGCGAGGATCATATATCAAGTGCTAGTACAAAATAAAGAATTCACCTGAAAACACAGTGAATCAGCAGCTTTGGGAAGATCTGCGTGGCAGCTTCACTGCACCTGCAGAAAAATACTTAGAGGAGTCACTAGCTACCACAGGTTTAAAAGAACTATGGGAAATTTCGCTACCGCATGCACAATTTAAGCGGGTTGTCAACAAGAATATAACGAGACTTTCCTTCATAGAGGACAAAGCTACCTTTGCCCACAGACGTCACGCATGGATGATTCTGAGCACCTACAAATTGCGCGGGTTACAGGCTTACTTCGGATTGAGGTATTGCAGGGAATCAAAAGAAGGCTTTTTTAAAACACAGGCTAGGAATTTTACCAGCCATACCCCACTTACAACCATGGCTGAGAAGGAACTGCGGGACCATATGCAGGTTGTGTGGTACAGGGAAAGAAGATATGGAACACTTGTTATGCTCCTGCAAGAAGTTAAAAGAGGAAAGAGTAGCTCTCCTGAAAACCACCTTCAATGAACTTAGTAACGCACACGGAGACATGCAGTCATTGCATGTTTTTACCCAAGACTTCCGCAATTGAATGGACTGTTGGTAACATTTTTGAAACTAGTCATGTTTAAACAATCTAAAACAGATGATGGTGGTTCAGAAAGATAAGGAATTATGGACATTTCTTAAACTCTTATTTTATAATTGCATTTTCTTAACAATTAAGATCTTTCTTTTTCATCTATTTCTTTTTTTAAATTCTGAATTGATGAAATGTGTACTCAATATTTACTTTTGTAATGGTTTTAATTAATCAGAAACAATACATTTTTACTTACTTACTTACTTACACTCACACATTCACTCACAGTGTTAGTGTCTGATTGAGTCTGTGAGTGAGTGCATGAGTCTCTGACTGGGTTTGTGACAGGGTGCAGGAGTATCTGAGTGGGTCTGTGGGTGGGTGTGTGAGTCTTTGAGAGGGTCTGTGAGTCAGTGCATGAGTCTCTGAGTAGATCTGTGAGTGAGTGAGAGAGAGTATGAGTGTTTCTGTAAGTGGGTGCATGAGTGTCTGACTGTGTCTATGAGTGGGTATATGAGTGTAAGTTCAGCTGTAAGTGGGTGCATGAGTAAATGGGTCTATGAGTATCTGTGAGACTAGTTATTCTATTATTGGGTGCCTAAGTGCCTCAGTGGGTTCTACTCATTTTCTGCTTTTTTTCTGCTCACTTTTGACCTTAATTTAGCCTCTTTCAGCTTGTTTCCGATCCCTATTTTGGCTCTTTCTGCTTTTTTCTGGTCTCTATTTTGCCTCTTTCTGCTAGTATCTGACCTTTATTTTGTCTCTTTCTGCTTGTTTCTAATCACTATTTCTCTTGTTGCTGCTGACGTTTATTTTACCTCTTTCTGCTGAATTCTGAACTGTATTTTGCCTCTTTCTGGTCATATCTGATCTCTATTTTGGCTCTTTTTCCTCATTTGTAAAAATCCTCATTTTGCCTCTTTTGGTTGTTTCTGAGCTTTATTTTGCCACTTTCCCATTGTTTCTGATCCCTATTTTGCCTCTCCCTGCTCGTTTCTGGTCTCTATTTTGCCTCTTTACGCTCATTTATGACCTTCATTTTACTTCTTTCTGCTTGTTTGTGATCTCTAGTTTTCCACTAACTTCTTGTTTCTGACCATTATTGTTCTTCTTGCTGCTCATTTCAAACCCCAACTTTGCCTCTTTCTGCTTGTTTCTCACCTTTATTATGCCTCTTTCTGCTAATTTCTCACCTTTATTCTTCCTCCTGCTATTCGTTTCAGACCCATAATATGCATCTTTATGTTTGGTTCCAACATTTATTCAGCCACTTTCTGCTCATTTCTAACCTTTTTTTCCTCTTTCTGCTTGTTTCTGACCTTTATTTAGCCTCTTACTTCTTATCTCCTACCTTTATTTTGCCCTTTTCTGCTTGTTTTTTAACTTTATTCTGCCTCTCTTTGCGCATTCCTCACGTTCATTTTGCCTCTTCATGCTCATTGCTGACCTTTATTCTGCCTCTTCTTGCTCGTTTCTGTCCTTTATTAAGCCTCTTTCTGCTCATTTCTCATCTTTTTTGCCTTTTTCTGCTCATTTCGGACCTTTATCCTGCCTCTTACTGCTCATTTGTCACCTTTATTCTGCCTCTTGCTTCTTTACTATGACCTCTATTTTCTGACATATATGTTGCCTCTTTTTGCTCATTACTGATCCGTATTCTGCCTCCTTCTGCTCATTTCTGACCTTTATTCTGACTCTTTCTGCATGTTTTTCACCTTTTTGCCTCTTTCTGCTCTTTCCCCTAGGGACTGCGGGGGAGCCTCACAGCCCCCGCTGTCCCTGCCAGCTACCCGCTTCCTGTGGGAGCCAGCAGTTGCTCTCACAAGCAGAGAGCTGCTAAACATGGAGCTCCTTGTCAGTGAGAGCAATCATTTCTTCTGTTTCCCTGGACACTTCACAGCGGGCTGGGAAAAAGATGAAATCTCTGCTTCCAGCAAGCAATAACATTTTTTTTAAAAACAATTGTGTACTTTGCTTGTATTCGAGGGTGTGTTTTAATCTTGAAATTGCTGCTGGAGAGGGAGGGGGAATCAAACCCTGATTTTCAAAACACTTCTACCGATGATGCCATCTTTTGGGATGGATGTGATCTAGTTGTTTTTTATGTTGACTACAAAAGTGGATGCTGCGCAAGTGTGCTCGAACCCGTAAGAGAGCAGACACGGTCCCTCTGTAGACACTTGCTGCTATTTGCACTGCTCTTCTGTCACCTATTTTAATTACTCCTAGCATCTTGATTTTAAAAAATAGTGTACTTTGCTTTTATTCGAGGGTTTTTTTAAATCTTGAAATTGCTGCTGGAGTGGGAGGGGGAATTGAACCCTGATTTTCAAAACACTTCTACCGATGCTGCCATCTTTTGGGATGGACGCGGTCTAGTTGTTTTTTATGTTGGCTACATAAGTAGATGATGCGCGAGCGAGCAGCAGACATGCCGCTGGCGTGCCGAGGGCGCGCCTAGCGCCCCAGAGGCGGCCGGCTCTGGGAATGCTGTCGGTTTACCTGCAGAGCGCCCTCCAGCTATCAAATATGACAGAGAGAATTTAGTTAATACCGGTAGGTGTATGAGCTGCAGGCCCCACCTCTCTATGCCGTTGAGTGAGGACGCTGCTTGCAAGGATTGTAGTTGGCAGGTCTCCTGTACCCTAGGGAATTATAGTACGACACCGAATACGGCTATCAACAAAGCTCAGTTGGGAGGGGGCGGTATGCACCTACTAGCGTCACTGCTAAATATATGCTCAGCTAAAAAACATGAGCTACAACTTTATGAACTATTAGCTGACTCTAGCCCTGAAACATGGCTGACTGAGGCTTCAAACCCCACTATCGCAAGCGTGATCCCCTCAGGTTATCAGATTCTGAGGAAAGATTGAAGGGAGGGGTGGGGGTGTTGCCCTAATTTATAAGAGCACCTTTAGCTCTTACGGAGATTGAGGGGGCTGAGTCTATGGGCTTCCTTTTAACTATCTCGGCTCATCAGTCCATAGCGGGGGTGGTTATTTACTGCCCACCGGGGTCGGCTGGGAAGTTTTTGGAGACGATCAGCCACTTTATTTCTCCCTTTGCTGCTAAATATAGTCACTGCATGGTCCTTGGTGACTTCAATTTACATATGGATAACCCATTGGAACCTGAGCCCCTTAATTTGAGTGAATCTCTTGACATATTAAACTTGACCCCCTTTGTCCACTTCCCTACTCACGATAAGGGCCACACACTGGACCAGATTTTTTCTTCTAAACTTATGGAAGTGGAGGCCCCTCTTCCCCATATCTGGTCGGACCATTGTCTGATAAATTTCAGAGTCCCTAGGGAACTGGATAGGTCTCGATCTCAGGAAAATGTCCATGCCAGTAGTATCAGGCCATTCAATCTGATTACTCCTGAGACGATGCAAAGTGCCTTGCAATCTCACCCTATCCCAATTTGTGGGATTCTTGAAAGGGATGTGCACTCCTTGGAAGGGTGGCTGTTACGTAGAACCACTGAACTGGCTCCCCCTACTCTGAGGGTGGCTAAGGTGAATCGTGCTTCGGCCCTTTGGTATATGAAAGCTCTAAGAAAGAGTAAATGTGCATGTAAACGCTTAGAAAGAAAATGGCGGGCAAATTACATGGCCCACGACAAATCAATTTTTAAAGCTGCACTGAGAGCATATTACCTAAAAGTTTGCGAGGGTAAGAAACTTTTCTTCTCCGCAAAAATCGATCAGGCTGACATTAAAAGTAGAGAACTCTATAACATTGTTAAACACTTTTCATTGCCTGCAGCTATTAGATGCCCGTTTGCAACAACAAGTGAATTGTCGAATATGATGGCCTCTTTTTTCCACGATAAAATTAGGAAAATAGAGGACTCTTTGGAAATGCAGTCATCGGCTCAAATAGCAGACCTAGATGCTCCTAGCGCTGCTGTTAGCTCTGAGTTCTCCCTCATGGAGTTCCCCGACATCTCCATGGACCAATCTTTAACTCTCATGAAGTCCTTGAAGTCAGGCTCTCCTGCCGACCCTTGTCCCGCTAAGGTGTTGGCTGTAATAGCAGAGGTGATTAATCCTACTGTGAATCAGATCTTAAACAACGCATTGCGGGAGGGACATATGCCTCCCTGCTGGAAACACGCGAAAATTCTTCCATTGTTAAAAAACCCACGGCTGACCCAGAGGTAGCTGGTAATTATCGACCTATATCCCTGTTACCCTTCTTCTCCAAGGTTTTGGAGAAATATGTCAATTCCATCATCACTGACTATATTGAGACCAATCATCTTTTGCACCCAAGTCAGTCAGGTTTCAGGGCGAACTTCAGCACTGAATCGTCCCTTTTAGAAGTTGCTGAAACTATAAAAGCCACGCTTGATAGGGGAGGCAACTCGGTCCTGATACTGTTAGATCTCTCCACGGCCTTTGACACCATGCCACACAATAGATTGTTACAAAGACTGGTGGAGGGCGGTGTAGGCGCATAGCCTTGAGGTGGATCAGGTCGTTCTTAAATAACCATCTTCAAACCATTTGGTCCCCCCCCTTTTTCTGCCACCATTCCTCCAATGAATGCTGGGGTCCCGCAGCCCAACCTTGCTCAATCTATATATGGCACCTACTGCCCTTCTTGCTGAACAACATGGGGCAAAGATTGTATTGTATGCGGACGATACACAGTTGTTGTTCACTTGTGAGAAGGGTGCTGAATTTGATGG
Source organism: Triturus cristatus (assembly GCF_964204655.1). NCBI lineage: Eukaryota > Metazoa > Chordata > Amphibia > Caudata > Salamandridae > Triturus > Triturus cristatus. The sequence goes on from NC_140580.1 coordinate 418,153,016, forward strand.
TCATGCAATAAACTCCTGTCTCTCAGAGGTTTTCTCATGGCTGAAAGATAATCAATTGAAATGTAACCCTGAAAAGTCTGAGATTATCTTTTTTGGCCCTCCCCCATGTGTGGCATGGCACAACTGGTGGCCGCAGTTTATTCCCCCCCAGCTCTCGGAGTCAGATTGGACGCCACGCTTTCTATGAAGTCTCAGATCCAATCTGTAGCCGGGACTTGTTTCGGGGTTTGAAGAATGTTGAGGAACTTTCTTCCTCTGCTTTCTGTCCCTCACAGAAAAATCATTGTCCAAGCTTTGGCGATTTCAAGATTGGACTATGCCAACTCTTTGTATTTGGGACTACCTGGCTACTTACTGGCTCGTTTACAGGTGATCCAGAATATGGCTGCTAGGGCCATTCTTCTGGCAGGTCCCAGGACTCATACGTCCCCTCTCCTGTCCTCTTTGCATTGGCTCCCTGTTCAGAAAAGAATCCATGTTAAAGCTATGATTTTGGTCTTCAAGGCATTTCATCAAATTGGAGCCCCTTACCTTAGTCAAAGATTTCCCCATTACACTCCCCAATGGACTCTGAAGTCCTCGGCTCAGCTTCTGATTCCTGTTCCTAAGTTTCGCTCTCCCGGGTTGGAGGACGATCTTTTTAAGTGGTCACCTCCCGCCTATGGAACAGCCTTCTTTTGTCCCTTAGACAGGTTCTGGACCTGCTCATCTTCATGAAAAAGCTCAAAACATGGCTTTTCCAACTTTAATCTGCTTTTTGCTGTTTCTGCCTTGGGAGTCTTTTTCTGCGGCTGTTATGTGGTTTTTTGCTCAGCGCCGGGATACTCCAGGGAGTAGCCGTGTGCTTTATAATGACCAAATAACATAACATAAGATAAATAACATTTTGTTTGCTCCTGCTTGCTGGAGTCCTACCTCTTAACTAGATAAAGTAAGTTCATCATTGTATAGTGGAGATATCCTCATATTGTTCAGCATTACAATACATCTCCAAAATTTATAGGAAAAGCGCTGCGGCCCTTTTGGTAACATACTAATCTTCCTGGCAAAATGCGGGTAGACCTTTGCATACTACTAAGGTGGAAAGGCCATGACCAAATGGGAGGAACTTGCAAGTGGTTTGAACATTTGCATACTACTAGTGATTTAAAAGGACAATGGACTCTGCTTTGACCAGAATAGGGCAAGAAAGAACTCACTCATCACAGTCATTATAGGTTGCACTCCATTAGTTCCACGATGTATTGACCTCATTCAGATAATTTTTCAATATGGAATTTTGAATGGGTGCATGAATCTCTGAGTGGGTCTGTGCCTGAGTGCATGTGTGTCTCAGGGGATCTGAGAGTGGGTGTGTGAGCCTCTGAATAGGTGAGTGACTGTGTGCATAAGTTTGTGATTGGGTATGTGAGTGGGTTCATGAGTCTGAGTGGGTCTGTGAGAGGGTGTATGAGAGTCTGAGTGGGTTTGTCATTGGGGTGTATCTGAGTGGGTCTCTAAGTGGGTGTGTGAGTCTCTGAGTGGTTGGTGAGAGGGTGCATGAGTGTCTAAGTGGGTCTGTGAGTAAGTGTATGAGCCTCTGAGTGGGTTTGTGAGTGGGTTCAGGAGTTTCTGAGTGGGTCTGTGAGTGGGTGCATGAGTCTCTGAGTGGGGGGGTGAGTGCCTGAGTGGGTATATGAGTGAGTGCATGAGTCTCCAACTGGGTTTATGAGAGGGTACAGGAGCATCTGAGTGGGTCTGTGAGTATATGCCTCAGCATCTGAGTGGGTCTTTGAGTGGGTGTGTGAGTGGCTGAGTAAATCTGTGAATTGGTGTGTGAGTCTGTGAGTGGATGCATGAGTCTCTAAATGGATATATGAGTGGGTTCATGAGTCTCTGAGTGGGTCTGTGAGTGGGTGCATGAGTGTCTCAATAGGATTGTGAATGGGTGCATGATTTTCTGAGTAGGTATGTGAGTGAGCACATGAGTGTCTGAATAGGTCTATGAGTGGGTGCAGGAGTGTCTGAGTGGATCTGTCAGGGAGTGCCTGAGTCCCTGAGTGGGTCTGTAAGTAGTTGCCCTCCTAGATACATGTGTACTACGATTTAATGTTGTTGCATAATAAGAATACAGACTGTTTCGTGACAGCGCATTGTATTCATTTTATTTGCAGTATCCCTTATCAAGGGGATTGATTTCCTATCATACCGTTTTGAATAGATATGTATATAGAAGCGATTAGGAAAAACTACCTACAAGTGAGAATTTTAAATGTACAAAAAACAAAAGGAGAATAATACAAGGACATTAGATGTGGGTGCACTTATGTTTTCTTTAGGCAACTATTTTATAACACATTGTGAAATAAGTGGAATGTGCAGAAACAGGAGTACGAATTATATGATAATGGGTTGACCCGCCACCCCATGGATATAGTAAGTATGGATATATATTAGGAAGGACTTTTATAGGTTACATCCCTGAACAGACCTAATTTATAGTCACTGTTTCCTTTACCCTTTGCAGTGATATTTACAAATACAAACACCACAGACTAAAGAATTCCCCTAACCTGTAGGATTCAGATCATCGAACGACAATAACAAAGTTGAAAGGTAAATTGCTCAGTATTCATTATTTTTTACAAAATAGGAAGAAGAAGTGTTCACAGTTTGAAAATAGTAAGTTAGGGATATAGACCTAAGAGAAGGAGAGCCAAAATAGGAGCAACACGAGGTCTACATTGTGATTCGCCTGGGTGACAAAAATGTAGGTGCACATAGCTAATATCAAAGAACTCTTATTTTTTGTTCTGTGTGATCATGTGATATAGTATAATTAGATTGTGATAAATCTGAATCTTATGATTTTCATATGCTCAAATAAAAGCACAAGAGTGTACAGGTTGCAAGTGTTGCAATTGTATATAGGAATTTGAAGTTATTTTGAAAAGGGAACTGTTGTATCATTTTTAATTTCTGTATAATATTGTTTTGAATTTATGTATGAAAAATACTGATTGATGATTTCTATGTTTAACAGCCCCGAAGACGCGCTAGTGTGCGCGAAACATGTGTTGGCTGTATTGCTGAATGAAAAAGACACAAGGAAACAGTACAACAATTTTTATCGTTTGCTCTGGAGCAACTTCTCAGTAAAGCTTTCCGCTGTCTCCCTGGATTCTCTCCATACACGGACACGGACCACCAGATGAGTGCTGATATTTTTAGTTTATTTTAATGCCTCCATTACGCATTTCGGCTCAGCCTTGATCACATGACATGACGTAACAGTTCAATTCTTTTACTTTTAAAGTGACAGGTGCTTAGTGATAGGTGCACAGTGCTTAAGATTGTACAGTCGTAAAACATGAAAGAAACGTAATTTTTTTCCTTCAACAATACCGGCATAACGTATTGAACATATATATAGAGATCAACATTACACATCTATGGTTTTAAAAGCAATATTTAAAATAAATACCCTAAATATTGAACACATGGCCTCTATAGTTCATATACTATTATATGGACCTCACATGATTTGTAATTTTGTAAACAGAAATCCTGTGATAACCGAGATTTCTTTGCAATGTTATATGTGTGTCTATAAGTATAGTACACACCTACTCACTCTGTGTAACACTCCCTACATCAATTACAAATGTCTGTTAGTATTGTTTTGCCATACTGTGTATAAATACACAAACAACTGTTTTAAAGTGCTTGTGTGCTCAGTGCTGCTAAAAGTGATAAAAGTATTGTGGTGCTTAATGTGCAAATCTAAAGAATAAATTCATTTTTATATTTATTTGGCAATTTCCACTATTGTGCCAACAAGAATAGCTATATTGTGCCTTTCTTAGTCCCTGTTCAATTACTTTTTTATGTTTTTATATACTTAGAAATTGATGATTAATATGATTTATTTATAATCTTCGTTATACAGCTAATACTTCTTTAGTTCATGCCAAATATTAGGTTTAAATACGTAACGATCCCTCTGTGTGATCAGTTGTTGTCATCCACTCAAAAATACTGTTCATAGTTTCCTCACTCATGAATAAATGTGTGATAGTGCCTATTAGATGTTAAAATACATATAAAATGTTTAAAATGTTTAAAATATTTAAAATCCGAATCAAACATTAAATATCAAAAATTTAAATTTAAGCATCACATATTAAAGGCAAGTATATAAATCCTCTGTCACAGTGAGCCCCCCTGGATATTTGGAGTCCATCTCAATGATATACCTTGTCTCACGTTTTCTTAGTTTCTTCTCTCTATTCCCACCCCTCCTACTGGGCAGTACTGAGTCGATAAGGAAATATCCTAATTCATGGGTATTGGACTTATAGTGCTCTCTGAAATGGCGTGCCACTGGGTATGTGTTATCCTCATTCACTATTGCTCGCAGGTGTTGATGTACTCTTTTATGTGCTTGGAGTTTTGTACTGCCAATGTACTTCAAACCACATGGGCATAGTAACACATATACTACGTAGTCAGTTTTGCAAGTTAAAAGATTGGTAATTGTGTGTTCTCTAGGGCTGAAAGGTGTCTGGAATGTAGTTTTGTTCAGACCGTGCTGGCAAGCCTTACATGTTTTGCACTTGTAAAAACCCTTATGTGATGTCAACCAGTTAGACCCCTCTAGCACTTCTGGACTTGTTTTTACTAGATTGTCCCTCATTGAAGGGCCCCTACTGTGTGTGATTGACACTTTTTGTGGTAGTAGGGGGCCTATGACTGTGTCACCGAGTACTAGGGGCCAATTGCTTTTGATTATTGTCCTCAGTTCACTCTCCTGTTTACTGTATCCCAAGATTAGCCTGAATTCCTTCACCCCTTATTTCTGTTTGCTGTCAAGGTGCTCAGGATAACTCATGTGGTCTTGATGTTTGTCTCTAAGTAGCTCTGACCTATCTTGTAGCATAGATTTTGAGATGGCCCTGTTCATTGTTTTATTTGAGTAGCCTCATTGTAAAAATTCTGCTTTACTCTCTTTTTGGGCCATCTTTAGGTCTTCTGTATTGCTATTGATTTTCTGAGTCTCATCATCTCCCCATAGGGGATGCTTTTTACCAAATGCCTGGGATGGGAACTGCTGGCATGCAAGGTTGAATTGTCTGCCGTTTCCTTGCGATAGAGCCTGGTCTCTATTTTGTCATTCAATATGTACACCCAAGTGTCTAAAAAGTTCGCTGTAGTGTCGCTAATAGTGGCAGTAAAGTGCAAATTAATTTCGTTCTTGTTAATTGCTGCTACAAATTCTCTAGCTCCCTGTGGTGTGCCCCTCCAAACAACAAATAGATAATCAATATAGGAGAGCCAAAGCATAATATTGCTCTGCATATATTGACTGTGTGTGGTTGCGAGAACCAGCTCCTCCCACCAGCCCATGTGTAAACACGCATAGCTGGGGTAGAAGCTGGCTCCCATCACCACACCTCTTGCTTGCTGGTAAAGCAGTTAAACATAAACACATTGTTACTCAGGGAAAATTCAACCATTTCCACCACCATTTTGCTGTGTTCAATATATCGATCCATTCTTTTGTACAAATAGTGTTTCAAGGCCTTCACACCATCTTCATGCCTTATACTTGTGTACAGCGATGTTACATCGAGTGCTAGGAGCAGATAATGGTCAACTTATTTAAAAAATCACTAGTATCTCTCAAATAGGATGGCAAGGATTGAACAAAGTCTTGCAAAAAATAATCCACATACTGCGAAGTATGTTCAACGAGACTGTCTCTAGCCGATATGATCGGTATCCCTGGTGACTTTAATGGGTCTTTATGCACCTTTGGTATAAAGTATATGGAGGGTGTGGTAGGATTTTCATTTTTAAGGAATTTATATTCCTGTGTATTGATTAATCCCTTGGTTTTCCAGAGTTGCAATTTGGTGTAGAAGTCTTTGTAGAGAATTTTCAAGTTTATTCCATTGATTTCTATATAGCAAGTCCTGTCATTTAGCTGGAGCAGCGCTTCTTTTGTGTACTCATCTTTGGAACATATCACGATATTACCTCCTTTATCGGAGATTCTTATTACAATCTGATTGTTGTTTTGGAGTTTCGAAATGATATTGTGATATTGACGATTACGTTTGTTAAATTTCGTCTTGATGTTCTGTACTTTATGATTGAGCTGTTTTAGTTGAGATGTCACTTGCCCATTAAATATATCTATGGAGTCTCTAGGGGTGATAGGATTAAATGTTGATTTTGGCTTAAAAGGTATGAGTTGGATCATACTCGCCCATTGCATGGTAGTTGATGTTGATTGGGTAGATTGTGCTATTGACTGGACATTTTCACTTGTTCCAATGCCTTGTGTGTGTAACGTCTCTCCCTCTCTCCATTGATCCTGCATGTCTCTCAAGAGAGGCATATCTGACGAGGATAGATTTGCTGTAGTTGGTTGTGTGTCGTATTCTTCTGCGGTGACTTGACTTTGGTCTTTGTTGGTCTTTGTTAAGCAATCAATGATATTACTGGTGGTAGCGCGGGAAAGGGAATTGTTGCCTGAACGCGCGGACAGCCGCTTGTACTTGTGCTCTGCTCTGCATTATTCTATTTTAAAACTGTATTTTAAAACTGTAATTTTTTAAAAATCGAGGTAGAAACTTACTGAGAAGTTGTCTCCTTTGAATACCCTCGGCGCTCGCCTCCTCGCTTTCGCTGTCTCTTCCTCTCACTCCCCTCCCCAGGCCCCAGCCTATCGGCCGCAAGGAGGAGGAACTTAAGGGCGTGGCTTAGCATTAAATGCCTGCAGCAACGCAGGAGCGCAGCGGACGCGCGCAGCGGGAGCGCCGATGGTGCGCCGAAGGCGCGCCTAAGGCAAGCCCATCTGCGCCCGTCCACGCCCGCCCGGGCCCAAGGGCCATAGACTCTGGCCAAATTACCACGTATACCTCTAACCTTCTGCGCTCGCTAGTTAATTGCGGCTCTTCCCTCACTTATTCGTGTGAAAACCGCTTGAAGGAGCTCAACCTATTTGTTCAATCCCCCCACCATGCCCTCCCCCCTGTCCTCAGCCCTTCAACTGCCATCACCTATCCACACAAAACCAGCAGGCAGACCGCTCTGAACATACTTTATTTAAACACACGCTCATTGGTCAAACACCAATTGGTTATTTTCTTGCTACTTAGTCTAAAAAAACGAGACTTACTTCTGATTACGGAAACATGGCTTACTCAGGATTCTGCTCCCGACATCTTAGCAGCTCTCCCCTCAGAATACTACATACTTACAGCCAACCGTCCCTCGGGTAAAAATGGTGGCGGAGTCGCCGCCATTATTTATAAAGATCACGTTTTCACCACCCTCACCCCACTGATCCTTCCAGAGGTGGAGAATTTAGTGATTCAACTTGAGGCCACTACTGGTTCGATTGTTTTGGTATTATTGGTACTACTGTATCGTCCCCCATCTGCCATGCCCACCTTCCCTTCAGCCCTTAGTGAACAAATTACTAATCTGCTCACCAGTCACGGAAGTATTATGCTCATCGGCGACATGAACTATTGGTTCAATGACGCCCGGGGTGGCCCCCACGCCGCGGAACTATCAGAACTGCTTGTCAGCTTGAATCTTATCCAACAAGTCTCCACACCCACCCACGCCAAAGGACACATCCTCGACCAAATTTGTTCCTCTAATCTCACTCTCTCGGCCCTCACGGTCACACCCTGCATCTGGTCTGATCATCACCTTATTAACTTCACTATCACCACTATTCCCAACCAGTACTTGCCCCCCACTGGCGGTGGCATATCCAGGAAATGGAGCTCCATCGACAAACCCGGCTTCATTAACTTCTTAGCTAGGTCCACGCCCCCTCTCAACCCAGATGTTGAGGTCATGGACTCTGCAATAACTGATTGGCTACTTAAGGCCTTTTTTTTCCTGCTCCTCTTGCCAAATTCACCCGTTCCCGCCATTCTGATGCTCATAAGTGGTTTTCTGCTGAGCTCAAAAAACAGAAACTTGAGCTACGGCAAAAAGAAAGGCAATGGAGACTACACTACGGCTCGGAGGACAAACTCCTGTTCTCCTCAGCCCTTACGGACTATAAAAATGCCATACGGGAAGCTAAAGCCGCATGCTTCTCCGCCAAAATCCTGAATGCTCAAAATAAATCTAAAGAGATTTTCTCCATAATTAACGACTTATGTAACTCAGATCAAATTCACCCCGCTCAGTCACCCACTCAGGAGCTTTGCAACTCACTGAACTCCTACTTCCTGTATAAAATCTCCATCATAAAAGCCAGTATCCCTGCTCAACGTTACCCTGACAATGTGGATTCTACCACTACCAGCCCTTTTACTCTCGACCGTCTCCCTGCTTTATGCCCTCTGACCCTATCAGCACTACTGTCTCGAGTTAAATCCGGCTCCCCTAATGATCACTGCCCCCCACATATTTTAAAAGAGGTTCTATCTCACTTCCCTCACTGTGTGCTCTCACTCCTTAACGAATCCCTTTCTCAAGGTAAGGTCCCCTCTGCTTTAGGGGCTATAGTGGTGCCACTATTAAAAAAACCTGGAACTGACCCCCTCTAATTATCGCCCCATATCTTTGCTTCCTTACCTAGTAAAGATTCTTGAGGCTCATGTCACCAAGTCTCTATCTAGTTTTATCGAGCTATCCGATCACCTGGAACCCAACCAAGCTGCTTTTCGCCCTGCTCACTCCACCAAATCGGTTATCCTCGCCGTATTAGACACTTTACGATCCAACGCAGACAATGGCATCCATCAGGCCGTCGTACTCCTTGATTTGTCCGCTGCGTTTGACACGGTGGACCATCACATCCTCTTGTCCCGTGTCAAACAGGCAGGCATACAAGGTTCCGCATTCAACTGGATCAAGTCATTCCTTGAGGACAGAACGCATGCAGTTCGCCTCGGCCCTTTCACCGCACCCATGGTGGACTCCTCCTGCGGGGTTCCTCAGGGATCTTCCCTTTACCCCCTCTTATTTAATCTTTACCTTAGACCCCTCATCAGCTCCCTAAAACATATGAAGGTCACCACATTTAACTATGCAGACGATCTCCAACTCGTCTTTACGCTCAGTGGACCTAACTCTGTCTCCGATTTTCAAGCCACCATGTTCCACATCCAGCGCTGGATGAACTCTAACCGCCTTAAACTTAATCGCGGCAAAACCGAAGTAATCTTGCCGGGAAACAGCGCAACCATGTGGGGCCCTCACTTCTGGCCTTCTGATCTCGGACCACCCCCCACTCCCTCCCCCTCAGTGAAAAGTCTAGGAGTGACACTTTATTCCGATCTCTCGCTTAGAGGTCAGGTGGGGTCGGTGGTTTCCTCATGCGTTTTCCAACTCAGGAAAATCAGGAAAATAGCTTACTTTCTCACCCCCTCGGCCCTCACTCAGGCAGTCATAGCTCTAGTTCTATCGCGCCTTGACTTTTCCAACTCGATCTACCTTGGCCTGCCCATTTATCTGCTTAAACGTCTTCAAATGGTACAGAAGCAGGCAGCCAGGCTTATCTTTAAACAACCCAAATGGCACTCCGCCAGGCCCCTGTTGGCTAAATTGCACTGGCTCCCAGCGCACAACGTGCTGCTTTCAAGACTGGGTGCCTCCTCTTCAAAGCCTTGCATTGTAGGAGCCCCAAATTCCTCAGCAGTCGCATTGTGAAATACACCCCTAGTCACACCCTTCGGTCTGGCAACCTTCGGTTGCTCGCCATTCGGACCATCAACTTAAACGCCAAGGAGGGCTCAAATTCTCCTACCTGGCACCCTGTTTTTGGAACTCGCTGCCCTTGGACATCAGAACACAGGACAACCTCATGGGCTTTAGAAAAGCCCTCAAAACACAGTTGTTTGCACTATCTTACAACTAGCCTCCCTGCCGTGTCTCCAGGCCTCAACTCAGCGCCATGAAACCTTTTGGTGTACGCGCGCTTTACAAATTCGTAATAACATAACATAACATAACATTACTTAAGTTTTAGCTTTCTCACACATCGATAGATATCCATCCTTGTCATTGCATAGTTAAAATTGCTTTCAGGGCAATATGATAGGCCCAAGCCGAGTAGTGGTTCCTCAGCTTTTGTTAGATCAATTTTAGCTAGATTGATTATGGTTTTGGCTGTCCTTCTATTGTCACTTATTTGCGTTTCCATTTACCCGTCGTTTGCCTTTTTGCGTTTGTTGTGTTGCCTGCTGGCTTTCCTCCTCTGCCTGCGTTTGAAGTTTCTGTTGACTCTGTTCTTGTTCTTTGTATCCTTGGACGGATGGTTTGCCTCTGATCTTGGCATAAAAAATTCAGTTCTGCAAGAAAGGGCTTCTGTGATACTGGGCGGGCTCGGGGATTTCTTAGGTCTGAGTCAAACACCACTTTTCACTGTTGAACTCAAGTCTGAATTAGATGTATGTGCTAAACCTTCTTTATTAGTAGATGTGCTTGCAAAACACGTGTTGGCTGTATTGCTGAATGAAAAAGACACAAGGAAACAGTGCAATAATTTTTATTGTTTGTTGTGGAGCAACTTCTCAGTAAAGTTTTATATATATATATATATTCAACAATCCAGTTCAAACTGTTTATGAAGAGGCGCTGACTCCGTGGGAAATTCGTCAAAGAAAAATATTTATTTACAGCAAAATGGCCAAACGCGTTTCGACGGACTCGCCGCCTTGGTCACTGAACACAGGTACAACACAATTACCATGTTATTTAAATCTTTTGTTGCCATAGTTACCCAACCAATTGGTAATAGAAATAGAAATAATTTCATTTTGTCAAAAAGAAAAGAAAGATACACAAATCAAATACGAGTGAAATACTCACACATTTGAACTTAATATATCACATATTTAGCATGTTGTCGACTACATAGAAAACAGCTATGTTAAATTTTAACCCCAGTGGGTAGTGATAACATGTGGCTCCTTAATCGAACCACTAACATTGGTTGGGAGACAACATTAAAGAAATAAAACAAATATCTACATGCCTGAGGTGCTACCTGTGTCGGTGGAGTGGATTAGGATTAACAGAAAGGAAATAGAACCCATTATTTTCTGAAATAACTTGAGTTGAAGTACAATACTTATTGCAGATGCACACTTAAAGCTTCATCAGCGTTCAATCCTCTAGGGATTTTACTGTCTAATAACATTATGTATCTGGATTCCAATTTTCGTAAAGACAACAATCTATTCCCTCCCCTGTTGTTCTTAGGGATGTTGTCTATTACAAAAAATGTAAGGTCTTCACTTCTGCCGTTATGTGTGGTGTTTATATGTCGGGCCACCGGGTATGTTGGATCATCCTTGTTAATGGCACGAAGATGCTGCAATATTCTTACGTGAACTTGGTGAATGGTACTACCTACGTAGAATTTATTGCAGGTACACCGTAAGACATAGACCGCAAAATCGGTTTTACAAGTGTAATTGCTACGGATTTCAAACGGAGTGTTCCTAAATGGTAGTGTAAGGCTGCGGGTGTTAATACCATACTTGCATGCCTTACATTTTGCGCACTTGAAAAATCCGTTTTGCGGTTTAAGCCATTCAGTTTTGGCACTCGCTCTAGGGGAGTTGCAGACAAGTTCTTGGCGCATAGATTTAGCCCGTCTAAATGTAATTTGCGGGGGTTTCTTACATAACTCGCCTATTACTGGATGTTTACGTACTGATGGCCAATGTCTAAGCAGTATTTTTCTTAGATTATTGTGGTAGAGATTATAGCCAGTGATGAGTCTAGGAGGTGTCTTTTTGTGATAATCTCCTGTCTCTTCTGACGTTTTCTTGTTGTCTGGTTTCAGTAGCTCTATTCTCTGGATTTTGACACTTTTGTTCTCTGCTTTAGTCAATATTTGTTCATTATACCCTCTATGACTAAGTCTAGTAAAGAGTTCTTTCTTAGCTTGATTAAAAGTGGTGACAGAGCTGCAATTTCTTTTCATCCTCAAACATTCCCCATACGGAATGTTGTGAATAAGTTTGTTTGGATGAAAACTGCTTGCGTGTAGTATAGAATTCCCTGATGTTAATTTTCTAAAGGTTTTTGTCTCTATCCTTTCATTCTCCTGGTATACTTCTAAATCTAGAAAATGAATCACCTCTTTGCTGGTAGTGCATGTGAATTTTAAATTTAGATCATTGTTGTTTAGATCCATGGCAAATTTCATAGCAGATTCTTCCGTGCCTTCCCACAAAATAAAAATATCATCAATGTATCTGGTATATAGTTTGATGTTATTTGACATTTCTTGTGAATATTGGTGCCTGAGTACCTGCTCCTCCCACCAGCCCATATGCAAATTAGCATAACTGGGGGCGAAGCAGGTACCCATGGCTGTACCTTGGATTTGTTTATAATACAACCTATCAAACAGAAAGAAATTATTGTTCAAACACCATTGTGTCATGTCCAATAACATGGCTGTGTGTTGGTAAAGTTCCAGTTCTCTTTTACTTAGAAAAAAGGCCATGGTGTCAAACCGTCTTTATGCTTGATACTCGTGTACAAACTTTGTACATCCAATGTCAAAAATACATAATTGTCACTCCATTGATAATTCTCAATTTTGTTCAAGAAGTCTCTAGTGTCTCCTATGTATGCTGGTAAACTCCGAACAAAGGGCTGAAGGAAGTAATCAATATACCTGCTCGTATTTTCAAATAGCCCTCCAATTGCTGAGATAATCGGTCTCCCAGGGGGACTGAGTGGATCTTTGTGAATTTTTGGAATGAGATATAGTTCTGGTGTAACCGGGAAATCATTCTTCAAAAACTCCATCTCTTCCTTGGATAGCAATCCCGTTCTCTTCCATTCGTATAGTGCTACATGAAATCTTTCTTTTACACCTGTCGAGTGTGTAGAGCTGATGGGACAGTAACAGTTGTTGTCCTGAAGTTGTTTCATTGCTTCTTGCTGATACATGTCCGTAGGCCACAGGACTATATTGCCTCCTTTGTCCGACCATCTAACCATAATGTCATTCCTAGATTTAATTTTTTTCATTAGATTGTTATATTCAAAGATGTTCTTATTCAGACTTGTTCTGAACTGCTTGCTACTCATTGTGGCTAGTTCTTTCAGGTCTTTGATCACATTTTCTGAAAAAATGTCTATGCTATCTCTAGGCATCATTGGTAGAAAGATTGATTTTGGTTTGAAGGGACTTTGCGTTTTTGAAAATATGTTTATATTTGAACCTGTGGCTGCATCAGTAGGAGATATCTGACTCATTTCTTGGTTCAATTCTTCTAGATGTTGAAGAAGAGGCATGTCTGCTACTGTTAGAATATTTGTAGTGGTCTCAGTGCTGTCATTCGGGGTCATTGGTGTCTGATTCCTGTTTACGTTGTAGAAATATTTGCACAATTTCAATATTTATAATATATATATAGTCCAAATGAAAAACTGACGTGAAGGACGCCTCAGCCAGGCGAGTCGGGGCTTGGACAGCGACGTAACCGCTAACATATACCAAATGAGATTTCGCACTCCTTCTGTTATGCGAAAAACAAGCCACTCCAAACGAGAATGATAGGAACAGGACTTAATTCACCAGTCAATCCATTACAAGAGCATGACGCGTTTCAACCCCATCGGGCCGTAATCTGATTGGTTGTTAGATGTCAGTCAACATGTGAATCGGTAGAAATCAGGAAGTGTCGGCCGCCATTTTGTCTCTCACACTGAAAAGGAAAGGGGGAAAAAAGGTGGAAAACGTAAAAAGGGGGCAGGGAAGAGAGTTCCTGACCCCCTAGCCTTTGTCAGGGGGTCACCGAAGGACCCCCATGGGCGAAATAAACATTTTTTTTTTTTATAAAAATCGCGGGGTGCGCGCACGGTGAAAAACCTTAAAAAATATATATATTAATAAATACGTAACTTAACATTAAAAAAACGTACAAATTCACTTAAAAAACCATAGGTTTCACACACGTTATAGTTAGGAATTAGCATTTAAAAAACCTTGCAAATTCACTTAAAAAACCATAGTTTTCACACAGGTTATAGTTAGGTGGACATTTCACTCGTAAAAAACCAATGAAATTCCCCCGTTATAGTTAGTTCAGATAACTATAACTCGCACGACCGCCACTCTATCACAAGGATGATGTCATCAGTGATGTCATGAGTGATGCCACTGACCATGTCATGAGTGATGTAATATGTGACATCATGAGCAGTGGATTGCGGGCGCGCGAGTTATAGTTATCTGAACTAACTATAACGGGGGAATTTCATAGGTTTTTTACGAGTGAAATGTCCACCTAACTATAACCTGTGTGAAACCTATGGTTTTTTAAGTGAATATATATATATCTATAGCAACCAACCTGTGAGTCATATGCAATTTATTGTATAAGTCCAGCCTCTGTGGGCAAAGTCTCTCGCCCAGTGGGCGTATGTGACAGGCATTATGGTATTTGCAGTTCACACAGTAAATGATTCCCCTGTGGGTGTTGCCGCCAGCCTCTAGATCATAAATGCATCATCCCCAGTGGGCAAGCTGAAAAGCACACTGCGCTGCCGGTAAAAAGTCACTCACTTTGGAGTATTCCCATCCTTAATCACTGCACCAGGTACTCAAGGAACAGCAGGTCCGCACCACTGTGTGTCCGGTTATCCTCGCGGCTAAGGCGTCGCCCCTAATATCCACACACAATGTTGCCCCACATTAGGGTATCCCTCTTGAAAATCACCTCCTTACAAGTGAAGACTGCAGCATCTTCATACACTCTGCTCTAAAAACGTTTGGGCTTAATACCTTTTAGAAACGACTCCTTGTTCATGAGCCTCATAGAAAGGATCAGACAGCAACCATCCTGTGAGACACCTGCAGTTTATTGTATAAGTCTAGCCTCTGTGGGTGTAGTCTCCCGCCCAGTTGGCGTATGTGACAGGCATTATGGTTTTTGCAGTTCACACAGTAAATGATTCCCCTGTGGGTGTTGCCGCCAGCCTCTAGACCATAATTGCATCATCCCCAGTGGGCAAGCTGAAAAGTACACTGCGCTGCCGGTAAAAAGTCACTCACTTTGGAGTATTCCCGTCCTTAATCACTGTGCCAGGTACTCAAGGATCAGCAGGTCCGCACCACTGTGTGTCCAGTTATCCTCGCGGCTAAGGCGTCACCGCTAATATCCACACACAAAGTTGCCCCACATGAGGATATCCCTCTTGAAAATCACCTCCTTACAAGTGAAGACTGCAGCATCTTCATACACTCTGCTCTAAAAACGTTTGGGCTTAATACCTTTCGGAAACGACTCCTTGTTCATGAGCCTCATAGAAAGGATCAGACAGCAACCATCCTGTGAGACACCTGCAGTTTATTGTATAAGTCTAGCCTCTGTGGGTGTAGTCTCCCGCCCAGTTGGCGTATGTGACAGGCATTATGGTTTTTGCAGTTCACACAGTAAATGATTCCCCTGTGGGTGTTGCCGCCAGCCTCTAGACCATAATTGCATCATCCCCAGTGGGCAAGCTGAAAAGTACACTGCGCTGCCGGTAAAAAGTCACTCACTTTGGAGTATTCCCGTCCTTAATCACTGTGCCAGGTACTCAAGGATCAGCAGGTCCGCACCACTGTGTGTCCAGTTATCCTCGCGGCTAAGGCGTCACCGCTAATATCCACACACAAAGTTGCCCCACATGAGGATATCCCTCTGAAAATCACCTGCTTACAAGTGAAGACTGCAGCATCTTCATACACTCTGCTCTAAAAACTTTTGGGCTCAACGCTGTTCGGAAACCACTCCTTGTTCATGAGCCTCATAGAAAGGATCAGACAGCAACCATCCTGTGAGACACCTGCAGTTTATTGTATAAGTCCAGCCTCTGTGGGCGTAGTCTCCCGCCCAGTTGGCCTATGTGACAGGCATTATGGTTTTTGCAGTTCACACAGTAAATGAAACCCCTGTGGATGTTGTCGCCAGCCTCTAGATCATAATTGCATCATCCCCAGTGGGCAAGCTGAAAAGTACACTGCGCTGCCGGTAAAAAGTCACTCACTTTGGAGTATTCCCGTCCTTAATCACTGTGCCCGGTCCTCCATTAACAGCAGGTCCTGCACCACTGTGCGGCGGGTTATCCTTGCGGCTAAGGCATCGCTGCTAATATCCACACACAAGGTTTCCCCACATGAGGATATCCCTTGTGAAAATCACCTCCTTACAAGTGAAGACTGCAGCATCTTCATACACTCTGCTCTAAAAACGTTTGTGCTCAACGCTGTTAGGAAACCACTCCTTGTTCATGAGCCTCATAGAAAGGATCAGACAGCAACCATCCTGTGAGACACCTGCAGTTTATTGTATAAGTCCAGCCTCTCTGGGCGTAGTCTCCCGCCCAGTTGGCGTATGTGACAGGCATTATGGTTTTTGCAGTTCACACAGTAAATGATTCCCCTGTGGGTGTTGCCACCAACCTCTAGACCATAATTGCATCATCCCCAGTGGGCAAGCTGAAAAGTACACTGCGCTGCCAGTAAAAAGTCACTCACTTTGGAGTATTCACATCCTTAATCACTGCGCCCGGTCCTCCAGGAACAGCAGGTCTGCACCACTGTGCGGCGGGTTATCCTCGTGGCTAAGTAGCCGCCGCTAATATCCACACTCAAGGTTGCCCCACATGAGGTTATCCCTCGTGAAAGTCACCTCCTTGCAAGTGAAGACTGCAGCATCTTCGTACACTCTGCTCTAAAAACATTTGGTCTCATTGCGTTTCGGAAACCACTCCTTGTTCACGAGCCTCATAGAAAGGATCAGACAGCAACCAACCTGTGAGACACCTGCAATTTATTGTATACGTCCAGCCTCTGTGGGCGTAGTCTCCCACGTAGTGGGCGTACGTGACAGGCATTATGGTATTTGCATTTCACACAGTAAATGATTACCCTGTGGGTGTAACTGCCAGCCTCTAGATCATAATTGCATCATCCCCAGTGGGCAAGCTGAAAAGTACACTGTGCTGCCGGTAAAAAGTCACTCACTTTGGAGTATTTCCGTCCTTAATCACTGTGCCAGGTCCTCCAGGAACAGCAGGTCCGCACCACTGTGTGGCCGGTTATCCTCGCGGCTAAGGTGTCGCCGCTAATATCCACACACAAGGTTGCCCCACATGAGGATATCCCTCTTGAAAATCACCTCCTTACAAGTGAAGACTGCAGCATCTTCGTACACTCTGCTCTAAAAATGTTTGGGCTCAACGCATTTCGGAAACCATTCCTTGTTCACGAGCCTCATAGAAAGGATCAGATAGCAGCCAACCTGCGAGACACCTGCAATGTATTGTATAAGTCCGGCCTCTGTGGGCGTAGTCTCCTTCCCAGTGGGCATATGTGACAGGCATTATGGTATTTGCAGTTCACACAGTAAACGATTCCCCTGTGGATGTTGTTGCCAGCCTCTAGATCATAATTGCATCATCCCCAGTGGGCAAGCTGAAAAGTACACTATGCTGATGGCAAAAAGTCACACACTTTGGAGTATTCACATCCTTAATCACTGCGCCCAGTCCTCCATTAACAGCAGGTCCGCACCACTGTGCGGCGGCTTATCCTCGCGGCTAAGGCATCGCTGCTAATATCTACACACAAGGTTTCCCCACATGAGGATATCCCTTGTGAAAATCACCTCCTTGCAAGCGAAGACTGCAGCATCTTCATACACTCTGCTCTAAAAACGTTTGGGCTCAACGCGGTTCGGAAACCACTCCTTGTTCATGAGCCTCATAGAAAGAATCATACAGCAACCATCCTGTGAGACACCTGCAATTTATTCTATAAGTCCAGCCTCTGTGGGCGTAGTCGCCCGCCCAGTTGGCGTATGGGACAGGCATTATGATTTTTGCAGTTCACACAGTAAATGATTCTCCTGTGGGTGTTGCCGCCAGCCTCTAGATCATAATTGCATCACCCCCAGTGGGCAAGCTGAAAAGTACACTGCGCTGCCGGTAAAAAGTCACTCACTTTGGAGTATTCACGTACTTAATCACTGCACCGGGTCCTCCAGGAACAGTAGGTCCGCACCACTGTGCGGCGGGATATCCCCGCGGCTAATGCGTCGCTGCTAATATCCACACACAAGGTTGCCCCACATGAGGATATCCCTCTTGAAAACCACCTCCTTACAAGTGAAGACTGCAGCATCTTCGTACACTCTGCTCTAAAAACGTTTGGGCTCAACGCTGTTCGGAAACCACTCCTTGTTCATGAGCCTCATAGAAAGGATCAGACAGCAACCATCCTGTGAGACACCTGCAGTTTATTGTATAAGTCCAGCCTCTGTGGGCGTAGTCTCCCGCCCAGTTGGCCTATGTGACAGGCATTATGGTTTTTGCAGTTCACACAGTAAATGAAACCCCTGTGGATGTTGTCGCCAGCCTCTAGATCATAATTGCATCATCCCCAGTGGGCAAGCTGAAAAGTGCACTACGCTGACGGTAAACAGTCACTCACTTTGTAGTATTCACATCCTTAGTCACTGTGCCCGGTCCTCCATTAACAGCAGGTCCTGCACCACTGTGCGGCGGGTTATCCTTGCGGCTAAGGCATCGCTGCTAATATCCACAAACAAGGTTTCCCCACATGATGATATCCCTTGTGAAAATCACCTCCTTACAAGTGAAGACTGCAGCATCTTCATACACTCTGCTCTAAAAACGTTTGGGCTCAACGCTGTTAGGAAACCACTCCTTGTTCATGAGCCTCATAGAAAGGATCAGACAGCAACCATCCTGTGAGACACCTGCAGTTTATTGTATAAGTCCAGCCTCTGTGGGCGTAGTCTCCCGCCCAGTTGGGGTATGTGACAGGCATTATGGTTTTTGCAGTTCACACAGTAAATGATTCCCCTGTGGGTGTTGCCACCAGCCTCTAGACCATAATTGCATCATCCCCAGTGGGCAAGCTGAAAAGTACACTGCGCTGCCGGTAAAAAGTCACTCACTTTGGAGTATTCACATCCTTAATCACTGCGCCCGGTCCTCCAGGAACAGCAGGTCTGCACCACTGTGCGGCGGGTTATCCTCGTGGCTAAGTAGTCGCCGCTAATATCCACACTCAAGGTTGCCCCACATGATGTTATCCCTCGTGAAAGTCACCTCCTTGCAAGTGAAGACTGCAGCATCTTCGTACACTCTGCTCTAAAATCGTTTGGGCTCAACGCGTTTCGGAAACCACTCCTTGTTCATGAGCCTCATAGAAAGGATTAGACAGCAACCAACCTGTGAGACACCTGCAATTTATTGTATACGTCCAGCCTCTGTGGGCATAGTCTCCCACGTAGTGGGCGTACGTGACAGGCATTATGGTATTTGCATTTCACACAGTAAATGATTCCCCTGTGGGTGTAGCTGCCAGCCTCTAGATCATATCATCCCCAGTGGGCAAGCTGAAAAGTACACTGCGCTGCCGGTAAAAAGTCACTCACTTTGGAGTATTCACATCCTTAATCACTGTGCCCAGTCCTCCATTAACAGCAGGTCCGCACCACTGTGCGGCGGCTTATCCTCGCGGCTAAGGCATCGCTGCTAATATCCACACACAAGGTTTCCCCACATGAGGATATCCCTTGTGAAAATCACCTCCTTGCAAGTGAAGACTGCAGCATCTTCATACACTCTGCTCTAAAAACGTTTGGGCTCAACGCGGTTCGGAAACCACTCCTTGTTCATGAGCCTCATAGAAAGAATCATACAGCAACCATCCTGTGAGACACCTGCAATTTATTCTATAAGTCCAGCCTCTGTGGGCGTAGTCTCCCGCCCAGTTGGCGTATGTGACAGGCATTATGATTTTTGCAGTTCACACAGTAAATTATTCCCCTGTGGGTGTTGCCGCCAGCCTCTATATCATAATTGCATCATCCCCAGTGGGCAAGCTGAAAAGTATACTGCGCTGCCGGTAAAAAGTCACTCACTTTGGAGTATTCGCGTTGTTAATCACTGCGCCCGGTCCTCCAGGAACAGTAGGTCCGCATCACTGTGCGGCAGGATATCCTCGCGGCTAATGCGTCGCTGCTAATATCCACACACAAGGTTGCCTCACATGAGGATATCCCTCTTGAAATCACCTCCTTACAAGTGAAGACTGCAGCATCTTCGTACACTCTGCTCTAAAAACATTTGGGCTCAACGCGTTTCGGAAACCCCTCCTTGTTCATGAGCCTCATAGAAAGGATAAGACAGCAGCCAACCTGTGAGACCTCTGCAATTTATTGTATAAGTCCAGCCTCTGTGGGGGTAGTCGCCTGCCTAGTTGGTGTATGTAACAGGCATTATGGTATTTGCAGTTCACACAGTAAATGATTCCCCTGTGGATGTTGTTGCCAGCCTCTATATCATAATTGCATCATCCCCAGTGGGCAAGCGGAAAAGTACACTACGCTGACGGTAAAAAGTCACACACTTTAGAGTATTCACATCCTTAATCACTGCGCCCGGTCCTCCATTAACAGCAGGTCCGCACCACTCTGCGGCGGGTTATCCTCGCGGCTAAGGCATCGCTGCTAATATCCACACACAAGGTTTCCCCACAAGAGGATATCCCTTGTGAAAATCACCTCCTTGCAAGTGAAGACTGCGGCATCTTCAGACACTCTGCTCTAAAAACGTTTGGGCTCAACACGGTTCGGAAACCACTCCTTGTTCATGAGCCTCATAGAAAGGATTAGACAGCAACCAACCTGTGAGACACCTGCAATTTATGGTATAAGTCCAGCCTCTGTGGGCGTTGTCGCCCGCCCAGTGGGTGTATGTGACAGGCATTATGGTATTTGCAGTTAACACAGTAAATGATTCCCCTGTGGGTGTTGCCGCCAGCCTCTAGATCATAATTGCATCATCTCCTGTGGGCAAGCTGAAAAATACACAGCGCTGCCGGTAAAAAGTCACTCACTTTGGAGTATTCACGTCCTTAAACACTGCACCCGGTCCTCCAGGAACAGCAGGTCCGCACCACTGTGTGGCGGGTTATCCTCGTGGCTAAGGCGTCGCCGCTAATATCCACACACAAGGTTGCCCCACATGAGGATATCCCTCGTGGAAATCACCTCCTTACAAGTGAAGACTTCAGCATCTTCGTACACTCTGTTCTAAAAACGTTTGGGCTCAACGCGTTTCAGAAACCATTCCTAGTTCACAAGCCTCAGAGAAAGGATCAGACAGCAATCAACCTGTGAGACACCTGCAATTTACTGTATAAGTCCAACCTCTGTGGGCGTAGTCGCCTGCCCAGTTGGTGTATGTGACAGGCATTATGGTATTTGCAGTTCACACAGTAAATGAGCCGACATTGTTTTGAGACCCAGGGAACTGCTAACTTGCAGCTCCCTGGAACTTAAAGCAGTGTCTGTTTCCCTGCTCCCCTCATAGCGGGTAAGGAAACAGACATGCTCTGCTTTCAGCAGGCTGGAACATTTTCTACTTTCGCTTATATAAACATACACACATATATCTATGAATAATTTTCAAAAGTATTGGACTACATATTAAAAGACAATTAGATGTAACCATAAAAGGACACAACTGATAAAAAAATTCAAAACAAATCTCAATAATAAAATTAAGCTATACAAAAACTTAACCCTCAAAATCACACAAACAAAATACATCAATAATATTAATGACACACAAATGTGATCAACTTAATACTACAAAAATGACAAAAGCTGCAAGAAGAGTAAACTCTGACCGATTCTCTGACCAGACCCTGAAAACAGAAATATGTGCATCTCGGCAATTACCTTGCAAAGTAAGTACAGCGTATATTTAAATTAAAACGTACTTTTATTTAAAATTAAATTTGGAACATAACAAATAATTAACAAAACACTCTCCAAGTTTTATCTTTGCATATACTTACTACATGAAAATACTACGACAGTGAGAAAGTGTTAACCTACCAAAAAACAACACTGATCACAGACTAGAAAACAGACATAACAAGTAAGTATATGTAAATTATTATAATAAAGAATCTCACCCTAAAAACAACAAAAAATAGCCTAATGATGACAACTTCTACAAAATACCAACAAATCCAACAAATAAACATTTCAAATGAAACTGATGCTCTTCTTTTTTTATTTCCAACATAAAAGAAAAGACCTGCTCCACATTACACACACCCCTCCACAGAAAAGCTGCAAAAAAGTGTGAAACATCTACGAAAAACATACCTGTAAGTATAAGTAATAAAAGTAGTGGCATATATTTACAAAGCGTATAAACATTTTACATTTGTATATTTTCATGCAATTACACTATTTTCAGCTATAATGACAGAAAGTACAAGATACATAACATCACAGAAAGAAAGCAAGTATTAAGTCACATGCGCTACAGCTAAAACCAAGAAAGTAAATCAATGAAAATGTGAATTGGTAGTGTACTAAATATTTCTCTAGTGCATGCTATGGCAGGGCCAGTACAAAAGCTGATGTAATTAGTTTAAGGTAACACAACTACCCCCAAATGTGACAGAAATAAAAGTAATGGAGGTATTGCAGGATATAAGAGAGGCAAACTCTAGCTTCCAGGATTCCATAAATAAATCTTACAATATATACTCCCAAAAGTCCCTGAACACATCGCAGGCCAATATCACCTATGCTCACTTTAATACATTTAACTGCATGAACTAAAAAAGCCACTAGCTTTTCCACCCCTAGAAAATACCATGTTCCACCCCTAGAAAATACCATGATATAGAAATACCTGAACATTTAAAAAA
This sequence comes from Triturus cristatus, assembly GCF_964204655.1. NCBI lineage: Eukaryota > Metazoa > Chordata > Amphibia > Caudata > Salamandridae > Triturus > Triturus cristatus. Next base: position 418,175,754 of record NC_140580.1, read on the forward strand.
TACACCTGTTGAGGAAACCCTCCTGTTAAATGACAACCAAAACAATGATAGATGAATCCTAATATTTTCTGCAGTTGATAATTTATTCAAATTAAACCATTGTCAAATCTTGAGTATGGATGGGACCTTCAAAATTCCCCCCTAATCATTCACTCAGATAGACGCCATACATAGTTAACATCAAAACACAAATATCCCTTTTATATATGCCCTACTACCAAATAGAAAAGTAGCATTTACTATGAACTCCTAAGCCACATAAACATAAAAAATAACAACTACCCACACTAAAATAATCATAGATTTAGAACAAGCTATGAGTCAAACAATTCTAAAAGTTTACCCACACAAAGACATCAAATGCTGTTACTACCATTTCAAACAAAGCATATGGAGACACCTCCAAAAATCTGTACTAAGGGCCCGATTACGAGTTTAGTGGCCTGATTGCCCAACCACTGCAGTCTCTAGGAGACCGCTGGTCCAGCGGTCTTTAGCCTGCAGTATTACGAGCTGTGCAGCCTGAAACGCCGACTGCGTTGATGGAGCAATTCCAGTCTGTGCTGCAGTGGTCTGCAATGTTGACGATGCGCTCTCCCATGCCATCAGGGCCGGGTTTTCCAGCCAAGCCTATTACGACAACACAGTTGTACTGGCAATCATCTATCAACAGTTTCCAAATGGAAGTAGACCGCCAAGGTATGCTTGCAGCAAAGCACCACAACATTGACCATTGGATGAATTGAAAAACTACACAGTTTATGTCCTTTTGCCAAGTGGACACACCTGCAAATCACACAATAAAACACCCCCCATCCCTGGCCTGGATTATTTGCTTCTCACCTGCAGCACACAAGACAGGACTCACTTTTTACACCATTGTGAGCTAAGGCAGTCCTTTATTCATGTTTCATCATCCCATTTAGCACTCTCCACACCCTTTTTCACTAATTCACCAATATCCCTTGTGATGTTACTGTTCAATTTCTCACACTTATTTTTTTATAATCGTTCATTACCCCAAAAATCCTCGTTTCACAGAGGCTGAGTTGTAAGTCATGATGGATGAAATTATTAAAGTAGAGCCACACATTTTTGGATCCCATGTCTAACAAACTCCTCCCCGTGGGAAAACAGAAATGTGGGACAGGATAGTCGACAAAGTGAATGCTGTTGGTACCACCCTGCACAAACAGTAGGAAATTAGTGGGAGGTGACACAACCTGAGGTTGAAGGTGCCTACCCCGGCCACCAAGCACCACCTCTAGGCCCAAAGGACTGTCAGTGGCCCTCCCAGAGGCCCATTACAACTCTTTCCCTGGAAGGAGAAGGTCTTGGTCATTCTGCACACTGAGGGCATGATAGGAATGCCTGAAAGAGTGGAGTCTGGTAAGTTACACTTCAATAACTGTCACAATACCTTAGCATCCTGTTGGCTCTAAACTTTGCTATTGCTTTTGTCTCATCTATTTACTTTCCAGACAAGTAATCCACAAAGTATCAGAAATGTTTGTTTGTCAGTGTTAATGTGGAGTGTTGCATATAAGATCACATGTATCAATCTCCATTACATGCCTCATGTTGGAATGCTGTCTGTAGGTATAGAAATAGAAAACAATCATCCCAGGACCCTTCATATGTGGAAAAATGTAAATGTATGGTTGATCCCAAATGCAAGTTGCCAACAGGCATGTAACACTATACATTTATTCAACATAGAAATTACTACATCTACCAGGAGTCCCTCTGACTGTAACCAAGATGCCATAGTCCTTTTTCCCTTTCTCACTTGTCTGACATGTTGCAACTGATGTTCAATTATCATGCAGGTTACCATTTTTCAACTGTTGGTAAGTTGAGATAGAAATGCTACGGCTACTACCTTGAGGCCCTGTGACTGTAACTCTAACCAAGATGCTATATTCCTTTTCCTTTGGCCACTTCCCACCTTTCTGCCACGCTATAACTGATGTTCACTTATACAGGTTACCATTTGTCAAGAGTTGGTAAGTTGAGATAGAAAAGCTACCACTAATACCACGCAGCCCTGTGACTAACTCTAACCAAGATGCTATACTCTTTTGCCCCTTCTCACCCATCTGCCATTTCACATCTGATGTTCACTAATCATGGACTGTGCAATGTACAAACAATGCTCTACTCAGACACATCTGACTACTTTGCTTGTTGGTTTCCTGGTCTCCTAAACTGAAACTATTGGTGGCATGAGTGACACCATATAAACTGTGTACCTCTAATATATTTAAGCCATGAAGGCAACTCAACTGATTAGCAGTGGCAGGTGACCTGTTTACTCTGTACTCCTCACATGATGAGTAAGGCTAAATATACAACCAATGTGTATATTTTTGTGTATTATACACAACTTGGCCTTGGAATGGTCAAATACATGTTACAACTACACTGTGTTGTTTAAAATGTTTTGAAGATGTAATTTTTATCTCTAAAGCAATAGAGCAGCACATATAATGAGATTATCAATTCTACTGCATGAATGTCTCCAAATGTCTAGTAACCAACTTCAACACCACGCAAATAGACAATACTAATCTTTACCTATTTTGTTTCATCCTAGGTCTCTATCTACTTATTTACTGAAACACAAATGATGGGGATCTAGATACCACCAATAACAATGTTTCCTATTTCTCAACAGGTCAATCTGGCACAGCACCTGGGCAGAGCTTGGCCATCGAACAGACTCCCACTCCACCCCTGGATTAAGCTCTCAGTGATGACAACACTCCTGGACATGTTGATGTGGATGACCTTCCTGGGACATCTGGTCAGCCAAAGTAGACCACAACAGTGAGTCTTACTGTGCCCACTCCAACACCTCCTACCCCAGCTCCAACACCTCAGCCAACCCCAGCCCCCCTAACCTGTGTACCTATCACAGTCTCCCATCTTGTGCCCCCAGTCCTAGGTCCCTAGGTGACAATCACCAACCCAGTCAAAGAGGAACCGCAAACAAGTGGGAGGGTGCACCATGTACCAAGGGCACAGGCCCATGGGGTAGCTTAGTGGGAGGGTAACTGTGGGCCCACTGATTGACGTCACTGCTGCCACTCACACCCAGGCCACCATCAACAATCCGGGAGATGAAGCAGCTGCAGAGGGACATACATCAGGAGCTGGCCACTCACAACACCAACCAAGGCTAGCTCATTGGGGTGCTGCAGGAATTGAACACAACCCTCTGCAAGGCTTTGCCACTACCATCTACCTTTTTCTGTGGTCCAACTACATCCATCCCATGTACATCTGTGGCAGACACAGGAAGGGAGGACCTGTCATAGGAAGACACGGCTGCAGACACCCCTGTCTCAGCAGCAGTGGATCCCCCTTCCAAGATCGCAAGCGGGGACATCCATGCAAAAATCCAGGAGTTGCGCATGGCAAGACATCCACCACCACCACTAGTAAGAAACCTCAACCTTAATTTCCTCCAGTGTGTGCAACACATTCTCTCTGTGCACTTTTCCTGTCCGATGGGAGTAGTATTTTGGACTTTGGACTTTAGGCAATTTGGCATCTACAACAATGGTTTCATTCACCATGACTGACTACTTCACTTTTTGTGTTTATGTTTGTTTTTACACAATGTATCTCTTCAGCTTTTTCACTTTAATAAATACATAAGTCACAAATTCAGTCAGTCAGTCCCCAAAAACTTTATTCCCATCATTTTTGGTGCATAAAAGTACATAAAAAGCACACATCACAATTAATAAGTACAACCGCACATTGTAGGAGGTTCAAATTAAAATTATTATCTAAAAAACATCAAAAAACAAGAATTAAAACCAAATTCCCTCTGTCTGATTGGATCCGTAATTCATTTATAGTTATTTGGCCATGTTAAAACCATTGAGTAACATTCGGGGAATCCCATAATTAGGATTAAAAAAAAATCTGGCTTAGTAATTTATACTCAAATATTCAAGGCTTCATTAAGTATCTTAATATAACTTAGCCGTGGTGCATAATAGGGGGTAATAAATAGTCACTATAGCTAGCACAACTTCACAGGGGACCTTCACTAATAATTTCCGTGGGTCACACATTCCCTGTTCCATGAACCTATAATTCTTTCCTACGCTTCACCGCTGACCTGTGAAAGGTGGCAAGTATATGGGACAACAAGGGGGTCTTTAGCTGTTGAAAGAGTATCAGTATTGAATAACGTTATATAGATATAGCCTTGCAGGTGCTTCAGGCATATGGAACCCTAATTCCGGGCACACAATTCCCGTGTTATTAAATGTAGATGATGCCGTGTTACATCTAGAACCCCCAATGGATTGCATAAATTGATGGTAGCCTTTGGGGAGTTTATGGCATCTAAAAATATGCTAATCAATACATTAAAAAGTTTTGCAATTATATGTAGGAAACAACCAAATAAATGTATGCTCTTTTATATCGAAGGCTCCCTAATCAATAGAGTGAATATATTTTGCTATCTGGGGGTCCAGTTTTCAAGTAACCGCATATGTGTGCAACAGATAAAAATTCTAAACTCAAAATGACCAAGAATTGCGAGGGGATATTTAATTTTTCATATAAACTGGGTCAGTGCCCCAGTAAAGAAATAATTGAGATCTATAAGGCTAAAGTATTACCTACTGCTATATTTGGGACCGAACTTTGCGGATAAAAACACACAGCTGCTTTGTTTTCTTGTTTTAGCCCCATCCATTATTTTTTGTGCACTAAGAGGTGGGGTTGTTTTATTTGGAGGATATTCTTTTAATGAAACCATTGCTGCTTTGGCTCTCCATCTGTATTAAAGAAGAAACTAGCTTTACCAAACTGATTAAACTTGATTGTTTAAAATAGAATTATGCTTATCGCATTCCATGCTTGGCCCGTATAGTTTCTACGTTTAAGTCTATGTTAAATTTGACAGTGGGGAAGGGCCATCACAGGTATTGGCATAAACCAAGAGTCACATTAGGGCCACTTTTTTTCAGCATAGACTTTGTGTAGAGAAAAAGAAAAAGATGGTTGTTACATAGATGTATTTGAAGGAAAGGGAGTGGTGCCAGGAGTATTTGATGTGCATTAAAAACTGAGCAGATACTCAATCACAAGGGCATGCAGACAAATGTTTGTGCAAGTATATATTTACCAGGAATTCCAGCATAAGTGGAATCAAATTTAAATGGAACCTAACCAAGATAAAACAATGTTGCGGATTATTAACAAAAGCCAGATAGGGTTGCACCTCTAGTTTTGCTGAAGGAGGTGTGCGGTATAAGCTAACACTGCTTTTATTTTCATTTTCCTTCCATGTATTGGCCGCTATATCTGCCAAGAAGATATGCTTAAGCAAGTCATAAACTCATGTGTGATGTTGTACATCTCACTTCTAGTAATGCATATATGTACTCCCATGAGAACTTTACAATGCCAAAACAAGCTCCTTGCTTAAGCTTGGACATGTTGTATGTACACAAAGTTTAGGTCACGATCACAACCATGTCTCACCAACACATGCATACAAGTGTCTTCTCTTATAACATCTTTATTCCATTGTTCCATCATAGGCTGGCATGATGTCAGAAACATAGCAAATCAAACATGACTCAAATATTCTGTGTCAGTGATCACATTTTTAGATCCCGACCTTAACTACAAGGAAGGAGGGGATATACCAGACAATGTTTTATTGAATAGGCAAAATAAAATTGGTCCATAACATCAGCTTCAGCCATATCACCTACCACACAAAAGGAATCCTGCATCATTTAAACAAATAAAAAGACACATGGCAGTACAGCAGCTCCTGATCACAGAGTAATTCCAATCCATTTTTGTATCTGGTGAAATGTCACAAACAAATGACTCAGTGATGTGCCAGAGGCACTTTGCCCTACAATGTGGAGACACATCAACAGCTACATACACAGTGATGGTTTAACCAATGTGAAGGCAGCCCTGCATGATTTGGGCCCACAAAAACATTTTGTTGGAGCACATGATTACACACATATTGCATTAGGACCACCACACAACAGGGATCAAGTCCAATGGATCACTCTTAACTTCCATCCAATTGCTGTTCAAGCTGTTTTGGTACAGATTTTGTACACCCAAAGTCTGTGACAGCAGTCGCGGTCCATGCAGGTAACAGCGGTGGGGCCGTGTGGGGGGATTTCGAGGGACAATGCATAGGGAAAATGAAATAAATAATTAATCTTCCCTTGGCATCGTCCCTCGAAACCCCCCTTGTGGCCCCACCACCCCACCGCAGATACCTGCATGGGCCGTGGCTGTGTGATAGTCATTCCTAGAAACAATCCATGTCCACTTTGTAGGTCCAAACAGCATGATATTCCAGTTAATATCAAAACTCTGAAATGTCGCAAATGAAGATGTCATGGTGAAGATACCTAAAACAGACCAAAACAAAGAGATTACCTATCAAACCATACATCTGACACAATTCACATAGTCAAACTTAGAAGAGCACAGTCCATGACAGAAATTTATGCTAAACAAAGCAACACTAGCAAAATGAGGATGTTTAAAACCTTCCTCCAGAAACACCTTTCACCAGAATTTGCTTCCAAATATTTTCTCTAAACATACTCCTCACATCACCACAACAAGAAGTGCTTTAATAGTCAAAGTCTTGAAATCTCAAAATACACTCATAAGAAGGAATTGTAGATGAGATCTTGACACAAATCAGCTCCATCCTCTTCACCACTATCACCATCATTTTACATTTCAGGATCCTCACCCGATGGCACTTCATGGTCTCTATCCTCTGCGATATAAGGCATTTTCTGTCTCAGGGCGATGTTGACGAGCATGCAGCAGGTCACAGTGATTCGACACACCTTCTCAGGTGAGTAGAGGAGGACTTCCCTAGTCTTGTTCAAACAACTGAATCTGGCCTTCAGGACTCCAAAATCCCACTCTTTTGGCCGCCGTGTTCTTCCATGGGCCTCATTAAAGCAGACTTCACCTGGCGTAGTTGGATTCCTTAGCAGTGCCAAAAACCATGGACGATTGGGATATGCTCAGTCTCCTAGATGGAAGGTGCAACAAGATGTTATACACTTCATGACCATACTACCTGCCATCACCCACACAAAGGTAGGACAGATCAAACTTACCAGCAAGCCAGGCCCTCTCCGGTAGTAGTTGTGACATCATCTGGAGAATGGTGCTGATCCTAGGAACCCGGGCACAGACCTTTGAAATGCACAAATCCAGTAAGCAGACAACTTGCACGTTGATAGAATGAAAGTGCTTCCTGTTACAGTAAGCTTGTTCCCTGGTTTGCAGTGGTACTAAGGTAATATGAGTGCCATGAATGGCTCCTAAAACACATGAGATGCAACCAAAAGCATAGAAGTCATCCTTCACATTGGATAAAACATCATGCCTGAGGAACTGGATGTAGCTGTCAATGTGTCTCATCATTGCTGAAAAGAGGTCTTGTAGTACACACTGAACATTGGTTGTAAAATACCACCAGATATAGTCACAATGTATTGAAAGGAGTTTGTGGCCAGAATATGCCATTTTACCATAAGCCTCATAATAGGTGGGATACATGTGGGATTAGTGTTTTGAGGAATGAGATCAGGTTCCAACTGATGACATACATCCTGTATTGTTTGCCTATTCAAACAAAACCTCTTGATGAAATCCCTTTCTTCCATGGTCTGAAGGTCTGGAAATGGGCAATAAACTAGAGGTTGTTGACTCTTCCCTCTCCCAGGATACCTTTGTGTGGACTGACAACAATTTTGAACATTGTTCACAGTCTCCACAATAACATATATGAATAGTAAACCAAACACAATGTGACAACAAATAACTGCTTCAGAAAGAATTATGCATTATCCACATGATAATTGCCTACTATCCAACAACCACCAATAAGCCCCTTTGTAGCCTTTACATGTGCCTGTAACTTAGTGTGCAAATTATACATTCAGAAATGCATTCTTACCACAATAATGGTAATTGTAGGACATTTTAGGTCAAAAACCGGCAACCGCTGTGTACAGTACAGTGCACAAATTTTGCATTTAAACAAAGTAATGCACTACACAGATGTATTGCGTCATGGTAATCAAGTGGAAATGGAATCGTTTATATGTAAGGCTCCCAGTTTTCAGATTTTACTGATTTTTACAGATAAATACAGACAGAAAACAACGTGTTACTTGTCTGTATTTATTTTTAAAAGTGGAAAAATACAGAAAATTGTGCTTCTTGTGAGTAACTCTTCATGCTGTCCTTCATTAATTCTAGTCAATAGTTGAGCAGGTAGACATCATGGAGAATTAAAAAAAATCTTACATTTCATTAAATCCCCCCGGGCTTTCCGCCAACTCCATCAGGGACATCATCTCCCCGCATGCCATTGCATCCACCAACTGCACCCTACTGGGAGACCTCAACTTCCACCTTGACAACCAACTGGACCCTAGCACCACATCCCTCCTGGTCAACCTCCACAACATTGGACTCCGCCAGATCATGACCGAATCCACGCACTCAGCAGGACACACCCTCGACCCCCTCTTCACAACAGGAAACTCCATCACCTTCAGCCACACCACCGAACTCCCATGGACTGGCCATCAATGCATCCACTTCACCTTCAGAACACCCACCATCCACAGACCACAGCACCTGCTCCCACGAAGAACCTAGACCAGAATCACCGATGACCAGCTAACCTCATCACTCAGCAACTCCACCAAAACCATTGTGGAAAACGACAACCCCAACACCGCAGCCCGAACCCTGCACAGATGGATCTCCGACACCATAGCCCCCCTCAAGAAAAACAACAACACCCATGCCAAGAAAGCTAGATGGTTCACCACTGAACTTCCAGAGTCCAGACGCACTTGCCACCGCCTCGAAAAGGCCTGGAGGAACACCAAATCCACAGAAGCCCACAAAAAACTTCAGAGCCGCCACCAACGCTCACCACCAACTCATCAGAAAAACGAGGAAAAAAGTGATTGGAGACAGAATCTCCACTCATGCACACAACAGCAAAGAACTCTTCAACATCATCAAAGAGTTCGTCCAACCCACCAGCGAGTCCACTGACATCCTCCCTCACAAGACCTCTGTGATAAACTCAGCACCTTTTTCCACCACAAAATCAAGAACATCTATGACAACTTCAACGAAGACAACCAACACACTGAACCCTCACCAACCACCCCCAACACCCTGAAGCCAGCGATCAACACACTGAAGACGATGAAGTCAATCCACTCCAGGGCCCCCCACGGACCACTGCCCCCACCACATTTTCAACAGAGCCGCTGACACCATCGCACCCTTGCTCTGCCACACCATCAACCGCTCCCTGGCAACCGCCTCATTCCCTGACGACTGGAAACACGCTGAGATCAACCCCATCCTGAAGAAACCTTCAGCAGACCGCACCGACCTCAAAAACTAAAGAGCCATTTCGTGCTCCTGTTCCCAGTGAAAGTCATTGAGAAAGCCATCAACAGCCAACTCGCCACATTCATCGAAGAGCACAACAACCTCGACTCCTCCAAATCCGGCTTCAGCAAAAACCACAGTACAGAAACCACCCACCGCGCCGCAACAGACGACAACCATACCTAACTGGACAAAGGAGAAACAGCAGCCCTCATCTTCCTCGACCTCTCAGCGGCGTTCGACACAGTCTCTCACCGCACCCTAACGCGCAGATTCCATGAGGCAGGGATCCAAGACAAGGTCCTCGACTGGATCCGCTCCATCCTCTCCAGCAGAACGCAGCGGATCAGACTCCCCCCTTTCCTCTCGGATCTTACACCTACGACCTGCAGAGTGCCCCAGGGCTCCTCCCTGAGCCCTACGCTCTTCAACGCCTACATGGCTCCGCTCGCTCCCATCGTCAGAACCTACAGACTCAACATTGTGTCATACGCAGACGACACCCAACTCATCCTCTCCCTATCCAACGATCCCAACACCGCCAGACACAACTTTCGAGAATGCATTGAAGCTGTCGCCAAATGGATGAAAAACAGCTGCCTATAACTAAACACCAACAAAATGGAACCAATCATCTATGGCCCAAACCCAGATGCCTGGAATGACACCAGGTGGCCCCCTGCCCTCAGAAGCCCGCCCACCCCCACGGACCATGCACGGAACCTGGGAATCATCCTGGACTCAGAGCTCAAAATGGACCGTCAGATCATCTCTGTCTCGTCCTCCTGCTTCCACACCCTTCGCCTCCTACAAAAGACCTTCAAATGGATCCCCCTTGAACACAGAAAGACCGTCGCTCACGCCCTGGTCACCAGCAGGCTCAACCACGGCAACGCACTCTATGCTGGAATAAACAAAAAACCTCACCCGCAAGCTACAGAACATCCAAAATGCCGCCGCAAGACTGGTCCTCAACCTTCCAAGACACTGCCACATCTCCCAGCACCTGTGCACACTCCATTGGCTCCCCATCAAAGCTAGAGTCACCTTCAAAATGCTAACCCACGCTCACAAGGCCCTCCATGACACCGGACCAGCACACCTGAACAGCCGACTCAAATTCCACGCACCCCAAAGGACCCTACGATCAGCCCAGATCTCTTACGCTGTGGTCCCCCGTACCAGAAAGGCTAGATCGGGAGGCCTCTCCTTCTCCTTCCGCGCGGCCAGAGCCTGGAACAACCTTATGCTCCACCTCAGGCAGATAACATCGCTCCCCTTCTTCGCTAAAAACCTCAAAACCTGGCTCTTCGAAAGACCCCCTCCTTGATCGACTGGAACCTGTGACTCCCCCACCCCCCAGCACCTTGAGACCCTTACAGGTGAATAGTCGCGCTTAACAAACACCTGATTGATTGATTGATTAAATACAGGTATACGCTAATAAATATGTGTATGTATTGCTAATATTTGCCTGTGGGTGTAGTGTTTGTTATAGTTGGCTGCCTATTTAGCTAAAATATAGTGGGTATCAAAGTATGAGTGCATGTTTATCAGTTAAATAAATGCAGAGATATACCATTTTACTTGGCCATTTATTCTCAAAACACAAAATAAATATGGAAAAATACCAAAAAGATGGCCAAAAATAAATATGGATAAATACAGACGGAAATGTTAAAAAAATAAATACCATAAAACCGGGAGCCCTATTTATATGTAAACATGTTTAACCATCATTTGGAGTGATGCTGACACACTTAACAGTCACCAAAAGTGTAGTTCCAACCGTTATTATGGTGGATGCCTCACCTTGCTAACAGGATATTCAGAACGTACCGCCAGCCGGCAGAAGTCGATTGCGCAGTGAGCGGTTTCATCTGCGATGGGTACAGCCAAGGGCTAACGCTGGCGATTGTGATGGTCGCGGCTCAATGGCAGAGTCCGTCTATACTGATGATCATGTACGGCCTGTACATGTATACCGCAGATTAAAAAATAACTCACTTGCGTCGTCACACGGCTCCTGCCAATACCTCCTCCACTTCAGCTGCAGTTTGCCACCTCTGGGTGCAATCATGCCATGCCAAGCAGGTGTGAAGGCCTCTGTCTTCTCTGCAGAATAGCTGGAGAAACTTGGTGAAGAGGTCCATCCCCTTTATGGCCAGCTCTATGGCTCAACAGAGGTACAGGTAACTATCTCACATACATATTTTACTCTGTTTAACATCATCCTTTCCATTCCGACAGGTTACAATGTGCCTCTGAGTCCCAGACTGAATTCAGATTATTGCTGTGACATTTTGTAGTCCCTACATAGGGCAATCATGTAATGGATTGTGGAGCGTGCACATATGCATGCATGTATACATTTCATTGTACCTTTGATATTTGCTAATCAGATCATGGTAAATGTGCAAAGAAATGTATAGGCTTTACAGCATGAGCATTGTATGGATACTGTAAGAAGCAGTTGAGGATGATGTTAACTATGTGTAAAGTCCCACATGTCACTCAGTCCACATCAGGGCTTGCTAAACTATTATCTGGGAGCTAGCTATGTCTCACAGACCGCTTCAGAATTCCACACAACCTTGAGGTCACTTACTGGATGGTCACAAGATGCACTTTTATCTATTGAAGTATTAGAAATGTGATGTTAATGTGGAATCAGTATGCTATGCCTGCAGACAGCAAGGCTTGACAATGAGTTGTGCCCAGTCTGGGCAATGGCCCAGGCTAGGGAAGTGTTACTGTAGCAATACAACTGATTCACAGAGTAATCTCCCCGTAGACCTGCAGATCCTTGGAAGTTCTCAGAAGGAATTTTCTGAACCAATATTAGCAATGATTGCTTTAACATGAAATATATTTGGAATGGTAACTGAGGTAACCTCCTTACCTGATACTTATTTCCATTGACCCACATTGTGAATGTGTGTCATTTACTTATGACAGGCCCCTTATTCCTACAGGTCTGTTGTCAATTTTCCATAAGTCATGCTTGCATTGTACAGGCCTATTGCATATGTGACACATTAACAGTGCAGACAGCTGGATATTTCTTAAGTGATTTTGATACGTAAATCACCAACTTTGCTACAATCAACCAATCAAACAAGACATACAATGGTATGTTGAATGTCATACCTGTAATGTTGCCACATACTGCAAAAGGTGTGATCTGTGATGGCATTACATACCACTCAAACTCAATCAGACGTAGTATGATATCACATTAAGTAGTCCACATGTCCACACATCTCCATAGAGTAAGCCTTCAGTGACACACCTGCCAGCCCTTTCATTGCAACCTAAGTCTGAGGATGTAGTCTATACTATGGCACAAGACTGTATGGACAGTATGCATCAATTCAAGGGGCCTGGCTGTAGCAGTCTGTATAGTCATGCACAAGTAGTTTACCCATCAGAAGGGCACAATTGTGTGTTGTATTTCATAGAAGCTCACAGCACAGTACATATAGGGTAGGCCAGGGCTACATGATTTTAGGGGGCTGGCTTAGTCGTTATAGGTCATGACCAGGGTTGAGGATAGTCAGCAGATGACTACAATAGTGTGTATTCACATCTTTGCAGTGCTTGGCATGTGAGAATTATCCATGCAGTACATTAACTATTGATTAATGCTTGTGCTAGGTGTATACAAAATGTGTGTCAACCAAACAGATATCCTAAAATTTGCAGTTATAATCTGTTTCTTCCTCTAGTGCATCCATACAGGTCAACACCCATCAGAAAGCAATGGGGGTCTATCTCCAGCGCAGGGTACATTGCGGGAAAAGGTGGGAGGACCTGAGATGCTGGATCCAGAAGATCATGGAGGTTCACCTGGGGATGTCCTCCCAATGTGGATGGGAAGCACGCTGGACCCTGACCCCAACCCCCCTAATGGCTCGCATACTGGCGGTGGTCTACCCGGAGCTTGATGGACAGTGGAGGGCCAAGAGGCAGCGAAAACAGGGTGAGTTCTGTTCAAAGCCATTTGTTACATTTCCAACATTGTGTGTTGCAGCAGGCATTTCCCAATTAGTCATTCAGTCAGTAAAATGTATTCGGTTTTGACAACCAAAACGTTTCCCAATCAATATTGGGGGTGGCCCATGTGCGATGCAGAAGAAGAGTTACTGGTTGTGTAGATCTGGTAGTAGGTGCATGCTGATGTGCTCTGTCTATTGTCTTTCTGACCAAGGACACAGCAGAATCTAGTCCACTACCCATTGACTGTCTTGAGCAGACACCTGGCTGAGTAAAGTGATTAATCAGCTCACATTGTTTGATGTTGGGGTGACAATTGTACAATGCAGGCCACTTGTCTTCAGTGTGTCAGTAGTGCTGCTCCCTCACTACTGTGTCTCATGTGAAGGTGATCCTCTTACATGTGACATAGCATACAGTGCACTTTGGATGGAGTCACTGAGCAATACTTCTCCTTGGAAAGAGGGGAATGTTCAGTAACATGAGAGAGCAAACATACCCTGGTGCCATCAGTATTAGTGCCTACATGTTGGCATGTGTACCTTTCCCTGTTGTAGTATAACCTGCACTACTGTTTCATACATGATCTACGTGTCTTCATAGGTTGATGTCTGATTCTATCAGAAATGTGTGTGCAGGCCAATCTGTATTTGAAAATAGTAATTTGTGATGGGTATACAGTCAATGTGTTACCACAGACAAGAGTGTATAGACTTTGGTGGGGGTGTCACACACCCTAAGCCATTACTCAAGGCCATTGGACATGCAGCGGCATAACACAGGCCCCCACAGCCCATGCAGTGCACGGGCCCCCAAGATCCAAGGGGCCCCCTCAAAACAGTACCCTGACTGGAGATCTCCTGATTGAGCTCTGAGGGGGCCCCTTCAAGTGCCTTGCATGGACCCAGTGACCGAGAGAGTGTGGGGAGTGCCATGGAGAACGAAGCTCAACTTCCTCATCATCAGAGTCATCCTCCAATGGACATTCATGAGTGGCGGCAGACCCACAGAATTTGTTCCACCTTTATTCTTGTCCGCCACCCCCAGTTCAATCTGCACCCTCCCTATTGCTCTCCTACCAGTTAGCTGGGCCCGCTCTCCTAAGAGGGGAGCCATGTCCTTTGCTCCAGGCACCTCAGCCCCTGCCCCTGTTACCCCCACTGCCCTGAGTGAGGGATCTATTAACCTCATGAAAAACATTTGTGTTTCAGACGGCCCAACCGCTCCTCATCCAGGGGAAGGCAGCCATCTGCAACAGATAGTGGACTACCTGGAAGGCATCCACAGTGCTATGTCTGCCCTACAGAGATCTTTTCAGTTAGTAGCCTTTTCACTCACCGCAGCCTTCCACCCATCCCAAACTTTCACCCTACCTCCTCTTTCTTCCCCATCCAAATTCCCTATTCGCATGCCTATCCCAAGCACACTCACCCATACGCAGGCAAACACTTCAACAGCCCCAATCAGAAGATGCAAATAATAAATTCCAGAAAACACACATGCACGCAACCACTCACATGACACTCACCTCCCTCGCCTCCACCACCACCCCTAGCATACCCCCAGACACCACACCCAGACTCACAGACCCATTCCCAACACCCAGTATTCCCCAGTCACAACACTGATACCCACAGACCCATCCATCACCCCCAGCATTCCCTTTAATGCCACACCCGCACTACCAGAGCCATCAGCCACCCTCAGCATTCCCTCAGACACAGCACCTGCACTACTAGGCCCACCCACAACAACCAGCATACCCAGCACATCCACATCATATGCCCCCAAAAAATGCAAACACACACACTCACCCACACAAAAAACACCTACAAAACACAAACATGATATTTCAGACACACAGGCACCTGCACCAACAATGCACCCACCCACACCTGACACTTCCACTACCTCTACCTCCCAACCCCTACTGCCTCCTGAACATCCTGCCCATTTTCCCAGTGAAAGTGTGTGATTTGCCCTTGCCCTTACCCCTGTCAACCTGACACCCCTCCCAAAGCCAAAAGAACCTCTTCCACACCCCAACCCAACCCATCCACATGCCAAAACACCCCGAAGAATCCTGATTCCCCTACCAAGCCATACCCCTAAGAAGACCAAATCTCCATCCCAAAACCAAAGACACCCCTCTCAAAGTAAGGACCACCCCTCCCAAAACCAAACCCCATCTCTACCAAATAACATCTTTGAGATGCCTGCCATGCCCAAAGGATTTCCTTTTGTAAGAAAGTTCCCTGGCAGTGTCATAAAGGGCAAATTTAGTGACACAGTAGTGTGCTGGAGCACACATTGTGTACATGGACTGGCCATTGGCCTTTGGATTACTCCGTCTACTTTCATTTGGAGAAATAAAAATAACTTGTTGGTTTATAACACATTTGTCCTGCCATTTCTTTTCCAACTATTTATTGTTATTGGATGCTT
Source organism: Triturus cristatus (assembly GCF_964204655.1). NCBI lineage: Eukaryota > Metazoa > Chordata > Amphibia > Caudata > Salamandridae > Triturus > Triturus cristatus. The sequence goes on from NC_140580.1 coordinate 418,191,657, forward strand.
TGGCATGTGTGACTCCAGTTGTGTTTATTTCACCCTGATTGCTGATCCATTTGAAGAGGATAGTACGATCTGACCTTGGAACCACAGTTGGAGTCACACAGGACAAGAGGAAATGTTTAATGGATGGATATGTGGGGTGAAATCCAATTAGTCTGACATTGTATTGGGTGGTATTTCAAATGGTAATTATTTCAGCTTTGCTTGACCAATGTCAGCATCATTTAACTTGCACTTCTCCCTATGATGTAGATTGGATGTGAGTTTGATGTGTGCAAGATAGATATTTGTTTATCCACACATGAAGGGTGTTAAATTATCATACCTTCGTAGACATTATTATGGATATATGTCCATTTTTGTGTGTGTACCTTACATTTACTTGATCTAAATGTGACTAATTCTGTGTTTGCTTTCATGACTTGCATTTGCACATTTCCCACATATGCTATGCACTTGTTTATGCTATTGTTTGGCCTGATTTACTTCAATCACAAGGTCCTGTGCACATAGAGGTATTGAGGCTTGTGCAAAGTGGACTTTGACCTAGGGCCCCACCCTTCCAGGCCCCCTCCCCCGGAGGAGGAGCACATATTCTGCAGAGAGTCTTTACATTGTGAACTTTGAATGTTTCTCACTCTAATTATTTGGAATCCCATTTACCTGACATTACCTTTTAATGTGGGTGATGTGTGAGAGTCCATTACAGAGATTTAGCAGATGAGGTGTGTTTCAGTTTCATGACACATCCACACAGATGTATCTTTGATATCACAACAGGACCTAGCATTTGAGCAATATGAGAGTGTCACAGAGATTAATAGCTGTTATATTGATGAGGAGGTGCTATTGTGTGACACAATTTATTGCAAACATCACTATCCCTGATTATGAGATGTGAACACATGTCAACTTTAGTAGAGTGTGCCTATGCAGTGTCAGTGACATGGCCACAGAGGGCATCATGTAGCTGTAATTGGATCATATATCTAGAACAATTCAAACAGTTGCCCACAAAAAATATTTGGCCCCGGGACCCCAAACCCCTTGCCAGGTCCATGCCTGGGCATCTATTTGCTGAGGAGTCAATGGAAATGGATATGAGTATAGCTTACCGTCGGTTGCGTCCATGAGAGTGTCAGTTTTGGACGTCTTCAAGCAGGAACAGCAACAGCAGCAAATGTATGACTGGCTCCATGGCGGGACAGGACATGTGAAGCTGATTACAGGTGAGTTTCAGCTTTATATGCCTCTGTTTCCACCAGCTCAGATGTGGTGGTTGGAGCACCACAGTTTTGTTGACGGGAAGGCACATCACAATTTGGATAGCGGTAACACTGGCGGTCCACCCTCTGATAGGCGCATTAGCCTGTCCCACCACCACCACAGTTCAGAGTTTGTGGCAGTGGAAACAGAACCGCTTTGGTCTTTCATCTATGTAACCGCATGCATCGTAATAGGGTGATCAGACCACCAATGGTGTGACGGTGATTCTGAAGCTGTTTCGATGGCGGGGCAATGAACACAAAATGTTTAATCAGGCCCTTCCTGTTTTTATTACGGTAGAGGTTTAAAGCATTTTCTCAAGTTGATTCAATCCTCCTGGTGATGAATAAGACTATTTTACCTGTTTTTATTCTAATCACAAACATCTTATATAGAGTTGAGAACGAAACTTAATTGCACAGGTTTTTGTTCTGACATGCAAATGGAGGCATTTGTCCCTAAGACCAGCTTGTGCAGCCCTGGCAACAAGTAAGTGCAGTATGCCTACCATCTTCATCATTCCCTTTCGCATGCTTTTAAAAACGTGCTCCTTAATCAGTGTATTATTTTCAATTAATCAGACTTTTAGAAAATCAAAAGTGTTTCCACTCGCCACTCTAAAAGAGATTATTATTTATTACAGAATCCTGAAAATTCCAGATGCGTTAATGGACTTTGTAATTAAAGCAATCCTGTTTTATAGACATTATATTATGATGGTCAACTAGGAGGCGCGTTTCAAATGCTTCTAATGCTCTGCAACACAAGTCACGGGCACGAATTCGTGATTATTTCTTGGGCTGGCTTCTTGTGCATTCTGGGTCCTGTCTGTTTGGAAAGATTAAGAATAATGACTATTCAAATTTAATAAACGTGAACCAGGAAACACATGAAGTAGCTTACATACCCATCATTAATTGTAAGTGACTTTAGAAGCCACTTTGGTAGCTGCCTTCACAGCGCCTGCCAGCATCAACTTAATGATGAAAAATGCATAGAAAGTCCAAACCAGAGTTGTTAAACTATTCCCTTACTTTGCAATTCACACAGAAACAAGTATTTTGTTTCTCTGTAAAATAAGCCATCTCAGGCCTTTTTGAGTATTCAAATTGGGGTTCCTTTGCTACAAATCTGCAAAGACCAATAGGTTCAAATGTTGTTTCTATATATGTTATGTTTTTGTTTTATATCGGTCTACATTGTCATGACTACTGCTAGAAAAAGACTAGCCCATTTGATTTCCCAGTAGTTAATTTCACCAAGTTTGGATTAGATTGTTTGCAAGTGTCTGTTGAAGAGAATTAATCAAATTTATACCTCAGTATACAAATTGGCGGGGTTTTCCATGCAGGAAGTTGGAGGGGATTCGTAGGATGGTTTCTTCGTCCCAGTGCATACGGTCAAAACCTCTGTGGATATATTTTAATTTCTCTTAAAACCTGTGGTTTTACTTAACTCATAAGAAATACCAACAGTTCTTCACAACTGCGTACGTCCACCATTCCAATGAAATAAGAAACGCCTTAAAACAGGTGGTCCCATTTTATGTACTAGCCTGCCTAAAATCAAGGGGCTCATCATTGAATCACAAGTCAGACACCAAGACCTAGGAACCCACTTAGGATTTATTTAGGGGTTTGTGAAATTTTGGGGCTTATTTACAAGCCCTGTGCGTGGCTGGTGCATCACTTTCAATATGGGAAAAAGTGACATATTGGTAGCGCAAGGATCTTGCAAATAAGCCCCTTTGTATTTACACAAAATTTTAAAAAATACCCCAAACTACTCGTAATTACTCGAAGTGCAAAATCTTCATTGTGCGTTATATTTTAATGTGATATGTGTCTTTTTGTCACTTTTTGATGCATGCCTCACAAAAAAAAAATAGCTCAGATAAACAAAAATACCGCAAACAACAGACTCTGTGGGCCTCATTTATGAGAAATGTTGCATCGCTGCGACAAAGCAGCGATGCAACACTTCTAAGTGCACCCTACTTGCGACATCATAGATGTGCCATATTAAAGTGCGGTGCATCATGTTGCAAGGAGTTACAGATACATCTGCATTTGTATGCAGAAAAGTGGCGCATTGCTGGGGTGTGTCTGAAAACAGATGCAGCTCCAACAATGCGTCTTTTCACATGGGGCTTACCCCATGTGAAAGGGCCTGCGTCACCCTCACGCCCTGCCATGAGGCAGGCGTAAGGTTTTCACTCAATCGCGTCCTAGAAGTGTCGCACTGAAATCTTATAGATTTCAATGCGCTTTTAGCACATTTTGCAAATTGTTGCTCGCAATAAGACTGTCTTCACATAGAACATAATGCAATATCTTATGTTTCTTCATGATCGCACCTAATACATAAGTGTAAAAGCGAAGGATATGTTTCTTTTATCAATTTCTCCTACCTATACATATTTGTGATTTTTACTCTATGGGTTGCTCTTGTTTTATTTTTCATTTATTTTTCTTTTGGTGGTGGATTTTTCTTATTCTTTTTGAAATGTCACTTTGTTCTAAAATCTATGCAACTATGAACTTTTGAGTAGAAGAAAGTAGGTCCACCTTACTATTATTCTTTAGGTTTTGAATTTCATCAGGGGGTGGTCTGTATTATCGGTTTATGAAACCGACTTATTGGTATCAAGAAATTGTAATCCTAAATAGAGGCTTGCTTATAATCATCTGGTTGTAATCGTAATGAGAACTCACTAGTCCAATATGTCACTTATGTACGCTGTAAACAGACGCAATTAAGGTGGCGATCACGTGAGGTTATCACGTGGTCGCTATACGATTAATTTGACGATCGGCTGAAAAAGTAGGTCAAGATTTCCGTTTTGAGAAATCGTGTTTGGAAATGTTGCCCGCGAATTTGAATGGCCATTTCTTACGGATGTAGCTTAAGGGGTCATTAGTGAGATTACTTGGTCGTATGAAAACCAGTACGATTTCGGGTGTCATTTACTTATGAATTGATAAACGATGAAAGTAATATAAAACCTGTGGTAATTAACTGTTATATTTTAGTTCAAAGGAATTTTCTCTGCTGCTATAATATAATTATCAACATGATCCTGTTGTGATCTTACTGAAGACTTACTAGTCCAATATGGTGCTTATGTGCGCCAGTAAGCCAGTGTGATGAAGATGACGGTCACGTGAGACGCGTCATATGGTCATACGCTGCCATTTAAGCAGACTTTTGCAATATGGCGGGTTCCACCGATAGTCGGATAACGGGACATACGGTGCGAACGTCGACATTGACGAGGTAAGGAATCATGAGGATCGAGAGGTTGTGAAGTTGGTCTTTCTTGTGTCTGTTTACATAGCCCTTAACACATGATCTGATAATGGGATCGTGTTTTGTATTTAGTGCCAAATATGAATTCTTGATGGAACGCCTGCGTGGGGCTTTTCAAAGTCTTTGACGATAATGCACGTAGATATTGATAGTGATTCGGCAATGGAGGTGACTGCTTAGGGTGGGCTTTTGACTATGGGCATCCATTGAGGCGAACGCTTGCGTATCTATTAATGCCAGCTCTGTTTGGGATGATTGTTAGGATGTTTGATCTATTAGGCTGTGCAAATTTTGATATATAGCCCGATGCGAGGACTCGTCTTAATCTCAATTGCTCTTATGATGTTAGACGGTACATTAATGGGGGCTATTTAACACTGTGTTGGTCCTTCGTATTGCCAACTATCTTGCTGGCTTGAGAGGATGTTTTTACCATTTTTCACCTTTGTGAGATCAGCTGATTCTATTTATAAAAAATTATATAGAAAAATGTCGCCATTCTAGTAACAATTGGGGGCTTATACAAACATGCACTCTCTCTTCCTAGGATCTATAATTCTTATATTGATACGCGAACCTGTTCGTATCTTGTTGACATTATGTTGAGATACATGAAGGTAAGGCCCTATTGGTTTCTATTCTATTTTCCTTTTCTTTATTTTATTTTTTCTTGCTTACTCTTGAAACGTAATTTGAGCTTTTGCATTTAATTAAAAACTATTGGCAGCAAAGGTTGCTCTTGATGTAAGTTAGCGGGGTATTGTAACTGGCATATGCCCTGTAGTAAGTCTCACACTAATGTGTGACTCACACTAGATTTGGTGAAATTTTGGCATAATGGCTACTAGTTGGTTTTTTGTACCGAACCATATGGTTGGATGATTATGTTAACCACAGAGAGTGTGTTAGTTGCCTGTCTACTAGACACCCCCTTTTTTGTGTACACTTTTAACATCTAGAACCAAGTTCTCTAAAGAAGTCTGAGACATATATCAAATTACTATTCTTGAGGAACCCACGGATTGTTGGATATCGTTTAAGTGACACTGGATATAGAAACCTTTGGTGAGATTATTTGTTGGTCTTTCTGACGTATGTTATGTTGTGCACACACCCCTTGAATGAAATAAATGATAATTCTTTCTAATTATTCTTTTTTTCTTTCTTTACTAATATGACTATTTCTCTCCTATTATTATTATTATTTTTATTGGTGCTGTTTCTGTCCTTTCTCTTATCATAAACTGTCTCTATTGAGTATTTTCGGCTTAGGATGAAGATCTGCTGCTTTGATCTTGTTTTTCTCTCTCTCTCTTTTCCTTTTTCTTTTTCTTTTTCTTCTCTCTTTACGGTTATTTATAACACCCATCAATAATGATACTGTTATTGATTATTCATGTATATTTTTAAAAAAATGTTTCGTAATTAGGTCTTCTATGTACTTTTCCCTGTTATGTTAGCAAGCCGTTCTCTTAATGTAATTAATATATATGTTGTACACGTGATTATATTTGTATGTACATTGTTTATATTTATGTATGTGTTGTTTTATGTACTTCACACTTAGTGTGTGTTTTTTATTTGTATATATTTTCAGCCCTGATGAAGTTCCATTTGGAACGAAACGCGTTGGCTGATGTCCAAACTTTTAAATCGAAAAATAAAGAATACATTTTGGAGTACATCTGGGAATATCGGACTTTATTCTGGTGCACCGTCCTATCTTTGAACTTTTCTATCTGGTTTTCCAGTGGAGTATAAGTGTGGCACACTCCGGATGAGATTGCACAGACATTCTATTTAACTGTTCATTGATGAAATTGAGGTGCAGAACCTTGGTCAGCCACACATTTGTTCTTTTTTCTATATATATATATATTCACTGAAAAAAACATAGGTTTCAGGCACATTGTAGTTAGAAATTAGCATTTAAAAAACCATTGAAATTCACTGAAAAAATCATAGGTTTCAAGCATGTTATAGTTAGAAATTAGCATTTAAAAAAACCACAGAAATTCACTGAAAAAAACATAGGTTTCAGGGACATTATAGTTAGTTGGACATTTCACTCGTACAAAACCATAGAAATTCCCCCGTTATAGTTAGTTCAGCTAACTATAACTCGCACCCCCGCAATGCACTGCTGATGACGTCACATATTACATCATTCATGACATGGTCAGTGACATCACTGATGACATCTCAAATGACATCACTGATGACATCACTGATGACATCATCCAGTGACTATGTGATTCTGTAAAGTTTAAATATGTTTTATATATATGCCAAGGTGTATTGAAGAATGAGTGTGTGTAAAGGTCTCTGGATGAAGGATTTAGTAGGTGCGTGACTGACTGTATAAGTGAGTGATTAAATGTGTCTTACTGAATGCATGGGTTAGTGACTAAACTAGTACTACCAACGTCACCGTTGTTTTCAGAAGAGCTTAAAAGGTAAAAGCTAACTTGTAAACAGCTGGAACGTAAGTGGCGAAAAAACTACAATACAAAAGATAAAGAGAGCCACAAACAAAGCCTTATTATTTATACACAGGCCGTGTTAAGTGCAAAGAAGGTCTTCTTTGCAATCCAAATATATAGAGCGCAAAATTCTTCTAAAGAACTCTATAAAACGGTGGCAAGATTGGCAAACCCAAGTAAACCGGGGGTGGAAGCAAGCCAAGAAATGGCTGAAGAAATTGTTAAATTCTTCCAAAACAAGGTGGAAGTTATATTCTCAGCCTTTAATCAACTTCCGCAAGGTATCCCAGAAAAAATGGTGACTGAGGCAGAGTTAGGTACAGGATTAAGGCCCTCTCTTGAGAAATTTGCTCCAATTGGTATCAGTGTTACTAAGTTGCTACTAAGCACGGCCAAATCTGGTTCTCCGTATGACCCATGTCCAGTGACAGTGGCCAAGTTAGCCTTGGACTCGATTGCTACGACATTGACAACAATATTCAATAATATGTTCGAATCAGGTGACTTTCCCAGCATCTGGAAGTTGGGTTCAATACTCCCCCTTCTGAAAAAAAATAATCTCGACCCAAAAGATCCGAATAGCTACAGGCCTATTACTCATCTCCCACTACCTGCAAAAATAGTAGAAAAATAAATAAATGCTTAGTTGAGAATTTTTCTTTTTAAAAATAAGGAACTGGACCCAACACAATATGGCCTCAGAGCAGGGCATAGTACAGAGACCGCCTTAATAAAGTCGACGGAAGAAATTAGGAAAGCCCTGGATCAAGGAGGTGAGGCAGCCCTCATAATGTTGGACCTGTCTGCGGCCTTTGACACGGTCCACCACAAACTGCTGATGGACCGTTTGTCGGAGGCAGGGGTAAGAGGAAAGGCCTGGAAGCCGTTAAAAGCATTCCTAACAAATAGGAAACAAATAGTGTTCTTAGGAAGCTTTTATTCCAATGCTTTTACGCTTCCTTGTGGAGTTCCACAGGGATCGGCCCTCAGTCCTACCCGCTTTAATATTTATGTGGCACCCCTGGCTCCTTTGATTAGATCACATGGTTTTAGTCTAACATCCTACGCAGATGACACGCAAATTGTGGTGTCTCTTCTACCAGGACAGGAAATGGACATGAGTAGGAAATTTCAAGAATGTATGGAAACAGTCAAATCCTGGATGCCACAGAACTGTCTGAAATTGAATGGAGCCAAGACAGAGGAGCTCATCTTTGGTAATAAAGCCAACTTCTGGACCCCTGATTGGTGGCCACCAGACATTGGCAGTCTCCCCATTCCCAAAAGAAAGCAAATAATTTGGGTATAATGATGGATGATAAATTGAATTTTGAGGATCAGAAAAAGGCTACGTCCTCGGCCACTTTTCAATCTCTCAAGATGATAAAAAAGATCAAACCGTTTTTGCCAGAAGACAGCCTGCGAATAGTTGTATCCTCTATGGTGCTATTGCGGCTGGATTACTGCAATGGGCTCTATTTAAACATCTTAGCTCAGCATTTAAATAGAATGCAGATTCTGCAAAATGCGGCAGCAAGATTGGTGACAGGCACTCCCAAATTTGTATCTGTAGCCAAAGAATTACGAAGACTACATTGGCTGCCCATCAGGAAAAGGGTACAATTCAAGTCATTGTGCTTGGTTTTCAAAGCACTGCGTGGTCAGGGGCCTGACTTCTTGGTTAACCAGTTTAAATGGTATGCCCCTAAGAGAACCTTGCGCTCATCAGGAGCTAAAATGGTGAATATACCCCCCATGAAGAAAGTCTCATGGGGGGAAGAAGTTTTATAATAGGTGCAGCCAAGGGGTGGAATGCCCTCCCTTGGAATCTGAGGAACTCTACTAACCTTCTTGCTTTTAGGAAACAGCTCAAAACATGGCTTTTTAATCTATAAAGACTATCCTCAGCTACCAATGTCTTGGCCCACCTATACTTTTGGATGAATTCGTCATTAGCGCCAGGACACCTCCGGGTAACCGTGCGCTTTATAAGCTGGTTTAACATAACATAACTAAACTGTCTGAATGTGTGTATCAGTATGTCTGCTGTTGTGTAAGCTGCTGCACGTGTTGGTCAGTAGCTACATGAGTGTCTATATGGTTTATTGATTGGTTGCCTAAGTATTTGTATGGGTGTGGCTGGGTGGGAAGTGTGTGACTCTGTGCATAGATGTGTGAGTGGTTGATTCACTGGGTGTATGGGTTCAAGAGTGCATGTGGAAACAGCTGTATGGGTGGATGAGTGTGTGTATGGGTGTGTTGGTGAGAGACTGGATTCCTCAGTGGTACATGTCCAAGTAACTACATATATAAAAGGCAGTGTATGTGAGAGTTGGAGTATATAAATGACTATACGTGAGAGTCAGTGAGTGTGAGAGTGGCTGTATGAATGAGTGTGTACTTGTATCAGTGATTGTATAAGAGAGTAAGTATGTGTTAGTATATGTTTGAATAAGTTAGGTGGTGTGTGTATAACTGCATAGGTGAGGAAATGGGAGTGTGATTGATTCTTTGCATAACTGACTAGGTGTGTGAGTAACTCCAAGGATGAGTGGCAGTGTGTGAGTGTTTGTATAGGTGTATGAGTGCATATGATAGTGTTGTATTGATGAGTGACTCTATGTATGAGTGATTGTATGGGTGAATGAGTGGATGTGTGTGTAGATCTAGGAATCAGTGAGTGCGTATGTAGTAAAATGGTAGTCTGTATTTTACATACTACCAATGTCACAGGTTATATTAGAGTGTGAGGAGGTGCATCAGATTTTGATGTGGATGATGCCATCAGTGATGTCATCAGTGATGTCATCAGTGATGTCATCAGTGATGTCACTGACCATGTCATGAACGATGTAATAAGTGACGTCATCAGCAGTGCATTGCGGGGGCACAAGTTATAGTTAGCTGAACTAACTATAACGGGGGAATTTCTATGGTTTTGTACGAGTGAAATGTCCAACTAACTATAACGTCCCTGAAACCTATGTTTTTTTCAGTGAATTTCTAAGGTTTTTTAAATGCAAATTTCTAACTATAACGTGTCTGAAACCTATGTTTTTTTTTCATTGAATTTCAATGGTTTTTTAAATGCTAATTTTTAACTTTGCCTACAAAGTTAGGACATGTGAAGAAAGAAGAAGAAAATCGCAGAAAGAAGCAAGACAAATGCAGAAAGAGGCAACAGAAGTCCAGAAAGACGAAGAAAAGTGCAGGAAGAAGCAAGAGATGTGTAGAAAGAACCAATAGAGGAGCAGAAAGTCCTCCTGTGCCCCCAACCTTTTAGTGACTGTACTGGTGGAAACTGACTCTGACTAAACAGGACCGGAGCCAGTGCTACGCTAAAAGACACTTAGAATACAGTGAAAACACCTACATACACTAGGGAACATTATGAGCTGGGGTACCCCTGTAATTAGTATGACCTCCTCTGTATTTGCCGTGAGTTAGTGCCTGGGTCATTGCCTGAGTACATGGGTAGTAACTGGATGATTAGAGTGCTGCAAGGACATTGCATGGTGATTTTATAACTGCTTGGGTTTTGGCGGAGTGATTGGATAAGTACATGAGGCTGGCTGGGTGATTGAAAGAGTGCATGGGTACTGACTGGGCGATGGCTGGACTGCATGGGGAGTGCTCAGAGGATTGTAGCAGTGCATGAGTTAGTGCATGGGTCATTTCATGAGTGCATGGGTAGTGACTGTATGATTAGAGTGCTGCAAGGAGAGTGCATGGTGAATTTATAAGTGCTTGGGTTTTGGCGGAGTGATTGCATAAGTACACACATGTCACATCAGGCCCGCCTCCTCCCTTCACCACTGTGCAAACGCAACCCCTGGCAGGTTCCAATTTAGGAGATTAATTCCCCTTGAATCCTGAGGGTCCCTGGGGGCCAACTAGCCCACCAGGTACCGCCAGTCAGTCCCACAAAGCTGCGTTGCAGAGAGGTGGTCTGAGGCACGCCCCTTTTCTCTCTCTCTTTCTCTCTCTTACTCTTTCTCTCTTTCTCTGTCTTCCTCTCTCTCTCACTCTTTCTCTCTTCCTCTCTCTCTCACACTCTCTCTCTCTCTCTCTATCTCCTTTGCTGGACGCATGACACACCATCTTATCTTTCTTTTTGTCTTGCAGGCTGTGAATCACAAATGGACCAGCGATGACACGCCACGGCTGTACATAGTTTTATTTGTTGTTGTTTTGTTTTAATAAAATGTTTTATATGTAAATCTATATATTGTAGAAATCAAAACCTTCTCAGGGGCTTCACTGATACACCTGGTCCTTTTAAACCAACAAAGAAGAGATTGGCACAGAATCTGTAATATAAAAGACATCTTTTTATTTAACCTCAGAAGAGGGAAAATGCGTCATACAGTATTCTCAAATCACTGTAGGAGACATTTCTAAGGAGTACAGAGAACATGGGCCTTATATACCCACACAGGGGCTGAAAAGAGGGCGGTACAAGTACACATGAGAAGAGTTATACACATAGATAGTCATACAGAAACTGCACAGTCGACAAGTAGGAGGCGTAATAAGTTGCTGACATCAGTTAGAACAGCCTGACAGTTCTATACTTAGGAACAGGTGCATTCTACTAGCTAGGCACTTCTGAGCATGTGCAAGACTCTGGAAGAGGAAAACAGCAAATGGCCAGCACATAGCTAACTAAAATGGCTGCCAAGTACAAAATGGCTTTCAGCTCATGCTAAAAGATTAATGCAATCTTTAACAGATGGTCCTTTTAGCATGAGCTAAAGACATTTCCCATAATCCCGTAGGAAAACAACAAACCTGCACATTAAGTTTTTCATAAATTTATCAATATCCTAATTCATTGCTTGGTGGGCATTTCTCATTCTAAATATTGTTAAACGGATATATATAAGGTATAAGCAGGAGTACAAAGGGAACAGAGCATTGGGTCATACAGATAGCAGGAGAGACTATTACTATTATCAGAAACAGAACTTATTAGTTTTCTAGCCCTAAGCAAATCCTAAAACCATCCAGTAAAAACATGTTCAAGGCTCCTATGCATTTCAGTGACCATCCATTTCAACTTCAGAATAGCCAACAGCACATATCTAATAAAAACATTTTCGCTAGACTTTTCCAGTGTTTCCTTTATGAGGGCTAGAGTATCAATCATTAATCAATCAAGGAAAGGGTAAAGTAACATTTGTAAACTGCTCAGATGAACTTTTCTCTCGCAGAATAAACATTATTCCTAATACAATTATGAAAGCAGTCAGACATATTATCATAAAAATGATCCTGGATCCAGAGGACCAGGAGGACCACACAGGACCATGAGAATTAGGATGAAGAGCTGCAAAGGGCTGCTCCTCCTCAAAAATGGGACGACCAATGGTGTACATTTTCAACAAAAAAGAAAAAGAAGTCCTTGGGAAATTAAAGCCGCTGTACAACCAGCCAGAGGGTAGTGTTCTCCCTGTGTCCGTTTGAGCCTCAAAGGCAGGCTCTCGTTGTTCCCACGGTGGAGCTGCACAACTCGCAACTCAGGAATCACGGCCCAGTTTCAAGGGAAAAGTTTTTTCTTTCAGGATAGGGCAATCACCCACCAGGGAAAATGCTCTCAGCGATCCTGTCCAGTGTCTCAGGCAGTGCACCAGTTTTCTTCACTTCAATCTAAAAGGCACCAGAGACACAGCACCTGTACCCTGAACTCAAGTCCTTCCCTAACTCCTGTATTGCTCTCCTGGCACACTGCTCTTTCGTTGGGGCCATAGATTGCATTCAGTGTGCCCAGGTATCTCTTGACCAACACAGGTGAAAACTTTACAGCCAGCAATCAGGAGCGTGATGCTGAAGTACCTGAAGCAACCCTTGTTTCAAAGGGGGTCACCTCAAGCAAGAACTTTGTTGCTGTTCTGGTCGGTTTGTGACTCTCAGCTGGGCATCAAAAACTTGATCCACGATTTCTCCTTTCTGATTTGTGACCCCGTCTTTCGCCCAAGACAGTGGCAGAGGTACACACTTCACATCCCAGTGCTTCCGGCCTTCTACCTTCACTGAGGTCCTAGTTGCCAGCAATGCCTGTGCTGGTTACCTTCACCTTGACTTCAAGCTGGACTGGTGCTGACTCTCCAAGCTGGATCTGATGTCCGCACCCCTCTTGCAATGGTTGTAAGGCAGCAAATATCTATTGGTGGACAGAACAAAAAGTCTTTAGACAAGGCACAGAAATAATCAATCAACAGAGAGGATAGTCTCAGAATACTTCCTAGTCTTGGGACGTCCCATATATTAGCAAGGCACCCAAGAACCACTTTCATCTATGTGAGAGTAAAAGAAACAACAGCCTGGAGCTATTGGCAAGTATAAAAGGAACTTTTTGGTGAACTGACAAGAGTAATACGTCACCCAATCCCAAGCAGCCAAGGAAGTCTGTGTTCATTTACTAAATTCTGAGGAAAAGAGAAAAAACAATACAGACATACTCCAAATCCTTACATCTGTATATTCATATCTTAATCATCTAAAGACCCTCAAGAAAAAAGGAAATGTTCTACACTTTTACTCATAGACTTTATATTACTTGTACAGGACTGCAGACACTTCTAAAATGATTTCTCTTAATAAAAGCACCTACATTGTACGCTTAGGACCATGCTCTCATGTTATAGGAGCAACAGGAAAATCTAAAACTGCTAATTTAACAAGGATTCCTATTACATAAAGAACTAAAAACTTCAACATAATGGGTACATTTTCTCCAGCAGAACATCTTGTGACAAACAGACTCCTAAAAAACAATATTTTCCTCAAAAATGTTTGCTAAGGATCACATGGGCATCTTCTCTGCATTCTACTTTTCACATTCCAAACTATGTAACATCAGCTCTAGTAAGGACTGCCAGTTTATTTACACAGACTAGCTAATAAAAACTAGCAATGCCCTTGCAAAACTGTATGTAGCATGAGAATAACAAACAATAATGGTGTTATCACCTGAGAATTATTTTAGAACAAAAACTACCCACAGCTAGTTCCCCTTAAAGATCAAATAAGGAAACAGCAATCTAGACTATTCATCCTTTCATAATTTCATCAGACAGGATGGGCAGTAACATAGCATATTTATTTATTCATTTTAATAATGCTAACAATGTTTAAAACAGTATTACTGAATAGCCAATTAAATGTCTCATGGCTATTTCACAGACAGTTTAGACAGGCTCAAAAAAATTGAGAAAAAGAGAGAGAAAACATAATTTTGCCTACCCTTAATTTGTAGAGGAGCTAGCCTCCTTCCCACATTTTTGACAGTAGGAAACCTGTAACAGGTTTCATTCTGTCAACACTATCAACCCCTATTTGTAGCAACTGGGCATAAACAAACTCTGAGGAGCTAAATAGCACATTGAGCTAGCTAAAGAACATATTCCCTTAGCAAATGTAGAAGTGTAACATGAGGCCGTATGAATTCAAACTAAATCCCATTGCTTCCTTAATTCAGCCCTAAAAGCATTAGTGCTATATATATGGCAGAGCCATTGCTTTAATCAGAGCTCACATATACCATTATATTTCACTCTGTTCATATAAGTGCACAAAAACTTGCTTTTGCCCAAAAAAATGTAAGCAAAACCTCTTTCTTTCCCTGCCCTGCCATTCCGTCTTTCAAATGTCGAAATGTCAAAGCAAACATTGCGCTGAGCCCTGCTAGGCTTCTAAATGTAGAACTTCGACCTTTAACCTATTCGCAGCTGTTCCATCTTGTGTGCAAGGTTTTCATGCAGTTTTACCAATTCAAAGTGACCTTGGAGACTGAGAGCGCAACAGCAACCCACTCTATTCCTGTCTACCAGCAATTCAGAGGTAAGCTTAATAACTTCTGCCAGTTGTTTTTGTACATATTTACATTTGTAAGCAGTGTGCTGAGTGCTTGTCTAGCAGTATAGATGTCAGCTATTCATTCTATACTTACATATGTGCATTTACTGGAGCCTAAGACAGTTTAAAAGCTGCTCTGATTGGAATAACCTCATTTAAATAGTGAATTTTACTCAATTTCGACTTTGATGTTTGGGGCACTTAAAAATGAATATCCTACAATGTTTTTGCATAATAGTCATCCCCAAAATGCCTCTACATATCCCAGAGATGTGGCATCAGAAATGTATAATGTATACCCTTATAAAAATGAGTTTTGCACGCCTGGGTAAAGTGACATTTCACATGTAAGTGACCCCCTATTGCTGTATAGCACGGCTTAAATTCAATTTGGATGCTAGGAGGTTACAGCATCATTATTAGGCATTATAAATATTAAAAAACTAATTTAATGCACCTTTCTTAAATAACATTTTTTTTATATATTCAAAATATATATATATTTTTTTTAAACAAATCTAATCATTTTGATGAGTCCACATATGAAAAGCAAGCTGCATCCCTTGCCTATCATATTTAAACACATTCATTCATAACCCTAAATAACTTCAAACAAGAAAGTTTGTGACACTTTTAAAAAACAGTCATTATTATTTAACATTAAAACCACTCTTATCCTTATTTAAAAAGGCATTAAGAAAATAAATCCCTATTGTCAATCTGTTCTCTGTTATCAAAAAAAATAATGAACCAGATTTCTAACTTTTAAAACAGCAGTCTGAAATGCAGGGTTTTACACTGTGTTTGTACTGACTTAAGATGTAGTCGACTTCAGCTGTTTTCTGTGGCCTGGAGTCAGAAATAGCCTCATGTTTACACAGCTGCTTGACACAAAAAGGCATCAAGTTCACATTTCAAGCCAGCCTTGCAAGCCAGCACAAATCTGTCGTTCTGTAATGTGTATTTAGTTCAGCAACAACCAACTCACTCATGTAATGTGAATGCCTTTTAATACCTAATACAGAAGGTCAAATGCTGTGACATTTTGTATCTTAATTCATTTATTGCAAAACACACAATTTCGTTTTTTGAAGCTTTTTTTTTACTCCTATTCAATGTGGATTCTAATTTTATCTTTAGCATCGTGGCAATTTGCACACATGTATAGTGTCTTACTCTGTCAATTTAATGATAGTGTGCAGCTATTTAGCATATATAATATAATTCATTGCTGGATTATTTTAAAATATATTTTATTTTAATGATATTTTGCATAGCAGAATGTTAACTAAAAAAAACAAAAAAACATTGAGCTCATTCCAGACATTTTCAAAACGGTGTCATACACACAATACAGGGCACTTAAGGCTAGCCATTCTTGTACCAAGAGTGCAATCGCTATTTACTCACACATGTACCACTAATTACAAACCACAGACATTTAAACACACATTTAACCCACAGATCAACACTTAGGACAGAAACAAAAGACAGCCCACAGACTGTACTTAAACCAAACCATTTGTAAATACTAGTTGTAAGTCATATTCACTAGATTTGGCTGGCAGAACACCAGGAAAAAAAACGCTCTGCTTATCACCACTTATGAATGTTACTATGTGCACAGACCAGGATCCTTTCTATGTACATATTTAGTTCCTCGGGGTACTAGTCACCAAGGAAGAAATACGTTTTCATACCTAGACCTAGTTAAGTATCCCCTCTAGGGGAGCCGGCTAATGCTATACAAGTTCCAGAATGGTACCTCCAAGAAAGCAACACATTCTACGATGTGTTCTAACAACAGGCATGCCAAGAATATTGCAGCATATACAATATTATACACAAAGTAGCACTTAACTCAAAGTGTGCCGTTCAAGTTACACAAGTTTCTCATTACCTGCCTACATAAATTGCATTTTATGTATTTCCGAATTACAAACATTGGCCAATTTCCATACAAATCCAAAAAGCGTAGCAACAAACGACCTTACCAAGCATAGGTCTCCAGATTCTAACTGCCAAGTTCTGAGTGACCAAACGGTCATTTTAGAATACTCACGCCAAAAATGTTCTCAGTCAGGAGTGGTAAGCAGTTGGAGGAGTCCAATCAGGAAGACCAGAAATATACTGGGCTGCAGAGACAGAATCTCAGTTTTAGGGTACCTTTTTACTAGAGTCCTGTTCTGTCCTCCTCAGTAGATTCCTGTCTCCCATCAAGATCACTCCCTTGGATAGCCACTTCTCTGATGAGCCTTACAGAGGGCACCAATTGTAGAAATCAAAACCTTCTCAGGGGCTTCACTGATACACCTGGTCCTTTTAAACCAGCAAAGAAGAGATTGGCACCGAATCTGTAATATAAAAGACATCTTTTTATTTAACCTCAGAAGAGGGAAAAATGCGTCATACAGTATTCTCAAATCACTGTAGGAGACATTTCTAAGGACTACAGAGAACATGGGCCTTATATACCCACAAAGGGGCTGAAAAGAAGGCGGTACAAGTACACATGAGAAGAGTTATACACATAGATGGTCATACAGAAACTGCACAGTCGACAAGTAGGAAGAGTAATAAGTTGCTGACATCAGTTAGAACAGCCTGACAGTTCTATACTTAGGAACAGGTGCATTCTACTAGCTCAGCACTTCTGAGCATGTGCAAGATTCTGGAATAGGGAAACAGCAAATGGCCAACACATAGCTAACTAAAATGGCTGCCAAGTACAAAATGGCTTTCAGCTCATGCTAAGAGATTAATGCAATCTCTGACAATATGACTAAGATTCTTATTTCTCCAACCTCACAAGCATCTTTTTATTAATAGTTCCTAGAGGGATACTTCTGGGCCCAAGAACGTTGTTGGGGGTATGCTGGTGATGTGTGAAGAGGGTGCGTTACCTGCTAATGTGGGGAGACGCAGCATGAAAGGGGTATCTCTCACAGAAAGAGCTCCGGTATTTTTTCAGAAATGCCTTGGACAGATGCCAGCTGATGGACTGAATCACAAAATGGCTTTTCAATGGTCATAGAGTGTGACTTATGAACAGTTCATACCCAGGCTCACAGAGGTACAACTGAGGCCCGTCGGCTCGACTCACAGAGGCAGAACTATGAGCCGTTCGCTGCCAAAGGAACAGCAGCATAGTTGCTCGCAGAGGTAGAGGCACAGCAGCGTACTAGCTCGCAAAGGTAGAAAGCTGTGAGCTGACGGACTGGCTTCTAAAGGCATAGCTGCCAAGTGGTGATGTTGGGCAAAGGGAGCGTGAAAGGGTTATCTTCCTACTGGTGTCCTAGAGTGGAAGTCGTGCTGTCTGGCGGTTTCTACTTTATTGTTAATGAATCTTAAATCTTCACTTCGTCCAAATCATCATTACACAGAGCTCCGCTATATTAAATTGCCCCCGGAACCTTTCTTTTATATTTTCACTCGATGCGAGGCACAAGATGGCTGCTAACAGTTTCTGGTTGGAAGTGTTAGCAGCCAATCAGAGGACACTTCCTGCTCTGAAGTGTTAGCAGCCAATCAGAGGCAAGCTCGTGCTCGGGAGTTAGGCACCGACCAGATATATATATACTTTTTTCCTTTAATATCTCAAAAACTACTGAACGGATTTACACCATTTATACAAAACCGTGCTTTCTGGACCAAATTTGGCGTAATTCTGTTCAGCTCTTTGACCTGTAGCTTTGTCTAAAGTTTCCGATGGAAAATGCATTGAGAAAACACGTTTTGACACCTCCCTTTATTCTCAGCTCCACCTTGACCAATCACCCCTAAACTTTCAAGATAGGAGCTGATCAAAAAGACAAACTTTTTGGAAAATTCCGTAAAGAATCGTCAAACAACGCCAAAGTTATAAGCAGATGGAGGGCTCCAGGAGGGGGGCCATGCAACCCCCCTCCCAACATGAGTAAAGCCCCGAGACTGAGGGGACCCCAGTGGGACCCCGCAACCCCAGCGAGCCCCCACTATTAATTGTTAAGAAATGCCCCCGGGACCTAGTCTCATT
This sequence comes from Triturus cristatus, assembly GCF_964204655.1. NCBI lineage: Eukaryota > Metazoa > Chordata > Amphibia > Caudata > Salamandridae > Triturus > Triturus cristatus. The sequence continues at coordinate 418,210,584 of NC_140580.1, forward strand.
CAAATAAAACACGGGAACCCGCGACCCCAGCGCGAATTGTGCCGATTTTCTTTTTAAAACAAATGTTTTTTTAACCCTGGGAGTTTATGGCTAAAAAAAGAGTATTAGAGCACATGCGTGCTATAAACAAAAAAGGTACCCACTATCCCATTGCCAGACACTTTGAAACTTTTCATCTTTCCAATAGCTCTCTTTTGGGTTATTTTGTGATTGAGCAAGTGCACTCGGGCCCCAGAGGGGGCAACCGGGTATTACAACTTCGCAAACGCGAATCTAAGTGGATAATTGAACTGGAAACTAAATATCCTAAGGGCCACAACCTGGACGAAGAATTAAGTACACATTTACGTAATGAATAATTGAATAGTTTACGTTTATATCTGTATCTTGTTATAATATGATATGTTTTTAAGTATATGAAAACATTGTGCTGTGAAAAATGAGTTTCATATCTTTTTAATCATCACTTGATTTTTTCCTTTATTCACAGGAAGAAAGGAAGGGTCGTACCATTTGCGGACTGTCTTATCCGTTCCGGCCTCCCTATCCTTTTCTTCCTTGGCCTGTGGGTCCACTGCAGCTAAGTCTGTTTCTTTTCCTATTCTTTCATCATTCTTTTTCACTTTGAACACTATTTAGTTAACTAAGGTCTTGACAGGATAATAACGGACTAAGTATTGACACCACTATGGTGCTGTAGTAACATACTTAATGTTCCTGATCAACAAATGTATACACATATGATCCATTAGCGTTATGTATGACACTAAAGCTAGAAAGCATTGTATTATGTTTAACACTATGAGTTTATTGTACATATCACTGTGTGAATCATATAATCATGGTTTTAGCCACTATATAGGCTGATATAGACTAATTGGTCTTTTTACACTGTCCACGAATGGTTGTCATTGAACTAATTACAATGCACAGCTAATTATGTTTTTTTGTATCAACATTATGAATTCACATAGACACCACTATGGTATGATATCGTCTAGCCAATATCAGATTGGTTCTACATATGCTAGAATTATTCTGTGCATACTTATGCTTAATATTATGAGATTGATGCGATGTATCATTGTGTTCGTTTACAGCGACAGATAAACCACGTAATTCAGTTTTATGCTACTAGTGCAGCTCATACACATAAAGGTTTTCAAGCCATTAAGAAATGGCCGCCGCTGTTGCAATATCAAACAAAGTCTGTTTTCAATGTCTTTCCCTATGTAAGACCTCGTTAAACTATCATGCACTGTGTGAACAAGACAGCGCGTAACAGTTGCTGAATAAATCTATTTGGGTTGCATTTCGAGAGTGCGTCTTCCTTGAGGATTGTCAAGTGTGGATATATATATATTTATATATATATATATATATATATATATATATATATATATTACCTACTGGCGGTCGCCAATAGGTAGATATAGTTAGGACCTATTTTCCATAGGAAATCCGAAACATTCTATTTGGAATAACGTTGGCGCCGATTGACGAATCTAAACTTTTGGCCAGCTCTGGTCCGCTCCTATGAATTTCACGGTGATTCATCAAGCGGGGGGTGAGAGAAGAGGGGGTCCCAAAACGCGTTTTCCCCATGCTTTTTCCCATAGGACCTGTTGACACAGCTACAGCCCGAACTGCTGAACGGAATTACACCAAATTTGGCAAAGATGTAGTCCTCAGTTCAGACCCATGCCTTTTGCTTAAATGGTGTAAATCCGTTCAGTAGTTCCTGAGAAAATCAAAATTAAAATCATAGATATATCTATGGCCTCGGAGGATCCACCCACCCTCCCTGCACCCAGCGCGCACCCTGCCGTGCACAAGCTGTATTCTAATTGGCTGTCAACACTCCAGATCACGAAGTGTTTGCAGCCATCTTGTGTCTCGGTAGAACCGAGGCACAAGAAACCTATAAAACAAACGTGAAAAACACAGAAAGGGGGCAGGCTAGAAACACCCTGATCCCCTGGGCCTGCTCAGGGGGTCCCACAAGGACCCCCAGGAACAAAAAAAGCATTTAAAAAACAAACAAAAAAAAAATCAGCGAGATTCACGCACCCAGCGCGAATTTCAGTAAAAAAAAAAAAAAAATGAAGAGCCCGCGCTTCTTTGGTAATTGGCCCCCCATGTTTATCCACAATTGTACAGATAAACAGCAGGGGCCCTCCAAAGGAATAATGTAAAAGTTGATTTAATGAGCTAAAGCACGAGGTACTGACAGACGCGTTTCGGCAACAATGCCTTTATCAATGTCCTGACATTGGATAGCGGAGGGGTAAAAATTACTATTCCCACTCCAGTGAGTGCAAGAGTAGGGAAAGTGTTGGATAACGGAGGGGTAAAAATTAATAAACCCACTCCAGTGAGTGCAACAGTGGGGAAAGTGTTGGATATCAAAGGGGTAGAATATACTATTCCCACTCCTGTTAGTGCAACACTAGTGAAAGTGTTGGATATCGGAAGGGTTAAAAATACTATTCCCACTCCAGTTAGTGCAATACTAGGGAAAGTGTTGAATAGCAGAGGGCTAAAAACTATTATTCCCACTCCAGTGAGTGCAACAATAGGGAAAGTGTTGGATAGCGGAGGGGTATAATTTACTATTCCCACTCCAGTGAGTTCAACAGTAGTGAAAGTGTTGGATATCGGAGGGGTAAAATCTACTAATCCCACTGCAGTGAGTGCAACAATAGGGAAAGTGTTGGATAGCGGAGGGGTAAAAATTACTATTCCCACTCAATTGAGTGCAACAGTATGGAAAGTGTTGGATAGCAGAGGGGTATAATTTACTATTCCCACTCCAGTGAGTGCAACAGTAGGGAAAGTGATGGATAGCGGATGGGTGAAAATTAATATTTACACTCCAGTGAGTGCAACAGTTGGGAAAGTGTTGGATAACGAAGGGGTCAAAAATACTATTCGCACTCCAGTTAGTGCAACATTAGGGGAAGTGTTGGATAGCAGAGGGGTAAAATTAATATTCCCACTCCAGTCAGTTCAAAATAAGAAAAAAAAAAAATCACCATGACAAAATATTTTACAATAAAATAAAATGAAAAGTATATAAAAATATTTAATACATCTAAAAAATAGAAACATATTATAATGTTACATGGATACGACAAACATCTAGAAATATATTAAATTCATTTAAAAATAATTAACAAAAAAATAACAATTTTTAATTTGAAATTATTTATTAACAAAAACTTTAATTATTACATGAATTTAATATTTTTAGATCATACCCTATAACACTGCACAATTCACAACACACATCTAAAGTTAATAAACATGTAATTCCATAATTAACATAATTAAACATCAATTAAAGAAATATTATTAATTAAAAAACAAATTAAAACAGATTGAAAATGAATTTACTCCCCAAATGTTACCCCTATAAAACCAAAACTCACACACAAAAAAATAACCAATTGCCCTAAATAATCATCAATTGATGAATTAATATTGATCAACTAATTATTAATTAAACATAAATTACTTTCCACCCTCTACCTTTATAAACCCCACAGCCCACACCTAAAAATCATTTCACAATTTCCATAATTATTTTTAAAATAATAAATAATATCAATTAACAACTACTTAATATTTAATTAAAAATAAATTACTTCCCACCTATTACCACTATAAATCCCACAACTCACATCTAAAATTAATTACATAATTGCCATATTAAATTAGCATTAATTAACAAATAATTATTACTTAAATAAAAATAAATTACTTCCCACCCTTTACCCCTATAAACCCCACAACCTGCTCCTAAAGAAATGACACAATTAACATAATTAATTACCAATTAATTAACTAACAATAATTAACAACAAATTAATATTTACTTACTAATAAATTACGTCCCACAATTAACACTATTAAATCTAAATTAAATAAATATTATTACATTTAAAAAAATCATTAATTTATTATGATTAAATTATTTCCTACCTTATTCCCCTATAAACCCACAACCCACTACAGAACTAAGAAACGCAAAGCTTAATTAAAATAAAATTGATCACTACTAAAAATGTAACACATATATTAAAAAACAAAAACAATATTTATACAAAAAATAGATCACATACATTTAAAATACATAACTCTAATTAATAAATCAATATTTTAAACAATTATAATTTTGCAAACGACATTAATGACAAATATTCTTGACCACGATATTCTTGCTGTCGATATTTCTCTGTCACAATATCTCCAAATCGATATTTTTGTAAGTCGCCATTTTCAACTCGATATTCTGTCTGCACACCGTACTAAAGAAATCCTTTTGGGACAGCACGCTTGCAGCCATTTTAGCACTCCTGGGGCACTTTCTAGGGAATCCACGACCACGGGAACAGAATCACCGACTGAAGATATCGATGATGATCTCCTGCCTCACCCACAAAGGCATGCACTTGTTGTTCCTAAAAATGCTGTACACCAAATTTGGCAAAGATGTAGTCCTCAGTTCAGACCCATACCTTTTGCTTAAATGGTGTTAATCCGTTCAGTAGTTCCTGAGAAAATCAAAATTAAAATCATAGATATATCTATGGCCTCGGAGGATCCACCCACCCTCCCTGCACCCAGCGCACACCCTGCCGTGCACAAGCTGTATTCTATTCGGCTGTCAACACTCCGGATCAGGAAGTGTTTGCAGCCATCTTGTGTCTCGGTAGACAGCTACAGCCCGAACTGCTGAACGGAATTACACCAAATTTGGCAAAGATGTAGTCCTCAGTTCAGACCCATGCCTTTTGCTTAAATGGTGTAAATCCGTTCAGTAGTTCCTGAGAAAATCAAAATTAAATTCATAGATATATCTATGGCCTCTGAGGATCCACGCACCCTCCCTGCACCCAGCGCGCACCCTGCCGTGCACAAGCTGTATTCTAATTGGCTGTCAACACTTCAGATCAGGAAGTGTTTGCAGCCATCTTGTGTCTCGGTAGAACCGAGGCACAAGAAACCTATAAAACAAACGTGAAAAACACAAAAAGGGGGCAGGCTAGAAACACCCTGATCCCCTGGGCCTGCTCAGGGGGTCCCACAAGGACCCCCAGGAACAAAAAAAAGCATTTAAAAAAAAAAAATCGGCGAGATTCACACACCCAGCGCGAATTTCAGTCAAAAATAAAAGAAAATGAAGAGCCCGCGCTTCTTTTGTAATTGGCCCCCCATGTTTATCCACAATTGTACAGATAAACAGCAGGGGCCCTCCAAAGGAATAATGTAAAAGTTGATTTAATGAGCTGAAGCACGAGGTACTGACAGACGCGTTTCGGCAATAATGCCTTTATCAATGTCCTGACATTGGATAGCGGAGGGGTAAAAATTACTATTCCCACTCCAGTGAGTGCAAGAGTAGGGAGAGTGTTGGATAACGGAGGGGTAAAAATTAATAAACCCACTCCAGTGAGTGCAACAGTGGGGAAAGTGTTGGATATCAAAGGGGTAGAATATACTATTCCCACTCCTGTTAGTGCAACACTAGTGAAAGTGTTGGATATCGGAAGGGTTAAAAATACTATTCCCACTCCAGTTAGTGCAATACTAGGGAAAGTGTTGAATAGCAGAGGGCTAAAAATTACTATTCCCACTCCAGTGAGTGCAACAATAGGGAAAGTGTTGGATAGCGGAGGGGTATAATTTACTATTCCCACTCCAGTGAGTTCAACAGTAGGGAAAGTGTTGGATATCGGAGGGGTAAAATCTACTAATCCCACTGCAGTGAGTGCAACAATAGGGAAAGTGTTGGATAGCGGAGGGGTAAAAATTACTATTCCCACTCAAGTGAGTGCAACAGTATGGAAAGTGTTGGATAGCAGAGGGGTATAATTTACTATTCCCACTCCAGTGAGTGCAACAGTAGGGAAAGTGATGGATAGCGGATGGGTGAAAATTAATATTTACACTCCAGTGAGTGCAACAGTTGGGAAAGTGTTGGATAACGAAGGGGTCAAAAATACTATTCGCACTCCAGTTAGTGCAACATTAGGGGAAGTGTTGGATAGCAGAGGGGTAAAATTAATATTCCCACTCCAGTCAGTTCAAAATAAGAAAATAAAATAAAATGAAAAGTATATAAAAATATTTAATACATCTAAAAAATAGAAACATATTATAATGTTACATGAATACGACAAACATCTAGAAATATATTAAATACATTTAAAAATAATTAACAACCGACTGAAGATATCGATGATGATCTCCTGCCTCACCCACAAAGGCATGCACTTGTTGTTCCTAAAAATGCTGTAACAGTGCACTAGGAATAATATTTTCAGTGTACTAGCATGTCATGTTAGGTTAGGTTAAGACGATTTGTAGAGCTCATGGTCGCCCCCAGAAGGGGGCTTCCCGGTGCTAATCACAGGTAGGATTTCAGCAGTAGGAGGCAACAACCAGGTCTTTAGTTGTTTGCGAAATGCATAAGTGGTGTTGGGTCTTTCTTAGCAAAGGCGGCATAGAGTTTCATAAGGTTGGGGTTAGGACTCGGAAGGAGCATACGCCCATTCTGGCTCTTCTGTGGTGGGGTATAGAGGCCAGATTTAGGTTTGATGAGTGTAAGGCTCTCATAGGGGCATGAGTTTGCATCAAAGCATCAAGACGTGGCACTTTTATAGAGGATTTTATGTAAAATTCATTATGCTTTAAACTTTGCACGCTTCTAAACAGGAAGCCAGTGGACCTTGGTAAGGAGCTGAGAGGCGGAACAGAATTTCAGGTCGAGAGACAATGGAAGCTTGATGGCAGCATTTTCGACAACCTGCAGTCAGTTGAAGACCAACCTTTTGGTGCCCAGGTAGAGGCTATTGCAATAGTCTAGGTGTGAGATGACAAATGATTGAACACTCAATTGGGGAACTTGTAAAGTAAAGAATCCGATGATGGATGCCAGGCTTCTCAAGGTGCCAAAGCAGTGGCTTGTTAGGGTTCTAACACGGGTTTCAAAGTAAAATGAGTCATCCATCCATACACCGAGGTTTTTAACCACTGACTTGGTTTAGGAGGAGGTCACAGCACTTCTGGCCACCAATGGTCTCTCCATAGGAGGGTGTCTGCCCAACAGAAGAATCTCAGTCTTACTGGCATTGAGATTTAAACAATTCATCTGCATCCAGTTAGCAACAGCTGTTAGGCAGTTTTTAAAATATTTGCTGTCACTGGCCAACTCCGAGGATAAAGAAATAATTAACTGAGCATAGGACACCAATGACATTCCAATGGATTTTACTATGTCAGCCAAAGGTCTGATGTAGATATTGAACAGAGTGGGGTTGAGCGCAGAGCTCTGGGGGACACCGATATATGCATGTATACCATGCAGCCCATCTCTAAAGAGTGCTCCGAGGACCTGACACGTTTCTCAGCAGGATATTTAGAGATACCTTCAGTGGAAAAGAGTACCACTTACAGATAGCTGTCCCTTATAGAGAACCCTGACTCTCACCCTACTTAACCATTTGCTACCACATGTGCCAAAGAAAACACATGTTTCTACATTGAAGTCAATAACTGTGTTACCACTGGGCCAGCAACAGTGCCTACAGTGTGATCAGATCCCAGCAGTCTGATATATGCTCCAACCATATGGTATTAGGTAGAACTTTAATTAATGGTAGTACATTCTAGGTTAAATCAGCTGCCTTTGAAATAGCAAAAATGCAAAGCGGGTAACTTAGTAAAAAATAGTGCAATGTAGTACAGTAAGCAAAAGGGATAGAAAAGTGCAGAGTCATATTTACTAAACATGGCTGGCTCATGCTCTCTTAAGCGACATTGATGCACAAACAGGCAACCTAAAGCCAGGCACACTCCATGAATTGCCAGCCCCCTTCGGCCCTGCAGAGTGGAGCATTTGCCACAGGGGTGGCATCTGGCCAGACACTGCAGCAAACTTTGCTATGGGTGGCCAAACTTGTGGTTTGAATGGTTTACAGCCGGGCACTGTGGTGTTTGGACACAGGTCCTAGTCTTTCAACCAACTCCCCTCAGGTGGTCAACTACCTGCAGATCCACAACCAACATGCCATTATTATTTTTTTGCATTTTTCATGGGTACCATGGTATTTCTGTGATACATTTGCTCAATCTTTATCCTGATAGTACTGCAGTACTATACAAAATTGACACGAAGAAGTTTGCATGGTACCATATGGCGAAGCATATGTGGCAGCTTCTGTGGGAGTACCATAGTACCTCAAGTGATGGCTATCCTGGGACTTTCAGGATTACCGCAGTACCCACGGCATGCCCCGTGCCCAACCCTTTGCCATGCACAGCAACAGACATCTTACTTTACATTAAAAAATCATGGAAATTCTCTGAAACAACAAAGGTTAAATGGATGTTATAGCTAGGAATAGTGATAATATCCTTCTTTACTTAAAAAACCTTTAAATTTCACTGAAATCGCCAAATGTTAAAGGGACGTTGTAGTTAGGTGAAAATGTCAGTTATGCATGGGCAGAAAGAAAAGTAACACACCCAGTGCATCCCGCAACATTGATTCATTATTTTATTTTTTTTATTTTGCAAATGCAAAACTGTCCGTTTTGTGGGCTTGATTTAGAGAAATAAGAAAAAATCTGACTGCTCCGGTTGGTCATATAATAAAGGTATGGTAGGCCAGTGGTATTGCACAGTTTTGATAAAGTCTCCCTCCTTCGGGCTAGCTTTCTTTATTTGCCTTAAATACCTATTTATTTGTGTTTATCTTTAAAATTCTGTCATGGAGTTAGAGTATTAAGCATAATAAATTAGACTAGAAATGTCTGTCTTTAACTTAAACAAATCTATGTCTACATATTTTTTATATAATGTAGTCGTTCATGTGAGAAAAAAAGACTAGAGGCTAAATGAAGTGTGTGGTGTTGCAGGAGATAGGGTAATGTGTTTCTAATAGAAGCAACACTGCCAGAAGAAAAAGATACATATATTTCATTTGGAAAATGGCTTTGCAGCAGATAAAAAAACATGTCAGGACTAGCTAGTCACAGGGTTATGAAACACATTTGACTGGAAGAGTTTGCAGGGGACAACGTCATGCACAATGCAGCAGCATTCAAAAGTGGGAGTTGTACGTGCACAACTGTATGTTCCAAAAGAAAGTGGAACTTTTTTCCAGAAATATTTAGATTTGTAAAAACAGGGAGTGATTTAATTAGCATACATATATTAATAAGTTGTTGTATATTATAACATTAGAACACCAACGTATGGGGTAATATAACATTAAAAAAAGGAAAAGTGATTGTAGTTGACCGTAGACCAAGTTAATTTTGTTATGGCGGTTAAAAATTCAGGGCAAACGTTTTCCTAATCTTGGAGGTTTATTCTTAGATACAGACAACACTGCTCAAATGCTAAAAAAAAGACAAGTGAGTCAAATTACAGTGATGAGTGAGACTGTATATTTTCAAAAAAGATTAGAAAGAGAAGAAACATTCATTCCTGCAGCATGGTACTTTATTTTTAGCAGTGAAATCATTTTGAGAATGCCACAGTATTATGAATGACCAATGAATGCCAAACATTTGGGGGCCAATTAGGATGGTGGCGGACTTTCATCCGCCCGCCACTCTAGCGGTGCTGGGACCAGCTACCAGTGGTGCGATGGTCCCACACCTGCAATTAGGATGCCACCACCACCGTGGCGGTGGCATCCTCTATTCCCAGTTTTGTGGGGAGCGGTGCTCATAGCACCACCCGCCACAATGCTGGGAATGCACTGTGTGCATTGTCATGCACAAGGTGACAGGCACCGCGCCATGCCTGCCACCTTGTCCATGACAATGTAGGGGGGTACCATGGGCCTCCCACCCCCCAATACCCTGGGGACCCCCAACAGCAAATTCTGCATGCCTTTCAGTGGTGGCATCGCCACCACGGAAAGACGGCTTCCCGCACCCATGCTAATATGGCTGGACACGGCCACCATATCTAGCCCCTTTTCTGCCCATTCGACTGGTCGGCCAGCCAAAAACCGGCGGACGGTCTTTCCATCTGCCGGGGTCCCCCACGCCATACTAATATGGCAGGGGGAAATGGGTGACGGGTAGAGGGAAATGTTGGGCAGATCGCCACCGCTATGCGGGCGGTGGCGATCCGCCCTGCATCGTGATCAGCCCCTATGTATTTAAAACAAACGTACTTTGATAATGTATGAGATTGGTTGCCATATATCGCCAATTTCTCTCCTTAAGTGAGAAATTTCAAATTTTCGTGTAGGATGATGCAGAAGAAATAAACTAGGTGGCAACTTTAATTATACCAATAAAAAAGTGAGAAAGCAATGCACCGATAAGAACTGAAAAACAAAAGGAGATTCATCAAAACATTTCGCTGTAGAAAAGTCAAGCAAGGTGACGCAAAGTGAAGTAAAGTTTTGGTAAAGTATTAGTTTTCCAGTGCAAACATGTTTGAGCAATTGGCTTCGCTCTGTTTTAGGTTGTTTTGAGTCAAGGAAAGTTCTACGGATGGTATTGCAGCATTTCAACGCCACCACCATTAGATTTTTTGACACAAAGCCAGATGGTCGGACCAGGCTTTACATCAGAAAATAGTTTCTCCTTGTAAGACATTAGGTTACTGGTTGAGGGGGGTGAGAACCCTACTGTAGCAGCAACCACAATCCTTCTCAGGGTGAAGTCACAAGCAAACACCAAATGTAACATGTGCTCAACCCTCTGGAAGCTTAGCAAAGAGTAGTCAGGCTTAACTTGGAGGCAATATGTAAAGCATTTATGGAACGCTTCAAAAAGTAACACAAAAAAGATCCCACACCAATTTATAATTTAAGACCAAAACAACAGAAATCTATTCAACAGAACTAGAGATATGCAATATTAAAGATTTAAGTAAAAATAGCTCAAAAAAGCACAAAGTGCCAACCATGGTTATCTGGTCTCACTAGACCGGGACAAAGACATAAGTTCAGGCTGACCACGATAGAGCTGGGGGCCGGCTATAGGAATCAAGTTAGGCCCATTGAACAAAGTGCCTTAATTCCTGGTTGCGGAGCGATGTGGAGTTTTGCCTCGAGGAAGTGTCGTGTAGCAGAGGCAATGCGGGATCCTTGTATGGAGATGCGTCGCACAGAGGTGGTTCCGGGAAGTTGCAATAGTGATGCTTCCTGCTGCGGCTATGAAGAGCTGTGGTGCATGGAGATGCATTGCACAGTGGCGGTTACGAGGGCTGCAATGCAAGGTTCCCCACTGTACAGCAGCAGTTATGATGGGCTGTGGGGCTGTGATGCGAAGTCCTGCACTGGTGAAGCATTGCACAGTGATTCCAATGCGGAGGCTTGGGAGGTGATGCATCTCACTGCGTTGGGAATCCTGGAACCACAGATGGGCTGGTAGAGCACCTTCAGGCCCACTTCCAAGGTCCAGGACTGGGGTGGCACCACTTTAGAGGATAGGACTCACAGTTGGCTGAGTACAGGTGGTGGGTTAACAGTTATTGGAGCTTGTTCTGTCCCTGAACCTCTAATCAGGAGGCCAGCCAACTAGCCCTTGAAGTCACTCTGGGGGTCCTGGGTCCAAGATGCAGACCCAGTCCTTCTCAGTCAGGCAGGAGGCCACTGGGCAGCAGTAGAGCAGGGCAGCAGATTGGCATTGTTTCTTGCAGCAAAGCAGAACAGCAGTCATCATCATCATCTTAACTGTATTTAAAAAATAAATGTAATCATACAAGTTGAAGCTTTTCATCATACATGTCCCTTCAGTAAGAAAAAGATCAGTAAGATCAGTAAGCAAAAGATCAAGGAACAGTGCAAAAAAGAAATATATATATATATATATATATATATATATATATTACCTACTGGCGGTCGCCAGTAGGTAGTTATAGTTAGGACCCTGTTTCCATAGGAAATCCGCAACATTCTATTTGGAATAACTTTGGCGCCGGTCGACGAATCCTCGCGAAAGTTTCAAAATAGGTGGGGCGCTCCGCTCCGCTCCTACCCTGAAAGTCTCGGGGGGATTCGTCAAGCGGGGGCTGAGAAAAAAGGGGAGTCCCAAAACGCGTTTTTCCCATGCATTTTTCCATAGGACCTTTAGACACAGCTACAGCCCGAACGGCTGAACAGAGTTACTTGAAATTTGGCAGAGAGGTAGTCCTCAGGTCAAGGAAGTGCCTTTTGTAGGTTGTAAATCTGTTCAGTAGTTCCTGAGAAAATAGCATTTAAATCAATATATATATCTGTGGCAGCTTACGGTGTGCTTACGGTGCGCTTACGGTAAGCTTACCGTACGCGTACGGTGACGTGCGCGAGCGCGATTCTGATTGGCTATTAGATCTTAGTAAACATTCGAATCGGTCGAAACCAGGAAGCAGCGTCCGCCATTTTCTCTCTCGCACTCTGAGGGGGGGAGGAAAAACTAAGGGAAAAAAATGTAAAGGGGCTGTTTAGACAGCTCCTAACCACCTAGCCTTGATGAAGGTGTCCCCAAAGTGCCCCCAAGGGCAAAAAGTAAAAAAAAAATGTTTTCGAAAAATCGCCGATTACGCTTAGCGTACGCGTACGGTAAAAAATTATAAAAAAAAAAAAACTATCCACACACACCCCACCCCATGTGCAAATGGTGCCCGAAGGGCACCATGTGTCCATGGCATATTTTTATAACGAAAATATAAAAGTTTACCTTGCACAACGAAGCGCGTAATATGCCCTCCATGTGCGCACGGTGCCCATCCAGTGTAACGTGGGCACGCGGTGCGCGTAGCGCACCGCGTGCCCACCGTGCGTGCACGGCACTAACTGCGTAAAGTGGGCGCGCGGTGCGCGAAGCGCACCCGGTGCTCACTGTGCGCACACGGTGCGCGAAGCGCACCGTGCGCGCACGGAACGAACTGCGTTAAGTGGGCACGCACGCCACGAATGGCGTAAAGTAACTTAGCATTTAAAAAACCGTACAAATTCACTGAAAAAACCATAGGTTATTAGAGATGAGATAAACTAAAATATTTAAAAAAAAAATAACAAAAAAAAAAATTATCCACACTCTCTCCACCCCGTGTGCAAATGGTGCCCGAAGGGCACCATTTGTGCATGGCTTATAAAATATACGAAAAATTAAAATATTACCTTTCAAAACGAAGTGCATCATATGTCCTCCATGTGCGCACGGTGCGCGAAGCGCATCGTGCGTACATGGCCCATCTAGCGTAACGTGGGCACGCGGTGCGCGTAGCGCTCCGCGTGCCCACCGTGCGTGCACGGCACTAACTGCGTAAAGTGGGCGCGCGGTGCATGAAGCGCACTGCGTGCTCACTGTGCGCGCACGGTACGCGAAGCGCACTGTGCGCGCACGGAACGAACTGCGTTAAGTGGGCGCGCACGCCACGAATGGCGTAAAGTAACTTAGCATTTAAAAAACCGTACAAATTCACTGAAAAAACCATAGGTTTCACACACGTTATAGTTAGGAATTAGCATTTAAAAAACCTTGCAAATTCACTGAAAAAACCATAGGTTTCACACATGTTATAGTTAGCTGGAAATTTTACTGATAAAAAACCTATGAAATTCCCCCGTTATAGTTAGTGCAGGCAACTATAACTCATGCGACCGCAATCGTCTGCTGATGCTAATACTGTATTTAGACACTTATTTGCCCATGTCTTCTTCCATTAAATTTTAGCTATACATATATTACAATTATTTTTTTTTCATAAAGACACATATGTCATCAGCAGAGGATTTACTATTATCTGCTCTTGCACACTTTCCAGATAAAATGCAACATTCAGCACTACATTAGCGTAGCAGTTGACACCAGAGCTATTTTCAAAATGACATCCTACAACCTGTTCTTCATTTTCCTTTTTCTTTTTGCTTGCAATTACATCACTCCTCTTTTTTTTCCTCCTCTCTACATCTTCATTACATAGGTTTTAGGGGTGTTATAGTTAGCTGGACTTTTCACGTGTACAAAACCATTGAAATTCTCCCGTTATAGTTAGTTCAGCTAACTATAACTCGCGCGCCCGCAATCCACTGCTGATGACGTCACATATTACATCACTCATGACATGGTCAGTGACATCACTCATGACATCACTGATGACATCTCAAATGACATCACTGATGACATCACTGATGATGTCATCCAGTGAATGTGTGTTTCTGACTAATTTTAATATGTTTAATATATATAGGGAAAGGCCTGTTGAAGGATGAGTGGGTGTATAAGTGTGTGAATGGATGATTTTCTAGGTGTGTAACTGACTCTGTAAGTGAGTCATTAAATGTATCTTATTGCAGACTAGTGACTAAACTGTGTGAATGTCTGTATGTGTCTGTTGGTGGTGTATAAGTGGCTGCATGGTTTTGTGAATAGCTATATGAGTGACTATATGGGTTATTGATTGGTTGTCTGAGTATCTGTATGGGTGCCTAAGTGTTTGTGTGGGTAGGGTGTGTGTGACTCTATGCAAAAATGTGTGAGTGGGTGATTCTATGGGTCTATGGTTTTAAGAGTGCATCTGTGATGGACTGTATGGTTCAGTGAGTGTATGTATGGGTGTGTAAGGGATTGAATGTATATCGCAGTAGTACATTTGTGACTAACTACATATGTAAAAGGCAGTATATGTGCGTGTAACAGTATATAAATGAGTAGATATGAGAGTGTGTGATTGTGAAAGTGACTGTATGGATGAGTGTGTGCTTGTATGAATGATTCTATAAGAGGGTAAGAATGTGGTACTTTTTTATGACTAAGTGAACTTGTGTATAACCACATAGGTGAGTAAATGGGAGTGTGATTATTTGCATGATTGAGTAGGTCTGAGAGTACCTCTATGCATGATTGGTAGTGTGTGAGTGTCTATTTAGGTGTATAAATGCATATGATAGTCTTGTATGGAGTGACTGGAGGTATGAGTGACTGTGGAGGTGAATGAGTGGAGGTGTATGTAGACCTAAGAGTTAATAAGTGGGTATGTAGCTATTGGTATTGCAGTATGTATGGTTTTGAGAATGGAACTCTTAAATTTTGAGTCGGTGTATCAAAGGTTATATTAGGGTGTGAGAAGATGTGCTAATTTTTCACATGGATGACATCATCAGTGATATCATCAGTGATGTCATTTGAGATGTCATCAGTGATGTCATGAGTGATGTCACTGACCATGTCATGAGTGATGTAATATGTGACGTCATCAGCAGTGGATTGCGGGCGCGTGAGTTATAGTTAGCTGAACTAACTATAACGGGGGAATTTCATTGGTTTTTTACGAGTGAAATGTCCAGCTAACTATAACATGTGTGAAACCTATGGTTTCAGTGAATTTGCAAGGTTTTTTAAATGTTAATTCCTAACTATAACGTGTGTGAAACCTATGGTTTTTTCAGTGAATTTGCAAGGTTTTTTAAATGTAATTCCTAACTATAACGTGTGTGAAACCTATGGTTTTTTCAGTGAATTTCAAAGGTTTTTAAAATGCTAATTTTTAATTTTTTTAATATATTTTTTATATATTTCTTTTTCAAAAATTTCCCTATGTATACATTTATAAATTAACTGTTTCCTTTAATTTAGTGTGGGTCATTTTTTTTTTACTTTGAATTTGGATAACGTTGAACAGCATAGTTAATATCTTCTATTAACTTATGTCCACTTTATTTATTTATTTTTTTCTATAAATTCTTAGGGTGCGCGCTCAGAGCGTGCACCTAGTACGTTTGCGTACGTTTTTCATGTATGCAGGCGTACGTTATCTACGTACGCATACATACGCTTTTGTGCACGCTCGCAGCGCGCACCTAGTACGCATGCGTACGTTTTTTGTGTACGCATGCGTACGTAATATACGTACGCATACGTACGTTTTAGTACGCGCTCGCAGCGCGCACCCAGTACGCATGCGTACGTACGCATGCGTGCGTCGTACGTGCTCCACGCGCTACACTCGCGTATACGCGTAGAGTACGCGCGCTGACGTTCGCGCATGCGTAATTGCACGGTGCACGCTCTGAGCTTGCTCCGTGCGTGCACCTCGGGTTATGTGAATAATAAAACAACACTTTTAATTGGTTTTCATTACTTTCAGTTTCATATTGTTTCAACACCACACCCAATCCCCTCATGGCAAGTCATGTGATCAAGAAACATCACTTTTCATTGGTTCAAAGTACTTTCTGTTCCACATTCTTCCAAAACCACACCCACTCCCCTCATTATTAGTTCTGATTCCCTTGGAGAAGGAGCTACTCTGTTTTTGTGAGACAATGGCAGAGCACCAGCCACCTTCTGAGAGTGAGCAGGAAATTCTTGAGAGACAGAGGCAGAGGAAGCAGAAAGACTCCTTTATATGGCAGTTTTTCACTTTTCCTGAGGGACAAAAGAAGGTGAATGCACCAAAGGTCACCTGCACACTGTGTCAGCGCACCTTGTCACGTGGGAATGCTAATAAGAAGTACTCTTTTAGTATTCACACTATGATGATGCATCCTGTGACTTTTCGTCAAGCTTCTGGAGCAAACCCTCCACCTGCTCAGCCGACGACATCTGCAGCAGCTCAGCCAAGCACATCTTTGGCAGCTCAGGCGAGCACTTCTTCTGCAATGGTGCCTTCACCTTCTAACACACCTCTGGATATTCGTCCTTGTTTTGGGAGGATGAGTACACGGTGCATGGATTGTGGTACTATTATTACTATGGGTGAGAGCAGTATTGATCTCATTCAGAGGAAATTTGAGGAGCACCCTTGCACTAGGCCATAGTTTTGTTATTTTTTTTTTTCATTTTTCTCTTCCTCTGTCCCTACATTAACTCAAGGGCTCTTTTTAGAGGCACCTAAAATCAAAACACAAAAACTTGTTTTTTGAATCTATTTGCCTTTTTTTTTCCGCGCACCCAATGACATTTAAAAAAAAAAATCATTTTTCTCAACTTTAGTAAACCTTCAGGGACTCCCTGACAAAGAGAGGGGAGTGGCAAAGTAATTAAAAAAGAGATGGTGTACATTTCACACATGAAGGGAAGAGAGTCTTCCTATTAAACTTTAAACTCTGCATCAGTACTTACCTATAGGTACCCTAAACCTATCAAAAAAGATAATAGCTGATTTTAGTGCTGCATTTGAATTGGCTGTATTTACAAGGAGAGGAAAAGACACACAGAGTGGCTTATCCTCTCCTTGTAAATATGGAAAAGCACCCTGCGCCACTAGTACGTCAAGAAAAGTGACGTAGTGGTGGTGCAGGTGGCTTGTAAATGTGCCCCAGAGATGTTAAGGAAATTAAGGGTAAAAAAGACAATCCGAGAGTGACAGATACAGAGACAGAGAGCAAACAACTGAGAAGGAGTAAGACAGTTAAAAAGACTAAGACATATGGATACAGAGAAAGAAACATGGATGGAAAATTAGTGATGGAGGTAGTAAAGGTAGGGCAATAGTAGAGAAGGAGTGAGGGAGTTACAAAAGAGTAGTAAAGCAGGAAGAGAGAGTGAGAAGAGAAATGAGAAAAGCAGAGTAAGGAGAGGTGAAGAAAAGGAAGCATGAAACGAAAGCAGTGACACATACAGATATGTTAAACTTACCTGACCATCAAAGTAACTTATTTAGAAATAAATGCTTTATTTAATTGCAAGGAAACTGAATTACATCTTCTAAATTTTCTTTCTAGTTCTGAAAAAAAGAAAAAAGTATTAATATTCAAAAATACACTTTATGAAACAGTACAAGTTTTTTCATATTTAGCAAAGCAATTTTTTGCACTTTTTTTTGCTGTTTTCAGAATGTTTTGATTTTCACTGAAAATAGTGAAATCAATTGTATTCATCATTTAACAGCGGGCAAAAAAAAAAACAATCTGAAAGATTGTTTAAAAAAGCCCCAAATGTATCCTCACTAAAACATACCTTAATAGAAATGTCAAAAATACCTTTTAAGAACAATAACAATTTACAAGAAATAACGTCTGTAAACCTTGTTGCAAAAGAACATTTTCCAAAATAATATCTGTCAAAGAAGTCCACAATTGTTTGTTTTACCTTTCCTTGAGGCCAAATGGTAAGTTTAAAATCCCTTTTGAGTGAAATATCCAATTTTAATCCTTTTAA
The DNA here is from genome assembly GCF_964204655.1 of Triturus cristatus. NCBI lineage: Eukaryota > Metazoa > Chordata > Amphibia > Caudata > Salamandridae > Triturus > Triturus cristatus. Next base: position 418,228,706 of record NC_140580.1, read on the forward strand.
ATTTTAATAATGCTTTCTTCCGATGCTGATTTTAGTATTTAAAATTTGGGTTTCAGAAAAATTAAGTAACAATTCGGTAAATCATAAGGCAAACGTTGCTTGAAAATCAATTGTGAATCATTACACAGTGTCCATCCTTTTTCACATTTAAGATAAACTGTGTAATGACCAGAAGTTATAGAAGGACCATCATGAAAAATTATTGCAACTGCTACAAAAGTTTTTCCAGATATAGATAATTGGTTGCCAACAAACTTCTTTAGTAAAGTTTCCAATCTTGTTCCATCAGCTCTACAAAGTTGTACCATTAAAATTACATACTGTCCATATTTCTTTAAAAATAACGTTGACAACATTTCAGATTTACATTTAGAACATTCGATGTTGTGATTAGCATCTTTAACTAATTTACTAAAAGTCACTGTTTTACTTTCTGGTAATGGTAAATATATGAACCTTTCAGAATCTACATTACTACTGCTTGTGTTCATACAGTTATCACAACAATGTTCCCATGTATAAGAGACACCAAATACATTTTCTACTTCTACTCCTTCATCTTCCAGTACCATCAGGATATACATCAAGAATTCCTGTGCATCTTGCTGGACATTTTGTGTAAACTGTGTACTTCCAGAACATACATCTAAAAGATTTCTAACATCAGAAGCACTTTCTATTTTATTTGTATCATTACTCAGCTTCTCATAAAGGAGACTCAGCAAAGAACAGAATCTTTTTTTCATGATTTAGTATTATCTGCTCTTGCAAAGTTTCAAGATAAAATACAACATTCAGCACTACATTTGCTTAGCAGTTGACACCAGAGCTATTTTCAAAATGACAACCAACAACCTCTTCCACACTGTCCTTTTTCTTTTTGCTTGCAGTCACATCACTATCTTTTTGTTTTCTCTTCTGTACATCCTCATTACAGATATTCTCAAATCTCCTTTTCCGACAAACAACACGTTTTTCAAACACAGGATACTGACCTAAATGAGGAGCATAGCTTCTTCTTAATCTATTATACTCCTTTACACAGATTGCATCAGCACTTACTTTTGAGTCATCAAAGTCTATCATGAATAAACCAGATAATTTTTTCACGCGTGACAAAGCAACATATGCCATACCTTCTTTGAACACAGTAGCCCCAATGTTTACAAAAGCACTATCAACAGTTAATCCTTGAGACTTGTGAATAGTTACAGCATATGCTAGAGAAATCGGAAACTGCTTCCTAAGTACATATAAGTCTTTCACTAGCAAAAAACGAACTGAACAACGACTAATGACCTTAACCTCTTCAATCTGATCAAATTTTATTTTTAAGAATTCAATTCCATCTTTTTTCTGGTACTTTACAAAACCCACAACTTTACCCATAGCTCCATTCACTAAACCTTTTTCTACATCCAAATTGCGTCTTAAAATTACTCTACAGTTCATACACATATAAAGATTCTTTTCCAAACCAGCTGTTTTTGAAATGTTTTTCTCCAGAGAATCCAATTTAGTAGCCAATTTGCCTGTCGATATAATAGTTATTCGTTCATGTTGAATTTTATCCACAGCTTCCAGTTTTATGATCTCTTCATTTTCCAATTTCAAAAGTTCTTGATTGAATACAGAGCATTCATGGAGTGTTGGCATTAAGCAGATTACAGTATTTTTTTCAGCAATTTTCTTGTATATTTTCTCTGGAACTATTTCTTCTGTTGTAAACAAATTACTCAGCAATCGACTCTGTAATGCTTTTCTGCCATGTTCTGTGAGTAGTCCAATTCTTATATCTTTCAGAATACTTGCATAGTCCTCATCATTGGCTTGCCTCATATTGGTAATGAGTTCCTTATACTCAAAATATGTCCAAATATTTACATTACCTATACTTCCTAACGACTTTTTCGTGTCTTCATGTGTAAGAGTATGGAATACCGGTTGTCCTTTAACTGGAGTAATTTGCAAAAGATCCCCAAAAACTATGACGTGTTTTCCTCCAAATAACACGTCATACTCTGTCTTCAGAATTTGCTGCATTCTTAAATGCACAAAGGCAAGCATTAAGTTTGATACCATGCTTACCTCATCAATAATGAGTACTTTCAATTTCTTCAATACTCTTGAAACTTCCAAGCATGCTTCTCCTGCTAGTTTGCGGTACTGTATTTTGTTCTCATGCTCTACTGGTAACATTAGCAAACGATGTAAGGTAACTCCTTTTATGTTATACGCTGCTAACCCAGTTGGAGCAGTAACAACACAAGACAAAATGGAATCCATTTTCTTCCGTAGGTAGCTTCTAATTACATTAATTAAGAAACTTTTTCCAGTTCCAGCTTGTCCACTTACATACATTCTCATTGGTTCAAAAGATGTGCATCAGCACTCTTTATTTTCATGTAGTAATCCGTGATCAATTTTTTTCCTGACTTCTTCATAAATTTGTTTTTGTTCTTCATTCAGTTGCTGCTCCAAATATGTTAAGTCTACTAAATATTCCTGAGCTTGATTCATAGCTGTTTCCACTTCATTCATGGCTATTGCTGCTTCATTTTCTACGATTGGTTGTCCTAGAGGATCTTGACTGAATGTCCCAGAACTTTGACTGTCTTGAGACTGTCTCTAGCTACTTCAGCTGCAATTGTAGCTTCTTGTTCAATTTCTTCATTTAACATTTGAACATAAGTTGTGAAAGTACTGCATTCTATGCTGTCTTTCCTAGCATTGAAGGAATCTTCATAACTCTGGAATTCTCCAAGTAGTTCGTCCTCTGAACGCCATGGTTTAAACAGCTGCAAAAGTGCCAAGTAGTAAAATTTCTTTTTGTCAGGAGTGTCGCAACTCAGCTTCCGGTGATTTATCAAACTTCCTTTTGTTTGCTTCACCAAACATCCCTCCTCACCACTGACTTTATATTTTCCATTGTTGATATCTTCTGTGGCATTCCATTTAAAAATGAAGTTCTGCAGCACTTCATAAAGACACATGTCCTCAAGGTGATGACTTCTTTGTGGGTAATATGTGTCCAACATGTTTGTTCTTAAAATGTCTGTACTTTCTGGTTCGAACTCTGCTAAATATTCAATTTCTCGAATAGATTTCAGTACCCGATTTCGCATTCCTGCAAGGCCTAAACTTACCCAAATTATTCTTCTGGATTTCGAGTACAGACTTGCAGATGATAACCTATCTGAGCATTCGTAGGATCCAATTTCTCGATGCGATAACATCTTTAAACTGAAACTGTATAGCTTCTTACTGACAGTCTTCTCGTGAGAAATTTCTTCCCACATTTCCTTCAATTCCGTTTTCTCAGATTTAGTGATGTAAGATGTGACATACCGAGCAACAGCAATAGAATTGTCAGCCACATACTGTATATCCATGTTAGCATTCCACATGGATAAAATGACTGGGTTGTAGTCATTTATATATTTTGACTCTTCTTTTCTTCTTAGGTTGTAGGTATTCTTAGGCGATTTTCTTGTAACAGTATGTCGCACAGCTGACATAAAACTGATTACTCTTCCTTTTGAAAGAACAGGTCGTGGAAATCCAAATCGACATTTTGTGTAGATTTTATCTTTACTCTTGTACTTTCGTCGACAGTATTTTCCACACCGATGACTTTGGAAACGTAAAACTTTCTCTTAAAAGTTTTTCTCTTCTGTGCTTTTAGGTATAGCACATGTTGCATATCCTTCAATGAAAGATAAAACTGCTTCATCAGCATCTGTTCCAAATTTTGGGTCATCCTTGATCCACAACAGCATATGAATATGAGGAGCACCTCTTGCTTGGTACTCTTTTCTCCAAAAGAAATCCACAACTTCTCCAAGAGGTGGATTTCTTTTATTGCAGATGAAGGACATCATAGCCTCAAATCTATGATTGAAATATCTGCAAACATTAACCGGATCTAATGAGCACAGTTCTCCTGCTGTCTTGTATTGGATGTTTTCAATGTTTGAATTTGCCTCTCGCAGAAAATCCAGTAAATCATCCCAAGCGTACTCAGCACAGCTCAGGGTAAGGAACCATGTAGGAGTTCCTAAATTCCGTAACATACACTTCAATTCTCCATGGCGTCGGTACCAATATTCATTAGTTCCAAGCTGACAAGCCATCAAATTGGTCAATTGAGATTCCAAATGATCATCTCGCTGTTGCACTTTGTTGAGAAAGTCCTTTGCTGACACATTATGTAGATGTACTCCAGTTTTCAAAATGTGATTTACTGCATAAGATAGTGCAGACCAGTCACTTTCAAATAAAAGATGGAACAAATAAGGAATACTTTGACGAAATCTGGGATCTTCTGCATATAATCTTGTAGTACGATACTCCGAAGCAGGAATCTGTACTGGATGTTCATCATATCGTCCACCTTCTCCTGTAGGAAACAGTTGGGGAAAACAACGAGCTTCCAAGCTCTCCTCCCATACACTCACAGGAGTTCCTTTTGCTTTCTTCATCTGAAACAGATCAATAGCGTTTCCAATAACTTCTTTAGAATGAAGAGGATGTATGCTGAAATGTTCATAAATTTCTTTTGACTTATCCACTTTTGCAATTTGCCCAGTTGGTATTCCTGTGTCTTCTAGTATTTCTTCTTCATCTTCATCCATATAAATGGCTTCATACCATTTATTATTTTTTTTCAAATACAAATTTGCTCGTTTTACTTTTCGTACATCCACCAGCTCCTGCCAAATTTTCTTATTCTTTGTTGGTACTCCATTAACCAGAATAACTAATGGTTCAGTTTCCAATCCATCTGCATCAATTGTTTCCATATTTTTTTTCAAATCCAATGGCAAATAGACAACTCTTCCTTTTAAACCTCTTTGTAAATCCGAAAGAGGTAATTTACCTGTTTTTGGCTCCATACGCACTATGGTCTGAAACGGATGGACACATTGAATGAGTATAGACTCATACGTATTTAAATCAGAAAGTTCTGGAGGAATATCAACCAATTCTAATTTATTATGTACAGCTCTTGCTGGCATTCTATTTTCTTCTAACTTGTTATAACAGCATTTACAAATACGCTGATCTTCACCCAAATCAAAACTATTTTCCAGAAATATATATGTTGCAAAATCCTTCCACTTATAATTATCTTCATTTTCACTTTTTTTATACAGATCAACATTCCTTGTTTGATTTTTGTAATAGCTTCTCCGGCAACAAATACAAGTAATATTTGGTCTTTCATTAGAGATGATAGCAAATGTTGTCATTTCATCTTCAAAATTTTTACTAACAGTAAGTTCTACATTCTCTTCCACATTTTCATCAATAACTGTGTCATTTTCTGCACTTTCTTGTTCTGGACCAAAGTAACAAAACTGAATCTCATCAGTAACCTTCACTACATCTGATACAAATCCACGGAACAGAGCATTATTCAACTCATTCAACTTTGGTGCTGGACTTTTAGCAAAATACAATGTTCTCACAAACTTTCTCATTTCACTATGATGAACAGCGAGCATCCTAAAATGGTGAAAAACACTTTGACACACTTTCTTAGATAGACAAGCCAGAGAATGTCCTTGCAAACCAGTATTCTCTCTCACTCTACATGGATTTAGTCTTTGAAGCACCTTAATTTTCTGTTTAACACTCTTTTTACTATATTCTCTTAGAAAGTCACGTAATTTATCAATAGATTCCTGACGCACAGTACAAATACTACTACAATTCCAAGTGTACACTGGGGCTTTAGGACGTCTCCCCATAACCTCATCAGCCATCACTTCTTCCTCATTTCTTGGAACCATTTTCTCCTTTTCCATTACACAACCATCCTTAACTTCATATGCTCTTCCATTGGTGTCAACTGCATGCAACAAACTATTACTTTGAAGATAACTCTCTGAATTAAAAAATGGTTCAGTACTTGAACTATGCTTCCATTCTCCTAAGAACACTTTACAAAAGTTATTTTTTTTACTTCTCTTTTCCTTTTGCCTTGTGACTTCATTGCATTGACTAATTTATCTAATCTACGCATCCTGTTCAAAATTAAAATGAATAGTTTTTTTTTTATTTCTAATGCCTTGGTAACAATACTTTCAATTAATTTCTTTTTCTTATAAAATTTGGTTTTCTTCTTATATTTTTTCACATCCTTTAGCAAATTTAACATCACTCTTCTCTGAAACATTTTTCGACGAATGTTTTTAAAATCTATTTTCCGTGTTAAGTCACTCTTTCTTACTTCTGAGTCTACATTAGCATTTTGTTTTTGCTGTCGACTCTGTTGTTGTTTTGTACTTGAAACACTGTTTGAATTTATCTTTCGATCATTTTTTTTTAAAGATATTTTTTAAAAATTCTTTAGTTTGCTTACCAGAAGACTTTTTCTGTTTTCCAACACAAGCTTCTCCTCCTATTTTTTTTTACCAGTTGTCTTCAAATATAGATTTTGTTTCTTTTCTTTTCTCTTTCTTGACTTTATAGGCATCTTTATATTTTTTCACTGTTGCTCAGCAATACCTGCAAAAAACTAAAAAAAAATACCTTTATGTAATTTTAATTCATTACAATTTTTTTTTTCAACTTTTCAAATCCTATCACATGAGCTGATCCTTTCCTACGAGTCCAAGCCTTACAGAACAAGAGAAACATGAATTAAATCTCTGACAACAATTCCTGTGTGCACACAGACTCATGGTGTGATTCTAGGCAGAAAACGATATTTGATTGGCAATTTGAAAGCACATTTACTTCTGTTGAGGAGCAAATGATAATTACTGTGACAGCCTGACACATTTTTCTTATATTTTAGAGAAGCAGAAAAGAGCACATGTCCTTACACCTATTTGAGACCATGACCATGTGTTACACGGTGAGTGATTAGACTAGAGCAAAGGAAAAGAGCCTTAGTGACATTCAATCTGTTTGCGTTACACACTGCTATCTGAAACACAACACAGAGCTGAGTATTATGCATGGAAGTGTAGGAGAAGCTGCTGCATGTGTGCAAAGAGTGTGTTTCTGGAGACTGTGTATTGTCAGTTGCAAGAGAGATCTGCATGGAGACTTTTACAAGTGCATGAAGACTGCAGATATGTGTGTAAGAGTACATGTTTGGTAAAGGTTAATTGGAGTTTTGAACATGTAGGAACTACCTCACCCATTACAAGATTGAAAGGAAAATCTACCCTGTTGATTTGAAATGTGTTACCATTTGCCTCTCATTTTTCTGATAGTGATTTCTGCTGAGTACTAACCAACACATTTGAACAAAACAAGCTGGCCCTTTCCTGAAAGTGCAAATTTTGCAGAACAACAGCAACACAAATAAAATCTCTGACAACAATTCCTCTGTCCACACAGACTTATGCTGTGATTCTAGGCAGAAAACAATATTTCCTTTGGCAATTTGAAAGCACATTTAGTACTGTGGATGGAGCAAGTGATAATTACTGAGATAGCCTCACACATTTCCCTTATATTTTAGAGAGGCAAAAAAGAGCACATGTCCTAATAGCTACTTGCGACCATCAGCATGTGTTACAGGGTGAGTGATTAGAGTAGAGCAAAGGATAAGAGCCTTAGTGACATTCAATCTGTTTGCGTTACACACTGCTATCTGAAACACAACACACAGCTGAGTATTATGCATGGGAGTGTAGGAGAAGCTGCTGCATGTGTGCAAAGAGTGTGTTTCTGGAGACTGTGTATTGTCAGTTGCAAGAGAGATCTGCATGGAGACTTTTTCAAATGCATGAAGACTGCAGATATGTGTGTAAGAGTACATGTTTGGTAAAGGTTAATTGGAGTTTTGAACATGTAGGAACTACCTCACCCATTGCAGGAGTGGAAGGACAATCTACCCTGTGGTTTTCAATTGTGTTAGCATTTACCTCTCATTTGTGAGATAGTGATTTCTGCTGAGTGCTAACCATCACAGTTGAAGAAAACAAGCTGCCCTTTTCCTGCGAGTGCAAGTTTTACAGAACAACAGCAACACAAATTAAATCTCTGACAACAATTCCTGTGTGCACACTGTCTCATGGTGTGATTCTAGGCACAAAACAGTATTCCTGGGTGATACCAGGCCCTTTCCTGAAAGTGCAAGTTTTACAGAACAACAGAAACACAAATTAAATCTCTGACAACAATTCCTGTGTGCATGTTGTCTCATGCTGTGATTCTAGACAGAAAACAGTATTCCTGGGTCATACCAGTACACCTTAACTTATGGTGAAGACATACTCCATAATATCTTTCAAGTTCAAGGCACTTAAATATCTTCCTTAACATAAAATGTAAAACACAACTTTTAAATTGGTAGGAAAAAGTACCATGCTATTTTCAAATGTGTTTGCATTTGCCTCTCATTTTTCAGATAGTGATTTCTGCTGAGTGCTAAGCAACACAGTTGAAAAAAAGAAACTGCCCTTTCTTAAAAGTGCAAGTTTTACAAAACAACAGCAACACAAATTAAATCTCCGACAACAATTCCTGTGTGCACACAGACTCATGGTGTGATTCTAGGCACAAAGCGATATTTTCTTTGGCAATTTGAAAGCACATTTAGTACTGTGGTGGAGTAAGTGATAATTACTGTGACAGCCTGACACTTTTTTCTTATATTTTAGACAGGCAGAAAAGAGCACATGTCCTAACAGCTCCTTGACACCTTGACCATGTATTACAAAAAACAAGCTGCCCCTTTCCTGCGAGTGCAAGGGTAATAGAGCAAGACCAACACGAATTAAATCTCTGATAACAATTCCTGTGTGCACACTGTGTCATGGTGTGATTCTAGGCAGAAAACAGTATTCCTGGGTGATACCAGTACACCTTAACTTATAGTGAAGACATACTCCATAATATCTAACATGTTCAAGGCACTTTAATATCTTCCTTAACATAAAATGTAAAACACCACTTTTAAAGTGGTAGGAAAATGTACCATGCTATTTTCAAATGTGTTTGCATTTGCCTCTTTTTTGTGAGTAACTAATTTCTGCTGAATGCTAACCATCACACTTTAAGCAAACAAACTGCCCCTTTTCTGCGAGTGCAAGGCTAACAGAACAAGAGCAACACAAATCTCTGACAACAAATCCTGTGTGCACACAGACTCATGATGTGATTCTAGGCACAAAACAGTATTCCTCAGTGATACCAGTACACCTTAACTTACAGTGAAGACATACTCCATAATATCTTACAAGTTCAAGACATTTAAATTTCTCCTAAATCACAAAATGTAAAACACAACTTTAAAACAAGAATGACAATTCTATTATTTATATAAAAATACACCACATACTTCCCCTCTCAAACTCATAACTCACCTTTAAAATGAATTAGTTGAGAAAGAAATGTGGCACTCAAACAGCAGATTATTAGAGCCAGAATCTCAGAGCTGTACACCTCTCTCCTCTCTCCACAACCAGTAAATGGCAATTTTTCCCTCTCTTTTTTCACACATATACATGTTAATGTAAAATCACAGTCCTTCCCACATTTTTTCAAATGGAATCACACATTTCTATTGGTTGCAACTTTCAACCCCTTTCCAAATCATCCCTTCCTCCAACATGACTTTTGCCTGCTACCATAGCAACAGGTCATGGAACACTGGTGTGAGCAGATAGGTCAGAAGTTCAGCACACAATGTTTCTAATCCTTAGAGCAAGACTGCTTGACTTTTCAAACCTAACACCAAATCCAAAGTAATGTTCAGTGGGAACACATTTTTCTGTACCAATCCAAAACATGCTTTTAAAAATGTAAACATACAGCATAGTTTTAACTGTAAAATGGTTTGAATCAGCCAATGAGTTCTTTTTATTAAAAAAAAAGTATGTATGCCTCCATTTTTCAACTGTCTTTCTTTTCATATTGCCATTCTACTGAAAGACACCTCCTGAGTGCATCCTGTTCTCCCTGGAAGATGTTCACAGTGTGGATTGTAGGTTATAGCTATGTCTTCTGGAGTGAAAAGTATGCAGAAAAAAGAGGTATTTTCAAAGACCTTGCTTTGCCAAATGTAGACATTAAATGGATTGGTCAGAGAGGGTTAAAGTGGCACCAATTAATGCCTTCGGTGAAAACCTTTCTACATCTCCCACAGCCTAACCTTATTATTGTGCACTGTGGTGGTAATGACCTAGGCACTTTAACTGGGGTAGGTCTGGAAATGCTTATTAAGGACACCTTTCTGCAATTGATGTCACTTTTTCCACAAACTGCCTTTGTATATTCTAATATATGCCAAAGGCAAAAGTGGAACTGGTCCAACCAATTTTGTCCGCAAATTGACAAAGCAAGAAAGCACGTCAATAAGTCTTTTTCTGCTTTCCTCAGAGACTATGGTATGGGTTCTATATACCACAACAACTTGCGTTACAACATGCAAGACATTTATAGAGGAGACGGTGTACATTTCAATGATGAAGGGAACAGAGTCTTCCTCTTGAACTTTAGACTCTGCATCGGTACTTACTTGTAGGTACCGAAAAACACTCAATAAACACAAGGGCTCTTTTTAGAGCCACCTAATATCTAAACACTTAAACGTGATTTTTATTTCTATTTTTTTTTATGTTTTTTTTCGGGTGCGCGCAGAGTACCTCGCGATGTTTTTAAAAAAAATTTCAATCTTTTTTTTTCCCCTTCGTGCTCCTACTGTGACCCCCTGACAATGGCTAGGGGGTCAAGAACTCCCTACCCTGCCCATATTCACGGTCTCCACCTTTCCTTTTCAGTGCGACAGACAAAATGGCGGCCGACACTTCCTGATTTCGACCGATTCGAATGTTTACTGACATCTAACAACCAATCAGAATTACGCTCGCGCACGGCAGGGTGCGCGCACAGGGCTTGCACAGTGCGCGCACGCTGCGCGCGTATAGATATTGATATGCTTTTAAATTCTATTTTATCAGGACATACTGAACAGATTTACACCAGACCTGCGAAAGGCACTTCCTTGACCTTATGGCTACCTCTCTGCCAAATTTCAAGTAATTCTGTTCAGCCGTTCGGGCTGTAGCTGTGTCTAAAGGTCCTATGGAAAAATGCATGGGGAAAACGCGTTTTGGGACCCCCCTTTTTTCTCGGCCCCTACTTGACGAATCACCCCGAGACTTTCTTTGTAGGAGCTGAACAGAGCGCCCCATTAGTTTTGAAAATTTCGCGAGGATTCGTCAACCGGCGCAAAAGTTATTCAAAATAGAATTTTGAGATTTCCTATGGAAACACGATCCTAACTATAACTATCTACTGGCGACCGCCAGTAGATAATATATAAATAAATATATATATATATATATATATATATATATATATATATATATATATATATGGACCATGTAGGACAGGAGGAAGAGGATAGGGGCATGGCATGTGGATAGGCAGGGTGGAGGTGGCAGGGACAGGTTACAGTCATCTGACAATGCTAGGCAGGTGGGAGGGGAGTGGCAGCTCAACAGAACACTCAGAGTAGATAGGAGTGGCAGTTCCATGGAACATGGTGGGCAAAAAGGATGGAGCAGGGGCATGCACAAATACATCGGAGGGCAGGGGGAAGGAGAATAGGGGCAGCAAGCTAAGCACAGAGTTTAAGCAGGAGGTCAATGATGGTGCATAGAATTGGGCAATGGAGGGCAGGAGGAGTGGACTGGTACATCATACTAAATTGAGGACAGTGGCAGCATATCAGACCATGCATGGCAGGAGGGAGGAGGCTAGTCCATAGATTCACACAACAGAGGATAGGGAGGAGGGGGATGGGGCAGCAAGCTAACTGTTCAGAGAAGGCGGGTATTAGGAACTTTATTGTTTTTAAAAAGTGTGTCTGTGCGAACTACTTAAAAATATGAACAAGTATGCAGCATAATCTCACTTTTATTCAGGAAGAAGAAGACGTTTGTGACTGTGACTCCGGGCTCACTTGGCAGAAACACCCCCTGACCCTCCACCCCCTATCGCAAAATGTAATGCCCGTGAAAAGGGTAGGTGAACACAGTGTTATATAGAACATAGTCCTGAGAGCACAATTGAAAATTAAAACTAGATATAGTGTATGGTATAAACTATGCACCAAAAAGTGTGATATAAGATGAACCGGGCGTGAAATATAATATGCAATACATTGTGCGCAATGACAGATTCATTGGAGAGCGCAAGATAGCACAGGCACTAGCGCGTGCTATGCGATATGCGCCTTGGAGTGTGATATACACAGGGCAGTGTTGTGTAACCTAACTAGTCTCTAAAGTTGTAATATAAAATATGTGCTGGGGAGTGTAACGTTGCATATGCACTGTGACAAAGATATGGATCCCAGATTGTAATATGTATGGCATAGCACTGTGTGTTATAACATAGGCATTGAGGAAGGCACGTTAGATGGGGCAATATAACCCGTGCGAAGACAAGTGTGGCATGACATATTCACGGGGTGGTGTTACAGTGCACATGGGCTAGAGAGTGTCATAGCATATGCACTAGCTGGTGGAATACAACACAGAGGTGTGTGGCACTCAGCAGGCAATGGTGGGTGTAACACAGCATTGGGCTCTGCCAGGAGCGTGCTGTGACTCTCAAGTGATGTTCGTCCCCTTTCCAGAGAGTAAAATAAAAAGTATTACACATCCAGCAGTGGATGTGTGTTTTATTAACCGTGAGGGGGGTTTCTTGCATAGTTTTGGTCAAATTTTTGTCGAATCCCCTTTGAATGGCTTGGTGTGCATGTGTATTAAATGTGCCCGTCAATAGCTACCCATGTTTGTATAAATAAACGACAAGGGTGTCTACCGGGATTAGGCATGGTAGGGCATCAGACATGTCAGAGCTTCACTAGTGGTGTAAATACATTCCACGTGGATTCATTGTATGCATAGTCGCCTTTTAATGAATATCACGCAAATCGTCATGGTGATAGGTACGTACGGTTTGTCAAGCATGTCCTAGGTGTGTCTATAAATATATATTTTTCAAAAATAATAAAAAACAGTGGCCGGCCCTGGGGATTGGGGTCAAAAAAATATAATTAGGAGACAGGCCCTGGGGGATGGGGTCATCAGGGCCAATAAATTAGAATAAGAAGGGAAACCACACAGCCCCCCTTCTTAAAAAATTAAAATAAATAAAAGACTGGCATCGTGCCGGAGGCCACGCCCCCTCCTTGCAGCACTCTGCAAACGCGCCCCCTGGTGAGTTGTAAGTTGGGGAATTAATTCCTCTTCAATACTGAGGGTCCCTGAGGGCCAACTAGCCCAACAGGTATCTCCAGTATGTGCCAGGGAGCTGCGCTGCAGACAGGTGTTCTGAGGCCAAGCCCCTTTTTACACCTCTCTGCAACGCAGCTCTCTGGCGCTTACTGGAGGTACCTAGTGGTCTAGTTTGACCCTAGGGACCCTTAGAATTCAAGGGGACTTAATCTCTCAACTTAGAACAGCCACAGGGCGCGTTTACACAGTGGTGAAGGGAGGGGACGGGGCCTGAGGTGACGTGTGCAACCACGCACTATGGCACGTTTTAAATTGGGGATATAATTTCCCTTCAATACTGAGGGCCCCTGGGGGCTAACTAGCCCACCAAGTGCTTCCAGTAAGCGCCACTGAGCTGCATTGCAGAGAGGTGGTCCAGGCCGTGCCACTTTTTACACCTCTCTGCAACGCAGCTCTGTGGCACTTACTGGAGGTACCTAGTGGGCTAGTTGGACCCTAGGGACCCTCAGGATTCAAATGAACTTAATCTCCCAACTAAAAACGGACACAGGGCGTGTTTACACAGTGGTGAATGGAGGGGACGGGGCCTGAGTTAACGTGTGCAAAAACGCCCTGTGGCCTGTTTTAAGAGGTAGTTTTAATCCCCCTGCCCTATTATATACTAGGGGCTTACAGAGGAGGTTATGCTAATCACAGGGGGACCCCAACGCATAATGTTCCCTAGTGTATGTAGGTGTTTTCACTGTATTCTAAGTGTCTTTTCACATAGCACTGGCTCTAGGACTGGTTAGTCAGACTCAGTTACCACCAGTATCCATCTGAAAAAGTTGAGGGTACAGGATGATTTTGCAACAAGGCTTCTTTCTGCTCTTCTTTTTGTTCTTCCTGCACGTTATCCTTCTTCCTGCACTTTTCTTCGTCTTTGAGGACTCCTGTTGCTTCTTTCTGCACTTCTTTTTTTTCTTTCTGTGCATTTTTTCTTCTTTCTTCACATGTCCTATCTCTGTAGGCATAGTTAGAAATTAGCATTTAAAAAACCTTTGAAATTCACAGAAAAAACCTTAGGTTTCAGGCACGTTATAGTTAGGAATTAGCATTTAAAAAACCTCAGAAATTCACTGAAAAAACCATAGGTTTCAGGGGTGTTATAGTTAGCTGGACTTTTCACTTGTACAAAACCATTGAAATTCTCCCGTTATAGTTAGTTCAGCTAACTATAACTCGCGCGCCCGCAATGCACTGCTGATGACGTCACATATTACATCACTCATGACATGGTCAGTGACATCACTCATGACATCACTGATGACATCTCAAATGACATCACTGATGACATCACTGATGACATCATCCTTGTGATAGAGTGGCAGACCTCCTCTCACCCTAATATAACCTTTGATACACACATTCAAAAATAGAGACTAAAATTTTCAAAACAATGGACATACCAGTTACAACAACCTCTTCAGTAATTCTAAGATCCACATACACATCCACTCATTCACCAACAGTCCTATACAGTCACTCATACATGTACTCACTCATCATATGTACTCATACACCTATACATCCTGTTACACAATGCCACTCATCCATAGAGTTACTCACACACATAGTCACTCATGCTAATAAAGAATCAAACATACATTTACTTGCATATACAGTTATACACACACCACCACACTTACTTCTACGGAAACTTACACATACTTAGTCTTTTAAACAATCACTTATAGAAACACATACTTATTCATACAGGAACTCTTTCAATCTCTCACTCTCACATATACTCACTTATATACACCAATAGTCACATATACTAGTTTAAAACATATGTAGTTACTCATAAATACACTATTGAGACAGTCATTCACTCACTAACACACCCATACACACACTCATCCACCCATACAGTCCTGCACACATGCTGTCTTCAACACATACAAACAGTGAGTCACTCATTCATGCACCTATGCACTACGTAATACCCCCCACTGAACCATGCAGACACTCAGACTGATACTCAAAAAACCAACTAATAACCTATATAGACACCCATGTAGCTACTCACCAACCCATGCAGCCACTTATACACAAAGTGAGAGACTGATACAGATATTTACATATTTAAACAGTACTCACTAAGCCATGTATTCACTATGATACACTTAATCAGTCAGTTACACAATCAATTTTTCAAAAACAATCATCCATTTAGACACTTATATACCCATTTATTCTTCCATCGACCTTGAGATATACATATATAAAACATATTTAATTTTCAGAAAAACACACATTCACTGGATGATGTCATCAGTGATGTCATTTGAGATGTCATCAGTGATGTCATGAGTGATGTCACTGACCATGTCATGAGTGATGTAATATGTGACGTCATCAGCAGTGCATTTATAGTTAGCTGAACTAACTATAACGGGGGAATTTCAATGGTTTTGTACAAGTTAAAAGTCCAGCTAACTATAACACCCCTGAAACCTATGGTTTTTTCAGTGAATATATAGATATATAGATATATATATATATAGATATATAGATATATATATATAGATATATAGATATTTAGATAGATATGTATGTATTTATATATATATATCATGTTTTTATATTATATTTCATGTGTATATATATATATATATATATAAAGTAATGCGTATAAAGACAAGCTTTTTTCTATGTCCATTCTAAAACTAAAACGTCATGCTTGTCACGTGGTCATGTATTCACTTGCATTTGCACTTTAAAAGGGAGTTACCTCCAATAGGCCACTGTCATGTGATCAAGGCTCTGCTGAGCCGAAACGCGTAATGGCGACTATGGAATAAAGGAAACTTTGCACAAAAATCGGGTCTGTGTCCATCCTTCGGGAGAGCCGTCTGGGAAGAAGCAGCGGAGGAACATTTGCAATATAATTGGTCGTTTACTTGTCTCGCACGACCATTCACAGAACCCCCTCCTCGATACAGGTCGACGCAATAGTGAGACTCCTCTTCCGGGGCAACCTGGAAGTTCTTCTACATCCCGTAAAGGATTTTGCTCGTCGGACCCCCCACAACCCAGAAGCAGCCGGGAAACCTAGGAAATTCAGTAAACGCCGAGTCGGAGGACCCGGGGATTACGGAAGATTTCAGGTAGGCACACAAGTGGGTATTGTGGGGTGAGGAGGAGTGCTACTCTCCGGTCAACGCAGTTATAATTAACGTGGCATCTACTGGAGTTTAAATAATACGAACAATTTCCACAATGTCGGCCGACGTGGCTAGAGCAAGGGAGGCGGCAGCAACAGAGATGTTCTCTGACGCCCTCCCGAGTACAAGCAATGTAACGGAGCCTTTACCGGATAAAACAAATACAAACAATTCAGTAAAGGACTTGTATAGAAAACTTGAGAAAAAAATGAAATCTGAAATGAGCAAATGGTGGGAATCAAAGTCGCTACAAGGATATATTGAAGTGAATAGGATACCTAGAGGCTTACGCATACTAATGGCACCGAGTTACGAGGAACCAAATCCTGAACTAATGAAAGAATGGGCGGAATGCAACCTTGAATCTTCGAGGAAACTGACTATGATTCTAATCAAGTACGCAGACATTGACAGAGCAAAACTCCTAAGTGAAATAGATGAAATAAACGAGGAACTCGAAAAACATGAACACAAGGAAGAACAAAATAAACTTAGGAATGAAATGACAATGCGCCTACAAAAAGAGGAGGAAAAAATTAAAACAAGGAAAGCATTTAAATTTCAGAGAGACAGAACGGATTATGAGATGGGCCAAATCTTCACTTTTGCCAAACGCTATGACGCATTGAGAAGGTCGAAATTTCACAATACAGACAGAGCGACACCAATGTCTAAACGCAACGAGGGCCAATACAATCCAAAGCCAAATACCCCCCAATTGGAAATCAGCTCAGGGGGAAGCAGCGAATCTGAATCCGAGATGCGCAACCCCACAACGGCGGGGGTCAATCCCAGACCATCTCCAGGAGAAGAACTTAATTTTTTATGCCTAGAACGCAGACAAACTCTGCGTCCAAGACCTCCAACAAGTCAAGTGCCTCCAACTACAAACGGCGGCAGAGGCGCAAGGCCAGCAGCAAACGAACAAAAACCAACAAGAAGGAGAGGACGGGGATACTGGAGGAACAAACAACAATAATGGATGAGCAAGTAGAAAACACCATCATCAATTTGTCCAACGTTGTTTTGACGAAACAAGAAACCAACATACTAAGACTTGGCCTCTCATATGCGCCACGAAACAATTTTGATTACGCAGCCACCAGACTAGATTTATATAAAGGGGTACGGAAATTGAAATTAAAAAAGCATTTTCTGGTTAACACATACAATCAAACAACTAACAAACAAGCACTTATAACTCAGACCGGACAAGTGGCAACGACTTTGACACAATCTGATATACCCCTTCTACAAGTTCTGGGAGATTTAAATGACGAAAGCAATTATACAAACCCAACTCCGCAAGTGAGCCCATTCAAACCTAAGTCTTCCTTCAATCCAATAATGATTCGTGATTCCATCGATATTTTCCACGAAGCAGCAATTACACAATTAAAGGAACTGCACAAAAGGACACAAACCAAAACCAGACATTATAACAAAGTAGATCAACAATATCGACTACTAACTTCCAAATTGCAGAAAAACAAGGAGATTGTAATCCGCAATAGCGATAAGGGTGGCAACATTGTAATATGGCCAATATCCTTGTATAACAAAGAAGCATATAAACAACTAAATGATCGTGACTGCTACACAAGGATCACTACTGGGAATATGAAAATCACACACAAAGAATTCCACCACAAGCTCATCAAATGGAATAATGCGAAACTGATCAGCAATGATGAACTCAAATTTTTAAAACATGATAATCCCACAATACCTACCATCTATTTTATTCCTAAGATTCACAAGAACTATAATGAGCCTCCTGGAAGACCAATAATCAGTGCTAAAAACAGCCTTATGGAAAACACTGCGAGATATATAGACTATTACTTACAAGAGCATGTACAGAGTCTGCCTTCCTATGTAAAGGACACTAGTGACTTTCTTAGAAAAATATCAAACTTTGAATGGAAAGAGGATTACTTACTGATGGCTTTAGATGTAACCTCTCTATACACCAGCATTGAGCATATGGACGGGTTAACAGCTATACAATATTATCTAGCACAGAGATCCACACAACATCAAGAACACAGCAAAATGCTCACGGAAATGATTGACTTCTGTCTGCACAATAACACCTTTATGTTTAATAGCCAGCTATACCAGCAAACCAGAGGAGTCGCTATGGGGGCCAGCTTTTCACCAAGCTACGCTTGTCTGCACATGGGCAGATGGGAAGAGCTGGTCCTCAGACAGGAATATAGTGATATTTTCATGTATAATGTCAAAATTTGGCTTAGATACATTGATGATTTGTTTATAGTGTGGCATGGTACATCACAACAAGCAAATGAATTCATTCAGAATATCAATGTTAACAACATGAACCTGCACTTCACCGCCACAGTCAGTCGATCTCAGATTGAATTTCTAGATACCCAAGTCTACATCAGTAAAAACAAAATTGAAACTCGATTGTATAGAAAAAAGACAGCGGGTAATTCTACCCTTCATGCATCCAGTGCGCATCCCAAGCACCTTATCAACAGCATCCCCTACGGGGAAATGCTTCGCATAAGGCGCATATGCAGTAATGATCAGGACCTCAGGGTAGCACAAGATGAAAGCAAGAATCGCTTCTTGCAACGTGGGTACAAAAACAGTGTTATTGACAATGCGATTAAAAAATCTATGGCCTACAGCAGGGAGGAAGCAATTAAGGATAAAAAAATCAGTGATAAAACAGTGGATAAATCGAAGATATCCTATCCTGATGACATGACACAAAACATCACAGACAGTACAAACTCTAAAAAGGAATTCCGACTGATTATTCAATATAGTCAACAACACAAAAGTCTATATCGAATTATTCAGCAAAATTGGCCGTTGGCACTAAGTGACCCAGTAATAGGACCCCTGCTCCCGCAGAGGGTGTCCATCACTTACAGTAAAGCACCCTCAATGAGGGACAAACTAGTCCACACAAGTCCTGAAGTGATCAACAACAGTAGCTGGATACAATCGGTCAAAGGGTTCTTTAGATGTAAAACGTGCAAGGCATGCATTCAGGGAGTTAACACCAGCACATATAAAACCCCTTTCAGCGATTACAATCACACTGTCTCTAAATTCTTAACATGCAAGACAGAATATGCTGTTTATGTCCTCTCATGCCCATGCAACTTACGGTACATAGGCAGCACAAAATTACCTGTCTTTAAACGTATCCTCCAGCATCTAAGAGCTATCGCCAATCAGGATAACACGTACCCCGTCGCACGCCATTTCAGGGAATTTCATAAATCTGACAATCATTTCCTGAAATATTTTGTCATAGATTCAATTCCACCAAGCAGGAGAGGGGGTGACCGTGAGAATAAATTAAGAAAACTTGAAACACGGTACATCCTACAACTGGACACTAAGCACCCTGCAGGTCTCAATGCCACGGAGGATATGTATACCTGTCTGACCTAAAATAACATACTTGCAGACAGTAGAAATATATTAGATGCAGCCTGATCGCCTAAAATACCTATTACATTACGGTTTCATTTTTAAGTCTTTTTATTATTGGTCATTTATCTTTTTATTAACAGATCATCTTATGTCTTAATTTAAAAATACGATATTTTAATATTTTATAAGGTATTTTTATATAATTTTATGGCTTTTATGTAAATTAAAGTTTTATTATATTAACTTTAGTTATAACATAATAGTGGTTAGTGGCACCTATCTATGTGAGAAATTATGTAGATAAGTTGATAGATATAGTTTTTAGGCCAGATTACCTTTTATCTATCAGTTAGCATATTTTGCACACACTATTTTGCACTAATGCGTAGGCACTTTACAGGTGCGTTCAGCTTACCATGAATTAATAATGCTGTATCGGACAGATGATCATGGTCTCAATCCATCAGCAGCTACAGACAGAGGATTTGTATAATAAGATGTGACCATAATTTAAAACGACTGCAGGTTCAATAAATGTAATTATTACCAAAATATAGGTATAGGTATTTCACAAGTACACACCATTTGGTTGGTATCTCTATCCTAAATGAGACTGTAAAAAACTTAAGACATGCTCTGATTCCCGCCATATAAATGTGACGAACCATTTCTGAATACAGCATAATGAAACTGAAAACATAATACACTATCTATATATAAAAAATTCGGAAATGAAGTTTGGTCCCATATATTACTGAAACATGATTCATTTTATTTATTTATCTATTTAGGCTACATTTGCACATATATTGCACTTTAGATATTGCACTTTTACAGAAACAATTGTCATATGTTTTTATTGATTCTGTTTTTAATTCATGTACCACTATTTATGTAATTGCGAGTTATTTTAAAACAGATATATCTACAACCCGGTTTTATGCCTAAACAAGCACTGGCAAACAAGGGACATTATAAACTAAATCATGGTATTGTACCGAGATGCAACTATTGGACTAATATGACCCAGTACAAATGAAAATAATGAATAGGACATCAAATTTGCACCTTTGTTGGTAAAAAAGCATGTGAAGTTTTAATGTTTGAATATCATTTAGATATCACACAAGTTTAAAGTAATGCGTATAAAGACAAGCTTTTTTCTATGTCCATTCTAAAACTAAAACGTCATGCTTGTCACGTGGTCATGTATTCACTTGCATTTGCACTTTAAAAGGGAGTTACCTCCAATAGGCCACTGTCATGTGATCAAGGCTCTGCTGAGCCGAAACGCGTAATGGCGACTATGGAATAAAGGAAACTTTGCACAAAAATCGGGTCTGTGTCCATCCTTCGGGAGAGCCGTCTGGGAAGAAGCAGCGGAGGAACATTTGCAATATATATATATATATATATATATATTGACATATATATATATATATATATATATCCCAGAGAAGTGTCCGCTGAACGCCTTGACAAAGGCCGTTTTTGCCTGAAACGCGTTGCTGTTGGTAAGCGATTAAAAACACTCGTATCACAAGGACAGTGTGCCATCTCATTCCTGTGGGTCTGAACAGTTCTTTGCATTTTCCCCATGCCTTAGTCGAAGGTACAGCCGGAACGGCTGAAAAGAATTACTTGAAATTTGGCAAAGAGGTAGTCCTCAGGTCAGGCATGTGCCTTTTGCATATATGGTGTCAGTCTGTTCAGTAGTTCCTGAGAAAATTGCAGTTAAAAGTACATAATTATCCATATGCGCGCACCGTGCGCGCACGGTGCGCGCACCAAATGTGCGCGACCGTAATTCTGATTGGTGGTTAGATGTCAGTCAACATTCGAATCGGTCGAAATCAGGAAGTGTCGGACGCCATTTTGTGTGTGGCAGTGAAAAAGAAAGGTGCAGAACGTGAAAAGGGGGCAGGGTAGAGAGTTCCTGACCCCCTAGCCTTTGTCAGGGGGTCCCTGAAAGACCCCAAAGGGTGAAAAAAACATTTTATTTTTTTTCAAAAAATCACGGGGTGCGCACACGGTGCACGCACGCTGAAAAACCTATTAAAAAAAAAACATTATAAAATGTTTATAAGTTTATAGAAGATATTAACTATGCTGTTCAACTTTATCCAAATAAAAAAAAAAGAGCTGAGCCATTCCATATTACAGGATACAGTCAATCTCCAACTATATACATAGGTAGTTTATTGTAAAATAAATATATAAAAAATATAATAATACATACATAAATTAGCAAAAAACATAGGTTTCACACACGTTATAGTTAGAAATTAGCATTTAAAAAACCTTGCAAATTCACTTAAAAAACATAGGTTTCACACACGTTATAGTTAGGAATTAGCATTTGAAAAACCTTGCAAATTCACTGAAAAAACCATAGGTTTCACACATGTTATAGTTAGCTGGACATTTCACTCGTAAAAAACCATTGAAATTCCCCCGTTATAGTTAGTTCAGCTAACTATAACTCGCGTGACCGCAATCCACTGCTGATGACGTCACATATTACATCACTCATGACATGGTCAGTGACATCACTCATGACATCACTGATGACATCTCAAATGACATCACTGATGACATCACTGATGACATCATCCAGTGAATATGTGTCTTTCTGAAAAATAAATATTTTTTATATATGTATATCTAAAGGTTAATGGAAGAATAAATGGGTAAATAAGTGTCTAAATGGATGGTTTTTTTTGTAAAATTAATTGTATAACTGACTTATTAACAGTATCTTAGTGAATACAGTGATGTAATATGTGACGTCATCAGCAGTGGATTGCGGTCGCGTGAGTTATAGTTAGCTGAACTAACTATAACGGGGGAATTTCAATGGTTTTTTATGAGTGAAATGTCCAGCTAACTACAACATGTGTGAAACCTATGTTTTTTTCAGTGAATATATATATATATATATATATATATATATATATATATATATATATATATATTATCCATCAAAAATGGCGAAGCTTCGAAAAAGCACTCAACCATACCCTCACAATCTGGCATTACGACCTCATGCAGCTTGCCTCTCAGATGCCATAAATAATCCTCATGGCTGACGCGTTTTGAGGACAACGCCTCTTCTTCATGGGCTCTGGAACATGCAATAGAGGCTCAGATCACCACATTTCCGGTATGCTTTTATTTCAATTTGCCTTAATTGTCTTTTGCTTCGTGCATTTCATTAAAACATTTTGGGTGTTGTAGTCCCGAAGTTAAAAGGCTGTGGAGCAGAAACTATTGGCTCTACGCAGCACCATGTTCCAGCAGCAAAGAAACCTGCCTCGAGTTTGCCAAACCTACTATAGGTGAAAAATGAAGCTTTTAATATGAGACATGCATAGAACCTACTATAGGTATTTAATATTGACTCACCTCACGGGACTACAACACCCAAAATGCGTTAATGAAATGCACGAAGCAAAAGCCAATTAAGGCAAATTGAAATAAAAGCATTCTGGAAATGTGGTGATCTGAGCCTCTATTGCATGTTCCAGAGCCCATGAAGAAGAGGCGTTGTCCTCGAAACGCGTCGGCCATGAGGATTATTTATGGCATCTGCGAGTCAAGCTGCATGAGGTCGTAATGCCAGATGGTGAGGGCATGGTCGAGTGCTTTTTCGAAGCTTCGGCATTTTTGATGGATAATATATATATATTTTGAACAAAAACACAATGGCAACCCCAGTTTCCTACAATACTATGTCATCGACTCAGTA
This sequence comes from Triturus cristatus, assembly GCF_964204655.1. NCBI lineage: Eukaryota > Metazoa > Chordata > Amphibia > Caudata > Salamandridae > Triturus > Triturus cristatus. The sequence goes on from NC_140580.1 coordinate 418,252,297, forward strand.
TTACCGATGAAACGGGGCGGTAATCGGGAGGCTAAACTTCGGTTACTAGAAACCAGATACATTTTAGAACTAGACATGAAGAATCCGATAAGCCTGAACTCAAGTGAGGATTTTTATACTTGTTTATAGCTCTTTTTACCTTAAGCCATTCTTTGGTGGCGATACAATGTGGGCTCATGTTGTCATCCCGTAAAGAATTTGGAGACTTTTTGTTCCATATCATCATGAGTTATAGGAGTTCTTTCCATCTTTTCCTATAGTCAATAGAAGAAGCAAGCATGGATTTTCTGCAGCTTTCTTTTAGGTTAAATATTGAGAAGAGATACAGTATGAATTTGAGTGGGCATAACAACGTATTTCATGGAACCCATAAATCAATAGTATATGAATAGAGGAATATCAATAAAGATATAAAGAAAAGTAAAACAAAAAATGGAAAATAACTACAAGAACTCCAATCTAGATTGTAACGACCTATGTATAGTTTTCAGAAGAATTTTTTAGGTATATTCTTGGTGTGGGAATTGCAATGAGACAGGGTAGACATTCCTTGCCTTGTTTGTCATTGGGTGTTTTTTAATACACACAATCAAATTCTGTTTTATTCTCACCCAATGAGTTTTAGCGGGAAATTTTGGGATTACATTGTAAAGTGATTTTATGACCATGTTTTGATTTGTATTGGCCCACTTGGGCATTTATCATTGAACAAAAAGACAGCATGCATTTTAACTCCTGTTATTACATAGGGGTTAATCTGTTCTGAAATCATCACATTGCACAATTAATTATTAATCCATTCTTCATATATAGACACATTTGGTTCAATTTTTACAGCTGTGGTATTTTATGGATATTTTGCCTATATGTGGTGTTTTTACAAATCTCAAATATTTATTTTTGATTCGAATATTTATTTATATATATATTTATATTTATATATTTATTTGTCTATAGATATTTGTAAGAGCCATGCTATATCTATATGGTGCAAAGTACCTCATTTAATTGTATAGTAATGAGGAGAGAAAATTGTAGTGATGATTTTAAGTAACTCTTCGCTGTCCATGATAACATCACACTAAGGTCATATCCGGATGTATTTCCCTTTAAATGCTGCTATTTCCCTTTGCAACGCGTCATGTGATCAAGGCCCTAGTGGGGGCTGAAACGCGTCATGTCGGACTGGCTTGAAGACATTCAAATAAACTAACTTGATTGGCACTGATCCTTGGGTCCGTTCTTTGTCTTTTCGACAAAGGTAGCAATTCAGACGATTTTACCTTCATATATACATATATATTACCTACTGGCGGTCGCCAGTAGGTAGTTATAGTTAGGACCCCTTTTCCATAGGAAATCCGCAACATTCTATTTGGAATAACTTTGGCGCCGGTCGACGAATGTTCGCGAATTTCTCAAAATAGGTGGGGCGCTACGCTCCGCTCCTACCCTGAAAGTCTCGGGGGGATTCGTCAAGCGGGGGCTGAGATAAAAGGGGGGTCCCAAAACGCGTTTTTCCCATGCATTTTTCCATAGGACCTTTAGACAGGGCTACAGCCCGAACGGCTGAACAGAATTACTAGAAATTTGGCAGAGAGGTAGTCCCCAGGTCAAGGAAGTGCCTTTTGTAGGTCTGGTGTAAATCTGTTCAGTAGATTCTGAGAAAATAGCCTTTAAATCAATATATATATATATAAGCGCGCAGAGTGCGCGCTGGGTGCGCGCACCTCGCCGTGCGCGAGCGCAATTCTGATTGGTTGTTAGATCTTAGTAAACATTCGAATCGGTGGAAATCAGGAAGCGGCGGCCGCCATTTTGTCAATCGCATAAAGAGGGGGTGAAAAACAAAGGGGGAGAACTTGAAAAGGGGGCAGAGTGGGTAGAAATAGACCCAGTAGGCATTGTAAGGGGGTTAAAGTAGGACCTTGTAGGGCAAAAAAAAAGGTTAATATTTTTTAAAAAAATATCGCCGAGTGCGCGCACCCAGCGCGCACCCGAAAAAAAACTTAATAAAACAAAATTAAAAAAAAACGCATTTAAGCGAGTGGGGTTTTGAGGTTTGTACTTCTGTACAATCACATTTTCAATTTTTAATTGTAGTCTCTCAAAAAAAAAAAATTTTAAAAAAACATGGGTGCGCGCAGGGTGCGCGCACCTCAAAAAAATTTCAAAAAAAAATTCTAAAAACAAAATTTGTTTGATTAAGTTTATAAGTGGCTCTTAAAAGAGCCCTTGAGTTAATGGAGGGAAACAGGAAGAGAAAAACGCAAAAAAAGAAAAAACATCTATGGCCTAGTGCACGTATGCGCATCAAATTTTCTCTGAAGGAGATCAAGACTGGTCTCCCCCACAGAAATAAGAGAACCGCAATCAGTGCACCGTGTAGACAACCTCGCCAAACAAGGTGGACCAACAAGAGGTAAAGAAACAGGTGAAGGCACCATCGCAGCTGAAGTGCTCCCCTGAGCTGCCGAAGATGTGCTCGGCTGAGCTGCTGCTGATGTCGTCGGCTGAGCAGGTGGAGGGTTTTCTCCAGAAGCTCGACGATAAGATACTGGATGCATTTTGTAAACATGTCTCAACATAGTGTGAATGCTAAAAGAATATTTCTTGTTAGGATTCCCACGAGATAAGACTTTTTTACAAAGTACACATGTAACTTTCGGTGCATTTACCTTTTTCTCATTCTCTGGAAAAGTGAAAAACTGCCATATAAAGCTGTCTTTCTGCTTCCTGTTCCTCTGCCTCTCAAGAGTGTCCTGCTCACTGTCTGAAGTAGGTTGCTGTTCAGCCATTGTCTCTCAACAACAGAATAGCTCCTTCTCCAAAGGAATCAGAACTAATAATGAGGGGAGTAGGTGTGGTTTGGGAAGAATCTGGAACAGAAAGTACTTCAAACCAATCAAAAGTGAAGATTCTTGATCACATGACTTGCCATGAGGGGATTGGGTGTGGTATTGATACAATTAGAAACTGAAAGTAATGATAACGAATAAGAAATATTGTTTTATTATGTATAAACCCGAGGTGCGCGCACTGCGCAAGCTCCGTGCGCGCACTCCGCGATGACGTATGCACGAACGCGTAAACGCGAAGGTGCATACGTCATATACGCGTACCTAGCGCGCATACGTTGAACACGCGTATACGCGACCGTTATTGCGCATAATTTTAGCGTATGCGGAAGTAAACCGCGTCGAGGGCGTAGGACGCATGCGTACGTACGTACGCATACGTACTGGGTGCGCGCTCCCAGCGCGCACCATTAAGTATATTTGCGTACGTAAATAACGTACGCCGGAATTCATAAAATAATACTAGATGCGCGCACAGAGCGCGCACCCCAAGAATTTATAAAAAAAAAAGTGGACATAAAATAATTTAAAAAATTAAATAAATAAAAATATCCAAATTGAATTTTTAAAAAAAATAATTTATAAAAAAAAAAAGATAATATATAAATGAATATAAAGTAATTTTATTTAAATAAAAAAAAATATCTTTAAATAAAAATACATAACTTAGCATATAAAAAACCATACAAATTCTCTGAAAAAACCAAAGGTTTCAAAAACGATATAGTTACAGATTAGCATTTAAAAAACCTTGCAAATTCACTGAAAAAACCATAGGTTTCACACACGTTATAGTTAGGAATTAGCATTTAAAAAACCTTGCAAATTCACTGAAAAAACCATAGGTTTCACACATGTTATAGTTATCGGAAATTTTACTGATAAAAAACCAGTGAAATTGCCCCGTTATAGTTAGTGCTGGCAACTATAACTCACGCGACCGCAATCTTCTGCTGATGACATATGTGTCTTTATGAAAAAAAAATATTTGTAATATATGTATAGCTAAAAATGTATGGAAGAAGACATGGGCAAATAAGTGTCTAAATACAGTATTAGCATCAGCAGAGGATTGCGGTCGCGTGAGTTATAGTTGCCAGCACTAACTATAACGGGGCAATTTCACTGGTTTTTTATCAGTAAAATTTCCGATAACTATAACATGTGTGAAACCTATGTTTTTTTCAGTGAATATATATATATATATATATATATATATATATATATATATAAAATATTTTAATCTGTAGATTCAATAACATTGTCTACATTTTATTGTACATTGCTTCGTTTTTATACATACTCCAACGCCGCTTATCGGCTTTTTTGGTATTTAGCAGGCAGAAACTACCAGTCTTTTGTCTATTACAACTGTTTTGTAGTCCTCACATGACTTTATCACGTGCACAGCATAAAATGGTGGGATTGTTTGACAAAACTTTGTTGGTGAACAAGCCTGCTGGTTCAGGCGAAACGCGTCCGACATGGCCGCTGATTAAACCCTGGCTGCATTTGTCAAGACACTGCGTCGTGTCCTTTTGTTCTGAGAGGAGCGTTTGTTTCTATGTAAGCGGACCAAGCTTGGAGGTTCGCCTGACGACGCACCCGCTGATTTGGTGTTTGCGGTGGCTGTATCCAAGCAATTTGGAAAAGGATTTTGGTGCCGCCGCCCCCCACACCTCATGCGAGAAGCGTCTGCAGAATATTCGGCAAAGGAACCAGAGTGAGTTACGGCGGTCCGATTGAGTCGGAGGACCCACGGAAGCGCCGTCTCCCAGGTGAGCTGTGTCGATTGTGCGTGAGGGGAAGCGGGGAAGCCAACAATTATAAGCAAGAGCAGCTTCCATTTAGGAAAGCAGCAGTTGGCAGTTCTTGACGAGAAAACTACAGGGTTTAAGATGTCGGCTGCAGAAATAAAAGAAAGGGAAGAGGCAGCCCTATCGATCTTTGATGATAACAAGCAGGTCACTAGAAAGGTGCAGGGAGTGCAACAAGTTTAATATCCAATGATAAAGTATCGGATGTGCTGGCAAGATTGAAAAGATTGGAGAAATTAAAACGAAGTGAGCTTTCAAAGTGGTGGGAAGAGAAGTCTTTACAACGGTACCTAGAAGTCAAAAGAATCCCTAGGGGCTTGAGAATTCTAGTAGCCCCTACATATGAGGATCCTAATCCCAATATGTTATGTGAGTGGGCCGATAATAATCAAGAATCCTCGCGGAGAATGCTCGCAATTCTAATCAAGTATGCCGATATTGACAGGACTAAGATAATGGAAGAAATTGGGCAGACAACGGAAATGCTGGAAAAAGAGTCGGATCAAGAACTGATAAGTAAATTTAAAAAAGATATGACAGAGCGCCTGCACAAATTGGAGGTCTCAATCAAAGAGAGGAAAGCAGTCAAATTCATGCGAGATAAGGGCGATTATGAACAAGGACAAATATATACATTTGCCAAGAAATTTGAAAATGTCCGCAGACAAAAAATGAACCCCGGAATGAGAGCGACAGGGGCAGCCCAGTCAGAACATGGTAGTGTGCAAAGCTCCGAGATTGAGACATCTGCAGATGAAGGACCTAGTGGCCTCACAAGTAATCAAATCCCCTCAGTACTGGATGAATTCGTTTTTTTACATGAGGAAAGGAGGTTCAACCTCCGTCCAAGAACTGCAACCAATTATGCAGGACCCGGAAGGGGGAAAGGCAGAGGCAACAGAGGTGCAAAGGGGCCAGACAGCGGCACCGGCGATGGGAGAAGCAAGAAAAAGTAAATGACGTAACTTCGTCTGAGAGTCCCATGGCAGTAATTAAATTAACATCAATCCTGTTATCAACTAAAGAAGAAACAAATCTACAACTTGGTCTGTCATACTGTCCCCCTGCTGAATTTAATTATGTGTCTACTAGAATTGACACATTCAAGTACACAGAATGCTGAAACTTAAGAAACATTTCGCAATGAATCCTGGTAAATATAGGGTACCGGTAGCGCAAAAAGGTACTGTAATACAGAGTGACCTACGAAATCTACAGGTCAATGATATGAACTTAATATTGGAATTGGGACAAATGGGTAAAAGAACAAGAGAATGACTATTCAGCTGCTGCAGAAGTTGCATCACAGAATGCAGAGAAAGTTGCATTAGAACAAGGTGTTTCAATTGGGGAAAGTGTTTCTACAGGTTTTAGGCCTCACTCAAGATGTATCCCCACAACTGTAAAGGATTCAGTAGACATATTTAGTGAACTGGTAATCAATGATTTAAAGAATCTGGAGAAATGCACAGGGTCTAAACATAAAAAATGGTCACAGCAACAAAAAAATTGTATGGATCTTATTAAGAAACTGTCCTCAAATAACGATTGTATTGTACAGAATGCCGATAAGGGTAGGAACATAGTTTTATGGGGCAGACAGAAATATCTAGATGAGGCATATAAACAGCTTAATAACAAGAATAACTATGTAAGGGTCCCCCCTGACCTGATGTCAGAAAGCAATCATGTGTTTAATACCAAATTACAGCAGTGGTATGACCAAGGTCTGTTATCGCATGATGAATTTCGGTATTTAGAGATCAATAACCCAGTAACTCCAGTCTTTTATTTAATACCAAAAGTTCATAAAGATTTGAACAATCCCCCAGGGAGGCCAATTATTTCGGCCATTGGGAGTGGTTTAGAAAACACTTCCAGGTTTATTGACTCATTCTTATGTCCAATGGTAAAGCTATTACCCTCATTTATTCAAGACACAGGTGATTTCCTGAAGAGCATCTATTATCTGCCATGGGAAGATGACATGTTTTTAATGACCATCGATGTAACTACGCTGTATACAAGCATAAAACATCAAGACGGACTTACTGCCATTAAATATTATTTGGGGACAAGACCAATTTCCCTATGGGCTCATACACAAATGTTATGCTCAATGGTGGAATGTTGCCTAAAAAATAACTTCTTTCTCTTTAATGGGGAACTGTTTCATCAACTCTGCGGCACTGCGATGGGCACCTGCTTTGCCCCCAGCTATGCAAATCTGCATATGGGCTGGTGGGAGGAGCAGGTGGTCCATCAGCAGTGCCAAGAAGAATGGCAAAATAACATCCTCCACTGGAGGCGTTTCATCGACGACTTGTTCGTCATATGGAGAGGAACTGAAATATCAGCCAATAACTTTGTTAAAAAACTCCAGATTAATAATCTTAATCTAAAATTCACCAGTACTGTGAGTAATAATGAAGTGAACTTTTTAGATTTTACTGTGTATGTGAAGAATAGTAAACTGCATACCAAAATATTTCAAAAACCTACAGCAGGAAACACGTTGCTACATGCAACAAGTTTTCATCCCAGTAACCTCATTAAAAGCATCCCCTATGGGGACTGTTTAAGAACAGTACATAACTGTAGTGAATCTGCCACCAGCGAGATAGAATTACAGACCTTACGCTCTCGTTTCAAAATAAGAGGATATGGGGAAGAGTGCATTCAGAGTGCAATTCACAAGGTCAAACAAAAAACAAGAGAAGAAATTCTATTTCAACCATCAGAAACGAGTAAAAGTAGGCAGAATCAATTACAGGGCTCTAATGAGTGCAGATTGGTGACCTCATTTAATAAACAACATGGGCAAGTACGCAGTATTTTGATGAAACATTGGCATTTGATACGAAATGATCCAATTTTGGGTCAAATTGTATCAAAGAAACCTATGATAACATTTAGAAGAGCCAAATCATTTAAGCAAATGTTGGTCAGTAACATGGCACCTAAATCCCTGAAGCAGCCCCTTAAAACATCATGGCTAAAACGTCAAGATGGATTTATCAAGTGTTTGAAGTGCAAAGCATGCCAGCATGGCAATAATACAAAAACGTTTATGACAGGTTGCTCGCAAATTGAAAAGAACATTAGGGGCAATTTGATTGCAAAACAGAGTTTGCTGTGTACGTACTGAGTTGCCCTTGCAATCTTCAGTACGTGGGCAGCACAATTCTTCCTGTCCATAAGAGAGTACCCAAAAATCAATAGGGGAGTGGATCACTAGTCCCAAATGAACCAGGGTGTGCAAAGGCAGTATAAGGTGCTGTTAAAAAACCCTCAATCACGTTATACAGAGATCGATGTTAGCGGTATATTTTCATTCTCCGCTTCGTTATTTGTAACGTGACAGCATCATCATCGGGTTTACTGTAATGCTTCCTCCACCTGGAGAACGTACCACTGGTTGTATTGGTAGTGATCGTAGATAAAAAAGGGAGTGAATTCTAGTGAAGTGACAAGTGGTGAAAAAGATATATTTAAAAATCCCTCAGAGCCAGTAAAAAATCTTTAATTGCACTGGATGTAGGAAGATTTTATAGGTCTACAATGTGCACTCAAAGGGTGAATTAGGACCCTGTGCATTCTAAAAAAGTGTCCATAAAAAAGGTCGACATGTTTCAGCCCTTCTTGTGCCCCGGAGGGTCAAACGGGCTTTCTTCAGGACCCAAGTAGTGAAAAAGACCCTAGTATTCATAGGGTCTTACGGTGAGGAGAGAAGGGTTAATTGATCCCAAGAGTAACTGTTCAATTGAACCTATAATTGTTCTTCTGAACAGTAAGGGTGGGGAAGAGAGTGGGGGGAAAAAACAGACCTTGTTAAAACAGTGAAGGTTTTGTTAAAATAGAGAACAGACAAACATTGCTGGTTAATATCAGAAGTTTTTTGTGTCTGTAACAACTAGAAAATGGCAATTCTTTTTTATATCGAGGTGAGACACTAGAAATGTCCTCACTCTATGTGGCAAAATTCGTCCCTCCTTTCAGTACAAGTAAGAGAACACACATTCCATCTTGTCATACAAAGTTTAGAAAGTACTTGTTGTAATGGTACTGTTATGTTATGAGCTATATTCCTATCGGTCAGTAGCCCCATAGTTTGTGTTAGAAAAACACCAGTAAGCCCACATGCGCGAACACATTAGCATAAATGAGATTACTGAGCGGTGAGGCAGGTTAGAAGGGTGAATAGGTCGACTAACATGCGTGAGCGTATTAATGTAAATGTCATTACTGAGCAAAGAAACGGATTGCGACCCAGTATGTTCTCAGGGGTCACAAAACCAGTTACGCGCTGGGTTATAATTTCACGGAATTAGTAACGGGCTAGATTTAGAAGGCGCGTTACGTTTTTGAACAGGAAACAGTTAAGCGCTCACGGAAACAGTAACGGGCTAGATTAAATGGACGCGTTACGTTTTTGAAGAAGTTGGAGTATTTGTAGTGTGGCACCCAAAAAACAGAATAACCGTACCTGTATCCCGTTATTGTAGGCTACAGCGGGTGTTGTTAGGGCGGTCGCTCATGCTCTTAAAATGGAAAAAGGGGGAAAGAAACGGAAGGTTTGTCAAGTGTTTGACCAGGTAATACGTTACGGTTGTGATGTTAGCCGTCCTCCTTCTGACCTCTTCGGCGTCGAACGGTCGTTCTGTGCTGACTCTGCCCTCGATGACCCGGTACTACTAGGGATGCCTGTGTACTGAAGTTATAAGGAGTTATAAGGAGGTAGAGAGGGCATGGAAGTAAAAGAGGGACTAACATAGGAAGATAATGTTTCCAGATTGATTTGTGGTGGCCTGTAGTGATGTATACAGTCTCATGAGATTTATGAGGCAACGACAGGTTAGTTAGAGAGAGGGGATGTTGGTAATAGATATCTATGTGATTTATATATATACAACACATCTTCCCCCTTTTTTTTTTTTTTTTATTAGCACATGGCATAGTCCTTGAATCTTCCTGGGTAACGATGTTCACGTTTTCCCCTTGATTCACCACCCTATTTTGAACAATGAGGTTGCTGTTCATTGTGATCCTCAATTGAATCTGGACTCACCCCCAACACTTTTATCTAAATGAGAGACACCCTTAAACAATGAAATCCTGTTCAAATTCCAGACACTTCCTCCCTCAATACGTACAGCACTGTTTAACACTTCTATTACTCTCTTAGGATCTGACCAACACTGTGAACCTTTAGGAACACTTTCCTTCCTCTTCACCTGAACAAAATCGCCAACAATAACCTTTACTTTGCTACAAGTACCTCTTTTCTTATCCATCATAGATTTCATTTTTCCTTTCTGCTCACTAACTCTTTGCTTAACAACTTCATAATCAATAGCATTAAATTCCTTATCATTCCAATTTTTTTTTAACCACCATGGTACCAAACTAGTACTTGGTTTACGTCCCCTCAACAGTTCGAATGGACTAGCAAGAGTTACCGAATTTGGAGACGTCCTGTAAGACAATAGCATAGATTGCAATGCATTGCTCCAATTCAACCCCCCTTTAAGGGACAACTGTATTGCTTCCTTCACAACACGATTAAATCGTTCCACCTGACCATTTGCTTCTGGATGGAAAACAGCTATCCTCCTGTGTTTTACATTACATTTCTCCAAAAATGCCTCCATCTCCTTACTGATAAATTGAGGCCCATTGTCTGTGACTATTTCCTGCGGAATGCCTTCCCGACAAAATGTCTCATCTAAAAATTCAATGACACTCTGTGAAGTGACTTCTTTAACCATCTTAACTTCTGGCCACTTCGAAAAGTAATCAATGAGTACAATACCAAAACATTTATCCTTTGGCAACACTTGAAAAGGACCAATGATATCAATGCCCAATTTCCTCCACGGACCACTGGGATAAGGAACAGGATGGAATTCCGCCCGTAAAGGTACAGCAGATTTATCACTACTGGAACAACTACTACATTTACTCACAAATTGCTCAATGGATGAATCTATTCCAGGCCACCAAAATGCTTCCCTAACCCTTCTTCTAGTGAATGAAATTCCAAGATGACCCTCATGAGCGATCTCCATAATTGTATTCCTAAGACCAAAAGGTGGAACTATTTTGTCCCCCCTCATAACCAATCCATTTTCAAGTGCTAATTCTTCTTGAATTTTCGCAAAACTCATCATGTCACCCGACACCTTCCTTATCTCTGGCCAACCTTGCACAATGTATTCCTTTACCACTTTCAATTCATTGTCTTTTTCCATTTCCAACATCCAATCCTCCTCTCTTAAATTCTTCCCCATACCATGTATTAAATTCAAATCATGTGTATTGAAAGCCACCTCACAGTCATCATATTGGTAATGTTCCTCACCAACAATGGGTAGCCTTGACATACAGTCCGCATGCATATTTGCTTTACCTTGAACATACTCAATACTGAACCGAAATGATTGTAATCTTGATGATAATCTTGCTAATCGTGCTGACATTGATCTCCCACCCCCAGGAGACATTAAAAACACAAGAGGTTTATGGTCAGTTTTGATAATAAATTTGTTCCCCCATAGAAAACTTCTGAAATGTTCTGCACCCCATACACAGGCAAGAAGTTCTCTCTCAATCACCGAATAGTTTTTTTCTGCATCTCTTAATGCTCTAGATGCATAGGCTACGATCCACTCATTGCAACTGTCCTTTTGTATCAAAACGCCCCCTAATCCCAGATTGCTTGCATCTACCATGACTATGCACTTGGCCCCTGGAACAAACAGTTTCAAACAGGGTGCATTTACTATGAATTCTTTTAGATTCTCAAATGCCTGAGTCATGTTTTCTGACCATATGAATTTTGCATTCTTTTCCAGTAAGCATCTAAAAGGATCAACCTTAACTGAATAATTTGGAATAAATTTGGCATAAAATTCGGTGAGTCCCAGAAAGGCAACTAACTGTTCTTTTGATGACGGTACTGGAGCATTAACAATGCTTTGAATATGTTTCTGCTTCGGTTTAATCCCTTTACCGCTAATCGTGTGTCCTAAATACTCTACTTCCCTGGCTTTCAATTTGCATTTGTCCAATCGCAGAGTAAGACCCTTCCTAGCTAGTGCTGCTATCACATTGTAAAGATTTCTATCATGCTCCTCATCATTCTTCCCATAAACCAGGATATCATCCTGAAAAGCTATTGCTCCAGATAGTCCCTCCAAGGTTTCCTTCATTAATCTCTGGAAAACAGAGGCTGCACTAGCCAATCCAAATGGCATGCGACAGTATCTAAATAACCCATCCGGAGTTATAAAAGCTGTGAAATTCTTAGAGTCCTCTGAAAGAACTACCTGATGGTAAGCGCTCGCCAAGTCAATGCATGAAAAGACTTGTGCATTACCTAAACTGGAAACCATTTCGTGTAAATTGGGAAGAGGATGAGCGTCTACCCAGATTACGCGATTCAGACTGCGTAAGTCAACACACAAACGGAGTTCCCCTGAAGATTTTAACGAAATGACTATGGGAGAAACCCATGGGGAGGACTCTATGGGTTCTATGATACCATCATTACATACATTTTTCAACATGTCACTCAATTTGTTCCTGTAAGAAAGGGGCACATTCCTTACTTTATGTCGAATGGGAACTGTGTTCTCATGAAGTTTGAACACGTGTTCAAAACCCACGTATTTCCCCAGTTTCCCGCTAAAGACACCTGGAAATTCACTAATCAACTTATCTACTAAGTTTGACCCGTGCCGGGAACCAGAATCTATTGCAAACACAGGAGGGTTTGCTCTCGGGTCAAGTCTAATGCCCAATTCATATTGATGTGGCCACCCTAATAAGGATTCTCCTGACGTTGCTACATAAATTTTTCCAACAGTACCTTGGCCAGAGAACGTTATGTCTGCATTGAAGTAGCCTATTAGATCAATTTTATGACCAGTATAACCCCCTGGAGATACATCAGGATGAATTAGTGGTCTATTGGGCCAATTCTCATTGAAAACTCTCGCTGAGATAATAGAATACAGAGCACATGAGTCCACAAGAAATTTCAAATTTTTCCCATCAACATTAATTATACCCGATGGAAATTTTGATTTCCCAACCTCACTACACATATTGATCACCGTATTGATCTCATTTTCATTTTCATCATTGCTATTATACTCATCATCTAACCACTGTATGTGGTTTACTTTCTTCATGACATTTTTGCAATATTTACTGAAGTGTCCCTTCTTATTACATTTTGAACACACTTTATCAAAGGCTGGACAACCCTTAAAATTCGCTAAGTGATTTGAACTCCCACACCTAAAACATTGTAAAGAGTAATTCCGTTTATCTGGACCGGTGCTTTGACTCTTATTTTTGTTCTCATATTTATTTGTATGATCAGTTCTCTGACTTATATTTTTTTTTTGTTTGACGTGTTCCTTTTGATCTTTGTTGATGCTGAATACATCTCCTTTCTCGTTACCTCTGATCTCTTTTACGAATTCTTCTGAGTGTTCTATAGATTTTGCAATGTCGATGGCAGCATTCAACGATAAGTCAGAAGTGGACCATAACTTCTCTTGGACCTTCTTACTATTGGTTTGCATGAGTATTTGGTCTCTCAAAACTTGTTCATATGAGATTCGTTCAAAAGCACATGAGCTTGCCAATGACCTTAAAGCAGAGACGTAATCTTCAATTGACTCATCTGGACGTTGTTTCCGTGAATAAAAGATGAATCTTTCCATTACTACATTCTTTTTTTTTCCAAAACGAATATTCAATTGAGATGAAGCATACTGGTATGCATTTATTCTGCCAGGATTGATTAAAGCAGGAAGTGTGGTAAATTCCTTTAGGCCAAAACCCCCAAGACAATGTTTCAATAATGATAATTTCCTTTCTGGTTCACAATCATCCCCTTCAAGAACCTCCACATAAGCCAAGAACACAGGTTCCCAGACCTCCCACCGCAATGGTTGGGGGTCACCTGATGATGAAAGAAAAGAAGGAGGCGGAACAATTCCTGACAAAAATTTTTTTTTTTTTTTTTTTTTTTTTTTTTTTACATCAAAAGGAACAGTATCTTAAAAGAAGGCAAGTCACTTTTCTCCCTCACACAAGCAATATAAGGTGCCTTTTAACTTCACAATCAAATCGGTTTTATTTTACCTCGTTTTCTGGGAGAAAAAGAGTTGCTCCGCGTTTTTGCTTTTCCTCATGCAAATCGGTAGTTTCCTTCTTTCTCTCCGCGTATATTATTTCATGTGCAGCGGATCAAAGAAAATATTTGCACAACGTTGAGATGGTAACGCGAGATGACACTAGCGCGTTAGAAACTCACCAAAGGACGCAAAAATACAGGCTCTCCAATCACGGGTGATGTTTGCAGCGTGTTGTGATGGTAACGCGGGATGACGTCTTCGCGTTACCTCACGTGACCACAATACCCTTACGTAGCAGAAAAATCACCGAAGGCCGCCAAGGACTCCGATCACCGCATTCAAATGTATACAGGCTGCAGCTGAGTTCTATTCCTTTACGGTAAACGTTGTATGAACTGCGGCTGTATTTTCTTTTGTTAGTAATTTCCCTTTATTCTCCGCTCCAAGTCTTTTCCAGGTTTAAACCAGTGAATTTTCTTTTTTTTTTTTCGTAATAATTCACAATTTCAGTGTTGCCGTCTTCGCTTACTCCATTTCACCCTTACAGCTTGATAACGCAACACGCCGATGAGTGGATATACAAATCCCTTCTTCTCTTTTTTTCCAATGTAACTTTATTATTTCGAAAACCTTCCAAAATTGGTCCGGTTCTTCCCCGTTCGTCGCCAGTGTAGAGAAGTATCTTGTCATCCACTCACGTACACAAACAACACAGGACTACTTGGTTGTAGAAGCAGCGGAGTTTATTCCCAGTCTTCACTCTTCAAGTGCATCTCATGAATGCCCCCCAACCGATTCTAACGTTTACACTACCAACCCTCCATTCTTGAAACAACACAACCCCGCGTGACCTTCACGAGCACCAACCACCCGCTCGTGAAGGTCACGCTACACTAACAATATGATTTATATATATACAACAGTAATGACATTTACATGAATACGCTCAAGCATGTTAGTCGACCTATTCACCCTTCTAACCTGCCGCACCGCTCAGTAGTCTCATTTATGCTAATGTGTTCGCGCATGTGGGCTTACTGGTGTTTTTCTAACACAAACTATGGGGCTTCTGACCGATAGGAATATAGCTCATAGCATAACAGTACCATTACAACAAGTACTTTCTAAACTTTGTATGACAAGATGGAATGTGTGTTCTCTTACTTGTACTGAAAGGAGGGACGAATTTTGCCACATAGAGTGAGGACATTTCTAGTGTCTCACCTCGATATAAAAAAGAATTGCCATTTTCTAGTTGTTACAGACACAAAAAACGTCTGAGATTAACCAGCAATGTTTGTCTGTTCTCTATTTTAACGAAACCTTCACTGTTTTAACAAGGTCTGTTTTTTCCCCCCACCCTCTTCCCCACCCTTACTGTTCGGAACAACAATTATAGGTTCAATTGAACAGTTACTCTTGGGATCAATTAACCCTTCTCTCCTCACCGTAAGACCCTGTGAATACTAGGGTCTTTTTCACTACTTGGGTCCTGAAGAAAGCCCGTTTGACCCTCCGGGGCACAAGAAGGGCTGAAACATGTCGACCTTTTTTATGGACACTTTTTTAGAATGCACAGGGTCCTAATTCACCCTTTGAGTGCACATTGTAGACCTATAAAATCTTCCTACATCCAGTGCAATTAAAGATTTTTTACTGGCTCTGCGGGATTTTTAAATATATCTTTTTCACCACTTGTCACTTCACTAGAATTCACTCCCTTTTTTATCTACGATCACTACCAATACAACCAGTGGTACGTTTTCCAGGTGGAGGAAGCATTACAGTAAACCCGATGATGATGCTGTCACGTTACAAATAACGAAGCGGAGAATGAAAATATACCGCTAACATCAATCTCTGTATAACGTGATTGAGGATTTTTTAATAGCACCTTATACTGCCTTTGCACACCCTGGTTCATTTGGGACTAGTGATCCACTCCCCTATTGATTTTTGGATACTTGAGACAAGGAAGCTGAGTGGATCAGAAGCTCTTCCTTCTCCCTCCAGTTTGATTATTATAAAATTATAACATAAGAGAGTACTTCAACATTTGAGGGCTATAAAACATGTAGATAGAGCTTACCCTGTGGCACGTCATTTTGCAGCCTTTCATGGTAGTGATTTGACTGGTTTAACGTATTTTGTTATTGATGCGATTGCCCCTAATGTGAGGGGTGGAGATAGACAGAAGAGCTTGAGAAAACTGGAATCACGCTATATTGTGGAATTGAACAGTAAAGCACCAATGGGCCTCAATATGGAAGAAGATCTGTATACACATTTGTAGTTTAAAGGGCTTTTGATGAGCTTAAATTAATCTTCCTGAGATTTCCGTTTTTAAGTTTAGAATATTATAGTTTTCTTTTATATTTTTTCATTGTATTTTTGTTTTGTTAATAAGTTTATTGCTGGCTGAATAATTTCACTTTTATTTTTATAATATGTGAGGAACTACGCTATGTGGTTAGCTACATACAAAAGGTATGTCCACTGGGGCTAAATCAAGTTAAACGGAAAGTTTGGAGCTATCTATGCCCACATGGGCATTATCGATAATGCAATCGATATCAGGCGCATGTTGCTATTCCTCAAAAGGATTGTGCCTGATAAAGCCATGATACAATATAATTTTAATCTGTAGATTCAATAACATTGTCTACATTTTATTGTATATTGCTTCATTTTTAAACATACTCCGAAGCTGCTTACCGGCTTTTTTGGTATTTAGCAGGCAGAAACTACAAGTCTTTTGTCTATTACAACTGTTTTGTAGTCCTCACATGACTTTATCACATGCACAGCATAAAATGGTGGGATTGTTTGACAAAACTTTGTTGGTGAACAAGCCTGCTGGTCCAGGCGAAACACGTCTGACATGGCCACTGATTAAACCCTGGCTGCATTTGTCAAGACACTGCGTTGTGTCCTTTTGTTCTGAGAGGAGTGTTTGTTTCTATTTAAGCGGACCAAGCTTGGAGGTTCGCCTGACGACGCACCTGCTGATTTGGTGTTTGCGGTGGCTGTATCCAAGCAATTTGGAAAAGGATATATATATTTATGTATAAAATTCACTGAAAAAATCAAAGGTTACAGGGACGTTATGGGGAGACTCAAATTTCACTTGTACAAAACCATTGAAATTCGGCAGTTATAGTTATCTGAGCTAACTATAACATACGCCGACGCAATGCACGGCTTATGACCTCACATATTACATCACTCATTAAATGGTCAATGACAAGTTGATGACATCATTGATGACATCACAAATTACATCACTGATGACATCTCTGATCACATCATCTAGTGAGTGTAAGTGTTTCATAAACGTTTCTGAGAGTTAAAGATATATACTAAGCTACTGGATAAGTTAAATTACTATTCTTTTTTGTACTACTAATGATTGATACTGTTTCTAATATATATATAATCTGAATGGCACTGTGACTGTCTGTTTCAGTGTGGGAGTGGATGTCTGAGTGGCTGTATGGGTGGATAGGTGGGTGTGTGAGTAGATGTATAGATTAGTGAGTTCATGAGTGGGTGTAAAGGAGTGTGTGTGAGTGGCTGTATCAGTGACTGTGGTGACTCTATAAGTGGTTTTACAGGCGAATTAGTGTGTGTGTGTGAGTGGCTGTATGGGTGACTGAGTGGCTGTGTGAATGGCTCTATGGGTAAGTGACTGTGTGTGTAAATGGATGTGTGGCTAAGTGAGTTGTTGTTTGGCTGGGTGTATGGGTAAGTGAGTGGGTGTGTGAGTGGCTGTTTTACATAGTAAGTATTTGTGTGAGTGGCTGTATAGATGAGTGAGTGGGCATGTGAATGATTGTATTGATGTGTGAATGGATATGTAAGTGGTTTTGTGGATGAATGAAAGGACGCCTGAGTGGATGTAGGGGTGAGTGAGTAGTTCTGTTAGTAGATGCATGGGTGAGTGAGTGTGTGAGTGAGTGGCTGTGTGGGTGTGTGAGTGGCTGTGTGAGTAGGTTCATGGGTGTGTAAGTGGCTGTATGGGTCTGTGAGTAGCTGTCTGAGTGACTGTATGGGTGAGTGGTTGAGTGAGTGGCTGTATGGGTGAGTGTGTATGTGTGTGTGTTAGTAGTTGTATGGGTCTTTGAATGGGTATGTGAGTGGTTGTGTGGGTGTGTGAGTGGGACTATGAGAGGTTTTATTGGGGTCTGAGTGGGTGTGTGAGTGGTTTTGTGGATGATGTCATCAGTGATTTCATCAGTGATGTCATTGAGATGTCATCAAAGATGTCAACATTGATGTCATTGACCATGTCATGAGTGATGTAGTATGTGTGCCTTGCAGTGGCGTAAGTAATAATTTGCTCAGGTAACTATAACTGCTGAATTTCAATGGTTCTGTACAAGTGAATTTCTAAGATTTTTTAATTCTATTTCCTAACTATGACGTCCCTGTAACCTTTGGTTTTTTCAGTGAATATATATATGATCTATGGCACTGATGAAGGCACCACGCCGGAACACGTTGGCAATAATAAATCATTCGAATGACCCAGAGAGTGCTCTGAATTCTTTATAGTCGTTGTGTAACAGAGGCAAACTCAGATTTCATCTACGGAGGCACCCACTGTGTGAATGGCGGCCTGGGTGAAGCTGTGAATACAATATATGTACATATTATCTACTGGCGGTCGCCAGTAGATAGTTATAGTTAGGACCGTGTTTCCATAGGAAATCCGCAACATTCTATTTGGAATAACTTTGGCGCCGGTCGACGAATCCTCGCGAAATTTTCAAAACGAATGGGCCGCTCCGCTCCGCTCCTACCCTGAAAGTCTCGGGGGGATTCGTCAAGCGGGGGCTGAGAAAAAAGGGGGGTCCCAAAACGCGTTTTCCCCATGCATTTTCCCATAGGACCTTTAGTCCGAGCTACAGCCCGAACGGCTGAACAGAATTACTTGAAATTTGGCAGAGAGGTAGTCCTCAGGTCAAGGATGTGCCTTTTGTAGGTCTGGTGTAAATCTGTTCAGTAGGTCCTGAGAAAATAGCATTTAAATCAATATATATATCTGTAAGCGCGCTCCGTGCGCTTACCGTAAGCTTACCGTACGCGTACGGTGCCGTGCGCGAGCTCAATTCTGATTGGTGGTTACATGACTGTAAACATTCGAATCGGTCGAAATCAGGAAGTGTCGGCCGCCATTTTCTGTCTCTCGCACTGAGAAACAAAGGTGCATAAGCAGACTGTTAGCACACACCCAGCAGTTTATCCTGTAGAATCTGGCTGAGTATTCACAAGAGACTGGTGTTTCATGGAAGCAGTGAGTCACGCTAATACATTCAAGATCACTAAGGCTGATTTATTTTGCTGGAGTGTAGTCAGTCACCAAGGTCACACATGTACATGGTCTCAAAAAGCTGTTTGCACATGTGCTCTTTTCTGTGTCTGAAAACTGTAATGAAAATGGATGCGACTGTTAGAGTAATTAACGCTTGGAGGAAAAAAACAGTACTAAGTGTGCTTTGAAATTGGCAAGCAAATTTCGTTTTCTGCCTAAAAACACAGAAAACTGTAGTAAGTGTGCTTTGAAAATGGCAAGCAAATTTCATGTTATGCATAAAATCACAGCATGAGGCTGTGAGCATAGTGGAATTGCTGTCACAGAGGTATTTGGAGTCTCTCTGGTTCTTTTGGGAAGTAACCATGCGTATGTCTCTGGCTACTGAAAATACACAGTCTGCATAAGCAGACTGTTAGCACACACACAGCAGTTTATCCTGTAGAATCTGGCTGAGTATTCACAAGAGACTGGTATTTCATGGAAGCAGTGAGTCACGCTAATACATTCAACATCACAAAGGCTGATTTCTTTTGCTGGAGTGTAGTCAGTCACCAAGGTCACACATGTTCATGGTCAGAAAAAGCTGTTTGGACATGTGCTGTTTTCTGTGTCTGGAAACTGTAATGAAAATGTATCAGACTGTTAGAGTAATTAACGCTTGGAGAAAAAAAACAGTACTAAGTGTGCTTTGAAATTGGCAAGCAAATTTCGTTTTCTGCCTAAAAACACAGAAAACTGTAGTAAGTGTGCTTTGAAAATGGCAACCAAATTTCATTTTACGCATAAAATCACAGCATGAGGCTGTGAGCATAGTGGAATTGCTGTCACAGAGGTATTTGGAGTCTCTCTGGTTCTTTTGGGAAGTAACCATGCGTATGTGTCTGGCTACTGAAAATACACAGTCTGCATAAGCAGACTGTTAGCACACACCCAGCAGTTTATCCTGTAAAATCAGGCTGAGTATTCACAAGAGACTGGTGTTTCATGGAAGCAGTGAGTCACGCTAATACATTCAACATCACAAAGGCTGATTTCTTTTGCTGGAGTGTAGTCAGTCACCAAGGTCACACATGTTCATGGTCAGAAAAAGCTGTTTGCACATGTGCTGTTTTCTGTGTCTGAAAACTGTAATGAAAATGTATCCGAATGTTAGAGTAATTAACGCTTGGAGGAAAAAAACAGTACTAAGTGTGCTTTGAAATTGGCAAGCAAATTTCGTTTTCTGCCTAAAAACACAGAAAACTGTAGTAAGTGTGCTTTGAAAATGGCAAGCAAATTTCATTTTACGCATAAAATCACAGCATGAGGCTGTGAGCATAGTGGAATTGCTGTCACAGAGGTATTTGGAGTCTCTCTGGTTCTTTTGGGAAGTAACCATGCGTATGTCTCTTGCTACTGAAAATACACAGTCTGCATGAGCAGACTGTTAGCACACACCCAGCAGTTTATCCTGTAGAATCTGGCTGAGTATTCACAAGAGACTGGTGTTTCATGGAAGCAGTGAGTCACGCTAATACATTCAAGATCACTAAGGCTGATTTATTTTGCTGGAGTGTAGTCAGTCACCAAGGTCACACATGTACATGGTCTCAAAAAGCTGTTTGCACATGTGCTCTTTTCTGTGTCTGAAAACTGTAATGAAAATGTATGCGACTGTTAGAGTAATTAACGCTTGGAGGAAAAAAACAGTACTAAGTGTGCTTTGAAATTGGCAAGCAAATTTCGTTTTCTGCCAAAAAATACAGAAAACTGTAGTAAGTGTCCTTTGAAAATGGCAAGCAAATTTCATTTTATGCATAAAATCACAGCATGAGGCTGTGAGCATAGTGGAATTGCTGTCACAGAGGTATTTGGAGTCTCTCTGGTTCTTTTGGGAAGTAACCATGCGTATGTCTCTGGCTACTGAAAATACACAGTCTGCATAAGCAGACTGTTAGCACACACACAGCAGTTTATCCTGTAGAATCTGGCTGAGTATTCACAAGAGACTGGTGTTTCATGGAAGCAGTGAGTCACACTAATACATTCAACATCACAAAGGCTGATTTCTTTTGCTGGAGTGTAGTCAGTCACCAAGGTCACACATGTTCATGGTCAGAAAAAGCTGTTTGGACATGTGCTGTTTTCTGTGTCTGAAAACTGTAATGAAAATGTATCAGACTGTTAGAGTAATTAAGGCTTGCAGGAAAAAAACAGTTCTAAGTGTGCTTTGAAATTGGCAAGCAAATTTCGTTTTCTGCCAAAAAACACAGAAAACTGTAGTAAGTGTGCTTTGAAAATGGCAAGCAAATTTCATTTTATGCATAAAATCACAGCATAAGGCTGTGAGCATAGTGGAATTGCTGTCACAGAGGTATTTGGAGTCTCTCTGGTTCTTTTGGGAAGTAACCATGCGTATGTCTCTTGCTACTGAAAATACACAGTCTGCATAAGCAGACTGTTAGCACACATCCAGCAGTTTATCCTGTAGAATCTGGCTGAGTATTCACAAGAGACTGGTGTTTCATGGAAGCAGTGAGTCACGCTAAAACATTCAACATCACAAAGGCTGATTTCTTTTGCTGGAGTGTAGTCAGTCACCAAGGTCACACATGTTCATGGTCAGAAAAAGCTGTTTGGACATGTGCTGTTTTCTGTGTCTGAAAACTGTAATTAAAATGTATGCGACTGTTAGAGTAATTAACGCTTGCAGGAAAAAAACAGTAGTAACTGTGCTTTGAAATTGGCAAGCAAATTTCGTTTTCTGCGTAAAGTCACAGCATGAGTCTTTTATGGCATTTTTGGACCCCCTGACAAATGCTAATGCATTCAACATCACCAAGGTTCATTATCTTTGCAGGAGTGCCGTCAGTATGCCAGGTTACACATGTATATGCTCGGAAAAAGCAGATTGCACATGTGCGGTTTTTTGCCTCTGTAAACTATAAAGAAAATGTGTCAGACTGTTAGAGTAATTAATAATTGCAAAAAAAAAAAAAAGTGTGCTTTTGAATTGCAAAAGAAATATTGTGTTCTGTCTAGAATTTCACCAAGAGTCTGTGAGCAAACAGGAATTGATCTTAAAGATTACATTCATGTTGGTGTTCTTGTGTTTTTCACTTGTAGGAAAGGGATAGATAGTGTTATTTGAAAAGAAATGATCATAACAAAAATAGTAATATATTTAAATTACACAAAAGGTATTTTTTTTTAGTTTCTTTCAGGTATCGCTGCAGAGCAGTGAAGAAAATAAAAGATGCCTATAAAATCAAGACAAAGAAAACAACAGAAAAAAAAGGTTTATTTGAAGACAACTGGAGGACCCAAGTTAGTTGAAGATGCTCATGTTGGGAAAAAGAAAAAGTCTTCTGGTAAGCAGAGAAAGGAATTTTTAAACAATATATTCAAAAAAAGGAAAAATTTTAAAAATGCCCCCATTGGAAAAACTGTTTCAAGTAGAAAACAACAGGAGAATAGTGAAAATTTACAAAATGCTAATGTACAAGCAGAAGCTAAAATAATTAACTTGAAAAGAAAATCAGCATTTAAAGAGATCCGTAGGAAAATGTTTCAGAGAAGAGTGATGTCCAATTTGCTAAAAGATGTGAAAAAATATAAGAAAAGAGCAAAATTTTTAAAGAGAAAAAAAGATATTGAAGCCATTGTAGAAAAGGCTTTAAATTTAAAAAGGAAACTATTCATTTTAATTTTGAACAGGAGGCGTACATTAGAAAAAATAGTTAATGTAATGAAGTCACAAAGCAAAAAGAAAAGAGTAGTAAAAAGAAATAACTTTTGTAAAGTGTTTTTAGGAGAATGGATGCATAGTTCAAGTACTGAACCATTTTTTAATGAAGAGAGTTATCTTCAAAGTAATAGTTTGCTGCATGCAGTTGACACCAGTGGTCGAGCATATGAAGTTAAGGATGGTTGTATAATGGAAAAGGAGAAAATGGTTCCAAGAAATGAGGAAGAAGTGATTGCAGATGAGGCTATGGGGAGACGTCCTAAAGCTCCAGTGTATACTTGGAAATGTAGTAGTATTTGTACTTTGCGACAGGAATCTATTGATAAATTACGTGAGTTTTTAAGAGAATATAGTAAAAAGAGTGTAAAACAGAATATTAAGGTGCTTCAAGGACTAGATCCATGCAGAGTGAGAGAGAATACTGGTTTGCAAAGTCACTCTCTGGCTTGTTTATCTAGGAAAGTTTGTCAAAGTGTTTTTCACCATTTTAGGATGCTGGCAGTTCATCATACTGAAATTAGGAAATTTGTAAGAAGATTGTATTTTGCTAAAAGTCCAGCACTAAAGTTAAATGAGTTGAATAAGGCTCTGTTTCGTGGATCTGTATCAGATGTTGAGAAGGTTACTGATGAAATTCAGTTTTGTTACTTTGGGCCAGAACAAGAAAGTGCAGGGAATGACACAGTTATTGAGGAAAATGTGGAAGAGAATGTAGAACCCTCCGTAAGTAAGAAATTTGAAGATCAAATTACAAAATTTGCTATCATCTCTAATGAAAGACCAAATATAACTTGTATTTGTTGCTGGAGAAGCCATTACAAAATCCAAACAAGGAATGTTGATCTCTACAAAAAAAGTGAAGAAGAAGATAATTATAAGTGGAAGGATTTTGCAACATATATATTTCTTGAAAATTGTTTTGATTTGGGTGAAGATCATCGTATTTGTAAATACTGTTACAACAAGTTGGAAGAAAATAAAATGCCAGCTAGAGCTGTACATAATCATTTAGAATTGGTTGAAGTTCCTGCTGAACTTTCTGATTTAAATACGTATGAGTCTATACTCATTCAATGTGTTCATCCGTTCCAGACCATAGTACGTATGGAGCCAAAAACAGGCAAATTACCTCCTTCAGATTTACAGAGAGGTTTAAAAGGAAGAGTTGTCTATTTGCCGTTGGATTTGAAAAAAAATATGGAAACTATTGACACAGAAAATTTGGAAACTGAACCATTAGTTATTCTGGTTAATGGTGTACCTACAAAGAATAAGAAAATTTGGCAGGAATTGGTAGATGTTTGGAAAGTACAAAGAGCAAATTTATATTTGAAAAGGAATAATAAATGGTATGAAGCCATTTATATGGACGAAGATGAAGAAGAATTAGTAGGAGACACAGACACACCAACTGGGCAAATTGAAAAAGTTGACAAGTCAAAAGAAGAAGAAATTTATGAACATTTCAGCATACATCCTCTTCATTCAAAAGAAGTAATGGCAAACACCATTGATCTATTTCAAATGAAAAAAGCACAAGGAACTCCTGTGAGTGTATGGGAGGAGAGTTTGGAAGCTCGATGTTTTCCCCAGCTGTTTCCTACAGGAGAAGCTGGACGATATGATGAACGTCCAGTTCAGATTCCTGCTTCTGAGTATCGGACTACAAGATTATATGCAGAAGATCCCAGATTTCGTCAAAGTATTCCTTATTTGTTCCATCTGTTATTTGAAAGTGACTTGTCTGCACTATCTTATGCAGTAAACCACATTTTAAAAAGTGGAACACATCTACATAATGTGTCTGCTAAGGATTTTATGAACAAAGTGCAGCAGCGAGATGATCATTTGGAATCACAATTGATCAATCTGATGGCTTGTCAGCGTGGGACGAATGAATATTGGTACAGACGCCATGGAGAATTGAAATGTATGTTACGGAATTTAGGAACTCCAACATGGTTCCTAACCCTAAGCTGTGCCGAATACGCTTGGGATGATTTACTGGATTTTCTACGAGAGGCAAATTCAAACATTAAAAACATCGAATACAAGACAGCAGGAGAACTGTGCTCATTGGATCCGGTTAATGTTTGCAGATATTTCAATCATAGATTTGAGGCTATGATGTCTTTTATCTGCAACAAAAAAAATCCACCACTTGGAGAAGTTTTGGATTTCTTTTGGAGAAAAGAGTACCAAGCAAGAGGTGCTCCTCACATTCATATGCTGTTGTGGATCAAGGATGCTCCAAAATTTGGAACAGATGCTGATGAAGCAGTGTTATCTTTTATTGAACAATATGCAACATGTGCTATACCTAAAAGCACAGAGGAGAAAAAGTTAAAACAGCAAGTTTTACGTTTCCAAAGTCATCGGTGTGGAAAATACTGTCGACGGAAGTACAAGACCAAAGATAAATTCTACACAAAATGTCGATTTGGATTTCCTAGACCTGTTTTTTCAAAAGGAAGAGTCAACAGTTTTATGTCAGCTGTGCGACATACTATTACAAGAAAATCTCCCAAAAATACGTACAACCTGAGAAGAAAAGAAGAGTCAAAATATATAAATGACTACAACCCAGTCATTTTATCCATGTGGAATGCAAACATGGATATTCAGTATGTGGCAGACAATTCTATTGCTGTTGCTCGGTATGTCACATCGTACATTACTAAATCTGAGAAAACGGAATTGAAGGAAATGTGGGAAGAGATTTCTCACGAGAAGAGTGTCAGTAAGAAGCTGTACAGTTTCAGTTTGAAGATGTTAACGCATCGAGAAATTGGATCCTACGAATGTTCAGATAGGTTATCATCTGCAAGTCTTTACTCGAAATCCAGAAGAATAATTTGGGTCAGTTTAGGCCTTGCAGGAATGCGAAATCGGGTACTGAAATCTGTTGGAGAAATTGAATATTTGGCCGAAAACGACCCAGAAAGTACAGATATTTTGAAAACAAACATGTTGGACACATATTACCCAAAAAGAAGTCATCATCTTGAGAACATGTGTCTCTATGAAGTGCTGCAGAACTAAATTTTTTCACGGAAAGCCACAGAAGACATCAACAATGGAAAATATAAAGTCATTGGTGAGGAAGGATGTTTGGTGAAGCAAACAAAAGGAAGTTTGATTAATCACAGGAAGCTGAGTTGTGACACTACTGACAAAAAGGAATTTTACTACTTGGCACTTTTACAGTTGTTTAAACCATGGCGTTCAGAGGACGAACTACTTGGAGAATTTCAAAGCTATGAGGATTCATTTAATGCATGTAAAGATACCATTGAATGCAGTATTTTCAGGAATTATGTCCAAATGTTAAACGAAGAAATTGAACAGGAAGCTACAATTGCAGCTGAAGTAGCTAGAGATAGTTCTCAAGACAGCCAAAGTTCTGGAACGCTCAGTCAAGATCCCCTAGGACAACCAATCGTAGAAAATGAAGCTGCAATAGCCATGACTGAAGTGTAAACGGCTATGAATCAAGCAAAGGAAGATTTATTAGAATTACCAGATTTGGAAAAACAACTGAATGCAGAACAACGACAAATTTATGAAGAAGTCAAAAAAAAAATTGATCACGGATTACTACATGAAAATAAAGAGTGCACATGCACAGCATTTGAACCAATTAGGTTATATGTGAGTGGACAAGCTGGAACTGGGAAAAGTTTCTTAATTAAAGTCATCAGAAGCTACCTACAGCAAAAAACAGATTCAACTTTGTCTTGTGTTGTTACTGCTCCAACTGGATTAGCAGCATATAATATTAAAGGAATTACTCTCCATCGCTTGCTAATGTTACCAGTGGAGCATGAGAACAAAATAGAATATAACAAGCTAACTGGCGAAGCATGTTTCGAAGTTTCAAGAGTGTTGAAGAAGATGCAAGTTCTCATTATTGATGAGGTGAGCATGGTATCAAACTTAATGCTTGCCTTTGTGCATTTAAGAATGCAGCAAATTCTAAAAAGAGACTATGACGTGCTATTTGGAGGAAAACATGTTATAGTTTTTGGGGATCTACTGCAGCTCACTCCAGTTAAAGGACAACCAGTGTTTAATACTGTGACACATGAGGACACGAAGAAGTCATTAGGAAGCATTGGTAATGCGAATATTTGGTCATTCTTTGAGTACAAAGAACTCACTACCAATATGAGACAAGCAAACGATGAAGAATATGGAAGTATTCTAAAAGATATCAGAATTGGACTACTCACAGAACATGCCAGAAAAGCTTTACAGAGTCGATTGCTACATAATTTATTTCCAAGTGAAGAAATAGTTGCAGAGAAAATATACAAGAACATTGCAGAAAAAAATACTGTAATCTGCTTAATGCCAACACTACGTGAATGTTCAATATTCAATGAGGAACTTTTGAAATTGGAAAAGGAAGAGATTAAGAAAATGGAAGCAGTGGACAAAATCCAACATGAAAGAATTACAATTACATTAACAGGCGAACTGAAAAATAAACTGGATTCTCTAGAGAAGAACATTTCGAAAACAGCTGGATTAGAAAAAAATGTATATCTTTGCATGAACTGTCGAGTATTTTTAAGGAGAAATTTGGATGTAGAAAAAGGATTAGTAAATGGAGCTATGGGTAAAGTTGTGGGTTTTGTTAACTACCAGAAAAAAGAAGGCATTGAGTATTTAAAAATAAAATTTGATCAGATTGAAGAGGTAATAAACATTTGTCGTTCTTCAGTCCGTTTTTTGCTTGTGAAAGACTTATATGTACGTAGGAAGCAGTTTCCATTTTCTCTAGCATATGCTGTAACTATTCACAAGTGTCAAAGATTAACTGTTGATAGTGCATTTGTAAACATTGGATCTACTGTGTTCAAAGAAGGTATGGCATATGTTGCTTTGTCACGAGTGAAAACATTATCTGGTTTATTCATGATAGAATTTGATGACTCAAAAGTTAGTGCAGATGCAAATTGTGTAAAGGAGTATAATAGATTAAGAAGAACCTATGCTCCTCATTTAGGTCAGTATCCTGTGTTGGAGAAACGTGTTGTTTATCGGAAAAGGAGATTTGAGAATATCTGTAATGAGGATGTAGAGAAAAGAAAACAAAAAGAGAGTCATGTGATTGCAAGCAAAAAGAAAAAGGACAATGTTGAACAGGTTGTTGGTTTCCATTTTGAAAATAGCTCTGGTGTCAACTGCTATGCTAATGTAGTGCTAAATGTTGTTTTTTATCTTGAAAGTTTGCTTGAGCAGATAACAGAAAATCATGAAAAAAGATTCTGTTCTGTGCTAAGTCTTCTTTATGAGAAGCTGAGTGTTGATAAAGCAAAAATAGAAAGTACAAATGAAATTAGAAATCTATTAGATGTTTGTTCAGGACGAACACAGTTATCACAAAATATCCAGCAAGATGCACAGGAATTCTTCATGTACATTCTTTTGGTACTTGAAGATGAAGGGGTAGAAATAGAAAATATGTCTGGTCTGTCTTATAAATGGGAACATAGTTGTGAAAACTGTTTCTACACATGCAGCTCTAATGTTGATTCAGAAAGGTTTATCTATTTAACATTGCCAGAGACTAAATCAGTGACTTTTAGTAAATTAGTTAAAGATGCCAATCACAACATGGAATGTTCTAAATGTAAATCAGACATGTTTTCAACGTTATTTTTAAAGAAATATGGACAGTATGTAATTTTAATGATGCAACGTTGTAGAGCTGATGGAACAAAATTGGACACTTTAATACAGAAATTTACAGGACAGCAATTATCAATTTCTGGAAAAACTTTTGTCACAGTTGCAATAATTTTCCATGATGGGCCTATTGTAACTTCTGGTCATTACACAGTTTTTCTTAAATGTGAAAAAGGCTGGACACTGTGTAATGATTCTCAGTTGGTTTTCAAGCAACGTTTGCCTTTTGATTTAGCAAATTCCTATTGAATTTTTCTGCAACCAAAATTTTAGACAGAAATTGCAACATCTGTACAAAACATTATTTACATTTAATTGGATTACCATTGGAAATGTCATCAAAAATTATTATAAAAATTACCATTTGGCCATACGGAAAGGTAATAATTTGCATTGTGGACTTCTTTGACAAAAATTATTTTGGTGAATATGCTTATGCAACAGAATTTTCGGACAATATTTACTGAAATTAGTGATTGTATTTACGTGAGGATTATATTACGGTATGTTTTAATGAGAAGAGATTATGGGCTTTTTTTAAACAATCTTTGTGATTGTTATTTTTTTTTGCCCGCTGTTAAGTGATGAATTCAATTGCTTTTACGATTTACAGTAAAATGCAATATATTCTGAAAACAGCAAAAAAAGGGCAAAAATATGTTTAATGAAAAATGAAAATATGTGCACTGTATTCTAAAAAGTATTGTTAAATATTAATACATTTTTCTTTTTTTACAGATTGAGAAAGGAAAAATATAAAAATAAACTTCTTTTCACAAAGTAAAATAAATCACTTATTTTTCTTTTAGTTATTTTCTTTGTCAGGTAAGTGTAAAATTTCAGGAATTATCACACATTTACTTTAATGCTCACTTTTTTCACTACTCTTGTCTATGTTTTTATCATTTCTGTAGTAGTCCCTCATGGACCTTGTAGGGTGATTACATTTTTAGGGGGGTTTAAAAAAAAAAAAAAAATGCGCGTACCTTACGCGCATGGTAAAAAAAAAAAAAAAAAAAAAAGTCAATTCAAAATTTTTTAAAAAAGTTAAGAAGTAAGGTTGGCTCTTAAAAGAACCGTTGTGTTCATAAAGGGAAAGAGGAAAGAAAGAATGGGAATACTAACAAGGACCACAGATGTGCTGGTCTATCCTATTGTTTATGAGGGAAACACTGGTCTCCGCATGAACAATTAGGCCATGACATCTTGTGCACCTCATTGTAACCCTCCCAAAACGAGGGTTTATATCCAGAGGACCAGAAAAGGGTGATGCTCCCACCGCAGAGGAAGTGCTCAGCTGAGCTGCCCAAGAAGTACTCGGCTGAGCATCTGCAGGTGTGCTTGGGTGACTTACTGGAGATGTTTCTCCAGTATGTCTAGCATAAGTCCTGGGATGTTTATCCTTAATGTGTCTAACCATAGAGTGATTTCCAAAGGAATACTTCTTCCTAGGATTCCCTCTAGATAAGACACGCTCACAAAGTGAGCAGGTGACTAAAGGAGCATTTACCTTTTTCTGTCCCTCTGGATAGGTGAAATATTCCCATACAAAAGAAGTCTTTTGTTTCCTCCTTCTCTCTCTGATGATGCTGCTACCTGGCTCACTCTCAGAAGAGGATTGCTGTTCTGCCATCGTATCACAAAGACAACTCAGCTCCTTCTCCTAAGGGATCACAAGCAGAAATGAGGGGAATGGGTGTGGTGTAGGAGAGTTCTAGAACTGAAAGTACTTTAAACCAATCAAAAGTGCTGTTTCTTGATCACATGACCAACCGCACGCGTACGTTAGGCTTACAGAGCGCTTACGGAGCGCTTACGGTAAAAGTACACATGCTCGTATAAAAGACACGCGCATGCGCGCATGCGCATAACAGGCACGCTCCAACACTTCCGCGTAACGTGCGCGTGTAACGTATGCGCTTACGCGTCGCGTACGCAGTACGAACGTCTACGTAAATTGCGTAACTATACGCAAACAGAGTAGAAATATTACGTTCGTAAAGCAACACGTGAGCTTACGGTAAGCTTACCATACACGCACGTAAAAAAAAAAAAAAAAAAGATTCACTATGTTATACTACTATATCTTACCTGTTTGGTTAAAAAAACAGGTGAAAAATGTTATATTGCAGAATTTTAAAAATCTTACCATAGGGTTTAAAGAGAATATAAAGTTAAAAAAAAAAGAAGTAAAAAACCTTGCAAAAAGAAAAAAAAAATAATAATTTCACACACGTTAAATATAAGAATTAGCATTTAAAAAACCATACAAATTCACTGAAAAAACCATGGGTTTCACACACGTTATAGTTAGGAATTTTCATTTTAAAAACCTTGCAAATTCAATGAAAAAACCATAGGTTTCACAGACGTTATAGTTAGCTGGACATTTCACTCGTAAAAAACCAATGAAATTCCCCCGTTATAGTTAGTTAAGCTAACTATAACTCGCGCACCCGCAATCCACTGCTGATGACGTCACATATAACATCACTCATGACATGGTCACAGACATCACTCATGACATCACTGATGACATCTCAAATGACATCACTGATGACATCACTGATGACATCATCCTTGTGATAGAGTGGCAGACCTCCTCTCACGCTAATATAACCTTTGATACACACATTCAAAAATAGAGACTCAAATTTTCAAAACAATGGACCTACCAATATCAGTTACAACAACCTATTCAGTAATTTTAAGATCCACATACACATCCACTCATTCACCAACAGTCCTATACAGTCACTCATACATGTACTTACTCATATGTGCTCATACACCTGTACATCCTGTTACACAATGCCACTCATCCATAGAGTTACTCACACACATAGTCACTCATGCTAATAAAGAATCAAACATCCATTTACTTGCATATACAGCTATACACACACCACCACACTTACTTCTACGGAAACTTACACATACTTAGTCTTTTAAACAATCACTTATAGAAACACATACTTATTCATACAGGAACTCTTTCAATCTCTCACTCTCACATATACTCACTTATATACACCAATAGTCACAGATGTAGTTACTCATAAAGACACTATTGAGACAGTCTATCACTCACTAACACACCCATACACACACTCATCCACCCATACAGTCCTGCACACATGCTGTCTTCAACACATACAAACAGTCAGTCACTCATTCATGCACCTATGCACTACGTAATACCCCCCACCGAACCATGCAGACACTCAGACTGATAATCAAAAAACCAACTAATAACCTATATGGACACTCATGTCGCTACTCACCAACCCATGCAGCCACTTATACACAAAGTGAGAGACTGATACAGATATTTACATATTTAAACATTACTCACTAAGCCATGTATTCACTATGATACACTTAATCAGTCAGTTACACAAACAATTTTTAAAAAACAAATCATCCATTTAGACACATATATACCCATTTATTCTTCCATCAACCTTGACATATACATATATAAAACATATTTAATTTTCAGAAAAACACACATTCACTGGATGATGTCATCAGTGATGTCATTTGAGATGTCATCAGTGATGTCATGAGTGATGTCAGTGACCATGTCATGAGTGATGTTATATGTGACGTCATCAGCAGTGGATTGCGTGTGCGCGAGTTATAGTTAGCTTAACTAGCTATAACGGGGGAATTTCATTGGTTTTTTACGAGTGAAATTTCCAGCTAACTATCACGTCTGTGAAACCTATGGTTTTTTCATTGAATATATATATATATACACATACACACACATAGAAAGAGCAAAATAAAAAATTACATCAACAAATATGGAGAAAATAAAGAAGAAGATGACACCAATTCACAAATAATCTGTCTAAATATTTATCTGTATGAGAAGATTGAGGCCTAATCCTTAAATTGAACGGGATTGGGATAGCTGCATTATACAAGGATACATGTTGAAAATAGACTAATATCTAGAGCTAAAAGCTGGTTGTGTAAAAAGGTAGTTCTAGCCTGTCTCAAATCTGGAGGCAACAAAAGCGGCCTTATAAATTTGTGACTGAGAGTATTGCATTACGGACATAAAAAACAATGTGCATGGTATTCATAGTTGAAACCTCATTACAGACACAAACTGGTAAATCAGTTGGTTTAAACCAAACAACTTTTGCGAACAACAAATGATGGAATATACCTAGACTAAAGTACGTCAGTCGACGCCGGATTGTGAGTAGACATCTCTAACAGAAGATAGTGTTCTATGCCATCAACTGATTTTACCATGTAGTACTGGCGCATTGATAGCTTGGCTAAAGCTAAGGCCCCTATCTCTGCTGACACCCAGAGAGAGAAGGCCTGCTTCAACCAAACAATGTCACTTTTAGCAAAGCCCTAGGGTTTTGTAAATAACTTGGGCCTTCCAAGAGCATTAAAATGTAACTTTTTATATTGAGGCAAGGGTATATAGAACTTACTGTCTAGTAATCTCGTATAAATAATCTGTTTAAGCTTAACTCCTCCTTAACCCAGACTGAACACCCCAATTAGAGACGGCGAAGATGGAGAAAGTACTCAATTTAACCCATGCCCAATTCCTCAAGGATATTCTCTGAAGGAGTACCTTGCCCCACACCTAAAAGGCCCCTCATAAACTTATTTTTCTCCACCTGTTTTGGAGCAATATTTGCGTAACTCCAGAACTCACAGCCAAAGGTTGTCGTGGGGATGTATTTTACTTTATAGGCACTTAACAGGGGCTGTATTGGCTGGTGCCCTAGGTTACATGAGAAATCATTTAGACCAGCAGTAACCCTTTTAAGACATCCTGTAGTCTTTCTAATCAGGGACTGCCAGCACAATTCTGAATCTAATAAAATCCCTAAATATGTCAAATTATCCACCTTGCTTAGTACCTGCTTATGCACTAAGAATCTAGCGGTTTGGGTTTTCTTTGGACAAACAACCATACAGTACGATTTTTGAACATTTGATGCCATATCCAAGCTTTCAATAAACATATTAAAAAGGTCTATAAGTCTCTGAAGGCTTCTGGCTCTATGTGCAAACAGGGGTGCATCATCTGCATAATGGAGAGCTGGCAGCATAGGCCCTCCCTCTCTTGGTATGTCAAGACTATGTTCAATAAACCCCCCCCCTCCAAATGATTGATCTATAATAAAAAGGAAGGGTGCGAAAATGCATCCCTGATGAACTTTATGCTTGAGATTAAAATGCGTTGTGCATTCCCCATTACTCCTGAATCTAACTGAGCCTGACAGACCGTGATGAGGCCTTTCAAGAAGGCCACAAGAGTGGGTTCATTCCCCAAGGACCCCAGCTCTATCCAGACCTTATCCCTGTTCATCTTATCAAAGGCAGAGCTAAGGTCTATGAAGGCCAGATGTATTGAACCCCCTTACCGCTAATATACATTAGCATATATAAATTGAGCCTCTGCTCTATAGTGCCCCTACCGGGTCTGAGATTCTTCTGGATGTCTGACAAAATGTAATGCTCATCAGCCTCGAGGGTTAATCTCTCTATTATGACCTTGGCAGTGGTTTTCACCTCAACAACAACCAATGAAATACGTCTCTAACAACTAGGTTCTTTTCTATCTCCCTTCTTAAAAACTGGCAGTATCACGGCATGATGTCAGACCTCCGGATAGAACAAGAGATGGCAGCAATAATATGTTAGATTAAAATGGGGGCCCATGGGGATGTGGCCAAGCCGTCCAACATGGTGGACGTGCTTTAGACATGCTCCTGCTAGCCCTTATTAATCCGACGACCATCCTGACGTCTTGTCCGCTTTCCTCTGACTAATCTCTTGGGCAACGATCTGCTAGCCGAGCGGCACCCAGCAAGCAGATTCTGAACCATCATTCTGACTCTGTGGTGCCCGAATCTTGGCGTAGGTCTGTGGCCTACCGATCCTCGCTCTGGCGTAGTGGGCGTCACCAGAGGGGACCTTGGTGCGTCGCTGTAGAAGCCCCTCCCTGTGCTGCACCTCGGAGGCTGTGGGCAATGCCTCACCGAGTGCCTTGTGAAGACTCAGTGCCATTATGAGCTGCGGAGGGCACCCTCTGTTTCCCCATATTTGTGGGCACTTTGAGAGATACCACGGTCGCGCTGGACCGTGTAGTTCCTCCCCCCTTTCTGCGGGGTTGTGTTGCCTGCTGGGTTCAGCGGCTATTTCGGGCCGCGGCGCTTCCTGGACTTGCCTGGGAGCACTGCCCACCTTGTTGGGGTGGGTGACCCCCTCTTTCTGTTGGGTGAGTGCGTAGCATTGGAGATCTGTGGGTTGGTGGTGCCTGCTGTTCTGCGAAGGGTGAGGCCGCGCGATCCCTTGGGCAGGCCTGTGTGCTTGTGGTCCATTCCTGTGGGGTCAAGCCCCTCGTATTGCTGTGCTGCTGCCATAAAGGGAGCATGGACGTCTGGTGAGGGAGACTGGGTTTCACTCGGAGGCCACTCCGGGCTGCGGCGTGCTTCCTTCTGCCTTGAGAGTTCTTGGCTGGCGTGTCAATGAATTTACTGCCTGTTGGACTTGGCCCTTTTTGCAGGGTCATCCCTGAAATTTTTGCCTTCCTCCTATATTTTATCTGACCTGTTGTTGGCTGTTTTATGACTCTGGGCACTTTACCACTGTTGATCAGTGCTAAAGTGCATATACTCTCCCTATTGTAAATTATTGTACGAATTAGTGATTCCATGATTGGTTGGTGTGGTTTACTTGTCAGACCCTAGTACAGTGCACCAGGAGTGCCCAGGGCTTGTAAATCCAAATGCTGCTGTTGGGCTTGCAGCACTGGTTGTGCCACCCACAGAAGCAGCCTGTAAAAGTGTGTCTAAGGCCTGCCATTGCAGAGCCTGCGTGCAGTCTGGTACTGTCATGCTGACTGGGCAAGTGCACCCACTTGCAAGTCCCTAAACCTTCCCTTTTCTTCATATCAGACACCCCTATGGTAGGCCCAAGGGCAGGGTGCATTGTAAGGATAAGGTAGGACATGCCCTGGTGTGTGTGGCATGTTCTAATAGTGAATTACAGCCATTTTCGTTTTTCACTATTGCAAGGCTATCTGTTCTCCATAGGCCAGAATGGGCAGTTTGGTTATTACATCTTATAATCCTAAATGACTCAGAGAACATGGAAGCAATTCAAATTTAGTGTGCCTGAACTCAGGATGATAAAATACATCTTTTAGTGAAGTTGGTTTTAACATTCTGTGTTTGAAAATGCCACTTTTAGGAAGTAGGCATTTTCTTGTCTAATCATTCAAACCTGCCTCTGCTAGGCTGTGTATTCCTTTGTCTGGACTTTGAGTGACAGGGCTGGGGAATTCCAGGAGACAGGGTGAGGTGCCCCAGTGGTGAATAGAGAGATCTGCATCCAGATGGGTGGGAGGAGTTGCACTTGGGACCTGAATAGGGCTGTGCCTGCCTTCCACAATGCTGGCTCCACCTCCTGTGGAGCGGCTGATGTCTCTGCCCTGCACAGTGAATGAAGAGAAGGAATCCTGTCAACAAAGTGCTCCAGGGCTGTACTTGCCTTCCACAATGCTGGCTCCACCTCCTGTGGGGCGTCTAATGTTTCTGCCCTGCACTGTGAAAGGAAAGGAGAAGTCTGGTAAACAGAGTGCTCAGGAACTGGTTTGGACTGGGCAAAGGCCCCTCTGCCTTCAGAGGACAAAGGATTTCTGGGTATAAATATTGGGACCCTGATCCCAAGAATTTAGATCACTTTGGGAAAACAAGAAGAACCTCTGCTGAGAGAGGAACCAGAAGAAGCTGAGGAGGAAACTATCCCTAAACCTGGGGGATTGGCCTGCAGTGGTTGCCTTATTGCCAAAGAGAGGAGAAAGGAACTTTGTGTGTACTTTTGCTCAACTTGTGAAGGATCTCCAAAGGCTTGGAAAAGAGCTTGCCTCCTGCGGAAGTCTCAGGAACAACATAATTCACCCCCCAGCTCCCCAGAGTTCTTTGGAAGTGCCTGCTGCTGTTGTTGGGCCTTCTGAGGGACTGCGTGTCGCAAGGAGCTGGAAGCGCGACTCAAGGAGAAGCGTGCCGCCGTCGGAGCTGTTGTCGTCGCATCTCATAAAGTGTGTCGCCGCTGCAGCATCGCATCAAGCGGAAGCGTCTCGCATCATCCAGGAAGTGTCTCGCAACGCCGAAGAAGCGTGTCGCCATCGCAGCCATCGTAGCTGACGCATTGCACTGCATCAAGAGAAGAGTCTCGCATCGAGGAAGAAGCATGTCGCCATCGCAGTCATTGTAGTTGTCGCATTGCACCGCATCAAGAAAAGCGCCTCGCATCCACGGAGAAGTGTCATCGCATCGCGTAAAGGGGTGTCGCTGCTGCAACGTCGCATCGAGCGGAAGCGTCTTGCAAACGTCAGAGAAGAGTGCCGCTGCCAAGGCCACTGTTGTCGCATCGCGTAAATGGTGTCGCCGCTGCAGCTGAAGCATCGAGTCGAGTCTTCTCGCAACATCGGAGAAGTGTATCGCATCTGGAAGATCTTTACGTCTTTATTTCTTTGCACCAAAAACTTCATCGCATCAACATCGTTTCAACACTTTCGTTGCCCTGCGTGTTGCATCTAAAAGGTACATTGACTTAAAGTGTTGCATTTAAGAACTTAGAGAACTAAGCAAACTTCTACCATCTAAAGTAACAGTATTGTGTGTTTTTGTCGTTTAATGGTCTTGTGGTAAATCTATATAAATAATACTTATTTTTAATATAAAACCTGTGTGGTGTCCATTTGTAGTGTTGTCACTTGGTTACTGTCTGTGTTCCCAAATGCTTTACACACTGCCTCTGAGATAAGCCTGTCTGCTCGTGCCAAGCTACCAAGGGGGTGAGCAGGGGTTATTTTAGGAGTGTACCTCCCTACCCTGACTAGAGGAGAGGGTCCCTATTTGTCACAAGTGCATACCTGTGCCAACTAGAGACCCCCAAGTCTAACACTGCCGATTTGAGGATGGCGAATGCGGTGGGCCAGGGAGGGGTCCCAGCCATACTTACCATGACCTAGGTGATGTTGTGCGCTGGCTCTGAGTTCACCACTACTGTTTTCCTTGGGGGCCGGCCTTGTGAAGGACCGGCGAGACTGTAGCATGTTGCGGTGGCCGCGTGGTGAGGCCTGGGGCCTAGTCAATGGCCTGAACTTGCTCGCTCTCCACACCCGATTTAGGCCTGCAGTGTGTAGATTTTCACGATTGGTCCACGTGGTCCTAACCCTGGGCACATGTGGATGGTGCTTTGCCCCCCAATGAACCGGGGTTTCTCTGTGGGCACACTGCCTAGACGCAGCACTGGCATCAGTGGCTTCCTCTCTTTGTGTCTTGTGGGACCCATCCCCCCTGATCCTGCCATTGTGCTCCCCTCAGATATACCCTCCTAGCGACTGTTGGGCTGGGGCTGCCTGCCATATAGGGCATCCTCAACGTCATGTCTAAAGATAAAAACTCCTGATCGTCGGCCCAACAGAGCATCTTGGACAAGTTTACAGGTGCGACTGCTCACCCTCCTGCGCCAGGTGACCCACAGACGAATATGCCAGATAACGCTGCTATATTGGCCACTATCACGCAATCCCGAGATATGCTGGAGGCCAAGATTGGAGCAGTTGGCTCAGATGTAATGCTCCTCAGGCTAGATTCGGCAATGCAGTACAGCGTATCACTGAGACCGAGTCCCGGATATCAACGGCGGAAGATTCGATCACGTCACTCCAGAAGAGGGTCTCAGCTTTGGAATCCATCACCAAGGAATTGGATGGGCGGAAGACGCGGAGGGGCATGCCCACCGCAATAATCTTTGCTTTGTGGGTTTTCCTGGGGATGCGAGGGCGGAGACATGGCTGACTTTATGGCCAAATGGCTGGTGGACTGGCTTCCTCTGGTTCTCGTGTCCTCCTGTTTTGTTATTGAACGCACTCAACAAGCCCTGCTACAGAAACTGCCACCGGGTGCTAGACCTAGACCTGTACGATTCCTAAACTTCAAAGACAGAGATATCATCCTAAAACAGGCTAGGCTCAAAGATTCATTACTGTTTCCTTCGCACAAGATTATGATATTCCTGGATTACACCAGCCTGGTCCAGCAGCGCCGGCATTCTTTTACCGCGGCGAAGGCCACACTGTGGCATCTTAAAGTTCAATATTCCTTGTTGTTTCCAGCTAGGCTACAAATATCGTGCAAAGAGCAGACCTACTTCTTTCATTCACCTGAGGAGGTCTTTGCGTGGAGCATGTTAAACTTCGTCTGCACACCTGCCCTGACTGGAATCTGACTCCTCTTCTGGGGGTCCGAGCCAGGGGCTGTCTCGGGCCCCTGGCGAGCAGCGCCTGCAATCCCTATCAAAGAAATGCTCCAAATCTCCTTATGGACTGTCACAGGAAAGCTTCTGCGCTCCTCCGCTCAATGCATGAGCAAACTAGATTCAATGATTGATGGCATGTTCGTATGGGCTACACCTCCTAATTAGGCCTGGGCAAAATGTCCGTTCCGTTCGCGGAATTTGCGATAATTTGGCATTTCCGCGTTCCGCGGAGAGCGCGGAAATGTCAAAATGTCCGCATTCCGCAGCTTTGCGATAATTTGGTTCTTGATCGCGCTGTAAAATAATACATTCTCGCGCGCGCGCGATCGCCTTACCTGAATCCCCGCGTTCGCCGACAAGTTTTCCTGATCCGGTCGCGTTCTCCATGAGATGTTGTATTGTTTTAGCCATTTGCGCTGTCTCGCGACAGTTCGCGTCCGCAGTGACGTCATGCGTCGCGCGATCACGTCTTTTTTCTCGTGATCATGCACCGCGAGACAACTGAAAACAAGATGGCCGTGCCCGCGAGCAACCGCAGGGGTAAGTTAGCGACCCGCAACCATGCAAAAAATATCGCGAACGGGCGGGAAAAAAACTTCCGCATCTTCGCGATATTTCCGCTTGTTTGCGGAGATTTTTAACATTTTCGCGATAATTTGCGAAAGTCGCTTTCGCAAATTCCGCCCACCCCTACTCCTAATGCTCTCCCTGGTCCACGAACCATAGCTAAGTCCTGGGGTTGCAATTTAGGGATCCATTGACTGGGAATACCACCTGACCCCTGTTGGGGTCTGGGGATCTCTCATGCTGTGACAGATGCTTTTACTGTTTTGAGGTGTTGGGGTGGGGGGAGTTGGGGTTTGTTCCTGTTTTTTTGTATCATACATATGTCCACTCTGCAGCTGTAGATGAATATAGGACCATCACATTTGGTCCCCCGCAGTT
Organism: Triturus cristatus; assembly: GCF_964204655.1. Classification (NCBI taxonomy): domain Eukaryota; kingdom Metazoa; phylum Chordata; class Amphibia; order Caudata; family Salamandridae; genus Triturus; species Triturus cristatus. The sequence goes on from NC_140580.1 coordinate 418,292,121, forward strand.
ATTCAGTGATGCTCACCCTGTTTTTCGACATGTCTGGGTAGGTTGAGAGAACGCTTCCGGTTGTTAGCTGGAATGTTTGGGCTTATTGGATAAAGTCAAGAGAGGGGCTGTTTTGCGCCAAGCTAAATGCTATGGCACAGATAATTTATTCTTGCAAGAGACACACCTGCCCGGTAATAGGTTTCACTGCTTGACATGCTTTGGCTTTGCACAGATTTTCCACTCTGGCTTCACCAGGGGTTCGCATGGCGTAGCAATACTTATCCACCTTAGAGTCCCCATTGTACACAAGATAACATGGACCAATACGCAGGGTCGATATGTGGTCGCTACAGGCTCTATACATGGCAGAATGTTTGTCTTGGGAATTGTGTACGCCCCTCTGCCCCTTACATGGAACCTAACTGAGCGCTTGATGCGGCTGTGGGTGGAGATTCTTCTGGGACTTACTCTGGTTGGGGGTGACTGGAATGACACATTATGCCCCTCTATAGATAGGTGGCGGGGTGCTGGGAATCCGGTAAAGACCCGTGAATCTAAACTTGGTGCCTTGTTGCCGGGGTTGGATTGGGTGGACACTTGGCGATGGCTCCACCCCACTGAACAGTGCTACACTTATTTTTCCAGTGTCTATGGCTCCTTCTCCCTCATAGATCATGTTTTCTTATCAGCTGTGCATACACATAGCTTAGTAGCGGAGAAAATTCTGCCCCGGGGCCTTTCCAATCACTCTCCATTGCAGCTGGATCTGAGCTTCGATACTGTGCGTCCTCCCTTCCGCTGGTGCCTATCACCGTGGCTTTTACTTGATGACAAATATAGGTCACATATACACACCTCCCTTACAGAATAGTTCTTGCATAATGTTGGTTTGGTTGACTCACCTGCAATTGTGTGGGAGGCGATGAAGCCTACACTATGAGGGGTTGACGTTGTAAAGTGCGCAGGGAGCAGTTGACACTATTGGAGGCCCAGATGGTCGCTGCGGAGCACACGTGCCGCAAAGTGAATGGGCATGATTTACATAGACAACTGCTTTATACCCAACAGGTCAATGCTGGGGAATAGATGGATGAGGCTCGGGCTGCCTGGTTGGCTACCCGAGTAGAATATATCAATGGGGTGCCAAATCGAGCACTTTGCTCTACCGCCTGTGTCAGTGGGAGCTTTGCCCTACTTCCATCCCATGCCTGCACGATCCCCTCGGAAATGTTCTCACAGACCCTTCTTGGGTGGCCGCCAGTTTCACAACTTACTATGCAGAGTTATATACCCCTCGTGAGACTAACTCGCCACAGCTAGTCCAGCAGTTCATTGTGCCCTATCGGACCAGACAAGGGAGGCGCTAGATGTCCCGATCACGACTAAAGAGGTCCAGGAGGCGCTAGCTGGGATGCGCTCGGCTAAAGCTCCTCGCCCAAATGGTTTCCCATACAAATTCTATAAAAAATATCAATCCCTCCTTACTGCTCCCTATCTCGCCGCTCATCAGGCCGCTTCTGATGATCGGCTTCTTCCAGCAGATTGGCGACATGCAAAGATAGTGGTTTTTCAGAAGCCGGGCCGACCCCCTGAACTTCACTCTTCCTATTGTCCGATATCTCTCCTCAATGTTGAAGCAAAACTCCTTGCCAAAATTATAGCCAACTGTATAGTTCCACATGTTTCGGATCTGGTCCACTCGGATCAGGCAGGTTTTATGCCGGGTCACGCTACGTAGCACAATATCCGACGCACCCACAATGCTATTGCCTCAGTATGTCGCTTGGGCGAACCCGCTGCTCTCCTGCTGGCGGACATAGATTGGGCCTTTAACTCTTTGAGTTGGACGTATCACTTCGAGCTGCTGAGCCGCTTTAACTTCAGTCCCCGTATTTTGAGGTGTATTGAACACCTATGTACCAATATTACTGCCTCTGTCCGTGTGGCTGACTCCATCTCACAAATCTTCCCTATCGGACAAGGCACCCGTCAGGGGTGCCCCCTCTCCCCGTATCTCTTTGTGCTTGCTATGGAGCCACTGGCGGCTTGGGTGCGGATGGATGCTCAGTACAGGGAATTTGAGTGGCCTGGGGCAACATCGGATCGCATAGCTTTGTATGCTGATGATAATGTGTTATTTTTTCTTACGTGTCCCGAACGTTCTGGGCCTCGACTCCTCAGGATCATGTAGATCTTTGGTGAGACCTCTGGGCTTTACATGAACCCTCATAAATCCTATTTATGGCCCTTAACGCAAGACAGGACAACTCGGCTCTTGGTCAGAGGAGGTCAAGGTGGTGCAGGACGGTTTCAAGTATCTTGGGGTCTTTTTTGCTGTCTCACAGCCCCTGTCCTGGGAAATAAATCTAGCTCCGCTTTGGGTACAGATCAAAAAGCAGACCCGCGTCTGGTTGCATCTACCGCTTTCTCTTTTTGGCAGGCCTGGGCGTAGTTCACAGAGTTTAGCTACGTGGAACTCTGCGAAGTTACAAAAAAAACTCCGCGAAGTTCCACGTGTGGCGAAGTGTAGTGCAAACTGCAGTTTGTGCTGGTATTCCTACTGTGCGGGTAGAAATTTTATCCGGGTAGCAGCTCGTGCTCGGGAACTTACAGTTCAGGCTTGCAAACTTACTGTTCGCGATCGCGAGCAGGGAAAAAACTCTGCTGCACATCGCGAAGCGGCAGAGTTTTTTGCACTTCGCAAGCTCCGTGGAGAGCGGTGTGCAGAAAATTCCGCAAACTAAGCAAATGGATCGAAGTTCACTGCCCCGGACTACTTTTTGGTAGATCCACCATTTTTAAGATGGTCTCCCTACCCCAATTATTGTATCAACTTCAAAATCATCCATATTTAATACCACCTAGTTGGTTTACACAACTCAACGATACGCTTCAACACTTTCTCTTGTGGGGTGGGTCAGCCTGGGTCTCTTTGAGAACCTGTTTTCAGTCAACCTATTGTGGTGAATTGGCAACACCTGATATTCAGATGTATTATGAGGCCTCCCACCTACTCATTTTAAACGACTGGTGGTACGGAGATAGATCTGACCCCGCCTATGTGGTCGAGCAGTGGCTGATGGGCGCCCAGTCTTTACATTCTGTCCTGTATGCGGGCACGGTCCTGAAGGCATTACCTCCGGCAACCGACACAGTCTTTGGACTCTGGAAGCCGACTCTACGGCAACTGGGGTCGTGGGGTAGAAAAACAAAAGAAGCCCCCTTTGGTGTAATGGTCTCATGCCACAGCTAGCTGACCTTCCTGGCTTCTCGGGCTGGGAAAAGATAGGAATTGCTACCGTGGGGGACGTACTTCATGGCCAAACACTTACCTCCTTTCAGGAACTGCAGCAAGAATATGAGATGCCTCATTTGAAATTTTACAAACATATGCAGTTCCGCCATGCCTTCTCGCCATATCTGGCACTCCAGGAGTCCGTACCTGAGATCAGCCCTCTTGAGGCTAAGGTGTTCATGGGAGACTTAGGAGAACACAAGATTACCAAACACTACCGCACTCTGGTCACTAATAGCCATACAACACTATCTAAAACACGGGAGAGCTGGCAGGCTGACCTGGGCCCATTGGATAACGAGGACTGGACTCAGGCGCTGGCGTCCCCATGAGGTGCCTCCATAGCAACGTGACTTTGATACATACAGTTTACATACTTACACCGGGTGTATTACCTGAGACACTGGCGCTGGCGGGCGGGACTCATTGCCTCTCCACTCTGCTTGAGATGCCGAGGGGCCGAGGGTATTTTCCTCCACACAGTTTGGTCATGTACGTCATTTTCGAAGTCCTGGCATGGCGTTATTACTTGTCTTCAACAAAAGGAAGGAGAGTGAGAGGTGGGCTATTTTTAACGAGGTCCTACACATAGGCCCTAAGTAACTGTGTCAACGAGAGATGTGTAGTTCCTGCAGGACAGGAAGTCTGCAGGGAATAAAGTATTCCCATTCAGACTTCAACCTAATGAAAGAAAGTGCACAAGGGAAGGGGATCCCTTCAGGGTGGAACTAAAACCCTCACACACCCAGCAAGCTAGGTGTCATGCTTCATCATCTGGGTTCTGCTCCTCGTCGGGTCGGCGGTGCAATACCCGACGGGCACCCATACAGGGGCTCTTTGTCGGAGATCTTTTGTTCCCTGCCGTATGGTGCGTGCGTGTGAGGGCCCGGGAGTGTAGATGTAGGTGATTAAAAAAGGTTGGTAGATCTGAAATTGAATTTTATTGGCTCAGTCGACCACCTAGTTAAAAAAAAAGGGGGGGATGAGTGGCGTAAAAGCTATATGTACTCACAACGGATGAGTGGCTAGCTACGCTCAGCTCTTATGGTCAACATGTTTCGCGCACATTGAGTCAGGAGGATCTCGCGGCGCTTCGTCAGGACCTTAAGTGAAGTGAAGTGTGCTCGAATAAAACTATCTACAGTTGGGTGAGAAAAGCAAGGGTGAGAACAAAAGTGTTGGTCAACCCTTAGTAGGCGCCCCTACCTTACGTATTTGATTTAAGAGGGGGTCACCTAGAGAAAAGAAAAAATCAACAAAAAATATGTATGAAAACCCAAAGCCACCCTCGGCATATTAGGCATTAAAAACAAAAATTGAGTCGAACACCACTTGTGTGGTAAAGTGGTGATCACATTCATATGACCCAGAATATTAATACTGGATGCCTACCAGGTATCTGTTCAATAATCATAGTATGACATAGGACAAGTTAGGGCTAAGTAGAAAACGGTAATGACAAATAGCACCGACAGGTTCTGGTTTAAAGTATAGTCCCTGGGAATGAAAGAAATCATGATCGTGTAAGGACTCACCAATTTATGTTAAAAAGAGCTCCTCATCAGGTGCATGGCGCGTCCACAGGGGGAGAAACACATTCGTTCCCTAAAGTATAATGGTGTTATGGGGAGAAGTAGAGGCACAGGAAGATATCAACAACATATAAAAGAAGTCAGAGGAGAGAGGTCTCCACTAGATAACAAGAGAATACATATAAAAATTAATTATAAAGAACGTTTTGGACCCTTCGTGTGCACTGGTACTTTGATATTGAATGTGGTTACCCAGGTGCAGTTAACCGGTGGTAGGACTCAGATGTGCAAGTCCCAAATGGGAAACGGTCTATGTTCAAAAGTAATGCAACAGAGTGACCGATACTGACTTATTGTGAGCTTAAGTTAGAAATCAGCATTTCTTCGTCACCATGCCCAGTGTGATATGGGCGTGTCGAAGTGCTCACATGCAAGCTATAAAAACGTGTATCGAAGGTGGGCAGTGAACCGGAATCCTGCGTTTGTATTATAGGTGTCTAAAGCGCCCAAGATCTGCCTAGGTAAATGGGATCAAAACTCCAAAAAGCGCGCTGGTGTCTACTTACTGCACAGATATCCCCTGGAGGTTATTTAACCTGCCCGCGTCGCCGAACCCGGAAGCTGGATAGTGGGTCGGTTACGCATGTATTTATTCAGGGTCGGATTGGATGTAAGCCCGGCACGTGACTGCAAACGGGCCAATCACAAACTTTGTGACAGATCTCAGTGGCCAATCGCGTGGATTGGTATGGCATTAATGTGTCTTGACTAATCAATGGTGAGAAGGGTGTGTGGACATCAATGCTATATAGATTTCTAATGCGGTGGGCGCCATGTCAACAAAGGCAAAATGTGGAGCGTACCATGTGTTAGGGACGCGATGGTACACTATGGAGGAAATACGTCTTATGTTGGGCGCCATGTTAGTACAGGCAAAATGTGGAGCGTGCCATGTGTACCAAGCGTAATGTTGTTCCGTGAAGACGTTGCGTCTAAAAAATCTCCACACAATGTATTCATAATGTAGGGATCGAAGCGCAGTCCTCTCCGGTCGCCATGTTAGGGCCAGGCAAGGAGTTGTCCACTAATGCCTAATGCGATTGCAGGAAGCCAGTCATAAGTGTCTGCTATGGATGACTCATGTGTCGTATATCCCACAGTAACTTATTCTGAATAAGTGGTTCTTAACTCACGTGCTGAGTGGGGGTTGCAAATATGGGGGGGGGGTTGGTGAGATGGGTTTCCCTGAAGATTATGCCCCTGGTATGTCATGTAAAGATGGATTAATGTGAAAGACCAGGTGTCAGTCTGTGCCTCAGGTAGTTTGAGTATTGTCCTACCCCCTCAGCTATCTCGGAACACCCAAATCCTATCTCTTAGATATCACAGACCAGGGTATATCGTCGTTGAGGCCAAGTCTGTCCAGTGAAAGGCGATGTACCCAGCGTTGTTCGAGCCTGAGTAGGGCATGTTGAGTCAAAACAGGTTGGCTCTCAAGGACAATCCAACGTAGATCAGCCGGGCTATGTTTGCATGCAAGACAATGGCTGTAAAGTTTGGTTGTGGTTTTCCCACATCTAATGTTGCTCTTGTGTTCGGTGATGCGTGTTTTCACAGCTCGTGTTGTCATCCCTATATACTGGAGGTCACAAGGGCAAATTAGTAGATAGACACAGTTCGTAGAATTACAATTAGTGTGTCTCTTGAGGGTCCACTCGAAAGAGTCAGTAAGGCGAATAGATTTGGCCACAATTGTTTGCCCACAGCAGGAGCACCCACCGCAAGTGTAATGCCCTTTACATTACTTGTCTGTCATGGGTTTTGGGTTTGGATGCCCCTCACTCACCTAGACTGACCCTCTTACATATTACTGATGACATTGGGGGGGAACATCTACAAATGCCACCTTCAAAGCGAAACATTGCGAAAGCCTGGAAAGACACCCCCCGCCCTTTCTTGGGGTTTGGAAAAAGGGCCTAGATTTTTGTATGGGGCTGGAGATACCTATCTTTGCTGCTTGGGACTACCCTCGGAAACATCCTAAGATATGGAAGAGATTGGCAGAATTCTGAACGATTTACTTAGAGCCTATTCCTGATTCAGCAACAGATTGATTTGACTATAGTTACCATGTGGCGAGATATACAAATTGTGGTAATATGGACTCTGCAGCTAGGTTGACCCTACATGCTCTATACTTTACAGTGGATTAATGACACTTCAGTTAATTGTTATTGTAACAAGTTGCTATGCACATGCTCCTCCATTATATATCTTGATACAAAATGTCGACATCAATATTTGTATTATGTACTCATCATTGTTTTGGTAAAACGCCCTGACAGGCGACTTTGGCTGTTGACAATAAAATGTTGTTGTGAAAAAAAAAATGGGGGCCATAATTCTACCATGGGTTTAAATAGCTGCCCTGGTAACCTAATTGGCACCAACGGCCTTGCCTGCTGGGAGGGACAAAATTGCATTTCTGAGTTCCTCCCAATGTATCCTCGACTTGTCACACTCAACAGCACTTAAAGGAGAGAGCTCTAAAGCCACATCCATCATAAAGCACCGTAAAATGAGTCATCCAAGCCAGGGGCGGAACTTTAGAGACATGGTCTGGGGCCTGAATCTCATGAAAAATGGGTGACTGACAACTCTGAAAAACATGCTGCTGCGCCTCAGAGCACTAGCTGTCAGAAGCTCCTCCCACTATTTTTTCTTAAGTGCAGCTTCACGATCCCTCATTGCCACTCTATATAGAGCTCTGTGTTGTTTTACTTCTCTACTGACCTTGGGCACGCTTGCTAAGTGCAGTGTTGATATAAATGCATATCCTATCATAGGCCCCTAAGTTTCTCTCATGGGAGGCCTCTTCATCCAGTCAAACCTGTAATTCTGGTTTGCATGAACAGGCTTGCTCTGCAATAAAGACCTCAGGGATAACTTTGCTCAATCTTAGTCTCTGACCCGGATCTCTCATACTAACTGGGGCTTTAGAAGAAGAATAACCACCTTTTTCTTCTTATCCCAGCAGAAAGTGCAGAGAGGAGATATTGATCACTAAAGGGATTCTATTCCAATGAGAAACTAATCAAGGGGGGCATGTAATCCACCGGATACATGAATATAATTGATAAAGGATCCTGAACCGGAGCCTCTAAAAGTCTAAACACCCTTATCGGAGTTCAGTACGTTAAAACTCAAAAGGTTAACTACATTATGATCTTGTTCCCAATCGTTCATCAAATCCCACTGAGCCATATGTTTGTGGTGCACTTGGTCCACTTTATCACTATCCTTGTGTGATTGGGGTTATTAAATAAATGACAGTCCCTACAGGGATGGAGATTAAAATCACCCAGAATCACCAAGGCTGTAAATAGCGAAGGGCAGGAAGTATAAAAACCTTTTAAAAATCCTCCCAAGGACAAAACCTTGTATATATTAACACATATAATTCTCATCTTATTTTCAAAGGAGAAAAGAACACCAAGAAGATGAGGGGAATTGATAGTAACTTCCTCCATTCTACATTTTAGATTCAAACTAACAAATGCAGCCGGGCCCCCCTGGCTTTTTCACTAGAGAAGGGGGCAGTGCACTGAGTAAAGGTGGCGTACCCAGCTAAAAACAAATTCCATGGAGGGTCCCACTTCTCCTGTAAAATGGTGATGTCATAAGTACCAGGCCAGGTAGGATCCCCAAGTTTTCCTTGTGCTCCCGCAATGTTCTAGCTTATTACCTGGAGGTCCTTTTGAGAAGTTTTCAGTCCAGAGGAGTCAATTATATTAGTTTCCTTCCCCAGTCAGATAATGTAGCCTGATCGACAGTTCAAAGCGAATGTTAAGGGCTAAATTAGGGCCAGGGTTTTGGACCTTATGTCAGGCATGCACCCCCAATCTGCCTGACGAGACACCTCCTGCCATGTCATTATTTAATTGATGTAATTAATTATATAATTGTAACATGTCATGAGTGATGTAATATGTAAGGTGATAAGCAGTGTATGGCAGGGGCTCAAATATTGTTAGCTCAGTAAGCTGTAACAGGTAAATTTCAGTGTTTCTTTGGCTTTTTATGTTATATCAACATGTAATATAATATCACTTTAATCTGTGTTTTTTCAAGATACACATATATATCTCCCAAAAGCAGATGTCCCATGGTCAGACTCCTCAATCAATCAATCAGGGATTTGTAAGTGCGCTACTCATCCCTGAGGGTCTTAAGGCACTGGGGAGGTGGTCCGCGGAACTGTTAGCCGAAGAGCCAGGTCTTGAGGGTCTTTCTAAAGGTGTTTAGGAAGGGGGCTCATCTAATGTCTGACGGTAGCTTGTTCCAGGCCTTGGCTGCAATGTGGAAGAAGGCTCTTCCGCCTGCTATGGCTCTGTGGATGCGCTGGGTTTCGGCCAGTGCGAGGTTGGCAGATCTGAGGCTTCTATTGGGTACGTGAAAGTTGATTATGTCGTTGAGGTATTTGGGTCCGTTGTTGTGTAGGCATTTGTAGGCATGAGTGAGGACCTTGAAAGTGACTCTTTTCTCCACAGGGAGCTAGTGCAGTCTGCATAGGTGTTGGCTGATGTGTTCGTGACGGGGATGCCTAGAATGAGTCTGGTGGCGGTGTCCTGTATTGTCTGGAGTTTGCGAAGTAGAGGGCATTTCCATAGTCCAGTCTGCTGGTGATGAGTGCATGGGTGACTGTCTTCCTAGACTCCGGGGGATGCGGAGTGTGTTGAGGCAGCTGGAGGTGACGGCGTTGACCTGTCGGTTCATGGTGAGTGATGAGTCGAGGATGATGCTGAGGTTTTTGGTTTGGTCTGAGGGGGTGTGTGGGCTTCCGAGGGCTGTCGGCCACCAGGGGCTGTTCTAAGCTGAGGGGGTGGTTCCGAGGATGAGGACTTCTGTTTTTTAGGTGTTGAGTTTTAGGCAGCTGTGGGTCATCCAGACTGTGATGTCTTGCATATCCTTCTGGAAGTTGAGCTTGGCGGTGGTGGGGTCTTTGGTGAGGAAAAGGAAGAGCTGGGTGTCGTCGGCATAGGATACGATGTTGAGGCCGTGTTGTCGGACGATGGTTGCTAGGGGGGACATATACATGTTGAAGAGGGTTGGGCTCAGTGATGACCTCTGTGGGACTCCGCAGGTGATCGTCATGGGGGCGGAGAGGAAGGGTGGTAGTCTGATTCTTTGGTTTCTACCGGTGAGTAATGAGCGGATCCAGTCCAGGGCTGTTCCTTGTATGCCGGTGTCGTGTAGCCTGGTGACTAGAGTGCTGTGAGATGCGCTGTCGAAGGCCGCTGATAGATCTAGTAGGATGAGGGCTGCGGAGTGGCCTTGGTCCAGGAGGGTACGGATGTTGTCTGTGGCAGCGAGTATAGCGGTCTCGGTGTAGTGGTGCTTCAGAAACTGGATTGCAATGGGTCGAGGACGGCGTTCTCTTCGATGAATCGAGTCAGTTACTTGTTGACTCCTCCAAACCCCCTCTATGAAAGTGTGCGCAATGGGCGCGAGACAAATCATCATATGAGACACAGGACTTTGTGTACATCCGAGGAAGTGATTATGAACTCGAGTGAAAAGATGTATTCAGTCAAGTTCTAAGCCATTAAGTTATCCAATATGTTTGTGGCCTCGGCCATGGTTAACAATGACAGTGATAGTGTAAATTTAAAAAGTGAATGATGGACACCAATGAGGTGCTAACAAGCATAGAAAACAATCTAGTCCAGGCAGTGCCCATAAAGTGTCAGCTAGTAACAAACAAGCAGCATGCTATTATCATTGACACATTCATTTACTCAATAAATACTTATTCTCTCTCTTAATGTTTGGTATCCCTTCGATACTGCAATATACGTAGAAGTCTGATTACTGTGGTGGCAATATTGGGTTTCGAAAGTGTGCATTGGCTGCTCGCCATATATACTATGATCAGGACCTATTTGTTTGAATAAGAAATCAGTGGCCATATAATAAAACTCAAATGGGCCCCAGATGACTTCTGTAACACATAAGCTCCTTCATTTTCACTCCCGTTGTCCATCACTGTGCAATGATATAAGATGTCAGTAAGCCTGACTTTGTGGCTAATCCTTTTTTCAAAGTTAAAAAAACAACACAGCTAAGCGTTTCATCTCACATCATATGTTATGTAGAGAGGAAGCCCAGACCGGATGCTATCCTGAGATAATGGCAGTGCTGAATGGCACATGCAGACCCAGGGATATGTTTTAAATCAAATAGTCAAGCTGCTTCCCTGCTGCAAATGCACAAGTTAGTTCACATCCTCTCGTCTGATTAGCTTCATCTAAAGTGGGTACATAGTCAGACTACCCCTGCTCTACTGTTTGTGCATTATAAAATGCCATCCTCTGCCACTCCTCTTCCGCTCCTCCTCTTGCTGTCCATCTCCTTCTCTCTTCCAGTTTCCTACACTTGCCTGACATTTTCTTTGATTCTTTCTCACATGGATATAATTAATGTATCTGTTTGCTCCAAGAAATGAAAAATAGCATCATACAGATGTGCGACTTTAAAGGTGTCATTAACAGTATGTGAATTAGCACTAAACATATTATCACACGTATACATTTATACCAGTATGGTGTCATTGTAAACGTGAAGACATATTCTCGAAGGGCTGGTTGAAGCTTGGCCCTGTAGAGGGGATGTTGTAAAAGCTGCTGAACACCCACAATTGTGCAGGTTTTTGAGATGCACAAATTACTTGCAGGTAGATTCCAATCCCGAAAATGCCCAGATTCCAGTCCCTTCTTCTGCTGGATAGGGAAACGAAGTTTAAATTGTATTTGCTTAGTTAATTAAAACCATTGTAATACAATGTATTCATCGCTACAAAACCATGAATTCACAATCATTAAAATTCATTTTTCTAAAACTAACTTAAAACAGGCAAGTTATCCACCCAAATTAAGTTCTGCTAATCCAGGTTGAGACAGTCAGTGTAAAAATGTTTTTTATGATGGAAAGGGATTTTATGAGCACTGTCAATTCAATTCAATTCAAAAGACCTTTATTTGAATTTCATAAAATCCATCAAAGTACACACAAAAAAGCAAATTTGCACAGTATTCCAAAATACAATTTATGATTAATAAAAAGGCAACACAGCTGTTGTTCAAGAATTTTCCATCATTTTACGTACACGTATTATAAGTCTCAGAAAAGTGCTAGTGTGGAAAATTAGTTCGTCCGTATCCAGGGAAAGTAACATTTGACAGGACTCCCCCAATGAGAGGGGTCTTCGTTTCCTAAAATAGGGTGTTAAAAACCAATTAATATATTTTAAGTAAAATTTACAAAAGAATAGGAAGTGCAATTCGTTCTGTGTGCTGATTCCATCACACAGGCATGGATTATATTCTGTTGAATGATGGTAGCCCAGTGGAGAACCCAGCAAAGGTTTTAAGGAACCTGCCCTTAGTCGAAATAGCAAGGACCTTTCCCGATTGGACAAGGGAAGGGTAAGATAGAGTGGGAGTGATTGCTTGCACAAATCGTTCTCCATGTATCTAACAATAGTGGGTTTGAGTATTTCCCTTGCCATTCTCTCTGTATCAAAAAGTGCATAAAGTGCTTGTTTGACCTCTACTTTATCTATGGGTTCGATTCTGGCTGGGTCGGAGAAAAGATCGCCCCTATTCACAGATCTCAGTGTTTTTTGGACTCCGGCGAGCCAGGGAATTGATAGGCCGTGGTCGCATTTGAGACAATCTTTAATTATGTCTTGAGTTAAGGAGGCTGAATCATTCCTCCAAATCCTCAACCAGAATAGAGCCGGTCTGGATCTAATAAAGTCACAGACATGGGGGAGGTTTAACTCTCTATGGTAAATAAAATCAGAGGATGAGATTGGGGCGCCCAGTAATTTCCTGGAAAAACGTCTCTCTTCCCGCTTAATGCCGGGACTTTTTCCTGAGCCCCAGACCTCGGCCCCATAAGTAGCTACAGGTATGCACTGTGATCTAAATTTTTTTTAAATGGCTTTGGTAGGGCCTAATTTCTTTGGACGGGGGAGGCTCAATATTGAATTGATAGCTTTCGAGAACTTGTTCATGGCGTGGGCTAAATGCCCACTCCATGAGCCGTTCGCAGCGAAAACTAACCCTAAATATGGAAAAACATTTACAGAGTCTAATTTATCTGACCCTATATGTATGGTATTGAGCTTACGTTTCCCTGGCCCACAGAACATAATAAAAGATTTTTTTAAATTAACGCGCAGATCCAAGCCCTCCATATGGTCTACAAAAGTCTCCACAAGCAGACGGAGGGCGTTTGGGGTGCGGCCCATAAGGACCGCATCATCTGCATATAAAAGGACTGGCAAGGGGTACACCTGAATGTTAGGCACATCTTTAGTTACTTGTTTTAGGGCCTTTGCTATGCCATTGATATAGATAATAAACAGCAGTGGTGCTAAAACGCACCCCTGCCTAACCCCCCTACCGATCTTTACTGCTCCAGATACCTCACCACCCAGCCCAATCCTAACTTGTGCTTTGAGGTCAGTATGGAGGTGAGCCAGGAAATATACGAGGGCCTCATCCAAACCGTAACTGAGAAGCATGGACCACAATTTGGTTCTGTTGACCAAATCAAACACGGATGAAAGATCCATAAAGGCGAGGTAAATGGGGGATGATCGAGCAACATTATACTTATCAATTATTAGTTTTAAATTCAGACATTGCTCGACCGTACCCACCCCTCCCCTAAATCCCATCTGACACGGGTCCAATATACTTAGATCTTCAGTCCACTCTAAAACCCTGTTGTAAATAACTCGCCCCAGTATTTTAAGAGTGTTATCACGGAGCGAGATTGGGCGATAGTTGACTGGGTCTGATCCATCGCCCTTTTTATAGATTGGAACTATGATACTGGAGGTCCATGTCTTAGGGATAAGCGCTTTTGACAGGCTATTAAAAACATTGAGAAGAATTGGTGCCCATAAGGCCAGGCTGTGCTTAATGACATCTATGGGGAGTCCATCTGGGCCAGGGGCCTTGTTACCAAGACTCTCTCTAATGGCTATTTCTACCTTATGGAGATCAATCTGCAAATTGCACGACTGACCCAAATCTGGGTTGATAACATCCTCAATCGGGGTAGCATAAATCTTAGAGAAATGGGCCTCCCAGGTACTACTGGTTATGTTGCAGCTAATTGGAGATAAATGCTTGCCCAGATCCCGCATTTTCCCAACGGCAGACCAGAATGGGCCACTACTCTTCTGGTTCGCGCTGACAACCAACAATTCCCATTGTTCCGTCAGCAATGCGGCCTTCCTCTCAGCTATTTTTAGTTTGTACCGTTTCCTGGCTAGCTGAACCTCTACTGGGTTCCTTGGCTTGCTTGTCAGTGCCCTACGTAATTCCCTATTTGCTAGAGAACAAGCAGAGTCGAACCACCTTGGGTCTTTCCCTTTTAAGGGTGGTGGGGCTGACAAAGAGGTTTTTAATACTGAGCACAGTTTATCAAAATCTGTGATTATTCTATCACAGTCCCCGTCAAATAGTGAACAAGAATTGATTAATTCAGAGTGGTTGTTTTTCACGCTATCAAGTATAGCTCCACAATCAATTCCCCTCCATTTTAAGCGGAGGCCATCGCCAGATGGTGTAATGTCTCTGGCACCGTTTAGGTTAACAAATACCGGACTAGGGCCTAAATGTAAAGTAATTACAAGGGGATTGTGATCTCCAAATAGTGTCTCTACTACTTTAGGGTCTGTTACATGGTCTGTTAGGTAGGAGGATGTGAAAATATAATCAATGGTTGAGCAAGAGTCCCTGCCTCTGAACGTAGGGGCGCTAGCCATCCTAGGGGTTTGGCTTGATTCCATAACATTGCTAAGGATATATTCACTTAGCATGTTAACTAGTTCAGTGCCTCTGCGTTCTGCTGGATCTAGGTGATTTTTGTCCATAAGCCAATGATTTTTCGTGATTTTGGCGTTAAAATCTCCCCCAATTAAAATCCCTGTCTCCTCTTCTAGACCTATATTTGATTCAAGGTGTCGTAGGGTGTTGGAAAGTGCTGTGTAATTCCTATTCGGTACAGAGTGAAAATCGTTGTTATAAAAATTAATTAAATAGATCTTGGTCTTTCGCTTGTATTCAAGGACCTGAATGTTTGGATTCCCTTCTGACAGATCCTTAATGGTGCCGCCTGCCAGTATCCTAATTCCAATAAAAAGGCCTCCCACTGCACGCCCAAAAACAGGTTTCAATGCAGTTATACTAAAGCAATGGTAGCCCTGTAAATGCAAATTCTCCACAGCCCATGTCTCTTGGAACATGACGATGTCTTTACCATCCAATAGCTGAACCCATTGAGGGTCGGACAGTCTTGATTTAAGTCCGGCGACATTCCAGCTAAGAATTGTTAAATCGAAGCCGCAAGTAGGGCCCAGGGGTTTATCCCCTGCGCTCTGTTTAGGTTGGGATGGTGGGCCTATTGTGTCCTCACATATGGCTAGTGGAGGGGCAATAACATCCTGTGCTATCATTAGCTTAGTGGTGTCAGTTTGTGTTAAATGTAGATGTTCCCCAATGGCAGCGGCTACCTATGTGCGTTCGGTATTACTTACAATATTCCCCAGTCAATCCTGATCTTCTAGGTTTGAAAAAGCAAGATCAAACCGATTGTAGGTTGGGATATTGTACGTATACCTTAGCTCATTGTGGGTTGTGTTAGGGATTTGAATGGTCCCCACACAGGGCCTATCATTTAAAGTGTACTGGGGTGCAGTGGGAAATAATTGCTGACCAATCCTGGAATTAGGGTTATGATCCCGATGGTGCAATCGGCTATCATTTCTAATGTTAAGATTTGAATTTATACAATATCCTAGAGGATCAATCCCAGAATTAAAATTAGGGTCTATTAGGTGCCTATAAAAATATCCTAGGGGAAGGAGAGTGGTGTTATATTCCCATCGTGAGGGCTGTGGAGCTTTTGCAAGCGTGGATTGAGCCCATTGCGGGGACCTGAAATTAATAATTATACAGTCTCCCTCAAACTTTTTTCTTAACGGGCCCACCCAGCCCACTCTTTGGGTATGGATAATCTCCCCTGCACCTTCCATTGGGAAATGACAATTTCTGGATAACCAGTGAAGGGTTCTGTTTTTAAGAGTTATCAAATTTTCCTCTTGGTCCTTTCTTAGTTTGGGCACATTAACTAGGACCAATACATAAGCTCCACACTCAGGAGGCAAGCTAATGCAAGCCGGAATCTGTCTTGTGTTAGTTAATGTAGGTTGGTCCGGCTTAACTAGAGGCGAGGTTGGACAATTTGGCTTGTTTACACTGTCATGCCTATGTTGTGCCTTTCTATTTTTAGTGCCTTCAGGAGTAGTAGTCTTAGTCAGATTCGATTTAGGTGCCCCAGTAGCCAAAGATTCCGCATTGGGTGGATTGTTACTTGTGCTTGGATTTGGCAAGGGCGGGGGCAAGGTGGCGTTTGTGTGAACTTTTTACGTGTTAACCACAATTGATTGAAATTCATTTGCAGTAATTGTCCCCAAATCTAGTATAGATTTATGATTGCACCCAATGCCCAATTTAGTTACATAATCATCCAATGCGGTCAGCTTCTTTCCTATGTTCAAAACTTGTTGATTTAAGGGCCCTAAAAGGGTGGTTATCAATATCTCCATTCTCCCCCAAAAATTCTCATCACATGACGCTATGTTAGTTTCTATAAGTGGAGGGGCTGCCTTGCCCCTTACCCTTATTTTGCTCTGGGGGGGGCAATAGTTCTTCGAATTTGGTTATGCCCAACCTTATGTTTATTCGGTACTGGCTCTATGTGTTTTCGTTTAGCCTTAGCCTTTTGCCTCTTGGCTTTCTGCCCCCTGGTTTGCATTGGTGCGCTGGTGCCCTTGTCCCCGTCTACAACCATTATATCAAGGTCAGAATATGAACCTACCCCCCCCCGGGCGTAACTGATTGTTAGCTGGGGATAACGAGGGGTCAGAGTCCCTATTCATGCTTGATCTTAACATGATGGGGGTCGACGAAAGCCTGGTTTCCATAGACAGATGACCTTGAGGGACTACATCCTCAGTGGTGCGGTTCACATTATTAACTACACCAGAGAGCCCCGCATAAGATGTAGCAAGTAGGGACTCCAGAGAGTTTTCTTGGTGCATTAGTAGGGGCAGACTTGGTGGAAGCGATAGGCGCCTTTCAGTGTTTTGAATAGCCGTTGCAACAACGCTGATGGTCTTTTGTAACATTTTGTCTATTGCTGTCAGGGTAGGCAGTGGGGTAGTAGGAGCTGTTGGAGTTGTTGGAGGCAATTTCTGCTTAACATTTCTTCTGGGTACAACTGGTATCTTTTTCCCCATTGTGAATAGTCAAGCTGATAGGCAACACAACTAGGCAACTAAGTTTCAAAGTACCTGTGGGCTGGAGGCGTTAGAGGGGGGGCCCAGCCCTGCCTCTTCCTGGCACTGACGGGCAAGGACGGGCCCGCCCTTGGCCCGGGCTTCGCCCGGGCGCTGCCCGCGCGCGTCCCGGTTGCAGGGGATGCTGGGTGGGGTAGTTCTTCAGGGCTGTTCCCCTCACGGCGTTGAAAAGGAAAGAGAGAACCAGGATTCCCCCGCTGGCGAAGCCGTTCCCCTCACGGCGGTTAAATGATGGCAAGTGAAAGTAGCGTCGACTCTTCTAGCGCATCCCGCGCTGCGGTGGCACCCGGCGGCTTTTGTAGTGTGCCGGGGCGCCCAGGTGACGTCACCCGCGGCGCCGGTTGCAGGGGATGCTGGGTGGGGTAGTTCTTCAGGGCCGTTCCCCTCACGGCGTTGAAAAGGAAAGAGAGAACCAGGATTCCCCCGCTGGCTAAGCCGTTCCCCTCACGGTGGTTAAATGATGGCAAGTGAAAGTAGCGTCAACTCTTCTACCACTGTCTTTGCATGGTCCCACTGAGAGAGAAGAGTTTTTTTTAAAGTGCTTTGGTGTCTCTGACCATTTTCACAATGGATTTCCTGGGCTCCTTGCTACTCCCTTTCTTGTATGGTCTTGTGCTTTTTCTCCACACCCCTGAAGAAATTTACCAGCGCGCACTTCAGTGCAAGGTCCGCCGGATTAAGGCATGTGACCACGGCCTCTCTACATTTGTTAATCCCTCTCTTGATGAAATAATTTTATAGTATATTCCAGCATCCATCTAAGGAGGCTTTGCAGAGAAACAGCACATGAATGATGTCCTCTTATGCTTCATCGTAGAGCCTACATTGTTCCCTTTAGTCTTTTCTTCATCATGATGGGTAATGTTGTAATACTGGCACTATCCCTAGACTAAATTTTAGAAATTGTTCCTTTGTCTGCATGCTGTAAGGTGTTGGTAGATAGCCTTGAGGGGATAGCTTCTTATAATTGCAGAGAGTTAAACCTCCATGACTCCTCCTTGGCAACGTCTGCTTATCATCCAATAGGGACATTACTTTGGTGTTTGTTTTCATTATTTTATCCAGCTCGTTGCGGCTCAGATTTGGGGCCCAAACAGATGAAGGGTTCAAGGTGCAAGTGACCTTCGTACGGAAGTTCTCATGAATGATCTATCACTCCCCTGTATTTCCAGCCAGAGATAAAAACCCAAGGAGCCGTCTTTGGCACGTTTTTATTATTATAAATCTTTTTATTGAAACATATATCGGTTCAAATAGACAATACAGAGGACACAAACAGAAGATAAATAATAATGGCATGTAATGGAGGAGGAATACAGTTTGACATAAGAGGGGAGCATCACGGGGTGAGGGGGACACTTGGTTCAGAACAGTCTGGAGGTGCACAGATTTCTCCACGATATCTATTCCAAGGGCTCCAAATGTGTGCCCATTTTTTGGGGCACCCCCTGGCTACATAGACCGTTTTCTCCCTGAACATGCACCAATCAAGATCTCTCTCCCCGGCCTCCAGCGTAGGTGGTTTAGTTATGCCCCACAATTGCGCAATGTTTCTCTTGGCTATCATAAAACCGAAGGTGGCCCATTGTGTCTGGTGCGTATTGAGGTCTGTGGGTTCCCATATGTTTAGGAGGCAGCGCCTCACCTCCGGGGAGAGACGGATGCGTAGGACAGCAAATTTTACCTCATGTACCTCCTGCCTAAAGGAACGGATATGTTTACAATCCCATAAGATGTGCAGAAATGTTCCCATTTGACCACACCCTCTCCTACATTCCCCATTTTCTGTTTTCCCCATATGAATCAAACGTGGCCCCGTAATGTATACACAGTGGAGGATTTTTAACTGGACCAGTCTAAGGCGCGCCGGTATAGCGACCACTCTGGGAGAGGACACTGCTTCTTGCCAGTCTTCGTCGTCTAGCTCAATCCCATCTGCCATCTATTTCTCCCGTAATGCTTGTAGGGGGTCAGTCATGTTGTTTATCAGTTTTTTGTATATGAGGGAGATCATCTTGTCAGGTAGGTGGCCATCTAAGATTCTGTCTTCTACTGGTGAGGCCGCAGGTGGGGCTGCACCCTTCGGCAGAAGCGTACGAAGTGAGTGTAGGATCTGGGCATACCGGAAATATTCGGTGTCGGCCAGATCGTATTCAGCCTTCAATGCGGCAAAGGATTTGACTCCCTCGTCTCCCCAAATGTCCTTGACTTGTGCGATGCCAATGAGGTCCCATCTATCAAAGCCCTTCGACCTCCAAAGGCTGCCCAGCTGTTCAGAATCCCAAAGTGTGGTTGCCATCGTTAATTTACGTCCCCACCCAAGAGAGTTATTTGTGTCTTGCCAAGTTCGGACCGAATGATTAGCGGGCCCCGTCAAGATGAATTTTTTGGGTTGCGAATAGAGTGCCCTGTAATAGTTACCTCCAGGGAGGAGCCATCTATCCATGGCATAGCCAGTATACTCACCTCGTTGAAAGGTGCAGTGATTTATGGCAGCAAGGTGCGCTGCCCAGTAATATTTTTTAATGTCCGGGAGACTTATACCACCCTCGTACCAGTTTAGTGTCAGTTTATTTATGGCAATACGCAGTTTTCCGTCCCATAGCAAATCCCTCTGAAGTCCTTCGATTTCCTTGAAGTAATGCCCGGGTACTGGATCAAGGGAATTTTGGAGTGCGTAGAGAAATCTGGGCAGGGACATCATTTTAAACAGGGCTGCTCTACCCAATAGGGACAGGGGGAGCGATTTCCAGATGGTAATATCTTTTTTGAGTTTACGTAGGGGCGGAAGAAGGATTTGGGCGTAGCGGGCGGAGGGGTCATGAGAGATAAAAATACCTAGGTATTTGAAGCCGGTCGTGTTGATCTAAATTGGGCAGTTTCCGTGGGGGGGGGGGGGGGTAGGAGGATCTCCCCAAAGGGCAAATAATAGGGATTTAAGACAGTTGACCATAAATCCAGAGAACCTGTCGAACGATGCCAAAATATCTAAGACTACTATTAGGGATTTCGTCGGGGAGGCCAGATAGAGTAAAATGTCGTCTGCGTAGAGTGAGATGCTTTCCTTCCAGTCAGGGGACCATCTCAACCCTCGTATCATATGATCCTGCTGGATCCAAGCAGCCAGTGGCTCCAGGGCGAGGACAAAGAGAAGGGGTGGGAGTGGGCAACCCTGGTGGGTGCCACGGCTAAAAGGGAATGTGGCAGACAGTTTGTTGTTGACCACCACCTAGGCTAGAGGTTCCCTGTATAAGAGACGCACCCACTGCATATAGTTTGGGCCGAACCCCAGTTTTGCGAGTACTGCCCAGAGGTAGGGCCACTTGATGGTGTCGAACGCTATGGTGGCATCCAGGGACACTATTACGGCTGACTCTTGAATGGTTGATGCTCTGCCCAGCACTCCATAAATCCTGCATAAGTTTAGGGCCGTATTTCTGTGTGGCATAAAGCCGGACTGATACGGATGCACTAAATTGCTGATTACTTTAATCAGTCATGTGGCCAGTAGTTTGGCCAGGATTTTAGGGTCGGCATTGAGGAGGGAGAGGCACAGTCTGTTTGTGGCTTCCCTTCTTTGTGTATAGCGACTATAGTAGCTATTCTCTGTTCTCTCGGTAGGGCTCCTCACTCCAGAGAATCCTCAAACATCAATTTCAGGTATGGTGCGAGTTTATCGGGCCGTAGTTTGTATAGCTCAATGGGGATACCATTGGGCCCAAGAGCCTTGCCTGACTTCAATGTGCGTATTGCTTGTGCAATTTCATCTGTGGTCAAGTCACTTTCCATATAGTCACGATCCCCAGAAGACAGACGGGGAGTCTGATGTCTGATGTCTCTAAGGAGGTCTTACGAGTCTTCCTCTGTATGTGAGGTCACTGTCAAGTATACACTTTGGAAGTGTGTAGTGAACCTATCAACTATATCTTGGGGCTCAGTAAGAGAGGTGCCTCTGCTATCCTTGAGTTCCGGGACTAGTCGGTTCGCCCAGTATTTTTTATATAACCACGATATTAGCTTTCCTGCTTTGTCACCAAGTTCGTATAATCTACCTTGACATTCCCTGCTAAGGAGTTTGGCCCTGTCCGTGGCTAGTGCTTTATAATCATGTTGTTTCAGGCTTAGGAGGTGGAGCTTTTCCGGTGTCACCCCAGACTCCAGGTCGCCCTCTAGTCGGTAAATGTCAGTCTCTATGTCATGGATTTCTGCTTGATTGTCTTTTTTCGCCCCTGCAATCAGGGACAGGGCCTGACCCCGAATTACAATCTTGAAAGCTTCCCATGATGACTGGGATAAGGACACCGACCCCACGTTGTCAGTGAAATAATCGTCTATATGGCCTTAAGAGGGTGTGCACGAAGTTGCGTATCACGGGGGTACAAGGGGTTGATTGGAGCTAGCCTACCCACTGTTGCTTGGTTGAGTACTATGTTTATCCATATCGGAGAGTGGTCAGAGATGCCCCTAGCTAGGTGCCTGATTTCGCGTATATGAGTAACTTGTGCTGCCGTGACTAGGCAGTAGTCCAGACGGGAGAGACTATGATGTGTGCCAGAATGAAAGGTGTGTTGTATCTGGTCTGGATGATATACTCTCCAAGAGTCCACTAGGCCCATGGCATCGAGAAATTCAGGTAGCCAGCGGGTGGAGGGCCCTATTTCTCTAGGAGGACAACGGTCTCGTGTGCCCGAGACTATGGCATTAAAATCACCTCCGAGGACCAGGATCTGGTATAGTGAGGAAAAATGATCCTAGATCAGTAAAGGTGGTGCCCTGCAGTCCCGAGAGAACATAGATTGACATGAAGGTGACTGTGCAACCCTCACATGTGCCTGAGATCCCAGCGTATCTGCCTCTATCATCTGTCCAAATGGAGCTTACGTCCAGTGGGAGCAAATTTTTCATCATAATGCCTACCCTTCTGGAGCCCGAAGTGAATCCCGCATGTACAACCATTTTGTACCCTCCCGTGTGCATTGCTTTAAAAAGATTTCTGACCAGGTTTGTCTCCTGTAGGAGAACAAAGTCTGGAGCCTGCCGTTTGATGTATTGGGGAACCACACTACGCTTGATCTTGTCCCCAAGTCCATTGACATTCCAACTCAAAATCTTAACATTTTTATCCCCCATAACGCTCACAATTCACGTGACTGTTAGCGAGTGCCTCTGCAACAATAATGTAGTGAGTTACTGATTTGTAAACCATAACAATGTAAAGACAACACCCCCCCTCCCAACAACCCCCCTGCCCAACAGCCCCCCACCCTGCTGCCCTGCACTCGGGGCCTGAAACTGCCCATGAGAAACTTGCAGAGTGCCTGTCGCCCTAAAGAAGAACTATTAGTAGAAAATGAAGGACGCGGCTTCCTGTTTTCCCATCACCCCCCCTTGATGCACACGGAATAAAGAATCCCCAACATGAGTCCCACACCAAAGGTCAGTGAGATAATCTTAGAGAGGGGAGGCATATTCTCAGGATCCACCCTCGCCGCAGCCCGTTACCTGCCCAGCCAAACTCGGTAATCAGACAGCACTGGGACCCTCTCGTGTCCAGGTCCTCCTTGTCAGCCGTGGGCCTGCGAGGCAAGGTCATCCCCAGCAATACGATCACATGAGGCCCGCTCCGTCTGAAACTCGAGGCAGTCCGCTGCCTCCTCCGGTTGTTCAAAGAACCAGATTTTCCCCTCAACTTCTACTCGAAGCCTCGCTGGAAATAACATAGAATATTTCAGTCCCTTTTCCCTAAGTTTCTACTTCACCGCAGTAAAGGACCGTCTTTGACGCTGCACTCGTTCCGTGAAATCAGGGAAAAAGGAAATGTCTGCATTCTCAAAGCAAAGTGCCATTCCCACTCTGGCGTTTTGGAGGATCACATCTCTGTCCCAGTAATTTAGCACTCTAGCCAGCATAGGGCGTGGAGGGGCTCCCAGGTTGGGACGACCACCGGGGACCCTATGCGCCCTTTCAATAACAAAAAACTTACTGAGGACCTTGGATTTTAGGTGTTGCAGGATAAGGTCTTCGACAAAAAGGTCAGGGGCCTGCCCCTCAGCTTTCACTGGCACACCCAAGATGCGCAAGTTATTGCGTCGTAGGCGCCCATCATAATCATTAAGCTTAAGGTCAGTGGCTTTGCGAAATGTTTGCATGTCTTGCAGTTGGCCTTGGAGCTGTGCGACATCATCCACGAGACTGGCAGTGGTGAGCTCCACCTGTTTGACTTTCTCATTAAGTTTGGTGAGGTCAGCTCGGATCAGGTAAACTTCAATCGCAATAGTGTCCATTTTATGCTCCAGCACGGATTGGCCAGTGGTGATTGCCTTCATGATGTCTTTTAAGGTCAAGTCCTGGTCCTCTCCTCCATGTTCTCCAGTGGCACCACCACCTGATTGTCAGCCCTGGAGCACGTCTTTAGGTAGGGTATAACGAACCAGCCTGTTTGTTTGCACTGTTTTTAGACTCTTTGCGCCAGATGCTTTGCTCTTTTCTGTGGCCATCGTGGCGTTCTGTCGATTTGTCCCTGAACAGCGTGCCGCAGTGTCTGATATGAGTTATGAGCTGCCACAACGCGTCAGCAAGACCAAATCTATGTACGCCTGCCACCAGTTGTGCCTGGGCAGCGCGAGCCGATGAAGTGGTTACGCTTCCCCCAGAGGATTAGGCTGGCGCGCAGGCAATGGCTGAAGTAGATGAATCTGGGCACTTACAACACTGCCCAAGCGACATGCAGCTTCCACTCAGTGCTGGCGAAGTCACCGTTACGGGGGGAACAGGCTCGAGCTGTCAAGTTGTGTTCCGGCCTTTCCGGCAGGACCTTGGTGTACCGGCTCTTTAATAATAATAATAATAATACCGAAGCTTATAGAGCGCGACAGCTACCCCAAGCAGGGGTGTCCCGGCGCTAGAGCAGAAGGTAGCCAGAGCGTCATAAAGGGTAGAGAGCCGACCTCCAATAAATTAATCTGTCCTAAAAAAGCCATGTCTTCAGAGCCTTGCGGAAACAAGGTTCCGAGTTTGCCTGCCGCAGATGCCCTGGCAGAGAGTTCCACAATGTGGCTGCTCTGACCGTGAAAGATCTTCCGCAGCTTCCACTCTCAGCCGCTTTTCTCCTGGCCTCAACTGGCTACTTGGGAAGGGGCCACTTCTCTGCCTCCCACTTAGCTCCCTCGATCCCGACCAGGGCAGGTTCATCCCTGCGGGCACCTTCGGATTTATTTATTTGGGCTTCCGCCCATGGCCCGATTCTTGTACGGGGCTCCGCCAAAATCACAGGCCGCGTCTTGGCCCCCTCACCGTGACTGGATGCCAAAATGTAGCCCCCGGCTCCACAGCCCGTGCAGGCCCACCACCTCTGGGGCTAATAATATCTCTGTGCTCGAGAGGGCGGCGGCGACGGGAGTTAGACCAGGAGCCTCCGCTTGTGCACAGGTGTGTTTCCCACCTCGAGGAGTCAGGATGATGAAGCAGGATAGTCGGGGGAGGGATAGGGCTCACGGAGTCACAGGCTCAAGCAGCCATTTCCCTCCGGGTCTCAGCCATGCCCCCCTCTTTGGCAAATTTGATGCTTTAGCAGCAGTCCACAAAAGCCGCCTGTCTGCCCAGGGTTTGTTTGACCAGTTCAAACTGCAGCATGATTTGCATAGGGGACACGTACACCGGAAGATGGCAAACTGCTTTTTAAGTTCTTGAAACTGTGGATTCGAGCATCGTACTGTCCTGACCTCTCAAAGCCTCACTCCCATATGCTAATGTAGACAGGATTCTGGCTTGGGCCACATGCAAGGTTGGGCTTAAGGAGGATCTCTCCACTTTCCTATGGAGCAATACCAGGTCCCCTGTGAGTGCTTTGCCTTTCTTCCTGGTTTCTTCCATTTGGCTACAAATCTCCCACTGGAGCTAAAAAGAACTCAAATGTATTTATAGATATCTGTTTGTTCCACTTTTTCAGTGCCCAAGTGCCATTTGGGATTTTTCAGCTTTTCCCTTTGGAATGTGAGCATTTTGGTCTTTTTCATGTTAATAGTTAACCCACTTTTCTTTGATTAATCTAAAGTTGCATCCAGGAGCCACTGCATTTCCAATTTTGTCATGCTTATCAGAACTAAAACATCCGCATATAGGAGGTTTGATGTCGTAAACCCTCCCAGTTGTGGTGCGTGGCTGTTTACTTTATTAAGTAAGGGCAGAAGATCTGATTAAAAAGAGCTGGGGCCAATATGCATAAATATGCCTAGACAGGTGAGAACTATTTCCAAGTTTTATCCTGATCCAGTGTTTGTATGCAGCATTTACAATGCCTCAAAGAGACTTCATGGTATATTCTATTGTGTAAGTTTTTGCCATAGTTGGTTGCATCTTATTAAATGCCGATTTGTAGTCTATAAACATAGGTGAACAAACTGTTGCTTATATGACATTGAGAAATCACTTAGCATGGAGAGCCTCATGATATTTGTTATAGACCCTGTTTGATTGGTAAAGCCTGTCTGGTTTGGCGATATAATATGATTTTCCTCAGCCCAAAACTGCTGCTCCTCCAGAATGATTCCTGCAAAGTATTTTGCTCAGTTGTTAATTAATACCACCAGGTGGTAGTTCTCAGGCTTGTTTTTGTCTCCCTCCCCCTTGAATATTGGCAAAAACACTGAGCTTCTCCAAGAGGCAGGGGCTCTGCCGCTGGATAGAACAAACTTAACGAGTGGCTGTAGCTCCTCTACCCAGTATGATGGTTCTTCTTTAAAAATTGCTTCAATCCCGTTTAAGCCGGGGGCCCCTTCTTGATGCCCTTTAGAGATTTTTATGCAGACGATACGCAGTTAGTAGTCGCGCTAAATCAAACCCAGACACAGACTAACAACAACCTGAGGGACTGCCTAGAAGCAGTTGCTTCTTGGATGACCTCCTCCTGTCTTAAATTAAATGTAGATAAGACAGAGATGATGCTCTTGGGCAATTCATCATACACCATCAATAACTCCCTCTGGCCATCCTGCCTTGGCTCTACTCCTATTCCCAAGGACTCAATTAAGAGTCTGGTAATCTGGCTGGATAAGTCTCTTAACTTCTCATACCAGGCGGCGAAGCTCTCAGCCACCTGTGTCGGTATGCTCAGGCTTATCAAAAAATTCCTTTCCAGACTCCCCTTTAAAGCCTGACAGATTATGACACAAGGCTTGATACTCTCTTGTTTGGACTATGGAAATGCCCTCTATCTGGGGGCCCCCCAGTCTATTATCAATAAACTTCAGGTCATCCAAAATTGTGCAGCACGAATGCTCTTGCAAGCTCCCTGCTTCGTTTCAATAAAATCTGGTTTAAAGAAACTGCACTGGCTCCCAATTAGAGAAAGAAACGCCTTCAAGAGCTTATGTATTGCCCATCGCACTTTCTGGAAGACTGGCGCCACCATAAACCACTCACTGATTTCCCCCTACGCTCCAACCAGACATCTCAGGTCAGCGTCCTTGTTCTTGACCACAGTGCCAAAAATTAAGAGAACCAGAGCGGGCGGACGATTGTTCTCCTATAACTCTTCAAAACTCTGGAACTCTCTCCCTTTCCATTTACGCTCTGAACCCAACCATCTTTCTTTCTGAAAGGGGCTAAAAACGCTGCTGTTTACCACCACAGATTAGGTCCCTCTATCCACTCACGCATACGCAGCTCTCTAGCGCTGGGACGCCTCAGGGTAGCCATCGCGCTCTATAAACACTCTTTTCATTTCATTCATTCATTTTTCTTCTGGATGTTCTGCGCGCTAGTTGTTAACATGAGTTCTGTTCACGTTTCGAGATGTTAGCCTATTTAGCTTTCAGCTGTATTTCCATGAGGTGTGAGCTGAGGCTGTTGTTTCAGAATTAATTCATGCAGTACTGAAGATGTGCGCTCCATTCTATTTTTGTGAATTATTCCCCTTGTGTTGAAATGAGCGGTTAGGAACCTGGTCCAGGTAGCTTCTGAGATATTTGAGCCTGCTGCCCTCAGTAGGGAGTTATTAATGCCGTTTACTGTCTGCCAAAACGTTGCTGAATTGCATCTTTTGCATCACAGAGCATTTTTGCCAGAAGGCTTTGTTGCTGATTCTCAATAACTGACATTTCTGCATTTTTAAATCTGTTTTGCTCCTTAAGTTGTGCCAGAGGTTTAAGTCACTTAAGGCTTTCCTCAGTGCTCTCAAAAGATTATTTACTCACCTTGGTATTTCCCTAATGTGATGATTTCTCTTCAGGGTGCCATGGGGGCTATCATTAAATCCAGGGTCTTTATGATGAGTAGCCACTGTTGTTGCAAAGAGGCCTGCATATTCAGCTTTGAAGTGTTCCCAGCTCCCAACTGAATCATACATTTCATCTGAGGTGTAGAATAATTCCTTTGAACCGATAATAAAGGTTGGCAAGAAAGTGGGAATTTAATTCTCTTATTGCTACTTATATAAGTTACAGTCTCCTGGGCAGATGATGACTCATGTTCGAATGGGGTGACTGATAAGTTTATCTCCTGTGGGAGGTGATTGCTATCGATTTTTTCTCCCAGAGCAAGCAAGGCTATATATTGCATTAAGGATGCACCCATCAAGGTGTAATCATTCAGGGATGCTGCTCAATTCAATTCAATATTTTATTAAAGATTTGGAACTCCTAAGAGGTCCACATAAATGTACATGAATATTATTACAAATAATCAAATGTAACAGAACTCATTCCACAAACCATCATAAAATTATCAGAGGCCTGCATTAGTAAGGCTAGATTTCCTTTAGATAACAACTGTCAATATTGTCAATTATCCCAATACGCAGAATACATAAGATTTTCAACAATATAACCATTTAGCTCACAGCAGAAACAGAGGCCCAAAACCTCTACTGTAGAAGATAGCGTTTGTTTAGGACCGTATTAAACAATAGCAGGTACCTTTAAGTAAAAATAATATGCAAAACCTCAGTGCTAAGAGAAAACTTTTCAATGATTTGAGTAGCAGCACATAGCCATTTCGACAAAAAATAGCATTTAAAATAGCAGCATAAGGATTGAGGTAACAAAGCATATCCTAGAATGTGCAAAGGACATTAAGTAGCTGCCAATTTGGATACAAAATAAAATCCAAAATTCAGCTTCGGCTAAAACTTCAATTTAGAATTAGCAGCAAGAAGAAAGGAATAACAGAGCATATCCTAGAATGCGCAAAGGACAGTAAGTAGCAGCCAGTTCATATGCAAAATAGAGTCCAAAGTTCAGCTTCGGCTAAAAAAATCAATTTGGAGTTAGCAGCAAGAAAAATGAATCACAAAGCATATCCTAACCTGTGCAAAAAGCAATTCAGTAGCAGCTAGTTCATGTGCAAAATACATCCAAAATCCCACTTTAATTAATTTTAAAAGTTAACAACAAGAATGTAGAGGGAAATGAACGCAACATATCCCTATTGTGCAAAATAGCAGTAAAAAGCAGCCAATCAGTGTGCAAAATACAATTTGACAAAGTAGAAAATACTAATACTTTGTAAGAAGATGACGGACAATGGTGTTAACTGACCAATTAAAGAATATGTAAAATATTTAAAATATATACATAAACCCCTTAAAATAATTAAGAAGTTTTACACACACTGCTTTGTTTTTTGGACAAAAAAGATAATCTCGTCCTGAAGCTACATTTTTAACACAATTTTGTAAAAACATCGGCCGACGCCAAAAATGACGACTCAAAACAATGCTAGACAGGCAAACAAGACATGGTCCAGGGTCTGAATGCTCCACTTACACAAATTACAAGTTTTACCATTTTTCAAATTCTGGGACCAGTTTGCTGTTAAGTCATTTAGAGGTAAGAGATTCATACAAAATAGAATGAGTAATCGTCCAGTTCCGTGTTCTAAATTCCAAAATAAGTATTTTTGTGGTATGCTCGGTGAGTTTGTCCTGGCCATTAGCTTTAGTCTCTCTTTAGAGTCACAAATTTTAGTACTAAAGCTGATTTTGCCACTTAAGGTTTTTGAGAGAGATTTAAATTCTAATGGTGGAAGGTTGATTACTGATTCTTCTTGCATACCAAAGATTTTTAGTACCAATGAAAAATCACGATAAAAAAGAGAAATTACCTGCCTTAACACTAAAGATTTCATGACACATGAAACCTCTTAATGAATGTGGCTTGCTATTTTTTAGCTGATATTCCCAGCGTAAAACCCTGGATAAACCTTGGATATAAGAATTTGTCAGGCGAAATTCCAGTCTAATTGCTGCCGGTGGAACTAACGTGTTAAAATTACATATTTTAAGTTGTATCTGACCTTTAATCCTATCTAAAAAACTCCAATCATTTACAGGGATTGATTCAATCACATAGAGAAGGGTTGGAGGAATGTTTGCCTTAATAAACATCATAGATGTAAAAAATGTCTTCTGCCCATAGCACTGTAAAAAATACGCAAACCATTAGCGTGGGATGCAGCTTTACAAGTGCTATATTCAATATGAGGTTTGTTCTTTGTGCTACCTGTTAAAAGTTTCCCTAACTAAGGGTATGAATCTACCTCTTCCAGATTTTCAGGACCAATTTGCCACTTAAAGTTACATGATTTTCTACTTTTGTTACTTTTCATAATTAAGATTTAACTTTTAGAAACATTTATTTTCAAAAAATGGCCCACTGTATAATTTTGTAGTGATATCAGCTTTCTATTCAACCCAATAGGAGTTAGGTCCATTACTATTATATAATCTGCATATAAAAGACATGCAAAAGTCTGACTACTTATCTTTGGTGCATCTCCATTTGTTTGAGCAAAGCAATCCGGTAAATCTGCTATATATAGAAAAAATAGCAGCGGTGCTAACAAGCAACCTTGTTTCATACCATTTTCTATAGGGATTACATCTAATAAACCTTGATTTCCACCCATTAGTATCTGACACCAAGTTTTCGAATGTAGTGCAATAATTAAGGATAGCAGGGGTGAGGGCAATCCAATTTTTTGCAATTTTCTCCATAGTAGAGGTTGAAGGCTGTTGAAACATCTATGAAAGCCATGCATACAATTGAGTTACGATAAACTGTATTTGTCCTCAGTTAGTTTCAACATGGAGTTATTATCTAAAGTGGAATGTTTTTTTTCTAAAACCTGCTTGTTCTATGGGGAGGACTTTCTTCTCCGTCACCCATTCCGTAAGATGATCGAGAATACTTTTCTCCGCCGCATCCAATAAGGCTATTTGCTGATAATTACCTGAGTTTGTTCTAGGGCTCTTTTTATACAGAGGGACTAAAATACTTCCAGACCAAGATGGGGGAGTCTTCCCCTGGGAGTAGCAAAGATTAAACAGTGGAGCTAGATAAGTGGCCCACAAAAGTGGCTCCTTTTTAATTACTGTCATGGGAATTTCATCAGAGCCCATTGCTCCTGAGGATCTCATTTTTTTAATAGCTCCGGCCACTTCATTGATTGAATATACATAATTGGATACAGGGGTTTTACACTGATCGGGAGCCGCAATAGTTGATCAGAAGGAATTAAAATTCGTAGAATACAGTTCTAACAAATGAAGTTTCCATACCTCTTCTTTTATGGGTATAGGGAGAGATGTCACTCTAGTGCCACAGCAATCGGCAAATATTTCCCAATACCTTTTTGAATTTTTTCTTAAGGCTGCCTCTTTTAGCTGCATCCATGCACCATCTTC
This sequence comes from Triturus cristatus, assembly GCF_964204655.1. Classification (NCBI taxonomy): domain Eukaryota; kingdom Metazoa; phylum Chordata; class Amphibia; order Caudata; family Salamandridae; genus Triturus; species Triturus cristatus. Next base: position 418,323,050 of record NC_140580.1, read on the forward strand.
CTTTATTTGTCTTAGGAAGCGTTTTTTCCTCTGTCTTTTCCTCTTAGTAGGTTTATTAAATTACTTTGCTCGCACGAAAAATTCACGAACTGAGCCCTCACTAATTTATTTATTTCTCTATTTATAATAAGCAATGGGCCGTAATATGATCTCCGTTTAACTGGAGCATGTGTTAGTTTACATGATTTAGCCAGGAGACATATATTATGGGAAAAGGCTTCAAGTAAATCTGGTTGGGTAGAGTCACACTCGACAGTTATTAAGTGCTACTGATCTCTTATTAGTGCCATTAAGTACGCTTTTAATTGAGCGGTCGCTTGAGTATTCCAGTGAATTCTACCATTTGTTGCATTGAACTCTACTCTATCGCCTTTGAAGTTCCAGGAACATACCTTCGCACACGTGAATTCAAATTTAAAGCAAATCAGCATATGGTCACTGAAAACATTTCCCAGATCTGCCAAATTTGTAAGTTTACAGAAAAAATCTGCAGATACAATTAAATAATCTATAATAGATCTCCCAGTTGGCACCTTATGGGTGTAATTTGCTGGGATATCCTTTTCAAGCCTCCCATTAGCAATTATGAGATCTAAACTTCTCAAACCTTCGAGCAATAAGACTCCTCTTTTGTCTGTTGTGCTTTTGTTCGGAAATTGGGCCATGGGAATATTTAGGGCTTTGTTTTTTTCGGTGTTAGAAAATCCCCTATACTATGAGAGGACACTTTAGAGTTCAAATCTCCAACTAATAAAAGGGACCTGCAGTCTTCACTTTCCAGGGTAGAGGAGTTGAAAAAGAATAGATCTTTTAATAGATAAGAATAAGATGCGTCCGGAGGTAAATATGCATTTCTGATCAGCAAGGAATCCAAGTGATCCTGGCCATCCTTATGATCTAACTTAATCGCCGGAATGTGGTTAGAGGCATGAAGAATTTCTTTATATGACCAACTAAGGCTTGTACTTAGCAAAATAGCAATACCTCCTTTAGCGTGACCTCTATTCACATGGAACGCAGGCCGGCTCAGCACAATATAATCTTCAGTGGACCAGTTCTTTGTGATCCAGGTCTCTTGGATGCAAATTGTATCAGCATTCTGCTCTTTCAAGAATAAGAATTTGTTTTTATTAGTGCTTAAGATGGCTGCGTTCCAAGATATCACATTTAATATCCTTGCTAGGAAGAGTTAAAACATTTTAGGCCTAAGGGTCTATTTCTATTAAGTATGCCTGCACCCCAGCTTCATTTCTTATCTTCCTCCTCTGCAGGAAGCACATGCTGAGTATTTTTCTGTGTATGGAGCGAAACCCTCCTACCTTCTTTATGGAGACAAACCTGTAAAATACTCTCTTTCTCCGAGAAAGGTTTGCCTCTTGCGGAGGTTTCTAGATCGATGATAGGCAGCTTATTTTGGGTCACTTTTTTTAATAGAAGCTCCACTTCCGGTATTAAATCATCCATGCCACAACAACGTAGTTTATCGCTGTGTGCCATTATCAGGTGAGAGATAGCTTTGGATGCAAATGCTGAATTGCATCTTTTGCATCACAGAGCATTTTTGCCAGAAGGCTTTGTTGCTGATTCTCAATAACTGACATTTCTGCATTTTTAAATCTGTTTTGCTCCTTAAGTTGTGCCAGAGGTTTAAGTCACTTAAGGCTTTCCTCAGTGCTCTCAAAAGATTATTTACTCACCTTGGTATTGCCCTAATGTGATGATTTCTCTTCAGGGTGCCATGGGGGCTATCATTAAATTCAGGGTCTTTATGATGAGTAGCCACTGTTGTTGCAAAGAGGACTGCATATTCAGCTTTGAAGTGTTCCCAGCTCCCAACTGAATCATACATTTCATCTGAGGTGTAGAATAATTCCTTTGAACCGATAATAAAGGTTGGCAAGAAAGTGGGAATTTAATTCTCTTATTGCTACTTATATAAGTTACAGTCTCCTGGGCAGATGATGACTCATGTTCGAATGGGGTGACTGATAAGTTTATCTCCTGTGGGAGGTGATTGCTATCGATTTTTTCTCCCAGAGCAAGCAAGGCTATATATTGCATTAAGGAGGCACCCATCAAGGTGTAATCGTTCAGGGATGCTGCTCAATTCAATTCAATATTTTATTAAAGATTTGGAACTCCTAAGGGGTCCACATAAATGTACATGAATATTATTACAAATAATCAAATGTAACAGAACTCATTCCACAAACCATCATAAAATTATCAGAGGCCTGCATTAGTAAGGCTAGATTTCCTTTAGAAAACAACTGTCAATATTGTCAATTATCCCAATACGCAGAATACTTAAGATTTTCAACAATAAAACCATATAGCTCACAGCAGAAACAGAGGCCCAAAACCTCTACTGTGGAAGATAGCGTTTGTTTAGGACCGTAATAAACAATAGCAGGTACCCTTAAGTAACAATAATATGCATAACCTCAGTGCTAAGAGAAAACTTTTCAATGATTTGGGTAGCAGCACATAGCCATTTTGACAGAAAATAGCATTTAAAATAGCAGCATAAGGATTGAAGTAACAAAGCATATCCTAGAATGTGCAAAGTACATTAAGTAGCTGCCAATTTGGATACAAAATAAAATCCAAAATTCAGCTTCGGCTAAAAGTTCAATTTAGAATTAGCAGCAAGAAGAAAGGAATAACAGAGCATATCCTAGAATGTGCAAAGAACAGTAAGTAGCAGCCAGTACATATGCAAAATAGAGTCCAAAGTTCAGCTTTGGCTAAAAAAATCAATTTGGAGTTAGCAGCAAGAAAAGGGAAGCACAAAGCATATCCTAACCTATGCAAAAAGCAATTCAGTAGCAGCTAGTTCATGTGCAAAATACATCCAAAATCCCACTTCAATTAATTTTAAAAGTTAACAACAAGAATGTAGAGGGAAATGAACGCAACATATCCCTATTGTGCAAAATAGCAGTAAAAAGCAGCCAATCAGTGTGCAAAATACAATTTGACAAAGTAGAAAATACTAATACTTTGTAAGAAGATGACGAACAATGGTGTTAACTGACCAATTAAGAATATGTAAAATATTTAAAATATATACATAAACCCCTTAAAATAATTAAGAAGTTTTACTCATACTGCTTAGTTTTTTGGACAAAAAAGATAATCTCGTCCTGAAGCTACATTTTTAACACAATTTTGTAAAAACATCGGCCAACGCCAAAGATGACGACTCAAAACAATGCTAGACAGGCAAACAAGACATGGTCCAGGGTCTGAATGCTCCACTTACACAAATTACAAGTTTTTCAGTTTTTCAAATTCTGGGACCAGTTTGCTGTTAAGTCATTTAGAGGTAAGAGATTCATTCAAAATAGAATGAGTAAACGTCGAGTTCCGTGTTCTAAATTCCAAAATAAGTATTTTTGTGGTATGCTCGGTGAGTTTGTCCTGGCCATTAGCTTTAGTCTCTCTTTAGAGTCAGAAATTTTAGTATTAAAGCTGATTTTGCCACTTAAGGTTTTTAAGAGAGATTTAAATTATAATGGTGGAAGGTTGATTACTGATTCTTCTTGCATACCAAAGATTTTTAGTGCCAATGAAAAATCACGATAAAAAAGAGAAATTACCTGCCTTAACACTAAAGATCTCATGACACATGAAACCTCTTAATGAATGTGGCTTGCTATTTTTTAGCTGATATTCCCAGCGTAAATCCCTGGATAAACCTTGGATATAAGAACTTATCAAGCGGAATTCCAGTCTAATTGCTGCCGGTGGAACTAACGTGTTAAAATGATATGTTTTACGTTGTATCTGACCTTCAATCCTATCTCAAAAACTCCAATCATTAACAGGGATTGATTCAATCACATAGAGCAGGGTTGGAGGAATGTTTGCCTTAAAAAACATCAGTAGATGTAAAAAATGTCTTCTGCCCATAGCACTGTAAAAAATACGCAAACCATTAGCGTGGGATGTAGCTTTACAAGTGCTATATTCAATATGAGGTTTGTTCTTCGTACTACCTGTTAAAAGTTTCCCTAACTAAGGGTATGAATCTACCTCCTCCAGATTTTCAGGATCAATTTGCCACTTAAAGTTACATGATTTTCTACTTTTGTTACTTTTCATAATTAAGATTAAACTTTTAGAAACATTTATTTTCAAAAAATGGCCCACTGTATTATTCTGTAGTGATATCAGCTTTCTATTCAACCCAATAGGAGTTAGGTCCATTACTATTATATCATCTGCATATAAAAGACATGCAAAAGTCTGACTACTTATCTTTGGTGCATCTCCATTTGTTTGAGCAAAGTAATCGGGTAAATCTGCTATATATAGAGAAAATAGCAGCGGTGCTAACAAGCAACCTTGTTTCATACCATTTTCTATAGGGATTACATCTAATAAACCTTGATTTCCACCCATTAGTATCTGACACCAAGTTTTCGAATGTAGTGCAATAATTGAGGATAGCAGGGGTGAGGGCAATCCAATTTTTTGCAATTTTCTCCATAGCAGAGGTCGAAGGCTGTTGAAAAATCTATGAAAGCCATGCATACAATTGAGTTACGATAAACTGTGTATTTGTCCTCAATTAGTTTCAACATGGAGTTATTATCTAAAGTGGAATGATTTTTTTCTAAAACCTGCTTGTTCTATGGGGAGGACTTTCTTCTCCGCCACCCATTCCGTAAGATGATCGAGAATACTTTTCTCCGCCACATCCAATAAGGCTATTTGCTGATAATTACCTGAGTTTGTTCTAGGGCTCTTTTTATACAGAGGGACTAAAATACTTCCAGACCAAGATGGGGGAGTCTTCCCCTGGGAGTAGCAAAGATTAAAAGTGGAGCTAGATAAGTGGCCCACAAAAGTGGCTCCTTTTTAATTACTGTCATGGGAATTTCATCAGAGCCCATTGCTCCTGATGATCTCATTTATTTAATAGCTCCGGCCACTTCATTGATTGAATATACATAATTGGATACAGGGGTTTTAAACTGATCGGGAGCGGCAATAGTTGATCAGAAGGAATTAAAATTTGCAGAATACAGTTCTAACAAATGAAGTTTCCATACCTCTTCTTTTATGGGTATAGGGAGAGATGTCACTCTAGTGCCACAGTAATCTGCAATTATTTCCCAATACCTTTTGGAATTTTTTTTTAAGGCTGCCTCTTTTAGCTGCATCCATCTTCCTTTATTTGTCTTAGGGAGCGTTTTTTCCTCTGTCTTTTCCTCTTAGTAGGTTTATTAAATTACTTTGCTCGCACGAAAAATACAGGAACTGAGCCCTCACTAATTTATTTATTTCTCTATTTATAATAAGCAATGGGTCGTAATATGATCTCCGTTTAACTGGAGCATGTGTTAGTTTACATGATTTAGCCAGGAGACCTGTATTATGGGAAAAGGCTTCAAGTAAATCTGGTTGGGTAGAGTCACACTCGACCGTTATTAAGTGCTGCTGATCTATTATTAGTGCCATTAAGTACGCTTTTAATTGAGCGGTCGATTGAGTATTCCAGGGAATTCTACCATTTGTTGCATTGGACTCTACTCTATCGCATTTGAAGTTCCAGGAACTTACCTTCGCACACGTGAATTCAAATTTAAAGCAAATCAGCATATGGTCACTGAAAACATTTCCCAGATCTGCCAAATTTGTAAGTTTACAGAAAAATTCTGCAGAAACAATTAAATGATCTATAATAGATCTCCCAGTTGGCGCCTTATGAGTGTAATTTACTGGGATATCCTTTTTAAGCCTCCCATTAGCAATTATGAGATCTAAACTTCTCAAACCTTCGAGCAATAAGACTCCTCTTTTGTCTGTTGTGCTTTTGTTCGGAAATTGGGCCATGGGAATATTTAGGGCTTTGTTTTTTTCGGTGTTAGGAAATCTCCTATACTATGAGAGGAGACTTTAGAGTTCAAATCTCCAACTAATAAAAGGGACCTGCAGTCTTCACTTTCCAGGGTAGAGGAGTTGAAAAAGAATAGATATTTTAATAGATAAGAATAAGATGCGTCGGGAGGTAAATATGCATTTCTGATCAGCAAGAAATCCAAGTGATCCTGGCCATCCTTATGATCTAACTTAATTGCCGGAATGTGGTTAGAGGCATGAAGAATTTCTTTATATGACCAACTAAGGCTTGTACTTAGCAAAATAGCAATACCTCCTTTAGCGTGACCTCTATTCACATGGAACGCAGGCCGGCTCAGCACAATATATTCTTCAGTGGACCAGTTCTTTGTGATCCAGGTCTCTTGTATGCAAATTGTATCAGCATTCTGCTCTTTCAAGAATAAGAATTTGTTTTTATTAGTGCTTAAGCCGGCTGCGTTCCAAGATATCACATTAATATCCTTGCTAGGAAGAGTTAACACATTTTAGGCCTAAGGGTCTATTTCTATTAAGAATGCCTGCACCCCAGCTTCATTTCTTATCTTCCTCCTCTGCAGGAAGCACATGCTGAGTATTTTTCTGTGTATGGAGCAAAACCCTCCTACCTTCTTTATGGAGAAAAACCTGTAAAATACTCTCTTTCTCCGAGAAAGGTTTGCCTCTTGCGGAGGTTTCTAGATCGATGATAGGCAGCTTATTTTGGGTCACTTTTTTTAATAGAAGCTCCACTTCCGGTATTAAAACATCAATGCCACAACAACGTAGTATATAGCTGTGTGCCATTATCAGGTGGGAGATAGCTTTGGATGTAAATGTTCCTCTTGCACCCCTAAGATTGTTATATTTTTGAACCTCAACCAGAGCGATGTCATTGCTTTTGATCATCTAAAGGCCTGAAATTTCAGCAAAGTAACCCAACAAAAAGGACCTATTCATATATGGTTTATGGTCAAAAATAAATGAAAAATCCAAGCTATAAGGAGCAGGATGTGAGTTATTAACTAAGCTAGATACCGCAGAAATATTATCATTGGGATTATAAATGACATTATTACCTAAAGAAGAAGTGAATAGAGAAGCATTAGAGTTCAAAATACTCTGAACAATAGGGGGAACATTTATATCTAGGTGGAGAGGTGTGGCTCACTGGTTAGAGGCGGCAGACCTGTATGCAGAGAATCAGCCAGGGACCAGGGTTCAATTCCCGACGCAGCAGGGTCGTGGACCAGGGTCAAAACAGACTCGATAATTCTCGCCTCGGTACCTACTCTAACCAGGAACACACTCGGCAACTCTGGGCATTAAGCTTGCCTCATCTCTACAACGGCCCCCCACAGATACCCAGAAAGGGACCATCTCACAGGGATAGGCAGGACGGGTTCCCCAGCGGTCTACAGCGCCGGGACGCCCCGTTGCTGGGGCAGCTGTGCGCTTTACAAGTCTACAACATTTACATTTAATGTCACTGCATCTTGGGTAGATTTAATTGGAACACGTGAGCTCAGAAGAGAGGAACTAGGGCCCGATAGATTGAACTCTGTTTCTCCATCTTCTTTCTTCAGAACATTTAAATCCAGATGTATTCGCATGTTATGAATAAGGTTAGGATCGAAGCATAACTGTTTTGTCCTTTTTTTATTTATCCTTCGGCGTTTTTCCCTTTTTTCCTTCTTCTTTTTCTTACAAGTGTTTTAACTTTTGTTCTTGATAGCCTTTTCCTTCAATAGGAGATTATCTGATTTTAAGTCCTTCCTCTATATGCTGCTTAGAAGATATTACACCAGTTTTTAGGAAAACAGGGAAAACCTTTCGAATTGTACTTGAATTTATATTTTCCGTCTTAGTTTGCAGGCGGGACATAGGTACAACCACTGTAGCTGAAGACTCAGAATCGAAGAGCTGCTGTAGAGTAGAGGAATGTAACTTATCAAGTATATCTTCGTTTTCTTTCATTTTGGTTTTATTTTTTCTACCAAAAAGAGGCTTACTAGCCTGGATGCCAAAGTCACACCCTTTAACATGTGGAAGAGAGTCTGTTTGAGTAGAATATAACTTGTCGGGGTCTTCCTCCATAAGAAGAGGAGCGGAAGATCCCTTCCCTGGATTAGACATACTGTAGGGAAGTACGCAAGCTTTGCCTGGCAATAATTTTTGTTCAGAGGCTATAAGTTTTTGTCAGGGCCAGAACAGACTCCAAAATAGAGACAGAGTTACTTACTGATTTCTTCATTAGGGCTAAGATGGAAGCCAGCACTCTTTCCAGGTAAAGTTATGATTCCGAAATCAGCATTTTTGACTCTGGATTAATAATTAAAGGAAGAAAGTTCGGGGATAGATCGGGAGAGAATGAGCCCCATGAATCTAATAAGCTTGTTCTACTGGGTGTACTACTGAACAGTTGCATTTTATCAGGATGATCCTTGGAGGAAAGTGAAGCGGTAGGAATAAGAATCCTGGACGATTCTAGATTATGAGCGTGAGACATCTTATGAGACTGTTATAAATTAATGTCAAGTATCGTGAAATCTTCCATTATGGGTTCTCCTGCTTTTGGGGCTAGTTGAGATACTGCTTCGGGTTCAAAGACTCCATTTACAAGGGAGTGGATGGTTAAATTTGCCAGCAAAGAGTCAGCCACTCTAGATTCCAAGTGTTGACAATCTGTAGGCCATGATCCCCCGATTTTAGACGGTAGTATAGAAGGTACAACTGGCAATGGTTTTCCGGGGATTACTTTAGCCTCTACATGAACTTCATGTTCTTTTTGGGAAGACTCCAGCATCCCTACTGATTTTCAACTTGTCTCTTTTTTAGGAAAGAAGGAAGGAATGGTATTGAAACTCTTCAAAAAGTTTATTTGCAGTGAGTTGTTCCTTAGAGGATTAGCTCTAGTTTTTTTGCAAGCTCTTATGCAACACCGAGCACCGAGCGCCAAGTTTCCACTCTCCAACGCACAAGCACGCAATCTCGCAATCTCACGAGCACGGGCAGGAGATTGAATTACTGGCTGCCAGCGCAAGGTTCTAAGGGCTCTAGGGGCTCAGGAAGACTCAAGAAGGGAGCCGCGCTTGTCTCCAGTAGTCAGCGTGCCCGTCTTCAAGGATCTTCAATGATCAGAAGTCACTATAGGTATAGACGACAGGCACCCTCTAACTCCTGCATACCACCAGGAGATCTTTTCTCCAAGGAAAAATTGCAAGTGTAGATACCAAAATCTGTTAGAATCTTATCGCAGTTGCGGCAGAATTGTAGCGTGGTTAGACAGGATCCTAGGTCCTTAATTACCTGAGTGCTTGGCAGCTGGCAGCTTGGTGGCCTGGGTGTTTGGTATCTTAGTGGCCTTGAAATGCTTAAAATGCTTAAATTGCTTATAAAAAAAAGAAAAACAACAGGGCAAACAACAAGGCAAAAACCAAGGCTAAGCCAAAAAAGGGGAGGATGGGGGGCAGGCTTTACGATATCGCCTATGCCCCGAGCCCGTCAACCCCCTCTACCACTCCACCTCACCGCTCCGCTTCAGGCCAACCATTCAGTCCACCTTCAGTACACCATCGCTGTTGCCACGCTGCCACTCTGCAGATCTACGCGGCTATGTCAAACCGCACTCCTCGTATGCCCTCACTTTTAGGTGACTTGAGTGCTTTCCTCGCCCACCGCATATGCCATGCCACCTACTGCACTTCACACACCGGACTCTGGCATCTGGCGCCCCAGGGACCGGGACTGCCTTAACCGGGAGTCTGTAACCAGAAGCAACTGGGAGCAGCAACGGCAGCGGAGTCTGCAACCGGCTCATCCCTCAGCCCTCAGTCTCTGCCTCAACGGCTCAGCGGGACAGCGGCGAGGGAGTCTCCGTGGGATGTTACTGGCTAGATTACTGGCTAGATTTGGCTGAATTTGGGCAAAATTCAGCAGTCTCAGATGTTTTTCAGATGGATTTTCAGCAGCAGCTGTGGGCTCCAACTCCTCGATTGCGTCCTCAGCGTCAACATCACAGCGTCACAACGTCACAAAGGCTGGGAGGACATCAGTGGTGGATATGTTAGTCAGTTATTTGGATTGTGAAGGATAGTGGAGGGGTGCTGCTGTTTTGGAGTGGTATGATAACCCTAGGGGTTGATCGCCGGCAAAGTTGCCATTTACGGCCCTTTGCCCAAGATTTCCTATTAACAACTGGCCTTTCTTGTTGTTTCTATGCCATTTGGGGATTTTTTGTTGCTGTATGCCCCAGGCTTGGTTTTGTGCAGCTAAGACTTTGTTGAATAATGGGGCTCCCATCAGACACTTGTCCAAGTCTCCAGAGACTATGAGGGAGCTGCTCCCTTGCTCAGTTTTCAGATTTATGAACTCTTTAATCAGAGCTTTTGAGATCATTGATCTTGCTTTCTTGCTGCGGTGGATGTTTATGTTCACTTTTACTTTGGTAAACATCTGAAAGTCAGATGCTTTCACAGCTAATTCCACAATTTGCAGCCCCTCATTTGATCCTTAAGTTCCTTGCTCTCCATTTGAATGGATGTAGATAAGTATGTTGCAAGGCCTCCCCTTTCAGTGCTCATGCTTTAAGCGTTGGTTGCTGTAGTATAGAAGTTTGAGCAGTAGCCGGTGCTACTTCACAGGAGTGGCAGGCCTGGGGGTGGGGGAGTAAATGAACCAAAAGGAAAAAAATACCACTTACCTGCACGCTGGCTAGCCGCTGCCTCTTGGTTCTCTTAGTCATTCCAGGAGCAGGAAGGAAGCAGGGACCATTAAGCACCCGGGCACCCAGATTCCCCTGCCCAATCACAATGCTGCGTTACAGGGTCTGATTGGTCTGAGCAGGGTGGTTTGGCACTCAGATAGGGACTGGGGGCATGGGCATCTTCTCCAACCAGACTGTGCAACACAGCCTGTGGAGAACAGGCAAAGCGAGCATAACTGTTTGGCTGGCCCAAGATGGCCGGCCAAAGTGTCATGCACACTTAAGTGAGTGTCACTACTCCTCCCCCTGTTCCTATGATGTCCAGCCCCACCATACCCATAACCATTTGAGCCTGAGCCATGAAGGAAAAATAAAATGATAATAACATTTGTTATTAACATTTTATTTTTCCTTTTAAAACTGTTCACAGAACAGTGGGGTGACGCTCCTCTGCCTTAGCAAAGGAGTCGCCGATGAGTTTGAAAAGCCTTCCAGTGGCCCAGATTCATACACCCACGTTTCTTGCAAAAACATTCCATGAAAACTGCGTAGATATTGCATGGTCTGTGACTCCTTCAGTTTACTGGCACGTTAATTTATATTCCATTAGCATAATCTTAGTGTGTTTTCGCCCTTGTTGCTTGTGTGTGCTCTTTGTCATCACAGTTTCCTGCTTGTGTTTAGTGTGCCTGCTAACCATCCCATTGTGGTTCGATGATCTTATGTTGGAAGACTGCTGGTGTTATTTATCCAACTGTTCCGGAGATCTACTCCTGCAATTCCTCAACACCAAGTAAACTCTTCATGTCATTGTGCTTTACCTGGGTACTTCAATGTGAGTTCGGTCAAGTGGATAAGGGTACCAAAAGGTTTAGGGAGCAGATATCGAGATACCTCAGTTCTTAAAGATCTCTGCCTCCATCATTACCATTTGTGCCAATTCGTGGGAGCTCCAGGTTTCTCTAGTGTGCTTACTTTGGTACCCTGGATGGGGGTTTATGAGCTCTATTGCTAGAATATCCTTTGTTGTTACACTCCCCAATGATGGAATAAAGTGGGTGAGCTTTAGGATGTTACCTCTGTTTAAAATATTGAAGGGGCCTTTTGAGATGTAGTCTGGACAGAATAACATACTTGCCCTGCCATTTGCATTGCAGCTTGTGTTTTGTGGGCTTGAGTGGTCTGAGATATTACTGGGACGATAGTCCCAGGACATTGAATTCGCCATTTGTTGCTACATCAAATGTTTCCTTTAATCTAATAATTGGCGAGGTTATATTTGTGATCGTAATCAGCCCCTCATGATTTTTAATGTCCTGTAGTTTTACAGGAGGTTGAGTTAGCCAGTTTATTTTGATGCCACATTTGCATTTGCTCTGGTTCTTGGGAAAGGAACATTCTCGACACTCTTCGTGATTTCCCAGAGTGGTCTTGTTCCCTCAGGACCTGTTATTGCCCATACAGAGTCATTGTCATAGATTTTTAGTGGCTGTTCTTGAGAGGTCCATATAGAGAGGTTTCTAATCGTTGATCTTTTTGGGGCAGAGGAATCAGTAACACTAGTCTTTGTGCTTATTGCCGCTACTTCGTTTTCAAGATGTTGTCTTCTGATTTGACGGAAAAGCCGACTGTCTTCTGCCATTGAAGGGGCCTTGTTTGCTCCTTATGCATCTGTTCTGGGAGTATTAGTGTTGGGTAAGTTCTATTGTTTGTCTGTCTAGTGCCAATGGATGAGATTTCTGTGTGAGCTAGTTTTTGACTTATTGTTATTGATGCAGTTTCTGGAGACTTATTATGGGTCGGCTCATGGCACTGCTTTCCTTCTGCAAGTTGTTTTGTAGATCTCTCGCGGTCTTTTTTAATGCTTTGAGCTTCATCAGTTACTGACTGTTGGAACTGGCCCTTTTTGCAGGGTTATCCCCAAACTTTTTGCTTCTTCCTCCTCTAGTTTTTCTGACCTGTGGTTGTTGGCAATAGGACTTTGGGCACTTTACCACTGCTGATCAGTGCTAAAGTGCATATGCTCTCTGTATAAAATATCATATTGATTGGATATACCTGATTGGCATATTTGTATCACCATGAAGTCCCTAGTAAAGTGCACTGTGTGTGCCAGGGCTGGTGATGACAGATGCTACTAGTGGGCCTGCAGCGCTGATTGCGCCACCCACATGAGTAGCCCTAAATTGGTGTCTCAGGCCTGCCACCGCAGGCCTGCCTGCAGTCCCTGGACTACCATGTCCTCCTGGCCAGTGTCCCCACTGGCTGGGCCTAACCCTTCCCTTTTTATACACATCAGTCATCCCTATGGAGGGCCCAAGGTACCCCCCTGCGCAGGGTGCAGTGTATGTAAAAGGTAGGGCATGTACTAGTGCAGGTATCATGCTCTGGTTGTGAACAGCGGCCATTTTGTGTGTTCACTGCTGCAAGGTTATCTTGCTCCATAGGCTAACATGAGGGAGGCTGGTGCCAATGGCCATCCGCCTATCTTCTCATAGGAACAAGATAAGACATGAGTGTTTGATATCCCTGAGCTCAGCATTTAATAACACATCTTTTAGGAGAGGTTGTTTTTAAATCCTGAGTTGGAGAACAGTACTTTTTAGAGAGTAGCTGTTCTCTTGTCTGACCCTTGTGTGTGCCTGGGCATGCTTGTGGATTGACTGTCTGGTTTGAGAGTGACAGGGGCTGGGGAGCCCCCAGGAGGTTGGATGAGTCAGCCCTTTGCTGAATGACTGCATGTGCAAGTAGAGTGGAGGGAGGAGATAGCACCTGGGAGTGAATAGGGCTGTGCCTGCCTGCCACACTGCTGGCTCCACCTCCTGCTGGGCGGCTGACGACCCTGCCCCTCACTCTGAAAGGAAAGAAGAAGCCAGGAAAACAAAGTGATCCAGCAACATCCAGAACTGGATCAGACCGGGCTCAGGACCCACTTGCACAAAGACTTCAAAGACTTTTAGGGGTATAAGTACAGGACCCCTGACAACAGATTTTTAGATTCTACAATCAAGAGGAACCTCTGCTGAAAGACGGACCGCTGAAGGACTGAAGGAAGATTGCCTTGCTGGGTGCTCTAAGGGCTGACCTGTTCTGCTGTGCAACTGAAGCTGAGGAGGAGAAGGGGTCTTGCTGTGTGCTGTGACCCTACCTACTTGACCTAAACAAGACTTTGCTATGTGCTGTGTCTGACTGAATCTCCAAGGGCCTGAGAACCCAGGGTTAAAAGGTTCCCAAGAAATTGAACTCAACTATCTAGATCGTGCTGTACCGGCCGAGAGCGTGACTTTGCCAGCAGCTGCTAAAAATCCCGATCGGTGTGTTCATCGACACATGGCTTTTTGCGAGGGTCGGAGGACTGTGTGGCCTCCCCTCGTGAACCTTGCCTTGCACCATCAACAGAGGCCCTGAGGGCAGCCTAGTCATGACCGGCACCCTCTAATCCCTGTTGCCATGAGGGTTTTGCACTGCCAGAGGGCCGCACATCGCCCCGCAATCTCGCCGTACCTTGCCGGCGTCTCCAAAACGAAGATCGAGCCCGCTGCCCTCACATTGGTTGAGAGGATCGAGCCCCCTCACTAACGCCGCGCTGGGATTGGCCAGCGTCATCGAAACATCCTGAGAAGCCGCTGCCCTCTCATTGGTTGAGAGGTTCAAGCCCCCTCGCTGAAGCCGCGCTGGGATTGGCCAGCGACATTAGGACGACCCGAAGAGCCGGAAGAGTGGTGCCCGAGTCATCGGCGTGACCCGTCTTCGTCGAGGGAGCAGCGAGTGTATTTAGCGGGCCCCCCGCCTGTAAGCCAAGGAGGAGAAGGGCCGTACTGCCGTCCCACCGCTCATTGGATTGTCGAGAGCGGGCGGAAGGGTGGACGTGATCGGTTGGGGCTGTTTTTAAAGATCCTGCCCACGCTGAGGCTGCGCCATAAAGCGCACGGTGAGAAGAGCTGACGGGGACACACAGCCCTGCTGTGATACCCCCTGTGATAACAAGTAGAGACTAGAGACCGTCGTTTTAACAGAAACTTCCTAGTAACCTAGTGCAAACATTAAGTTCATGTACAAAGATCCTATATGTGATCATCTTTTCTCCTGCTACACTATATAAAGATATATTTTTTTTATATACATACCTGTGTGGTCTACCTTTTTGGTGTACGGGGGGGTCACTGTGGGGATTGAGTGCAAATACCTAGCACATTGCCTTGGGGATAAGCCTGTCTGCTCGTGCCAAGCTACCTAGAGGGTGAGCAGGGGGTTGTCCACAGTGTGTGTCCCTGTACCCTGACTAGAAGCAAGGGTCCCTATTTGGTCTCAGGTACCTACCTCTGCCAACTAGAGACTCCCAGATCTAACACTGACATAAGGGGAACCAATTCTTCTGAGGTTGAGTGGTCCCCAAGTAAGTTGTCTAAAGATAGGTTAATCTGGGTGCCGATTTGTTTCACCCTTTCCTCCTTTTACTCTGTTAGTTTTTACCCTTGTCCCTGTGGAGCTAGATACACCTCTATGATGACGTAGTGTGACATTGTTTTATCAGCCCCATGCTCTAATTTTGTCAGACGGTCTTCACTCTGTAGCCGTTCATCACCATCTTGTGCCTCATCAGTTATATTTTTGCCTGTATTGGCTGTTCCTGCGGTTGTGGGTTGTTCATTGCCGCTCCCATAAAGGGTAGTGGGGCTGGCTGTGCAGGCAGTGGGGGCTTCAAAAGCACTGTGATCTCTTTGTGCTAAATTGGCCTTTAGCTCACTGACAAGCTGGGTCATTGTCTCTGAAAGGCTAGCCAATTTGTCTAAGACAGGTGAGCAAGTACAGGCTTGCCATAACCCTTGTGTATCGGTTTGCCCTCTTCTGATCAGGCTGCTCAAATTCGTGATTATCTCAGCAATCCCCGCACTGTACATAGCTAGGGTATTCAAGAGACTAATCTGAATGTCCATTTTGTTGGTCTGATAATTTTAAGCCTCAACAGAGATTTACAGAATTCTAAGAAGAAAGGCCCAGTGTCCGCCAGTTTCTGTTGGGCTGATGCTAGTATTGGGTGGAAGATCTCTAGTGTATGTATTAAACAGGTTTTCCCATTCTCTTGTGTTAAGGTATGTAGGTCTTTAGCCAGGTCTGACGTACCACCAGATGTTTCCTCACTCACTCTACTTGGGGACGTCGTAGGCAGGGTGACTCATTTCCATCCTGAATGCTCTCTTTGTCCCCCTGGTTTATAGTGGCCCTATTCCAGGTTAAATATTTTTCCTGTGTTGATTCTATGTCCAACAACATCCTATCCATCCGTCCTTACAACTGGAGTCTGGTTCGCCTTCCAAACGGTTTATTAAATGGGATAGTTCCTCCACCCCCAGAGGAGAGCTCAATGAGTCCATGTGGGTGCCCTTATCGAGCTTCACTTTTGCCTAGAGCTCCATGCTTTAATGGTGGTTTGATCTGATTCATTTGTTGTTGCTGGAATTGTTATTACTGACTCCTCAAGGATGCTCAAGTTCTCCTTTATTGCCTGCACTCCTTGCTCTCTGATTAGATGGGACTCTTTCAGCGGCCCCTCCTACACTGTGGCTATGGATGGTATCTCTACTGGTTTTTCCTGCTGTTTTATTAACACAATGGGGCTAAGTGTCTTGGGGAGTCCAGTGATCTTACCATTGCTGGAATTGATTGCTGCCCCTGCATCTATCAAATATTTGAAATTTTATGTTATCTTAGGTTGTGTTGGTCTAGACTCCATATTGGGTAAAAGGGGTTCAGGTGATTTTGCTAGACTTCTCCGCTGAGTTTAAAAAAAAATGTTTGCAAGCCAGATGATTTGGCTGGTTTAGTCTCCATCAGTGTCCCCCATTTCTGCCAGTTTTGCATTGCTACGAGCCTTGAGTTTTTCCAGAGCACATGATCCCCCCTGAGTTCACCTGTTCCCTACTGGTGTGTTGATCCGGTTATTTAATTTTGTATTTATCTTGTCTTTAGGGATTCTTCTATAATTTCCTAGATTTTCCAGCAGGGGGAAATTTTGCTGTGTTCACTGGTGTCCACTTGTACCAGCATGTTGCTGTTTTTTTATGCTAGCAAGATATTTTGCAGACTCTTGTTCCTTTACAACAGGGGGCAAAGCTGGGTACATGAGGGGCAGGAGCTCTCTGGCCGTAGGCCACACCCAACCTAGCTTGGCTACTTCCATGGTCAGTAGGCTCAACCTACTGGGGCAAGCCTAATTAACTCTCTTCCCTCTGGCTCTCTTACCCCTGTCTCTCTTACCCCTGGCAGTGTCTCTGACCCTGTGCAGCCCACCTGCTCTCTCCTTCTTGGGGCAATCTAACTGGCAGCCAAATTGTTTGTAGTCGGTTTGTAGGCATTTGGGGGAGCGGGCAATGTGGGGAGGGGGAAGTCGGTCTGATTTGCTTTGCTAGCATTTTGTCATCTTTGCTCACTTGCACCTTACTTGTGGTTGGTTCGGCCACACTCACTGAAAGCCACACTCATTGAAAGCTCGGAAATTGGTTCTGCCAACCTCTGAAGGACTGCAGCTTCCTCCCCTTAACCTCTTCCGTTTCTGAGCTTTCCCTGTGTGAGCACTAGGGCTGCGAGCTACCTGAGACCAGTACCTGTCATTGCTGCTTTTAAACGTGACTGCACTCGTTTTTATCATCATTTTTAAATCGTGCTGAAAATCTTTCTGGGGGCATTTTTATTGTATTAGATTAACTGGGAATTAGTCAGAGGCACTCTAACACCCCTCTCCACGCTATCCTACCTTTCCTTCGCTAGCCAGCCGCTTTCATTGATTGCAGGCGGCGGCGGGCGCCATCTTGGGTGAGGGCTGGGGCTGCGCTCTAGTCGCGCTGGCCTCCCACCCTCCTCACAGCCTATAAATGGGCACTAATAACAGACGGCGCAGCGGGCTGGCGCAGCGGGCGCGCGCCGAAGCCGCGCCAAAGCCAAGCCCGCCTGCGCCCGTCCGCGGCCGAACACGGCCCAGGGCCATAACCCCTGGTCCCCGACTGCTGTACTCATCTCTGTACCTAAGAGAGCTGAATCCTGGTAAAACTCATAAGGATTGTACCCCCGTCCCTCTCACTGTTGGGAGGGACACTAGCCACCCCCCATGTCCAGGTTGTGGCTACCAACTTCCTCATTCCCACCCTCTAGCCCCTCTAGATCCTAATTATATCTCGTCACATGTTCCAGACAATGCTCCTTCGCATGGCTGTCGAGCCGCGCTTATCAACACGCGCTCACTTCCTTGCCACAGTTTTCACATCAAGGAGTTTATCATCGCTCATAACCTAGATGTACTGTTCGCTACTGAGACATGGGCAGATGCCGGCTCTGGTCCGGATTTTTGCGACGCTATCCCAGATGGATATAGCGTTGCTAGACATGATAGGCCCATAGGAAGAGGCGGTGGCCTTGCAATTATCTACAAGGACAAATACCGGACCACACTCGATCCTATAAACTCTGCTAATTGTGAGTCAGCTGCCTTTGCGATCAGCATTAACCCCAAACAAGCCCTAAAGGGTATAATATTATACCGACCCCCTGGCCCTCGTAGCGCCTTTCTCTCCACTCTCTCTGACCTAAATGACAATGTTGTCGGCTCAGAAAATTACACGATACTTGGAGACTTTAATTTTCATTTGGAAGAGAAGGATAATCTTGATACAATTCAACTAACGACTGACCTCGTTAATTTAGGACTTCACCAATTAGTCAAGGGCATTACACATCAAGCTGGACATACCCTTGATGGTCTGTTCACCAATGATCCTGACATCTCTGTGTTGGACATTATTCCCATCACGTGGTCAGACCACAGGGCTATTATATTTCAGCAAAATATACGGGCCCTACATTCTTCTCTTCCGAGACCCCGAACTAGGGTGGGGACACGTGCTTGGAAAAACGCTGACATTCCTCAGATGCTAGACTCCCTTGCCTCCTCCCATCCTCAGGGAGGAAATTCTTCAGCATTATCAGCTATAGATTTCCAAGATTGGATCCGAAGTGCCGCCGATCTAGTGGCCCCAGAAAAACTCACAAGACCTAACAGAGCACCTCCTTCGGCTGCCTGGTATAATGAAGATTTAAGACTCCATCGCCAACACTGTAGGAATCTAGAAAGGCGATGGAGAAAAGCTTACTGCCCCACAGCCAGACAAATTTATAAAGATGCCCTTATGATTTACAAAAAGGCAATTGTGGCCCGAAAAACAGTCTTTTTTTCGGCACAAATTGAAACCGCTGCCAACTCTGCCAGAGAG
Source organism: Triturus cristatus (assembly GCF_964204655.1). Taxonomy (NCBI): domain Eukaryota; kingdom Metazoa; phylum Chordata; class Amphibia; order Caudata; family Salamandridae; genus Triturus; species Triturus cristatus. The sequence goes on from NC_140580.1 coordinate 418,341,887, forward strand.
CTGTTCTCCGTTGTTACGACCCTGTCCACCCCCCCCTCTGGCCCTGGGGTAGAGCCCTCACAGACCTTTTGTAATGATTTATCCACCTTCTTCACCACAAAGGTGGCAGATATATATGCTTCATTTGAAGGGGATACCAAAACTGAACACAGAGGCGGTAGTGTGAATGAGGTACCTTCTCATCATAATTATGACTCTTTCCTATGTTTTTCACCTGCCTCACTTGATGACGTTATCACCCTCATCTCATCCACTAAATCGGGTTCCCCTTTGGACCCTTGCCCTCCTTCTGTGATGCAAAAACTCACAGAGGTGATTTCAAGCCCCCTTATGGAGATCTGCAACACTGCATTTCAGACAGGCCAATTTCCTAGTATATGGAAGAAGGCTGTTATAAAACCCCTTCTGAAAAAACCCTCCCTAGACCCCACAGCCGTCGCCAGCTATAGACCCATTGCGTGTCTACCCTTTGCCGCCAAAGTATGCGAATCCATGATGAATAGACAGCTTTCACAGTTCGTCGAGACCCACCAACTTCTCGATGAAACGCAGTTTGGCTTTAGGAAAGGGCATGGGACAGAGACCGCCCTGATTAAGGCCTCTGACGAGATCAGGGCAATCATGGATCAGGGGGGGGGCGGCTGTCCTCATCCTTTTGGATTTGTCAGCGGCCTGTGACACGGTCGACCATGCCACCTTAGTCGACCGTGTCACAGCTCTGGGCATAAGCGGTCTGGCCAAGGATCTCATTTCATCTTTCCTGGCAGACCGTACCCAGACTGTAAGGCTGGAAGATTTCTATTCACCCACCTCTGCACTCCCTTGTGGAGTTCCACAAGGTTCCTCGCTAAGTCCCATGCTATTTAACATTTATGTAGCGGACTTAGCGAGGGTAATAAAGGCACATGGAGTACGGCTAACATCCTATGCAGATGACACCCAGCTGGTCCTGGGCATCCATAAGGACGGCTGCACTGTGGCAGCCAACTTCCAGAGAGCTATGCTTGAGGTCAGTACCTGGATTGCCTCTAATTGTCTTAGGCTCAACTCGGACAAGACCGAGGTTATGACCTTTGGAAAACTCTCTCCAGAATGGTCTTCTAACTGGTGGCCGGAAAAGCTCGGCTATCCACCTGTCCCAGTGGAAAAAGCCAGAAACCTGGGAGTCATTTTTGACAGCAAGTTGGTATTTGACCTTCATACAAACAAGGTTGTGTCGTCTTCATTCTTTATTCTGAAAAAGATTAAGAAGCTGCTCCCTTATCTCCCTCCCTCAGCTGGGAAGACTCTGGTCTCTACCTTAGTCTTCTCCAAAATGGATTATGGAAACGCTCTCTTTCTCCATACCCAGAAGCGTGTCATAACAAAGCTGCAATCCATCCAGAATGCGGCAGCCAGGATTCTCCTGAGCATTCCTCGCCGCAACTCCACCACTCTTGGCATTCGTCAACTCCACTGGCTGAGAGTAGAGAGCCGCATTAAATTCAAGGCCCTCTGCATTGCATATAAGGCAGTACACGGCATAGGACCCAGGTTCCTGACGGAAGCCTTTCAGCCATACACTCCTAGACGGCAATTAAGATCGGCCAATACCAACCTCCTCACTGTTCCATGCACAAGAACGGCCACCTGGGGAGATAGACGTTTCTTGGTGGCCACCCCAAAACTCTGGAATCTTTTGCCACATTCCATCAAAACTGCCCCGAATCTGATGAGCTTCCGCAGGCTCTTAAAAACGTGGTTATTTAACCAGTGAGAGGATGACTGACCCCAGTAGCTCCACAGCGCCGAGACACCCCCGGGTATTTGTTGCGCTATAAAAATTACGTAAATAAATAAATAAATAAATATGTGGAGAATACAGGGAAGCGGAGCTACAGTGTCATGGAGTTTCTCTGCTCCCTGTGCCCCTTACACCGATTCCAGCATGCCAGTCTCCGAGCTTCAGCTCTGCTCTCTGAACCCTGCTCTGCTGCCCTCTGCCATGCCAGACTACTACAGTTAGGACTTTGTAATGGATACTACCCTGTGCCCTGCTTCTCTTAGGATTCCCACTGACGATTCATTAAACTGTTTCCTCTCTTTTGCTCACATGGCAATGGTAGGTTCAGGAAGCGACCAGAAAATAAGATGGGTTGAAGAAGAATGGGTTCTCTTTGGGCAGGCCCACTGGAATTTTGGATGAACGGGATGCCTAGTTGTTGGAATGCTTATTGATACCACATTATCTATATCATCCATTATCTGAACCGTAATCTACATATTTTAACAAAAACATGTTGTGCCTCATTAATGAGAAGTGGCGCATCGCTGCATGAAAGCAGCAATATGATGCAATACTTCTCAGTGCGGCCTCCTTGCGACACCTAGGATGCGTTATTACTTACTGTATGACGCATCATGTCACAAGGATTTACAGATACGTCAGTATTACTGATGTATCTGTTGGCGCAAAAGTGGTGCATTGCTGGAGTTGTGTCAGAAGTGTGACGCAACTCCAGCGATCTTCCTGCAAGCCCCATGTGAAAGGGCTTGCCTGCCATGAGGCAGGTGTAAGGTTTTGACTCATTGGCGACCTAGAAGTGGCGCAGCAAAATCTCATAGATTTCACTGCGCCACACCTACGATGCTTTCTTGTGGGGAAACGCCCCCCGTGGCTACATTATACCTGACGCAGGTATAATGTAGCGCGGGGGTTTCGAAGTGACGCATCTGCCAAGATGCATCACTTCGTAAATATGGCACATCATGGCGCATTATTTACGCCGTCACTGCGTCACTAAGCAATTTACGCAGGGGCTCATAAATAAACCCCGTTGTTTCTCGCTCAAACAGATCAAAAGTTTTTCTAAAATCGTAGTAACACATGTTGGCTCTCTGTGGAAGGCAATATGCAAAAGTAGAGAGGTCACCATTCAGTTGCTAATTACTGTATTTGGATGTTCAACTTGTACAAATGAGGTAAATCCTTTGCCCAGACAGTGTTAGAATGTGTAAAAATGAAAAAAGTATGAAGCAATCCGGTAACAAAATGTGCCACTTTAATTAGCATAATTTGCCTTTTGTTGCTGCATGATTTAGTCAATCCTTCTGCATAATGTGGTACTCCCCTGCCATATAATTCTAATGTCCTTGTCTATAGGGAAAGGGTTTTCTGTATGTATGTATGCATGTATGGAGAAGAAAACGTATGTTAGCAATGTATTCAAAGTTGAAAAGGTACGCTTGCTATATTTCTAGACATTAAGGGCCCAATTCACAAAGGTAAAGTGAGACGAAAGTCTAACTTTACGACTTTCGGTATCCACAAATGGCATTTACGTAAAGGTCGATTTTCAGCATTCACAAAGGGCATTTACGAGTAGTAAATGCCCTTTGTGAATACCGAAAGCCGCAAAGTTAGACTTTTGTCTAACTTTACCTTTGTGACTCGGGCTCTTAGTATGTATACGAGTCCTGATTAGCATCCAAGACAGCCACAATCACCCAGAGGTTCAATTGGAACTATTAGTCATTTTGAATGCCAGTGAAGTAGGAAATACCCTCTAAACATAGGAGTTACTTTGCAGTGGTCAATATATGGCTCTCTTTTGGGAATCTGACTACATGCTAATCCTTTGCCTTCTGCCTTTACCATTTTCCACTGCCTTTTCTAAATCCCCATCTCTATCTTCTATCAGGTTCATACACAAAGTTTACTTTGGCGGGCAGGAAGGTTGAAGTTATTCAAGGACAACATCCCGTCTTAATCTCTTAAAAAATGTTGTTGCCGCCTACCAACTTCGATGTTATTTTCTCCTTAGGAGTGGACTGATTTTTTTTAAGTGCCTTGGTCGCCACATTTACAATCATTTTCTGTTGTGATAAAAGCCTTTGTGATCTGTTGTTTCTAAGATATGCTTATATTTTATTGATTTTTACAATGCCCAGAAGACTTCTATTGGTATTTACTGTCTTTCATCTCAAGATCTGAACAAGAAAGTTTGTATAAGTTTAATTCATAGGGGCTACATAAATGAAATTGCTGAAGATGGTATATATCAATGATCGAGCTAATAAGTGCATGGTGGTACCGGTAAATCAAAGAGTGAAAAGTGCAGGGATGATAAAGGAAACACTGGGGTGCAGATTTACTAATATCTCATACAACGCAGCACAGAAACCTCATTTACTGTGCTGGATTGGTGAGGTACAGGGCAGGAGAGAGCCATATTTACTAAGATATTTCACTGCTGCTTTCTTCTCCAGTGCTGGTGCACAATTCGGCTGCCATACACCATGCAAACATCCTTGCTCCCTAGTATAAATGTGTCTGTGCAGGTCAGGCATGGGTTTTGCTCAAGATGGGTAGGTACTCTTCTATTACAAAATCCTATGCTTGGACTTACTTTTAAAATGTTCCCACTTTGCATGTGTGATGTATAGTATAGCACACACGCACATTTAGAAAGATTTAGAGAAAAGAAAACGTTTCTCCTTCTTTGTGCCTGCCTCAAGAAGGAAGTAGCGAGAACTTTGTGTCAATATAACGTAGGCCGTTACATGGGAACACCTTTGCACCACCCATCGGATCACTTCTTTTACGAAACTAAGTAAAGTTCCAAATCCAAACATTGAGCCTGTTCGCATCGCTTTCAGTGATTGCATTAGTGCAAATGGAAGCAGGGCCGGACCGGCCGTAGCGGGCACCGTGCATTTTCCCAGTGGGCCGGAAGGGTGGGGGCCGTTTTTGTCACTGGGGGACGGTTTTGCAGCAGTGCTGCACTATGGGCCCCCTGTAGCAAAAGCAGCAGCAGTGTTGCCCACCAGCATCTCACCCCCTTACCCTCTGCCCTGGGCCTGTCCAACCTAATTGCCAGGGCAGGTTTGGGTTCTCAGTCCGTCTGTGAACAGAAGGTTGTTGCTGCTTTTGGAAATAGTACTAAAGTGCTGGTGGAGGGTGTTTGTAAGTCAAAGGTCCTGAATTAGAATGTGGTGCATGTTAGTGTCAGGGTAGCTAATTCTTCACTGCCTATGTGAATAGAGACTATAGATGAAAATGTCTTTTAAGAAGGATGGTAAACCAGGGTAATTAAGTTGAGTATTGCCCTGTAGTGAATTAGCATCCAATCAGCCTGTTCACACTGACATTTAGTGTGGGTGGAATAGAGTGTGTGTGACAAAGTTTGGGATCATGCAATTAGGAATGTGGGAGGATACCGCAATGGTTCATGTTGCCCAAAATTGGTGACTTTCTAAGGGTTTCACACTGTAGAGTGTGCTTGCGGTCAGATTTTAGAGCAATTGGAAGTGAAAAAGCAGATGTTGGTTCAAGTGATAAAGAAGTGTGTTAAAATACTCAAGCGAAATTAAGTTGTTTAAAGCAGATGGGAGTGGTTCATGATGATCAGGATAAAGAAAGGACGAAGTGACAGGGTTAGAAGAGCTGTAGATAAAGAAAAGTAAATAGGAGAACATTTGTTCTTTTCAGATGAATTTAAAGTGCAGAAATATCAACCAGCAGATGGCGGAGAAGTAGCAGGTCATTGTGGTGATTATGGAGGGTGAATGTAGGCAACAGGTGGGAGAGGAGGATTGATCATCCTTTAGGGGCTACATACCAGAAAAGAGCATCATCTGCATACACACAATTTGAATTCATGAACATTTAGTACACAACTAATCCAAAACACTAATTCACATTTGCTTGCTCCTTAGTAGACTGAGCTATAATTTTAACTATGACCTGCATTTCCAGGCACTGTCCCATTGTCAATCAGAAACCCAGCCCCAATCTGATCAAGATCCAAAAAACAATCCTAATTTTAATATCAATGTAAAATAATCTGGTATTTGCACAATTTCATATTGTGGGACAAGAAACAAGAAATTGGTCAAGCCACAAATTTAGCAGTGCACATATCAGCTTGGATTTTACCGAAGTAATCAACTCTCCCACCCAAAAAAAGGACACGCATAGGATCCAGACTTAAGAGAAAAGCATGGAAGTTGATCTCAAAGTTAGATGGGGTACTCTCTCCTATTTGTTAGTATCGTCACATATCAAATTGCACCAAACCACAAACATACTGGCTAAAAATATCCCTAAAGAGTCCAATCTAGCAGATATTGGGAGAGCCTTTGCACCAAAACCGACAGACCTCTTGGAGCAGTGGTGGCATTCTCATTGAAGAACTCAATGTCTCAAACCAAAGATGACAACAAATCGGTCCATATAGTATTACCTTAATTTTGAGGGGTTATTCTCTTGTTTATTGGCAAAGAATTTGACTATACAGGGCAATTGCAAATATAATGTATTTTTGTGGTGATTTGATATTGCGTTTTGTAACCTTTTCAAGTTTGGCTTATGTACACAAAGACACTTTTATGGGTTAGGGTGAAGTAGTGAAGGGCCTACTGTTCAGGCCCACATTGGGAGTTTTGGGCTCACAGTGGAGTATGCATCTTTAATCAAGTATCTGATCTGAATAACCTTCTTTCCAAGAAGCTTTTCAAGTCACCATTCACTCTTTGCTGTCTCATTGTGCCTTGGAGGAACTGAGGGAACCTTTTAGGTAAAACATAATATCTTAGGGCATATTTACAAATCTTTCATGCAACACAGGACGCCAAGCAAAGCTACTGCAGCCCAACAGAACAGAAAGCTCTAACTGGTTGTGATGGGCATTCCAGATGATTGTGATGTTATATTATGTCATTTTATGTTAAAATATGTTATGTTATAATATGTTATCTTATGTTGTGTCATGTCATCTCATGGTATGCTTCTCTTCTCTCTCTTCTCCTCTTGTCTCTCTTGATGCTAAGCACTAATAGAATATTAAGGACTAACCAAAGATTGCTTAAATCTTCCAAATAGCCTCTCAGTGCAGAAAGAATTAGACAAAGCATCAAGATAAAATAGATTTGGAAGCACAAAATGCAATGTTATAGTTAGACAATATTCAAATCCTTTCACATACTACTCAACAAAAATCATATACCTGGTTGGATTTGAGCACAAAATGAGTCAGTGAATGTTACTAGCACACTGACAGTGACCTCCTAGAGCATACAATCATTTTGTTGATATTAAATACACAGCTCTTGGTTTAAGACTTAAAACTGAATCACTGATTAAATATCTTAAAATATTTTAAATATCTTAAAAAGGAAAATCTACCCGACTTCCACATTTGTTGTGTAGTTCTAATCCATATGATAGGTGCAATTTGTGGACAACATGAACGAAGGGATTTGTGTCAGGACTGATTCCACCTGCAGGATATGTTGGCCTATAGATCAGTTAGCTCACAGTGCCACTGTAAGCCTCCCTAACCTGCCATGGAGCGAACAGTTTCTGGCAACCACTAAACATGAAAACCCTGAACACACACAGATCGTGAAAACAGTACAGACTCTTTCGCTCAGTCACTCATGCTCACTTGTTCTCAAAGAAATATACAAAGAATACACAGTGGGATGTTTTCAATAATATTTATTGAACCAACGTTATTCTTGCCTAAAATATGTGTGCTGCAATGATTAGGAGACAGAAGCAAATAAAGGATATTACAAGCACCAAAAAAGTAAACTGTAGATACAGTTCTGCCATGGTGCTGAAGCAATGAATATATGCAGGCATGTATGCAAAATGGTATTCTAATGTACTCGTACGATGAGGACTCTACTCTAAGTGTACCTAGAGCATGTGTAGGTGTAGAGCCAAGAATCCCCTCTCGGGATGGTTCAACCCCATTACCTGATGGGAAAGAGTGAAGGACCCCGTCTTGGTCTCGATGTGGACACCCCTCACGGAATGTCATGGTGATTTCCAATCTATTGGGATGCCTTTTATTTATAATAAAAAGAAGCCTGCATGCTAGTTTAGTGATGTTATGGATATGTGGATATCGCTGTCGCCTCTTGGATGAAGATAGGACAAATTTTGTACCTAGTGCGAAGAGAGACCTAGTACATGATGATCAGGGCATCGTGGAAATGTTGTGTGAAGCTGGATGGGAAAACAAAGTAATTTCAGAGAAACTAATCCAACATTGTTGTGTATGCAAATGTGTGCAAAAGGTCACTGCTGGAATGTTATTTTCTAGGACAATGTTAGGAATAGGCTGCCTTGCTTCATGGGCCTAACTTGGGAATATAACACATGGATCATCCATATGAATTTATAATATCTGCATGAGGTGGTAGACAGACATAAAACAAGAGATTTACATAGTTTGTGGGCAATTTAATTCCCCGTTAACTTAAGAAATTGACCTCTTGGGGGATAATATAACAGTAAACTTGCTGGTACTTTATGCTACAAATAGGACTTGCCTTGTTGAAGAGGTGGAAAAGAACTTACCTGGTTAAAAATACCTGTACATCTTTCAGCTGGGCAGAATTGCAGCTGTAAAAATGACAATTAATACCAGATGTCTGTATGTTTTTGAAACCCAAGCAATACCATTCAGAATTTAGACCTATTCTGTCTACTCACATCACAAGCTTCTATTCTACTACATTTGGCAAAGGAAACTACCAAGAATCTTAAAGAGAGTTTCCCAAGCACTTACACATAAAATTGGTCTTGGTTCCGTAATGTGAAAAATTACTATAGAGCTCGACATGGAAAGATGGAGAATGGTTAATGAGAGGCAAAAACAAGCATCAACTTCATATGGGCAGGCTGTAGTGGGTAGGACTCTATAGGACAGACTCAGGTTACCAAAAAAGAGAAACCTGTTAGGCATTGCTATATTTGAGTTACTAGTTTACTGCTAGATGTGTGGCATGGAATGACACTCAGAAAAAATGTAAAATCCTTTCCATTGCACACTTGTCCCCAATCAAATGCAACCTGGATTTATCATGTGCATTAACCCCTATAAACGTTTAAAAAAATGGCAGGATACATAATGCAGGATTTAAGCAGACCTAATCAAAGAAGGTCAGGTCCACAGATCTGATATGTGCAACAGGTCATGCAGCCTGAGGGAAGAGGAAAGATTTCAATATCATGATTGGGACTCTGCCTACTGTATTGTGTCAATATATTTAGCTGCCACTAGAGAGAAAAACAACTTTTAAAGATTTTTCTCACAATTAAAGGGACTACAGCACTAGCGATACAGAATTATAAATTAGACACACATACAGTGGATGGATAAAAGTATGGATAATGGAGCAGGTGGGAAGAAATGCTGCCCAGGAATATTGTATATCTATACCTCCTAAGGGCAATCTTTACACCTATGATGTTAGACCTGTTAGTCATAGGGTGGTCTTCCCCCAAATGTTTTGCCTTCTTGCATCCAATCTTGCTGAATTTGTTTTTGTTGGCAATAGGACTCTGCAATTTACCACTGCTAACCAGTACTAAAGTATTTTTGCTCACTCCACTAAACATGATTTGATTGACATATGCCTAATTGGTATATTTAATTTTAATTGTACGGCCCTTGTAGAGTGGCATACCATATACCCAGAGACTATAAATGAAATGCTACCGGTCGTCCTGCAGCCTTGTATGTGACAACCACTTAAGTAGCACTCTAAAACATGTCTCAGGCCTGCCATTGCAGCCTGAATGCAGTGTTACTTTGCAATGTCGACATGGCTTTTAAAAACCCTTGCCAAGCCTTAGACTCCCCTTTTAATACATATAAGTCACCCCTAAGGCAGGCCCTAGGTAGTACATATCAATGAAAAAGTAGAACATGTACTTTTAAGCTTTACATGTCCTGGTAGTGAAAAACTCCTAAATTTGAATTTTCACTACTATGAGGCCTACCCCTCCCATAGGATAACATTGGGGATACCTTATTATGCATAAGCTGTAATTCCCAAATGGAAAGAGGTAGATCTGTCATGTTTAGTACCTACAGAATTGTAATCATAAATCTTCTTTAATGGTAAAGTGGAACTTAACATTATAATTTTAAAAATGCCACTTTTGCAAAGATTGAATTTTTTTGCTATTGGGCCTGTGTACCTGTAGCCCGTCTCTGATGTACGTTTGGGGAAGGTGACAGATGGACTTTGTGTATTTTCCCTAGACAGCCACACACAAAGGGAGATTACTTGTGACTTACTGTGCCATCCTGGGAGGATGGGGGGGAGAGCTGGGCACCACTTCACACTTACACCTGAATAGGCTGTGTCCTGTCCCCACACAAAGGGCTGCATACCCCCATAGCAAGTCTGGAGCTAAGGCAGTAAGGGAGGACCCTTGTGCACTTCAAAGACCCTTCTTTGAAGTCTCCTCTACTTCAAAGGCAACACTGAGTATAAGAACTGGACCTCGGAACCGTCACAACTTCAGTACACTTCTGGACCTGTGGATACTCTACCAGAAAGAAAGACTGCTGTGCTGTTTAATACGGTCCCTCAGCTAGACTGCTGCCCTGGAAAAACTGCTTTCGTACTGTGATGTCCTACTCCCTTACTGGTTTGGGTAAGAAGGACTAGACCTACGTCGCTGGACCCCCAGAACCTAGAGTGACTCCAAGAGCTAGTTGGCTGGCCTCCTGATCTGAAGTCTCAGGGACATAAAAGACTTCCAACTATCCTGACTCTGCACCTGGACCAGCCATCTGTGAGTCTATCCTGACAAGTAGTGCCACCCCAATCCTGGACTCTTGAAAGTGGTCATAAGGTACGTGCTCAGCAGAATCAACACATCACTGCCGCTGCGGAGACCAGAACTGGCACATCATCACCACTGCGTGGGTCAGCACTGATGCATTGGCGCTACTGGGCGGATCGGACCCAGCACATTGGGCATGTTGCATTGGCCAGAACTGGTGCATCACTGCGGTTGCATGGCTCAGAGACACTGTTCTGGAATCAGAACCACCACTGTGTTACTCTCTACTAACGCAGTCCTCTCATCTCCTTCATCTACAACTAATATGACGTTGCTGAAACTCCGTATCGCAGCAACCCAGTCATTGGAGCTGATGTACTGCTGCTGTTGCATGACCAGGACCAGCTCATTGACACCACAGCATGGATTGACAACAAAGAATCACTCTCTGTGTTCTCCACATCCTCAGCGTGAACAGGATCCTCAATGTCAACACAACCTGGACTTAACATTTGCTCAACGGGCCCAATCTGCTTCTTGTACCGGTCCACACTCCATTGTGGTTGGCCTGAACTTTTGACTTTGTCCTGGTTCAGCGCTACCCGATATCACTTGCTGACTTAGGGGTCCATTATGATGGCAGGCGGACTTTGTCCGTAATCTCAAGTGGGGAAAGGCCCGCCCTTGATATCACATGCCGCATTCCGACTGGTGACAAGCTCTCTGTGCCTGTCTGAAGAAAGCTGGAATGACCGGTTTGATTTATTTCCTACCGCCTCCATCAAAATGAGGCGGTCGGAAATGAATCCGACCAGCACATTACGATGCTGTTCGGAAGGTTCCAAATCACATCCTATTCGGCCCTAAATGTTATTAAGACCACTGTTACAAAGTACAATATTCAAACTAATGTATACAGTTAGTGCAATAAACATATAAACAATAGACAAGTGCATTGTGTTCCAAGTGAAAGTAAACCACCCTAAGACATTGAGCAAAAGAACAATTACTGGCCGTAGAAACAGAAAGTGTGTTCCGTAAAATACAAACAGGCAAAGATTCCTAACTTCTTGAATATAGTAATGCTAAGCCTCTTCTTCAGTTAGGTTTGTTTGTACATGGTGTCGATGATGTTTCGACCCGGTATTAGATATAGGGTCTCAACTCTCATTAGAATGAACCGATAAGGTGACACCCTGGAAAAACACATATAGAATGATTAGAATCCTGGAGGGATGGCCAGTTATCATATTGAATTATGAATGGATAAAAAACTTACCAAGTAATGCAGCTGTGGCTACCAATGTATACAAAATCAGTTGCTAAAACCAAAATGACACACACTATCTTGAAAATGTATAGGATACTTACTCAGGAAACCTGACAGGATCTTTATAAGGAAAAGGATAACAATGGGTTTCTCAATGGCAATATAAACATTCTTGTCCTATCTTTTTATGAGTGAAGTTCTCAACTGCGGAGTCTCTGCACTCATAAACTTTATATTAAAATATGCTTCTGTGAATACTGAAAAAAGCATAAACCTACATGTTTTATTTGTATATTCGCTTAAGAGGACATGACAATTTACAAATACCAACTTGCATGTATTGTACTGTTGTAGTTCTGGTTCAATTTACTATTCATTAACAAAGAATCTGTAGATGACAGATCCAAGTACCTAACCAGAGGAAAAAAGGTGTGGAGTTCCGCTAGATGTGCGAAACACAAGCCCACATCTGGGAAAAGTAAATTCTTTTCTTGACTCCCATCACTCACCAGGGTTTGCCCCTAGGTGACATGCTTCATCATTGGGGCCATCCCAAACTGCTACTGTTTGGGGTGTGCTGCAACTTGTGGAACTACGTAGGAGCACTTTTTTGTGAAAAAATGTGTAGTGCAGTGTTGGGGGAGTGGTGAAAGTGATGCTAAAAATACCTAGCTAGTGAGCTAATATTTTATTCCTGCTCCTAGTTGGTATGGATAAAAAGGGATTAATAGGAGGAAAAGTAACTGTTATGTGTATACAATCCCTAGTATTCAGTCAACATGTTTCGAGGTGTCCCCTAAACCTCTTCTTCAGGATCACATAGGGACCAGCCCCATGCATACCACTCCGTGTGAAAACAAACCTATAATAAAGGAAACCTGATGCACACCTAATGTGTGAGCACCAAATTAAAATACATACGGTTTATATCAGACTCGTAGTATCTGTTCAGGGAATAAAGCAAAATGGAAATTAGTGCACACTGCCTGCCCACCTCTCACGTGGGCAGGTCCATACCATATGCGGTGCTTAGATCAATGAGCTCCTCTATAGTTGGTGTAGGTCCCCTTAGAAATAATGCTTAATTAGTGCTTGAATCCAATGTGACATGATAAAACACATCAGACATCTCTGTTGTGAAAAAGCGTGGTTAAATACTAATAAAATTGATAGACACACTGGTGGAAAAAGGACATCACATGACATACAAAACACATAAACATAATGTTCATAATTTGTTAGAACATACTTAGGCTTAGGCAATACTGTGCCTCATGGTCTGCCAGGGTGAAGGGGCTTGTAGTAACTCTAGAGAAATCTATATAGAGCATTGGAGTTAAGAAAAGGGAAAAAAGAGAGACTGAGAAAATCATTATTTAGTTATTCCATATAGCATAGATGGGAGAAATTACAGAAAAACAAGCGTTTTTCATGGATCTACGGTTCCTGTTTGGGAAAGAAAGCTCTTACTTGGCTCAGCACTCCTTTGTCAATTACACCTACTCATACCCGGACAGACCGCATGTTAGCGTGTCTACCGCCAGGTGCCATTTAAATAATGAATGAAAAAGTCCAGTCATGCTCGCATGCGAGTAGAAGCTGGACCGCAGTTGTTGGATAAAATGGCCATATTGTTTTGACAATATGTGCGCACCATATTCGGGGGTATGATTCTTGCGCCACAACGGTGACAGAATACTTCTCGGGGCCACATTAAGGGCTGCATTTACTCAATAAATGGAGTACATGCTATAAAGGAATACTCTAATGAAAAGCCCAATCTAGCTTGCGTGCGAGTAAGGCTTGGACCGTGAGTGGCGTGTTCTATGAATATGGCCGCTTTTTTTTGGCAATATTTGCACACCATATTGGAAGTATGATCCTGGACAGGTCTACTTCTAATTCTGATTTAGAGGTGTGACATAATGGCTAAATGTCATATTAGAAATAAAAATTGAATTAAATTACATTAAATGACGTGCTAGAAAGGACTAGACTTAGGTCCACATGGGGTCCCATGTAGGAGTCTGCATGGGCGAGCTTCATGTAGAGGGGCATTGTGCATACCGGCCGGTCCACACAATTACTAATCATCATATCCGGACATTTTATAAATGCTTTTCAAATTTTATATTTTGTTTCAACATAACAGTTAAAGTGCTGTTCTTCAGCATTTGGAATCTGTTTCACTGTACTTTCAAACCACCATATTATTCTGATAAAAAGATAACTACATTCACACAATTTGTAAAACTGTTTACAACAATTTTACTAACAAGTCAACAATACCACATAATCCTTAAGAATGATTTTTTTTGTTGTACAAATACACTCAGATCTAAGGTAGGTAATGTGTTGAAAATGTTGCAAAGTATTTTTAATGTAATGACATGGTTATGTAGAAAAACAGCAACCCTCTTTACACAAACCTTTCTCCTTGTTTGAATACATGATTCCAATGATTTTTGGGAAATTATCATTTCTTCAAATTTTGAAGTTAGTAAAAATTTGTTTTTAATCATTGGCTTGCTAAAAGATTGGTAACTATTGCACAATATCAATTCTTATATTTAAAGACATAATATCCCTTTCAATAAAGTACATTTGGGGTATAAAACATGTGAATTTAAAAAGCATTTTTTCCATATTCTTTTTAGTGGACTAGGGGAGGCAAACATCACTGGAGAAGGCCTTAGGGCAATGAAGAAGATCCTCGCCAGAGAAGTGGGCCTGAAATCTATCCATCAACATCGATGAGGAGGAAACCTACACAAGCTGGGAGACTGCCTCCACCTGGAGACAAATATGATTTGTCACAAAATGACTCAGGTTGGAGGCTGCAGAGTCAACTGTGTAGTTGGGGGATATGGACACCTTAAGCCAAGAGCAGACCTATATTGAGACTCCGCCTGGCTTTCAGGAAGACCAACAAGTGGTGTCTGAAAAGCAAGCCTCACTGATATATAAGCCAGTATCCACCCCTCTTTAAATCTGGAGACCCCATACCATAGAGGCCCCCATTTCCACCCTATGTCCAATCTTAATATCTATCTCCAAATGCCCTGCTATAACAACACCTGCAATTGAAGGTATTTTAGCCCACAGCACCCGAGAGCCCTCTTCTGTAGCACCTCCCACTTACTCTAGAGTATGGTCATTGGCTGCTCTTAAGCAGGTCATGCGGCCACTCAGAAACAGTCAGGGATCAATCTCTTGGGGCATCTTTTGAAAACTTTGGATTCTCTGAGGGACAATCGCCGGACCAGATCTAATTGTTATGTAGCCTCATGACTTCCTTGATAGCAAGTCTAATATCCCATTTGCCTTCCCTACCTACCCCATCTTCTGTTTTGGCACTAAGCCAGGAATTTGATTTAGACAATGTGAGAACTTGGGTTGTTGGTTGAGGGGGTGAGCCCTTCTAATGCAACAGCCACAATGTTTGTCAGGATGAAACATAATAATCACTAAATTGAACTGTGCTCAGCACTCTTATAGCTTTACACAAAAGCAGTGAGCCTTAATTTAGAGGCAATGTGTAAAGTATTTATGCAGCAATTAAACAGTGATAAAAGGAAAATAGAACACAAGAAAAATCCCACACCAATTTAGAAAATAGAGCACATTTTAATAAATTATGTGACACCAAAAGTGGAAAACTCCAATGAGTAGAATTATTGATACACACTTTTCAAGATTTAGATAAAATGAGCACCAAAAAGGTGCAAAGCACTAACTGAAGAAACCTGGTCATGCGGGACTGGGTCAAAGTTATAAGTTCAGGCTGGCTACAATCTATTGCAGGCCAGCCACAGAACCAAGTCTGGCTTGCTTAGAATTGTGCTTTATATCCTTGGTATGTGGTCTGCGCTGCATTGCTTTGTGAGACTTCACATCGTCTGGTGTCAGTACTGATGGAGCTGTGTGTCGAGGCTTTGTGGGGCTTCACATTGCTCTGTGATGGTTCTAATGAACCCTGCAGCTGCACGGGGAAGCTTTGCAGGGCTTTGCATTGCTTTAGAAGCACCTTCAATTAGGCTAGGATTTGCTCTCCCTAATGCCAGCTAGGGGTCCACGACCTGGGGAGACACCACTTAGGGAACAAGACCTCACACCAGCAAAGGCAAGCCGAGTTCAGGCAGCTCGAGTTGCAGGTCCAGTGCAGCAAGTCAGCTGGGCAGCTGCACGGAGTCCTATGGCGCTTGTTGTGTCGCTGTAGTTCAGAATAGGAGGTCAGTCAGCTGACTCTTGGAGTCACTCAGCTCGGGATGAAGGGAGCTGAACCAGAATTTCTTCACAGACAGCAGGGCAGACCTCAGGCAGCTGGGCAGTACTCTGTCAGCAGGACAGTCCTTCCTCTTTGGCATACACAGGTCCAGCAGTGCACTGAAGAGCACGTGTGATGGTTCTATTTTTGTACCTTGTGCCCCTTTGAAGCCAAAGAAAGTTCTGGAGCTTTCCCCCCACAGAAGTGTCTAGACTTTCTTTCCTCTTCATGGGAGAGCTGAGCCACAATCTTTAAAGTGTAAGTGGGACTGTGCACAGGTCTGCCCCCTCATCCTGCCTTAGATGGCCATCTCTGCAACACCTAGTCCCTTTATTCAGTTATTGTATGGGAAGAATACACAAAGGCCAACGGCCCACTACATCAAGTCATGTGACCCAGGAAATGGGCTGAAGGCACCAATTGGTTAGAAAAAGAAGATGTCAACTTTCTAAAAATGCAAACACAAGGAGATGATGGACGGATTGCTGAAACATTTCAAAAACTCACCCGAGTCACAGATCTCAGTTGAATCCATCATCATTCTTTAGCTCACTTTGCCAATCCAGTGCAGACACAGCTATATGCATATCAGTCTTGACCCTGTGCCTCATGGGAACAGTCCAGCCCAAACTGCCAAACCATGTCTTCCCTGGACCGGAAACAAGCATTCTGGGACCGGTTTCAGGGTAACACCCCTCATCAGCCAGGCCAGCTTGAATCCGGGGGCAAAGTGAGCAAGGGACCAACATCTCGGCATACCCTGCCAACTTAGGGCAAACAAAACAAGCACAAGGAGATGATGGACGGAGTGCTGAAACTTTCCAAACACTCACCCCCAGTCACAGATCTGGGTTGTATCAAAAATCATTCTTTATCTCACCTTGTCATCGCAGTTAAGATACATCTAACTTCAATTCAGTCTTGACCCTGTGCCTCATGGGAACAGTCCAGCCTGAACTGACAAGCCATGTCTTTCCTGGACCAGAAACAAGCATGGGACTGGTTTCCTGTCAATAATCTAAGGGAGTTATTTAAGGGAGATGTCTATTTCAGGGAGAGTAACCTCATTGCAGGAATATGCTCCCAAATATTTGACTATTGATGAAAAAGGATATTCCAGTAGAGAGCAAGATTAGACAATAACAACACTGCCCCCACCGGTACACGACTATCTGACATGGTCAGCAAGTTGACCATCACATGCATTGGAAATGCAAAGATGGGTGCTGTCTCAGTGATTGTGGGTAGGTGTTCTCTCCGACAGATGAATGTAGGAAGACTAGAGGTACACCTTCAAAAATAAGTGCATAGAGTGGATGTGCATAGGTAATTGGAGAAAATCTGCCTTTACTGCATAGTCACCCCAGATTTTTTGCATTTTTCTGGATATGATTTTTGGTGGTTTTTAACCTCTGCACTATGAGGCACTGTTGTTCATGCCACTGTGTATGTGCTCTGATCCCTAAACATGGTTAAATTGTCTTACCCCTGACTGACATATTTAATTTGTCTATACATATGAGATAAAAATTGCACCAAGGACCTAGATATTAAATGTTCTTTGTGAACGTTCACACTTATTGTGCCATTCGTAGGTTTGGCCTATAAAAAATTCCAGCTTACAAACTCAGTGTCAAACCTGTCAAAATCTTTCTGGCAGGTGGAAAACCCATACTTGTTACCTACAAGGCAGGGTGCCTGAAAAGTACAAATGGAAATGCTATGAAACTAAAGTTTGCATGTTCCTCCAGTGGCTATGCCACAAAACCTGTTTTCACTTGCATGAAAACAGCTAGAATGGTCATTCAAAGTCTATGTTTCATGTTTATTAAAGAAGCAATTCATTGCTGAAGATAGATTTTTAATAAATATTTAGGGAAAGTAACTTTTTGACAGTTACCTTGCCCCCTGCCTTAGCCCCTGAAGGCTAATTTGCATTTGCCCTCCAACAATGCACAGCCAGGGTTTGAGATTATTGAGGTTTGAAAATATCTCCCGGAGCAAAAAAATGGCTAAGGCCTGGTGGCAGGATAAGCTAGATTTGGGGCATGTGATTCTGATCAGCTCAGGAAGGACAGCTAGGGAGGTTCCAGAAAAACTTTTAACTTGAGATGGATAGAGGGAAAGCTGCCCATTCATAGTTTAGTGTAAGAAGAAACCTAGAAGGGGCAAAGATTTTGTTACCCACACTAATCGAGCTGGCTCGGATCCCATTGGGGGAGAAGCAGCCTCCAGAACCAGAACTGGAGTGAACCCAGGGGAGCGGAATGCTCATTTCTTTGGCCAAACCTTCGGGTTGCCAAAAGTGTTTTGAAGAGGGAGGAAGAGTATCCCCATTTTGGAATTTAGGAGTAAGTTGCACTGTGGGATTTTTTGTGGTAGGGCAAACAGGAACTGCTGAAAATGTGAGTACGGTTACCCTCTGGAAAAGTTTTACCCAATCGGTTAAGGAGGGACCAGGAGTCACCTTCTCCCACTGGCTAGTGCAAAACATAAAGAGGGTAACCCAAGAAAACCTCTGCAGAACCCTTTCTAGACCTGTGGAAGATCAGAATAGGAACAGAAATGAGCCCTGCTTGTTGTAATCTTAGACAATCCATGAAGGACAGTTATGCAGGACACAGAAGTCAACTTCAACCGCCTGTATGGCTTAAAGGACACAACAAACTGCAAGAGGACTTTCCCTGAAGTGTGCAGTTGACCAGTACCAACTGGACCAGGACTGGACCCTAGTGGTGGCCCCTGCCGGGGTGAGACCTTAAGTGTGGTCCCTGATGTCCTGGTCACCTTAGAAGTGACCCAGAGGATCTGCTCCAGAAACCCTGAAGAGTTCAGACTTAGAAACATTTTTGGACTTGTAAGACCACCAGATTCTCTGCAGGACATCACAGTAAAGGTGTCCAATTTCAATGCAACTTTATTGGAAACAGCTTCAGGCTTGCCCTGCTAGAATTTTAGCTCCTTAAAAAGTCAGAAGGTAAAATCTTTGACCAGGACATACCCACTGGATGTATCGGACCCCTCACAGCCAGCCTTAAACCATGCCTAGTTCCTAGTCTACTCTTTTCATAGTCTATCACTGACACACAGTGCTTTTTTGGCACTATTGTCACTTAGACATTTTAACATTCAACTCATAGGTTCCCCTTTTATCATTTTCGTCATTTTACTGTCATTTTTATTATTAAAATGTACTCAATTTTCCTAAGCCAGTTTGGGAATTTTTTTATTTGGTGTTTTGACTTTAATACTATTTTAGTACTGCATAAATACTTGCATATTGTCCTAAGTTAAGCCTCTCTTCTCTGTGCCAGTGCTACCAGTGGTTGCTCTCATGTTCATTTAGTGACTTTTGGGGTTCACCCTGACCTGTTGGTGTTGTTATTTATTGAGGTGAGTGATTACCCACTTCAAATATTAATCCTCTTTCTTAAAATGTCTGTTTGTTGGGGGCTGTGTATAAATGAGTCCTGCATAGCTGAGATTAGCATCTGTGGCTGCTTACCTAATTCCTGGGGATTTGCAATCCTCAGAACTGATTGTGCTCTGGAAAATCGAAAAAAAGAATATTGTGTAACACTAATATCGTTAACAAAATATGGTGGGAAAAATATTGAAAGGTAAGTGTATATAGCAAAGTTTAGAGCTGCTATTCTTGACTCCACATTTATGTACCTTGTAGATACATATATTGTCAAGGAAACAAATTGTGGCTTTAGGTATAGAAACCTGTACATACCTTTCAATATTTTGTCCAGCGATATTCTGGGTATGGTTTAGTGCCCTACAATATGCTGTGGTCATTGTTCAGGATCCACATCCACAGATTTGAATTTGGAGGAATACCACTGCCTGGTCTTTAAGTGGTCTTCTTGAAGATGTTATGTGTGAGGGAACAATTTCCTGCTCCCAATCAAAGTCTTCTTCCTCCTTGACAAGCTTCTGTTCCTCCAGTTCTTCCTCCTCTTTTAATTGAGCAGCATTTGCTACTGAGATAGTTGCTTGGAGGAGGATTGGATTTTTTCCTTGGATTACCTGCTGTCTTCTGCCTTTAGATGATTGAGTATCATAGTGCAATGTTCCAAGTACCTGCACTGAAAAGATGTAAAAAGTGTTGCAGTACATCAAACGAAAGTTTGAGACAAATGTTATATGCAGCACTTTTCCATAAAATATTATAAAGTTAGTATCATCAGAACATAAATATTAATTTAAATTAACGGTTGATACACTCATGGAATTATTACATCTAGACAATCTTAACTCACCCGCTCGAAACACAGATGTTTAATTCCTGAATAACCCATGTGATAGCTGCTGAACCAGTGTCCTCGTAGCTGGTGTTGCCAAGGTATCACCTGATCAGGCAGCTATAGAGATAAGAATTATGTTTAATTGTTTTTAACAAACTATAAAAGTGTTCTGGACCCCAAATGTTGACACATTAGTGCTAAATACCTGGAGGGAAAACAATAAACAACAATAATAACATGTTAATCTTTCTATATAAAATAAACAAAAATAAAAAAGCTGACACATGGATTACTCCTGACAGGATGTCCCCAGATGTCATTGATGTTGACGTTTGCAAGGTGTAAACCAGTGGCTTTTGTGTGAAAGAATCTGACATGAGAAATATAAAAAATATATGTGAATAGGCCATGCTATGCCATACTTTAAGATGTTATTTTGATGCAGTAAATACAAAGTTTAAGAGCTATAAATATTCTTTTCCTGGAAGGTCAGACAAGGCTTCACTGATATCTTATATTGCTTCCCTGACAATGCCAAAAGTAAGAGTAAAAGCAATCTTATTGGGCAAAATAAAACTTAATGAATAATTTCATTGCAAATTGTTTAGGCTGCAAATAGGTATGTGTGACAATATACAGGCAACTACACTGTCAGTAGCAAATAAAGACATTAGAATAAAAACCAAAGGAGAAGGCATTTCACTTACCAGTCTCTACCAACTGTGTGCTATGTGGTGCCAATCTAGGTTTTGGTGCAGTACTAGGTGCAGAAGTACATGTTGTAGCATTTAGTGGATGAAGCAATAACACTGGGACTCATAAGGAAAATATTAGTCCATGAGTGTGTTGCTTCCAACATAGAGAAAGCCAGCACATTGCACGAGCGGGCTGCATATGACTCTAAAAATCGTAACTAATTTTGGATATATGTAGACCCCTCTTTAAAGTTCTCTATGTAGATGTGGTACCATGCAGCAGCAGTCTAGAAGTAATGCACTCAATATCAGAGGTTATTTAAGAGGGAAAGGTGAATAGTCCACCCAGTGATAAACAACAACTGACTAATTCATGAGCCACACAGGTCGTCAAACAAATCTTCATCCTGGAAGAGATCAATTAGGCCAAATGTATTAAATTGTGAATAATCTTTCTTCACACCATTTCCTCCAATAATCGTCCTTCTATTTCCTTTAAGAAAGCCCACACTTTGAATCACTTGGTAAACCAGTCATTTATACCTAGGGTGCTTGCCAATGAATATAAAAAAAGATTGGGTCACTAAACTCAAATGAATAGAAGAATAATACACTTAAAACAAGAAAATCATCTGTCCTAAACATTTTGGAGAAGACGGCATCTATTAAAGTGCAATCACTCATTGAGTCAAGTATTTGTCTATTGAGATGTTAGTCAGAATTTAGGCTCAACAGAGTCAAAAACTCCACCTTTTTGATGTTCTGCAAAAGGGGAAAGCTGATTTGTCTAGACTACTAGATTTTTCAGCGCCCTTCAAATCCCTACACCTTGGGTTTCTTATCAAGAAATATGAGGAAGTAGTCGGTAAAGGTCAGAGAAATGTGCTCCTGCTGGTTAGGAGCACATTACACTTTCCCTGCCCGTGCTCTTGAGTAGGGAAATAGATGGTGTCCAGGGGTGAGGTTCCCAGGACACAATCCCTGAGTCAGCCACAGGGGATGTGGTCTGCAAGGCCATTAGTTGGCTCAGGGAGTGGAGAGGTGTGGCCTCCTTTCCCATTTAGTCAGTTGCAGTCACAGGGATGGGGTCCTTGTGGCCTTTCAGGCTTGGGGGGACCCTCCCCTTATTTAAAATGGCCACCCTGGGAGATGGGATCCCTATGTCTACTTAGAGGCTTGGGGAGGGGGGTACTCACCTCCCTCCTCTTTATAAACATGGTGGTCCCGAGATAAGGGATTCCCGTGGTAGTTGTATGCTTTGGGAGGGGGGCCAGGTGGTCTCCCTCCCCTCTATTCAAATATTGGCTCCCCTCCCCCTAACCAATATATGTGTCTCCCCCCAAGTGGATGGATTAAAACGTGTGGGCTCATGTTTTTTTTTAAACAGACATTGCTGCATATTTGCAGGTTCTCATTGAATTTGTGGCAAACTTAAAACAAAAAAGATTTTTGGCCCCAGGCTTTGTCCCACCCATCAGTCCTATGGGGTCAGGGTGTCCCTACCCTGCCCCCTTATGTTATTTTAAAACCTTTTTTCTAGGAATTGTGACTTAGTCCTGAGTCCTAAAATGACTGCTGCCACATCGTTGTTGATGTGGTGGCAGCCAATCTGATTTTCCATGAGATCCTGTTGGCAGTGTGGATCCTTCACATTTTGAAATATACAAAGTTGTTGAGCCTTAATTGCTCAAAAACTACTGAGCAGATTTACCATAAATCATGAAAATCACTCTTTCTGGATTGAGATCTAGCTTTTTGCCAAATGTGGTCTGAATCCATTCAGCGCTTTAGGCTGTAGCTGTGTCTAAAGTTCCTATGGAAAATGAATGGGGAAATCGTAATGTAGGACCCCTTCTAAAAGACTCTACTACACTTTGTGCCACTATACAGCACTGAACTTCACTCTGTGCACATACACTGTGGACTGCAATCCTCTACTCCAATCTATGTCTCTACATCCCGTTGTGCAACACTCTACAACACTTTCCAACACCCTACAACACACCTCTCCACTGTACTGCACAGGACGCGATGCAAATTTACTTACCTCCACATTACGCCCGTCCACTTTAGTGCACTCTGCACCCCTGTATTACACTATATAATAATTGACTCCATTGTATGCTGCGCCACTCCACTCTACTCTACTCTACGATACTCAACTATGCTCCAGTGCACTATACAACACCCCACTGTACCCCAATCCACTGTACATCACTCCACTCTATACCATTCTACTGTACACCATTCCATTGTACACTATTCCACTGTATACCACTCCCCTGTCCCATATTCCACTCTACTCCACTCCACTTTATGACACTATACTCTGCAATAGTATACTGTACGACGCTCTCCTCCACTCTACTGTGCAACACTCAACTTAATGACACTCTCCTCAATTACAGTAAAGCCTACAAATTGAAACAAGTTTTTATTAAAAATAAAAAACATTGGAATTCAATTTCAAAGGTTAAGCCTTTGCTGTAGCTAGGAAAACTTTAGGTATTCGTTCCATACATATCAAATTTAAAAATACACAAACAATATAAATTCTTAAGTTAATTTATAATGTATGCACCATCTCTACATTAAATAACTTTATTTATTCTTTATCTTCAAGCAAAATGTAAACTACACCAAATTTCTATTTTCTAAACATCTACCTATGATTTAGGCAACCCCTTCAAATTAGAGTCCTGCACTTCCATACACAGTGTATTCAAATCGGTAGCCACACTACATTACCAATAACTCACCACTTTAGCATGCACCGTGTTCCCACAAAAGATTTGAATTGTGTTGTCATAACTGTTCTTATAAATAATATTTTATGTGGTATATATGAGATAATATAAAACGGTATAAGCACAACCTGATGAAGGTGTGAGTTATCCTAACTATAACAAAGGTTTAAATATATTTTTCTCTCTAACCTTCTAAGAAATCACAGACTACTCTTTCTACAGCATGTCAGGACACCGGATGTGAAGAATCGGCAGCCATATATATCTGCTGTTTAGGCGTGCTGCTCTCTTCATGGCATTTCAGCTTGCAGACAGATCTGCATGAATTAGTTTGGTTCTAGAAAGACAAATAATCATTTTGGTTTAATAAAGTTTGAATAACTTTTCCACATTGATCACTATGGAGTGACACACAGGGAAATGGTACAGAGAAGCCCTGACTATGATTTAACCCTATACATTTCCCTACATACTTAGGGTTCTATTTATAAAAAAGCCATGCAGTGCCGCGCAGCAAGTCACATTACTGTGCTGCACTGTATGACAGGGAAAGGGCAGGATGGCACCGTATTTAAGGCAAAATTATACATTCCAGCCTTTTCCTCTCTGCTGGCACTCCTTTGGCAGCTAACGCCAACACAGGCACGCTTGCACCATGTTGCAAAGGTGTTTGGGTTGCTTGCAGGATTGCCTTTGAGCAGGAAGGGGCACCTTTCTGCACAAAAACAATCCTGAGAGGCATATTTGTCTATCTATGTGTGCTGCAGAATGAAGTACACATAGAAAGAGAAGGTAACAAGAAGAAATTAAAATATTTCTTCTCGGTACACCTCTCCTGGGAAGGTGTATCTTTTTGGCGTGTTCCCACTTTTTCCCATTCTGGTAAATCTGGGAATGTGTCAAAAACCAAAGGAGTTCCGCAGGCAGAATAAGGCAATGGTGCTATTTGTGCTGCTTTACCTTAAACCAGATTTGTGGAGCCATTCAGGGCCAAGCAAAGTGGCCTTGCTTGGCTTCAGAAATCTGACTTACGGTTTGCACTCTTGTACCATGTTGCATGGTGCAATAGCGCCGCAAATGAGTTTGTAAATAGTCCCCTTAGGGTCTACATTCATGCACACATGGGAACCCCAAATTGCAAGTACCTCGCCTCACATGCACCCAACTACTACTCTCACACACACTGCTTATGATGAGGGGAGTCGAGTTCTAAAATTATGACAGACTAACTACGGAAAGCTGGTTGACAACTTCTTCGCGTTGCTATGCAAGTAAATCGAATTCTACCCATGACTACAAGCCAGCAATCATTTGCCACGTTCTTGGCTGGTGCTTATTTCCTGTCCAGGGAAGACATGGCTTGGCAGTTCGGGCTGGACTGTTCCCATGAGGCACAGGGTCAGACTGATTTGCATATGGCCATGTCTGAAATGGGGTGGTGGAGTCAGCTAAAGAATGATGATGGATTAAACCCAGATCAGTTGACTGGGGGTGAGTGTTTGATTTGCTCAAAGGCTCTGTCCATCATCCCCTTTGGTACGGCAATGGTTAAGGTGCATGATAAAAGGAACTTTCATTGCAAGTGTCCCTTATCCAAACCATTTAGGGCCATATGTAGGTACCTAAATACCGGTCGGTAATGGACGAAAATCGGTAAATATCCCGTTTTCCGACCGGTATTTAGGCAATTGAGATGTAGGTGGCTGGATTTCAGGATTCGGTAATTTACCGAATCGGAATTTTAAGAAATCGGTAAAATACTGATTCGGTAAATTACCGAATCCTGAAATCCTATGTAGGGGGCACTCAAGTGAGTGCATTTGTGGTTTCTGGATTCGTTATTTACCACCAACTACAAGTTGATGGCAAAAAACGAATACCTTTTAAAAAGCCATTTTGAGCTTTTTGAAAAGTGCCATGTGGCACACATACATGCCCTTAGGGCATGTATGTGCGCCACATGTACACACATGCACGATTCAGGGGTGCAACAGGGTGTCAATGTGACACACTGCCACCCATGAATATGCTTCCCCTATTACCGAATCGGTATTTACTGAATCGGTAATAGTGAATGGCTTTCCATTCATTCCTATGGGCCTCCAGGCCCATAGGAATGAATTGGAAGGGATGCATTATTACCGAATCGGTAAATACCGATTCATGAATACCGAATATTACCGATTCGGTAATAATTACCGAATGTTTACCTACATTCTATTTACCGATTCATAAATACCGAATCGGTAAAATTCGGTATTTATGAATCGGTAAATAGAAATTATCTACATATGGCCCTTAGAGCACATTTGGGATTACTCGCAGGAAGCATGCTGGGTCAGTCAATTAGAAAATGCTGAACAATATAGCACATGGTCGCTGTTTTCTTTTAGTAATTTGGACCCATGTGTACTTTTTGGATGGACAAATTAAAAGTTGGAAATCCATCAGTCATGGCGATTTGTCCTAGAGCAGAATGGCATTGCACGTGGATAGAAGGTTGATTCATTGCGGCTACAGGTCCTTCCGTCATCTATGCCCTTTCAAGAGCAAAGCAGCGGCTGCAATTTTCCCTGTAATGATTTACTTTAGTGGTTATAGCTGTACCAGCAGAACTAAAAGCTATGATCGCATCCTACAGTGCAACGTTTTTAATTTGCACAGCAGTAAATCCCATTGTACGTTTTGCAGAATGAATACGATTCTATTTGTGAAATCCCCCTCTCTGCTTCTCCGGGAAAATATTTGTAAGTTTCTGTTCGGTGAGAGCAATATTCTGCATGAATTCAGATTGGGTCCAAACCCCACTGGGTAGGATGTACAGTTCCATGCATTAGAGTAGAAACACTACACCCCGTGAGAAAATGCAGATTTAATCTAACTCCAGAAGGTTGTTAAAAAAAATTGAGAAATATATCTATGATTCAGAATGCACCACCTGAAGTTTGTGTATATTGTAATGCGAGAGCTGTTGGGAATATATTCTTCAACAAAAAAAAGGATATTCAAGGTAAATTCAAGCCAATATGATTGTTTTTGACTACCACAGTTTATATTTGAGAACTCAAATATTCTCATTATTTGATGATAGCAATTTGTGTCTATACGACATTGATATTGATAACTTTAATGTATCCGCTAGCACTACATTTCTTACTTTCCAAAAGAACATGGATTTCGAATAAAATGCTCCTCTGCAGTTAAGGACTTGGGGGCATATCAACAACAACCGGCGATAATTATCGCTGATCGCACTTAGTGCTCGGATAATTATCGCCGGCTAGCGCCGATTTTTATCCCTGAGATAGCGTGCTATTAGCAACGCTTATCTCATCAGCGATAAAAATCCTAGCGCTAACTGGCTAACGTGAGATTATCGCTGGAAACCCAGCGATAATCTCATGTTAGCTGGTTGATAGGGATTCACAAACTTAGCCATGATATCCACCTTCCATAGGATATCATGGCTTGGGGGCATGTCAACAACAACCGGCGATAATTATCGCTGAGCTCACTTAGCGCTCGGATAATTATCGCCGGCTAGCGCCGATTTTTATCGCTGAGATAGCGTGCTATTAGCAACGCTTATCTCATCAGCGATAAAAATCCTAGCGCTAACTGGCTAACGTTAGCTAGTTGATAGGGACTCACAAACTTAGCCATGATATCCACCTTCCATAGGATATCATGGCTAAGTCAGTCCTGAAGCAGGCGTAAGGAAAGTAGCGATCACAGGGGTTATCGCTACTTTTCCTGACGCTATGCTTCATAGCATTAGGCTTGCTGATAGGAGAAATGTCGCTTAGCGACATTTCTCCTGTCATGCCAGGTCAGGAACGCCCACTTTGCATCTCATTAGAGATGCAAAGCTGGGCGTTAGGAATGCTGACGCTAAAGCAAGGTTTCACGCGTTAGCGTGACCTTGCTGATTAGGCGGTAAAATTATCGCAGCTTTTCGGCCAAAAACGGCCGCAAAAGCGTCGATAATTTTTTATCGCCTGCTTGTTGATATGCCCCTGAGTTTGGAGTAACTCCAATCTGGCTAAATTTATACTGTGCAAACACTTACATTCATGTCTAATTTCCAACAGGTATATTAGCATGAGTAATGTTTGATCCTTGAGCATAACCAGCTCAAGAAGATCGCAGGAACTTCAAACTCCCCGGACTTGGTAGCAGCAATGTATAATAACCAGTTTTTAGGATCTGACAACAGCTGAACGCTAATGTCACTCATCATCAATACAAGGCACAGGCGTATTGCAAATTTTTACAATTTACCAATATGGCCTTTGGAATTGACATTATGGTTTTGTATGCTAGAAATTCACCCATTTCACATGGTCACCCGATGATTTTTGCTGACCGGTATAGCAGGTTTTTTACACTCTGCACACTCGGACTCCTCCTCGCAGTCCCCATGATATGTGCTCTGACAGCTAAAACATGGTAAAATTGGCCAATCCCCATTTGGCATGTTTAATTTTCTAATAACTTTCAAAGTAAATTCATATTAAATATCACCACAAACTGCAGCACACATTGTGCCATCCCATTGACTGGAAAAGAAACATGGCTTCAGGCCTATATATATAACCTCACTGCTGTTTGCTTCTAACCAGTAGACAGGCTTGTCAAAATATACACTTTTTACTGTTTAGAACACTACTTTTAAACAGTAAGTGTGTTATCCCTCAGTAGGCTTTCCAGACCACAAGGTAGGGAGTTTAGTATTTGAAAGTGGAAACAGTAAAGAGTTAAGGTTTGGCATGTGTCCATAATGACTATCCCCAAAAGCTATTTTCACCATTTAGATACAGTTTAAATGTTAATTTTAATACCTCTGTTTAGGATATGCTGCAAATTCTATTCCATGGCTCTTTTAAATATTAATATTTATAAAAAATCCAATTCAATGGTGATACAGGAAAAGAGAAATTTAGAAAGTCATAGTTTACCTGCCTGAAGATACAGCAGACTCATTAGCATTAGCCTGTCTGCAGCTAGTCTGTCAGTGCTGCCTTTCATGAGTTATGAAAAAATACTCTCACAGCAGAGATCATGGCTTGGAGCTGGCAAGATGACCTAGGTGAGGAATGTGACTCAGTTTAACCCAAGCAATGCAGTTGAGAGGGCTCTTGGAAAATCAAGGAATTTCACTAAATTGAAAAAGACCCGGGGCACTTGTACTGTTATAATCTATTGATAAAGGAAGCCTGCAGAAGAAGGCTTTTTTGATCCGAAGATACACTTTAGCCCTCATGGTCTTCGTCTCAGTGGAGGACATAGCAGGCCCCAAACCCGTTTGAAGTGGGTTCGAGGGAGGGGACTGCTAATTGTCCTGGACGCACCTCTGAGTGTTCAACGACCCTTGAGAAAAGGCAGAAGGGTTCTGCTATGTTAGATTTTTCTGAGAATAGTGGACTGTGGAACAGTCTGCATTCAGGTTAACAGTATGTGCTGCAAAAGTGAAAAGGTTTGCGCTTGGATACCTTTTAGCCATTAGTCAGGGAGTGTCCCTGAATATTCGCTATTCCATGGCTAGTGAATTGAACAAAAGTAGCACCTTAATTGCCACTCCTTTGTACCTTTTCTGTGCCTTTGGCAGAAGAGAAGACTGGACCTGCTTTCTGTGATGTGTGGCGACTACTCCCAGCTCTGAGGATATAAAAATATTCAAGAGCCTTTTTTCGTGGAGTGACCATTTGACTAGTGGCAAGTGAATCTAGAGTGGATTGTGCTGGTGGTGTTTGTATGAGTGTGTCCTGGTCTTTTAGTGAGGTGCCTGAGGCCCTGGGAGCAATTGTAGTAACCAAGAGGAGCAACTCCAAAAAGTCACAAAAAGTTGGGACTCGAAAAAATCCTCAGAGCCTCATTTATGAAAAGTGACACATCACTTCGTGAAAACAGCGATGCGTCACTTTTCATTGCGCCCTCCTTGCAACACCAATGATGCATCATATTTACAGTATGACGCATCGCGTCGCAAAGAGTTAGATACGTCAGTATTTCTGACGTATCTGAAGGCTCAAAAATGAAGCTTTGCTGGAGTGTTTCACAAAAGTGACGCAAATCCAGTAATGGGTCATTTCACTTGGGCAAGATCATTTCAAATGTGCCTGCATCAGTCTTACGCCTGCTGTGAAGTAGGCGTAAGATATTGACACATTTGCATCCTAGAAGTGGTGCAGTGAAATCTCATAGATTTCACTGCGTCACTTCTACGAGGCTTACTTGCGTCGGAACGCCCACCCTGCATACATTATACACGGCGCAGGTATAATGTAGCACAGGGGTTTACAAAGTGATGCTTCTACCTAGATGTGTCACTTTCTAAATATGATGAAACATGGCTCATTTTTTACACCACCGGTGCTTCTCGAAAAGTGACGCTGGGGATCATAAATAAGCCCCTCACTTTTCAGACCTCTAGAGGACTGTGGCCAATCATCCAACCATATAGATCTTGGCAGACAAAAAAAACAACTTTTTGTTGGCTGAAAGAAGATTTCAGCTGACCCCCACAGATACAGTATCCAGCTTCAGTGCGACCTGCCAGTCAATATTTACACGTTTTTTGTTTTTCACTACCAGGTTTTGCCTGGTGCTAATGAACAATAGGACAAAAGTCCATCAGCCCTAAAAAGGGTGGCCTGTCTGATGTACTTACTCTGATTGCAAGTGTTGGAAATTGGGTTACTTGTTGAGTGGGGTGAAAACCTACTTAATCAGAATCCACATTTACTGTCAGCAAAACCCAAATTAATATGACGTTAACCCCCTAGAAGCTTCGCACAAAGCAGTCAGGCCTAATTTAGAGGCACTGTGTAAAGTATTTATTCCACACTTCAAACACTAATAAAATGAAAATACAACGGAAGAAAAATCGCACACCACTTTATAAAAATAGAGTAAAACATAATAAATTATTTGAGAGCGAAATGAAAAAACATCCAATCAGTAGAACCACAAAGGAGCATGGGCCAGATACATGGACCCAGTTAGGCCCACTGAAAAATGTAACCTCAATCATGGTTTGTGGAGCATTGTGAGAACCTGTGTTGAAGTTGCATTGTGCAAGAGTGGTTCTGAGAACCTGAGTGGCTGAGATGCGGAGTCTTGCATCGTTATTGAGGATGCGGTCGATGGGAGGATTGCGATTTGAAATCCTGCCTTTATGATGCGGCATGCATTGGCAGTTCCGAAGAAGCTGCAGGGCTGTGATGCGAAGACCTGAATTGCCGTCAAGGATGCCATCGACGAGGGGCTTGAAGGCCTGCATCTATGGTGCGTTGGGACGTGTTGCACATCAGCGGTTCCAGATAGACTGCGGGCTGCGATGCGAGGTCTAGCATCAGGGATGCGTCGTGCTGCGGTGGTTCTGATGGAGGTGCAAAGAGATGCTTTGTGCTGCATTTGTTCTGCTCACAGGACCACGGCTGGAATGGCAGAGCACCTCCAGACTAACTTCCAAGCATCCAGATCTGGGGTGGCCCAACTTGAGAGGTAGGAGTCACAGCAGACAGAGTCCTGGTGCTGTGTTCAAGGTGGTTTCAAAATACAATTCAGACACTAACATCGACCTTCCTACCTGTTCCCAATTGAAAGTTTTTTCACTTATTAAATGTAAGAAGTTAAACCAATGTTATCCTATGGTAAAGTTGGGCCTTGTAGGAGTGAAAAATGAATTTAATAGTTTTTCACAACCAGAACATGTAAAACTCAAAAGTACATGCCCAACTTTTTAAATACACTGCATCCTGCTCTATGGCAGTTGAGGGCCTACCCGAGGGGTGACTCATATGCAATAAGAAGGAAAGTTTAGGCCAAGTGAAAGGTTGATTTTGCCAGAGCGAAATGCAAGTTTAACACTACACAAATGCTGCAATGGCATGTCTGAGATATGTTTAAAGGGATTCCTAAGAGGGTGTCACAGTGAGTGGTGCAGGCCCAATTGTAACATTTAATTGACAGGCCGTGGCAACAGGTAGTACCACTTTAGTAGGGACTTACTAGTAAATTAAATATGACAATTGGTTGTAAGTCAATGATACCTTGTTTAAGGAGAGAGCGCAAGTACGTTAACACTGGTTAGCAGTTGTAACATGTGCAGAGTCCTAAAGCCAGCAAAATCGAAGGAAGCAAAAACAGGAGGCTGGAAGGCAAAACGTTGGGGGAAAGCTACACCAAGGATGTCAAGTCCAACAGCAAGTATTCCATCAGGACATCGCAATAAGCTTCATGTCAGGAGCCAATGGAAAGCTGACAGACAACCTGCCACTAAATAGAGCAGGTGGATGAAGGATTTGACGAACATTGTACTTCACCACTTTTCTGCAAAAAATATCCAGCAAATAAACCGACTTTGGCAGGTATGAAACAAGAATTTTCACGCTTGGAGCTTTCCCCACCAAAACGAGTGGCTTTAGCGGCATTCTGTCCACTGGGTATCCGACTTTCAAATGCCTTTATTGATACAGTCTTCAACCTTGCAAGGCTGAAGGAGTTCAGTTTCCAAAAGGCTAAGTCAGAAGGTGAAATTTTGACAGGGATGACCTGCATGGTGTATTCGACTTCTGCTCCCTCCTGCCACCCTGAATTTGCAAGTAGGTCCCAGTCAACTGAGACTGTGACTTCTGAGAGAAGCTTTACTGCTTTTTTTGAACTTCTTGCTTTAAACAGCTACACATCCATGATGACCATGTTTACACTTATTGGATTTAAATCATGTTGGTGTCATTTTTCATCATTTAAAAGAAAATTGGTTGTGGGGGGTTTATTTTAGACTGTTTTCTTCTTGCTAAACACTTTCCTAAATCAGGCCTGCCTGCACTGTGCTGTAGGTACCAGGAATTGAAACTGTGTTCAACCTATTGGAAACTACATGTATTTGTACTGTTTGTAGTCTTAATTGATATGAACCCTGTTAGTGTTTTTTTTCTTTCAGTGTAATGATTTCTGTTTTCTGATATTTCATTTTTTCAGTGTATTAACTACTGTTATCTTTAAAAGAGATGATGAGGGAGGTATTTGATTATAGTGCAATTAGAATCATAGTGCTGTGTATGGTTCCTTGAAATAAGTTTAAAGGGTTCTGGGTCATAGCATCCATAGAATGTCGATGTTAGACAAACAGGATACAGATGTGATACTGTTGTGATAATGACTGCTTGAGGGATCAGCAAAGGTTTATTTAAATATATAACTGACTCCAGACTCATCACAGAAGATGTATTTATGGCTCACTCAATCAAAAAAAAAGAATGGCTCCGATGTAGAATTGTAATGTTAATAATTGGCATGCCAGTACTCAAATGAAGGATATTAATTGGTCTTATTCATTGTGTGATAAAGAGCTGAGCGACTTGAAAGTTGGTTCATAGTCACTAGAAGAGGTCAGAATGTCAGCATAAAGAAGTTGTGCGCAGTCAGTGAGCTCCTGCATGTGGATGCCTAGCTTAGAGAGAGAAACATGCCATCCTGCTTTCAACTAGTAAAGGAGACCGCAAATGTAATCATTTCATACCACTGATGAAAAGTAAGATGTCTTTTTTTTGTTTGATAGAGCTTTATTGAAATTATTCAGCAAAAAGTTACTACCTACAAAAGCCAACCAGTTAAAACAATAAGAAATATTACAAATAGATATGCAAAAAGTGAGTAGTACCCTAGTAATACAACAAACGATAGAAAAAGACAGCATTATAGAACTACATATAAAAGAAAATCAATCAAATAGTACCTTAATGAAACAGCATTTTGTGTTTTGTGGTTAAGGGGAGGAGAAGAAAGAAAAGAAAGGAAGGAAGGAAGGAGAGGGGAAGAGAGTAAAGGAAAAGAGAGAAAGATAAAGAAAATAGATTAAAAAAAGGTTAAAAAAAAAGTAGTAGACAACCTTACAAAGTGTAATCAACAATAAGTATCCAATGCATTATACAAGATGGATAATAATAACAAATAGGCAACAATCAAGTAAACATGCTTTAAACCATATATAAGAAATAAATACGAAAAGCAATGGAGGTTGAAAAACGACATGATTATCATGAATCTGCATTGTCTGAGCGGATAAATAGTTAGTAAGCGGTGACCGGAAGGAGTCCTTTTGAAGAAGCTGTTGTGAGAGATGCTCTATCCAATCTATGATGATGACGAAGAAGGTTCCACCAATTAGTAAAAGTCGATTAGTCGAATCCTTCCAGTCCGAAGTAATAATTTGGAAGGTAATAGCAATTAGTAAGTCTATGAACATATCCAACTTACGAGAACCAAACCAAATAGGCAAGAAACTATCCAGGAATATCAATTTGATCTAAAATTGGAAATTAATATAGCATATTGAGGAGATTGTGTTGCATAAACTCTATCAAAAAGAATGAATCTTTGGACAAAGGAAAAAAGAATGCAATTATGTACCTTGTGTAGGGGCGCAAGTCCAGCAATCCAGTGATAAACTGGGATTGTTTTTACAAATAGAAACTGGAGTTAAAAACAACCGTTGGTAAAACAAATATAACGTTTGAGTACTGATAGCATTCCAGGGGGTGTGTTTTATTTTGACCAAATGGAGTTCCAAGTTTGTATAGAGAAATTGTGTTGTAAGTCCAATTCCTACATGTTAGGCTTGGCTTCCTTGGCGTGGTTTCCCCTGAATTTTTGCCTCTACCTCCTGTATTTTTGATGGTATGCTGGATTTCCTTTTGGTAGCTTAGGTGCTTTGGGCACTTTGCCACTGCTTTTCAGTGTCAAGTATAACTTCCTATTGTGACCTTATAGAGAATTGGAGATTAGGCTCTCTGAACTCAGAATTTAATGATGCATCTTTTTAGGGAGATGGTTTTTAAATTCTGTGCTTGAAAATGCAACTTTTAGCAATTAGGAATTTTCCTGTTTAACCATTCTGTGTGCTGCAGCTATTTTTGGTATTTACAGTCTGGTTTTACAGTGACAGGGTCTGAGGATGTGCAGTCACTGTAGATAGCCACAAGGGGGCTTTAGGTGTGTCCTGCCTTTCCTGGGTGAATCATAGCTGAGCTGAATAGGCCTGGTCTGCATTTAGAATGGTGGGAGGAGTTTTAATTTGCACCTGAATAGCAGTGTCTCTTCTGCACAATGCTGTCTCCACCTCCTGTAATGATCCTGTAATGATGCTGTACCAGAGAGGACAAACCTGGTTTGGACTGGGCTCAGAGACCATTATCACAAAGAGAACAAAGAGAAAATGGGGTAAACACATTGGACCTAATATCCCAGAAGATTAGATCACTTCTGGGCTTTAGAGGAACATCTGCCAAGGAGAAGAGCTGGAGAGATTGTTACATGGCCGATGGGAACATTGTCAACATCACTAAGTTAGCATGAGCCCTGCAGCCAAGATGCAGCTTTTGCGCACGTTAATACATGGCTTTGTTTTTGCAAGCCTCTGTTTATGCATTTCAAATGAGAACTGTCTGCTGTGTTCATTCTCTGTCTGTTCCTGGAGTGTAGTCTGAACATTGTGAGCAAGGTGAATAAACAATGCCCCTTGTTATTCTGTTCTGGTCAGGCCCTAGCACCTAGAAAAAAATATATTAATACAGCTGCTGCTGGAGACTCGCACTTTCATATTATGGGGATACATGTTTAGGTGACATACACTTGGAGAGGGAACTTCACAGGGAGAAGAGCAACACGCACCTATGATGTAGAAATACCATCTATAGTCTAAAGTATGGGGCTGCCGACAAAGCCCAGAGATCTTCTAATCCTTCTTCTTACCAAGGGAAGGGAGGTTAGGTACTATAGTCCTTTCTCCACTGTCTTTATATGATTATATCTCCCTTTATGATGTATGGTGTTGCTGCAATGCTAACTATATTCGTGTTATGCATTTTTCTGCTTGTTGTGGCACGTATACTACATGTTGGAGCACAATAGTTAAAATAAACTTTTTAAACAATATTCAATCAGATCTTATGGTGGACAGGTACGAGAGTGTGAGTGAAAAGGTGTGTCTTGTTGCTGCGATTCCTGAGAGATCCAGGAGTGTTGTGTTCTGGGGTGTCTAATCATTTGCTTCTCCGTGAATGTGTAGGAGAGTGAGTGAGACGCTATAGCTAGTTGGTCCTGGGCTCGTGGGCACTAAGGTGGTAGGAAGGCGCAGTCCCTATTGTAGGAGAGTAGGATCTGCCTCTTATAGTTACTCCTACTTTGTGCTGCTGTAACACTGTTTTTCGACTTTAGTCTGGCTGGGGCCTTGCTATTCAGGACCCCAGCCTAGCTGCTTCCTCTCTAAATTGATTCCATGTACTTTAGGTACACCACAGATTGGATTATGGGGTGCCCTTATAAGTCTCTAGTATATGGTATACTATGTACCCAGGGCATAGGTACCCCAGAGGCCTACCAGGGGCTGAATCATGTATTATGCGACCCCTGGAAAGCCCTCCAAAATGACACCACAGGTCTGCTACTGCAGCCTGGGTAAGGTGGGGCATGCACCCCTTACAGAGATATAGATTCACTATATCTCACCTATTGCTACACATAGGAACCTATCAGTCACCTCTATGGCAGGCCTTATCAATCCTGAATACAGGGTGCTTGGTTATATGTGAGAGGGGTCCCAGGCATGAGCTGAGCCCCCCCTGCAGCCTTCAGAATCTATCCTCCGGGGTTGTCAGTAGTGCAGCCTGACCATATACTCTTAAGTGCATTATAACTAAACGGTTAATGCTAACTTTGGACTGGCTGCACGGAAACAGCTGTGTTTGGTGTCAAACACCTTGAAATCATACCCCCACACCAGTAACTGGTGTGGGAGTATGATCCCACCCTTCTAGAGGGAGAGACATGACAGCACCGGTATACCCGGTACCAACTTAAAAGAGCCCTAGCGTCACAAAATGGATGCTGCAGCCACAGACACGGGTCTGGCCTCCTGCTGCTGACCAAAACTCTGGCAGGGGAGGCCTGGACAATAGGTTTCCTATCACAGGGAGGTGTAACCACCACCCAGACAGGCTGATATGTATTGGGGCTATGTGGGAGCACTCTCAGAGTTCTTTGAAGTCCTGCACTGGGGGCACATTTGTCCCTGTGCATAGTCCAGCTCAAACCGGTTCAGGGGCTTCCAGCCCCTGCTCTGGCGGGAAACTGGACAAAGAAAATGGGTGTAGCCACCCCTCTTTCCAATCTCTTACATAGGTGGGTCCCATGAGTTAGTCCAACCCCTTTATTAGGTATAAGTAAGGAACCCCTGGCAACAGGACTTTAGATATCCCTGGACGAAACTCTGCAACTGAATCCTGGAACTGTGGTGCTCTACTCAAGATTAGAGGACTGAAGAAATCTCCCTAGGGGTCAAAGTGACTCCGCTGCTTGGCAAGCACCAACAATGCGATTGCCAGTCTGCATCTCCGAAGCTCCATACGGACTTCGAGGTATCTGCAGCCCAGGAAGAGGATTTCCAGACTTCTCACATGCCGACCCGAGTCCCCAGCAAAGCTGAGACCCACAGCCCTTGTGAGAAATATGCAAAATGGAACTCCTTGTCACCATGCTCATTTGCAAGTGCATTGACTTCTCGACGTCTCTTGAAGTTGTGCTTTGGGTTACTTGTAGCCCAAGCCCGAGCACCTTTTGCACTGAAGATTGTGGGTTCACACTCCAGGAGTGTTCCGTGAGCCCACTTCTTGCATTTCAGCTTGAGGCTCCTTCACTATCCCTGGTCCGTCGACTGGTGGGTCCCTGTGAAGGCAACTCTGATTTTCCTTGGGCTTCCCTGGTTGCTCCAGATGTGCCCTGACATCCCACCACGTGGTGAGTCCCTCAGACCTTACTGGTCTACACCAAAGCATCTTTCTCCTTTCTGCGTGGGTTCCTGTTGCCAAGGCTTGTTGTGTCCAATCCGGGCACTGACACTGCAGCACTCGACATCCTTTGTGGGACAGCTCGAATCCAGCTCCTGATCATGCTCAACGCCTCCTGGTCCTCGTGGCTGAAGAGTCAAGCTTCACCTTCTTCACCTGAAATCACCCAACATCGGTGGGAATTCGTCTATCGTGCCCCTGGTCACTGGCTAGTGACCCAGACTCTGTCCCCTCTGCTTTCAGGTTCTTCTCGACTTCGATACAGGCTTGGATCTCTTCAGACACTTCGCATGTTCCCGACAGCAGCACTTCTTTTCCAGGTCCCATTGAAAACGACGACGCGACCTGATACCATTTGACACCTATGCACCCGGCTTCACTGGGTGAGGTAACTCGAGTACTCTGGTGCTCCCGTGGGTGTTGACCCTAGAACTTCCTAAGTCCAAAAGGGTTTGGTCCTAGCTCATCTCTAAGTGTCTCTAATCTTTCAAAATCTAACCACGACTTTCTGCATAGAAGCTGTCGGGAGCTCGCGGCTGTGTTCTCACACTGCACACGGCCCCCGTGGGTCGCCTGTGTTACTTCCTTGGGTGATTCCTTGGGGTCCCAGCGATACTACAGGCTCTAGGCCTTGTGTCTATTTAAGTCGTGGTTCTTATACTACTATTTTAGTATATGGTTTGGCTCGCCCCTAGGGCCTGACGTGTATTTGTGCTATTTTACTGTAATATTTGAAGTGTAACTTATGTGTTTGGACCTCTAGCCTCATAAAGAGACTAGTAGGGTGTGTTTAGAAATAAATATATATATATTATATATATGCCTGGTGTGGTTGCCTTTCATTTAGCCATTCAAGAGATTATAGACTGGTAAAACAAGCTGCTTTACATTCCTTCAAGACTTAGCCTGAAGGCTGCTCTCCATAGCTACAACTAGGATAGCTTTCAATAAAGGTTGTCTATAACCTATCATCAATAAGGGGTTGTTTGTACTGGTGAAAGGTGCCCACTATAATTAGTGGACAGCATATACCAGGCCAACTTCTTACACCTATACACCAAAGTCCCATAATCCTGCGTATTGTTCTGTGTATGTCCAGAATCCCTGCAACAAGATGTAAGGAGGAGTACTGCCCCTTTGTTGTGTGTGCTTTTCTGGGTTGGCCTGCAGTTGCTGCTTCTGCCAAAGAGAGGACAAAGACTGGAATTATGTTGTGAAAGTGCTTGAAGAAGAATTTCCAGGGGCTTGTTTGTGCTGGCCTCCTGTTCTGAAGTCTCAGGGGAACAAAGACTTCACCTGCAACTCTGACACTGTCATCGATGCTGCCAGTGACACCGCGACCTGCACCGATGTGGGGGCACTGCTTGTAAAGTGCACAACGGACCTCCCTGCCTGCACTGAAGCTCTGATGCCCATCGATGCCTGCAGTAATCAGCCTTCCCGATGCCAGCGCTCGCACCGACGCTGTCACTTCCAATGACAGCATCCCATTATCGCAGAGCTGATAACCGACAACAGTGACTTCATGAACTCTTCGACTTTGCATTGCCTCACTGGAACCGACTCCTCACTGCCGACACCGCTGACTTCACCTGTACTGGACTCAATGCAACGCCTCCTTACGGACACGATGCCTCATCTCCCCCGTTGCAGGGAACCGACCTCGACCTCAACACTGACGCCACACCTCCACAACACATTGCTTTGTCCATAGACTTCGTTTCCAAGGTACTGTTGTTTGGGGACCTGTTCCCACAGTGAGCATTTGGTTCATGTATCCATTGCAGTTGTCATCTGATTTTAGACAAACTGTAGAGCAAGTGTTTTAATGTCATCTATGCTACTTCTAGGTATGGCTCACTAATCAAAGGAAAGACAAAGGTTATTCAAACGAGATAAGAAAAAGACTGTCTTTTTATCCAACAATAATATCTACAAACACCCACATGTGAAAAAAAGTGTAAGAAAGGAGTGATGGCGCCTCACGGTAGCAACACCACAGAGGATAAAGCAGGAAGGTACTCGCCTGCTACCTCAAGATCTCATCATCAGCTGCCACCACTCCGCAGAAAGAAAATGTGTGTAAGAGAGTGTAGACAAGAGACTGGGTATTAACCCAAAACGCAAAACTGCTAGGGTGTTGTAACAGAAAGAAGAAAAAAGGTGTGCAGAGAACCGTGCACCGTAATAGACCCCACAGTGTATGTACACAAATTTGAGTTGGTTCACACTGGCTTTCTACTTTTTATTCTATGCTGTGTGACCACTCATATATAAAATGCCGACATGTTTCATTGCCATTTGGAAAAACTCACGGCAACTTCTTCAGGGCGTGGGGTATTATCATTTCACCCTTTAGCCTTGCTTGATCAATTAAAAGCAGTTCTGTTGGAAAAAAGACAAACAAACAACACATATCCAAAATATTTGGCTTCTGGTTCAAAAGGGCCTATTGCTGTATATACACCATTCCCAACTGAGTATCCCCCATAATGTTTACCGGGATATTGCAGATCGTGGGCATACCTTTACCCTCGAGCTTGTGTGTATGTGGCGGCGGTCACTTGTTCAGGGCTCATCCCCTCGACTCCTATCGTGAGTCTGTAAATACACAATGGAAGACATAAATCAGAAGGTTTGAATTAAAAGGTTTTAAGGGAAACGGGTATCGAGTTCCCACCGCTCCCTGTGACATAGACTGCTATTTCTCTTAGTCCTGGTGCATCCCTATTTCGCTGTTGTGTAACTCCTCATGTATAACTACTGCTTTGCGGGGGCCGGTCTTGTATCAAAGGAATTGCTCGTATCGAGTCCTACCCACCGCATGGGGTATTGTCCCTCATATGTCCTGATCATGATACGACTCTTAGTCCCTGTTGAGTGGCTCATGCAAATTTATCTACAGTTGATTGGTGGAGCCGGTCTCTTACTGAAAAATTACTTCTCGTATCAGGTCAAGACGTGCCCATTTTGAAACCCCCGGCCGAGCCGAGTTATCTAGTACAGGTATCCCTTTGTCTGTGGTGTGCCCTGCTTTTAAAAATACCACACTTTAAAGGAAACGTGTAACAGGACTCACCGATATTACGTCCGTGTCCGGCATTCACTCAGCACTGCAACAACGCAGCAGCTGTCAACCGAGACTAAAAGCGTGATCTCGCAGATCACGTGACCACGCTGTGATGATCCCGCCCATTTCAGGTCGTTCACATATTGGCTTGGCCGCCGGAACGCGCCATCTTAGAATGGTAAATGTGATGTGTGAGATTTCTTTCATCTGCAGGGCAATCTACATATCAGTATGCGCGAGCGTACCACCACCTAGGTATTCTGCTTGCGACAGATGGCTTAAATCGTATGTGATGTAAAAAGTCATGTGTGATGTAAAAAATACCTGTATCTGACAATGTTGCAATAAACGGTGTCAGTGGTTCCGGGTACCCCTAGGTATTACGCTGTATGGTCCTTATTTATCACAAATTTAAAGCACTTCCATCCCGCACCCTCTCTCGCAATGTTCATACAGTAACCCCTATAGCTGGACTCATATCAACCAGAAGGGGGGAAAAGGAAAATGAATGGTAAATGGATTATGTATAGACCTTATTCCACTCAATGGAATCATTCAGTCCAGTTTGGTCTACACCCTCCTGGTAAATCCAACGGGCTTCCTTACTGCTCAGTCTGGATTCCATGTTAAACTGGTCCCCCATCACTCTTTCTAGTACTACCCAACGTACATCTTTAGGATCATGTTTGTGATGTTGAAAGTGTTGAACAAGTTTTGTACTCAGTTTTCCTGCACGTAACGTGCTAAGATGTTCTTGAATCCTAACTTTGACCTTCCTGGTGGTAAGGCCGATATAGTGTAGCTCGCAAGGGCAAGTCAATCTATAAATAACGTTGGATGTGTTGCAGTTACTGAATTTATTTCAAAACCACATTCGGTTGTTTGCGAGAGTGACACTTTTAGTGGCTGTTGTAAGCCTACATACGGAACAACCCCCACATGGGTTATTTTCCTTGCGGAATGTTATTTTCCCGTGGGTCTGATTTGGGTCTGGTGTGTACCAGCCGATCACGTAAGTTTGCCGATCGTTTAAATGCAAAGCGTGGTGGAGGCATTTGCATGTTGGTAGTACTTAACAGATGCCAATGTCTACGGATGATCTGCCTAATTTTAGTAGATAGAGGGCCAAAAGTAGTGACCACAGGAATACACTCGCCATTTTGCTTGGGAGTTCTTTCCAGGAGAGCCGCGCGAGGCGTGTTGTATGCTCGTTTTTTCGCCTGCCTGATTACCTTCTTAGGGTATGCTCGGTTCTCCAGCTTAGTGGCTAATACATTAGACTGTTCAGAGTATTGGCGAAGGTTAGAACAATTCCGGCAATATCTTAAAAACTGGCCCACAGGTAAGTTATCCCGGAGTGCTCTGGGATGATATGACCTATAGTGCAACAGGGAGTTTTTGTCAGTTGTTTTGTGATGCACCTTAGTAACGAGCTTGTCATGCTCGGCCTGTATGTCCAGGTCCAGGTACACTGCAGATGTTCTGTTCGCCGGCCAAGTGAATTTTAAGCAGACATCAAGGCCGTTCAGCCAGGTTAGAAATTCAGTGAGTCTCTCTTCCGAGCCCTCCCATATACACAGCACACCATCTATGTATCTCTTCCAGAGAACAATGTTCTTCTGGAAGAGATTCATGTGGGAATGGATGTGGTACGCCTCGAACTGGCCCACAGAGATGCAGGCCAGACTAGGAGCAAAGGTGGCCCCCATCGAGGTGCCCGACACCTGGAGGTACATCTGTTCTTTACATGAAAAGAAATTTTTTGTCAGTGCGATCTCAATGCACTGGAGCACGAAGGTTTGAGGAGTGTCATAGAGCCATTCAGAGTCCCTCAGGGCACGGGCTGCTGCCACCAGCGTGGCTTCCTGAGGGATACTCGTGTATAATGATTCTATGTCTATGGTGACAAGAAATTGGTTCACAGGATTGTATGTTATATCCTCCAAGATTCTCAAAACATCTGTGGTATCTTGGACGTACGAGGGTTGGGTGATGACACACTCCCTGAGAAAGAAGTCCGCAAATTGTGACAGTGGTTCTAACAGAGATTGGATGCCCGATACTATTGGACGTCCAGGAGGGTGTCGTTGTGGCTTATGAATTTTGGGTACAATATAAAAAGCCGGCATCCTTGGTTTTAAATTGATCAGAAATTCCGCTTCTTTATATGTTACCCATTTCTTTTCTTTGGCCTCTGTCACTAGTTGAATGATAGTGGCCTGAAGGTCATTAGTGGGGTCCCGCGCCAAAGGTTGATAATTGCAGCATTTCCCCAAAAGCCTGGCCACCTCGGTGTCATAATCCTGGGTATCCATCACCACCACTGCCCCGCCTTTATCGGCTGGCTTGATAGTGATGGTTTGGTTACTTTGTATACTTTTTAAGGCTTGCCAATCTCTAATGCTCATGTTGCTATGGGCCACAGTTTGGACATTTTGTTCTGCCTGGCTAATGTCTTGAAGGACCTTCTGCTCAAACACCACTATTTCCGGGCCTACTAAACTCGTCGGAGGACAAAAATGTGATGGACATCGTAAGTTGGTGGAAAAAATTGATGCCTGCTCCTGTTCCTTCCCTTCAAAAAACTTTTTTAACTTGATCTTC
This sequence comes from Triturus cristatus, assembly GCF_964204655.1. Classification (NCBI taxonomy): domain Eukaryota; kingdom Metazoa; phylum Chordata; class Amphibia; order Caudata; family Salamandridae; genus Triturus; species Triturus cristatus. The sequence goes on from NC_140580.1 coordinate 418,385,216, forward strand.
CTCATCAGACCATAGAGGTCTGCCCGAAGTTGGAACCCGTTGTGACGGGGAGTGGGTACAAACCCTAGGCCTTTATTCAATACCTCCAGTTCCGTGTCCGTGAGTTGGTATGTGGAGAGGTTGACCACTATGTTGTTCTCAGTCGCAGTTATAGGGGTGTTCTGCCCCTGCTGCGTGTGATCCTTGGGGAGAAGGGTTGCCAGGTGGAGTTCAGATTCTGACGGGCCCGCCCCCTTCCCCGGCCTCTGTAATTGGACCCTCTTTGGTTTCCGGGGTTGTGAGTTTGTTGTCCTAAAAAAGCCCTGAACATGGCTCCCAGATCCTCATTAGTTCTTTCCTGGGGATTAAATCTAACCTGTTGGTTGGAGGTCGATGGTTGGGCAATGGGCTTTTCATCTTCCCTACTTGTATTTTCGAATGTCCAATTATTGGGTGTTCTTCTACCCTGTCTACGACCTCCTCTACCTCCAGTTGTAGGCATGGGTTGTGACTGAGTTTGTTGATAGTACTGGTCCTCAACATAAGGGAAAGCCCATTCGTGGCTGAATCTATCTAAGTTGCGTCTGAGTCCTTTTATTTTTTGATTGACCATGTATGTTTGATATTCGCTGAGGTCATCTTGAATTCTGGCTAGTTGTTCTTTTGTATCAGTTATGGTAGTATCTGATTTTAGTGTTTCTAGCTAGCCAGAATTCAAGATGACCTCAGCGAATATCAAACATACATGGTCAATCAAAAAATAAAAGGACTCAGACGCAACTTAGATAGATTCAGCCACGAATGGGCTTTCCCTTATGTTGAGGACCAGTACTATCAACAAACTCAGTCACAACCCATGCCTACAACTGGAGGGAGAGGAGGTCGTAGACAGGGTAGAAGAACACCCAATAATTGGACATTCGAAAATACAAGTAGTGAAGATGAAGAGCCCATTGCCCAACCATCGACCTCCAACCAACAGGTTAGATTTAATCCCCAGGAAAGAACTAATGAGGATCTGGGAGCCATGTTCAGGGCTTTTTTAGGACAACAAACTCACAACCCCGGAAACCAAAGAGGGTCCAATTACAGAGGCCGGGGAAGGGGGCGGGCCCACCAGAATCTGAACTCCACCTGGCAGCCCTTCTCCCCAAGGATCACACGCAGCAGGGGCAGAACACCCCTATAACTGCGACTGAGAACAACATAGTGGTCAACCTCTCCACATACCAACTCACGGACACGGAACTGGAGGTATTGAATAAAGGCCTAGGGTTTGTACCCACTCCCCGTCACGACGGGTTCCAACTTCGGGCAGACCTCTATGGTCTGATGAGGAAGATCAAGTTAAAAAAGTTTTTTGAAGGGAAGGAACAGGAGCAGGCATCAATTTTTTCCACCAACTTACGATGTCCATCACATTTTTGTCCTCCGACGAGTTCCATAGGCCCGGAAATAGTGGTGTTTGAGCAGAAGGTCCTTCAAGACATTAGCCAGGCAGAACAAAATGTCCATACTGTGGCCCATAGCAACATGAGCATTAGAGATTGGCAAGCCTTAAAAAGTATACAAAGTAACCAAACCATCACTATCAAGCCAGCCGATAAAGGCGGGGCAGTGGTGGTGATGGATACCCAGGATTATGACACCGAGGTGGCCAGGCTTTTGGGGAACCGCTGCAATTATCAACCTTTGGCGCGGGACCCCACTAATGACCTTCAGGCCACTATCATTCAACTAGTGACAGAGGCCAAAGAAAAGAAATGGGTAACATATAAAGAAGCGGAATTTCTGATCAATTTAAAACCAAGGATGCCGGCTTTTTATATTGTACCCAAAATTCATAAGCCACAACGACCCCCTCCTGGACGTCCAATAGTATCGGGCATCCAATCTCTGTTAGAACCACTGTCACAATTTGCGGACTTCTTTCTCAGGGAGTGTGTCATCACCCAACCCTCGTACGTCCAAGATACCACAGATGTTTTGAGAATCTTGGAGGATATAACATACAATCCTGTGAACCAATTTCTTGTCACCATAGACATCGAATCATTATACACGAGTATCCCTCAGGAAGCCACACTGGTGGCAGCAGCCCGCGCCCTGAGGGACTCTGAATGGTTCTATGACACTCCTCAAACCTTCGTGCTCCAGTGCATTGAGATCGCACTGACAAAAAATTTCTTTTCATGTAAAGAACAGATGTACCTCCAGGTGTCGGGCACCTCGATGGGGGCCACCTTTGCTCCTAGTCTGGCCTGCATCTATGTGGGCCAGTTCGAGGCGTACCACATCCCTTCCCACACGAATCTCTTCCAGAAGAACATTGTTCTCTGGAAGAGATACATAGATGATGTGCTGTGTATATGGGAGGGCTCGGAAGAGAGACTCACTGAATTTCTAACCTGGCTGAACGGCCTTGATGTCTGCTTAAAATTCACTTGGGCGGCGAACAGAACATCTGCAGTGTACCTGGACCTGGACATACAGGCCGAGCATGACAAGCTCGTTACTAAGGTGCATCACAAAACAACTGACAAAAACTCCCTGTTGCACTATAGGTCATATCATCCCAGAGCACTCCGGGATAACTTACCTGTGGGCCAGTTTTTAAGATATCGCCGGAATTGTTCTAACCTTCGCCAATACTCTGAACAGTCTAATGTATTAGCCACTAAGCTGGAGAACCGAGCATACCCTAAGAAAGTAATCAGGCAGGCGAAAAAACGAGCATACAACACGCCTCGCGCGGCTCTCCTGGAAGGAACTCCCAAGCAAAATGGCGAGTGTATTCCTGTGGTCACTACTTTTGGCCCTCTATCTACTAAAATTAGGCAGATCATCCGTAGACATTGGCATCTGTAAAGTACTACCAACATGCAAATGCCTCCACCACGCTTTGCATTTAAACGATCGGCAAACTTACGTGATCGGCTGGTACACACCAGACCCAAATCAGACCCACGGGAAAATAACATTCCGCAAGGACACTACCCATGTGGGGGTTGTTCCGTATGTAGGCTTACAACAGCCACTAAAAGTGTCACTCTCGCAAACAACCGAATGTGGTTTTTAAATAAATTCAGTAACTGCAACACATCCAACGTTATTTATAGATTGACTTGCCCTTGCGAGCTACACTATATCGGCCTTACCACCAGGAAGGTCAAAGTCAGGATTCAAGAACATCTTAGCACGTTACGTGCAGGAAAACTGAGTACAAAACTTGTTCAACACTTTCAACATCACAAACATGATCCTAAAGATGTACGTTGGGTAGTACTAGAAAGAGTGATGGGGGACCAGTTTAACATGGAATCCAGACTGAGCAGTAAGGAAGCCCGTTGGATTTACCAGGAGGGTGTAGACCAAACTGGACTGAATGATTCCATTGAGTGGAATAAGGTCTATACATAATCCATTTACCATTCATTTTCCTTTTCCCCCCTTCTGGTTGATATGAGTCCAGCTATAGGGGTTACTGTATGAACATTGCGAGAGAGGGTGCGGGATGGAAGTGCTTTAAATTTGTGATAAATAAGGACCATACAGCGTAATACCTAGGGGTACCCGGAACCACTGACACCGTTTATTGCAACATTGTCAGATACAGGTATTTTTTACATCACACATGACTTTTTACATCACATACGATTTAAGCCATCTGTCGCAAGCAGAATACCTAGGTGGTGGTACGCTCGCGGATACTGATATGTAGATTGCCCTGCAGATGAAAGAAATCTCACACATCACATTTACCATTCTAAGATGGCGCGTTCCGGCGGCCAAGCCAATATGTGATTGACCTGAAATGGGCGGGATCATCACAGCGTGGTCACGTGACCTGCGAGATCACGCTTTTAGTCTCGGTTGACAGCTGCTGCGTTGTTGCAGTGCTGAGTGAATGCCGGACACGGACGTAATATCGGTGAGTCCTGTTACACGTTTCCTTTAAAGTGGGGTATTTTTAAAAGCAGGGCACACCACAGACAAAGGGATACCTGTACTAGATAACTCGGCTCGGCCGGGGGGTTCAAAATGGGCACGTCTTAACCTGATACGAGAAGTAATTTTTCAGTAAGAGACCGGCTCCACCAATCAACTGTAGATACACTTTGTATGAGCCACTCAACAGGGACTAAGAGTCGTATCATGATCAGGACATATGAGGGACAATACCCCATGCGGTGGGTAGGACTCGATACGAGCAATTCCTTCGATACAAGACCGGCCCCCGCAAAGCAGTAGTTATACATGAGGAGTTACACAACAGCGAAATAGGGATGCACCAGGACTAAGAGAAATAGCAGTCTATGTCACAGGGAGCGGTGGGAACTCGATACCCGTTTCCCTTAAAACATTTTAATTCAAACCTTCTGATTTATGTCTTCCATTGTGTATTTACAGACTCACGATAGGAGTCGAGGGGATGAGCCCTGAACAAGTGACCGCCGCCACATACACACAAGCTTGAGGGTAAAGGTATGCCCACGATGGGCAATATACCGGTAAACATTATGGGGGATACTCAGTTGGGAATGGTGTATATACAGCAATAGGCCCTTTTGAACCAGAAGCCAAATATTTTGGATATGTGTTGTTTGTCTGTCTTTTTTCCAACAGAACTGCTTTTAATTGATCAAGCAAGGCTAAAGGGTGAAATGATAATACCCCACGCCCTGAAGAAGTTGCCGTGAGTTTTTCCAAATGGCAATGAAACATGTCGGCATTTTATATATGAGTGGTCACACAGCATAGAATAAAAAGTAGAAAGCCAGTGTGAACCAACTCAAATTTGTGTACATACACTGTGGGGTCTATTACGGTGCACGGTTCTCTGCACACCTTTTTTCTTCTTTCTGTTACAACACCCTAGCAGTTTTGCGTTTTGGGTTAATACCCAGTCTCTTGTCTACACTCTCTTACACACATTTTCTTTCTGCGGAGTGGTGGCAGCTGATGATGAGATCTTGAGGTAGCAGGCGAGTACCTTCCTGCTTTATCCTCTGTGGTGTTGCTACCGTGAGGCGCTATCACTCCTTTCTTACACTTTTTTTCACATGTGGGTGTTTGTAGATATTATTGTTGGATAAAAAGACAGTCTTTTTCTTATCTCGTTTGAATAACCCTTGTCTTTCCTTTGATTAGTGAGCCATACCTAGAAGTAGCATAGATGACATTAAAACACTTGCTCTACAGTTTGTCTAAAATCAGATGACAACTGCAATGGATACATGAACCAAATGCTCACTGTGGGAACAGGTCCTTTATTGTATACAGATTTCTGAGTGGGGGATGACCTGTTCTCTGCCCCTCCAGCTCCTTTTTGTGATCTGGACTGTTGTTTGGGGGTCAGTGTGACTCATTGCCTGGCACCGTACTTTGGATTTATGCCTGTTATGACGTCGTAATAGCCCCAGGTGGAGCTATCTTGTTTCTACAAGTTCTTTTTTTGCAATAGGTGTTCTAAAGTGGTATTTTGATACATGTATGTTAGATTGTTTCATTTTGGTCTTGTTTGGTTTAGATAAAGATACTTTATTTTTCTAAACTGGTGTGGTGTCCATTTGTGGTGTTTTCACTTAGTTACTGTTTGTTTTTAGTACCAATACTTTACACATTATCTTTGGAATAAGCCTGTCTGCTCGTGCCAAGCGGGTGAGCAGGGGTTATCTGAAGTGTGTAACTCCCTTACCCTGACTAGAAGGAATGGTCCCTACCTGGACAAAGGTGCATACCTCTACCAAATAGAGACCCCCATTTCTACCATCACATAAGTTCAACCTTACATTTGGGATGGGTAGGAAGATGTCTATTTTGATGCTCTGGGATTCGGTGAGTTTAAAGACATGCTTAAACACACGAAGGAGGAGCTTCCAGGTGGCGCTTTAAACATTTTTACTAGAGGCATGTTAAATACATAGGTAATGACAGTGGTTAATTTGTGAAAAAAATAAGTGCCAGGGCCCATACAATTTTGGAAAATCTTTACATAGTTAATTTTGGACAGGTTACATATTTTAAAATGGAAGTATGATGTAAGTGAAATCATGCCCCGTATGAATAACTTTAAAACAGTTCAAACAATGTATCTTACGTTTAGTTTGCAAAATTAATCATTTGCACACAATGGTGTCATCTCAATAAAGTGGGCATATACAATACCCTGATTTTGCACTTGAGTTGTTCTTAACAATGTAGTCCTTTCTCAAATATTTATTGAAAAAATCTGATAATGCGTAAGGAGATATCTTGCTGCATATGAAAATGTAAAGACCTGGAAGAGTGCAGGAACAGTGCAGAAATTTTCAACATTGTATTTGGAGCACTCTACCACTCCCTAATGGTGATGCCACAAGGCAACTGCTTAGATTTAGTGGCATATTAACAACGTCTGTGGCGTAGGGCAGTGCAGAAAACCACCTTGCTGCACTACCCTGCATTCACAGACAAGGGCAGGAATGCACTGTATTTATCCAATTATGTTCATTCCTGGCATTTTCCCTTGCGCTGGTGCCCTTGTGGCAGCCTAGCACCAATGCAGGCACCCTTGCACCGTGGTTCAAGGGTGCTGGGTTGTAGGCAGAAATGTTTTCTGAAGGAAGGGGACTTTCCTGCACAAGAACAATCATGAGAGGCCATTTCCTCTTACTATGTGTTTTGTAGAATGAAGCACATAGAAAGAGTGAAAAATGAGGCAAAATAAAGATTTCTCATCATTACATCTCACCAGGGGAGGCATATCTTTTTGGTGCATTCCCAGGTCTTGTAAAACTGGCAATGCGTCAAAAACCTAGGGAGTTGTGTGGGACACCCACGCAATGCACATGGAACGCCTACCCAGGGCAGAGTAACACAAAGCATCGATTTGCACAGCGTTGCGTCAGTTCAGATTTATGGAGCCAATCAAAGCCATGCAAACTGGCTTTGCATGGCTTCAAAAATCTACTTAAGGTTTGCTTCACTCTTGTACCACATTGCGTGGTGCAAGGGCAAGACAAACAGGGTGACAAATATGGCCCTTAGTTTTTGATAGTATTGACACTGTTAGGGAAAGAAAATTATCTTTATTAGGAAAGGGAACAAATGGGTTCAAGTATCAGTCAAATGAGAAACTGTATTTCAGAAACTGGGGCAATAGTGAATAGTTTCTGTTAAGAAATGTACGACCTGTTGTCAAGCTTGATTTAAATTGAAGAAAATGCCTCTTTAAAAAAATACTGCACATTGGGGCATATTTACTAGAAACACACAAAGCATACGTGCCCCTGTTATAAACTCTCAATTATGAGAGACATTCATTCTCATTGGTGAGTGATTACTCAGTTCAGCATTGTATCTGTGTCCCGGACACTGTAAATAGGACCCAAGGGATATTTAGATAAATGAACAAGAAGATCTCGCACACTCCCTGGGTGTCAAGCTTCATCATCGGCCACCCCGCCAGAGTATTCTCTAGTGGCGGGCGGGCCATCCTTGTAGGCGGAGAGAATGTTCAGGGAGGATCCAGAGGGTGGGGGATCCAGAGAGAATGAAAATCCTGTGCACCTCCCCGAAATGAAACTATGATTTTATTAAGTGGGTGGTGAAGGGATGATTAAAATAAACAATAAGACACATGAGGCTTTATTATGCAGCTCATGTCCACATAGGTTGAGATGTTTCAGCCTTGAAATGGCTCCAACTGGAGTCCGGAGCTTTCCTCAGGACCAGAATCCTGTTTTTCCCTATCTTGATCCCCATCTTATTCACAAGCCCTGTTGATTCACTTCTGCACCACCCAACGTGGTGCAAAAGCAATGGAAATAAAAAAAGAGATTTAAAAATCCATGCAAGGTCACCTTGCATGGCCCTTAGTAGCTTCATTAATCTCGATTAAAGCAATGCAGGACAAATCACTGTGTTGCCTTATTCTGTGCCAGGAGACATCCCATGGAAGTTACATAGGTGTTCCTACCCAACTCCCATGGTTTTTGGTGCATTTCCAGATTTTCTAGAACTGGTAAACCTTGGAATGTGCCAAAAAGACACACCTCCCCAAGTGAGGTGTAACAAGGGGAAATATCTTTATTTCGTCTTGTTACTTTTTCTGTCTATATGTGCTGCACTTTCCAGTACACATAGAAAGATGAATTTGCCCCACAGGATTTTATTTGTGCAGGAAGGTGTATTGCTGTTGATGTTAATAATATGCAAAACGTGATTTGTTGCCCAGGTAATTTCAGCTAAATTGGTGAGGAATATTTTACAGGTGTTTGTAAGTAACTTTAGTCTTTCATAAGTATTTGTGAGTCATTTTGCCCTTGCTGCGTGTAATGATTTTTTGAAAGCATGTTGGAAGAATTATGCAGTTTGTATGCTTGCATCATTAAGGTGTTTTATAATTAGCAAATGGATGTTTTGCCCTCATCTTTCCTGACTGTGCTTTTTAGCCTCTTTTTAGAGGGCGTGCAAATGTATATATGTATGAATGTACTTATGAATTTATGTCATATTTATATGGCCCAAACCTCGCAGAACGCAATTGTTAAACCTGACATTCTTAAGGTGGTCTTCCCCCAACTATTTGCCTGTTTAGCTCCACTTTTTGCTGTATATTGTATTAGCCATAGGACTCAGAGCACTTTACCATTGCTGACCAGTGCTAAAGTGCATGTGTACCTGGTGACATTGGGATATAGCTGATTGGCATATTTAGTTTACTTCTCAGTCCCTTGTACACTGGTATCCCATATACTCAGGTCCTGTAATGTAAATGCTACGAGTGGGGCTGCAGGACTGGTTGTGCCACCCACACAAGTAGCCTTTCAAACCTGTTTCAGGCCTGCCATTGCATGGCCTGTGTGTGTAGTTTACTGCCACTTTGACTTGACATTTTAAAACAGTTATCAAGCCTTAAACTCCCCTTTTATTACACATACATCACCCCTTAGGTAGGCCCTATGTAGCCCTAAGGCTAGTGATGACTATGCATTGATCGAAACCAACACATTGTCCTTCGACACCGACGCAGGAGCCGATTTATGTTATTGCCTTGATGGGCTGTGCAGCTCAACACTAATGGACAGCATGGCACAACATCGATGCAGCACCTGCATCATAAAGGGGTTTGATGCCAAAGTCAGGATCAGCGCCAACACCTCGCCTCCATCCACAGGACCTCGACTCCTTGCATTGAGGCATCAATGTCAATGCTTGCTCCATCTAAAGTTGTTTGTCAGTAGAACCTGTCTGAGTCCAGTAGCTGGCCTGCTCTCCATAGTGGCCAGCCTGAACTTTCGATTTACCCCAGTTTAGCATGACCTCAAGTAACTTTTTAGTGCATTGACTTTTAAACACTATTTTTAGGTTTTGTTTAAGAATATTCATAACTCGGGTTCTACTTAATAGTTTTTTGTCATTTTGTTCTTGTTCTACTCATAAAATTATTTTCTATTTTTTTAAACCTGTGTGGAGTATTTTTGTGGTGTTTCATTGTGCTACTGTGTGTGGTGTGTGTTGCAAACATACTTTACAGATTGCCTCCTTAGTTAAGCCTGCCAGTTCTGTACTAAGCTACCTGACAGAGAGCAGAGGTTAATTTGAAGTGTGTATCTGACTTATGCTGAGTAGGATTGTGGTCACTACTTGGCAAGGGTGCAAACCTCTGCCAACTAGAGACCACATTTTAACAGCAATGGAGCAGTGTACAGGATCAAAGACAAGCACAGAGTCAACGAGTGTTAGAAGAGGGATCTGGTTTGTGGACGATTAATGCATTAAGATGTGAGGAATGTTAATATCATAGATAATTGATACTTGAGGTGATATACATTATTTTACAATTTTTTCACTATTTTATTTGAGGGGGGATTTTCATATTTATGGTATTTTGAGTTTTCCCTTGGCTTTGATGTTCTGCTTTTAATTTTCAAGGTGTTGTCCATTATTTAGCTGTTTATTCTGGGTGTTTATTGTGAACTCTATTTTTTTGTACATTGCCTCTTCATGAGAGGACAAATAAAGGTTTGTCTTCAGGGCACAAACTAAGTATCACTGCCTCTGAACAGGTGGTGTAGTTGGTGTGGGTACTGAATCTGTTTGACTCAGTGAATAACCAAGAGGTTCATTGGGGTTCGAACCACCTTAAAATGTTTCCAGACTGTGAGAAGTTGACCTGGTATATGCTGTTCACTAGTTAAAGTGGACACCTTGCACCAGTACAATTCGACTCTTATGGTAGTAAGTTTAAGACAACCTTTTAAAGAAAGCTATCCTAGTGGTAGCTGTGGACAGCAGCCTTCAGGCTAAGTATTTAGAGGAATGTAAAGCAGCTTGTTTTACCGTATAATCTCTTGAATTACAAAATGAGAGGACACCGCACAGGTATATATATTAAATATATATGTATTTATTACTAACAACTCTCTGCTAATCTCTTTATGAGGTTAGAAGTCAGGAACATATGCACAAAGCAACATTTCACAATACGTTAAGCACAAATATGGCTGGGGCCCTAGGGGCGTACCAGACCATATACTAAAAAAGAGACTTAGAGATAACGACTTGTGAGGGGACAAGGCCTAGGGCCTTCAGAAGCGCTGGGGCCTCACAAAACCACCCAAGGCAGGTAAATAAAGGACCCACGGGAGACGCATGCAGTGTGAGAACACAGCCGTGAATCCCTATTGACTTCAATGGAGCAAGTCGCGATTGGAAATTTAGAGTTTTAGGATACTTCGGGAGAGTCTACAAGCAAATCACTTACAGGGTAAGTAGTTCTAGAGCCAACACCCACAGGCGCACCGTAATGCTGGAGTTACCTCACCCAGGGAAGCAGGGTGCATAGGTGTCTTTTGGTGTCGGGTCGCGGAGTCGTTTTCAATGGGTGCCACAGAAGACTTGCTGATTGTGAGGACAGGAGAAGTGTCTGTTGGAATCCAAGGCTGGATTCAGAAGAAGGAAGACCTGAAAGCAGAGGGGACAGTGTTCAAAGTCACTTGGCAGTGACCCGGGGCATGGAAGATGGATGCCCGCTGTCGTCGGGTGATTTCAGGTGATCCACAGGTGTCTTGACTCTTCAGCCACGAGGTCCAGGAGACGTTGGTGACAACCAGGAGCTGGATTCAGTGTGTCCCACAAAGTCTGCAGCTTACTGCGGTGTCGGTGACTAGATGGGAGCCAACAAGCCTTGGTAAAAGCAAGTCTACTGGAAAGGATAAAAAGTCAGCAGTGCAGACCAGCAAGGTCTGACGGACTCACCCAGCAAGTGTAAGTCAGGGCAGGCCTGGAGCAACCAGGGGAGCCCTTTGGAACTGTAGAAAAGTCTTCTGGGGACCCACAAGCCAACCAACAAGGGATTGCAAAGACGCCTTGGGAGGATTCACTCAATAGGACGGTCACTCGGGATGGGGTAGGCCTCTGATCTTTGGAGGGATTCCTGCAGGAGGCTTGGAACACACGTGGTCCAATGCACAGGATCATAGAACATCGAGAAGGGGTTGCACTCGAAAATAGGGCACGGTACACAGGGATTGCGGTTCCTCGTCACTCGTGGGGTCCACTTGCCTCAGCGTCGCTGGGAACTCACGATGGCCTTGGATAAGCCAGGAAATCCTCTTCCTGGGCTGCAGGGACTTTGGACTCCGATGGGAGCGGGAAAGTTTGCGACTGTTGATTGCAAGATTGGGTGCCTGCCAAGCAGGGGAGTCACTCCTTGACTCCAAGGGAGATTCTTCAGTCTTCCAGAGGCAGTGGAACGTCGAAGGTCCAGGATTCTTCTTCAGAGTGTCATCCAGAGATATCTAGTTTGCAATGGCAAGGGTTCCCTAACTTATACTGAAAGGAAGGGAGGGACTAGCTCTATGACCCCACCTATGGGAGGGTCAGGGGAGTCGGTGGCCTCACCCACTTCCCTTTGTCCAGTTTCATACCAGAGCAGGGGCAGGTAGCCCCTGAGCCGGTTTGAACTGGTGTATGCAGAGAGGAGCCTACTGCTCCCCCAGTGCAGGACTTCAAAGCACTCTAGGAGTGCACCCACCCAGCCCTAATACACTAAACCCTGTCTGGGAGGTGGTCACACCTCCCTGTGACAGGATGCCCTTTGTTGGGCCTTCTCCACTGTGAGTTTCGGTCATCAGCAGGAGGGCAGCCCAGTGTCTGTGACTGGTGGCATCCATTTTGTGATGCCAGGGCTCTTCAGGATTCTACCATGTTTCCACAGTAGGTACATGTCTATCCCTCTAGAAGGGTGGGATCATACTCCCACACCAGTTACTGGTGTGGGGGTATGATTTCAAAGCGTTTGACACCAAACACAACATGTTTTGATGCAGCCATTCCAAAGTTAGCATTTACCGCTAGGTAATAATGCACTTAAGAGTATATGGTTTGACCACGTTCACCAACAGCCTCAGAGAATGGACTCTGAGAGCTGCAGAGGGGCCCTGCTCAGGCAGAGGCACCCCCTCACATGGAAATCAAGCACCCTGCCCTCAGGATTGATAGGGCCTGCCTTAGGGGTGACTGATAGGTTTAAATGTGTGTGTAGGGAGAGATATAGTGAACCTATATCTCAATGAGGAGTGCTAACACTACCTCACCCAGGCTGCAGTAGCAGGCCTGTGGTGTCAGATTTTAGTCTGCTTCCCAGGGGTGGCATAATACATGCTTCAGCCCATGGTAGGCCTGTGAAGTACCTATGCCTTTGGTACCTAAAGTACCATATACTAGGGGCTCATAAGGTACCACAGTATCCAATCACTAGTGCACCTAATATGCACTCCAATTTGTTTAGAGAGAACAGAGAGGCTGGGGCCCTGATTAGCAGGGTCCCAGCCAGACTATAGCCAGAAACCAGTGTAAACATCAGAAAAAAAGTGGGGGCAACATAGGAGGCAGATCCTACTCTCCTACACAACCCCCCTCCAAACGCAGGGACACTAAACTAACCTTGACCAGTTGAGTCTTCGTGTTCTAAGTGGAAATACCTTGAGAGTCCATCTGCATTGGCATGTTGGGTCCCAGGTCTATGTTCCACTGTATAGTCCATCCCCTGTGGGGAAATGGACCACCTTAAAAGTTTTGGGTTTTCACATTTCATCTGTTTAAGCCATAGGAGGGGCGTGTGGTCAGTCTGAACTATGAAGTGAGTGCCAAACAAGGATGGCCTCAGCTTCTTCAGGGCCCTCACCACAGCAAAGGCCTCCCTCTCTATAGCTGACCAACGTTTTCTCTCTAGGGTTCAGCCTTCTGCTAATAAAAGCTACTGGCTGGTCTTGACTTTCATCATTCAGTTGAGTACAGCTCCCACACCCAGCTCAGAAGCATCTGTTTGGACAATGAACTTTTTGGGTGTAGTCTGGACTCTGTAAGATGGGAGCAGTGCACATGGTCTGCTTTAGGTCTTCAAACGCCTTCTGACAGCTAGCTGTCAAATGAACCGTTTTTGGCATTTTCTTTGAGGTAAGATCATTCAAGTGGGTCACTATGGATCCATATCCCTTTACAAACCTCCTATAATACCCAGTCAGGCCTAAAAAGGCTCTCACCTGTGTCTGGGTGGTTGGAGCAACCCATTCCATGAAGGTTTGGATTTTGCTCTGTAAAGGCTGAACCTGGCCCCCACCTACAAGGTGGCCCAGGTACACAACCTGACTCTGACCTATCTGGCACTTAGTAGCCTTGATAGTGAGGCCAGCTTTCTGCAGGGCCTCCAAAACATTTCTGAGGTGGACCAGGTGATCCTGCCGGGAGGAACTAAAGACAGCAATATCATCTAGATAAGCTGAGCAATAAGTTTCCATCCCTGCCAGAACTTTGTTCACCAGCCTCTGAAAAGTGGCAGGTGCATTTTTCAATCCAAAGGGCATCACCACAAAGTGGTAGTGCCCACTAGGGGTTGAAAATGCTGTTTTGGCTTTTGCATCATCAGCTAACCTAATCTGCCAGTAGCCAGCTGTTATGTCAAATGTACTTAGATACTTGGCTGAGGCCAAAGTATCAATCAGCTCATCTGCCCTTGGTATGGGATAGGCATCAGTCCTGGTGACTGCATTGAGGCCTCTGTAGTCTACAGAAAACCTCATTTATTTCTTACCACACTGGGTATGAAGTTTTGGTACTGGGATTACTGGGCTACCTATCTGAAGGCTCAACCACACCTAACTCCAACATTTTCTGGACTTCAGTCCTGATACAGTCCCTGAAATGGTCAGGTTGCCTGTAGATTTTACTCTTCACAGGCAGACTGTCCCCAGTGTCCACCTCATGGGTGCACCAGGTAGTCTGACTAGGGGTCAGGCTAAACTTATTTCTGTACTGTTGCAGAACTTGTCTGCATTCAGTTTGCTGATGGTCAGTGAGGCTGCTTGCCAAAGCAACACCATCTACTGACCGATCATCAGGGTTCTGTGACAGCGGGTCAGGGAGAGGGTCACTCTCCTCCTCCTGCTCCTCATCAGTTGCCATGAGCAAGCCCATGTCAGCCCTGTCAACATATGGTTTCAATCTGTTGACATGGAGCACCCTCAGGGCGCTCCTGGGAGTTCCAAGATTCACCAGATAGGTGGCTTCTCCCTTTTGCTCAACAATGGTATGGGGGCCACTCTGCTTGTCTTGGAGGGCTGCTGGGGCCACACGCTCCAACACCCACACTTTCTATCCTGGCTGGTACACAGTCAGCACAGCCTTTTGGTCATGCCAAGTTTTTTGTAATTCTTGGCTGGCCTCCAGGTTTTTAGTTGCCTTCTTCATGTATTCGGCCATCCTGGAGCGGAGACCAAGTACATAGTCCATCACATCCTGCTTGGGGGGTTTGAGAGGTAACTCCCAGCCCTCTTTTACCAAACACAATGGACCTCTTACAGGGTGTCAAATGGGCTGTAGCCAACCCCCTTCTGTGGAACCTCTCTGTATGCAAACAAAGGCAGGGAAGAAGAAGGTCCCATTTTCGCCTAAGCTTTTCTGGGAGTACTTTAATCATTCCCTTAAGGGTTTTGTTGAAACGCTCAACCAACCCATTGCATTGTGGGTGATAGGGGGTGGTGAACTTATAAGTTACACCACACTCCTCCCACATTGCTTTCAAATATCCTGACATGAAGTTTGTACCTCTGTCAGAGATGACCTCCTTTGGGAAACCCACTCTGGAGAAAACTTCAATGAGGGCTCTTGCCACCACAGGGGCTATGGTGGTCCTCAGGGGAATTGCCTCTGGGTACCTGGTGGCATGATCCACTACCACCAGGATAAATCTGTGCCCAGATGCAGTTTGAGGGTCAAGGGGACCAACAATGTCAATCCCTACCCTTTCAAAGGGTACCCTCAACACAGGTAGTGGTATCAGGGGGACCTTTGTTGTGCCACCTGACTTGCCACTGGCTTGGCGAGTGACACAGGAGCGGCAAAACTCCTTGGTGTCTTCTGACATATGTGGCCAATGAAAAGATGGAACAAGCCTGTCCCAGGTCTTGTTTTGGCCCAAGTGACCTGCCAAAGGGATGTCATGTGCTAGGGTCAAGAGGAACCCCCTAAACTTCTGAGGTATTACCAACCTCCTGGTGGCTCCAGGGGTTGGATCTCTACCCTCAGAATAGAGGAGTCCCTCATCCCAATAAACTTTATTGGACCCACTAGCACTCCCAGCAGCCTCAGCAGCAGCCTGCTGTCTGAGGGGTTCAAGAGAGGGACAGCCCTGTTGCTCCTTACTCAGATCTTCCCTAGAAGGGCCCCCTTCCCCAAAAGAACTCAACCTGATCCTTCTTCAGGATCTGCTTCTCCTCCCTCAAGAGGTGAATCTGTGATCTGAGACAGAGGGGAAGGCACTGTCTTAACCCTACTGCTCCTTTTCTTGGGAAGCACCTGGTCCATGGTTTCAGGATCCAGAGCTGGCTCAGTGTTATGCATTTTGGCCTGTGACCTGGTCACAGCGAATACCTCTGCAGGGATGTCCAACATCTCAGCATGAGTCCATAACTCTACTTCAGACCAGGCTGAAGTCTCTAGATCATTGCCCAATAGACATTCTACAGGGAGGTCTGCACTGACTACTACTTTCTTGAGGCCAGTTACCCCTCCCCAGGAGAAATTCACAACTGCCAGACTATGGTTGGTCCTGACATTGCTTGAATTGGTTACCTGGTACATTTCACCCAGGATGATCTGCCCAAGGTCCACAAGATCCTCTGCCACCATGGTGACACTAGCACCTGTGTCCCTGAATGCCAAAGCCTGTTTGCCATTTATTACAGGCTGCTGTTTGTATTTGCCCAGATTACTGGGGCTCACTAGGAAGGACATATCAATGTCTCCATCACAAATCAGCAATGCCTGAGTGAGGACTCTGACTAGGCCAGAGTCTACTCCAGAACCCAGGGTCAACCCTACTACACCCTTATTCTGCGTACCACCTCTACCAGTAGCTGTACTAGGGGGAACAGTTGCCTTAGGGGAAGGAGTGGTGGTGGTTTGGTCTTTGGACTTGTTACAGTCTGAAGTCCAGTGCCCCTTCTGTTTACAGAATTTGCACCAGGGCTTCTTTTGGCCTTTTCCCTTGTTGGATTGTGAATCCCCACCAGATGCAGATTTTTGGGGCCCTTGTGAAGACTTCTGGTCTTTTGACTTATCCCCACCTTTCTCAGAGCCCTTAGAATCCTGCTTCTTGGTGTCACCCCCTTGGTTCTGGGTTTTCTGCCTCACCCTGGTTCTGACCCATTTGTCTGCCTTCTTGCCCAATTCTTGGGGAGAGGTCAGATCAGAGTCCACTAGGTATTGATGCAACAACTGGTTCTGGCAATTATTAAGGATCTGTTCTCTCATCATTAGATTATACAATCCCTTGAAATCAGTAACCCTACTGCCAACCAGCCAACCCTCCAGAGCCTTGGTTGCACATTCTACAAAGTCAGTCCAGTCCTGAGTCTGTGCTTTCTGGGTGTCTCTGAACTTCAACCTGTTCTGCTCAGTGGTTAAGCCAGACCCATCTATCAGTGCACTCTTCAGTACTTCATAGTGATCAGCATTCTCTTCTCTAACAGTGAGGAGCTTGTCTCTGCCTTTATCTGAAAAGGAGAGCCACAAGATTGCTGCCCACTGCTTTTGGGGGACCTGTTGTACTCCACAGGCCCTTTCCATAGCAGTTATCCACTTGTGGATATCATCTCCACTCTGGTAGGGAGGAACAACCTTGCTCAGGTTCCTATGGTCTGGAATATATTCTCTAACTCTAGGGATCCTGTTGCTGCCACCAGGGGGTTCTAACCCTTCTCTTCTAGAAGCTCTCTGGAGCTCAAAGGTTTCTCTATCTAATGCCAACTGCTTGGTTTTAAGGGCAAATCTTGCTTCCTCATACTGCAGCAGTTTGTACATTCTGTCAGATGAGGTCTCCCTTCTAGGAAGGTAGGAGTTCCTCTGCTGGACAGATTCTCTGCCAGAGTGATAGGAGTGGTCAGATTCCCCAGAAAGGGACCGAGGCCTTTCCTCCACTCTGTCAGTTCTCTTAGGGAGAATTCCTCTGTCCTTTTCAGACCCTTTTGGGTCTGGCCCTTCAACCACAGAGTCCTGGTCATCCTGGTTTTCATCATCTGACCCAGACACTGTAATTGACCCACTCCCTGAGTCAGATCCATTAGCTTCTAGAGCTAATCTAAGATCATCTGCTGTCAGCAGATCTATCAGGTGTAGTGTTGAGGGACTCTGTCCTATCCTCAGGTGCCTTGCAGCACACATGGCTCAAAGAAAGTCATGTCCTTATACTGAGGCTGGGTGGACCCACTGGTTCCAACCCTTAAGGACATTCTAGTGTTGTGCAGTGTTGTACTACCTACACTAGTTTGTGGCCTACTGATCCTAGCTTGAGCTGTAGATAGGGTGTGCTATCCCTTGACACACATCTCTAAGTTCAGTAGAACTTATTGATACTAAGCTTAACTTTATATGTACCTTGAGTACCTATAGTGTTTTTCAGTTAGTAATTCAAATAGAGATTTTCTGGTAAAACAATGGCAAGCTGTAATCCCACACGCTGCCCACCAATGTGACAAGTTGGCCTGGTATATGCTGTTCACTAGTTAAAGTGGACACCTTGCACCAGTACAATTCGACTCTTATGGTAGTAGGTTTAAGACAACCTTTTAAAGAAAGCTATCCTAGTGGTAGCTGTGGAGAGCAGCCTTCAGGCTAAGTCTTTAGAGGAATGTAAAGCAGCTTGTTTTACCTTATAATCTCTTGAATTACTAAATGAAAGGACACCACACAGGTATATATATCAAATATATATGTATTTATTACTAACAACTCTCTGCTAATCTCTTTATGAGGTTAGAAGTCAGGAACATATGCACAAATCAACATTTCACAATAAGTTTCGCACAAATATGGCTGGGGCCCTAGGGGCGTACCAGACTATATACTAAAAAAGAGACTTAGAGATAATGACTTGCGAGGGGACAAGGCCTAGGGCCTTCAGAAGCGCTGGGGCCTCACTAAACCACCCAAGGCAGATAAGTAAAGGACCCACGGGAAGCGCATGCAGTGTGAAAACACAGACGCGAATCCCTATTGACTTCAATGGAGCAAGTCGCGATTGGAAATGTAGAGTTTTAGGATACTTCGGGAGAGTCTACAAGCAATTCACTTACAGGGTAAGTAGTTCTAGAGCCAACACCCACAGGAGCACCGTAGTGCTGGAGTTACCTCACCCAGGGAATCCGGGTGCATAGGTGTCTTTTGGTGTCGGGTCGCGGCGTCGTTTTCAGTGGGAGCAACAGAAGACTTGCTGCTTGTGAAGACAGGAGAAGTGTCTGGTGCAATCCAAGGCTGGATTCAGAAGAAGGAAGACCTGAAAGCAGAGGGGACAGTGTTCAAAGTCACTTGGCAGTGACCCGGGGCATGGAAGATGGATGCCCACAGTCGTCGGGTGATTTCAGGTGATCCAAGGGTGTCTTGACTCTTCAGCTGTGGTAAATAATTTAATTACCGGGACTTAATTTGATACAGAAACATAATAAAAATAGCTCAGTAAATAAGAGGCAGAATCCGTGGTATTAGAGGTTCGGAACGGGCTTTATTCCAATGGATGATTCGAATCGGTGACTCCAAGTTCCATCACCACGGAGGTTCAGGAAGTGAAGTACATACTTTATTGATAATTAATCACTTTTATACAATAGGCATTACAGTGAAGCAAATGCAAGAGGCGTAACAATTGATAGTGTAGATAAAAGATACATACGTATCAAAAATAGGCGTAACTGGGTGTGACTAAAGAACGTCATCAGGTGTGATGTCATAATAGGGTGGTTCCATGAAAGAATTTCGCAATGTCAGCAGAAATATTTGGCAGAAATGCGCGCGCAGCAGCATGACGTGTGATTGACGTGCAACTAGGGGGTGAAGGGGACTTGACATTTAGCTCTACATGTGGCGACAGAAGTCTGGAGGGTCAAGTCAACCTAATCCCAAATCATATCTAACATCCTATGTTTAAAGAACTATGTTATCCAAAAGAGAGGTCTTCTTAGAGTAGAATCTTATTCTATACTGACTATACTGACTGTTAGTGCGTGTACAAGCGTCTAAGTGTCTACACTAGATGCGAGGGCAGAAGTCTTCCATAATAATAGGGCTATGAATTACTTGCATAAAGACAGAGAAGCCGGGCCTTTGCTCGGTAACTGGAAGAATGTTTACTTAAACTACTAGACAGGAATGCATTGGGCAGGGAGCGGAGCAGATAATTTCGAAGGTGAAATACAGTTTTTGGCAGGCAGCAGGCTGATGTCAGGCTTCGTGGGCCGCGCAGGGAATGAGACAAAGTTCATGGTCACAGATGCAGGCTCAGACTGGAGTTTCAGAGGCAGAAGGAAAGAAAAGCTTGATGACAGAATCAGGGCCTACTTGCCTGGACTGTAAAATGGCATGAGTGAACCATATAAAGCCGGTGGCCTTTCATACTTAGGAATGGAATATCCGGCCTATTCATGGCGGATCTGAAAAGAGGACATGTTGACGGTGGACGCACATGTGTTTGCGTCTTCATAACTGGAACTGGAGGGAACATACATGTACTTGTGATTCATACATGAAACCGTTGGGGTCCAAGATAGGGGACATAACTGATCGGAAAAATCCATATTTCCACATTCCCTCCTTGTCCCCTACTTGCCCGTTAAGAGATATCAATCTTCATCAATCCGTTGATCTGTTCATATAGCATCATTTGTTCTTCTTTTTTCTTCTGGGATGAATGAAATCTTGGTGGTGGAATACACGATGTGGCACACAGACCACAGATCGCTGGTCCACATTGTAGACATAGACAGCAACTGAATAGTATGAGAAGGCCAATACCTAGGAAGGATAGGACCTTCCATCCAAAGGTAGATAATACACTCCAAAACCAACCGGACCAAGTCCAGGTGCCTGGATCCTGGTGTATCTGGCTTACAATCTTATGAAGGCGAGTTATGGCTTTATATACAGATGGCGAATTTTCTGGTATGAAAATGCAACAACTTGATCCGATGACCCTACAAGCTCCGCCCCTATCGGCCAGGATGACGTCAAGGACAAGACGATTTTGAAGCACAACAATCCGCATAGCAGACTGCTCTTCTGTTAAATTGCCTAAGGCGGAAATAGTTTCGTTCACTACTGCTTCAAGGGTTCTAGTTAATCTACGTATCAGCTTACTATTAGTAACGGTACCTATATAGGGAAAGAGACCTTTATTGAAATCTGTGTATTTTTCCCATGCTGTTTCAGTGTAATCGACTATTGGGAGATCTCTCCTTTCTCTATTGTGTACTAAATGAGTATTTCTGTGATAGTCAGGAGGAGCTAGGAAAACAGGTGGCAAAAGGAATCCAATGTAGCAGGTACCATCCCAATTTAGAGGCAAACGTACATATGCCGTCTGACCACATATGAAATAGGAATGGCGGGAAGCTCTAAATGTAGACTTGCCTTGATCACTAAATTCTACTACAGTGGTGCATCTACTATGGCCCATATGTATGGAACCATTCTTTCTTACACATAATTCACCTTTTACTGGAAATATTGACATAGCGGGCAAAATTGGAGTAGCTTCGGATTCGACATTTAGGATCATAAGATTAAGCGTAAAATTACCTAATCCATACACTTCATTTTCTAGATCAGTTCCTGTTCTTTTGGGAAGTCCCTCCTTGTTAGGGTAGCAGACTTTAAGTAAAACTAAGTTCAAATTTCCCCATACCCAGTTATCTTGATAAACTGCAGAATTCGAATCTAGGGAATTAATTAAACTAAACCATGCTCCACAGGAGCCGTTGTGTGTGAACGGGTATGGAAAGAGAGGTAGAATTCCTTTATAATTCTGATAGGGAGGGAGTCGGCCACATATCCAACAATTTGTAGCATTGCTAACCTGATGGGAATGATGTAACATACTAATAAACGTGTTATTGCGCAGCGCAAATCTATAAGACAACTCAAGCGGAGGTAATTCACTAAAAGAATGTTCAGCAGTAACATTATAAACATGTCTAGAAATAGGATAATATATGTGCAACAATATACTTGCAGTAATTATTAAAAGACTTAAGAAAAACAAAATTAATAACGTCACTATACAATGACTACGCAGTGATTTACAGTACGCATGTCGTTTCAACATTTTTCGGGTTTTTTCTCTATTCAGGTCTAAGGGATACATGTCAGAGACAAATTCAACCGCTTCACCTTGGAGAGGACTTAAACAATCAAATTGCTTGACTGGTTAGACCTGAGTTTTAGTTTATATTGTTCGTGATTACTCATTTCAACCAAAGGAAGTTTTGAGTCAATGGGTGAAGACACACGAGGTGTGGTATTTACATCCGATGGTAGTCCATGAAATTTCTTGATATGACTTGAATGTATCCAGCCTTTTCTGCCCTCGATCTTCACGGCTGTCCTTGTGGTGAGCAAGACCAGTTGCGGCGACTTCCACCTAGGATCCAGCTGAGTCTTTCGATCAAAGTTCCTCACTAAGACCAGGTCCCCCGGAACTACGTCATGGGGTTTCACCTCAGTGTTGTCAGGAAAAGCTGCAGCTACCTGTGAACGACAAGATTGTAGTGCAGACATCAAGGAAGCCAAGTAATCTGTCAGCATATTACAGTCAATATCAGTTATTTTGCGTGGTATAGGCGTCCCCCACATATTTGGTGGTCTGCCAAAGATCACCTCATACGGGGATAGCCCTGTTCGAGAGTGTGCTACCATTCTCATGTAAAAGAGTGCAACTGGTAACGCTACTACCCAGTCGACACCTTTCTCTCTGCGTATTTTGGACAATCTGATTTTCAGGATCTGATTATGTCTTTCTACGAGACCTGCTGCCTCGGGGTGTCGGACACAGTGGAATTTCCACTGATAACCTAACAAAAGTGAAATGTGTTTCATTAATTCGGATGAAAACAGCTGGCCGTTATCTGAGTAGACAACACGTGGTAAACCGTATCGTGGGAAGAATTCTCGAACCAACTGTTTGGCAGTAGTCGGGGCAGTGTAATCTGAAACCGGGTATGCCTCTGTCCAACGGGAAAGAGCACAGACAACTACGAGAACATATTTGAATCCTCGACATCGTTCCATCTGGATATAATCCATCTGGAGGACTTCAAAAGGGTGATCAGGAGGCTGAAATCCACCCTGTTCTACGGGAACGCTTTTTCCTGGGTTGAACTGACAACAGATCATACAGGTACGAACTTTTTGTTTAGCTGCTGCTCGTAAATGTTTATTGAACCAAATGTGTTGAATGCTGTCTAGCATAGCTTTTTCTCCTAGATGCGCTGGACTATGTATAGTGTTAATAATGACTTGGACCATTGAATCAGGAAGGAACCACACAGATTTTTCCTTCGTCATCCATCCTTGATCCGTTTGAATCCCTCCTAATTCAGTCCATTTCTCTATTTCGTCTGGTGTAGCATGTGTCTGTATGTCAATTACATCAAGAGTAGGATCTTTAATCGTCATACAATGTGTTGGCGTCGGGACTATTGTCTTTGTCATGTCGGATGTTTGAGTTTGAGCAGTCTGTTTAGCTGTTCTGTCAGCTAGATCATTGCCTTGAGAAATGATATCAGTAACTTTCGTATGAGCTTTACATTTCATAATTGATATTGCAGTGGGTAGATGTATTGCATCTAATAAGGCATGAATGAGGGGTCCGTGCTGAATGTGGGCACCGTGAGAAGTTAAATAACCTCTCTCTCGCCACAGCACGCCGAAGTCATGTAAAACTCCGAATGCATAACGTGAATCAGTGTATATGTTGACTTTTTTATTTGTGGCTTGAATACAGGCTTGTGTCAGAGCGATGAGCTCTGCGGCTTGAGCTGACAAGGTATTTATGCAATTTGTTTCGATGACTTCAGTGTCTGTTGTGACTGCGTAAGCGGCCACTAACTCTCCTGTATTTGTTCTCATACATGAACCATCTACATACAGCGTCAGGTCTGGGTCTGACAATGGGACATCTGTCAAGTCTTGTCTGGGTTTCGTCGTGATTGTAATAACTTCAATACAATCATGAGCTAGTGGATCTGTTCCGATTACAGGTAAAAGTGTGGCAGGATTCAATGTGTTACAACGTCTGATTTCTATATGTGGCTGAAACAATGTTAATTCATACCCTGTAAGTCGTGCTATAGTCAAGTGTTGTGTTTGCGTTCGATTCACAAGAACCTCTACTGCATGTGGTACTTGAACTGTCAATGGATGTCCTAACACTATGGCATCGCTTTGTCTGATTGCTAAAGCTGTTGCTGCCACTGATTTTAGGCATGCAGGCAAAGCCTGAGCTACGGGATCTAATGTACTAGAAAAATAAGCACATGGTTTGTGTGATCCTGCTTGTTCCTGTGTGAGTACTGACAAGGCAGTACCTTCGCGCTCTGTAACAAAGAGTGTAAACTGTTTATTGTAACACGGTGTTGCTAAAACAGGTGCTTGGCATAAGGCTTTCTTTAGGCTTTCAAAAGCTTGTGTATGTTCCTGAGTCCAAGGGAGAACAGTCGATGTGGCTGCCTCCTGTGTTGTCAATTGAATGAGTGGTTTTGCTAGAAATGCATACTGAGGGATCCACTGCCTACAATATGAAGTGAGGCCTATGAAAGCCCGCACCTCCTTTTGTGTCTTGGGTATTGGCATGTTAGCTATTAACTGAATGCGGTCGGGTGTAAGCTGCCTTCCCTCCTTGGACAGCGAGTGTCCAAGATAAACAACTCGCTGGACACAGAATTGCAGCTTAGAAGGGGACACCTTGTGCCCCTTTTCGGCTAGAAATTGTAAAACTGTCAGTGATGCTTTCTCACATTCGGGTTCGCTTCTAGCGGTGATCAGCAGATCATCGACATATTGAAGCAAGGCAGTGTTAACTGGCATGTGGATACTGTCGAGTTCTCGTTTCAGTGCTTGGCTATAGATGCTGGGGCTTTCTGTAAATCCTTGAGGTGCGCGTGTGAATTTAAAGCTACGTCCATTTAAACTAAATCCGAACAAGTATTGGCTTTCCGGATCTATTGGGACGCTGAAAAAGGCATTCTTGAGATCAATTACAGTAAAGAATGTTGCTTCGGAATCAATAGCTGTCAGTAATGACGAGATATCTGGGACCACAGGGAATTGTGGCACAATGCATTTGTTTAATTCGCGCAGATCAATAACCAATC
This sequence comes from Triturus cristatus, assembly GCF_964204655.1. NCBI lineage: Eukaryota > Metazoa > Chordata > Amphibia > Caudata > Salamandridae > Triturus > Triturus cristatus. The sequence continues at coordinate 418,409,881 of NC_140580.1, forward strand.
GATATACTGGCGGGGCCTTCGGATCTGTTCGTTTAAGAATCGGAATTATCGGGGAATTACATACATTGGAGTCTGTTTCCACAACCACTCCTTGGGTAATGAGCTCGTCAATGATTTGCAGTAACGCCACTACAGCATCCGGTGGTAACTTGTATTGTCGCATTCGTGGTAGTACCACTCCTGCCTTTAGTGTAACTCGATATGGTGTAATATTCATGCAACCAACATCAGTAGGGCCTTGTGCCCATAAATGTGTAGGTAAAGTCTGCAGTCGGAGATCCATGTCTCTAGACACATAGTGACCTTTGAAATCACGTAAAAACAATCTTACTCCTTCCGGAGAACAACATATTATAGCTCCTAGAGCTTTCAGTGTTTTTATACCTAACAAGTTTTCTGGACATGATTTAGTAAGCAATAAATCTGTAGTTCGGGTCAAAGGTCCTATCGTAAGTGGGAGAGGCTGTGATACTTCATTAACAATAGGTTTTCCTGAAAAACCAAGGGAAATATTCTGTGAGCCTGAGAGGGGTGCCCCTGGAACTTCACTACGTTTTATGGTTGTTCGACTTGCCCCTGTATCAAGTAAAAATTTTCTATCTTGGCCTAATAATTCACTATGTACATAAGGTCCTTCTTGGTCTACAGGGACCTCGATAAGGGGTAAGTCAACTTCCCTCTCTAGGCTGGTTCATGCGTATCGCTGATAATCAGGATAGTCGTACTGTGCGGTCTGGTACAGCTGTCGTGTCGTTGTTTGTGTGGCAGCAACAGGCAGCGCTGGTGCAGCTGGCACAAACTGTATAGACTGTGGTGGAGCTGGCATGGACTGTGCATGCTGCGGGGCTCCTTGTTCATTCTGATCCTGTCTAGGTGGCCGCGGTCTTTCTTTTGTAATACCTGTGGCGATATTACGCTTCAGGACCGGGCAATCGTGTATGTAATGTCCTGGCTGTTTACAATAGTTGCATGTCCCTTTTACAGGTCCTGCTGAATCACCGGAATGTGTCGTACCCTTTTTATGTCCTTCAGCTGGAACTGTCTGGGAGACTAGCATTTTCATTTTTGTGTCTTTCATGCGTCTTTGTTCATGTTCTTGCTCCTCTCTAATTCTATTGTGATGATACTGTAACATTTGTAACATTTGTGATGGGGTGTTACCTTGCCAGGTACTCTCGAATTTTAATACTCTATTCTTCACTTGGGGTAAGGAGTTTTCAACTAATTTTGTCACAAACAGATGTGGGTATGATTCGCTACTTGCTTTTATGCCACTATTTATACCAAAACATTTTTCAAATCGGGCATAGAAATCACTAGTGTCTTCATCTTGCTTTTGTTTACAGGCTGAAATTGTACCCCAGTCTTCCTTTTTCGTAGTTAATAAACGTGGCAGTACCTGTACTAGTAAACCTGGTAGTGCTTTAGTTTTATCCCCAAGCCCTGCTCCTGCAGTTCGGGCCTTTTCTTCTGCTTCTAATGCTGACCAGTCTATCTTTTGGTCTCCCACCTCCCACTCTTTTTCCTTGAGTTTTTCATAAATGCCAGCAGGCATCAATACCTTTAATATTGTCATAACGTCGGGATAGGTATACTCTCCCATGAGTAACATGTCTTTAATTTCTCGGTGGAAACCCGCTGGGTCTTTGTCATGACTGGGTACCACTTTCTTCATTTGTAACAATTCTATTTTCGATATGGGCGTATATACAAATACACGTTTAAACTCATTGTCCTCGCCTTTTATTGGGTGTACTTCTCGTAAGGGATTCTGTCTGTCCATGTAATACGTGGTTCTTTCCTTGATGGGCAATGAGACATGTTCTGGGCATACAAAAAGAATGTACTGCTTTCTTGATTCCAGTATTTCTCTAATTAACTTAGTACCTGAACCTCTCCATCTATTCGTGAGTAATTCAGTCAATATATCAGGTAAGGGACCAGGATCTGAATGTTGACTCTTATATAGTATAAGGAGTTGTTGGATCATATAAATCCCAGCTAAACGCTGTTCATCTGGGGTGAGATTCAAAAATGTGTGTGCTACTGTATCATCACCATACTTTCCAGGACTGTCAACCCAATGAACGGCTGACCTGGCTAATTCTTGTTCATCCATAGAATCGAGGAAATGATAACCCCTTCGTTCTCGGAGTAATTTGTCAGCGGCTTGGAACGAATGCTCGGGGGACCTTATATTTATAATAGGTGTTTGGAAATTCCCGTTATTATCTGGACATATCGGACGTATCGGGTCAATAAAACATCTAGTACTATTACAAGATCTTCCTCTACCTACATAGGCTATGGTGTCTGACTGTCCTGTGGGCAGTCCTGATCCTTCCTCCTCGCTTTGTTCGAACTGGTCTACCGCTAATCTCTCTTCGTGTAGGCGTTCTATTTCTCTACGGATCTTTCGGCACATGGCTATTATACAATTTTGCTTATCATGTCTCCCTTCTGATATATTCTGGCTCCATCTGGTAAGAGTTTGCATTGCTTCCGGATCTACCCCCGGTCGGTCTTGATTTCTGATCACACAATTTATGAGGAAACGTAACAGTTCCCCCTGTATTTCCACTTTCTGGTATTCCATAGCTCTGTTAATACATTCAGAATCTCGCCCTGTTTGGACAAAATGGTATATATTATAACCCTGGGCGCGACACTACGCTTCGCCCACGTAGTGTACGTAGCGCTGCCTGCTTCGCAGTTTTCGAAGTAGGCGAAGCAGGCAGCGCCTACGCACACTACGTGGGCGAAGCGTAGCTGCCTGCCGCCCACCACCCGCCTCCCGCCCGCCGTACTTTTAAAAGAAAAAATTAATTTGTAATAAAGGAAATTAGGCACTTACCTGACGCGCGGCGTCTCCCGGGGCTCCCTCTTCCTGTTTTTCAATTTTCCTGACTAATGCGCATGCGCGGACGCCCGCGCATGCGCATTTCTCGCAAGAAATGCGCATGCGCGGGCGTCCGCGCATGCGCATTTGTCAGGAAAATTGAAAAACAGGAAGAGGGAGCCCCGGGAGACGCCGCGCGTCAGGTAAGTGCCTTTAATTTGCTTTATTACAAATTAATTTAATCTTTTAAAAGTAGGGTGGGTGGGTGGCGGGTGGCGCGTAGTGGGGCTACGCGAAGCGCGTAGTGTGCGTAGATTTGGGCACACTACGTGCTGCTTCACGTAGCCCCACTACGCCCACTACGCCCACCCTTATATATTATCTAGATGCACAGTCATTCCTGGTAACTTCCCTAAATACACCGCGGCTCGTCTGATACGTAATGATGCCATGATCATTTCGTCCTCTTTGCCGGGCACAGGGTCGTATCTACAATCTATAAGAAGTTCCTTAAGCGTGCGGGCATTTATGAGTTTGGGGGTACGTGGATGTGCTGATTCTTGAAAGGTAAGTTTATTTACTCTGGGTGGCGTAGAAAAAATGTTGGTAGCACCTCCGGTAGCCCCGTCTGGGGTATCGGGCGTGAAAGGATTCGTTGAACGCGATACAGCAACTATAGGTGTGGACACAGCTATAGAAGTAGCTGTAGGAACAGATGTGGAAACAGATGTGCTTGCCGGAACTTGTGTCAGGATTTGTTGCTGTAGAGATACAGGATCTTGGCGTTGAACCTCCCTGGCAGGCGGTCTATGTGAGGCGGGGTTAGCATACTCGGGAGCTGCGTCATCTAAATATGAGGAAAGAAAAACATCTTCTGCGGTTCTAGGATGCCCCTTAGGATGCATTTTTATTGGAAACAATGGGGGTGGCAAGTCTTTTGGTATCTCCGGAGTGGCCTTAGGTAATCCCTCGGCCAGGAGGGGATACATACCATTCATAAGGGCATTTCTTTGTCTGTCTACTTGTTCTGATTTCACTCGTGTACCTTCTTCAATTAATAGATTTTCTCGGACTTTATTTGAACTCTCCTTATTTTTCTCCTCCTGTCGGAGTGCTTTTTCTGTACGTCTATGAGATTCTTTACGCCACAACTCAACGGCGTCTTTCTGTGACTGTCTGACTTTCCTTTTCCATAACTCTTCCTCTACTTTCATGATGCACTCTGCATCCCAGGTCCCAGCTGCGGGCCACCTCTGACTTTCTGGTAATTCCTTGGTGTAGTCTACCCATAAATCAAGAAATAATATAGCGTCTAAGCCGTGTTTGTGATACATGAAGTACCCTGGAGTGTCCCTAGGAGGAATAGGAACGGCTTCTTCGAGTACCCCTTTTCTAGTTGTGATCTGTCTTAATTTCGAAAAGAGCGGCATATTGAGAACTGATCTGATACCTGATCTTGAACAAACTTAATACAAATAAACACAATAATAAACAGTCATTCACACCACAATATGCAGAACGTATTTAAAACATTTAACATTTAACTGAGCAACAATGATGATGACGATCTAAGGAAAACTTAATCACTAAACATAATACTCGGCATTAACTGGATTATTCTGAATTTATATACTTGATATACTAGATATACTGCTAAACAGTACAGATACACTGCTAAAACAGTGCAGACCGGATTTGTGTACCCAAACCCGTCTTGACCGGCACAACCTATGTGCACGTCAGAACGCCTCCCCAGTAATGGTACTCACCGGGTAGCTCGGAACGGAAGGCCTCGGAACGGAACTGAACTGGACCGGACTGGACTCGACTCGAAAACTTCGGACACTTCGGAACTTCGGAAACCTGGTGGGCCTCTGTATACCTCGGATCTTGCTCTCTCAGCTAGGCTCTGGTCGGGATACTTCGCACTTCTCACCGCCTCGTCTGGGTGTTGATCGCAGCCTCAGTCGCCCCCGCTTGACCGGAGGGAGATACAGGAAATCCTGCTGGTACGCGTTGTTGTCCGTCCAGCTGTGGCAGGAGACCGGGCCTGCAACGCACCGCCGGCGCGTGAGATGAGAAAGTGTCCCTGTTCGGGCGCCATTCATGTGGTAAATAATTTAATTACCGGGACTTAATTTGATACAGAAACATAATAAAAATAGCTCAGTAAATAAGAGGCAGAATCCGTGGTATTAGAGGTTCGGAACGGGCTTTATTCCAATGGATGATTCGAATCGGTGACTCCAAGTTCCATCACCACGGAGGTTCAGGAAGTGAAGTACATACTTTATTGATAATTAATCACTTTTATACAATAGGCATTACAGTGAAGCAAATGCAAGAGGCGTAACAATTGATAGTGTAGATAAAAGATACATACGTATCAAAAATAGGCGTAACTGGGTGTGACTAAAGAACGTCATCAGGTGTGATGTCATAATAGGGTGGTTCCATGAAAGAATTTCGCAATGTCAGCAGAAATACTTGGCAGAAATGCGCGCGCAGCAGCATGACGTGTGATTGACGTGCAACTAGGGGGTGAAGGGGACTTGACATTTAGCTCTACATGTGGCGACAGAAGTCTGGAGGGTCAAGTCAACCTAATCCCAAATCATATCTAACATCCTATGTTTAAAGAACTATGTTATCCAAAAGAGAGGTCTTCTTAGAGTAGAATCTTATTCTATACTGACTATACTGACTGTTAGTGCGTGTACAAGCGTCTAAGTGTCTACACTAGATGCGAGGGCAGAAGTCTTCCATAATAATAGGGCTATGAATTACTTGCATAAAGACAGAGAAGCCGGGCCTTTGCTCGGTAACTGGAAGAATGTTTACTTAAACTACTAGACAGGAATGCATTGGGCAGGGAGCGGAGCAGATAATTTCGAAGGTGAAATACAGTTTTTGGCAGGCAGCAGGCTGATGTCAGGCTTCGTGGGCCGCGCAGGGAATGAGACAAAGTTCATGGTCACAGATGCAGGCTCAGACTGGAGTTTCAGAGGCAGAAGGAAAGAAAAGCTTGATGACAGAATCAGGGCCTACTTGCCTGGACTGTAAAATGGCATGAGTGAACCATATAAAGCCGGTGGCCTTTCATACTTAGGAATGGAATATCCGGCCTATTCATGGCGGATCTGAAAAGAGGACATGTTGACGGTGGACGCACATGTGTTTGCGTCTTCATAACTGGAACTGGAGGGAACATACATGTACTTGTGATTCATACATGAAACCGTTGGGGTCCAAGATAGGGGACATAACTGATCGGAAAAATCCATATTTCCACACAGCCATGAGGAACAGGAGGCGTCGACGATGACCAAGAGCTGGATTCAGCGTGTCCCACAAAGTCTGCAGCTTACTACTGTGTCGGTGACCAGATTGGAGCCAACAAGCCTTGGTAACAGCAAGTCTCGTGGAAAGGATAAAAAGTCAGTGGTGTAGACCAGCAAGGCCTGAGGGACTCACCCAGTGAGGGTAAGTCAGGGCAGGCCTGGAGCAACCAGGGAAGCCCTTTGGAACTGTAGAAAAGTCTTCTGGGGACCCACAAGCCAACCGGCAAGGGATCACGAAGATGCCTCGGGAGGATTCACTCAACAGGGGCCCACGGTCACTCGGGACGGGGTAGGCCTCTGATCTTCGGAGGGATTCCTGCAGGAGGCTTGGACCACATGTGGTCCAATGCACAAGTTCGTAGAATGTCGTGAAGGGGTTGCACTCGAAAATAGTGTACCCAGGGATTGCGGTTCCTGGTCACTCGTGGGGTCCACTTGCCTCAGCGTCGCTGGGGACTCACAATGGCGTTGGAGAAGTCAGGAAATCCTCTTCCTAGGCTGCAGGGACATCGGACTCTGGCAGGAGCGGGAAAGTTTGCAACCGTTGATTGCAAGATTGGGTGCCTGCCCAGCAGGGGAGTCACTCCTTGACTCCATGGGAGATTCTTCAGTCTTCCAGAGGTAGTGGAACGTCGAAGGTCCAGGATCCTTCTTCAGAGCCTCGTCCAGGGATATCTAGTTTGCAATGGCAAGGGTTCCCTAACTTATACTGAAAGGAAGGGAGGGACTAGCTCTATGACCCCACCTATGGGAGGGTCAGGAGAGTGGGTGGCTACACCCACTTCCCTTTGTCCAGTTTCGCACCAGAGCAGGGGCAGGTAGCCCCTGAGCTGGTTTGAACTGGTGTATGCACAGAGGAGCCTACTGCTCCCCCAGTGCAGGACTTCAAAGCACTCTAGGAGTGCACCCACCCAGCCCCAATACACTAACCCCTTTCTGGGAGGTGTTCACACCTCCCTGTGACAGGATGCCTATTGTTGGGCCTCCTCCACTGCGAGTTTCGGTCATCAGCAGGAGGGCAGCCCAGTGTCTGTGACTGGTGGCATCCATTTTGTGATGCCAGGGATCTTCAGGATTCTACCGTGTTTCCACAGTAGGTACATGTCTATCCCTCTAGAAAGGTGTTATCATACTCCCACACCAGTTACTGGTGTGGGGATATGATTCCAAAGCGTTTGACACCAATCACAACATGTTTTGATGCAGCCATTCCATAGTTAGAATTTACCGCTAGGTTATAATGCACTTAAGAGTATATGGTTTGACCGCATTCACCAACAGCCCCAGAGAATGGACTCTGAGAGCTGCAGAGGGGCCCTGCTCAGGCAGAGGCACCTCCTCACATGGAAACCAAGCACCCTGCCATCAGGATTGATAGGGCCTGCCTTAGGGGTGACTGATAGGTTTAAATGTGTGTGCTGGGAGAGGTATAGTGAACCTATATCTCAATGAGGAGTGCTAACACTACCCCACCCAGGCTGCAGTAGCAGGCCTGGGGTGTCAGATTTTAGTCAACTTCCCAGGGGTGGCATAATACATGCTTCAGCCCCTGGTAGGTCTGTGGAGTACCTATGCCCTTGGTACCTAAGGTACTATATACTAGGGGCTCATAAGGTACCACAGTATCAAATCACTAGTGCACCTAATATGCACTCCAAGTTGTTTAGAGAGAACAGAGAGGCTGGGGCCCTGATTAGCAGGGTCCCAGCCAGACTATAGCCAGAAACCAGTGTAAACATCAGAAAAAAAGTGGGGTCAACATAAGAGGCAGATCCTACTCTCCTACACAGACTGCCTGCCAGCTAACATCAGTGTTGAAAAGAAGTCAAGCCCAGCAGATGAAGGAGAACAGAAAATTCTCCAATGTAAGCTACAAGTTACAGACCTCCGACAGTTGATGAAGCCTCACTTGAGGAAGAGTGACCTCAAGCACAAGTGTGAATGTGTTGTGCTGACCCCTGCTCAGCTGATCCCATCCTCAGTCGCCAGTGTTGAAAAGAAGTCAAGCACAACCGATGAAGGAGAAGGATCATTATTCATCATACACCTTCAAGTCACTTCTACAGAATCCCAGAAGTGCTATCTGACCAGTATAAGGTACACTCCTGGGCATACCAATGCAGAACAAAGAGCAGGGGGGAAAAAGGTAGAAGAGGGAAAGAAGGTAAGGGGGGTAACAGAATAAAAGTGAGGGAAATACTAGTCTTAGTAACATTATAACTATCAGGTATGGCATTAGCATATGTATCGAAAAGAGGAATGGAGAATTGTGAAGAACCAAATGTTAAAAACGAAGTAGCCATGTTTGAATCTTTTAAAAGAGGTGAGTATCCACTCCTCCAGTTCATTGGCAGATGGAATGACATTTCCCACTATTCTTTAGATGCCGGAAGAGTTAGTTTTGCCTCTCTTTACCTTGGGAAGGGTAAAAGGTACAGAATTGCATTCCCCAGTACAGGCTGGTTTTAATCTACAGGCTTAGAAAGCTAGGGTCTCTGTAGTTTCTGAGAATTTGCTTCAAATATCTCCCTTTGCCAAAAAGGCCAGGCTCTGGTATATCAACTATGAGCTAATACACCACATCAAGGACATTTGTGTCTTTAGCTGCCACTTTTCTTTCGATGAGTGCTAATACGTTTGATGTTCTGATGGCCATTTTTGGTAGTCCCATGGCACTGAGGCATTGAGCAGGTCATGCTAAAGGTGGCTAATCTGCTAATGTTACACTGGGCACATTGGCACCAACATGACCCAGCACCTTCACACTACTTCCAGATACATTTCCTTGCCTGCATTTGCGATTCACTTTAGGACCGCCATACTATATTGATATGGATTTCATGCTAGAGTTTGCCATCCAGGTGTCCACAGGGGCCTGGGCCTTCCTTTCTCTGTTCATCCCATGTGGTGGGGTTGGCTGACCATACCCCCAAGGTGGGGGGGAGGCAGTCTGACAAGAGAGCAGGGCAGTCCCGAACTGGTGCACAAAAACGGCACCCAGGTCCAACAGTTCAAGTCCAGCCTTGGGTCTCACCAACCCCAGGGTTTCCACCAAATGGAGGCATCCTTTTTTAATTAAAAAACGAAGTGACGCTCCAGAAGCATGATTTTCCGTGTATTTGGGGTGTGCATAAATTTGGCACTAAGTCAATAGGGAAGTTCACCTGTGAAATCAGCCATTTCAGTTTGTTATTGACAGCACAACAAGCTCTAGCCCCCTACCTGACTCCCATTGTAAGCAGGACATTCTGCCTCCTCCTCTCCCCTAATGCTTCTAAGCCCATCCAAAGTCTACTCATCGGATCATGCTTATCCAAAGCAGCAGGAAAAGTGGGTCACTGGGTAGGAAGTCCCTGTTTCCCATCGAGGACAGCAGACTCAAAGCATCCTGGATCCGAGGGAGGGGGGCGATGGGAGGGAAAGGCCTTCCATAGATGGCCATCAAAGCCTCTCGCACAAAGTGGACGGATATGCTCACCACCACACCCAGCTTTTTGAATAAAATACACAGGGCCTCACAAACATCGTCCAAGAAAGCAATAGGCTCGGTCTGAGCCACATCCAAATCACGGGGGCCACAGAGCAGCTTCTCATTCCCCACCGGTATGCGGCATTACAACCAGCCCTACACAAGATCTCAGGAAGGCACCCAATGACCTGACGGGAGGAGCCCAAAAGTAGTCCAACAATCAAAGCTTCCAGAAAAAGGGCATAGTCAAAACCCAACTCCATTAGGGAACTCATCATTACATGCCACGTGCAGAGAAAACCCTGTAGACCATCCCAAAACCTACAAATGTTTGCCAAGTTATGCTTTTTTGCATTCTTGTAGACTTTCTTTTTAGCATGGGTTCTCTCACACCCCTCCCGAGTCAGACATATGCCTAGTTTCATAAAACCTACTTTGTCATTCCTGCAACGCATGTGCTGAGACCAATCCCACCTACCTTACACCTATGTTGAACCAAACACTAGCATTCCTCACACACTACACTGCGCACTACTACACAACTCCTGGTATTAGCACATGACCACCGTGGGCACTCAAACTACAGACAGGTCATGCTACATATGTTTACTTCTACCCCACACTGTATTCGCAGACAGGCTTTACTTATCCGAAAAGATAGCCCACAAGAAAGCAAAATGTCTCATCCCCCTGTACCTATGTAGGATTAGGGGCAAGATTCAACCCAATAGAGTAGAACCCCATAGAGCAGTAGTAAACATCACCCAGTATGAGACAAACCCCATGGCACTGTACCTTTTTTTACCAGACCTAGCAACATGCAAACAGAACTGGACAGGTTGCGCCGGAAGGGTATTATAGGGGAGGACACTGTTTGGTCTTGGAACTTCATAGAAAATATGCTCTTGGAGTTAGCAAGACCACCACACCAGTGCACAAATACGTCCACTCCGTCTGCAGTCCCAGAGTGGCCCTTAACATATTTCGGTCTGCCTTGTTTAATGAGACCCAGATATGAAATTCCTCAACCTTGCTAGGGGAAATGAGTCCCATGGGAGGAGGTCAAATGGCAGCATAGACACCACGTGGCAGGAAATCTGGGATGCCAAGATAAATAGGCACACATGATTTAGGGGAAAGAGGCAACCCCTAATTGTATGGTAACTTAAAACTGTATTCTTTGTGTTGCAGAGGCAAATGAACCATACTGCTTGGTTCCAATGAGAACTGTGAAGTAATATTGCATATACCGGACCTGCAATAGGTCACCTCCATGTTGATGGATATGTATTGGCAGTGCAGCGAGCTTGCCTAAACCCAGCTTGTCCTCGGATGGCGGGGCATCTGCACCCTTGTGATCAAACAAACTCCAACACTGGTCTTCGCTGGTGAAGATCTGTCTGAGTTGTCCCAACATCTGCTACAGAGGAAAACAACTCTGTTGCATCAGGCACAAAGAAAAAGAACTGCTGATTATTTTGGCTGGGCTCAGGACATTCCGGAAGAATTTAGACTGTTTTCTGAAACTCAAGTAAATGCAGGAGGGTCGATATCCTTTTTCTCCTTGCAAACAAAGGCAAACATATGCTGGTTACAAATAACCAGGTGGGAAATGTTGAAGGTGATCAATGGTGCTGAGCTCAGCCTAAATGCTATTATGGTGATGCAACATTGGTACGTGTTGGACTTGATGACCGATATGGGGGTGAGGTGTATGCCTAGATCGGTGATTCCTGTTGTAATTTAATCTCTGGAAATGTTCTTGAAAACAGAACTCTTGCTCATGTCATCCAGGCATTGCATTGTCTACAAGCTGACATGAAGAAAGAAGGAAGGTGCCCCTGAGCAGGACTGGTTACATAGTATTTCTTCTTGGATCCCCTTATGGGTGTCCAAACTATTTATGACATTACTTCCAGTTTTCATTTTTTGTATTACTGTCTGTGGTTTCCTACAATGGGGGTTTCCTGTTGTAAAAACACAATCCTCAAATTAAGTAGTATGAAAATAGCTAGAGAGAGAATAGCAGACACTGAAGCAACAGATACCGTTTCAAATTATGTTGACTTTCATGACATACGAGAAAAACGATGTAGTTGAAAATGTAACTAGAGGGGGGAATGTTAATATCAGTGAATGCAATGTCAATGTACACCATGATATATGCATGCACAAAAGTGGCACTACCAATAAATGCAAGGTCGATCTACACCAAAAACTATGCATGCATGACAATGTCATTACCAGTAAAAGCAATGTCGATGTATGCTATGACAACTGTATGCATAATAATGAGATTGTTGGTAAATATGATATCAATGACCGCCTTGTTCTATGTACGCGATATAACGAACTTGTATGGTTCTTGAATTCACCCAAAATGACTTCCCCATCAACCCCGAGTCAGAGATACATGGTCAGGTAGGCCCCGTGGCCCAATCCCAGGCCTACCGATTGATGGGTCACAGGTGGGGTTACACTCAACCGAAGATAAATGCGCAACCAGGGTAAACTCTGATCAATCCCGCAGATAGGCAGTTACAACACAAACAGGTCAGAGGAAATTTGCCCCAATAAAACACATTTGTCTAAAGGCACACATTCCCAAATACCACTAAGTTAGATACCGCATGTAGTTAGGAATGCTCAGACAATCAGACACAGCATGCCCACCACACATAGTGATCACACATTCACCATGAAGATCATCTGGACAGACACACACTGGCCCACACTAGCTCTCCCTGAGGTAGAGAGCTACCTGTGTACCTCTTATCAGGTGGTTGTATTCATGCTATATGACTAGGCCTGGACCCACATACTCACAATGAATGTGAAATTGTTTTATTGAATCTCACAAACTGTATATATGATTTGCCAAATCTTCTGTACATTAAAACTGTATTCAGACGCGACTCTGTCGATGCTCTCCTGGATGCTACCTTTAATTAAACCAACTTGTTCCTGTTTTCAAGGTAAATTCATATCTGAACAACAAGCTAAAGCTCGCTATTGTGCATTATGGTCTTGCGTGGCTGATACGTAAGATGTAGTTCGATAACCTATGATAATGCATTCCCGATTGCACTCGCAAGAAAAACAGCCTGAGCAACGCATTCAGTGCCATGCGTGCAGTTCCAACGCAGGCACAACCATGCTTTCCTTAACCACACATATGCCGTAACCACGTATATGCATGTTACAGCAATGCGAGGTCTGTATTCTGAGATTGGCGGGCCCTGGAACAGAAAGGGTTAGGATAGGACTCGGTGAGGAAAGTGGGGCTGGGGCCATGTTTTGAGGGTGTGATGTGTCATTTTTAAGGGTTGGAGGTAGTTTTTAGGGCTCAGGGTTAGGGCTGGGGGTGGGGTTGTTTTTAGGGCTGGGTGTCGGGATTGCTTTTAGGGCTCATGGGGGTCGGGTAGATTTTAGGGCTTGGATTGGTCATGGTAGCTTTTGGGGCTCAAGGGGGATCAATAGTTTTTAGGGCTTGGGGGGTTTGAGTCCTTTTGAGGGATCAGTGTGAGGTAAAGGTACTTTTTAGGACTCAGGGGTTGACTACTTTTAAGGGCTTGGGGGGGTTGGAGACGTTTTTGGGCCTCGGGGGTCGATTATTTTTAAGGGCTCAGGTGGGGTCAGAATACGTCTTAGCCTCGGGGGTCAGAGCAGTTGTTAGGGCTAGGGGCAGGTGGCATAGGGTGTGATCTTTATCACACATCCCTATACCAGTCACACCTTTACCACGAAATTGCATGGTAAAGGCATGCACAGTAAATGAATGAATTTTTGAGATGCATTTGTGGTTTAGGCAGCATAATAGAGGCACGCATAGTTTAGCCATGCGTGCCTCTGTCATACAACCTATTCGCCATTTGGATGACTAATGAAGAACTGAGTCTGGTCGTCGGTAACACTTAGCACATGATCATAAGGTAGACCGGAAAGGCCAACATAAAATCAGCATACAACATTGAAAGGTTATAATTCCTCACCTGAACAAGCTGGGGGTCTAATTGGCTGTTATAATTGCGATTTTGCACATATTTTACCTGATTAATAATTGTAAAATCATGAGAAAAAGTGTTGTAACCTTTGATTGCTGTATGCTAACTTGAGCAAAGGTTTTAACTGGCTTTTATAAATGTGATTTTCCCCATATATTAAATATACGATGCTTTGTTCCTAACGTTACCTCATTCCAACATCAGAGTCCTTGTCCTCCAATTGGGAAGAAATGTACTTGTTGTTCTTATAAAAATGACTCCAAAGAAAACCTCTTTAGTATATACCCTGTTTTGCTGCCTCTGCAAATGTGATGGGTGTGACCAGTATTTGTAATCTTTAACATCATCAGCTGTTGACAAGCTATTCTTTTTTGTCTATCCATAGATGACAGGGTGATGTATCAAAGTTATGGACACAGCATCAGCTCCCGATGTAAATTGTGTGCAACTTCATAATAATATATTGTGAGAAGCCCCCTTTCATTAACCACCTATCCTTTCGGAAATGTAATGCCAGGGTGGCTTCCTCTAACTCTATCAATCTAATCACGCTGCTTAATCTCTTGGAATTTTTAAGTGAATTATTTTACTTCTTTTTATTCATATTTTATAAATCATTATTTTAATGACACTGTTACCACATTCTGATGGCTCTAATTAACTATATAATAACCTATTGATATTTTCATTGATTAACTTTGACATGTGAGGGGAACGAAGGCAAATGGTTGGGGAGGTGAGGCGGTGAGGACGTTCAAAAACATTTCGTTATTTGCATCAAATGCTCCTCAATATTCTCAAAAGTTCTGCGTCAAAGAACTTTTCATTTGGGGTTAAGCCGTTCTGTTTACTTTTCTAACTTAAATTCTATTCCCTTTGAGGTTAAAGTGAGCATGCAAGATTATGATATGATTGTAAATTTAGGTAATTAAAGGTCAGTTGATTAAATGTGGTATTAACCAGAATAAAGGTCATTATTTTTGTTTGAGAATGGAGAGCAATAGGTCTGAGGAGATTATGCATACACTCTCACTTAGGACGCCTTTATTTGGCGTGGGTATATATATATATATATATATATATATATATATATATATATATATATAGACTGGCGGTCGACAGTAGGTAGTTATAGTTACAACCTTGTAACCGAGTCACAAGATAAAGGGTGAAAAAAAGATGAAAAACAAGAAAAGGGGGCAGGGTAGAAACACCCTGACCCTCTAGGCCTGCTCAGGGGGTCCCACAAGGACCCCAGGGCTCCAAAAATTATTTTTGTTTTATAATTTTGGCGGAATTTGCGTTGGGGTCGCGAATTCCGCCAAAATATTTAAAAAAATTAAGCGTGGGCTCACGTGCTTCATTTTAATGAGGCCCCCAGGTGGGCCAGGTCCCGGGGGCATTGACAAAAAATAATTTTGGGGCCTGTGGGGACCCCAGCAGCCCCAGGGACTGCCACCTCCCTGGGGCTATACAGATTATGTGTGGGGGGCACGTGGCCCCCCGCAGCCCTGGGGACAACCACCTTCCCGGGGCTTTTAAAAAACAGAATGCGTGGGGGTCCCACCCCCCACAGCCCCGGGGACCGCCACCTCCCTGGGGTTGTGTTTGAAAAGAAAAAAATAGAAGTGTGGGGGGACCACCACCTCCCCGGGGCTTTAACTGTTGGGAGGGGGGCTGCGCGCCCCCCCTCCTGGAACCCTAGATGGCCCTGGGGACCACCACCCCCCAGGGCCGGCTCCAGCAGTGTCGACGACTCCTGCCCTGCCATAGCAAACGCTGCTTTGCTTCCTTGAAGCGAGAGCTCGCTTCAAGGACGCAAAGCAGAATTGCTTTTGAGCAAGGGGAGCTGCATGTCAGCAGCTCCCCTTGCTCAAAAGCAATGCTGGCTCCCGCAGGAGGCAGGGAGCCTGCGGGACCTTGGGGGCATTGGGGCTCCCCCCACGGTCCCCAACACAAAAGGCTGGCCCCAGGGGATGGGGTCCCCAGGGCTAGAAGTGGCCCAGGCCCCCCTCCATCAATATATATATTTTTTTAATTAAGGAAGAAGAGGCACTGTCCCGGGAGATGGGGTCCCCGGGGCCAATAGAGGCCCAAGGCCACACCCCTTTTCACATCACTCCACAAACGCGGCTTCTGGCGTACTGCTGGTTGAGCAATGAGGTCCTCTTCTGTCCTGAGGACACAAGTGGACTTCATCCTCTGAGCAGCAGTGTGCGAGAAGATGCATTTGCAGCGTGGTGTAAAAAGGGGCATTGCCTCAGAACACCTCTCTGTAACGCAGCCCTGTGGCGCTGACTGGAGGTACCTGGTGGGCTAGTTGGCCCCCCAGGGACCCTCAAGACTGAAGGGAATTAATCCCCCAATTTACAACGCGCCAGGGGACATGTTTGCACAGTGGTGCAGGAAGGGGGCAGGTCTGATACAACAAGTTAGCAATCCTGCTGTTTGGGACTTACTGGAGGAAATAGGAGGGGTAGCTGGACCCCAATGTTAATGTTGGGGGCTAACAACCCTTCCTGTTACATACAGCAAATCTGACACAGTGAGATTGCTAAGAGGTGTTCGGAGGCCACGCTCACCTTTCTCTACCACTCTGCAAACGTGACTGCTATGTTATAGTTAGTAATTAGCTTTTAAAAAACCTTTGAAATTCACAGAGAAAAACATAGGTTTCAGGGACGTTATAGTTAGAAATTGGCATTTAGAAAGCCATAGAAATTCACTGAAAAAACACAGGCTTCAAGGACGTTATAGTTAGTTGGACATTTCACTCGTACAAAACCAGAGAAATTCAGCCATTATAGTTAGTAGAGATAACTATAACTCGCGCCGCCACAATGCACTGCTGATGATGTCACATATTACATCACTCATGACATGGTCAGTGACATCACTCATGACATCACTCTAGACATCTCAAATGACATCACTGATGACATCATCCATGTGATAAAACCTTTAATACACCCGCTCTAAAATACAGACTACCAATATCGAAACCATAAACAGACCAATAGCAGGTAGTAAATACCCGCTCAGTGATTCCTAGGTGTACACACACACATCCACTCATTCAGCCATACAGTAACTCATACAAGCAGTCACTTAGCAATACAACACTATCATATGCACTCATACACCGATACATACACTCACATACCGCCACTCATCCATAGACTTACACACACGCCTACTCAGTCATGCAAAGAATCAATCACACCCATTTACTCACCTATACAGTTATATACAGACCACCTCAATTATTTTTACAAATACTAACACATTCTTACTCTCTTATGTCATCTCTGATACAAGCACACACTCATCCATACAGCCACTCTCACAATCACTCACTCTCGCGTATAGTCATTTAGATACTCCAACACTCACATACTGCCTTTCACATATGTAGTTACTCACACATATACCACTGAGATATCCATTCACTCACCAACACACCAATACACATACTCACCCACCCATACAGTCATTCACAGATGCACTCTTGAACCCATACACCCAGTGAATCACCCACTCACACATCTATGCACAGTCACCCACCTCCCACCTACTCACACAGACACTCAGGCACCCATAGAGATACTCAGGCAACCAATCAATAACCCATATAGACAGTCATGTAGCTACTCAGCAACCCATGCAGCCACTGATACACCAACTGACAGACTGATCCAGACATTTACACAGTTTACTCACTAACCCATGCATTCAGTAAGATACACTTAATCAGTCACTTATACAATCAGTCACACACCTACTAAATCATCCATTCAGACACTTATACACCCACCCATTCTTCAATACACCTTGGCATACATATATGTAAAACATACTTAAACTTTAAAGAAACACACATTCACTGGATGATGTCATGAGTGATGTAATGAGTGATGTCATTTGAGATGTCATGAGTGATGTCATCAGTGATGTCACTGACCATGTCATGAGTGATGTAATATGTGACTTCATTAGCAATGCATTGTGGGGTTGCGAGTTATAGTTATCTCTACTAACTATAACGGCCGAATTTCTCTGGTTTTGTACGAGTGAAATGTCCAACTAACTATAACGTATCTGAAACCTGTGTTTTCTTTCAGTGAATATATATATATATATATATTTTTGCCAGGAAGGTGTTGATGGGTTCCCTGTACCCATTTCTGTGAGGCCACCCTGAAGGGCCAGAAGCTCACGTAACAGGGGAACGCTTGTCGCTTGTTTTGGTATGTTAATGAGGAGCTAGGCTCACTCGCGCCTCCCAACCTACAAAGGATTGCTACTCTAGCAAAAAGGTCGGCGCGTGGAAGGGATTCAGGCAGGGGGATACCCTGTCATGATCGTGCAGTGAGTTAATGGCCGCTCCAGAGTCAAAGATTACAAACAAGAGCAGCGGTAATATTGCACTTAACTGACTGTTTGAAACGAAATTCTATTGACATCGTGCTTATGCAAAAGATGGAACTATTGCCAGTATTGAAATATGCACAATGCACCTTGGGAGAAGTAGTTCATGACTCCAGTCACGTGATGCACCGAATTAAATAACGCTCGAGCGCACCTGGGCGCTTGTGTTCCAGTTTGTGAGCAAGGCAGGAGCCGAAACGTTAAACGCATGGAACAGGCGCTTTTGATACTCTGGAAATAAAGCCATTGCAACCGTATTGGGCCTCACCTTGTTTGTTTTTGCCAGTAAGGTGTTGATGGGTTCCCTGTACCCATTTCTGTGAGGCCACCCTGAAGGGCCAGAAGCTCACGTAACAGGGGAACGCTTGTCGCTTCTTTTGGTATGTTAATGAGGAGCTAGGCTCACTCGCGCCTCCCAACCTACGAAGGATTGCTACTCTAGCAAAAAGGTCAGCGCGTGGAAGGGATTCAGGCAAGGGGATACCCTGTCATGATCGTGCAGTGAGTTAATGGCCGCTCCAGAGTCAAAGATTACAAACAAGAGCAGCGGTAATATTGCACTTAACTGACTGTTTGAAACGAAATTCTATTGACATCGTGCTTATGCAAAAGATGGAACTATTGCCAGTATTGAAATATGCACAATGCACCTTGGGAGAAGTAGTTCATGACTTCAGTCACGTGATGCACCGAATTAAATAACGCTCGAGCGCACCTGGGCGCTTGTGTTCCAGTTTGTGAGCAAGGCAGGAGCCGAAACGTTAAACGCATGGAACAGGCGCTTTTGAGACTCTGGAAATAAAGCCATTGCAACCGTATTGGGCCTCACCTTGTTTGTTTTTGCCAGGAAGGTGTTGATGGGTTCCCTGTACCCATTTCTGTGAGGCCACCCTGAAGGGCCAGAAGCTCACGTAACAGGGGAACGCTTGTCGCTTCTTTTGATATATATATATATATATATATTCACTGAAAAAACCATAGGTTTCACACAAGTTATAGTTAGCTGTACATTTCACTCGTAAAAAACCAATGAAATTCCCCCGTTATAGTTAGTGCAGGCAACTATAACTCACGCGACCGCAATCTTCTGCTGATGCTAATACTGTATTTAGACACTTATTTGCCCATGTCTTCTTCCATTAAATTTTAGCTATACATATATTACAAATATTTTTTTTTCATAAAGACACATATGTCATCAGCAGAGGATTGCGGTCGCGTGAGTTATAGTTGCCTGCACTAACTATAACGGGGGAATTTCATTGGTTTTTTACGAGTGAAATGTACAGCTAACTATAACTTGTGTGAAACCTATGGTTTTTTCAGTGAATTTGCAAGGTTTTTTAAATGCTAATTCCTAACTATAACGTGTGTGAAACCTATGGTTTTTTCAGTGAATTTGTACGGTTTTTTAAATGCTAAGTTACTTTACCTCATTCGTGGCGTGCGCGCCCAGTTAACACAGTTCGTTCCGTGCGCGCACGGTGCACTTCGCGCACCGTGCGCGCACAGTGAGCACGCGGTGCGCTTCGCGCACCGCGCGCCCACTTTACGCAGTTAGTGCCGTGCACGCACGGTGGTCACGCGGTGCGCTGCGTGCACCGCGTGCCCACGTTACGCGGGATGGGCCATGTACGCACGATGCGCTTCGCGCACCGTGCGCACATGGGGGACATATTATGCGCTTCGTTGTGAATGGTATTCATTTATACTTTCCAATTGTAGATATGCCATGCACAAATGGTACACTTCCGGCGCCATTTGCACACGGGGTGGGGATAGTGTGGATATATTTTTTTTTAAATCATTTTAACCGTACACGTACGGTAAGCGTAATCGGCGATTTTTTGAAAAACAAATACAAAAAATTTTGGGGCCTTGGGGGTTGTTTGGGGACACCTATATCGATGCTGGGTGGTTAAGAACTGAATATACTGCCCCTTTAGATGTTTTTTGTCTTTGTTTTTGCTGCCCCCCTCAGAGTGCGAGAGAGAAAATGGCGGCCGCCGCTTCCTGGTTTCGACCGATTCGAATGTTTACTTAGATCGAACAGCCAATCAGAATCGCGCTCGCGCACGTCACCGTACGCGTACGGTAAGCGCACCGTAAGCGCACCGTAAGCTGGCTCAGATATATATATTGATTTAAAGGCTATTTTCTCAGAATCTACTGAACAGATTTACACCAAACCTACAAAAGGCACTTCCTTGACCTGTAGACTACCTCTCTGCCAAATTTCAAGGAACTCTGTTCAGCCGTTCGGGCTGTAGCTGTGTCTAAAGGTCCTATGGAAAAATGCATGGGAAAAATGCGTTTTGGGACCCCCCTTTTATCTCAGCCCCCGCTTGACGAATCCCCCCGAGACTTTCAGGGTAGGAGCGGAGCGTAGCGCCCCACCTATTTTGAAAATTTGGCGTGGATTCGTCGACCGGCGCCAAAGTTATTCAAAATAGAATGTTGCGGTTTTCCTATGGAAACAGGGTCCTAACTATAACTACCTACTGGCGACCGCCAGTAGGTAATACATTCATACATATATATATATATATATTACCTACTGGCAGTCGCCAGTAGGTAGTTATAGTTAGGACCTATTTTCCATAGGAAATCCGCAATATTCTATTTGGAATAACGTTGGCACCGATTGACGAATCTTCGCGAAATTTTCCAAACTTTTGGCCAGCTCCGGTCCGCTCCTATACTCAAAATTTCATGGTGATTTGTCAAGCGGGGGCTCAGAAAAAAGGGGGGTCCCAAAACGCATTTTCCCCATGCATTTTCCCATAGGACCTGTTGACGCAGCTACAGCCCGAACTGCAGAACGGAATTACACCAAATTTGGCAAAGAGGTAGTCCTCAGTTCAGACTCATGCCTTTTGCTTAAATAGTGTAAATCCGTTCAGTAGTTCCTGAGAAAATTAGAGTTAAAAAGATAGATATATCTGGGTGGAGCCTAACCACACATCTCATCGTGAGATCTGATTGGCTGTCAGTACTTCATCCAAGAAGTGTTGGTAGCCATCTTGGGACCAATATACATGATAGCACCTCCTTAATTTTTTTTATTTACAATATAAATCATGTGTTGATGGTACCATACTCATTTTAGGAATTGTGGTGTGTTCTAAGGTGATTTTACCATGTGAAAAAGCCTTCTGCTGTGATATCATGAATCATGTTTGAGAGAAAACTATTTTCTCATGCTTTTCCCACAGAGGTTTGGAAGGTGATCTATAAGCTAAACTGAGAGCATATTTTCTGTATATTCACATTATCTTTCTCAGTCATGTGCGAATGAAGTCTGACATTCTCAGTAAAACATGTACATCCAACAAGGGCAGAGACTGTCAGTTGATTCCTTTGTGTTCTACTGCAGATTCCCAGAGTGTTCTAAAGAACAACTAGAGCGCTAACAGTCCTACTTATGACAAACGTATTGCACACCTGAAGCCATCTTGATTGGAATAAAGTGGTAACTCTTAAAACATTTAATTTAAAAAGGAACAAAATGAGGGGGCTCATTCTGCCATAGAAAGTATGATTAGTGCTGCAGAAAGAAAAATTAGGGCACATTTTGAGTGACTTCTCAAATCCTCTTCTATTTCATTAAAACATTCTGAAATGCAGACTGAAACATGCACTTTCAATACCAGCAGCAGACTTCCCTAGTGAGCAGTAGCTTTACTACAGTGATCGAATAAGCAACTAGAGTGCTAACATTCTGAATTTATGGCAAATGTGTGACACATCTGAATGCCTTCTTGATGGAATCAAAGTAAAAAACTGAAAGTGTTTCCTACTGAGGAGACTGTAGTAAATGAGGAAATTAGGAAACTTCATAACAAAGAAGTCTCCCAAAATGGCCACCAGAGACAAAAGAGCCCAAATGTAGCACAAATATCACCCAAATGTAGCCCAAGTATAGCCCAATGACAGAATGTCCCAGAGTGTTCTAACGAACAACTAGAGCACTAAAAGTCTTACTTATGACAAAAGTATGGCACACCTGATGCCATCTTGAGTGGAATAAAGTGGTAACACTTAAAATATTTAATTTACAAAGGAACAAAATGAGGGGATTCATTTTGCCATAGAAATTATGATTAGTGCTGCAGAAAGAAAAATTAGGGCACATTTTGACTTCTTAAATCCTCTTCTATTTCATAAAAAAAGTTCTGACATGCAGACTGAAACGTGCACTTTGATTAACAGCAGCAGACTTCCCTGGTGAGCAGTAGCTTTACTACAGTCATCTAATGAGCAACTAGAGTGCTAACATTCAGAATTTATGGCAAATGTGTGACACATCTGAATGCCTTCTTGATGGAACCAAAGTAAAAAACTGAAAGTATTTTCTACTGAGGAGACAGCAGTAAATGAGGAAATTAGGAAACTTCATAACAAATAATTCTCCAAGGTGGCCACCAGAGACAAAAGAGCCCAAATATAGCCCAAATATCACCCAGATGTAGCCCAAGTATAGCCCAATGACAGAATGTCCCAGAGTGTTCTAACGAACAACTAGAGCGCTAACAGTCTTACTTATGACAAAAGTATGGCACACCTGAATCCATCTTGATTGGAATAAACTGGTAACACTTAAAACATTTAATTTAAAAAGGAACACAATGAGGGGGTTCATTTTGCCATAGAAATTTTGATTAGCGCTGAAGAAAGAAAAATTAGGGCACATTTTGAGTCACTTCTCAAATCCTCTTCTATTTCATTAAAAAACTTCTGATATGCAGACTGAAACATGCCCTTTTAATACCAGCAGCAGACTTCCGTGGTGAGCAGCAGCTTTACTACAGTGATCTAATGAGCAAGTAGAGTGCTAACATTCAGAATTTATGGCAAATGTGTGACATATCTGAATACCTTCTTGATGGAATCAAAGTAAAAAACTGAAAGCATTTCCTACTGAGGACACTGCAGTAAATGAGGAAATTAGGAAACTTCATAACAAATAAATCTCCCAAGATGGCCACCAGAGACAAAAGAGCCCAAATGTAGCCCAAATATCACCCAGATGTAGCCCACGTATAGCCCAAAGACAGAATGTCCCAGAGTGTTCTAACGAACAACTAGAGCGCTAACAGTTTTACTTATGACAAATGTATGGCAACCCTGAAGCCATCTTGATTGGAATAAAGTGGTAACACTTAAAACATTTAATTGACAAAGGAACAAAATGAGGGGGTTCATTTTGCCGTAGAAATTATGATTAGTGCTGCAGAAAGAAAAATTAGGGCACATTTTGACTTCTCAAATCCTCTTCTATTTCATAAAAAAATTCTGACATGCAGACTGAAACATGCATTTTGAATACCAGCAGCAGACTTCCCTGGTGAGCAGTAGCTTTACTACAGTGATCTAATGAGCAACTAGAGTGCTAACATTCAGAATTTATGGCAAATGTGTGACACATCTGAATGCCTTCTTGATGGAACCAAAGTGAAAAACTGAAAGAATTTTCTACTGAGGAGACTGCAGTAAATGAGGAAATTAGGAAACTTCATAACAAATAAATCTCCCAAGATGGCCACCAGAGACAAAAGAGCCCAAATGTAGCCCAAATATCACACAGATGTAGCCCAAGTATAGCCCAATTACAGAATGTCCCAGAGTGTTCTAACGAACAACTAGAATGCAAACAGTCTTACTTATGAAAAATGTATGGCACACCTGAAGTCATCTTAATTGGAATAAAGTGGTAACACTTAAAACATTTAATTTACAAAGGAACAAAATGAGGGGGTTCATTTTGCCATATAAATTATGATTAGTGCTGCAGAAAGAAAAATTAGGGCACATTTTGAGTGACTTCTCAAATCCTCTTCTATTTCATAAAGAAATTCTGACATGCAGACTGAAACATGCACTTTGAATACCAGCAGCAGACTTCCCTGGTGAGCAGTAGCTTTACTACAGTGATCTAATGAGCAACTAGAGTGCTAACATTCAGAATTTATGGCAAATGTGTGACACATCTGAATGCCTTCTTGATGGAACCGAAGTAAAAAACTGAAAGTATTTCCTTCTGAGGAGACTGCAGTAAATGAGGAAATTAGGAAACGTCATTACAAATAAATCTCCCAAGATGGCCACCAGAGACAAAAGCGCCCAAATGTAGCCCAAATATCACCCAGATGTAGCCCAAGTATAGCCCAATGACAGAATGTCCCAGAGTGTTCTTAAGAACAACTAGAGCGCTTACTGTCTTACTTATGACAAAAGTATGGCACACATGAAGCCATCTTGATTGAAATAAACTGGTAGGAACACAATGAGGGGGTTCATTTTACCATAGAAATTATGATTAGTGCTGAAGAAAGAAAAATTAGGCCACATTTTGAGTGACTTCTCAAATCCTCCTCTATTTCATTAAAAAACTTCTGATATGCAGAGTGAAACATGCACTTTTAATTAGGGGTGGGCGGAATTTGCGAAATCCACTTTCGCAAATTATCGCGAAAATGTTAAAAATTATCGCAAACACGCGGAAATTTCGCGAAGATGCGGAAGTTTTTTTCCATCATGTTCGCGAGATTTTCTGCATGGTTGCGGCTCACCAACTTACCCATGTGGTTGTTCGCGGGCACGGCCATCTTGTTTTCAGTTGTCTCTCGGTGCATGATCGCGAGAAGAAAGACGTGATCGCGCGACGCATGACGTCACTGCGGGCGCGAACTGTTGCGAGACAGCGCAAATGGCTAAAAACAATACAACATCTCATGGAGAACGCGACCGGATCAAGAAAACTTGTCAGCGAACGCAGGGATTCAGGTAAGGCGATCGCGCGCGCGCGAGAATGTATTATTTTACAGCGCGAGAAAGAAACAAATTATCGGCAAGCTGCGGAATGCGGAAATTTTGACATTTTCGCGCTTTCCGCGGAACGTGAAAATGTCAAATTATCGCAATTTCCGCGAACGGACCGAAATTTTAGCCCAGGCCTCCTTTTAATACCAGCAGCAGACTTCTGTGATGAGCAGTAGCTTTACTACAGTGATCTAATGAGCAACTAGAGTGCTAACATTCAGAATTTATGGGTAATGTGTGACATATCTGAATACCTTATTGATGGAATCAAAGTACAAAAACTGAAAGCATTTCCTACTGAGGAGACTGCAGTAAATGAGGAAATTAGGAAACTTCATAACAAATAAATCTCCCAAGATGGCCACCAGAGACAAAAGAGCCCAAAAGCAGTACAAATATCACCCAGATGTAGCCCACATGTAGCCCAATGACAGAAGTGTGCAAAAAACTTCTTTTTTGTATATTTGCAGTTTTATATAGTGCAGACTTGTCAGGTATTGGAGTGCTTTACATGAGCATTGGTTACATCACACAAGATCAAATTAATGTTGGTTGTAGACATTGGGAGATTAAGTGATTTGACCAGAATCACAGAATGTTGAGCTGAATCAGAAACTCCAACCTGGTTCCCCAGTTGCAAAGTCTGCAGCTCTGGAAGTAACACCACATCCTCTCCCCTAAGTGCAACATTTAATCAAGTGGTCAACTGGATAAAAAAACATAAAGATTACAAATAATTTAAAAGTTCTTTGTCGCTATTTGAAAACTCAGAAAATATGTCCTCATTTTAGTTTTTTAGAGCACTAACCATAATTATGATGCAAATAAGACCCTCTCATATATGTAATTTCTAACGGAAATGCTCTAGGTATTACACTTTTGATTACATCAAGATGACGTCAGGCGTTCCACACGTTTGTAATAAATATAGAATGTTAGCAATCTAGTTGTTCATTGGGATACTGTTGAGAGGCCAGGGGCACGGACTCTGAAAATTGAAGGCAGGTAGAGAGAGTGCAGAGGCAACAATTTGACCACACTGGGCAGGCAGGAAGGGCAGTGGCAGCACAACAGACTATGGAGGGCAGTGGAAAGGGGGGCAGGGGCAACAAACCAACAATACAGGACTGGCAAGAGAGACTGTGGCAATATAATAGACCATTGTGGGCAGAAGGAAGAGGCAGTGGTAGTACAACCATACATGCCAACAGACCCGTTTCAGCCAGGAAACGTCCAATGTTTTTAAACTCAAATGGGCTTTATTTGATCTGTCGCCTGTCTACAATCTCCTCTTTTTCAATGTAACTCAAAGGGGAAAATCAATAGCCCAGTTATTTTTCAAAATCTCCCTCTTACCAAGTTCAAAATGTTCGCAAGTATGGTACATTGGATCATGGTAGGCAGGAGGAATTGGGGTAGGGACATGGACTCGGATAACAGAGGACAGGAGGGACATGGAGAGGTGCACCAAACTGACCCTACAGGGCAGGCATCAGGGTTTGCAGCAGCACAATACACCACACAGGGCATGCGGGATGGGAGTGCAGCACAATAATCCATAGAAAGCAATAGGGAGGGGACAGGACCAAGCACATGGACTACAGAGAACAGAGCGGAAAGAGGCAATGGTAGCTTGCTGACCATAAGGGACAGACAGGAGAGAAAGCTGCAGCATAACGGACCATAAAGGGCGGGAGGGACGGATCAGGGGCATTACAATGGAACAGACAAGCCAGGAGGGAGGGAATAGGGGTCTGCACATGGAAACAGAGGGCTGGGGGCAAGGGGGCAGGGCAGGAGCAGCAAGATGACCATGGAGGTCAGGCAGGATGGGCACTAGAAACAAGACACACCATGGAGAGCAACAGTGAGACTATGATGGCATACACACAGACCATGGAGGGAAGGTGGGAGGAGGTCAGGGGCAGCTAGCTGACCACACAGGGAAGGTGGGAGGGGCCGTGGCAGCACAGACGACCATGCATGGCAAGCGGGAGGGTTAGTGGCAGCACAATGGCTATGATGGTCAAGAAGGAGGGTGCAGGGGCATGCACAAAGGACCATGGAGGATAGAAGGGAGGGTCAGGACATGGGCACAGACAAGAGAGTTCAGGGGAAGGGGCCTCACAACAGACCACGTGGGGCAGGCAGGAGGAGCAGTTGAAGCACAACAGACCAGGGAGGGCAGAATGGTGTGCAGTAAAATGGACCATGGAGGACAGGAGGAAGGGGATAGGGGCATGGCATGTGGACAGGCAGGGTGGAGGTGGCAGGGACAGGTTATAGTCACCTGACAATGCTAGGCAGGTGGGAGGGGAGTGGCAGCTCAACAGAACACTCAGAGTAGATAGGAGTGGCAGGTCCATGGAACATGGTCGGCAAAAAGGATGGAGCAGGGGCATGCACAAAGACATTGGAGGGCAGGGGGAAGGAGAATAGGGGCAGCAAGCTAAGCACAGAGGCTAAGCAGGAGGTCAATGAGGGGGCATATCATTGGGCAATGGAGGGCAGGAGGAGTGGACTGGTACATCATGCTAAATGGAGGGCAGTGGCAGCACATCAGACCATGCATGGCATGAGGGAGGAGGCTAGTCCATGGATTCAGACAACAGAGGATAGGGAGGAGGTGGATGGGGCAGCAAGCTAACTGTTCAGAGAAGGTGGGTTTTAGGAACTTTATTGTTTTTAAAATGTGTGTCTGTGCAAACTGCTTAAAATATGAACAAGTATGCAGCATAATCTCACTTTTATTCAGGAAGAAGAGGACGTTTATTACTGTGACTCCGGGCTCACTTGGTAGAAACACCCCCTGACCCTCCACCCCATCGCAAAATGTAATGCCCGTGAAAAGGGTAGGTGAACGCTGTGTTATATAGAACATAGTCCTGAGAGCACGATTGAAAATGAAAATTAGATATAGTGTATGGTATAAACTATGCACCAAAAAGTGTGATATAAGATGAACCGGGCATGAAATATAATATGCAATATATTGTGCGCAATTACAGATACATTGGAGAGCGCAAGATAGCACAGGCACTAGCGCGTGCTATGCGATATGTGCCTTGGAGTGTAATATGCACAGGGCAGTGTTGTGTAACCTAACTAGTCTCTAAAGTTGTAATATAAAATATGTGCTGGGGAGTGTAACGTTGCATATGCACTGTGACAAAGATATGGATCCCAGATTGTAATATGTATGGCATAGCGCTGTGCGTTATACATAGGCATCGAGGAAGGCACGTTAGATGGGGCAATATACCCCATGCGAAGGCAAGTGTGGCATGAAATATTCACGGGGTGGTGTTACAGTGCACATAGGCTAGAGAGTGTCATAGCATACGCACTAGCTGGTGGAATACAACACAGAGGTGTGTGGCTCTCGGCGGGCAATGGTGGTTGTAACACAGCATTGGGCTCAGCCAGGAGCACGCTGTGACTCTCAAGTGAGGTTTGTCTCCTTTCCAGAGATTAAAATAAAAAGTATTACACATCCGGCGGTGGATGTGTGTTTTATTAACCGTGAGAGGGGTTTCTTGCATAGTTTGGTCGAATTTTTGTCGAATCCCCTTTGAATGGCTTGGTGTGCGTGTGTATTAAATGTGCCCGTCAATAGCTACCCATGTTTGTATAAATAAACGAAAAGGGTGTCTACTTGGAGAGTACCCACCGGCGGAGGCGCCGGGATTAGGCACGGTAGGGCGTCAGACACGCCAGAGCTTCACTAGGGGTGTAAATACATTCCACGTGGATTCATTGTATGCATAGTCGCCTTTTAATGAATATCACGCAAATCGTCATGGTGATAGGTACATAAGGTTTGTCTAGCATGTCCTAGGTGTTTCTATAAATATATATTTTTCAAAAATAATAAAACACAAAGGCCGGCCCCGGGGGATGGGGTCCCCAGGGCCATAAGTGGCCTGAGGAGGGGGGCAACGCAGCCCCCTCCTAAAGATTTTTTTTTTTAAAAGGCCATGACCCGGGGGTTGGGGTCCCTGGGGCCGATTAAGGCCTTGGGAGGGGGGCCATGCGGCCCCCTTCCAAATTTATTTTTTCAACAAAAATTATTAGGGTGCAGGCCCTGGGGGATGGGGTCCCCAGGGCCAATAAATTAGAAAAAGAAGGGGGGCCACACAGCCCTCCTTCTTAAAAAAATTAAATAAATAAAAAGCCGGCATCGCGCCAGAGGCCCCGCCCCCTCCTTGCAGCACTCTGCAAACGCGCCCCCTGGCCAGTTGTAAGTTGGGGAATTAATTCCCCTTCAATACTGAGGGTCCCTGAGGGCCAACTAGCCCAACAGGTATCTACAGTATGCGCCAGGGAGCTGCGTTGCAGACAGGTGTTCTGAGGCCACGCCCCTTTTTACACCTCTATGCAACGCAGCTCTGTGGCGCTTACTGGAGGTACCTAGTGGGCTAGTTTGACCCTAGGGACCCTTAGGATTCAAGGGGACTTAATCTCTCAACTTAGAACGGCCACAGGGCGCGTTTACACAGTGGTGAAGGGAGAGGACGGGGCCTGATGTGACGTGTGCCAACACGCCTGTGGCGCGTTTTAAGTTGGGGAAATAATTCCCTTTCAATCCTGAGGGACCCTGGGGGCCAACTAGCCCACCAGGTGCTTCCAGTAAGCGCCACTGCTCTGCGTTGCAGAGAGGTGGTGCAGGCCGTGCCCCTTTTTACACCTCTCTGCAATGGCGCTTACTGGATGTACCTAGTGGGCTATATTGCTCCTAGGGTCCCTCAGGATTCAAATGAACTAAATCTCTCAACTAAAAACAGTCACAGGGCGTGTTTACACAGTGGTGAAGGGAGGGGACGGGGCCTGAGTTAACGTGTGCTAACACGGCCTGTGGCATGTTTTAAGTTGGGAATATAATTCCCCTTCAATCCTGAAGGACAATGGGGGCCAACTAGCCCACCAGGTGCTTCCAGTAAGCGCCACTGCGCTGCGATGCAGAGAGGTGGTGTAGGCCATGCCCCTTTTTACACCTCTCTGCAACGCAGCTCTGTGGCGCTTACTGGAGGTACCTTGTGGTCTAGTTGGACCCTAGGGAACCTCAGGATTCAAGGGGACTTAATCTCCCAACTTAAAACGGCCACAGGGCGTCTTTACACAGTGGGGAAGGGAGGGGATGGGGCCTGAGGTGACTTGTGCAAACACGCCCTGTGGCGCATATTAAGAGGTAGTTTTAATCCCCTGCCCTATTATATACTAGTGGCTTACAGAGGAGGTCATGCTAATCACAGGGGGACCCCAACACATAGTGTTCCCTAGTGTATGTAGGTGTTTTCATTGTATTCTGAGTGTCTTTTAACATAGCACTGGCTCTAGGACTGGTTAGTCAGACTCAGTTACCACCAGTATCCGTCTGAAAAAGTTGAGGGTACAGGATGATTTTGCAACAAGGCTTCTTTCTGCTCTTCTGTTTGTTCTTTCTGCACGTTATCCTTCTTCCTGCACTTTTCTTCATCTTTGAGGACTTCTGTTGCTTCTTTCTGCATTTCTTTTTTTTCTTTCTGTGCGTTTTTTCTTCTTTCTTCACATGTCCTATCTCTGTAGCCATAGTTAGAAATTAGCATTTAAAAAACCTTTGAAATTCACTGAAAAAACCGTAGGTTTCAGGCACGTTATAGTTAGGAATTAGCATTTAAAAAACCTTAGAATTTCACTGAAAAAACCATAGGTTTCAGGGGCGTTATAGTTAGCTGGAGTTTTCACTTGTACAAAACCATTGAAATTCCCCCGTTATAGTTAGTTCAGCTAACTATATTTCGCGCGCCCGCAATGCACTGCTGATGACGTCACATATTACATCACTCATGACATGGTCAGTGACATCACTCATGACATCACTGATGACATCTCAAATGACACCACTGATGACATCACTGATGACATCATCCTTGTGATAGAGTGGCAGACCTCCTCTCCCCCTAATATAACCTTTGATACACACATTCAAAAATAGAAACTAAAATTTTCAAAACAATGGACATACCAATACCAGTTACAACAACCTATTCAGTAATTCTAAGATCCACATACACATCCACTCATTCACCTACAGTCCTATACAGTCACTCATACATGTACTCACTCATCATATGTACTCATACATCTATATATCCTGTTACACAACGCCACTCATCCATAGAGTTACTCACACACATAGTCACTCATGCTAATAAAGAATCAAACATCCATTTACTTGCATATACAGATACACACACCACCACTGTTCCCAATAAACTGCGCGCGTGAGCGCGCGCGCAGCGAAGTCAGTCTAAGCGCGCAGTGTGCTGTATTTAGCGCACACATCCCACAAGACCGTTCGCCCGCTGCTTTTAAATCGCGAGCGGCGCAAAAAACGGTCATTCCTGTGGCTCTGGGTTTTGAGAGGGCACAGCTGCAGGGCTGATTGTGACACTTTAAACTGGTATTCGTGTTAATTGTAGTGCCCGTGTGCGCTGCAATTAACATGAATACTAACTCAAAGGCCCACAATCAGCCCCGCAGCTGTGCACTGTTAAGAAAAGAAAAACAGTGTCTCAAACACGACGTGTGCTTTAGCACACGTCGTGTTTGAGACTCTGCTTTTCTTTATTGTGCACAGCTGCGGGGCTGATTGTGACCCTTTGAGATAGTATTCTTGTGAACTGCAGTGCACACGGGCGCTGCAATTAACATGAATACTAGTTTAAAGGGTCACAATCAGCCCCGCAATGATTGGCAGGTTTTGTGCTTTTAATTGTCTTGACTCGTGAAAGATTGCGAGAATGTTCTTCTGTGCATTCGTCATGGAACGTCAGCTTCATCCCCTCGATGTGTTTCTATCACACAGTACCTCCTGTGGTGCACGGATGCTACATGCTTTTTTTTGGCTAACGCGCCATTCTGGCTGGAAAGTCAACTTGGCAACTGTGGTCTAAACTGCAGAGACGGGTAAAAGTAAAGGCCTGTGCCAGTAACTATAATAATAAATGAGGAAATCCTAATCCAAAAATGAATCACTGCGTGTGTGCCATCAGGCCTGAGCATAATCTTTACCACAGAGCTGGCTCGTCACCTTCCTCAAAAGAAAGTGTTCTGAAAGTCAGGTTAGTGAGACTATTCTATCAGCCTAGCTGTGGCCTAAAAGAGTGCCTCCCGTGCTCCATTTTCTAATGCAGCTTGCTTACAGCTTATGGTCGGCGTCAATCGAGTGACTCTGCAGCTGATTATAATAAATTATGAATGCCTTCTAGACTGCTTTATCTATTTTTTGAAATTTTGGCTGTAGTCTGATAAATTAGTTGTTTAACAATTATTTCTTATGCTTTGGAGCAGTGAACTTAAACATTCTCGTTGCTCAAATGGGTGTAATGTCCGATATTTATATGTTTCCCTCTTCATTCCAGTTGCAAACTGGTATATACACACTGCGAGTCCACCTTCTCTTCTGCCGCGTGGCTCTCAGGTGCACAGATTCTCCTTGCTGGTAGGGGGTTACAGTGAAAGAAGAGTAGGTTTTACTATCAAATAAATCTGCAAAAATGGTACTTACACACCGGTCAAACACATGGTCATTTGCCTTGCCTTAGCCGTTCGTAAACTTGCCCCACACATGACCAACCGCCCCCTGGCCCATGGCTTCATACGTTCCTGGATCAGGAGTTTTGGACGTCGTCATCCAGGTGGGAGCTCCAGCAGTCTCGACCCCAGCTCCACAAATACTCATAAGAGCATTTCGAATAAAAGTTTAAACTGTGCTGTACACGGCTAGAAAAAAATGTATTCTGTGAAAAAACGGGTTTGGTTCTAGGTGCACAGCTGCTCCACATCCCAAAGTTACCATCAGCTGCACGAGTCTCCAATCACCACCTACTCACACTCCCACTGTGTAATCTGCTCTATTAGAAAGCACTTCACTCTGCCTGCATCGGTACTCAGTTAAGGAGCGGCTGCTGCACAGCATAAGTATATGGGTAGTCCACCTTTATTTCGAGCTAAGAACAAAACAAGTATTAGACCTATGAAAATGGGCCAAGGCACTACAAAGCATGGCAGGTTGGAAAGGCCCAGGAATGTCTTCCACAAACACCCTCCTTTACAGGACAAACACCCCACAAGCTGCCTGCATAAAACAATAATTCAATTGTTTGAACAGTTGTTCATCCTATTGCTTACAACTTATGGAAAGTGATATTCATTTTGCGAACAGTTCCGATCGGAGGACAGTCAACACAGAGCCATTAGGTTTTCAGTTAACTAAACTCCTCTAACAAACCAAAGGCTATCATTTTGTGGAGGAAGAGCTTCCCTACTGCAGCTTAGTAAGGGAGGAGGTGAGGTTGCTAGGTTCCCTTTATTTTTTTTAAACACATTAACTGCGTTTTGTCCACGTTCATTTAACACATCGGAAAAGTTGTAGTTGTGATAACTCACAGCTAGGCGACTGCAGGGACCTTTCTGACACTCCCTTTGCAGATTCAAATAGGCAGGCATAGATACACTGAACCTTTGTGAATAAAACAAGGCGCCAGATTGTTCAGTTTGTATAGAATACTCTGCCAGCAGATTTCAACA
Organism: Triturus cristatus; assembly: GCF_964204655.1. NCBI lineage: Eukaryota > Metazoa > Chordata > Amphibia > Caudata > Salamandridae > Triturus > Triturus cristatus. The sequence goes on from NC_140580.1 coordinate 418,443,355, forward strand.
CAGCATCTTACATCGCTTCACATGAATAGAGCACAAATTCACAACGCTGTCCCTGCCATCACTGTTTCTAAAGGTGGGCAAAACATTCTGCTTCACAGAGCCTGGAGGACACCACAGATAGATACAGGAACTTAAAGGTGGATGAAGTCATGGAATTGTGAAACATAAGGGCAGGATATTGGTTGGAAGGCTTAGATTGGTGATACAGGGCATTTTAAGAAAGGTCAACTTGTCTCCCATCTTGGACACTTCATAGCCAGAACTAAGTTCTAAATGGGCTTTGCAGACAGAAGTGGCTAATATTGTGAAAACCTGAAATACATTTTTTTTTTAAATTAAAAAATAAAGAGTTGCGCGGTAATTGGGGAAGCATCAGGCCTACAATATGTTCTGCTCTAGCAGTGACTGGCTTCATGGCCAGTTTGCTATTGCGGTCTTATTGCAACAACTTGGCAACAAAGGCAGGGATGGATGTTATCACAGAAAGTGAGTGATGCCCCCATCTACATGCCACACTTACTAATGCCAAAAAGGATCCATAAATAAGTGAACAAGAAACACACACTCCATCCATGCAAGGTAAATGCCTAGCCCCAAAGCATACAAAGAAGGGAAGGGACAGACTGCTTGGCCACAGCACCGGCTCTGTGAAGCAGAATTTTCAGCACAGACCTCTCATCACAGTACCCCACCCAGCAGTTATTAAATATACTAGATTGATCAATCCAAATAACTGACTAACATAGCCACCACTCAAATTACTTTTATATTTCACTATACTAATTCAACACTAATCCTTATGGGTCCAGAGTAGCGTGCTACTCGCCAAAAAAAGCATTTCAAAACCCCATCAGGGGTAGCAAGCGCTATATAAATACAAACTTCTTTCTCTCTTCTATCCCGCCATCTATGCTTCTCTGTCCAAATAACTGAATAACATATCCACCACTCGAATGACTTCATATTTCACTATACTAATTTTCAACACTAATACTTTATAGGTTCAGGAGTAGCGTGCTACTCACCAGAAAAGCGCTTCAACACTCATCAGGGGTAAAAGGTGCTATATGAATGCAAACCTTTCTTCCCCTTCTATGCCTCCGCTATCCTTCTCACTCCAAATAACTCACTAATATGTGTGGAAATGCGCCGTATTTTCAGTTTTTTAAGCAAAAGTTTGGAGGGATATTTGGCGTTGGACACACGCGCAGTCTGGTTCCTGGCGCACATAGCCATGGTTGCAGCGCACAGAGACCCTACACTGCTGCACACAGAGGACAAAAATTAGAGGGAACATTGCACACCACCACACTTACTTCTACAGAAACTTACACATACATAGTCTTTTAAACAATCATTTATAGAAACACATACTTATTCATACAGGAACTCTTCCAATCTCTCACTCTCACATATACTCACTTATATACACCAATAGTCACATATACTAGTTTAAAACATATGTAGTTACTCATAAAGACACTATTGAGACAGTCATTCACTCACTAACACACCCATGCACACACTCATCCACCTATACAGTCCTGCACACATGCTGTCTTCAACACATACAAACAGCGAGTCACTCATTCATGCACCTATGCACTACCTAATACCCCCATCCACTCATACTGATACTCAAAAAAAAAACTGATAACCTATAAAGACACTCATGTAGCTACTCACCAACCCATGCAGCCACCTATACACAAAGTGAGAGACTGATACAGATATTTACATATTTAAACATTACTCACTAAGCCATGTATTCACTAAGATACACTTAATCAGTCAGTTATACAATCAATTCTTCAAAAACAAATCATCCATTTAGACACTTATATACCCATTTATTCTTCCATCGACCTTGAGATATACATATATAAAACATATGTAATTTTCAGAAAGACACACATTCACTGGATGATGTCATCAGTGATGTCATCAGTGATGTCATTTGAGATGTCATCAGTGATGTCATGAGTGATGTCACTGACCATGTCATGAGTGATGTAATATGTGATGTCATCAGCAGTGCATTGCGGGCGCGCCTGTTATAGTCAGCTGAACTAACTATAGCAGGGGAATTTCAATGGTTTTGTACGAGTGAAAAGTCCAGCTAACTATAACGCCCCTAAAACCTATGGTTTTTTCAGTGAATTTCTAAGGTTTTTTAAATGCTAATTCCTAACTATAACGTGCCTGAAACCTATGGTTTTTTCAGTGAATATATATATATATATATTTAAAAAACTGCACCACACACGCCTTTCTACCGATCACCAGCACTCACTACGAGTTTGCATGAGGCAACAGAAAAGCTTACCTGAGGGCCGGGATGGTGCCTTCTGGGAGTTGCGGTCTGCCGATGAAGACCACAAGAGGGCGTTCCAACAACTAATTGCCTTGCTGGGTTTCCACCAATGGAAACCAAATGGATCACTTGAAAAAGCGGCGGTGACAGCTTACAGTGTATAGGCATTTGAAAAAGACATTCTGTCGAAACGCGTCATGCCTGCTGTGCGGAATTAAAGGTGTTCTTTCTGGTCCCCTGTTGTGTTCCTTCGGTTTCTTTGGAGTGGTGAGAGGCCTTTTCTTGGATATACATATATATATATATATATATATATATATATATATATATATATATATATATATCCACCAAACAAATCGCTTCAGCTCGAGCCACTTGTTGACGGCGGGCCGTGAAGGGTTAGCGAAACCCCAATATTCCACCAATACATTGCATTACTTCATCAGACGAAACAACGCATCACGGCACCCAAATGCTTTTAAGGCAGAGTTTTATTCAGGCAAAACCAACTCTACGCATTTCGGAAAAACAAGTTTTTCCGAAACGCGTAGAGTTGGTTTTGCCTTAAAAGCATTTGGGTGCCGTGATGCGTTGTTTCCTATTGTTGGAATATATATATATATATATATATATATATATATATATATATATATATATATATATATATATATATATATATATATATATATATAATTCACTGAAAAAACCATAGGTTTCACACAAGTTAGAGTTAGCTGTACATTTCACTCGTAAAAAACCTACGAAATTCCCCCGTTATAGTTACTGTAGGCAACTATAACTCACGCGACCGCAATCCTCTGCTGATGCTAATACTGTATTTAGACACTTATTTGCCCATGTCTTCTTCCATTAAATTTTAGCTATACATATATTACAAATTTTTTTTTTTCATAAAGACACATATGTCATCAGCACAGGATTACGGTCGCGTGAGTTATAGTTGCCTACAGTAACTATAACGGGGGAATTTCATAGGTTTTTTACGAGTGAAATGTACAGCTAACTATAACTTGTGTGAAACCTATGGTTTTTTCAGTGAATTTGCAAGGTTTTTTAAATGCTAATTCCTAACTATAACGTGTGTGAAACCTATGGTTTTTTCAGTGAATTTGCAAGGTTTTTTAAATGCTAATTCCTAACTATAATGTGTGTTAAACCTATGGATTTTTTATTTAATTTTGCACGGTTTTGCTTATTTTTATTTATTTTTTTTGCATTTTTTTCCTTGCGCGTACGGTAAGCTGACGTTACGCGTATGTCACATACGTATCACGTAAGCGCACCGTCCTTATGACGTACGGTGCGTTTTCGTAATACGTACGCGACGTACGCGTACACGCATGCGCGTTGTGCGGAACCAACGTCGCGCTTACGCGGGTGCGTGTAATGCGCATGCGCGAGTGCCGTCATACGTACGCGCCCCGTAAGCGCTCCGTAAGCGTTACGTTTGCGCATGCGCACTTTTTTACGAGCGCGTACCGTAAGCTTACGGAGCGCGCACGGTAGGTCATGTGACCCACAAGGAACACTTTTCATTGGTTTAAACTACTTTCAGTTCCAGAAACTTCAAACACCACACCCATTCCCCTCATTACTGCTTGAGATCCCTTAGGAGAAGGAGCTGGATTGACATTGGGATACAATGGCAGAACAGCAGAGCTCTTCTGAGAGTGAGGCCAGCAGCACCACCATGATCCAGAGAAGGAGGAAACAAAAGACTTCTTTTGTATGGGAGTATTTTACTTTTCCAGAGGGGGAGAAAAAGGTGAATGCTCAATTGGTCACTTGCACACTTTGTGGCCGTGTTTTACCTAGAGGAAATCCAAGGAAGAAATATTCCTTTGGAAATCACTCTATGAAAAGACACCTGCAGGATAGACATCCCAGGACCTTTGCTCGACATACTGGAGAAAACTCTTCAGTAAGTCACCAGAGCCCAACCTCAGATGCTCAGCCGAGTACATCATCGGCAGCTCAGCTGAGCCCTTCCTCTGAGGTGGGAGCATCACCTTCTTCTTTTCCTGTGGACATTAACCCTCGATTTGGGAGGGTTGAAATGAGGTGTACAAGATGTGGTGGTCTTATTGTTTATGGGGAGATCAGTCTTCCCCTTATTAACAATAAGATAGACCAGCATGTTTGTAGACGCTTATAATATTCCCATTCTTTCTTTCCTCTATCCCTGTATTAACCCAACGGCTCTTATAAGAGCCAACCTTACCTCACAATTTTTTTTATTTTTTTTTAAGCTTTCCTTTTTGCAAATTTTTTTTTGCCGTGCGCGCACGGTACGCGTAATTCCGCGAATTTCGCGGAATTTCGCAGTTTACACCGTGCGCGTACGCTACACGCATTCGGCGATTTTTCGAAAAAAAAAAATTTCATTTTTGCCCTTGAGGGTCCTTCTGGGACCCCCTGACCAAGGCTAGGGGGTCAGGAACTGTCGAGCCTGCCCCCTTTTCACATTATCCACCTTTTTTATTCACCCCCCTGACAGTGCGAGTGACAAAATGGCGGCCGACACTTCCTCCTTTCTTCCGATTCGAATGTTTACGAAGATCTAACAGCCAATCAGATGTGAGCTCGCGCACGCCACCGTACGCGCACCGTAAGCTGCCACAGATATATATATTGATTTAAATGCTATTTTCTCAGAATCTACTGAACAGATTTACACCAAACCTACAAAAGGCACTTCCTTGACCTGTGGACTACCTCTCTGCCAAATTTCATTAAATTCTGTTCAGCCGTTCGGGCTGTAGCTCTGTCTAAAGGTCCTATGAAAAAATGCATGGGAAAAACGCGTTTTGGGACCCCCCTTTTATCTCAGCCCCCGCTTGACAAATCCCCCCGAGATGTTCAGGGTAGCAGCGGAGCGTAGCGCCCCACCTATTTTGAAAAATTTGCGAGGATTCGACGACCGGCGCCAAAGTTATTCAAAATAGAATGTTGCGGATTTCCTATGGAAACGTGGTCCTAACTATAACTACCTACTGGCGACCGCCAGTAGGTAATATATATATATATATATATATATATCCACAATTCAGTCTGGCCCAAGTTCGGAGGCTCCCGGGTGCTCTGAGGCGGTGCACGCGAGGCGCAGCAGGACCCGCTGCGAGTACAAAAATTCAGCTTTTCCCATAGGGAAGTTTTTTCCTCTTGCACTCCCGTGTGACGGAGTCAAAAACCACACCGGGTTTTAGATCAAATTACAGTTTCTTTATTTCAGCATACAGCAAAACCTAACGCATTTCGGTCTCTAAGGAGACCTTGCTCACAGGTAGTGTGTTTGACAAAATTTGTGCTTTTAAATAAAGGGGAAGGGGGAGAAACCAATTGGGTTACATCACTTCCTGTCAGTTGTACAGGCATTCTGGGACATGTAGTTTGTTGATTCAAAAAATAGCGCAAAACGTTGATTTTTATCTTTTTCACAAAAAGCATACTTCCAAAATTAAAATTTCTTAAAGTTTTTGCATTTAACTCATGCATTTGTTGTCATACTAGGTAACATAAAGAGTTAAATTGACAAACCTCCACGAAATCATATCAAGGCCCTCCAGTGGGCAAAACCTATTTCACACTAAATTCTTTTCGTCAATTTAGATGCTGGTGCAAGAGTCCACCAATTTTTTAAAATTATAATCATACATTTCAATTGATGTGTTATTTGAACAACTTAGATAAGTATAATAAAGCCCTCTAGTGGGCGAACCATTCCACACCATAATTCGTAATTCAACGTTTCACTGTGCAAAATAAATGATTGTTCAAACATGTCCAGAATGAAGCAAAATGTGTGAGAAAAAATGTGGGAATTTGCAAAGAGTGAGCAACAGTCATTATCTGATAAGTATGTAAGTACATCTTTACAGGTGGCAGTGTAGTTCTTCATCTTGATTATGCCCGAACGGGCTCAAGGTCCGAAAATTCATAATATGTTTGGACTCTTTTTGTCTCATCATCAGTTCACGATCTCCGCCTCTTGTATTTGGTCCAACACTTTCGATTCCATAGAAATTTAAGGATTTCCAATCACCTTTATGTTCCTTCTCCATGTGTCTAGCCATGGCATTACTGCGATCAGAGTTAATTGTCGCACGGACATGCTCCAAAATCCGTTGTTTGAGTTCTTTTTTGGTGCTTCCAATATATTTCTTTAAGCATGGGCACTCAAGGGCGTACACAACAAACTGAGTCTTGCAATTAATTAATTGTTCAATTTTCCATGTTTTTTTGTTTGCCATCTGTAACTCCTTAGTTGTCTTCGCAATGCAACAAACTTTGCATCCTGAACATTTATAGAATCCTTTCGGTCTACGCCATACTTCGGGTTTTTTTGGTTCCTGAAAATGACTATGAATCAATTTGTCCTTCAGGTTTTTTGCCCTTCGATAGGTCACATTTGGGTGATCTCCTACAATTTGAGACACTGTAGGGTCCATGTGGAGAATGTGCCAGTTTTTTTTAAGAATCCTTATGATCGCTTGGTTGGCCGTTGAGTGAGTGGTGATGAAGCGTATTTTATCTGATTCGTCCTTTGTTGATTTATTTTTATCCATCAATAAATCAGTTCTATTAATCATTGTAGAGCGATTAGAGGCAATTTGAATCCAAGCTGGGTTATATTTTCGTTTTAAAAACCTATTTTTGGCTAGGTCTTTTTGTTGTTGCCAGTCGTTTTCGTTTGAACAAATTCTTTTGATTCGGAGAAATTCTCCATACGGGATATTTTGTAGAAGACTAGGTTGATGAAAACTCTGAGCATGTAGAACCGCATTTGTCGCGGTGCTTTTACGGTGTAATGTAGTATGCAATACATTGTCTTTAACGGAAATCTCTGTATCCAGAAACACAACCCTAGAGTCACTGATTGTATAGGTAAAATTTAAACCAAAATTGGAGTTGTTCAAAATTTCGAAGTACCTTTCAAATTCCTCATTTGTTCCTTCCCAAATTAGCAATATGAGGAAAGTGTCAGAATCCGGAAACAAACAAAGTTCCAAAGAGATAAAGAAGACTATGAGGACGGACGCATTTTCACGTATGCCAAAAAATACGAAAGGTTCAGAAATAATGAATTTGGAAGTATGTCCTCAGTATCCTCCATGGTTTCAACAGAACCAAGCCTTAGTGGGGGGGAAGAAGAGCAAAGAGAAGCTAGAGCAAGGAATTCTTTTTTAGGCGATCTGAAACTGGCTTTCAACCAAAAGACTTGGGAAAAAACAATGGGTCCCCCCACGTATACAAATCCAAGAGGAAGAGGGAAGGGAAGAGGACGGGGAAACATACCCCAAAACAAACAAGGAGAGGCAAGCGAAACGACTGGCAACAACAAAAAGACCTAGCCAAAAATAGGTTTTTAAAACGAAAATATAACCCAGCTTGGATTCAAATTGCCTCTAATCGCTCTACAATGATTAATAGAACTGATTTATTGATGGATAAAAATAAATCAACAAAGGACGAATCAGATAAAATACGCTTCATCACCACTCACTCAACGGCCAACCAAGCGATCATAAGGATTCTTAAAAAAAACTGGCACATTCTCCACATGGACCCTACAGTGTCTCAAATTGTAGGAGATCACCCAAATGTGACCTATCGAAGGGCAAAAAACCTGAAGGACAAATTGATTCATAGTCATTTTCAGGAACCAAAAAAACCCGAAGTATGGCGTAGACCGAAAGGATTCTATAAATGTTCAGGATGCAAAGTTTGTTGCATTGCGAAGACAACTAAGGAGTTACAGATGGCAAACAAAAAAACATGGAAAATTGAACAATTAATTAATTGCAAGACTCAGTTTGTTGTGTACGCCCTTGAGTGCCCATGCTTAAAGAAATATATTGGAAGCACCAAAAAAGAACTCAAACAACGGATTTTGGAGCATGTCCGTGCGACAATTAACTCTGATCGCAGTAATGCCATGGCTAGACACATGGAGAAGGAACATAAAGGTGATTGGAAATCCTTAAATTTCTATGGAATCGAAAGTGTTGGACCAAATACAAGAGGCGGAGATCGTGAACTGGTGATGAGACAAAAAGAGTCCAAACATATTATGAATTTTCGGACCTTGAGCCCGTTCGGGCATAATCAAGATGAAGAACTACACTGCCACCTGTAAAGATGTACTTACATACTTATCAGATAATGACTGTTGCTCACTCTTTGCAAATTCACACATTTTTTCTCACACATTTTGCTTCATTCTGGACATGTTTGAACAATCATTTATTTTGCACAGTGAAACGTTGAATTACGAATTATGGTGTGGAATGGTTCGCCCACTAGAGGGCTTTATTATACTTATCTAAGTTGTTCAAATAACACATCAATTGAAATGTATGATTATAATTTTAAAAAATTGGTGGACTCTTGCACCAGCATCTAAATTGACGAAAAGAATATAGTGTGAAATAGGTTTTGCCCACTGGAGGGCCTTGATATGATTTCGTGGAGGTTTGTCAATTTAACTCTTTATGTTACCTAGTATGACAACAAATGCATGAGTTAAATGCAAAAACTATAAGAAATTTTAATTTTGGAAGTATGCTTTTTGTGAAAAAGATAAAAATCAACGTTTTGCGCTATTTTTTGAATCAACAAACTACATGTCCCAGAATGCCTGTACAACTGACAGGAAGTGATGTAACCCAATTGGTTTCTCCCCCTTCCCCTTTATTTAAAAGCACAAATTTTGTCAAACACACTACCTGTGAGCAAGGTCTCCGTAGAGACCGAAACGCGTTAGGTTTTGCGGTATGCTGAAATAAAGAAACTGTAATTTGATCTAAAACCCGGTGTGGTTTTTGACTCCGTCACACGGGATTGCATGAGGAAAAAACTTCCCTATGGGAAAAGCTGAATTTTTATATATATATATATATATATATATATAAATATATATACATATATTTTTTTTATTTTTTTCAGGAAATGTGAGAAATGACTTGGAGTGTAGTTGAAGCTATTTCTGAACAAATGACCCGGGCTATCATCGTCCTTTTTATGGCGATCAAATATTTAAAATATTATTAGTTTGCTGAGAAGTTTCCCAAAATTGACCTGTCTAACAAATGGAGTGTGTACAGAGAGACACATGTGGGTGCCACGTCCAGGTACACCATTCTTTTTTGTATGAGGCTTTCCTTACATGAATTGGATAGGAGCAACACTATGTACTTCACATGTAAGCAGAAGCAAAGCCAATAGGAGTGACATAAAAATAAAGCTAACTGACATTCAGAGGCACATGTAGACAGAGTAAATGGCAGGTTTTCATCTGCATAGACCAACCACGTACAAGTATCTGTCCATAAAGGCAACACATGCAATGACCCCTATACACAATATAACACATATATACACCATATAGACAACATACGTATAAACACATGTGGATACAAAAAACAAACGTACAAATGCCTTTGTACACAGACATCCCACAGTGCACACTGATTTTTTATTGTTGTTATTGACACCCAAGTAAAAACTTTGATACAAAAATATCTAGCTAATGAGAGCAGAAGCAGTAAAGATCTACATGATAGCAAAGGTACTGCTATAAATAAATAAATACAACTTTGTCATAAAGAAAGTGGATAGAATTTTACGTGATGGATATAAAGTGTTGTGTGGTAATAGATAATCACATAATTTCTTGTCATTAAATTCATCTGAGTTCTTCAATACATATAAAAGCGGACTCTAATATACAGTAAAATAAAGTGCTATATAGTCGTGGCTTCAAACAAATGTCCTGCTACAGGCTGAGCCGATAGATAAGGATATACTGCCCTCTAGCAGGTTACTCCACTGAAGACAATCTGAGTGGACTTAGTGTTTTCAGCTGTGTTGCCTTATTGTGTTTGATGCGGGTACTGGATAAGCTCCAAGTTATGCTAGCCAGGTTGTAACTGGGGACCATATATTCTCACCCAATCTTTTCTTCTTGTTACCTTTGAGTTTATACAAGTTAATCTCCATATTATAAGTGCACAAGAACCTGTTCCTCCAGATTGTGAATGTTGGATATCGGGTTTCAACCAATCTGAAGCTACCGCTGTGGCTACAAAAATTAAATACATTTCTTCCTGGCCTAAAATGTTAGATCCTATACTTTCCGTGGATCCAATGAGCATTAAGGCTGTATGGCTTCTAATGATATGTTTTAGGACACCTCTATTCCTTTAATAAAAGGTAAAACTTATAGCATGAGAAGAACATGTGTATGACCTCTGCTTGATTGGCCCCACACAGTTTATATTTTCCATCAAATTCAGGTCCCCATTTGGACATTTTTGCAGGAGTATAACACAAGTTAAAAACAGTCTTAAAAAATGGACTCCTAAGATTCACTGTTAGTAAAACATTATCGCACATTTCTAAAGATTCCTGAAGACTTATTGTTGGTCTACCGAACCTTTCACTCTACTTAGAATCTTGTGCTTCCAAATCATCACCTTGTATCCGGATCAATATTTCATATATGGCCCCTGCCTCAATAATTGGAATCTTCTCTAATGCTTCTACTTCATTTTTCTTTTTAGAAAGAAAGCCTCTGACCTGTAAAAACTTTAAAAGGTCCCTCTTTGGTAATGCATTCTTCTGCTGTAATTCTGTAAATGAACTGAGCTGAACATCGCTGCATAAATCTCCTACTGTATCACTACCCTTCTGTTTCCACCTTTCCATCACTGGGTCTTGGAAAATAGTTGGCAATAGGGAACTAGCTAACAACGGTGTATAAAGGTTATTTTAGGAATCATCAGTCTCCATTTCAGCTGAGACAATATTTATAGGTGGCTTTTTATACCTTAAATCGTGTTTTCTTGTAGTAAGTTAACTCCAGTACTTTTAAAAGGCACCCTTTGGCTTCCGTTCCAAGCTCCATTTCCTACATTTTTGGTGATTTAGTAGTGCTATTTGCCCTTTCTCCCCCACTTTCTCCACCTGTCAGCAAGATCCCCATATATTGTATTGCACAAGCCCAAAAATAAAAGGTAAAAGTCAGAAGTCACTAGCCACCACGTAATCTCGGGAGAATCGTATATTTAACTGCACTTCTGGGCTTTTTATATCCCCAAAGGAAGCTGACGCATCACAGTGTACACTGATAGGTGCATATTGTCAAGCTACGTGAATATGAATCTAAGAACAATGAATATGTACTAACCTATGTACACTTACCCAGACAATAATTAGCCCACTGTTCTTTTCCCCTCAATATTCTGTCATATATCCAAATTTCAGCCAATTTCAAAGCCAGCAACTCCACATGCAACACTAGTGTTCCTCATTCTTACATTTCCAATTGATTTTGGAATATTTGTCATGCAAGAAGCATTTATAGTGCAGTTGTTGGCATGGAGCTGGTTCCGATAGCTTACGTCATATACAATATCTTCAAGCGAGACCACCACCCAAAACAAAATTTCTACTTGTGCTTGCACTAAATAGGGGTCTTCTAGTGAGTATGGTCTACCCAACAGTGGCACTCCCAAAATTGCTCAGGAAACCACAGGCTTTGCACACTCATGAACTTCTTTTAGGTGTGCAAAGTCAGTTGATATAAAAAAGGGGGAAGAGTTCCTCTCTACGGGCCAAAGTAGAGAGTTACAATGACTTTCTACACTATTAAAGATGGTATCTAGGGGGATCTGCAAATTCAGATCGTAATGCCCTCACACACCTGTTAGGGTGTCATGCTTCATCATTGGGCGCTCCTCGTCGGACCGGCGCTGCAATGTCCGACGGGCCTGGTGGCAACTTTGTCGGAGATCTTTTGATCTGAGAATGCCGTTTGGTGAGTGAGGTGTGTGGGGCTATAGGAGAAACATTGTCTTCTAAAGGGTGCAGAATGTGGTTTAAAACAGGCCCCTGTCCTTGTTAGTTCACTTTATTAATGTTCAAGGATGGGACTTTATTAAAAACAGTGCGGCTACATGTAATAAATGAGGGTATTCGAGTAGCCTTTTGTTGGTTAGGTCAACATGTTTCGTGTCTAGTGCTCTAGAGTAAAGCGACACTTCGTCAGCACCAAATCGACATGACCGCTGTTTGTCAGTCAAGGGAGGAGAGCTCCCTTTCTTAAAGTCAAGATCCTTAGTCTATGGTTCTTGATATGGCATTCCACCTGAATAGAAAGGGCCAAAAAAGAAAAAGAAAGGGATATGGATACCATCAGAAACTCATAGAGGTGGACTAATCAGCTATATTAGAGGCCAATATATCACCCAGAGAGGGCCAGAAAGAACGGTCTCGAATTGTAACTGTAGGATAGGAGAACAGATAAGAATATGTCTGTTGAACTAACGCTAGGTGAACATTAAAAACATGACATGAAAAGGTTTAAAACATGACATGAAAAAGTTAACAGCATGATATGACTAAAGTGACATGACTAAGATGAAAGATAACTCCACACACAAGGGGGAGGTGACGTTGTCAGGGGGGAGGAAAAAATTCTTACCTCCTAAAGGTTGGATTGAGAGCCTCATAGATGAGGGAAGACGACCCGACCACTTGCACGGGTATACTACATGACAGGGAGTAAATGAAACATAGAACTAACAACACCATGACACTGTAAGTTGAGACACAACATGATAAAGCACATATATATATACTGAGACCATGTGGATGTGAGCTGTCAACTTGTATGCCTCTGGTCTGTGTCTGCATTAAATACTCACATCAAAACAGACTTGTGTATCGACAATAAGGGTTCATGTCAAAACAAAGGGTGTAACAGTATTAGTTGTTCACCACGGGCAGGGTGATGATATCCCGCCTGCCTCTAGTGCCGCGCTTGTGCTAGTGGAGGGGGATATTAAAACGGGAGTACCTCGAAGATGAGTGAGGAGAGGGGCATTATGCCGTGGGTGTTCCGTGAGTTATGCTATAGACAGACTAAGCGTGACGTACCGGATGGGTGATACATATTAACCGTGCTCACAATAAATGGTCCCGTGGACTTGGGTTTGGATTGTGGATAAGTACCGGACTAATGTGGCAATACCAGCGTAGGTGAAGCGGTAACACCTCGATAATAAGTGAGGAGAGGGGCGTGTTGCCACAGGTGTCCCGACAGTCATGCTGTGGGCGGGCTAAAAGTGAAAAACACTGGAGTGTCGTACCGGAGAGATAAATGATGTATCTTTACCGTACTCGCAATATACACCGACCTACGGTCTAATGTTAAATAAGTGAATTATCAACGGGCTCAGTGTGCAAAGTCAGACGTAGGTCAGGTGAAAGTGCACAGCACAGAGTGTTCATTGCACTGCCCCCATTCTTTCCCATTCCCCTCACTTCATTCCTCATGCTCAGCCAGTGCTGGAATGTTGTGGGAATTCGCAGGCTTGCCATTCCAGCAGGTATTATTGCTTGGGGAACCTGGTTCTTGGGTGGTGCCAGCAGCTTCCCCACTTCTGTCCCGATACAGAGACACAGGCTGCCTTCGACAAACGCAGCAGACTCTCACATGTGGTGTGTGGATCTGGCTGAGCAGCTGCCTGGAGGGAGTTGTTGACGCTCTTTTTTTCTTCTTTGTGGCGGTGTGCTGCATTGTTAACTAAAGATGCTAATATTGGCATGTAATCGTTTCTTTTCAGTCTGGGCGGGCTCTCCACAACTGCATAGTTTGCAGGCAATTCGTTAATTTTCAATAGGTTGTCTGGTATGAATATTTATGTTATGCAAAGTGATGAGGTTTGTAAAATGTGGTCTAGATGAGACAAATAAAATATGCCAGTACAACTTTAATATTTCCTTTTTTAATAGTTAATTTATATTTGGAACAGAGATTATAATAATATGTACATGCTGACATTAGATGTTAGGTTGCCTACCCAGGGCTTTAACCGGGATGAAAAAACTGAGGGTTCTCGCAGGGGGCGTAGCCAATGTAATTAAGGGTGTGGCTTAAAACACTTAAGCTAAAATTCTGTGCTTAGCACAGTGTGCCCCCCAACTTGTATTTAGCAGTTTCTGTCCTTGCTGCCAGATAAATGATACAACAAGTAACATCATACCTACAACAAGTCAGGCCTATTGGCTTTGTGAATGGTTGTTAGCTGCATAAGATAAATAAGCAGCAACTATGGCCTGTATATAATATTAAAAAAGGCTTCCACTGAAAGCCCAGGTGACATCATGGCAATGGTGCTGCTCCTGAGTTTCAAAAAGAGAAGGGAAATCCAGAGAGAAAAATTACTCTCTTTAAAGGATTTGCCTTCCCCTTCAACACTCACCTGACACGAACTCATGCGTAACTTCACTAGTGAGAAGTGAGCAGTGTGAGTACTCACACATCCATGTGCCTGCTGTGCCAGGACACAGAACAGAGCCCGATAGAGACCCGTTTCCAGGCCCCCTTTCAAAAACTGCCTGTGCTCAGCACCAGTGAGACCCGGCCCACTTAAAGCCCCGTGCCTACAACTGAATGCATGACTTCTGACTCTGCCTTGTCTGACTCCACCTCCTTTAACCGGACCTCCTCCATGTCCCTATTTGAGAGTCCCCACAGTTTAGGGCGACCAGACGTCCCAGATTTCCCCGGACAGTATCCGTTTTTGGAAAACTGTCCCGGTGTCCCGACACTTTTCTCCAAATTGTTCAAATATCCCGGTTTTTGGGTAGTGCCTGGGTTATGTTCCGGTTTTTAAGGGAGGGTCGGGTGAACCTGCACGTTAATCACAGTGTTGTGCAGGCTCACATTTCGACGGGCTCTCTTAGAAACGGGGACAGAGTTCAATTCTTTAAACTGCTTAAACTGCTGTGCTGCTTCGCCTCATTTAAGCAGCACAGCAGGATTTAATGAGGTGTGAATCGGGGGTGCATAGGCCATAGGGCAAGGCCAGGCCCACCAGCAGTCAGACCCTGGAGCTCTTCCCAGAACGGGTAGTAAAGTAATGAGTAAAGTGAAAATATTTTTTAAAAGAACACAAATATATATATATAATGACATATATTTGTATATAAGAAGCCCTGAGACCTAATAGGACATTTAGTCCTATTTCAATTTCCATGTCTGTGCCGTCCCGGTTTTTCATTCTGAAAATCTGGTCACCCTACCACAGTTATTGTTTTCCGATTCCAGCCCCGCGCTCAGCACCGAGTGTCGAGTAATGTTAGACTACAGCTCAATGCTGGCTAACTTTGCAGCACGACAGGGGACGGTCTGAAGACGGGCGACATGGCCGTGCTGCATGAATGATGCAAAGAGGGATCTTTCCGCACATTCCTTCCACGCATCCTGAATGATGCTTTTGAAAGAACACGAGTAACACCTTGGACAGTCTGAAAGTCAGAACTTCTCCGAATGCGTCATGTTAGCCAAACTAATCATCTAAATTTCACCAAAAAGATGTACAGGGACAAGACGTCTCTGTCATGCTTTGCAGGTGGCAGCACTTCAGTCTGTGGAGGGCGTAGCCTTTTGGCACATTCGGGCATTTGCAATAAAAAGGAAGGAGTCTTGAGACGAGTTTCGTGTTCACCTGGCAAGCTGTCAAGATCAGAGCCTTTCCCTCAGCAAGGCTTTGAATTCCAGCATTCACCTCAGGTAATTATATATCATCTCCCCGCGAGGAGGCTTCTTGCAGGAATTAGCATTTCTCTTTCAGAAACGGAAAGAAAGCAGCAAATGTGCTCGCTGGCGAGTGTTCCGATTTATACAGAACAGTGAACCCTTGATCGTTGCAAAGAATGTAACATTTAAGAAAATGGTTTGCATTCCTTCCGCATGTGTATACATCACAAAAGTATCCACGGCAGAAATCAATTCAATAATTAGTGAAGTGTGTGTTTTTGAAAAGAAAACTGAAAGCCAGCTTTCTCAGCTTGTCAAACGCGCATTCATGTGGAAGTGGTTTGGTTAATGACCTCCCTCCCCCTTTAAACTAGTATTTCCTCTCCTTAATTTCTTACTAACTGGAGATATGGATACCTATTTACTCAATTTGCGACTGCCATGATACTTCAAAAGATTTACTTTTTAGATTTTAAGTTTTGATTGAATAAGCACGGTAATTACTATTCAGATAATGCTGTGGTATATAAGACGCGCGGAAATTAGGTTGCTAACATGAAGTGACTGGTATACTATTATGACTCCGTGTAGCCCACAAAAAAATATTTTACTTGCATTTCTACGGATAATAATGCCAAAAGTTGAAAACTGTTTAATTTCCTGGAGTCAGTCTATAAAAAGGAATGCTGGTCCATAAACTGGCGAAAGAAGAATATATATTAGCATGATTTGCTAGTATATTTAGTATCACAGGGCAGTCCATTAAATACAAATGTATCTTGTGGTTGCCCCCTAGCGATGTAAATACAAGCTCCTGGCCCTTGGGGAGCTGGTGTTTGGCTTCCAGAGCCAGAAGTCTGCACCTCAAGCTGTTTCGGACTTATGTACAGACACTAAGCAGCAGGTCATGTTCCCCCAAATGGTTCTTTGCCTTTCTGTAGAGTTCAGGAAAAAGAAACTCTGGTGGCAACAGCTAACAACACTGGCTATGGTTTAACACTCAAGTGAGCACCAGAAAAATTGTAAATTATAGGTTGCCTCACCTGCATTTACCTTAATGCACTTAGGAGGAATGAGACACACCTCTGATCAGTGTGCGACTCCACTTCCTAGCAGTGTATGTATACAAGCTCCTGCCACTTGAGGGAACTAGTGATCGGTTTGGAAGAATAAAATACTGATGTCAAGAGCTTGCAGGGCCAGCTACACTTCAACACCCAATGGCTACAAGATGATACACCAAGATCGCACCAATAAACAAAGCGGGGATATCGCCATTCTCTTCAAAGAAACCATCCATTGAACCGCCACCAGAGACGGCCCAACACTTCTCATGGAACACCTCAACTTCTGACTACAGATAGAGGCCCAGACCACTGTAAGAGACACCCTAGGACATTTTGATGTCCCCTCAATAGGTTTTGGGCCCTTGCCTGTCACGGGTACTTGACTCACCCACATGAGTGAGGTATCATTTTTATCGGGAGGCCTGGGGGAATGCTGGATGGGAGGAAATTTGTGGATCCACATAGATTCCAGAACTTTCCCACACAGAAATTTGAGAAGAAAGTGATTTTTTCAGCTAAATTTGAGGTTTGCAGGGGGTTCTGGGTAGGAAAACGTTGGGGGACCCACACAAACTATACCTCGCTGGACTCCCCTGGGTGTCTAGTTTTCAGAAAAGTGTGGGTTTGGTAGGTTTCCCTAGATGGCCGCCAAGCCCGGAGCCAAAAACTCATGGGACCCCCCTTGCAAAACCAGGTAATTTTGATGTTGCCTCAATAGGTTTTGGGCCCTTGCCTGTCGCGGGCGCTCAGCCTACCCATGCAAGTGAGGTACCATTTTTCTCGGAAGACTTCGGGTAACGCGGGGAGAGTGACATTTTGTGGATCCACGCAGATTCCAGAACTTTCCACCAAAGAAATGTGAGGGAAATGGATCAATTTTTAGGTGTGCAAGGGATTCTGGGTAACAGAACCTGGTGGGAGCCAGTCAAGTCACCCCATCCTGGATTTCTCTGGGTGTCTAGTTTTCAAAAATATATAGGTTTGCTAGTTTTCCCTAGGTGCCGGCAGAGCTAGGGTTCAAAACCTACAGTTAGACACTTTGCAAAAAAAGGTTCAGTTTTCACTGTGAAAATGTGGTGTGTCAACTTTGCGTTTTGGGCTGTTTCCTGTCGCGGGCACTAGGCTTACCCACACAGGGGAGGTACCATTTTTCTCAGAAGACTTTGGAGAACGCGGGATTTGTCGAATTTTGTGGATCCACGCAGATTCCAGAACTTTCCACCACAGAAAGGTACGGAAAATGTGTTTAAAAAAAAAATTAGGTTTGCAAGGGATTGTGGGTAACAGAACTTGATGAGAGCCAGTCAAGTCACCCCATCCTGTATTCCCCTGGGTGTCTAGTTTTCAAAAATGTACAGGTTTGCTAGGTATCCCTATGTGCCAGATGCGCTAGTGCCCAAAATCGACAGGTAGGCACACTGCTAAAAAAAAGTCGGAGCCTAGTGGGCTTTCTGCCGCCCTGGGGGGGAATCGAGGGAGGAGGATATTTAGTGGGTTTTTTGCCCCCCGGGGGGCAGATTGGGGGATACTGCCCCATCTGCCCCCCAGGGGTGGCAGAAAGGCTGTAATTGGGCATAGTGGGGGCATTGGCGGGCCCGTTTCGGGCAGCCCCCACCCAAAATACAATTGTGCAAAATAAATCCCTGGAGTCAAGTGGGCTTTCCGCCCCCCAAAGGGGCAGATTAGGGGCCAATGCCCCATCTGCCCTCCTGGGGGACAGAAAGGCTGTAATGGTGGTGGGTGGGTGGGGGCATTGTCGTGCCCATTTCGGGCAGCCCCCACCCTAAAAAGAAATGTTCAAAAAATGAGTCTCTGGTGTTTAGTGGGCTTTCTGCCCCCCGGGGGGCAGAGCGGGGGCTACTGCCCCTTCTGCCCCCAGCGGGTGCAGAAATACTGTAATATTTGTAGGGGTGGGGGCATGGGCATGCCCGTTTTGGGCAGCCCCACCCTTATTTTTATATGCTAAAAAAATCCCTGGTGTCTAGTGGGCTTTTTGCTCCCCCGGAGGGGCAGATTGGGGGCTACTACCACATCTGCTCCCCAGTGGGGGCAAAAAGACTAAATTTTTCCAAATTGAATTGGGGGAGCAAAGGCCCTTGCCTAAGGGGCCACTCCCCCCTCCTTGGTGTCTAGTGGGTTGATCCCTGCTTGGGGATCGCCCTCCTGTGGTGATCCCCAAGCAGGGATCCACTGGGGAGGGGTATCATTGGAAAGGGGAGATTCTCCCCTTTCCAACGATACCTCTCCCGTCATTCTACGTGCTCAGGGGGCTGAGATAGCCCCCTGAGCACGTAGAAACTGAAACTGAAATGAGCCTAAAGGCTCATTTCAGTTTCGGTTTCACTAAGATGATGTCAGCGCGACGTGCGCGCCGATCGTCATTTCAGGGAAACCAGGGGAGGGGGGCCTCGGGAGCTGGGGAAGCTCTTCCCCAGCTTCATAGGCTCTTTTGGTGTAAAGGTAATCCCTCTGGTGCCCACACCAGATGGATTTCCGTGGCGATGTGTCATGACGGCCTAGAACCGTCATGAGCACACGCCAACCGTGTGTCATGACGGCTCCAGGCCGTCATGAGCACAGAAAGGGTTAACCTCTGAACCAATACAATCAGTAAGGAACTCACCAGTATCCTCATCACCTCCATCTCCATAGCAACCTTTCCTGATAGTTGGAAACATTCAGAGGTCAGACCCCTCCGAAAGAAACCCTTGGCCAACCCAGCAATGTAATAGATTACCTACTGATCTCCTTGCTCCCCTTCCCAGGAAAAGTACTCGAGAAAGCCATCAACCAACAGCTCACTGCATACCTGGAACAAAACCACCTACTCAATGCCTCACAATCAAGATTCCATGCCAAACAGCACAGAGACTGTACTGATTGCTTCCATAGACAACATCAGAACTCTCCTCGACCATGGAGAAACTGTGGCCCTGATCCTTCTCAACCTCTCCGCTGTGTTTGACATCATCTCTCACCACACCCTCATCAACATACTCTACAACATAGGCATACAGCAAAATGCCCTCAAGTGGATCGCCTCTTTGCTTACAGGATGCACTCGACTGCCTGCCTTCACCTCCCCATCCAAGGGCATCATAGGTAGGGTACCCCAAGGATCATCCCTCAGCTCCATCCTGTTTAACATCTGTATGACTCCCTCACAGATGTCATCAGATCCCATGTACTCAGCATAATCCCCTATGCAAATGACACTCAACCTATACTCTTGCTCACCGAGGGCCCTGCCAACACCAAAAACAACTACTGCAGCACCATGACCAATGTAGCCATATGGATGAGAGACAACTACCCCAAACTCAACTCTGACAAAACAGAAGTACTGACCGTTGGGAAGAACTCCTCTGTATAGGACCCCAGCTGGTGGCCAGCGGAACTCGGACCTAGACCCACATCAATAGACCATGAACGCAACCTGGGCATCATTCTCGACAGCCAACTGGTCATGAGGTCAACACAGTCACCTCTTCATGATTCCACACCCTTCGCTCCGCTTAATCTTCAGATGGATCCTGATCAACAACAGAAAGACCCTTATGCAGGCCCTTGTCACCAGCTGCCTTGAATACAACAACTCTCTCCACATCGGAATCACCACCCTGCTCCTCAGAAGACTCCAGACCATTCAGAACACAGCAGAGAGACCTATCCTGGACCTCCACAAATGGACCCATGTCACCCCTCCACCTGAAAAACCTCTACTGGTTCCCTATCCTGAAAAGATGCCTGTTCAAGATCCTCAAACATGCCTTCAAAGCTCTACATGATCAAGGACAGTCTTATATCAACCATCGACGGAATTTCCATCTGCCCACAAGAGACCTGCACTCCTCCTCACTCACCTTTGCACACATCCCCCGCATCTGTTGCAGTCACATCGGGCCTCTCCTTATCCTACATCACCGGCAAGGCCTGGAAAGACCTGCCCAGTGGCGTAACAAAGGCTCCGCAGCCCCCACAGTGCAGGGGGCCCAAGATCCAGGCAGGTCCACTGAGTTCAGTACTCTGGCCTGAAAGCTCCTGAGTGTGTTCGGATGGGGGCCCCTCCATGTACGTTGCAGGGGGCCCCCTCAAGTTTAGTTGCACCACTAGACCTGCCCCTCCACCTGTGAACATCACTCTCCCTGGCGGACTTCAGAAAGAAGCTCAAGAACTGGCTTTTTGACAGTGACGCAGCACACTCAGCACCCAGCTACCCCTAGGAGTGACAGTTCTGTGGTAAACAAAGTATTGAGTGATTGATTTGAATAATCAAGTGAGCACAAGAAAAATTATAAGCTATACACAGCTTTGAACTGCACCTACCATGATGCGCTTGGAGGACTAGGACATACCTTTCATCAGTGCGCAACTCCACCCACTAGCCAGTGCCTAATTTGTGGAACAATGAAGGCTGGTGGTTAAAACTCTGTTGAGTTTTGACCACCAGCCTGCCACATTAGGATGGTGGGCGGTGTGTTGCCAAGTGGAAAGACCGACTGAAACACATGCGACGGGCTCCTTGAGCCCTGAGCCACCCGTGCATTGGAGGGAATTGTATTCCCTGCAATGGTGGCGGTGCCTGCCAGGCACCGCCATAGGGATTAAAATGTCACTTCCTGCCCACCTTTTCATGGCGGGTAACCTGCCATGAAAAGGCAGGTGAAAAGGGACTTTGGGGCCCATAGTGGGTCCCCCTTCCCCCCTACATGGCAGATATGGGGCCTGGGGGACACCTATGGTGCACCCTACATATCCCTGCACCATGTGGCATGCACCGAATGGTGCCTACCATGTAGTGCAAGGATGTGCCGTGTCCTCTTTTTGATTTGCAGCGTGTGCTGCAGCCAGCAGCACACGCCGTAACACAAAATGTAGGCATTGCACCGCCGTGGTGGCAGTCGCATTGTAATGCCTATGTCTGGACCGCCGACAGACTGTAGAGAGGCCCTGTTTCCGATATGGTGGAGATCTGACAAAAGTCCGCCCGCCATCATAATCAGCCCCTCAGAGTGGAAATAACTTCTTTTTATCCACACATTCATTTCATACTCTGCTTTTTGCTAATGATGCAAATAACAGATGTTACTATACTAAGAATACGGTCATCACTCCTACAGCTGTGTAGGCTTAAAGACAGTTAATTGTCTCATGAACTCCATGAGTTCTATCATATTTAAACACTGAAGTTTCATCAAGTTTGCACACTAGTCTTGTTTTTTATATATGTTTCCTAAATTGCTGAGATTACATCCTTTCCCAGCAGCACTTAGCAAATGTATACCAAGAAGGTTTAATGACTCACCAAGCTCCTTCGGATGTGCTGGGCAACGGGCAGATAATAATGAGCATAATTATGCTCACAAATCTATTTTATACATCATGTGCCAATGCTTGTTTTCTTTGATGCAAAAAAACAATCAGCAATGATTAATGGCTATTGTAAATGGCAATTACAATCAAGCACTGTTTTAGGCAAGACAGTCAATGTCGGGGATTCATTCCGCATACAGACGTGTAATCACTGCACACTACCTTTTAGAGTATAGAAATACAGTGAACACACGTATCCAGTGGATGAAGACGTGTGCAGTGCAATTTGGGGAAACATATTTAGGGGAAAGCTTTACTAAGCTTCTGTGCTGTGTGTGTGTCACAAAAGTGATGCAAAGCAACACAAAATCTTTTTTTTGTAATTTACTTTCCAGCGCTAAACTTGTTTAGCGCTAGAAATAACGTAAAAGTAATGCGAAGCAGTGCATTGCGTTGCTTTGCATTGCTTTGCGTCATGGGGGCTAACCAAGGGTGGTTCATGGGCATTCCCATGCCACCACCCAAGGTTTCTCACGCTAAACCCAATTTACTAGAAACAGTAGATTGGGTTTAGCGTGATAAAATTGCGCCCTTTTCAGCTAGGAGTAAGGAAGGAAAAATGCTTTAATTTCTCTTTCCTTTTCCGACTTTGCATGCGTGCTGCACTGTGCAGCATGCATACAAAGTGGGAAAAGCTTTCCCTCGTGTCTAGCATAGTATTTTATACAGGAAGGGTACCCTTCCTGTACAAAACCTATGCTACACTTATGCACACATCCTAGCGCTACAGAGCTAAGGTGTGTGCATGGTGAATGGCTGCTGAAATCAGCGCTGGCACAAGGGAAAGAGGAGGAGAGAGCCATATCTTTGAAGAATGGCACTCCCCTGCTCCCTCCCTGTCACGCAATGCAGCGCAGCCTCGCAGGGGGCTGCGCTGCGTAGCGCAACTTTTTTGTAAATCACCCCCTTAGGGTTTTAAAAAAGGAATCTCACCCACCAATTTGCGAATCGCAAATTGCATTGCATTTGCGGCACGCAATTTGTGACTTGCAAATTGGGATGCACAACCGTGTCGGAGACACTGTTTGTGATACCCAAAGGAGTCACAAATTGTATGCCTCATGTATATAACTAAGGCTGTCGCAATTTGCGACCCCATTGGGATTGGCTGGTGCTCCCTGGGATGGTGGCCAGCTGGGGTCACCTGACCACCATGTCTGGGACTACTTTTAAATAAAGCAGTTTTTTAAAAAATGCAGCCCGTTTTCCTTAAAGAAAAACGGGATGCATTTAAAAAATAAAAATGAAACTTTTCAGTTTAAGTGTTTAAGGGCAGGCAGTAGTCCCTGGGACCACTGCCTGCCCGTAACAAATATTTTGAGAGCCACTCACAAAGGGGAAGGGGTCCCCCGGGGACCACTTCCGGTTTGCAAATGGTTTCCCACCCTTCTATGAAGGGTGGTAAACTGCAACTGTTTTGCGAGCACAATTATGGTTGCAAAACAGTCTTACATAGCTTCAGGAGCCGCTATTAGGAAGGGCCGCCCTTGGGACACCCCGTCGTAATTGTGAGTCGCAAATTGATTTGCAACTCGCAAAAAAGGATTAGTATATGGGCCACATGTTTTTTGCTATCGCAAAGCGGTCTAAAACACATTTGTACCCGCAAAAAACTGTAGTACATCTGGCTCTTAGTTCCCATAAATAGTTAAAATCCTCTTTAAAAAAGCAGTCTATTTACAATAAATAGGGGGTTTAAAAACTGATTCCAAATATCGTAACAAAGTTGATGAAACAAAATAAAGTGCTGGGCAGATTGTCAGTTTGGCCATCACATGGACATTTTGGTAAGTTCTTTGTCCATTCACCCATCCGTCGGAATGCTACTACAAAGTGTAGCGTACTTAGCTGAAGCCTGGTGAGAAAAACCTGCCCTGTACATTAGATACACATGATGGATAACCTTGGATACCGTTATGCAAATCACCATTAGTAGAGCACCCAACATTTGATTTGGCACTCTCACTAAGTTCCCTTTTAGCCTCCTTTGGCCAATCGTTATCATCTTTATTTCCTTCTTACTGTGATATAGAATACTAGATGGGTCATCCTGAGTATACTTCACATTTCTATACTCTATAGGAGACTACTCACATCCACAAACTGTGACATTTTATCTCTAGACTCTAAGGCAAGACAATCTTCAATAATTACTCCAGTAGACACGGTCCCACTTTTGGATCATAGTCCGTGCCATGCTAGTACTGCACTAATATAATTACAATCTTCTATAAAGGAGGATGCTACTTCATTCTGCACAATATAAGATGAGGTAGAACAGGGTACTGCCAATAATCATATGTTCACCATATTAGTACCAGTTTAGTATCCAAATACGTAATAAGCAACTGTAAGATCTACAGTCAACATTTGCATATGGCCTTCCATTGTGCGGCATAACAGGTCACCACACATTTTAGTAACTTTGGATCCGTTTAGCTGGAGTCACAGGGCCCGATTCAAAAAGGTAAAGTTAGACGAAAGTCTAACTTTACTTCTTTCGGTATTCACAAAGGGCATTTGCTACTTGTAAATGCCCTTTGTGAATACTGAAAGTCATAAAGCTAGACTTTCGGTATTATCAGAGGGCAGTTACGAGTAGTAAATGCCCTTGGTGAATACCAAATGTCGTAAAGTAAGCCTTTTGTCTGACTTTACCTTTGTGAATCGGGCCCACAATTTTTTGTTGCAATTTGCAGATTGCATAGCAGATGATGGATTATGTGTCACATGCAGCACATCCATAACTATGCAGGAAACGACGCTGCCACAGATTTGCCCCTGACAGTCTGCTATGAGAGTGGCAAACGTACATAAGAGCATCCCGTGCAAAGTGTGTAACAACGGTTAACAGATACAGCAGTGATGGCCTAACTTTTCTTTGTGTTGCTTGGTGAGGAAGATTAAACATATGGGCAGCAGTAATCTGGCTGTGTTATATTCTTAGATAGCAGAACCCCACGGAGGAGCCTTCTCCATTGCTTAACAAACCCTGCCATTGTCAATCATTTTGGTGTAAACATAATTGTAAGATGTTTACAAGTTTGAGTAATACATAGTAGGAGTAACACATGGGTGGAAGGGTATTCAAACAAAATATCGAAATTTTAATATCGAACTACAGAAATATTGAGCTGGAAATATCGTCAGGCAGAAATATCATCTGCAAGACTATTGTTGACAGGAATATCGATTTTAAGGTGAGTAATATCCATTTTAGAAATAAAGAAAGTGTTAATATCGATTGCAAAAATATCTGTGTTAATGTTGATGTAAAAAAGATTGTTGTTAATAATATCGAATTTGAATAATTTTTTTGCATTTTACTATATGTTTTAATTGTATTTGTTATAAATTGTATGTATAAATATTGTTATGCTTTTTAATATATTTTGTGGATTTTTAAATTAAATGTAATATTTTTTTGTAATTTTTAGTACTGTAGTAGGTTGTGGGGTTAATAGGGGTACAGGGTGGGAAGTACATTCATTATAATTAATTATTAATTCATTTTGAAGTAATATCAATATTTTAATTGATAATTATTCATGTTAAGTGCATTATTATTAATATTTCTAATTTAAGTTTTAGTTGTGGGTTTTGTAAGGGTATACGGTGGGAAGTAATTTAATTATAATCAATGAATAATACATTTTTGATTAATCTTAATGATTTAATTGTTAATTATTTAGGATATTTTTATAATTACATTTTTTTCATTTTAAGTTTACATTTTTAGTTTTGGAGCAGGTTCTGGGTTTTGTAAGGGTATAGGGAGGGAAGTAAGTTAATTATAATTAATTAATAATTATTTATTGTTATAATTACTTTATTGATTTATAATTAATTATATAAATTGTGTACTAATTATTTTGTTTCTCTAGTTTGTTGTTTTTGTAAGGGTAAATGGAGTGCAGGAAATACATTTTTGTATTTAATTAGCGTTAATGCATACATTTATTTAAGTGTTAATTTTGTAAACAGTGTGATTAAATTATGTTTTGTGTTTTATATTAGGTGTCATTTATATTTGTAGGAGTAAAAGGTGGGGAGTTAATTAAATATAATTAAATTGTTATTGGTTTGTCTACAATTTTTAATTGATAATTAATTATGTAAATTATAAAATTAACATTTTTTAAATATATATCAAGTGCGAGTTGTTTGTTTTCTATGGATAAAGGGGGGAAGGTAATTAAATATAATTAATTTACTGTTAGGCAATTATTTGTAATATTGGTATTGATGAATAATTATGTAAAATGTGTCAATAATATAATTTAATAAATCTATTTTGGGTGTGCATTCTGTAGTTTGTATAGGTATAGGGTAGGAAGTTACTTAAGTAATAAGAAAGAATGACAATATATAAATATTTAAAACATTGTGTTTTTTATTTGCTAATTGTGTTGCACTTTTTTATTTTAAAAAGTATTGTATTTATTTGTTGTTATTACTTTGGGAATATAGTTTGTCATTTTAATTATGATTATAATATTTGTATTAGTTTATAATATGCATTAAAGATTATAATGAATATGTAATTTGTTTATTTTTAAATTGTAATCATATATATCATTTTTCTATTTAACTATTAAAAAATGTTGTTATTTACTAATGTTTTTAAAACATTAACATTTTTTAAAGATAACTACTTTGTATTTAATGATGCAAAGAGTCCCTGGGTGGGAGTAGTATATTTTACCCCTCCGCATTCCAACACCTTCCCTATTATTGCACTTACTGGAGTTGGAATAGTAAATTATTTACCTCCACAATCCAAAACTTTCCCTACTATTGCACTGATTGGAGTGGGAATAGTAAATTTAACCTCTCCGCAGTCCAACACTTTTCCTACTGTTGCACTGAATGGTGTGGCAATAATACATTTTACTCTTCTGCAATCCAACCCTTTCCCTACTGTTGCATTGACTGAAGTTAGAATAGTACATTTTACCCCTCCACACTCCAACACTTCCTCTACTGATGCACTGACCAGAGTGATAATAGTACATTTCACCCCCTTCACAATCCAA
The DNA here is from genome assembly GCF_964204655.1 of Triturus cristatus. Lineage (NCBI taxonomy): Eukaryota > Metazoa > Chordata > Amphibia > Caudata > Salamandridae > Triturus > Triturus cristatus. The sequence continues at coordinate 418,470,712 of NC_140580.1, forward strand.
CACTTTTCCTTCTGTTGCACGGACTGTTGTGGGAATAGCACATTTTACCTCTCTGTAAACCAACACTGTCCCTACTGTTGCACTGACTGGAGTGGGAATAGTACATTTTACCCCTGTTCAGTTCAACACTTGCCCTACTTTTGCATTTACTGTAGTGGGAATAGTAATTTGTAGTTTTCCTATCTTTCATTTTTTTATGTGGCTATACTATATGTTTTATTTATGGAGTTGTATAGTTTAATTTGTATTTATTTAAATGTATATTATTGTGTTTTTGCCCAATTAAAATTATGATATTTTCAATAAAAATGTGCATAGTGTTTATTTTTTATTTGTAAATAAATTGTTCTGTTTAAAAAAAAATGTGTTATTGGTTGTATGTATATATATATATATATATATATATATATATATATATATATATGTATATATATATATATATATATATATATATATATATATATTCCTTTGCAGAACGGGTCATTCCGGGATTGAGCCTGACGTCAGGTGGTGCGTTTGCCGGTATGCCCTCACCGGTAATAATTATTTTACTAAGCCTTAAATTACACGCACACTCGAAGTATAATGCTTATAAAGAAGCTAGTTTATTGCTCGAGCAATAAACTAGCTTCTTTATAAGCATTATACTCGAGTGTGCGTGTAATTTAAGGCTTAGTAAAATATATATATATATATATATATATCACTGAAAAAACCATAGGTTTCAGGGACGTTATAGTTAGTTGGACTTTTGACTTATATAAAACCAGAGAAATTCGCCTGTTATAGTTAGTTGAGCTAACTATAACTCATGCCCCAGCAATGCGCTGTTGATGACGTCACATATTACATCACTCATGACAAGGTCAGTGACATCACTGATGACATCTCAAATGACATCACTGATGACATCACTGATGACATCATCCAGTGAATGTGTGTTTCTGTAATGTTTAAATATGTTTTATAAATATAAAAATGCCAAGGTGTATTGAAGAATGAATGAGTGTATAAGACTCAGGATGGATAATTAAGTAGGTGTGTGACTAACTGTATAAGTGACTAATTAATTGTGTCTTGCTTAATGCATGTGTTAGCGACTGATATAGACATTCACACAGTTTATGTTGTTAGTTGGTGTGTAAGCAGTTTCATGGTTTGGTTAGCAACTAAATGAGGATATATATGAGCTATTCATTGCTTGTCTGAGTACCTGCATGAGTACCTGAGTGTCTGCGCTGTGACTCTCTGTATAGATGTGTGAGTGGCTAATTCACCAGGTATATGTGTTCAAGTCTGTATCTGTGAAGGTCTGTATGGCTGAGTGAGTGTGTGTGTATGAGTGTCTCAGTGAGTGAATGGATGCCTCAGTGGTACATGTGAGTAACTCCATATGTGAAAGGCAGTATATTTGAGTGTTGGACTATATAAATGACTATATGTGAGAACGAGTGATTATGAGAGTGCCTGTATGGATCAGTGTGTCCTTGTATTAGTTATTGTATTAGAGTGTATGTATGTGTTAGTATTTCTTTAAATAAGTGACGTGGTATGTGTATAACTGTACAGGTGAGTAAATGAAAGTGTTATTGATTATTTCCATTACTGACTAGGTGTGTGAATAACTCTAAGAATGAGAGGCAGTGTGTGAGTGTCTGTATAGATATGTGACTGGATATGATAATGCTGTATTCATGGCTGACTGTATGTATGAGTGTATAGGTGAATGAATGGATGTGCGTAGACCTACAAATTAGAGAATGGATATGCACTAACTGGTATTGGTGTGTTCACAGTTTTGAAAATTATAGTCTGTATTTTAGACTGGGTGTATGAAGTGTTATATTAGGGTCTGATCAGGTGCATCTGATTTTCACGTGGATGATGTCATCAGTGATGTCATCAGTGATGTTACTGACCATGTCATGAGTGATGTAATATGTGATGTCATTAGCAGTGCATTGCAGGGCCGCGAGGTATAGTTAGCTCAACTAATTATAACAGGCGAATTTCTCTGGTTTTATATAAGTCAAATGTCCACCTAACTATAACGTCCCTGAAACCTACGTTTTTTTCAGTGAATTTCTAAGGTTTTTGTAAATGCTAATTCCTAATTATAACGCCCCTGAAACCTATGGTTTTTTCAGTGAATTTCTAAGGTTTTTTAAATGCTCATTTCTAACTATAGCGTGCCTGAAACCTAGGGTTTTTTCAATGAATTTTGAAGGTTTTTTAAATGCTAATTTCTAAGTATAACGTCTCTGAAACCTATGGTTTTTGCAATGAATTTCAAAGGTTTTTTAAATATCGAACTACTATTGTGTATTTGTCATTAATACTATTTGTTCTAACTTTTCAACTACATAAAATAAACTGCAAAAGTAGTATGTAACGTAATACATTTCACAAATTACAATGAGTTTTTAAATATTACAAAACAATGTGACATTCAGATAACAATTTTTCTCCCTTTTTATGCTGTCATCAGCTACTACTTAACTTCACTATTCACAGTGATGCCAGTGTAGTTTCATCATAAACAGCAGGGGGAAAAAACAATCAACTAGATTGTTAAAAAAAAAAACGAATTCTCTCAAATATAATACAAAATCAACACAAATAACACATCCAATAGTACTTCAAATGTTCAAAGCTTACCTTTACTTCGTAGATTGTCTGCAAATTTACCCAATATGCCATATAATGTATCAAAAATTTCGCTTTGAAAGCATCCAGTGTGAATTCCTTTAGGATCTTGCGTAGTTTCTCTGCACATTTTCCCAATATGCCAGATAATATTTCAAAAATTTCGCTTTGAAAGCATCCAGTATGAATTCCTTAAAGATCTTACGTAGTTTCTCTGCACAATTTTTCCAATACACCACATAATGTATCAAACATTTCGCTTTGAAAGCATCCAGTATGAATTCCTTAAAGATCTTGCATAGTTTCTCTGCACATTTTCCCAATACGCCAGATAATGTATACAAAATTTCGCTTTGAAAGCATCCAGTATGAATTCCTTAAAGATCTATACACCTTCCCATTAAAGTCGAATAGTGTATCTAAAATCTTTGTTTCAGAAAATTTAAGCATGAGTTGGCTAATTCATCAGGCAATCTCGGTTTCATTTCCAAGTGTGCATCATTACAGTGACTCGAACCATTATTACACTTTAAATAAACTGTATAATGTCTACTTGTAGTAGTACTCCCAGCATGGAAAACAATAGTAACTGTTTCAAAAGTTCTTCCAGAAATAGATACTTGATTAGCAACAAAAGTTTTAATTTTGGTTTCCACTTTTCTTCCATTTGGTCAACAGTTTTGCAGCATTATAATCAAATATTTTCCATATCTTTGTAGGCATAATGCAGATAGCATTCTCGATTTACAACGAGAACACATCATCTCATGATCAGCTTCTTTTACTAATTTGGAAAATGGTACAGATTTGCAGTCAGGTATTGTTAAATATAAAAATCATTCTCTGTCAACTATAGTGCTTGAAGTTAACAAACACTCTTCACATTTATGTTCCCATTTGTAACTGAGTCCAAATAAACTCTCAATCTGAATTCCTTCATCTTCTAGTACTCCAAGCATAACCATCAGAAATTCTTGTGCATCTTGCTGTATATTAGCACTGAACATTAAAGATCCAGTACATGTATCCAACCGTTGGTGAATACCAGAAGCAGAATGAATCTTACTTCTATCAGTTCTCAATTCTTGAAATAAAGTGTAGAGTGCAGAACATAAAGTTTTTCCTGACTTTCCATAATTTCACCACAAACATCTTCAAGATAAAATATAACATTTAGAATGACATTACTACAGCAGTTGACACCAGAAGCATTTTCTAATTGGTATCGAACAACATCATCACTTGTTAGTATTTTCTGCTTCTTTACATCTTGTCTTATCTGCTGATTTTTGTTCTGCTTTTCAACCATAATTAACTCTTCAACATATTTGGGTTTTGAACACACAACAAATTTCTCATAAATAGGATATTCACCTAAATGGGAAGCATAAAGCCTTCTCAAACGATTATATTCTCTTACACAATTAACATCAGCACTAACCTTGTACTCATCAAAATCAATTAAATACAAATCAGACAACGTTCTAACTCGAGATAATGCAACATATACCATTCCCTCTTTACACACAGTTTTTCCAACATTTACCAAAGCATTATCTACACTTAAACCTTATGATTTGTGAATAGTTATTGCATATGCTAAACAGAAGGGAAACAGTTTTCTACGAACATACAAGTCTTTTACAAGCAAAAAACGTGCGGCAGAACGTGCAATCTGTCTTACCTCTGCAATCTGATAAAATTTTATTTCAAAAATTCAATTCCATTTCTATTTTGATATTTCACAAAATCAACAACTTTCCCCATTGCTCCATTCACTAAACCTTCTTCTACATTCAGATTACGCTTCAAAATTACCCGACAGTTTAAACATGCATCTAAATCTTTTTCTAAGCCAGCAGTTTTTGATACAGACTTTTCCAAAGAATCCAATTTAGTCTGTAGTTTTTCTGAAAGAACAATTGTTATTACTTGATGCTCTATTTTATCAATAGCTACAATGTGAACTATTTCTTGATTTTCCAATTTCATAAGCTCTCTATTAAATGTATAACACTCTTGCACTGTAGGCATTGAGCAAACTATAGACTTTTTTTCTTTCATTTTCTTGTACATTACTTCTGCTGGTGTGTTTTCGTTTGTAAACAAATTCTTTAGTAGACAACTTTGAAAATCTTGTTTACCATGTTTGCTTAGAGCACCAATTCTTCCATCTTTTAGAATATTTCCATAATCTTCATCTCTTGCTTGTCACATATTCTAAGTGAGTTCTTTATATTCAAAATGTAACCACAGATTCACATTTCCAATACTTCCCAAAGATTTCTTAGTGTCTTCATGTAGAAGAGTTTTAAACACTGGTTCTCCTTTTACAGGGGTTAGTTGTAGCAGATCTCCAAATACAATTAAATGTTTTCCCCTAAAGAGAACGTCGTAATCTGGTTTTAATACCTGTTGCATTCTTAAGTGTACAAAAGCAAGCATTAAGTTTGAGACCATGCTCACCTCATCAATAGGCACTCTTGACACTTGATTAGAAGCTTCTCCAGACAACTTCTGATATTGTAATTTATTATCATGCTCCAATGGTAACATCAATAATCTATGCAACGTAACTCCTTTAACATTGTGTGCAGCTAATCCAGTTGGAGCTGTTACCACACAACATAAATGTGAACCAGTAATTATTTGAAGATAACTGGTCAAAACTTTAATTAAAAAACGTTTACCTGTCCCAGCTTGACCACTGATGTATATCAGAAGAGCTTTATAAGATGAACACAGACATTCGTTTTTTATGCAACAAACCATGTTTTATCCGTTATCTCACTTGCACATATATTTCTTTCTGTTCAACATTTACTTGTTCTTCTAACTTTTCCAATGCTATATTCTCCTCGTGTGCTTGTTGCATTGCAATTTCGACTTCATGCAGAGCAATCGCTGCTTCATTTTCCAGCATTGGTTGTCCAAGAGGATCTTGACTACATGGACCACTACTTTGACTATCTTGAGAATTTTCATGAGGGATTTCAGCTATAATAGTCTTTTCCTGTTCAACTTCATCATTCAACATTTTTAAATATGTAGGGAAAATTGGACATCGAATGCTATCTTTACAAGCATTAAAATAATTTCCGTAGCAGTCAAACTCTCCAAGTAATTCACTTTCGCTAAGCCATGGTTTAACCAGCTGCAGAAGTGCTAAATAGTAAAATTCTAGCTTATCTGGAGTTTCACAACTAAGGTGCCGATTCCGATCCTGTAAAACCCGGGTACAAATGGTCGTACGGAGCGTTTTCTCCGTACGACTCGTACCCGGGAATTCCACCGTACAAACCAGCAAGTACGATTCGTACAGGAATACCATTTCTGTACGAATCGTAAAAAAACACAGTACCGCCAAAGAATACATTCAATTCCGATCCTGGACAGTGCGTACATGATGTACGCACGGAGTCAGGCAGCGTTTCACGGACCAGCAAGTACGATTCGTACCCATAGCACTCCGCACTGCAATATTTTTACGGGAGCCGAAAAGTGGCAGAAAAGCTAAGTATGCCGGGATGCACGAGGAAAAGGGGGCCCGGTACGTGCCGTACACGCCTTCACCCCCCCGTATGTACGTGCCGTACCCCCAGCCCCCCCGTATGTACGTGCCGTACCCCCAGCCCCCCCGTATGTACGCACCGTACCCCCAGCCCCATATGTACACGCCGTACCCCCAGCCCCCGTTATGTACGCGCCGTACCCCCAGCAGCGCGTACATACGGGGGGGACTGGGGGTACGGCGCGTACATATGGGGGGACTGGGGGTATGGTGCAGACGTACGCAGGAGGGGTGGGAGGATGGGGGGCCATACGACTCGTACCACGGGCACAAGTGTACCCGGGGTAGGGGTCGTGCAAAGTTTGCTCCATACGGGCTGTTTTCCATACGCTTGTGTATTCGGGACGCCGGTACGGATCGGACTTGTGCGCTCGGACTTCAGTTTTACGACTCGGACGTAAAACTGTACGGGGACGTCTCGTAGACTTTTCCCGAGGTCATTCGTATGTATTTTTCACATACGAATCGTACTTTGCCATTGGTATGGGACTTGTACGATTCGTACGTCAAAAAATACGGATGCGATTCGGACGGTACATTTTTTTAACGGATCGGAATCGGCACCTAAGTTTCTTGTGATTTATAAGATTACCCTTTGCATGTTTTACTGAATAACCATGACATCCAACTACTGCACACTGTCCTTCTTTTAAATTCTCTTTAACATTTCTTTTGAAGCTGTAATGTTGAAGTACTTCATACACACATAGCTGTTCCAGATGTTTACTCCTTTTCGGATAGTATGTGTCCAACATATTAGTTTTAAGAATGTCTGTACTATCTGGCTCATTTGCTGCTAACAATTCAATTTCTTCCAATGATTTCAACACTCTATTTCGTTTTCAGGCAAGACCTAAACTTACCCAAATATTCCTCGTGACTTTGAATATAAACTTGAAGAACACAAGTGTTCTGAACATTCATGCGATCCAATTTCTCGGTGGCAAAGCATTTTCAAACTAAAGCTGTACAATTTTTTGCTAAGACTATTCTCTTGTGCAATTTCTTCCCACATTTGTTTCATTTCTGTTTTTTCCGATTTTGTGATGTACGATGTAACATAACGTGCAACTGCAATTGAGTTATCCACAACATACTGGATGTCCATGTTCGCATTCCACATTTTTAAAATGACTGAATTGTAGTCATTGATATACTTTGACACTTCTGTTCTTATTAAGTTGTAGGTATTCTTTGGAGATTTCCGAGTTATTGTGTGCCTCACAGAAGAAAAAAAGAATGTACTCTTCCTTTACAAATGACTGGACGGGGAAAACCAAACCGACATTTGGTGTAAACTTTTCTTTTATACTTGTATTTTCTTCTGCAGTACTTTCCACAACGGTGACTTTGGAAACGTAAAACTCATTGTCTCAAGCTTCTATCTCCTTCTTCTCTCAGAATCTTACATGTCACATACTGTTCGATTAAAGACAATACTGTTTCATCAGAATCAGTTCCAAATTTAGGTGCATCCTTGACCCATAGTAGCATATGTATATAAGGTGCACTTCTTGCTTGGTACTCCTTTCTCCAAAAGAAATCGGTAACTTCTCCAAGAGGTGGATTCTTTGTAATACAGATAAAATACATCATACCTTGAAAATTATGATTAAAATATCTGCACACATTTACATGATCCAATGAACACAGTTCGCCAGGAGTCTTTATTTCAACATTTTTTATATTAGAATTTGCTTCTCTTAAATACTCAAGCAAATCTTCCCATGCATACTCTAAACAGCTAAGTGTGACCTAAGTTCCGTAACATACACTTGAGTTCTCCATGACGACGATACCAATACTCATTTGTTCCACGTTGACATGCCATCAAATTGATTAAATGTGCTTCTAAATTTTCATCTGTTTCTTGAACTTTCTCCACAAATTCTTTCGCAGAAAGAAATGATTCATGAACTCCAGTTTTAAGTATATGATTCACTGCATACGAGAGAGGAGACAGATCACTTTCAAACAAAAGGTGAAATATGTATGGAATTCATCTGTTTGGTCCCTGGTTGGGTGGCTGCCTGGTGGTGCCTAGTTTTGTGGGCTTTGCCCTTGGGGGGTCTCTCCCTGGCCGGTTGCCCTTTTCTGGCTCCGTTTCTCCATTGGGGCGTGCCCCCTTTCCCTGGCCTTCCTTTTGTCGTGCTTGAGGGAGGGGGGGCTTGGTTTTGGCCCCTCTGGTTGCTCCCTTGGGGCTTATGCTCTGCGTGTGTGGCCCCTTCTGGCTTGCCTGGGGGGTTCTTGTGTTTTTTTCTCTGGTCGTCCCTTGTTGGCTTTGGGGTCTCGGCTCTGTCCGCGTGGTTGGGGACATGCTTGGTTGTGTGCTCCTGTCTGCGTTTTTTTCTCCTTCTCCTTGTGGGCTCCTTTTGCTCCTGTGTGGTGCCATTTTTCGGTCTGGTGCCCTTGGCATTGGTGGGGTTCCGGAAGGCCGGTTTCTCTGCTTTGGTATTCTCCACTTTGTTAAGGAATGGGACGAGGACCGGAGGGACCTGGGGGTAACGTCCTATTACTTACCGGTAATCTTCATTACTCCTGGTCCCGTTGTCCTCGTCCCATTCCTTACATCCCTCCCTCCCTCCCTGGCGGCCGGCCTTCCGGTTGTTGGCTTCGTGTTTTCAGGCTGCATGCTGCGATGGTACCGCTTATGTACTCCCAGTGGAAGGGAGTGGGTTGGGTATCCCAGCATGCTCCTTTTCTTTTTTTCTGTCGTGGAGATGGTCATCTTCACTTTGTTAAGGAATGGGACGAGGACAACGGGACCAGGAGTAATGAAGATTACCAGTAAGTAATAGGACATTATTTACATACTCCTTTACAATTTATATATAACTGCACTACCTCATAATTTTCACCTCTCCGCCACACTCAACCACCCCACACCACTTTCTCTGCAACCCACCGCACACAACTTTATAAATAGTATTTCCATTATTACCTAACAATTTTATCAACAACTTCGCAAAAATAACACTGCACCCAGGGCTTTAACTGGAGGGGGTGTCTGTGGGGATGTGACCACCAGCACTTTATTTTTGGGAGCCTCGAAACAGGTCTTTATAGGGCTCTATTTTCTGACCTCACAAACGTAATCCGTTTTTTTTTTGCACTGCAGTGACACTGTGAGAGCATGTGCATTGCTCCCTACTTAGAAGTGCAGACATCATGCCAAGTGACTCGCATTGTAGGAGAAGGGAAATCCTATAAAGAGAGCCATTTTCTCTCAGTATTTCCCTTCTCTTTTGCAACCCACCAGCAACATCATCGTGGGGTGATTAGCAGACAAAGCACCAGGCACGCAACGCCCATTGCCCCGGACTCTCTGACACAGCTTCCCGGGCGCACACACAGAGCTGCACCCGAGTACTTCACCTGTCTTCAAAACATCATTTTTTTGTAAAGGAGACTCTGTTCTTTTTCACCCCTTTTTGCAACCCCTACATGCCCACTCTGCCTATTGCTTAAAGAATTAGGCTCCCCCGAAATTTCCCTCTGGTTGCACCTCTGCAAACGACCACAAGGCAACTCCAGTGCGAACCTGCTCTCACCTTACACACGGTCTTGTTTTAGTGCTACGAAAAAAAACACTTTGCCTGCCTCACTAAGTTCTCACACCCCCTCTTTAATATGAACATAAAAGCTTTCCAATTACTTTTATATTCCTATACCGTACTTCACATGCAAATATAGAACTCAAGGTTCTCACTACCCCAAATTAGCTCTCTGGTATACTTTCTCAAATATAAGAAGTACAGGTATTCAGTATCTGTCAGTCATGGCCACTTTAAAACAGTGTACCTATAAACAACCCAACAAAACGTTATGTTTCTAAATTAATGTATTACACTTAAAAGCTCCTTTACATTTCTTTCGCTAGATGTACCTTTGTTTAAAACACCACCAGAGAAGGATGTTGAAGTATGCTCCACAAAGAGTAACTCAAAGCTTTTTTATTCTTTATTAAATATCTGCCTGTCAATGCTTTTCGCAAGCCTTTTCAACACCTTAAGAGGGTAGCTGGATGAGTATAATACGTCGTATTTAAGATCGGGGGCGGACGATGCACGGAAATAAGAACGTATAGTTGAATAAAGGGTGAGTGGATGTATGAACAGATGCATCAATGGATAGATACATAGATCAATGTATCAATGTATGCATGGATGGAAGGATGAATGAATGCAAAGACCAGTACTTATGATAGACGGGTGGGCTGATAAATGCTTAGGATTGATTCTGGGACAGATATATCTATGCATATATAGGCGTATCACTGCATGAATGGCACAGTGCTTATGATAGGCGAGTGCGCTCATAGATTCTTAAGATAAGCGGACAAACAGATTTATGTATATATATAAGTAGGAATATATCCATCAATTAAAAGATGGTTGAATGGCGCAGTGCTTAGGATGCATGGACACTGCGCTTTAATTGGGCTGGGTCTGGGGACCGGCACTTATTTTCAGGCAGCCTCCAAACGACTCTCTACCAGGCTCTATTTTCGGCCCTCTCAAAGATAGTCAATTCTTTTTTTTTTATTACACTGCAGTGACAGCATGCACATCGATGTACGCATGCTTATTTTGCTCACTACTGAGAACTGGAGACATCACGCTAAGTTACCCACGTCGTAGAAAAAAGGGAAATCCTTTAAACAATGTGTTTTTACAAACCTACGATAATTGGAGAGGATTTTCCAAAGCACACAATGACACTTATCTTGATTTAGACCACGCCCCAACTTGCATAGCCCACACCCCTTTAAGAGCTTTGCCCCCCTTTTAGAGAACCCCCACTTTTCTTTCTCCCACATAGAACACTAACTACACCATAGTAACAAACAAACAGTGTAACCTTCCATTAAAATCTACAATGGCACCAAGTTTCATAATTTTCCATCAACGCTATCAGCCTTCTACCACAGTAAAAGAGTGTCTATCAGCACGAAGATGTCTCAGCCACAGAAATATGGTGTAATTTCTGTACCTGTCTGCTGGAACACTCATCACCAAAACGTATTAAAACAAGGGAATTTGCCAGAAAAACATATACCATACCATAAAGCGATTCATAAATGGGCACACTGCCACTGCACCACCCTCTTCCCCATCCTTCCTTATCTTCACAAATTTAAAGAAAGAGCCACACCAAACCTAGTAAACACACTATACCAATACAAGAACTTAATTTCAACAACCGTCTACCGGAACGCTCTTGAGCAAAGCGTATTAAAACTTACACATTTGCAACATATACCATGCCATAGGGCATTTTATAAGTGCTCCCAGTGGTACTACATCACCTTCAGGAGCTTGACATCTGCATGTTACTAAATTCTGTGTTTTAATCAGAAACATACCCACCTCCCCCACACCCACCCCCTCCCTTCCTTAACAGTACGAAATCAAACAGAAACCACCACTATTCCTAATACCACCACTATACCCATACACAGGCTTAATTTTAACAGGTGTGTGCCAGAACACTTACCAACAAAAAGTATTCAAACATGCAAATTCACGGGAAAAACATAAACAATACCATAGCACGGTTAATAAATAGGCCCACTCAAACTACATTACCTTTACTAACTACACATGCCCACGTTACAAATGTCCGTCTTATAATCAGCAACATACGCACATCCCCCACCCCCACCCATACCCATGCTTAACCTTACGAAATCAAACAACGAGCCCCTGCACTCTCATTACCACCACTATAGCCATAGATAGACTTAATGTCAACAGGTGTCTACCGGAACGCTCATCAGCAAAAGCTATTAAAACTTACAATTTTGCAACTCAAACATATACCATACCATACCATAAGACGGTTTATAAATAGTCACAGTACCACTACACCACCTCAACACCCGCCCTTGCTTAACTTTACGCAATAAAAGAAAGAGCCCCAGCAAACGTAGAAGCGCCACTATAGCCAAACAGAGGTTTAATTTCAACAGATGTCTCCCGAAGCGCTCATCGGCAAAACGTATTAAAACATGCAAATTTGGGACTAAAACATATCCCATGACATAGGGCACTTTATAAGTGCTCCCTTTAGTAGCTCGACATCTGTACGTTACTATATTCTGTGTTTCAATCAGCAACATAACCACCTCCCCCACACCCACCCCCGCCCTTGCTTAACCGTACGAAATCAAACAGAAACCCCCATCATTCCCAGTAGCGCCACTATACCCATATACAACGTTAATTTTAACAGGTGTCTGCCTGAACACTTATCAGCAAAAAGTATTCAAACATGCAAATTGGCGGGTAAAACATAAACAATCCCATAGCACGGTTTATAAATGGGCCGAGTCGAACTACACCACCTTTACTAACTAGACATCTATATGTTACAAAAGTCGTTTAAACACTCTGTAGAGTGTATAGCAGGGCATGGGGAGAGTAAACAAAGTTCTAATTCCCAAACTTTTGATATACAGTCCCTTTACTGTATCTATATTAAAGATATTAAATGGAATGAATAAATTGACGAGTGTCTCAAAAGGGATAGTGAAGCTCACCATCAGTAAAACACGAACCACCTCAACACCTACATATATCCGCCACAGCAACACAGCCTGACAAATAGAATCACTTATAATCACATGTAGTTCCCTAATGTCAACAAACTCATACAGAAAATAAACCCCACATTTTTTTTTTTTTTTAACTTTTTTTTATTTAGTTTTGAAAAACATAACAATGCGAGAATATCGGCTGTGCAGATTTTTAGGAACAAGTGCGGAGATACATCATTACACTCCCCCCTCATATACAAACAGCAGTTCAACATCATGGCAGCAGACCATAGAAAGACCCCCCATCCAGAGCCCACCCGTCTCATCCGCCCGTGTCCACCAAAGGGGAATGACGCAGTCAGGACACACCAACCATGTGCAGCGGGCACCCCCATCTTCGGCTCAGCTCCCCCAATGCAGCCCGCCCAGAGAGCGCACATCCCCCCATTACCCAACAGGGAGGACTACCTGAGCTACCCCACTCCCGTAGGCACTATTCCGGAACTGGCTCGCGGTGGGGAAGAGCTCGGGAGGTTAGCGATATAGGTCTTGTAGGGGCCCCAGATATCCTTGGGACGCGCCACTGCAGGGAGGAGACTGGCGTAGATCTCGCTATTTGTGCTGCAATAAGCCATAGACGTGAGCCATGTCTCGGCCGTGGGGGCCGTTCTACCGCCCCAATGTTTTGCCACCTCACGCTTGGCGAGTAGCAGGCCCAGGGAGGCTAGCCTGCGGACGTTCTTGGGGAAGTTCACTGTGTAGCCCAATAACGCAACTTCCGGAGTGGGAACCAGCGTGAGCTCCAACATAACGCCAAGGATCTCATGTATCTGCGTCCAGTATGATTGCAGTCTGGGGCACGTCCAGGACAGGTGTGCAAAGTCAGCGTGCGGTGCAGCGCATTTCCAACATGTGTGCGGGCGCGCAGGGTCAATGGCGTGGAGCCTAGCTGGGGTCATGTAGCAGCGGCGAAGAAATTTATAATGGAGGAGCTTATGTCGACTATTGAGCGATATCGCGTTAGTGACTTTGCAACAAGCGGTCCATTGGTCATCTGTGATCGGCCTACCCAAATCTGCCTCCCAGGCTGCTCTCAATCGGCCATCCTCACATGGAACCAGCGCCGCGCATGCCTTATAAAGCTTAGATACCATATGGGCACCCGAGTCCTTGTCAATGAGGAGAGTTAGAGGCTCGAAGGATGCTGGCTCGAGAGGGAATCCCGCAATGTCCGAACGAGCCGCACAATAAAGCCGGCGCAGGACAAATTTGTCCATGAACGTGGCCTCACTGAAGCGCTCCTCCTCCGAGACCGAAAATATGTGGCCCCCAGGGTAGAGGTCCCCGATCTTAGTAAGGTGAAACTTGGTCAAAGTACGCTGAACCAGCGCCTCCCCCGTGCCAGACAGCAATCCGGGGTTGGGAAGTGGAAGAGAAGAGGAGTAGAGGAGAGGCTGGGCTAGATAGCGAGTAAGACGATGCCACGCCCAGCTTGTGGTGGACACCGTTTGAATATCAACTGGGTCCCGGGGAACCCCCTTTGGCAACACAGCCGCTAAACGGCCCGGGAGAACGAAATCCGCCTCGGGACGCAGGAACGGAATACGAGCGTCAGGGTGGTACCAGGCATAGGCGTGCGCACATTGCGCAACCAGATAGTACAAATACAGATCCGGTACCCCGAGGCCGCCCCTATCAGGAGGGAGCGTGAGGGTCCTCCAACCGATCCGGGGGTGCTTCCCGCCCCATACCAGCCTGAGCAGCTGGGATCGCAGCGTGGAGAAGAAGGCCCGGGTGATAGGGACAGGGATATTATTGAAGAGGTATAAAAATCTAGGGAGAACTATCATTTTTATGATTGCAATTCTGGCCGACATGGACAGTGGGAGCCTCAACCATCCCTCCACCTGTGTCTCCAGCCTGTCCAAAGCGCGGCCATAGTTGAGGCGGATAAGTTCGTCAGTGTTAAGATGGACCTGTACGCCCAGGTACCGAACCGAGTCAGAGCACCACTCCAACGGGTACTCGCACTGCCATGGGGAGGTGCTGCTGGTTAATGGGAAGATTACGGACTTATGCCAGTTGATGCCCAGCCCAGAGTGTGCGCCGAAACGAAGGATCTCCCGTATCAGGGGGGCTAGGTTGACCTGCGGTTCTCTTACATACAGTATGGTGTCATCTGCGTAGAGGGACGCAAGCAAGGGACCCGTCCGGAACTGGAGACCCCTGTGGAGATGGCGCTCCTGGAAATGTCGGATCAAGGGGTCCATGGCCAAAATGAACAGTAGCGGTGAGAGTGGACAGCCCTGCCGCGTACCACGCGTTAAAGAGAAGGGACCGGACAGCGTGCCATTGATACGCAATCGGGCCGTGGGGTGGCTATACAAAAGCCTCGTGGTAGCAAGGAAGTTCTCCGGCATGCCCATACGTTGCATGACGGAGAGAAAGAAAGGCCATTCTAGAGTGTCGAAGGCCTTCTCGGTATCCAGGAGGACCGCCGCCGCAGGCGTGGCTGGGTTAATTCTATGTAGGACCGTGAAAAGCGTTCGCAGATTTAAAGACGTAGAGCGACGCGGGACAAAGCCCGATTGGACGGGCGAAATGATAAATTCCATCAATTGAGAGAGCCTGTTGGCCACTATCTTTGCCAGGATCTTGTAGTCAAAGTTTAAAAGGGAGAGGGGCCGATAGGAACTACACAACGTCGGGTCCTTGTTTGGTTTTGGAAGTAGGACTATTACCGCCTCGCTGAGGGTAGTCGGAAGGGAGCCGCGCTCCAGAGCCTCCGCATACACTTCTATCAGTTGTGGCGCCAGCTGATCAGAGAAAGCCTTATAAAAATCCCCGGAGAAGCCATCGAGGCCGGGGGCTGTGGACCCGCGAAGCACCTTAATCGCCCCGCGCACCTCCGCCACAGTTATAGGCTCCGCCATGAACTCCTGCATGCCCTTATCGAGGAACACAAGTGCGATTTCCGACAAGTAGGCCGCACGAGAGGCTGGGGATTCCCCCAGCTTGGTCTTGTATAGCTCGGAGAAGTAGGTCAGGAATTCGTCTCTGATCTCTGTGGGAGTTGTGCGGAGCGAGCCATCCACGCCCCTCACCTCAACTATCAAGGACTTACCATACGGAGGCCTCAAAGCCTGAGCCAGTGTGCGTCCCGGCCTGTCTCCCTCACCATATCTACGCGCGGTCTGGTACTTCCCAAGATACAGAATCTCCCTGTTCGCAGCCTCCGGGAAGTCAGTCAGGAGGCGAAGCCGCCTAGCGGACACGTCCCCAGCCTGCCCACGCTGCGCCTCAGCATCAATCAACTCTAGCTGTGCCTCCAGTTGCCTAATGGTTGCGTGCAGCGCCTTCAGGACCCCAGAGTGCTTGGCTATGCAAATCCCCCTGATGTAGGCCTTAAACCCCTCTCAGAGCGCGGCCTGAGAGTCTACAGATCCTGCATTAATCGTGAAGTAGTCCTCTATCGCTTCGGAAATCTCGTGGACAAATAAGTCATCCAGCAGCGCTCTCCCAGGGAATCGCCACTGTCGCTCAAAACCCTCGGGGCGCGGGACATCCAAGCGGAGCGACATAGGGGAGTGGTCTGAGTACGTTCTAGGGAGAGTAAGGAGCCCACCAAACCATGGGGACAGGCCCGGGGACAGCAGCCAATAGTCAATTCTGGTCCAAGTGTTGTGTTGCCCCGAGAAATGTGTGTAGTCAGTGGTGTTTGGGTTGCGCCTGCGCCAAATATCTACTAGGGAGAACTGGTGACAAAGGTCCAAAAGAGCGCGCAGTGCCCTGGGCTTGGAAGGAGCAGCCCCAGATGTGCTATCCAAATCAGCATCTAGCAATAAGTTAAAGTCGCCGCCAAGAATGAGGCCCGCTGGTTCAAGCGTCGCAAGCTGGGCAGTCAGCGCATGAAAAAATTCCGGGGAATCAGTGTTAGGGGCATACACACATACCAGGATGATCGCGTGACCCATCAACACCCCTCGTACTATGCAGAAGCGACCCTCCGGATCCCCCCAGAACAGCTGGCAATGAAACGGGACTCTCTTGTGAATCAGCACCGCGGTGCCTCGGGCGTAATTGCTAAAATTGGAGAAGTATCTATGGGCGCCCCAGGAAGCTGCAAAGCGAGCGGGAACAGAGGTGTGTAAATGCGTTTCTTGCAGGAAGGCAATGTCGACCCTGTGTCGATTCAGATAGTGTAGTACCTGCTTGCATTTTCGTTGATTGTTCAGGCCTCTGACGTTCCAAGACATGAGTGAAAGGCCAAGGGGGGCTTCATGTAAGCCTATGTGTACCGTTGCTGCCATACCACTAGGAATGAGAGCAGGAAAGCAGAAGCGTCTCCGTGTATCCGCAAAGTTACAATCTGACCAGCCATGTCAAGAATATCAAAACTCCCCATCCCGTCCCCCCACCCCCCACCCAGCCACATCACGCAAACGTGAGGCAAACCCCAACCTGTGGAAGAAAAGCGAAGTTTCAAATAACAATACCAATGATATACAATTGAACAAAAAATAGGCATTGTAAGCCAAAAATGCTCCCGGCGGTGTCAACCAAAGGGGAATGGCAACGACCCGCCGCCGACCCAGCACCACAGAAAAAACAAGGACATAGCAAAGTGTCTCGAACATCCCCATTGCAAACAGACAGAAAAAGAAGTCTAAAGCTGCGTTGCGGGCACCGACTCAGCCAGGCCCAGAGCCGGAGAACAGGTCTTGGCTAATCGCAGAACCACTGCGCGGAGGAGAGTGTCCGTCCTCATCGCCCCCCGAAGGGCCCCTGCGTGGTTTATATGTTCGGCAGAACTCTTGCACTGCAGTAGGATTGTCAAATATCCGCGGTTGGCCATCGATGTCAACCCTCAGCCGGGCCGGATACAGCATACCATACTTGAGGCCCAGGTTGCGGAGCGCAGCTTTCGCCCCAACATATTTACGCCTAGCCTCCTGTACCATGGCGGTGAAATCAGGGTAGAACGAGAGTCTCGAGCCCTGCCAGGTGATCTCGCCCTTCTCCCTGGCTAGCCTCAGGGCCGTGTCCCGGTCTCGGAAGTTCATGATCCGGGCGATCAGAGGGCGAGGAGGGAGCCCCGGGTTAGGTCGCGGCCCAAGTGAGCGGTGCGCCCTCTCTACCACAAAGCCTGGTGTGAAGGAGTCTCTCCCAAAAATGTCCGACAATAGTTGCTCAACAAAAACATCCAGCCTGCCGGTAGCCGTGGATTCAGGAACCCCAGTGATTC
Organism: Triturus cristatus; assembly: GCF_964204655.1. Lineage (NCBI taxonomy): Eukaryota > Metazoa > Chordata > Amphibia > Caudata > Salamandridae > Triturus > Triturus cristatus. The sequence continues at coordinate 418,488,712 of NC_140580.1, forward strand.
GGACGTTATTGCGCCGACTGCGCGATTCCAAGTCCTCGTTCTTGATTGCCACTTCCTTTAGTATGTGCTCCAGCCGGTCTAAGCGTTTGGTGTCCTGCACTGCGCCATCTTCCACCGCAGATATTCGAGCCTCAGCCTCCCCGAAACGCTTATCGTGGGCCTGGACCTTCGCCCCCATCGTTTCTAATGTTTTGTTCAGGGCATCAAAGCGTCCATCGAGGGCCCTGAATCCAGCACGCATCTCTTGAAGCCATTCTGGGGGTGGAGCAGCAGCCGCCGGGCCAGTGGACTGGCCTCCAGCAGGGTCCGACATGTCCGGGCGTTGGTCCGCCGGCTGATCGTGGAGCCTTTCAAAGGGCAAAGTCTTTTGTTTGGGGTCCTTTCGTCCCATGCCCCCACCAGGACAGACTGCCAGTCGCGGGTAGGGTGCCAGCAGGCGGCTTCAAGGCACTGGGACAACGACTCAGGAGGAGAAACGGCTCCGCCACCTCTTTGGCCCGCAGCGCGGGCGATGCAGCGGTCCCTCGCAGGCTCCGGCCACGTGGCACACCAGACCCGGGCACCAGCACCGGCCGCACCGCTACAAGGCGTCCTCTTCGCGCTAAAGACCAGGGGGCGTCTCTCTGGGGGTCCGAGTCTCGGACCAAGCAGCGCGGGCGGCCAGCGGGCGACAGCCGACGCGGCCAGGCGACTCAGGGCCGGGGAGAGGGAGCCCGGACAGCGCAGGCCGCGAACCCCAGGAGCAGCCGAGGCAGGTCCCAGGGAAGGGGGGCAGAGGCGGCCCGGGCGCTAGGGTCCGCGCAGGTCCCCTCCAGCCCACCCCCACCGCCAGTCAGCCGTGCCGTCGCCCCCCCAGGTCCCCAGACCGCAACAGCGCGGGGAACCCGAGCGGGTCCAGCGAAGGAGGAAGCGGCCGCGGCGCCGAGAAACAGCCCAACGCCCGATCCGCTCCAGGCCAACGGCGGCGAAGGGGGCGAAGCGGGCCCACACCAGACCGCGCCCCAGCGCTCAAATCCCCCCCCCAGTTTCCCCCCGGCCACCCGCATCACCATCGGCCGCCGCCGCCGCACTAACCTCCCCGGCCGCCGAGTCAGGCCGCCATCTTGGGCATCGGGTCCTCTCGGCCCCGGCGTTCTTCGGCCGCTCCGGGCGCAGTCGGGGCCAGATCACCACTCCGGGTCGCTGCAGGAGAGCAGGGGAGTCAGCGCCGGGTCCGAGCAGCCTTCGCCCGCATCAGGAGGTCGGGAAAGACAGGTTTGGTGCTGAGTCGGCCACGGAGCTTCAACACCGCGCGGCCATCTCAGCCCGCGGCTTGGCCACGCCCCCATTAAATAAACCCCACATTTAATTTTTTTTATCTCTCACACATTTATAAAACATTTCCTCTAAAGAAGCACTCCCCAAATACTTCTATTCCATAAGAACAGACAATAATTAATATATTTACAACCATATATTTTATTATATCTACCTTTTTATTATTCACTAGTCAGAAACTACAAAAACTATTCACTATACCCAAATGCAAACCAGAAACCATATTCATATTTATCTCAACTTAGGATCACATGATTCACCGATGCGTACATATAAAAGGAACATATCACTTTTCCTATCTCCATCTCCTCTCCATGTAATCTCCAAACACTGTACACGGCCCCACTGTACAATGATTTACATTCATACCTACCTCTCAGTGTCAAAAATAAGACCACAACCTGCCCTCATAACATTTCTGCATTTCGTTTTATCGCTTTTAACTTAATAACACATACGTCTCCTACCACCACTCTCCCGCACCCCACTATTTCCACAAAAATTATCAGTTGCAAATGTGCGACATTTTCTTTATCTCCCCAAATACATTACAAACTCAAATTAATGCTGTACCTCATTTTCAAAACAATACAGTCCTAAAAAGATGACAAACTACACTTCTTCTCTGTGAACAATTCCTACACATATATAAAATACTTATATAACAACAGTTCAAATTTTATGCATATTTCATAACCAATACCAAACACCACACTTTACTAACACTATATTACTTTGAAATATAAAATACTTTCAAAATTAAAAACATCACCTCAAATACTTAATCAATACTATAAAACACATCACACACCCTGTTTATTTCTAACTCACCTTTGTAGTTGTTATCCAGATTTCAAATGACACACGCATACTATTCTCTCTTTCTCACATAGTACCTGTAAAGCTCCAACTTCATCAAGAATGAAACCAGGAATGGCACAATTTCTCTGTCGCTCCACACATAAATACAAATTTAAGAACAAATCAGAATACTTCATTCCTTCAACGACATTCCAAAACTTACCTCCATTGGTTAATTTTGAATTTTCCTACCGAAAAGCTACTTATTATTCCGCACCACATACAGGTCACAAGTTCAACCTATTTTATCACCACACTTTCTGGAACCTTCTACGACACCTGCAGGTTAAAAGTTCATCATTTTGTTTTTTAACCTAATGATATACTTTTACAACATTTTCTCGAACATTTAACGGCACGTGCACGTTAAAAGTTCACAATAGAGGTCAGTAGTTCATCAACTTTATTCCCAACTCCAGCAGCACCTCACCTTACGCCCCCAGTGCCATCAGACCCGTAGGAGTCAGTGCTTCCCACTTTCCAAATACCATATTCATTTCATAAACACAAATTTACCTTCACACTCCCTATATAACACCCCCTAAGCACCATACACAAGTTACAATGTTCGAAACAAAAGTTCCTCCAAGTAGCTATAACTACATGCTGACACTACTTGCACAGATGTGGCACTGCGGCCAGAGCACATGACTTCACAGCATATGACACACAGTTTGGGCTCATGCTTTCATCCCCGAGTCCGGCAGCAGCTCAGCTTAGCAGCATGAGACTCTCATACTACCTCACATATTTTCTGTACCCCAGAACTTTCAGACCAGTACGGGTCAGTAGTTTCTCCTAGTAGTTATAAACACATGCTGACACTACTTCCACAGCTGTACTGCAGCGGCCACGGCACATGACTTCACAGCATGAGACACACAATTCAGACTCACGCTCTAATCCCCGAGTTCCGCACCACCTCACCTTAGCAGCAGCACACTCAAGGCAATACCTCAGTTAATTTTTATAGCCTAGCACTTTCACACCAGTAGGTATGATTAGTTCACTTCACACCCCCTCTATAGCACACCCTAAACACCCCATAGAGGTTACAGTGCTCCTACCCTCCTATTTCCCACTTTTTTGCCCTTTTTTCCCCTTACTTGCTTCAACGGAATCACAAAATGGCGGCCAACACTTCCTCCTTCCATGAGGCTCTAGACAATACCTCACATATTTTCTGTACCCAGGACTTTCACACCACTACGAGTGTAACCCTCGTTCTTCGCCTCTTCTCCTCCCCCCGTCACCCATTTTCCCGCCGCTGCGACCCGGCGGCCCCGCCCCCTTGCATCCCATTGGCCGCCCCACTCCCACCTCCCAGCTGCTCCTCCCTCCCTCACCCCCTCATATGGAGGCCGCGAAGCGGCCGAGCAGCGGGCACGCGCAGCGGGCGAGCCGCTGGCGCACCGAAGGCACGCCAAAGGAAAGCCCGTCTGCGCCCGTCCGTGCCTGGACCGCGCACAGCGCCAGGACCCCTGGCCCCCACCAGAGCCAATGACGGACCTACGACACCGCCACCCTCATCGCACTCAAACCCGACCGGCACCCTGCCTGCTACCAAGCCACCCCGAAACGCACCCACGGACCCTTCACCTGCCATGCCTGCAAGTTCACCTGCCTCCAGACTTACTCCGCACACACAAAGCCCAACACCAGCAGCAACCACCTCAAGTGCATCCTGCTCAACACCCGCTCCGTCCACAGACACGCCATCGAGCTATGGAACCTGCTCGACACAACATCACCAGACGTCGCCTTCCTCACGGAAACCTGGATGAATGCCTCCTCAGCGCCCGACATCGACATCGCCATCCCGGACGGATACAAGATCACCCGGAGGGACCGCGTCAACCAGACTGGAGAAGGCATCGCCATCGTACACAAGAACACCATCCGCATCACAACCAGCTCCAACGACACTTTCCCCACCGCCGAACACCTCCACTTCCAAATACACACCGACCCCAAGACCACCCTCAGAGGCACCCTCATCTACAGACCCCCAGGACCACGCACACTATTCAGTGAAGGCATCGCTGACTTCGTCAGTCCGCACGCCCTCCCCTCCGCCGACTACATCCTCCTAGGGGACCTCAACTTCCACCTGGAGAACAACAAGGACAGCAACACCACCACCCTGCTGGACAACCTCGCCAATCTCTGCCTCAAGCAACTGGTGAACACCCCACCCACTACGCCGGCCACACGCTTGACCCAGTCTTCTCCTCCAGCAAGCACATCTCCTTCAGCCACTCCACCGGACTTCATTGGACTGACCACAGCTGCGTCCACTTCAGCTTCAGAAAACCCATGACCCACCACCACCCGCATCAGGTTCCCCGCAGGAACTGGAACAAGATCACCGCCGACCAGCTCACCACCTCCCTCAGCCAGAACCCTCCCGCCAGCTCAACGGACCCCAACGAAGCAGCCAGCAACCTCACCCAGTGGATCACCAACTGCGCAGACGTCCTCGCAACACTGAAGATCCCCCCCAGCAGACACGGCAGCAAAATAGCCTCCTGGTTCACCGACGAACTGAAGAACTCCAAGAAGAACTGCCGCACCCTTGAGACAGCCTGGCGCCTCGACCAGACCACTGACTAGGCCTGGGTGGTAAATTCCGTTCCGCTCGCGGAATTTGCGGAATTTTGGTAATTTCGCGTTCCGCGGAGAACGCGAAATTGTCCAAAATTCTGCTTTCCGCGACTTCGCGAAATTTTTTCTTGTTCGCGTTCTCAAAATGCGTGTTCGCGAGATATTTCTCCCCGAGCACGCAAACAGCAACTGTGAACAGGAAAAAAGCATCGCGAACATGCAATTCCGCGTGCTCGCGGAATTTCTGCATGTTCGCGGAGATTTTTTACCGTTTCGCGGAGATTTGCGTAACGCGATTACGCAAATTCCGCCCACCCCTACCACTGACAACATGACTGCCCTCAAACACGCCACCCGCGAACACCACCAGCTGATTCGCACCACCAAGAAGACAGAATTCAAAGAATGACTGGACAACAACGCCCACAACAGCAAAGAACTCTTCAGCATCGTCAAAGAGCTCTCCAACCCCATCGCCGGAAACAACGAAATCACTCCCTCGCAAGACCTCTGCGACTCACTCGCCTCGTTCTTCCACAGCAAGATCGCTGAAATACACAACTGCTTTGGCGCACCAACCACGCACCCAGCCACGGAACCTGCACCACCCTCTGCGCCTGGACACAGGTCAGCACCGAAGACACCACCCGCACGATGAACACCATCCACTCCGGATCCCCAACCGACCCCTGCCCCCACCACGTCTTCAACAAAGCCGACTCCATCATCGCACCCCAACTCCGGGACATCATCAACGCCTCCTTCAACACCGGAGAGTTGGAAGCACGCCGAGCTCAGCGCCCTCCTGAAGAAACCAACAGCGGACCCCATCGACCTCAAGAACTTCCGCCCCATCTCGCTTCTCCCTTTTCCTGCCAAAGTCATCGAGAAGACCATCAACAGACAGCTTGCCGCCTTCCTCGAGACGACTGGATCCTTTGACCACTCGCAGTCCGGCTTCCGAGCCATCCACAGCACTGAGACCGCCCTCATCGCAGCCACCAACGACATCAGATCCCTGCTCGACAATGGGGAAACAGCGGCCCTCATCCTCCTGGACCTCTCCGCAGCATTCGACACCATCTGCCACCGCACCCTAATACAGCGCCTCAGCGCTGTATTAGGGTGCACCCTGTATTACGATGCACCCCAGATCCAAGAGAAGGCACTGGGGTGCATCATCTCGTTCCTCGCTGGAAGAACCCAGAGAGTCCGCCTCCCCCCGTTCAGATCCAAGGCCACCGAAGTCATCTGCGGCGTACCACAAGGATCATCACTCAGCCCGACCCTCTTCAACGTCTACATGAGCCCCCTCACAGCCATCGCACGCCAACACAACCTCAACATCCTCACCTACGCCGACGACACCCAGCTGATCCTCTCCCTCACCAACGACCCTGCCACCGCCAGAACCAGCCTACACGAAGGGATGAAAGACTTCACCGAGTGGATGAAGAACAGCCGCCTGAAACTGAATTCAGACAAGACGGAAGTCCTCATCCTCGGACCTTCTTCGTCCGCCTGGGATGACTCCTGGTGGCCCCCTGCCCTGGGCAGTGCACCCAAACCAACTGACCACGCACGCAAACTGGGCTTCATCCTGGACTCCTCACTCACGATGACCAAGCAAGTGAACGCCGTCTCATCATCGTGCTTCAACACCCTGCGTACGCTCCGTAAGATCTTCCGTTGGATCCCCACCAAAACCAGGAAGACGGTCACCCAGGCCCTCGTCACCAGCCGCCTGGACTACGGGAACACCCTCTACGCCGGAACCACTGCCAAACTCCAGAAAAGACTGCAGTGCATTCAGAACGCCTCAGCACGACTCATCCTAGCCATCCCGCGCCAAAGCCAAATCTCCGGCCACCTGAAAGACCTGCACTGGCTCCCCGTCAACAAAAGGATCACGTTCAGACTCCTCACCCACGCACACAAGGCTCTCCACGACACGGGCCCGAAGTACCTCAACAGCCGCCTCACATTCTACACACCCACCCACCAGCTCCGTTCCGCCAGCCTCACCCTCGCCTCCGTCCCACGATTTCGGAAATCCACCATCGGAGGAAGATACTTCTCCTACCTGGCAGCCAAGACATGGAACTCCCTTCCCACCCACCTTCGGCAGACCCAGGACCATCTCTCCTTCAGGAAACAAGTCAAGACCTGGCTATTCAAGCAGTAGCTTCCCCCCCCCTCCCCCTCAGCGCCTTGAGACCCTTATGGGTGAGTAGCGCGCTATACAAATGCCGATGATTGATTGATTGATACGGGTCAGTAGTTCATCCTAGTAGGTATAAACAAATGCTGACACTACTTTCACAACAGTACTGCAGCGGCCAGGGCACATGACTTCACAGCATAAGACACACAGTGTGGGTTCACGCTTTAATCCTCGAGTCGCACACAAGCTCACCTTAGAAACATCACACACTAGCCAATACCTCTCTTACTTTTCGTAGCCTAGAACTTTCACACCTGTAGGTATGAATAGTTCACTTCGCACCCCCTCTATAGCACACCCTAAACATCCCACAAAGGTTACAGTGCTCCTACACTCCTCTTTCCCACATTTTTCTCAGTTTTTACCCCTTACTCACTTCAACAGAATCCCAAAATGGCGGTCAACACTTCCTAGTTGCAAATGCTCACAGCGCTCGCAGCCAATCAGCAGTAAGCTTGTGCTCGTAACGAATTCCCAAATATTGATATCTGTAAATTTCAATATTTCTCAAAAACTACTGAACGGATTTACACCAAATAAACAAAAACGTGCTTTCTAGACCAAGACCCTTCTCCCTGCTAAGTTTGGGGTAATTCCGTTCACCGAATTAGTTTTGAAAATTTCACAAAGATTCATCTATCGGCGCCAAAGTTATTGTGAATAGAATGTTGCCATTTTCCTATAGTAACTAGGTCCTAACTATAACTGCCTACGGGTGACCGCCTGTAGGTAATTTATATATATATATAGACATGTTGTATATATATATATATATATATATATATATATATATATATATATCTCTGTATTAGCATTTAAAAAAAAACAGAAATTAACTGAAAAAATACACAGGTTTCAGGGACTTTATAGTTAGTTGGACATTTCACTCATGCAAAACCAGAGAAATGTGGCCCCGTTATAGTTAGTTGAGCCAACTATAACTCGTACCCGCGCAATGCACAGCTGATGATGTCACATATTACATCACTCATGACATGGTCAGTAACATCACTCATGACGTCACCAGCGCTTAGGAATTCCGCTCCATAGGACTTACAGGAGGTACCAGTAGGGCTTCTTGGCCCCCAAAGTCCTTCAGGAGTAAAGTGGGCTTCATCCCCCAACCAGTAGTATGCCAGGAGGTGCGTTTGCAGAGTGGTGGAGAAAGGGGGACGTGACCTCCGAAGACCTCTTAGCAATACCACTGTATGGGACTTACTGGAGGGAACAGAAGAGAAGCTGGCCCCCAAGGATATCCTTGGGGGGCAACTACTCATCATATTACCTCCAGTAAGTCCCACACGACAGCACTGTTAAGTTCTCATAGCAGGCCACACCCCCTTTTCCCACCATTCTGCAAACGTGCTCCATGGCGCGACCTTCAATGCTAGGGGTCCGTAGAGGCCAATTAGCCTACCTGACACCTCCAGTAAGCCCCAGATAGTGGGATGGCTGAGAGGTGGACACAGACCATGCCCCCTTCCTGCACCTCTCTGCAAATGCACCTCCTGCTGTGCTCTTAGTTGGGGGATGAAGTTCTCTTGCCTCCTGGGGGTCCCAAGGGGCCAACTAGCCCCCTGTTATCTCTAGTAAGCCCCACACAGCTGGATTGCTGAGAGTGGTCTGAGGCCATGCCCCCTTTTAACACGACTCTGCGAACACGCCTCCTGGCACACTGCTGCTCGGGGGATGAGGTCCACTTTAGTCCTGAGGCCCTCAGGACACAAGGGACCTCATCACCCCACAAGCAGTGCACCAACTGGCGCTTTTGCAGAGTGGTGTAAAAAGTGGCATGGCCTCGAACCACCTCTCAGCAATCCAACTGTGTGGGGCTTACTGGAGTTACCTGGTGGGCTAGTTGACCCCTAAGGACCCTTAAGGTTCTAGGGGACTTAATCTCCCAACCCAGAACATGCCAGGAGGTGAGTTTGCAGAGTGGTGCAGGTAAGGGGCGGGGCCTCTGGTGAGATGCCGGCTTTTTTTCTTCTTTTTTTTGTTAGAAGGGGTGCTGTGTAGCCCCCCTTCTAAACCTTTTTTTTTAATAGGGGAAGGTGCCCCCCCGAGGCTGATTTCAGCCCCGGGGACACCATCACCCGGGGCATGGCCACATATTTGTATTTTTGGGAAAAACCTGGGGCATTGCCTCGTTTACTTTTTAATTTTTTTATTGTTTACACTGGAAGGGGGCCCCCTTTCCATGGACCACGATTGGCCCCGGGAACCCTATCCCGCGGGGCCTGGCCTCAACATTGGGAACCTCGGGGGAGCCACAATGCCCCTGTGGTCCCTGCCAGCTCCCCGCCTCCTGTGGGAGGCGGCATTGCTTTTGGGTAAAGGGAGCTGCAGACATGCAGCTCCCTTTGCCCAAAAGCAATTCTGCTTTGGTTCATGGAAGTGAGAGCAGATTTCCTGCTCTCGCTTTCAAGACGTAAAGCAGTGTTTGCAATGGTAGTGCGGGAGCCGTGCTTCCGCCCTGCCATAGCAAACTGCAATGTCCCTGGGGTGGGCACCCCGTGACATTGATGGAGCCGGCCCTGGGGGTGTTGGCCCAGGGAGGTGGCGGTCCCTGGGGCTGTGGGGGTCCGCGAGGCCCCTGCTCATAAATACGCAATGCCCCGGGAAGGTGGCGGTCCCTGGGCCGGCATTGGGGGGGCAGGAGTCCCCCCACACATTTTTTAACAAATGCCCCAGGGTATCTGTCTCTGGGGCTGCTGGGGGCCGCAGGCCCCCACATGACAATCATACATTGCCCCCGGGACCTGGTCCACCCAGGGGCTTAAAAGCAACAAAGTGTGGGAGACCGGGCTCCGTTTTGTTTTTCAGCAGGATTTGTGCACCATACGTGAATCCCGCTGAAATAATAAGATAAAAAATGCTTTTTTGGGTCCTGGGGTTCCCTGTGGAACCCCCTGAGCAGACCTAGGGGGTCAGGGTGTTTTAACCCTGCCCCCTTATCTTCTTTTTTCACATTTTGTCTTGTGACTCAGTTTTACCGAGTCACAAGCTGGCTGCCAGCACATCTTGATTTAAAGATTTGGCTGCCAATTAGAGACAAACTCGTGATCTGTAGGGTTCACGGATCCACCGTGGTCACCAGATCCATATTTTTTCATTTTTGAATTTCTCAGGAACTAATGAACAAATTTACACCATTTAAAGGGAGAGGATGAGGTCCGTCGGCTGCGCTGCCGCCTCTGGTGCAGGAAACAAGGGTTCGAGCCTCGAGGTCGCGTCCACATCCTGTGATTCTGGGCAAATCCCTTAATCTCCCCGTGCCTGAATGTGTAATGTAAATACGGTGCTATGTAAAGCGCTCCAATACCTTCGGGTCGAGTTCGCGCTATATAAATATGCAAAAAAAAAAAAAAAAAAAAAAAGAGTGCATGCTGGACAAAGAGCTACCTCTCTACCAAATTTGCTGTAATTCTGTTCAGCAGTTTGGGCTGTAGATGATAGGATGATATGATGGGATGATATTTTCAGGTGGAAGTTGGCAAGGACTACTGTTCCACGTAGGGAATCTTGCACTGCTGCTGATTATGCACATGGCATGTGTGTGAGAGAGAGACAGGAAGTGCTTCAACCTGTCTTTTAGCTGATTTTCAACCCTTGATGTTATTCTGTTGCATGCAATTAAAGCTTGCTATGATTATACAAACTCAAAAAACTTCTGGCACAGCAGGGAACAAGATGCATGCTAGTTTTCTGTCCACATGTGACAAGTACAGTGCAAGCAGCAGCAGCAATGCATGTCGGAACAACATGGGCATCAGAAGTGCAAGCTTCCCTTAAATACAAAAATTGGTGCCATACGGGCATTCGAAGCAAAAGGATAATTCACACATGAACAGGGGTCATATGTGCAGGAGTAATGCAAGTGTTCCTCTATCACAGTACACAGGTACCACATGGGTATCATCAGTGCATGCTTCTCTCTCACACAGAATGGGTACCATATTGGCATAAGAAGTGCAGGCTTCCCTTGCATCAACGAGTTAGGCACGGACAGGGCATCTGGGGTGCAATCATTCCTTGCAAACTGAGAAGCGGGTTCTAAATGGTCTTTCATAATGCAAGCTTCACACACCTATATAAACCACTGAGACATACATAAATAGAAAAATGTAAGGAAGAGAGAGAGAGAGAATGAGTACCACTGTGGCATCTGCCTGTCAAGAATACCTCACAGAGTAGGTTCTACATGGACATCAACAATGCAAGCTTGCCTTTGTATAGCCCAGCCAACAGCAGGTCATGTCTCCAAAACACAAACAGAACAAGCTTTAACAAAAAACAGGTACTGTATGGACACCAAAAGTTCAATTCTCCTCTGCTCTCACAGAATAAGTAAAATATGATTGCAGGAGGGGAAGCTTCACTTACACTCATGTTAAAGATTTTCTGATGTGCAAATACTGGTGACATATTATTTGTGCGAACTTGTAATTACAGTGATGCATATGACCGTAACCAATGAGCTAATGATTTTGCACTTGAAATTATATAACTGTCTTATTTAGTATGATAAATAATGTAATATAGTTATGCCTTATTTTCATGCAAGACACCATTTAAATTAAACCGATGCAGTTTCTGGTGTCCTGCTCATTTTGCTAGTGCTCATTCCCGTCCCTCCCAATCAGTTCCTACTGTAAGGCTTCTCTCCCCACAATTTCCACAGACACAAAGCTCCATGACACAAATATACTGTATTGTGAATGTAAATTTCTATCATGTACCTGATATATCATTTTGTAGAATTTCCGTTGGAAGTTTAGATGCAGATATGCAGAAAAACATAATTCTATGGGCTATTGTTTAGAAATGTTTCATATTTGATTGTGCATCTCCGGAGTGCAGGGGTTGACCTTTTTGTTATTTCCAGCATTGGTGAATTTCTTCCTTTTTATATAAGCGTATCTAATTTTCATCCTTACGGTCGGATCTCTGATGGTTTTTAAACCTTTTGAATCTTTTAGCTATCTGTGGTTTTTCTCCTGGTCCAATATTTTTTTAATGTAATATTGGATTCAGTATCAGGATAGCTATTTGCTTATAAAAATGACAATCTATTATGAGCTTTGTCATTTAAAGCCAGTATTGAACCGGTAACCATTTTTTATTCCCCTAACCCCATTGTTCTTGCCCACCCCTTTTCCTCAATTTTTTCCCTGACCATTTTTCCTTTGTTTTCCTTTCTCCTTTCTTGTTCACTGTCTCCATTTTTACTTTCTCTAATTATTCTGAATATGAACTTCTTATTTTTTCATATTTTCTTACAAGCTTAATATTATTATGTGAAATCCGTTATTTGCCACTGTATGGTTGCCTGTACATAATGTTTTACGTGCTTACTGTGTTTATCAGCCACTTTCGCCAAAACACATGTCGACTGCACTGTGTTACATGATGACTCCAATAAATGCATATCAAAGACACAAAGATTTCTTTGGACATTCATTCCTGAAATAAACTACAATCTTTTTAAGCACGGCCTGCCTTTACTAATCTACCTTTCCAATTATTTAGTGGGCATTAGGAGTGTTGGCACCTGACAGGCAAACCAACTTTTTGAAGCACTGAATACTGGTCCTGTCCCGGTTATGTAACCCCTTGAGTCTCACCCCTTCTCCTAGAAAACAGTATCACTTAGGATGCTGTCAGTACTCAATAGGAGTTTGACACAACTGACTGAGGTCTTTCTCATGATTTATGTTTCTGTATTTTATATCTGAAATTATGCATTTACCCTGTAATGTTTTATGAACGGTTCTGTATTTAAACTTAATTTTGATCTAGAACTCAGTTCTTGAGCGGATTCAGTTTCTAATTATGATTTTCCTCTACTAAATTTGAGTTATTGATGGGGAGGGTAGTGTCTTACCGCTAGATCAGTGAGAAGACTCATAGAGCTGAGCTGCTAAGGTCAAATTTGAGGTTCACAAGATATTGGAATTCAGCAGATTATTGGATTTGGCTCCCACAATCATGAAGAGGTACTCAATGGGCATCAGAAATGCAAGCTTTCCTCATCCAGTAAAACTAGGTGCATTGGTGGCATCATCAATACAAGCTTTCCACACACACATGGAACACCTTCCTAAAGGACATCAATAGTGCAAAGTACCCAAATACATTCAGAAGTGGTACCAAACAGCATTTATCAGTGCAAATGTTACTCATGGAAACAGAGCAGTTAACGCATCACCTGTGCAACTGTCCTTCATTGACACAAAGCAGGCAGCACATGAGAACCATTAATTAACATTTTCCAATATCAGGGAAATAATTCCTATCTGTTGCACAGACTGGACAGACTGTAGGCAGCAGGACAGACGTCCCTTACACACATAACACATTAGCACATACAATTACAGTACACGTTTCATCTAGTTAAAAAAAGAAGCATAGCGTAGGCAGCAGAAGTGAAAGATTCATTGAGAAAAGAGAATGGTCTTAGTCATTTAATGCCTGTCTCTGGGTCACATACTGGGTCTAGTTGATAGTTAGGCTTTGTGTATTCCTCCTAGACAGCCACAAACAATAGAGAACTTAGGTGTGCCTGGATGGGCCATTACTGGCAGGATGGGAGGGTGGAGGTGGGCCCAACCCTACTTACACTTCAATAGGGTATGTCCTGCCTCTACAAAAAGGGCTGCACACCCCCTGTAGTTAGTCTGGAGCCAGGCCAGGAGAGGCAGGATACATGGGGACTTCAAAGGGAAACCTCTAGAAACTTCCCCACGTACTTCAAAGGCACAACTAGATATAAATATGTGCCACTTTGCTGGACTGCTGCTCTGAAGGACTTCTGCCCTGCTGTGCTGACCTGCTGCTTGCTGCCCTCTTGCCTGGGTGAGAAGAACTGGACCTGCATATCTTGAATCCAGGACCCCAGAGTGACTCCAAGGGCTATCTGGCTTGCCTTCTGATCAAGTCCCAGGGACACAACAGGCTTGAACAACCTTGCACCTGCACCTAGACTATCTGTGAGTCTAGTCTGTCAAGTGGTGCCACCCCAGTCCTGTACCCTTAAAAGAGGGCCTAAGGTGCTTTGCAAGCCTCCATGGATCCAGTAGAAGCGACACATCTCCTCTGCTGCGTAGTGATAATTGGGTCCCTGTAACCAGCCTGCACTCCATTATGGTCAATCTGAACTTGTGACTTTGTCCCAGTGCACTGCAACCAGATATCCACAGTTGGCGCGTTGTGTAACTGAAAATCTTTAAAATGTAATAGCTTTGGCTATATTGAATGGATTTTTGTCATTCAGGTATTGTTTTATTTATTAAAATAGAGGTATTATTTTTTGTTTCTTACAGTCAACACTGAAAAGGGTGCTTCTTCCTTTCTTGTTTCAAATGAAAATACTAAACAATAGGATAACTCAAGAAGTGGACAAACACTTGTTAGCTCAGCTGATATGGCAGGTTTTGAAAATGTGCATAGCAAACAGCCTTTTTGCACATTGGGATCTTAGACTTCATAAAATAACCCTAAAAACATTCTCTAACCTTCAATAGATGGAGAAAAGACCTAAATCCAGGGATTCTTTCAGCAGTTCCACTAATAAAACAACTATTCTCTAAAGTGACTTGGGCAAATTGTGTATTATTTAAGTGACACCGATAAAGGTGTAACTCTCTTGGGATCTCTCCAAGTGAAAATCCTGTGACTTAGTAAAAGAATAATTCTATGGTGGAATTTCAGGTAACTGGAGCTGGATCTCAATTGCCCTCTCTAAGTGTATCGATGATCACATCCAGCACTCAGCCCCTTTTTGGTATGAGGGTAAGAGATTCTGTAGAGTACAAAATGATTGACTGTTGACTGTTCCAGAGGAAATTTAGTCAGAATGATGTGTTGCATTCTCAAAACCTGGCCTTCAAGCTATTGCCTTTTGGAAGTTTATTAGGAACATCAGGAACTGATGACCAAGTGTAGCAAGTGACATCATCATCAGGAGGTCAAGGTCAAAAGATAATTCATACGGCCACTAACAGCATTAAAGCAAACATTTAAAAATAACATTTGATCAAAGGTACAATTAAAAACAGCATGTCCCATGTGAACAATAAAAGAGCCAAACCACACAGATAAGTGGGCTAAAATCAGCTATACAAATCAATAAAAAGACAAACAATGTTATTTCCAAGGCTAAGTTTGTAAACAGTAAGGTATGCAATATATAAAGTGCTGTAGTGCTGAAGCATTAAATCGATCGCTGTGACAAGGTGTGGCATAAGGAACACAAGGTAATCAAGAGGTTTGCCACTTTATATTTCTACCTCTCTGCTATTAGAAACAGTGGCACTATCACATGTAATTAACTTATGCAAATCATTCTTTTGAGAACATGGTTAGGGTCTACAAACCAACACAGTTATGTAGGTGCAAGAAATAGTACACTCACTTTAGGCTGCACAAAGTTAATAGAATGGGTGTTCCATTTTAAGAATTTGCCAGCATACCCTAGATTTCTAGGCAGTTTTATGTTGAAAAATATGCAAAGCAAAATTATGATTAAAAGTATATTTAATAGCTGCATTAAAATCTAGGGTAGAGGAGACATTTTCTGAATTTTGATTAACCCTGCATTTGGAGAAGTATGATATACACAATAACCATGGGCAAAACCTGCATGATAATTTTACATCGGCACCTTTCTAAACATCTACCCAGTGTAAAATATGCACTTGGGCACATGAGCAAGGAGCAAGGACCTGGCAGAAACAGATCTCACTCTTGAAACAGTGTGCTTATAATTGATTTAGGTACACTTTCGATTTTCCTCTGGCAAACTAAGATAAGAAACCAGGAGAAGATAGATGTACATGTTTATGGAGAAAGTTTCATCACTGTCCCTCATGTGCAGGGAGCAAGGTCCCATTGCTTGAGGTACGTTGATCTTTTTTTTTCTTGTCCAGAACAACAATCTTTTTTCCTTGTTCAGAACAATCACTCTAGGGCATGCGGGCCATGGGAGGAAAATATGAGGCACATTTCTCTCCTAGGCTTTACCAAAATAGTACTGACCTTTCTATGTTATGTCAGGTGCAGAAATCTGGCATCTGGCCCACTGTCTGAGTGCTTCTGATGCCAGGGATTGTTCAAGAGAGAGAGTTGTTCATCCAACTCTAAATAAGGATGTTGATCTGAGAGAAAGACACGTGGTCCACCTGCTAACTTTTGGAGACTGTTAGAACCTGTAACTTCCTTCTAGCAAATGACCCCCATTCTCAAATGCTCATGTAAACCATGAGTAATAGAATGCAGAACTAGATCTTATCTCTTCTTTTGAGGGGGGTCAATGTACTTTTGAGCATATTTTGACACATACAAGCCACACACTCCATGCATCTTTAGCCAATTAGGATTACATGATTCTGAAATAAATCAGGGTCCATGTGGTGGACAATGTGTGGCACACACTGCTTGTGCTACATGCAGTGACTGTGATGCAAGGGGAAGAACTTACCTCTCTGATTTACTTTCATCATCCCCTGAGCAGAGACATAATTTTGTATATACTTGAGTTGACCAACTGGGACACAGCACTTATTGACACCATGGAGCTACAGAAGAAGACCTTCTCACGATAGTTCATGTTTAATCATGCAACAACACCTAAGTGACTCACATTGCAGAGTTAGATAATGCACACTTCTCCACAAGGATATTAAAGTTGGAATTTATAAAAATTGGTACATTTTCAGATTTTATCACATATTTTCTTTTAAGATCTTTTTGTAAAAATGGAGTAGGTAGGCCCATATTCATGCTGAAAATTAGCAGTGCCGGGGAAAAATTATAGATATCATTAGATCTCACTAAAAACAAACCAGAAAAGTAAGAGCAAACTGCAACAAAGGGGCTTTAAAACATTCAGAGAAAGCGGTGTATGAAAATGGAAAAATCTACATTTATAAGAAGTTCCAAATAATTTAGAATTACATTAGGCAATGAGAATAACACGCTTTTTCACCTGTTTTCAGGCACTCTGCAAATTCAAAACTGATTTGCATATAGCTGAATTTGAACTGGGGTGGCACAGTGAGCTAAAGAACGATGATGGATTTAACCCAGATCTGTGACTGGGGGTGTCTGAAAAGTTTCATTGCTCCGTCCATCATCTCCTTGTGTTTACTCAGCCTAGTTTCCCTGATCGATTCTCTATAAGCAGCTGTGCGATAGGTTGTTGGTTCAGGAGGTTGTGATCCCTTCTCTGAAGAGTGGTGAAACCCCGAAACCGGTCCTAGGATGCTTGTTTCCGGTCCAGGGAGAACCTGGCTTGGCAGTTTGGGCTGGACTGTTCCCATGAGGCACAGGGTCAAGACTGATTTGCATATGGCCAGGTCTAAACTGGGATGGCATGGTGAGCAAAAGAATGATGGATTTAACCCAGATCTCTTGACTGGGTGCGAATGTTTTGATTTGTTCTGCATTCCGTCCATCAATTGTGTGTCTTTTGCTTTCTCGCCCTAAGTGCACCAGGTATGCCCAGACGTGGGTCCTGGGCTCACTGTGCCAATGGAATAAGCTATCCTGGCTGAAGAGGGGTGAAACCCCCGAAACCGGTCCTAGGATGCTTGTTTCCAGTCCAGGGAGAACCTGGCTTGGCAGTTCGGGCTGGACTGTTCCCATGAGACACAGGGTCAAGACTAATTTGCATATGGCCAGGTCTAAACTAGGGTGGCATGGTGAGCAAAAGAATGATGAATTTAACCCAGATCTCTTGACTGGGTGTGAATTTTTTGATTTGTTCTGCATTCCGTCCATCAATTGTGTGTCTTTTGCTTTCTCGCCCTAAGTGTAGAGCAAAAATGAATACATTATTTGACACCAAAATGGCAAAAAGACAATCAGTAGAACCTGAGATATGCAATTTCCAATGTTTCAGCTTATTATAGTGCCTATATTATAGGGCCTAAAACCACAAAGCACCACTCGTGTTTATCTACTCGTGAGAGACTGGGTGAAAGTCAAAAGTTCAGGCCAACCACTAAGCAGTGCAGGCAGGTTACAGGGACCAGGTTACACCTGCTAAAAAACATACATTCTAATGTCCAAAGCAAAGAGTTCCATTTGCGGTATAGGAGGCCATGAGGAACAGGGAGAGCGTAGCGAATGATTGTCACTGTAGTGCGACGAGCGCTGGAATGCAAAGATCCTGTCTGGCATTGCGGATGGATGTTGCTGGAGATTCGCTTTGGCAGCCCAAATGGACTGTTGATGCTTTAGTGCTAAGTTAAGATCTCATGTTGCCAGTTGTTGCTGGTGGTCTCTGTAGAGCAGATTCGGGTTTACAGGAACTTCGCGTTGGTGTTCGGTGCGGGTGGCAAGATCTTGGCGTGAACTGCCCCGTTCACAGTCAAAAACAGCTCAAAACTTCAGGATTTCTACTTTTCTTCAGAAGGTGGCAGGCCAGTTGTAGGGATGCAGTGATGCCTCTGGAGCATGGTATGTCCCTTCAACTCAGAACAGGAGGTCAGTCAGCTGACCCTTAGCGTGACTACAGCCTGGGAGGAAAGGTGCAGGTCCAATCTACCTTCTCAGCAAGCGGGGCAGGCCTCAAGCAGTCAGGCAGCAGGACGTCATTCTCTCACAGGTACTGAAGATTAGGAATGAGAGTCCCCTTTATATACCTGATGCCCACTTTGAAGTAAGGTAAGCTTCTAGAGTTTCCCCCTACAGAGGTGTCTGGTGTCAAGAGTTGACCCACGGTATGCCTGCCTAAGGACCTCAACCCCCAGGGAGCCTTGCGATAAAAAGGGGAGGAGTTACATCTTTAAATCGGGACAACACACGCCGGACGGGCGTGCGTTATTCTCGTATGCAACCCCGTCACATTATCAGAAGGAGTCTTCGTTTTAGTTCTTTAACAGACGCGCAGATGTGTCTGAACCATCCCTCACAGGCAGGATTTTCACGGGGCGGAAACCGGCAGCAGGCGCTGCAACACCAGCACCAGAGCTGACAGAGGAAATTCCGGACTGGACGCCCGGCAGCTCGTCATGAATGGGGAAACGCTGTGTGCTTCGGAGTAGTGGATGAAGCCGTCTGCTTAGTTGTAAACTAGAGCCCGAAACGCTATACAACGCTTGGAGGTAAGAGCGTGAGACATGGCCTAGAGAGAGCGGGCAGGAACTGCTATTCCCCATATGAGCACGAGACTTGGCCCCAGCGTTGGCATAAACGATTCAATTATTGGAGCACAAGACATTGCCTTACAGAGTTGGTAAACACGGCCAACAGCTGTGCTTAAATCTGTGGTGGTAAACCTCATCCCTTTTGTTTCTTCTCCTCTCCAGACACAGGGAATTGGCTAGCACGTTGTCCTAGGGTAATACCTGCTGGAATAGGCTCCAAGTGGGAGCGGGTTTGTACTTTTTGTAGAACCCAAAACCTGCCTGCAACAGGAAACAAGGAGTTACTTGTGACTTTCAACGAGGGGACTCTCTTTTGGGGCTATTGGAAACAAGACTCTGTGTTAGGGCACTACGTTCCATATTTGTTTCCCTATTGTTCCAAGATAGGGTGGTCTAAGGACATTTGGTGTAGATCAGTCAGAGGGTATGCTGTAATACTGAACTTCCGAGCTTAAGAGAAACTTGGTGGTCATTTGTGAGACAGGTCAGCTGTGATACCTACTAGTGAGACTCAATTGAGACTAGTATTGCATGCACTTGTATTATTTCACCTTTCTGTTCTTTATTGTTACAGGTCCTACTCCCTGCTGTTTCCCTTCCCGTTTCTTTCCCTTACTTGATCGCCCTAATACTCTGTGCCTTCAGTGTAGGAGTTGGGGATGTCAAGGAGTGGAACCCTTATTGCCTCGCATGAACCCTGAGGAGTGCCCGTCTTTGGACAGGATCGTTACATCTGGAGTTTCCTGCCTCCCTGCCCTGGTCCCAATCTATCTGAGGGCACACTAGGCTAGTGTGATGTCCTTTGTGTGTTAGCTGGGCTAGTGCCTTTGAAGTGCAAGTGTGGTAGGTAACAACTCCGCCCCTCCACTAAGCCAGGATGGCCATCCTGCCAACAACCAGGTCCTCTATTGTGATGTCATCTGGGATAAATACACAAAGGCAAAAGGTGAACTACATCTATTCATGTGACCCAGGAACAGGTTGCAGGAACCAAATGGTTAAGACAAGAAAATGCCAACTTTATAAATGCCCCAAAACTGGTCCCAGGATGCTTGTTTTTTCGGTCCAGGGAGGACCTGGCTTGACAGTTCAGGCTGGACTGTTCCCATGAGGAACAAGGTCATGATTGATTTGCATATGGATGGGTCCAAACTGGTTTGGCGTGGTGAGTAAAAGAACGATGGATTACACCCAGATCCTTGTCACTGAGGGTGAATGATTCCATTGTTCAGCATTCCATCTATCATCTGTTCCTTTTGCTTTTGTTGGCCTAAGTGAGAAGGGTATGCCCAGACATGGTCCCGTGCTCACTGTGCCACTGGTTTTAAGCAAGCCTGATTGACGAGAAGTGATGCCCTGAAACCAGTCCCAGGATGCTTGTTTTTCTGGTCCAGGGAGGACCTGTCCTGGCAGTTCGGGCTGGACTGTTCCCATGAAGAATAGGGTCAAGACTGATTTGCATATTGCTGGGTCCAAACTGCGGTGGTGTGGTGAGCCAAACAACAATGGAATAAAACCCAGATCCTTGTGACTGGGGGTGAATGTTTGCTTTGTTCACAATTCCGTCAATCATTTGTTCCTTTAACTTTCTAAATGTGGCACTTTCAGAACTATGTTTTAAAATCTGTCTTTACCGTTAAAGAGGGTTTCAAATAACAATTCCTCAGATACCAAAAATGACTTTCCTGCCTGTTCCTGACAAAAGGTATCACTTATTAAATGTAATAAGGTAACCCAATATTATCCCATGGGCAAGGCAGGGCTTACATTAGTGAAAAATGAATTTGAGAGTTTTCACTACCAGGACTCGTAAAACTTCAAAGTACATTTCCAACTTTTGCACCCTGCCTCTAGGCTAATTATGGACTACCCCAGGAGTGAGTTATATGCAGAAAAAAGGAATGTTTATTTGCCTGGTCGAAATGGAAGTTTAAAACTGCACACACAGGCTGCAATGGCAGGCCTGAGACATGTATAAAAGGATACTTAAGTGGGTTGCATAATAAATGTTGCAGGCCGACTAGTAACATTTGAAGGCTATAGGTATCTGTAATACAAATTTACTAGGGACTTACAAGTAAAGTAAATGTGCCAATCGGATGTAAGCCCTAAAAGTTAACAGAAACGGGTTCAGAAAACAGAAGAGGTGAAGGCAAAATCATTTGGGGGTGACCATGCAGAGAGGGTCAAGTCTAACAGCAACATAAGCATTTGTTAACAGATCATGGCAGTGGTGGCATAGATTCAATTCTTTTTTAATTACAATGACTTTTTTTTATAGTTATGGGCACCTGGACTTTAGTTTGAAGAAACAATTAGAAAATATGCAGCAGTTCACAAAACCATCCCTGCTGCATAAAGCACAAGCACATCACACAGCACACAGGGAAAAGAATCATCTTGAAAAGGAATTGTATTTCAGGCTAACCACATCTTCTTCTGCCTTTGGAAAATTGTGTTACAAAAAGAAGGATCCCTTATTTGACAAATTTCGTCTTTCCCACTCTCTTCTTGCCACCCTCCAAGACCAGTGCACCTGGGGCCCAATGGAACAGTTCCCTGACTGACTGCATCCCACTGTGATATCATCACTAACAGAGTGACAGATCCCCTCCTCTGAGCTTCAGCAAGAGGTGTGCAATCTCCACCATGAACATAAAGACCCACAAACAGATTGCTGCCTTGGGTACGGGATACAACAAACTGGAAGATACTCTTTTCCTAAAGTTCCCAGCTACCAGTAGCAAGTGGGCTCTAGACCCTGCTAGTGGCCTCTGCCTGACACCATATGAATCTCTAAGTGCCTCCCCTGGAGTCCTGGGAGCCTTAGAAGTGCACTTCTGTGGTTGTTTGGACACCAGAACAAAGTTTGGAAATTTTTAAAACTTCCTCCAGGCCAGTTGGACATAGAATCTTGCTTGAATGTTTCATGCAAACTTGTTTATTAGTAGTGATAAGCAGGAACCTACCACTAGTAACAAGGCAACTCTCACAATATAAGGCCCAGTCAATGTCACAAATTATTCCCTTGTTCAACCCTTGGTAGCTGGCTGCAAGCAGGTAGGCTTAACTTAGGAGACACATCTGTAAAGCATTTTAAAACACCAATACATTAAATAGGTAGGACACAATACACAATAGAAAATCCATCACCAATTTATAGAAATAGGAAATATATTTATGATTAAAGTACACCAAAATGACAAAAATCTAATGAAGGGAACCAGTGTTATAAATTAAAAAATAAAAGTAAAACTAGCGCCTAGAAGCAAATAGCACTCAAAGGGTTAAACAGAGTCAAAGTCCTTTACACTTACTTCCAGAAGTGTTTCTTGATGTAGGAATGTGGTCCCCTGAACCAGCCAAGAGTTCAGAACCTCTGTTTGCCTCTTGGAGTCTGGGAAGCCAGGTGAAGCTTGTCAGCTGGAGTTGTCCTCGTTGTTGATGTTGCAAGTAGCCCTTCCAGCACTTTTCTACCTATTGCTGATCAGGGAGTCCACTCCTTATCCTTTAAGACCGGCATAGCCCTTTTGTGGTCAAGCCTTGTGAGTGCAGCAGGTGCAGTTTTTATGAGCACAGTCCTCTCTTGTGTGTTCTAAGGATACAGCAGGGTAGTCCTTCTTCTCCAGATGTTTCTTTTGGGGTTTTAATGCTCCATAACACCAGCCAAGGGGCCAGAAGCTTTGATTTGCCTCTTGGAAGTTTGGGACTACAATTCCCACAATGCACCTGACCAAATTCTCAAATATCTACTGGATGCTTTCGAGGTGGGTTCTTATTGGTAGGGATGATGCAGGATGAGTTCTTTTAATCTGTTCAGGAAGTCCACTTCTTCAACTTTTCAAGCAAGGCAAAGTAATTTTTGGACTGAAGATTAAAGTGTTCAGCAGGTGCAGTCATTCAGAGTGAAATCCTTTGGCGTGCAGGTCAGGGCTCCAACAAGGCAGTCCTTCTTCTCCTTGTAGTTTCAGACAGGGATCTCTTGTAGCTGCTTTGTACCTGTCGCTTTCATAAAGTCTTTTCCTTAATCCTTTTTAAGCCAGGCAAGGTCCTCTTTGGGGAACCCCAAAGTGTGCAGCAGGTGCAGTCCTTATGAGTGCAGTCCTCTTAGGTACAGACCTGGGCTTTAGCTGGGCAATCCTTCTCCTTTTGATTATTCAGGCAGGATCTGAGTTGCTTGGCAGCTCTCCCATATGTATTCAGAGATCCTGGGTGTCAAGTTGGAGGTACACAAAACCAATAGGTTGCAGGGTGACACCCTGGTATATGATCACTTCCTCCAAGGTGTGGTATATTCTTGACTCAAAAGGCAATATTCTTCCAAACCCAAAATAAAGAAACTTTCTCCCGAAGGGTTAGATCTGCCTAATCCATCCCACTGGTGTGGCTAAGTTTCTGGAACAATCCTCTTCTAGCCTCCTCACTAATCAAATTACTGGGGCTCCTGTTTAGCTGGGGTGCAGGATGTGGAGGGAAGCCTGTGCTGCCCTAAACTGTCATTCTCCCTTTGAAGACCAGTTTGGCTACTCCAACCCCATTCTGCCGTGTGCTCTACAGCTTGCAGTTAGCCTCTCACAGGAAATCCTTTGTCTCTAGTAAGGTCACTTTACACCTCATTAAGCAGCTTGGCTCAGCCTGGCAGATGCTGAATATTTAGAGAAGGGCTGCTGGAAGGATGGGTTTTGACTCACAGAAAAGTAAGTTCTATAACTTATTTTCTGTAATATGGCAAGTTGTTGGATATATCATAACTATTCTGCTAAGTCCCTTGATTATATTTTTAGTTCATTCTTATCAATAGGCATATTTTATTCAAGTATTCCACTGTTAGCCTATGGAGCCATGCATTACAATGGGGAAAAATGAAATTGGCAGTTTTTCCCTCACCAAGGCAGATAAAGCATCTTTTATAATGTCCCTGCTTATTGTTACAAATCTCCCTATTCCTGGAGTACCTAGGGGAGACCTTAGGTGTGATGTATATGTAACAACAATGCAATCTACTACTTTGGAAGTACCTTTAATTCCAAATTCGAATTTTCATATACTTCTAATTCAAAAGCATCCTACAATGAATGGCTAGCATTTAAAATGGCAGCAGGCACCACAGCAGTGAACACCTAAATGCCTTAAATCAACTGGGCATCTAAACCTGCATACCCTACCATATACTAGTTGTTAGTACCAATTGTATTTATACCTAATTACCAAATACTTTTAATAAGAGCACAGGCCTTGGGCCTGATTAGCAGAACCCAGGGCACCATCAGAGTCAGAAAACCAGCATTTAGTAGTACAAATGGGGGCAAAAAACCTGGGAGACACTGCAAAAAGCCCTGGTTTCTCACAACTTTTTACTAGGCATAGGAGTAATTTATATTATGCCAGAGTAATCTGAGTAATTTCTGTAATTCTGCATTAGTCCTTGATGCAGGATTTCCAATAACAATGTGATTATGCTTGCTTGCATAATTAAGAGTAATTTGGTGGGAAAAATCTTACTCGAGAGCTAGTTTAGCAGGCAAAAGTGACTGCTTGTGTTGCTGTTTCTGTATTGGCATGAGTATGCTGGGGAAAAATCCTATCCCAAGGGCACATTTAGCGAGCACAGTGGCACTCGCTATTCATGTGCTGTTGCCTTTAGCACCATTTCTTAATATAAAATACATTCTCACATGCAATTTGTACCTCTAAATACTTTACACATTTTCATTAAGTTAAGCTTGTCTGCTCTATGCCATTGCTACAAGGGGTTGAGCTCAGGTCTAAATTACTGAAATTCTCGACCGGACCTAAGATGATAATGACTGTATTGCTTGTGGCCGACAATAATAAGCCATGTTTTCACAGTCTCCATTGCTGTTGTGTTGTGGAGCCACTAGACTCTAGTATCAACACACAACACCCGGGAGCTTTCCAGCAGAGGAAACTAGAGGCTACTGGGTATTCAGGGTGAGCTGACCTTCAAACATATAATGCACACACAAAAAGAAGCTACCCTGAATGAATAGTCTTTTGAGATTAGTGACCGAATACTGACAAGCACTAAGCAGTGGGGTGCTGGGCATCTAAAAAAATGTAAAGGATTGCCCTCACACACCACCAGGCATCATGCTTCATCATTGGCAGTCCTCGCTCTCTAGAAACTGCGTTTGGTAGAGAGCGGGCCTACTCCTGGAGACAGGCAGCCACTTCTAAAATCTAAGTGGAGGCCCATGAGAAAGTTATTCTTATAAACCAATGTAAAAAACTAAACACATTTATTTGCTGGGCATTTACTTGGTATGAAAAACTAAAATGTGGGGATTGTCGTCAACATGTTTCTGCCATTCTGGCTCAGAGGGTCCGTGGCATTCATTAGGACGAAAAACTGGGGATCCTATATTACCAAATCCGGTCAGATATTACCACTGTTTAGGGTGTCCTGTGTCATCCTCTAACTAAATGGTATTTCTAAAACAAGTAAAAACAAATGTAAGATTCTATAAAAAATAATGCCTGGTCACATAAAAGAAAAGAAATACACACCATGCTTATATCAGAATTTTGCATGTGAATGTGGAACACGTCACTGCAAACGTGAAACACATAATACAATAAATGTCATTAGTTTAGTGAAACCAGCTCACATTCAAACCCCAAGGTAGAGTCCTAATTGCCTGATGTGAAGAGGATAAAAGGGACCCCTCTAGTCACACTTTAAAGAGAATAGGATGGTAATGAAGGGAGGTAAATAATCACAAATGCAAAGGATTCAATATCTCAAGATTGGAACTCCATAGTGAAATGCTCATGAGTTCCTATTCACACATCCAGTCACACCCTTACTGCCTCAAGGTGTGTCCCTCGCCATCCTCCTAGACGTGTCCACTCCTCTCCCCCAATGATGGCAGAGTGGAGTGAGACCATCTAATTTTATAGGCCATTGTCATCTGTTTAATTAGCCATTAGCAGCTTATGTGCACAATTTTGTGGTAAACTGATTTCTAGATCTGGTGTCAGTGACGCTGACTGAGGGCTACGTCTTGGATTAGTGCTCTACCGGTGGGGTAAAGGCTAATTAAAGAGCCTGGCAGTTGCGTGTGACGCTGCCACCAGGTGAGAGACATTATTTCGTTTTTTACATCCAAAATTACGTTTTTTACACTTTGGATTGAAAAAAAAAAAATCAGGAATTTTCTATATGAAGACCTACAAAAATTGTCTTTATAAATAACTTATCAACCTGGTATAGTGATCCTCCACTGCATTTATCTATGTCTTGTAGATTAGCGATCCATATTTATTTTCAATGTTTGAATTGCTGCATAAAAACTCACTAGTTTAATGGCCGCAAAATAAACACCCATTTCTTGACACTCGCACCAGCTTTAATACTGGTGAGCACCTCAAACCACACCCCCGGTCTTATCGCGTCATACGCGACGACCGGGGACACACGTGTCAGGCTGGAAAACAATTCTTTCGGCCTAGGAGCGCCACTTAACGACAAGGCCCACAGGCTTTCCCGAAAGGGACACCGCAAACAACTCATTGTTGGTTGCCCACAATCAATAATGTCTCTTACATGGCGGCTGCATCACACACAACTGCCAGGCTCTTTAATTAGCATTTCACTGCACCGGTAGAGCACTAATTCAAGACGTAGCCTCCAAGCTCTAGAAATCAATTTACCACAAAATTACGCACATAAGCTGCTAATGGATGATGATGGTCTATAAAATGAGATCACTAGGGAAGAAGAGTGGGTACGTCTAGGAGGACGGCGAGGGACGCACCTTGAGGCAGTAAGGGTGTGACTGGATGGGTGAATGGGAACTCATGAGCATTTCACTATGGAGTTCCAATCTTGAGATATTGAATGGTTTGCATTTGTGATTATTTACCTCCTCTCATTACCATCCTATTCTCTTTAGAGTGTGACTACATGGGTCCCTTTTACCCTCTTCCCATGGGGCATTTAGTACCCTACCTTGGGGTAACAATGTGAGCTGGTCTCACTAAACTAATGAAACTTAGTGTATTATGTGTTTCACGTTTGAAGTTACACGTGTTTCACATTCGCATGCGAAATTCTGATATGCATTGTGTGTATGTTTCTTTTCCTTTCTTTTACGTAATCGGGCATCATTTTTGATAGAATCTTACATTTGTTTTACAGGTTTAACAAAATACCGTTTAGTTAGGGGATGACACAGGTCACCCTTCACAGTGGTAATATCTGACCGGATTTGCTAAGATAGGAGCCCTAGTTTTTCGTCCTGATGAATGTCACGGACCCTTTGGGCCAGAATGGCAGAAACATGTTGACGACAATGGTGGTGACAGGGTACTAGTTCCTTCAATCCCCACATTTTAGCTTTTAATACCAAGTAAACACCCAGCAAATAAATGTTTTTGGGTTTTTACATTGGTTTTTAAGGATCACTTTCTCACTGGCCCCCACTTAGATTTTAGACGTGCTACCCTGTCTCCAGTAGTAGGCCCGCTCCCTACCAAAGTGGTTTCTAGAGAGCGAGGACTGCCAATGATAAAGCATGACACCTGATGGTGTGTGAGGACTGTCATTTACATTTTATGAGATGCCCAGCACCCCACTAATCAGTGCTTAGTGCTTGTCAGTATTTGGTCACTATTCTCAAATGACTGTTCATTCAGGGTATCTTCTTTTTGTATGTGCCACTAGACTCTAGAACACCAGCAGGGATAATCCTACTAACTATTCTAGAAGGCCTAAGAGCAGCTGAATTTGGTGAGGATGAGGAAGTGTATCGATGCTAAAGTAGACATTGGAAGAACAAAGGTGAAGGAATGTGAGCCCACTGCAGGGAGTGGCACTACTTCATCACTGTATGGGACAGGAGTGAAGTCTCCATTGAAGACAGTGCGGGAACAGAAGAATGTCTACCTGATGCAAAAATTTTACCTCACTCATAGCCATCCAAAATGATTAACAAAACCAACCTGTGGACTTCAGTTTCTTCTTCAACATAGAAGAACTCCCCTTCTCCAAAATTGCCTCATTCACAAACGTTTATGGTGTCCAGTGACATTATCAGGTTGTTTTTCCGGTCATGTTGCAGAAATAGCCAGTTCCAACAAGTGATCAGTTTGCAAGCACAGAAATGCTAACACACCGATGGGTCTCTTGCATGGTGGCAGTGAGCGTCATCAGACATGCCTAGCTCATCCCTGTGTGCAGGTTGTGAGCTCCTGATAAAAAATGTGGCAACAAGTGATGATGCATGAACCTAAGTGGAGTCACACGAAGGGGATTATCCAGAGTGCTTGTGATAACTACTGCTAACAAAGAAAGGTAGAGCTGATTAAACAAAAAAGAGGTGTTATAGGTGTTCCAAAGACTGCCGAGAACAATTTTTCAATTGTTCGTATATTCACACGCCCTGCTGAAAATAGTACTTATTTCTTGGAAAGGTCAATGAAATATTATAACCCTTTATCAGCAATTATTGAAGAATGTTATTCTCAGCAGCCAGTCCTGTAGCCCTTAATTTGAATGTAAAATTCAGCAGAATGCACATTAATCCACTGAACTACTGCATCATCACTAGTAACTTTATAAGCTTCCCTCTGTTCTATGGCCATATACAACTACATGTTATATTGATAGAGAGGGGGAAGGGTAGGTGCATTAATGAGAAGGATGTGTGTGGGTGAATATAATAGCTATACTTTTAATTGCACCAAGTCTGAGCTAGATCAAGGATATCAAATTACTTTCTCAATAGCACATTGTGCATGACGGACAAAAATGCAGGTGAAACTGTTCGTGAAAATCAAGCATATTATCGGCCCTGGGGCATGATGGGAACAGTGAGTGCAGTTTCAGAATCTATCCAGGCTTAAGCATTGCCATGTGGCACAGAGAATAATGGCGTGGATCCTGCTTGAAATGAAACAGCCATTTGTGATACAACTACCCCAAACATATTTACCATGATTTACAGGCATACATGCACCAAAGATGCCAACAGTCGGATTTTCGGTTGAGAAAATGTGGTATTTGTCTTAAGCCAATGTGAAATGAGATGAGTGCAGCATTGTGAGAAGTGGCCTTGATGATAAAAAAAACATATTTTGCTTGTGGCTTGAACAGGCAGAAAGCTGATGGCAAGCAGTCGCAAGTCAAGCAATATCAGGACCTGACGCACGGTGAGGGTGCCATGTATGAATGTGCGTAGGAAGGCAGGGCTCCCACAGCAGCACACAATGAGCGCAGCACACTTCTGAGCTGATGTACTAACAACCGATGCCCACACACATGAAGTGCACCATTCTAAAATATGTTTTCAATCACATTTAATTTTAAAGTGCTGGTATTCACCATAGTGTGCAGTATGAAAGTCAGCAGCTTTCTCCAGAGGCAGCGGCAGCTTTAATAAAAACTCAACAGTCCAGCAAGTATGCAGCAGCAGACAGAGGGGCAGATTTACAAGCCCCGTGCGCCACTTTTGCGCCGTCGTTGCGTCACTTCTGTGACGCAGCGGCGGCGTAAAGCTAGCGCCATGCTGCGGGGGATTTACAACGTGACACATCTAGGGATTGTAAAACCCTGCGCCACATGAAACCGTTGGGTGATAGTTGCGCGGTATAAGTACAAAATACAAATACAAAAACAAATCAGGTTTTATGTGGGCGTTCCGGCGCAGGGTGGGTGTTCCGGCGCAGGACCGCCTCGGAAAAGTGCCTGAGTGAAATCTACAAGATTTCACTCAGCCACATTTCCGACCCCGCTGCGTCAAAACCTTGCGCCTGCTTGAAGCAGGCGTAAGGTGTGACACACCATGTGGAAGATAGGCCGGGTTGGCACAGTGCTGGAGTTGCGTCGCGCCCGCGACACAACTCCAGCACTGCGCCAACCTTACGCCGGCTGATGCGACAAGCATCTGTTTATCCTTGCGCCATGATGCGCCGCATTGAAAATGCGGTGCATCTGTGGTGGCGCAAGGGTAAACTTGCGTCACGCATCTTTCCTGGCGCATACCTGCTAATTTGCAGGGATGCGCCAGGAAACATAAATCTGCCCCACAGTGACTTGGGTTTGGATGAGACACTATGCCCCCCATTCACAAAGAGCCCAAGTCATGCTGTCTGCCCACCTGCGGGGCTGCTGAGTGAAAAGCCCACTCCTACCTGTGACAATCCTGAGTCTTCAAAAGTCAACCTCATTGAGGTTCAAGCAGTGCTTTTCCATCCTGGCTGGGACAACGGGCAAGGTACCATGGGGCAGATTTACAAGCCCCTTGCGCCACTTTTGCGACACTTTTCCCATGTTAAAAATTACGCAAAAGTGGTGCAAGGGCCTTGTAAATAAGCTCACATATTTTTAAAGCTGCTCAATATGTTGCAACTGGTGCCCTTCTCCATCAGTGCATATGAGACAAGTACGATCAGTATATGCGTGTGGTAGACAGACAGTCCATATAAGCAATGGCAACCCATGAAAAATACAGAGACGCAACTGTCTGACGGGGACTGACCCAACCCACTCCATCCACATCCTTCTTAAATTTACGATATGTACTGTATTGATAACATGAAGTCTCACAGAGAGATAAATCTGTCTGTAGGCGAGACCTAAAAAGTTTGCAACTTAACTTCAGCACTAATTGCAGTACATATTTTCACTGAAACAACAGCAACAATTGTTTTGAAAAGCATGACATTCTTTGTTTGTGCCTTATTTGTTTTGATATACTTCAGGGAAATTTACAACAGTATAGACAGCGTGCCAGCAGTAAACTTGGCAGTGGAAATAATTGGCAATGTGTTTTATGGGACACAGATTGTGAGAAAAACAATGACATGTCATGCATTAATGGGGATGGCAAACAAATGAGCAAGTCTAATGCTGTCAGATTTCCTGGCTAAAGTCCTATCATTAGTAGTGAATCTCCAGCTTAGTTTTTGAATGACAACTATTGCATTAATTATGTGTCTGTATTTTGTATGTTTACTCTAATGTGTGACATACATGATAAGTGCTTAGCAGTTTTTTTCTGGCAAAAAATTCCTTATGCATTGCTAAAAATGTGAGTCAGACATTGAATTGTCTTGTTTAAGAAAACAGGTATGGTTAATAAGTAAAACTTTCTGAAACAAACTTATCTATCTATCTATCTATC
Organism: Triturus cristatus; assembly: GCF_964204655.1. Taxonomy (NCBI): domain Eukaryota; kingdom Metazoa; phylum Chordata; class Amphibia; order Caudata; family Salamandridae; genus Triturus; species Triturus cristatus. The sequence goes on from NC_140580.1 coordinate 418,520,013, forward strand.
TATCTATCTATCTATCTATCTATCTATCTATCTATCTATCTATCTATCTATCTATCTATCTATCTATCTATCTATCTATCTATCTATCTATCTATCTATCTATCTATCTATCTATCTATCTATCTATCTATCTATCTATCTATCTATCTATCTATCTCTATATCTGTATATATATATATATATATATATATATATATATATATTAACTGAAAAAACCATAGGTTTTACAGATGTTATAGTTAGGAATTAGCATTTAAAAAACCTTCGAAATTCACTGAAAAAACCATAGGTTTCAGGGACCTTATAGTTGGACATTTGACTCATATAAAACCAGAGAAATTCGCCTGTTATTGTTAGTTGTGCTAACTATAACTCGCGCGCCTGCAATGCACTGGTGATTACATGACTCATGACATGGTCACTGACATCACTGATGACATCACTGATGACATCTCAAATGACATCACTGATGACATCATCCAGTGAATGTGTGTTTCTGTTAAGTTTTAATATTTTTTCATATATATCTATGCCAAGGTGTATTGAAGAATGAGTGCATTTACAAGTGAATGAATGGATTATTTAGTAGGTGCCTGACTGACTGTATAAGTGAGTGATTGAACATGTGTTACTGAATGTATGGGTTAGTGACTTAACTGTGTGAAAGTCTGTATTAGTGTCTCAGTTGGTGAATAAGTGGCTGCATGGGTTGGTGAGTAGCTACATGAGTGTTTATATGGGTTATTGATTTGTTGTCAGAGTATCTGTATGAGTGCCTGAGTGTCTGTGTGGGTGGGTGGGCGTGTGTGACTCTGTGCATACATGTCTGAGTGGGTGATTCACTGGTTGTATGGATTCAAAAGTACATCTGGGAAGGGCTGTATGGGTGAGTTAGTGTGTCTATGGGTGTGTTGGTGAGTGAATGAATGTCTCACTGGTATATGTGTGAGTAACTACATATGTTTAAAGGCAGTATATGTGAGTGTTGCAGTATATAAATGACTATACGTGAGAGTAAGTTATTTGAAGAGTGGGTGTACAAAAGAGTGTCTGCTTGTATCAGTGATAGTATAAGACAGTAAGTATGTGTCAGCATCTGCATAAATAAGTGATGTGGTGTGTGTATAAATAACGCAGTTGGTGTGTAGAACTGTATACATGAGTAAATGGGTATGTGATTGATTCTTTGCATGACTGACTAGGTGTGTGAGTAACTCTATGGATGAGTAGCAGACTGTGACTGTATGCATAGGTGTATGAGTGCATATTATAGTACTGTATTGATGAGTAACTGCATGTATAAGTGAGTGGATGTGAGTGTAGACCTAGGAAATAGTGGGTGGTATGCAGTATCTGACATTGTTGTGTGTATGGTTTCAAAAATAGTTGTCTGTATTTTAGAGTGCGTGTATCAACATTTATATTAAGCCATCAGTATGTGCGTCAGATTATCACGTAGCTGATGTCATCAGTGATGTCATTTGAGATGCCATCAGTGATGTCATCAGTGATGTCACTGACCATGTCATGAGTGATGTAATATGTGATGTCATCACCAGTGCATTGCGGGCGCGCAAGTTATAGTTAGCTCATCTAACTATACCAGGTGAATTTCTCTGGTTTTATATGAGTCAAATGTCCAACTAACTATAACGTTCCTGAAACCTTTGGTTTTTTCAGTGAATTTCTAAGGTTTTTTATATGCTAATTCCTAACTATAATGTCTGTAAAACCAATGTTTATTTCAGCGAATTTCAAAGGTTTTTTAAATGCTAATTCCTAACTATAACGTCTGTAAAACCAGTGGTTTTTTCAGTGAATTTCGAAAGTTTTTTAAATGGTAATTTCATATTTATAAAACCTATTTTTTCTGTAATATTTTGGAACTCTATTATCCTTTGTTTATTAATTTTAAAAAATATGTAATGTTTTATATCTTCAAAAAAAACTATCTACATCTTTTTTTTTGTTGAGAAAACTGAAGTCCCGTACCGGTAGTGTACCAAGCTCCATCAGCACGCGAATCCTATTGGCCATTTTGCTAAACTCGTAAAGCATGCAGATTTGGTATCTGACGGGTTTGTGGCACCGCGTCCCCCGTAAAATCATATACGTATGTGGTCGCGCCAGCTGCTACTTTGGTATTCGACGTGTACGCAGTACCAAGCCGCGCCTTACCTCATGTACGTATGGGGTCGCGCCCGCTGCGCGTTGCGTATGCGACGAGTGCACGCTGCCAGATCCTGAGTTACGTCATAGACATATGGTGTACGCCCGGGTACACCATTCCCTCATTTTTTTTTGTCTCAAAACTATATATAAAGAAGTTTAAAGTATATATTTGAACAAGCGATAATCTAAAATATTTCAAACATTTATGTATTTCTAACTGTAATAAACTTATATTATGGTGAACATATTTTCTCAAAATCACGTCGGGTGCAGCCCCCTTGCGCGCTTGGTGCACGATTGCCTTGTGACCTTAAAGAAATGCATTTGATTAGTTCATAACATTTCCCATTGTAACAGTTGGAGGACCCCACCCATTTTAGTCATTCTTTCTACAGCGTTTGATGAGAGACTCCTCTTCTGCTTAGAGAGCTTTTTCGAAAACGTTTTGCTATGTACACATATCTGACACTACACACAACATGCAACCATCATCTTCATCAAAATTCATGCTCTGTAAAGTAGCCTTCCACCTGTGATAGCCATGCATCTAAAAGCTACATAACAGAAGTTTTCCTCACTGCCTGAGGTAACATGGTTGCTGTCCACAGCACAATGTAATGTGGTACGGCCCAGGGGCAGTATCATGCATAGATAATGAACACACGGACACAGATAGATAGTGGAAGGGGGTACGGGCACGTGCGCTTGACTCCTTTTTATTGCCAGGGTCACATATCCAGTGACGTCTGTGCTGAATGCGTGTGGGGTGAGTGTAAACCAGCCCTCAGGGAATGGTTGCTGCTAGCATCAACTACAACAGTAATCATTGGATCACACACAGAGATTCACTAATAAAAGGGTCAATAGTTTGTGCTGCAGTAAGGTAGGGACACTAGATGTGAAATAATACAGAAACAATTCTATCGTAAAAGAACCATAAATTGTGGTATACTGAGATACAGGCAGTAGATCTGAAATAATACACAAAAAGATTGTATCATAAAGGGTTCATCAGGTCTAGTGCACTCAGATAGCCACATGAAAAGCATTCAGCATGTGCACAGCCAGCAAAGATGCGTGCTGCGGGTGGGCCGTATTAGGAACACTGTCTGTTGCCTACAGGACTGCCTCATCTGCAATAGCGACTCGATCTGAATTGTAAACACTGCTGTCTGCAGTGTAGGCCAGAGAGCGGTCAGCAAGGGCCCACAGACACGTGGAGCTGTCCTGTTTGCTGTACGCGAAGCAACAAAAACCGTTTGCGGACCCTGCGATGATACGTATGTGTGGTGCGGACAGAGCGCACTGGAGCAATGTCTTTTGCCTACAGGACTGCGTCATCTGCAATAGCGACTCGATCTGAATTGTGAACACTGCTGTCTGCAGTGTAAATGGAAGGCAGTAGTCAGCACAGTCATCCATGAATACTTTTTCTCACTTCCTCTTCACAAAATACAGCAACATAAATTACAAAAAACTCTGCAATAAATAAATCAAAACAATTCAAATTGCGATCTCTGCTGTCCACTGTGTAGACTGTTATTCAGTGTTCTTTACCACTACCAAGAAGAATTTGGTCATTGTACTAGAGCTATAAGTCATCTAAAAAAAGTTCTTCAACCAAGTGTACTAAAAGGTTATTATTGTTTTTATTTCAATAGACGTTGTAGTTAGTCGCCTACTGGATTCTGTAATTAAACATTCACCACTCGATCTGAATTGTGAGCCATTCTGACCGCAGTGTAGGCCAGAGGCAGTGGTCATTAACGCCTCACAGCCACGTGCCGTTGAATTCGAAAGCACAGATTTGGTTGCACCTGATTGGAGGGGGTACACACAAATCATCACAGACTTTAACTTCTGACATCCTCAATCACAGAATCAAGACCCCGTTTCACTTTTCAGACCTGCTGTACCGTGGTGTACTCCACCGACTGCAGTCAGCCAAGCCCAATAATCATGTGCAGCAGTTAACTACGGAAGCACAGAGTCTGATGCACTCCAACAGAGGGAGTTCTGCGAAAAACAAGCAGCAGTTAATATCGGACATCGTCCATTTGTGGATCAAGACACCGTTCCACTGTTGGGACCTAGAGTTGGTTGCACCTGGTCGAAGGGAGTACCTTCATCTCCACTCTCAGATGCAGTTCTAATATTGTCCATTGTGGGATCAAGACCCCGTTTCACTGTTCGGACCTGCTGTACCGCGGTGTACTCCAGCGACTGCAGTCAGCCAAGCCCAATGATCATATGCAGCAATTAGCTCCGGAAGCACAGAGTCTGATGCACCTCAACGGAGGGAGTTCTGTGAAAATCAAGCAGCAGGTAATATTGGACATCGTCCATTCTGGGATTAAGACACCGTTCCACTGTTGGGACCTAGAGTTGCTTGCACATGGTCGAAGGGAGTACCTTCATCTCCACTCTCAGATGCAGTTCTAACATCGTCCATTGTGGGATCAAGACACCGTTCCACTGTTGGGACCTAGAGTTGGTTACAGCTGGTCGAAGGGAGTACCTTCATCTGCACTCTCAGATGTAGTTCTAACATCGTCCATTGTGGGATCAAGACACTGTTCCACTGTTGGGACCTTGAGTTGGTTACAGCTGGTCGAAGGGAGTACCTTCATCTGCACTCTCAGATGCAGTTCTAACATTGTCGATTATTGGATCAAGACACCGTTCCACTTTTGGTACATGTTGGACTACTGTCTTAGTAGTATACAGAGCACTCCACAGTGCTGGGCATCAGGCTGGGCGCTGGCTGCCTCTGTTGCGGTAGCCAGCGTTAATCTCAGGAGCCTTCCCAGCTCGCAGACCTCGGCCCAAAAGCTTCCGCCGGCATGTGGTGAGCCCTCTTTCACATACGGCGGTGTCGAAAGGTGAACTGAGGGCATATGTGTGTTGCAACGGCCATGACGCTTTCTGGGTACCAGCAGGCTGAGAGCATTATTCCCGCAGCCACCTTCGCTCATGGCGTCAGCCTCGTGGCGGTGTAAGCTGCGCAGACCTGACAGCCATTCCAGAAGAGAACCACACCCAGAGAAACTTGCCTTTTATTCATACCCCTACGCTAGCCTTGCGTACGCCGAGCCAGCCCACTACTCTAAAGATTTTGGGGGGGAGGGGGCACGTACGCGCTATGTTTTCGAAATCTTCCCTACTGACTGTACTATCATGGTTGCGTCCACTGTCCACTTCACTCAATAGACCATCAGTGTATGTTGACATGTACATGTCTGTGCTCTGCATACTCTAGTCTGTCCGGCACATCCCCTCAACACTTTGCATTGTATACTTTTATAATCAAGAATCACTTGCCACCTTCGCACATACTTTGCTCCCATCTCTCCCCGCATTCTGCATTGTGTGTCAGGGGTACTATGTTTGGTTTGTGTACATGGCTAGCCACGGTTCCCACAGTACGTAGTGTCGTTGTGTCTGCTAGGTGCACATGTTGTTTGTCATGTTGTATGTGATTATATGAGGTAGCGTGTTTATTTACGAGCAGTGGTTTCTCCCATTTGCATATCATTGTGTTAAAGAGGATACAGAACTTTCTCACAGGTGAAATTGGGACCACAATGGCAGTCATTCATTACTATGCAAGAATGTCCAATTGCACAGCGCTTCTGCCCTTATAGCCCCAATCTTGCGTGCTTTCTTAAAAGCACGCCAACTTCCACAATCAGACCAACATTCACACTGCTTTCTAACGGCAGTTATCTGCTTCTTAAAAACATGGACTGCTACGCAATGTGAGCTGGCATACCGTATGTCCTTACTGTTTCAAACCAGATAACTTCCTGTGGCAATCTCTATTCCCACCCACACAAAGTAACTCCCAAAGTTCAACTTGACCTTCAATACCTACTTTGAAAACAGATTTTATTAAATGGAGCAAACTGAAAGCGCTTTTGTTTCAAACAGAAGTGTGCCTCACTTCTCCAAAAGTAATTTATTGATTGCAGATAGCACGAACTTCAAGTAAAATACACTTCCTTTTAAATACAAACCTCCCATTACACTTTGTGTGAATTTTTACACAATTTTCAACACATCTGACATTTAAGCTCTGGCACACTTTTTTAACACTCTCCTCCGGCCTTGTCACAAGCTTTCAAACTGTTTTTGGTATAATACCAGACTTCATTCATTCGATCATCTCTGGAATAACAGGAACAGTGCCCATAATTCTTGCTCTGTTTGCGGCCATCCTACTACTATTTTAGCTTGTAAAAAATGGCTACGCTCCCTGTGGTAACAAGCATGTCCGACAGAATACGCCTCTACGCGAAGCTACATCAATACCGTGAAAAAATGGAATAACTTTTCGGCTGCCTGCCTCTATCTATTATCGGAGCCAGCTACAACATGACATTTATTTACACATATACAATCTGCGTGCAACCATCTTTCTATTGCAAAACTTGCCCATTCGACTGGCGAATGGATCTATGCCTTGCCAACATCCCAGCAAATGCTCCCGATATCCAGAAGCTAATGGAGTATCTTGAGAACCATGAACTTGATTGTTTGGGCAGTGGAGCAATGACGGATGCAACGCAAAAAGGTATCCTGGCGGAATGGGATTTCTGCGCAGCCGCGAAAGATCTCCTGCAACGTGCAACCTTTGACAACATCGCAGATTGCCTGCCAATTCAAACTGCAGCTCCAACATTCGAGGAACATTACTGTCCCTTCGAGGATATGAATTGGATCGCTTCGCTTTTTTCAGACAATGGCAACAGTCGCCTCTTGGAACATTACGCATCTCAAGCCACTGAAGAACTTCCGGACTGCTATCTCCAAGACTTGTAAGAAATTCACTTTATTCTCGGATGGATTTTATCTATCTTTTTAACTTTTCCCTATAAATTTTTTTAATAAACTTCAATTGAACTATTTTCATATAATAACTTTCTAAGTATGCTTAGGCATTTGAACTCTATTTTCATTATTGCCCCTTACGTCTACAGACTAACCAGAGATGGGTGATGTATGGCCTATGCAAATACGCTATTTACTTGCTAAATTAGCCTAAACCCAACATCCATTTTGAAACCATGTCTATTCTTTGTACACACGTCTCTCTGCTTGCCTGTTATCCATGAAGCCCTTTCACACAAATTTGCTCATCCTCAGCCTCTGCTCACGAGCTGGTGATCAAGATAAAAAAAACACAGCATTGTTTAGGAACTGGTTGGCACAGTGTGGTAATCGTATCCTACCTTTATTTTCATTCTACAATTTACAGTCATTCATGTCTAATAGGTATTGTTTATGTCACATGGAACTGTAACATGTAATGTGGAATTGACTGATGCAGGAGCTTAGGTTTGAATACAGCAGAAGCGGTTGGAGTTTGCCTCAGCTGGATGCCTTAGCTCTTGCACCAGTGGGTCCATTTATGGCACTTAAATAAAGACACGTTTTATATAACTTGCAGACTCCATCGCTTTATCTCACACGGCCACTTTCTTAAACACACCTGATTTCACCATTTGTCTTCTGTGGCATTGCAACATTCTGCATTACATTCTTCACGATTATTTCTTTATTACTGCTTGCTAAAACACTTCATTCGAGTCTTCAGACCGGTAGGGGTGAGTAGTTTGCTTCCCACTTCCGCTATAATCTAAACCCATACTAACATCACTTGCACAGCTATGCTACCGTGGCCAGTGTGCTAGAGTGCCCAGAGCACATCAGTTTACAGCAATCAGCTCACGGTTTCATCTCAGCACCATCTCACTCTGGGCAAAACAGCACTTTCACACCGGTATGGATGAATACTTTGCTTCACACTCCCTGTATAGCACACCCTAAGCACCCCACAGAGCTCACAGCGCTCCTACCCTCCTCTTTCCTACTCTTTTCGCCCTTTTTTCCCCTTACTCGCTTCAACAGAATCACAAAATGGCTGCCAACACTTCTAGTTGCAACCGCTTGCGCCGCTCGCAGCCAATAATCAGCAAGCTCGTGCTCGTAACGCCTCAGCCAATCAGATGGAAGAATTTCCAAATATCGATATCTGTAAATTTCAATATTTCTCCAAAACTACAGAACGGATTTACACCAAATAAACTAAAGCATGCTTTCTAGACCAAGACCCTTATCCCTGCCAAATTTGGGGCAATTCCGTTCACCCATTCGACCTATAGCCTTGTCTAAAGTTTCCTATGGAAATTGCATGGAGAAAACACGTTTTGGGACCCCCCTTTTTTCTCGCCCCCCCCTTGACGAATCACCCCCAAACTTTCAACATAGGAGCTGAAAAGAACACAAAATTAGTTTGGAAAATTTCATGAAGATTCATCAAACGACGCCAAAGTTATAAGCAAAACAAAAAATGCACTTCCTATGGAAACTTGGTCCTAACTATATAATATATATCTATATAGAGCCCGACCAGGACCGCCGTGCTTGAAGCTCCGCACTTCCGGGGTTTGTGTGTGATATATATATATATATATATATATTCACAGAAAAAACCCTAGGTTTCAGGCACGTTATAGTTAGAAATTAGCATTTAAAAAACCTCAGAAATTCACTGAAAAAACCATAGGTTTCAGGGGTGTCATAGTTAGCTGGACTTTTCACTTGTACAAAACCATTGAAATTCCCCCGTTATAGTTAGTTCAGCTAACTATAACTCGCGCGCCCGCAATGCACTGCTGATGACGTCACATATTACATCACTCATGACATGGTCAGTGACATCACTCATGACATCACTGATGACATCTCAAATGACATCACTGATGACATCATCCAGTGAATGTGTGTTTTTCTGAAAATTAAATATGTTTTATATATGTATATCTCAAGGTCGATGGAAGAATAAATGGGTATATAAGTGTCTAAATGGATGATTTGTTTTTGAAAAATTGATTGTGTAACTGACTGATTAAGTGTATCATAGTGAATACATGGCTTAGTGAGTAATGTTTAAATATGTAAATATCTGTATCAGTCTCTCACTTTGTGTATAAGTGGCTGCATGGGTTGGTGAGTAGCTACATGGGTGTCTATATAGGTTATTAGTTGGTTTTTTGAGTATCAGTCTGAGTGTCTGCATGGTTCGGTGGGGGGTATTACGTAGTGCATAGGTGCATGAATGAGTGACTCACTGTTTGTATGTGTTGAACACAGCATGTGTGCAGGACTGTATGGGTGGATGAGTGTGTGTATGGGTGTGTTAGTGAGTGAATGACTGTCTCAATAGTGTCTTTATGAGTAACTACATATGTTTTAAACTAGTATATGTGACTATTGGTGTATATATGTGAGTATATGTGAGAGTGAGAGATTGAAAGAGTTCCTGTATGAATAAGTATGTGTTTCTATAAGTGATTGTTTAAAAGACTAAGTATGTGTAAGTTTCCGTAGAAGTAAGTATGGTGGTGTGTGTATAACTGTATATGCAAGTAAATGTATGTTTGATTCTTTATTAGCATGAGTGACTATGTGTGTGAGTAACTCTATGGATAAGTGGCATTGTGTAACAGGATGTATAGGTGTATGAGTACATATGATGAGTGAGTACATGTATGAGTGACTGTATAGGACTGTTGGTGAATGAGTGGATGTGTATGTGGATCTTAGAATTACTGAAGAGGTTGTTGTAACTGGTATTGGTATGTCCATTGTTTTGAAAATTTTAGTCTCTATTTTTGAATGTGTGTATCAAAGGTTATATTAGGGTGAGAGGAGGTCTGCCACTCTATCACAAGGATGATGTCATCAGTGATGTCATCAGTGATGTCATTTGAGATGTCATCAGTGATGTCATGAGTGATGTCACTGACCATGTCATGAGTGATGTAATATGTGACGTCATTAGCAGTGCATTGCGGGCGCGCGAGTTATAGTTAGCTGAACTAACTATAACGGGGGAATTTCAATGGTTTTGTACAAGTGAAAAGTCCAGCTAACTATGACACCCCTGAAACCTATGGTTTTTTCAGTGAATTTCTGAGGTTTTTTAAATGCTAATTTCTAACTATAACGTGCCTGAAACCTAGGGTTTTTTCTGTGAATTTCAAAGGTTTTTTAAATGCTAATTTCTAACTATGCCTACAGAGATAGGACATGTGAAGAAAGAAGAAAAAATGCACAGAAAGAAACAAAAGAAGTGCAGAAAGAAGCAACAGAAGTCCTCAAATACGAAGATAAGTGCAGGAAGAAGGATAACGTGCAGAAAGAACAAAAAGAAGAGCAGAAAGAAGCCTTGTTGCAAAATCATCCTGTACCCTCAACTTTTTCAGACGGATACTGGTGGTAACTGAGTCTGACTAACCAGTCCTAGAGCCAGTGCTATGTTAAAAGACACTTAGAATACAGTGAAACACCTACATACACTAGGGAACATTATGCGTTGGGGTCCCCCTGTGATTAGCATGACCTCCTCTGTAACCCCTAGTGTATAATAGGGCATGGGGATTAAAACTACCTCTTAAAACAGGCCACAGGGCGTTTTTGCACACGTTAACTCAGGCCCCGTCCCCTCCCTTCACCACTGTGTAAACACGCCCTGTGTCCATTTTTAGTTGGGAGATTAAGTTCATTTGAATCCTGAGGGTCCCTAGGGTCCAACTAGCCAACTAGGTACCTCCAGTAAGTGCCACAGAGCTGCGTTGCAGAGAGGTGTAAAAAGTGGCTCGGCCTGGACCACCTCTCTGCAATGCAGCTCAGTGGCGCTTACTGGAAGCACTTGGTGGGCAAGTTAGCCCCCAGGGGCCCTCAGTATTGAAGGGAAATTATATCCCCAATTTAAAACGTGCCATAGTGCGTGTTTGCACACGTCACCTCAGGCCCCGTCCCCTCCCTTCACCACTGTGTAAACGCGCCCTGTGGCTGTTCTAAGTTGAGAGATTAAGTCCCCCTGAATCCTAAGGGTCCCTAGGGTCAAACTAGACCACTAGGTTCCTCCAGTAAGCGACACAGAGCTGCGTTGCAGAGAGGTGTAAAAAGGGGCTTGGCCTCAGAACACCTGGCTGCAGCGCAGCTCCCTGGCGCATACTGGAGATGCCTGTTGGGGGCGCGTTTGCAGAGTGCTGCACGGAGGGGGCATGGCCTCTGGCATGATGCCAGTCTTTTATTTATTTTAGTTTTTTAAGAAGGGGGGCTGTTTGGTTCCCCTTCTTATTCTAATTTATTGGCCCTGATGACCCCATCCCCCAGGGCCAGTCTCCTAATTATATTTTTTTGACCCAAATCCCCAGGGCCGGCCACTGTTTTTTATTATTTTTAAAAAATATATATTTATAGACACACCTAGGACATGCTGGACAAACCGTACGTACCTATCACCATGACGATTTGCGTGATATTCATTAAAAGGCGACTATGCATGCAATGAATCCACGTGGAATGTATTTACACCACTAGTGAAGCTCTGACATGTCTGATGCCCTACCGTGCCTAATCCTGGTAGACACCCTTGTCGTTTATTTATACAAACATGGGTAGCTATTGACGGGCACATTTAACACACATGCACACCAAGCCATTCAAAGGGGATTCGACAAAAATTCGACCAAAACTATGCAAGAAACCCCCCTCACGGTTAATAAAACACACATCCACTGCCGGATGTGTAATACTTTTTATTTTACTCTCTGGAAAGGGGACGAACATCACTTGAGAGTCACAGCGTGCTCCTGACAGAGCCCAATGCTGTGTTACACCCACCATTGCCTGCCGAGTGCCACACACCTCTGTGTTGTATTCCACTAGCTAGTGCATATGCTATGACACTCTCTAGCCCATGTGCACTGTAACACCACCCCGTGAATATGTCATGCCACACTTGTCTTCGCACGGGTTATATTGCCCCATCTAACGTGCCTTTCTCGATGCCTATGTTATAACGCACAGTGCTATGCCATACATATTACAATCTGGGATCCATATCTTTGTCACAGTGCATATGCAACGTTACACTCCCCAGCACATATTTTATATTACAACTTTAGAGACTAGTTAGGTTACACAACACTGCCCTGTGCATATTACACTCCAAGGCGCATATCGCATAGCACGCGCTAGTGCCAGTGCTATCTCGCGCTCTCCAATGAATCTGTCATTGCGCACAATGTATTGCATATTATTTTTCACGCCCGGTTCATCTTATATCACACTTTTTGGTGCATAGTTTATACCATACACTATATCTAGTTTTCATTTTCAATCGTGCTCTCAGGACTATGTTCTATATAACACTGTGTTCACCTACCCTTTTCATGGGCATTACATTTTGCGATAGGGGGTGGAGGGTCAGGGTGTGTTTCTGCCAAGTGAGCCCGGAGTCACAGTCACAAACGTCCTCTTCTTCCTGAATAAAAGTGAGATTATGCTGCATACTTGTTCATATTTTAAGTAGTTTGCACAGACACAATGTTTTAAAAACAATAAAGTTCCTAATACCCGCCTTCTCTGAACAGTTAGCTTGCTGCCCCATCCCCTTCCTCCCTATCCTCTGTTGTGTGAATCCATGGACTAGCCTCCTCCCTCCTGCCATGCATGGTCTGATGTGCTGCCACTGCCCTCAATTTAGTATGATGTACCAGTCCACTCCTCCTGCCCTCCATTGCCCAATTCTATGCCCCATCATTGACCTCCTGCTTAAACTCTGTGCTTAGCTTGCTGCCCCTATTCTCCTTCCCCCTGCCCTCCGATGTCTTTGTGCATGCCCCTGCTCCATCCTTTTTGCCAACCATGTCCCATGGACCTGCCACTCCTATCTACTCTGAGTGTTCTGTTGAGCTGCCACTCCCCTCCCACCTGCCTAGCATTGTCAGATGACTGTAACCTGTCCCTGCCACCTCCACCCTGCCTGTCCACATGCCATGCCCCTATCCTCTTCCTCCTGTCCTACATGGTCCATTGTACTGCCACACCCTTCTGCCCTCCCTGGTCTGTTGTGCTGCAACTGCTCCTCCTGCCTGCCCCGTGTGGTCTGTTGTGAGGTCCCTTCCCCTGAACTTTCTTGTCTGTGCACAGGTCCTGACCCTTCCTTCTATCCTCCATCGTCCTTTGTGCATGCCCCTCCACCCTCCTTCTTGCCCATCATAGCCATTGTGCTGCCACTAACCCTCCCACTTGCCATGCATGGTCTTCTGTGCTGCCATGGCCCCTCCTACCTTCCCTGTGTGGTCAGTTAGCTGCCCCTGACCCCCTCCCACCTTCCCTCCATGGTCTGTGTGTATGCCATCACAGTCTCACTGTTGCTCTTCATGGTGTGTCTTGCTTCTAGTGCCCATCCTGCCTGACCTCCATGGCTATCTTGCTGCTCCTGCCCTGCCCCCTTGCCCCCAGCCCTACTCCCTCCCTCCTGGCTTGTCTGTTCCATTGTAATGCCCCTGATCCGTCTCTTTATGGTCTGTTATACTGCAGCTTTCTCTCCTGTCTGTCCATTATGGTCAGCTAGCTACCATTGCCTCTTGCCCCTCTGTTCTCTGTTGTCCATGTGCATGGTCCTGTCCCCTCCCTCTTGCTTTCTATGGATTGTTGTGCTGCACTCCCGTCCTGCATGCCCTGTGTGGTGTATTGTGCTGCTGCAAACCCTGATGCCTGCCCTGCAGGGTCAGTTTGGTGCACCTCTCCATGTCCCTCCTGTCCTCTGTTGTCCAAGTCCATGACCCTATCCCATTTCCTTCCATGATCCAATGTACCATACTTGCGAACATTTTGAACTTGGTAAGAGGGAGATTTTGAAAAAAAACTGGGGTATTGATTTTCCCCTTTGAGTTACATTGAAAAAAAAGATATTGTAGACAGGAGACAGATCAAATAAAGCCCATTTGAGCTTAAAAACATTGGACGTTTCCTGGCTGAATCGGGTCTGTTGGCATGTATGGTTGTACTACCATTGCCTCTTCCTTCTGCCCACAATGGTCTATTACATTGCCACAGCCTTGAAGGAGGGTAGATTTTGTATCACAGGGACCCCCTGGCCCGTTCTGTCCACACCTGAAGTATGAGACCCTTGTCCTTGCCCTGCCAGCTGCATTTGTAGGCCGTATTAAATTGACCAGCGGGTCCTGTGTTGCTATATAATTATCCTGAGACATCCTTACCACTCAGCCAGCATAAAACCCCTGTGTAGGCCCTTCTGTTCAATATGTAGGCCTCTTTGTTAAATTGACCATAGCTCTGCAATTTTAGTGTATAGCAGTCTGAAGGCAGGTCTTCGAGGCCTTCTGATCCAAACTAATAGCGCCCACCCTACCCGAGTGCTCCGTGCTCGGTATCAAAGTTCAACATCCCCCTGAAGCTGTCGACATACAGTAGGCTGCATCCTGGACTGGTACTTGCTTCCTGGGCAGGTTTCCCGCTTTTAAGGAAGTGGCAACCGCAGAGCGTCAAGTTAGGAGAACTGAGGAGATTTTATACATGAATATATTGAATTCCCGTACAATACCCATTATTTTCTGCTTGCTCTATGGAACTTACGATAAGCGATTGGCCTGAGAGACTGACCTTTTCACCCAGTCCATTGTCAGCATTAAGTGGGTAAATGACGAAATGTCTGGTAAAATCTGCAGACGAAGCTTTTGGGTAGCATACGTAGGTAGATGTAGCGTGCAAAGGAGCCCACAAAATGATATAAAAAGGGAGCACCCACAGATATCGACGGACTACCTCGCCGTCTGTATGTAGGTTAACAGGCAGTGCAGGTTTTCCCCAAGAGCTGGGAGCTCTTGTCTTCCTTTGCTTAAAATGTCTTGCTCTGCTTTGCTTGAAGTATCTTATTCTATTTTACCTATGTGAAATGTCATGTTATGTTTAACCATTGTTCTCTTTACTTTTGCATTTAAAAGATTTTGTATTGTAATTGCAGGAATGCTTGCTCTAAGAGTAAACGTGAGTGTTCCTAGGTAACATTTTCCTTGGTGTAACTTGTTTCTCATGATGCATTTATAGATGTGTTTTCTCTCTCTCTCTGTCAGTACATTAATTGAGATACAGAGAATATTATGACAGCTGTATGATTATCTGGATTCTGTATTTTGTACTTTATGTCTCTATTCTGCGGTTTCTTTGAAGTTGCATCTTCTCATTAAACTGCCATTGTATTCTGCCTCCAATTCCATGTCTCATATGTCTGTTTTCTTCATTTTTGGAGCAAGCATTCCTAGGCACCCCGGCTCAAATTAAGGTGCCCCTTTTGTCCCTGACTCACTCTCCTGCTCAGTTCTGTGGTGGCTCCCGGGGATCTGGGGACCGCCCCTAGCTTCCTTGACCCATAATAGATCTTCCCTCCAACAGCCTCTCTTGCAAGTCCTGTATTGTTGGTTTGTTGCCCCTGCCCCCCTTTCCACTGCCCTCCATAGTCTGTTGTGCTTCCACGGCCCTTCCTGCCTGCTCAGTGTGGTTAAATTGTTGCCTTTGCACCCTCCTACCTGCCTTCAATTTTCAGAGTCCGTGCCCCTGGCCTCTGCCTCTCAACAGTATCCTAATGAACAACTAGATTGCTAACATTCTATATTTATTACAAAAGTGTGGAACGCCTGACATCATCTTGATGTAATCAAAACTGTAATACATAGAGCATTTCCTTTAGAAATTACATATATGAGAGGGTCTTATTGGCATCAAAATTATGGTTAGTGCTCTAAAAGACTAAAATAAGGACATATTTTCTGAGTTTTCAAATAGCGACAAAGCACTTTTAAATTATTTGTTATCTTTATGTTTTTTTATCCAGTTGACCACTTGATTAAATGTTGCACTTAGGGGAGAAGATGTGGTGTTACTTCCAGAACTGCAGACTTTGCAACTGGGGAACCAGGTTGAAGTTTCTGCTTCAGCTCGACATTCTGTGATTCTGGTCAAATCACTTAGTCTCCCCATGTCTACAACCAAAATGAATTTGTTCTTGTGTGATGTAACCAATGCTCATGTAAAGCACTCCAATACCTGACAAGTCTGCACTATATAACACTGCAAAAACACAAAATAATAAGTGTTTTGCACACTTCTGTCATTGGGCTATATTTGGGCTACATCTGGGTGATTTTGGGCTACATTTGGGCTCTTTTGTCTCCGGTGGCCATCTTGGGAGATTTATTTGTTATGAAGTTTCCTAATTTCCTCATGTACTGCAGTCTCCTCAGTAGGAAATGCTTTCAGTTTTTTACTTTGATTCCATCATGACGGTATTCAGATATGTCACACATTTGCCATAAATTCTGAATGTTAGCACTCTAGTTGCTCATTAGATCACTGTAGTAAAACTACTGCACCATGGAAGTCTGCTCCTGGTATTAAAAGTGCATGTTTCAGTCTGCATGTCAGAATTTTTTAATGAAATAGAAGAGGATTTGAGAAGTCACTCAAAATGTGCCCTCATTTTCTTTCTTCAGCATTAATCATACTTTCTATGGCAAAATGAACCTCCTCATTGTGTTCCTTTTTAAATTAAATGTTTTAAGTGTTACCAGTTTATTCCAATCAAGATGGCTTCAGGTGTGCCTTACTTTTGTCATAATGAAGACAGTAAGCGCTCTAGTTGTTTTTAAGAACATTCTGGGACATTCTGTCATTGGGCTATACTTGGGCTACATCTGGGTGATATTTGGGCTACATTTGGGCTCTTTTGTCTCTGGTGGCCATCTTGGGAGACTTATTTGTTATGAAGTTTCCTAATTTCCTCATTTACTGCAGTCTCCTCAGTAGGAAATACTTTCAGTTTTTTACTTTGATTCCATCAAGAAGGCATTCAGATGTGTCACACATTTGCCATAAATTCAGAATGTTAGCACTCTTTTTGCTCATTAGATCACTGTAGTAAAGCTACTGCTCACCAGGGAAAACTGCTGCTGGTATTGAAAGTGCATGTTTCAGTCTGCATGTCAGAATTTTTTAATGAAATAGAAGAGGATTTGAGAAGTCACTCAAAATGTGCCCTAATTTTTCTTTCTGCAGCACTAATCATACTTTTTATGGAAAAATGAACCCCCTCATTTTGTTCCTTTTTAAATTAAATGTTTTAAGAGTTGCCACTTTAATCCAAGCAAGATGGCTTCAGGTGTGCCATACGTTTATCATAAGTAGGACTGTTAGCGCTCTAGTAGTTCTTTGGAACACTCTGGGAAGCTGCAGTAGAACACAAAGGAATCAACTGACAGTCTCTGCCCTTGTTGGATGTACATGTTTTACTGAGAATGTCAGACTTCATTCTCACATGACTGAGAAAGATAATGTGAATTTACAGAAAATAAGCTCTCAGTTTACCCTATAGATCACCTTCCAAACCTCTGTGGTAAAAGCATGAGAAAATATTTTTCTCTCAATCATGATATCCCAGCAGAAGGCTTTTTCACATGGTGAAATCACCTTAGAACATACCACAATTCCTAAAATGAGTATGGTACCATCAACAAATGATTTATAATGTAACTAAAGTCTTAAAACCTTCTATTAACTGCAATGCTTTTTAATGAGGTGCTATCATGTATATTGGTCCTAAGATGGCTGCCAACACTTCTTGGATGAAGTGCTGACAGCCAATCAGATCTCAGGATGAGATGTGTGGTTAGGCTCCGCCCACATATATATATGCTTTTAAATGCTATTTGCTCAGGAAATACTGAACAGATTTACACCAGACCTGCAAAAGGCACTTCCTTAACCTTATGGCTACCTCTCTGCCAAATTTCAAGTAATTCTGTTCAGCCGTTCGGGCTGTAGCTGTGTCTAAAGGTCCTATGGAAAAATGCATGGGGAAAACGCGTTTTGGGACCCCCCTTTTTTCTTGGCCCCTGCTTGACGAATCCCCCCGAGACTTTTAGGGTAGGAGCGGAGCGTAGCGCCCCACCTATTTTGAAATTTCGCGAGAATTCGTCGACCGGCGCCAAAGTTATTCCAAATAGAATGTTGCGGATTTCCTATGGAAACAGGGTCCTAACTATAACTACCTACTGGCGACCGCCAGTAGGTAATATATATATATATATATATATATATATATATATTCACTGAAAAAACCATAGGTTTCACACAAGTTATAGTTAGCTGGACATTTTACTGATAAAAAACCAATGAAATTCCCCCGTTATAGTTACTGTAGGCAACTATAACTCACGCGACCGCAATCCTCTGCTGATGCTAATACTGTATTTAGACACTTATTTGCCCATATCTTCTTCCATTAAATTTTAGCTATACATATATTACAAATATTTTTTTTTCATAAAGACACATATGTCATCAGCAGAGGATTACGGTCGCGTGAGTTATAGTTGCCTACAGTAACTATAACGGGGGAATTTCATTGGTTTTTTATCAGTAAAATGTCCAGCTAACTATAACATGTGTGAAACCTATGGTTTTTTCAGTGAATTAGCAAGGTTTTTTAAATGCTATTTCCTAACTATAACGTGTGTGAAACCTATGGTTTTTTCAGTGAATTTGTACGGTTTTTTAAATGCTAAGTTACTTTACGCCATTTGTGGCGTGCGCGCCCACTTAACGCAGTTCGTTCCGTGCACGGTTTTTATCAACTTTAATAAGCCCTGTACATTTGGTGGCCTTCGGCCACCAAAAGCACAGGGGGTGAGGTCAATGTGGATAGTGTTTTTTTTATTTCGATTTTATAATTTCATGTTGCCAAAATTACGTTTTTTTTCTCTATTAATAAGCCCTGCACATTTGGTGGCCTGCGGCCACCAAAAGCACAGGGGGTGGGGTAAGTGTGGATAGTGTTTTTTTTATTTTTATTTTTTTACCGTAAGCGTACGGTAAGCTTACGGTAAGCGTACGGTAAGCGTACGGTAAGCGTACCCCGCGAAATTGCCGAAAAAAAAATAAAACCGTTTTTGCTCTTGGTGGATGTTTGGGGACTCCCTCAACATGACTATGTGGGAGGGAGTTGTCAAAACAGCCCCGTAACATGTTTTTGGCCATCATGTTTGATAAACAACACTCAGTGCGAGAGACAAAATGGCGGACGCCGCTTCCTGGTTTCGGCCGATTCGAATGTTTACTAAGATCTAAGAGCCAATCAGAATCGCGCTCGCGCACGCCACCGTAAGCTTACGGTAAGCGTACGGTAAGCGTACGGTAAGCGTACCGTAAGCGGGCTCAGATATATATATTGATTTAAAGGCTATTTTCTCAGAATCTACTGAACAGATTTACACCAAACCTACAAAAGGCACTTCCTTGACCTAGGGACTACCTCTCTGCCAAATTTCTAGTAATTCTGTTCAGCCGTTCGGGCTGTAGCTCGTTCTAAAGGTCCTATGGAAAAATGCATGGGAAAAACGCGTTTTGGGACCCCCCTTTTATCTCAGCCCCCGCTTGACGAATCCCCCCGAGACTTTCAGGGTAGGAGCGGAGCGTAGCGCCCCACCTATTTTGAGAAATTCGCGAGGATTCGTCGACCGGCGCCAAAGTTATTCAAAATAGAATGTTGAGGTTTTCCTATGGAAACGTGGTACTAACTATAACTACCTACTGGCGACCGCCAGTAGGTAATATATATATATATATATATATATATATATATATATATATATATATATATATATATATATATATATATATATATATATATATATATATATATATATATATATTATCTACTGGCGGTCGCCAGTAGATAGTTATAGTTAGGACCCTGTTTCCATAGGAAATCCGCAACATTCTATTTGGAATAACTTTGGCGCCGGTCGATGAATCCTCGCGAAATTTTCAAAATAGGTGGGGCGCTACGCTCCGCTCCTACCCTGAAAGTCTCGGGGGGATTCGTCAAGCGGGGGCTGAGAAAAAAGGGGGGTCCCAAAACGCGTTTTTCCCATGCATTTTTCCATAGGACCTTTAGACACAGCTACAGCCCGAACGGCTGAACAGAGTTACTTGAAATTTGGCAGAGAGGTAGTCCTCAGGTCAAGGAAGTGCCTTTTGTAGGTCTGGTGTAAATCTGTTCAGTAGTTCCTGAGAAAATAGCATTTAAATCAATATATATGTGGGCGGAGCCTAACCACACATCTCATCCTGAGATCTGATTGGCTGTAAGCACTTCATCCAAGAAGTGTTGGCAGCCATCTTGGGACCAATATACATGATAGCACCTCATTAAAAAGCATTGCAGTTAATAGAAGGTTTTAAGACTTTAGTTACATTATAAATCATTTGTTGATGGTACGATACTCATTTTAGGAATTGTGGTATGTTCTAAGGTGATTTCACCATGTGAAAAAGCCTTCTGCTGGGATATCATGATTGAGAGAAAAATATTTTCTCATGCTTTTACCACAGAGGTTTGGAAGGTGATCTATAAGCTAAACTGAGAGCTTATTTTCTGTAAATTCACATTATCTTTCTCAGTCATGTGAGAATGAAGTCTGACATTCTCAGTAAAACATGTACATCCAACAAGGGCAGAGACTGTCAGTTGATTCCTTTGTGTTCTACTGCAGCTTTCCAGAGTGTTCCAAAGAACTACTAGAGCGCTAACCGTCCTACTTATGATAAATGTATGGCACTCCTGAAGCCATCTTGCTTGGATTAAAGTGGTAACTCTTAAAACATTTAATTTAAAAAGGAACAAAATGAGGGGGTTCATTTTTCCATAAAAAGTATGATTAGTGCTGCAGAAAGAAAAATTAGGGCACATTTGAGTGACTTCTCAAATCCTCTTCTATTTCATTAAAAAATTCTGACATGCAGACTGAAACATGCACTTTCAATACCAGCAGCAGTTTTCCCTGGTGAGCAGTAGCTTTACTACAGTGATCTAATGAGCAAAAAGAGTGCTAACATTCTGATTTTATGGCAAATGTGTGACACATTTGAATGCCTTCTTGATGGAATCAAAGTAAAAAACTGAAAGTATTTCCTACTGAGGAGACTGCAGTAAATGAGGAAATTAGGAAACTTCATAACAAATAAATCTCCCAAGATGGCCACCGGAGACAAAAGAGCCCAAATGTAGCCCAAAATCACCCAGATATAGCCCAAATATAGCCCAATGACAGAAGTGTGCAAAACACTTATTATTTTGTGTTTTTGCAGTGTTATATAGTGCAGACTTGTCAGGTATTGGAGTGCTTTACATGAGCATTGGTTACATCACACAAGAACAAATTCATTTTGGTTGTAGACATGGGGAGACTAAGTGATTTGACCAGAATCACAGAATGTCGAGCTGAAGCAGAAACTTCAACCTGGTTCCCCAGTTGCAAAGTCTGCAGTTCTGGAAGTAACACCACATCCTCTCCCCTAAGTGCAACATTTAATCAAGTTGTCAACTAGATAAAAAAACATAAAGATAACAAATAATTTAAAAGTGCTTTGTCGCTATTTGAAAACTCAGAAAATATGTCCTTATTTTAGTCTTTTAGAGCACTAACCATAATTTTGATGCCAATAAGACCCTCTCATATATGTAATTTCTAAAGGAATGCTCTAGGTATTACAGTTTTGATTACATCAAGATGATGTCAGGCGTTCCACACTTTTGTAATAAATATAGAATGTTAGCAATCTAGTTGTTCATTAGGATACTGTTGAGAGGCAGAGGCCAGGGGCACGGACTCTGAAAATTGAAGCCAGGTAGGAGGGTGCAAAGGCAACAATTTAACCACACTGAGCAGGCAGGAAGGGCCGTGGAAGCACAACAGACTATGGAGGGCAGTGGAAAGGGGGGCAGGGGCAACAAACCAACAATACAGGACTTGCAAGAGAGGCTGTTGGAGGGAAGATCTATTACGGGTCAAGGAAGCTAGGGGCGGTCCCCAGAGCCCTGGGAGCCACCACAGAACTGAGCAGGAGAGTGAGTCAGGGACAAAAGGGGCACCTTAATTTGAGCCGGGGTGCCTAGGAACGCTTGCTCCAAAAATGAAGAAAACAGACATATGAGACATGGAATTGGAGGCAGAATACAATGGCAGTTTAATGAGAAGATGCAACTTCAAAGAAACCGCAGAATAGAGACATAAAGTACAAAATACAGAATCCAGATAATCATACAGCTGTCATGATATTCTCTGTATCTCAATTAATGGACTGACAGAGAGAGAGAGAAAACACATCTATAAATGCATCATGAGAAACAAGTTACACCAAGGAAAATGTTACCTAGGAACACTCACATTTACTCTAAGAGCAAGCATTCCTGCAATTACAATACAACATCTTTTAAATGCAAAAGTAAAGAGAACAATGGTTAAACATAACATGACATTTCATATAGGTAAAATAGAATAAGATACTTCAAGCAAAGCAGAGCAAGACATTTTAAGCAAAGGAAGACAAGAGCTCCCAGTTCTTGGGGAAAACCTGCACAGCCTGTTAACCTACATACAGACGGCGAGGTTGTCCGTTGATATCTGTGGGTGCTCCCTTTTTATATCATTTTGTGGGCTCCTTTGCACGCTACATCTACCTACGTATGCTACCCAAAAGCTTCGTCTGCAGATTTTACCAGACATTTCGTCATTTACCCACTTAATGCTGACAATGGACTGGGTGAAAAGGTCAGTCTCTCAGGCCAATCGCTTATCGCAAGTTCCATAGAGCAAGCAGAAAATAATGGGTATTGTACAGGAATTCAATATATTCATGTATAAAATCTCCTCAGTTCTCCTAACTTGATGCTCTGCGGTTGCCACTTCCTTAAAAGCGGGAAACCTGCCCAGGAAGCAAGTACCAGTCCAGGATGCAGCCTACTGTATGTCGACAGCTTCAGGGGGATGTTGAACTTTGATACCGAGCACGGAGCACTCGGGTAGGGTGGGGGCTACTAGTTTGGAGCAGAAGGCCTCGCAGACCTGCCTTCAGACTGCTATACACTAAAATTGCAGAGCTATGGTCAATTTAACAAAGAGGCCTACATATTGAACAGAAGGGCCTACACAGGGGTTTTATGCTGGCCGAGTGGTAAGGATGTCTCAGGATAATTATATAGCAACACAGGACCCGCTGGTCAATTTAATACGGCCTACAAATGCGGCTGGCAGGGCAAGGACAAGGGTCTCATACTTCAGGTGTGGACAGAACGGGCCAGGGGCCCCCTGTGATACAAAATCTACCCTCCTTCAAGGCTGTGGCAATGTAATAGACCATTGTGGGCAGAAGGAAGAGGCAATGGTAGTACAACCATACATGCCAACAGACCCGATTCAGCCAGGAAACGTCCAATGTTTTTAAGCTCAAATGGGCTTTATTTGATCTGTCTCCTGTATACAATATCCTCTTTTTCAATGTAACTCAAAGGGGAAAATCAATACCCCAGTTTTTTTTCAAAATCTCCCTCCTACCAAGTTCAAAATGTTCGCAAGTATGGTACATTGGATCATGGAAGGAAATGGGATAGGGACATGGACTTGGATAACAGAGGACAGGAGAGACATGGAGAGGTGCACCAAACTGACCCTGCAGGGCAGGCATCAGGGTTTGCAGCAGCACAATACACCACACAGGGCATGCAGGACGGGAGTGCAGCACAACAATCCATAGAAAGCAAGAGGGAGGGGACAGGACCATGCACATGGACAACAGAGAACAGAGGGGCAAGAGGCAATGGTAGCTAGCTGACCATAATGGACAGACAGGAGAGAAGGCTGCAGCATAACAGACCATAAAGGGCAGGAGGGACGGATCAGGGGCATTACAATGGAACAGACAAGCCAGGAGGGAGGGAGTAGGGGTCTGCACATGTAAACAGAGGGCTGGGGGCAAGGGGGCAGGGCAGGAGCAGCAAGATAGCCATGGAGGTCAGGCAGGATGGGCACTAGAAGCAAGACACAACATGAAGAGCAACAGTGAGACTGTGATGGCATACACACAGACCATGGAGGGAAGGTGGGAGGGGGTCAGGGGCAGCTAACTGACCACACAGGGAAGGTGGGAGGGGCCATGGCAGCACAGAAGACCATGCATGGCAAGTGGGAGGGTTAGTGGCAGCACAATGGCTATGATGGGCAAGGAGGAGGGTGCAGGGGCATGCACAAAGGACGATGGAGGATAGAAGGGAGGGTTAGGACCTGTGCACAGACAAGAAAGTTCAGGGGAAGGGGCCTCACAACAGACCACACGGGGCAGGCAGGAGGAGCAGTTGCAGCACAACAGACCAGGGAGGGCAGAAGGGTGTGGCAGTACAATGGACCATGTAGGACAGGAGGAAGAGGATAGAGGCATGGCATGTGGACAGGCAGGGTGGAGGTGGCAGGGACAGGTTACAGTCATCTGACAATGCTAGGCAGGTGGGAGGGGAGTGGCAGCTCAACAGAACACTCAGAGTAGATAGGAGTGGCAGGTCCATGGGACATGGTGGGCAAAAAGGATGGAGCAGGGGCATGCACAAAGACATCGGAGGGCAGGGGGAAGGAGAATAGGGGCAGCAAGCTAAGCACAGAGTTTAAGCAGGAGGTCAATGATGGGGCATAGAATTGGGCAATGGAGGGCAGGAGGAGTGGACTGGTACATCATACTAAATTGAGGGCAGTGGCAGCACATCAGACCATGCATGGCAGGAGGGAGGAGGCTAGTCCATGGATTCACACAACAGAGGATAGGGAGGAGGGGGATGGGGCAGCAAGCTAACTGTTCAGAGAAGGCGGGTATTAGAAACGTTATTGTTTTTAAAACATTTTGTCTGTGCAAACTACTTAAAATATGAACAAGTATGCAGCATAATCTCACTTTTATTCAGGAAGAAGAAGACGTTAGTGACTGTGACTCCGGGCTCACTTGGCAAAAACACCCCCTGACCCTCCACCCCCTATCGCAAAATGTAATGCCCGTGAAAAGGGTAGGTGAACACAGTGTTATATAGAACATAGTCCTGAGAGCACGATTGAAAATGAAAACTAGATATAGTGTATGGTATAAACTATGCACCAAAAAGTGTGATATAAGATGAACCAGGCGTGAAATATAATATGCAATACATTGTGCGCAGTGACAGATTCATTGGAGAGCGCGAGATAGCACAGGCACTAGCGCGTGCTATGCGATATGCGCCTTGGAGTGTAATATGCACAGGGCAGTGTTGTGTAACCTAACTAGTCTCTAAAGTTGTAATATAAAATATGTGCTGGGGAGTGTAACGTTGCACATGCACTGTGACAAAGATATGGATCCCAAATTGTAATATGTATGGCATAGCACTGTGCGTTATAACATAGGCATCGAGGAAGGCACGTTTGATGGGGCAATATAACCCGTGCGAAGACAAGTGTGGCATGACATATTCACGGGGTGGTGTTACAGTGCACATGGGCTAGAGAGTGTCATAGCATATGCACTAGCTAGTGGAATACAACACAGAGGTGTGTGGCACTCGGCAGGCAATGGTGGGTGTAACACAGCATTGGGCTCTGTCAGGAGCGCGCTGTGACTCGCAAGTGATGTTCGTCCCCTTTCCAGAGAGTAAAATAAAAAGTATTACACATCCGGCAGTGGATGTGTGTTTTATTAACCGTGAGGGGGGTTTCTTGCATAGTTTTGGTCGAATTGTTGTCGAATCCCCTTTGAATGGCTTGGTGTGCATGTGTATTAAATGTGCCCGTCAATAGCTACCCATGTTTGTATAAATAAACGACAAGGGTGTCTACCGGGATTAGGCACGGTAGAGCATCAGACATGTCAGAGCTTCACTAGTGGTGTAAATACATTCCACGTGGATTAATTGCATGCATAGTCGCCTTTTAATGAATATCACGCAAATCGTCATGGTGATAGGTACGTACGGTTTGTCCAGCATGTCCTAGGTGTGTCTATAAATATATATTTTTTAAAAATAATAAAAAACAGTGGCCGGCCCTGGGGATTGGGGTCAAAAAAATATAATTAGGAGACAGGCCCTGGGGGGTGGGGTCATCAGGGCCAATAAATTAGAATAAGAAGGGGAACCACACAGCCCCCCTTCTTAAAAAAATAAAAAAAATAAAAGACTGGCATCGTGCCGGAGGCCATGCCCCCTCCGTGCAGCACTCTGCAAACGCGCCCCCAACAGGCATCTCCAGTATGCGCCAGGGAGCTGCGCTGCAGACAGGTGTTCTGAGGCCAAGCCCCTTTTTACACCTCTCTGCAACGCAGCTCTGTGGCGCTTACTGGAGGTACCTAGTGGTCTAGTGTGACCCTAGGGACCCTTAGGATTCAAGGGGACTTAATCTCTCAACTTAGAACAGCCACAGGGCGCGTTTACACAGTGGTGAAGGGAGGGGACGGGGCCTGAGGTGACGTGTGCAAACACGCACCATGGCACGTTTTAAATTGGGGATATAATTTCCCTTCAATACTGAGGGCCCCTGGGGGCTAACTAGCCCACCAAGTGCTTCCAGTAAGCGCCACTGAGCTGCATTGCAGAGAGGTGGTCCAGGCTGTGCCACTTTTTACACCTCTCTGCAACGCAGCTCTGTGGCACTTACTGGAGGTACCTAGTGGGCTAGTTGGACCCTAGGGACCCTCAGGATTCAAATGAACTTAATCTCCCAACTAAAAACGGACACAGGGCGTGTTTACACAATGGTGAAAGGAGGGGACGGGGCCTGAGTTAACGTGTGCAAAAACGCCCCGTGGCCTGTTTTAAGAGGTAGTTTTAATCCCCATGCCCTATTATATACTAGGGGCTTATAGAGGAGGTAAGGCTAATCACAGGGGGACCCCAACGCATAATGTTCCCTAGTGTATGTAGGTGTTTTCGCTGTATTCTAAGTGTCTTTTAACATAGCACTGGCTCTAGGACTGGTTAGTCAGACTCAGTTACCACCAGTATCCGTCTGAAAAAGTTGAGGGTACAGGATGATTTTGCAACAAGGCTTCTTTCTGCTCTTCTTTTTGTTCTTTCTGCACGTTATCCTTCTTCCTGCACTTATCTTCGTATTTGAGGACTTCTGTTGCTTCTTTCTGCACTTCTTTTGTTTCTTTCTGTGCATTTTTTCTTCTTTCTTCACATGTCCTATCTCTGTAGGCATAGTTAGAAATTAGCATTTAAAAAACCTTTGAAATTAACAGAAAAAACCATAGGTTTCAGGCACGTTATAGTTAGGAATTAGCATTTAAAAAACCTCAGAAATTCACTGAAAAAACCATAGGTTTCAGGGGTGTTATAGTTAGCTGGACTTTTCACTTGTACAAAACCATTGAAATTCCCCCGTTATAGTTAGTTCAGCTAACTATAACTCGCGCGCCCGCAATGCACTGCTGATGACGTCACATATTACATCACTCATGACATGGTCAGTGACATCACTCATGACATCACTGATGACATCTCAAATGACATCACTGATGACATCACTGATGACATCATCCTTGTGATAGAGTGGCAGACCTCCTCTCACCCTAATATAACCTTTGATACACACATTCAAAAATAGAGACTAAAATTTTCAAAACAATGGACATACCAATACCAGTTACAACAACCTCTTCAGTAATTCTAAGATCCACATACACATCCACTCATTCACCAACAGTCCAATACAGTCACTCATACATGTACTCACTCATCATATGTACTCATACACCTATACATCCTGTTACACAATGCCACTCATCCATAGAGTTACTCACACACATAGTCACTCATGCTAATAAAGAATCAAACATACATTTACTTGCATATACAGTTATACACACACCACCACACTTACTTCTACGGAAACTTACACATACTTAGTCTTTTAAACAATCACTTATAGAAACACATACTTATTCATACAGGAACTCTTTCAATCTCTCACTCTCACATATACTCACATATATACACCAATAGTCACATATACTAGTTTAAAACATATGTAGTTACTCATAAAGACACTATTGAGACAGTCATTCACTCACTAACACACCCATACACACACTCATCCACCCATACAGTCCTGCACACATACTGTGTTCAACACATACAAACAGTGAGTCACTCATTCATGCACCTATGCACTACGTAATACCCCCCACCGAACCATGCAGTCACTCAGACTGATACTCAAAAAACCAACTAATAACCTATATAGACACCCATGTAGCTACTCACCAACCCATGCAGCCACTTATACACAAAGTGAGAGACTGATACAGATATTTACATATTTAAACATTACTCACTAAGCCATGTATTCACTATGATACACTTAATCAGTCAGTTACACAATCAATTTTTCAAAAACAAATCATCCATTTAGACACTTATATACCCATTTATTCTTCCATCGACCTTGAGATATACATATATAAAACATATTTAATTTTCAGAATAACACACATTCACTGGATGATGTCATCAGTGATGTCATTTGAGATGTCATCAGTGATGTCACTGACCATGTCATGAGTGATGTAATATGTGACGTCATCAGCAGTGCATTGCGGGCGCGCGAGTTATAGTTAGCTGAACTAACTATAACGGGGGAATTTCAATGGTTTTGTACAAGTGAAAAGTCCAGCTAACTATAACACCCTGAAACCTATGGTTTTTTCAGTGAATATATATATATATACGTATATATGTATATACAATCAAGGATCATGACAGCATCAACTAAATTATTAAAACAGGAACCAT
Source organism: Triturus cristatus (assembly GCF_964204655.1). Lineage (NCBI taxonomy): Eukaryota > Metazoa > Chordata > Amphibia > Caudata > Salamandridae > Triturus > Triturus cristatus. Next base: position 418,548,709 of record NC_140580.1, read on the forward strand.
GAAAACAAAGTAAAAAATACTGTCTTCCATTCCAGTAATTGTTAATAACGTTTCCAGATCAGTTGAAAGTGGTGGGTCAGGCTCTTTCTGAGTTTTGTTGCATGTTACGTTTGCCTACTCAGACATGTTCCATAGCATTTACTTAGTCGACAATTGCTTCACCCATTGGTGGAAAATATCAGGACAGTTTTGGTGTGTAAACAAAATCGTGAAAGGGTTTTAGTATGCAGGAAGTGATGGCACTCAGCAAGTATGCGTATAGGGTGTTTGGGTGAACAAGTGAATATGGTGCTAAACAGGAACGGGAAACCCTTATAACCCCTTAATGTGTGTAGGGAGGACCCTACAACAAAACAGTACAATGTTATCCTGTGCACACATACAAATTAAAACCAGTAAATACTTCAGTAGAAAAAGCAAGATGTACAGATTTCTTCAATGGTAATGGATGTTCTTTTATTCCTTTGAGAACCGCAACCAACCGACGTGTTTCATCAGGGAAAAAGTAATCCCACGACTCTTTAGGGCTGAGGAAAGTTGTGTGAACGTGGTGAAGTCCCAAAACCGGTGATAATTCCAACCCGGCTGGGTACTCAAGTGGACAGAAGAATTTGTAAAACAGCAAACTAAGTCTGTAAGAAGTTTCGTAGGTGTAGGGTAATCAGAATGCTGGTGATAATTCCAACCCGGCAAGCAGTACGTATCATCAGTCATAAAAAAATCGGTGCAAACAGGTATGCTTGTTTGAGCCAATCACAAGAAAATGGTGCCGCGAGTAGGGGATGAAAATAATCCAAATAGTAGTGTATTGAAGTAATATAGGGTCAACATCAACCGAAATGGATGAATATACGAACACAGCGATGATGACGAGGGAGTAGAACACGTGTGTGTGTTCATCAAGAATTTTTTCGAGGGCTACGTACATTAGGGCCAAACAGGTGGATGGAAATTGATCAATTAGTGTTGCAGCCCAGTCTCATTCGATTTCCTTTCTGTCTTTCTGTCAATTTGTTACTCTTCAAGGTGGAAGTAATGCAGTGGCACAACCAGTCTAGAAAAAAATCTGACGTATTCCCACTAGTGGGTGAAACACATGTGTTAGACCTGTCATCCTTAGAGTGGTCAGGCCTCAACCTTTTTGCCTGCTCACCTCTTCTTTTTTGAAGATTCTTTTTGTTGGCCATAGGACTCTGAGCACTTTACCACTCCTGTCCAGTGCTAAAGTGCATGTGCTTCTATCCCTAAACTCGGTAACATTGGTGTATACACAATTGGCATATTTTATTAACTTACAAGTCCCTTACAAATTGATATACCAAATACCCAGGGGTGTAAATTAAAGAGTATTAGTGGGCCTGTAGCACTGGCTGTGCCACCCACACAGGTAGTCCTTCAAAGATGTCTCAGGCCTGCCACTGCACAGCCTGTGTGTGCAGTTTTACTGCCACTTTGACTGGGCATTTATAACCCTTTGGCAAAACTCCCCTTTTTTATTATACATACGTCACTCCTAAGGTAGGCCCTAGGTAACCAACAGGGCAGGGTGCTGTGTAAGGAAAGAATAGGGCATGTACTTTTAAATTGTGCATGTCCTGGTAGTGAAAAAAACTAAATTTATTTGTTCACTGCTGCGAGACGGGATCCTCTCATAGACTGACACTGGGAATTCCTTTTTACGCTTGTAAGCTGTAATTCCTGATTAGAAAGGAGTAGCTATATCATGTTTTATATCTTTGGAATGGTAGTGATACATCCTCTTTGGTGGTAAAGTTGGATTTGACAATTCTGTTATAGAAATGCCACTTTTTAAAAGTGAAACTTTCTCTGGTCTTATAGCTTTGTGTGCCTGCAGCCTGACTCCAATACGCGTCTGGGGTGGGTGACAGCTACACTTTGTGGATTCCCTCTAGACAGCCACAAACACAAGAAGGTTAAGTGTGTCTGAGTACACATCGGCATTCTGATGACTCTTTCTGGGCAGGGAAGGAGGCAGGAGCTGACACTTACAGCTGAATAGGCATGGCGCTGTCCCCAAAGAAAGGGCTGATTACTCCCTACAGTTAGTCTGGAGCCAGGGCTGGGAAGAAAGGGCTTCTGAGCACTTCAAAGACCCTTTGTTGACATCACCCCCACTTCAAAGGCACAACTGGGTCTAAGTAGTGGGGCGCTGACCCCACCACATCAGACACTTCTGGACCTGTAACTGAACTCTGTCAAAAGAACTTCTGTCCTGCATTAAGGACTGACACTCTGATGGACTGATCATCTGATCATCTAAAATACCTGTTTTTTAACTGTACTGCCCTGCTACCTGCTGCTCTCTGACCCTGATGAGGGAGAGCTGGACTTTGCTCTGCAAATTAAGTGATCTCCAAGGATTTGATGGCCTCCCCCTTGTTGTTTTAGACTCAGGACTATCAAAGTCTCTACACCTGCTCCCATGCTGGTTTACTGCAACTGGGCCTAGATACTTGCACCAGAGAAGTCGACGCATCTCTAGTCTGCATGTAGCAGAACCGGCAAATCAACCCTGTTGCTGGAGCAAAGTTGTTGCATGTCTCTCAGAACCAACGCATTGCCTTGAGAGCGCAATGCATTGGAGCTGTGCATCACTGCCGCAACAGTGTGAAGAGATCAAAGCATGCCCTCAACTGCATGGGGAATCCCGGTGTATCACACTTCAAAATCAATGCATCTCGGCTCGATGCTTCATAACCAATGCATCGTCACAACTGCGTGAATAAAATCAATGCATCACCTAGACTACGAGCTCAGCATTGACACATCTCTCTTCTGCATCTCGCATCTCACTGTGGCTACCCGGTTCAAGGTACTCTGTTCACCGGGCCTGCATGGCTCTTATCCCTGTCCTGCACTCCCTCACGGTCAGCCTGAACTGTTGATTTTGCCCCAGTTCAGCGTGAACAGAAAACCCCCATTGGAACTTATTGCTTCTAAGCACTAGAACTCTTTTTATTCTTTAGAAATTCATATCTCAACTTCTACTAATTGAATTTTTGTTAATTTCGTCTTAATTTATTTATAAAATTATTGTCTATTCTTATAAATCAGTGTGAGGTATCTTTGTGGTGTTTTTCATTGTGTTTCAGCACGTAGCAGCACGTAAGCACGTAGCAGCCGGGAGCCGTGAGAGCCGTGAGCAAAGCAGGACACAGCGAGGAGAGCCGTGCCGTGCCGCACTGTCGGCCTGGCGAGGGAGGTCCGAGGGAGGTCCGATTCAGTCCGAGCTACTGCTACTGCTACTGCTACTGCTACTGCCGGGTCCGAGCACAGTCATGGCCACACCAGTGGAGGAGGAGGAGGAGGAGGTAGGGCTACAGCTGGTGGCCACGAGTGGGCGACTGCAGTGGGGCAAAGCAGCGAGGTGCCTGCAGCTCTGCTGCCTCATCGCCGTGCCACACTAGACTGCACTAGACTGGCCACGAGTGGGGCAAGAGGGGCACATCAGCGGGGGGGGGGGGCAGCAGTGAGCTCTGCCGCCCCATCGCCTCACCATGCCTCACCACGCTAGACTGCACTAGTCTGTAGAGCCCGCAGCTCCAGCCGCGTCCCATCGCTCCCCTCCCCTTACCCCTCCCGCCGCAGTGACCTCGGTGCTCTCTACTACAGCTGGTGGAGAGGGGAGACGTGAAGAGGCGAGGGAAGTGAATAGGGTGTTTAATCTCCTGCGCGGCTCCTAACAGCACCTTAGCCTGGTGTGCCGCCGACGAAGTAAGCACCTGCGACCCGTGACCTGTGGCTGTGACCTGTACCAAGCGACCAGAGGCAAGTGGCAGAAAGGAAGCAGGAGTAGAGTTGAAGTGTGGGCAGGGGGTACCGTGCTCTCGCCCACCCTCCTGCCACACTCTCCTGCCACACCCGGTCTCCCGAGATGAGATCCGGCAAAGTGAGGGCTCAGGACACACAAAAGAAAAAGAAAAGCAGAGGGAAAACAACGATTGTCAACACAGAGTCTGAGCCTGTACCCAATCTGCTGTTGTATTATCCTGAACCCACAACTGACAGCATGCCCCAATCTACCTGTAAGGCCTGCAAACCTTTCAGAAACCAGCCCAAGATAACGTCAAAATTCACCTACTTAAAAGACGCCAGCTCAGCGATCTTCTCAAGTAACATGAACATCGCTGGCCTTCCAACCCCCCTAAGTCCCCTAGTGACAGTCATCAAGGGCAGCTCAGGGGCAAATGGGGGGACATCGCGAAGCAGTTACACGTCAGCCAGCGTCACTACTAAGCCATCAGAGGAAGCAATCAAGGCCTCTCCAATCGAGCAAGTGCATCAACACAACCCAGCACCATCTTACGTCGCCAAACCTAACGCTGCACATAAGCCACTGGACCTACAAGTAGAACTAATTGGAGAAAAAATAAGTAATTCAGACGATTTAAACGACTCAAGCGATTTGCAAAACAAAGTAAGTTTCAGCATTCCGTGCAGCCAAAATGGTGAATTTTCAAACTACCCCAAAATGGCTAGCCCCTTGGTTTCGAGGACGGAAGGAGTTTTCACCACCCTTGGGGACAGCGCAATAGACTCAGCCAAACAGGAACATCATAGAGTGAGGAAACCGGATCCCACGGAAACGACAGAGGACGCAGTTGAGGCAGATGGCAGCACAAATGAACTCTCCTACTTCGAGTCAAAGGAATGGGAAAATATGTTGCATTCATACGGGAACACCACCTTTGGACACCCGCTGCCACCACCGTCACCAAGGCAGGACAAAAGTGCGGGCCCCTCACAAGAGATGGCATGGGCTACCGCCCTTGACATTCTTCAAAAGTCAGCTGACGCTATGACTTATCAGGCGAAAAAAATGGATATCCAAATCAGCCTTCTAAACACGCTTGCCGTGTATGTAGTCAAAATTGACGACAGGATCTCAAACTTAAACAGCTTGATCAGACGAGCCCAAGAAGCGGCAGACCGCCCGCAACAAGGATGTGACTGCACACTAATAGTGGAGAAACTCAGCTCACTCCCAGGGATAATGGAAAAGCTAGTGGTAGACCTTAAAGAAATAGAAAAAGTCAAACCGTTCCCCGGAAAAGGCAGTGACTTCGACTTAGGAGACCCATGCGAAGATCCTCAAGTAACAACAGCTCCTAACTCAAGGCAAAGAGGGGCTGAAGGGACCAATTCCCCTCAACCCCAAGATCTATCTGGGCTCGTGAGCCGCAAGAGGGAACAGCAATCATCTCCGGCCAATAGCAGAGCAAACTCTACCTGCCTCACTTCAACAGAACAAGAGCAGGGAGATCCCTCGGAGAAGGGGAAAAGACAAAGGAAGCGGAAAGGATGAAACAAAATGAGAAGGGGAAAACAAGACCTAAGCCTCTACCCGATGTTCAACACCTTTAGACGTCCGGCAGCTACAGGGGTCGATGATCCAAAAAACTCTGCCGTCCCACTAAACATAAGGGAAGAACAACCGACTACGCAAGATAGCACAAAAAGGAAGAGTGGCTTCAGCCCTCCGACAACAGAAAAGGACCCAGCAAGGACACCTTCAGGAAAAAGGGCGCACAGTGGGACAAAAGATCTAACCACAAGCACCCACCTGGCTCCCCCAAACAGACCTACTATGCAGAACATCACGACCCAGAGCCAACTACCCTGTCCCATGACAAATCATCTCGGTGGTACCATTACCTCAAATCAGGCATCTACAATTAGCCGCGCCAATAACCAACAGGGCGCAATTTCAGCTAGTAGCAAAGGGACAGTGGGACAAGGGCTAAATGAAAAGCTCGTTGGAGCGCAGAATGAAGACCAAGCCACGGGCCCTCAGCCAAAAGTAGCTCACACGTCTAGCACCCAAAGAACAGAGGCAACTCCAAGGACGCTAAGAACAGCAATGAGTGGGGACGCCCGCTTTACCTACTTCTATCCAGAATACCAGTCAAAAGGCAGCCATGACGTCCTAAATCGTGGCAACATCATAAAGCTGATCCAAGCATCAGGTCTGTCAAATCTAATAACCTCACAAGACATAACATCGATAGAATTTATTGCACCGTGTCAGGGCCAAACAAACGAAACAACAAAGGTCACCTGGAGCTCAGTAGAGGCAATGAATAACATCCTGGGGCAATCTGACACCTTTAAGCAATGGGGTATACAGATAAAACCGGGCAGGGAATCAGGTTAGCCACACATTCTGCAGGCAAGCCATGACGAGGAAAACAGACGACCAGGGAGGGGTGCAGTGTATTCGGTCCTCAGGGGTGCTCGCAACAAAACCCCCCCTCTTGCTCACAAACAGTGGGAACCAAGAGAAGATGGTATTACACCACTTGGGGATCTGGAAGAGGCCGGAACATGGTCATGGTTGGCAGGCACCCTGAACACAACTCGACTTTTACGATGACAGCTCAACAGAGAAAACCGCCACGACTCACCTCCCTTAAAGATCTGTTCATGGAACATCAATGGCCTAACAAGTAAACTAGAGGATAATGCCATAACCTCTTACTTTCTGGAATTCGACATACTACTACTACAAGAGACAGGCTCTTTGAACCGCAGCACATAGAAGGTTTTAAAACCCATCACATTCCAGCCCATAAATTGAATCGGCCGGGAAGAGGAAGCGGCGGCCTCGCAATCTACATATCAACTAAAAACGCAGTTACCTCTTGGGATCTTCTGGGCTCACCACACTGTCTCCAATGTGTGGGAACTTCTTACACCCCTAGAAAAGGTAAACGCTGGATCTTGATCTTAATGAATGCGTACGTCCGCCCAACTACATCATCAAGGCAATCCTTTATAGAAGAAGTGACTGCGACAATAGTGAGAGTGAAAACTGGACCTCTTGATCCAGAAATCTTACTAACCGGTGACTTCAACATGTGGCTAATGTCAGACTTAGAGAAAAACGAGGTCACCAAATCACATGACAGCACTTGGGAGATTCCACCGCAGGTCCGGCCAGGATGGCACAAGAACGATCTAAAGGGACGTTCCCTTCAAGGCAATCTTGAAAATCTGGGCCTCAGAGCCCTCAACGGACGCTTTCCCTCAGACAAGCCCCCTCGCTTCTCCTATTTATCGAAAAAAGGCACTTCACTAATAGATTACACATTCGCCAGTCTCTCTCTTCTCCATCAAATAATAGACTTCAGTCTTGGGAGCAGAACTGAAAGTGACCATTGTCCCCAAGAAATATCGTTGAGGACCAGTGTCATGCAACTCGATGAAGGAAGGGCACTGCCATCCGAGAGCTTCACAATCAACCTAAAACAAATCAAATGCTCCTTCAATAATCTCCAACAAGTAGCAACAGAGGCCAAAGGATTTATCGAGCGCCACAGCAGATGCCCGGATGACACAATTTCCAACTGGTCAATATTTGCAACTGATCTTACCGACAAATACGCGCAACCAGTAAAGCACGCGATCCAGACTGGGCTGAAGCAGACGCCCAGCTCGAATCTTGAGATACAAGCTGCAACAAGATCCATGAACCGGACTTGGCGGGCGCTAAAAAGTGATCCAACGGACCCTATAAAAATAACAAAATTGAGAGCAGCCGCAGCCATCTTAAGAAAGCCAAAAGAGAGCTACGCAGTAACCAATGGAACTCGTTCTGAGCGAAACTACAGCATGACATTAAAACGAACAACTCCGCAAGGTTCTGGAGGACAATCAATAGTGCATCTGGTCGCGTATCGAAATCGCTTCATCAAATATATTGAGTCAGAGTGGGCGGAGTTCCTCCATCTCCACTTCAACGATCGGGATGCAAATATCCAAAATCAGAGGCGCCAAGTCGAAGACAAATCGGCACATAAAACAGCCGACTGGGCACTTGTTCCGAATATCACAAATCCGCCAATGAAAGTATGCCGGAACGATGAACCAAAAATGAAAATAACAAAAGAGAGCCCTCCGCCTCAAAGCAGCATTGAAAATACAACAATCCTTAAGGCAGATATTGAAAAACTGATTAAAAAGGGACGGAAGGACGGGGCCCCAGGTCCAGTAGGAATCCCCCAAGCCTTGTTTAAGGAAGATGCATCTTTCTGGGCTGGGAAGCTAAGTACCTTATTCAATTCAATTTGGCAGAATAACATCATACCGCCCTCTTGGCGGGGATCAATTCTCGTACCAATCTTTAAAGGTGGGGAAAAACAATCCCCCAGGAATTACCGCCTCATTGCCCTCATCGATAATGAAGCTAAGTACTTTGCGGGAGTGTTGCTCAACTCACTCAGGGCATGGGCGGATGACAACTCTGTTATTCCCCCAAATCAGACAGGGTTTACAAGCAATACAGGCACATCAGTCAATCTCATGACCCTCTCCTGTCTGATTGACTAAGCTAAGTTCAGCTCCTGCCCACTTTATATGGGATTCATCGACTTCCAAGCGGCCTTTGACAACGTGAACAGATCAAAGCTCTGGCAGAAGCTGTCCAGTCTTAACATTCCAGCCGACCTCCTAAGAGCTATACAACTTTTACATCAGGACACATGGGTCAGGATCAAGGTCGGGGACGGCTCAAGATTATCCCGCCCAATTCCAACGGGAAAAGATTTAAAACAGGGCTGTGTCCTGGCCCCGACACTCTTTAACTTATTTCTATCCGACCTCCCAGAAGCTCTAAATAAGGTCAATTCTCATGCTCCCAAAGTAACCGGCCTGTTGTTGTCAAACCTTCTATACGCCGACGACATGGTCCTTCTGAGCAAAACAAAGATCGGAATGCAAAGGCTTCTGGACGCCACTCTTGAATATTCAAATAAGAACGAGCTTGTGACAACAGAAGACCAAAATCCTGGCGGTTCGACCCCGGGAAAGCCAAGACATTGTCCTGGACCCTGAATAAGGAAAGCATCGTCGAATCCAACTGCCACAAGTACCTTGGAGTCATATACAATAATAATGACAAATCCAAATCCCACTTAGAAGAACAAAAAAGGAAGGGTGCTGTACTTGCTTTTGCAATTGGCTCAATCCAAAAGAAACTACAAGGTCCAACTCTCGCACCTATACTACAGGTCGCGCAAGCGAAAATCATCCCTACCCTAACCTATGGCAGCGAAGTCCTCAAAGGACTAGACAGCTGCCAACTGGACAAAATAATTTCAAAGATCTACATATCAGTGTTCAAGTTACCAATCCAAACATCACCGGCACAAATCAGGTTGGAACTTGGAATCTGCCAGAAACCACTCGCCAGAGCTATGTCTTTTCTCGTGTGCTGCCACAAACTAAGGTCATCTAATGAGGGAAGTCTAGGCAACCACCTGTGGGCCAGTCTCGACACAAACACATGGCGAGCAGGTCACAACTACTTGGCAAAAGGCTTAACAACTTTAGGCCTAAACGATCTCTGGAGCATGCACATAAGCCAGAAGGAATTCAAACGGCTAGCGAAAACAAGCACAAAACAACTTTCAATAGTGGAAGACAAGGCTCGTCTAGCCAAAAGAAGACACGGGTGGCTGACGCTGCAATCCTATGCCTCGTTGATCCCACAGCAGTACCTAACTGTACCCTTTACTGCACGAACAAAATTAAGCTTCTTAAAATTGAGACTGGGTGTCATTAATTTGTTGGTTCACTTGCCAAAATGGAAAAGAGAGCATGGAGGAGATCTCTGCCGACTTTGTGGGGATCATAAAGAAGACATTATACACATCATATGTCTATGTCCAAAATTACTGACTAAAAGACGGGCCCTCCTTAAGCACCACTGGAACACAAAAAAGATTAGAACTTGTAGAGCAGCAGTCTTGGCCTGCTTTGATCCTAAGAACACTAAATTAAACTGTGCCCTAGTAAGGTTCATGGCTCACGCAGAAAAAAAACTCTGTGAGGGACCCCCAGTCAGTGATCCTCCGTCTGCATAATGTTTTGGCAGGCGCCACCCAACATCCCTACTTTTACCGAACTAAATTAGTTCTATTGTAAATGAATTTTTGATATTTTAATTTTGCACTTGCAATGGTTTTTTTTTTTTAATCACGCAATAAAGTATTATTATTAAACCATTGTGTTTCTGTGTGTGTGTGTATGTGCTTTGCACAAATACTTTACACATTGCCTATTTACATATGCCTGATTCCTCTGTGTCAAGCTACCAAAGGGTGAACACAGGCTATCTTTTAGTATTTATATGACGTACCCTAACTGGGATTGTTGCTCCTGCTTGCATAGCTGCATACTTCTGCCAACATGAAAACCAATTTCCAACATTGGTGATCAGCAGTGAGGATAGGACTTGCGTTAGAGCAATACCATATAGTAACTCAGTGTTCACTACTACTCTATACTAAAGACCAATTTGAGCCTTTTTCAATTTTCCCTAATTTTGTTTTTGTTTTTTTGCTCAACCATTTCTGTCACTGTGCCACTGGAATCAAGCTATCCTGTCTGAAGAGGGGTGAAACCCCGAAACCGGTCCTAGGATGCTTGTTTCCGGTCCAGGGATGATCTGGCTTGGCAGTTCGGGCTGGACTGTTCCCATGAGGCACAGGGTCAAGACTGATTTGCATATGGCCAGGTCTAAACTGGGGTGGCATGGTGAAGAAAAGAATGATGGATTTAACCCAGATCTCTTGACTTTGGGTGAATGTTTTGATTTGTTCTGCATTGTGTCCATAAATTGTGTGTCTTTTGCTGTCTCTAAAGAAGCAGCATCTGAACTTGCTGTAATTGATTTTGAGCTGGGCAAGTTGGAAAGTCACACAGTAGCTCAGCTCTACAATTTTGGCAAGTTTGGTACAACTGTCCATTAAAGGCTTCACCCGGAAGGTGGAGCTGCAGGAAGCTTTGAGAGTCTGGGCAGAGGCCCGTGATGCAGGGGCTGAGGTCCCAGAGGAGAAAAAGCAGGAACTTGAGGAGGAGGATGAGGAGCTGATCCTGGGATTTACTTTGATTCCAGGCTGCATTTGGAGGGGGTCAACTACTTGCTGGAAGCAGTATAGGTTCCTACAGCAGGGAGCAGTGTCACTTCAAAGAACCTGACCCCAGAGAATCTGGAGGGTAGGAGGGAGGAGAGAAAACTCAAGCTAACCTCACCAGGCTGCAGCTGAAGATAGAGCAAGCTCTAGAAGAGAAGAGGCTGGCTCTTGAGGCGAGAAAAGAAGCTCATAAGCTGAGTCTCGTAGAGCTGGAAATAGGAGCACTTCGGGTGGGTTCCAGCAGTGATGGTGACAGCATACCTGCAGTGTCCACTAGTGAGATAAGGATCTGTATAGCCAAATACTTGGTGCCCAGTTTAGTGGTCGAGGATGACATAGATAAGTGGCACAAGGTCCAAGAAGGAGTCCTGGGGAGGTAGTCAATGGAGATACATGCCCATATTGGGGAGGGGTACACTCTTAACACCAGATGTGGGTGCCCAGACATGTTACTCTGCAATGAAGGCCATCTTAGTCGGTACCTTTGGACTGATCCCTGAGAAGCAAAGGCAAAGCTTCAGGGGCAGCCACAAGATCTAATCACAGACATGGGTGGGTTACTTAGATTATGCTAGTAATGCATTGAAGGGCTGGGTGAGGGGCAGCAAGGTTAATAATTACTCAGGGCTGTACAACTTAACTTTAAAGGAGTACATGCTTGATTATTGTTTTCCAGAGCTGCACCAACACCTGGTTAATAGCAAGCTTGCTGATCCCAGGAAGGTTGCTGAATAGGCTGACATCTGGGTCAGCACCAGAGTGACCAAGAAGGTATCTGGGGGGGACTCTCAAAAGGGGAGTAAGGGTTCCCATCAATAGAAAACGGAGGTAGATAAAAAGAAGGATTTCTCTCAAGGCCCCCAAAACAGCTAATCTGGCCACCAGATGAAAAACTACCTTGACAACAATTAGCAGCCCAAAACTCTCAACTGCTATCAGTTTTTAGAGTATGGCCATGATTAGGAGGATCCCAAGGGTCCAAACAGAGCACAACCTCTGACTGGAGGAAAGGTTCCAGGGGTTGCGAGTATAGTGCTGGAGGAGGAGTTTGTCTCAGTTAATGGGAGGACTTTAGTGGAGTTACCCTAGTTTCCCTGGGCGACAGTGAGATAGTTCCTATGATCCATGTGCTTTCTAATGCTACAAAGTATAGGCAATGGGTCACCATCAATGGGCAAGGTGTTGAGGCTCTGAGGGACACAGGTGCCAGAATGACTATGGTAAAGAGTCAGTTTATGTACCCAGAGCAGGTGATACCCAATGCATTCCACCAGGTTGTGGTGGCTGATAACAGAGAGAGTCACTATCCAGAAGCTCTTGTTCCATTAATGAGGGGGGGTCAGATCTTCTAAAAGTTGCAGTTAGCACTGCCATGCCTGTGGAATATCTGTTAGGTAATAACCTGAGCACACTAGCTATTAGTAATTAGAGCTCAAGGCTGACCTGGAGATGTTAGGGTTACCTGAGTGGATCTGTGCAACCACAGGGTCCATGGCTTCCCAGGATGGGAGTAAACAAGGGCTGGAGCCTGGAAAATGGTCCAGCCTGCTGCTAAGAAGGGAAAAGTCAAAGGGTGTGGGAAACCAGTCCTTGAATGTGTTCCCAGTGAGGTGGGTGGGACAGCTGCGGTGGCTGGCCTAGAGCCCACTGAGGTAGGCATTGCTCCCCTTGGTGACCTGCTAGAGGTTGCTGGAAGGTATGAGGAAGGAGGACCCACCAAGGAGGAGTTCTGTGGAGCACAGGAGTGCTTAACCCTTGAGGACATGAGGCAACAGGCCAAAGCCCAAGCAGCAGATGATGTCTTCAGAAGTCATCACATTTACTGGGAGAACAACGTCCTTTAAAGTGAGCCTAAGGCTCCTGCGCATGGGACAACAATGGCCAGTGTGGTCCCCCAATACTACAGTGCCTACCTACTGGAGCTGGCTCACAAAATTCCCCTTTGCAAGGCTTCTTCCCCACTTCTGCAGGCCTAGGTCCAAGACATCCTTAAATGTGCACTGAGGGCTTGTGTGACCTGGCCAATTGGAAGACAGCGGTACAAAAGGGGGTGGTGATGGACGGAGCATCAGAACCAATCAAACACTCACACCCAGTCAAGAGATCTGGGTTTGATCCATCACCGTTCTTTAGCCCACTGTGCCACCCCAGTTCAGACATGGCCATATGCAAATCAGTCTGACCCTGTGCCTCATGGGAACAGTCCAGCCCGAACTGCCAAGCCATGCCTTCCCTGGACCGGAAAAAAGCTTCCTAGGACCGGTTTCTGGCATTTCAGCCGTCTTCAGCCAGGCTTGCTTGAATCCAGTGGCAAAGTGAGCAAGGGACTCACGTCTGAGCATACCCTGCCAACTTATGGCGAACAAAGCGGTACAAAAGGGGGTGGTGATGGACGGAGCATCAGAACCAATCAAACACTCACACCCAGTCAAGAGATCTGGGTTTGATCCGTCACCGTTCTTTAGCCCACTGTGCCACCCCAGTTCAGACATGGCCATATGCAAATCAGTCTGACCCTGTGCCTCATGGGAACAGTCCAGCCCGAACTACCAAGCCATGCCTTCCCTGGACCGGAAAAAAGCTTCCTAGGACCGGTTTCTGGCATTTCAGCCGTCTTCAGCCAGGCTTGCTTGAATCCAGTGGCAAAGTGAGCAAGGGACTCACGTCTGAGCATACCCTGCCAACTTATGGCGAACAAAGCGGTACAAAAGGGGGTGGTGATGGACGGAGCATCAGAACCAATCAAACACTCACACCCAGTCAAGAGATCTGGGTTTGATCCATCACCGTTCTTTAGCCCACTGTGCCACCCCAGTTCAGACATGGCCATATGCAAATCAGTCTGACCCTGTGCCTCATGGGAACAGTCCAGCCCGAACTGCCAAGCCATGCCTTCCCTGGACCGGAAAAAAGCTTCCTAGGACCGGTTTCTGGCATTTCAGCCGTCTTCAGCCAGGCTTGCTTGAATCCAGTGGCAAAGTGAGCAAGGGACTCACGTCTGAGCATACCCTGCCAACTTATGGCGAACAAAGCGGTACAAAAGGGGGTGGTGATGGACGGAGCATCAGAACCAATCAAACACTCACACCCAGTCAAGAGATCTGGGTTTGATCCATCACCGTTCTTTAGCCCACTGTGCCACCCCAGTTCAGACATGGCCATATGCAAATCAGTCTGACCCTGTGCCTCATGGGAACAGTCCAGCCCGAACTGCCAAGCCATGCCTTCCCTGGACCGGAAAAAAGCTTCCTAGGACCGGTTTCTGGCATTTCAGCCGTCTTCAGCCAGGCTTGCTTGAATCCAGTGGCAAAGTGAGCAAGGGACTCACGTCTGAGCATACCCTGCCAACTTATGGCGAACAAAGCGGTACAAAAGGGGGTGGTGATGGACGGAGCATCAGAACCAATCAAACACTCACACCCAGTCAAGAGATCTGGGTTTGATCCATCACCGTTCTTTAGCCCACTGTGCCACCCCAGTTCAGACATGGCCATATGCAAATCAGTCTGACCCTGTGCCTCATGGGAACAGTCCAGCCCGAACTGCCAAGCCATGCCTTCCCTGGACCGGAAAAAAGCTTCCTAGGACCGGTTTCTGGCATTTCAGCCGTCTTCAGCCAGGCTTGCTTGAATCCAGTGGCAAAGTGAGCAAGGGACTCACGTCTGAGCATACCCTGCCAACTTATGGCGAACAAAGCGGTACAAAAGGGGGTGGTGATGGACGGAGCATCAGAACCAATCAAACACTCACACCCAGTCAAGAGATCTGGGTTTGATCCATCACCGTTCTTTAGCCCACTGTGCCACCCCAGTTCAGACATGGCCATATGCAAATCAGTCTGACCCTGTGCCTCATGGGAACAGTCCAGCCCGAACTGCCAAGCCATGCCTTCCCTGGACCGGAAAAAAGCTTCCTAGGACCGGTTTCTGGCATTTCAGCCGTCTTCAGCCAGGCTTGCTTGAATCCAGTGGCAAAGTGAGCAAGGGACTCACGTCTGAGCATACCCTGCCAACTTATGGCGAACAAAGCGGTACAAAAGGGGGTGGTGATGGACGGAGCATCAGAACCAATCAAACACTCACACCCAGTCAAGAGATCTGGGTTTGATCCATCACCGTTCTTTAGCCCACTGTGCCACCCCAGTTCAGACATGGCCATATGCAAATCAGTCTGACCCTGTGCCTCATGGGAACAGTCCAGCCCGAACTGCCAAGCCATGCCTTCCCTGGACCGGAAAAAAGCTTCCTAGGACCGGTTTCTGGCATTTCAGCCGTCTTCAGCCAGGCTTGCTTGAATCCAGTGGCAAAGTGAGCAAGGGACTCACGTCTGAGCATACCCTGCCAACTTATGGCGAACAAAGCGGTACAAAAGGGGGGTGGTGATGGACGGAGCATCAGAA
This sequence comes from Triturus cristatus, assembly GCF_964204655.1. Lineage (NCBI taxonomy): Eukaryota > Metazoa > Chordata > Amphibia > Caudata > Salamandridae > Triturus > Triturus cristatus. Next base: position 418,564,045 of record NC_140580.1, read on the forward strand.
CCAATCAAACACTCACACCCAGTCAAGAGATCTGGGTTTGATCCATCACCGTTCTTTAGCCCACTGTGCCACCCCAGTTCAGACATGGCCATATGCAAATCAGTCTGACCCTGTGCCTCATGGGAACAGTCCAGCCCGAACTACCAAGCCATGCCTTCCCTGGACCGGAAAAAAGCTTCCTAGGACCGGTTTCTGGCATTTCAGCCGTCTTCAGCCAGGCTTGCTTGAATCCAGTGGCAAAGTGAGCAAGGGACTCACGTCTGAGCATACCCTGCCAACTTATGGCGAACAAAGCGGTACAAAAGGGGGTGGTGATGGACGGAGCATCAGAACCAATCAAACACTCACACCCAGTCAAGAGATCTGGGTTTGATCCATCACCGTTCTTTAGCCCACTGTGCCACCCCAGTTCAGACATGGCCATATGCAAATCAGTCTGACCCTGTGCCTCATGGGAACAGTCCAGCCCGAACTGCCAAGCCATGCCTTCCCTGGACCGGAAAAAAGCTTCCTAGGACCGGTTTCTGGCATTTCAGCCGTCTTCAGCCAGGCTTGCTTGAATCCAGTGGCAAAGTGAGCAAGGGACTCACGTCTGAGCATACCCTGCCAACTTATGGCGAACAAAGCGGTACAAAAGGGGGTGGTGATGGACGGAGCATCAGAACCAATCAAACACTCACACCCAGTCAAGAGATCTGGGTTTGATCCATCACCGTTCTTTAGCCCACTGTGCCACCCCAGTTCAGACATGGCCATATGCAAATCAGTCTGACCCTGTGCCTCATGGGAACAGTCCAGCCCGAACTGCCAAGCCATGCCTTCCCTGGACCGGAAAAAAGCTTCCTAGGACCGGTTTCTGGCATTTCAGCCGTCTTCAGCCAGGCTTGCTTGAATCCAGTGGCAAAGTGAGCAAGGGACTCACGTCTGAGCATACCCTGCCAACTTATGGCGAACAAAGCGGTACAAAAGGGGGTGGTGATGGACGGAGCATCAGAACCAATCAAACACTCACACCCAGTCAAGAGATCTGGGTTTGATCCATCACCGTTCTTTAGCCCACTGTGCCACCCCAGTTCAGACATGGCCATATGCAAATCAGTCTGACCCTGTGCCTCATGGGAACAGTCCAGCCCGAACTGCCAAGCCATGCCTTCCCTGGACCGGAAAAAAGCTTCCTAGGACCGGTTTCTGGCATTTCAGCCGTCTTCAGCCAGGCTTGCTTGAATCCAGTGGCAAAGTGAGCAAGGGACTCACGTCTGAGCATACCCTGCCAACTTATGGCGAACAAAGCGGTACAAAAGGGGGTGGTGATGGACGGAGCATCAGAACCAATCAAACACTCACACCCAGTCAAGAGATCTGGGTTTGATCCATCACCGTTCTTTAGCCCACTGTGCCACCCCAGTTCAGACATGGCCATATGCAAATCAGTCTGACCCTGTGCCTCATGGGAACAGTCCAGCCCGAACTGCCAAGCCATGCCTTCCCTGGACCGGAAAAAAGCTTCCTAGGACCGGTTTCTGGCATTTCAGCCGTCTTCAGCCAGGCTTGCTTGAATCCAGTGGCAAAGTGAGCAAGGGACTCACGTCTGAGCATACCCTGCCAACTTATGGCGAACAAAGCGGTACAAAAGGGGGTGGTGATGGACGGAGCATCAGAACCAATCAAACACTCACACCCAGTCAAGAGATCTGGGTTTGATCCATCACCGTTCTTTAGCCCACTGTGCCACCCCAGTTCAGACATGGCCATATGCAAATCAGTCTGACCCTGTGCCTCATGGGAACAGTCCAGCCCGAACTGCCAAGCCATGCCTTCCCTGGACCGGAAAAAAGCTTCCTAGGACCGGTTTCTGGCATTTCAGCCGTCTTCAGCCAGGCTTGCTTGAATCCAGTGGCAAAGTGAGCAAGGGACTCACGTCTGAGCATACCCTGCCAACTTATGGCGAACAAAGCGGTACAAAAGGCGGGTGGTGATGGACGGAGCATCAGAACCAATCAAACACTCACACCCAGTCAAGAGATCTGGGTTTGATCCATCACCGTTCTTTAGCCCACTGTGCCACCCCAGTTCAGACATGGCCATATGCAAATCAGTCTGACCCTGTGCCTCATGGGAACAGTCCAGCCCGAACTGCCAAGCCATGCCTTCCCTGGACCGGAAAAAAGCTTCCTAGGACCGGTTTCTGGCATTTCAGCCGTCTTCAGCCAGGCTTGCTTGAATCCAGTGGCAAAGTGAGCAAGGGACTCACGTCTGAGCATACCCTGCCAACTTATGGCGAACAAAGCGGTACAAAAGGGGGTGGTGATGGACGGAGCATCAGAACCAATCAAACACTCACACCCAGTCAAGAGATCTGGGTTTGATCCATCACCGTTCTTTAGCCCACTGTGCCACCCCAGTTCAGACATGGCCATATGCAAATCAGTCTGACCCTGTGCCTCATGGGAACAGTCCAGCCCGAACTGCCAAGCCATGCCTTCCCTGGACCGGAAAAAAGCTTCCTAGGACCGGTTTCTGGCATTTCAGCCGTCTTCAGCCAGGCTTGCTTGAATCCAGTGGCAAAGTGAGCAAGGGACTCACGTCTGAGCATACCCTGCCAACTTATGGCGAACAAAGCGGTACAAAAGGGGGTGGTGATGGACGGAGCATCAGAACCAATCAAACACTCACACCCAGTCAAGAGATCTGGGTTTGATCCATCACCGTTCTTTAGCCCACTGTGCCACCCCAGTTCAGACATGGCCATATGCAAATCAGTCTGACCCTGTGCCTCATGGGAACAGTCCAGCCCGAACTGCCAAGCCATGCCTTCCCTGGACCGGAAAAAAGCTTCCTAGGACCGGTTTCTGGCATTTCAGCCGTCTTCAGCCAGGCTTGCTTGAATCCAGTGGCAAAGTGAGCAAGGGACTCACGTCTGAGCATACCCTGCCAACTTATGGCGAACAAAGCGGTACAAAAGGGGGTGGTGATGGACGGAGCATCAGAACCAATCAAACACTCACACCCAGTCAAGAGATCTGGGTTTGATCCATCACCGTTCTTTAGCCCACTGTGCCACCCCAGTTCAGACATGGCCATATGCAAATCAGTCTGACCCTGTGCCTCATGGGAACAGTCCAGCCCGAACTGCCAAGCCATGCCTTCCCTGGACCGGAAAAAAGCTTCCTAGGACCGGTTTCTGGCATTTCAGCCGTCTTCAGCCAGGCTTGCTTGAATCCAGTGGCAAAGTGAGCAAGGGACTCACGTCTGAGCATACCCTGCCAACTTATGGCGAACAAAGCGGTACAAAAGGGGGTGGTGATGGACGGAGCATCAGAACCAATCAAACACTCACACCCAGTCAAGAGATCTGGGTTTGATCCATCACCGTTCTTTAGCCCACTGTGCCACCCCAGTTCAGACATGGCCATATGCAAATCAGTCTGACCCTGTGCCTCATGGGAACAGTCCAGCCCGAACTGCCAAGCCATGCCTTCCCTGGACCGGAAAAAAGCTTCCTAGGACCGGTTTCTGGCATTTCAGCCGTCTTCAGCCAGGCTTGCTTGAATCCAGTGGCAAAGTGAGCAAGGGACTCACGTCTGAGCATACCCTGCCAACTTATGGCGAACAAAGCGGTACAAAAGGGGGTGGTGATGGACGGAGCATCAGAACCAATCAAACACTCACACCCAGTCAAGAGATCTGGGTTTGATCCATCACCGTTCTTTAGCCCACTGTGCCACCCCAGTTCAGACATGGCCATATGCAAATCAGTCTGACCCTGTGCCTCATGGGAACAGTCCAGCCCGAACTGCCAAGCCATGCCTTCCCTGGACCGGAAAAAAGCTTCCTAGGACCGGTTTCTGGCATTTCAGCCGTCTTCAGCCAGGCTTGCTTGAATCCAGTGGCAAAGTGAGCAAGGGACTCACGTCTGAGCATACCCTGCCAACTTATGGCGAACAAAGCGGTACAAAAGGGGGTGGTGATGGACGGAGCATCAGAACCAATCAAACACTCACACCCAGTCAAGAGATCTGGGTTTGATCCATCACCGTTCTTTAGCCCACTGTGCCACCCCAGTTCAGACATGGCCATATGCAAATCAGTCTGACCCTGTGCCTCATGGGAACAGTCCAGCCCGAACTGCCAAGCCATGCCTTCCCTGGACCGGAAAAAAGCTTCCTAGGACCGGTTTCTGGCATTTCAGCCGTCTTCAGCCAGGCTTGCTTGAATCCAGTGGCAAAGTGAGCAAGGGACTCACGTCTGAGCATACCCTGCCAACTTATGGCGAACAAAGCGGTACAAAAGGGGGTGGTGATGGACGGAGCATCAGAACCAATCAAACACTCACACCCAGTCAAGAGATCTGGGTTTGATCCATCACCGTTCTTTAGCCCACTGTGCCACCCCAGTTCAGACATGGCCATATGCAAATCAGTCTGACCCTGTGCCTCATGGGAACAGTCCAGCCCGAACTGCCAAGCCATGCCTTCCCTGGACCGGAAAAAAGCTTCCTAGGACCGGTTTCTGGCATTTCAGCCGTCTTCAGCCAGGCTTGCTTGAATCCAGTGGCAAAGTGAGCAAGGGACTCACGTCTGAGCATACCCTGCCAACTTATGGCGAACAAAGCGGTACAAAAGGGGGTGGTGATGGACGGAGCATCAGAACCAATCAAACACTCACACCCAGTCAAGAGATCTGGGTTTGATCCATCACCGTTCTTTAGCCCACTGTGCCACCCCAGTTCAGACATGGCCATATGCAAATCAGTCTGACCCTGTGCCTCATGGGAACAGTCCAGCCCGAACTGTCAAGACTGATTTGCATATGGCTGTGTTCAAACTGGAATGGCATGGTGAGCAAAAAAACGATGGATTTAGGCCCAGATCTCTGTACTGGGGTGAATGTATGACATTGTTCTGCATTCTGTCCATCAATTGTTGTTTTTGCATTTGTCACCCCGAGTGGGAAGGGTATGCTCAGACGTGAGTCCCTTGCTCTCCATGCCACTGGATTCAAGCTATCCTGGCTGAAGAGGGCTGAAAGCCCGAAACCGGTCCTAGGATGCTTGTTTCCAGTCCAGGGAGGACCTGGCTTGGCAGTTCGGGCTGGACTGTTCCCATGGGGCACAGGGTCAAGACTGATTTGCATATGGCTGTGTTCAAACTGGAATGGCATGGTGAGCAAAAAAACGATGGATTTAGGCCCAGATCTCTGTACTGGGGTGAATGTATGACATTGTTCTGCATTCTGTCCATCAATTGTTGTTTTTGCATTTGTCACCCCGAGTGGGAAGGGTATGCTCAGACGTGAGTCCCTTGCTCTCCATGCCACTGGATTCAAGCTATCCTGGCTGACGAGGGCTGAAAGCCCGAAACCGGTCCTAGGATGCTTGTTTCCAGTCCAGGGAGGACCTGGCTTGGCAGTTCGGGCTGGACTGTTCCCATGGGGCACAGGGTCAAGACTGATTTGCATATGGCTGTGTTCAAACTGGAATGGCATGGTGAGCAAAAAAACGATGGATTTAGGCCCAGATCTCTGTACTGGGGTGAATGTATGACATTGTTCTGCATTCTGTCCATCAATTGTTGTTTTTGCATTTGTCACCCCGAGTGGGAAGGGTATGCTCAGACGTGAGTCCCTTGCTCTCCATGCCACTGGATTCAAGCTATCCTGGCTGACGAGGGCTGAAAGCCCGAAACCGGTCCTAGGATGCTTGTTTCCAGTCCAGGGAGGACCTGGCTTGGCAGTTCGGGCTGGACTGTTCCCATGGGGCACAGGGTCAAGACTGATTTGCATATGGCTGTGTTCAAACTGGAATGGCATGGTGAGCAAAAAAACGATGGATTTAGGCCCAGATCTCTGTACTGGGGTGAATGTATGACATTGTTCTGCATTCTGTCCATCAATTGTTGTTTTTGCATTTGTCACCCCGAGTGGGAAGGGTATGCTCAGACGTGAGTCCCTTGCTCTCCATGCCACTGGATTCAAGCTATCCTGGCTGACGAGGGCTGAAAGCCCGAAACCGGTCCTAGGATGCTTGTTTCCAGTCCAGGGAGGACCTGGCTTGGCAGTTCGGGCTGGACTGTTCCCATGGGGCACAGGGTCAAGACTGATTTGCATATGGCTGTGTTCAAACTGGAATGGCATGGTGAGCAAAAAAACGATGGATTTAGGCCCAGATCTCTGTACTGGGGTGAATGTATGACATTGTTCTGCATTCTGTCCATCAATTGTTGTTTTTGCATTTGTCACCCCGAGTGGGAAGGGTATGCTCAGACGTGAGTCCCTTGCTCTCCATGCCACTGGATTCAAGCTATCCTGGCTGACGAGGGCTGAAAGCCCGAAACCGGTCCTAGGATGCTTGTTTCCAGTCCAGGGAGGACCTGGCTTGGCAGTTCGGGCTGGACTGTTCCCATGGGGCACAGGGTCAAGACTGATTTGCATATGGCTGTGTTCAAACTGGAATGGCATGGTGAGCAAAAAAACGATGGATTTAGGCCCAGATCTCTGTACTGGGGTGAATGTATGACATTGTTCTGCATTCTGTCCATCAATTGTTGTTTTTGCATTTGTCACCCCGAGTGGGAAGGGTATGCTCAGACGTGAGTCCCTTGCTCTCCATGCCACTGGATTCAAGCTATCCTGGCTGACGAGGGCTGAAAGCCCGAAACCGGTCCTAGGATGCTTGTTTCCAGTCCAGGGAGGACCTGGCTTGGCAGTTCGGGCTGGACTGTTCCCATGGGGCACAGGGTCAAGACTGATTTGCATATGGCTGTGTTCAAACTGGAATGGCATGGTGAGCAAAAAAACGATGGATTTAGGCCCAGATCTCTGTACTGGGGTGAATGTATGACATTGTTCTGCATTCTGTCCATCAATTGTTGTTTTTGCATTTGTCACCCCGAGTGGGAAGGGTATGCTCAGACGTGAGTCCCTTGCTCTCCATGCCACTGGATTCAAGCTATCCTGGCTGACGAGGGCTGAAAGCCCGAAACCGGTCCTAGGATGCTTGTTTCCAGTCCAGGGAGGACCTGGCTTGGCAGTTCGGGCTGGACTGTTCCCATGGGGCACAGGGTCAAGACTGATTTGCATATGGCTGTGTTCAAACTGGAATGGCATGGTGAGCAAAAAAACGATGGATTTAGGCCCAGATCTCTGTACTGGGGTGAATGTATGACATTGTTCTGCATTCTGTCCATCAATTGTTGTTTTTGCATTTGTCACCCCGAGTGGGAAGGGTATGCTCAGACGTGAGTCCCTTGCTCTCCATGCCACTGGATTCAAGCTATCCTGGCTGACGAGGGCTGAAAGCCCGAAACCGGTCCTAGGATGCTTGTTTCCAGTCCAGGGAGGACCTGGCTTGGCAGTTCGGGCTGGACTGTTCCCATGGGGCACAGGGTCAAGACTGATTTGCATATGGCTGTGTTCAAACTGGAATGGCATGGTGAGCAAAAAAACGATGGATTTAGGCCCAGATCTCTGTACTGGGGTGAATGTATGACATTGTTCTGCATTCTGTCCATCAATTGTTGTTTTTGCATTTGTCACCCCGAGTGGGAAGGGTATGCTCAGACGTGAGTCCCTTGCTCTCCATGCCACTGGATTCAAGCTATCCTGGCTGACGAGGGCTGAAAGCCCGAAACCGGTCCTAGGATGCTTGTTTCCAGTCCAGGGAGGACCTGGCTTGGCAGTTCGGGCTGGACTGTTCCCATGGGGCACAGGGTCAAGACTGATTTGCATATGGCTGTGTTCAAACTGGAATGGCATGGTGAGCAAAAAAACGATGGATTTAGGCCCAGATCTCTGTACTGGGGTGAATGTATGACATTGTTCTGCATTCTGTCCATCAATTGTTGTTTTTGCATTTGTCACCCCGAGTGGGAAGGGTATGCTCAGACGTGAGTCCCTTGCTCTCCATGCCACTGGATTCAAGCTATCCTGGCTGACGAGGGCTGAAAGCCCGAAACCGGTCCTAGGATGCTTGTTTCCAGTCCAGGGAGGACCTGGCTTGGCAGTTCGGGCTGGACTGTTCCCATGGGGCACAGGGTCAAGACTGATTTGCATATGGCTGTGTTCAAACTGGAATGGCATGGTGAGCAAAAAAACGATGGATTTAGGCCCAGATCTCTGTACTGGGGTGAATGTATGACATTGTTCTGCATTCTGTCCATCAATTGTTGTTTTTGCAATTGGAAGACAGAGCAGAGACTAAAAAACACCCTTAATCCCTTGCCTGTTATTGTCACATACTTTGAGAGGTTGGGCATCAATATTGTTGGGCTTATTGTTCCCAGGACTGCTTCAGGCAACAGGTTTATCATGGTTCTGGAGGATAATGCCACAAGGTACCCTGAGGACCATGAATGCACCTGCAGTGGTTAAGGCCCTAGTGAGGATTTATATCCAAGTGGATTTCCCCAAGGAAGTGGTGTCTGACAGGTGCACCGACTTATAAGCAGTCCATGCGGAAGGAGTGTGGGGTAACCTACAAGTTCCCCACCCCTTACCATCTACAAACCGACCCTGAAGGGCATGATCAAAGGCCTACCTGATGTCTTGAGGAGTAAGTGGGATGTCCTCTTGCCATGCCTTCCCTTTGCCTACAGGGAGGTACTACAGGAGGGAGTGGGCTTCACCCCCTTTGACCTTCTATACAGGGACCATATCAGAGGACTTCTGAGTTTGGTCAAAGAAGATTGGGAACAAGCTCCCAGAAAGATTCTCCATAATGTAGTGAGATACATGCTGGCCTTCAGAAGCCAAATGGCTAAGTTGTGAAAGCAAGCTTCAGAAAACTTAACAGCCAGTCAATAAGTGATGAAGCAGTGGTACGACCTGCATTCTACCAATGTGAAATTGCAGCCTCAGCAGACAGTCTGGGTGATGGAACCTGTGGAGCCCAGGGCCTTCCAGGACCAATGGTCTGGGCCCTATGAGTTGGTTGAAAGGAAGGGTGAGGCCACATGCCTGGTAGACATCAAGAACCCTAGGCACCCCCACAGGGTGCTCCATGTAAACAGCCTCTAACCCCAATTTGGAAGGTCTGAGCTCACCATGCTGATGGTGACAGATGGAGCAGAGGAAGAGGAGACTGAATCTCTCCCTGACCTCTTAGTCTCAAAGGGGAAAGATGGATTGGGGGAGGGAGTAATCCTTTCCCCCAGTCTGACTCCTGAACAGTAGTTGGACTGCCACAAAGTGATGGGGCAGTACTCCCCTAGATTTCCCCTCATCCCTGGGACTAGACACCTGTGTACTCATGATGTGGACACAGGAGACAACCTCTCAAGAACACATTTTACAGATTGTTTGACAAGGTGAGGGCCAACATTAAAGAAGATGTTTCTAAACTTTTGCGGCTGGGGTGACAGAGCCCTCCAGTAGCCCCTGGTCTAGTCCTGTGGCACGGTACCAAACGCTGCCTCACTGGGCCCCACACCTGAACTCAGGTTCTGTGTGGACTATAGGGGGCTCAATTCAGCCACCAAGAATGATGCTCATCCCATCCCTGTGCTGATTGACCAGTTCGGGGCTTAACAACCTTTGATTTTACATTAGGGTACTTGCATATCGCCCTAACAAAGGGAGCAAAGGAGAGGTCAGCCTTCTCCACTCCAGAGGACCACTATCAGTTTAGAGCGTTGCCCTTTAAACTAAAAAATGACCCTGCCACCTTCCTGGGGTTGGTGAACCAGGTCCTTGATGATATGGAGGTCTTCAGTGCTGCCTATCTGGATGACATAGCTTTCTTCATTAGCAGCTGGAAAGACCACCTTTTTCACAACTAGGAAGTGATTCATGCTCTGCAACAGGAAGGCCTGACTATAAAGGCCAGTAAGTGCCAGATAGGGAAGGGATCGGTTGTGTACTTGGGACACCTGGTGGGCAGGGGTAAGGCACAGCTTCTCCAGGCCAACAAAGAGACTATCAGGGCCTAGTTTCCCCCCCAAATCCCAGACTGAGGTCAGAGCATTCTTGGGCCTCACTGGGTACTACAGGAGGTTTGTCAGGGGATATGGCACTATTGTGCCCCCCTTCACAGAGCTCACTACTAAGAAGCAGAACAGAAATGTGTTTTGGACAGAGGAATTCCAAAAGGTATTTGACTCCCTTAGGTAAACCATATGCACAGCCCCTGTACTCTAGTCCCCTGACTTCTTCAAGGAGTTTGTCATTCAGACAGATGCCTTAGAGCACGGTATAGGGGCAGTACTTTCACAGCTAAATGCAGAGGGCCTAGACCAACCTGTAGCCTTCATCTCTAGAGGGCTACTACCCAGGGAACAAAGGCTTGGAGCTTCGTCTTTGGAACCGACACATTGTCACCACTGCTTGGAGAAAATTGATGCATCACCTTCACTGCAGGCTCAAAATCGACACATTGCTTTTCTGCAACCCTCACCTCGCTGTTGAGACCAGGATCAAGGTACTCTGCTCACCAGGCCAGCGTGGCTCTTGTCCATGGCCTGTGCTCTATTGTAGACACTCTGAAATGTTGACTTTGCCCTGGTCTAGTGTGACCAGATGACCCCATCGGTGCTTATTGCTTCTAAATGTCAGAACTCTTTTTATTCTTTTAAAATTCATAGCTCAACTTCTACTTATTGGATTTTTGATGTTTTTGTCTTGATTTATTTATAACATTATTGTCTATTTTTCTAAACCAGTGTGGAGCCTTTTTGTGGTGTTTTCATTGTGTTACTGTGTGTGTTGCACAAATGCTTTACACATTGCCTATTTAGATAAATCTGTCTGCTCTTTGCTAAGCTACCAGAGGGTGAGCACAGGTAATTTTTTCGTGTGTATCTGACTTACCGTGACTAGGATTGTGGTTCCTGCTTGGACAGGGTCATACCTCTGCCAACCAGACACCAACATTCTAACAAATTGTCAGCCTGTGGTGCTGGAACAAGTTTCAGAGTTGGGTTGCTGCCCTCAGTGTTACATCACTTAAGTCATAGGAATTGTGAAAAATCCAAGCATCAAACAAAGTGCAAGTGTAGCGAATGAACCACTCCCATTCAGCAGGAGAGTTGTAACAGTATGGTATGTACCCGGGGGATGCATTTTAGAGCTCACTGTTGCAAATATGTTACTAAAGCATGGTGTGATAGTGCACTCCTATTTAAAGGCAGCACATTTTCTATTGAATCGGCCACAACATTTGCACAAAAAGGCAACTGTACTGCTAAAACCATACAGTGTACAAAAGAGAAAACATGGAAATGTTTTTTCTGTGAAAATGTATAATTTGTGCATCACCAAGGAAAGTGTCCTGGACTTTTTTGATCATGTTAAAATCTCTATGTCTAGCACGTGTCAGAATTACAAAATATGTGCTTAATTTGTACTTTTCTAACCCCTAATATATTTTGAAATGCATAGAGTTCATTTACAGATATTTACATTTTGTTGTGTGTTAAAGAAATTAGTATCCTACAGTTGATCCTTTCACTCTCACTATAGCCCTGCAAGATAATCATATAGTTCAGTTTACAAATGCCTCTCAATTTGCAGTCAGAGAAAGAAGAGCTTACATCAATCTCCATGTTACAAAAAAGCTGTAATTTATCAGAATACATAGCCTGATGTTTGGGTTTAGGTTATTTTCTCTAACTCAAACCCACACAAAGTCTACAGGTGGGTTTTCCAATCCGACACAAATGGAGATTTGCATTGGATGGTAACCCAGAGTAATGCAAGGCAATGACAATGAAATACACTGCCTTGCATAAGTTTGCATCAGAGGAGTGTTCCATGGGTGTAGAATTGTAGATATTTGTGCCAAAATCCTGCTCCTTCCTGAGCCAGGAGGAATGAAGAGAAATGTTTACATTTCTCCTCGTTTTCTCCCTCATTGCATTTGTGCTGCGTTCTACAGCACACATGCAAAGAGAGAAATCAATCAATCAATACATTTGTAGAGCGCACAACTCACCCGTGAGGCTCTCATGGCGCTAGGGGTGGGGGGGTGCTGCTACTGCTCAAACAGCCAGGTCTTGAGGAGTCTCCTGAAGGCCAGCAGGTCTTGGGTCTGTTGTAGGCTGATGGAGAGGGTGTTCCAGGTTTTTGTGGTGAGGTGAGAGAATGATCTGCTGCCGGCGGTTGCTCGATGGATGCGGGAGATGGTGGTGAGGGCGAGGTCAGTGGAGCGAAGCTGGCGGTTCGGGGTATAGAAGGTGAGTCGTTCGTTGAGGTACGCTGGTCCGGTGTTGTGGAAAGCTTTGTGAGCGTGGGTGAGGAGCTTGAAGGTGATCCTCTTGTTGCCTTAAAGTATAGTTTTTGTACAGGAAGGGACCCCTTGCTGCTCAAAAACTGTACTTACCACAACGTAGACACCCCTGCACTATGGCACAATGGTGGCTGCATTAGTGCCTGGCAGCCAAAAGTGGGCCAGTTCAGGGAGAGAGCAGAACAGTGCCACATCTTAGTAGGTCTGGAGCTGTTCTGTTTTCTCCCTTTCACGCAATGCAGCACAGCAACTTTACCTGTGGTGCTGTGTTGGATGAATTCTAAGTAAAACTGGGCCCCAGTGGTTATTGCTTAACTGAAAAGATTTTGACACAGTACACATACCATTCTGAATCCATCGAAACTCAAAAATGGCTGTTTAAAGGCATACAAAGACTAAAATGCATTTGTACGATTGTGTGATATTATGCTGCATTATTATTACTCCATCAAAAGTGTATCCCTTGGCAGGAAACGTGGAATGAAGGTGATTGAAAAACAGAGGAGTCGCTCCTCAAAACTGTCAATTGCAAGGGATGGAACACGGGGCCCAATTGCATTTCAATTACTGTAACTATATTCTTACTCGTCAAAAAAGAGAAAATGCTACCAAATATTTCATGGAAAGGGGTGGCGATTTGTCTGCTTTTCTCGTGTATGTTCTTCTGGAATATCACTCTCAGATTAAAAAGTGGGGAATGTTTTTAATGTGCTCTGAGCACTGACCTAGTTACCGCAGTGACCATCTGAAAGGGTTAATTTTTGCCTCTCACGGATCCAAATCATCTAGTAATTTTACAACTTTAGCAAATTATCACTGGATAGTGGCATGGGGTCCATTTGCTGTATGAGGGGATTATATCTTTTCACACATCTCTGTTTTGATGTGATGTGTGAAGGGAAGAACGAGATGGGACCATTCTAGGTTCCTCCCGTAGTTATCTGACTACAGATATGGAGAGATATTTCAGATGTGACATGTTTGGCCTAAACTATGTACTCTTCTCGTGCCGAGTGTAATGTGCTGATTGAGTCAAACATTGCTACCTTACACCTGCTTGTCAAGGAGCATCATTTATAGTTGTATGAAGGATCTGCAATGTTCTGATTATTGAGGTTCCTGAAGGAATGTGTTGGGATGAAAGCTAAGCCTGAATATCGCTTTGGAATAAAAGAAGTGCTGAACCTCACAGAGGGTCTTATTTACAAGCCCCTTGCGCCGCCGGTGCGTCACTTTTAAAATGGGAAAAAGTGACGTACCTGTGGCGCAAAGGGCTTGTAAATATGCCCCAGAGAGTCAAGTAACCTAAGTGAATGCTGTTGCGGAAGAAGATGGTAGAGTGGGAGCAATAACCACTGAAAAAGGCATTGACAGCCTCTTAAGTTCACCAGACAGAAAACCTCAGTGTGCGATAAATATACAGAAGATGCTGGATACTGATCTAAGTGTACTACTGATATTATCCAGGAAGCACTGTTTTTGTTTAAAAGTATGAAAATTTACGAGTCCTTGAATTAATGTATTTGGGGGTAGGGGCATTATGTGGTAAATACACTTTAAAAATTCATTTTGATAAGAACGTATTAAATATATTTTGCCAATCAATTTTGATAAGGACAAGATTAATCTATGTCTTTATGAATTTAAGATGTAAATAATAACATGATATAAAGACTTATAATCAATTAATCATTGAATGGAAAACTACACTATTTTTCATAGATCTTATTGATGGTGAGCATACATAGAAGAAATAGAGGTTGAGCGGGGCATATTTTGAATTTTGATCATGACTTGATTCCCAATAGGTATGTAGAGAAATGGGAAAAACTTGCCAGAATGGGTGTCTCCAGACCAATTCCTATATGTTCTTTACAATTTGCAGGCAAAATTTCACCCAAATATTTCACTTGCATCGTGCATGTGAAAAGTGCGGGTCAAAAATTGCAAGCCACATATTATTATTGAAGTTCATATATAGCGCTTAGCGACCCATATGGTTTCCCAGTGCTTGAGGACAGGTGACAGTAGCCTAAGAACAAGACCTAAAATAACGAGGTTTAGAGCTTCTTACGAAAGGAGGTGAGAGAAGTGCAGCCTCTAATAAGCTCAGGGAGAGCGTTCCACAACTCATTGCCCAGTAAAGAAAATGAGTGGCCACCCATTCAAAAGCTTCTGATTTGGGGCCATATTATCAAGAAAGGCGCAAACATTATTGTCGCTTTAGCGGCAGGAAACTGCCACTAAAGCGGCGATAAGTGGCTTGGTAATATGCCCTAGAGAATTCCATTAGAAGCCCAGGTTTGATGTCCTTGACACCAGAACCTGGGCTTCTCTTGGAATTCTCTAGGGCATATTATCAAGCCCCTTATCGCCGCTTTAGCGGCAGTTTCCTGCCGCTAAAGCGGAGATAATGTTTTCGCCATTCTTGATAATATGGCCCTTGGGGCGCTGAGAAGAGGGACTGGTTACTGGAATGCAATGTACGGGAAGGATGATAAGGCACAACCAGTTTTTGTAGGAATTGTGGTCCTGAATGAATCTTGATTTTGTACATAAAGCAGAGAGCCTTGAGGTTGATGTGCTTATCCACAGTGATCTAGTGGAGATTCCCCTTATTTTACTACATTAAATGTCACAGCTCTGTCAGGACTCATGATGAGTGCCTATGAGTAAAGGCAGCAAATGCCCAGCTTTAGAGCATATTCTGCAGAACAACTTTCTGTTTCACTTCATGTGTCCTTTTCCAGTATTATTCACATTTTATTGTGGAGATGATGAATGATTATTCAGCAGTTGCATGATAATAGTCTTGCATTGGGCAGAACGTTTCAGAGGAAAGGTGGACACAAGGAGCCTCAGGCCTCCCAGGGCCTCTTTCAATGGACCACAGAGATATAACTTCCACCATAAATTTCCTGAATGCTGCCCAGTGATTGTAACCTTATGCATACCTCTCTGATAATAAATATCAGTCCTTGTGATCTCAAAGGTCCAATGTTTGCTTAACCTATTCCACACTAATAAAAGAGAAGAAAAAACAGTATTTTTTACTCTGTGTGATTCACATAAAGCAGAGGAGACGGATGTGGCTGGCCTTGAAGGGCACAAGCCATTGTGGAGGAAGCCTCTGATACTGGCTCTTTAAAGGGACTTACAATAGTCCACAAGAAACACTGAAGAAAAGGTAACTTTCAGTGATAGACCCATCTACTTTAATAAGTGCATTACCATGATAGAGGGGTTGTCCAGAGTGCCATATGGAGGTTCTGAAGTTCTAACTTTCAGTGGCAGACCTGGAACTAGATGGGGAAAAAGTAGTGGAGGTGAAAAACTGCACTGTGCTGTTACTTGTATAAAGAATTGCAAATCAAGTTCTTGGGCGACATGAGATGCCAACATAAGGGCAAAGGTTTATTAACCACTACAATAAAGAGATTCATGGAAGGGGAAATTCTACCTAATGACCCCCCACCTCCCCCGTCCAGCCTGAGGTTCTCAAAGCATGCAGATTAGCAACACGCTGTATAAGACACTGAGCAGAGCGGTATGGTTACAGCTGAGAGGAGTTGCTCAGCTCAGTGACATAGAATCCTGTGGAAAGCCAATACATGACAAGTTGCGTCTATTAATCAGGAAAAGATGCATATGTTTCTTGATTACAACCAGTCCCTGCACAAACTTGATGTGAATGACATTGCCACATATTCTCCATAAATAAACACGTCCGAGAATTCTCTGGAGACACGAAGGGAAAACTCGGGATGATGGAGCAGGATTGAGTGGGACACTGATGGGTCCTACATAATTGGATCAGATATGTGGTGAGGCCTGATGTTGATACTTGCTTTTGACTAATTGTGGGTTTTAAGATATAAGACTTGCAGACACTTACATACTGTTTAGAGGTAGAGGCAACTCACTTTATCCCTCCTATTACCTCTCACTAGCCTTAGTGCACAGGGGAGATGTGCTGTTAATGTTTGGAGGGATAGACAGAAGATGTTAAATATTGATGATGACGGAACTTTTTATCCATTATTCAAGAATGTGCATTATTGATAGTGGGCAGAATATTAATGTATACGTGATTTCACACGTATATGTTAATATGATACTATTGGCGTTGAAATTATTTTGTTATGACCCAATATAGTCTGTTTTCCTACCTTCTGCTAACTAGATCTTAATTGGGCCTTGGTGCCATCTTGTCCAAAATGGATGTCACAGCATCATGTTTGTTTTATGTTTGTATTTCTGCTTAACATAATGATGCTAGATGTGGATATATTAATTTTTGAATGAAACTGTTCTTGAACAAAGCCTTCTACAGGGCCTACTTATACACGTTTACAAGGAAATTGTGCTTGCACAGTGTATATTACATTGGTACACTGTTGTTTATGTTACTGGTTTGTTCTGACAACTTCGGCTGACGTTAGGTCATAAGAGCTGAATCAATACTTGTGTAGTAGGTTAGTGCTAAGTGGTAATTCTGTATGAAAGTTTTAAAGTCTGTATTTTTATTAATTGAAAATATATTTATTTGCTCATCCCACAGTGACTTTGCAGTATTCATACTCCACTACAGAGAAATTTGCTATATAAATCCTCAAATTTGGGGGTGAGCAAGATCCTTTTGGGGTTCTGCTAGAGATGCTGTTCGATTTGTTACCAATTTGACTGCACCTTTTCTTTCTCAGCATTTCTCGAATATGTCACTGTTCTGTATAATTCTGAATAGATGACCTTTATGGGAACTGAATTCTATTTAACTCAGCATTTTATGCATTTCATTTTCCTGTATTGTTCCTTTTGAATTCCTGTAATAAATCTTTATGGTTGTCCTAAATTGCTCGAGAACTCACTCTTGTTTAAAAACCATCATTTTTAAATCGATACTTCTCAATGCACTGATATAACCAATTATACTAATTAGAAAAGGACATGTGTGTTGATTAAATACACTTTTTGAATAAATTGTCATATTTTTACACTTTTGCTACAAGATGTTTTTAAAAATGAAAGTGTTTTTAAAGTTGAGCGCAGGACTCCCTAACTACTTTCTTTCTTTAACACCAATTAACCTTGAAATAAATGATTGGCTGCCTATGTAACATCTTTTTATTCTTAGTGCTGAGTCCAGTAAACAGCAGCCTAGTGTTCCTGTGGACCAAGGGGCCACGTGTAAAGGTCAACCCCGGGCCGTGCTTTGAGTATCAATGCTCTAAAGCATCTGCTGTAATCAGCATTGTTAGACCTGACATTCTTGGTGTGGTCTTCCCCCAAACTGTTTACTGAATTGTTTTTTGTTGGCTTAGTGCTCTGTGCACTTTATCACTGCTAACCAGTGCTAAAGTGCGGGTGCTCACTCACCTAAACAACGTAAAATTGGCCGACACCTGGTTGACACATTTATTTACTTGTAAGTACCTAGTAAAGTGGTACTGCGTGTACCTTCGGCCTGCAAATTAAATACTACTAGTGGGCCTGCAGCACTTATTGTGCCATCCACTGAAAAAGAACTTTAAAACATGTCTCATGCTTGCCATTAAAGGCTATGGGGCAGTTTTACACTTCCTTTTCAACATGGGAAAATAGACCTTTTGCCGGGCCTAAATCTTCCTTTTTAATACATATGTCACCCCTGAGGTAGGCCCTGAAGGCCCATTTGGCACAGTGATTTGTATTTAAAATCTAGGACTTGTGGGTGTAGCTTTTACATGTCCTGGTATTTAAAAACCCCTGCATTTGTTTTTTGCTACTGTAAGGCCTGTCTATCTCAGTGGTATACATGGGGTTACCTTACTACCTTTCATAACTGCTAATTCGGTTTGGAGCAAATAGAAATGTAATGTTTGGACTAAAATGAATTCTAATTTAAAGTCCTATTCAATTGTAAAGTTGAATTTTTAGTCACAATTATGAAAATACCACTTTTAGACAGTTGGCATTTTCTTGGTCTAACCATTTAGTGCTTGTTTCCAGTTTTGTAGGTCACATGACACTGAGGGGCATATTCACAAGGATTTATCGCCGAGTTATCGGCACTTTATCGCAGCCGAAGTGGTGATAAATTTACCTCCCCATTCACAAGCTGGTGCTAACAGAGAACAGCACCAGTTTACCCGCGATAGTAGCCGCAAAACACATCGAAACAGAGGATCACCACAACTATCTCTAATGAGATGCAGAGTGGGCGTTCCCGTACCAAAAGCCGTGACCACACTACACCTCAACATTCTCAATGACCAGACAGATCAGCGCTAAAAACACAAAACAGGCGATAAGGCGCGTTAGCACCAGGAAATTAACACCTGCTCTGACCCGGTGTTAAGTCGGACGGCAGCCAGCACCACAAAAAGGAGCCCAGCCCAGGGCCACATCGGAAGGGCAACAGATGCCATGGAGCCACCCATCATGCGGCCGGGACACCCAAGAGGGCCACAACACCCACTGACACCACCCCCCAGACCACCCCTCCCTGGCACCCCCACAACAAAGACATGCCACATCAGCTACACAAAAACATGTACAGTATATTCTGCATGATGTCACACAATCACAACAGTTGAAATGCATGTGTCGTCACAGAAATGAGCATCACACATTCACTTTCGAAGAAACAAATAAAACTTTATTAACATGAATGCCGAAATTAAATGAAGACACATGGCCGCTCCCCGCTGGACAGTCCGTAGGTCACAGCCTGCAAGACAAAAAACACAATGAGAAGGTGTGTCCTGCGCACATCAAAGGACAGAGCGAGAGCGAAGGAGAGAGAGAGGGGAAGAGAGGGAAAGACAGAGTGAGAGAGAGAGAGAAGAAGGGAGAGAGAGAGGGAGAGAGAAGAAGGGAGAGAGAGAGGGAGAGAGTGAGAGAGAGAGAGAGAGAGAGAGAGAGAAGAAGGGAGAGAGAGAGAGAGAGAAGAAGGGAGAGAGAGAGAGAGAGAAGAAGGGAGAGAGAAAGAGAGAAGAAGGGAGAGAGAGAGAGAAGAAGGGAGAGAGAGAGAAGAAGGGAGAGAGAGAGAGAGAGAGAGAGAGAGAGAGAGGGAGAGAGAGACGCCGCTGCGCACCCAGGCCACACTGCTCACCAGCTGCCACCGGTGTGTCTCCAACCACGTGCCGGTATGTAGAGCAGTACACCAGGACACACGTCTGAGTCAGAACCGTCATCTGAAACAGAGTCCAGACACATGACTGGCACAGTACACACACTTGCACAAGACAACAGTGCCTGCCCGCCCATGCACACCCAGGCAGAGGCATCACAAAGACACCCGCCACCCACGGAGCTTGCCCGCCCATGCACACCCAGGCCTCACTGCTCACCTCCCGCCACCGGCATGTAGACTGGATGTCCCACCACGTGCCACTGCAAGCCACAAGCCCGAGGCCCGCGGACATAGCACCCTCTACACCATGCAGCCACGCTCCGCAGGCCAACAGGTCTCATGTTTGGTGCTGGGTCATGAATACTCCATGGCAGAGGACATACCAGTGCACCCGGCAACATTGCAGGCCGCACACCTGCTCAGTTTTGATTTGTTCAGCATTACGTACATCAATTGTGTGTCTTTTGCACACACGATCAGCCGAATGAGTGCCACAAAATCTGTAACCCGGAAGCGAGGCCACGAGGCGGTTGACCCGTGCTGCCCGCTGGCTCTGGCCTACACTGCGGTCCAGCAGGGCACACGAAACCTGAGTTGCCTGGACCACTGGGACGGTGCATCATCGCAGGGTGCCCACCTGCTCAGCAGCTTAAGGTGCCACTGACTCAGTGCACCCAAAGTCACCGTCCCGTGGTGCCTTTGCCTGCCGCATTGTGACGGGTGCGACTAACCCTGTGCAACCCCAGTCAGCGCCACGTGGTGGTTGGCCCGTGCCGTACGCAGGCCTGTGTTGCCACTAACCCTGTGCAACCCCAGTCAGCGCCACGTGGTGGTCGGCCCATGCCGTTCACAGGCCTGGGTTCCCACTAACCCTGTGCGCAAACAAACTCTTGGGCCCTTCATGATTGGGAACCGTAGTGTCCCTCATCCAGTCGACTCGGTCTGAGGAGAATGTGACGTCGTCGGCCCCTTATGTTGGCCTGTGACGCCTGTGCTGAATGGGTGTGGTGTGCATGCAAACCTGCCCTCAGGGAGTGGCTGTGACATGCTGACAACTAGACCAGTGACCTGCACACTATCAGCGAGTACGCCTGCGACGGGTAGCATTGATGGCCCCCCTGTGAGTGTAAGCGGAGTGGTTTGGCCTGCCGTATGGCGGACCAGCGCAGGGCTTGCCACAATGACACATGGGCTTGGTGCGTGGTTCAGTCCATGTCCGGACATGAAAGTGAGTGATGCATGTGTCCCTGTTGTAATGTCCACGGGACCCGGTACACAAAATGCAATGCAGCACCCTCTGACTGGCATCCCACAGGATGAGCATCATTGACGCAAGGGTAATCACTGCCCCTACATTCATCCACACATGCATACTTGACTGAAGAAAGACGTGACACAGCAGTGCGTCAATGGATGTTTATTGCAGTCCATGTTGCTGTCCAAGGTGAGTGCATCGGAGTGTATCGTGGGTCAGTGTAAGGTCATGAGGCCATGTGCAGGACCATGCAGAAACAGGTGAGGTGGCGGTAATTAATTCTAGTACCTGGTCCTTCTGACCACAGTCCCATCTGCGTCATCATCCCCGGGTGTGTGCTCGGCCCCATCTGTGGGTGTTGCAGAACCGGCTGCCGCAGTGGGTGTCATTGACACATCAGGGGCCTGAGTGGATCCGGCTGCCGCACTGGGTGGCACTGACACACCGGGGGTGGGGATGTGGATGGTGTGGGGGCAGCAGCATTCATCTGCACCACGCCTTGTGGCAGCAATGCCATGGTGGAGGTTAGTAGGGCATGATAGATACCAGCTACATTTCGATGATGTGCAGTGGTGGCCGCCATCCTTTCTGCCTCCATCCGCACCATGTCCTCCATGAGCCTCCGTATGTGTGGCAGCTCACAGCTGGCATCTCTGGAGCCACCCTGAGCAGACAGGTGTTCTTCTCTCCGCGTCATGACTCCAGCGATGTCAGTCAGGGCTTGTTGGAGACCATGGGGCGGACATAGACACCCAAGGATGGCATCCAGTTTGGCAGCCATGATGCAGAAGCCCACCCGCACCTGCTTAGCACTGGCACTCCAGCACACTGCGTTGGAAGGCCATGTGTTGTTCCTGGAGGTCTTGTAAGGGTGCCAGTGCTGTGGGTGCCTCCTGCTGGCTGATTTGGGTGGTGGGTGGGGTCTCAGCGATGTAGCTGGCCTACCCTGAGCCTGGAGGTGAGTGGTGGATGAGGTAAATGATGTCTTGGATGGTTTGGGTGTCGATGCTGGCGTTGTCCTCCTCATCATCCGTGAAGAGTGGCTGGGACTGCTCTGCAGGAGGTGTTGATGGTGCCCCTGTGATGTGAAGGGGAGATGGTGTATTACGATGTGTCCACATGTGTGTAGACGCATGGTACAGGTTGACATTCAGACCGCATGACATTGTACATTGTGACAGTCTGTGGATCTGGGCGATGACCTAGTGTGATTGTGGGTGTGTACTGTGCCCTGCTTGATTGTGCATGTGTGCCATTGTGACCATCTCCACCCGTCCCCCCAGTACCTGGTGGTCCCTCACCCTGTTGTGGTTGTGTTGTGTCCTGTCGAGCAATGTCCGGTCCCCCAACTCCGGCCACAGTCTCCACACTGATGACTGTCGACACCAGCTCCTCCATGTCATCCAGCTGTGTCGCTGGGCCCCCACCTCCGGTCTGCATTGCTGCTTTCTGGTTGGCAGAGAGTTTCTCCTTGGTCTTCCGCTTGATGTCATTCCATCGCCTCTTGACCTCGTCCATTGCCCGCTTTTGCTATCCAACGGCATTCACCTTGTTGACGATGTCCTGCCGTATTGCAGTTTTGGTGCCCAATGACACGTAGGAGGTGACGAAGAGTTGTTGATGATGTTCCATCACCTCCGTGACTATGATCCTGTTCGCCTACGGACTGAACTTCGTCTTCCTCGTCTTCTTAGGCTTGCCCTTCCCTGTCCCCAAGGTCCGAGGCTGGTCGTCCTGGGTGCTTGTGGGGTTGCGCTCATCCTCTGTGCCTGCTCCAGCTGCCTCCATGGTGCTTGGGTGTAGGTCAGTTTGTGTGTGGGTGTTTTTTCTGCTATTATGGAGATTTTTCCCACCGCCAGGTGTGTATTGCAGGCCTGGTGCTGCTTATCGCTGATTTCCTCATCGCACTTTGGCCCATCGCAGGTTTTTTGGTATTGTGGTTTGTGTTTTTATCTTCATCGAGCTGCTTTTATCACAGACATTGTACGTGGTTTCGGGAGACTATTGCATGCTACCGCCTTGTTGTGAATCCCACGTTGACACAGGATTATTTTCCCCCGATGGGCTGCGATATTGGAAATTGCGTTACGCTACTCTTGCGGTAGTTATCACACGTTCTTGTGAATATACCCCTGAGTGTCTCTACGGCTGGCGTTTCTGTATTCCTGCATGACAGTGAGACAAAGGGGACTGGGTATTAGCAAGATGGGCTCTCCTGCCTTGATGGCTGGGATGGAGCTGGTCCCTGTCTAACTTGCACTTTGGCACACACAAAGGAACCTGACACCAGCCTTTTGTCACCAAAGACATTTTGGAGCCTTGGCAGAGGAAGGGGAAAGCATTCCAGAATCAGATGTGCGTGTAGCCCAGGATGCCCCTCCACTTCAAAGGGTGGCACCGGGTATAAATATTGGACCTTAGGAATGCATCTTAAGTACACTCCTGGATCTACGGAAGACTTTAGAAGGACCCCCAAAGGACTGCCCTGCTGCTACCTTAGGACTGCTGTGCAACTTGAAGTCCTGCCTTGCTCCCGGAAGGAGAAATGGACCCTCTCTTTAAACCCAGGACTACCATAAGTGACTCTAAGGGCTAGATGGTTGGCCTCCCTTGTGAGCTACAGAGACATAACACACTCCAAAGGCCTTGGCTCCTGGCCTCTGCTGGAGTGAGTCATAACCCCTCCAAGTGGCGCCCCATGTCATGGACCCTTCAAAGTGATATTATAAGTGTTGCTCCTGCCTAACCCTAAAATATGGGACACAGAAACCTTTTCACTAAAATGTGCCCTCAGAACCAATGGAAGACTAGGACATATGTGCCAGTCGATCCTCCCAAGTTGCACTGCCGGTCAGCCTGACTTCGTGGTAGCTCCCACTACGTTCTTTTTGCAGCAAATCATGTTCAGTGTAACTCTCAGCAAAGGTATCCAGCCTCGTGGAGTCCTTACTGGCTACAGCCTACGAGTTCAGCTGAAGATTTTCGTCTTCCAAAAGTGACTAGGTCCGAAGGTAAAAATCTTCACCACGTTCTGCACTCCTCAATACGGGCCTTCTTCTCAGACACCGTCTGCTGCCTTGCCCCGCTGAACTCTACCTTCTTAGGAAATTATCTTAAAAATGTATACTAAGTCTGAAAGTAGGCCAAGACTTGGCCCTATCCACCTCGTGTATTTCCATTGCAGGAATCCTTAACTTTTGAATTTGCCCCAGTCTCACACGACCAGATAACCATGGTTGGCACTTTGATCTTTTATTCATTATTTTGGACTAATACCTTCTTTTAGTGTGGTTTTGCTTTATTACTGCTCTTGTGCTGCAAAAATGCTTTACACAATACCTCTAAGTTAAACCTAACTGCTTTTGTGCCAAGCTTCCAGAGGGTTAAGCATAGGATAATTTAGTGACTTTTGTGGTTCACCCTGATAAGAATTGTGGGTGTTCCCTGAGTGAGACTTCAACCCCTTCCCCCAGTCAATCACTTATTTTCTTAGAAGCATGCTCTGAAGTGAGGATACAAAGACCGAGGACTGAAGAGAAACAAAATAGTTATTTTTTTCTCTTTCAGGCAGACTTTGCAAGGCCCATTGTGTGGGTCACAATTAGAGCGAGGATCATTCATGGAGCATTGCTTATCTAAGTGGGAAAGAGGTAGCGCTGGACTGAAGAAAATATAGTATGCTTTACATAAATGCTTAATATTTTCTCCAGGTTGAGTATAACACCTTCAACATGGGTGACAGATACTTATTTGTAGAAAGACAAATCCCTTAAATTGGCTTAGTGCATAATTTTGTCATTTCTTTCATATTTTTACAAAGGCAACCGTTCTTGACAATTATCTTCCAGACACCTATGTTTGCACATGGTAGTATATTTTTCTCATAAATGTAGTTCATTCTAACATAACATCTCCGAATACTGGAAAAGGATGGCCAAATATTTTTGGGTTTGTGGATGTAGAAGCTGTAGAGCAGGGTACCACAGTCCAAGCAAAATTAATGTCTGCTTTAACCACATGATTAAGCCATCAGTGTGTGGTCCGCTGCCCATTTACAAAGGTGGATTGACATATGAGGAACTCAGGTTATGGATACACTTACATTTTGTTTCTAAATTGAGAGTGTGTCTCATGCTGATTGTATCTAGATAAAAGTCAGAAACAGTGATTTTCTTTTTTGGGTGTGATGTTGAATCTGTATGAATAACTAGTTTGGTAATTAAAAAGCCATCCTGGAATGGTGTCTTGTCTTACATATTGTATCGGAAGCTATTGCAGGCAAAGTTATCAGAACAAAGTTTTCACAATTTATAAGTACACCAATCCAATCCAATTCAACTTTATTCGATCTTTTTTTTGTTCAGATCAAAAAAGTGCATAAAAATGAATACAACAAAACTTTTAAAATACAACCAATCGCAGTTCTAATTCTTTCTTTAAACGAACGAGAACCCCTTGAAGCAAATTTACAATGAATTTCCATATAAAACACATTTAAGGAAATATGTTAAGTTAAAAAATTAACTTGTATATGGTTTTGTACAAATATATATTTCTCATTTTAAAAGAGCAATAAAAACAATTGTCAAATAAAGGATACTCATAATTCATTAATGCACCGTATATTTCCTTTTACGCATACATGCCCATAAAAAAGATGCAACCTTAAAGCAGACAAACAGGTTCAGAGTGATTTAAAAAAATAAAATGCGGCCCGGCAATGACGAAATTCATGATTCTTTAAAATGGGTACAATAAATAACTTTCTTTCTTGAGCATACATGCTACAGAAAAGTACCAATTGCAAGTCATTGGGGGAACGATTCTGTACCGCCACTGACCCGTACCTGACCGCCATCGTAGAGAGACCAGGGGGCTTGCACTCCTTGACGCCAACATCGGGAGAACAGCAGGAAATCTGCACCCTTTGCGTCGCCGCCCCGGGACTACAATCCCCGGCAGCCCAAGCGGCGGCGCGCTGCCCTGACGACGCAACAGCGCCGGGAGGCGTATACAAAGCGGAGAGAGCCCGGCGGAGCGGGGGGAACGATTCTGTACCGCCACTGACCCGTACCTGACCGCCATCGCAGAGAGACCAGGGGGCTTGCACTCCTTGACGCCAACATCGGGAGAACAGCAGGAAATCTGCACCCTTCGCGTCGCCGCCCCGGGGTTACAATCCCCAGCAGCCCAAGCGGCGGCGCGCTGCCCTGACGATGCAACAGCGCAGGGAGGCGTATACAAAGCGGAGAGAGCCCCGCTTGGCGGGTCGCGCGCCGGACGCGCCGGGCGAAGCCCGGGCCAAGGGCGGGCCCGTTTGTGCCCGTTCGAGACCGGTGGAGGCCGGGCTGGGCCCCCCCCCCTTTACATCTTCATTGTTCCAGAGTCACCAACTGTAAGCCAAGGGAGCAAGAACTATATTGCGGTAAGACATCCAAAGCTCATTGTACCCTCCACAGCCCTCTATCTGTTACAACGGCCCGGACCTGATTGCCAGGCATCGACTCAAACATGGCATTGAGCAAAGGTGCTAGCGTGGCTGAGTCTCTGGGGAACTTTATAACTCGCGCGAGCAATGTCTTGGCATATGAAATAGCCGCCACTCAACGCCGATTGTCGCTAGAGCCACTGACAGGGAAACGCTCTTCCTTAGGCCACATTACCACTGCTCGCTCCCCTGCTAACAGGCTGCCAGAACCCCTTACAGCCCTTCACACTGTGACATCTCCTGCTGCAGCAGCACCGCATCGGCCCCTAGATTCACCGAAGCTAACCGTTCCAGGGCTAAACGAGTCAGCCGCACATAGGAATGAGACTCTGCCGCCAGCTCCAATTTTCACGAACATTGTTACCACCAGGTCCAAATCGGAGCAGTCCGTGAGGAGTAAAGACCTAAGATCTAATGCTCCGAAGGGGAAGAAGGGGAAGAAGCGCGAGGGAGGGCCGATGAAATCAAATAATAATAAGAATCCTAAAAACCTCCCCAGTCTGAACGCTGGCCACAGTGAAACATCTACGGAGGGAAGGTCACTTACTACACCAGGACTGGACTCTATAGCACCTCCTGCACCTACTTCTCCTGAACTCATTTTTAAAGAGACTCCTTATTGCTCCAAATGTGTAATTGATGATGCATATTGGGTAAAAATGGAACTTTTAATCAATGGGAGCCTTTCACTTTTAGCCAACAGATTAGCTGTTGTTGAAGAAAAACTAAGGGTGCTCCTTACTGCTCTAGACCCTAATCCCAGCGACACGGCTCCCCTGCCCAAGAAGGCCCTCTGCCAATCTGTACCCTTACAACACGCCCCTTTGTCGGCCCCCCCCGAGAGAGAGCCATTACAACCTAGCTCCACAATAGTATCTGATGGGGCCCAACTGAGAATCAATGGGAGTACTGTCGTCCCCACCCATCCTTCCCAAATCACTCAGGTCCCCTTTGATATTAGGACGGCTGGGAACTCGCCTCGTACACATAAACCAGCTCATATCACTAACAGTAATAACCCCCAACATCTAGGTGCTAAAACAAAACTCCCAAGACCTGATCTCCCCCCCGAGTGTAGCTCGTATGTAGTGGTTCTTTCTGGCGTCCCTGAACTCCATGACGAAAAAACTGAACCATACTCGGCTTTGAAGAATAAAGTCATGCACTGGTTACGTGTCAATAGACCCCTGCCAGCTTTCCTTGACGGGGAAATTATGATGGTCCGTAGAGTGGAGTGGGTGGGCAGGAGCACGAAAACCATAAGGGGCGATTGTATCCTTGTAACCTTTAGGGACAAAAGGGTGGCCAAGTTTCTGGGGGACGGTGGCTGGGTGAGTCCTTTGGATGGAATTCAATCTCTCCCCCTCTCTTACTTTTACCCTATTAAAATATCCCATTCTGAAATAGGACTTGTCGACCAAACTGGGGCCTTTAGGGAAAGAGGCAGGGATTACTATGGGAGCAGAGCAACCCCCCTCTACAACCCACGCTCCCCCATTCAATGTCACAATAGGTGCAGCACTCTTGACCTCGTTGATTGACTGCAACTAGCAGATAAGGCCACTGTTAACTGCCAATTCCACAGGCAGTCCTCCAACCAGGTAGGAAGTGAGCAAATTTTCCCTGAACAAAGTAAGGCTCTTAACATCTACGTATCCCCAAGGACAGCACCCTCCGTGCCACAGGAGCCACTGCAGCATATAGTCTCGCCCATGGAACACACCCATGCCCTTAATAATAACGTGCCTACTACAAACGCTGTTCCATATCAATTAATGACTGACAGCTCTCCCTTAATAACTGGTCCACTAGAAAACGGGGTGGTCCCGACCAGCCAACTCTCATCGCCCCATATGAGTCCACCTACAAGGGATGATATCACCCAAAATCCAAAACATGGAGCGTCCCTAAAAATCTTATCTTGGAACTTGGCAGGTATTGGCAATCTGTTGAATTGCCCGGATTGGGGGGAGTTCATAGATGGCCATGATATATGCCTCCTCCAAGAAACTTGGGCTATGCAAGCATACCACCGTCTTGGGTTTGCGACGTACTGGACCCCGGCTGTAAGGGCCACAAGAGGGAGGCCTTCAGGTGGACTGTGTGTGTGGGTGAAAACACATTTGGACTGTGGCATTAGAGTAATTGACACCGGTTCACTGGATTTTATGTGTCTAGCCCTATCTTTTTGGGATCATCGCGAGCTTAAACTGATAAACATTTATTCCCGCCCTGTAAAGAACGGCCAAAAATCCAGCACCTTGTATAAACTAGAAGATTACCTGTGCTCTTTACATAAGCAGGAACACTTGCTCATAGGTGGCGACTTTAATTGCCACTTTGAGCCTTTGAATGATGTCCCTACCTCTGTCACCCAAGAAGAGGATGAAGTTTGGGCAATTCCACCTAGTAATACATATCCCACGAAAGGATGGTCACCCCTGGTTTTGCAGCTTACTACAATAACCCTTACTCACTCTCTGAGGGCATGTAATGGAAGGCTCCCAGCGGACAATCCGAGCAGACCCACATTCCAGCGGAACAGCTATACATCGCTCATAGACTATATATTGATTAAACTGGACATGTGGCCTAGGGCGGTGGATTTACAGGTGATAAAGCGCAGTGAAAGTGACCACAATCCACTTGTACTCACTTTCGATGGCTACGTTAATTTCCCCAATCATCCAAGGGGCACTACTCCTCTCCACCCTCTGGTTGCATCTTGTGGAGGACGGAGAGTGAGATGGGAAAAGATAGCCAAATCCCAAACGGAGCTTGGTGACATGTACAGGGAGATCTTCCCGCTTTTAAAGCAAGTATTAGATCCTGTTGCCGCGGGAAAAGACTCCCTTGACATAGATATTATAGGCTCCACCCATGCAGAGCTATGTGCAACCTTAGAGGGATATTTCCATCAGGAAACAAGGAGGCATCTACAAAAGCCCAGAGAGAGATACCTTTGGTTCACCAAACCCTGTAGAGTGGCAAAGTTGTCACTCTTAGAAAAATTAAAAGGGGGGAATAAGACCTTGATCAAGGAGGCAAGGGGCCACTATAAGAAAACGATCACAGATGCCAAAAAAGAATGGGAGTATAATAGATGGGAGGAAATTTCTACTTCATTAAAGAAAAGGGACTCCAAGGCTTTCTGGAATCTGGTTAAATCCAGCTCCTCTGCATCCCAAGTAGCCGTCCAAGCTAACCTAGCAGAAGATGTATGGCGCCGGCATTTTCAAGCCCTTTATGCCTGTAATTCTATAGGCCAAGTAAACCATGAACACCCACCTAGGCAAGCCTTTTCCTTGATCATGGGTGATAACAATTTATGTTCACTAGGAGAGGTAGAATTGGCGCTGAATAAAGTCCTTTCAAATAAGGCCCCCGGTTTAGATAGAATACCGGGTGACCTGTACAAGAGTGAACAGGCTGTATGGGTTCCCTACTTACAGAATCTTTTCAATGCTATTTTTTTAGGAATGCCACCGCCCCATACCTGGGCTGGGGCTGAGATCATCCCGATACACAAAAAGGGCTCGCCCCTAGACCCGGCAAATTACAGGCCGATCAGCCTAATAGACGTGGCCCAGAAGATTTTTGCACGCGTCCTATTGGGGAGGCTCCAAGCTTGGATGGAAGAGTCTAATATTTTGACTCCTCTACAAGTGGGCTTTAGAGCTAAAATGTCAACTATAGATCAACTATTCAGATTCCAGATGATATATTGGAAAACGATCAAACTGGAAGGAGGTAGCCTTTACCTATCTTTTGTTGACCTAAAGTCCGCTTTTGATATGGTAGATCGATCCCAGCTATGGGACCTTCTGAAGGGGATGGGCGTCCCACCACACCTATGCCACATCATGGAAATTCTACATAAAAACACCTATGCTAGGGTAAGGTTTGGTCATAATGGTGAATTAACATCTCCCTTCCCTGTTGAACGAGGTGTGAGGCAGGGCTGTGTGCTGGCACCGACCCTCTTCTCCCTTTTTCTAAACGGCCTTGTGGAGAAACTGCTTGCCCTAACAGACATTGATGCACCTAGGCTATCAGGTAGGAAAATACCAGCATTAATGTTTGCGGACGATACTCTGCTCTTGTCTAAGACAGCAATGGGAATGAAGAGAGTTTTGGAGGGTTTTGCAACATTTTGCAGGAATAGGAACCTGGTTATTAATGTCAACAAAACCAAATACATGGTTCTGCATGCTGACACCACAAACTGTCCCATCCCAAAGCTGGACGATTTACCGTTGGACCGTGTATCGGTCTTTGACTACCTGGGCCTTACACTAAGTACTAATATGGACTGGGGACCCCAGATTTTGAAGGCCAATTTGAAATTGGCCCAAATCTCTGGGGGAATCTTGAAGATGTATCGGGACAGCCCGATAAAATTAATTGGCCCGCTCGTAGAGGTTTACAGGGTACAGGCAAGAGGAGCGGCGATCTATGGCGCTGAGCTTTGGGGCCATAGTGCTGTCCAATCCTTAGTTAAGTCAGAAAACCATTTTATGAGACAAGTTTTAGCTTTACCTAAAAGCACCCCCCTACAACCTCTGAGGATGGACCTGGGAATCCAGCCAATAGTTGATCTGGTTGCCTCCAGACCGGTTATGTATTGGCGCCGTCTGTGGAGCACACCAGAACTCAATATCTTCAGAGATGAATTAAAATCAATCATGATACTCCCAGCGGCTGGTTCCATTTCATGGCTTGCTCATATTAAAAAGTTTTTAGGAGAAATTGGTAGGGAGGACCTATGGCATAACCCAGAGGCTTGTGTCTCCCTTCCAAAAAAACAGTTGGCAATAATGATTGAGGATCATAAATTGACCCAAATATTACGTTCTGATTCGGGTGCTAACTTGACCTCTGTATTCCTTGAAATGAAACTAAGCTACAGCTTTGAGCCCGCACTTGATATGATCCAACCTTTGAGTGCCAAGAAACTCTATATACAATTCAGGCATGGTTCCCTTCCCCTATTTTGTAGGACGAATAAATGGGTAGGCTCAACAAATCGTGTTTGCCCAGGGTGTAGCTCGAACGAGGAATCAGAGGTCCACGTGTTATTCTTCTGTAAGGCCTACACAAACCCACGTAAAAAATGGATTATTCAATTAGCGAAAAACATTGGGGTAAGCAATTACAGAGACCTATATAGGGTAATGAAATCTGATACCTCCCCCCTATTTGTCACAGTTACTGCGAAATACCTCTTTTCCATGTGGGTAACAAGAAAACATTTAGTACTGTAACGCCTTCTTCTTTTTATATTTTAAGCCGTGTTCACTTTTTTTTTTGTGCTAATCATCTCATATTTTTTTAAAGAATACTTAACAAACTAAATTATTGTTTTATGAGAGGTTTTAAAGATTATTGAGTGTATATATAGAATCTTTTTAAATGTGATGTCTGCACTTTTATGGTACTTTTACCGAAATAAAGTTTTCTGACTGACTGACTGGCAAGTCATTTTATGGTGACTTCTAGTCGCAAGGGCGCAAAAGTAAATCAGAGTGCCTAAATCTTCTACCTGGGTACCCCAGCATCAAAGGGATCAAATTTAAACGAAATCGCAGTAGGATGAACTTGTGATGAAAGAATGAGATTTCTGCTAAATATGAAAATTCGCCCTCCTCTATTGGGGATGTTAGTTGATACAGCCAAACCATCTGCGCACCATAATTCATCTCTCTACGGTCATATTCGGCCCTTAGCTTGAAAGTCTCGGCCAACCTCAGTTTGGAAAAGTTCTGGCATGTCATTGGTGGGGAACAACCTTTACAACGCAGTCATTACATCGCACTACGTTTACAACACAGTCATTACATCGCAACATCCTTTACTACGCATGTCACTACAACGCATCCATTACATTGCATGTTCCTACAACGCATGACACTACAACGCATGTCACTACAACGCAGGCATTACATCCATTACATCGCATGTCATTACAACGCATACCATTACAACGCATAGTACCCCTACACTATCCAACACTTACCCTACTGTTGCACCCCCTGGAGTTAGAATAGTAATTTTTACCCCTACACTATCCAACACTTACCCTACTGTTGCACCCCCTGGAGTTAGAATAGTAATTTTTACCCCTACACTATCCAACACTTAACCTTCTCTTGCACCCCCTGGAGTTAGAATAGTAATTTTTACCCCTACACTATCCAACACTTACCTTAAATGCAATGTAATGGTATGCGTTGTAAAGGTATAATGCGATGTGATGTAATGTGTTGTGAATGTAGTTTAAAAAAAATTGTTGTAGTGGTATGCAATGTAAATGTATGCATTGTAACGTCACACATTTGCCATTGGTGCCTTAAAAAGATTCAGCAAGCCGAAGGCATTAAATTCCTGCTCTACATAGCCTAGCCATCAACTCCTGCCATGGTTCTCGATTTTGAGCAGTTCTGTAATGATACTTTGATTAAGGGGATTGTATCCCTGGGCAAAAATCGACAACCACAACATGATAGGTGCCAGGCGAATTGAGTCAGTATTGTAAGGAAAGGCTGATTCTATATGAGAGATATGATTTGAGTACGATTGTGGAAGGGAAATTAGAGATTTCAAAAATGTGTTTTTGCCTATCTGTGGAGGCTCAATTGGTGCCATGCCCCATACACCGCAGCTGATACTGTTTTGGCCTGATAGATCTTTTTTATGGGTCCGAGTGGTCTGGCACCCAGCCTCCTAGTGAATGGTTTTAATGCTGCTATTCTTCTATCCATCACCATTAATCTTCCTTCCACCAGCTGAGTCCAAGATTGATTCTTGTCGAAAAGGACTCCTAAATATGAAAATTAATTTACCACCTGGATTTTTTTCAAGTCCATGTGAAAATGTGGTATTTTATCTTTTTTCCTTGCTCCTGCGATTAGTATAAATGACTTTGTTTGGTTAACTTTTAGGTCCAACGTACTCATAAAAGCCGCATATGCTGATTTCAGACGCTGGAGACCCATACCAGTTCTGAAAAGGAGTACGGCATAATCGACGTATGCCAAAACAGGGAGCCGATAAGAATCAAATAAGGGAACATCCAGGGATGCGCCCGCCAGCGCATCCTCCACACCATTTGTATAGATAGAAAATAGAAATGGTGCAAGGATGCAACCTTGCCTAACCCCTCTTAAGACCTTAAAGGGGCAGGTACGCTCACCTTTCCTCCCAGACTGAACAGATGCAGAGGCATCAGAGTACAGTTGGCGGATGAAGTCTATTAGGAGCTGGTCCATTCCCATCTCTAACATAATGTCCCAAAGCTTCGTGTGGGAAACGCAGTCAAACGCTGCTGTTAGATCCATAAAGGCTAAATGTAGTTTCCCACCCTTACCCCTCACATATTTATCCATAATAAGGGAGAGGGTTATGCACTGATCGACAGTGCCCTTCCCCTGCTGGGAACCATACTGGGTCTGCATTAAAAGATTCCTATCTCGTGCCCAGGATTCGAGCCTAGACAAAAGAAGATGACCCATAAGTTTGGCAGTAGTGTCTGTAAGGGAGATGGGTCTGTAATTTTTGGGATTACCCTTATCTCCCTTTTTAAAAATTTGGACAATTAAGCTCATCTTCCACAATGACGGGGGGGCCAGTAGCACTATCTTGTTAAAAACATTTGTCAACAAGGGGACCGAAAGATCTTGAGCCATCTGAAAAAAGTCTATTGCGATGCCATCCGGGCTCGGCACTTTCCCATTACTACAGGCCTACAGTCCACACTTTACCTCCAACAGGGTAAATACTAGAATTACTTGTGGGTTAGGGCCTAGTGCGTTCGGAAGACTGGGGTGAGAAGAGGTGAGCGAAAAAATGCTTGAATAGTGTGCCACCCAATCATCTTCCACTATATGTGAGTCTAGAACAGGATCTCTTTGGGTTTTAAAATAGGGAGCATTAATTATGTCCCAAAACTCTTTACAGTTCCCTGATTCTAAGGCCTCCTCTAGACTGGCCCAGATTTCCTTCCTCCTTGCCCTCTCCCTAGATTTTCTTGCTGCTTCATAGTCCGTACGTGAGGAGGCAATTAGTGTTGCATCCCTAGGTTGTGTCTTTAATGCTGTTACTAGGGCCTTTCTGGATTTCGTACAGGGGGAATAGAACCAACCATTAGCCTTTTTGGGTCTATCAGGCTTATACCGTGTTAATGCATCTTTTATATTATCCAATAGGTTTGTAAAGCCTAATATTGTTACAATGGGGGAGCAATTTAGATCCAAACATGTTTCGATACTAGCTAACAAACTTCTGACCGTTTTAGACAGAGTTTTAGCACTATCAATTTTGTCCCACTGTAATTAACATCCGTTTCTCCTTGCTATTAAGGGTGGGGCTATTCCCTGCTGTCTAGGGAGTTCTCTAGAGGCACAGCTGATCTCACAAGTTAAAATGGCGTGATCACTGAACGATGTAAATTGGGCATCCGCGTGGGTACAATTCTCATTGAGATGGTTTGAAATCAGAAAGAAGTCTATAGTTGTCTCATTATCGAAACGGCAGAATGTTTTAGGTAGGGATTCAGTGGTAGAAGAAAACGTATTCACAATCACCATGTCCCTGACCGAGAGTGCCCAATTCAGGCTATTGCCATAAGTGGTGTGAGAGAAGTGGTGTAGCAGGTTATCCATGAGATCAGTCATACCACATACTTTCTCCAAGCTATATTTACAGGGATGGATATTAAAATCCCCGAGCCAGATACAATATGTGGGTTCTTTAAGTCTTAGTGTTTTTAGAATAGCATCTAGTTCCTTATTTACCTCATCTACAGCCGAGTGGATATTAGGCCCAAAATTGTTGTTATAAAAATGTATTAAAAGGCAAGATCCTAGTTTGGGCAACTCGAGGATAAGGATATTTAAGAAGGAGAGTTCTATGAACTTTTTTATCTTCAGATCCGATGTATTTGGGATCATTGTTAGCAAGCCCTCCTTAGCCCTCCCTGGTGGCGTTGGAAATGCCCTTGTTTGGAGGGAACGATAGCAATTAACAAAAATGGGGTCCGTTGCCCAGGTTTCCTGGAGGGACAGTAGATCACATTCCTGCCAAGTTTTTGCCCATTGATCATTGCCCACTTTATTTGCTATACCCGCCACATTCCAGGTTGGTAATAGAAATGAGTTAGACTGCCCCATCTTCCAATTAGAAGGCCAAGGGGGTTCACTAATTTCAGTCAATACAGTTTCTGATAAAAAGGGGCCTAGGGGGTTCACTGATTTTGGTCAGTACAATTTCTGGTAAAAGGGGACCCTTAGGTGTGGTAGAGGTAGTCAATCACAAAGGTCCATGCCTGAAAGGGGTGCAACTCTGTTTAT
Organism: Triturus cristatus; assembly: GCF_964204655.1. Taxonomy (NCBI): domain Eukaryota; kingdom Metazoa; phylum Chordata; class Amphibia; order Caudata; family Salamandridae; genus Triturus; species Triturus cristatus. The sequence goes on from NC_140580.1 coordinate 418,599,466, forward strand.
TAGGTGTAAGCCTGGATTTCCCATTGGGGTCGACTTTGTGTAAACCTCTCTATGAAGCAACGGTGGGTTTGGGTCCGTTCGATCAACCCAGGAGGGAGGGGCACAACAGTGGCCTAGTGTCAGGGGCAGGCTCTGGGCACCCTTAGCTGGGACTCTGTGTAGTTGGCACAAGAGAGATCTCAATATTGCTGGATTATTAAAATTGATCACCACACGGTCGCCCTCCAGGGTTTTTAGGGACTGCCCCACCCACCTTAACCTTCTTGGCATGATGATGTAATTGGCTAACCGTGACCCCATCCTGTCAAAATTATAGTATGGGAAGTCAGCCAATGAAGAGATTTATCGATTAGCTGAGTAGTACTTTCAATCTGATCCGCCCTCATGGTGGGAACGTTTCCAAGAACCAATACGAGTGGACCCACTGTAGGTGATAGATGCAAGTTTTGAGACCGATCATGGTCCTCCCACATGGTATTAGCCCTCTGCTTTACAATACCAACATTTCCACCCTCTTTACTAGCTGGCTGTGAGTTATTTAGGAGACTGCCCAGGGGAATTCTAGAAGAGATAGAACATGGGCGACTCAGATCACTCGAATTTGAGCAGTTAATAGTGCTTTGCACAGAAATGGGTTGCTCATGCCGTTGAGGAGCAGTTGAGAGAGTGTTTGTGTCCTTATTATGACGAAGTTCTAGTTGAGGTGGTTGAATTGGTTGGTGGGTGGAAAGTCTTTGGAGCTGTAGGGGCCCTCTCCAACTCCGTTACACATGTTATGTGTGGTCTAACAAATACACACAAACCCTCTAGTTTAGATAATCTCTCTTCAATTTCTGAGAGTTTGAGTTGGATGGGTGTTAATAAGACTGTAAACATAGTCTCCATCCTTTTCCAGAATTGTTATTTTCTCGTTGGAGAGGGGAGCATGGCCTGATTATGGCTGAGTGGGGCCGGGGTTATCCCCTGTTCAGGTTCAACGCCCCTTTAGGTTTGGCAAGTCGGGCCCTTTTTGTTGTTTTTGCTTTTGAGTTTTTTGAGCGCCCACTCCCCTCCTTCTCTTCACCGGTGGTTCTCTTGTGATATCCTCAGTGAGAGGTTTGGAAGCCCGGCCCTTCGTAGCAGTACTAGGCCCGTTTTGAACAATCATGGAGGATGCGTTCAAAACTGGTGGAGAGGGGGGCTGAGACAAACTTTGCACAGGAACAGACAAGGATGTTTGCGGGACACCACCCGAAGTAAAAGGTCCTAGTGAAGAGTGTCTCTGTGTGGTGATAGGTTCTAATGAGAGTCGCAACTCTGAAAGCTCGATTTCATGGGTGAGCACTGATTCAGCCCTAGTAATAAAGGCATCCAAAGTTCTCGCTACTCCCTTGCGCTTGCTCATTGTGTATTCAAATGCTGATCAGCAAACGCCTATCTAAACACGAGTAGTTACAGTCAATAGGGTGAAACAGTCGAGTATAGAACACTGCGGTACTTGAGGGGTGAAGAATCACTTTCCGTTGTCCCGTTGTCCTGATGATAGAGGGGTGCCCAGCCCAGCCTCCTCCGGGCTCGGGCGGTTGTGGACGGGCCCGCCCTTGGCCCGGGCGCGGCTCGCGCCATGGTCCGCATTCCCCTTTTTAAGTGCGCCCTCGCGCTATGTGGCTCGGGAGTTGGAGTCTGTGTGCCAAGAATGAAACCAGGAATGAATGAGCATGAAACGGCTACAGTACATCAGTATTTCCTATGCCATTTTTACTATCTGTTACCATAAAATATTGTTTATTAAGTATTTTGGTATTGGTTTATTACTCAAATGTAAAACTGCGTGCTTGGTAAGAAAACAAGAGCAGGCTTCTCTCTTAGTGACAGGGGTGTCTGTAGCCACTATGGTGCGGGTGGTCCCCCAATACTTCAGGGAGCTCCATGACCTTTCACAGGGCCCCGTTGAGCCCAATGCCAATGATTAGCTGTACAATATGGGAGGCTCTAGGGCCCCTCATTACATTCTGCCCGGGATCCCCATCATTTTGTGTACTGTCGCTGTGCACTGGCATATTTTATATATCTAAAAACCTCACTGAGATTCTAGGAGCATATTTACAATGAATTGGTGCGGCGCTACAAGCAAATTAGCAGGTCCAACTGCGTCACTTAAAACAAGCCTTTGCAATGCTATTGATCTCGCCTTTGGGACCTTTTATGTATTTAGCTATGCATCATATTAGCTTGGGTGCTGAAACATCTACCTTTCTTTAACATGGAGGGAAAGTAAGCACCAAACTGCGTGACAAGCCAGGTATGGGAACACACGGAGAGAATTATTGCCTTTCAGCGGGAAATGGTTTAGTCCAAAGCTCTGTTTTTAACATAAAATCAGGGGCTTCTGTGGTCATAACACTGAAAATACATTGTCTACAGGTGCTCATGGAAGACAATTTCAATGGTCTGGAATCTAGAGAATGCTAAAGTGATTCTGCTATTTTACTGACCTCTGCTGGTCGTTTTCTATCAAGAAAGTTAAATAGAGGCTGTTGCCAGGAAAATTAAAAAAAGAAAGTCCCTCAGCAGAAAGCAATTCTGATATTTCACTGATCTATACTAGTCGTTTTCTATTAAGACAGTTAAATAGAGGCAGTTGAACAGAAAAAATAGTCCCTAAGTGGAAGCAGACAAGTCCTAGGGCTGATCTCCAGAGCCCACCTTCCTGCACAAAAGCAATGGTGTTTTGCTCCTTCTATGTGTGCTGCATTCTGCAGCACACATAGAAGAGGAAAAACGGGGAGAAATAAAAGTATTCATCCTCATTGTGCCACTTTACCGCCTCCTTTTGAAAGGCGTTCGTTTTTGGCACTGCCTCAGACTTATGGATCCTTGTAAATCTGGGGCAGTATCAAAAAACATTGGATGTTGCGTGGGAATGCCCAAAGCAACACCCGTTCCATGCCCCAGCAGCGAAAAACTGGTCGAAGAGGGCCATATTTACAAGACGGCGTTAGGCCATGCAGAGTGGCTTAGCGCTGCCTTGTAAATATGGAGCAGGGCATAGAGCCACGGGAGCATCGGAAAAAGTAACGCTCCAGTGCCGCAAGGCCGGTACATTTTTGCCCCTATGTTTTTAACTGAAATCCCTTGTTTCATTGTGCAGCTCGAACGTCTGCATTCGTAGGTTGATTTCCATGCAAAATACATCTATTTATATGGATTTAATACCAACACAGTTTGAATTGGCATTTTTTATTGTAAATGTGCAAAACAGAATTCCATGTTACATGCTTTAGTTTGCAACTCTGAGTGTTTCCCAATAATACACGAAAGCTGTGAGTCCTAAGGTAAAAATAGCCTCTTCAAAGATGTTTTGGTTGTGCAAAATATTACCTTACTTTTAAGGACAGCCAGGTTTTACTCAGCATTGTATGATGCCTCAAAAACGGGTCGGGGATTGAATTACATGCTGTGAGCAAACATTTGCGTTTAGAATGCAATTTGAAGACTGAACAGCTTACAAATTATTTGCGTGGCATGAGCCGTTACGAGGCTGGTTGACAATGCCCTAAAGACGTGAAATATTGATCACTTAGAATGTTGTGGAGAAGGCTGCCATATGTTGGACTCATTTTTTCAGAACTCTAATTCGATAATATTTTTAACTTACTAAACTGGGATAAAATATGGTAATGCACTGATAAAAAAACCTCTCTTCCCAGCCAATGTTATAAAGCTGTTGCTGAACAGATTCGCTTCACGGGCTGGTTAGTTTGCAGTGAAGGTCATTGAACATTACGTTTTCTTTTGAACTTGACAATGAATATATATTCTGTATTTCAAATCTGTGGAAAAAAATGTGAAATGTATTCAGTGACTGACCGGATCTTACTTTAAATCAAGTGTCACCGATTTCCCAAGGTAGTCACAATGATCAGTTAAACTTTAGTAAATCCTCAATCATACTGGCACATGCATCAACAATGCCATTTGCGATTCCTTATTAGCGAAAAATAAGGATTCGCTAATAATGAATAGCAAAAGGCTATGCATGTAGAAATCGCTTTAAAAATAGCGATTTCTAAACATTCTTTAATTGCGACTAGCAAATTGCGAGTCGCAATTAAGGAATACCTACCCATTCATTCCTATGGGCCTACAGGATCATAGGAATGAATGGGAAGACATTCTCAATTTGCGATTCTCAATTAGAGAATCGCAAATTGAGAATGCAATTTCAAGGGTGCCAGGGTGTCAAAAGGACACTGTATTGCACCCCTTAAATCTGCATATGAGTACATCTTGCTCACACACATGCCCCAAGGGCATGTGTGTGTGTAAAATGGAACTTTGAAAAATGCACTTTAGTGCATTTTTCAAAGTTTTTTCAAATTACCATGAAGTTCAACTTCATGGTAATTTGCTCCCCCTATTAGCGAAATCAATCGTTTTTTTTGTTTAATGCATTGCATTTAAGGAATCTCAATTTGCGATTCCTTAAATGCAATGGCAATTTAAGTAATCGCAATTTAGAGATTACTTAAATTGCGATTTTTGCGTTTGGGATGATGCATCCCAAATGCAAAAATACCTGTCGCAAATGGGCAGATTCTGAGAATCTCCCCGTTTGCGACCAGTTTTTGCTTTGATGCATGTGGGCCTAAGTTTCTAAAGGAGGTTAGTAAACATGTTAATGACAGATAACCCACCATAAAAAAACTGGTGGTGACAAAGAGGCCCTTAAATAATCATTTTTCACACTTTATTGGCATCTTGAGAAATGTGATCCCGTTCCTTATTCCAGAGATCCTGTAACTTATTTTATGCTCCTGTTCTTCACTGTTAAGAAAGCTGAATTTGAAAATTCCTGACCATATTTCGGAATTGTTCATCCCATATGTTTAAATTCTTTGGCTTATTGTGTAAAACAGATGATCTTTATTGTAGAATGAAAATTGAAATTTAATCATGTAAATCAGTGTTTGGCATCGGGTGTATCATAGATTGAACAAGATCAATTTAAGGAAGAAGTTGTCCACTTCAGATCCCAGTGCACAGAGGCAGTGCATGATTTATGTTGGTGGTTGCAGATGGTGAGCACCCAGACTTATGTTTGGGGAGTGGACTTCATTTTCACTTTCAAGCTATGAGTCACAACAAGAGACAGAAAGGCTAAAATGGTGAAAGAAAGACGACGGGAAGGATAGGAGAACAGTGACTAAGGGAGACAGCAGGGATGACTAAAGAACCTGTAAGAGTGTGTTAGAGAAATAAAAAGAGTACAGAGGTGGAAGAATTAGGCATGAGCCGGAATCAAGCCTGGGCACTCTGAGTGTTTGACACTCCTTGGATTTGGTTGCACTGGAATTGGTCTCCTTAGAAAAACATCGGGTCCCTCCACATTTTTTTGGCCAGTTGAGCACTATAGTCAAGTCTAGTGCCATAGGTTCTTGCTTAAAGTTGATTTTATTTTCTGACATCTTTGATTTACTGGTAGAGAGTTAGTGCAGTACAATGAGTGGGCTCAGACACATTTTGGGCATATACATTTGTGCAATGCTATCCCTACTATGCTACCAGATCTTTTGTGGGGAGGAAGATCTCCAGGCAGGCTATAGCAACCATATTATTTGTTTTCCATGTGCCATTCTGTTCTGGCTATTTGGCAACCCTCATTTTGTGGTGCTTAATGCCTATGAGTATGTGTGCATATGTGTGTGTGTGTGTTTGTCAAATTCATCCATTTTGTCTTTGTTGTACATGCCTCCTTTCCTCGCCCTTCCGAAACCACAATTTTCTGGAGCCAGTGAATGGGTTTGTGTGCGGTGGCCATTTTGTTTTTGTTCTCCAAGCCTCTGTCACACCTCAATTTCCAGAGATGCATACTTCTCCCTGCTTATTTGCAGAGGCAGCACAGACCTAGCAATCCCTAGTGCACTCTTCATCATCAATACTTATTCTAACTTGTGATTGAAGCTTCCTTGAAATACTCGAGTCTGATAAGGCTTTTTTTGTGTGCCTTTCTCTGCTTAGGAAGGTTTGTTTGCTTTCACACCTCTACACCAGGTCAATCTTAAGTAGTGGTTGGTGTTTTGTCAATCATCAAAGTACTGGCTGTTAGAACTCCAAGCCTAAGGGTGGTCTTCCCCCAAACTTTTTGCCTTCACCCTCCTATTTTGCTGAATTCATTTTGTTGGCTTTAGTACTCTGTGCACTTTACCACTGCTAGGCAGCGCTAAAGTGCTTGTGCTCACTCTCTAAACCATGGTCACATTGACATAGACCACATTAGAACATTTAATTTACTTAAAAGTCCCTAGCCAAGGGGTATACCATATACCCAGGACCTGTAAATAAAATGCTACTAGTGGGACTGAAGCACTTATTGTGCCACCCACCAAAGCTGCCCCTTAAATCATGTCTCAGACCTGCCATTGCAGTCTGGATGCAGTTTTAAGTGCCAATTCGACTTGGCAACATAATTCCCTTGCTAAGCCATAACCTCCCCCTTTTATTGCATATAACCAAACCCTAAGTTAGGCTCCAAGTAGCCAATAGGGCAGGGTGCATTGTAATTAAAAGGTTGGACATGTACTTTTGACTTTTATATGTCCTGGTACTGAAAGCCCCCTAAATTATTTTTCACCACTGTGAGGCCTACGCCTCCAGTAGGATAACATTGAGTTTACTTATTAAATTTAATCAGTGCCAACGGATTATTGGGAACATGAACATTTCATGTTTGGTCTATTTAATTATAGTTAAAAATCCACTTTAATGGGAAAGTCTGATTTTAAGTTACAATTTTGAAAATGCCACTTTGGAAAGTATACATTTACCTGTCATAACTATTCAAGACCTGGGTCCCATAACTGGGAGTTGTTGGTGGTTAGACTTTTTGTATTCCTCACAAATAGCAAGCAACCTTTACAACAAATACTGAACAGCCAGATGCCTTTAAAACTAAGGCATTACAACAACAACTTCTTTATAACGCCTGACTTTACAACAAACTTTTTACCACGAGTATGCCTTTAATACGGTTGCCTTTACAACAAATTTCATTGTTAAAGCATGAACTGTAAAGGCATAGTCGTAATGAAAAATGAGGTAAAGTATTATATATATATATATATATATATATATATATATATATATATATATATATATACAGTTTTTCTGTTTTCAATATGAAAAAATTGAGTTGAGAAATCAGATTGGCATATTCAATTGCAAAATTTTATGGGGTCACATTATGTTCACATCATACACTCGTTTAAAATTGCTGAATTTAAGCACTCTTGTGTTAGCAATGAGGAATGCAAATGTTATTGAAACTAGAAGTCTCTGGTCATGCCGTTACCCCGCGGTGCAGTCTGTTTTCACTGTTTTTGAACCATTAATCATGTCACGTGATACATTGTTACTTATTGGTTGTTTGACTATGTCCGTTTACTCGTGATCAAGGGACCGAGGTTCCCGAAACGCGTAGAGTTTGTGTGGCCTAAATAAACTCTGCCTTAAAAGCACTGGGTGCCGTGAAGCGTTGTTTTTTCCTGTTGGATTTTTCAAGCAATGCAGATTTGGAATATTTGGGTTTCGCTATCCCTTCACGGCCCGCCATCGTTAAGTGGCTCGAGTTGAAGCGACCATTGATGTTGGATTGTTTTTTGAATCAACTCTTGCCCGCCCTGCTGTGTACGTGTTCCCGCATCCCGGAAGAAGTAGGCGCCTTGGAGTCATTCGGAAAGTCCGAAAAAAATTGCTCCGTAGTACGACTCAGTGAACCGGGTAAGCGCGAACATATATTTCCTTGGTTACATTGTTACAAGATTGACATTACAGCTAAGGGGCAGATGGAGTCTTTATGTTTGTCGTATAATGACTCTCAGTAGAAGACCGTCTTTTTTTGGCAGATACGCTTAAGGGCGTTTGAACTAACATCAAAACATGGCCACACTGAGGAATTCTAAGCGCAGCGAGGCTGCAGTTTTAATGTTTGAAACTGACAATACCACCGAAGATGGAGGAAGTGCCGAGGTTGAACCCCAAAGAATTGAAACGCAAAATAAGAAACAACTGTGGGACAGCTTATGGAAAGCTCTAAAATCAGAGCAAACCAAATGGTGGGAGGCAACCACTTTGCAAAAATACATTGACGTGGGCAGAGTCCCACGAGGTTTGAGGATCTTCATCACACCGACGTTCAGTAACCCTGACCCAGGACTAGTAGAGGAATGGTCTGACAACAGTCACAATTGCTCTACGATTATGCTTCGGTTACTCGTGAAGTACGCCCGCAAAGATTGCGAAAGACTGGCCGTTGAAACTGATGAAATTATGATTAAGTTAAAAAGTATGTGTACAGCAGATGAATTCCAATCCGACATGACGAAAATGCAAACCAAGTTGGATAAAATCGAGGAAGACATAAAAGCCAAAAAACAACGTAAATACCATAGAGACCAGGTCGATTACGAAAAAGGACAAATACTAACATTTGCTCGAAAGTATGACCACCTCCGCACACAGACACCAGTCTCGATCTTGAAATCCAAGAAAAAAGTCCGGATTGCAACAACGAGTTCAGAAGAACTTGACAAAACTGGGGAACCTAGTGAAACTGGCGAAAGCGATAATTACGAGAGTGACACTTCGGCCATCTCGGAACCGCAAGCAGTAAAAAACAAAATTTTAAACGAATTCACGCTGATGGCCCAAGGAAGAAACAAAGTGTACTCCAAACAAAGTGCAGGCGGCTTCAGAGGACGTGGGCGCGGCGCGAGAGGAGGAGGAAACAACTCAAGAGCTCCAACAAGAGAAACCGACAGCCCAGTGGGAAAAAGAACGAGGGGCCAACAAAAATCAAAATGATCAATCGAAAAACAGTGGTCAATCTCTCAGGTCGGAACCTTACTCAAGCGGAAATAGATGTCCTTTCCCTTGGTCTCTCCTTTTGTCCTAGTGCCAACTTTAATTTTACACAGAGTCGAATTGACCTTTTTCATTTTACCCGTAAATTAAAGTTGAAGAAATGGTATGCTACCAAAATAACTAATCACAATGATAAACCTTTGCATATACCGAGCATTCTGAATTTGATCGACATTGAGACACTACATGATCTGCATGTGCTACATAATGACCCAAATGTAATTGATGATCCCTATATCAATCTGATCAACGATGATATTGAGTTAGATATGGGTGGGGCCAGTGGTTTTAAACCCAAGTCCATCTTTTTCCCTCAATTAACAAATGAGGCGATTGACGTTTTTGAGAAAGGGGTGTTACGTGAATTTGAAAAAGTTCGCAAAAATGAAAGGTACAAAAATAATGCCAAAAGCTTTAACCTCAGTCAAGAACAATTTAACGCTATCAAAACACTTCAAAAAGATGACAATATAGTGATTAAAAATTCTGACAAAGGGGGGAATGTGGTTGTCTTATCCAAAGAGATGTATCTCCAAGAGGGATCTCGTCAATTAAGTGATATAAAAAATTATGAGATAACCACCAAAGCAAAATACACACAAGCGAACAATGAATACAAGGAATTGTTGGGGGAATGGAAAGAGAGGGGTCTACTTGAACAGGAGGAATTTGATTTCCTCAACTGTAAATTTCCCAAACTCCCCGCTCTCTACCTCCTCCCGAAGCTGCACAAGAATCCACTCAACCCTCCGGGAAGACCTATAGTGTCCTCCAGGGGAAGTTGCCTGGAGAACACTTCACGTTATGTGGACTTTTATTTACAGCCCCTGGTCCAAAAACTCCCATCTTTTATTAAGGACTCAAGTGACTTTTTGAGACTCATTGAACAAATAGTTTGGGATGACACATTCTTGTTATTAACCTTGGATGTTACAAGTTTATATACTTGCATCCCACATGAGGCAGGGATCAAGGCTTGTCGCCATTTTCTTAAACAGAGATCTGTCTCTCATCTTTTCCACACGGAGATGATTTTAGACATGATCCTTAAGTGTCTCACACAAAACTTTTTTGTTTTCAACAAAACCATTTACCGCCAAATACTCGGGACTGCGATGGGGACCTGCTTCGCTCTCAGCTTTGCAGGCCTATACCTCGGCTGGTGGGAGGAGCAGGTCGTCACCGCATTACCCCTTTACAGCGAGTGTGTCGCAGTATGGGCAAGGTACATTGACGACATTTTTGTGGTGTGGAAGGGAAGCAGTGAACAGGCCAATCTTTTTGTCGACAGTATCAATCAGAATGATTACAACCTTCAATTCACTAAAAGAATTGAAAAGGAGAGCATTGAATTTTTGGAACTCAAGATAACAGTCTCAGGACAACGACTTGAAAGTCAACTCTACCGAAAAGAAACGGCTGGCAACAGCCTCTTGCACGCTCAGAGTTGCCATCCCAACAGTCTTATACGCAGTATCCCGTTGGGAGAATTACTGCGAGCCAAAAGGAATTGCAGTAATGAAGCAGGCTTTGCGGTTGAAAAGGAAATCATGATTAAACGCTTTGTGGAAAGGGGCTACAAATTGAAAGATATTACAAAAGCTTGTGATGAAGTTAATAAGAGAACACGTGAAACACTTCTTCTAACCAGACTAGAAACTTCGGGCACTGATCTTGAAGTAAATAAAATAAGATTTGTCACGACCTACTCCAACCAAGCTTTTGAGGTTAGAGAATGCCTCCTTAAGTTTTGGGATGTCCTTAAAACTGATAAGGATCTGGAAGCAACAGTCGAGTGTTACCCTCAGGTAACATTCCGTAAAGCTAGATCCTTAAAAGATACACTTTGTCAGAGCATTGTAAAATCGCCAAGAAACAGCAATCCTATCCAGGGCTTCTTTACTTGCCGTAAATGCAAAGCTTGCAAATTCAGTAACAACTGCAAGGTGGTAACTCTGTCAGAAAATACCAAACCCTTTCGCATTACCAAACACGTTTCATGCAATACCGACCATGCGGTATATGCACTCAAATGCCCGTGCAACAAATATTACATAGGCAGTACCATTCACCCTGCCAAAAAGAGAGTACTTGAACACCTCAGAGCGATAACCAAAAATGACAGGCAATATCCTGTGGCGAGACACTTTAAAGCCGAACACAATCAAAACACTAGTTTACTCTCCTTTGTTGTTCTTGACACGGTGCCCTTGCGTGAGAGGGGTGGAAACAGAGTCCTTGAGCTTAGACGACTGGAGTCTCGCATGATCATCCAATACCAAACAGTCAAACCTCGAGGCCATAACATTGACGAGGAATTAGCAGTCCATTTAGGCTAAAACTGAACCAAGGTAGTTAGAGGCCCGTTAGAACCATAATTAATGAAATGAATAAGAGTGAAATTGAATAGCCCCCACCGTCCCTGCCGGGGTTCCTCCATGTTGCCCTCTTTCCCCCCCTTCCTTACCCTTTTGTTACCCACCCTTTCCCAACCCCCTCCTTTCTCTTTTCCTTCCCCTTTTTTTCCCCTCTTTTTTCCTCCGGATATATTACTGGGTATGCCGAGCTGTGTTGTTTTATATGTTTCTTTAACTAATTTCCGTGACACTGTTTTTATCTTATGTGTATCTTTTACAGATTGTTGCCCATGTATGAAACAGAGAGATGTGCACTAGTAACCCTGAAGAAAAGGAGCAGCTCTAACATTCACGTTTGTGACGAGAAGAATAGACTATAGTTTAGAACCCTTTACAATGTAACCAATTGGAAGTTGGTAACAATTTGCCCACTCGGGCTATAGATTTAGAATGTGTGGTTATATTAATCTGTTCTTTTCTTTTCTTATCGTTTGCTTCCTTTTAAATATAAGAAGCAAGGCTAATCTGGTTTTCCTTATGCCCACTTGGGCGATTTCCCTGATTATGCACAAACTCAACAGGATCGTGAATCATGAAACAATCAGTTTAAATAACAGGAGATTTTGTTATTTAACTAAACAGAACTGTATGTTTTTAGCACTTGTAGGTGTATTAACCACAGCGTGTTTATGGACTGTTGATAAAGTTTTTCTGTTTTCAATATGAAAAAATTGAGTTGAGAAATCAGATTGGCATATTCAATTGCAAAATTTTATGGGGTCACATTATGTTCACATCATACACTCGTTTAAAATTGCTGAATTTAAGCACTCTTGTGTTAGCAATGAGGAATGCAAATGTTATTGAAACTAGAAGTCTCTGGTCATGCCGTTACCCCGCGGTGCAGTCTGTTTTCACTGTTTTTGAACCATTAATCATGTCACGTGATACATTGTTACTTATTGGTTGTTTGACTATGTCCGTTTACTCGTGATCAAGGGACCGAGGTTCCCGAAACGCGTAGAGTTTGTGTGGCCTAAATAAACTCTGCCTTAAAAGCACTGGGTGCCGTGAAGCGTTGTTTTTTCCTGTTGGATTTTTCAAGCAATGCAGATTTGGAATACATATATATATATATACATAAGCTCCAGTTGCACCTCATTCGGGAATTCACTCTCGGGCGGGTGCTCTTGTTGCGGCGGTGCAATCCGCAAATTATCGACGCTCCAAATCCTCGTTATGTAAAGGAAGTAAGCACTCGCGGGAGACACTCGAAAGAATTTTATTCCGATTCAAACAAACAAACGCGTTTCGGCGGGCTGCCTTTCTCGGTGTTTGCTAGTGCACCGGGAAGGCGCCATTTAAATGCATGCATAACATCCGTGTGACAACATTGAAAAGGGGACTACATGATGATCAACAGATCCGCCATTTGTAAACGAGCAATTATAGCTAGTTAAATTACACTTAGTCGATATGTAATCACAAATTAAGAGAAAATCTTAACATAAATGTTACGGGTCCCAACTCTGTTGGAGTAATATCCAAACATGCAAATTATGATTTATAAGTGATGCTCACATTGTCACCCCTGTCCAAGTTTCATGCCATATATTGGCTGTGACATTGCCCAATTATCGCTACTGTATATCAGCACTTACATAGCCCCTGACAAACTTTCTCAAAATAAGAATATAGCCGTGAATCGGCTTGCATCATCTTTATACCATGACCAATCACATTCACATATCAACAGTTTCACTTAATCAATCCGTTGCTGCCACCTCTACTTTAAATTTGTAGTGTATAATCTCATAGTGGGTGATACAATGCATGGACAATTCTTGTGCTGCCTAATTACAACTCGAAGGCATTTCTCCTCATAAATCACAATCTTAGAATAATCATAACCCCAAATGTGATGCCAGTTCTTCCCCACTGTTTAGACCCTTAGGAAATTTCGTCTGGCAATCAATAATGTAGCGTGACTCAAGTCTTCGCAGCTTCCTCAGCCTGTCACCCCCTCTGATGTTATCTGATACAAGATCCAGGCCATAAAATTTTAATAAATTCCTATTGCTGGAATGTTTCTCTGCGTAGTGTCTCGCTACAGGATATGACGTATCTTTGTTGGTGATTGCTCTTTGGTGTTCATATATCCTAATCTTCAGTGGGTGTATGGTGCTTCCTATGTACCATAGATTTCATGGACATACCAAGCACTATACCACATAGGAAGTGCTGCATGTGATGAATTTGTTGATGGTTCTTTTCACCTGTGTGTCTGGTAAACTATAGGAAAGGACTCTTCTACTATTGGAACATGCCTTACATTTCCCACAAGGGAAAAACCCCTTCATATCCTTCAGGGTTCTCACCCCCGGGGATTCTTTTTCTAGATGACTGTGTACTAGTTGATCTCTCAGAGACTGAGATTTTCTGAAAGTTACTAATGGATATGATGGAATATCCTTATTCAATACACTATCAGTTAGCAGGATATGCCAGTTCTTTCTCAGCATGTGTTTCAAATGATTCGCTTCTGCTGAGTAGGTGGTAACCATCCTAAATTTACCTTCATGGGTAATATCTGAATTATTTCTTGACATCTTGTTACTGGCCAGCAAATTTTGTCTCGGAATGCCTCGCACCTTGTTAAGTGCATTTTGCAACAATAATGGGTTATATCCCCTTAAGGCAAACCTATGTATGCACTCTTTGGCTGACTCCTCAAAATCACATGATCGTGAACTGTTGCGTTTCAACCGCAACAGTTCCCCATAAGGGATACTTTGTATCAGTTTCGGTGGGTGGTTACTCATTGCAAACAGAGTAGAGTTCCCTGCCGTGGCTTTTCGATGTAGTGCGGTATGTATTTGCCCATCTGCTACAAATACCTTCAGGTCCAGGTAGTCCACTGCCACTGGACTAACTACTCCTGAGAATTGCAAATTAAGATGGTTATTATTCAAATCAGTGATGTAACCATTGGCGAATTCAATTCCACCCTGCCACACTATAAATAAATCGTCGATATAACGATACCACTCGACAACTCTCCCTGTTATGCTGCCATGTTCATATACACTGGACACCTGTTCCTCCCACCAGCCTACGAACAAGTTTGCATAGCTGGGGGCGAAACAGGTACCCATCGCTGTACCTGATATCTGTTTAAAGTATCTGTCCTCGAACAAAAATATATTGTTCATCAGACAAAACTCAATAAATTGCAAGATCATGTCATTGTGTGCCGCAAGCCTTAGCTGTCATTTGTTCAAAAAGTGCTGTAGTGCTTTCAAACCATCTTGATGATTTATACAGGTATACAGACTTGTGATGTCTAACACCATCATTAAGTAAGTTGAATCCCAGCATATCAAAGAAATTTTGCCCAAAAAGTCTTTGGTGTCTCTCACATAGGATTTCAGTTCAGTCACAAAGGGGAAGAGAAAATGATCTATAAACATGGACATATGTTCCGTCAAACTTCCTTGAGACGAAACTATAGGTCTTCCAGGTGGAAAAACTGCATGTTTGTGTATCTTTGGAATATGGTAAAAAGTTGCTACCACTGGGTTTGGACACCTTAGAAACAGATGTTCCTCCTTTCCCAGCATGCCTCTGGTGTTCCACAACTTAAGCATAGTCTCATATTTTTCCACACTAACCAAATATTCTTCACGTGTGGTCGGTATGTAATATTTGGTATCTTGCAGTTGAAGAAATGCTTCTTCTCGATATTGTACTCTAGTTTGTAATACTACATTTCTGCCTTTGTCCGAAGGTTTTATAATGATCGTTTTGTCTTCCATTAGATTTACTAATGCTGTCTTCTCCTCTCTAGTTAGATTGTTTTTTGCAGCATGCTGATGTTTTTTGTCTCTAAAATCAAGTAAGTCTCTGACCATTGCCTCCGAGAATACATCAATTGAGTCATAAGGCATTTGAGGGACAAACAATGATTTTGGTTTGAAGGGACTTTCTTGCATCCCTTGTTCGATGCCCACATTTATTGCCCTCTCTGTTATACACAGATATATATATATACTGTATGTTCCTGATCTGTGATATTCAAATTCTGCAACAGTTCCACTGCTCGTATGTCATTACATGTCAGTCTATCTGTTGCCGTTATTCTCGAGGCATTGGTTTTATTCTCTCTCATGGTGGGTCTTAGTTTGAAGTACTTGTGTAATTTCAGTTTACGTACAAAGCAAAACAAATCGATCCTGGTTTGCGTAAATTCTAGGTGGTTTGTAGGGCAAAAGGTCAGTCCCAGCGATAAAACTTTAATCTCTTTATCAGACATTGTTCTTGGGGTCAAGATGACAACGGTGAGATTACTCGCAGTGGTTACTTCTTGTTGTATCTCTTCCTGCGCGATGTCCAGGAGGGTGTTCTTCCTCTTCCTCCCCCACCCTGATCTCCGTGTTCTTCGCTTGCTCGTTCGGGTGGTTTGTTCTTTCCCCCTCTTAGCCACGATTGTCTGATAATTTGGAACTTGTCGAAAAAAGGAGTAGTCGTTTTACTGACTACAGCCTGGCTAGTGGTGCGTTCATCTTCCAATTCATTCTCAGTGACTTCTGATTCTGATGTTTCCACTCGCCCAGTCGCTGTTCGCATAGTTTGCAACGATAGTTCCTTCCTAGGGACATAAAATTTGCATGCAAACGTTAGCACTCTTCCTTGAAGATAATCTTGTTCATCCCGTTCGTATTTTTCTTGTTTTCTGATTTTGATTTTGTTTTCATATTTCTGAAGGCGTGTCTTCATTTTCCCCAACAATTCTTCCACTTTATTTTTATCGTCCTCTTTGGCTAGCATATCTTCCACTTCTTTTATCTCTTGTAATGCTTTGTCCCGATCACTCCAAGCGTACTTCACTAAAATTTGCAGTGTGCCTTGACAATACAGAGCTGTATGGTTGGCCCATTCTGCCAATAATGCCGGGTCCAGGTTTTCATAAGATGGAACAGTATAAACTCTTAAACCCCTCGGTACCCTGTTGGCCTCAATATAGCTCTGGAGTGAGGTCTCCTCCCACCACTTGCGTGTTTCTCTCTCATAGAGTCTCTCCAATTTTGTCAACATGCCGTTCACCCCACTTGTAGATTTAGCACCGGTGGGCGTAACAGAATTGTCCATCGTCTTGGATGTTTTGCTTTTAAACATGCCTTGTGCGGCCTCGCGGCGTGCTGAGTCACTAAACATCTTTAGTCTCCTTCGGAATATTGTTATCTTACAAGTGTCTCCCGCACGCCATCGGATTCTCGTCGCTTGCTATCTCTATCTAGACCTTTCCTTATAAACACGCTGTCACGCACCCAGCCGGGGCGTTGGAACTCAAGCCTTGCACTGATTCTCCTCAAGTCAGCAATCCAATCGAGCCAGCGGGGTCCTTGCACATCATCGAATTGCTAAACCAATCGAGACCGGAACAAGCCCAATTCATTGAATGCCCGCTGTTACGCACCCACCCAGGGCGTGGAAACCCGTTACTGCTTTGAACCGCTCTTAACTGAAATGACCGGTTTTCCTTGTATCCTTGGCCATCTCTGCACCGGAGAACGCGGACACCTTATCACCTAAGTGTTTCTGAATTGCTCAGGCTTACATTACCCATGTCCTGATGATGATCCCAATATTCTGCTGTAGGGATCGAAACACTACAAAACACCGTACACACTAAATAATCCTATTACAATGTGTCACGGTTGTAGCCACTCATTACGCTTGAAAAAAAAAAATGTTGTATCCTGGTACAAGCATCTGTTTCTTTCGCCTGTTTGCCTTATGTTATGTTTTTAGGGTTAAAAACATGTCTTTGTAAAGTGTATATTGTCAACTCTTTTGTTTTATGTGGAATCGGATACAGGACTGTGTCCCACTACTAACCATTTTTGTTTCTTTACATTGTCAAATTCTTGTTAAAAATTGCACTATCCGGCTGGATAGATCACATATAGAATTGATTTCTTTCTATATTTATTCTTCGCTTGCTTAATCTTTTTTACAAGGACCATTGTTCTTTTTAAAAATTGACTCCCTAGGTCCTTGGTTACCTTTTAGGGTTCCCTTGTCTTATTTAAAACATTAAGGGGGCCGGCATAACCTTTTAAAGTGAAAAGCACAGCAATTGGTGACGAAAAAGTGATAGACATAGTGAAAATATTTGCATTGTTCAACATGAAGATCATGAATGGTAAACAATTCCTACACATAAAAAATAATAAATATGTGCAAATCGAGCAGTGTGCAATCCAATAAATACATACATATAAATAAATAAATATTCAATATATAAATATGTAAAAGATGCAAATGCTCAGTAATGTAATCAGCGTTTCAATCAATATGATAACAGTTTGCTTTTTTGAAAAAAAGTAAAACCAATGTAAACTTATTTTTATCACGATAAAAGCATGTTATTCATCTTGATGTGCAACCATCTTGTTTGCACAAATCAATTGTTGAAACAATGTTCTTAATATTGCCCAAGTGGGCTGTAGTAATAGTCACTATATGTCTACAATGAAAGTGCTAGTGCATTTGACCTATCACCTAGTGAACCCAAAGATTCACATGTGCAAAATTGTGCTAAGACATAAAACCAAAATGGTTAAAACAATTCCTAATGAGGCAGCGACGAATCCTAAGACAGTATGAACAGACTAAAAGCATCATAGATATGTAAAAAAATCCTCACTGGAATTCAAACCAATGGGGGTCTTAGAGTCTAACTCCAAAATGTATTTAGTTTCTAATCTACGAAGCATTGCTTCGCGATTACCCCCTCTTCTTAATGGAAATACCGAATCCAAGACAAAATATTTTGAGATCAATGGATTTTTTGGAGTGTCTCTCCTCAAAGTGTCTGGCAACTGGGTAGGTGGAATCACCGTTGTTGATTGCCCTTATGTGCTGGAGTATCCGCTTGTGGACCTGTAGCTTAGTGCTACCTACATATCGCAGGCCACAAGGGCACTCCAGCACATAGACAGCAAACTCCGTTTTACATGTCAATATTTTAGTGATTGGAACTGGTTTGCTGCGGAAAGGAGTTAGATACTCTGTTTTGTTGGTACCGTGTTTGCAAGCCTTGCAAACAGCGCATTTGATGAACCCCTTACTGGCACCGAGCCAATTCACAGAGTCTCTCACTTCAGGGCTACTTTTTACCAGCATATCCTTCATGGATCATGATTTCCTGAATGTTATGTTGGGAGATTTTGTTGCTGAAACACCTAAGACCGAATCGTTCTTTACCAACGACCAATTTTTGTTGACCATTCTACGTATGATTTTATTTGGGTATTGTAGGTAAGTATTAATCTTGGAGATTTAGTATTATCGGATGTCTGATTTAAAGACGCACTAGTTTTACCCATTAATACCTGCGTTCTGCCAAGTGCATTGGCTCGTAGTATGGCCTTGTCAATCACATCGGTGGCATACCCTCTCCTAAGAAACCTGGATTTACATTGCTTTTTTGCTGACAGACAATCAGAGTCAAGATTGCAGATCCTCCTTATCCGAAGCATTTCACCATATGGAATGCTGCGGATTAGGTGAGCAGGATGGTGGCTGGTTGCGTGTAATAAGGTATTGCCTGCAGTGGATTTCCGAAATAGCCTGGTACAGAGCTGATCATTGTTAACATAGATCTTGACATCCAGAAGGCAAATGGATGTCGGGCTAATCTGGCCAGAGAATGTAAAATTTAAGTTGTTGTTGTTAATCTGCTCAATAAATTGAAGGGCTGTCTCCTCTGTGCCTCTCCATAATATTAGCAGATCATCTATATACCTGAACCACCTTATATATTGTGAGACACAACATCCTTAAAGGTGGTCATGAGGACCTGTTCCTCCCACAGCCCCATGTGCAGGCAGGCGTAGCTGGGGGAAAAACAGGCCCCCAGAGCCACGCCCCAAACCTGTTGGAATACTTGGTTCTGAAATTAAAAAAATGTTATTCTCCAGACACATGGCAATCATAGTTAATTTCATTTTGTTGTGTTTGTAAAAACAGATTGATCTGGTGTTTAAAAAATGTTCAACAGCTTTCAGGCCATCTCGGTGATAAATGCTGGTATACAATGACGTAACATCCAAGGAGATAAGTAAGTCATTAGGATTCCAGTCTATATTGTCCAATTTTCTCAATAAATCACTTGTGTCCAAAATAAAAGAAGGTAAGCTCCTCACAAAATCCTGCAAATAGAAGTATACATATTTGCTCATGTTTTCCATGATACTATTGCGTGCTGATATGATCGGTCTGACCAGTGGTTTGCTCTTGTCTTTGTGAATCTTTGGAATAAAGTAAACCACAGGCATCACTGGATGATCATTCTTTAAATATCTGAATTCATCAGATGATATCAGACCAGCACTTTTCCAGGCCAACAAACTTGAATACACAATGTTCCATGATGCTTTTACTTCCAACATCGTGCCCCGTCTATAACAATCTCTGTCGTTGAGTTGGCTCATGGCTTCCTCTATGTAGAGCTCTCTTGACCAAAGCACAATGTTTCCACCTTGGATTGTCTGAATATTATATTATTATTGTTTTGTAATTTGATCATCAACTGATAGTACAGATTGTCTTGGCTTGTATAACGTTTTTTTGCCGCTTGTAATTTATAATATAGAGTTTTCAATTCAGAAGTTATTTTATCATGAAAAACATCTATGTTATCTCTCAGCATGACTGGGCAAAAGGTGGATTTAGGTTTGAAGCCTGATGTTGCGATGGCTGTTCTTGGTATCATTTGACTAGATGATATTGTAGCATCTTCATTGTTATCATGTAATTGGTGGAGATTGTGGAGGAGTTCCATATCACCAGCTGTAAGAATGGAAGGGCTGGTGCTCTCATTGACAGTGTTTGTTTTATTCGTGTGTTGGCTCTGAAGTCGGTGAAATTTGTTCAGTTTCAGTTTGCACACGTATTTAAAAACATCAACACGTGTTTGCGCATAATTGAAATCATTCCTAGGGCTGAATGACAGACCCAAAGAGAGTATTTCCGTCTCTTTATCTGAAAGAGTATTGTTGGTGAGATTGATGATGGTTTGTGAGTCACACTGTGAATCACCGGGCATTATTTGCGCCTCCATTGTTTCCTTACTCTCTTGGTCTGTTTCGTATTTGCGCTCGTGAGCTTGTTTCCGTCTCTTGCTTCGCTTGTTGTTGCGTTTTTGCCGTTGTTTGCACTTTGCACATGTGGGCTTGGAGTTTGCCTTCGGTCCTGATGCAGGCAATCTACTTGCTGTGCCAGGGTGAATTTGTGAAACCCCAATCGTTGAGATCTGTTCATTGTCGGACTCACTGTCAATGACTGAGCTGAGATCAGAGGTCGATATTCCCATTGATGCTGATTGATTGGACTCCATTGCAGTGGGGGGGAGAGATAAGGTTTTTTTGGTAGCTTTCACATTGTCATATTTTTTTGCAAATGTGAAAATTTGCCCGTGTTGGTAGTCTAATTTATCGCGTTGGAACTTATAGGCTTTTCTTTTTATCTTCTTTTTTTTAATGATTTCCTCCTCACGCATTAGTCTGATAGTCATTTCTTTTTTATACTTGACTGTTAAGTCCCCAGCATTCAGTGTGTCTATTTCAGTTTAAGGCATCAATCTTGACTTGCAAGGTTTCACGATCACTGGCAGCATACTTGACTAGTATTTCTACGAGTTTTCTAGATGACTCCAAGTTGCATACTGCCCATTCTGCTAGCATACGTGGATCAGGCTGCTCATAACTCGGAGCTAGCATTATCCGTAGTCCTCTAGGAATTCTGCTGACTTCCAGGTAACGGGACACCATTTTTCCTGTTCACTTTTCATTAATTTCTCCAGGGATCTAAATTTTTCTTTTATGTCTGTACTTGGGACGTTGGAGACATCTCCTATGGGATTCTTTACCGTCTCTCCGCTAGGGGAGTTGTCAAACATTTCGTTCGCCGCTGCCTCGCGGCTCCTTAGCGTGACGGCTGTCATGGCGCGTATTGTTCAGGGTTCTGTTATGAAGAAATGAAATAGTGTCCGCAGTGCGCTCGATTAATATCGTCGCTCAGTCACACAGCTAGCTCCTTCACCGGGATATTGGCATGTCCCTACCTTTGTCTGAAGTCGGGCGAAACTCGGATCTTCCGATGTCGTTGCCGATTCCACTCTTCGGTAGGGAAATCCTGCAGTCCGGGGGCTCAAAGCGGCTGCTCCTTACAGAAGTCGAAAAAACAATCCAGGGAACCCGGAAATGAAAGCTTCCTGCCTCGATGCCACAAACATTGAAGGAGGGTTCCGCTAAAACCGAGGAAGCAAACTCGGTGAATTCATATGCATGAAATGTCTCTTATATATTCACAGAAAAAACCAAAGGTTTCAGGGGTGTTATAGTTAGCTGCCCATTTCACTCATACAAAACCATAGAAATTCCTCCGTTATAGTTAGTTCTGCTAACTATAACTCACGCGCCCGCAATGCACTGCTGATGATGTCACATATTGCATCATTCATGACATGGTCAGTGACATCACTGATGACATCACTGATGACATCTCAAATGACATCACTGATGACATCACTAATGACATCATCCACTGAATGTGGTTTAGTTTGAAATGTAAATATGTTTTATATATATACCAATCTATATTGAAGATTGAGTGGATATATAACTGTCTGGATGGAGGATTTAGTAGCTGTCTGACTGTCTTTTTAAGTGAGTAATTAAAAGTGTCTCACTTAATACATGGATTAGTAACTAAACTATGTGAATGTGTGCAGCACTGTCTCTGTTGTTGTATAACATGCTGCATCAGTTGGTCACTAACTACATGAGTGTGTATATTAGTTATTTATTAGTTGGATGAGTATTTGTATGGGACATTGAGTTTGTGTGTGGTTGGATGGGGTGTGTGTAACTCTATGCATAGATGTGTGAATGGTTGATTGACTAGGTGTATGGGTTTAAGAGTGCATGTGGAAACAGTTGTTTGGGTGACTGAGTGTATTTATTTGTGTGTTGGTGAGCGAATATATGTTTTAGTTGTACATCTTCAAAAAAATGTAAAAAAATAAAAGGCATTGTATGTGAGAGTTGGTGTATATAAATAAGTATGTGTAAGAGTCAGTGATTGTGAGAGTAAATATATGAATGAGTGTATAATTGTAATGGTTCTCTTTTAACATATTAACGATGAGTTACTATGTTTTTGAATAAATGAGGTGTCGTTGGATAATTGTGTAAGTGAGTAAATTTAAGTGCGATAAATTTTTTTCATGAGTGAGTAGGATGACTGCATAACCGACTAAGATAACTGCTGATGTGTCAGTGTCTATATATGTGTATAAGTGCATTTGATAGTGTTCTATTAATTAATGACTGCATGTATAGATTCTGTTGTTGAATGGGTAGTTGTGTGTGTAGACTTAGGAATCAGTGAGTGGGTATGTAGTAACAGGTATTGGCGTGTCAATGGTTTCAAATATGGTACTCTGTATTTTACAGTGAGTGATGAAAGGTTATACTAGTGTATGATGAGGTGTATCAGATTGTCAAGTGGATGATGTCATCAGATGTCATCAGTGATGTCATGAGTGATGTCACTGACCATGTCATGAATGATGCAATATGTGACATCATCAGCAGTGCATTGCGGGCGCGTGAGTTATAGTTAGCAGAACTAACTATAACAGAGGAATTTCTATGGTTTTGTATGAGTGAAATGGGCAGCTAACGATAACACCCCTGAAAACTATGGTGTTTTCTGTGAATTTCTACGGTTTTTTAAATGCTAATTTCTAACTATAACGTCTCTGAAACCTATGTTTTTCTACAGTTTTTTAACTGTTTATTTATAAATATTTTATTCATTAAATAACATTATATATTTTTCTGAAAATTGCACACAAAAAAATATTTTTAATTAAAACTGAAATATTGATTAATTTTCTTGTTTTCATTTTCTATTTTAATATATTTATATTATTTTCTTTAAAGTGTACACATCACGGTGGGTGCGCGCTTTTTAGCCGCCATTTTAGAAAAGTCATGAAGGATCCGCGTATGGTGTGTGACGGCTGCGTGTTTTTCAGTTACATCATATACATTTAATATCACGTGATATGCGCGATTGGTGTGCAACCAGTCTGCGACTCCTGCTCCCACGCATTTGCGACACATGCGCATTATGGTACGAGATGTTTGCACGGTTGCGGGTCCCGCGTGACATCATGTACGTGCTGGGTCGCGCTGGGTGCGAGACACCCGCAAAAAAAAATTATGTTACAAAATGATATGTATGTGTCTTTAATATACATATTAAGGCAAGAGATTATGTAAGATATTCATCAAAATAATATATTTGTACTTATAATAAACTTATATTATTTTAAATATATTGTCGCGAAGTCGGGTGCGTGCATCGTGAGTGCAGAAAACCAGGACAGCAGAGCTGCTCTAGAGCCTAAGAACTAGGTCAGCAGAGCTGCTCTAGAGCCAGAGAACCAGGTCAGCAGAGCTGCTGTAGAGCCAGAGAAACCAGGTCAGCAGAGCTGCTTTAGAGGGAGAGAACCAGGTCAGCAGAGCTGCTTTAGAGCCAGAGAACCAGGCCAGCAGAGCTGCTTTAGAGACAGAGAACCAGGTTAGCAGAGCTGCTTTAGAGCCAGAGAACCAGGTCAGCAGAGCTATTCTAGAGCCAGAGAACCAAATCAGCAGAGCTGGTTTAGAGCCATAGAACCAGGTCAGCAGAGCTGCTTTAGAGCCAGAGAACCAGGTCAGTAGAGTTGCTCTAGAGCCTTAGAACCAGGTCAACAGAGCTGCTCTAGAGCCAGAGAACCGGGTCTGCAGAGCTGCTGCAGAGCCAGAGAAGCCAGGTCAGTAGAGCTGCTTTAGAGGGAGAGAACCAGGTCAGCAGAGCTGCTCTAGAGCCAGAGAACCATGTCAGCAGAACTGCTTCAGAGCCATAGAACTGGGTCAGCGGAGCTGCTTTAGAGCCAGAGAACCAGGTCAGCAGAGCTGTTGTAGAGCCAGAGAACTAGATCAGCAGAGCTAATCTGTAGCATAAGAACTAGGTCAGCAGAGATGCTCTAGAGCCAGAGAACTAGGTCAGCAGACCTGCTGTAGAGCCAGAGAAACCAGGTCAGTAGAGCTGCTTTAGAGAGAGAGAACCAGGTCAGCAGAGCTGCTTTAGAGCCAGAGCTGCTCTAGCTGACACTGACTGACTGACACTGACTGACTGACACTGACTGATTGACACTGACTGACACAGATTGATGGACACTGACACTGACTGACACTGATTGACTGACACTGACTGACTGACACTGACTGACTGACACTGACTGACACTGATTGACACTGACTGACACTGATTGACTGACACTGACTGACTGACACTGATTGACTGACACTGACTGACACTGATTGACTGCCACTGACTGACTGACTGACACTGACTGACTGACACTGACTGACACTGACTGACACTGACTGACTACTCTCTACTACTCTACTACTGACTCTTTACTACTCTCTCTACTACTCACTCTCTACTACTCTCTACTACTCACTCACTACTACTCTACTACTCTCTACTACTCACTCTCTACTACTCACTCTCAACTACTCACTCTCTACTACTCTACTACTCACTCTCTACTACTCACTCGCTACTACTCTCTACTACTCACTCTCTACTATTCACTCTCTACTACTCACACTCTACTACTCTCTACTACTCACTGTCTACTACTACTCTCTCTACTACTCACTCTCTACTACTCTCTACTATTCATTCACTCTCTACTACTCACTCTCTACTACTCACTCTACTACTTTCTACTACTCTCTACCACTCACTCTCTACTACTCTACTACTCACTCTCTACTACGCTCTACTACTCACTCACTACTACTCTCTACTACTCACTCTACTACACTCTCTACTACTCTCTCTCTCTACTACTCTCTACTACTACTCTCTACTATTCACTCTCTACTACTCACTCTCTACTACTCTCTACTACTCACTCTACTACTCAATGCTGCTCTCTACCACTCACTCTCTACTACTCTACTACTCTCTCTCTACTACTCACTCTCTACTACTCTCTCTCTACTACTCTCTACTACTCACTCTCTACTACTCACTCTACTACTCTCTACTACTCACTCTCTACTACTCTCTCTCTACTACTCTCTCTCTACTATTCACTCTCTACTACTCACTCTCTACTACTCGCTCTCTACTATTTACTCTCCACTACTCGCTCTCTACTACTCACTCTCTACTACTCTCTCTCTACTACCCTCTACTACTCAATCTCTACTACTCACTCTACTACTCTCTACTACTCACTCTCTACTACTCTCTCTCTACTACTCACTCTCTACTATTCACTCTCTACTACTCACTCTCTACTACTCGCTCTCTACTATTCACTCTCCACTACTCACTCTCTACTACTCACTCTCTACTACTCTCTACTACTCACTCTCTACTACTCACTCTCTACTACTCTCTACTACTCTCTCTGCTACTCACTCTCTACTACTCACTCTCTACTACTCTACTACTCTCTACTACTCGCTCTACTACTCACTCTCTACCATTCTCTACTACTCACTCTACTACTCTCTCCTACTCTCTACCACTCACTCTCTACTACTCTACTACTCACTCTCTGCTGCTCTATCTCTACTACTCACTCTCTACTGCTCACTCTATACTACTCATTCTCTACTACTCGCTCCCAACTACTCTCTACTACTCACTCTACTACTCACTCTCTACTACTCTACTACTCTCTCTACTTCTCACGCTCTACTACTCTCTCTCTACTACTCACTCTACTACTCTCTACTAATCACTCTCTACTACACACTCTCTACTACTTGCTCTCTGCTACTCGCTCTCTACTACTCTCTAGTACTCACTCTACTACTCACTCTCTACTACTCTCTACTACTCACTCTCTACTACTCCACTACTCTCTACTACTCACTCTCTACTACTCACTCTCTACTACTCTACTACTCTCTACTACTCTCTCTCTACTACTCACTCTCTACTACTCACTCTCTACTACTCTCTACTACTCTCTACTACTCTCTCTCTACTACTTTCTACTACTCACTCTGCTACTCACTCTCTACTACTCTCTAATACTCTCTCTGCAACTCACTATCTACTACTCTCTACTACTCACTCTACTACTCACTCTCTACTACTCTTTACTACTCACTCTCTAATACTCACTCTCTACTACTCACTCTGTACTACTCACTCCACTACTCTCTACTACTCACTGTCTGATACTTTCTCTACTACTCTCTACTACTCACTCTCTACTCTCTATTACTCGCTCTCTACTCTCTACCTCTCTACCTCTTTATCTACTACTCTCTACCTCTCTACCGCTACCTCCCTACCTCTACACCTCTACCTATACACCTCTACCTCTCTACCTCTCTGTATATGCACACATATGCACATATATATATGCATATATATGCAGATGCATTTATATATATGTATGTGTATATATATATATATATACATATATAAACATATAAATATAATCTGCATATCTATATAAATATAAATGCATGCGAACATATACAAATATGCATACATATGCATGGTATGTACATGAAAGTTTGAAAAACTCTAATACAAGCAAAGCTAAAAAGCCACCTAATTACAAACAGAATTGCTTTAACTTAAACAAGGGCGAGACCTATTGCATTTTCAATGCTTGTTTACTTTGATTCCATCAAGAACGCATTCAGATGTGTCACACATTTTCCATAAATTCTGAATGGTAGCACTCTAGTTGCTCATTAGATCACTGTAGTAAAGCTACTGCTAACCAGGGAAGTCTGCTGCTGGTATTCAAAGTGCATGTTTCATTCTGCATGTCAGAATTTTTTAATGAAATGGAAGAAGATTTGAGAAGTCAAAATGTGCCCTAATCTTTCTTTCTGCAGCACTAATCATAATTTCTATGGCAAAATGAACCCCCTCATTTTGTTCCTTTGCAAATTAAATGTTTTAAGTGTTACCACTTTATTCCAATCAAGATGGCATCAGGTGTGCCATACTTTTGTCATAAGTAAGACCTTAGCGCTCTAGTTGTTCTTTAAAACACTCTGGGACATTCTGTCATTGGGCTATAATTGGGCTACATCTCGGTGATATTTGTGCTACATTTGGGCTCTTTTGTCTCTGGGAGATTTATTTGTTTTGAAGTTTCCTACTTTCCTCATTTACAACAGTCTCCTCAGTAGGAAATACTTTCAGGTTTTTTACTTTCATTCCATCAAGAAGGCATTCAGATGTGTCACACATTTGCCATAAATTCGGAATGTTAGCACTCTAGTTGCTTATTAGATCACTGTAGTAAAGCTACTGCTCACCAGGGAAGTCTGCTGCTGGTATTGAAAGTGCATGTTTCAGTCTGCATGTCAGAATTTTTTAATGAAATAGAAGAGGATTTGAGAAGTCACTCAAAATGTGCCCTCATTTCCGCATTAATCATAATTTCTATGGCAAAATGAACGTCCTCATTGTGTTCCTTTTAAATTAAACTACTCACTCTCTACTACTCACTCACTACTACTTTCTACTACTCACTCTCTACTACTCTCTCTCTACTACTCTCTACTACTCTCTACTACTACTCTCTACTACTCACTCTCTACTACTCACTCTCTAATACTCTCTACTACTCACTCTACTGCTCTCTACTACTCTCCACCTCTCACGCTCTACTACTCTACTACTCACTCTCTACTACTCTCTACTACTCTCTCTCTACTACTCCCTCTCTTCTACTCACTCTACTACTCTCTACTACTCACTCTCTACTACTCACTCTCTACTACTCTACTACTCTCTACTACTCTCTACTACTCACTCTCTACTACTCACTCTCAACTACTCACTCTCTACTACTCACTCTACTACTCATTCTCTACTACTCTCTACTACTCACTCTACTACTCTCTACTACTCTCTACCACTCACTTTCTACTACTCTACTACTCACTCTCTACTACTCTCTCTCTACTACTCACTCTCTACTACTCACTCTACTACTCTCTACTACTCTCTCTCTACTACTCACTCTCTACTACTCACTCTCTACTACTCTACTACACACTCTCCACTACTCTCTCTCTACTACTCTCTACTACTCTCTACTACTACTCTCTACTACTCGCTCTCTACTACTCACTCTCTAATACTCTCTACTACTCACTCTACTGCTCTCTACTACTCTCCACCTCTCACGCTCTACTACTCTACTACTCACTCTCTACTACTCTCTACTACTCTCTCTCTACTACTCCCTCTCTTCTACTCACTCTACTACTCTCTACTACTCACTCTCTACTACTCACTCTCTACTACTCTACTACTCTCTACTACTCTCTACTACTCACTCTCTACTACTCACTCTCTACTACTCACTCTCAACTACTCACTCTCTACTACTCCCTCTACTACTCATTCTCTACTACTCTCTACTACTCACTCTACTACTCTCTACTACTCTCTACCACTCACTTTCTACTACTCTACTACTCACTCTCTACTACTCTCTCTCTACTACTCACTCTCTACTACTCACTCTACTACTCTCTACTACTCTCTCTCTACTACTCACTCTCTACTACTCACTCTCTACTACTCTACTACACACTCTCCACTACTCACTCTCTACTACTCGCTCTCTACTACTCTCTACTACTCACTCTACTACTCACGCTCTACTACTCTTCTACTCTCTACTACTCTCTCTGCTACTCACTCTCTACTACTCTTTACTACTCAGTCTCTACTACTCACTATCTACTACTCTACTACTCTCTACTACTCTCTCTACTACTCACTCTCTACTACTCACTCGCTACTACTCTCTACTACTCTTTCTCTACTACACACTCTCTACTACTTGCTCTCTACTACTCACTCTACTACTCACTCTACTACTCACTCTCTACTACTCTCTACTACTCACTCTCTGCTACTCCACTACTCTCTACTAATCACTCTCTACTACTCACTCTGTACAACTCTCTACTACTCACTCTCTACTACTCTCTACTACTCACTCTCTACTACTCTCTCTCTACTACTCACTCTCTACTACTCACTCTCTACTACTCTCTACTACTCACTCTCTACTACTCTCTCTCTACTACTCACTACTACTCTCTACTACTCACTCTCTACTACTGTACTACTCACTCTCTACAACTCTCTCTCTATTACTCTCTACTACTCACTCTACTACTCATTCTCTACTACTCTCTCTGCTACTCTCTACTACTCACTCTCCACTACTCTACTACTCACTCTCTACTACTCTCTCTCTACTACTCTCTACTATTCACTCTACTACTCATTCTCTACTACTCAGTCTCCACTACTCACTCTCCACTACTCTCTACTACTCACTCTCTACAACTCTCTACTACTCACTATCTACTACTCTCTACTATTCACTCTACTACTCACTCTTTACTACTCTCTACTACTCTCTACTTCTACTTCTCACTCTCTACTACTCTCTACTACTCACTCTCTACTACTCACTCTTCTACTCTCTCCTACTCACTCTCTGCTACTCTCTCTACTACTCTCTACTTCTCTCTCTACTCTCTATTAATCATCCTCTACTCTCTACCTCTCTACCTCTCTCTACCTCTCTCTCTACTACTCTCTACCTCTCTACCTCTACCTCTACGTCTCTACCTCTACACCTCTACTTCTACACCTCTATCTCTCTACCTCTCTCTACCTCTCTCTACACGCACACATATGCACATATATGCATATGCATTTATATATATGTATGTGTATATATATATACATACATATATAAACATATATATAATCTGCATATCTATATAAATACAAATATAAATGCATGCATATATATACAAATATGCATGTTATGTATATTAAATTTTGAAAAACACTAATAAAAGCAAAGCTAAAAAGCCACCTAATTACAAACAGAATTGCTTTAACTTAAACGAGGGCGAGACCTATTGCATTTTCAATGGTTTTTTACTTTGGTTCCATCAAGAAGGCATGCAGATGTGACAAAATTTGCCATAAATTCTGAATGGTAGCACTCTAGTTCCTCATTAGATCACTGTAGTAAAGCTACTGCTCACCAGGGAAGTCTGCTACTGGTATTCGAAGTGCATGTTTCAGTCTGCATGTCAGAACTTTTTAATGAAATAGAAGAGGATTTGAGAAGTCAAAATGTGCCCACATTTTTCTTTCTGCAGCACATAATTTCTATGGCAAAATGAACCCCCTCATTTTGTTCCTTTGCAAATTAAATGTTTTAAGTGTTACCACTTTATTCCAATCAAGATGGCTTCAGGTGTGCCATACTTTTGTCATAAGTAAGACTGTTAGCGCTCTAGTTGATCTTTAAAACACTCTGGGATTTCTGTCATTGGGCTATACTTGGGCTACATCTCGGTGATATTTGTGCTACATTTGGGCTCTTTTGTCTCTGGTGGCCATCTTGGGAGACTTGTTATGAAGTTTCCTAATTTCCTCATTTACTATAGTCTCCTCAGTAGGCATACTGTCAGTTTTTTACTTTGATTCAATGAAGAAGGCATTCAGATGTGTCACACATTTGCCATAAATTCAGAATGTTAGGACTCTAGCTGCTCATTAGATCACTGTAGTAAAGCTACTGCTCACCAGGGAAGTCTGCTGCTGGTATTGAAAGTGCATGTTTCAGTCTGCATGTCAGAATTCTTTAATGAAATAGAAGAGGATTTGAGAAGTCTCTCAAAATGTGCCCTAATTTTTCTTTCTGCAGCACTAATCATGCATTCTATGGCAAAATTAACCCCCTCATTTTGTTCCTTTTTAAATTAAATGTATTAAGAGTTACCACTTTATTCCAATCAAGATGGCTTCAGGTGTGCCATACGTTTATCATAAGTAGGAGTGTTAGCACTCTAGTTGTTCTATGTTCTTTGGAACACTCTGGGAAGCTGCAGTAGAACACAAAGGAATCAACTAACAGTCTCTGCCCTTGTTGGATGTACATATTTTACTGAGAATGTCAGACTTCATTCTCACATGAATAAGAAAGATAATGTGAATTTACAGAAAATATCCTCTCAGTTTAGCTTATAGATCACCTTCCAAACCTCTGTGGGAAAAGCATGTGAAAAACGTTTTCTCTCAAACATGATTCATGATATCCCAGCAGAAGGCTTTTTCACATGGTAAAATCACTTTAGAACATACCACAATTCCTAAAATGAGTATGGTACCATCAACAAATGATTTATAATGTAACTAAAGTCTTAAAACCTTCTTTTAACTGCAATGCTTTTTAATGAGGTGCTATCATGTATATTGGTCCCAAGATGGCTGCCAACACTTCTTGGATGAAGTGCTGACAGCCAATCAGATCTCACGATGAGATGTGTGGTTAGGCTCCGCCCAGATATATATGTGATTTTACTTTTGATTTTCTCAGGAACTACTGAACGGATTTACACCATTTAAGCAAAAGGCACGACTCTTTGGTGTAATTCCGTTCAGCAGTTCAGGCTGTAGCTGCGTCAACAGGTCCTATGGGAAATTACATGGGGAAAAAGCGTTTTGGGACCACCCTTTTTTCTCAGCTCCCGCTTGACGAATCACCACGAAACTGTCAGGATAGTAGCGGACCGGAGCTGGCGAAAAGTTTGGAAAATTTTGCGAAGATTCGTCTACCGGCACCAGACTTATTGGGAATAGAATGTTGCGGATTTCCTATGGAAAATAGGTCCTAACTATAACTACCTACTGGCGACCGCCAGTAGCTAATATATATATATATATATATATCAAGTCCAAATGCTGTCTCCCACTTCCTAACAGTGAGGAAGAAAGCACACGGACACCAGCGCGTGCTTCATAGGATTTTAATGAATGTCAGCACCCACACAGCACGCCATTACGCGTTTCGGCCACAAGATGGCCTTGATCACACAAAGTAACTGCCATTTCTCTTGTCCTTATATACTGAGCACTCTATGATCTTGTGATGCTAGTGATACTAAACATAGAAGAAATAAATACCTGGTAAATGGAGTTGATACAAAGTATACAAATACATTTGCAATCGATGTGTCCCGGGCTTATAAAAACAAAAATCCACTGTGTTGTCTTTGACTATTATCTAGTTTATGCCATTATAATTCTTTGAATTTTTGTAGTTTCACAAAATGAATTGAAAAATAGGTTAATTATATACCTATACGTTAAATTTTGATTGCTTCTTATTATTAGTTAGGTGGCTCAATTTTAAATTGAAAATCAAAATGATGTAGATAAATCACCACATTTTGGCATTAATCAAATGAAACAGAAAAAATGAGAAAGGAAAAACGAATGGGTGTATATATAAAAAAGCAAGTTTATATTCAAAGTTCAGGTAAGGGTACTGATAATAGCAACAACATTTGTTGATACAGTGAAAGGAAAACACTTAGTTATTTATGCCTTCACATTCAAAACAATCGAACACTTTTTCCAAAGGGATTGAATTAATTTGCCGGAAAACAGTGTGATAGTCGACGTTTCGGTCTTTTATAGATTTCTTTGCAAGACCATCTTCAGGACAAAAAGATTTAAAAAGAACGACCCCTAGTAAAAATAAAAAACATTGTTTTACATCATGCAAAATAAACACCCATCGCAAAAAATACAAAACTTTTAGATAATTAATTTACTCTATCTAATTAGTATACATTTATTCAGCACTCGTTTATGAAAAAGTATTCTCTTAGTATACAAGATCTATATATACAAGGTAACAAATATCAGCAATTTATTTATCTTAGTCTAAAGACATTCTTGGATAGGAACGTATGTTCATGTAAACTCTACTTTGTTGTCTGGTATATGCTTATCAAAGGTGGTAGTGGTAAGAGATACATGTTATTCACTTTTGGTCAAGATACCTTCTAACCCTTGTTTGGTAAAGGTCTAAGAACTTCAAACCAAGCTTATTGACAGAAACGAGTTATAGCTGATATTGTGTTTAGTCAGCATCATCTGAGTCTAACGGTAGTATTAGTGCCTCATTGTGAATCAGATGTATATCCCTGATCTTCAAGCAAGTATCAAAGTTATCTTACATGAATCTATACAGGGTGTGAGTAGATACCTTAAAATTCTTCGTATCGGTCTTGTTGGACCAATGAGATAATGGTCTTTACAGGTCCAAAATTTTGTACGTTTTATACAGATCTGGATTAGAAAGACACGAGTCAAATCAGATATATTCACATGAATACGAAGTACTACATAATCATTTGATTTGTGCTTATGGCAACATTTATGTAATCCAATATAGGGTAGGAAAAAAGCCTTAATTGGTAAATCTTGATCTAATAAAGCTTTAAAAGTTTACGGCAATAACAAATTGGTCAACCGTTACATTATCTTTTTTAGAGTCTTTAGACTTTGGAAAAAGTGTTCGATTGTTTTGAATGTGAAGGCATAAATAACTAAGTGTTTTCCTTTCACTGTATCAACAAATGTTGTTGCTATTATCAGTACCCTTACCTGAACTTTGAATATAAACTTGCTTTTTTATATATACACCCATTCGTTTTTCCTTTCTCATTTTTTCTGTTTCATTTGATTAATGCCAAAATGTGGTGATTTATCTACATCATTTTGATTTTCAATTTAAAATTGAGCCACCTAACTAATAATAAGAAGCAATCAAAATTTAACGTATAGGTATATAATTAACCTATTTTTCAATTCATTTTGTGAAACTACAAAAATTTAAACATCGAAAAAATCCCTTGAAGGCACCTTTTCACTTTACTACTCAATTTTGCCCAAGCCCTCAAGGGTATATTGGGTTGTCCACTGCATGTTCTTACTTATTATAATTCTTTGAGCATGTTTGAGACATATACAATAAACACTAAAGTGAACTGGTTCTAAAGTGCAATTGTAGGTTGTGCAAATACGCAGATTTTCTTGTGCAATTTATAGCATTTAAAGTGCAAAATTTACATTCAAAATGTAATTGTGCAAAATACGCAATAATGGTGTAAAATACAAAATACATAATATGTGCACATAGTAACTACGTAATGAGCCTAATTCATGCAGTTCATCAGTACATAAATCAAACAAATATAACTCTCCATTATATGGCAGGGAAACCGAAAGGAAAAACTGATCGGAAAGGCCCAGGATACGGTTGAAATCATATACATATGTATGTATCATAAGAATGTTATCGAAAGTGAAAAGAGTGCAAATAATAATGGGGTAGGAAAAGGAAAAAGGAGAAAGGAGGAGAAATAGAAAAACGTATATGTTTATATTATAATAATGTACAGAATGAACCAGTACATATGTTCAAAATTTAAATCTTAAATTTTACATTCAACAGTCCACCTGACCATTCATGTGACGAGACAAGGAAGTTGGGCAGATCCAGTTGGGATGATCTCACATGGAGAATAGTTGGCAAAGATATATATTATTTACTGACCACCACCCCCAGGGGCTTTGAAACAGGTGGGAGAGGGGCCGCGCGGCCCCCCTACTGGAGCCCTCGATGGCCCTGGGAACCGCCACTCCCCAGGGCCGGCTCCTGCAGTGTCCCGGGGTGCCCACCCCCGGGACACTGCCATTTGCAATGACAGGGCGGAAGCCTCGCGGCTCCCACCCTGTCATTGCAAACTGCTTTGCTATTTGGAAGAGAGAGCAGGAAACCTGCTCTCTCTTCCAAATAGCAAAGCTGATTGCTTTTCCACACGGGGAGCAGCATGTTAGCTGCTCCCCATGTGGAAAAGCAATGCCGGCTCCCGCAGGAAGCGGGGAGCTGGCTGGGACCGTGGGGGGATTGGGACCCCCACACGGTCCCCAACAAGATGGCCAGGTCCTGGGGGATAGGGTCCCCGGGGCCAGTAGTGGCCCCCCTCCTAAAAATAAATAAATTAAAAAATGGCCCCGAGGGATGGGGTCCCCGGGGTCAAAAGGGGACACGGGAGGGGGGCAAGGAAGCCCCCCTCCCAAAAAGATTTTTGGGAAAAAAGGCCATGCCCTGGGGGATGGGAGGGGGGCCACGTGGCCCCCTTCCCGATTTTGTTTATTTATTTTTATAAATAAATACAAATTGGGGCAGGCCCTGGGGGAGGGGGTCCCCAGGGCCAAAAAATAAGAAAAAGAAGGGGGGATACACAGCCCCCCTTCTTAAAAAGATGGGGAGGAGGCCACGCCCCCTCCTTTCATCACTCTGCAAACGCGCCCCCTGGCGCGTTTGCAGAGGGGGAACGAATTCCCCTTCAATACTGGGGGTTCCTGGGGGCCAACTAGCCCACCAGGAACCTCCAGTATGCGCCAGGTGCTGTGTTGCAGAGAGGTGTAATGAGGCCACGCCCCTTTTTACACCTCTCTGCAATGCAGCTCCCTGGCACTTACTGGAGGTACCTGGTGGGCTAGTTGGCCGCCAGGGGACCTCAGGATTCAAGGGGACTTAATCTCCCAACTTAAAATGTGCCACGGGGTGCGTTTGCACAGTGGTGAAGGTAGGGGGCGGGGCCTGAGGTGATACTGTGCAAACAAGCCCTGTGGCGCGTTTTAAGTTGGGGAATTCATTCCTCTTCAATCCACAAGGTCCCCTAGGGGACAACTAGCCCACCAGGTACCTCCACTAAGCGCCAGGGAGCTGTGTTGCAGAGTGTTGTAAAAAGGGGTATGGCCTCTGAACACCTCTCTGCAACGCAGCTCCCTGACGCATACTGAAGGTACCTGGTGGGCTAGTTGGCCGCCAGGGGACCTCAGGATTCAAGGGGACTTAATCCCCCAACTTAAAACACCCCACGGGGTGCGTTTGCACAGTGGTGAATGTAGGGGGCGGGGCCTGAGGTGAGATCTGTGCAAACACGCACTGTGGCACGTTTTAAGTTGGGGAATTAATTCCTCTTCAATCCTGAGGGTCCCTGGGGACCAACTAGCCCACCAGGTACCTCCAGTAAGCGCCACGGAGCTGTGTTGCAGAGTGTTGTAAAAAGTGTTGTAAAAAGGGGCGTGGCCTCTGAATACCTCTCTGCAATGCAGCTCCCTGGTGCATACTGGAGGTACCTGGTGGGCTAGTTAGCTGAACTAACTATAACGGGGGAATTTCTAGGGTTTTGTACGAGGGAAATGTCCAGGTAACTCTAACGCCCCTGAAACCTATGGTTTTTTCAGTGAATTTCTAAGGGTTTTTAAATGCCAATTCCTAACTATAACGCCCCTAAAACCTATGTTTTTTTAGTGAATATATATATTCCTAACTATATTATATATATATATACCTAGCTATATATAAAATAAATATATATGTGTGTGTGTATATACAAATGGCGGTCATCAGTTGGTAGTTATTAGAACCATGATTCCATAGATAAAGTATTTTTTTGGCTTGGCTATATCTTTGGCCCCGTTTGAGGAATCTTCATCTGCATACCAGGAAGTGTAAATTATACTTTCACTTTCTGTTAGTGTCTGTTGGTTGGCACTCGTGGTTTCAGGACTGCTGTGCAATTTTGGTGGACCTTTGGTTGTTTCTGGTTTAGTCTGTGTCTGCTCTGTGGCTATGAATTATATTTTGTGTTGTTTTTTAGCCTAAGTGTTGTTTTTTCAATTTGTAATTGCCTTTATAATGTTGGGTGTTTGTCTAATTTGGAATAGTAGTTACTCAGGTATAGTTAAGGGTTTGAGGGGTATTTTTGTTGTTAGTGGGTTAAGTACAGATAGGACTTGTGCCATTGTGACCATGTCTGGGAAGGGGAGAGTGAAAGATTTTACAGATGGAAAGTAGATGTGCTGTACCTGATAGGTTTGGATATCAGAGGCCCCATATGTATGTATTGATGTATATCGACATGTAGTAATGTAGATAATTTAGATAAGGAACATATCAATATCAAAAATGTGTTGCAATGTTTGGATGCCTTGTGACACAAGGTAAGAGAGAGTGACACGAGGTGACAGATCTATTAAATTGTCACACAAAGCAGCACACTTGGCATGAATGCTGTGTTGTATTACAGGGAGCTAGCACTCTTTAAGCCAATTAGTGGAAAGCAGTCCTTTCCCAAAATGAGGGTTACTATTTAGCAACATCCAGCGCTGAAGAAGGTTTCACCTTGTAAATGTAATAGGATTCATAATTTATTGCTGTTTTCCCTCACTCATGTGACACAAACACTGCACAATATGTGGAGAAGTCAGTCCCAATGGCTAGATTCACTAGAGATATATTTATCCACACTGCACAGGGTATAATGCATGTTTGTGTGGCAAGTCTAATATGTATGTACCAAGGGGTCCATTTATAAATATTTCACACAGCACATCATAGCAAATCACCTTGCTGGGCTGCGCAAAAGTGAAAGGCCAAGCATGTGTTGTGTTTAACATATTGCAGTGCATTCCTGTCCCTTCATACTGCTTGCACACTTTTGGCTGTTTGTGTCAATGCTTTAACCCTTCTTGATGCAAGGGGGCCTGTGATGAGGCTGGTTAGAATTCTTACAACAACACGTGCATGGGGCATGATTCTGGCATATGATGTAAGACATCTCTGTCCTTTCACCGCCAGGCAGATCAGAACCTGCAAGGTGACTAGCTGCATTCCATGGTCTGAAAATGCATACATATGTATGTAAGGGTGTCTGAATGTGTCATTATAGTGGTGTCATAGTGCTTAGTTTAGATTTGGAAGTGTGTTTAGTTGCTTGATTTTTAATGCATCTTTCCCATTTTTGTTTTACAGGTGGACTTAGCCCATTTGTACAAGGTGAAATTGACATCTTTAGGGATACAGATGAGGAAAGTAAGTCTCATGGCTACATGGTTGTAGCTCTGTGACAAGTGTTTATGATCCATGATAGCTGTAACAGTATATTGTGTATGTGAGGTATTAATTACCTGCCAACAAATCTTTCAGCTCAATTGAGCAAATACAGCATCACATGTGTCAAAAGACTGTAAAAAGAATAAGGAGACATGTTAATTTGAATTTAGTGTTAATAGAGGTGTGGGTAAGTATTTCTGCAGTACCCCACTTGAAATATGGTGATGTTCAACCTGCAAAAGTTCCGGTGAGTCATACTAAACAACATTTTGCACAGAAATTCATGACAGTGTCACCAGGTTAGCCATCACAATGCAATCATTGCACAACAGATAGATGCCGGAAACGTACCAGTTACTTCCCAAATTTAGGACTTTCTTGAAAACAACCCATTAAAATGTACAATTGACATTTCAACATGTGTGTCCGTAGGGGTGTGAGTAATTTGAATGAAATACAAACATTCCCTCAGTATTACTCCCTTACCCGAGGTATAGCCATTGTGTCCTAACGGCTAAAGCGGCTGACTTTGAAGAAGGGGAACCAGGTTTGAGTCTGTAGGGAGGCTCAGGCAACCTGTGATTCTGGGAAAATAACGTAATCTCTCCGTGCCTAAAAATGAATGTGTCTGTCTGTAATGCAACAGGTGCTCATGTAAAGCACTCTGATACCTTTGGGTTGAGTTGGCGTGATACAAAACTGCAAAAGAAAAACAGTCTCAGGGATAACTGATGCCCTGGAGGCTGTGTAGATGTAGGACACCTAATGTATTGATCCAAAGTTTGCTTCAGAACAATAGCTCTCAGCCTGTCTAATGCTCACTTTGAGGGTAGATGCCCACATAGCAGGGAACTTGTGCTGTGGCATACAGGGCCGGACTGATTACCGGGCGTTTTGGAATTCTGCCGAGCAGGGGGCTGATTTCACTGCGGTGGGGGCTGATTTCGTTCATGGAGACCTGCGTGTGCTTCGAAATAATGAAAGCAAAACGAATTTTGTTCAGTACACGCAGGTCCCCATCAACTAAATCAGCCCCCAGCTCAGCAGCATTCCAAAACGCCCGGTAGTCAGTCCGGCCCTGGTGGCATAGCAGTTGTACTGTGGATGGTAGCCTGCATAGCTCAGTCGAATATTTAACTGTAGAGCACAGAATGGCAACAACCTTGTTGTAAAACCTATACAGCTCCAGTAGGGTTTCACCCCAAGGATTCAAAGTTAGTGGCCTAAGTTTGGCGAGCAGAACATACGAACTAGATTTCCCATATCTTGGATCAATGCCAGTATCTTTCCGATAAGGCATTTATGTCAAACTTTCATCCGGTGCAATGTGACAAGCCACTTTGCTTCACTGTGTGAAAGGGCAGGAATGCACAGTGATTCCATGAAACAGCGCCTTCCTGTTCTTTCCTACTGGTGGCATACTTTTGACTGCCTACCACCAATGCAGAAACTCTTGCATCATTGTGCAAGGAGGCCTGCATTTTTGTCAAAATAGTTCTTGGGCAGATGAGGACTCCTGCTACATAAATAATACTCCCGAGAGGCTTCATTCTCTTTCTCTGTGTGCTGCAGAATGCAGCACAGGGAGAACGAAGAAACAGAAATGTGAAGTTAGAATCTTCCTACCGGTTTAAGTTCACCTGTGGACTTGTTGCATTATGCCATGTTTCCAGGTCTAGTACTGATGCCAAATTTGTGAAGCCATCAGAATAAACTTCTTGATGCAGTGAGACACCCCCCCTCCAACTGTGGAATGGTTCCCTGTCACAGAGTAAAGCAATTCTGCAATGTGTGCTGCCTTGCATTACTCCAGATCACTTAAGGCATGCAGAGCCATGCAAGCTGCCCTTGCTTACCTTTACACATCTCGCTTGGGTTTTGCATTGACCACCCCCCCTTGCATGATGAACGATCAATATCAAAATGTACATATCCGGGCATGGGTATTATTTACAACTGACACATCAGAATGAGTTGGGATCAGTGGTATGAGTAGAATGCATGGCTCTATATTGTGACTAAATAGATTTTTGTACACTTACACTAAGCTTACTTGGGGTAGTTTGACATGATGTAATTGGAGAAGTCATTGTTATGAAAGTATATTGTACTTTTCTCTATACTAAGATTAGGTGTAACAATATATTTCGTGATACGTGATGTACATATGAACCTTGCATTAATATGAAGATACATTTTTTTCCCTAGTTCACATGACAGCAGGCTTAGCAAAAATGTTTGCCTTGAGAGGGACATGTTATGAGTGCATCCACAAGATAGCCTATGCTTTTAGGAAAATAGGCAGCAAATATAAGAAGGCAAAGTCAGCTGGCATTTGGAGAACATCTGCTTGATCACAGGTACAGAAGACCCCACGGCTACAGCATCTCAGGTTGACACTCAGCAGCAAGGCAGGTGATAGCACACTTCTGGATCCTCAGGTGGACAGTAGCTGCAAAGTACAGGACAAAAGAGGAATGGAAGTGCACCACCTACAATTTTCTACCTTTTGCTGTCCGACGGTTGTGTTATATTGACCAAGGGATTGCCAGAATTGAGAAGGAACAGTCGAGCTAAAGAGATATTTTTCTGAGTTGCCAGGAAGCCCTCCAGATAATTGCCACCCAAATTTAGTTCCTGGACTCTCCCTTTGACATCCCCTTTCCTGTTTTTTTTACATTTTAGATCAATATTTTTACTTTTCATAGTTATAGCTAAAGTTTATTGTAGGTTTAGTTAGTTAGTTATAGTTAAGTAAGATGTTTTTATGTAGTATACTTTTTGTATGGTTTTATTATGGAAGGTTTTTAAGTGGATGGGGGTTAAGATTATGTGTTTAAACCCCCCCCCCCCAAAAAAAATATCTGTATATATCTTTGGTTATTCTTCTATATATGTAGGTAGTATATGTTTGGGATGTAACTGATGTTTGTATTGTATTGACTTCTGTATTATTAGGGGGTTTCAGGGTTGATGTATTTCTTGTCATGCGCCAATAGTGGTTAAAATAGGCTATGTGTTTAATGATATTTAGTGTGTATTAGTTAGGGTTAGGTAATGTTTTTAGGTATTTGTTTTTACATTTAAAAAAGTTAATTATTGTTCTCTAGTTGGATATTATTTATTTGTCATGAGTTAGTACTACTGTGCTAGGTGAGTACATGATGTTCAATTCGTCCTGAGTACAGTGTAGGAAAATGTTGCATTGTCAGAGTCCTCTGGACAACTGTAGGTCTTCTTCACTTTAGAGTTATGTATGTACCCATTTCCATACTTTAGACACTGTAATTGGGCCTCAGTATTTGATTTTACACACAGCACAACACAGGTAGTCTCCTTACTGTAGCACCCTGTGTAAAATGGAGAGAGCAGGTAAGTGTTGGATTTGACATGATACTACATATTGCTGCTTCCTGCCTGTGCTGGGACACAAACTACTGCCTAGCACTAATGCAGACATCCTTGTACCATACTGCAAGGGGATCTGTGTTGTTGGCTGGTTTATATTTGTGCAGGAAGGTACACATGCCTGGACGTAATCCATCCTCATTGGCATTTGCTTATTGCTAAATGTGCAACATCATGCTGCTGACATAGAACAACCAATCAACACGTTTAGTCCAAATATCCCCTATTTTCTAACCCTGGGCGTAGTTCGCGAAGTAGCACTTCGCGAAGCTACGCAAAGTGCAGTTCGCACTACGCGAGCTACGCGTAGCACTTCACGAACTGCGTAGTACCTTGTTCGCACTGTGGCAGATGTCGTTTCAATGATTGCACAGTGCGGACAAGCAACCGGCACTGTGCAATCATTGAAAATGGCATCTTGCACAGTGCGAGCAGTAGTTTTCTGCTGCTCGAGTAGATTCTTACTCGAGCGGCAGCTTTCTCAACGCGAACTGGTAGTTTCTCATCGCGAGCGGTCGCGAGCATACGCGACCACTCGCAATGAGAAACCTGACCTCCTCGCATTGGGAACTCTCGCCGGGAGGTTTATTTTCCATGCTCGCGATCGCCAACTTGATGTTGCTGATCGCGAACAAGGAAAAAGTCTCGCCGGGATGTCATTTTGCTTGCTCGCGGTCGCCAACTTGACGTTGAGGACCGCGAGCAAGCAAAAAATGACCGCAGCACTACGCAACACTACGCTACGCGTGTTCGCACTGTGCTACGTGCAATTCGCGTAGTGCGAAGTAGCGCGAACTTTGCAAACTACGCGAGCGTAGCGTAGTGCTTTGCCCAGGCTTACTATTTTCCCCTCTTCTGGAGAGGTTTATCATTGTTACATGTTCCATTGTCTGCCACTCATGCAAAATTGTATGTTCAAATCATTTAATGTGTGAATCCACTCACAATCCAAATTCTATGTGATGCTTCTCTGGGGCAGAGTAATATAATTCAGCTATTTTGGCCAGTGTTGCATTACTCATCATTTATCAGTATACACAGGTCCAGGCAGAATCCCCTTGCACGTCTTGGTTATTGTCATTCAAGGTATTGGGTTGCCATTGAGCATCCTTGTTAGGCACAGGTACAATGAAAATCCATGGGGAATTTGGGTATGAGTATCTGGCTAGTATTAGTACAACCATCCAAAGTTATGTATTGTTTATAATTTTGTGTGTGAGTAGTGAGGTATTCACATTAGGTTATGATGTCATATTTATTTTGCAACATTTATGTGGAACAGTGTTTTGGGGTCACATACCTCAATCATCCCATTTATTGGTGGTAAGTATTTATGTACTTTGCAAAAATCTTTCTGTGTGTCTATCAAAAAAATGCAGCTTGTTGATTCACTTTAACCAGGCCAACTGGAATCATGCAGCAAAAGCGGGCCACATCATGTCACAGGGTTGAGTAAATTATGAAAAGACAAATTATCTGGCATAATGCGGCACATTTTAAAATAGCATTACTTCATTACTTTATCATTATTAAACTTGGTAATACTCTCTGGGCATTGGTTGCACATCATTAGTACCAGTTTAACATTCACATATAGCAACAAGCAACAGAAAGGTGACCAGTCCACCTTTTCAAAGGGCCTTCCACTGCGTGGCAACACATGTCGTATTTTCAGTAACGTTTGACCCGTTTGAGCTAGAAACAATTTTTTTTATTAAAATCTGCAGATTACGCGAAAGATGATGGATTATATGGCAGATGTGGCTAATCTATAATTATGCAAAAATTGGCATTGCTGCAAAATCGCATGATTGCATTGCCCTGACACTAATGTTACATCAGTAAACTACACATTCCTCATTATACCATTACAATTGATGTCATTGGTTTAGGTGC
The DNA here is from genome assembly GCF_964204655.1 of Triturus cristatus. Lineage (NCBI taxonomy): Eukaryota > Metazoa > Chordata > Amphibia > Caudata > Salamandridae > Triturus > Triturus cristatus. The sequence goes on from NC_140580.1 coordinate 418,642,957, forward strand.
ACATAGAAACACAGCATGTGCAATTAACTTTAGCTCACTCTTCTTCAACTGCAAAAAAGTGCTTTTGTGTTTTTGAGTTACATATCTATGTAGATTTTTGAGAACCAACCATCCAAATCTCATAATGGTACTTTAAACGTTTTATTTTTACAGAGGTTCAGAGCCTCACATAACAACATATGAGCGGTATACTTTTTTACAATCAACACTATGGCCCTGATTACAATGTTGGGTAGACAAGGTCGGCAGTTCCGAAACCCTAATTTTGATGCAGCCGTATATAGTGCGGTCGGAAACATCAGTTTTGCAAAAGGAGCTTGTGCAGCTGGCTGAAAGCATTACAGCCATGCAATGTACTCAGTAACTTTGCGTCAGAATTTGTGATCCATTTCAGGACCCTGCACCATGGTGCACTGCATCATAAATACACTGTATCAATAGTGCAGGGAAATGCTGAAACGCTGCACAGATTTTTCTGATGCAATGCTGTGTAATGCATAGTTAAGTCAAGACTGATACATTTTCCCTTTACACTCCAGCAATTGAGCTGCAAGGTCAAAAAGTTGTACCAGCAGAGCTAGAAGAAAATTCACCAGGGCACACCTGGTGCTACCCTCACCTCCTAATGGTCGAGGAAAGCACAGATTCGATAAGGTCAGGGAATGCAGTTTATGGCTGTTCTATCACTCTGCCAAACCCAGAATGGTGCCCTAAATATCCTCTTTGGCCCTAATGAATATATAAGAATAATATACACCTAGATTCACCCAGGACTGTTCCTGTCTGAGTTGTCTACAGTATAGATAAGGTAGGTAGCATATTATTACCTGGGCAGTGGGTGGGTAGAAAGATTGAGATTTTATAAGGGTCAATTTGAGTAGACAAATTGACAATCATGAATGAGCTGATGAGGCTGCACCATTCCCAACATGGCATGCATTAATCATCAAACCATTCACATTCAGGGCTTGGTTTACTTGATTTATTAACCCCATGGTGTTTTGAAAAAATATTGAGTTTTAATCATGGAAACTCATATATAACAGAAAAATATTGTGATGCAAAATATCCGTTTTTTTTTATAATCAAGTTTATTAGATTTTGAAGAGAACAAAAAGTACATTGGTAGCAAGTCAGACACATTATTTAGGCACATTGCAATCAATAAGGAATGATGGAGACTCATAAAGCATTCATGGGATGAGTATAACACCTGCTTATAGATAATCATATACAGGATGAACACAAAACTCCTCAGACCTGCAATAAGTTGAACCATTTGGCCCAAATTTTGCCAAAGAGTTTGGGGCATCGCCGGGCTTCGAAGAAGGGCTCATCCTGGGTGCCACACCAATCCTCTTCCCTCCTACACCTCCGTAGTGTAGGGGATTTAGCTTGGGACCAAAGTGCCGCAATGTCGCGTTTCGCTACTGCCTGTGCCGTTCCCAAGAAGCGCTTATCAGCCTGGGAGCCATCAAGGCCGTCACACACCCCCAGGAGCAGGCGCAACGGGTCGTGAGGTACCTCCCACCCAAGGGTTTGCGTGAGCTCAAGCTCCACCCCTGCCCAGAATGGTGCGAGGGCGGGAAACTGCCACACCATGTGATAAAAATCTGCTGAAGCCTGATGGCAGCACGTGCAGGATGGGGAGGGTCGCAGGTGGGCACTGTACAGGCGTGCAGGGGTCAGGTATGCCGCGTGGAGATAATAGAGTTGGAATAGAGGCAGCTTGGAGGAGGTCGTCAATGTTTTGGGAGCCATAAGGGCATCCCTCAAATCCGCGTCCTCCAAGGGACCCAGCCACCCTTCCCAGCGGATACAAAGCAGGTCTAGGGCTGCGGGGCCGTTGCTCACGAGGGAGCGATAGATCCGCGACACACCCCCTCTACCCAGGTTCCCCATCATCACTTGGGCCTCCAGGTGGCTGAATTCTGGGAAGAATGTGGCGGATGGGACATGAACTTGGAGGGCATGCCTCAGTTGTAAATACTTGTAGAATTGGGAGGAGTGGAGGGGGTAACGGTGTTGTAGGTCTGCAAATGATCTGACATGGTCCCCCACCCAAACGTCTCCCAATAGCGAGATCCCTATAAGGTCCCATCTGCGAAAGTCCTGGAGAGACGAGACCCCCGCCAGCCACGTCCCACTCCACAGAGGCGTCTGTCTGGTGAGTTTCCGGTCCCACTTTAGATGTCTTAGTGCGTCACGCCAGGTCCCAAGCACCGCCCTGGTGACTGGGGGAAGAGCCTGCGGCACAGGGCTCCCATACAGATAAGCTTGCAGCTGCGAAAAGTCCAATGTCCTGAGTTCCACCCTGTATGCCGGGTCAGACCAGCCGCCCGCGAACCAATCGTGGATCACGATAAGCCATGTGGGCAGGTAGTAGAGGTGAAGGTTAGTCACCCCCATTCCCCCGTCGTAGGGGGGTATGCAGCAGTGTGCCATGGACATTCGCGGCCTCTTTCCTCCCCACAAGAAGCGGGTAAGGACCCCTGCAGTTCCTGAAACCAACTCCCTGCTAGATAAATGGTAATGTTTTGTAATATGTACAGGAAGCGGGGGAGGACCATCATTTTAAAGAGGGCACTTCTGCTAAGGGGGTTGAGAGGGAGAGATTGCCATTTCTTAAGGTCCGCCTTCGCCCTGGTGAACAGAGGGGTGATGTTCAAGGCCCACTCAAGCTCCGAGAGGAGGGCAATCCACACCCCCAGGTACTTAAATGATTGCCTACGCAGGGGGATGGATGTTTGCCAATCGAAGCCCGCCCGTGAGGAGTGCAGGGGGACCAGCATGGATTTCGCTGAGTTGAGCCTGATCCCGGAAATCGGTTCAAAGGCAGAGAGGACATCCAGGCATCTCGGGCTGGAGCACTCGGGATCTGCCAGAAAGAGGAGGACGTCATCAGCATATAAGGCAATCTTGTCGATCTGGTTCAGGTCCCAAGCCCAACCCTGGATGAGGGGGTCTTGGCATATGAGGGAAGCCAGGGGTTCTAGTGCTAAGGCAAATAAAAGCAGTGAGAGTGGGCAGCCCTGGCGAGTGCCCCTCTGGATAGGATATGTCTCCGAGAACACTCCATTGATAAGGACCCTGGCCTTGGGAGTAGAATAGAGGACCCGGATGAGACGTCGGAATGCGGGACCGAGGCCCATCCTCTCCAACACGTCCTCGAGGTAACCCCAGTCAACCGTATCAAAGGCTTTCTCGAAGTCTAAGAAGAGTAAGGCCAGATACAGAGTGAGGTGGTGGCGATGTGCCAGAGCAAGATGGAGGCGGCGAAGGCAATGCCTGGTACCCCGGGCAGGCATGAAGCCACATTGATCAGGGTGGACGAGCATTTGCAAGTGGGGGCGAAGTCTTTGTGACACCACAGTGGTGAAGAGTTTGACTTCCGTATTAATAAGGGAAATGGGGCAGTAATCTGCACAGGCAAGGGAGGGCGGCTGTGACTTCAGGAAGACTACAATAGTGGCCATATCCATCTCAGGCGGGAAGGACCCTTTCTCTATTACATAGTTGAACAACTCCACCAAGTGCGGGACCAACGTGTCCTGGTAGGTCGCATAATATTCTTGGGGGTAACCGTCAGCCCCGGGCGTTTTGCCGGAGTGCAACAGTGAAATAGCCCCCTGTATCTCTTCTGTTGTGAAAGGACGGTCTAGAGTCTCCGGCTCCATCTGGGAAAGGCAGGGCAGCTGAGTCCCAGTGTCGGCCAATAATGCCGCCAGGGAAGACCGAGGGGTTCGGGCTGCGTAGAGTGCCACATAATAGCCGGCGAATGTTCGAGCGATGGCCTGGGAAGTGACGTGGTGGGCTCCATCCTCACCCAAAATCTCGGGAATGATGCGATTGGCCCTGGGATAGGACACTAAGTTATGCAACAGTTTGCCATTTTTGTCGCCCCAGCCATACATGCGGGTGACCGAGGAGCACCAGAGCGTTTTAGCGCACTCCAGCGAGATCTGACATATCTCTTCTCAGATCAGTGTGAGCTGTCAAGCGGAGTCGTCATCATCATTGGTATCTTGGGTGCCTTCCAGCTGTGCTGCTTGGGCCTCCAGCTGTGGAAGCCGGGCGGATTTTTGCATACGCTGCCCGTGGACCAGACATCTACCTACCCCATGTATCACAGCCTTGCCGGCTTCCCATAGGGTTCCCGGCGAGGAGGCTGCTGAAGTGTGTGTGTACTGTGCTTTGCAGGGGTTCCACACTCTTCAGGCATCGCAGAGGCCCAGGTCGGTGGACCAGTCAGATAGTCGCTTTGCAGATGTTTCACGGGAAGCCGAAGGGACGCCCATCGTGTCACGTGAGGGATGCAGGACCGCGTTAAAGTCGCCCCAACAACCGTCAAACCCTGTGGAAAGGAGGTGAGAACCAGCGTAAGTTGGTGAAGGGCAGAGGCCATGTTGGCAGGAGGAATGTATGTAAACAGAAGATTGAGGGGGTGCCCCTCGATCGTGCCTGTCAGGGCCACATAGTGGCCCTGTATGTCTGTTTCGACCTATGTCAGGGTGAAGGGAAGCCCTCTCCAGAGTAGTATGGCCACCCCCGGGAGCCCCACGCAAGACCAGAGTGCCAAACCCTGTCAAACCGATATTGGGTGAGGAAATTACATCGGGAGCCCAGGAGGTGTGTTTCTTGCAGTGGCAGAATATTTGGCACGTGTCGCTGGGTGCTGCGGAGAACAGCTGGACGTTTGATCCGGTCCAGTAGACCATTAACGTTCCAGGAGAGGATGTGTAGGGCCTTATGTAAAGTAGACGCCATCCTGTTGGGTAGTGTGTGGGAGAGGGGACACCTGCGCGGGTAATCCCGGGTCCCAAGGGAGACAATGATCCATGCCCGGTGCCTCTGCGCAGAGGACGCGTGGTCTGGTGAGTCCCGTGTCATCATCAAAGGCATGTGTGCATGTGTGGCTACCAATAAAAACAGAGAACAAGCAGCCCGTGGGCGGCTAAAAACAACAAACAATCGGAAGACAACGGTCCTCCCCCCCTCCCTTTCCCCCTCGACTCCCCCCACCCTACACTTCTGAAAATGAAGTATCTGTCGCCCTGAAAAGGAAAAACAGCTCAAAACAACAACCCTACAACCAGACTAGGTGCTAAGCTAAAACGGTTAGCGGAACATGAACATGGCGGAGATGGACCCCCCTCCCTGTGCTCGGATAAGAATTCATCAACTGCTGCCGTTACACATAGGGCATTCATTCATCAGGAACTGCACGTAAGTCCAGGGAGTGAAGTAGGAAGTGAGTCACAGAGCATGTGGAAGCCCCGAGATCAGGACACCTCCCCCCTCGAAAAATATCGGTTTTAAGAATATCATTCATTTTTATATCTTTTTCAGTACTATAGTAATAAAAATATGTTTTTTAATCATTGTTATATGTTTGAGTTATTATATTAAATGTAGTCATTAATATTGTTGGTATCATTGTTATTAATATTTAAATATGTAGTTTGCAATTTTAAATGATTTCCTTTTTTTAACTTTACTAGTGATTTATACTGTCATAGTTGATTGTTTGGTTAGTATTACATTCAAAGTGTGTTTAATTTATTACTAATTTATTTTTAATTGGTCATTAAAAATAGGATTTTTAAGTGTTATTTATATAGTTCGAATTTAGCATTTGAATAAAAAAATGTACTTTAATTTTATTATTAGTTCTAGTAAGTTATAGTTTAGTAGAAGATTTTGAGTTTGGAGAGGTATAGGATGGTAAGGTAATTATGTTATAGCAAATAAAAAATCATTGGTAATTAGTTTGTAATTGTTATAATTTAATAAATTGCTAATTATGTAAATAGATTATTACTTATTTATTTAGGGTTATTAGTAGTGCGTTGTTCGGTTGGTAGGGGTATAGGGTAGGAAGTTCATAAAATTCTAACAAAAATCTTATTGTTAATTATTCCTTCAGTTAATTGTTCATTTTTATATAGTTTATTACTTATGCTTTTAAATTCTATTTTAGGAGTGAAGTGCTGGGTTTTTAGCGAAATAGGGGGTAGTTGAATGACATTAAGTGTAATTTAATTTTATGCTATTTTCTGTATTACTTACTTTAATAATTATTGTGTAATTGTTGTAATATGTTATTTATTTTGATATGTATTTTAATTTTTAAATATTTTTATAAAAATGCTTTGTCATTTTTTGTATTTTTTGTATTTATATGAAATGTATTGTAATAATTTAATAAATTGTTAATTATGTAAATAGATTATTACTTATTTATTTAGGGTTATTAGTAGTGCGTTGTTCGGTTGGTAGGGGTATAGGGTAGGAAGTTCATAAAGTTCTAACAAAAATCTAATTGTTAATTATTCCTTCAGTTAATTGTTCATTTTTATATAGTTTATTACTTATGCTTTTAATTTCTATTTTAGGAGTAAAGTGCTGGGTTTGTAGGGAAATAGGGGGTAGTTGAATGACATTAAGTGTAATTTAATTTTATGCTATTTTCTGTATTACTTACTTTAATAATTATTGTGTAATGGTTGTAATATGTTATTTATTTTGATATGTATTTTAGTTTTTAAATATTTTTATAAAAATGCTTTGTCATTTTTTGTATTTATATGAAATGTATTAATTGGAAATTAATTATGTATGGTATATGTATGTTTATTTTGTTTGAAAAATATTTTTTTTATGATAAAGGTTTGTCAGAATTTGTTTCTGAGATGATAATTTTTACTTAAAATAATTTGTTTTTATGATTGAAATTAAATAAATAGGTGATGATTGTATAACTGTGTTATTTTTGGTAGTTAGCGAAGTGAATATTATTATATGTAAGTTTCTTTTTACTTTTATATATATATTATATATCACAAGAAACCCTCCTGAAACAAAAGTGAAGAAGCCCACGGGGAAATTCCTCTCAAAAGCACTTTATTGGACCTTAAACTTGGCATAATGCATTTCGGCTGTAAATAGCCTTCCAACGTTTAAATTAGTCCCATTACACTCTGATTGGTGTAAGTACTGTTCTCCCCGGATCACGTGATCGCCCATCAGTTTGCAGCCTGGTACTGACTAAAACTCCCACAGTTCACTTTGGGAAGATGTTGCGCGGGGAACCTGTGATGGAATCCTCGTCTCAGTGGACTGGTGCCGTGTGGGACTCGACGTGATGTGTCGAAATGGAAGGCGTCCGGTCAGGTCAGTGTCCTCATGGCTCTCTCGAGTCCCCACATAACGTTTCAGCCCCTAAAGCAAGTGTCCGTCGGGCCCAGAGATGGAAATAAGTAAGACCAACTCCTTGTCATTGATGATCTACACCTGGCAGAAGCCCTTACATTGCTTGCTTCATGAGGCGGGCCGGAGCTCATCCAATAACTTATATATAATATATATGTTAGCATTTCTATAAATAAATATATGTTTATATATATTTTTGTATACTGTAATTGAATAATGTTTTGTAGTAAGTGTTCAAAGTTGTGCACTAATTTAATAGGACTTGTACTCATGTATGTAATGCTTTTTACGTCAAAATGTTTCCCTGCTGTTGCTTTGATCGAAGTGGAAAAAGTAAACCTAATCCCTCCTCCAAAGTAAAACACCTTCCCTTTTGTTGCTTAGCCTGGAGTGGGAATAGTACATTTAACCCATTTGAAGTCTAACACTTTCCCTACTGTTGTGATGATTGGAGAAGGAATAGTAAATCTAACCCCGTTTAAAGTCCAACGCTTTTCCTACTTTTGTTGATACTAGAGTAGGAATACAAAATTTAACGCCTCTGAAGCCCAACACTTTTGCTACTGTTGTGCTGACTGGTGTAGGAATAGTAAAGCAAACAAGTCTTAGACTAAGGGCCTGGTTACATTTTCAGCCATCCGCTGCGAGCTCGGCATTCTGACCGCTGTATTATGTGACATGCGGTTACATAGACAAAAGACCGCTGCAGTCCTGCGGCAACTGCCAGCCAAATTCAACTGCTGCAGCTTTGGAATAGACCAATGAGTCTGTCTGAGGCTGTGACCACTATGCTATTACTGGCCTAAATACGAGTTGTCGTATAGCCGGCTTGACTGTGGCGTTCCAACAACAATATCTGAGCATGTGGGAAGGGAGGTATATATGCCAAAACACACCTCTACTCACCTCTGCACATCCTGTACACCATGGAGTGGATCGTACATGACCTGGCACTGCTCTACCTGCCTGATCACTTCCAAAACCAACACCAACGCAGAAGCAACCAGCGGTAAGTCACATTACTATCTGTTTCCATATACTACCCAGCAAAACGATGTTCCGCATTGGACCAGGCAAGGGTGTTGGATGGCTTGGCCAAACATATTTACTGGGACCCTGTTTGGGATTTGTATAACCCAAATACATCTGTATGATGCCCCCATCCCCAAATCACTGTTACTGCACATGCACATTGTACACAAATGGATATGTGTTTATAACTCATAATCAGTGATAGTGATGTGCTCTTCACATTTTGTGTCACACACAGCACCTCCTCATCACATTTATTAATCTCTGAGTCACACTCACATTGCACACATCCCAGGTACTGTTTTGATTTCAAAGATACATCTGTATGAGTGTGCCATTAAAATGAAACAGACCTCTGACGCAACACTGTATTGGAATCTCTCACATCACTCAAATTAAAAGGGATTTCAAAGAATCCGTGTGAGAAGCTTTTTAAGGGCACAACGGAAACACCCTCTGCAGAACAGGTATGCCTTTATCATGGTGACCCTGAAAGGCTGGGGCTCTGAGGTGCAGTGCATTTTGTACATGGCAGGAACTGTGAATTGACGTATATCAGGAACAACCACTAGTATTACCAAGTGCCATGCATGTGTAGGTAATTGGTAAGTGCAAGTCAGGAAAGCAAACATAGCACTAACAGCATTTCTCACACATCTAGGAAAAGTAGGTGTAAGGTACACACTGGAAAAATTGAATATATTTCAACACAAATTTCCACAAAGGTATGACCATTTAACACCCTCCATGTGTGGATAAACAAATATCTAACTTCAACACTTCAAACACATATCCAATCTACATCATACAGAGAAGTGCAACCTAAATGATGTTGACAGTGGAGAGGCCAAACTTAAATACTTACAACATTACGTGTCAGCCAAAGCAATGTCTTCCCCATTTGATTTTTATCCCACATAGACATTTATCCAACATTTCCCTTTGTCCTGTGTAACTCCAGCATTGGGTCCAAGGTCACATCATACTAACTACATCAACTAGATCAGCAATAAGGGATGAAACAAATACAACTGTAGTCACATATAACTAACTATACAATAACTTCAAATCATTACAAAATTAATGGCAGCACCAATGTCTGCAAAACTAGGAAAAGGTTTAATGAATGTAAGTTTGCGAACCATAATGTCCAACAAAGACCAATTGCCAGTCCATGAAAGATTCATGTGCCACAGCACAATGCTGTGCCATCAAACTTGCCTTTTCTGACACTGCCAGGGAACCTCCTCACAAAGGTGATCCATTGGACATAGTAGGCACCTTGAAGATGGTTCTTGAGTGGGAGGGGGCTGGGGTTTAGGGAGGGGTAGGGTTTGTTCTCGGAGGGGTTTTCTTGGATTTTACTGGGATTTGGGCTTGGTTCAGTGGGGTGGGCATCTGGTTTCTCTACAGTGACAGGGATTTTAAGTGACAGGCTGGCCTTTGAGAGTTTGTTTTGTTTTTATTGGTTTTGGGCTGGGTTCAGTTGGGTTAGGATCCAGTTTCTCAGGGGTGGAGTGGGATGTGGATGGGATGGGATGGGTTGGGCTTTGGGAGGATTTTTAAAAATCTTTTTTGGTTCTAGGCCGGGTCAATGGGGTAGGGTTCTGGTTTCTCTGGGGTGGAGTTGGATGTGGAAACGATGGGTTGGGCTTTGGGAGGGGTCTTTGAGACTTTAGGAGAGGTGGGCACAGGTGTCACAGGGCTAGAGGGAAGGGCAAACAACATATCTTCACAGGGGTAGGATGCTCCGGATGGAGTTGAGTTTGGGAGGTAGAGGAAGTGTAAGGTTGTGCTGTCTAAACTGTGCGTTTTGTGGGTCTCTGATGTGTGGGTGACTAGTGGTGTTAGTGTTTTTGCCAGTATGTGTTGTGTATGTGCTGGTTGTTGTGTAGTTGTCTGTCTGTTGCTGGGGTGCCTGGGGTATGGCTAGGGGATGGAGGGTATGTGTCTGTTGCTGTGGTACCTGAGGGTAGGGTTGTGGGAGAGGAGGGGTCTGTGTTTGTTGCTGTGGAGCCTGGTAGTATGGTTGTGGGGGTAGACGGATCTCTGTCAGTTGCTGTGGTCCCTCTGGGTATCGTTGTGGGTGTGGCGGGGTCTGTGTCTGTTGGCATTCAGGACTGCATTCTGACACACAGTCAGGGCAGCGGGGCTAACAGGGGCTGAGTTGCCTTGAGCGAAGCCGACTGCCCCTCTCAGAAGAGTGGGGCTGGCCAACTTGTAGGGGTAAAACAGAGAAGGTGGTGATTGAACTGGGGTGGTGAACAAAGATGAAGGTGGTACTGATCCCAATCGGGCCCGCCACCACTCTGAAGTGTCCACCAGAGGATGACTCACATAATCATGAGCTTGAGCTGCTGTCCATTGTCACTCCTCACACCGTCCAGGTCACTGGGTCCCTCCGTGTTTGAGGTCTCACATCCAGAAGCATTGTGACCAGTTGTGTCCCCAATGACGTTGGTCCCTTCTCCTCTTCTTGCACTGGATGCCTCTGAAATTACGTGTATTGTGGGTTTATTGCAACTGCATTTCCACACATGACCATAACAAATCAACAGAAAACAACGATAAAGTGCATATTTCACACCAGCTTTATGGTTCACTCTCTAGCCTTCAAATTTAGCATGAACACCTGCATGCATGCTACATAATCTCAAAGCAGATGGGTAAACTCATGTCATAACTATAGACATGTCTAAATGCATTGATGGAGTTGGTTACTCTCCATTCTTATATTCATTGCTAGGATAGTCTATTCCCCTTGCATACTTTGGCACTTATATCATACTATAGTAAAAGAGATATAACCAAATAGGATGTATACAATTTGAGATATACACAATGCTCACACAAGGCCCAGAGTCCAACAGATCTACCTATCCCTCACAACATATCATGATGTCATGTAGGTGAAGTAAAACACCAATTTATTATGAATTAGTGTTGTGGCATACATCATGTGACATGAAAATGCTCATTGCATATTGATGAGACTTTGGACTCCAAATTACATCATATGTCCACTTCCTGAAAAGTCTAATGAAAGCTTCTTATCAAACTACAACTCAACAAACACGGAAGCCTCCAAAACAACCTGGAAAACATCGGAGATCGCATCTAGAATCAGTAACGAAATTACAATATTTCAACACTGGGGGGTTGCATTAACAACAGTCCCCAAACCACAATACCCAACCCCATTTCTAAATTTAAACAGTCCACGCCGTACAACGACGTCAATCCTAAGAGGCGCTAGAAGTTGCACTCCAATAGTCAACCAACTCGCCCTAAAGGTTTCTGCGGTCACGAATGAAAGGCAAGGCTTGCACCGGACCATTCTACTAACAAATTCAAACTGACAAAAGACATTGTCTACACTTCCCACCTATAAGGGCCCTTATGAAATTAAAATAATCACCTGGAACATTAATGGTCTAAATTCCAAGCAAAGTGATCCAGAATTTTTGAATTACCTCAAAACGTTTGATATTATCTTGCTTCAGGAGACCTGGGAGGACACAACTTTTGACCTCCCGGGATACATCTCATGTTACAAACCAGCAATAAAAAATACCAAATTTGGACGCCGATCGGGTGGCCTACTCCTTCTCTCCTCTATACTTAAACTCGGTGAGATGCACCAGTTAACAATCCAAATTACTCCCCCAAGTTGCATACTAGCCACAGTAATTAAAATGTCTCTTGACCAGAAAACTCAAAAGATAATATTGATAAATATTTACCTCCACCCGAAAAACAAAATACAAGCATCAAAGGAAGTGGTTAAAGAAATATCCAGAATAATGGAAGAGGAAAACACCGACAAAGTCATCCTGGCAGGAGACTTTAATATGCACCTCCTAGGGACAACACAGGAAGACGACCTCTGCCTTGACCTGACCAGCATCTGGGGAGTCCCAAACCAAGGCATCCCTTTGGTAAATAAATCTACAAAGAGCTCAATACTTTTTCTGTCAGAACTTGAACATCTCAACTTGAGGGCAATCAATGGTCGCCTCAAAGAAGACAACCCTCCAGCACCAACGTATCACTCACCTAAAGCATCAACGACGATTGATTATACCTTTACTACATGAACTATGTTCAACAAAATTGCATCGTTTCGAATAGGCAGTAGTACCCACAGCGATCATATGCCGCAAGAGATGGTACTTCACTCCACAGCTATATTACATCAGGAGGCTGAAACAGCCATTGTCCCTGTGGGAACAATAAACCTTCATCGTATTAGGTGCAGCTCAACAAACATAGAAAATGTATCAGCACAGGCTAAAGACGCGCTGAAGGAAGCACAAGTCAATCTTGTTCACCCATTGGAAATATGGGAGACCTTCATTGTCTCACTCAGAAAAAGACTTCTTGTAAATAAAAGCTCAAAAAATTACTCAAATGTACCGCCAAATTTGAAAAATATTAGTCCTGACTCAAAAAAATTGAAAACAACAATAAATAACACACTACGACAGATACAGAGACAACCTGGTAACCAAAACCTGCGAAACTCTCTACGTGATACTAAAGCCCTCCTAAAAAAGAGAAGCTGGCTAAGAAAAACAATAAAGAACAATGATTTCTGGGTCAAACTGATTTACGATGCCAAACAAAAAAACAGCGCTAAATTTTGGCAATCAATAAACAAATTGCAGCAACCACAGCATTGCGGAATTAATTCTAACATTTCCGAAGAGGCCTGGGCAAACTTTCTTTTCAACCACTTCAACAATAACGAGGAACCAATAAGCCACCCCAAACATCAAATTTTCGAGAGTAGCAACAAGGTCAAAAAACAACCAGCACCACCTGATAATTATATGAAAATAGCTCCAGATCAATACAAAGAGCATCCTAAAGAACCCTTAGCAGAACTGCCCACAAACAGAGAGAATACGGCCCAAGCCACCAAACTGATAATGACCCAAATAGCAAAGGGCCGACCATCAGGTGCCCTGGGCCCTAACGGGATACCTCCAATACTGTTCAAAAGAGATCCGGTTTTCTGAAGCAAAGCACTGGAGCCCATCTTTCAATATGCAGTTATAAATTCCACAATTCCAGATTCATGGAGAGGCTCAATAATAAGCCCAATCTACAAACAAGGGGCTAGGGCTGAACCAAAAAATTATCGCCTAATAACCCTGATTGATACAGAGGCCAAATACTTTGCAGGGCTCCTCCTAAAAGACATATCTACCTGGGCTGAAGAAAATAAGGTAATACCTATGACCCAAACTGGCTTCCAAAAAAGGCAAGGAACTATAACCAACATAATGGCACTGACCCTGCTCATGGACGCTGCCAAACAGGGAAAATACCCGCTTTTTTTATGTTTTATAGATTTTACAGCAGCCTTCGACCACGTTGATCGTACCAAGCTTTGGCAAAAACTTGACAACCAGGGCATTCCTTCCAATCTACTTTCCCAAATAAGGAATCTGCACACTAACACATGGGTTAAGATAAAACTTGCAAACGGTGGTAAAATATCAAGAAGAATTCCCACCTCAAAAGGACTCAAACAAGGATGCATCTTAGCGCCCATGCTATTCAACTTGTTTCTTGCAGACCTACCAGAGATACTGAGCAGTAGTGCAGGCCACGCACCCAAACTAGGAAACGTTCCTCTACCTTGCCGGTTATATGCGGACGACTTGGTTTTGATAAGCAGGACCCCTGTTGGCCTTCAACACCTACTGAATGCCACCTTAAAATTTTCAAAAGAAAACTCCTTAAAAATAAACTATAATAAAACAAAAACCATGGCGGTCAATTACCACAAGAGAAAAGACCTTAACTGGTTCCTAGAAGGTTATCGCCTGGATCAAGGCACCAGCTATAAATACTTAGGGGTCATTTTGGATCAAAATAACTCAGGAAAATCACAAATAGAAGCCGTGCGGAGAATGGGGGTAACAACATATTTAACAATTAAACCCCTTAAAAAGCTCTTGCCGGATATGTCACTCGATCCCTTGCTTAGGATTATGCAAGCAAAATTTCAGCCGACCATATACTATGGGAGTGAAGCGCTGAAGGGAAAAGATGCCGCAACTCTTGATAACATAATATCTAAGGCATATCGTGCAATTTTCCACCTCCCTAGAACGGCCTCCCCTGCCCAAATTCGACTAGAATTCGGACTTCAAAAACAGTATTTAGAACGTATGGGAGCCTATGTGAAATGCTTGCATAAAATTAAACACGATGACAAGGGTACCCTGAATGAGCTACTCTGGACAGAACTCTCCTCCCCAAGAAAAACATCGGCAAACGAATACTTTCAAGAAGCGATCAAACAGCTGAGGTTATCAGAATTGTGGGAAATTCAGAATAACCATCAAATCTTTAAAAAATCAGTCACAAAGGTAACCCGAACTCTATCTGCAATAGAGGATAAAAAAACCCTAGCTAACAGATCCAATGGCTGGATGGTCTTACACACCTACAATAAATTAACACCTCAACCCTACCTGAAAGTGGGCTTGAAAATTATTATAAAGGAAAAATTCCTCAGATTAAGACTGGGGGCAGGCCCCTTCAATCAATTCCTGCCTCCCTGGGAGAGAAAAGACGAAAGCGAGCAATGCCGGCTATGCAGTAATGGTACAGAAGATGCAATCCATATTATATGTATTTGCAAGAAATTAAAAGACATCAGGTGTACCCTTTTAAAACCCGTCTTCAAACAATATGGTGTCAGATCATGCAGACAAGCATTAATGTTGTGTTTTAACCCAGATCGGGTACAGCTTAACTGTAGGCTGATTAAATTCCTTGACATTACCGCAAAGAGACTAAAAAACCTGGATCGTGTCAACAATTGTATTGTCTATGAGAAATAAGTTCTTGTATATAGTGATTTTATCATGGAATGAGCGGAATTTTATTGTTGTATATGCAACGGTTTTAATTAATCATGCATAATAAATAAATACTAATACTAATACTAATGAAAGCTGTACTGATGTAGTTTAGCTATCTACCACATGTAGCTTATAAAGTTGCCTGAGAACATTGAGGTCCAAACATTTGGAAAATAGTCACTCTGATTTCAGACAGTACAAGTCTTCATATAGCCATATGAACATCCTCAATCCTGCTTGGTACAGGTGGTACCACCATTCGTAGATTATACACCTACAAACCAATACACCTTTGTAGATTTCGGTTGTCCCTGAATATCTATGACATGAAGATGTGGGATCACTAGAGTCCCAAAGGGCTGGCACATCAAGGCACTCTTTGGTTTTGCAAACTCATATTGCCTTGTAAGGATCAGTGTAGACACTCACATATTATCTGTACAGTTCTACATCTCACTTCTAAGCTCGGGAGGGAAACTCCACTCTATTCATGGAGTTTGTGGAGTGTTCCGTACTCTGCATAGCACGCAGAGTTCTGAAAATCTTTGTTCCTGTAGCAGAGTGTTTTTCCTCGCTAGCGCTCCCAACATCAAGTTGGCGAGCGCGAGTGAGGGAAATCCACCTCCTGGCGAGATTTGTTCTTGCTCGTACTCCCCAACGTCAAGTTAGTGAGTGCGAGCAAGAAGCATCCACCTCCTGGTGAGATTTCTCACCACAGGGGATCGGATTACTCAATGCAGGCTGTCTCAGGTGGTCGCGACAACTCACATTGAGAAACCTGTTTACATTGAGAAAGTCACTGTTCAAGTAGAAAGTCTACTAAAAAAAAAGAAGCAGCTACCTATTGTGGATGGTGCCATTCGCATTGATTTTCCAGAGTAGGACAAACACCAGGAGCTGAAAATCAATGCGAACAGGCATGGCCAAGCACACTATGCCACTTGCGGAACTCTGCGTAGCGCAGCAGAGTTTTTTGTTCACTTCACGGAGTTACAAACAGCAGAAATCTGCAGACTCTGCCCAGGCATACTCACTTCCCTATGCATCTTACCAGTAAGTGAATCAGTGTTGTGAAACACTATTGCAGATGAACAACTTGCAAGCGCACAGAGGTCAACAAGTAGGCACTAATGCAGATGGCACTAGTGATGTTTGCACACTCATTTCACTGTATTACCAGTGCATACCAATGGGAACTGTTTTACAGTCACTGCATGTACTGTGCACTCCATTTCATGTTACATGTCATAGGGCCACTATCACATGAGAGACAGTAGTTAGGGAACCTCACTCCTCACACAAGGAAAACAAGTTGCCTGAGTGTTATAATTGGCACCCAGAACAAATGACAACATGATATTATCACTAACTTCACTCAGACAGGTGTCTGCTGTAAAAATAAAAATGTGTACAGGGCTCTGCTGTGTTCCTGATCAAAAAGAGAATAGGCACAGCACATCAGCAGGCACCTCCTACCATATCTACACAAACAATGACTCATCTTGTGTGTGGCACATGGGCTACAACCTATCTTGGTCTTGTGCCTGCCTGTAATACACAAAGTTGGCAAAGTAACATGTATGACTCTGGCCAGGACTCATGCCAGTGTAGCTTCTATTGGGCTCTCAAATGCCCATGAAGCTCCAGGTAAGCCACAGCCAGTACGTGGGTCAGTAGGGGTGTGCTGGTTCCACATTGTGAGGAACTTCCCAAGCTGGAACTCCACCACCTTAAAGTAACAGTCCCCATCGAAGGCCACATCGGATGCCCACACACGTCCTGCTGAGACTCCTTTGAGCTCGTATCTACAAACGGACAGCCACTGTAGCTGCCGCTCGCTGTATCCCCTGGACGTGTTTTCACCCTTTTCCCACTGAGCCAACTATCGCAGCTCTGTTACTTTAAACAAGACCTAGCCATTGTTGCTGTCGCCCATCTCTCACGTGGATGATCGCGTCCTAATAACCGCCCCATCGGAATACAATTCTTGTTGTTCCAACGTGTCCGCCTTCAGCATCTGATCGCCCTGCTCAATCAAGCCCTGCCGCGAATGCAAATAGCTTCTCCCGCCGACACTCGTAGGCATTGCCAATTTATACCAGGCAACTCCTTCTCAAATTTTAGTCCTGATGATGATCCCACTGTATTAGGAGCTAGGGATCGAAACGTCGTCGACTTTCTATAACAGTACCACACTTTTATCCACTGCGAAAATGTTTTGTGGTTTCTGCTGGGTTGTGCTTACTTAAGTTGATTATTGTTTTGTAAGCCCCCTTGTTTGCTCCTAAAACCTTTTGCCTGTTATTTCCTTCTACTTTAATCTGACTTTCTTGTCTCCTTTTTGAAAACTTGGTACAGGATTGTGCCCTTGTTTGATTACTCTTTATTTCCCTATTTCTATTAAAAACTTTAGAATAAATGTTCCTTTGTCCGGCTGGACTTAGGAGGAATACACATAGGTCTCATTGTAGTCTATGTTGCAACAGTTTTTTCCAATTCAGTTTATGCTAAGGACCATTGTTCTTAAAATTTCATGGGAACAGTCCAGCCCGAACTGCCAAGCCATGCCTTCCCTGTACCGGAAACAAGCTTCCTAGGACCGGTTTCTGGCATTTCAGCCGTCTTCAGCCAGGCTTGCTTGAATCCAGTTTTATACAAACAAGGGAACCCGAAAAATGGCTAAGGACCACGGGTATCAATTATATATGTAGAAAACAATGGTCCTGAGCGGACACTAAATTTTACATAAAATTAAATATAGACCACAATGGGTTACTATACACATCCGATGTCCAGCCGGACAGGGGATTTTTATTTTTCAGATACTAAAGGATATGGTCAAGGATAATGAAAACACTACATTTATCGTGGGGCACAATCCTGCACCCTACAGCATGGGGAACGTGCGGGGGGAAAAAAGGAATAACAATGCAGACAGTTTAGGACAAACAACAGTTACAGGCAAAGACTGAGAGCCGTTGCAACTTGCAGGCATAAATGAAGTTGTAGCAAGTTTGACAAAATAGAGACCACAACGAGTAAGCACAATGGATATTTGTGGCACTATTTTTAAAGAGTCGACGTTTCGATCCCAAGCTCATTGATTAACGGGATCATCTTCAGGACTAAATTTATAACATTTGCCTGGTTTTTAACGCCTGTCAGAGTAAAGAAAACAAAGAAAATAGCTGATAAATCTGCCATTGCCTTTCTTGACCTGACAATCTTCCACTCTGAAGGCGAATTGGTCACACGCCTGTACAGAAAACCCACTGAGCGGAACACGCTGCTCAGTTACGGAAATAACCACCCCAGGGCCCTGAGGGATTCACTTCCATATTCTCAATTTCTGAGAATCAGGCGCAACTGCTCTTCCAAAGCAGACTACTTCAGAGAGGCAGCCACTCTCTCATCTAAACTGAAAGATCGTGGTTACCCCAAGAGGATAGTAAAAAATGCATCTAAAAGGGCATGGTACTGCCCTCGTGATGTACTTCTGACTCCCAAACCCAAACGTGAACTGGAAAGAATAGCCTGCGTCACTACCTTTTCACCAGTATCCAACCAAATAAGAAAGTCTATAATTCAGCACTGGCCAGTCATTAATGCAGGTAGTCTTAGCATTGAAAGACCGCTATTCGCTTTCCGTAAAAGCAGAAATTTGAAAGATCACTTGGTAAGAGCAGCTCTTCCCACCACTGTCCCCCATGTAACACTTGATTCTTTTTGGGGTCTTTCTCCTATCCTAGGACATTTCAAATGTGGTGGTTGTAATGTTTGTGATTTTACGATTGAAGGCAAAAGTTTCACTGCCAATAACATTACAGTTAATTCGAATGCCTTCTCTAATTGCAATACCTGCAATGTTATCTATTTAATACGTTGTCCTTGCATGAAACTGTACATTGGCCAGACTACACAAAAAGTAAAGACAAGAATTGGACAGCACAGAAGTCGTATCAGGTGTAACACACCCAACGCACCACTGGTGGAACATTTCACGGATGCCAAACACAACGAAGATGACATCCGCTGGACGATTCTGAAGGTACTCAAATTGCCACAGAGAGGAGGCAACATGACCCATTTGTTAAACCGTGAAGAACTAAAAGCAATAATCCTTTTTGATACAATCAAAAATGGCCTGAATAGGAATGAGGACTGGACTACCCTCTTATGAATTGACTAATACCATACTGCAACACCTTGGATTTTAATTGGATGTTCTGGTTGATCTCTTGAGAAAATTCTTAACCTTGACTTGTACCTGCATATGCCACAAACTGTGACTTTCAACTGTATATACCACATTCGTCAGTACATGTTCAAATTTTACTTCCAATTGTGCAGGCCATTATCCCAAGCATGTTCTGTAAATAACTGTAATAAGTTAATGCGTAAATTACTCCTTTTTTGTCACACATTGACACTTACGCACGCCCTTGCATTGCACTTCACACTAACCGCACTTGGTTTTTCGCTCACCCAAGATGGCCACCGCTGTTACACACAGCTATCACCCATCCATAGTCCTTCCTCCCTTTTGGCACCCCTCTGAGGTCCTTCAGTGGTTTCCCGCTCTATTTAAATGAGAGCACTAAGCACCAGCGCCCAGTGCCTGCCATTGAGCCGGTTACTACACAGCACATTGTTGCTGAGGACAGAGATCTCCATTGCTGTATCTCTCCACAGGTAAGACAACCCCTCACCCCGATGTAATTGACTGTTTTAAGGATTTTTCCCCACTTAGGCAGCCTTTGACTAAAACCTCCCCTTATTTTCAATTCCCTCAAGCTTGGACTGTAACATATTAGTATATTGAAGCAATACATTGGCGCATTGAAATGTGGCCCATCTACACCACAGTCTAACTACCCAACAGCCGATCCAGGCAAGGAGCAGCACGCTCCAGCGCCCACTAAGTTTTATAGAAACCTTAACTGCAAGGTATGTGCCCTAGACTCATTTACATCCCAACCCCACATCGATTATGACACACCAAATCCAACCGCAATGTAACTTTTTTCACAGCGACCAAACCAAAAGCAACAACGCTGTTCTTCATTGTCAGTTTCCACTCTGGCCTGCCATATGTGATACCCCTATGTCCTCAATTGGGGTAAGCATACATGTTACACTTACTTTTCTCACTGAGTCACGCGCCATTCCGTAATGGTTAACACCCCCGGATACGTGTTTCTCATAACTTCACGTCCTCCCAATACCGGTTCTTATTTTTTAATAAATACGACTGTCCCCCATGCCGCTCACGATCGGAATGCACATTCACACACCTTTAATAACTCACGTGGTTCTAGTTTTTAAACCATTTTTACGTAGAAACTAGGTAGCCCGCCGATGCCTTAAACTTCCAAACACCTCCAGTCATTCATCATTCCCCCATTGAATGTCACTTATTAAATCCTGCTTGCCATAGCACACTCACAAACAAATCCCCACTCACTTGACCGGAATAGGCCCGAGCACGATCGTTTTAACCACAACTCCATGTGCACAATTGATAACCTTGACCTTCTGACATGCTATAACTTTCGAGTAATCTTAATATGTTCTAAGTTTTCCCTTGTTCACACAAGCTATTTTCTTTGTTTTCTTTACTCTGACAGGCGTTAAAAACCAGGCAAATGTTATAAATTTAGTCCTGAAGATGATCCCGTTAATCAATGAGCTTGGGATCGAAACGTCGACTCTTTAAAAATAGTGCCACAAATATCCATTGTGCTTACTCGTTGTGGTCTCTATTTTGTCAAACTTGCTACAACTTCATTTATGCCTGCAAGTTGCAACGGCTCTCAGTCTTTGCCTGTAACTGTTGTTTGTCCTAAACTGTCTGCATTGTTATTCCTTTTTTCCCCCCGCACGTTCCCCATGCTGTAGGGTGCAGGATTGTGCCCCACGATAAATGTAGTGTTTTCATTATCCTTGACCATATCCTTTAGTATCTGAAAAATAAAAATCCCCTGTCCGGCTGGACATCGGATGTGTATAGTAACCCATTGTGGTCTATATTTAATTTTATGTAAAATTTAGTGTCCGCTCAGGACCATTGTTTTCTACATATATATGCTTGAATCCAGTGGCAAAGTGTGCAAGGGACTCACGTCTGAGCATACCCTGCCAACTTATGGCGAACAAAGCGGTACAAAAGGGGGTGGTGATGGACGGAGCATCAGAACCAATCAAACACTCACACCCAGTCAACAGATCTGGGTTTGATCCATCACCGTTCTTTAGCCCACTCTGCCACCCCAGTTCAGACATGGCCATATGCAAATCAGTCTGACCCTGTGCCTCATGGGTACAGTCCAGCCCGAACTGCCAAACCATGCCTTCCCTGGACCGGAAACAAGCTTCCTAGGACCGGGTTCTGGCATTTCAGCCGTCTTCAGCCAGGCTTGCTTGAATCCAGTGGCAAAGTGTGCAAGGGACTCACGTCTGAGCATACACTGCCAACTTATGGTGAACAAAGCGGTACAAAAGGGGGTGGTGATGGACGGAGCATCAGAACCAATCAAACACTCACACCCAGTCAACAGGTCTGGGTTTGATCCATCACCGTTCTTTAGCCCACTCTGCCACCCCAGTTCAGACATGGCCATATGCAAATCAGTCTGACCCTGTGCCTCATGGGAACAGTCCAGCCCGAACTGCCAAGCCATGCCTTCCCTGACCCGGAAACAAGCTTCCTAGGACCAGTTTCGGGCATTTCAGCCGTCTTCATCCAGGCTTGCTTGAATCCAGTGGCAAAGTGTGCAAGGGACTCACATCTGAGCATACACTGCCAACTTATGGCGAACAAAGCGGTACAAAAGGGGGTGGTGATGGATGGAGCATCAGACCCAATCAAACACTCACACCCAGTCAACAGATCTGGGTTTGATCCATCACCGTTCTTTAGCCCACTCTGCCACCCCAGTTCAGACATGGCCATATGCAAATCGGTCTGACCCTGTGCCTCATGGGAACAGTCCAGCCCGAACTGCCAAGCCATGCCTTCCCTGGACCGGAAACAAGCTTCCTAGGACCGGTTTCTGGCATTTCAGCCGTCTTTAGCCAGGCTTGCTTGAGTCCAGTGGCAAAGTGTGCAAGGGACTCAGGTCTGAGCATACCCTGCCAACTTATGGTGAACAAAGCGGTACAAAAGGGGGTGGTGATGGACGGAGCATCAGAACCAATCAAACACTCACACCCAGTCAACAGATCTGGGTTTGATCCATCACCGTTCTTTAGCCCACTCTGCCACCCCAGTTCAGACATGTCATATGCAAATCAGTCTGACCCCGTGCCTCATGGGAACAGTCCAGCCCGAACTGCCAAGCCATGCCTTACCTGGACCGGAAACAAGCTTCCTAGGACCGGTTTCTGGCATTTCAGCCGTCTTCTGCCAGGCTTGCTTGAATCCAGTGGCAAAGTGTGCAAGGGACTCATGTCTGAGCATACCCTGCCAACTTATGGCGAACAAAGCGGTACAAAAGGGGGTGGTGATGGACGGAGCATCAGAACCAATCAAACACTCACACCCAGTCAACAGGTCTGGGTTTGATCCCTCACCGTTCTTTAGCCCACTCTGCCACCCCAGTTCAGACATGACCATATGCAAATCAGTCTGACCCTGTGCCTCATGGGAACAGTCCAGCCCGAACTGCCAAGCCATGCCTTCCGTGGACCGGAAACAAGCTTCCTAGGACCGGTTTCTGGCATTTCAGCCGTCTTCAGCCAGGCTTGCTTGAATCCAGTGGCAAAGTGTGCAAGGGACTCACGTCTGAGCATACCCTGCCAACTTATGGCGAACAAAGCGGTACAAAAGGGGGTGGTGATGGACGGAGCATCAGAACCAATCAAACACTCACACCCAGTCAACAGATCTGGGTTTGATCCATCACTGTTCTTTAGCCCACTCTGCCACCCCAGTTCAGACATGGCCATATGCAAATCAGTCTGATCCTGTGCCTCATGGGAACAGTCCAGCCCGAACTGCCAAGCCATGCCTCCCCTGGACCGGAAACAAGCTTCCTAGGACCGGTTTCTGGCATTCAAGCCGTCTTCAGCCAGGCTTGCTTGAATCCAGTGGCAAAGTGTGCAAGGGACTCACATCTGAGCATACACTGCCAACTTATGGCGAACAAAGCGGTACAAAAGGGGGTGGTGATGGACGGAGCATCAGAACCAATCAAACACTCACACCCAGTCAACAGATCTAATAAGTGTCCCTCTGCAGTAGATTAATTTCCCGGATTAAGGTAAGTACCTTGCCAATCACACCTTTGGAGTCCTGATAGGCTCCTAGGACTTGGGTGATTGCAGCCTGGGTGTCTGTGGCTCCAATGGACTCGCTCCGTGGGCTGACAGTTATCCTCTCACAAACCCTACCCCTGCGGGCCAGTGGCTCCACCCCACCACTTGGTCCTCGTTCCTCAGGTACCGGGGTGGTGATAGCCACCTCAGAAACCAGTACCAGGGAGCATAGGATTGTACTGATTGTGCTAGGTACACAGGTTGTGGGTGCACGGGTTGCCTGTGTTGTTGCAGCTGGGGTGCGAGGTGTTGTTGTGGGCTCTGTAAGCCCCACTCTTGCCATCTACCCAAGCTGACCAGATGGGTCAGAACCGTCATCCACATCCACCGTATTGTCATCACATAGGGCTTTATCCTAGGGTGAAGCGGAAGTCTGTTCAGTGTCCAAGCTCTGGCCAGTTGATGTGGCTGATGGACCTGTTGAGAAATAGAGAACAATGTTATTGGTGTAAGTGTGGTAGCTACATCCACATCCTATGTGTCAAAGTGACTAGAGATCTAGGATGAAAGAAAATAGGTAGAGATTAGTATTGTCATCTATTTGATTGGAGTTGAAGTTGCTTACTACAAATTTGAAGACATTCAATACATGTAGTAGAATTAGCCAGCTCATTAGATGTGCTGCTATGTGGCATTTTGGCTTTAGGGATAGACATATCATCTCCAAAATATTGCAAACAACACAGTGTAGTTGTAACGTGTATTTGACCATTCCAAGGCCTCGTTGTGTATAATACAGGCAAACACACACCTTGGATGTGAATGTAGCATTATTCATGATGTGAGGTTTGCAGAGTCAACGGGTCACCTGCCACTGCTAATCAGCTAAGTTTCCTTCATGTCTTATATATATTAGAGGTACTCAGTTGGTATGGTGTCACTGATACCATCAATAGTTTCAATTGATGAGAGCAGGACACCGTCAAGCAAAGTATTCAGACATGTATCTGAATAGAGTATTGTATGTACATTGCACAGTCCATGAATACCGAACATCAGTTGCAACATGGCATAGAAGAGAGAAGGGGCAAAAGGAGTATAGCATTAACTTGGTTAAAGTTACAGTCACAAGGTCTCATGGAAGTTGTAGTGAAATCTATGTTGACTTACTAACACTTGACAAATGGTAACCTGCATGATCAGTGACCATCAGATGTAACATGGCAGACAAGTGAGAGGGGGCAAAATGAGTCTAGCATCTTGGTTAAAATTACAGATACATGGCCTCATGGTAGCTGTAATGATGGTATTTCAACTTACCAACACTTGACAAATGGTAACCTGCACGATCAGTGACCATCAGTTGTAACATAAAAAAAACAACAGTTGATGTACAGAATGCAGAACAATGTCATACATTCACCCCAGTACAGAGATCTGGGCTTAAATTCATCTTTTTTCTGCTGACCATACCATTCCAGTTTGAACCCAGCCATATGCAAATCAGTCTTAACCCTGTGCCAAATGGGAGCAGTCAAGCCCGAACTGCCAGGCCAGGTCCTCCCTGAACTAGAAACAAGCATCCTAAGACCGGTTTCGGGGTTTCAACCCTCATCAGCATGGATAGCTTGATTCCAGTGGCATGGAGAGTACGGGACCCATGTCTGGGCATAACCGTCACACTCATGGTGACAAATGCAAAACAGTTGATGTGTCGAATGCAGAACAATGTCATAAATGTACCCATGAACTGAGGTGGCAAAGTGAGCTAAAGAATGATGTGTTACGCAGAAACCAGTCCCAGGATGCTTCTTTCCTGTTCAGGGAAGACCTGGCTTGGCAGTTCGTGCTAGACTGTTCCCATGAAGCACAGGGTCAAGACTGATTGCATATAGCTGGATCTGAACTGATGTGGCAAAGTGAGCTAAAGAATGATGATGGATTCAACCCAGATCCGTGGCTGGGGGTGAGTGTTTGAAAAGTTCGGGCGCTCAGTCCATCATTTCCTTGTGTTTGCTTTGTTTGCCCTACTTTCGCAGGGTATGCCCAGACGTGGGTCCCTTGCTCAATTTGCCACTGGATTCAAGTTAGCCTGGCTGATGAAGGGTGTTACCCAGAAACCGGTCCCAGATTCTTGTTTCCGGTTCAGGGAAGATTTGGCTTGGCAGTTCCGGTTGAACTGTTCCCAAAAGGCACAGGGTCAAGACTGATTTGCATATAGCTGGGTCTGAACTGAGGTGGCGAAGTGAGCTAAAGAATGATGATGGATTCAACCCAGGTCTGTGATTGGGGGTGAGTGTTTGAAAAGTTTCATTGCTCCGTCCATCATCTCCTTGTGTTTGCTTTGTACGCCCTATTTTGGCAGGGTATGCCCAGACGTGGGTCTCTTGCTCACTTTGCCACTGGATTCAATCTAGCATGACATTATGAAGGGTGTTACCCAGATGCGGTCCCAGGATGCTTGTCTCCGGTTCAGGGAAGACCTGGCTTGGCAGTTTGGGCTGGACTGTTCCCATGAGGCACAGGGTCACGACTGATTTGCATATAGCTGGGTCTGAACTGAGGTGGCAAAGTGAGCTAAAGAATGATGATGGATTCAACCCAGATCTGTGATTGGGGGTGAGTGTTTGAAAAGTTTCAGCGCTCCATCCATCATCTCCTTGTGTTTGCATTGTTCGACTTCATTTGGCAGGGTATGCCCAGACGTGGGTCCCTTGCTCACTTTGCCACTGGATTCAAGCTTGCCTGGCTGATGAAGGGTGTTACCCAGAAACCGGTCCCAGGATGTTTGTTTCCGGTTCCGGGAAGACCTGGCTTGGGAGTTCGGGCTGGACTGTTCCCATGAGCCACAGGGTCAAGACTGATTTGCATATAGCTAATTCTGAACTGAGGTGGCGAAGTGAGCTACAGAATGATGGATTCAACCAAGATCTGTGACTGGAGGTAAGTGTTTGAAAAGTTTCAATCCGCTGTCCATCATCTCCTTGTGTTTACTTTGTTCACCCTAAGGTGGCAGGGTATGCCCAGACGTGGGTCCCTTGCTCACTTTGCCACTGGACTTAAGCTAGCTGGACTGATGAAGGGTGTTACCCAGAAACCGGTCCCACAGTGCTTTTTTCCGGTTCAGGGAAGACGGGGCTTGCCAGTTCATGCTGTACTATTCCCATGAGGCACAGGGTCAAGACTGATTTGCATATAGCTGGGACTGAACTGAGGTGGCAAAGTGAGCCAAAGAATGATGATGGATTCAACCCAGATCTGTGATTGGGGGTGAGTGTTTGAAAAGTTTCAGTGCTCCATCCATCATCTCCTTGTGTTTGCTTTGTTCACCCTATTTTGGCAGGGTATGCCCAGACGTGGGTCTCTTGCTCACTTTGCCACTGGATTCAATCTAGCCTGACTGATGAAGGGGGTTACCCAGATACGGTTCCAGGATTGTTGTTTCCGGTTCAGGGAAGACCTGGCTTGGCAGTTTGGGCTGGACTGTTCCCATGAGGCACAGGGTCACAACTGATTTGTATATAGCTGGGTCTGAACTGAGGTGGCAAAGTGAGCTAAAGAATGATGATGGATTCAACCCAGATCTGTGATTGGGGGTGAGTGTTTGAAAAGTTTCAGCGCTCCGTCCATCATCTCCTTGTGTTTGCTTTGTTCGCCCTGTTTTGGCAGGGTATGCCCAGACGTGGGTCTCTTGCTCACTTTGCCACTGGATTCAATCTAGCATGGCTGATGAAGGGTGTTACCCAGATACGGTCCCAGGATGCTTGTTTCCGGTTCAGGGAAGACCTGGCTTGGCAGTCAGGCTGGGCTGTTCCCATGAGGCACAGGGTCAAGACTGATTTGCATATAGTTGGGTCGGAACTGAGGTGGCAAAGTGAACTAAAGAATGATGATGGATTCAACCCAGATCTGTGGCTGGGGGTGAGTGTTTAAAAAGATTCAATGCTCCGTCCATCATCTCCTTGTGTTTGCTTTATTTGCCCTAAGTTGGCAGGGTATACCCAGACGTAGGTCCCTTGCTCATTTTGACACTGGATTCAAGCTAGCCTGGCTGATATAGGGTGTTACCAAGAAACCAGTCCCAGGTTGCTTGTTTCCGGTTCAGGGAAGTCCTGGCTTGGCAATTCCGGGTCGACTTTTCCCATGAGGCACAGGGTCAAGACTGATTTGCATATAGCTGGGTCTGAACTGAGGTGGCGAAGTGAGCTAAAGAATGATGATGGTTTCAACCCAGATCTGTGACTGGGGTGAGTGTTTGAAAAGGTTCAATGCTCTGTCCATCATACGCTTGTGTTTGCCCTAATTTGGCAGGGTATTCCCTGACATGGGTCCCTTGCTCACTTTGCCACTGGATTCAATCTAGCCTGGCTGATGAAGGGTGTTACCCAGAAACCGGTCCCAGGATACATGTTTCCTGTTCAGGAAAGACCTGGCTTGGCAGCTCGGGCTGGACTGTTTCCATGAGGCACAAGGTCCAGACTGTTTTGGAGATAGATGGGTCTGAACTGAGGTGGCGAAGTGAAATAAAGAATGATGAGGGATTCAACCGAGAGCTGTGACTGGGGGTGAGTGTTTGAAAAGTTTTAACACTCCGTCCACCATCTCCTTGTGTTTGCTTTGTTCGCCCTAATTTGGCAGGGTCATGGCCAGACGTGGGTCCCTTGCTCACTTTGCCACTGGATTCAAGCTTGCCTTGCTGATGAAGGGTGTTGCCCAGAAACCGGTTCCAGGACGCTTGTTTCCGGTTCCGGGAAGACCTGGCTTGGGAGTTCGGGCTGGACTGTTCCCATGAGCCACAGGGTCAAGACTGATTTGCATTTAGCTGGTTCTGAACAGAGGTGGCGAAGTGAGCTACAGACTGATGATGGATTCAACCAAGATCTGTGACTGGAGGTAAGTGTTTGAAAAGTTTCAATCCTCTGTCCATCATCTCCTTGTGTGTACTTTGTTCACCCTAAGTTGGCAGGGTATGCCCAGACGTGGGTCCCTTGCTCAATTTGCCACTGGATTCAAGCTAGCCTGGCTGATGAAGGGTGTTACCCAGAAACCGGTCCCATATTCTTGTTTCCGGTTCAGGGAAGATCTGGCTTGGCAGTTCCGGTTGAACTGCTGTTCCCAAGAGGCACAGGGTCAAGACTGATTTGCATATAGCTGGGTCTGAACTGAGGTGGCAAAGTGACCTAAAGAATGATGATGGATTCAACCCAGGTCTGTGATTGGGGGTGAGTGTTTGACAAGTTTCAGTGCTCCGTCCATCATCTCCTTGTGTTTGCTTTGTACGCCCTATTTTGGCAGGGTATGCCCAGACGTGGGTCTCTTGCTCACTTTGCCACTGGATTCAATCTAGCCTGACATTATGAAGGGTGTTACCCAGATGCGGTCCCAGGATGCTTGTCTCCGGTTCAGGGAAGACCTGGCTTGGCAGTTTGGGCTGGACTGTTCCCATGAGGCACAGGGTCACGACTGATTTGCATATAGCTGGGTCCCAACTGAGGTGGCAAAGTGAGCTAAAGAATGATGATGGATTCAACCCAGATCTGTGATTGGGGGTGAGTGTTTGGAAAGTTTCAGTGCTCCATCCATCATCTCCTTGTGTTTGCATTGTTTGACTTCATTTGGCAGGGTATGCCCAGACGTGGGTCCCTTGCTCACTTTGCCACTGGATTCAAGCTTGCCTGTCTGATGATGGGTGTTACCCAGAAACCGGTCCCAGGATGTTTGTTTCCGGTTCCGGGAAGACCTGGCTTGAGAGTTTGGGCTGGACTGTTCCCATGAGCCACAGGGTCAAGACTGATTTGGATATAGCTGGTTCTGAACTGAGGTGGCGAAGTGAGCTACAGAATGATGGATTCAACCAAGATCTGTGACTGGAGGTAAGTGTTTGAAAAGTTTCAATCCGCTGTCCATCATCTCCTTGTGTTTACTTTGTTCACCCTAAGGTGGCAGGGTATGCCAAGACGTGGGTCCCTTGCTCACTTTGCCACTGGACTTAAGCTAGCTGGACTGATGAAGGGTGTTACCCAGAAACCGGTCCCACAGTTCTTTTTTCCGGTTCAGGGAAGACCGGGCTTGCCAGTTCATGCTGAACTATTCCCATGAGGCACAGGGTCAAGACTGATTTGCATATAGCTGGGACTGAACTGAGGTGGCAAAGTGAGCCAAAGAATGATGATGGATTCAACCCAGATCTGTGATTGGGGGTGAGTGTTTGAAAAGTTTCAGTGCTCCATCCATCATCTCCGTGTGTTTGCTTTGTTCACCCTATTTTGGCAGGGTATGCCCAGACGTGGGTCTCTTGCTCACTTTGCCACTGCATTCAATCTAGCCTGACTGATGAAGGGAGTTACCCAGATACGGTCCCAGGATTGTTGTTTCCGGTTCAGGGAAGACCTGGCTCGGCAGTTTGGACTGGACTGTTCCCATGAGGCACAGGGTCACAACTGATTTGTATATAGCTGGGTCTGAACTGAGGTGGCAAAGTGAGCTAAAGAATGATGATGGATTCAACCCAGATCTGTGTTTGGGGGTGAGTGTTTGAAAAGTTTCAGCGCTCCGTCCATCATCTCCTTGTGTTTGCTTTGTTCGCCCTGTTTTGGCAGGGTATGCCCAGACGTGGGTCTCTTGCTCACTTTGCCACTGGATTCAAGCTAGACTGGCTGATGAAGGGTGTTAACCAGAAACCGGTCCCAGGATGCTTGTTTCCAGTTCACGGAAGACCTGGCTTGGCAGTTCGGGCTGCACTGTTCCTATGAGGCACAGGGTCACGACAGATTTGCTTATAGCTGGTTCTGAACTGAGGTTGTGAACTGAGCTAAAGAATGATGATGGATTCAACCCAGGTCTGTGATTGGGGGTGAGTGTTTGACAAGTTTCAGTGCTCCGTCCATCATCTCCTTGTGTTTGCTTTGTACGCCCTATTTTGGCAGGGTATGCCCAGACGTGGGTCTCTTGCTCACTTTGCCACTGGATTCAATCTAGCCTGACATTATGAAGGGTGTTACCCAGATGCGGTCCCAGGATGCTTGTCTCCGGTTCAGGGAAGACCTGGCTTGGCAGTTTGGGCTGGACTGTTCCCATGAGGCACAGGGTCACGACTGATTTGCATATAGCTGGGTCCCAACTGAGGTGGCAAAGTGAGCTAAAGAATGATGATGGATTCAACCCAGATCTGTGATTGGGGGTGAGTGTTTGGAAAGTTTCAGTGCTCCATCCATCATCTCCTTGTGTTTGCATTGTTTGACTTCATTTGGCAGGGTATGCCCAGACGTGGGTCCCTTGCTCACTTTGCCACTGGATTCAAGCTTGCCTGTCTGATGATGGGTGTTACCCAGAAACCGGTCCCAGGATGTTTGTTTCCGGTTCCGGGAAGACCTGGCTTGAGAGTTTGGGCTGGACTGTTCCCATGAGCCACAGGGTCAAGACTGATTTGGATATAGCTGGTTCTGAACTGAGGTGGCGAAGTGAGCTACAGAATGATGGATTCAACCAAGATCTGTGACTGGAGGTAAGTGTTTGAAAAGTTTCAATCCGCTGTCCATCATCTCCTTGTGTTTACTTTGTTCACCCTAAGGTGGCAGGGTATGCCAAGACGTGGGTCCCTTGCTCACTTTGCCACTGGACTTAAGCTAGCTGGACTGATGAAGGGTGTTACCCAGAAACCGGTCCCACAGTTCTTTTTTCCGGTTCAGGGAAGACCGGGCTTGCCAGTTCATGCTGAACTATTCCCATGAGGCACAGGGTCAAGACTGATTTGCATATAGCTGGGACTGAACTGAGGTGGCAAAGTGAGCCAAAGAATGATGATGGATTCAACCCAGATCTGTGATTGGGGGTGAGTGTTTGAAAAGTTTCAGTGCTCCATCCATCATCTCCGTGTGTTTGCTTTGTTCACCCTATTTTGGCAGGGTATGCCCAGACGTGGGTCTCTTGCTCACTTTGCCACTGCATTCAATCTAGCCTGACTGATGAAGGGAGTTACCCAGATACGGTCCCAGGATTGTTGTTTCCGGTTCAGGGAAGACCTGGCTCGGCAGTTTGGACTGGACTGTTCCCATGAGGCACAGGGTCACAACTGATTTGTATATAGCTGGGTCTGAACTGAGGTGGCAAAGTGAGCTAAAGAATGATGATGGATTCAACCCAGATCTGTGTTTGGGGGTGAGTGTTTGAAAAGTTTCAGCGCTCCGTCCATCATCTCCTTGTGTTTGCTTTGTTCGCCCTGTTTTGGCAGGGTATGCCCAGACGTGGGTCTCTTGCTCACTTTGCCACTGGATTCAAGCTAGACTGGCTGATGAAGGGTGTTAACCAGAAACCGGTCCCAGGATGCTTGTTTCCAGTTCACGGAAGACCTGGCTTGGCAGTTCGGGCTGCACTGTTCCTATGAGGCACAGGGTCACGACAGATTTGCTTATAGCTGGTTCTGAACTGAGGTTGTGAACTGAGCTAAAGAATGATGATGGATTCAACCCAGATCTGTGACAGGGGTGAGTGTTTGAAAGGTTTCAGCGCTCCGTCCATCATCTCCTTGTGTTTGCTTTGTTCACCCTAATTTGGCAGGGTATGCCCAGACGTGGGTCCTTTGCTCACTTTGCCACTGGATTCAAGCTGGCCTGGCTGATGAAGGATGTTACTTAGAAACAGGTCCCAGGATGCTTGTTCCTGTTTTAGGAAGACCTGGCTTGGCAGTTCTGGCTGGACTGTTCCCATGAGGCACAGGGTCAAGACTGATTTGCATACAGCTGGGTCTGACCTGAGCTGGCGAAGTGAGCTAAAGAATCATGATGGATTCAACCCAGATCTTTGAAAAGGGATGAGTGTTTGAAAAGTTTCAGTGCTCCGTCCATCATCTCCTTGTGTTTGCTTTGTTCGCCCTGTTTTGGCAGGGTATGCCCAGACGTGGGTCTCTTGCTCACTTTGCCACTGGATTCAATCTAGCCTGGCTGGTGAAGGGTGTTACCCAGAAACTGGTTCCAGGATACTTGTTCCCTGTTCAGGAAAGACCTGGCTTGGCAGCTCGGGCTGGACTGTTTCCATGAGGCACAAGGTCCAGACTGTTTTGGAGATAGATGGGTCTGAACTGAGGTGGCAAAGTGAAATAAAGAATGATGAGGGATTCAACTGAGAGCTGTGACTGGGGGTGAGTGTTTGAAAAGTTTTAACACTCCGTCCACCATCTCCTTGTGTTTGCTTTGTTCGCCCTAATTTGGCAGGGTCATGGCCAGACGTGGGTCCCTTGCTCAATTTGCCACTGGATTCAAGCTTGCCTTGCTGATGAAGGGTGTTGCCCAGAAACCGGTTCCAGGACGCTTGTTTCCGGTTCCGGGAAGACCTGGCTTGGGAGTTCGGGCTGGACTGTTCCCATGAGCCACAGGGTCAAGACTGATTTGCATTTAGCTGGTTCTGAACAGAGGTGGCGAAGTGAGCTACAGACTGATGATGGATTCATCCAAGATCTGTGACTGGAGGTAAGTGTTTGAAAAGTTTCAATCCTCTGTCCATCATCTCCTTGTGTTTACTTTGTTCACCCTAAGTTGGCAGGGCATGCCCAGACGTGGGTCCCTTGCTCACTTTGCCACTGGACTCAAGCTAGCTGGGCTGATGAAGCGTGTTACCCAGAAACCGGTCCCACGGTGGTTCTTTCCGGTTCAGGGATGACCCGGCTTGCCAGTTCATGCTGGACTATTCCCATGAGGCACAGGGTTAAGACTGATTTGCATATAGCTGGGTCTGAACTGAGGTGGCAAAGTGAGCTAAAGAATGATGACGGATTCAACCCAGATCTGTGATTGGGGTGAGTGTTTGAAAGGTTTCAGCGCTCCGTCCATCATCTCCTTGTGTTTGCTTTGTTCGCCCTATTTTGGCGGGGTATGCCCAGACGTGGGTCTCTTGCTCACTTTGCCACTGGATTCAATCTAACCTGGCTGATGAAGGGTGTTACCCAGATACGGTCCCAGGATGCTTGTTTCCGGTTCAGGGAAGACCTGGCTTGGCAGTTCTGGCTGGACTGTTCCCATGAGGCACAGGGTCAAGACTGATTTGGATATAGCAGGGTCTGACCTGAGCTGGCGAAGTGAGCTAAAGAATAATGATGGATTCAACCCAGATCTGTGACTGAGGGATGAGTGTTTGACAAGTTTCAGTGCTCCGTCCATCATCTCTTTGTGTTTGCTTTGTTTGCCCTAGTTTTGCAGGGTTTGCCCTTACGTGGTCCCTTGCTCACTTTGCCACTGGATTCAAGCTAGCCTGGCTGATGAAGGGTGTTACCCAGAAACTGGTCCCAAGATGCTTGTTTCCGGTTCAGGGAAGACCTTGCTTGGCAGTCAGGCTGGGCTGTTCCCATGAGGCACAGGGTCAAGACTGATTTGCATATAGTTGGGTTGGAACTGAGGTGGCGAAGTGAGCCAAAGAATGATGATGGATTCAACCCAGATCTGTGACTGGGGGTGAGTGTTTAAAAAGATTCAATGCTCTGTCCATCATCTCCTTGTCTTTGCTTTGTTCACCCTAAGTTGGCAGGGTATACCCAGACGTAGGTCCCTTGCTCATTTTGACACTGGATTCAAGCTAGCCTGGCTGATGTAGGATGTTACCAAGAAACCTGTCCCAAGTTGCTTGTTTCAGGTTCAGGAAAGTCCTGGCTTGGCAGTTCCGGGTCGACTTTTCCCATAAGGCACAGGGTCAAGACTGATTTGCATATAGCTGTGTCTGAACTGAGGTGGCGAAGTGAGCTAAAGAATGATGATGGTTTCAACCCAGATCTGTGACTGGGGTGAGTGTTTGAAAAGGTTCAATGCTCTGTCCATCATATGCTTGTGTTTGCTTTGTTTGCCCTAATTTGGCAGGGTATTCCCTGACATGGGTCCCTTGCTCACTTTGCCACCGGATTCAATCTAGCCTGGCTGATGAAGGGTGTTACCAGAAACCGGTCCCAGGATACTTGTTTCCTGTTCAGGAAAGACCTGGCTTGGCAGCTCGGGCTGGACTGTTTCCATGAGGCACAAGGTCCAGACTGTTTTGGAGATAGATGGGTCTGAACTGAGGTGGCGAAGTGAAATAAAGAATGATGAGGGATTTAACCCAGAGCTGTGACTGGGATGAGTGTTTGAAAAGTTTTAACACTCCGTCCACCATCTCCTTGTGTTTGCTTTGTTCGCCCTAATTTGGCAGGGTCATGGCCAAACATGGGTCCCTTGCTCACTTTGCCACTGGATTCAAGATTGCCTTGCTGATGAAGGGTGTTGCCCAGAAACCGGTTCCAGGACGCTTGTTTCCGGTTCCGGGAAGACCTGGCTTGGGAGTTAGGGCTGGACTGTTCCCATGAGCCACAGGGTCAAGACTGATTTGCATTTAGCTGGTTCTGAACAGAGGTGGCGAAGTGAGCTACAGACTGATGATGGATTCAACCAAGATCTGTGACTGGAGGTAAGTGTTTGAAAAGTTTCAATCCTCTGTCCATCATCTCCTCGTGTTTACTTTGTTCACCCTAAGTTGGCAGGGTATGCCCAGACGTGGGTCCCTTGCTCACTTTGCCACTGGACTCAAGCTAGCTGGGCTGATGAAGGGTGTTACCCAGATACGGTCCCAGGATGGTGGTTTCCGGTTCAGGGAAGACCGGGCTTGGCAGTTCTGGCTGGACTGTTCCCATGAGGCACAGGGTCAAGACTGATTTGTATATAGCAGGGTCTGACCTGAGCTGGCGAAGTGAGCTAAAGAATAATGATGGATTCAACCCAGATCTGTGACTGAGGGATGAGTGTTTGAAAAGTTTCAGTGCTCCGTCCATCATCTCTTTGTGTTTGCTTTGTTTGCCCTAGTTTTGCAGGGTTTGCCCATACGTGGTCCCTTGCTCACTTTGCCACTGGATTCAAGCTAGCCTGGCTGATGAAGGGTGTTACCCAGAAACTGGTCCCAAGATGCTTGTTTCCGGTTCAGGGAAGACCTTGCTTGGCAGTCAGGCTGGGCTGTTCCCATGAGGCACAGGGTCTAGACTGATTTGCATATAGTTGGGTCGGAACTGAGGTGGCGAAGTGAGCCAAAGAATGATGATGGATTCAACCCAGATCTTTGACTGGGGGTGAGTGTTTAAAAAGATTCAATGCTCCGTCCATCATCTCCTTGTCTATGCTTTGTTCACCCTAAGTTGGCAGGGTATACCCAGACGTAGCTCCCTTGCTCACTTTGACACTGGATTCAAGCTAGCCTGGCTGATAAAGGGTGTTACCAGGAAACCAGTCCCAGGTTGCTTGTTTCAGGTTCAGGGAAGTCCTGGCTTGGCAGTTCCGGGTCGACTTTTTCCATGAGGCACAGGGTCAAGACTGATTTGCATATAGCTGGGTCTGAACTGAGGTGGCGAAGTGAGCTAAAGAATGATGATGGTTTCAACCCAGATCTGTGACTGGGGTGAGTGTTTGAAAAGGTTCAATGCTCTGTCCATCATATGCTTGTGTTTGCTTTGTTTGCCATAATTTGGCAGGGTATTCCCTGACATGGGTCCCTTGCTCACTTTGCCACCGGATTCAATCTAGCCTGGCTGATGAAGGGTGTTACCAGAAACCGGTCCCAGGATACTTGTTTCCTGTTCAGGAAAGACCTGGCTTGGCAGCTCGGGCTGGACTGTTTCCATGAGGCACAAGGTCCAGACTGTTTTGGAGATAGATGGGTCTGAACTGAGGTGGCGAAGTGAAATAAAGAATGATGAGGGATTTAACCCAGAGCTGTGACTGGGATGAGTGTTTGAAAAGTTTTAACACTCCGTCCACCATCTCCTTGTGTTTGCTTTGTTCGCCCTAATTTGGCAGGGTCATGGCCAAACATGGGTCCCTTGCTCACTTTGCCACTGGATTCAAGATTGCCTTGCTGATGAAGGGTGTTGCCCAGAAACCGGTTCCAGGACGCTTGTTTCCGGTTCCGGGAAGACCTGGCTTGGGAGTTAGGGCTGGACTGTTCCCATGAGCCACAGGGTCAAGACTGATTTGCATTTAGCTGGTTCTGAACAGAGGTGGCGAAGTGAGCTACAGACTGATGATGGATTCAACCAAGATCTGTGACTGGAGGTAAGTGTTTGAAAAGTTTCAATCCTCTGTCCATCATCTCCTCGTGTTTACTTTGTTCACCCTAAGTTGGCAGGGTATGCCCAGACGTGGGTCCCTTGCTCACTTTGCCACTGGACTCAAGCTAGCTGGGCTGATGAAGGGTGTTACCCAGATACGGTCCCAGGATGGTGGTTTCCGGTTCAGGGAAGACCGGGCTTGGCAGTTCTGGCTGGACTGTTCCCATGAGGCACAGGGTCAAGACTGATTTGTATATAGCAGGGTCTGACCTGAGCTGGCGAAGTGAGCTAAAGAATAATGATGGATTCAACCCAGATCTGTGACTGAGGGATGAGTGTTTGAAAAGTTTCAGTGCTCCGTCCATCATCTCTTTGTGTTTGCTTTGTTTGCCCTAGTTTTGCAGGGTTTGCCCATACGTGGTCCCTTGCTCACTTTGCCACTGGATTCAAGCTAGCCTGGCTGATGAAGGGTGTTACCCAGAAACTGGTCCCAAGATGCTTGTTTCCGGTTCAGGGAAGACCTTGCTTGGCAGTCAGGCTGGGCTGTTCCCATGAGGCACAGGGTCTAGACTGATTTGCATATAGTTGGGTCGGAACTGAGGTGGCGAAGTGAGCCAAAGAATGATGATGGATTCAACCCAGATCTTTGACTGGGGGTGAGTGTTTAAAAAGATTCAATGCTCCGTCCATCATCTCCTTGTCTATGCTTTGTTCACCCTAAGTTGGCAGGGTATACCCAGACGTAGCTCCCTTGCTCACTTTGACACTGGATTCAAGCTAGCCTGGCTGATAAAGGGTGTTACCAGGAAACCAGTCCCAGGTTGCTTGTTTCAGGTTCAGGGAAGTCCTGGCTTGGCAGTTCCGGGTCGACTTTTCCCATGAGGCACAGGGTCAAGACTGATTTGCATATAGCTGGGTCTGAACTGAGGTGGCGAAGTGAGCTAAAGAATGATGATGGTTTCAACCCAGATCTGTGACTGGGGTGAGTGTTTGAAAAGGTTCAATGCTCTGTCCATCATATGCTTGTGTTTGCTTTGTTTGCCATAATTTTGCAGGGTATTCCCTGACATGGGTCCCTTGCTCGCTTTGCCACTGGATTCAAGCTAGCCTGGCTGATGAAGGGTGTTACCCAGAAACCGGTCCCAGGATACTTGTTTCCTGTTCAGGAAAGACCTGGCTTGGCAGCTCAGGCTGGACTGTTTCCATGAGGCACAAGGTCCAGACTGTTTTGGAGATAGATGGGTCTGAACTGAGGTGGCGAAGTGAAATAAATAATGATGAGGGATTTAACCGAGAGCTGTGACTTGGGGGTGAGTGTTTGAAAAGTTTCAACACTCCGTCCATCATCTCCTTGTGTTCGCTTTGTTCGCCCTAATTTGGCAGGGTCATGGCCAGACGTGGCTCCCTTGCCCACTTTGCCACTGGATTCAATCTAGCCTGGCTGATGAAGGGTGTTACCCAGATACGGTCCCAGGATGCTTGTTTCCGGTTCAGGGAAGACCTGGCTTGGCAGTTTGAGCTGGACTATTCTCATGAGGCACAGGGTCAAGACTGATTTGCATTTAGCTAAAGAATGATGACGGATTCAACCCAGATCTGTGATTGGGGTGAGTGTTTTAAAGGTTTCAGTGCTCCGTCCATCATCTCCTTGTGTTTGCTTTGTTCGCCCTATTTTGGCAGTGTATGCCCAGACGTGGGTCTCTTGCTCACTTTGCCACTGGATTCAATCTAGCCTGGCTGATGAAGGGTGTTACCCAGATACGGTCCCAGGATGCTTGTTTCCGGTTCAGGGAAGACCTGGCTTGGCAGTTTGAGCTGGACAATTCTCATGAGGCACAGGGTCAAGACTGATTTGCATATAGCTGGGTCTGAACTGGGGTTGTGAAGTGTGCTAAAGAATGAGGATGGATTCAACCTAGATCTCTGACTGGTGGTGAGTGTTTGAAAAGTTTCAGTGTCTCCGTCCATCATCTCCTAGTGTTTGCTTTGTTCGCCCTAATTTGGCAGGGTATGCCCAGACGTGGGTCCCTTGCTCACTTTGCCACTGGATTCAAGCTAGCCTGGATGATGAAGGGTGTTACCCAGAAACCGGTCTCAGGATACTTGTTTCCGGTTCAGGGAAGACCTGGCTTGGCAGTTCGGGCTGGACTGCTGCAAAAAGAAAAATTGGTGGACAGAATGCAGAACAATGTCATACATTCACCCCAGTACAGAGATCTGGTCCTAAATCCATAGTTTTTTGCTCACCATGCCATTGCTGTTTGGATCCAGCTATATGCAAATTGGTCTTGACCTTACGCCCAATGGGAACCGTCGAGCCCTAACTGCTAGGCCAGGTCCTTCCTGGACTGGAAGCAAGCATCCTAGGACCGCCTTGGGACTTTCAGCCCCCATCGGCCAGAAAAGCTTGACTCCAGTGGCATGGGGAGCACAGGACGCGCGTCTGGGCATATCCGTCCCACTCGGCGTGACAAATGCAAAAAGAACAAATGATGGACAGAATGCAGAACAATGTGATACATTCACCCCAATACAGAGATCTGGGCCTAAATCCATCGTTGTTTTGCTCTCCATCCATTCCTGTTTGGACCCAGCCACATGCAAATCAGTCTTGACCCTATGCCTTATAGGAACAGTCCAGCCCGAACTGATAGGCCAGGTCCTCCCTTGACTGGAAACAAGCATCCTATTACCGGTTTTGGGCTTTCAGCCCTCATCAGCCAGGATAGCTTGACTCCAGTGGCTTGGGGAGCATGGGACCCAGGTCTGGGCATACCTGTCCCACTCGGGGTGACATATGCAAAAAGAACAATTGATGGACAAATGCAGTACAATGTCATACATTTACCCCAGTACAGAGATCTGGGCATAAAATCTATCACAATTTGGGCTAGACTGTTCCCATGAGCCACAGGGTCAAGACTGATTTGCATATAGCTGGGTCTGAACTGAGGTGGCGAAGTGAAATAAAGAATGATGATAGATTCAACCGAGAGCTGTGACTGGGGGTGAGTGTTTGAAAAGTTTCAACACTACGTCCATCATCTACGCTCTTGCAAGATTGGACTGTGTGGGGCGTAGAGGAGGTGGGCTGGGGATTTTACATCAAATCTCCCATTCTTGTCGTACAACCCCGTTAACTGCTCCTTCAGATTCTTTTCAGGCCCTACACTTTATAATCACTTCTGCTCTCTTTGCTCCTTTTTCGGGCATTTTGATTTACAGACCGCCTGGACCCAGAACTGACTTTAGTCAGAATTTACTCAATATTTTAGAACCTTACTTTGGTTGTGAGCATCTGACGATCCTGGGGGACTTGAATTTTCATTTGGATAACCTTGATTCCAGGGATTCCCTTTCCCTCTTGGATTCTATGTCTGCTTGTGGCCTATACAATTGGTCAAATTTCCCACTCATCGGGCTGGCCACATCCTGGATGGGGTATTTTCGAATGACCCTAGGATTTCGACGGGCCGGCCTATTCCTCTGGACTGGTCCGACCATCTGGCCGTTCCTTTGGAGCTTCAGGGTCTCCCTGCTATCTCTAGGCCTTATAGTCATAGTAGAAGAGAACCTAAGCGGAATTATAAACTGATTTCTAATGAGACTCTGGCTCCTTTGATTCCTAATAGCAAGATCACTAATGTTGGAGATGTCAGCCTGGCGGCTTGTGAATTTGACTCCTCCATGTGTAGGGCGGTGGATATTTTGGCCCCCGTCTCTTT
This sequence comes from Triturus cristatus, assembly GCF_964204655.1. NCBI lineage: Eukaryota > Metazoa > Chordata > Amphibia > Caudata > Salamandridae > Triturus > Triturus cristatus. The sequence goes on from NC_140580.1 coordinate 418,683,111, forward strand.
ACGTTACTCGGCTAGGAAGAGTCCATCGGCCCCCTGGTTAACTGACTCTCTGAGACGTCTAAGGCAGGGCTGTAGGAAACAGGAGAGACTGTGGAGGGCGAGTTGGGACAATAAAGAAAGGGAGAAACATAAACTTTCTCTTAAAAGGTACAAGGCGGAGGTAATCAAACAAAAGCAGGACTACTTCGCCAAGTTAACTACCGCTCTTTCGTCCCCCAGAGATCTTTTCCGAATTGTCGATTCTCTGTGTACCTTGCAAACGCCCGACCCTACTGTCAGTTCTCAAGATCTCTGCGATAGGATCGCTCAGTTCTTCCACTCCAAAATAGCTGGCATCTATTCCGCCCTGGAATTGCAAAAGGCTTCTCTGCCCCCCCCCCCTTCTACTCCTGTTACACCTGGCTCTGGAACTGAAAATCGGACCTTTAAGGCGATTTTGTCTAGCTTTCCTCCGCTTGCCCTAGGCCAACTGGACATGTTGCTGAGTAAAACCAGGTCGGGCTCACCTTTGGACTCATGCCCTCTCAAAGTCTTTAAGGACTGCAGGGAAACCTTATTGCCCCCCCCCTTCTGGACATTATGAACAGGGCAATACAGGAGGGTGTGTATCCGGCCGTGTGGAAGAGGGCGGTGGTTAAGCCTCTCTTAAAAAAGCCTACCCTAGATACTGAAATCCTAAAGAATTTCCGACCCATTTCATTGCTCCCGGCACCAGCTAAAATGCTTGAGACCCACCTAAATGAACATCTTATGGCTTTTCTGGATTCCTTTGGGCTTCTCGATCTAGCCCAGCATGGTTTTCGGAGGTTCCATAGTACGGAGTCTGCCCTTACAGTTGTGCTAAATAACATTTGCAAGGAGGTGGATCAGGGCCATACTACTCTTTTGGTCCTATTAGACCTGACAGCAGCCTTCGACACCCTATCCCCAGTGACTTTGACATCTCGTCTGAGGGAGATGGGGGTGGAAGGCTCGGCCTTGAGTCTTCTGGCCTCTTTTTTGGATCAAAGGGAACAGAGGGTTAAACTAGGCGAATTCCTATCTCCATCCGTGCCTGTCCAATGTGGGGTCCCACAGGGTTCGGCTCTTAGTCCGACCCTTTTTAATATCTATGTGGCCCCACTTGCCAAGCTAATAAGATCGTATGGGGTGGAGGTGGTCTCCTATGCCGGACGATACCCAGATCATGGTGTCCCTCTCCCACCCTGGCAATTCCTCTGCTTTCAGCTACAGAAACTGCATGGAGGCAGTTTCTAAATGGATGATTCTTAATTCTTTGAAGCTGAATGGTGAAAAAACGGAGGTTCTGGTCTTTGGTGGTAGGAGTGACTTATGGTCTGTTGAGTGGTGGCCCCCCTCCCTGGGATTGTGTCCGACACCCACTGACTCAGCTCGCAATTTGGGAGTTCTTATTGATCCTTCTCTTTCCATGAACCAACAGATAAATAGAACGGTTTCTACTTGTTGGGGCATTATCAAAATCTTAAGAAAAATAAAACACTATCTTGCTCCCCCTGCGCGTAAACAAATCGTGGTTGCCCTTGTGATCTCACGACTCGACTATTGTAATGCCCTTTACTCTGGTTTAGACAAGGGTTTGGTGCAACGGTTACAAATTGTTCAGAACGCGGCTGCCAAATTTGTGGCTGACAACCCGAGGCTTTCCTCGGCTACTGTTGTTAGGAAGAGCCTGCATTGGCTCCCTATTTCTGCCAGGATCACTTTTAAGATCCTCAGCCTTACGTACGGGGCGATATCAGGCCAGGGAGCCGGAGGGGTCAAGGACCTCTTAGTACCCTATGTCCCCTCTAAAAATCTCCGTTCTTTAGGAAAGAACGTGCTATCTGTGCCTCGTTTTAGGAGAGCCAGGTGGGGAGGAAGGTCCTTCTCTTATTTAGCTCCTAAGCTTTGGAATGCTCTCCCCATGGAAATTAGAGTTCAACCTTCTGTCTCCCTATTCAGGAAAGCATTAAAGACTTGGCTTTTTGTTAAGGCATATCCGTGAGCTGGGTTCTGTGTTTCTGATCGTATTGTTAGGCGCCTTGATGCCTCTGGGCTTAGTTTGCTCAATATAAATCGTTGTTCATTCATTCATTCATTCATCTCCTTGTGTTTGCTTTGTTCGACTTCATTTGGCAGGGTATGCCCAGACGTGGGTCCCTTTCTCACTTTGTCACTGGATTCAAGCTTGCCTGGCTGATGAAGGGTGTTACCCAGAAACCAGTCCCAGGTAGGCCTGGGCATAGTGGGGCTACGCGGAGCATCACGGAGTGGTGCCAAATCTACGCACACTCGCACACTCTGCGTATCCCCACTACGCACCGCCCGCCTTCCTCCCGCCCTCTTTTAAAATCACTTAACAACGTTAAAACTAAAGAAAATGACTTACCTGAGCTGTGGCGGTCCGGGGCTCCCTCTTCCTGCTTCCTCGCTAACTTCTTCCTCACAAATGCGCATGCGCGGGCACCCGCTCACGCGCATTTGTGAGGAAGAAGTCGGCGAGGAAGCAGGAAGAGGGAGCCTCGGGACGGCGCAGTTCAGGTAAGTCATTTTCCTTACTTTTAACGTTGTAAGTGATTTTAAAATGAGGGCGGGTGGGAGGCGGGTGGCCGGCAACTCTGCTCCGCCGTGGCGTGTGCGTAGCCAACCTGCTACGCCTACTTCGCAGACCGCGAAGTAGGCAGCACTACGCACACTCCGCAGGCGGAGCAGAGCACTACGCCCATGTTTAGTCCCAGGACGCTTGTTTCCAGTTCCGGGAGGACCTGGCTTGGGAGTTCGGGCTGGACTGTTACCATGAGCCACAGGGTCAAGACTGATTTGCATATAGCTGGTTCTGAACTGAGGCGGCGAAGTGAGCTACAGAATGATGATGGATTCAACCAAGATCTGTGACTGGAGGTAAGTGTTTGAAAAGTTTCAATCCTCTGTCCATCATCTCCTTGTGTTTACTTTGTTCACCCTAAGTTGGCAGGGTATGCCTAGAAGTGGGTCCCTTGCTCACTTTTCCACTGGACTCAAGCTAGCTGGGCTGATGAAGGGTGTTACACAGAAACCGGTCCCACAGTGTTTTTTTCCGGTTCAGGGAAGACCCGTCTTGCCAGTTCATGCTGGACTATTCCCATGAGGCACAGGGTCAAGACTGATTTGCATATAGCTGGGTCTGAACTGAGGTGGCAAAGTGAGCCAAAGAATGATGATGGATTCAACCCAGGTCTGTGATTGGGGGTGAGTGTTTGAAAAGTTTCAGTGCTCTGTCCATCATCTCCTTGTGTTTGCTTTGTTCGCCCTATTTTGGCAGGGTATGCCCAGACGTGGGTCTCTTGCTCACTTTGCCACTGGATTCAATCTAGCCTGACTGATGAAGGGTGTTACCCAGATACGGTCCCAGGATGCTTGTTTCTGGTTCAGGGAATACCCAGCTTGGCAGTTCATGCTGGACTATTCCCATGAGGCACAGGGTCAAGACTGATTTCCATATAGCTGGGTCTGAACTGTGGTGGTGAAGTGGGCTAAAGAATGAGGATGGATTTAACCAAGATCTGTGACTGGTGGTGAGTGTTTGAAAAGTTTCAGTGCTCCATCCATTATCTCCTTGTGTTTGCTTTGTTCGCCCTAATTTAGCAGGGTATGCCCAGACGTGGGTCCCTTGCTCACTTTGCCACTGGATTCAAGCTAGCCTGGATGATGAAGGGTGTTACCCAGCAACCGGTCCCAGGATGCTTGTTTTTGGGTCAGGAAAGACCTGGCTTGGCAGTTCGGGCTGAACTGTTCCCATAAGGCACAAAGTCCAGACTGATTTGCATATAGCTTGGTCTGAACTGAGATGGCGAAGTGAGCTAAAGAATGATGATGGATTCAACCCAGATCTGTGACTGGGGTGAATGTTTGAAAAGTTTCAATTCTCTGTCCATCATCTCATTGTGTTTGCTTTGTTCGCCCTAATTTGGCAGGGCATGCCCCGACGTGGGTCCCTTGCTCACTTTGCCACTGGATTCAAGCTAGCCTGGCTGATGAAGGGTGTTACCTAGAATCGGTCCTAGGATGCTTGTTTCTGGTTCAGGGAAGACCCGGCTTGGCAGTTCGGGCTGGACTGTTCCCATGACGCACAGGGTCAAGACTGATTTGCATATAGCTGGGTCCGAACTGTGGTGGCAAAGTGAGCTAAAGAATGATGATGGATTCAACCCAGATCTGTGGTTGGGGGTGAGTGTTTGAAAAAGTTCTTTGCTCCGTCCATCATCTCCTTGTGTGTGCTTTGTTTGCCCTAATTTGGCAGGGTATGCCCAGACGTGGGTCCTTTGCTCACTTTGCCACTGGACTGAAGCTAGCCTGGCTGATGAAGGGTGTTAACCAGAAACCGGTCCCAGGATGCTTGTTTCCGGTTCAGGAAAGACCTGGCTTGGCAGTTGTGGCTCGACTGTTCCCGTGAGGCACAGGGTCAAGACCGATTTGCATATAGCTTGGTCTGAACCGAGGTGGCAAAGTGAGATAAAGAATTATGATGGATTCAACCCAGATCTATGACTGGGGGTGAGTGTTTGAAATGTTTCAACACTCTGTCCATCATCTCCTTTTGTTTGTTCAGTTGTAACATGGCAGACAACTGAAAAAGGGCGCGAGGAGTATAGCATATTGGTTAAAGTTACAGTCACAGGGCCTCATGGTAGTTGTAGTGAAATCTGTGTAGACTTGCCAACACTTGACAAATGGTTAGTGTAACATACCGGCTGCCAACATTCATATGGGATGGACCATACATTTAGATATTAACTCATATAATGGGTCCTGGGATAACATTTTTATAGTAATACACTTACAGACACCACTCCAACATGTGGCATGTCATGAGGATTGATACATGTGCTCTTATATGCAACAATACACATTGACACAGACAATCCATCTTCTCTGCAACTTTGAGTATTGCTTTTTAGGAAAGTAGATAGACAACAGAGTTGAGAGCAAACAGGATATTGTGGTATTGTGACTGTTAGTGAAGTGTTATTAACCAAACTCCAATCCCCGGGTATTCCTGTCAAGCACTCTGAATGCAGGATGTCCAAGCCTTCTACTCGAAGGGAAAAAGTTGTAATGGCCTCTGAGAGGACCACAGCCAGTGCTCTGGGCCTCCTAGTGGTGTGTGGAGGTCCGGGGATTCACCCTCTACCTCAGGTCATTCCACCCCCTCCTAATTTCACCCTGCTTGGGCTGGGTGGTACGAACGACATTCACTCTGTTGACTTTTGTATCCCACAATTCCCTTTTCCTGATGAGAGGAGTATGCTGGACTTGGGAACCAAATATTTGGGGCTCCTCCCTAATGATTCCATCCATCATGACTTTCAACTCAGCCTCAGTGAATCGTGGGGTTTTGGGGCCAAACATGACAAAAATAAATCTGAGTGACTACATGGAAGGAAAAAGAAACAAGGGAGAAAGTGAAAAATTAAATGTAAACATGGCAAAAATTGATAAATGGTGAGATGAAAGAAGAAAGGGGTCTGCCTTGGGTCACAGCGAAGTGATAAGCAAAGGATTCTGGTCAGGGATGGGGTGTGTTTCATAGTGTTATCTGCAGGTGTGTCCACTTGGCAATATCTCATCAGCTGCGTAGTTTTTTAATCCATCCTATGGTCACTGTTGTGGTCCTTTGCTGCGAGGGTACCCCAGTGGTCTACCGCTGTCAGGTAACTGCTGCTGGTAGACTGCCAGTACGACTGTGTTGTTGTAAAAGGGTCAGCGAGGAAGCTACAACCCTGACGGTATCGGAGTACACATTGCCAACATTGAAGACCACCGCAGCCCAGCTGGTACAGCACCGCCGTCGCGGTTGGAGTTTCAGGCTGCACAACTCCTAATAAGCAGAGCGGAAGACCGTCGGCGCTGCGGTGTCCTGGAGGCCGCAGTGGTCAGGCAGTCGGACTCCCAAACTCATAATCGGCCCCTTAGACTTAGAATGGCAGGAAACATGCCAATATGCCTAGAACATAAGAATGACTAGAAAGAATGGTGAAAATATACTCCGTTAATATGCTGAGAGATATAAAGGGGACAGGATTTTTAGAAAAATGGATATGAAATTTCCCCACACATTTCCCTTCCCCCCCAATGTGAACATATTCATTCATCTGCATTATGTCCCCTGTATATAAAATATGTAACACCTAGTTAAAAAAAAATGATATTATATTTTAATTTCAGTTGCAGTTTCTTAACTTGACACTAAAATACACACGCAGTTAGCTGCAGTGTGTAGGCTGGTAAAATGTACATAAAAGCTAATAAGCTAATGAAGTGTGCGATGTTTGCTCGCATAAGAAAAACTGTCAGGTTTAGATTAGGCTTCTCAATGTAACCTGATATTATTGTTTACTCCAGAGAGGTGGCCAAGAAACATATCATAAACAAACTTGCTCGAAATCTTAGTCCCCTGAAACGTTCAAGATATCTCAGTGGACATATAAGAATATTTCCTTTTCAGATATTCTATTTTGTCTAATGCGATATGACTCGTAACAAGTCAGACCTTATTTTCATTTACAGTAACGTGTCTAACCATGGCGAAATGTGTTTCATCACGGGCACAGCTTAAAGCTCCAATTTCCATTTTTCAGTGGTATATGAGAGATAAGCAGTACATTCTACACTGCCCAGTGTCAACTCTTAAGGGGTTGATATAAACTCGGCCACTATTACTTTTGGTCATCTACAGCTGCTTGTTTTATCAAACGTAAGATGAGGGATGTAAAATGCATCAAGGGAATTAATTCTGGATTTTACTGTGAGCACCAAAAAAACTAATAAAATATGCTTTTCTAGGTACTTTTCTGAAAATAGCTGTGTCCGACTGGTGAACACAGACCGTGGGAGGCAATCTGAAAGATTTAATACTGCACTAGCCAAGCGTCATTATTCTTGATGGAGCTTGACAAATTGAGCGCGAGGGGTGTTGGTAAACTGTAGTCAAGGTGAGGCTGGCATGGCTATGTGGCAGCAATCACTAGAAGAACTCCACAGAGTGTGGAGGGGGGAACAGGAGGCACGGGGTGCTTGGAGCTAGCGGCCTCCATAACTACTATTGACCACAAGAAGCTGCTCCTAGGAGCAGCTTCTTGTGGTCAATAATGGCTATGTGGCAGGCACCGCTAGAATGATTTTGTGTTAGTTTCCATGACTAGTAGGATGTTGTGTCGAAGATAATCTTCATATTTTCAGACACAAAGGGGCAGATTTACAAGCCCCTTGCGCCACTTTTGCGTCATATTTCCCATTTTAAAAGTGACGCAAAAGTGGCGCAAGGGGCATGTAAATCTGCCCCAAAGAGTCTAATTTTATAAACGCCTACTTTACAATTTAATTAGAGAATGTCGCGGCGTTGTAGACCGAACATCTGTAGGCCAGAAGTACTAGACTGACTGAAATTGTCTTCATCATCCTTAAATATCTTTGGGGCATATTTACAAGGGCTTTATCTCCACGCCCTATTTACAAGAGGGTGCTAACATGCATAATCACATGTTAGCACCCTTTTTCCCAACGCCTCACTTTGCATCTCCAATGAGATGCAAAGTGGGCGTTACTGGGCGTACCCAAGATGGACTACCTTGCAAATATCGCTGATGTTAACATCGCGATATTTACAAGGCAGCCCACTTGATTTTTTCAACATTAGATTTTGGCGAAAACGGCCGTTTTCGCCAAAACCTAACGTTTGCTAAAATCCCGACTTAGCCATCTCTAACATAGGGGGTGGATTATGCTGATACGAGGTTATTGCCCTTTTGCAGAGAACATCGCTGGAAAACCAGCGGTGTTCCCTGCAAAAGGGCGATAACCTCGCTATCTCTGGAATTTTTATCGCCCTGGAGTAACGCGTTGTTAATAACGCGCCACCAGGGCGATAAATACCAGAGATAGCCTGCGATAATACAATTATCGCTAAGCACGGACAGCGATAATTATCGCTGGCTGTTGTTAATATGCCCCCTTATTCGGTTTTAGAGAGAAAACCAATAAAAGAACAGGTACATAGTACAGCTAAAAACATCATAGATTTAAAAAAAAAAATGCATGTTAGGCAATCAGAGCATCTTTATCAACTAAAACCACATCATGTAACAAATAAAATCGTTCGCAAACGAAGAGCACTTGATAAAAAAGGAGCCAAATTAAAACAAGTGAACACAGCGGGTTATAACATTCGATAAAACGGAGCAGGACAAACTTGAGCAAAATACTTTATTGTAAACGAAGGTGCAATAAATTACTTTCGGAGTCTTTTATAGAAAATACAAAACACGAGAAAGTGCAACGTGCCCTGAGCTGCAAGATTGTCAGCTACATGAGATGGGAATAGAGCCGTAAGAGCTGACAGGGGAACTGCTAGCAAATGATGAAATAAATGTTGTCTAAAACGTTTCAGAAGATAAAACTGGTGATCAGTCAAATTAAAAGTAAGATACGGTTCAATTAAACGACTGGTCTGTAAAGGTAAGTAGGTTCTAACAGATGATTTATCCTTGGCCGAAGAGACTCTCTCACTTGCCTTCCAGTCCATGAAGGCTCTTATGGTCCAGGAATAGTAATCTGTAACTAATAACTCTGGGTGACAAACAAAAAAAAGTTGGTCCAACTTAGTGAAACTCTCCTTAATATATGTGAACCAGTGGATGCTACACGCATGGTCTAAAGCCCAACAATCATTTAAAACTAAACAATTACATTTTTTGTCAGGACTTGTCCACACCGAAATCCACAGGAGGGCGGCCATAACAACCAAATATCCTGGGCCTCCTTTATGAGGATATCAGTAGGGCAGCGCCTCAGGCCATCCTGCTGCGCTGCCCTACTGCAATAGAAAAGGGCAGGAATGTGCCGTATCTATCAGATAAGGCACATTGCTGACGTTTTCCCCTGTGCCGGAGCACAATGGGTTGCCGTACGTCAACGCAGGCACCTTTGCTCCACGGTGCAATGGTGCATGCGTTGTGGGGATGATTATTTTTGTGCAGGAACGGAAACCTTTCCGCACAAAAATTTTCACAAGAGGATTTTTCCTCTTTCTATATGTGCTGCAGAATGCAGCACACATAGAATAAGGAAAAATAAGGAGAAATAAACATATTTCACCTCGTTGTGCCTCCCTTACGCCTCCCATGGGGAGGCGCAAAGGTTTCAGCGCTGCCTCGGATTTTCGATTTATCGTAAATTCTGGTGCAGGGCCAAAAAGACATGGTTGTTGCTGGGAGCGCCCCTAGCAACACCCATTGCACGCCCCTTTAATGCAGACAACTGCGTTAAACGAAACAATTTTTACGAGGCAGCATTAAGCCAAAACAAATGCCTTAGTGCTGCCTTGTAAATATGGAACAGGCTCCTGCGCCATGGAACATCGCAAAGAGTGATGTTCTGATGGTGCGTGGCCTCATAAATGAGGCCCCCTCTATATAACTAATGCCTTAATTCCTCTTTCATGATCATGGAAGGTGAACCCTGGGTAAGAGAAAGGAACCTTCTCAAAAACGTATTCTTCAAGACTTGAAGGGAAGACACAATAACATACCCCATGATACAGCTACCGTAGACTGCAATAGATATACATTTTGCACTGTGGACCACTAACATAAACAGAACATAATTTATTAAGAGAACAAAGGCCCATGGGTGTCTAGACGCTGTAGTATTGCCAAGCCGCATAGTGAACTGATAGAGTACTTCAAATTATACTGCTCCTATTTCATCGAGTAAACAGCTAGGTTTTTAAGGCTTTTCTAAAAGGGAGATACACCTCCAGGGATGTAAGACAACTTGAAAGAGTATTCCAGAGTCTTACTCCAACAACTGAGAAAGCTCTGCCTCTCCATTTCTTCTTCCAGACTCTCTGGACTACAATCCAATGTTCGTGTGCTCAATTCAGATTTCTAGCAGGTACATCTCATTTGAACATGGCTTTAATATCCGCTGTGTTTTCCATATAGGGTGATTTGTGCACTGTACATAAGGTCTTAAACTGTACACATTACTTTACTGGGAGCCGGTGGAGGTCCCGGAGTCCTTTCGACACCAAATGCCATTTTGGAATGTCCAGCGTGAGCCTTGCCATTGATATTCTGCACAGGTTGCAGCTTTGCAAGAGTTGACTTGTTGGCCTCAAGGTAGATCACATTACAGTAATATATCCTCGAGGAGACCAGGGCAGGAGCAACGGGCATACATGCTTGGAGGGCCATAATAGGGAATTTCTTCCTCAGCCTTCTAATCATCCAGAAACAGGTTGAGACTGTACGATTAACCTGACAGTCCATAGACAGATCGCTATTCAGAAGGACACCTAGATTTTTAACAGTGTCTACTGGAGTCATAGGAGTATCTAGCGTGTCTGGCCTCCAGTTGCTGTTACAAATGATCTCTAAAGAGAAGTACCTCTGTCTTCTCTCCATTCAGTTTAAGGACATTCTTGGCCATTCAAGATGCTACAGACTTCATGCAGAGATTAAAGTCGGCTGCAATATCCTTGGTGTTTTACGAGATTGACCCAATGATCTAAGTATCATCAGCATATGACACTGCCTTTAACCCAAATTATCGAGCAAGCTTATCAAGTGGGGACATGCAATGATTGGATAAGGTGGGGCTCATAGAGGAGTGAAAATTGCTCTGAGTGAAACTGGTTCATTTCCACCTTTAGGGATCTCTCCCTAAGCAAAGAGGACAGCAGATTCAGAGCTGTGTATTTAATTCCTAGTTCCTGTAGACACTTCATCAGCCGGGTGGGAGTGGCATTGAAGGCCGCAGGCAGATCCAACAGTATCAGTACTGTGACCTGCCCTGTATCAACCAGGCACCTGATGCTGTCAGTAGCAGCTATCAGTGCTGAATCTGTTCCATGGTTTGTACAGAAACCATGTTGCGACACTTCCAGCAGTCCTTGCTCCTCCACAAATCCCATCAATGTTTGATTAAGGTGTTTCTCCAGGATCTTTGCTGGGACAGAACGCAGAGAGATAGGCCAATAGTTCATTAGATAATTCAGGTCGGGATTAGGATTCTTATGTAGGTTCTGTATTGAGGCCTGTTTCCACAGCTGCAGATATTGCTAATGGCAAAAAATCAATCAATAAATCAGGGGTTTATAAACTGCGCTACTCACCCACGAGTGTCTCAATGTTCTGGGGGGGAGGGGGGTGCAGCTCCGGATCAGTCAAAGAGCCAGGTCTTGAGGCTCTTCCTGAAGGTGTTCAGAGTGGGGGAGCATCCGATGTTGACTGGGAGCTTGTTCCAGGTGTTTGCTGCGATGTAGGAGAAGGCTCTTCTGCCTGCTCTGGTTCTGCGGATCCATGGGGTCTCTGCCAGGGCGAGGTTGGTGGCAGATTTCATAATTGCTATTAGAGGGTGAGAGCCGTACTGCCCACCAAGTGCAGAATATTAACGGAGCAGGGCTCCTGCAGTGATTCAGATTTAGTATTAACGAGTAGTGATTCCGCTACATCTTGCGTCAGAGGCGCAAAGACCTCCAAAGTCCACACATCCTGCGCCTTCACCTCTGTGGATGCTAATGAGCATTGCTGCAATTCCCTTCTGGGACTGTGGGGACCATCCTCTGTTTTATTATAGGCATCAGTATTTGCAGTTTTATGCTTAAAGAAGTCAACAAACTTGTTACATAATTCTTGTGAGCCCTCTATTGCTGAGCATGTCAGGGTGCAGATGCAGATACCTGTTGGAGAAGTGTTAAAAGCTATTTTGGTGAGTTGGTTGCCTCATATTTGATGTTTAAATAGAGCAATTTTTAATCTCTGATCACCAATTTATAGTCCCTATGGGCTGCCATGTATAACATCCTTTCCTGCTACCCATATACTTATCTCCAGGAACGTTCCTGGTGGCGGCATGCCTGCCTGAAGATTCTATGTCACTCATTAAACCAGGGGGCAGTTGGCACTTTCCACTGCTGAGATATTTCCCATAAGGGACGTACTATGTCAGCCGCGGAGCGGAGTCATGCTGAGAATCTTTCTGCCCCCTCATGCACATCCTCCTGGAGGGTACTACTAATTAGAGTATCAGCAAAGAACTCCGCTGAGACCCTCTTCCAGTTCCTAGAGTGGATCCCCCTTATAAGTTGAGAGAAAATTGACAGAGAAAGACACTACGCTATTATTCGACCAGGTATTGGGAAGCACTCCCTGTACTGTTAGACGGGCATCATTAGGAAAAATCCCATCAAGGGAATTTCCATGTCAGGCGTTGCCTCTTCCTCAGGATCTGCACAATGTATTTTATGACCAACCTCCAGGCAACTCCAATTCGGTATGCTATTAAAGCACCGAAAATTAGATGTGCCAGGCGGGGTTAAAGAAGTTAGGAAGGGAACAGCTGTGAAGGAGATCTTTTAGGAAAAAACGATTAAACAAACAAATACAGTGTAAACCTTGTGACTCTGTTGCCACAATTATGGCTCAACAGCTCTTGAGCACCTTTTCAATGCACCTAAACACTAAAGGTGGGCAGTTAACTCTGCTTCGCCAGCGGAGTTTGTGGAGCTTTAGAACTCCGCACTCTGTTTTGAGTGCGAAGTTTTACAAAACTCTGCATTCGAAGCTGAGTGGAATTTACAGATGCCAGGAACTTAGGAGGAGTGAGTAGACTGACCTCCCAAATGGTGACTGGCTGCAGAGTCGACTTGTGACTCCGCTTAGAAGCCTGAGCCTCACCCTCCGCTGCTCCGGCTCGGAGGAAATTCAATTAAGACGGTGGCCTCAGCCACCTTAGTGCAGCAGCTAAGCTGACCCGTCCCTAACTTAGACAGCAAGAACTGCAGTGTGCATGGCGTATTGTGCAAAGGCATGCCTGTCCCGATGAAATCCCATGATAGGGTCAGGCATGCCTTCATGCAATTCACCATGTGCACTGCAGTTCTTGCTGTCTGAGTTGGGGACATGTTAGCTTAGCTGCTGCACTAAGGTGTCTGAGGCTTCTGCCTAAATTAAATTTCCGCGAGCCAGATCAGCATAAGGCGAGGCTCAGGTGTCTAGGCAGAGTCACGACTGCAGCCAGCCCAGCACTGCAGCAGGAGCGGGAAGGCAGTTGTGGCTAGAACACTGCCGTGGACAGCTGGCACCGTCATACCCACCCACCAAGGAGGAGGCTCAGACTCAGGTAAGGTCATGCCTTACCACCCATGGGGTGGGGGGCTGTGGGATTTTAGGGCAGGGTGGGTTTGGGCTGGTTGTCAATGATGGTGCAAGGAGTTACTCCTCCAGGGCACGGAACTCAGTGGAATTTCACAGAGTTTTCTAGTACAACTCCGCAAGCTCCGCCCAGGGTTACTAAAAACTGAAAGTGATGACTTCTTCCTACAGTACTTTTTCCTATAATCAAATGTTCCAACATACAAAGGACATTCTCCCTCATTCACACATTCACAGTGCTTTTTCATCTCTCATTCATACATTCATGGTGCTTTTTTCCTATAAGCAAAAGGTCCAATAACCAAATGATATTCTCTCGTTCATACATTTGCATAATTAGATTTCTTTTCTTGTTGTGCAAAGTAATTTATAGTCACCAGAATATTACTCAGACTTGTGAAGGCAGTGCACATTTTATCATATGTAATATAAAGTGCACATTTTAACTGTACAGTGCTAATTGTGTACGCAGGATTAGATCGAACGGACACAATGTAATACAACATTCTCCACAATCTTTGGAAGCGCCCAGCGGAAGCTGCATTTGCTCGAGAGATAATTTTCCCGACCCGTGTTTCAGCAATGCCCCCTCTGGCCTTTCTTGATTGCCAGATTGAGTCACCTGTGCCCACAAAAGGTGCCCCCACACCATCGAGTGACCGCAGAATATGGGAGACGGGACCAGGAGCTCCGCTTGCTTCAGCAGGCAAAGAATAGCGAGCGTGCGTCCCTTGCAGGGACGTGCTTATGGGCATGCATTTCAAAGATGGCCACCCCCGGGTCTTCTGGGAATTGTAGCCCCAGAAATGCTTACGGCCCTAAACAAGGGAAAAGAACAAAGATACAGTGCATGGCAGAACATAACAGAATTAGTTTAGTATCATCAGCCCAATGTTACAAACATGGCGAGGTCCTTAAAGTGACCTACATGTGCACAGAGACCACCAGCGTGCTAAAATAGCGGCCTCATGCGCTTTTCCACAAAGCATAGCATGTGTCTTGGCACATGGGAACACGTATTTGTGTCTGGGATTGGTAGCAACTTCCGTTAAAGGAGTGGGTGGTGGGGAGGGCCCTAGACTGGACAGCGCTACAAGCCTGACACTCTGACCACATTGGCAGGAACCCCTTCTGCTGATGTAGTCCCAAACAAGCTAGTAGTTCTTTCAGTGCACGAGTGTCTTTATTGTTTGGGACCTATGACATGACTTTGATTGATTTGTGCCCCAGTTTAGAGACAAACTCAAACACAGAAGCAATGCTCCTCAAAAACATATGTCATCTAGCAACTAGCAGAGGCAACCCAGAAAAGGAAGAGTCAAACAAGACTCCCAAATAAGGGAATACTGTGATTCAGCTGAGAAGGTTGCCTTTTTAGATGATACAGTCTAGATTTAGTAGACTGAGGTCCAACCCCCATAACATGGGACATGAACTAATGTTCATATCAAGGTTATCCATGCATTCCACGAACCCATTGAGGAGATGATTTAAACCCATTGCTGTATATGAAGGACACCATTATACACCTAAAGTCGCATGGGGATCGGGTGAAGACCAATTTTAGGCATGTCCGTTCCTATTTCAATCAGCATCTTCTCTAGATTGTTAATCAAAAATGGGATAAATATACAGCTTTGACAAACCCCCTGATTAAGCTTAAAGTTTTTGGTGCATTCCCCTCATCACCAAATCTGACTGAAGCCAACAGTTTAAATGAAGGTCACGTAAAAAATGAAACAAAATAACTGAGAATCTGCCCCTAAGTCAAACATGATGGTTCAGAGTTTCTCCCTGTTGAACATATCAAAACTGTGCTGAGGTTCATGAATGCAAAATGCAGTGCCCCGTTTTTGGTAATCTTATAGTTACCTATGATCATATTCAAGTTAAGTCCTTGCTCAATAGGGCCCAGGCCTGGGCGAAACCCATAATGAATTTCAGATAAACCATTACGATTCATAGCCCAATCCACTAATTTATTTAATAGGCGCGCCTATGGCAAGTCCGTCTGCGCCCGTCAGCGTCCCGGAAGCGGCCAGGGCTAGTTACTCTGCCAGTTGGTCTACCGCCACCCTGGAGAGGGTGTGCTACTCTAGGAAGGCATTATGGGCTCTGCGCTTACCAGCATGTCTCTCTCATTCTCAGTTTGACTTGCGGTCTGCCCAGGACAATATCTGTGCTGTATGTGGCTTCAGTTTACGTTTACGTTTAGACTTTCTTTCATCTTTGCAATCCCCTGTTTCTTTGTCTAGGCCCTCAAGATCGCGGTCTATTTTAGAGGCTCTGATTAATGCGCGCTCCTTGAAAAAGCACCATTCTGATGTGTTCGAGCTCTTCTCTGACGGACCAGTTGACTTACTGTTTATTACAGAAATGTGGTTGGATAACACATCTGACCCGTTTGTTGCTCTGGCCACCCCTTAGGGCTTCAAAATCGCCAGGGCAGATTGCCTGGTGCGGAGGGGGGGTGGAGTGGGGATCATGTATAGGGACAAATGGAACTTCATTAGGGGCAACAGTGACGCCTAGGGTGACTGCGAAGCTCTGGATTTCAGCATCAGGTTTTCCCCCCCTTCTTTGTTGGGAGGATCTCTGATCTATCGTACCCGGGGCCCTGCTAGGTCCTTTTTGCAATCATGGTGCGATGCAGTGACCTCTAGGGCTCTTCGATTTCCACAATATTTGGTATTGGGGGATTTAAATATTCTGAATTACCAAAAAAGGACACTGTTCCAAAGGTAATGTAACGGGGAATACCCCGTGCCCATTACCAAAAGTCAAACAAAAAAAGAAGAGGAGGGAAAGACCTAGGTATAAATGGGGATCCCCTCATAAAGGAGAAAGCACGAGGCCTTTTCTCCTGTTGCCCTCACACACCCCGAAGGATGTCATGCTTCATCATCGGGCATTTGCTCCTCGTCGGGCCCGGCACTGCAATGCCCAACGGGTCCCCCGAAGGGTCACTTTAGCGGAGATCTTTTTTGGGGAAATGCCGGATGGTGCCTGTGGGTGTGTGGGGTATGGGTCCCTAGGAGGGTGAAAAGGTGCGTGCAAGGTAATGTAAAATTCAATCCGGGGTTACTAAACCAAAAACCAGGGCGGGGATTATGCCCATATAAAAGGGAATTAGAACCCCTCGGGTACAAGGTTACCCCAACAGGCATAGATATGCCTGCAGTAGACCAACATGTTTCACGCCCCTATTGCCACTAGGGTCATTGGCGCTTCGTCAGGATCATAAGATAGAATATGGTGAAGTGCACGTGAGAAGAATAGTTAAAAACAAATACCCTCATAATCAGTCAGGGCCCGCCAACAACCTGTTTCCCCTACAGGGTGGCTGGATAGTGAAAAAAGCTCCTGATGAATACCTAGGGAAGAGAAACAAGATAGAAAACATACAGTATGTGCATCAGTAACAACTTGACGCATCAAAACGTGCCACAATCGTGTGCGCGACCTGTAACAATAAAAGAACACAACACGACACACAAACCCAAAATGTGGGATATACCAGCCATGGCGCTGGTCCCATGTCAACCCCTCCTGGGTGTAGTCCTGATGTGTGCACTCCCTCAAATGACAAGTGCATCTCGTGGCCATTCCAAAAGGACACTCTCCAAATCAATTAAGGGACCGGAGCGTCTGAGTGGTTAACACTACCCTTGACCACAGAGTGTTAGCATACATGACTGGTCAAGGTTAAGTTCCTAGTTACAAAAATAATAATAAAAAAAAAAAAAAAAAAAATAGCCAGATTGCAGCGCTCCCATCCATACATACATAATAAGGCAATAGTTCTCATAAAAAGGAGGGATCTTACCCAACATTATAGGGAGGGACACTCCTATGGCCTAAGACGATGGACACCCGCTCCTTCTCAAACTGTGGAGGGAGCAATGCATGGGAAAAAGGTTAGAAGCCGGGACCATATCGACCAGGTCGATTCGAATGATTCACTTGATTTTGGTGACATACTCCAGCTTGCCCAACTGTCTCAATGGGTCACCCGCCGTACACATAAAGGAGGTCATATTCTCGATCCTATTTATTCCAATTTCGCTATCACGGCTAAAGATCCTCTTCCAGTCGCTTGGTCAGACCACTCTCTCACCTACCTTTCCTGGGAGCTAGCTTTGGCCTGCCCTTCGGGCCACTGCTACCGGAAACCAGCCTTCAAAAAAATTTCACCTTACAAACTTGCCACGGTTCTGGTGGCTTCTAGACCCGCACTTACCCCGGATCTTGATGGAAGTCTTGCGGGCTTCTCTAATTGGTTATCCAATTCCATGAACATGCTTGCCACCGACTTTGTCCAGGTTCTCCAGGGAATCACCTTCTAAACCCTGGTTTACCCCAGACCTGTCCATGCTTAAGCAGGAGGGCAAAAAACTTGAACATGCTTGGCGCCTCAGTGAGTACTGCCCCCTGGCTAAGGCCACTCTCAGTGGCAGGCAAAAAATCTATCATACTGCGATAACACAGGCTAAGAAGCAGTACTTTGCAGCCCGCATTGAGCAGGCACATAACAACTCCTGGGAGATTTTCTCTATAGTTCAGAGTTTTAGGTCCCCTGCAGCACAATTGTGCTCTCTCCCAGCCACAGTGGACTGGTGTAACACTCTATCCAATTTCTTCATGGATAAAATATGCACGATTCAGGCGGCCTTCACTTCCTGCACCGGACCTCCTTCTGTCCCTATGCCTACTGCCATCCTGCCTGTTGTCCACAGGCACGCTCTGCTGGCCTTTTCTTCTGTGGATCTGTCTAGCTCTCTTAAAATTCTGAAGTGCTTGAAATCGGGTTCGCCCGCGGACCCCTGTGCGGCGAGACTGCTTGCCGCAGTCGCAGAGATTATTAACCCCAAAGTTAATTAAATCATAAACGCCTCCCTTCGTGAGGCTCGGGTAACGGAGGCCTGGAAACAGGCAAAAATCCTCCCCATTTTGAAGAAGCCTAATCTTGATCCCCTGACCCCAGGAAACTATCGCCCTATTTCCCTCCTGCCCAGTTTAGCTAAAGTCTGTGAGAAGGTGGTGACCAGACAACATACAGAGTTTGTTGAAGGGTCTGATGTTCTGCATCTAGCGCAGTCTGGGTTTCGCTCCTTTTACAGCACCGGGGCAGTGCTGGTGGAGATTTCTAAAGCCATTCGC
Source organism: Triturus cristatus (assembly GCF_964204655.1). Lineage (NCBI taxonomy): Eukaryota > Metazoa > Chordata > Amphibia > Caudata > Salamandridae > Triturus > Triturus cristatus. The sequence goes on from NC_140580.1 coordinate 418,701,464, forward strand.
GACTGTTTAGATGCCAGTGGAAGAGCAGCATTGGTAATGCTCGACCTTTCGGCGGCATTCGACATGGTACCGCACTCCCTACTGCTCACCAGACTCACTGAGATTGGTGCCTCAGGCGCTGCCTGGGGCTGGCTGAGGTCCTTTCTTGAAGGGTGGGCTCAACAGGTCTGGCTGCCACCGGCTGCTTCAACTCCACAGCTGGTCACCACTGGTGCCCCACAGGGGTCTTCCATTAGCCCCCTTCTTTTTAATATCTACGTTACTCCTCTGGTCTATTTCGCTGAGGACTTGGGGGCTAAGGTGATAGCCTACGCTGACGACCCCCAGCTTCTCTTTACCTGGGAAAAGGATGATGACTCTGTATCCTTTGTTCAGCACTGCTTGTCTTCGGTTTTTGAGTGGCTTGTGGCGGCCCAACTCAAATGTAACGTAGACAATTCTGAGATCCTACTCTACGGTAAATTCCCTCCAGGCTTCAGAGACAAGATTTGGCCTCCTGGGTTCCCTCTACCAACTTCTAATGGAAAATCTGCTAAAAACCTAGGAGTGTGGTTTGAGGATAACCTCTCCTTTTCTGCTCAGGTGAAAAAGCTCTCAGGCACCTGTTTTGGCCTTCTCAAAACACTAAGGAGCTTTTTACCTCTCCTCCCTAGGCCTGCCAAAGAGGCGGTTATCTGTGCCTTGATCCTTTCTCGATTGACTACGCCAATGCGTTGTACATAGGCATCCCTGGATACACTCTGAATAGACTCCAGGTCAATTAGAATGCGGCCACCAGGCTGCTCTTGGGAATCGCTAAGAGGAGCAGAGTTCGTGAACATCTCCGTGTATTCTACTGGCTTCCTGTGGCGGATCGGGTCAAATTTAAATCCCTGGTCATTGCTCATCGAGCCCTCTACGGTTGTGGGCCCGCCTATTTACAGAAGCGGTTCTCCTTTTATGTGCCGCTGAGACGACAGCGCTCTTCAGCTCTCCTTCGAGCTAGGGTACCCCGCTTCATCCACCACAGATGGGCAGTTGCTCCTTGGCTGTTAAGGCTGCCCAGGATTGGAATGTCATTTTGTTTCCATTGTGCAACACTCAAGACCCGTTAGCCTTCAAGAAACTTTTAAAAACTCACCTGTTCCAGTATATGATGGTGGTGTAGTTCAGTGACTCCTCCTGGATCCGCGCCGGGACACTCCTCAGAGTAGCTGTTGCCCATTATAAGAGTACTTAACATAACAGAATGCAGCCAACAATCTTAATGGTATAGCGAATCAATTAGACAAACCTATAGCACTTTGGATTCGAACTGTTTCCTTTTTTTTACAAGGACAATCACAGAGGTCGACCAAGCATCAGAGGATGAAAATTTCACAACCACATTCAAATAAAGAGTTAAAAGAGGAGCCCAAAAGTCTACATAAGATTTGAAAAGGTCAATGAGGATCCCATCGGGACCATAGCCCTTGTTTGATGGAAGCACTAAAGTAGCATTACTGAACTCTTCTAACGTAAAAGTATTGGGGGCACATGAGTGGACAACCAGACCTACAAGGGACATTGAGTTTGGAGCATAATAAATTGATTCAAAATGTTCAACCCGGGGCCTAGATGAAATAATGGCCTGTAAGGCAGGATCAACAGATATCCTTGGAATTGGATGATTTACAATTTCCCAAAACTTAGACTGTCTCTCAGATGGCTAGCAGCTAGCATCTGTTTCCAGGCTTCTTCTCTCAATAAAAACTTTCACTGCTCTATAATACTCTTATAGGAGGCACAACATGTTGAAAACCTATTGCAATCTCAAGGGACAGACTAAAGTGCCTGTCGATGGGCCCTAGCGCAAAAGGTATCAAACCACTTAGGTGCATTCTTCTTACCCGTTCACAAATTCTCTATGTTACAGCTGGTGACATTAAAATAATTTACAGTGGTAGTAGCTACAAAAGTATCATTTAGGAATGCATCAATCTCAATTTAAACAAGACCTAGATAAATCTCTATAGAAAACATCAAGTATCACTTGGCACTATTTCAATCGCTGACCTTGTGAAGAAAGGCTCCTACTTAGGTGCCGATTCCGATCCTGTAAAAACCGGGTACGAACCGTCGGTCGGAGGGTTTTCTCCGTCCGACTCGTACCCGGTAAAAAAACATTACAAACATGGAAGTACGATTCGCACGGAAACACCATTTACGTACGAATCGTAAAAAACACCGACCGACGAAAATATACATACAAATGTGATCCGGGAAAGTGCCGACGCGACGTCGGGACGCAGTCAGGCTCCGTTTCACGAACAAGGAAGTACGATTCGAACCGACACCAGTCCGGACGGCTATATTTTTACGGCACCCAAAAAGTGCCGGAAAAGCGAAGTATGGCGCGATGCGAGCGGAATTGGGGGCCCAGTACGCGCCGAACCCCCACCCAGACCCCGTGTATGTACGACTCGTACCCCCACCCGTGTATGTACACCTGTGTATGTACGAGTCGAACCCCCACCCGTGTATGTACACCCGTGTATGTACAAGTCGTACCCCCACCCGTGTATGTACACCCGTGTATGTACGAGTCGTACCCCCACCCGTGTATGTACGAGTCGTACCCCCACCCGTGTATGTACACCTGTGTATGTATGAGTCGAACCCCCACCCGTGTATGTACACCCGTGTATGTACGAGTCGTACCCCCACCCGTGTATGTATACCCGTGTATGTACAAGTCGAACCCCCACCCGTGTATGTACACCTGTGCATGTACGAGTGGTACCCCCACCCGTGTATGTATACCCGTGTATGTACAAGTCGAACCCCCACCCGTGTATGTACACCCGTGTATGTACGAGTCATACCCCCACCCGTGTATGTACACCCGTGTATGTACGAGTCGAACCCCCACCCGTGTATGTAGACCCGTGTATGTACGAGTCGTACCCCCACCCGTGTATGTACACCCGTGTATGTACGAGTCGAACCCCCACCCGTGTATGTACACCCGTGTATGTACGAGTCGTACCCCCACCCGTGTATGTACACCCGTGTATGTACGAGTCGAACCCCCACCCGTATATATGTACGAGTCGTACCCCCACCTGTGTATGTACACCCGTGTATGTACGAGTTGAACCCCCACCCGTGTATGTACACCCGTGTATGTACGAGTCAAACCCCCACCCGTGTATGTACACCCGTGTATGTACGAGTCGTACCCCCACCCGTGTATGTACACCTGTGTATGTACGAGTCGAACCCCCACCCGTGTATATGTACGAGTCGTACCCCCACCTGTGTATGTACACCCGTGTATGTATGAGTCAAACCCCCACCCGTGTATGTACACCCGTGTATGTACGAGTCGTACCCCCACCCGTGTATGTACGGTGGTACGCACTGGGGGTATGCACCGTACATACACGGGTGGGGGTACGACTCGTACATACACAGGTGTACATACACGGGTGGGGGTTCGACTCGTACATACACGGTGTACATACACGGGTGGGGGATCGACTCGTACATACACGGGTGTACATACACGAGTGGGGGTTCGACTCGTACATACACGGGTGTACATACACGGGTGGGGGTTCGACTCGTACATACACTGGTGTACATACACGGGTGGGGGTTCGACTCGTACATACACGGGTGTACATACACGGGTGGGGGTTCGACTCGTACATACACGGGTGTACATACACGGGTGGGGGTATGACTCGTACATCCGCGGGGTCTGGGGGGGGGTTCGGCGCATATGCGGGCACATGTCTCCATGGTTGCTATTGCAGTTCGGTCCGTACGGTGTATTTTCCATACGGTTGTAAAATTGGAAGGATGGGACGGATCGTACTTGCGTGGTCGGACTTCATTTTTCCGATTCGTAGGGTAAATCGTCCGAGGATGTGTCGGACACATTTTCCGACCCGAGGACGTGTCGGGGACTTTTCCCAATGCGAGTCGTATGTATTTTTTCCCATACGAATCGTACTTGCCAGTTTGTACGGTACTTGTACGATTCGTACGGAAAAAAAATCTGGATACGATTCGTACAGGGAAAATTTCTCCAGGATCGGAATCGGCACCTAAGTGTGAATAAGTGAATCTGGCACATTTGGCTAAAATCCTAATGAAGTGAAACTAAGGTTATGATGACTAAGGGCACCCCAAATAACCTAGAATTTAACCAAAAATGTATTCAAGATATAAGAAATAAAAAAGAATTCAATATCACCATTAGAACCGTGACCGGTAAAAAGAGGGAATATAATGTTCCGGAGAAAGAGCAAATCGGGGGCCAAAGTAGAAGCAAGTTTATACTCAGCCAGGAAAGAACTTAAATGGTAGCCCTTGAGAGTAGGCGAAAAATGCAATGAAGCCATTTGAAAAAAATTGTCCCCATCACCCAATTGATGGAAATACCAATTCATACAGGAGGAGATTAAAATCACTAGCAAGGATGACAACACTTTTATCCAGGCAGGATTTGGGAGAGGATATCAAAGAAACTCTTAAGAGTCTCAACATGACCAGGGACACTAGGGACTGTGGGGGTATTGTTAACATGAACAACTAAAAAGCTAGGCCAATCAGGAAATTTTGACCAAACTGCAGCCAAGTTAGGTGACTCAGTATGAATACTATAAACAGTACATGTAAGAGTTAATAAAAACCAAAATTAAAAGTCCTACCTTTACCATCACATAATTGGAAGGAACAGCAGGAACTGAAAACGAAACAAACATTAGGAAACAAATTGGTGGCTGTATCTCATGTCTCTTGTAAGCACACAGCAATACATTTGGCTACAAAGTCATATTGTCTTTCTTGTTAGCAAGGTGGGCTGTATCCCAACTTAAGAAAAAAACATTACTATAGACCGCCTTATTATCTCTAAGTTTGCTCATGCATACATGTGAGCCACTAGAATCAGGAATAGGCAGTCAGTCATTATCATTCAATGCACCTAACTGGACAAAACAGGTAGAGGCGGAAACATTAACCTCGGGCAGAGGCGTTAAGACGGGGACTAAAAGAAGAAGTAAAAAACAAAGCGTTCGGCCCCGTGGAACAAGAAGGAGAAAGCTTATAAAAATCAAAAACTACGGGGAAGACAGAAGTGCACCATTGCCGACTCCTTTCTAAAAGAGAACTGTGACAGCAAGAAGCCGACTGATCGTGGGTTGTTAAAGTTAACTACTAGGCAACCACCTCCAAAAGACTTTGGTTGAGAGTCAATCCATGAAACTCTCGTGGACATATACATTTCCTTAGACAGAGGAAACTGTGGCCTAGTCGAGTATGTTATAAATGCATCACTTTGTTTGATTGTACAACGGTACAATGCATGTAAATACATCGCGTGACTTTGCCATGCATTTTTTTGCATGCATGCTTTTACCACGAATATGCAATTACAATGCATGCCAATAACACGCATTGAGTTGAGATTTAAAAACAATGTATTTGTGGGGGATACGCCCCACCCCCCAACTTACCTTAAATGCGTGGTATTGGCATGAAAACCTCATTGTAAATGCTGTTTCCCCTTTGTTTTTAGGATGACCAAAACTTTCAGTGGCATTAAATGTCAATGGAGGGACATTGGCCAGTATAATGACATTTGGTGTTGCATTTGGAGAAAGCTCTAAGCTGTGCCACAAAGCAGCAGCTGTGGAAGGGCTAGTGGTTGGAATGGGGGTTTGATTCAGATAATTTACCACAGAAGTGGGGCCGTCTGTGAATGTAAAATGTCTGCTGCTGTAGAGGGGTCCTTACCCCTTTCAGCAATAGGACCCTGTCTGGTTCCACATATAGGCTGTGAAACTGCTGAAATGCGGGGGCCTAGAACCATCGGGTGGCAAGGCAGAGAAAAAGAATCATTCTTCTCAGCCAGGGCAAGCGTGATTTTTTGGGTCAACCTCCCTAAAGGTAGAGCTCACAATTGAGCTGGCAGCTTGACTACCTCGCCCAATTAGACCCTTATGAAGCTGCACATCATGTTGGCCCTTAAAATTGCTAATAGTGTCTTCAATCTTGGAACGTCTGTGGTAAATATTTCATTACCGGTACTATTTTTTATGCGGTAAAGTCTAGTAAGAATAACTCAGTAAATATAAGAGGCAGAATCCGTGGTATTAGAGGTTTTAAAAGGCTTTATTCCTATACAAAGGAATACAATTCGAATTGCAGGCTTTCTATTCCATCACCACGAAAGTTCAGGAAGGAAGGGCATACATTATTGACAGATAAGCAGTTTTATAGAAAATGCATTACAGTGAAACAGATGCAAGAGGCGTAACAGCTGATAGTACAGATAAAAGGTGCATACGTAACTAATAGAGGCGGATATATGGGCGTAACTTAGTAAACGTCATTATACATGATGTCACAAGTGGGTGGATCCATAAGAGAATCCTGCAATGTCAGCAGAAATATTTGGCAGAGATGCGCGCGCAGCCGCATGACGTGTGATTGACGTGCAACTAGAGGGTGAAGGGGACTTGACATTTAGCTCTACGTGTGGAGACAGAAGTCTGGGGGGTCATGTCAACCTAATCCCAAATCATATCTAATATCCTATGTTTAAAGAACTGTGTTATCCAAAAGGAAAGGTCTCGAGGATAGAATCTATTCTATACTGACTGTTAGTGCGTGTACAAGCGTCTAAGTGTCTACATGAGATGCGAGGGGGTAGGAATATTCCATGGTAACGGGGGCTATGAATTACTTGCATGAGGACAGCGAGGCCTGGCCCTTTGCACGGTAGCTGGAGGAATGTTTACCTAAACTACTAGACAGAAATGCATCGGATGAGGAGCGGAGTAGATAATCTTGAAGGTGAAATACAGTTTTTGGCAGGCAACAGGCTGGATCAGGCACCGTTAGCCGCGCAGGGAGTAGGACAAAGTTCAAGGATACAGATGCAGGCTCAGACTGGAGCTTTCAGAGGCAGAAGGCAGGAAAAGGCTTGATGACAGAATTCTGGGCCTACTCGCCTGAATCTGTAAAATGTGGAAAGTGAACCACATAAAGTCGGTGGCCTTTCATACTTAGGAATGGAATATCTGACCCATTCATGGCGGATCTGAAAGAGGACATGTTGACGGTGGCCGCACATGTATTTGCGTCTTCAAAACTGGAACTGGAGGGAACATACATGTACTTATAGCATGCACATGGAGCCGTTGGGGTCTACGATAGGGGACATAACTGATCACAAAATTCATATTTCCTCATTCCCTCCTTGTCCCCTACGGACCCTCAGGAGATATCGATCTTCATCAATCCATCGATCTGTTCATATAGCATCATTTGTTCTTCTTTCTTCTTCCGGGATCTTGAACGAAAACTTGGATGTGGGATACACGATGTGGCACACAGACCACAAATCGCTGGCCCACATTGTAGACATAAGCAGCAACTGAATAGTATGAGAAAGCCAATACCTAGGAAGGATAGGATTCTCCATCCCCAGGCTGACAACACGCCCCAGAACCAACCGGACCAAGTCTGGACTCTGGTGTATCTGGCTTACAATCTTATGAAGGCGAGTTATGGCTTTATATACTGACGGCGAATTTTCTGGTATGAAAATGCAGCAACTTGATCCGATGACCCTACAAGCTCCGCCCCTATCGGCCAGGATGACGTCAAGGACAAGACGATTTTGAAGCACAACAATCCGCATAGCAGACTGCTCTTCTGTTAAATTGCCTAAGGCGGAAATAGTTTCGTTCACTACTGCTTCAAGGGTTCTGGTTAATCTACGTATCAGCTTACTATTAGTGACTGTACCTATATAGGGAAAGAAACCTTTATTGAAATCTGTGTATTTTTCCCATGCTGTTTCAGTGTAATCGACAATTGGGAGATCTCTCTGCTGTCTATTGTGTACTAAATGGGTATTTCTATGATAATCAGGAGGAGCTAGGAAAACAGGTGGCAGAAGGAATGCTATGTAACAGGTACCATCCCAATCTAGAGGTAGACGTATATATGCGGTCTGGCCACATATAAAGTAGGAATGACGAGAAGCTCTAAATGTAGACTTGCCTTGATCACTGAATTTTATTACAGTGGTGCATTTACTATGGCCCATGTGTATGGAACCATTCTTTCTTACACATAATTCCCCTTTTACTGGGAATACTGACATGGCGGGCAAGATTGGTGTAGCTTCAGATTCAACGTTCAGGATCATGAGGTTAAGTGTAAAATTACCTAATCCATATACTTCATTTTCTAGATCAGTTCCTGTTCTTTTGGGAAGTCCCTCCTTGTTAGGGTAGCAGACTTTAAGCAAAACTAGGTTCAGGTTTCCCCATACCCAGTTGTCTTGATAAACTGCGGAATTTGAATCTAGGGAATTAATCAAACTAAACCATGCTCCACAGGAGCCATTGTGTGTGAACGGATATGGAAAGAGGGGCAAAACTCCCTTATAGTTCTGATAGGGAGGGAGTCGGCCACATATCCAACAATTTGTGGCATTGCTGGTCTGATGGGAATGATGTAACATACTAATGAATGTGTTGTTGCGCAGCGCAAATCTATAGGACAATTCATGCGGAGGTAATTCGCTAAAAGAATGTTCTGCAGTTACATTGTAAACACGCTTAAGAATAGGGTAATACATGTGCAATAGTATGCTGACAATGATGATCAGAAGACTTAAAAAAACAAAATTAATAATGTTACTATGCAGTGACTACGAAGTGATTTACAATACGCATGCTTTTTAAGCTGCATCTGTTGATTTCTTTCTCTATTCCGGTCTAGAGGATACATGTCAGAGACAAATTCAACCGATTCACCTTGGACAGGACTTAAACAAATTGTCTGACTTACTAGACCTTAATTTTAGTTTATAAAGTTCCGTGTTTGTTAATTCAGCCAAGGGGAGCTTTGAGTCTGTCTGTGAGGGGATGCAGGGCTGAGCGTTCACACTAGATGGTAGTCCATAAAATTTCTTGATATGACTCGAGTGCAACCACCCTTTGCGTCCCTCAATCTTCACGGCTGTCCTTGTAGTTAGTAGAACCAATTTTGGCGATGTCCATCTAGGCTCCAGTTGGGTCTTTCGGTCAAAATTCCTGACCAAAACCAGGTCGCCAGGAACCACGTCATGGGGCTTCACCTCAGTATTGTCGGGAAAAGCTGCGGCTACCTGTGAACGACAAGATTGTAGTGCAGACATCAAGGAAGCCAGGTAATCTGTCAGCATATTACAGTCAACATCAGTGATTTTGCGAGGTATAGGCGTCCCCCACATATTTGGTGGTCTACCGAAGATCACCTCGTATGGGGATAGCCCTGTTCGAGAATGTGCTACCATTCTCATGTAAAAGAGCGCAACTGGTAAGGCTACTATCCAATCGACACCTTTTTCTCTACATATTTTGGACAATCTAATTTTCAGAGTTTGATTATGGCGTTCCACGAGACCTGCTGCCTCGGGATGTCGGACACAGTGGAATTTCCATTGGTAGCCTAACAAAAGGGAAACGTGTTTCATTAATTCGGATGAGAATGGCTGGCCGTTATCTGAGTAGACAACACGTGGTAAACCGTACCGTGGGAAGAATTCTCGAACTAACTGTTTGGCAGTAGTCGGGGCTGTGTAATCTGAAACCGGGTATGCTTCTGTCCAACGGGAAAGAGCACAGACAACTACGAGAACATATTTGAATCCTCGACATCGTTCCATCTGGATATAATCCATCTGGAGGACTTCAAAAGCATGATCGGGAGATTGAAATCCACCCTGCTCTACGGGGATGCTTTTACCTGGATTAAACTGACAACATATCATACAGGTACGAACTTTTTGTTTAGCTGCTGCTCGTAAGTGTTTGTTGAACCAAATGTGTTGAATGCTGTCTAGCATAGCTTTTTCTCCTAGGTGCGCTGGACTATGTATTGTGTTAATGATGACTTGAACCATGGAGTCGGGAAGAAACCATATAGATTTTTCCTTCGTCATCCATCCTTGATCCGTTTGGATCCCTCCTAATTCAGTCCATTTCTTTATTTCTTCTGGTGTAGCATGTGTCTGTATGTCAATTACATCAAGGGCGGGATCCTTAACTGTCATGCAATGTGTTGGTGTCGGAACTATTGTCTTTGTCGCGTCAGTTGTATGAGTCTGATTCTGAGCAGTCTGTTTAGCTGTTCTGTCAGCTAGGTCATTACCCTGAGAAATGATATCGGTAACTTTTGTATGGGCTTTGCATTTCATAATCGATATTGCAGTAGGTAGATGAATCGCGTCTAATAGGGCTTGAATGAGGGGTCCGTGTTGGATGTGGGCACCGTGAGAAGTTAAATAACCTCTCTCTCGCCACAGTACGCCGAAGTCATGGACGACTCCGAATGCATAACGTGAATCTGTGTATATGTTGACTTTCTTATTTTTGGCTTGAATACAGGCTTGTGTCAGAGCGATGAGCTCTGCTGCTTGAGCTGACAAAGTGTTAATACAATTTGTTTCAATGATTTCAGTGTCTGTTGTGACTGCGTAAGCGGCCACTAACTCTCCTGTACTTGTTCTCATACATGACCCGTCTACATACAATGTCAAGTCTGGATCTGACAAAGGGATATCTGTCAAGTCTTGTCTAGGTTTCGTCGTGATAGTAATGACTTCGACACAATCATGTGCCAATGGATCTGTTCCGCCTACTGGTAACAGTGTAGCAGGATTTAACGTATTACAACGTCTGATTTCTATGTGTGGCTGAAACAATGTTAATTCGTAACCAGTGAGTCTCGCTATAGTCAAGTGTTGTGTTTGTGTGCGGTTCAAGAGAACCTCGACTGCGTGTGGTACTTGTACTGTCAATTGGTGTCCTAACACTATGGCATCGCTTTGTCTGATTGCTAAAGCTGTTGCTGCCACCGATTTCAGGCACGCAGGAAGAGCCTGAGCTACTGGATCTAATGTACTAGAGAAATAAGCACATGGTTTGTGTGATCCTGCTTGTTCCTGAGTGAGTACTGACAAGGCAGTACCTTCGCGTTCTGTAACAAAGAGTGTAAACTGTTTACTGTAACATGGTGTTGCTAAAACAGGTGCTTGGCATAAAGCTTTCTTTAAGCTTTCAAAGGCGTGTGTATGTTCTGGAGTCCAAGAGAGGACAGTCGATGTGGCTGCCTCCTGTGTTGTCAACTGGATGAGTGGTTTTGCTAGAAATGCATATTGAGGGATCCACTGCCTACAGTATGAAGTGAGACCTATAAAAGCCCGCACCTCCTTTTGTGTCTTGGGTGGTGACATGTTAGCAATTAACTGGATGCGGTCGGGTGTAAGCTGCCTTCCCTCCTTGGACAGCGAGTGCCCAAGGTAAACAACTCGCTGGACACAGAATTGCAGCTTAGAAGGGGACACCTTGTGCCCCTTGTCGGCCAGAAATTTTAAAACCGTCAGTGACGCTGTTTCACATTCAGGTTCGCTTCGGGCGGTGATCAGCAGATCATCGACATATTGAAGCAGGGCAGTGTTAACTGGCATGTGGATACTGTCAAGTTCTCGTTTCAGTGCTTGGCTATAGATGCTGGGGCTTTCTGTAAATCCTTGAGGTGCGCGTGTGAATTTAAAACTTCGTCCATTTAAACTGAATCCGAACAGATATTGGCTTTCCGGATCTATTGGGACGCTAAAGAAAGCATTCTTGAGATCAATTACAGTGAAAAACGTTGCTTCTGAATCAATAGCTGTTAGTAATGAAGAGATATCTGGGACCACAGGGTATTGTGGTACAATACATTTATTTAATTCGCGCAGATCAATAACTAATCGATATACTGGTGGTGCTTTTGGATCCGTTCTTTTAAGAATCGGAATTATCGGGGAATTACATACATTGGAGTCGGTTTCGACAACCACTCCTTGTGCAATGAGCTCGTCAATGATTTGCAGTAAAGCCACAACAGCATCTGGTGGTAATTTGTATTGTCGCATTCGTGGTAGTACTACTCCTGTTTTTAGTGTGACACGATATGGTGTAATATTCATGCAACCAACATCAGTGGGGCCTTGTGCCCATAACTGTGTAGGTAAATTCTGCAGTCGGTGATCCATGTCTCTGGACACGTAGTGACCTTTAAAGTCACGTAAAAATAGTCGTACTCCTTCCGGAGAACAACATATTATAGCTCCTAGAGCTTTCAATGTTTTTATACCTAACAAGTTTTCTGGACATGATTTAGTAAGCAATAAATCTGTAGTACGTGTCAATGGACCGACCGTAAGTGGAAGAGGTTGTGTTACTTCATTAATAATAGGTTTTCCTGAGAATCCAAGGGAAATATTCTGTGAGCCTGAGAGGGGTGCCCCTGGAACTTCACTGCGTCTTATAGTTGTTCTGCTTGCCCCTGTATCAAGTAAAAACTTTCTGTCTTCCCCTAATAGTTCACTATGTACATAAGGTCCCTCTTGGTCTACAGGAACCTCTATAAGGGGTAAGCCAACTTCCCTCTCTAGGCTATTTCATGTATATCGCTGATAATCGGGATAATCAGCTTGTGCATACTGATACATCTGTTGTGTTGTTGCTTGTGTTGCAGCAATAGGCTGCGCTTGTGGTGGTGCTACGGTCTGTTGTGGAGCTGCCTGTTGCGGAGCTAGTTGTTGCGGAGCTAACCTAGGTTGTGCATGCTGAGGGATTTGTTGTTGATTCTGATCCTGTCTAGGTGGACGTGGTCTCTCCTGGGTTCTACCTGTAGCAATATTATGTTTCAGGACTGGACAATCGTGTATATAATGACCTTGTTGTTTACAATAGTTGCATGTCCCTTTCGTAGGACCTGCGGAATCACCCTTTTGATGACCATCGGCTGGAACTGACTGTGCAATAAGCATTTTCATTTTTGTATCTTTCATACGTCTTTGCTCGTGTTCTTGTTCTTCTCTAATTCTATTGTGGTGATATTGTAACATCTGTAACATCTGTGATGGGGTATTACCTTGCCAGGTACTTTCGAATTTCAATACTCTATTCTTGACTTGTAGCAGAGAATTTTCAACTAATTTTGTCACAAACAGATGTGGATATGACTCGCTACTGGCTTTTATGCCACTATTTATACCAAAACATTTTTCAAATCGGGAATAGAAATCACTAGTGTCTTCATCTGGCTTTTGTTTACAGGCTGAGATTGCACCCCAGTCTTCCTTTTTCGTAGTTAATAAACGTGGCAGTACCTGTACTAGTAATCCTGCTAGTGCGGTAGTCTTTTCCCCAAGCCCTGCTCCTGCAGCTCGGGCCCTCTCTTCGTTTTCTAATGCTGTCCAATCTATCTTTTGGTCTCCCACCTCCCATTCCTTTTCTTTGAGTTTCTCATAAACACCGGCGGGTAATAGGACTTTTAATATTTTCATAATGTCGGGGTAGGTATACTCTCCCATGAGTAACATGTCTTTTATTTCACGGTGGAAACCTGCTGGATCCTTGTCATGGCTGGGTACTACTTTCTTCATTTCTAATAATTCCAGTTTAGTTATAGGCGTGTACACAAACACGCGTGTAAAGTTATTACCGTCACCTCTGATTGGGTGTACTTCGCGTAACGGGTTCTGTCTATATATGTGATACATTTTTCTTCCCATAATGGGAACTGGAACGTGTTCTGGGCATACGAAAGTTAAATATTGGTTTCGAAATTCTAGAATTTCTTTAATCAAATCAGTACCTGACCCTCTCCATATATTCGTGAGTAGTTCTGTCAATATGTCAGGTAAGGGTCCTGGATCGGAGTGTTGGCTTTTATATAATATAAGGAGGTGTTGAATCATGTATATACTAGCTAAACGCTGTTCGTATGGGTCAAGATTCAGAAACGTGTGTGCAAGTACATCATCATTGTATTCGCTGGGACTGTCAGCCCATTGTACTGCTGACCTGGCTAATTCTTGCTCGTCCATGGAATCGAGCATATGGTACCCCCTTCGATCTCGGAGTAATTTATCAGCGGCTTGGAATAGGTGTTCAGGGGATCTTGAATTTAACATAGGGGTTTGAAAATGTCTATTATGTTCTGGACGTATCGGACGTATCGGATCATTGAAACCTCTGGTATTATTATGGGGTCTTCCTCTACCTACATAAGCTATCGTATCTAATTGTTCTGATTCTTGCTCCTCCTCTTCTTCTGATTCTACTCTGTCTATTTCTCGTCTTTCTTTATGTATTCGTTCTACTTCCTTGCGGATCTTTCGACACATGGCGATTATACACGCCTGTCTATCATGTTTCTCTTCTGATATGTTCTGACCCCATTTGGCAAGTCTTTGCATGGTTTCGTGATCTGCCCCGGGCCTGTCTTGATTCCTAATTACGCAATTTATGAAAAAACGTAGTAGTTGTCTTTGGACATCCACTTTCTGGTATTCCATAGCTTCGTTAATACTTTCTGGACCTCGCCCTGTTTGGACAAAGCGATATATTTCGTCTAGGTGTTCACCCATTCCTGGTATCGTCATTAAATATAATGTAGCTCGTCGTATACGTAGTGATGATATGAGCAATTTGTCCTGTCTGCCTGGCACTGGATCGTATCTACAATCCACAAGCTGTTCTTTAAACATGTCGGATGTCGCTAATTGGGGTGTACGTTGGAGTGCTAAATCTCTAAGGGTCTGTTTATTTCGAGGCGGTGTGGCAAACATGTCTGTCGTACCTCCTGTAGCACCATCTGAGGTGCTAGGCACGAAAGGATTCGTTGGACGTAGGATAGAGATTGTAGATGCGGGAAAAACTGTAGAAACGGACGGACCTGTGGGAACTTGTGTAGGAGTTTGTAGTTGCGGGGATACAGACGGATGCTCTTGGTGTTGAACACCATCGGCAAGCGGTGTGGGTGGTATGGCATTAGCATACTCGGGAGCTACGTCATCTAAATAGGAGGAAAGGAAAACGTCCTTTGCTGTTTTGGGATGTGTTTTGGGATGTGCTTTTATCGGGAGCAATGGAGGAGTTAAGTCTTTTGGTATTTCCGGGGTAGCCTTAGGTAACCCTTCGGCCAGAAGAGGATACATACCATTCATAAGAGTGTTTCTTTGTCTATCTACCTGTTCTGATTTTACTCGGGTACCTTCCTCAAGTAATAGATTTTCTCGGGTCTTATTTGAATTCTCTCTACCTTTCTCTTCCTGTCTGAGCGCTTTTTCTGTTCGTCTATATGATTCTTTACGCCATAATTCAATGGCATCTTTCTGTGACTGTCTGGCTTTCTTTTTCCATAATTCTTCTTCTACTCTCATGATGCAATCTGCATCCCAGGTCCCCGCTGCGGGCCATCTCTGACTCTCTGGTAAATCCTTGGTGTAGTCCACCCATAAATCAAGAAATAATACGGCATCTAGGCCATGCTTATGATACATAAAGTACCCTGGAGTGTCCCTAGGTGGGATGGGAACAGCTTCTTCGAGTACCCCTTTTCTGGTTTTGATCTGTCTTAGTTTCGAAAAGAGCGGCATTTTTAGACCTTATTACTAGAACACACTTGATACAAAGAACACAATAATGAACAGTCATTCACACCACAATATATAGAACGTATTTAAAACATTTAACACTTAACAGTTTTAACGAACGATGATAACTAATAGAAAACTAGTTACTGACATAATACTGATATTAGATAATACTTATTTATATGCAAGACATACTATATATACTGCTAAAACAGTACAGATACAGCTCGCAGGAGTAACATGTTGAAGCAACCAAGGAATCCAGCTTCAATGGCTGAAGGTCCATGAGTTTATTTACTAATATATTACAAGAGTCTCTATGTGGGTCTTTTCTTTCTTGGGTTGCACCACAAAACCATTCTGAGCCATCCTGAGGGGGGGCTACCTTCAACAGATTTAAGATCCCCATGATCGCCTTCAGTATTGAGGGCAGTAACAGATGAAGAAGGCATAGAGTGCCCTAAGATAAAAGTGGCAATGCATGCCAGGTCCAACCCCTTCTTCGTGCACCACCTCGGCTGCAGCAGGTATTGGAGTCTGTACCGGGACTTGCAAGCCAATCGCAAGCTCAACCTCAACTGCATTAATTTCTTCTGAAATTGCTCCTACTGCAGATGTAAGCAGCATCATGCTATTAGTACCACTACGAGGGTGCTTAACAGCTCCAGCACTTATAGCAAGCTTCCACTTACCCATTGCCTGAATAAAGTGAGGTAACCGTTTAAGGAAGAAAGAGATAGGAAGAAGAGGGGGACCTGGTCTGGTCTACATCAGGCACATCCGGTGCAGCGGAGTTGCAGCCAGTGCTAAATAGCACATCAGGCTGTGGCCCCACCTCCGCCCAAGCAGCCTCTGGTCACAGATGGTTGTGGGACACAAATTCCACCCACACCAGTTGCAGTCTATTGTCATTTTTGCCTGTCTGTTAATGAATGCCAAACCACAACCATAGGTTAGTAAAGGCTGTGTTCTTAAAAGTTGTGATTTGTTTTTCCACAATCTGCAAAATGCATACAAATTGAGCGATGCAAAGGAGGGCTGAGAGGCAAACAAAGGGTCCCAGATTTACTACAACGCAGTCCCTACCTCGACTGCGACATTAACATATGTTACTTTACCATGCAAGTCATTAGAACAAACTTGCATTAGAGAGCGCTGGACTTACGAATAGTATAAATTACTGTTCCAACTCTAGTCTATACAACACTAGGGAAGGTGTTGGACTTAAAAATCCAATACCAGTCCAACTAAGTGCCCCTAAAGATAGTCGTTGTAATGACTTGTGAAGTAAAGTATCGCATGGTAACATCGCACACGGGGTAGTGACTGCATTGTAAAGGCAGGTCCTTGCTGTGACTGTAGGGTAAATGATGTTACCCACATGAAAGGTGTTTTCAATTGAAAGATGCCATTTTCTTAGAGCCAAAAATGCCCTTAACACATTTTGTGCTGATTTACTCAATCTACCAAGATAACCAGACCAGATTTTGCATCAAAATCTAATAAGTTAACAAGCAGAAATGTGTTAACCAAAATTTTTAAAAAATTGTCTCTGCATATGTGTGGCATTTCCCAGCACAATCCAAAGCTATGAATTCTTCTGACTTAGTCTATGCATATTAATTTGTACTGGAAGGTTATGCGTTCAGTACAAATCCAATGCTAGACAACGTAAACTCACCTCTGCTTCATGGCTGTGTGCCATGCAAGACATCCTGTTTTGGCACCAGTGATGGAGATCACATCAGCAGCCTCCTAATCTTAGCCGATATGGCTCTTGCTGAGTTTTCTCCTAGTGAAACCAAGCACAAACAATTTGGTTGCTGCATTGAATTGTGTAAAAAATTTGAAAATCTGTTCGGAGTGCGGAAATGTATCAGTATCCCCTAACTTAAAGAAGTCCGGGTGGTGAGGCAGAAAACATACATGAAAATATCTGATCAATTTATACAAATGTTTTTATGTCAGTGTTAAACCTGGCATGTTTATTGTGGTTCCCTCTGACTTTTTCCCTTATGACCTTTTTTACTGACTTCATTTCAGCTGGCTTTAGGATTCGGGGCACTTTATCACTTCCAACCAGTGCTAATGTGCATATGCTCTTTAGAGCAAACATGGTAACAAGGTTTTATCCACAATTGTCATATTTAATTTACCTACTACAGAGCTGCTCGCACCCTTTACCATAATGAAATAAAACAAGCTCACAAGTCATATATAGCCTCTCAGCTAAGGCAGGCAGGCAGGCAACGCCCCTAAAATTCTCCATCAAATTCTGCAAGATTTTATTTGTCCTAAAGCTTGTGATTTGGACAATAATTACTCCCAGCTTCTTTGCAATAAAATCAGCTCCTTTTTCATTCAAAAAATCGATACCATCTATGATAAATTTTCTAAAACCACCCACACATCACGGTCTGATGACACTGGTAAATCTCTTGCTGCCAAACACACAACTCTGTTGGCCTTTTTACCCCTCTCACGGGATGAGACCATCACACTACTGTGCAATGTTAAATCCGGCTCCCCCCTAGATGTTATGCCTGCAAAAATCTTGGCGTCTGTAGCACACGTACTTGCAGACTCTGTCAGTTTACTTCTTAACTCCTCTTTAAGAAAGGGGCTGGTTCCCCTTTCTTGGAAAGCAGCACAGGTCATTCCATTGCGAAAAAATAACAAGCTTCCCATGGATGACTTCTCCAACCTGCGTCCTATCTCCCTCCTCCCCTACCTGAGCAAGGTCCTAGAGAAACACGTGAATAAATATCTTTCGAACCATATCGAGGCAACTGGTTACCTGGACCCGTCCTAATCAGGGTTCCGCGCAAACTATAGCACTGAGACTGCCTTGGTAGCAGTCACCGATCACATCAGACGGACGCTTGATCAGGGACAATCTGCCATCTTGGTCCTTTTAGATCTTTCCGCCGCTTTCGATACGGTTGACCATCTGACCCTGCTCGGAAGATTAAAAGCGACTGGACTAGGGGGAATGGCGATGAATTGGATAACCAGCTTTCTCTCCGAACGCACACAAACTCTCAATCTTGGCCCTTTTCGTTCCACCACCGAAAGTCTGAACAAGGGTGTGCCACAGGGCTCCTGTTTGAACCCAACGTTATTTAATATCTATGTGGCCCCCCTTGCTTCTCTTCTAAGATCTCTTGGGTTCATCCCCGTATCCTATGCGGATGATACCCAACTCATCTTCCCTTTTGATAAATCCTCACTGACAGCTCAATCATCCTTCTCCCTGGGTATGCTAGCTATTTTGGAGTGGATGAGTGGCAATTATCTCCAGCTGAATGCCAGCAAAACAGAGATTATCCTCTATGGAGATGCCTCCATTATGTGGTCACCCACCTGGTGGCCAACTGATTTGGGCCCCGCTCCCCAGCCTAAACTAATAGTAAAAAACCTCGGTGTTCGCCTCGACCAGGCTATGACTATGAATGATCATGTATCTCACACAGTCAGTGCATGTTTCTACACACTGAGCCTTCTGAGGAAAGCTCTCCCTTATCTCCCGGACTCTTTCCGCAAGACACTTGTCCAAGCTCTTGTGTTGAATAAATTAGACTACTGCAATGCCATTCTGGTCGCCGCTAATGAGTCTGCCCTCAGTCGCCTGCAGGTGGTGCAAAACACTGCTGCACGACTGGTTACCAATGCACCGTTTAGATCAGCCTCTCTCCCGCTGCTTCAACGTCTGCACTGGTTGCCGGTGAGGAAACTAGTCATGTGTAAGCTCTGTTGCTTGACACACAAAGCATTGTGGGGCCCGGCCCGATATATCTGGCTGAAAGGCTCCACCAATACATTCCTAACCGTGAACTGAGATCATGCTCTAAATCTCTGCTACTCATTCCGAGGATAAAGAGAGCACGGCTGGGAGGTAGATCCTTCTCCTACCAAGCTCCGCTGGTCTGGAATCAGCTACCCTTCTCCCTCAGACAATGCTCTGACTTCTTTAGGTTCAGGAAGATACTGAAAACCACCATGTTCACAGAATGACATCTCTCCAACGTTCTCGCACAGTTCTGCCAGCGCTGAGAGACCCCCTCGGGGGTGATTCACGCACTTTACAAACTATTTAACATAACATAACATAACCTATAAGTTCGTAATAAAGTGCCCCCAGGCCTTGTAAATTAAATGTTATAGTGGGCCTGCAGCACTGATTGTGGCACCCACTTAAGTAGCAATTTAATCATTCCTAAGGGAGCCTGCCACTGCAGAGCCTGTGTGCGCAGTTTAAACAGCCATTTCAACCTGGCAAGGTAACCCTAAGATAGGCCCTGGGCAACCCTAAAGGCAGGGTGCAGTGTATTTAAATAGTAGAACATGTATTTTTAAGGTTATATGTCCTGGTAGTAAAATACTATTAAATTAATTTTTTACTACTGCAAAGCCTTTCTCTCCCTTAGGTTAACATGGGGAGTGCCTTATAACATTTTTTTAGTGTAGTTTCACATTGGGATACGATAGGAAAATCAAATTTGGTGTCTTTGGACTCACAGTTTAAAAACTCTGGGCCACATTTACGAGGTTTTGGTGCAGGGTAGTGCCTCAAGGAATCTTGTTGCTCTGCACTGTGTCAAGAGAAAAGGGCAGGCATGCACCGTATCTTAGAGATACGGTGCATTTCTGTCCTTTTCCCCTGTGCTGGCATCAAACGGCTGCCATGGGCCAATGCAGAAGCCACGGCATAAGGGTGCCTGTGTTGTGGGGATGATTGATTTTGTGCAGAAAGGGACACTTTTTTGCACAATATCCATCAATTGAGGCGATTTCCTATTTATATGTGTGCTTCACAATGGGTTGCATACCCCCCTGTAGTGGAAAGGCAGGGTCTTGTTCACTTTAAGGATCTCTCTGTGAAGTCTCCCAACTTCAAAGGTTCAAATGAGTATAAGTACTGGATTGCTGACACCATGATTTCAGAACATTGCTGGAGCTAAGGACATTCTGCACGGAAGAAGAGCTGATGTGGTGTAGGATAGACTTCCACTTTGCTAACTACTGAGCTGTATTGGTCTGCTGCCCTCTGAGTGCTGTGCTGTAGGAGTGACTACTACTTTGCTACCTACTTTACTGTGTTGGTCTGCTGCCTGCTGCTTCTTTCCTGGAAGTGAAAAGACTGGACCTGCTCTCTACATCCTTGAATCCAAGTTCTCCAAGAGCGTGCAGACTTGCCATCTGTTTTGACGTCTCAGGGTCATCAAACACTTCCTTCAACTCTGCTTCAGCTGATGGACTTTTCCAACTGTGAGTCCTGCCCTGCCAAGAGGTACGAATCCCACCGTAGGCCTTGAAAGTGGGTTCTGCAGCCATGTTTCTACAAAACCTGATGCTGAGAAGACTTTGCGCCCATCAGAACCGACGCAGTACCCTGTGGCACTGACGCAGTGCAGATTTGAGGACATCCCAGCCCAACTCAATGATGACCCAGGACCCGATTACGAGGCTCGATGATGATGCAGCACCTGCATCAAAAGATGTTGCACAACGACGCGGGACCCAACTGCAAGGCTCAGCTCCGAAGCATCTACCCGATTGCATACATTAGAACCGACACATTATGTCTTCGAAACTGACACTTGCTCCTTCCAAGGGACTTTTTCAGCGGGCCCTGTGTGGGTCCTGTAGCTGGCTGGCCAGCTAACATGTTGGTCTGCCTGAACTTTGGATTTACCATGTCATACAGCTTCTACCTTCTCAGTAGGAACCGTGCATTTGTAGGACAACATAAATGTTCTGGTGGAGCGAGACTGATTCTATGTCCCCACTCAGGATACATTGTTGGCTTATAGGCCTGCTGGCTCACAGTGCCACCATCAGTACCCCTAACGCTAAGAAGGTAACAACTGGATTGGGCAGCCTCAGAACATGACAAACCTGACTCCCCAAGGAATCGTGGTAATAGATCTAGAACCTTTTCACACAGTCACTCATGCGTATTCAGAATGATACACAAGAAGAACACAAAGAGGCGTTTCAATATTTATTGAACCATTGTGATTCTGGTTTAAATTATATATGCTGAAATTATTAATAGACAGGAGCAGATGACAGTGATTAGCAATATGAGAACAGTGAAAAGGATAAACATTTGCACAATTGTGCTAAAGTAGTGTATATATGCTGGCATATAAGTGTGGTGTATAGTGCATACCACTATGCACTCCCTAAACTATTTGCCTAGGACAGATAATCTACTACAACCCCTTACTGGATGATCTAACTCCTCATTATCTGTGGGTGAATGTGTTCAGATCCCTGTCTATGTTAGAAGTTGAACATCCCTCCTAGAAGAGGGAAAACAGGAATCAGCTGGGCTGAGACTTCGACAAACAGTGATCTCGCAGTGACAGTGGAGTGCTTCTCTGATTTGAAAACAGAACTGCGTGTGTATATAAAATAACGGCATCCATGCTTCTGTGCTGAGGTCTCAGCTAGGCTGGCATCGTTTAGCCTCCTGTGAGAGCTATGTCACCTTAAGGACAAATAACAAACAACAACATTTGCACAATGTATGTTTAGGTCTTTTACTAAAAGTTCATGGTGTCGTAATAGTATGCCTTCGAAGGGGAAATGTAAGCAATGTGGTTTCAGAGAAAGTAATCCTGCAATGTCATGTAAGCAAATGTGCGTCAAAAGTCATTGTGTAGAAAGGAAGGCAACTCAAGGAATGTGTGTATGTAAAATGGCACTGTTTCTTACCTGGCCTAACTCAGCCACGTGACAACCAAGTTCCAGGGCGACGTCAGGTAACCCATAAGTCCTATTGGCTTTTAAGCACTATATTACAGTTTATTCTTTAAAAATCATATCTCAATCTACTAATTGGATTTTTGCCTTTTTGGACTTCTTTTACTCAGATAAGTATTCACTATTGTTTACACATTGTATACACAAAACAGGTGTGGAGTCTTTTTGTGGTATTTTCACTGTGTTACTGAAATTAAAGTGTTGCACAAATACTTTGCACACTGCCTCTTAAGTTAATCCTGACTGCTCTGTGCCAAGCTACAAGAGGGTGAGCAAAGGTTAATTTAGGTTGTGTATCTGACTCACCCTGAGTAGGATTGTGGCCCCTACTTGGACAGAGTGCAAACCTCTGCCAACAAGAGACCCAGGGGCATGTGTACAAGGACTGGCGATACATACCGCTAACGCTAGTTAGCAACAGTTTTCTTACCGCCGTGTACTGCTGAAAACTATCGCCTTGTTAGCGACTTATTTACAAGACATTGCTACATGGCGACAGCTTCAGGGATCAGCTGTGAAAACGGCCGGTAATATTAGCGTGATGGCGATAGGAATTAGTCAGCCCAACATTAGTTTTTTTTTGCCTCTATAGCCAAAAATAGCCTATCAGTCGACCTCTAATGAAAAATAGGCAAAAAAACAATGGAATGCAGAATGGAGCAGCCAGGTCCAAGTGCAGCACAGATCAACAACCTCCTCAAGCCCCCCAACATCCAGGATGGCCAGCCAGAGTCCCAGGGAAGAGGAAATGCAGGGCTACATCCATGAAAAGAGACACATCGTGGTGCAACACCAGTGATGCATCACTACTCATAGCACACACTTCGCAGCACCATGGCATCCAAAACCTTGAAAGTGCTTACAGTCCCTGGGGCCCTGAGGCCATGCTGGTCCTGCGTCTGGAGCCTGGATGCCTTGCTGGCCCTGTGTCCTGAGCCTGAATGCCTCGCTGGTCCTGCCTCTGGAGCCAGAATGCTTCTCTGGCCCTGCCTCTGGACCCTTGGAGGCCTCTCTGGACCTGAGTCTGGAGCCTGGAGTGAGATTCAGAGGTGCTGTGGAGTCGATGAGCTATAGCATACATTGAGGCGTGGCGATCACCCTTACCTGGTGGTGAAGTCTGGCAGGGTGCATGGAGACATGTTGCTGACATGTGTGAGAAGACCGTCTTGAGCCCCTTGGAGCTGTGAATGGTAGAGGCGCTCCTGTGCACCAACGTAGGGAGGTCTGCATCGCATACTACGATCGACCACTACACCGGGGTGCATGGAGTGGATTACCAACGGTGGCGCGGCACCTCTCTGCATCACAGGCCGGATGAATGTGTGATGGCCGGACACTGTGGAGGGTGAGGCCGCTGAACTGCACCGAACATGTGTGGTGGGAGCACTGCAACTTCACGCCTAAGGGGGCCCTGCTGCATCACCTGCATTGAGAGGTTCCCAAGCGGACGTGCTGGCGACTGCTGTACCCAGGCTTGTGAAATCCCACCTGGCGGAGGCTCCTGCTGGCTGAGTCACAGATTTGAAGAGAGTGCAGCTGATTGCGCCAAAGTGTCAATGTCCAGGTAAGGAGAAGGTGGGACGCATAGCAGAGGAGGACCAGGGGTCGAGTCGCCCAGGCCTAGCACCTGGTGTGATGCACCCCCAGTGGTGGCTCATTCGCAATGACGGAATAGCATCACCCCACTGCTTTCAAGCAGACTCAGGAGAGCAGGAGCAACGAAGACACGGAACCCGGCCTCAAGGTAAGATGTCTTTCATTTAAATATTTACAACACCAGGAGGGGCGTGGCTAAGCCAAGCTACAATATGACCGCTCGTTGAGAGGGCTCTGCCAGCCGAGCCTGGTTATCCGACGTTTATCTGGACTTATCCCTGTGATCCCAAGCAGCACAACCACTATCTGCCTGCCTAAAAGCCACTCATCCTGAATCCGGGCTTTCTGGGTTCCAGAACGCAATAGATCGCTCTACTGACCCACTTAGGAAATCATGGCCTAGTGCGGCCGGGTGTGCATGCTTACAGGTAGCCGCTGGGGACTGGCGTGGCTGGTGCTTCAGCCGGACCTGCGCCTCTGCTGTTCTCAGGCGCCGGTGCTGGGGGCCCACCTGGGCTGCATGCTGGAGAGGCGGCCCTGTGCACTACTAGGCATAGATATGGAGAAAACAGACATCAAGCAGCCCAAACGAAATTTCGACAAAAGGGCGAGACGCTAGCAGGAGGGTGGATCTGTGCCACCCAGTGAGACCGCGGCGGCCGCTATGGACGCCACACAAGAGGACGACCTCAGATCCATGTTGAAAGATGTCAAAGCCAGTCTGGAGGCAATTGATGCCAAACTGGACTCCATGGCTGCATGCATGGACCAAGTAACCCAAAGAGTGGAGAAACACAAAACCAGAATTGATGCGCTGGAAATCAGAGCGTCGGACTTCGATGACCAATAAACTGAAACTCATGAGCAGATACTACGCATGGATAAAGTTTTCCACCTCATAAAAGCTAAGAACGGGTATCTGGAAGCCAGATCCCAGTGGAATAACATTCGTATTACTGGAATCCCGGAGAAGACGAACATTCCCAATATGGAGAAATATGTGGAAGTGATGCTTAAGGACCTGTTTGGGAGTGACCTCTCAGGCATGTTCTTGGTGGAGCGAGCCCACCACACCCTGGGTCCCAGGTTGCCGCCCGGTACCTTGCTACGCCCGATCCTTGCTCACCTCCTAAATTACCGAGACAGGGACACAGTGGTGAGGATGGCCCACGAGCAAAGTGCAATTCAATACCAGGGCGATACAATCGCTCTATACCCGGACTTCACCCAACTGGAACAGGCGGCAAGCAGAGTTTGTTACGGCCAAGAAAGTGCTCCAGCAGGCCGGCATCAAATATGCCCTACCTTACCCCACTAAACTCCGAGTACAAACAGACGGCAAACCTCTCATATGTACAGATGCCAGTGCCACTCTGAAATTTGCCAAACAGATGGCAAAAAAACATCAGAGGACACATTGCAAAGCTGACACTTGAGTGATAACGACAGAATGCTCTGCCTAGAGACATTGTCCTGCATGGCCCTTCGATGGCCCATCGAACACCACTGACGTTGAAGGTATTCTCTGTGTATTATTGCGTTATCCAGCCCCTTATGGCCTTAAACCAATTACGCATCTATCTACTTACATGGCTGCCGGGTGACGCTTTAACTCTTCTTGTTTAAAAGTGTAAAATGCACCATGAATAGTCATACTACAAATTTGCTTGGCCATCTTGCTGTATTTGGCAGGGATATAAACCGGTGAGCCCACATCCCCCCTAGGGAGAATTCTCAATAGCCCTAGACTACCCTAGGTCTTTCATACACTTAGGTGCCGATTCTGATCCTGGAGAAACCGGGTACGAACCGTCGGTCGGAGCGTTTTCTCCGTCCGACTCGTACCCGGGAAAAAAACATTACAAACATGGAAGTACGATACGCACGGAAACACCATTTCCGTACGAATCGTAAAAAACACCGACCGACGAAAATATACATACAAATGTGATCCGGGAAAGCGCCGATGTGACGTCGGGACGCATTCTGGCAGCGTTTCACGAACCAGGAAGTACGATCTGCACCGACGTCACCCCGCACGGATAAAATTCTCCGCCTGCCAAAAACTGCCGGGAAATCAGGACGACGCGCACAAGGAGCACCTGTACGCGACGGACAGCCATGGACCCGAACCTACGTGTCATCCCAGCACTCATAGCAGTCCACCTGCTCTACAGGAACCGACGCAGACGCCGCAGAAGGTCAGAACAACACCCAGGGGCAAAGGGGGGGCAGGGGCAGGACACAAAACCCCCACCCAAGTCACCAATCATACATGCCCTGGACATACCTGACCTTCAGGGCCTGGTCACTTCGAGGGGGTGGGGGCGTGTCCAGCAACGGAAGTGGATGTACACGCGAACCGGCAACACAACAAGTCCGGTACGTACCGTACCCACGCCTTAAGAGCGTGGGTATGAGTCGTACCACGCCCACCCCTACGTCACCCCAATAATGGCGGTACGGCCAGTACCCACGTTCCAAAGGCCTGGGTATGGGCCGTACCCCCACCCGTGTATGTACGACGCGTACCAACACCCCACCTGTGGATGTACGGACCGTACCCACACCCGCGTACGTATGGAGCGTACCCCCACCCCAACAGTGTACGTACGGACCGTACCCCCACCCGTGTATGCATGGAGCGTACCCAGACCCGCGTATGTTCGGAGCATATCCCCACCCGTGTATGTACGGACCCTACCCACACCCGCGTACGTATGGAGCGTACCCCCACCCCAACAGTGTATGTATGGAGCGTACCCCCACCCCAACAGTGTACGTACGGACCGTACCCCCACCCGTGTATGCATGGAGCATACCCAGACTCGCGTATGTTTGGAGCGTACCCCCACCCTTGTATGTACGGGCCGTACCCACACCCGCATACGTATGGAGCGTAACCCCACCCCAACAGTGTATGTACGGACCGTACCCCCACCGGTGTATGCATGGAGCGTACCCAGACCCGCGTATGTTCGGAACGTACCCCCACCCGTGTATGTACGGACCCTACCCACACCCGCATACGTATGGAGCGTACCCCCACCCCAACAGTGTATGTATGGAGCGTACCCCCACCCCAACAGTGTACGTACGGACCGTACCCCCACCCGTGTATGCATGGAGCATACCCAGACCCGCGTATGTTTGGAGCATACCCCCACCCTTGTATGTACGGACTGTACCCACACCCGCGTACGTATGGAGCGTACCCCCACCCCAACAGTGTATATACGGCCCATACCCCCACCCGTGTATGCATGGAGCGTACCCAGACCCGCGTATGTTCGGAGCGTACCCCCACCCGTGTATGTACGGACCCTACCCACACCCGCATACGTATGGAGCGTACCCCCACCCCAACAGTGTATGTATGGAGCGTACCCCCACCCCAACAGTATACGTATGGACCGTACCCCCACCCCAACAGTGTATGTATGGAGAGTACCCCCACCCCAACAGTGTATGTATGGAGCGTACCCCCACCCCAACAGTGTATGTACAGACCGTACCCCCACCCGTGTATGTATGGAGCGTACATGGCCAGACACAGGAGGGCTGGGTGCAGAGTCCCCCCAGCAGTGCACAGACACAGGAGGGGTGGGTGCAGAGTCCTCCCAGCAGTGCCCAGATGTAGGAGGGGTGGGTGCCTATCACTCCCAGCAGTGCCCAGACACAGGAGGGGTGGGTGCAGAGTCCTCCCAGAAGTGCCCAGACACAGGAGGGGTGTGTGCAGAGTCCTCCCAGCAGTGCCCAGACGCAGGAGGGGTGGGTGTAGAGTCTCCCCAGCAGTGCCCAGACACAGGAGGGGTGTGTGCAGAGTCCTCCCAGCAGTGCCCAGACGCAGGAGGGGTGGGTGTAGAGTCCTCCCAGCAGTGCCCAGACAGAGGAGGGGTGTGTGCAGAGTCCTCCCAGCTGTGCCCAGACACAGGAGGGGTGGGTGCCTATCACTCCCAGCAGTGCCCAGACGCAGGAGGGGTGGGTGTAGAGTCCCCCCAGCAGTGCCCAGACGCAGGAGGGGTGGGTGTAGAGTCCTCCCAGCAGTGCCCAGACACAGGAGGTGTGTGTGCAGAGTCCTCCCAGCAGTGCCCCGACACAGGAGGGGTGTGTGCCTATCACTCCCAGCAGTGCCCAGACGCAGGAGGGGTGGGTGTAGAGTCCCCCCAGCAGTGCCCAGACACAGGAGGGGTGTGTGCCTATCACTCCCAGCAGTGCCCAGACGCAGGAGGGTGGGTGTAGAGTCCCCCAGTAGTGCCCAGACACAGGAGGGGTGGGTGCCCATCACTCCCAGCAGTGCCCAGATGCAGGAGGGGTGGGTGTAGAGTCCCCCCAGCAGTGCCCAGACACAGGAGGGGTGTGTGCAGAGTCCCCCCAGCAGTGCCCAGACGCAGGAGGGGTGGGTGTAGAGTCCCCCCAGCAGTGCCCAGACACAGGAGGGGTGTGTGCAGAGTCCTCCCAGCAGTGCCCAGACGCAGGAGGGGTGGGTGCCTATCACTCCCAGCAGTGCACAGACACAGGAGGGGTGTGTGCAGAGTCCTCCCAGCAGTGCCCAGACACAGGAGGGGTGTGTGCAGAGTCCTCCCAGCAGTGCCCAGACGCAGGAGGGTTGGGTGTAAAGTCCCCCCAGCAGTGCCCAGACACAGGAGGGGTGTGTGCAGAGTCTTCCCAGCAGTGCCCAGACACAGGAGGGGTGGGTGTAGAGTCCTCCCAGCAGTGCCCAGACACAGGAGGGGTGTGTGCAGAGTCCTCCCAGCAGTGCCCAGACACAGGAGGGGTGGGTGCCTATCACTCCCAGCAGTGCCCAGACGCAGGAGGGGTGGTTGTTGAGTCCCCCCAGCAGTGCCCAGACACAGGAGGGGTGTGTGGAGAGTCCTCCCAGCAGTGCCCAGACGCAGGAGGGGTGGGTGCCTATCACTCCCAGCAGTGCACAGACACAGGAGGGGTGTGTGCAGAGTCCTCCCAGCAGTGCCCAGACACAGGAGGGGTGTGTGCAGAGTCCTCCCAGCAGTGCCCAGATGCAGTAGGGGTGGGTGTAGAGTCCTCCCAGCAGTGCCCAGACACAGGAGGGGTGTGTGCAGAGTCCTCCCAGCAGTGCCCAGACACAGGAGGGGTGGGTGCCTATCACTCCCAGCAGTGCCCAGACGCAGGAGGGGTGGTTGTTGAGTCCCCCCAGCAGTGCCCAGACACAGGAGGGGTGTGTGGAGAGTCCTCCCAGCAGTGCCCAGACGCAGGAGGGGTGGGTGCCTATCACTCCCAGCAGTGCACAGACACAGGAGGGGTGTGTGCAGAGTCCTCCCAGCAGTGCCCAGACACAGGAGGGGTGTGTGCAGAGTCCTCCCAGCAGTGCCCAGATGCAGTAGGGGTGGGTGTAGAGTCCTCCCAGCAGTGCCCAGACACAGGAGGG
The DNA here is from genome assembly GCF_964204655.1 of Triturus cristatus. Classification (NCBI taxonomy): domain Eukaryota; kingdom Metazoa; phylum Chordata; class Amphibia; order Caudata; family Salamandridae; genus Triturus; species Triturus cristatus. The sequence continues at coordinate 418,730,701 of NC_140580.1, forward strand.
GTGTGTGCAGAGTCCTCCCAGCAGTGCCCAGACACAGGAGGGGTGGGTGCCTATCACTCCCAGCAGTGCCCAGACGCAGGAGGGGTGGGTGTAGAGTCCCCCCAGCAGTGCCCAGACGCAGGAGGGGTGGGTGTAGAGTCCTCCCAGCAGTGCCCAGACACAGGAGGGGTGTGTGCAGAGGCCTTTCAGCAATGCCCAGACACAGGAGGGGTGTGTGCCTATCACTCCCAGCAGTGCCCAGACGCAGGAGGGGTGGGTGTAGAGTCCTCCCAGCAGTGCCCAGACACAGGAGGGGTGTGTGCAGAGTCCTCCCAGCAGTGCCCAGACACAGGAGGGGTGTGTGCCTATCACTCCCAGCAGTGCCCAGACGCAGGAGGGGTGGGAGTAGAGTCCCCCCAGCAGTGTCCAGACACAGGAGGGGTGTGTGCAGAGTCCTCCCAGCAGTGCCCAGACACAGGAGGGGTGGGTGCAGAGTCCCCCCAGCAGTGCACAGACACAGGAGGGGTGTGTGCAGAGTCCCCCCAGCAGTGCCCAGACACAGGAGGGGTGTGTGCAGAGTCCTCCCAGCAGTGCCCAGACGCAGGAGGGGTGGGTGCAGAGGCCCCCAGCAGTGCCCATGGAAAGAAAAAGGGTGGAGTACCCACAGATCCAATGGCCACAATTGTCAGTCAGGTGCACAAAGACCCTGCAGTACATGTAACACATGTGTGCGAGGCTGGGAGTACACACATGCATACTGCCTAAAAGGGAACATGTCCACATGAAGTCATGTCAACAGACTACATACACAAGTACAGTGATCACCAAAGATGCCACGAATGATGCAGGTGGAGACATCGCTCTGCATGCATGGCCAAAGTTGAAGGGGTCCGTCACACACCCAGCTAATGTAGACACAGCTCAGCACAACATATTGGAAACACCCTGCAGGGAAGATGTCAGGGTACACAGAGGAAGGAACACACCTTGGGACAATTTCACCATGCAGTAACTGCTTACATGAACAAAGAAACTTAGCTAACACCTTGTGATGGCACACAGATACCAGGGTCCCCCCTATGACCAGCACACTACTACATTTCCCACACACCCAACACATGATCACCACCCAAAATCATGTAGCAGCCCCACCAACAGCAATACCACAAAAGCAGTAGTGTTCTAAGGAAAATAAAAAAAAGGCTTTACTCAGTATTATCCAATAATGTTTGTGTGGATAAAGTTCTATATTTACAAAGCCCATAGGGCAGTCCATAGGGTCACAGCTGGATGGGGACACAGTGGGACGCGTGTCCCCTAGCTTGCCTGCACAGTTCAGACCACCCTGTCTTCCACAGGGGGGGGCATCATGTTGGGGGGAAGGACCAGGCACCGCAGGGACAGGAGGGGCAAGGGTAGGCGTTGTGGGTGCATGGACGGAGGACTCCACCACAGGGGGTGGGGCAGCACCAAAGGAGGTGGTGAGGATGGCGCTGCACACGTCAGCAAGGTCCCCCAGCGTATCCCCTGCACCTGAAGGAACCACAGGCCCCAAGGAGGGGGGCGGAGGAACGGGTCACAGCGCCACTGGGGGAGGGTGTGGACAGGGGGGGCACTCAACTACCCTGACCGGGGACTCCTTTGCCCGCTTGCAGGGTGGTGTCACTGTTGGCTCAGGCACAGAGCGGCCATGAAGGAATCTTTGCTGGATTCGTGGCCAGGAGAGCTGAGGGGAGTTGATTTGGAGGGAGGGGATTTTGCGGAAAGCGGACTCCCACTCTGGCTGCGTGACTTATGCTTGCCCCCCGACCCAGTGGGTGTGCCTACCTCACCCTGTGTGTGCGTGCCAGGAGGTGTGCGCTTGCCCTGCCCTGCTGGTGTGGTGCCTGTGTCTGGTGGGGTGCGTGCATGCTGATGTCTGGGTGTACGTGGGACAGGCATGGGAGTGGGAAGTGTGGATGGGGCAGGGGTAGGGGGTGGGATGTAGCGCTGCAGGAGACCCACTGCTGCAGTCAGTGTCGAGTCTATGGACCTCAGCAAGTTGCATTGGTCAGACTGCGCGGCTGAAATGCCCTCCAAGTATGCCTCCATCTGGTTGAGCACTTGGCTGTGGCCATGGAGGGCATTAAGCATCGCAGTCTGACCAACCCGCAACTGCCGCAGGATGTCCACAGACTCGGCATTGGTGGCAGCAGTGGAGACAGGGGCAGGGGGTGCGGTGCCTGGCAAGAAGGAGACACGTGGTGACCGAGCACGGCGGGAAGGGACACGAGCAAGTGGGAGGCCGGTGATCGGAATGGAGGGGGCGGGTAGTGATTGAGTGCTGGTGTCAGCTGTGGGACCAGCCACCGCCCCCTCGGAGTGCTCAGCCTCGGACCCGTCTGCGTCATAGTCGGTGGTGGATTGACTGGACGGGTCCTCCGCTGCACTCCCGTTGGCCTCCGTGCCACTCGATGTGCCAGACAACTCTGCACTGCTGGCACTGGTGCTCGCTCCCTCCTCACGCTCCGTGCCAGTGTCTCCCTCGGAGTCCCCCGACGATGCTGTGGGCAAGGTGAAGAGACAGGAAATAATCAGACACCTGTTTACATATGTCACATGAGTCAATTCCACATAGGTCACAGTGCATAGCCTGAAAAGCAACATGAGTAATATCTACAATACAAGGTACATATGTAGGCCCTGCAACACACAGTTGGTTGACCCACCATGCCACTGACCAACTATGGAGAGCATGACACAAAAGCAAATAACATGATATGGATTTGGACAGAGGAGCCAGGCACTGGGGACAATCCAGCACAGCATCTGCAGCACACAGCGTTGGCGTAAAAAGGGATGAGCAGGAACCATGTCTATTAACTGTAGGCACATGCTGCAAAGGCAATACTTAAAAACATGCCCAACATTAATGGGTCACTGCACCTTGAGTGTATGTCCAGACAAACATCACACACTGGCCAGACCTAGCAAGGAGACTTCAGGTCTAGACATGTAGGCCTTGCCGGCACCAACCACCCCCTACATGAGACAATTTTGTGAGACACAGGAAGCACTTACATCTCTTAGTCTGGAATAAAAACACATGGCCTGCAAGAAACCCAGATAGGACACAAAATACCCCTGGTGCGCCGGTACAAATACATCATCTACAAATGGCCATCATCAGATCATTGTACCAAGACACACAGGCACTGGCCCCCGTGAGTATGAACAAGGGACATTTGGTGAGCCTGTACAGTGGACACATGTAGCAGAGTTTACGTAAACACAAATGGTGCCAGGGTACAATGGCACAGAGCACAACCTATGCTGTAGACACAGAGATTGTCGACATTTTTGGATTACACACATGATACCTAGGAAAAGATGCCCCAGGGGACAGTAGTGGCCACACTACTCCATGGTCCTGAATGGTAATGACTGCAACACAAGCCACCATCCCTGCACTCTGCATATCTCACACTCATGCACATCATGTCACAGGCCACAAAATAGGACATGCATGCTGTATAGCAATACACTGTAGAGACACACTCCTATGTCTGGACTCAGCAACTGACATGGACCCCACAAGTACTGAACTGGACAGGGCACAGGCAAGGTCCCAAAACCTGTTACACACCACCCCCACACATGAAGCTGCAAGAATTGGGCACATCGATAAACTGACAGCCTAGATAACCTTTTGCAAGTGTGACTACACACAGACCAGGGTACACATGCCAAGGAGGGGAAGGGAGGAAGGACAGCACCGCTACACTTTGGGGACCAGGAACTGCACTGCACATGTAAACCCTGGCAGTGTATCCATGCAACTGTGCACTTACAAATGCTGGTGACACACAACAAACACACATGTACCTACCCCCTTCCTGCTGCTGCTTTTCCCGTAAGCGCCTATCCATGTCAGGGAAGACGACTGCCAGCACACGCTTGTGGATGTGGGTCAGACGGCGGCGCCCATGGTTCTTTTGGCTCACAGGTGAGTCCCCCAGCAGGACCCGTGTGATCCTCCGCGTCCAGCACCGGATATCCTGCCAGCGTTTCCTCACCTGGGCTAGGCGCCGCTTCCGACCATCCGTCTGCCTCACGGCATTGACGGCGTCCTTCCAGATCTGCTCCTTGGCACAGGCACCTACCTGTGAGGATGAAAAAGTGAGACAACATCAATACACCTGCGACATGTCACAGAGACACACATTAGAGCAATTTGGCTGGTTTTAACAGGGCATAGAATGCATCAAGCTCATTACACCTGTGTCATAGGGACACTTTCCTCTGTGGAAGGCAAAAAGCACTAGGTGGCATTGTAGAGTACACAGGTGGCATGAGGGGTACGACACAATCAATCATCCAGGCTCACACTGTGCATCACAAGCGACACCCGGATTATGTTCAGCACCTCAATGCAGTCACATGCCACAGGCCACTGAGGCGCCCTCAGCAGAGTACACAGACACACACAGCCACAGGACAATCACCTGCCATTGCCAACTGCAGCTACACACCTCACTCTGCACATGTGCCACTAGACTGGGGGGTGTCACAGGTGTGGGGCTGGCCCATCACCGCAGACACACAGCACTGCTCCCTGCTCACATCAGATGGGCAGGGTATATCCATCCCTCATGCAGCTGGGGTGCTACACTCCACATATGCACTCACCCACATGACAGGGGACTTACACACACACACCAATGTCCAGGGGACAAACACATCATTTGTACACTCTCAGCACATGTACACTAAACAAACACACATCTGTGGGTACTGCCACCTGTCACACTGGGGGGACCACAGATTCACATAAGGACTGTAGTAACAACATTCCCAGGAGGATTAGACAGGCAGAATGTGTAATGCCACATGCAGTGATTGTCACAGTACACACAATGCAAGTGAGGAGAGCAGACATGCACCACAGCATGCTCTGGCTGGGAGACATTAGGCATTCCCCCACCCGGGACCCACCCTACAGTACATTGCATGTGTGTAACACCTGTACACAATGGCAGAGGTCACAGTCACAAAAAAAGGGCACAGTCTTTGCTAGTGGACTCAGCACTCACCTGAACCCCTGGTCGACCATACAGCATGGGGTACTGTGGGAGGATCACATCCAGCAGGGCTTGGTTCTCCTCCTGGGTGAAAGGCTGGGCCCTCTCCACAGACCTGGACATGGTGCCAGAGGATTTACGAGCAGCAGCAGTGTAGTTGAATCAAAGGATGTGCAGGCAAGTGCTCTCTAATGGGACCTGGCTGCCTTATATCTACCTTGCTGCCCTGTTTCATTCACAGGAGTACAGAGTGATTGGTCACTCACATTTGCATCCTATGTTTCCTCCAATCCCTTTAAACCGACCACAGTCAGTGGCTTTGCTTTTTTTTTTTTGAGCATGATGTCAACTTAACAACCACTTTGCAACAAAGTAGATTCTTTCAAACCGACTTTAGCTGGGCACCTGATGAAAAAACTTCAAACTTAGTTTAAACTCAGTCTCCATGACAACCAGCATGCATGTAGGGCTTTATACTTGTCCCTCATGTGTCCCCTATGTAATTTGGACATTCACACACAGGTACGGTGAGTTCCAGGGCCCTAGGGCAACCCATATGCATAGAAACGGCCCGTACACGCGCGTGTACGGGGCGTATCACTATGGGTACGCATACGCGAGCAAAGCCATAGTGAAACGGCCCGTACACGCGTGTGTACGGGGCGTATCACTATGGGTACGCATACGCGAGCAAAGCCATAGTGAAGCGGCCCGTACACGCGCGTGTACGGGCCGTTTCACTATGGCTTTGCTCGCGTATGCGTACCCATAGTGATACGCCCCATACACGCGCGTGTACGGGCCGTTTTACTATGGCTTTGCTCGCGTATGTGTACCCATAGTGAAACCGGCCCGTACATGCACGTGTACGAGCCGTTTCACTATGGCTTTGCTCGCGTATGCGTACCCATAGTGATACGCCCCGTACACACGCGTGTACGGGCCGTTTCACTATGGATAGGCCTACGGCAGCACTCCCATAGTGATGGAGAACGTACACACGCCCTCAGAGCGCATGTACGGTGCATTTCACACCTGACAGTGGTGACAGGCAGCACACAGAAAGGAATAGAGCTGACATACTTGTCCAAGGCTGGACATCAAGGCATTGTCTGTGCAGTACTACATGTGTAGGGCACAGGTGTGTCAGGCTGTAATGTGGCACATTACTCCTGAGTTGTGAAGGCAATAGATGTATGATGAGATGTGTACAGATGTCATGTGTGATGGTGGACTATGTGCCAGACATCCCCTTCACTCCTTTGACATGTGTGCATGTAGTACAGAACACTTGTGAAAAGCGTCACTGCCATGGCACGTTCAACAACACACGCAACTGTCCCCTGATGCCAGCTACAGGGGTTTTCACACCTGACATGTGACTACCCGCATTGCACAATGTGACTATGTCATGTATGTGTCGTGTGTTCCCATTAGCTTGCTGTAGGTGTTTGGTCAAATGCATCTGCAGTTGCTGCAAACAACATGTGTCTGTGTGTAGAGGTCTACCAATACACCTGACAGAATAAAATTTTGCTTTTTGAAGGTAGTACTGGTAAGACATTTTAACGTTAACTTTTCACGTTATTTTGCACCTTTTTTGCACCAATATTTCTGATCACTACTGCGAAGTAGCGGTTCCCTCCAGGTGGAGGAAGCATAACACACAAGAGACCCGATGATAATGCTTAAACGTATTTAAAAGGCGGAGAATCAAGATACACCGCCATTTCCATCAAAATACGTGATTGAGGGTTCTCATAATACCTATTTAGGTATTACTGGTTCAGGAAACGACCCGAAAGACCCCTATTTCCAGTTACAAGTGATCCATTCCCTTATGATTCATGATATATAACTAGGAAGAAGAATGGATGACTGCTCCTTCTAGCTCCCTTCTCTTGATTACAAGATATTAAGCAGCGCACAGCTGTGGGAGCGTCATTGACTACCTCCCCACATCTGGGAAGACTAAGTGACCCCCCCTTTTTTCTCGACTGAGGAATCAAGGATTTTACTTACAAAACACAATAGTTCGAGTTACAAAACTCGAACCTACTACAGTAACCATGGCCGAAAATCTAGGTCTGAGTTATTCAGCGGATGAAATAAATGCAATTCTTTCGTTACCATCACTACTTCAGAATAACGATCTCACACAAGCACTGGAACAAAATACAGACTGGGAAGAACTCTCTGAGCTGAAAAAGGAGCAAGTAAGGACTGCCATCCTCGGCGTCATAATGACTGAGTATTTGCGAGCTAACGCAGCCCCGAGGGGCCTCTGGGTACATAATGCACCACGGATTTTCCTAAAAGATCTAGCATTCCGAAAGGACTGGTCTGCGATTTCGTGGAAGTGCACAAGAGATTATCTTGTGTTAATAATCAAAACAGCCACAAGACTGACTGATGCCCTAACTATCAAGATTCAATTACATGAAACCAGGATCAAGAACATGGTTCAACTATCTGTCTATAAAAAAAGACTTGAGGAAATTAACAAAGACATGAATGAGACCAAGGAGTACATAACCAACAACAAAATACAGAAACTAGGAAAAGATCTCAAACGCTTCTCCATGGAGAAAATGCATCCATACAGCAAAGACGACTATGAAATACCAGATTACCAGTCCGATACGGATAATAGCGGATCATCAATTGACAGTTCCGACTGGAACAATGGAGAGACAAGACCACCAAGACGGAACCGAGGTACCTACAGACGTCAACAACAGCGGAGACCAAATTTCTGGCGCACTCCCCAATATGGAAACCAACAACCACTCCCCTTCCAACCATACACACCGAACTTTCAAGGTTGGATGAATCCATTCACTCCAGGGCCTCCACCAATGGGACATTACCCAGGACCATATATGCAACAACTGTCTTTTTTAGGACGTGGCCAGACGAACCAGAGAGGACGAAGAAAAGGAGTGACGTGGACAGATCAAGAAAGACAAGTCCAAACCAGGAGCATGTCCAACATGCCCAAGGAGAAACCAGGAACGAGCACGACTCGCTCGTAATCAACCTTACAGATATAGTTCTGACAGAGGCACAAGAAAAGGTACTAAATAAAGGACTCGGGTACGTACCAACACCAAACCTAGATGTTTTCAAGATAAAATGTGAAGCCGCCGAATTTTGTAGGAAACTAAAACTCAAAGCCTTCTTCTCGAATAAAGGCACTGAAGGTACTGAGGAGAAAGTAGGTGATACACCATTACGCCTCAAATCCACCTTCTGTCCACTGAATCACCAAGTTCCCATTGAACTCCAGACATTCGAACAAGCAATCATGAAGGACATCGGTGAACTGACAGAATCTACAAAAAAAACATTCATGAATCTAACAATAGTTGAAAAACAAGCTCTGGAATCTTTAAAGAATGCCAAAGACATGATAATAAAACCAGCAGACAAGGGAGGAGGAATCGTCTTAATAAGTAAGGAAGGCTACAATCAACAATGCCTTAACCTACTATCCGACGACAAATTCTATACCATCATTACAACAGACCCGACTGCGAGACTACAACAAACAATCAAGATCATGGTAGAAGAAGCCGAAATCAACAGGTGGATATCACAGAAAGAAGCAGACTTTCTGAAGACTACATCACCAAAAATACCATACTTCTATTCTCTCCCTAAGATACATAAAGAGAAGAGACCACCCCCAGGCCGCCCAATTGTGTCAGGCATTGGATCTATTTTAGAGCCTCTTTCACAATTTGCAGACCATTTCCTAAAGCCTTTGGTTCAACAAACTCCAACTTACCTGAAAGACACACGCGATCTATTGAACCATTTGAAAAATGAAAATTTCACTTCAAAATCCATGCTCTTGGCAGGTTTTGATGTAGAGAGTTTGTACACCAGCTTGCCTCAGCAGAAAACTCTCGAAACACTCGAAACAATACTTTTTGACCAAGACTGGAACATACCAGACTCCACGACATTTTGTATTACAATGCTGCACCCTGGCTCTTACAGAGAACTACTTCGAGTACGAAGGGAAACTATACCATCAACGACACGGAACATCTATGGGGAGCACATTTGCGCCGAGCGTAGCGGGACTATATGTGAGCACTTTTGAGAAAATCTTTATACAAAATGCAAGAAATCCTTATCAAACCCACATCCGTTTTTGGAAACGGTACATTGATGACATCATAGTAATTTGGGAAGGCGATCAAGAAAGCCTGAGGAAGTTCCATCAATGGATGAATGAACAAGATGAATGTCTGAGATTCACTTACACAGCTAATGACACACAGCTGGATTTTTTGGATCTCACGATCTACATTGAAGAAGACACCATCAAGACACGTACTTTCTTCAAACCGACTGCCAGAAACAGCCTCTTATCATTTAATAGTTTCCACCCTCGGCCGCTAAAAGAAAATCTACCATACAGCCAGTTCCTTAGGCTGAAACGTAACTGCAGTGATTTAGCGGAATATAAGAAACAAGCTAATGACCTTAGCCAAAAGCTTCTCAAACGGGACTATCCAACCAGAATAATATCTAAATGTAAGAAAAGGGCGAGAAACCAGCCCAGGGATTGTCTCCTGGAAACAACAAAGAGAGACCCTGCAGATGATACACCTACATGCGTGACAACCTACAGTACAGCGAGCAATGCTGTAAAGAAAATAATCCACAAAAATTGGCGGATCCTGACCTCAGGTACTTTAAAATGGCAGAAACCCAGGTTTGCCAATAAAAGAACTAGGAACATAAAAGACATTTTGGTACATACCAGACCACCCCCTCCCTCCCCGAATATGATCAACACCTTGTGGGACCTACAACCAGTCACAGGACATTACCCTTGTGGACAGTGTTCAGTTTGTCACTTGACTACACCGACAAAGACTATCCAACTAACACCAAACATGAAGTGGACCATAAGACAACACACAAACTGTAACACATCCTTTGTTGTCTACATGATCACATGTCCCTGTAACCTTAGATACATCGGCATGACATGCAGGAAAGTCAAAGTAAGAATTTGCGAACATAGGAGCAACGTAAAATGCAAACGAGAAACCACAAAGATGAGCCGACATTACATCGAACAAAAACACTCAGTGGATGATCTGAAATGGACCATAATTGAAACACTATTAGGATCAAAGACCAATGCTGAAAGAATCCTATTCGAAAGAGAACAAAGATGGGTACACCGCCTCTGCACAGACACCAATGGATTGAACGATAACATACCCTGGTTAAGTTTCAAATAACTTCGTGCAAGGTCTTGACCCTGAACACCCAAAACGTGAAGAGTCCTTCAAAAACTATGCCAGATGCAATCTCATGTTGTACCTATGATGCGATGGACAAGATCATGTCCAACTCGCTCTCAACAAAACCTCCAGTTGTTCAGCCTTAAAGAGAATGACATTTCACAAAAATCACCAGGCTCTTGCCGTGAAAAACAAAATCCAAAATAGATGTACTAACCAATCATCGACACATATCAAACGTATAAAACTTCTAAAAGTAAAGCCTTTTGCATGTATAGCCTCCTTTTCCACTTACAAAATTTTGATTACAGCTCATAAATCATTTATAAATTAATTATAAATTATTTAAAAACAAGCCTTTTGTAAATATTACTTCATAGTGCATATCACGTCACACACATAACGAGTCTTTCTTCGATTCATACAAACGATGACAGATAGAGTCCTTCCTCGATCTCTATGAAAAAAGCACAAAACGGCAAGAACACGGGATCTCGTTCAGTACGAGCCCTGCAAGCCAGCGTCAGCACAAGTTGTGCAAAGCCCGAAAAGGAGGTACGAAGGAGGAATCCTGTGAACGACTAGCAGCTCTACAGCCCTCAACAACCACACGGTATTTAAAACCACCCTACCCCCACCCATCCCAGCCCTATCCCGTTTCTATTTACAGGCTACGCGCTTACGGTGGCAGGCAGCAGCCGCAAAACGGATGCGCCCAAAAGGTAACTGACGAGGTTTCGTTCTCTTTTCTGTTTTGATAAAAACGTACCGCTTATGAGTTTTATAACCTTGACGTTGTGAAATTTCAACCGATTGTCATACAATCCAAACATCGAAACTGTACATTACCAGATAACTCAACTTCCTTAATTCTCGTTGTGATAGTAAGAACTACATACTATCTCCCCCCACACCCAGCCCTCTATTCAGCTCCTGTGTGCTAAAACAATATACAGATACGAACATTTTGAGATCGCTTTCTTGAAATACAGTGAAGATTTGCCATTTTTGACATTGCTTTACAGTACAGTATTTTAAAGAATTGCCATTTTCCAATAAGAAATCTGCTGTGTAATCGCCCAGAGTGGTGTGCATTTCATTGTACTGTCTCTTTTATTTAACTTTATTTTATTTTATTTTACTTGTTCTTCCTTATTTTAGGAACAGAATAACCTTAAGATATTGTTTATGAAAATCATCATAAACCTCATTCTTTGAACTGGAGAACACCGGTTCACACATTCACTAGGTCCTGAGGAATGCCCAACGACCCCCTCCAGGGGCGCTAGAGGGGCAGAAACATGTCGACCATTTTTGTTTTGGACACTTTAAAGTGCTGGGGTTACATAATCTGACCTCCTGCACCACCATTTTTTAGAAGTCTACCAATACACCTGACAGAATAAAATTTTGCTTTTTGAAGGTAGTACTGGTAAGACATTTTAACGTTAACTTTTCACGTTATTTTGCACTTTTTTGCACCAATATTTCTGATCACTACTGCGAAGTAGCGGTTCCCTCCAGGTGGAGGAAGCATAACACACAAGAGACCCGATGATAATGCTTAAACGTATTTAAAAGGCGGAGAATCCAGATACACCGCCATTTCCATCAAAATACGTGATTGAGGGTTCTCATAATACCTATTTAGGTATTACTGGTTCAGGAAACGACCCGAAAGACCCCTATTTCCAGTTAGAAGTGATCCATTCCCTTATGATTCATGATATATAACTAGGAAGAAGAATGGATGACTGCTCCTTCTAGCTCCCTTCTCTTGATTACAAGATATTAAGCAGCGCACAGCTGTGGGAGCGTCATTGACTACCTCCCCACATCTGGGAAGACTAAGTGACCCCCCCTTTTTTCTCGACTGAGGAATCAAGGATTTTACTTACAAAACACAATAGTTCGAGTTACAAAACTCGAACCTACTACAGTAACCATGGCCGAAAATCTAGGTCTGAGTTATTCAGTGGATGAAATAAATGCAATTCTTTCGTTACCATCACTACTTCAGAATAACGATCTCACACAAGCACTGGAACAAAATACAGACTGCGAAGAACTCTCTGAGCTGAAAAAGGAGCAAGTAAGGACTGCCATCCACGGCGTCATAATGACTGAGTATTTGCGAGCTAACGCAGCCCCGAGGGGCCTCTGGGTACATAATGCACCACGGATTTTCCTAAAAGATCTAGCATTCCGAAAGGACTGGTCTGCGATTTCATGGAAGTGCACAAGAGATTATCTTGTGTTAATAATCAAAACAGCCACAAGACTGACTGATGCCCTAACTATCAAGATTCAATTACATGAAACCAGGATCAAGAACATGGTTCAACTATCTGTCTATAAAAAAAGACTTGAGGAAATTAACAAAGACATGAATGAGACCAAGGAGTACATAACCAACAACAAAATACAGAAACTAGGAAAAGATCTCAAACGCTTCTCCATGGAGAAAATGCATCCATACAGCAAAGACGACTATGAAATACCAGATTACCAGTCCGATACGGATAATAGCGGATCATCAATTGACAGTTCCGACTGGAACAATGGAGAGACAAGACCACCAAGACGGAACCGAGGTACCTACAGACGTCAACAACAGCGGAGACCAAATTTCTGGCGCACTCCCCAATATGGAAACCAACAACCACTCCCCTTCCAACCATACACACCGAACTTTCAAGGTTGGATGAATCCATTCACTCCAGGGCCTCCACCAATGGGACATTACCCAGGACCATATATGCAACAACCGTCTTTTTTAGGACGTGGCCAGACGAACCAGAGAGGACGAAGAAAAGGAGTGACGTGGACAGATCAAGAAAGACAAGTCCAAACCAGGAGCATGTCCAACATGCCCAAGGAGAAACCAGGAACGAGCACGACTCGCTCGTAATCAACCTTACAGATATAGTTCTGACAGAGGCACAAGAAAAGGTACTAAATAAAGGACTCGGGTACGTACCAACACCAAACCTAGATGTTTTCAAGATAAAATGTGAAGCCGCCGAATTTTGTAGGAAACTAAAACTCAAAGCCTTCTTCTCGAATAAAGGCACTGAAGGTACTGAGGAGAAAGTAGGTGATACACCATTACGCCTCAAATCCACCTTCTGTCCACTGAATCACCAAGTTCCCATTGAACTCCAGACATTCGAACAAGCAATCATGAAGGACATCGGTGAACTGACAGAATCTACAAAAAAACCATTCATGAATCTAACAAGAGTTGAAAAACAAGCTCTGGAATCTTTAAAGAATGCCAAAGACATGATAATAAAACCAGCAGACAAGGGAGGAGGAATCGTCTTAATAAGTAAGGAAGGCTACAATCAACAATGCCTTAACCTACTATCCGACGACAAATTCTATACCATCATTACAACAGACCCGACTGCGAGACTACAACAAACAATCAAGATCATGGTAGAAGAAGCCGAAATCAACAGGTGGATATCACAGAAAGAAGCAGACTTTCTGAAGACTACATCACCAAAAATACCATACTTCTATTCTCTCCCTAAGATACATAAAGAGAAGAGACCACCCCCGGGCCGCCCAATTGTGTCAGGCATTGGATCTATTTTAGAGCCTCTTTCACAATTTGCAGACCATTTCCTAAAGCCTTTGGTTCAACAAACTCCAACTTACCTGAAAGACACACGCGATATATTGAACCATTTGAAAAATGAAAATTTCACTTCAAAATCCATGCTCTTGGCAGGTTTTGATGTAGAGAGTTTGTACACCAGCTTGCCTCAGCAGAAAACTCTCGAAACACTCGAAACAATACTTTTTGACCATGACTGGACATACCAGACTCCACGACATTTTGTATTACAATGCTGCACCCTGGCTCTTACAGAGAACGACTTTGAGTACGAAGGGAAACTATACCATCAACGACACGGAACATCTATGGGGAGCACATTTGCGCCGAGCGTAGCGGGACTATATGTGAGCACTTTTGAGAAAATCTTTATACAAAATGCAAGAAATCCTTATCAAACCCACATCCGTTTTTGGAAACGGTACATTGATGACATCATAGTAATTTGGGAAGGCGATCAAGAAAGCCTGAGGAAGTTCCATCAATGGATGAATGAACAAGATGAATGTCTGAGATTCACTTACACAGCTAATGACACACAGCTGGATTTTTTGGATCTCACGATCTACATTGAAGAAGACACCATCAAGACACGTACTTTCTTCAAACCGACTGCCAGAAACAGCCTCTTATCATTTAATAGTTTCCACCCTCGGCCACTAAAAGAAAATCTACCATACAGCCAGTTCCTTAGGCTGAAACGTAACTGCAGTGATTTAGCGGAATATAAGAAACAAGCTAATGACCTTAGCCAAAAGCTTCTCAAACGGGACTATCCAACCAGAATAATATCTAAATGTAAGAAAAGGGCGAGAAACCAGCCCAGGGATTGTCTCCTGGAAACAACAAAGAGAGACCCTGCAGATGATACACCTACATGCGTGACAACCTACAGTACAGCGAGCAATGCTGTAAAGAAAATAATCCACAAAAATTGGCGGATCCTGACCTCAGGTACTTTAAAATGGCAGAAACCCAGGTTTGCCAATAAAAGAACTAGGAACATAAAAGACATTTTGGTACATACCAGACCACCCCCTCCCTCCCCGAATATGATCAACACCTTGTGGGACCTACAACCAGTCACAGGACATTACCCTTGTGGACAGTGTTCAGTTTGTCACTTGACTACACCGACAAAGACTATCCAACTAACACCAAACATGAAGTGGACCATAAGACAACACACAAACTGTAACACATCCTTTGTTGTCTACATGATCACATGTCCCTGTAACCTTAGATACATCGGCATGACATGCAGGAAAGTCAAAGTAAGAATTTGCGAACATAGGAGCAACGTAAAATGCAAACGAGAAACCACAAAGATGAGCCGACATTACATCGAACAAAAACACTCAGTGGATGATCTGAAATGGACCATAATTGAAACACTATTAGGATCAAAGACCAATGCTGAAAGAATCCTATTCGAAAGAGAACAAAGATGGGTACACCGCCTCTGCACAGACACCAATGGATTGAACGATAACATACCCTGGTTAAGTTTCAAATAACTTTGTGCAAGGTCTTGACCCTGAACACCCAAAACGTGAAGAGTCCTTCAAAAACTATGCCAGATGCAATCTCATGTTGTACCTATGATGCGATGGACAAGATCATGTCCAACTTGCTCTCAACAAAACCTCCAGTTGTTCAGCCTTAAAGAGAATGACATTTCACAAACATCACCAGGCTCTTGCCGTGAAAAACAAAATCCAAAATAGATGTACTAACCAATCATCGACACATATCAAACGTATAAAACTTCTAAAAGTAAAGCCTTTTGCATGTATAGCCTCCTTTTCCACTTACAAAATTTTGATTACAGCTCATAAATCATTTATAAATTAATTATAAATTATTTAAAAACAAGCCTTTTGTAAATATTACTTCATAGTGCATATCACGTCACACACATAACTAGTCTTTCTTCGATTCATACAAACGATGACAGATAGAATCCTTCCTCGATCTCTATGAAAAAAGCACAAAACGGCAAGAACACGGGATCTCGTTCAGTACGAGCCCTGCAAGCCAGCGTCAGCACAAGTTGTGCAAAGCCCGAAAAGGAGGTACGAAGGAGGAATCCTGTGAACGACTAGCAGCTCTACAGCCCTCAACAACCACACGGTATTTAAAACCACCCTACCCCCACCCATCCCAGCCCTATCCCGTTTCTATTTACAGGCTACGCGCTTACGGTGGCAGGCAGCAGCCGCAAAACGGATGCGCCCAAAAGGTAACTGACGAGGTTTCGTTCTCTTTTCTGTTTTGATAAAAACGTACCGCTTATGAGTTTTATAACCTTGACGTTGTGAAATTTCAACCGATTGTCATACAATCCAAACATCGAAACTGTACATTACCAGATAACTCAACTTCCTTAATTCTCGTTGTGATAGTAAGAACTACATACTATCTCCCCCCACACCCAGCCCTCTATTCAGGTCCTGTGTGCTAAAACAATATACAGATACGAACATTTTGAGATCGCTTTCTTGAAATACAGTGAAGATTTGCCATTTTTGACATTGCTTTACAGTACAGTATTTTAAAGAATTGCCATTTTCCAATAAGAAATCTGCTGTATAATCGCCCAGAGTGGTGTGCATTTCATTGTACTGTCTCTTTTATTTAACTTTATTTTATTTTATTTTACTTGTTCTTCCTTATTTTAGGAACAGAATAACCTTAAGATATTGTTTATGAAAATCATCATAAACCTCATTCTTTGAACTGGAGAACACCGGTTCACACATTCACTAGGTCCTGAGGAATGCCCAACGACCCCCTCCAGGGGCGCTAGAGGGGCAGAAACATGTCGACCATTTTTGTTTTGGACACTTTAAAGTGCTGGGGTTACATAATCTGACCTCCTGCACCACCATTTTTTAGAAGTCTACCAATACACCTGACAGAATAAAATTTTGCTTTTTGAAGGTAGTACTGGTAAGACATTTTAACGTTAACTTTTCACGTTATTTTGCACCTTTTTTGCACCAATATTTCTGATCACTACTGCGAAGTAGCGGTTCCCTCCAGGTGGAGGAAGCATAACACACAAGAGACCCGATGATAATGCTTAAACGTATTTAAAAGGCGGAGAATCAAGATACACCGCCATTTCCATCAAAATACGTGATTGAGGGTTCTCATAATACCTATTTAGGTATTAGTGGTTCAGGAAACGACCCGAAAGACCCCTATTTCCAGTTACAAGTGATCCATTCCCTTATGATTCATGATCTGTGTGTAGATGGCCATGGCACAGTGTTACGCATACCAGGCCACATGTGGAATCCCACGTAAGGTGTGTGTGTATGCATCGACACGGAGTTTCAAAACAAGGACATATCTGCATACTCTCAATTTATGTGGGATCATTCTTGAAATGTAATCCTTCATGGCAAGGTGTGTGGTCTGTCCTTTTTCTATTACATGTGACCTGTGCCTCTAGTGTTCCGCAACCTGTCTGTACAATAAACATCCTTCCTCTGCACATATTTGGTTGTCTGTAACTCCTGTAATGCGTCTGCCTGCTCACTTACACTGGCTCACAGATAGTTTCATGGCATGGCATAATGAGGTTGAGAATAAACGTTTGGAGCTGTCTCTTGGTAGGAGTGTCACATGGCTGGCATACGTGTCAAGGGCATTTTGCACAGACCTGACTCTGTATGTAGCATATGTGTATTGCCTGTTGACCATGTGCTCAGTACATTGACATTGGTGGTGTACTGTACTCACTCTTCGTTGTCCCTTCTAATTCACTGCAGGGCTCCGCCTCTCCCTCGAGCAATTCCGGACTTGGCTGACATGCGGGAAAATGACTGTATACGCCACTACCGCTTCCCCCAACGTTTGATTGAGGACTTGACGACACGGCTGGCAGCACACCTCCAACCGCTACACAGGTATCCTGGTGCACTGACACCCAAGATGAAGGTGATGGCTGCCCTACATTTCTTGGCCAAGGGTACCTTTCAACATACCATTGCCCATGTGGGTGGGATGTCCCAAACCATGTTAAGCCGTGTTCTGCATGATTTTTTAGAGGCCATGTTGGAGCACCTTGATGAGTTCATAAAATTCCCAACTCCTGAGCAGTTGACAGCTGTCAAGCGTGAGTTCTATGCCCTGGGAGGGATGCCCCATGTCATTGGGTCCATAGATGGAACACATGTGGCTTTGGTACCACCACAGGCACAGGAGGTAGCCTTCCGTAACCGCAAGCATTACCACTCCATTAATGCCCTTGCGGTGTGTCTTGCCAACATGGTGATTTCACATGTCTGTGCTCGTTTTCCAGGATCAGCACACGATGCGTACATCATGAGGCGTAGCAGGGTGCCTGAAATGATGCTGCAGCTGCGCAACGAACAAGCATGTATTGTTGGTGGGTATACTCTGGCAGTCCTGTATTTAACGTCATCTTCCTGACCCACTCTTGTCCATGATGTTTCCATGTAGGGGACGCTGGCTATCCCAACATGCCATGGCTGATCACGCCTCTCCGCAACCCCAGCACGGCTGCCGATCACCGCTACAACAACGCCCATGGGCGGACCAGGCGAGTGATAGAGAGGACGTTTGGCCTCCTGAAGAGCCGATTCCGTTGCTTCCACAAGACCGGTGGCGCACTCCCATATGCACCGGTGAAGGTCTGCAAGATATTCCTCGTGTGCTGCATGCTGCACAACATGGCAGTGGAGAAAGCTGTGCCACTCATCCTGGATCCAGATGAGCAGGACCAT
Organism: Triturus cristatus; assembly: GCF_964204655.1. Lineage (NCBI taxonomy): Eukaryota > Metazoa > Chordata > Amphibia > Caudata > Salamandridae > Triturus > Triturus cristatus. The sequence continues at coordinate 418,749,392 of NC_140580.1, forward strand.
CCACCCATGGAGGATGAAGGGCTTGGGCATGAGGCAAGTGATGTGGAGGAGGAGGAGGCGGTAGAGGACATGCGGAGTCGGCTCATACGCAACTTCTTTGCTTAGTGGTGAGTTCCAGTGTCTGAGTGTGCACGCATTGGGCTGTGTGTGGCATGTGTTGCAATGTGTGTGTCCATCTGCATGTCTTCCAAGTGAGTCTGAGGTGTGTTTGGATGTGTCACTCGAGTGATGGTGCAATAGAAGAATGTTTTTCCAGAGTCATCATTGTCACCTAGCATGTTGACTACCTAATACGTGTCGAGTACATGCACATGCATGCGGATGTACTTCTTTTGGCTGACTTCTGGTGTGTCTCCCATCCACAGGTACTTGCGCATGCTGTCTGCTGGTGGCATTGTTGTGCTCCTGCTATTCCACATGAACACAGCAACATGTGCTGAATCAGCGTTACATGCACGGACAAGTTTGAAAGTCTCCTTCGGGTAAGGGATGCAGCACGGCTTTTTGGGAGTGGTATTTGTTTTGAATGTGTGTGCACTGCTCCTGTTCATGTTTGGTTACTTTGCATACATGTAGACTCACCATGGGGCACATGACCTGGAGCAGAATTCACCTGAATTGATGGTCAGACTTGGTGACAGTCATCTGTAATGGGATTGTGATGGAGCCATCAATGTGTGTAACACTGGCCTCGGAAACATACGGGTTGCACCGGGTTGACATGGTGTGTGAATTCCCCATTAGGGGCTCAATGGTGTATAGCAGGCTCTCCGTGAGCAGCAGGGGGTGTTTAGCTGTAACCCGTCACTTGTGTGCCAGTGCCATGGATTTCCAGCATCTGTGGTGGTAATGGAGGTGCCAGTGTTGGTCCCACGTGTTCATCCACATGACCTGTGTATGTGTTGACAGAGTTGCATTAGCATTCCGACACACATGAGTAATAAAGGTGTCCCTCTGCCTCCAAGGTGCCTCATCTCTGTCAATGGTGGTCTGTTGCCACTGTGCATGCGGCATGTCTGGCATTGTTCTCAGAGATGGTGCATATGAGTCTATGTGTAGAGTAGCAAGATGCAAGCTGTTTGTCAGGGATTAGATTCTGTATTGTGCATGATGTCCATGGCTGTGTAGGTTTTGTGGCATGTCAGTCTCCACGATGGCCACTGTGCTGCATGTGAATCCATTGTGTGTGTGTGTGCCATGTTGAACCAGACATTCCTTCCTTGACATACACCTTTTGCATGGTTCCTTCCTGAGATCCTTGTCTTTGTGTGCTACTTGTGGCATTGTTTCCTTGACATGGCGCATGCTGCTGCAGGCCCTGCTGCAAGGGCACCCAGTGTCCACGCAAATGAGCTGGTGTCCATCATGGATTGCTTGCTGATATGTGCTATGCTGATCAGCAGCATCTGTGCCTCATGCGGCAGCACACTCTGCATTACAAGATCCCCAGTTCCATCCACCTCAAGGCAAGAGGGAGACCATCCCCCAGGTCAACTATAACATCCGTGTCTACTCCTACCCTGCACTCTACGGACATGTGCGTTAGAAATCCCATGATACTTGTCCACATCCAGGGTGCATCTGCACAGCTCTGCTACTACATCCGGCGACCAGGCCACATCAACGTCCAACAGAGATGGGGGGAGTGGATCACTGCCAGCTGCAGGATGACCTTCTCAATCCACGCACACCCTCAGGATGCAGCCCACACCCACAACACAACCTTGTGGCACTGTCATCCAACACCCAATTGTGCCATCTCCATGCATCAAACCTTGGCTGGCCCACCATTCTCCACATCCACCTGACTCAAGCATGCAGGACATGGTTCTGCCACGTGTCTACACATACCTGGGACTCCCACCCAAGGACACTCCACATGATCCGTGACCTCTGCGCATGACTGTTGCTCTTCTAAATAGGTCTTTGGGCACAGTTGTGCGGGCACCCCCTCAGCTGGTTGGGCCCATCACGGGTGAGTATGGTGCTCCATGTCTGTCTTGGATGGTACGTTGTGACCCATGTGTGTCCTGTGCCTGACTCAGACCCCAGGGTATGGTGGTTCGGAGTTAATTCAGTAATCAGGCATGGTTTGACTTTACAACACAGACATGTAGTTGAATAATGCAAAATGACGGCATCATCTTGTGATTGTGATGAATTTTATTAGTGCTGGGGTACGTGTTTGGGGGGGGTGACAAGAGGTGCTTGGTGGGAGTGTAGAATCCAAAGTTCACAGGGGGAGTTGGTGTCCTTGCCATTGACAGTCATCAGAGTCTGTGCCACAGTCTTTGGAAACATTGGTCAGACAGTGACCAGCAAGACCATGTGGCAGAGAATGTCCTTTGCTGCTGTGCTGCTGTTGGGCCATAGGGCCAGGAGCCAGGCCAGGTGACCTGGGAGATGGTGATGTTCCGCTGACTCTCACGGTCTTTTGCGTGGATGACCCACCTTCCTGCGGGGACCCTCAGACGCCTGGCTTGACGGTGCAACGGACGCTCCGTCAGATGAATCCTCCTCCTCCTCCCTCCCTGGGGCTGGTGCTGCTCTACGCCTGGTGGCACAGGGAGGGTTTGCCAGGCTTTGGGCGATCTGACGGAGGGATTGGCTCATGTCCCTGTGCACCGCCAAGTGCTCTGCATGTCTTGCCTCCATCCTGGCATGATGCTCAACCTGCAGGGCCTTCATCTCATTGAGGGTCTCCACTACCTGGGCGATGCCTCTGGAGTCACGCCGGTATGCGTCCAGGATGGTTCTGACGTGTGCCATAGCCGGGTCCTGAGCCAACTGGGCAGGTTCGGGCCTCCGCCGTCCTCCACTCCCACCACCCCTGCCCACTTGCGCCTGGCCTGCCGTTGTGGGCACATCGAGACTCCGGGACCCCTGAGGGATGGCATTTGCGGTGTCGCCTGCCTCCTCCTGGGTGCCCGAAGAACCTTGTCCCTCCTGGACAGACTGGCTGCGTTGTTGTGTGCGGGCAGGGCTCCTGGGTGTCTCCTGGGATGTGGCAGGAATGGGGGTGGTGGTTGGCACAGTTTTACCTGACGCAGGTGCTGCAGGTGGTTGGACACCAGAGGGGCCAGGTTGGTCTGGGTCATCCACGGAGTGGTGAGAGTCGTCGCTGGCGGTGGGGTCCTCTTCACGCAGAGCCTGGTCCTGTGAGTCTTCCCCCCCAGTGTTAGGGGGAGATCGATGACGTTGACCTGTGTGTGAGAGAGACAGTGTTAATTGTGTTACATGCGACATCCATGTTTCATTCTTTTTTGATTTGGCACAGTTCCTCTGGGTGGTTGGATTTGGCTAGCATTCCTCACACAGTGCACTTGTGCATGGGTATGTCCCTTGGCCACAGCTTTCGACACTTTACCTATGTGTGACACAATCTTAGTTTATGCATATTTTGGGAACGCAGTTAGCAGTGTAGTGAGCGGGCGTTGCAAGCCATGCAGAGCCGCCTTACGTGTTGCACTGTACGAGACCAAATGGTGTTTTTTTCCATGCTATTTGAGTATGCAGGTAGGTAACTTAACAATTTGTGACAGGGTTCTGATGAAAACAGTGGGTAGGTATACTGGGTGTAAGGTTCTGTTTGTGCCTGCAGCGCGGATGTACTCGTGCACAGATTGACACATGGCCTAGTGTTTATCAAAGGTTGAAGGGGGGGTTAAGGCACTGCCAAACCTTGTCTACATGCACACAGTCCACCTGCTGACGAGCGGACATGGCCACACCACCCAAGGGTGATTTGGTCTCCCTCTGTCTCCCTTTCTCCCTCCCTCTGTCAGCCTCCTCCCTCTGTCCGTCTCCCTTTCTCCCTCCCTCTGTCAGCCTCCTCCCTCTGTCCGTCTCCCTTTCTCCCTCCCTCTGTCAGCCTCCTCCCTCTGTCCGTCTTCCTTTCTCCCTCCCTCTGTCCGTCTCCCTTTCTCCCTCCCTCTGTCAGCCTCCTCCCTCTGTCCGTCTCCCTTTCTCCCTCCCTCTGTCAGCCTCCTCCCTCTGTCCGTCTCCCTCTGTCTCCCCTTCTCCCTCCCTCTGTCAGCCTCCTCCCTCCCTCAGTCTGTCTCCCTGTGTCCACCTCTGTCTCTGTCCCTCTCTCTGCCCCTCTCCCTCCCTCTGTGTGTCACCCTCTGTCACCTCAGCCCAGCTTCCTGGGCACACACAGTTTGCAGGTCTTGCAAAGGCCATTGGCTTGTTCATGTGGGTTTGTTTCTTCTCTGCGGGCACCCATTGGGCGGAGTGTGTGAGTCTGCGCTGCTGCTGTGGCGGTGTGTGCTGACACTCTTTCAGTGTGCTGCGTCTTCATTGGCTGCTGTTATGTGCAAATTGTGCCTTCATACCCATGTCATCCTACAACGCGGCCACCATTAGCAGGCAAAACAGTACTGTGTGGGGACACACTGTTGGTATGGCTGTGCCCTAAGCCATATGGGCTGAGGGCATTGTTGTGTGCTTCAGAGTTGCTCTATGTTAGTTTTGAGGCCTACCCTCCCAGCATCGGGGACATCCTGTCTTGTGGTGGTGTTTTGTGTGGCCTGTGACTTGGCCTGGCCTTGCTTGGGGCATGGGGCATGGAGGCGCTAGTGGCATGTGTGTGTTTTTGGAGTGTGGATGTGTCTGGTGCTGGCTTTGGGGGGGTTGCGTGCATGATTGGTATTTGGGTTGTATATGGCGTCACCCCCATGTGAGGTGAGTTGTTTGTGTACTCACCAGGCTCTCGGACTCCTTCTAGTCCGTCTACTGCCAACGGCTCCAGCGTGGTCATCACCTTCTCCTCCCAGGGATGGTAGTGTACCGGTCTGCGGGATGGCCCTCCTCCAGTGATGTTGGCCTGGTTGTGCTCGTCCGTCATTTTGCGGCGGACCGTCCTCCGCAGATCGTACCACCTGGCTTGGCACTCATGCCTGGTCCTTCTGGTGGACCCAACAGCATTCACGGAATTGACTATCCTCTCCCACATGGCAGTTTTTTCTGATATGCTGGTCCGTCTGACCAATGTTCCAAAGAGCTGTGGCTCGACTCTGATGATTTCGTCGACAAGGGACTCCAGCTCGTCCTTTGTGAACTTTGGATTCTTGTTAGTGTGGGGTGTGGGTGTGGATGGTTGTGGGGGTGGGGGTGTGGATGGGTGTGGGTGTGGATGGTTGTGGGTGTGCAGGAGTGCAAGTGTAAGGTGTATTGATGGTTGAAGTATGGTGCAGTGCGTTGTCTCAGGGGTCTGGCAGCAGTGGATCTGTTGCAAAGGATCATGGTTTGTGTGTGTTGGGCCTTTTTATTGGTCCATTTGTGGGTGTGGCTGTGTTTGAACTTTGGGTGGGTGTGTTATAAGGAGTGGTAGTGGTTTGGGCCTCTGTTTATCTGTTTGTCAGTTGCAGGTCAGTGTAAAGGATGTATTTGGCCTTGTTGGATATGTTTTGTGGTGTTGTGTGCCTCGGATTGAATGTCCTTGTGTTTTATTGGTTAGTCCTGGTTTAGTAGGAGTGTTTTTAGCCTCTGTACGGTGCGTACATGGGCCATCTTGTTGTACAGTGCTGTCCTTTGCTATGGCTTAGTACGACTCGTACATGCCCGATGTTGGGTGAGTGTGCTGGTGTGTGGGCCTGGGGTAGGGTGCGTACAAACACGGGCAGAGTGTTGGTCCGCACCGTCCATCGGTGGTGGTGTTTCGCACGGTACATACAAGGGGGGCTGGGTGTAGGGTCTGTACATACACGGGTGGGGGTACGGTCCGTACATACACTGGTGGGGGTATGGTCCGTACATACACTGGTGGGGTGGGGGTTCGGTCCAAACATACACGGGTGGGGTGGGGGTACGGTCCATACATACACTGGTGGAGTGGGGGTATGGTCCGTACATACACGGGTGGGGTGGGGGTACGGTCCGTACATACACGGGTGGGGGTACGCTCCATTCATACACGGGTGGTGGTTCGGTCTGTACATACACGGGTGGGGTGGGGGTACGGTCCGTACATACACTGGTGGGGTGGGGGTACGGTCCGTTCATACACGGGTGGGGTGTTGGTACTCTCCATTCATACACGGGTGGGGGTACGGTCTGTACATACACTGGTGAGGTGTTGGTACGCTCCATTCATACATGGGTGGGGGTACGGTCCGTACATACACTGGTGGGGTGGGGGTACGGTCCGCACATACACGGGTGGGGTGTTGGTACGCTCCATTCATACACGGGTGGGGGTACGGTCCGTACATACACTGGTGGGGTGGGGGTACGGTCCGTTCATACACGGGTGGGGTGTTGGTACGCTCCATTCATACACGGGTGGGGGTACGGTCTGTACATACACTGGTGGGGTGGGGGTACGGTCCGTACATACACTGGTGGGGTGTTGGTATGCTCCATTCATACACGGGTGGGGGTACGGTCCGTACATACACTGGTGGGGTGGGGGTACGGTCTGTACATACACGGGTGGGGTGTTGGTACGCTCCATTCATACACGGGTGGGGGTACAGTCCGTACATACACTGGTGGGGTGGGGGTACGGTCCGTACATACACGGGTGGGGTGTTGGTATGCTCCATTCATATACGGGTGGGGGTACGGTCCGTACATACACTGGTGGGGTGGGGGTACGGTCCGTTCATACACGGGTGGGGTGTTGGTACGCTCCATTCATACACGGGTGGGGGTACGGTCTGTACATACACTGGTGGGGTGGGGGTACGGTCCGTACATACACTGGTGGGGTGTTGGTATGCTCCATTCATACACGGGTGGGGGTACGGTCCGTACATACACTGGTGGGGTGGGGGTACGGTCTGTACATACACGGGTGGGGTGTTGGTACGCTCCATTCATACACGGGTGGGGGTACAGTCCGTACATACACTGGTGGGGTGGGGGTACGGTCCGTACATACACGGGTGGGGTGTTGGTATGCTCCATTCATACACGGGTGGGGGTACGGTCTGTACATACACTGGTGGGGTGGGGGTTCGGTCCGTACATACACGGGTGGGGTGTTGGTACGCTCCATTCATACACGGGTGGGGGCACGGTCCATACATACACTGGTGGGGTGGGGGTACGGTCCGTACATACACTGGTGGGGTGGGGGTACGGTCCGTACATACACTGGTGGGGTGGGGGTACGGTCCATATATACACTGGTGGGGTGTTGGTACGCTCCATTCATACACGGGTGGGGGTACGGTCCGTACATACACTGGTGGGGTGGGGGTACGGTCCGTACATACACTGGTAGGGTGGGGGTACGGTCCGTACATACACTGGTGGGGTGGGGGTACGGTCCGTACATACACTGGTGGGGTGTTGGTATGCTCCATTCATACACGGGTGGGGGTACGGTCCATACATACACTGGTGGGGTGGGGGTACGGTCTGTACATACACGGGTGGGGTGTTGGTACGCTCCATTCATACACGGGTGGGGGTACGGTCCGTACATACACTGGTGGGGTGGGGGTATGGTCCGTACATACACTGGTGGGGTGGGGGTACGGTCCGTACATACACTGGTGGGGTGGGGGTACGGTCCGTACATACACTGGTGGGGTGTTGGTACCCTCCATTCATACACGGGTGGGGGTACGGTCCGTACATACACTGGTGGGGTGGGGGTACGGTCCGTACATACACGGGTGGGGTGTTGGTACACTCCATTCATACACGGGTGGGGGTACGGTCCGTACATACACTGGTGGGGTGGGGGTACGGTCCGTACATACACGGGTGGGGTGTTGGTACGCTCCATTCATACACGGGTGGGGGTACGGTCCGTACATACACTGGTGGGGTGGGGGAACGGTCCGTACATACACTGGTGGGGTGTTGGTACGCTCCATTCATACACGGGTGGGGGTACGGTCCGTACATACACTGGTGGGGTGGGGATACGGTCCGTACATACACTGGTGGGGTGGGGGTACGGTCCGTACATACACGGGTGGGGGTTCGGCGCGTACATCCGCGGCCGGGGGGCATTTTGCGTGTACATGCGGGGTCTGTGGTGGGGTGTTCGGCGCGTATGCGGGCACGTGTCTCCATGCTTGCTGTGGGAGTTCGGTCCGTACGGTGTTTTTTGCATACAGTTGTGAAATCGAAAGGACGGGAGTGATCGTACTAGCGCGGTCGGACTTCATTTTTCCGATTCGTACGGTAAATCGTCCGGGGATGTGTCGGACACAATTTCCGACCCGAGGACGTGTGGGGAAAGGTTCCGGATGTGATTCGTATGGAGTTTTTCCCATGCGAATCGTACTTGGCAGTTTGTACGCTACTTGTACGATTCGGACGGAAAAAAGTCCAGATTCAATTCGGATGGGGGAAATTTTTCCAGGATCCGAATCGGCACCTTAGCGTTAAGCCTGGGCAAAGCACTACGCTACGCTCGCATAGTTTGCAAAGCTTGCGCTACTTCGCACTACGCGAACTGCACGTAGCACAGTGCGAACACGCGTAGCATAGTGTTGCATAGTGCTGCGGTCATATTTTGCTTGCTCGCGGTCCTCAACGTCAAGTTGGCGACTGCGAGCAAGCATAATGACATCCCGGCGAGACTTTTTCCTTGTTCGCGATCAGCAACTTCAAGTTGGCGATCGCGAGCATGGAAAATAAACCTCCCGGCGAGATTGCCAATGCGAGGAGGTCAGGTTTCTCATTGCGAGTGGTCGCGTATGCTCGCGACTGCTCGCGATGAGAAACTACCAGTTCGCGTTGAGAAAGCTGAAGCTCGAGTAAAAATCTACTCGAGCAGCCGAAAACTACAGCTCGCACTGTGCAAGATGCCATTTTCAATGATTGCACAGTGCCGGTTGCTTGTCCGCACTGTGCAATCATTGAAAACGACATCTGGCACAGTGCAAACAAGGTACTACGAAGTGCTACGCGTAGCTCGCGCTAAATGTAATACCATTGATACAGTCTCTATATATCCCAATTGAGTCACAGCACATAACAAAAGGTCCATCAAACACACATGTGTATGAAACAACCCCGTGGGGGTACCATGCTGCGTGCAGAGAAACATACACTGAGCTGCGCGACTTCACCTACACTCTGAAACAAACATACACAGGCTAATATGTCCTCATTAAAATGTATCACGTGGAATGTGAGCGGTCTCAATTACCATAGAAAATCAAGGTTAGTCCCCTCATATCTCACCAGAAATGGGATGGATATCTGTCTCCTGCAAGGAACTCATCTGGCAGATACATCTCGCTCTAGATTGAATTCCAACAGATGGGGGGAGGTACTTGCTTCCAATTACTCCAGCTATTTCAGCAGTGTGGCAATTTCGATACGGAGAGGAACCCCATGGACAACATAGCAGGTAGTTATAGACCCTAAGGGGTGCTACATATTACTATGAGGCGAGATTTATAGGCAGCAGGTCACTAGTGCAAACACATATGGGCCCAACACGGACAGTCCTGAATTTTTCAATCAAATATGGCACAGGATACAAACTCTGGTCAATGCTGCATTATTATGGGGTGGCGACTTCAATGTTGTACTATCATTACAAGATGAAAGAGCAGGCATTTCCGGCACACATCATCCACAAGCAGCTGCAGCAATCCACAGCATAATCGATGACTATTACTTGATCAACTAAAAACTGGGAATTACACCCAACAACCCGCAAAGGCACATGCATAACCCACCAACATAATGCGTGGTCCAGATTGGACATTTGGCTAACCTCCAAAGACATGCACTCTTGGGCAACCAAAGTATTGCATTATCCACGTACATTATCTATTCACGCACCCGTCGTGATTCAATCCCAAGTCCCGAAGCCACATAGACAGCCCTTTACCTGGCGTCTTCCCCCAAACGCATTGCTTGACTCAATGATCAAGGAAGAGATCTGAAAAAACATAATAGAATATTTTGAACACAACGTGTGCACGGTGGACTCCATGAATACAATTTGGGAAGCCTTCAAGTTGGTGATACGGGGCTTTTGAATAGCTACAGTCAGGAGTCCTCAGAGATATCAAAAACAGCCTGAAAAGGTTGAAGGATGAGATCCGTGACCTGGAACGTCAATACTTCTACTCCCCAACACCCACAGAATTAGCGCACATACACGTCAAACTAACAGTCTTCCAAGAAGAGGCAGAGAGAGAGAGACCAAATTCTTGCACAAATACGCACAAGCGCGCATATACGGGGAAGGGGACAGGCCAGGGAAGACACTGGCGAACATTCTAAAACCTCCCATAAGTTCTGCACACATCACTGAACTGCACCCCTGAGGCACCACCGTCCCGATCACCATCAGAAGTTTTGAACATAATGATAAACTTTTATTCACTGCTATAATCCACTCAAACCGACCAGGCTGACTCTGAACTGCTAAAATATCTAGATTCACTAGAACTGTTGTGGTTAAATAGGGCTCACAGCGAATACTTAGATGCCCCCGTCACCGCAGACGATATATGACAAGTACTCAAAAGCATACCAGCAGATTAGGCCCCAGCAGGGGCTGATGGCATTACAGACACATTTTTCTAAGAATATGCGGAACTGTTGGCCCCTCGCCTCTTGGATGTGTATCAAGAAGCTTTACAAAATGGTACACTGCTGCAATCCATGCATGAAGCTGTCATCATTGCATTATTAAAACTGGAAAAGACTCATACCGACCTTTCTACTTAATAAATCGAGACGCGAAAATCTTTGCCGAACTATTAGCCAACAGGTTACAGCCGCTACTCCCACTAATTGTCTGGTTAGACCAGTCCGGATTTGTGCCGGGCCGCTCCACCTCCCACAACTTGTGTACTATATTTGCACTCCTACACTATCTCGCCCCTCACATCCCCGCAATAGCCACACTATTAGACACCACAAAAGTCTTCGATTCTTTAGAGTGGAAATTCCTCTTTACCCTTCTAACTCAGCTAGGACTGAGTCCCATCTTCATTCAGCAAATTAAACTTCTTTAAACCCTACCCACTGCCAGAGACAGAGTCAATGGTCTAATATCCGATCCCATAAAAATCACACTCGCCACTCGCCAGGGCTGCCCATTATCGCCCCTGCTATTTGCCATAGCAACGGAGCCACTAGCAGCTAGATTAAGGCAAAACATGCGAACCAGGTAATAGGGTTCACCACCGGAGATCTGATCGTGTCGATGTATGCAGATAACATTACCCTTTACATTATAGATCCGGTGGAAAACTTTGCACCTATCACTAGATAGCAGGTGCGATATGGAGGCATATCCGGGATTCAAATAAATTGGACAAAGTCCACTATAATCCCACTAACCACAGGCACACTTGCTTTTGAAACAGACAACCCGATATTTGGGCATCTGGCTCAGCAGTGATTTGCAGAAAATCTGATCGGCTAATTATGGCGGAGTTATGGACTGGATAGAATAAAGAATCAAAAGATGGAAAACTCTGCCCTTGTCCTTTGTGAGTCGCATTGCCATCATCAAAATGATTATTCTCCCAAAACTGCTGTACCTATTTGTAAATATCCCCATACCGCCATCCGTATAATTTTTTAAACAACTCAGGTCTAGTATGATCGAACTTGTGTGGGCTGGAAAACAGCCAAGGATAGCTTGGGAAATACTCACTTTGCCACTGGCACAGGGGGGGTTTGGAGCTCCGAATTTTGCACTATATGCCTACAGTGCACAGGCCCAATTTTTACAATTCTGGCAGCACCCAACACCATTCCACCCGCATGTGGCCATTGAAATAGATAAGGTGGCACCTCTACCCCTGAACACTGTATTATACCAAAACTATAAATGCCTAAGACACAAAATAGATACTACAGAAACCCTACGGTGGGCCTGGCAAGGTCTTTGTAAATGGGCGAAATTAAGCGTTCTATTTGTGCCACCCATGTCTCTGGCAAATAACCCATTGATTCCTCGTTGATGGAGAGAAATGTACAAGCCAGGGCACAACTAAATAACATTGTAACCGGCAGCGACCTATACCCAGAGGGACAACTCCTAACACTCCACCAAATGTGCAGCCCACCACAACACTCGGCATTAGATACACTATTATACTACCAGCTACGAGCTGCATGCCGCGCTAGATATAATACATTCCTCACTGCCCGTTCACCATTGCTGGTGCTGGAACATATACTCACAGTAACTTTGACACGTAAACTGGTGACTCGTATATACACTATTACCCAACGAGAATCCCTGATCATCGTCCCCCAATTACGTTCAGCCTGGGAGACTGATATCGGAGAGGAAATCTCAGACGAGCAGTGGTCCTTCTGCTGCAGCAAATTAGAACAGCTGCCTCCCAACTACAGACTCAGGCTAATCCATTTTAAATATGTACACCGCATATATCGCACCCCAACGCAACTACACCACATGGGATTATGGCCCGATATGAGCTGCTGGCGGTGTCAGAACCCCCAGGCAATGTTCTTCCATTTGGCTTGGGAGTGCCGCCCTATAGCTAAATTCTGGACAGAAATACTTAGCCACATAGAGAATGTAACTGAGCAAACATTGCTGAGAACTCCCCTGGTGGTGCTGCTGGGATACGTACACAATATCCCGGCCTCTATGAGACGACTCACAGCACTAATGCCACTGCTGGCCAAGAGACATGTGGCCTTGCACTGGGTAGCATTATCACCTCCAACCACAAAGGCCTGGGTGAAAGGCACAGCATATTGTAGGGATCAACTGACAAGTTATTGGGAACTTTCACCGGCTCGATCCCGTCCTAAAGATACATGGTCCCCATTCCCAAGCTGGCTTAGCGGTGCTGAATCAGGCGATTTATAGGCACAACTGGTACAGCTCAGAGCGCTCTAGAATATGAATATTGGAATTATGCGCAAGAACATACAGCTCAAGAAGTACTCTTAAACCCCTTGACCCACAGACTGTAATGAAATTTATGCTATGTGTATTTCATAATGTGAGTAATATTTTAACGGTGGACAAGGATAGGATCAAAGAGACTGGTAAATACATTGTATTGACAGCAATACTGTGTACATTGCGGTAATGTTTAATTTCTGATCTGTTATATGTTTGCTGATGCACAACTTCAATAAAAAGCAATAAAAAAAATATATATGTACAACCCCCCCTCACACACGCTCACCACCCCATCCAGTGTCCTTTCCAGCGTTTCCCACCTCCCAGCTGTCCAGTACCCCCACAGCACTTCTCCGCGGTGGGCGATGTGCGCCCATGTGCAGCGGGCATACCACTGGTGTGTCAAAGGTATATATGACGTTACAAAGCATACCATTACATCCGTTACAATGCCTTCTAATACTACGCATATTGCAACAGTAGGGAAACCACTGGATAGCAGAGATGAAAACATTACTATTCCCACTTCAGTGAATGAAACCCTAAAACTAACCCTTGCACCCCAAAACACACCCTGAACCCTAAAATTCTTCTTTCACCCCCCAAAACACTCCTTGGACCCTAAGATTAATCTTTGACCCCCAAAACACACCTTAAAAATCATATTTGACCCCAAAACACATCCCAAATGTCATATTTTACCCCATAATACACCCCAAATTTAATCTATGACCCCCGGGACCCATACCCACCCTAAAACTTAACAAACATCATTACTAACCTCACAATGCGTTGGAATGGAATGCGATGTAAAGGCACCTGCATTGTTGTAGTTACGTTGTAAAGGCATTACGATGTAATCCCTGCATTGTAATGGACATCTCCCGTGCCAAAGGCAAGCCAAATGCAAGCCCGTCTGTGTCCGTCTGCCCCTGGACTGCTCTCAGCACAAAGTCCCCTTCCTCTCGGACACTCCAATGCTACAACGCCAGCACCCTCCTCGCCATCAACCCTGGACCCCACATCGCCTGCCAGGACCAACCTCTGCTCCGGACTGCACATCGCCATCACCATCACTGACGGCTACCAAATCACCTGCAAGGACCACCTGACCATCCAGGAGGAGGCATAGTCATCACCTACAGAAGCGCACTCTGACTGACCATGCACTCTAATAACCCAACGGTGACCATGGAACACCTCAACTTCCAGATCCGGACCAACCCCAAACCCATCCTCTGTGGCACCCTCATCTGCAGGCCCCCCGGGCCATGGACTCCCATTCTCCAATACTATTGTAGACCTCATTGCACCCTAGGCTCTTACATCCACCGACAACATCTTATTCAGTGAACTCCACTTGCATCCGGACAACCCCAGTGACCAGAACACCACCCCTTCCTGGGGAAGCTTGCCAACATCAGAATCAAGCAGCTAGTCACCACAGCAAGCCACATAGCAGGACACACGGCTGAGCATGTCTCCTCCGCCAGAGGGAACTTCAACTACAGCCACACCACCGGACTCTCCTGGACCGACCATGATTGTATACATCACGTCTTCACCATGTCCACCGTACACCTTGCAGCTGGATCAAGGCCACAGAAGAACTTCTCGTCAACTCCCCCAGCTCTACCACTCCGCCAACGCTTACAGGGGATAACACCGCAGCGCACAACCATCACAGATAGATCTCCAACTGCGCCGACATCCTGGCACCCCTCAAGAAAAAAAACAGGCAAAATCTAGCACCACGTTGCGCCGTATTTGCAAATTGACGCATGTAGGCAGATGCGCGACCTTGTGAAGCCCTGTGCCACATTATACCTGCATCGGGTATGATGTATGTAGGGTGTGCGTATCCACACGACAAGGTCTCATAGGAGTGGCACAGTGAAATCCATCAGATTTCAATGCAACAATTGTAGGACAGCATTGCTTCAGTACCTTACGCCTGCCATCAAGGCTGACGCAGTGCCACATGGATAGGCTGGCCCCATGCATTGCTGGAGCTGCATCATGCTTGTGACACAACTGCAGCAATGTGTGCCTTTAACGCAGACATATACCTCAATAGTTGCGTCATGGAATGCTGTCCAGTGAATAGAGAGCATCAAAGGTGTCGCAAAAAGGGCATAGTGAAAACTGTTGCAGCGCTGTCTTGTTGCAGCGCTTCAACACTTTTCATGACTGAGGCCCAGGAATGCACATTGATGATGTGCATTCCTGCCCTGTAGTTTTGTCGCAGGGCAGCACAGCAACGTTGCTTGCAGTGCTGTCCAGCACCAAAACCTGCTGAAATGAGACCCCAAATGTTATCTCCATTTTTAAGGCCAGCAATTTTCTGGTCTTAAATTACTGCCACTAACTGCAGTTAGAGGCAGTTTTTGTGGTCCTCCTACCTTCAAGAGTTCCCTTGTAAATATCGCGAAGTGGGGTTAGCAGCGGTTTTTGCACAGGAATGCCTCCCTTGCATGTCATTATCGCTAACTGAAGTGGCGATCTTTTCTATGGAAGTTTTACCCGGAAAACTGCCGCTAACAGAGGTTAGCAACAGCTTGTACATATGGAGATGAAAAAATCGCCGCCGAACCATCAGAAAAGTGCCGCTAAGGCTGCGTTAACTATTTGTACATATGCCCCGCAATTTCTAACAGTCAGATAGCTGGATTAGAAGGCTAATTTCACTTGAATTTTTTATGCATGTCTGTGTTCAGGTAAATGCCCCTCCCCCAAAGACAAATCCTGGCTTTGAGAAGATCTGAGTGAGCGATACTGCAGGAAAATTGGCTAATCATATAATGGTCACGATAGCCTTCAAATACCTTTTTAAGGAGTTTGGGGTAGTTGCTCTTTATTATCAGTGATCATTATGGAACACAATGTTCCTTACTTTGTAAGAAGCAACATAAACACAACCCTGCCTGCTTTATTGACACATGAATCATATTATAAGATGAGAGTGTGAGATTACAGGAAGCAGCCGCCATAAAATTTAATTCCATCCTAGCCAACACTCTGCAATCAGAAAGTGGTAGATTCATCCGGTTACAAAACTATAGTTTAGCATAATGATTACAATACTGGAAATACATCACATGACCTTTGGTTAAATTATGGCATCACAGGAAATTGAAGCTAATAACAGGAAACTCGGATCAGAGGAAATTACGGTTTTGATTTTGATGACAAAATGAGAAATAAATGAGGCGGTATACATAGGTGACATTTGAACAATGTGACCACCCTCCCCTAACTACACAAATATATCTGTTTCGCAAAGAATAAATGTGTGTGTTGCAATATTTCTGTGATTGTTTTGTAATTCACTTCCTTTCAAGGCAGCTGCCATTTGACCAAAACCCGCTCAAGCAGTTGATCCAGCAAAAGCAGTAGGATGACTCCACTTATTATATGGACTGAGTGTTGGTGCCTTAGCAGTACCCTACTGTCTGAATCAGCAGGGGCAGCAAGCATGCTCCTCACATTCAAGAGGCTCATCAACCCTTAAACCCTATGCAGGGGGAACTCCAGTCACACACCTAGGGACATATTTACAAACCCCCTGGACGGCGATAGATTTAGCATGACGGCGGTAAAAAATCTCACGCTAACGTAAAAAAAGTGGCGATGGGCCAATGAGCGTCAGAATCCGATCGCTAATTTGCACCAGGCTTGCATTTCTCACGTTCAGCCTGAAAATGCACTACAAAAGGCCCGCCAAGCCGGGGGAAAAAGAAAAATAGCCATGGATGGAGCTGGGACCAGTGCAGAGGCAACAAACAACCCCACAAATACCCAGGAGAACCAGGCAGAGACCTATGTGAAGGCCAAGAGGAAGAGGAATCCGAAGTTCAGCCAGCAGTAAAACCAGGTCCTGATTGCGGAGGTGACTGAACACCAACAAGAACTGTTTGTCACCTCCACAATGACATTGGCAAGAGAAAAAGAAATATGGCAGGACACTGTGTACAAGATGAATGCCATTTGAGAGAGGAGGAGGACAGTGGACGACTGCAAGAAGCGCTGGCATGATCCCAAGCGCAAAACCAAGGAGAAACTAGCAGCCAACCAAAAAGCAGCAAGGCACACTAGAGGTGGGAGTCCTGCGCCACAGGAGGAGCTGGATGAGTTGGAGGAGCAAGTGTCCCGAGTCATCAGTGAGGAGACGGTGGTCGGAGTTGCGGGCCAGGATACTGCTGAACATGACCAGACAGAGCAACAACAGGGTGAGCAACAACCAGGGACTGGGGGGATGGGGGTGGATGGGCCCAATGGCACTCATGTACAATTAAATATATTGCAGTGCATACCCACAATTACTGTGGATCATGTCCCGGATACCCTTGTCCATGGGGCATAGACACATATCACTCTACTCAAACAATACATTGCAAGACACATATTGGCGGGCACACAGACTTGGAAATGTGCACAGAAAAGTAAGCCCAATATAGTTCAAGATCAACATTAGACCACTAAATAAGTGCTACATCAAATGGCAAAGTGGCACATTAACTTGAGATGCGGCAGGGTGGCAAAATGGCCCCATTGCCTCATCACCACACATATACAAATCGTCTGCAAAAGGACGCATTTCTCTGATGCCAAAATGTGGATGCACTGTGAATGTGTCTGATCATGTGCACGAAGAAGCATGCCACCACCAATGTCAGCACACCTGCAACATTGTGCACGTGTGTCTGAGTTGTGTGCAAGTTTGTGTATGAGCAGTAAAGTTCACCTATATGCACATGCACATTCCTGTACACAACTCAGACACACGTGCACAATGTTGTAGGTGTGCTGACATTGGTGGTGGCATGCCTACTCGTTCACATGATCAGTCACATTAACAGTGCATCCTCATTTTAGCGTCAGAGTGATGTGGCCATGTGAGATGAATTGGACATGCGTGGTGATGAGACAAGGGGGAAATTCTGACATCTCCCCACATTTCCAGGCAATGTGCCCCCTTGCCTGTTCATGAGATGCAGTCCAGTGTACACCAAGTGGGGAAGCATCTAGTGAGTCTGCATACCACACACACATGCAATGTCACAACAAAGTGACCATGTAGGCCGCTTGATAAAAGATGCACATCCATAAATGCACACAAACAGCATACTTCATTCAAAAGGCGAAGGAATACAATGAGATGGGGGGCTACGCCTACAACACCACAATACATGGACAATGCAGATTAGGAATGTGTCACACAAATATGTACTGCATGCCTTTTCTGTGTGACATACTCAGAACCACAATGTGCCCGTAAGCAGTATGACAACCAAAGTATGACAACAAGCAAGGATAGCAAAGTTGCAACAATTAATGACAAAGGCCCAAATGGCACCCTCAACCCTTAGATAACATTTCACTCCTCCACCCCCAAGTGTACACATCTGCCATACAGAAAACAGCATTCCATATCAGTCCTGATGTGAGTTGCCCATCACACTATCATGTGCAATTAAATATAACTGTTTGGTAAGTGAACTGTGTCAAAGAACAAATATGCAATCAGGTGTTTATCACCCACACGCTAAGCCAGGCAATGAATACCCGAACCAGGACAGCATGTATCATCCATGTCAGCAGCTGCGTGGTATATACATTAACACACATTACCTGACCATTTACATCACTTGTGAGGGTGGCGGTGACAAGGCCTGAGCACTATAAATAGGCATTATGAAATGCTCATACATCAGAAAACTGACCATTTACACACATGTGGGGTCAACCTTGAGGGTAATGGGTGTTGACACTGTCTGTTCAAACAGCAACAATAATAGAACTCACATGCACCATAATCACAATGGGTAAGAAAACAGGAGGGCAGTAAGCAATGCATGCAAGATAAAACATGAAGAACGACATGCACACAAGACCAATCACAATAAACAAAGCTACCTGGATGTCCATGTGTACTAAGCCGGGTCTGGTGGCACAGTGGACTAAAGCAGCCACTGCAAGGGCCGGTGTTTGACTTCAAGGTCACGAGTTCAAATCCCGGCAGGTCCACTCAGCCTTTCATCCATCTGAGGTCGATAAAATGAGTACCATTGAGTTGGGTAACAATAAACATCTGTTATTCAGCACCAAGACACCTGCGGGTAATCGTGTGCTTTACAAATACACCTGTTATGTTATGTTACTACATAGTGCAGCACATGTTGAGCAAGCAGGCTCTCATTGCTAATGTGCCTAAAGGGGGCCCTCCTCACTCACACATAACTAATCATTCACAAAACACATGCACATGTGCAGTACCCTGCAATGCTGCAAGTCCGTGAGCCACATTGACAAGGCAAGTGACAGTGCATGAGGAATAACATGCCTGCATGCTTAACATGGTGCAGGCCACCTCACTTAGGTGCCTGAGTGTGGACATCATCCTTAAAGGAGCAGGTCACACCCTGACACACATTATCATGTACGTCAAACAATGCACAAGTCTCCCAACTCTGACCAAGACCCATATTCCACCCAGTTTGCAACATCTCATATGCACAGAAGTGAAAGGCTTACTGCCTGAAAGGTATAACGGGCAACAAAACCAAAACAAAATCTACAGGGTCCACCATCACACAATGCAGTGCACACACATACGAATCTGGGCTCATCAACATTGACCACTATGTGGTACAAACTGCATTCCTCACACAAATGAACAGAGGACACAACTGGTGCTACTTGTGTGTAGAAATTGTACAATCACATTTGTCATAGCTGGAAACTGTAAGATGAGAAACAACATCAAATCTGTGATGTCCTCAAAATTATCACTATCCCGCAACAAATAGGCATCTCCTCAAAAACAGTCTGAATGTACACTGTCCTGCAGTTTGCTTGTAAAGCCCTCTAATGCATGATCATACATGAAAAACACTGTTGAACTTTCACATTGCAGAGGGAGAGACATCACCTCCTGGATAGCAGACTGGCCCAACCTTCACTGATGAAGAGGATGATTACCCCACCATAAATCAGGATGAACTTCAAAATCTGCTAGACTCCTTCAGCTCCCCACCTCCAGGAGCAGGTCAACACAGCAGCATTGCAGCAACCCCACCCCCTGCACAAACCAATCAGCAGCAAGCACCTCCCACCACAGCTGGCACCCAGGACATCGAGGACCCACATCTGGCCTACCAATGCCGTGTGCTAGAGGTCCAGCGGGAGATGGCTGAACAGGTGCGGGTAGGGTTTGAGAGGCTGGCAGACAAACTTGAGGCCATACGTGGGTGTCTGAGTCCCATCCGGGACCACATACTGAAGATCACGGACACCCACAGCCTGCTCAATGCTCTCCAACAGTCCATGGCTGACATTGCTGGACTCATGATTCTGAGACAACAACAACTGTCTGGTCAGAGTGGCTCCAGCAATGTCAGCCAGGATTCGGGCAACATCCGTCGGATAATGGAGAGCATGGAGCGGATTCAGGCACAAGATATGGCTTCCAGGGCTGCACACCAGTGCGATGTAGCTTTAATCTATCATACCCTGCACCTGCTCATCAGGTCATTGCTGATCCAAGCTCTGGCACCGATGAATGCTGCTGCTGCTTCTACATTCTCAGCTCCGCCACCTGATGTGTCAGTGCCTCACAGTGCTGCACCCACTATAACACCACCCACATGTGAGGCACATGACAGATCAGAGGATGAAGAGGAGGATGATAGTGCATTTGTGCTAAGGAGAAAGCAATAGCATCCATCGACACAAAAAGGCCTGTTTCTTCTAGGTGCCGAGTGAACTATCATGCCATGGAAAATCATCTTGCACTATCTTCCACTGTCCCCCGACAATCACCTTGGACCTCCACATGGACTGCCATATTTTTTTTTCTAACCAATGACACTGCAATCATCCTACGGACTGAACTCTGCCTCTTCCTTTGGACCTGTTACCTACAAAGGACTCTCTCTGGCCCTCTAACGGGCATCTATGCAATGTGTACTTGTGTGGCCAAGCACTGGTCCAGTCTTCATCCTTTGAATGTAAATAAAATTATTTAACTCACACAGATGTGTGTTGTCCATGACCAATCAAGTATAGAAGTCTGTAAAAAGTGTATGGACACTGAATCCACCAGATGGTACACCAAGGGAAATAAGAGCAATGTACATGTTTAACATGACACAGATAGGCAGTGAGATGGCCGGGTATGTGTGAACTAGCTGTGCCCTCATTGCTCCAAAACAACAATCTAGCAATATACCAACAGAGCCACACGTCCTTTAAGGAAAAGGCAAAAGCGCTAAAATGTCCAAGTCTGTTGCAGGCCACAAGTAGTGTCCCCTTAGCAATTTCAAACAAATATCTCTAGGCATATCTTCTCACACACAACGGGGTGGATTGCATGTCACATTCCAAGATGCTGCACACCATATTCACATTGATGAAGACACGGAAGGGCACATGTCTATCATACACATATGGAACCACAATGTCTGCCTCAGTGAAGCAGAGTTGCAAATAGGGACTCACCCCAAAGTGCAAGGCATCAGTCAGCCCCTCCCAGTAGACAAACTATGCATACCAAATTTTGACCCCTCTCATGCTGTGACCACTGTTAGCATATCAGGCAATGTGTCTAGGGATGTGTGGTGCACTGCACTCAGCATATAGTCAGATGCAAGGCAAACATTTCAAGGGTGGCATCACTATGAGCCAATGGCAGAAGTAACAGCTGGGACAAGTGTCTATGACTCTCTCACTACAGGGAGCAATGCAACATTTCCACCCTTGTGTGCAGCAGAACAGTGTGCCCGCACCAAAACGTTAGCTGGGACAAAATCATAACTTGACAAGTTGAGTGAGTCACGAAAGGCATTCAGGAGAAGTGAAGTCAGTACACCTAACAGCACTACTCCTAAATGCCATTTGTGAATTCCAAAACATGTAAAGTCATTACTTACTCTCAGACGACTTTTATGAATCAGGAACACTGTTGTTCCATGTGCTGTTCACAATGGATGGCACGGAGATTGTGCGTCCATGCACAGGAACATATCTTGTAAAGGAAGCTGACACACTAGCACTATGAAGGAAGTGTGCCAAGGTCTGTGCAATGTAGATGGACTCAGCTCCAGGAGCATCTGAAATGCAGGTCTGTGACGGAATCTGTGGTACCCGGCGCACACATTTATCTCCATGATGGATAACAGTAGCTAACTGTATTTACTCTAAATGCACTGTCCCTAGGTTGTGTCGTAAATGGGCAACTATGAGCTGTCCAACTCCGTGAGTCACACTTAAGATGTAGAACATCACAAACGACCGTCCCTAGACTAGGCCTTAAATCTCACTTGTCACCCTGTCATCCATGCAAGCTCACTGTGCTCACATCTAAGGTATCCTGACACAATACATCCTGCTAACTAACATGTCATGAACAGACTTACACATTCCAATGGATTTTCCAGTTATGGTTTGAGTTGCATACAAGGGAATAAGCCACTCTCCCCAACTTCATCCCTGACAGAAGCACAAGCAGAAATCCAAAAATAGTTATCATTTATTAGAACAGTAAAAATAATTAACTACCCTAAACTAACACTGTTCGCTAGATCTACTACTAAAATCTAAACTAACTAGAAAATTCTTACTTACCTAAACTATCTATCCTAACTATTCCTAAACATGTAAGGCGCACCATGAGACAGGGCAAAGACATCTAAGCTATACATAAACTAACTACACATGTAACCTACACACAGATATATTTTTTTGTGTATATATATATATATATATATATATATATATATATATATATATATATATATATATATATATATATATATATATATATATATATTCTTTTTTTATAACAAATACATCAACCCCCCACCCAAAGGAAAAGGAAACTTATCCCCAAATACGGCATAATAATAAATATCTAAAACCTACATTAAAAGCTAACACTAACCATAACCTTCGCTAAAACTGCACTACCTAACAATTAAAAGAACTAACCTAACACTACCTAATGTCAGAACTTACAAACATTGGGGGAAGGGCGAAGAGGGGGATGGGGTCCAACATGTTCCAGCATCATGGCACTCCAAGATGTTTTTTCATGTCTGTTATGTGTCTATTCAGATCAGCCATTTCTCGCCTGATCTCTGCCAGAAAAACATTGTTGTCGTGCAGGATCCTCCTGTCCCTCACGGTGAATGGCACCACCTGATCGCCAGGTGCAGGTGGGACTGTCCCTTAGGGGTGTGTGGCCGTAGGGGAAGGGGACACCTGTCCATGCTGGGACCCACCACTGATGCCAGAGGGGCCTGGGATGGCCTGTGTGCCAGTTGTTACAAGCTCGGGCACCGCCTTCCATGTACCTTTCTTCCATTCCTCCTGGTGCCTTTTCGCCATGCTGCGATACCCTTTTGCCACCTTCTTGACATGCTTAAAGCGGTCCTTCCTCACCTGGAACGCATGTCGTTCAGCTTGCATCATGTTGTTTGTAAAATATCAACAATGGAATTTTTGAGTCCTTTAGACTATGTCAATGTTTTCCATTCACATCTGTAATACAAGATCACTTAAACATGGGAGCCTACACTCCAGAGTAACCATGTGGAGTCAGAGAGTGACCTGTACAACTAAATGTTGAAGCCTGGATCAGTAACTACATGCTGGGGAGACTGACATGACAGTGCATGGCATGGGACATGTACTGACACAACCAAATGAGACTGACAGTGTCAAACAATGGTGCCATGACATACCTGGACTGAGGGTGAAATGTACAAGCAATCGGAGGAGGGAGGCATTAGCCCTCCATGTGTAGCACCACCCTCATCCTCTCCTGTGACAGAGTGCTGCATTATATGTACAATGCCCATGTGCAGGCCTGTGTGTCCCCCAACAACTGTGTGCACTTCATCAAGTCAGCGCCAACACAGGCACTCTTGCACAAGAGTGCAAGTGTGCCTGTGTGCCGGAGGGCTTGTTAATGTTTTGGAAGGTTACCCTACCTGCACAGGAGCAATCCTGGGAATGCCCTACTCACACTTTCAACTAGGCTGCATCATGCATCACACTTGTAAACCCGTTGTGTGGCTGAACGGTGACTTATACATGAGGCGCTGTCCCGCTCTCCAACATTACTATACAATATGTGAAGTGTTGCCGCAGAGAGGGCGAAACATCGTTTCCTCTAAATTCTCACTCACACATACATGTATTGTATCCGCTAATCTCACTCCGTAGTGAATCAAAATACGCAGTCCTTTACAACGCAGTCACAATACATTCCCCAATGTAATGGCACCCTAGACTCATGATATGTATAGTGTTGTTAGAGTTAATGCTTTCTCAGGGATAGCGTTGGAGAGTCCTGCATTGAGCATTGAACCTGCTATACTCCTGAGGCGGAAGCCGGGAGTCCACTTATTTTAAAATTGTATTTCGTGTGTCACCTATCCTTCAAATATCTTGTTTTTAAAATTGTACTCACCCCCTGGTACAACCGGAACGGGCGATTGAAACGCCTAAACAGCGACTTCTTCGCTGCAACTAACACGAGAAAAACAAACAAATCTGACGCCATTGAAGGCGAGGAATCGAGCCCACGCCTAACATAGGCCACGCCCACCCGCCCAACAAAGTATAAAACGCTGCTGACAGCGCCACAACTTTAGAACCTGCTATACTCCTGAGGCGGAAGCCGGGAGTCCACTTATTTTAAAATTGTATTTCGTGTGTCACCTATCCTTCAAATATCTTGTTTTTAAAATTGTACTCACCCCCTGGCACAACCGGAACGGGCGATTGAAACGCCTAAACAGCGACTTCTTCGCTGCAACTAACACGAGAAAAACAAACAAATCTGACGCCATTGAAGGCGAGGAATCGAGGCCACGCCTAACATAGGCCACGCCCACCCGCCCCATTTTCCACCCATATTAAGATGTGCAATTACCGGACGCGCAGCGGACGGGCGCAGCGGGCGCGCTGTCAGCGCGCCAAAGGCGCGCCAAAGGCAAGCCCGTCTGGGCCCGTCCGGGCCCAGACGGCCTCAGGCCTAGACACTATGCACAATTTGCAGGAACGTATCTCTTACACCCAAGAGACTCTGCGTGCCTGGAATCCAAAAAAACACCCCCAGTGCCAATACATCCTCAAGGAAGACGCCCCCTTCACAGGGTGTATCCTCTGTAACAAACCAGAGGAAACGGAACGCCACCAAGGACTTCGGCTTGGCCTTCTGAATTGCAGATCCCTAGTAAAACACGCCCACGAAACCTACATCCTTGTCCAAGACTTGATGCTAGACATATTGTTTCTGACTGAAACATGGTTGACCCCGCACAGTGACTTCGACACGGTCAATGCAACACCCCCCGGCTACCAAATCTGCTGCCTGAACAGACCAGTAGGTAGAGGTGGCGGACTAGCCATACTCTACAAAGACCATCTTAAATGCAGAATCGAATGTGGTACCGTCAAAGACTGTGAAAACTGCAATTTCACTTTCCACATCTCCCCACCAACCTCCATCTCGGGACTGTTAGTGTACCGTCCGCCAGGCGCACTAGGAGAATTCACTAGCACTCTAATGGACTACATCTCACTTAAGACCATATCAGTCTCGAACTTTCTCCTCTTAGGGGACCTTAATATGCACTTCCTGGACTCGGCGGACAACGCAGCAGCCAACTTACTAGCTGATCTCACCACAGCCGATCTCCATCTGCGAAACTCTAAAGCCACCCATGTCAAAGGACAACTCCTGGACCCTATCTTCACCAACATCAAGAACCTAAACGCCCAGGACCCCACCCCTTTACCTTGGACAGACCATATGTTGATCCCAATACACTGGTCACTCAAAACAACGCCAGCACCCAGACAGAAAACTAGGATACGAACTAGACGATGGCATAAGTTAGTTCCTGAGGAATGGGAAGCGAAACTACGTGAAACTGCTTGCCCTCTATCCACGGACACGAACACCGCAGATAGAGAATTCAATGATTGGCTAGCCCATCCCCTAGACAATCTGATCCCACTTACTAGTTCGCTAAAACATGTCAAAAGAATCAACCCCGCTCCCTGGTACACTCCCTCCCTCAACGCCCTGAAGAAGGAATGTAAAAAGTTAGAACGCACTTGGAGGAAAAACAAGTCAATAGCTGAGAAAAGTGCTTATCAATCCTCCATGAAAGCGTACAAGCGAGCCCTAAACGATGCTAAAAGCACCTTCTATGAGGAAAAAATAAAAAGCTCCTCCTGCTCAGCCAAGGAAACTTTTTCCATCCTCAAAGAGCTCCTCCATGTCCCTGCCCCCCCGCAAGAACCCATGGACCCCAAAGCAGCGGAGGAAAAATGCGTCAAGTTGGCCACCTTCTTTGACGAAAAAATCAAAAAAATCCTCGCCTCACTTCCTGCTGCTAACCCGAACCCCATAGAAAGAGCAAAGGAGCTGCCGCCCTCTCCCGACAAGCCATATTTAGCGTCATTTGGCCCAGTCACAGAAGAGGAAGTAATGGCTACACTCAGAGCAACCAAGAGCGGAGCCCCTAGCGACCCAGTTCCCATACGGTTCGTTAAAAACATCTCGCAGACTATAGCCTCCCAATTGACAGCTCTCATTAACATCTCGTTGACACAGGGAGAGGTCCCTGCAAACTGGAAAGAGGCTGTTGTAAAAGGGTTTCTCAAAAAACCATCCCTAGACCAGGCAGATCTCTCCAACTATAGACCTATCTCACTCCTCCCTTGGATAGGTAAGGTTGCCGAAAGACTTGTGAACAAAAAACTGTCACACTTCCTGGAGTCTAATCAACTCCTCAATAAATCACAGACAGGCTTCAGACCAGGTCAGGGAACGGACACTGCTCTCCTTGCAGCAGTAGAAAAGACCAGGGAAATCATCGATACAGGAGGATCAGTGGCAGTGGTCCTCCTAGACCTGAGCGCGGCCTTCGATACGGTCAGCCACCAGGTCTTAACCCAACGTCTCGACAACATCGGGGTAAAAGACAGGGCGCTGAAATGGCTCGCGTCTTTCCTGTCTCAACGCTCCTTCCAAGTATGGGAAGGTGAAAGCAGATCCCCCTCCTTCCCCCTCCAGTGCGGTGTGCCACAGGGCTCATCCCTGAGCCCCACGCTGTTCAACGTGTATATGGCCCCAATGGAGGAGCTGGTCTCTCCCTTCGGTGTCACCATCGTCAGCTACGCCGACGATACTCAACTGGTGGTGACGCTTTCCCACCCCAAGCTTAAGCCCTCCAACCTCCACGATTGCCTCTCCAACGTACATCAGTGGATGAGTGACTCTGCCCTGAAATTAAACGGCTTCAAAACGGAGATCCTGCTCCTAGGGCAAAAAACCATGAACCTTCCCCCGAACATCTGGCCCGCCTGTATGGGTGAACCCCCCACCCCCAAGACGGAGGTCAAGAGTCTCGGGGTGTGGCTGGAGACCGACCTCACCTTCAGGACCCAGGCAAGAAAGACGGCCGGCACATGCTACGGTCTACTCAGATCTTGTAGGAAGGTAATCCCTCTACTGCCTTTCCAGTCGCGTCTCCTGCTGATCCAAGGCCTAATTTTATCCAGGCTGGATTACAGCAACGCCATTTACCTGGGAGCTCCAGAATCCACTCTCCAAACCCTGCAAAAAGCCCAAAATGCCGCAGCCCATCTCCTAACAAACACCCCGGCCAGAACATCTGCTAAGCCCGCACTGAGGAAGCTGCATTGGCTCCCCATCAGGGAA
Organism: Triturus cristatus; assembly: GCF_964204655.1. Lineage (NCBI taxonomy): Eukaryota > Metazoa > Chordata > Amphibia > Caudata > Salamandridae > Triturus > Triturus cristatus. The sequence goes on from NC_140580.1 coordinate 418,776,958, forward strand.
AGGGTAACTTTCAAAGCCCTCTGTCTGGCCCACAAGGTACTTCATAACATCGGCCCCCCTATCCTAAACAACTGGATCACACCATACAGACCCACGAGAGCGCTTCGTTCCGAACACGGAAACCTCATCACCATCCCCAAGGTTAAGAAGGCCCGTATAGGTGGCCGTCGCTTCTCGGTCAACACGGGAAAAAAATGGAACGCACTCCCCCTGAGCCTCAGAGCAGAACCAAACCTCCTGCGGTTCAGGAAATCGCTTAAAACCTTACTCTTCCCCTGAGCCAGTTTCACTCCTGACCATCCCCCCCTGTGAGTAAGAGGTTCAGCGCTGGGATACCCTATGGGTGACTACGCGCTCTAGAAAAACCATAAATAAATAAATAAATAAAATAAATGGCACAGCAATGAAGGCAGAGCTAGAGCATGCATGGTAAATGCATGCACAGTAATGACACCAACTGGGACAGAGGAGTTCCCACACCAGATCTAGATCAGGGAATGGCCTCAAGGAGACAGCTTGTCAACACCATTGCAGTGGCCAAACATGCCAATGAGAATCATAGGGCCACCTTTGCTGTGTGTTTGGGGAACATGCCATTGATATGCTTGGCTCAAAGATACACATTGCCACTTCTTTGAAGATGGCATGTAGCATACCTACAAATTCACAGTGCCGAACTGTGTTTGCGCACTAATTGACTGAAAAGCACTGCCACCTTGTGCATCATCGTGCACACTTGCACAGTCATCGCAGTCAAGGATGTACATGCATTCCATGTCATCTGATAGTCATAAGCAACCCCACTTACATGTTTCCTATCTTATCAGTGTGCTCTGCAATCCACAGGCATGTGCTGTGGTGACAGAACCCATAGACCTAGGGGCATGTTGACAAGGAAGTGGCGGAGACAGGCGCTAGCCTCCTCGGCTTAACGCCTCTCTCCGCCACTTTGGAAACGTAAGCCTGCACCATATTATCAAGGATATGGTGCAGACTTGCATTTACCCCTGCGATGGCACTAAGTCTCACAACTTAACGCCTCTGCAGGCACCCTTGCACCAGAGTGCAAGGGTTTGTGTGTGCAGGGGAGCTTTGTTTCTGTACAGGAAGTTGTCCCTTCCTGCACATAATCAATCCTAGAATACCATGTTGTAACTTTCATGTGTGCTGCTTCGTGCAGCACACAGGAAAGATACAATATGGAATATATAAAAACGAATTCTGTATGTACTGGAAGGGCCACCTTCCTGTACATATACCAACCATGTCATTTTGCTTTTTCATGTGTGCTGCACAAGGCAGGTCACATGTAAAAAGAAAAAATGATGCGAAAAAAGCATTCATCCTTGTTTAGCCCGATTATGACCAGGATGTCACTGGTGTTAAATTGTGCGCTGCCATCTATCAACGCCGCCCTTGTACATAGGGAGCTGCGTCAAATACAATGGGTGTTGTTGTGGAAGCCAACTGCAACACCCACTGCACGCCCCTTTCATGCTAAACACAGGGTGAAAGGGTGCCTTATTAACAAGGAAGCGTTAATACACTTGAAGTGGATTAACGCTGCCTCGGTCATGATGCAAGGTCCCTATTGCCAACACAACTTCAATGAAAGTGACGTTGTGTTGGCGATAGGGTCTCGATGATATGCACCTTACTTTTAATGTGTATCACGGACTGGGGATGGGCAAAGTTACAACTGTGAGACAAATGCATTGCTCAACCTTCACTTACCGATTTGTGCGCACTTCAGACTTCCACAATGCATCATCACACTGTAGGCAAGGGACATGTGATACACACCCATACTGCATACTACAACGTTGATCATTTGACCCAGACATCCATGACACCGGACTATGCCAACATATGATGTCCAAACTCACCAGTGGCGTGTGGGTCCCCGTAGCTGTCGATGTCCCCCTGTGTGATAATCATATGTGTCATATTCCTCATACCAATTATCACCATACTGAAAATGCTACGTAACTGTAGTGTTGCGTTTCATGTTGGCTACATGATTGCGTCCACTTTGGCTACCATTCACACCAGACCTGTGAATGCTGAGTCGGGACAAACAAGACTGTAATGCTAGCTAACATGCACATAATAGTAGTGTGAGGCATCCACAAGGCACCATTACTACATGCATCATGATGTTATACATGCTCTTTGCACGATTGCATCGCTGCGGATCGCACAAGGCAGTTTCACGGAGGTTGTTGGTGTATGACAATCTGGAGCTGTCCGATTTCCTTTGACCATTTGTTCCTATAAAATACATTGTCACACAGTAACTATGTTCACAGGGTAGCGTAGCTACCATACCACAATTCATGAGGACAGCATTTTAACACTACCTTTAGGCCAGCACACAGCTCACATAAACAATTCCTTGGATAGTTCATGTACAGTCACCCCTGTCGTACACAATCAATCTTCTGCCTGCATGCACTTTTTGCACTGGTGTGCCAGCTACGGCACTACAGTGCTAAGTATTGCTCCAGCACAGTGGGGAACACAGACTAGCACCCTATGCTTGTCAATCTGAGGCAGCGTTGTGTCTCCGATGTGCCAATATTATGTGTGAGTGCATTATGTCTCCCACCTCACTCAGCAACCTTTTTTCACGTTGACACCAGTGTCAAACACGTCCTAATTTTTTTTTCGTTAAATCGTTCATGATTAAATATGACGTTTGTACTTACCACCCTGTAGGCCAGTCATGACTCCCATGTAGTCCAGGAGGTCAGCTTCACGGGCCAGCAGATCCTGCCAGCGGTGCTTCCACTGGCACACGGTATGGTCCACTCCAAAGAACCGGAGCATCTGCACCCGCACACACTCCCACCTCATCTTCCGCACACTTACATTGTATCCTTGAAGGATACAGTCTCCCCTCTCCAACATCAAGAGCAGGTAGAATTTTATCACCCACAGGAAGCCCCCAATGCCCCCTCGGACATCCTGCTATCCCTGTCCCCAGGCAGCATCTCCCTGCACACCTGTGAGCCCACAGCCAAAATAAAAAAAAACATCTAAAATATCCCCAACAACAACAAAGAAAGTTAACTACCCCAAGACAAACAACTGAAAAGATTGAGCACAAGAGACAAAAAAACACAAAAAATCAGTACACAACACTTCACAGATACTATCAGCAGTACACAGGACACAGCAACTCTCTCCAAATTTCAAAACTGTAGCACACACCACCAAACACCTCCAACAATCTCCACAATCACCAGCAATGTGCTCAAAAGAGAAACTGAAAGTGCAAAACACTACTTCTGTAGACAGGAAGCCTGCAGACATTATTTTCTGTCTATTTGCGGCCCGTTTTTGAGAAAACAGTGAAACTCTGCATGCAAATAGGCTTATGAGTAATATTTTGTAATGTACAATGTGTTGAGCAAAGTATTTTAACAAATGACACCCTAAATATAATATTTCACAACACATAACACCCTAAATTGCAACTTTCTCCCCAGGTGACACCATAATTGCATATTTCACAACAAATCAATCAATCACTCAGGGGAATTGTAAGTGTGATACTCACCTGTGGGGGTCACGAGACGCTGGGGGGTGGTGTGCGCAGATCTGTTGGCCAAAGAGCCTGCTCTTGAGGGGCTTCATGAAGGTGTTCAGGAAGGGGGCGTGTCTGATGTCTGCCGGTAGCTCGGTCCAGGTCTTGGCTGCAATGTGAGAGAAGGATCTTCCGCATGCTCTGGCTCTTTGGATGTGAGGGGTTTCGGCCAGTGGGAGTTTTGTAAATTGGAGTTTTATTTTGGGTATGTATAAGTTGCTTCTGTCATTGAGGTATTTGCGTCTGTTGTTGTGGAGGCATTTGTAGGTGTGGGATGAGGATGTTGAAGCTGACTATTTTCTCCTCTGTGAGCTGGTGGAGTCATCATAGGTGTTGGCTGATGTGTTTGTGCCAGTGGATGCCGAGAACGAGTCTGGCTGCAGTGTTCTGCATTGTCTTGAGTTTGCAGAGTATGGACTTGTAGTACAGTCTGATGGTGACGAGTGCATGGGTGACTGTCTTACTTGATTCAGGGGGGATCCATTTGAAGGACTTGCAGAGGATGCGGAGTGTCTTTAAACAGCTGTAGGTGATGGCGTTGACCTGTTGGTTCATGTTGATTGATGAGTCGAGTATGATGCTGAGGTTTTTAGCGTGGTCTGCAGGGGAGGTGGTCTTCTGAGGGCTGTCAGCCACCAGGTGTTGTCCCATGCTGAAGGGGGGGTTACAAGGACGAGGTCTTCTGTTTTCTCGGGGTTGAGCATCAGGCAGCTGTTGGTCATCCAGACTGCACCGTGTTGCATTCCTTTCCGGAAGTTGATTTAGGCGGTGGAGGAGAGGATGAGCTGGGTGTGGTCAGTGTAGGATAGGATTTTGAGGCCGTGTTGTTGGACGATGTCTGAGAGGGGGGGGCCATGTAGATTTTGAAGAGGCTCAGGCTCAGTGATGACCCCTGTGGGACTCTGCAGGTGATTGTCGTGGGATCGGAGATGAAGTGTGGCAGTCTGATCCTTTGCCTTTTTACAGTGAAGAATGATCGGATCCAGTCCAGGGCTGTACCTTGGATGCCTGCTTCATTTAGTCTGGTGACTAGTGTGCGGTGGGAGACGTTGTTGAAGGCTGCTGAAAGGTTTAGTAGGATGATGTCTGCATAGTGTCCTTAGTCCAGGAGGGTGTTGATGTCATCTGTGGAGGCAAGTAGGGCGGTCTCAGACCTGTGGTTGCTTCGGAATCCGAATTGTGACGGGTCAAGGATAGCGTTCTCTTTGATGAATCTTGTAAGTTCCCTGTTTTCTCTGCGACTTTGGCTGCGAAGGTGAGGAGTGAGATGGGCCGTTAGTTCTTGAGGTCGGTGGGGTCAGCTGTGTGCTTCTTTAGCAGGGGCATGTCTTCTGTGCGCTTCCAGTTGTCTGTGAAGGTGCATGAGATTGCTTTGAGAATGAATGGTGTGCCTGAACAGCATCGGGGGGCGGGCCTGTGGAAACATTTTAAGGCTTCTAGGAGGAGTGCTCTGGAGCCCTTAGAATTAGCAGGTACCATGATCTATCCCAATATCCCTATGTCTCAGGTATGGACTTACTCCAGAACTGTGTAGACTGCAGTTTAGGAACTCCAAGAAGAAAGAGTCTAAGACTTGGATGGAGTGTTTGAATCTGTACTCACATGCACTGGAAGGTTGGATGAAGGGCAGCAAAGTAACTGATTATAAGGGGTTGTTGCATTTAATTTTTGGGAGCACTTGAGTAGTCTATGTGTTCCAGAGCTGCGCCAGCATCTTTTAGACAGCAAGCTGACGGACCCCATTGAGCTTGTTAAGTAGGCAGACCTCTGGACCAGTACCAGGGTCCACAGAGGAATTGTGGGTACCACAGCCAAAGGTGGGCAGGGTCCCCAGCAAAAGAGTGGGGGAGACAAGGGTAACCAAATGGAGTTCTCTCAAGGGCCTCAAAACAGTTTCCAGGGGAAGGAGTCCCAACCCCCAAGCCCAAACCGACCTGGCCCCCTAGGGGCAGGCGGGACCCCAGGGGCCCACCTACCTGCTATCACTGCAATGAGGTGGGACACATTGCCCCTAAGTTCCCCAAGAAACCTCCAGCACCCACTGGTGCTCCTAAACCGGGTTTAGTGAGTGTAGCTTTGGGGGAGGATTTAATTTCTAGTGAAGGGGAGGGCTCAGCAGTTATGACCCTTGTCTCTTTAGGAGACCAAGAGATGGTTCAGGAAACCTACCTGCCCGATAACATGAAGAAATACGGGCAGTGGGTGACCATCAATGGGAGGAGGGTGGAGGCTCTAAGAGACACAGAAGCCAACATGACATCTGTGAGGTGTCAGTGGGTGTCTAAAGAGCAGGTCATTCCCAATGTGCTTCACCCAGTAGTTGCAGCTGACAACTCAGTGCGCCTCTGTAAGGTGGCGCAAGTTCCCTTTGAGTGGAGGGGGGTCTCAGGTCTCTTGAAGGTTGTTGTGAGTCCATCCATGCCTGTAGACGGTCTGCTAGGTAATGACCTGGAGAGTTCCGCATGGAAGGAGGTGGAACGCCAGGCTCACATGGAGATGTTGGGTTTGCCTGAGTGGATCTGTGTGACCACTCGGTCTATGGCAGCCAGTAGGGGGGATTCAGCAGACCTGGAGCCTGAAACAGTGGCCCAGGAACCTGCCCAGAGAGGAAGGAGCAGAGGGCGTGGAAAACCAGCCCCCACCATTCCCACGGTCCAGGAAGGAGCAGAACCTGAGGGGGATGCCCTGGAACATACAGGGGAACAGGTGGCCGAACTGGGGGAGCTACCTGAGCTGACCCATTGGCAGCAAGAGGGTGGCCCCTCCAGGGAGGAGTTCTGCAAGGCGCAGAAGGAATGCCCTTCTCTCATTGGTGTGCGGCAGCAAGCTGCAGACCAGGCAGCAGGTGGAGAGTCCAAGGATCATCTCATTTACTGGGAAGATGGGTTACTTTATAGTGAGCCTAAGGTCGCTGAGCCCGGTGCAGCCCGTGTGCTGGTAGTACCCGAGCGCTTCAGGACCTTCCTAATGGGTCTGGCTCATGACGTGCCTCTCACAGGACATCTGGGGAAGACAAGACCTTCCAAAGGCTTGTCACCCACTTCTTCTGGCCCCATATGAAGAAGCACGTTGGTACATTCTGTAGGACTTGCCAGATTGTCAGGCAAGTGGCAAGAGCGGAGGAAAGTGCAAGGCACCCCTCCAACCCTTTCCTGTGGTGACCACCCCTTTCAAGCGAGTGGGCATTGACATTGTGGGGCCACTGGACCCCAAGACAGCCTTAGGCAACAGGTTCATCCTGGTCTTGGTGGACCATGCCACCCGGTACCCAGAAGCTGTCCCTCTCAGGACAATCACAGCACCCGTGGTGGGCCGTGCATTGATGGGGATCTTTTCCCGTGTGGGGTTCCCCAGAGAGGTGGTCTCCGACCGGGGTACCAACTTCATCTCTAGGTACATGAAGTCTCTGTGGGAGGAGTGTGGGGTAACTTATAAGTTCACCACTCCTTACCACCCTCAAGGAAACGGGTTGGTTGAAAGGTTCAACCGATCTCTGAAAGGTATGATTATGGGCCTAGCGGAGCCCATGAGATGGAAGTGGGACGTCTTTTTACAATGCCTCTTGTTTGCCTACAGGGAGGTGCCTCAGAAGTCCTTAGAATTCAGTCCCTTTGAGCTTCTGTATGGCCACCCTGTTAGAGGTCCTCTCACTCTGGTGAAGGAGGGGTGGGAGAAATCCCCTGGGAAAACCCCCCAGGATGTGTTCAGCTACATGCTGGCCTTCCGCAACCAGACACTGCGCTTCAGGAAGCTTGCCGAAGAGAACCTAGAGTCCAGCCAGGAAGAAATGAAGAGATGGTATGACTAGAATACTACTCTGGTTGAATTTCAACCTGGGCAGAAAGTGTGGGTGATGGTGCCAGTGGAGCCTTGTGCGCTCCAAGACAAGTGGACTGGGCCATATGAGGTGGTGGAGCGCAAGAGCGAAGTGACCTACCTGGTTAACTTGCAGACTCCCAGGCAGCCCCTGAGGATCTTACATGTGACCTGCCTCAAACCCCACTTCGAGAGGTCTGATGTAACAATGCTCCTGGCTACAGATGCTTGAATGGAAGAGGACAGTGACCCTCTTCCTGACCTCCTGGCAGCCAAGGAGCAAGACGGGTCAGAGGATGGTGTGGTCCTCTCGCCCACCCTGACCCTAGAACAGCAGAGGGACTGTCGCCAGGTGTTGGGTCAGTTTTCCTCCCTGTTCTCCCTGACCCCAGGTGTCACCAACTGGTGCGTCCATGATGTGGACACTGGAGATAGTCTACCTGTAAAGCAGAAATTCAACAGGGTAGCTGACAAGGTCAGGGCCAGCATCAAGGAAGAGGTTTCCAAGATGTTGGCGCTAGGGGTTATTGAGCCCTCCAGCAGAATTGGACCGATGCCTGTCAAACTGCTTTTGATGCCCTGAAAACTGCCATGTGCACGGCACCGGTGTTCAAGGCGCCTGATTTCTCCAGTGAGTTTGTAGTGCAGACAGACGCTTCAGAGGATGGTGTGGGAGCGGTACTTTCACAGATCAATGACGAGGGCTTTCACCAACCTGTTGCTTTCATTAGTAGGAGGCTACTTCCCAGGGACCAGAGGTGGAGTGCGATTGAAAGGGAAGCTTTTGCTGTGGTCTGGGCTCTGAAGAGGCTGAGGCCCTACTTGTTTGGGACTCACTTCCGGGTTCAGACAGACCACAGGCCCCTCAGATGGTTAATGCAGATGAGGGGTGAGAGCCCAAAACTGTTGAGGTGGTCCATCTCCCTACAGGGAATGGACTTTACGGTGGAACACCGCCCCAGTACAGAACACGCCAACACTGATGGTCCGTCCAGATTTTTCCGCCTTAGCGATGAGAACTCCCAAGAGGGTGGGTAGTTATCCCCACTTTCAGCTGGAGGGGACACGTGTTAGACCTGGCATCTTTGGCGTGGTTTCCCCTGACTTTTTGCCTCTACCTCCTGTATTTTTGACGCTATGCTGGATTTCGTTTTTGTTGGCTTAGATGCTTTGGGCACTTTGCCACTGCTGATCAGTGTCAAACTTCAAGTGCTTCCTAGGTAAATTGTTATATTGATTGGTTATCCCTAATTGGTATATTTGTTTCACCTGTCAGCCCCTTGTAAAGTGCACTGAGTGTGCCAGGGCTGGTGATCCAAATGCTACTAGTGGGCCTGCAGCGCTGATTGTGCCACCCACAGGAGTAGCCCTAAAATGGTGTCAGAGGCCTGCCACCACAGTGCCTGGGTGCAGTTGCCAACTGCCATGCTGACCTGACCAGTGTCCACACTGGCCAGGCCTAACCCTTCCCTTTCTGTACACCTTGGACACCGCTATGGAAGGCCCTAGGTACCCCCCTGGGCAGGGTGCAGTGTATGTGAAAGGTAGAGCATGTATTGGTGTAGGTGACATGCTCTGGTAGTGAATTAGAGCCATTTTCGTTTTTCACTATTGAAAGGTTATCTTGCCCATAGGCTATAATGGGGAATGCTGAGTATAATGTTTACCTGCATATCTTCCCATAGGAGCGAGATGGAAAGCTAAAGTCTGTAATCCCTGAATTCAGAATTTAATAACACATCTTTTAGGAAGGATGGTTTTTAAATCCTGTGTGTGAAAACAGAACTTTTAGAAGGTGGCTGTTTTCCTTTTCTGTCCTTTCTGTGTGCCTTGGCCTGTTTGTGAATTGACTGTCTGGTTTGTGAGTGACAGGGACAGGGGTGGCTCCCAGAGGCTGGATGAGTCAGCCCACGGCTGAATAGGGAAATTCTCCTGTAGATGGGTGGGAGGAGTAGCACCTGGGCCTGAATAGGACCGTGCCTGCCTTCCACAATGCTGGCTCCATCCCCTGCTGGGCGGCTGACGACCCTGCCCCTCTCTCAAGGGAAAGAAGATACCAAGTAAACAGAGGGCTCCAGGACTGGCCAGAACTGGTTTTGACTAGACCAAGGCCCCTCTACCTGCAGAGGACAAAGGATTTTGGGGTATAAGTATTGGGACCCAGACTACAGAAAATTAGATCATCCTGGAATCAAGAAGGAACCTCTGCCAAGGAGAAAGCTGGAAGACTGAAGAAGGACTGACCTGCTGTAAGGCTGACCTGCAGTTGCTTTGCTGCCAAGGAGAGGGGAAGGACTTTGCTGTGTGCTGTGTCCCCTGGCTTGAAGGAATCTCCAAGGGCCTGAGTAGAGCTGGCCTCCTGTTAAGAAGTCCCAGGAACAAAAGGACTTCACCCCCAGCTTCCCCCTGAACTCTGATGAGTGAGTTCTGCCCTTCCTAGAGTGCTTGAGCCAATTGTGGGGCCTCTGAAAGTTGTGCCTGCTGTTGGGAAGCTGACCAAGAAGAAAGAAGCAAAGGATCTACACTTTTTCACGCACAGCGGGCTTAGCGAGAAAATATCCGTCGCTCCACTTGTTAGCGGGCAGAATGTTATCGATGCGAACATCGTCTCAGAGCCTGCTGCCGCTGAGCCGGATCATCGCTGGTGAAATCGTCGCCCCGCACGTTAGCGGGACGGATTTTGTCGCTGCGAACATCGTCGCAGAGCCAGCCCAGATCCCCGCTCCGCTCGGTAGCGTGCAGAATTTTATCGCTGCGAACTTCGTCGCAGAGCCTGCCGCCGAAGGGTGAGATCGTCGCAGAGCCAACCGAGATCATCGCACCGCTCGTTAGCATGCAGAAGTTTATCACTGCGAACATCGTCGCAGAGCCAGCCAAAATCATCGCACCTCTCGTTAGCGGGCAGAAATTTATCGCTGCGAATATCGTCGCAGAGCCAACCCAGATCATCGCTGGTGAAATTGTCACCTTAGGGAGTAAATTTCTACCGGAAAAGCTACGCCTTGGAATCCATTCATGGCCCACGCCCGCTGCGTGCAGCGGGGTTGTCGCGTCGCCTCCCCAGGGTCTCAGGACTGACGCTGTTGCTTGTTTTTCGACACCTGAGCGCCGCTAAGAACTTTTATCGCATCACCAGGTACTGTTGGCTAGAATTGGTGCTAAGGTGAATGATTTTGTCGCTAAACTAAGAACTCTTTTTGAAACCATATTCTTGAACTGTGTATGTTGGATTTTTGTCACTTTGGTCTTGTGTAGTTTATATAAAGGTACTTTATTTATCTACACTGGTGTGGAGTCCATTTGTGGTGTTTTCACTGTGTTACTGTGAGTGTTGGTACAAATACTTTACACATTGCCTTTGATAAGCCTGTCTGCTCGTGCCAAGCTACCAAGGGGGTGAGCAGGGCTTATCTAAAGAGTGTATCCCCCTTACCCTGACTAGAAGTAAGGGTCCCTATTTGGACAGTGGTACCTACCTATGCCAACTAGAGACCCCCAGATCTAACAGCACCAAACTCTAGTTAGTCGGTGGGGGTGTGGATTTATTTTCTCAAGTTTTAGTCATATTGCCATCAGGAATCCGCAACACAGACAGATATACTTCCCATAAAAATTGAGAGTCAATGCGAATAGTCATAAAAAGAGCTGAAAAACGAACCAATGACATCTACCTGAAGTATCCAGGGGGAAATGTCGCCAAATGCAATATATAATTTCATGTTGTCTCTATGAATGCTCCTGCAATTCTTGCATACCTTCTGGCCAGTTGTAGTTATTTTACACCAGCGCTGCTTGTTTGGAAACTGGAAAACTTCAATAGAAGGAAATGCTTTTTGTCACTGGTAGTACGTGGCTTCTCCTTGCTATGGCTAAATCTTTTTGATTAAAAAGTTCCTTTTTATAGCTCAGGTTTCAGAAGCAGGCTAGTAATTTTCAATCCAAGCCAGAAAACGATTTATGCATCAAGAGTGGTTTTGCATTTTTGCATGCACAAAAAATCCTTGTTGCCTTCACAAAAATAAGGCATACAAATTATGGATGTAGTAACAGTACTCTCAAGTTGATTCATTTAAATGGTTCCAAACCTAATTCTGAAACATGTTAATAATAATATAGTGTTCGTAACATAGTCATGATCACATTTTATAAATGAAATGTCAAATCAATGGTATTGGCCCTCAAGTGTCTGACGTGTCTCAGATTTGATCATGTAGATTAGGGCCAAGTGCAAAATCTTTTAATCCAACTAAATGATATTTCTAGGAACAAAAGAAAAACAGTGACACATAAGTGATGAAATATTCTTGCCTGTTACAGGAACTGAGATTAATTGAACATGTCAAGATTTAGGATGAGATATTTTGAATATGCTAAAACCAGAAAAGCATTTTTTTCATGTACTTTTTAGGTTGTAGCAAGCATCACAGTTTAAACCTCTCTAAAATAAATCAAGAAGTTGGTGATATCTCTGGTCGATATGTTATGCATTGTACAGTAAAGGGGTTTTATTTTGAGAGCTTTGCGTCGCTTTTGTGCCATGTAAAGTGGAACATGCATGAAGGAGGACTCTAAATCAGATTTATGAAGCCATACAAGCCACCATGTGTGCCTTTGAGTAGCCTCATAAATCGTGAGTAAGGTGATGCAGCGCAAATTGCTGTGTCACCTTACTCTGCGCTTGAGAGGAGTTCCATGGGCATTGTGGTGGGTGTTTCCACGCAACACCAATAGATTTTGATGCTGCCCAGATTTACAAAATCATGTAAACCTGTGGAAGCAGCTAAACCTTACACCTCTAGAGGTGAGGCCCACCAAGGAGAATTTTCATTATTTCTTTTTTTTTCCTATTTCTATTTGTGCTGCATTCTGCAGCATACATAAAAAGAGGAATAATGCCTCTTAGGATTATTTATTTGCAGGAAAGTGCACCTTCCTGTACAAAAACAATCCTGCATGCAATGGAGGCACCCTTGCACCATTGTGCAAGGGTGGCTACGTTGGTGCGAGGCTGCCAAAACAGCACCAGCGCTAGGCTAAAAGACAGGAATGCACCGTATTGCATAAATACGGTGTACTTCCGCCCTTTCACTGCGCCAAAATCCCGGAAATGAGGGCTACATACTGAGCCATAAATTTGTCACAAACACAGAACCCATTACAAAAACACAAATTTCCATTCCAATAGCCATACTCGATTATCCACATATTCTGTATAATTGCTTCTTATTCTTTTGACAGATTTACTGTGCCTAGTGTCACGGATGGGGTGAGATCCATCAGCTGTCTCATAATTATTTCCCAATAAGCAATGGCTTCAGTCACCCTCTTTTATTTCTGGCTCTAGCATGTTGGTCCTCTTCCAGTGCCAATTTTAGCATATCTTGCCTCCACAGTTTATATCTTGGAGCCCTCTTCCTGATCTAGCAGATTGCAATCGCCTTTTTCTTCTAACTCTATTAATAAAGCAGCAAATTGACATTTCATTGTTTATTTATTCTCTCTCAGGGAAGATACGTAGTAGGAAATATTTGAATTTATTTTTTACATCAGGTTCCCTTTGCCTGGTACAGGTACAGATTTCCCAGATTTCCTGTACTCCCATACCATAAGGAAGAACCCAGCTGCTGACCGCTACATCTGATGCATCACAATGATGTTTATGGGTATGTTCTGACAAGTTTCTATGTTGTTATATATGTTTTCTGAAGATAATGATAGTGGATCAGCTTGAATTTGTTGTTCGTGGAAGCCATCTTTATTTGTTTTAAATCCTCATCTGATACATGGCCAGAGCACACTAAAGACAAATGACCCCTGACTTTAGAAGCCTATCCCAGTCTGTTTTTCCTTAATGCTCATTTGTGACTAACCTCTTTCCCCACAGCAAATTTCAATTTTCCTTGTCATTCCGACTGTTGTAGACCAGGCATCTCAAATCTTTTCTGTAACGAGAGCTACTTCTGATCAGTGAAAATCATTGTAAGTTACTGAAGGTTAAACAACTTGTGTATTGTTGCCAGGCACCCCTACACCCAACATCATTGACTTTAGCCCTAATGTCCATAGAGACAGATACTATGGTTTGAACAAAATACTTTGACTAGGGGCACTAAGACAGGGTTGCCGTTTCGATCAGTGAGAACGTGGTCTTTAAGTATGTATGAACATGTGTGAATGTGAATAGCATAAATATGTGTAGACGAATGAGAGCCTGTTTCGTATGTACTTGTGGTACAAGACATACCTTTTGCAATATGTGGCACTGTTACATGCAATAACACAAACATATAACCATTTTTTTAATGGAAGTTACTGAAAGCGCAGAAATTCTTTCTGCCAAAATGTTCAGAATATGAAACATTTTTCTGCACTTTAAATGATTCCTGCTGAAAATAATGGCTGTATTTATGAGATGCACACTGTGTGTAAAAGCGCCACTTTGAAATTGGAGAACATTAAACTGGATAGTTGACATTATTTTCTATGGATTCCCAAAAACTGATTATTTAGAGTTTATCCCATTACCACATGTCACATTGACCAACAGCAGGCATCTTTCTCCCAGTGACCTGTAAACACGTGCCTTATTTGCAATGAAAACAAAAATCAGCCATTTGTATTAATGGAAGGAATTTAAATTGAGTTAAATACCTCAGTGCTTCAGTTCTTCACCTCTGTGCCCCAGCCTTTGTCATAAATCTGACTGAGCACTGCTCATTATCAGACCTTGCAATCTGCAGTCTGATGATAATAATATAAAATAGGCTCAGCCATCCCTTAACTTCAAAAGAAAATGTAACCCTGTGCTTATTTAAAAATGAACTTAAGGCTGTGAGCTACTCTGAAGGTGTCTGTGAGCTACTGGAAACTTGTGATCGACTTGAGGTATTCAAGTCACTATGGTATGATTAGCGCAGTATATCTAATGATAGTGTGATTAGTTATGGTGTATTCAAAGGTTCGAAATCCCCGTTATGTTTAGCACGACAAAAAGGGCCGAGAACTGAACCGCCTCCATCTTGGATTGCGGCTCTTTTGCTTGGGAATCACGTGGTCTCTTCCGCACACCCTCTGCTCCCCCTTTTCTTGCATTTATTAGGAGACAGGCTGAGTTGCTGAGAAGCAAGGTCACATCTGCTAAAAGGGAGTATCAAGCAAATTCCTCTAGACTTGGGACGAGAAGGGAGTCACCCTTTCGACCTTCTCTGTAAAGATAGTAACCCTTTGTATGTGTAACCAAAACTAGAAATAGGCATGAGCTCATTAGGAGCGCCAGGATTAACTGGTGCTTTTCCACATATAAGGTTTTGTATGCTGTACTGATAATGTATAAAAGTGTGTTACTGTCAAGGAGCCAGCAGTCTTCCTCGGCGTACCTGATGGGTGAGGATCAACGAGGCTCCTCTATATAGAGTTCTGTGGTGGCTAATAAACGTTTGAACCTTCCACGTTGCCAACTGCTCCTTATTTTACTTAAGATTGCGGGCCAGTGGTAAGTGTGGCCCTTGGAATAATTATTTGGACACAACAGTTGGCGACCACGAAGGGACCCCGTGAAAGGGTCTTTCCCCCCCCCGTATTCGGGTGGTGGGATTGGGGGTGTCCTGACCGGTTGGCGGGAGAGGAGCCTGAGGATTTCTCCCACCCTGCGCGACTTTTCGGTACGTCCCCTGCTGCTAGTCACCCTTCACCTGGGTCCTACGGGCTTAACCCAGAAAATGGACTGATTTGGTCGGGAGAAGTTGGTAGCGGAGAATGAACATTCGTATCTGGGTGCACCCGGTGAGTATAGATTGATTTGATTTGACGCACGCGTTGTAAACGGTGCATTATTTTTGTTGAAGCACGCGTTGAGGACGGTGTGCTATTTGATTCATTTAAGAGCATTCGTTGAGAACGATGCATTTTTGATTTGAACAACACTGGCTGCATTTGTTTGAAGCTCGCGCTGGACAGCGGTGCATTGATTTGAAGGCGTGCACCGGAGGGTGGTGCCTTGCTTGGTCGGGTTAGCGTTACAGTTGTTTGACTCGAAGTACGTACAGATCGTATTGATTTGATTAAAACAGCGCGCCGGAGGAATATAGACGGATTGCACATGGAAGGACCTGCGACCTAGACTGGGTAGCCACAAGGCATACTCCTGACGGGGCAAGTCCTCGTTGGGAGCTGGTCTTAGTGGTGAGCCGGAAGGGTGGCCGGAATCCCGCGTGCAGTTTGGTGTCTGAACTGTGAACTAGAGTCGACGGGCTTGGTTCTCTGATAACCGATTGTATATTATGTATGATTCGTGTTGATCGTTGTTTTGTGTGTACATGTCTGAAAACTAACCAAAATGTCCTGTTTTAGTAAACTGAATTGTTTTGGCTGCTGCTGCCGAACAAGTGACTCCAGATTAGCTGAGAGCCAACCCGCCCCGCCGGAGGGCAGTCCTAGCCATTTTATGTATGTCAAACATGGGATCTCTCCCTTATTGTTCTGCACTCTGTGGCATGAGTATACTAAGGGAAATGAGGAGTTACGATGGCCCAAGACGGGTTCGTTTGATGAGAAGAAAATTGCGTTCCTACAGGAACAACTGTTTTCTAGGCGCAGTAGGCAGGCTATGTTCGATGCTCTAATCGCATGGCAGAAGGAGGCCAAACAATGGCGAATAAGGGAAGAGAAAGTAGCTAGAGCCAAGGCAGGACAGAATGTTACTCAGAAAGCTATGGCCTATGACCGAGACAGAGTAGAAAAGGGATTGGATTGCATGAATCGCGAATTTAGATTAAAGGTTGATAAGAGCTATGTGACCCGCCTGAATGCGGAAGATGAAATAGAGGATTTATTGGACACCAGGCCGCCGCCCCCTTATGTACCGCAGAGGATATATCCGGAGGTGTCAGGGGCCTCGGCCCCGGCCCCAAATATGTCTCTGGGGGCCTCGGCTTCAGCTCCCCCGGCCACTTCTACCCCTCCCTCCCTGCCGAACCTCTCCCGGTTGCCGACATCTGTGTCTGAAGTTATGGCCATGCTGCCTAATTTATTGATGGCAGCTGCAGCCGGGACCCCTCAGCTGTTGCCGGGGTCAATGTCTTCCCCTTCTGTTCTGCCCTCCTCCTCCACCAGTACAACGCCGGTAACAGCTGTGACTACTCCGATACATCCGGCCAGTCTAACGGAGGGTAGGAGGTTGTTCACTCGTTCTGCCTTGGGAGCGGAAGAAAGGGAAACTATTGCCACACAAGCATCCCAGTGGATGCGACATCCTATTTATACTCTTTCTGATATTTGGAGTACCATGAAAGACTACGAACCAGTGATGCAACAGCATGCACTGGAACATATGGCCAACCGTCTTATTTCTGTATGGGAACAGGTACACCAGGGAGGGAGAGCTCCGGCTATATTGTATGATATCCTTGATCAGATTCACAAATCTCATTTGACGCCGGAAGAGGTGTATGGGAAGGTGCAGACTTTGGTTTCTTATAGAACTCGTTTACAGTCTGCCATTCCCGCCGGATTCTCCCAGTTCCCTATGCGAGAAGTGCACCCTATCTTCCATCCGGAAGTTGCTGAGGTGGTGGATGCCCACGGTGTTGTTACCCGCCCGGGAATAGACGCCCGGTTTCAGGAACAATGGGTCTATACCCCCTGGAAGCGGAGTGAGGTATTATCCCTAAAAAGCCAGTTGCCAGATCCTAGAAAAAACCCCACTGCATATTACAAGGAACTGACCGAGGCCGCCTCATCAGCAGTAATGACGTTGGCGGATATTGAATTATTCTTTGCCTTATTAGCACCGGTGGACATTTGGCGCCAGATACATGACCAGGACCATGTTACGGAATTTGGTGGGACACGGGAACAACTGAGAAACTGGGATAGAGATCGTAAACCGGGGAACAAGCCCCGACCTGAGATACTGACCTTGCCTGAAAAAATAATAACCTATATGCATTCATTGATCCCACCCAGGAAAGTAGATTGGGATAAACTGACGGCTTGTAAGCAAAAGAAGGATGAAAGTGTATCCGATTTTTTCACGAGGTTTGAGGGAGTATTCATTGATTTCAGCGGACAGGACCTGGCCACGGAGGGGGGTGTGCGTTTATTTGTCAATAGATTCGTAACCAATTTGCTACCTGAGGTATCAGCCCGGTTACAGGCAGCTGAGAGTACCTGCACGACCACCACGCCTTCCACAATACTAAGCATGGCTCAGTATTATGAGCATCGGGAAAATGAGAGCAAGGATAAGACAGAAAGAAAGTCGAAAGATTTGAAAACATGAGTGTTACTGCAGCAAGTGGAGAGGGGTAGAGGAAGAGGAAGAGGGTTGCAGAATTTCGCTCCAAGAGGGGCGGGACCCGCGCAAACGGCCGGGCGAACAGATCTCGGCATAAATCAATGTGCTTTCTGTAAAGAGGAGGGGCATTGGAGAGCACAGTGCCCGTTGTTGTATGAGCAGAATACTGCTTCAAGGGGTCGTGGACGGGGAAGAATGAGTGGGCACCGAGGTGGATACATGAGACAAGAACAGGCAGCCCGAGGTGAGAACAGTCAGAATTATTTTGACCAAAGCCAAGGTAAGCAGTACTACCATGACGGACGTGTGACGGACGAAGGCTCCGGATAAACTCAAGCATAGGACAGCCAAGGGCAGAGTAAGGGGCATGTGTCAATCCCGATAGATCAAGCTGGACCTTATGTCCATGCACAATTACTGGATGCATCAGGTAAGTTTTTGGTTGACACAGGGGCTATGAACAGTTCTGTTTCACGTGCCCTGGTCCCGGGGGCCGCTCTGTCTGGCCAGACTAATGTGTCCGTGGGGTTCTCTGGAACTCCGGTGGTGAGCCCCATTTCTAAGCCACTCTCCCTTACTCTGGGACCGGTAACGATAGAATCGCCTTTCCTCCTCACCTCCCAGTGTGGGGAAAATCTCCTAGGTATGGATATATTAAAAAGATTGCATGCCCGCATCTTTTGCTCCCCCGATGCAGTTTACCTGACCATTAGGAATACCTCTATCCCCTCCATTCAATGTTTTACAAAAACTGACTCCTTACCCCCTGAGCTTGCAAAACTCCCGAGGGATCTTTGGGCCCTGGGGGACACTGACGTAGGGTTCCTACAAATTCCCCCGGTGTCCATCACTTTGAAACAGAATGCCAAATTGCCGAGGATCCCACAGTACAAAATAGCCCCCGAGGGAGAACGCGCTTTACTGGCCATTATTTCTGATCTGATTAAAACAGGGGTGGTGGAGGAAACGACTTCCAACATCTGCAACAGCCCTATTCTTCCGATTCTTAAACGAGCCCCCGTACCCCAGTCCCCTGATTATGCTGATACCTATCGATTTGTGATTGACTTGCGAGAGATTAACAAGATTGTGGTACCCCAATATCCTGTGGTACCAGATATTAATTCCATTTTGACCATGATTCCTCCCACTGCAACATTTTTCTCGGTGGTTGATTTGAAGAATGCTTTCTTTAGTATTCCCATACATCCAGATAGTAGACATTTGTTTGGTTTCTCATTGGGGGGCCGCAGCTTTAGATTCTGTCGCGCCCCCCAGGGGTATACCGAAAGTCCTAGTATCTACAGCCAAGCCCTAAAGAGAGTATTGGATTCTTTACAATTGCCGCCAGGTAATGTCCTATTGCAGTATGTCGACGACCTCCTTGTGGCCTCTGATACAGAACATGGATGCCGCGATGCCACGGTTACCCTGCTACAGCATTTGGCTACTCATGGTAACAAGGTGTCGCTCTCTAAATTTCAATATTGTCGACCGGAGGTGACCTATCTCGGTCATCTCCTGTCGAAGGAGGGAAGACGGTTGACTTCTGAGCGCATCGCAACCATAACTAACATGCCTGTTCCTCGCACGCAACGTGATGTCCGCGCTTTGCTTGGTATAACCTCCTACTGTCGCCAATGGATTGCTAACTATTCTCTCTTGACTAAACCTTTCCTGTATCTAACTACGAAGGATGTGCATGAACCTTTACCTTGGACTGATGAATGCCAGACTGCCTTTTCCGCTCTGAAAACTGCTCTTTGCTCTGCTCCTGTGCTTGGCACCCCTGACTACCGGAAACCTTTTGTGCTCTACGTGCATGAGGTGGACGGTTGTTCTCTTTCAGTGTTGACACAAGACTTTGGTGGTAAGCAAAGGCCTTGTGCATATTTCTCGGCGGTTTTGGACAATGTCGCCAGAGCACTTCCCAGTTGTCTGAGGGCTGCAGCGGCAGTGGCCATAGCGATCAGACAATCGGAAGGGCTAGTCCTGAATACGGATCTGACAGTGATGGTGCCTCATGCTGTGGACGTATTATTAAACAGGACACAGACGCAGCACTTAACTAGTGCGCGTCTTCCAGGGTACGAATTGACCCTGTTTGCACCTCATATAACGATCAAAAGATGTGTTAATTTGAACCCTGCCACGTTGTTACCCCTCCCTTCGGGAGACGGTGGACAAGACATACATGATTGTATCTTTCGAACTGAAGAAGAAACCAAGGGCCGGATAGATCTAACTGACACCCCACTATCTGATTCCCAAGGAGAATTGTACGTTGATGGGTCCTGTTTCAGATTACCGGATGGTACGACAGCTGCGGCTTATGCGATCACTACCCTGCAAACGGTAGTCGAGGCAGCAAAGATACCATACCGGTCGGCCCAGGCGGCCGAATTGGTTGCATTATTCAGGGCCTGCGAGTTGGGGAAAGGCTTAAGGCTAAATGTCTACACCGATAGCCAGTACGCGTTCGGTGTAGCACATAGCTTCGGGAGGTTATGGGCGGAAAGAGGATTCTTGACATCCCATGGCGAGAAAATAAAGAATGGACCATTGGTTGAGCGATTACTAGCCGCATTAACATTGCCCAAGACCTTGGCCATAGTCAAATGCAGTGCACACAAGGTTATAATTGATGATGTGGGGAGGGGAAATTTCTTTGCGGATCGAATCGCCAAGGAAACGGCCCAGTCTGACACCACTTCCATGTTTGTAGTAACAAGAATGATAGAAGCAGGGGTTTTTAACAACACCATAGATAGTGTGAAAGAGCTACAAAAGGAAGTGACCCCGGAAGAGCTGACATACTGGCAAGAACAGGTGGGGAGGCTTGATGAGAATGGATGTTGGACTGACTTGTCAGAGAGATGTCGATGGTTACTGCCAAACGCATTTGTAAATGCGGTAGGAACCATGGCACACGGACCTTCGCATATGGGAGTTCAGGGCATATGTGCAACATTGGATCCTGTCTGGTATAATGTTAATATCCATAAGACGGCTAGGAACTTGGTCCAGCATTGCATAATTTGTCTCCTGGGGTTAGTATTCCCGTCCTGGCGGGTAATTTTGCGCCACCCACTCTGCCTTTTGAAGTACTCAAAATGGATTACATACAGCTAGAGCGAGTTAACAATCTGAAATACGTGCTAGTGGTGATTTGTACTTTTAGTAAATGGGTAGAGGCGTATCCCACAAAGGAAAATACTGCCCTGGCAACTGCGAAAGCTCTGGTAAAAGAGTTTTTTCCTCGATATGGGTTGCCACGGGTGATTTGGAGTGACAACGGGACACATTTTAATGCTAACTTAGTTAAGTATGTATGCAAGGGTCTGTCCATCCAGCAGAAGTTTCACGCAGCCCGACATCCTCAGTCAGCGGGCCTGGTTGAGAAATATAATGGGATTCTGAAGTTGAAACTGGCTAAACTTCAGGACACGACAGGATTAAAATGGCCTGATCTCCTGCCCCTGGCCCTGTTGTCCGTGAGAACTACCCCCCATTCACGGAGCGGTATCTCCCCTTATGAAGTAATTTTTGGCAGACCTGCCAATGTGTGGGGAGTACCCCGGCCCAAATCCTTCAGGGACATTGACCATCCTATGTTGACTGACTATTTGTATGCTTTGACTAAAGATCTCCATTCCATTCATCAACAGATATCTGCCGTACTGCAGCCCCTGCCGGAGGGTCCTGGACACAGTGTAGAACCTGGACAGTGGGTCTTGGTCCAAAACTACCAACGAAAGTCGAGTTTGGATCCACGCTGGTCCCGGCCGTACCAAGTGCTCCTGGCCACGCGAACGGCGGTGAAAGTCGAGGGGAAGCAGCACTGGATCCATATCTCCCATCTTAAGCAAGTTCCCCTCCCGTTGCCCAGGGAGCAGCTTGACCAGGAGGAAGGCCTGCCAACTCAGGGCGAACCCAGCACTAGAGAGCCACTTTCCCTGGACACCCGCAGAGAGGTTGACGGGCGAGGGGAGAGTGCTGTGAGCTTGGAAACCCCTTTTTGTGGCCACCCAATTGCCCAAAGCGAGGCATCTGGTCGGGAGCCCAGCTCCTCGTCTGGCCCCACTGTGCCCGCTTTGTTTATGAATCCTGAAACCCCTGGTCGGGATCGATATCACCTGCGGCCCCGGAAATAGAGAATCCCAGGTCTAGCCTTGGCGAGTGAAGTTGGAGGCCTCGGCAAAGACCTGAGGATTGGTAGAACACTGGACTGAACTCGTTGAGAGCATGGAACTTTAAGTAAAGCTCTGTTCAGAACGAAGATAGAGACATTGATCGGTTGGTGGGGGCCCAGGTGGAGTTTCTTTTCAACACGGGTTGCGTCAAGTGCGACCCCAACGCGAGAAGTTTTTATCTTTTTTACCTTTTTGGTTTCTCTGAACGATAGGAGTCTGTCTGTGAGGCTCTATACGGACACAGGAAAGAAGCACCCTCCGGCAGGTCGGACTGCTTGTAGCCCCCTTTTCCCGAGATTATATTGGACTTTTAGTGAGAAAATGTACCCTTTTGCTCGTTTTGTCCCTGAAGAAGGGCGTCCCATAGTACCCCGTACCATTCCCCCGCATTTGCCAATGTTCTCCTCATGGAGTTTGCGTGTTAAAATTTTTTCATTTCTATACTGATTGTATCATTTGTACTATGCTTAGGTTTGTTTATATTTCTAGAGTTCCGCCATCCTGTACACACCTTGATAGTGTCTACCCCTGCTCCTAAGGAACATCATTTTCAGACCTTTGCCCCTCATAAGGAAAGGCACCGACAGACATATGTACATAATGCCTTCATTGAGATGCTACACCAGACTCATAGTTCCACAAATGTTACTGATTGTTGGGTCTGTGGTCTCCTCCCGTCAGTGATGCATAAGCAAGATTTGTTTATATCAATGCCCTTATCTTATTTAGGTAGTTGCGAAGCCTGGTTCAAAATGTTATCCATGCTATACGAACATTACACTATAGATGAACGTAGATTCTCAGAGAAGGATTATGCCTTGATTCTAGCCTATATAGAGAAACACCAAGGTTTTACTCCTAATGCTGAGGGAACGGATGGTACCCTTGATCCTACCGCCTGCATGAACGTGTACACTGATCATGAAAATGATACCTGGTTGAGGGATGAAGTATTGGATTTCATGACTTTTAACTTTACTGAGTATTTCAAGTATTTCCCGGAGCGAAATGTCTCAGATGAGAAAATCATTCCGGTCCCGGTACTGAATACATCCTCCTCCTTCTGCATGCAGGGTACTGGACATTTATTTGTAGGTTATAGTAGATGTAATTACACTTATAGACTGCAGACGTTCAGCAGTCCCCCAACGCTCACCCCTCCCAATGTTTATTTTGTGTGCGGTGAAAACGCATACACTTGGCTACCCAGAGGATGGGCAGGTAGGTGTTACTTATCTTTCCTTTACCCACCGGTTTACGTAGCTCCTTCTGATTATCATAAGTCCCATTCCTTAAATCGGCGGAGTCTGAGAGCTGAAGCCGCCAGTAATGATGCCACTGACCAGACTGACACTCCAGCCCAACACTTCGTTGATATCATAAAAGGGGTGTTGCCCATATGGGGACCCATCCTCACTAGTAAAGAAATTAGGAGGCTATCTAGAGTGGTGGAAGGGGTGGTTAATACTACTGCAGGAATATTAACTAATATCACAGTGGAGCTCCAGGCGACCCGGCTTGTGACCCTTCAAAATCGTCTTGTTTTAGATGTTATCCTAGCTGATCGCGGAGGAGCTTGTAGAGTCATCGGCAGTTCCTGTTGTGTATATATACCTGACTCTGCCCCTTCTGTCCATTTAGCCATCCAGAAACTGCATCGGCTAGCCTCTGATATTCACACCGAGACTGGTACTTGGTCTTTGTCCGGGTGGTTTTGGGATTTGGTTACCACCTGGGGATGGAAGTTATTCATGATTCTTTTGGGAGTAGTAGGGTTCATTTTCACCTGCTGCCTTTGTCTACAGTGCGGGCCTGCTTGTTGTGCGTATTGCGCTACTCAGGTTCGCCGATCCATCCCTAGGCCCAAGCCCGTCCAAACCAGGATGGATACCCAGCGGGCTCAGAAGGAGATGCATGACTTAATGCAGATCGATGGGGGTATTTTTGAAGACTGACCCCGTTATTAGCTATGCTGCGCTAAAAGGGCTGTTCTGAGGTATTCAAGTCACTATGGTATGATTAGCGCAGTATATCTAATGATAGTGTGATTAGTTATGGTGTATTCAAAGGTTCGAAATCCCCGTTATGTTTAGCACGACAAAAAGGGCCGAGAACTGAACCGCCTCCATCTTGGATTGCGGCTCTTTCGCTTGGGAATCACGTGGTCTCTTCCGCACACCCTCTGCTCCCCCTTTTCTTGCATTTATTAGGAGACAGGCTGAGTTGTTGAGAAGCAAGGTCACATCTGCTAAAAGGGAGTATCAAGCAAATTCCTCTAGACCTGGGACGAGAAGGGAGTCACCCTTTCGACCTTCTCTGTAAAGATAGTAACCCTTTGTATGTGTAACCGAAACTAGAAATAGGCATGAGCTCATTAGGAGCGCCAGGACTAACTGGTACTTTTCCACATATAAGGTTTTGTATGCTGTACTGATAATGTATAAAAGTGTGTTACTGTCAAGGAGCCAGCAGTCTTCCTCGGCGCACCTGATGGGTGAGGATCGACGAGGCTCCTCTATATAGAGTTCTGTGGTGGCTAATAAACGTTTGAACCTTCCACGTTGCCAACTGCTCCTTATTTTACTTAATATTGCGGGCCAGTGGTAAGTGTGGCCCTTGGAATAATTATTTGGACACAACAGACTGGTTGGAGAAAGTTGTTGTAGACAGAGTATCTGGGAACATTGTCCATACTTTGCTCACTGAACATGTTAACTTAGCATGTTGTGGAAATTCTTCCAATCCCGAAAATGTCCTGTGCTTCTATCCAGTTGACAACATGTTTTTTTAACCATGCCACCATTCTGACACTGATATCTCCCTCAGCATGTTTTAAAATGGTCTGAACAACCACAGCGGCATCTCAGCCATGAACAAAAGTTGTCTCATCACTTTTCTGACTACTCTCAAACATTGGCAACCTGCCTGAATACATATGGGTAGTTCTTCTGGATATCACTCCACTTTATAGTGGCTTCTTGCAGTGTGCTTTGGGGATGAGTACCCTTCATTAAACTAATTCCGCAGTTTGGTTCTTCATCAAACCAGTTGACTCCATGCTGTAATCACAATGTCTCATAATAGCGTTCCTCCATATAGTTATGGATCTCCTCAGTGACTTGCAACATCCTTATAATGTATGGCTGTGGGTATCCCTTATATGTTGTGTATCCTTATCATGGAAGAGCCAAGTGTGGGAACTGGTGAGTTCCCACTGTATACCAAGTGCCTGAAGAGCGTTCAGGCCTTCACCACTAAATTACCCAAAAGGAAATAATATAAATGTTCTCAATTTAATACGTAGACAAAATGACTCCCCAAAATTGTTGAGTTCCTGCAGTAGTAAATGGACTGCTTGTGCATGGTCCAGCAAGTATTCCAAAGTGTCATTTCCATACATATCTCCTACCTTTTCATCCCAATTGACCATTCCAAGAAGTAGCCTGCCTTCCAGTGGTTCTAGCACTAAAGTGAATGATATGGTGACAGGGAGCAACCCTGCTTTGTACGTCAGGTACCCTCTCCATTGTTCAGCATTATCTTACGGTATGAACTCTGGCCATTGGTTTAGTGTATAATAATGTGACCCAGCTCAAGAAGGCCAGGGCATTCCCATCTACAACCGCACCATTCAATTGTAGTCCCAGCCTAGTGTGTCAATAGTGTATCTTTAGGTGAGTCAGCCCTAATTTAAATGCTATTCCTTTCTTTTGAAGCAATTCTGTACTTAATGTTTTTGAATATCACATCAGTGTTCCAGCGTATGCATTCCACTTTCTGAAAAACGTTTATGGATGATTAATTATGTTTTTAGTTTCAAAAAGGAAGTGGCCTAATGGCCAGAGCAGTTGACCTCGAAGCTGGGGAACCGGGTTCGAATTTCAACAAGGACGCTCAACATTCTGTGATTCTGGGGAAAATCACTTAATCTCCCTGTGCCTAACAAAATGAATGTGTTTGTCTGTAATGAAACTGGTGCTCATGTAAAATGCTCTGATACCTTCGGGTCGAGTAAACGCTTTATAAAACTACAGAACAAAAAAAATTCTCTGTATAGTAAGAATAAACACTGATTATCTGCGTATTATGATCAAATAATCTATCCAGTCATTCTGATGACATAATAGACAGATTAAAGGTCGAGTGGTTTCTATATGTCCCCAGAAACCAGAGATGGTTATGTTCAATAATTACATGTTATCCCATATAGAAAAACCGAAAAAATAAAGGAGTCTGAGATTCATACATTAAGGTTAGTGTTCCTCCAGTAGGTTTTGCCATCCATGAAAAAAACAGTTTTCGCAGGGAATTCTATGCATGTGGTAATAAAGATTGTCATTTGTCCACATCACAAATCATGTTGTATCAAATATCAAACAAGCAATATGATTATATCTGTGGGTGTCCAAACATTGTCCAAAAAAATATTGGGACAGCGATACCTGCCATCAGATCTATATTGCAACAGAACCCCACCAAGTGAAAACATTAATAACTGCAGATCGTGTAAAAGTGTGTGGTACTAACGTGCACCTTGATCTTAAGCATTGTATTTCAGGTGAAGTAGCCTATGTCACTAAAAAACAACATCCATGTGCAATTATTTATTTAGGTCTGACTTAACAACAGACTTAGCTGTTTGATGTAGCTCCTTTTTATGGAGAAAAATAATATGCAATATACATGGATTTAAACTTTGATCCAGTGTTGTTCAGTACTTTCTTGTGCAAATGACATTTTGCATCAGCTCAGAAGGGTAGCTATTTGGTTTTAGAAGTGTCAGTGAAAAGACATTGATCCTGCCTGTTGTTTAATGTACGTTGACTCCAGTGTCGCTCTTCTTTGCTGCCTCTTAACTGGTTGCACAGCCGATATGTCACATTCGTTTTTAGCTGAGGAGAACCGGACAAGTACAGTTTCCTTACTGTTAATTCTGGCACCATTGGCGTGGGTCTCCCCTGCATTTTTTGCCTTTGCATCTTTTGTTTTTGATGTGTGTTGGACTCCGTTTCGCTGGTCCCTTTGTAAATTGTTGTTATGGATTGGTATTTCCATGATTGGCTGATTTGATTTACTAGCCAGTCCCTAGTACAGTGCACTGTGTGTGCCCAGGGCCTGCAAATCAGGTGCTGCTAGTGGGCTGCAGCACTGATTGTGCCGCCCACATAAGCAGCCTGTAAATGTAACTCTGGTCTACCATTGCAGAGCCTGCATGAAGTCTGGTACTGCCATGTCGACCTGGCAAGTGCACCCACTTGCCAGGCCCTACCCTTCCCTTTTCTTACATGTTAGTCACCCCAAGGTAGGCCCAAGGTACCCCTGTGGGCAGGGTGCAACGTATGTAAAGGGTAGGACATGCCCTGATGTGTGTGGAATGTCCTGATAGTGAATTACTGCCAATTTCGTTTTTCACTATTGCAAGGCTACCTGTTCCCATAGAATAAAATGGGAAGTTTGCTTATAACATCTTGTAAACATAAGCACCCCTGGGAACACAGTAGGAAAATAAAGTTTAGTATGCTTGAACTCAGAATGTTAAGGTGCATCTTTTAGTGAGGGTGATTTCTACATTCTGTGATTGAAAATACCACTTTTAGAAAGTAATTATTTTCTTGCTTAGCCATCCGGTGTGCCTCTGCTAGGTTTGTGTAATGCATGTCTGGCTTTGGATGACAGAGGCTAGGGAGAAGCAGGGGCTCGAGAGAGTCTGATGAGTCAGGGCTGGGCTGACTAGAACTGGTCTGCATTTAAAGTAGGGGGAGGAGATTTCCTTTCACCTGAATGTGCCTGGTCTGCCATGGACAATGCTGTCTCCACCTCCTGCCAGGAAGCTGCACCAGAGGGACAGAACCAGTTTTGAGCAAGCACAGGGCTT
This sequence comes from Triturus cristatus, assembly GCF_964204655.1. Lineage (NCBI taxonomy): Eukaryota > Metazoa > Chordata > Amphibia > Caudata > Salamandridae > Triturus > Triturus cristatus. The sequence continues at coordinate 418,804,725 of NC_140580.1, forward strand.
CTCTGCCACCAGAGAACAAAGGATTTTGTAGTATTAATATTAGGGCCCAGACCCCATAACTTTAGATCATTTCTGGGAATCAAGAGGAAACTTCGCCAAGGAGAAGAGCCGGAGAAGCTGAGGAAGAATACTGCCCCTGTGCTGTTTGTTGTCTGGGGTTAGCCTGCAGTGCCTACTTGCTGCCAAGGAAAGGAGAAAAGGACTTTGCTGTTTGTTGTGTCCCCTGCTTGAAGAAGATCTCCAAGGGCTTGAAACTGAGCTTGCCTCCTGTTCTGAAGTCTCAGGGACACAAAGACTTCACCACTAGCTCACCTGAACTTCCTTTCTGGGAGTTCTGACCTGCAAAGAGGTGCCTGCTGTTGTTTTGGACCTCTAGAGACTGTTTTCTGCAGGGGCTGAAAAAATCAACGCAACATCTAGAAGCGTGATGCATCCGTACCTGTTTCCGATGCATCGCCGAAGAAACCGTCGCAGCGCCTGCAGCGGCTTGAGAAATCACAGCATGCTGCATCGAGTGCAATGATCTCCGAAGTCCGAGATCACCGGACCGATTCCAACACAAGCCCTGCTGTGCGGCTGCAAGAATCCATGAATCGTTCCGGAAAGTCGCATCGCTTCTAGGCGCCAAGTCCTTCGCATCATTGGGGAACGCAGTAAGAAACCCATACATCACCTCCCCTCGCAGTAAGAAGCCAATGCATCACCTCCTCTCCGGTAAGGAACCAATGCATCACCTCCCCAGCGCAGACGTAAGGAACCGACGCATCACCTCCCCCGGAGGAAGGAACTGACGCATCATCTTCCCTGAGTGTAAGGAACCAACGCATCACCTTCCCTGTGGCCCGTTTTGTTTGTTTGCATGAGGCATCCAAGGTACTTTGTGTGAAAAGTGCTGCATCTGCAATTTTCTTTGACCTGAACTATTTCTATAATCTGAAAGTCATATTTTTATTACTGTATTGTGGAGTTGTGTCGTTTGTTCTTGTTTTGGTTTAGATAAAGATTACTTATTTCTATAAACTGGTGTGGTGTCCATTTGTAGTGTTTTCATTGTATTACTGTATGTGTTCAAAAATGCTTCTGAGATCAGCCTGTCTACTCGTGCCAAGCTACCAAGGGGGTGAGCAGGGGTGATTTTAGGAGTGTATCCCCCTTACCCTGACTAGAAGCAAGGGTCCCTACTTGGACAAAGGTACCTACCTGTGCCAACTAGAGACCCCCATTTCTAACACTTATGCTTTGATTGTTTTATCTGTTGCTTGTGAGAACTCTTTTTTAAAATTGTTCCCTGCCTTGTTATTACTCCGTAGTCGGAACGTGTGCTTTGAGGAGACCTTCCTGCTCTGAAGCAAGCACAGCTTCTTGAATGTATTCACTGCCCAGATGATGTTTTTTTCCCACATGTGAATCACATGCACAGCTGCCCCAGTTACAGCTTGCACAGCAACAGGTAAAAACTCCCAGGGGATAGAAACCTGCAGGCTCCCTCCCTCCTCACATCTTACCCATCCTCCAGCCCACCTGCCTAGTTATGTTTTCCAGCTGATTGCTGCATTATACATCATCAGTTTATATGTTACACAAAGGGTGGCTTCCACTGGTGGGATATAGGAAGGTGTGTTTCGCTGTGCACTTAACATTAAAGGAATGAAAATGGGACACTGCAAAAGACTCGCAAGTCTCTCAAAACTACGAAAAGATGGTTAGGCTTTTGCGACCTGTAAAAAATTTAAAATATGACATATCTGCGACAATGCAAACCTTGTTCATCTTGCATCATTTCGGGGGTGCAGTGCTTTTCCCAATGACAGCGGCTTCTGTTTTATTTTGAAGTACACACAGCAACACCGTGTTTCCCAGCTAGGCAAGAGCAAACGTAGCGATTTACAAACTTTAGCAACCACCATTCGAGCACATTGTCTCAGATCCATTTGTATTATGAGTTATGGTTCCTTATTACAATGGCAGACATTGGAAATTGCCCATTTGCAGCGGACTCAAAGCCGGTAATTTGTGCTAAATCCCAGCAAATCAACACAAAGACATTGACACCCCCTGCCCAACATTGATGTTGCACCATTTCTCCATGCGCCGACGGATTCGCGCAATGCATTGGAATGTTTCTTTGTAGAACATTTTTAGATTGAAAGAGTAACTAAATATTATTACATTTCAAAAGGGCCTCATCCACCGCAGCATTTGCGTGACTAGCGAATTATATATGTTTAGTTATCTTTCTTTTCTTGCTCCTCCATCCGCACCTCTCTGCACTATGCTGGCATCTGCCACGACGTTTCCGGTAACCATCTGCCAGTGCGCTAAGATCACACCTAATGTCACAGGTGCTAGAGCTGAGATCTTAATCCTCTTGCTTTCTGCTTTGGCATCACACAGGCAGCAAGTCATGAATTGATTGTTGGGGGTGAGGGGGCATTTAAAGCTTGCCCATGAGTTGTAGTGCTGGTGCATTTACACATGGGGGAGAGGGTTGTCTGGCCCCTGCTGCACAAAATGTTTTCTCTAGGTACGAAGTGCAGCAGGCGATGGAAAACAGTTGGAGACAGATGAACACTAATCATAGTTTGCATGCTCCAAGAGGTAATAAATAGTCTTTATTATTTTGTTATCAGTAATGCCAAACATGCCACAGTCTAGCCGCCGCAGGCCTGTGTTGTTTTCCACACAAAGCCTCCCCTATTCTTTCTCCCACTTACTCGCCTCCAACCCTCATCTCCTAATGTCATTTCATGTACATTTTTGTTAGTAAAAAAAGTTTTAACAAAAACTGTTTATGAGTTCTATTTAAATCACAATCTAGAAAATCTTTCTACAGTCTCCTGCAATTAAGGTTTAATTTCTGAAAAAGGCACAGCTAAAATAAAAAAATTAATAAGCATTTAGCCCTAGTTAAAACAATATCGCCAGACTGCCATGTGGCCTTTGTCCAGCAGCACTGTGCATGCTGGGACTTGTTGGACCATCATTGGATTGGAAAATATGAGCCTGAAAAACCCAGAATCCAAAGTTTTATTTTGATTCAAAAGTCTGTACTGGCTAGAGGTATGGGGCATAAAGTGGGGTCACTTGATAGCTATGCAGACATGTTAAACCTACGTGACCTTATTTGGGAATACACAGGGAAATTCTGCATCAAAAAGAGGGAGAATATTAATTTCCCATGGACTTCCACGCATTCATGATGTTAAAAAAGGGAGTGAAAAGAATATATTTCATGAGCTAAGGAGTGCATGCTTTTCAGGACAGCATGCACAACATACTACTATACAACACAAAATACCATTACACATAATTTCACTCAATGACACACAATCCACTCCACATAATTCCATTATACTCAAAGCTAAATAATAACTGTCCAGATAAGTCCACTGCTCAGCATGCCACATGATTCCACTACACATGTTCTCTCCACACCACACAATTCTTTCTATGCCCCACAATTCCACAACTAACAATTCCAATCCAACCCACATAATTCCACTTCACACCACATACATCCACTACACTCCCTAACACATGGGTAAAAGACATTGCTATTTATAATGCCAAAAGCATTAACTCTCACAAATGCGAGACCTATTGGCATTGACAATGCTTGTCTTTGTTCGAGACCACATAGGAAGAGGCGAGAACTGAGCGACAAAAGAGTGTCTCTCTTTTCTACGACTGTGCAGTGCACACCACACGTAATGGAGCTGTTGTGGGCAGTGCTGATGGTGACTAAGGTGCAGCCCCCATTGGTTGGAGGAAAACTGCAGAAGTATAAATATCTCCACACAGTGAAGCAGCATCAATGAAGCTGTTTGATGCCAAGTGCCACCCAGCCAATACTTCTGTTGCCGCCCACATAGAGCACATCAAAATCACAAACAACCAGTTTTGCCTTCAGCAGGTGAGGCGAGTCTTGCAGCAGATAAAAATAAAATGCCTTTTATCCCTCTCCCTGTTACCCATAAAGTAATGAATCCCAGCAGAAGCACAGGGAGGTTTGATACACCTTCATTGTGAGCATGAGGGAAGTTCCAGTTCTTTAGAGCGGGGGGAGGGAGTGGCTGTTCCATGCTGCTCATCATGTCCCTGCAGAGAGCTCTCTTCTGAGAAAAATCCATCATGCGGTTCCCAGACCGATGCTTAGACATGCTCTCAAGACTGCCAGCACAGCACCCCTTACCTGCAGAATCAGGCCCAGAGACATCATTAAGATAAATAAAAATAACCCCCACCTCTAAATTATTGCCTTGAGGTTTCCCCATCCTGGATCATAGACAGACCTTGAGCATCAGCTCCTGTTCATGTGTTCTTTGTTACTTACAGTAGATTCTGTACTCTGAATGCTGCATTTTGGCAATGCATTCACCGGTGCTATATTTCTTATTTGGGGGCTTTTTTAGGTTGGGGGTTTCTTGGAGATTTCGAGCTCTCCGCTTAGAACCTACGTTAGTGCATTATTTACACAGTAGGTGTATTTGCACGGGGATACTAGGAATAGGTAGAGCAGAGCACAGCTCGTTAACGTGTACACGACACTTCCTTCATACAACCCAACAATGATGGCCACTTCCTCGTCCAGTTTACAGCTGTCAACATTATTATCAATATTCAGCCAGGGTATTTGCAGCAGTTTGCTTCTTCTGCTGCCTTCATGGTTGTCATGTCACAGTGGATATTTTTTTTACATTCAACACTGCTCATTATTATCGAAATTTGTGATGATATGGAAAGGATGATTGGGGACAAGGGAAAATACAATTTTAAGGGAGCATGTTCTGACCCGCCAAATCACCCTTTTTTTTATTGTTCTACTTTCTGTTTTTTTAATTTATCTCACCTGAGAGAAAGCCTCCCTATTTGACTGTTAACATGTATGTGTTCCTTTATGCATTTTAAAATCAGGAGACTTTCCCTCAAACAGTCTTATTGAGATTCCGATTTTGAAATAACCTGCTGCGCCCGATTAGTTACTCAGCTGGCCAACTGGCTTTTTCAAAGGCCGATTTTGAGGAGTCAACTTTTTCCTGGGATAAAAAAGTGTGACATGTCTTTATAAGGTCTTTAGCGGCCTCTCTTTAACAAGCATGGATATGTTGCTCCCAAAGTGGACAAAGTGTGTGCAGGCAGACCTCTGGCACCAGTTGCATCCGGAATCCCCATTGAAGTCTTGCTGAAAGAAACCACATTTTGGCTCCAAAGAACCAGGATCAGGTGAAAGACTGTTCAAACCTTGGTTGTGTAATCTGTGGGCTGCTCCCCAAAATTGTAAGTTATGTATGTTATAGGCAGAGGGGTGATCTGCTTTCTGTTGAGATGCTGTCTACTACCACAGTTGAACCCCTGCATAACGGCAAAGACTTTGAGAAAGACTGAAGAAACAAAGAAGAAGACTTGATAACAGTGGTGAGGGTTTGATAATTTGGAGGAAGCTTGGCGCTCGAGCGTGTACGTGGTTAGTCAAGTGAACAAAGATGTCCGGTGCCACTAGGTCAGGGGTGACAAACCCAATTAAAATTACCCCTGCAATGCGTAGGTCAAGACCTACAACAAAAACTGAAAATGAGATCCTGTGCACACGTATGGGTAATTGGCTGGTCCTGTATGTATTCAGTAAATGCCAGAAGGAGTCGGACAGATTCTTAGTAATGGATAAACACCGGTCGACATCAGGTGTGTTGCGTGCAAAAATTCTTTTAATGAAAAGTTTCAGTGCAATATACAAAAGAAAATTGATCAGCCGACACGTGTTTCGTCACAACGTGTAGCTGTTGTGACTCATCAGGGCTGTACGGAAGTAAATGTGTGTAACAAAAAGGACCTCGATATGAAGTCACTCGAGGAAAAGGACCCGCTGAGGAGACGGCGGGAACTAGGGTCGCACGGATGACGCTAAAATAGCAGGATCGGTTGAAGAGCGGTCTCGGGTACGGGATCAGCTCGTGATTCAAGAAGAAGACTTGGTCCACTGTTCGGATGAACTTGTTTTTGAGTGAAAGAAACCTTGACTTACACTTCTTGGACTCTGTTGTGCTGTGTCTTCTTAGCCAGTGGCTTGCCCACTCCCTCTGAGGGACAGTAGAAAGTGGATTTAAAGGGAAACCTGAATTAATAGGAATCAATTGCACTCATATAAACTTGTCTCAGCCATGGGAGTCCTAGAAGGAATACCCACCATGCTAGAAACACATACCTGCCAGAATCACAGGTACCCGGTTAATTTCAGAAATCATTAAGCGCTTGGGTAGTATGGGCAGGGTGAGTTGTCTGATTTGAGCACCATGGTGTGCTGCATTGGAAGGCTTCCAGGTTGGAGGGGCCCCAACAGGGCCGGTTGGGGGTCATTTACAGAGCCTTATAACCCTTGCCATGAGAGGAAGCAGCAGTATCAATCAAAAATGCAGAAACCATTGTTATTTGGGTACTCCTGTTGTATGGAATGCAGCACCAAGAGCCAGGAATAGAAAACCCCATTAGGTTTGACAAATTAGGGCTGGAAATATTTGACTTCAAATATTCCACTCATGTGCAGCTTCTACTGCATCCCAGCTAGCCCCCTGCACTCTGTGGGGCCAATGGGTCATCGATCTCTAGACCACACTCATCAATTTTCAAGTCATCGCCCAGGGAGCCCCTGTGCGTTGTGCCTGCCCGGGACCACAAGAGTAAGGCACCATCATTCTGTAGGTGGACCTTATTGTCACAGTTTCTTCAGGGTGGCTTGACTGTGGTAGACCTGTACAGTGTCCATTAAACTCTGCATGTAAGAGAGAGGAAAAATAGCTGGATACATTTTGAACTGATCATGGACACATATATTTGTGCTCCACACTGGCTATTATAATGTGTTGGGGATCTTGTTAAATTACTAGTCATCAAGAAAGCCATTTGACCCTAAGTAGGATTGACAATATGGCTGAAATATGTAGACTAACATAATGATGTGGGAGCTTATAACATCTCCATTCACATCAAACCTTGCTATTTTTAACCTTGACAAAAGGTCCCACTAATAAAAATGTCAATGTAAGATGGGAAACCTGCAGGTAGTTTTAAAACATTAGATCTTTAGATAATAACTCACTCCGCTATAACTCAAGCATTGAAGCACACCCAGATACATTAGGTAAACTGAGGGGGAACCCTATGATGAAGCATGCCACTAGTATAACTAGTAGGTGATGGATCTTTTATTAAAAAAATGGGGAACCCTTTCTTTAGTCAGGGAGATAACATATGACTAACATATTGTACAAGTTCTCTCTCTTATATGACTTTGATATTTAAATATGAGATAGCTTGGAAGTGGGGTGAACTTATGCACTTCTCACTTCCCCTATTGGTTTTTGGATTGGCAGAGGACAGTCCATCATATTTACAGATATCTGCCAGGCAAGCAGAAATGTCTGTGTCTTTAAAAATCTGCTACCACTGTGCCTCCCCTGATGACACTGAAGCTTTGCTGTGAAAGCACCAGGCTCAGTGCAACCATACAGCAAAAATGGATGCTTTTCAAACTCCCCAAAGCTCAAGATCCATTGACCGAGGGCCTAATGTCAGACAGGCCATCAGTCAAAGGTTTCTAATGACAGAGCCAGCATAGGCTCTACCCTTTAAAATATATTGCAGTTCCCCTGACTCTAAGTGAACATGGGAACCACAAGTTAGACAGATATAGTACTCCATCAGGTACCATGTCTACCAGACTCTAATTAAAAACCTAAGACATTTTTTCCAGTGGTCTCCAGGCAACCAGCTCGACCTTATTGCATGTTCAACTTTTCCATTTTAATGACACACATAAACACTGGATTTCATTGTTCTTTTCCAAATCAACTACTAATTCGATGTACCCATCCACATGTAAATGTTTACCAAACAGTTATCAAAAAATCAACATTTATTGTGATCTCCCGAAAGTCGCATTTCAAAAAGTTGGGTCCGATGATGGTCTTCAAAATCGGTATTAGCCAATCAGCATTTTTTTCATACACCTTTTCAATGTAAATAATCTCAATGCACATTTCTCTGGAGCTTGGAAGCAAAAACAATTATCTTTGCAATTTCTTACTTTCACACTGTCTTTCTCTCAAATCGCAAGTAAACCAGGCATTGGTAGAAGCACTTCCACGTTTAGTTAGTTTGACATCAAATATTGTTTTGAGATTTTGAATGTAGAGGCAGAGTGGTCCTGCCTGAGATGAGTGTTCTGATCTACAGGGACACAACTGGACCTGCCTTAGCCCTGTTGGCCTCTGGTAGAGTAAGTCCCTAATCCCCAAAATGTGCCTCATCATGTCTTGTGCCCTTAATTGGCATTAGAGTGCACTCCTTTGAAGAAAAGGGAAACACACTGACGTTTTGGCCTTTTCACTGCTGCAAACGAGCCAGTTTTCACCAAGAGCTTGCTACCTGTGCCTCCCAGGCAAAGCTCCAGTGAACCAGACTCTTCGAGATACAGCGACCACCAGTGAAGACCGTCAATGGGAGATCTGCACTTCACGCTACAGCATCGACTGCCAACGGAGACCAACAACTTGAAGCTCCACCAACAACCGACTGTGATGTCCGACAGGATCTCAGGTTACAGTGATGACCGTCTGCGACTTTGAAATTGCATATTCCCAGTTCTACCTGTTGGATTTTTGTCATTCTGGTGTCATTTTATTTAATAAAGTTTACTTTATTATTATAAATTGGCATGGGATTTTTCTTGTACTGTGTTTTCCCTTTATTACAGTTTGTGTGATGCATAAACACTTTACACATTGCCTCTAAGTTAAGCCTGTCTGGTTTGTACCAAACTACCAGAGGTTAATTTTGTGACTTTTGTGGCTCACCCTGGCCGGGATTGTGGCTGTTTGCTTGAGCCACCACCCTATTCAACCTTCACATTGGTGTTCAGTGGTGAGATTGTTGCTTGAGAGGGTTTTTGCTCCCCTACAAAAAAAAAACAACTTCTCACAGCCTCTGTTTTATTTAGGGAATTAAGATGATCTTTGTTTTGGATCAAATTAGGGCCCCATTGTTAAATTTCCAAATTGGATTGTGTTCCAAACTATCAGGTATTTCTGATTTATAGCACTTGAGGGTTATATCAAGCCAGGATTCAACATCATACCTGTGGCAATTGATTTTACTTAGGTGACTGATGTCGGCTAGAGCGGGCACATCTATAACAAAGTTTAGAGGAAATTGCAAAAATGCCTTTGGTAGTGCTATTGCAACTATAGTTGTTTCTGATTGTTATGTGGCTCTTTAACAAACTGAACTCAGTTTGAAATGGTACGATTGTATAGAGAAGTTGACCAGGATATGAATTGTCGTGGAACAGAAATCAAATGTGAAAGTATAAATCATGCTAAATGCGAATTCTTATTCTTGCAAATGTGCTCCTTATAAAAAAAAATATAGTTATGAATGTTCAGGTCTAAGTTGTAAACAGACAATTAATCTATAAATAGGCATTCTTTCAGGCATTGTGTGTATATTTTACAGCCACCATATTTGAATGGTGAACCTTTTCGTTTCAGAAGGGAAATTAGAACAATTCTTATACATAAATATTTACAAATATCGGAAGAATATAGGGCAACAATTTGAGTTGGGATTTCCTGTCCACCTTATTGAAAGTAGGATAAATTGCACTTGTAATAAGCCGGATGGAATCTCGGTCACATTTGGGACAGTGTAACTTGTCCACCATACTTTAAATCAGGCCCCAAGTTAATAACCAGTTGCACTGTTATCAATACATTATTTTGATAATACATTTTTCAGTGAAGCTTTGTTAGAGTTTTTCATAAATCAAATGATAATGCAATTCACGAAATGTCTGGCTAGCTAGACATATTATAATAACATATTTTGCACCTGTCCAGAGAGAAACTCTGTGCAGGATGAGACAAACATGCTACCTGTTTTAAGGACTACAAGGAGGGTATGGAATATCTCATTGGGGAGGAGCAATCAGCAAGTGATAATATCAGAGTATGTAAGGAAAACCATAGGGCCTAATGGCTTATTAGACAACCATTGAAGCATAATCCCATCACTCTGGGAGCATGTACACAGTGATGTCCTTATTTAGACAGTGTAAGGGTCATTAGTAATAGAGCAGCAGGGTAATAATTGATTTGTTTACAAGGGACATGCAGTGAGTACTTTAACTAATGAAGTATGAGGTTGTGGGGTCATTAAGCAGAGCCCCATATATTTTCAAACATGTACATTTGTTCAATCATCCTATAGATACCATGCTCCAAATTTGCTCTGTAGAACATGTTTGACTCCCAGTCTTCATGTGAAGGATCTCTGAAAGACCTCCAATATCTCAACTATGTATTCACTTTGACTGCCACCAATGATGTTGCCACCCACTTGTGTGTTTTTATTAAGGTCCATCACAATACGCAGTATGGCCAGTATTGCAGAGAACATTATGGGGCAGTCACAGGCAGAGGTAATTTTATGGTTTATGTCTAATATGTATATGAGGTCATTGCATTTCAATAAGATGCAGACTGGCGGAATTTGGCTAAGGCTTCACATCTTTCCCAATTAATCTTACACCCTGAAAAGTGAGAAAAACATTTTATGATTGACATCAGCAATGGCAGCGATTCATCAGGTGTGGTGAGTGTTGTTTGCATGAAGAAATAATTTCATTGCCAATAAATCCTGAAAAGGGGGAACCCCTGTCTTGTTCTTTGCTGAGTTACACATAATCAGAACGTTACTCACTCCCCCACAATTCACTTGTGTGGTTGAGCCTTCGTATAACCATTTCATCTCAGTAATAAGCTCATCTTCCTGTCCAGCTCTGTCTAAGATCCTTTTGAGGGTTTCCCGTTTAACAGGAACAAATGCTTTCTCTGCATGGTATATTAAAGCAATGGTTTTAGAAGGGTTGTCTCACCTTGATAGTAGTGAGTGAAGTGGTTTTTGGAGGATCTTCCTGATATGGGGCATACCTGTGAGTCATGCACCAGTGATGGAATCATTCTCTTGATCCTGTTGGCCAGACTTTGGCTAGAACTTTTACGTCCACATAGACTAGGATTTTTCAACGAGAGCTACTGCACTTTAGCTATACCTTCTTATCTTTGAGTGGGGAGGACAGGTTATTGCAATTTTGTTGGAATTATGACTCAATTACCCAGGTGATTGTGCCTCTCTAAAGGCTATGTAGAACAGCCGTTCTAGATACAATGCCCCTATTTTTAAAGGTTCACTGAGCAAAACATCCTCCCTTAGTGATTTTCAGGCTGGGAGATCAGTAATGGCTTCACATATCTCAATTATTTTAATTTCTCCATCTAATTACACCCTACCTTTGTCAGAGAAAGAGGGTATCTTCAGTTCATCCAGAAACTCTTCCTCCTCATGCTTCATTTAAGATTATCCAGAGATATAGAAATGCTCATACTATGAAACAGATGCTTCTGCAATATCTATGGAGTTGACCTGTAAGTTGCATTCCCTGCACATATGGCTAGACGCACCTGCTGTGCTACTCTTTATTACAATTGTAAAGCCAATACCCCCCACCCCAGTTTGTAATGCAGTCATCTCTGTTTTGTGATTGAAAGATCTGCTTTGGCAGTAAGTAATGATTTTGAGATAATTGTGCCTTCAGTAGGCTGTTTCTCATCAATGCCTTACTGTCATTTTTTAGTTGGGTTTCGTATGGCTTGTTCTACTTTGTTTTGTTCACAACCCATCCCTCGGTTGGCCATTTTGGAGTCTTTTATCATGAGACATCTTCAGGCCACCTGTTAGACCTGGCATCCTTGGCGTAGTTTTCCCTGACTTTTTGCTTCTTCCTCCTGTGTTTTTGATGCTGTGCTGGATTTTGTTTTTGCTAGTTTAGATGCTATGGGCACTTTGCCACCACTGATCAGTGTCAAAGTGCAAGTGCTCCCTGGAGAAATTGTTATTGTGATTGGTTATCCATGATTGGCAGATTTGTCTTACCAGTAGGTCCCTAGTCAAGTGCACTGAGTGTGCCAGGGCTGGTTACTCAAATGCTACTAGTGGGCTTGCAGCGCTGATTGTGCCACCCACATGAGTAGCCCTGAAAAGAGGTCTCAGGCCTGCCACTGCAGTGCCTGTGCGCAGTTTGTTAACTGCCATGTCGACCTGGCAAGTGTACCCACTTGCCAGGCCTTACCCTTCCCTTTTCTTACACATAAGACACCCCTATGGTAGGCCCAAGGTACCCCCTTGGGCAGGGTACAGTGTATGTGAAAGGTAGGACATGTACTGGTGTGTGTAACATGTCCTGATACTGAAATACTGCCAATTTAGTTTTTCACTATTGAATGGCTATCTGGCCCATAGGACAGAATGGGGAATGCTGAGTAACAATTTTACAAGCATATCTCCCCATAGGAGTAAGATAAGAAATTTGAGTGTGGTATCCCTGAACTCAGAATCTAATAACATATCTTTTAGGAAGGATGGTTTTATATTCTGTGTTTGAAAATAGCACTTTTAGAAAGTGGATGTTTTCTTGTCCAACCTTTACGTGTGCCTCTGCCTGTTTTTGGATTGACTGTCTGGCTTGAGAGTGACAGGGGCTAGGGTGGCTCCAGGAGTCTGGGTGAGTCAGCACTAGGCTGAATAGGCCAATCTGCATTTGGAGTGGTGGGAGGAGTAGCACCGGGGCCTGAATAGGGCTGTGCATGCCTTCCACAATGCTGGCTCCACCCCCTGTGGTGTGTCTGATGACCCTGGCCCACACTAACAAAGGAAGAAGTTGTGCACTGGCAGAGTGCATCCAGAACTGGTTTGGACTGGGTCCAGGACCCCTTACACCTAGAGAACAAAGACTTTTGGGGTATAAATATGAGAGTTGAAACCCCTGTAATTTAGATCATTCTTGGATTTCAAGAGGAACCTTTGCCAAGGAGAAGAGATGGAGAAACTGAAGAGAAGGACTGCCCTTGCTGTGTGTTTTGGGGTTAACCTGTAGTTGCTGTTCTGCCAAAGAAAGGAGAAGGACTTTGCTGTGTGCTGTGCCCCCTGCTTGAAGAAGATCTCCAAGGGCCTGAGGAGAGCTGGCCTCCTATTTTGAAGTCCCAGAAGCAAAAGGACTTCTCCGCCAGCTCCCCTGAACTCTGCTGTGTGAGGTCTGACCTGCCTAGAGTGCCTGACCCAGTTGTAGGGCCTCTGGAGATTGTTGCTGCTGTTTGGGAGCTGGAAGAAGAAGAAGTGTGAAAAGAACTGCAAAATAAGATGCATCGCTCTTCTTGCGGCACATTTCACCGGTCCAACTCGACGGTGCGAGAAGATTTCCATCGCATCGCCATGCCGCTGCGAGGATCGTCGCAGCACCTGTTGCTACAGCAAGAACCAATGCATCGAGGGATCGCGGCTGAAGAGGACCGAAGCAACGCTACTGCATCGATCGCTGTTCCATCCCGAAGATCCACGCATCGTACCTGTGCGAGACACTTTCCCGACACATCACCTGCGAACTGGAACCGGCACGAAGACTTGACGCATCGCTTCCCCTACAGACCGGACTCAACACAACCTGTCCGCTGCGGGCAGCGGGGCTGTCTCATCGCCTCCCCAGGGTCTCAGGAGTATGGCATCTCTTTCTTTTTCGACGCTGCAGCTGTATGGCTTGGGAACTTTTGTCGCATCTAGAGGTACTTTGGTGAAAAGTCACGCATACATAGATTTCTATGGTACAAGTTCTTAAACCCTTTTTAAAGTCATATTTTTAAACTGTGTATGTTGGATTGTTTGTCATTTTGGTCTTGTTTAGTTTAGATAAAGATGCTTTATTTTTCTGGTGTGGTGTCCTTTTGTGGTGTTTTCACTGTGTTACTGTGAGTGTTGGTACAAATACTTTACACATTGCCTTTGGGATATGCCTGTCTGCTCGTGCCAAGCTACCAAGGGAGTGAGCAAGGGTTATCTGAAGTGTGTATCCCCCTTACCATGACTAGAAGCAAGGGTCCGTATTTGGACAAAGGTACCTACCTCTGCCAACTAGAGACCCCCATTTCTAACACCACCTTACTCGCTCTCCACAGTAGTTGAGCTGGTATGCTTATGTCTTTGTCACTTTCCTTATATAGACAAGTGGGATATTTCAGATTTTCTTTGGCTGCTGATATTTTGTTTTCTCTAGACTACAACAAGGGGTTACATGGCCAATATCTAAATGTAAATTTATCATAGAGTGATCTGACATGCAGCATTCTAAAATTGTACATAGCATTACCTCAGAAATCACCTGATTGTGAACTAAAAAAAATCAATATAGGATTTCATCCCATCAACAAAGGAAAGAAATGTGTTTTTCCGTAAGGTTCAGAAGTCTCCATACGTACAGTAATTCGTGGTCAGCCATTAGGTATTAAAATATTGCTCTGTCATTATTACACCCGTCAATAGGACCAGTTTTATGTGTGTTGGGAGGAATTCTGTCAAGATTGTGGGTAGGAAAAAGAACGATCTCTTTAATTTATCAAATGCATGCCTTTCATTTCGGACTGCCCATGTTTAAGGAACCTTGTGATGAACTGATTGGCCTATGAGAATGGCAACTAAACACTTTTTTGAGAAATTATCAGGGTCACTGCTGGTTTCGAGGAAGTTGTGGGTGAGTCTATTGCTAACTACTGTCCCTCCCCAACTTCTCTTCAGTTTTTGTATTTCTATTGGTGTTAAGTGTGTTTTCTGAATAATAAAAACATCTGAATTATTATTGTACTGTGACTAGTTCAGCACCTTGTTCCTCTAATCAAAAAGGGATATTCCATTCACTTTTGAAGAAAATACAATAATCAGTTTGTAGAGGGAGAAAGATGGGTGCATTTTATGCCGTTAAGGGAATTAGTCAACAGACAGTTGTCAGGTGTCAGAGATGTAATGAAGAGCATAACCAACATAGGGGAATCTTCAGACTGCAGGAGAGGAGAGGGGCAATGTGGGAAAGGTAGGAATGTTGAAGATAGTGTGCTTGGTGTGAGGCTGTGTGAAAAACAGATACAATTCATAGTTATGCTTATTTTTAAAGCAATATTTTTGCTTTGAAATATTATGAACTTCTCTGGAGGATATCCTTGAGAAATGTGTTCGTGCTGCATGCCTAGTTTATGCTCTTCAGGCTTGCGCACCTCTGGGCCTTAGTAATTATTGTTAAGTGGTAGGGGGTGCCAACCTTGTTACAAAAGCCTATAGTTGTCGGTTTTGTGTAAGAAATATGTGTGCCACAAAGGATGCCTATCTTCAACCATCCCCACCTTCTGTATCCAAACAGGTATAATTACCATGATAATTTAACAAAGCAATATGAACATGATGCAAAGTAATGCTTCCTAATTTCAAGAAGAATGAAAAAGTAACCATAATAGATATGGTCTTAAAAAACCTGGGTCATTGACTGCTAGAAATTGATTCTTTTTCAGGTTGGTATGAAATAAAAAATGTGTTGCCATTGAGATGGACATATTCTTCAGTTGGAATGGTGAATTCTTTCTAGCCACTTGTAGCTCTATCCTAGTGTGCTGAACAAGGAAGCAAGCTATCACAGGTGAGGTTAATTCGAAGTCTTGATATGGCTGGGACAATTTCAGAGCACTATTTGAAATTTCTGGGACTCTGCAACACTGATATTAAGGAGACATCATATAAAAATCTAATGTCATGTTTGTCAGATTTATCCAGAATGCTGTATACCCTGATATTGTCTTTGAGGGAGCGCTCTTCCAAACCATGACCCTACATTTTAGATATTAAATTCCCTGTCCCGAGACATGTTCACTGATCACTTCCATCACTTGTAGTGTATGTTCTTCAGATTCCAAGCAGGTATGGGAGGATACTAAATCTGTATGTATCAACTTTAATCCTGTTGTCATTTAAAACATAGTCAGTGCAATTTTTCCTATCGCCAAACTGATCAGTGAGATTGCGTTCATAATGGTCTCTAATGTAACTTCTGTGAGTTTTGTCACTGTTTTCAGTTTGGAGCCAGCCAGTACCTCTGAAAAAACAGATATCAGGAAAAATAATTGCTAGTCTTCAGGCTTACTGAGTGTTCACATCCTCTGTACCAGGTGCTGTATCAATCAGACTATGTGGTGGCCCTAGAAAGCTATCTGATAGGTCACTGTCTGAAGACATCTGCATAAGGGACCATAAACTCTGCCATAGGAAGCAAAGGACACTCCTTGTTCAGGTATGACTCTAGCAGGAAAGAAAAACATGAAGTCAGTATCTGGCAGGGCAAGTCATGTAAGTAAACAATAGATGAGCTGATTAAACTTTGTTACCAAACAGAATGTTGCATATCTGACCCACTAAGAAGCAACAGGAAAGAAGTTCTCTGTTCAGCTGAACCACTAGTCTTATATTCCTGCTGGTGGAATAATAATTAGGAAGACATCCCCCTCAGGAAAGTGTGGTATTCAGCAGACAAATAATCTGAGTACTGGCCATCAAGTACATTCTGCAGTAATTCCACTTTAGGCCAGTACGAGACCTCACAGTCTCCCATATTTAACCCCTTCAGTGCCCATGACGAGCTGGACTTGTCATGGGCCGCGGTGGCGCTGTGCCCATGACGAGTCCAGCTCGTCATAGACCCCGCCCGCTAATACAACGGCCGGCACAGGGCGGGGAAAGGGGCGGGCACTGAAGGGGTTAAAATTGAGCATCTACATTGGCAGAAGGCCACCACCAAAAGGTTTCAGTTTCGACGATTAATTGGCATATTGGTGGGTCACTGCCAATATTCTGAAGGATGTAACCTGGTAAGTGCAGAAAGGTGAGTATCGATTCTTTCAACACGTGTCGCTTTTGCACATAGCTTACCAGTAGGGATGTCAAACTTGCCTGTGGCTGTTAATCAGTGGTCTCAACAGCAGATGGCTATGCAGTTCAAACTAATACTATGACCTAAAATTTGTTCCAAATATCACATTATAAAGAAATCTAGCCCAGGCCACTCAGTCGTTACATTCGCTGATCTCCGGTGTTTCAATCTCTGCAGCATGTTGCGGGCAAGTTCATAAAGAGGGTGGGGTGTTTTGCTTTGAGTTTGATCCCTTCCCAATCAGTGTGCTCTATGGAGCACAATTGTGATCTTTAAGAGAGTCATTGGTGCAAATGGGCAGGAACTGAGAGCACACTCAAAGGTGAAGTGGGCCAGGTAGTAAATACTGCTGCACTATCATGAGCATTATCCGCTATATTGGTCTCACAGATGGCCTTTGTGGGTATGAGTTGGGGGTGTGCTGATTCAATAGGATAGAGTAGAGGGATAGCCAGTGGCCTACAAAGATTTTTCAAGAGGCAGTTGCATTACTGGGCCCTTTTTAATCAACTACCTTTATCATTTATAAATTGCCTTGGCTTACATTCATTTGGTCCTCCGATGGATCTTGAATTGTGCTGGGAGAAGTCGGACTAAGGGGATCCAACTCCAGTTATCCAATCAGGACCAAGAATTGGGTAATTGACCTACAAACTCATAGTTAGAGTCATATATCTATATATATATATATATATATATATATATATATATATATATATATATATACGCGTTGGGCATTGATATATTATGAAGAAACATGCTTTCCTTCGCCTTGCCGAGCTATTATTACTGTCCTGGTGAGGAGTGTGCTTGTTTGGGGACAAATGTGAAAAGTGATATATCTATATATTATCTACTGGCGGTCGCCAGTAGATAGTTATAGTTAGGACCGTGTTTCCATAGGAAATCCGCAACATTCTATTTGGAATAACTTTTGCGCCGGTAGACGAATCCTCGTGAAATTTTCAAAATAGGTGGGGCGCTCCGCTCCGCTCCTACCCTGAAAGTCTCGAGGGAATTCGTAAAGCGGGGGCTGAGAAAAAAGAGGGGTCCAAAAACACGTTTTCCCCATGCAATTTTCTTTAGGGACCTTTAGTCCAAGGTATAGCCCGAACGGCTGAACAGAATTACTTGAAATTTGGCAAAGAGGTAGTCCTCAGGTCAGGCATGTGCCTTTTGCATATATGGTGTCAATCTGTTCAGTAGTTCCTGAGAAAATCCAAAGTAAAATCACATACATATCTGGGCGGAGCCTAACCACACATCTCATCGTGAGATCTGATTGGCTGTCAGTACTTCATCCAAGAAGTGTTGGCAGCCATCTTGGGACCAATATACATGATAGCACCTCATTAAAAAGCATTGCAGTTAATAGAAGGTTTTAGGACTTAAGTTACATTATAAATCATTTGTTGATGGTACCATACTCATTTTAGGAATTGTGGTGTGTTCTAAGGTGATTTTACCATGTGAAAAAGCCTTCTGCTGTGATATCACGAACCATGTTTGAGAGAAAACTATTTTCTCATACTTTTCCCACAGAGGTTTGGAAGGTGATCTATAAGCTAAACTGAGAGCATATTTTCTGTAAATTCACATTATCTTTCTCAGTCATGTAAGAATGAAGTCTGACATTCTCAGTAAAACATGTACATCCAACAAGGGCAGAGACTGTCAGTTGATTCCTTTGTGTTCTACTGCAGCTTCCCAGAGTGCTCTAAAAAACAACTAGAGCGCTAACAGTCTTACTTATGACGAAATTATGGCACACCTGAAGCCATCTTGATTGGAATAAAGTGGTAACACTTAAAACATTTAATTTACAAAGGAACAAAATGAGGGGGTTCATTTTGCCATATAAATTATGGTTAGTGCTGCAGAAAGAAAAACTAGGGCACATTTTGACTTCTGAAATCCTCTTTTATTTCATAAAAACATTCTGACATGCAGACTGAAACATGCACTTTTAATACCAGCAGCAGACTTTTGTGGTGAGCAGTAGCTTTACTACAGTGATCTAATGAGCAACTAGAGTGCTAACATTCAGAATTTATGGCAAATGTGTGACATATCTGAATACCTTCTTGATGGAATCAAAGTAAAAAACTGAAAGCATTTCCTACTGAGGAGACTGCAGTAAATGAGGAAATTAGGAAACTTCATAACAAATAAATCTCCTAAAATGGCCACCAGAGACAAAAGAGCCCAAATGTAGCCCAAATATCACCCAGATGTAGCCCAAATGTAGCCCAATGACAGAAGTGTGCAAAACACTTAT
Source organism: Triturus cristatus (assembly GCF_964204655.1). Taxonomy (NCBI): domain Eukaryota; kingdom Metazoa; phylum Chordata; class Amphibia; order Caudata; family Salamandridae; genus Triturus; species Triturus cristatus. The sequence goes on from NC_140580.1 coordinate 418,823,849, forward strand.
TTTTTGTGTATTTGCAATTTTATATAGTGCAGACTTGTCAGGTATTGGAGCGCTTTACATGAACATTGGTTACATCACACAAGATCTAATTCATTTTGGTTGTAGACATGGGGAGATTAAGTGATTTGACCAGAATCACAGAATGTTGAGCTGAAGCAGAAACTCCAACCTGGTTCCCCAGTTGCAAAGTCTGCAGCTCTGGAAGTAACACCACACCCTCTCCCCTTGGATGCAACATGTAATCAAGTGGTCAACTGGATAAAAATACTAAGATTACAAATAATTTAAAAGTTCTTTGTCGCTATTGAAAACTCAGAAAATATGTCCTCATTTTAGTTTTTTAGAGCACTAACCATAATTTTGATGCAAATAAGACCATCTCATATATGTATTTTCTAAAGGAAATGCTCTAGGCATTACAGTTTTGATTACATCAAGATGACGTCAGGCATCCCACATTTTTGTAATAAATATAGGGGCAGATTTATAATAACTGGCGCATCCCTGCATATCAGCAGGGATGCGCCAGTTATTTTGCGCCCCAGCTCCGCCATCATGAATGCGCCGCATTTATAATGCGGCGCACCATGGGGCAAAAGCGGCACAGATGCGTCACGCATCTGTGCCGTAAAAGTGGCGCATTGCTGAAGTTGCGTCGCAAGCGCGATGCAGCTCCAGCAATGCTCTGGGGGGCCCTATCTGCACAATGCTGCGTCAATCCTTACGCCTGCTTCAAGCAGGCGCAGGGTTTTGACGCAGCATGGGCACAAAAGTGACCGAGTGAAATCTTGTAGATTTCACTCAGCAACTTTTAGGAGGCGTTCCTGCGCCGGAACGCCCCCACCTGCCCTGGAACGCCTACATGTGGCGCAGGGCTTTACAACGTGACGCATCTCCCAGATGCGTCACGTTGTAAATACCCCGCACCATGGCGCAGGATTTGCGCCGCTGCTGCGTCACAAAAGTGACGCAACGGCGGCGCAAAAGTGGCGCAAGTGCAACATAAATCTGCCCCATAGAATGTTAGCAATCTAGTTGTTCATTGGGATACTGTTGAGAGGCAGAGGCCAGGGGCACGGACTCTGAAAATTGAAGGCAGGTAGGAGAGTGCAGAGGCAACAATTTGACCACACTAGGCAGGCAGGAAGGGCAGTGGCAGCACAACAGACTATGGAGGGCAGTGGAAAGGGTGGCAGGGGCAACAAACCAACAATACAGGACTGGCAAGAGAGGCTGTGGCAATATAATAGACCATTGTGGGCAGAAGGAAGAGGCAGTGGTTATACAACCATACATGCCAACAGACCCGTTTCAGCCAGGAAACGTCCAATGTTTTTAAGCTCAAATGGGCTTTACTTGATCTGTTTCCTGTCTACAATCTTCTCTTTTTCAATGTAACTCAAAGGGGAAAATCAATACCCCAGTTTTATTTCAAAATCTCCCTCTTACCAAGTTCAAAATGTTCGCAAGTATGGTACATTGGATCATGGTAGGCAGGAGGAATTGGGGTAGGGACATGGACTCGGATAACAGAGGACAGGAGGGACATTGAGAGGTGCACCAAACTGACCCTACAGGGCAGGCATCAGGATTTGAAGCAGCACAATACACCACACAGGGCATGCGGGACGGGAGTGCAGCACAACAATCCATAGAAAGCAATAGGGAGGGGACAGGACCATGCACATGGACAACAGACAACAGAGGGGAAAGAGGCAATGGTAGCTAGCTGACCATAATGGACAGACAGGAGAGAAAGCTGCAGCATAACAGACCATAAAGGGCAGGAGGGACGGATCAGGGGCATTACAATGGAACCGACAAGCCAGGAGGGAGGGAATAGGGGTCTGCACATGGAAACAGAGGGCTGGGGGCAAGGGGGCAGGGCAGGAGCAGCAAGATGACCATGGAGGTCAGGCAGGATGGGCACTAGAAACAAGACACACCATGGAGAGCAACAGTGAGACTATGATGGCATACACACAGACCATGGAGGGAAGGTGGGAGGGGGTCAGGAGCAGCTAGCTGACCACACAGGGAAGGTGGGAGGGGCCATGGCAGCACAGAAGACCATACATGGCAAGCGGGAGGGTTAGTGGCAGCACAATGGCTATGATGGGCAAGAAGGAGGGTGCAGGGGCATGCACAAAGGACCATGGAGGATAGAAGGGAGGGTCAGGACCTGGGCACAGACAAGAGAGTTCAGGGGAAGGGGCCTCACAACAGACCGCGCGGGGCAGGCAGTAGGAGCAGTTGCAGCACAACAGACCAGGGAGGGCAGAAGGGTGTGGCAGTAAAATGGACCATGGAGGACAGGAGGAAGGGGATAGGGGCATGGCATGTGGACAGGCAGGGTGGAGGTGGCAGGGACAGGTTACAGTCATCTGACAATGCTAGGCAGGTGGTAGGGGAGTGGCAGCTCAACAGAACACTCAGAGTAGATAGGAGTGGCAGGTCCATGGAACATGGTGGTCAAAAAGGATGAAGCAGGGGCATGCACAAAGACATCGGAGGGCAGGGGGAAGGAGAGTAGGGGCAGCAAGCTAAGCACAGAGTTTAAGCAGGAGGTCAATGATGGGGCATAGAATTGGGCAATGGAGGGCAGGATGAGTGGACTGGTACATCATGCTAAATGCAGGGCAGTGGCAGCACATCAGACCATGCATGGCAGGAGGGAGGAGGCTAGTCCATGGATTCAGACAACAGAGGATAGGGAGGAGGTGGATGGGGCAGCAAGCTAACTGTTCATAGAAGGTGGGTATTAGGAACTTTATTGTTTTTAAAATGTGTGTCTGTGCGAACTACTTAAAATATGAACAAGTATGCAGCATAATCTCACTTTTATTCAGGAAGAAGAGGACGTTTGGGACTGTGACTCCGGGCTCACTTGGCAGAAACATCCCCTGACCCTCCACCCCCCATCGCAAAATGTAATGCCCGTGAAAAGGGTAGGTAGAAGCAGTGTTATATAGAACATAGTCCTGAGAGCACGATTGAAAATGAAAACTAGATATAGTGTATGGTATAAACTATGCACCAAAAAGTGTGATATAAGATGAACCGGGGCGTGAAATATAATATGCAATACATTGTGCGCAATGACAGATTCATTGGAGAGCGCGAGATAGCACAGGCACTAGCGCTTGCTATGTGATATGCGCCTTGGAGTGTAAAATGCACAGGGCAGTGTTGTGTAACCTAAGTAGTCTCTAAAGTTGTAATATAAAATATGTGCTGGGTAGTGTAACATTGCATATGCACTGTGACAAAGATATGGATCACAGATTGTAATATGTTTGGCATAGCGCTGTGCTTTATAACATAGGCATCGAGGAAGGCACGTTAGATGGGGCAATATAACCCGTGCGAAGGCAAGTGTGGCATGACATATTCACGGGGTGGTGTTACAGTGCACATGGGCTAGAGAGTGTCATAGCATACGCACTAGCTGGTGGAATACAACACAGAGGTGTGTGGCACTCGGCGGGCACTGGTGGTGTAACACAGCATTGGGCTCAGCCAGGAGCACGCTGTGACTCTCAAGTGAGGTTTGTCTCCTTTCCAGAGAGTAAAATAAAAAGTATTACACATCCGGCGATGGATGTGTGTTTTATTAACCGTGAGGGGGTTTCTTGCATAGTTTGGTCGAATTTTTGTCGAATCCCCTTTGAATGGCTTGGTGTGCATGTGTATTAAATGTGCCCGTCAATAGCTACTCATGTTTGTATAAATAAACGACAAGGGTGTCTACTTGGAGAGTACCCACCAGCGGGGGCGCCGGGATTAGGCACGGTAGGGTGTCAGACATGTCAGAGCTTCACTAGCGGTGTGAATACATTCTACGTGGATTCATTGTATGCATAGTCGCCTTTTAATGAATATCACGCAAATCGTCATGGTGATAGGTACATACGGTTTGTCCAGCATGTCCTAGGTGTTTCTATAAATATATATATTTTTTAAAAAAAATAAAAAACAAATGCCGGCCCCGGGGGATGGGGTCCCCGGGGCCATAAGTGGCCTGAGGAGGGGGGCAACACAGCCCCCCTCCTAAAGAATAGATTTTTTTTTAAAAAGAGCATGACCTTGGGGTTGGTGTCCCCGGGGCCGATTAAGGCCTTGGGAGGGGCAAATACATTTTTTTCAACAAAAAAATTAGGGTGCAGGCCCTGGGGGATGGGGTCCCCAGGGCTAATAAATTAGAAAAAGAAAGGGGGCCACACAGCCCTCCTTCTTAAAAATAAATAAATAAAAGACCGGCATCGCGCCGGAGGCCACGCCCCCTCCTTGCAGCACTCTGCAAACGTGCCCCCTGGCCAGTTGTAAGTTGAGGAATTCATTCCCCTTCAATACTGAGGGTCCCTGAGGGCCAACTAGCACAACAGGTATCTCCAGTATGCGCCAGGGTGCTGCGTTGCAGAAAGGTGTTCTGAGGCCATGCCCCTTTTTACACCTCCATGCAACGCAGCTCTGTGGCGCTTACTGGAGGTACCTAGTGGGCTAGTTTGACCCTAGGGACCCTTAGGATTCAAGGGGACTTAATCTCTCAACTCAGAACGCCCACAGACCCTGTGGCGCGTTTTTAAGTTGGGGAAATAATTCCCTTTCAATCCTGAGGGACCCTGGGGTCCAACTAGCCCACCAGGTGCTTCCAGTAAGCACCACTGCTCTGCGTTGCAGAGAGGTGGTGCAGGCCGTGCCACTTTTTACACCTCTCTGCAACGCAGCTCTGTGGCGCTTACTGGAGGTACCTAGTGGTCTAGTTGGACCCTAGGGACCCTCAGGATTCAAGGGGAATTAATCTCCCAACTTAAAACGGCTACAGGGCGTGTTTACACAGTGGAGAAGGGAGGGGGCGGGGCATGAGGTGACGTGTTCAAACACGCCGTGTGGTGCGTTTTGAGAGGTAGTTTTAAACCCCTGCCCTATTATATACTAGGGGCTTACAGAGGAGGTCATGCTAATCACAGGGGGACCCCAACACATAGTGTGCCCTAGTGTATGTAGGTGTTTTCACTGTATTATGTCTTTTAACATAGCACTGGCTCTAGGACTGGTTAGTCAGACTCAGTTACCACCAGTATCCGTCTGAAAAAGTTGAGGGTACAGGATGATTTTGCAACAAGGCTTGTTTCTGCTCTTCTGTTTGTTCTTTCTGCACGTTATACTTCTTCCTGCACTTTTCTTCGTCTTTGAGGACTTCTGTTGCTTCTTTCTGCATTTCTTCTTTTTCTTTCTGTGCGTTGTTCCTTCTTTCTTCACATGTCTTATCTCTGTAGGCATAGCTAGAAATTAGCATTTAAAAAACCTTTGAAATTCACTGAAAAAAACATAGGTTTCAGGCACGTTATAGCTAGGAATTAGCATTTAAAAAACCTTAGAAATTCACTGAAAAAACCATAGGTTTCAGGGGCGTTATAGTTAGCTGGACTTTTCACTCGTACAAAACCATAGAAATTCCCCCGTTATAGTTAGTTCAGCTAACTATAACTCGCGCGCCTGCAATGCACTGCTGATGATGTCACATATTACATCACTCATGACATGGTCAGTCATATATATATATAGATATATATATTACCCACTGGCAGTCGCCAGTAGGTAGTTATATTTAGGACCTATTTTCCATTGGAAATCCGCAACATTCTAGCTGGAATAACGTTGGCGCCGATTGACGAATCTTCGCGAAATTTCCCAAACTTTTGGCCAGCTCCAGTCCGCTCCTGTCCTGAAAATTTCACAGCGGGAGCCGAGAAAAAATGGGTGTTCCAAAACGCGTTTTCCCCATGCATTTTCCCCTTAGGAGCTGTTGACGCAGCTACAGCCCAAACTGCTGCACGGAATTACACCAAATTTGGCAAAGAGGTAGTCCTCAGTTCAGACTCGTGCCTTTTGCTTAAATGGTGTAAATCCGTTCGATAGGTCCTGAGAAAATTAGAGTTAAAAAGATAGATATATCTGGGCGGAGCCTAACCACACATCTCATCGTGAGATCTGATTGGCTGTCAGTACTTCATCCAAGAAGTGTTGGCAGCCATCTTGGGACCAATATACATGATAGCACCTCATTAAAAAGCATTGCAGTTAATAGAAGGTTTTAAGACTTTAGTTACATTATAAATCATTTGTTAATGGTACCACACTCATTTTAGGAATTGTGGTGTGTTCTAAGGTGATTTTACCATGTGAAAAAGCCTTCTGCTGTGATATCATGAACCATCTTTGAGAGAAAACTATTTTCTCATGCTTTTCCCACAGAGGTTTGGAAGGTCAGTCATGTGAGAATGAAGTCTGACATTCTCAGTAAAACATGTACATCCAAAAAGGGCAGAGACTGTCAGTTGATTCATTTGTGTTCTACTGCAGCTTCCCAGAGTGTTCTAAAGAACAACTAGAGCACTAACAGTCCTACTTCTGACAAATGTATGGCACACCTGAAGCCATCTTGATTGGAATAAAGTGGTAACACTTAAAGCATTTAACTTACAAAGGAACAAAATGAGGGGGTTCATTTTGCCATAGAAATTATGATTAGTGTTGCAGAAGGAAAATTAGGGCACATTTTGACTTCTCAAATCCTCTTCTATTTCATTCAAAAATTCTGATATGCAGACTGAAACATGCACTTTTAATACCAGCAGCAGACTTCCGTGGTGATCAGTAGCTTTACTACAATGATCTAACGAGCAACTAGAGTGCTAACATTCAGAATTTATGGCAAATGTGTGACATTGGGGTAGGGACATGGACTTGGATAACAGAGGACAGGAGGGACATGGAGAGGTGCACCAAATTGACCCTACAGTGCAGGCATCAGGGTTTGCTCTTTTCAGATCGCCGCGAAACATACACGAACAATCGCTGATACATTGTATCTGACTTGTATTCTCCCCTTTTGATTGGTTTTTACCGTCACATGACGCACTCATTCGCTCCCCACACGCTTTGACGGCACACTGACCAGAATAATCTCTTATGACTGGTTGTTAGGCTTCACGCTATTCTGATTCGCCACGATGCTCATGTGACATCCTTTAAATACTATGCGCGTTAAACAATTGTTTTACCCGCTGAAATGCCGACACTTTGTGGCTGCACAGCCTTGACTGATTTGAATGATCCATATCACGTAAGTGTTTTGCGTTAGATTAAATACCATCACACTCTCGAAAATTCGCTTATCCGTTTTTCCATTTGTTTTTCCTTTCACTTCGCTAACTTACGTACTCTTGACCTCTCTTCTACCCGGTACTTAATCCTCATCACAGATTTCACTTTCTACATCTAACGCACTGTTCACTCGCTATCACTTTCCATGTTCTTTTCTGATTTTCTGATGTATTTTTTGAGCACGTACATTTCCGATGTCTTTTTACGGACATTCACGCAACTAGACCTTGACAACCACTTGGCAGTTTCTTTTTATTTTTATTTTTATTTCTTGCATGTATTCACTCTTCACCGTCTGTTATCCACTCTTTAGGATTCACCTTCTTATTGTTCGTTACTCCATGTTACTGTTCAAACACCCACTTAAAAGGACCGATCCCTTATTAAACAACACCATCTCTTTCATTTAACAGCACCGTTGTCATACATTTCTATTCAGGTTTATTTCACTTACAGCCACTCTAACACTTTTTAACTCATTGACTTAAGTTTTCTCCCATTGTTTTTTTGATGGATTGATGTATTACATACACAAATGTATTGATTAAAGCTGCTTCCTTGTATCCTCCTATTATAGTGCCGCCCCTGACGAAGGGCCACATTGGCCCGAAATGCATTGGGCTACATCGAGTTATGAACTTTAATATACTCGTTTGTGATGTTGGAACTTTGTGAAAATTATACTTTTCAAAGGATTTACTCAATTTATTCACTTGAATAAACCAACGAACCACAGAAATTTAACCTCGCTTGATTAATTTCTCCACCGGAGTGCAATTCGAGTGACACGCTCTTGGCTAGAACGTGTTTTTGTGTGATTTTCATCCCTACTCAGGGGGATCTACTCGTCTGCACCCATACTTCGTTATACTTGAATTACCTTGTTTGAACCAGAGTGCGCTTCCTCTCTCTTCAACTAATTCATTACCCATTCCTGAGCCATAGAGATCGCGCACCGCCCGACCATGGAAGACACAAAAATCAACAAAGAAAGCAGAACAGAGACTTTTATGTATACGCCCGGAGAGACACAACGTATATATGCACTTTTCGAGGACACTACGGGAACCAGCTCCAGCACAACTTCTGTTCAGTCCAATATAAAACAATTGTTATACACTTCAAAAAGAGCTATAAATCAACATCTACACGCTAGCACCCTCATCAGGTATCATAAGGTTCAACGGATCCCTAGAGGTCTAAGGATAGCACTTAAATCAACCTTATGCAAGAACAATCCAAGGTTTACATTACGTTGGGAAGCCATTCTCAACAAATGTTCACTCGATTTAATACTTTTAATTGTGGAAGAGCTATCAAAATTGCTGGAAGAATTGACCAAAGAAATTGAAGACTTAAGACAAGATATTTCTACAAACCTGTCTGACACAGATTGGAATATGACACTTGCAGACATCAACAAACAACTTGATGTATACACAAATTAAATTAATGAGAGAAAAACTAGAAAATTTAAACGTGATACAGTGGACTTCAAATTGGGAGAGGTCTACACTTGGGCCGATGTATATGCCACAAGAAGACAACAACGCAAACAGACAGGTCGCACTTTTGAGTCAGATGCTATATCTTCTGAGGATTCTTCCACCAACATTAGACCTTCCACTAGTTTACTCACCAAAACAGTTACGGAAATTCCAGAATCAACAGATACATTACAATCAACCCGCGAAGAACCTTCTACCAGTGAAAACAGACAACATTTTTTAGGATCAGGTCCAAAGCCACCAGGAGATCCAGGAGGAAAAGCCACGTCCAAAACAATAGCAAAAAGTACACGCAGTCAGAAAATCTCGTAATCAACATTTCCAGTTACACTCTCACACAATTTCAAATACAAACCCTACAAAAAGGCACTTCATTTGTACCCACTTACCATTCCAACCAGCTTGAAACAGAAATTAGTCTTTTTAAATTCATGAGATCCTTGAGATTAAAACACTTCTTTCATAATATCATCAAAACATCGGATACTCCCCGTGAAAACACTTTGCTTGGTTTAAGAAACAAAAGTACATTTATGGCTCCTTCCAGCCACAAAGCACTCGACACTTTTGAAACAATTGTCAAAAAAGACCTAAAAAACATCACCTATCATACCAAAAGTACTTTTGCCAACCTCACACGCAAAGAATATGACACTTTAAAACAACTGGCGAACAAACCTGAAATTACCTTCCGAGAAGCTGACAAAGGGGGTGCCCTGGTAATTATAGATTCTACTTTCTATCTGGAAAATGTTAACGAGCATGTTCAAAATTTTGATATTTACTTGCCTATAACATCTGATCCAACCAAGGAATTTCCCAACATTCTCAAGACCATTATCAACACTGCTCATGAAAATGGTACCATCAAAGACGATGACAAAAAATATCTTATCAAAGAAGATCCTGCTATTCCATATATACACATGTTACCCAAAATCCACAAGCATGCTACTAAACCCCCATTCAGACCCAACGTTTCTACAATAAACTCAATCCATGAACCTGTGGGAAGATACCTGGACAAACATTTGCAACCGTTAGTACAATCCATGTCAACCTACATTAAGGATACCACCAACTTTCTTAACATCATTGAATCCATACAAAATCAAATTACCCCGGACATTACATTAGCTACCATCGATGTGAAGTCATTGTATACTTCTATTCCTCATAACAAAGGACTTGAGGCAATTGAATCTTTCTTACTCTTGACAGACAAACCTAACAACCTGAAAATCTTTCTCATGGAACTTATTCATTTTACACTCTACCACAGTTATTTTGAATGGTCTGGAACATACTACATGCAATGTTCGGGCATATCTATGGGTAATTGTGCCGCACCCACGTATGCTAATCTATACATGTACCGTTTTGAACTAGATCACATTCTCAGCAAACAGGACTGGATAAACAACCTGATCCTATACAAAAGATACATAGATGATATCTTTATCATCTGGAAAGGACCACCGAGTTTATTGGATCAACTCATGGATACACTCAACGCAGTTGATCACCGAATTGAATTTACCCATACCATCAGCCATGATTCAGTTACTTTTCTGGATACTCTTGTTACGAATACTGGAGATCATTTAACTACACAAGTATACACCAAACCAACTGACCGGAACAACCTGTTACATTATGACAGTTTTCACCAGCCTTCTCTAAAAAAACATCTACCATACTCTCAATTGCTAAGATTAAAAAGGATTGCCAGCTCAGATGACCTCTACGAATCCAGCAAAACTGCTTGCATTGACAAATTTAAAAAACGCAATTATCCACCTACCATTCTGAAAAGTGCCATTATCAAAGCAGACACTTCCACTCGACAGGATTTGCTTCAACCTAAATCGCGAGCCAAGCAGGAAACCAGATCTGTGTTTATCTCTAAATTCTCTACAAGAGGCCATCAAATCAAAAAGACTATCTTAAGGTACTGGCCGATACTCAGTAATGAACCAGATTTTCAACACATTTTTGATTTACAACCTAGATTTGCTTACTAAAGATCTCGCAACTTGAAACAACTCTTGTCTACCTCCACAAATCAAATCATTACGGATTTCAAAGGCACCATCCCCTGCTTGAATTGTGGGAATTGCAACTCTATTATTAAAGGTAACAGCATCTCACATCCTCACAAAGGTGTTCCCATCAAACTAATGGTAACAGCCACATGCAACACTCAAAATGTAATTTACTTGCTCAAATGTCCCTGTGGGCTTGTCTACGTTGGGAAGACAGAGAGAAAAATAAGAATCAGACTTAATGAGCACAAAAGCAATATACGTACCCATCAGATAAAATCCCCTATTGCCAATCACTTTGATCTTCTACAACACAATATTTGCCAATTGCGCTTCTTGATTCTTGAACAAGTTTCTCTCATAAAAGGACGCAACAACACGCAATTTCTATTACAACGCGAAGTTTTCTGGATCAATAAATTAGATTCGATTCATCCCAAAGGACTTAATGAATGTTACGATCTTGGTTGTTTTTTGTAATGGTCTTTGATTCCCACACGACTTTCAGCTTTTAGAACATATTCATGTACAATTGTTAAGGATATCATCCCATGAGACCCGGGACCCTACAATCTCATGTTTTCCTGATGTTTAACATGTATACCCTATAGACTGAGACAGAACAGTATTGTTTTTTACCATGTTTGTTACTTACTTTATTTCGTTTTACCACAGACAGGTCCTGTTACCTTACACATCATACTTTGATAGACTCTCGTTTCTTCTGTCACACACTTTCCAGTACTCTAACATAAACGCTTCCTGCTATCTTTATTACAGTCTCAGCGTACCGCACTTTTACGTTACTAACATTTTGGCACGCCGGCACCTTATACACACTTCTCTTATGTTTTATGGTTACCTCTTTCACATTTCCTATTCCATACGACTCTTCACCCGCCCGTTACACTCATACATTGGTTTTATTATTTTTGGTACCACGTATTTACTTTCTCCGTAGTTTCCCGTATATATGTGTTTTTTTCACTCTCATTTCAGATCGCCACGAAACATACACAAACAATCACTGATACATTGTATCTGACTTGTATTCTCCCCTTTTGATTGGTTTTTACCGTCCCATGATGCACTCATTCGCTCCCCACACGCTTTGACGGCACACTGACCAGCATAATCCCTTATGACTGGTTGTTAGGCTTCACGCTATTCTGATTCGCCACGATGCTCATGTGACATCCTTTAAATACTACGTGCGTTAAACAATTGTTTCACCCGCAGAAACGCCGACACTTTGTGGCTGCACAGCCTTGACTGATTTGAATGATCCATATCACGTAAGTGTTTTGCGTTAGATTAAATACCATCACGCTCTCGAAAATTCGCGTATCCGTTTTTCCGTTTGTTTTTCCTTTCACTTCGCTAACTTACGTACTCTTGACCTCTCTTCTACCCGGTACTTAATTCTCATCACAGATTATACTTTCTACATCTAACGCACTGTTCACTCGCTATCACTTTCCATGTTCTTTTCTGATTTTCTGATGTATTTTTTGACCACGTACATTTCCGGCGTCTTTTTACGGATATTCACGCAACTAGACCTTGACAACCACTTGGCAGTTTCTTTTTCTTTATCTTTTTATTTCTTGCATGTATTCACTCTTCACCGTCTCTTATCCACTCTTTAGGATTCACCTTCTTATTGTTCGTTACTCCATGTTACTGTTCAAACACCCACTTAACAGGACCGATCCCTTATTAAACAACACCATCTCTTTCATTTAACAGCACCATTGTCATACGTTTCTATTCAGGTTTATTTCACTTACAGCCACTCTAACACTTTTTAACTCATTGACTTAAGTTTTCTCCCATTGTTTTTTTGATGGATTGATGTATGACATACACAAATGTATTGATTAAAGCTGCTTCCTGGTATCCTCCTATTATAGTGCCGCCCCTGACGAAGGGCCACATTGGCCCGAAATGCATTGGGCTACATCGAGTTATGAACTTTAATATACTCGTTTGTGATGTTGGAACTTTGTGAAAATTATGCTTTTCAAAGGATTTACTCAATTTATTCACTTGAATAAACCAACGAACCACAGAAATTTAACCTTGCTTGATTAATTTCTCCACCGGAGTGCAATTCGAGTGACACGCTCTTGTCTAGAACGTGCTTTTGTGTAACTCTCCATATGAGACATCCTTTCTTTTCACATTGAAAGTTTATGAAGCTTTGCCTTTAGAGCAGATTCAAGTAAAGAAAAATGCAGGCCTAAATTGAATTTGGTTCATGAAACACAGATTATAAAATAATGGAAATGTGCATTTCATTCTTATGCTTTGGTATTCTATATACTTTCTACATCTTATAGGCACTCAAAAAGCAATTTAGTTTAATTATAAATGGCACGTGTATTCATGTCAAATTGCTGTATTTGTCCTACCGAAGTGTACAATTATTTTAAAATATAAATTATTAAATTATTAATATAATTTCAAGAAATTAATTTTAGTACATGTATGAAGAATATTCCCTGAAAATGCTAAAGAATTTGTAATTAGTATAAACGTGCACCACCATTTTCTCTTTTCTTACTTGGGGCACAATTTCACATGTGCAAAACATGCAGCTTAGAATGAATCCTTTCAATATCACACGTAAATATCTCAAAATCATGTTGGATTTCATTCAATTCTTCACAGACACATCATTATTTGATATGAATGTTTAGAAATCTTATAACACCTAAATACTTCACAATTACGTCTTGCTTGATACTCACTGAATTGACAACTGAAATGGGTTAAACTGTAACCCTATATTACTTAATGTATATATTTCCATCTAACCTACAATGTATCTGTATGCGTTTAAGATGCAGTAGCTAAGTCTTCTCATGATTTCTCTCATGTTTCTTCTATAGTGCGCAGAATTGGTGCACATGTGTCATTTTTCTTTCAAATGTGTCATAACCGTTTTTATGCGCTGGGAAAAAGTTCAGCAGCTTATCTGCTTTGTCACAGTCATCGCCATTGTACTCAAGCTGTGCTTCCCGTCATTTTGAAATGGTGATTCTTTTATGTTACATGTTATTGTTTTTTTATATACTTCATTGTGTATTGTTTTAGCATTTCAAACCACTGCCTTCTGACCAGTAGGAAGAATACGACACTGAACCACCTACTGCAGATTTCTGGCAAAAGATCCAAACCTGCACAGCATATTCTAAGAGGTCGACAGACTTTGTTAGCAATTTCTCTCGTTCAATTTTAGTTTTAGATTTACTACACATTTCTGCTTGATTATTCATTGCAAAGCCATTCAGTGCTGCCTTTGACACTACATTTGCATTGTGTCATACGAATATATAAAATATCATAATGAGCAAAACCAGCAAAGAAATGAAAATGAAAATCTCCCGCGTACCTTCACCATTAGAAACCTCAAAGATGTGATGTGCTTTGCCTTGCCATCCTAATATATCAATTTATTGCATGGTAGCAGCTAACCATTAAATTGTCTTTCAAAGAAACCTCGCTCTTAACTCACCAAAAAGGTTTTTCATCGGCTTAAATGGGCGAGAGCGAGCACCCCCATCCCTGGATAAGGTGAAGACACCATTTGCACAAGATAACAACTTCATGTTGTGTCCTTAGCGCTGATTTACATCCGAACAACATCAAGCTGAGAAATGTTAATCTGCAAGGAGGCTGTGGGAGTAAGTAAACTGTCTTTCCCAAGGAGTGAAAGGTCACTGCTCTTAGCTGCATGTTTAACATCCCAGACATTTATTTTTACATATTGAGCCAGGAATGTCCAAAGCAAATTGTTCCCATGAACACGGAAATCATAGCGTTTTCCAAATAACTATGATGGGAGACCTGTCAGAATCATTTTAAGTTAACTTTTTCCATCCATTAAAATACGGAAATGAGGCAGACAAGATAGGCTTTTGCCAACACTGTGTTTTTAGTATAATAGCATGCTTTCTGAAGGCACAAATGTCACTTCTAAAGATAGTAAAATGACAATTCAATTGGGTGTACCTATTTGGTTGTTACGCATTCCGCAGTATACATGCATTTCTTTCTCCTTTTGAAAATTCACATAAGCAAGAGAATAGGCTTACATTCAAGCTTCTGTCACCAGAAAACTGCAACTTAAACATTGTTAAAAATGTCAACAATAGAAATATGCGTAGACATCGATGTATCAAAACAATGCTTTTTTGCTATTTAGATAACAAATATGGGTAATTCCATTAAGCAGATTTTGAATTATATTTATGAATACAAATATATAAAACTGTTCATAATATAAATCAGACTACTCTGTAAACAGTGTCTAATGTAATTATTTACACGTGTAATTTGACAAAGAATTTCCTCTAGTAACGGAAAGTCAGGGTAACAGTCCAGAGACAGCCCATCAGCTTTTGCCAGTACCCTACAAGATGACAGACTATTTTCACGCTTATGTAGTTTGGGGTTGGCTGAGTATGGAGGCCACAACATCTGTTATGGAGACCGGATGATATAAAAATAGGGGGGCAGATTTACAATTTTGTCACACTACAAAGGTTAGCAAGCAAAGTTGCTGTGCTGAGTAACGGGAGGCAGAAGAAATGCGCTACATCAGCTAAGATTTGGCGCATTTCTGATGCCTCCCAGAGCTGATGCACTGTATACTGGCCATGAAGGATGTCTGCGTCTGTCGCTATATTGTTTTTGTCAACAAAGGGACACCTTCCTACACAAAAACAATCCTTACTGGTGTTTCCCCCTTCTATTTGTGTGTTATCTGGTATCCTTCGCATGGTTTTCTCCTGTACTTTTTGCCTCTGCCTCCTGTATTTTTGCTGTGTGGTGAAGTTCGTTTTTGCTGGTCTAGATGCTTTGGGCACTTTCCCACTGCTGATCAGTGCCAAAGTGCAAGTACTCCCTCTATAAACTGTGAATATGAATTGGTTTTTCCATGATTGGCTTGTTTGACATACTACTAAGTCCCTACTACAGAGCACTGTGTCAAATGCTAGTTGTGGGCCTGCAGCACTGGTTGTGCCACCCACACATGCAGCCTTGCAAAGGGTTCTCAGACCTGCCACTGCAGTGTCTGCACGCAATCTCTACTGCCATGTTGACCTGGTAAGTGAGCCCACTTGCCAGGCCCTAACCTTCCCTTTTCTTACATGTGAGTCACCCCTAAGGTAGGCCCAATGTACCCCTGTAGGCAGGGTGCAGTGTATGTAAAAGGTGGACATGTCCTGGTGCGTGTAACATGTCCTGGTATTGAACTATAGTTATTTTCATTTTTCACTGTTGAAAGGCTAACTGTGCTATAGGATAGAATGGGAGTTTATTTATAACATCATATAAATATAACTTCCCATTGGGACAAGATGGGAAGGTAAAGATTAGCATGCCTGAACTCAGAATATAAAGACGCATCTTTTAGTGAGGATGATTTTTACAATTTTGGGGTCAATTCCGATCCGGGTCGGACAGCTCTCGGAGAGCTGTTCATAGCCTTTCCTTGCGACCGACTCGTACACCGAGCCGGTCCATCCTGGCGAAGAAGTACGATGTGAATAACTGACAAAAATCCGACCGACACGTAGGCTGTGATTCAAGCTTCATTCTCTGTCCGAGCCGTAACTCCGAACGCCGAACCGAGTCGCCCGGAAGCAGTATCCATAGCAGTTTCCGGCCAGACCAGTATGATGCGCACATCATACGCGCCGGACGGGTCGCCACGTATGGCACGTCACAGCATCCGGAAAAGAAGCATATCAGGTACGATTCGCGCCAGAACTCAACCCACGGCTACGAGACAGACCAGCTTGCAACGGGTTGGAGACGGAGCAACAAGCAGCGTGTACGAGACAAACACATCATGAATCCCATCGCAGAGGTCATACCAGTACCATACATCTATGACCGGATCAGGAACAGACACGGACGGCGCAGATGGTAAGTCAGTCACCCACCACACAAACAAACAACACATACCCACAAAATGGCACACACACAGAGGGGATCCATATCCTGGCCACTAGCAACAGGCCACCATAGGGGTTGCATGGCCAGCACCACTACCACCACCACTCATAGAGCTTATGCTGCTCAACACTCCTGCCAACCCCACCCATAGGGGACCTGTTGCCCAGCACTCCTGCCACCCCCAACCTTAGGGCTTATGTTGCCCATCACTACTGCCACCCCCACTCATAGGGCTAATGTTGCCCATCACTACTGCCACCCCTACCCATAGGGGACCTGTTGCCCATCACTACTGCCACCCCCACCCATAGGGCTTATGTTGTCCATCACTCCTGCCGCCCCCACCCATAGGGGACCTGTTGCCCATCACTCCTGCCACCCCCACCCATAGTGCTTATGTTGCCCATCACTACTGCCACCCCCACTCATAGGGCTAATGTTGCCCATCACTACTGCCAGCCCCGCCCATAGGGGACCTGTTGCCCAGCACTCCTGCCACCCCCACTCATAGGGCTAATGTTGCCCATCACTACTTCCACCCCCACCCATAGGGGACTTGTTACCCAGCACTCCTGCCACCCCCACCCATAGCGCTTATGTTGCCCATCACTACTGCCACCCCCACCCATAGGGGACCTGTTGCCCAGCACTCCTGCCACCCCCACCCATAGGGCTTATGTTGCCCATCGCTACTGCCACCCCCACTCATAGGGCTAATGTTGCCCATCACTACTGCCACCCCCACCCATAGGGCTAATGTTGCCCATCACTACGGCCACCCTCAACCATAGGGGACCTGTTGCCCATCACTTCTGCCACCCCCACCCATAGGGCACCTGTTGTCCAGCACTCCTGCCACCCCCACCCATAGGGCTTATGTTGCCCATCACTACTGCCACCCACACTCATAGGGCTTATGTTGCCCATCACTACTGCCACCCCCCTAGGGCTAATTTGCCCATCACTACTGCCACCCCCCACCCATAGGGGACCTGTTGCCCATCACTACTGCCACCCCCACCCATAGGGGACCTGTTGCCCAGCACTCCTGCCACCCCCACCCATAGGTCTTATGTTGCCCATCACTACTGCCACCCCCCCTCACAGGGCTAATGTTGCCCATCACTACTGCCACCCCCACCCGTAGGGGACCTGTTGCCCATCAGTGCTGCCACCCCCACCCATAGGGGACCTGTTGCCCAGCACTTCTGCCACCCCCACCCATAGGGCTTATGTTGCCCATCACTACTGCCACCCCCACCCATAGGGCTAATGTTGCCCATCACTCCTGCCACCCCCACCCATAGGAGACCTGTTGCCCATCACTACTGCCACCCGCACCCATAGGGGACCTGTTGCTCAGCACTCCTGCCACCTCCACCCATAGGGCTTATGTTGCCCATCACTACTGCCACCCCCACTCATAGGGCTACTGTTGCCCATTACTTCTGCCACCCCCACCCATAGGGGATCTGTTGCCAATCACTACTGCCACCTCCACCCATAGGGCTTATGTTGCCCAGCACTACTGCCACCCCCACCCATAAGGGACCTGTTGTCCATCACTACTGCCACCCCCACCCATAGGGCTTATGTTGCCCAGCACTACTGTCACCCCCACCCATAGGGGACCTGTTGTCCAGCACTCCTGCCCCCCCACCCATAGGGCATATGTTGCCCATCACTACTGCCACCCCCACTCATATGGCTAATGTTGCCCTTCACTACTGCCACCCCTGCTCATAGGGGACCTGTTGCCCATCAATGCTGCCACCCCTAGGGGACCTGTTGCCCAGCACTCCTGCCACCCCCACCCATAGGGGACTTGTTGCCCATCACTACTGCCACCCCTACCCATAGGGCTTATGTTTCCCAGCACTACTGTCAACCCCACCCAGAGGAGACCAGTTGCCCAGCACTCCTGCCACCCCCACCCATAGTGCTTATGTTGCCCATCACTACTGCCACCCCCACTCATAGGGCCAATGTTACCCATCACTACTGCCACCCCACCCATAGGGGACCTGTTGCCCATCACTACTGCCACCCCCACCCATAGGGCTTATGTTTCCCAGTACTACTGCCACCCCCACCTATAGGGGACCTGTTGCCCAGCACTCCTGTCACCCCCACCCATAGGGCTTATGTTGCCCATCACTACTGCCACCCCCACTCATAGGGCTAATGTTGTCCATCACTACTGCCACCCCCACCCATAGGGGACCTGTTGTCCATCACTACTGCCACCCCCACCCATAGGGCTAATGTTGTCCATCACTACTGCCACCCCCACCCATAGGGTACCTGTTGCCCATCACTACTGCCACCCCCACCCATAGGAGACCTGTTGCCCATCACTCCTGCCACCCCCACCCATAGGGTACCTGTTGCCCATCACTACTGCCACCCCCACTCATAGGATGGGTGATGCGCCACACATCCATCATACACCAACATTAGTTATGTCAGCAAAATACATCCCCCTAACATCATGACAACAGTGTTTAGTCTGTAACAAATGTCCACAACAGTGATTATGACTTCAAACATACAATGTAACTACCATCACATGTGTGACCAAAAACTGAGTGCGGCCTACACAAGGCAAGCATCACTAGCACTGTTTTAATGTAAAAATAACACCCCCTCACTGTGTAGAACAAAAGTTAAGCGTGTGGTTCCAAACTGCAGCACATGTTGAGCATTGTGGTGATAGGGTCCAAAGCCCCCTCATCACAGTGACCAAAAGGTAAGTGTCATTATGGTCAAAGCTGCAAATGCCAAACAGCATGTATGATTTCTGGTCCCAACACATGAAATACTTTTGGGACAAAGTAGTGGTTGTGTACCATACCCACAGAGATGTGGTGAGGCTAACAGTGCTGTGAAAACCTAACATACTCTCGGCCATGTGCAGACAAGCACCACCCATAGGGGCTGACAATGCATACAGTGTACAATGACAGAAAAGCAGAAGTGACCATCACAAAGCATGCACACATCTCGAAAATAGACACAAATCAAAACAACCTGTGTAGACTGTAGGTGTCAGGTCACAAAATTCATTCCATGCCAGCAATGGGACCTAATAACCAGGATGAATGTGCAGAATGATGTGATAAGACTCACAGGGACAGCAGGGTAAATCACAAAAACAACATCCAGACAATGGCCCACAACAGCAATACCAATGCACTGGTGCAGATGCACAAAAACAAAAGGCAACTTCACACTGCACATCTGACACAACATGTGTGTGTGTGTGTCTCAGTATCCCCAGGCAACTACACAACACATGAGGGGGGATGAACCACAGTGAGACAGATGTGGCTACAGTGCCATACAAAAGTAAACCATCAATGGGCCCCCCTTAGTGGGCAATCAGGCATTGTGAGATGAGAGGGAGCACAACAGACACATGTGACACAAGCTGGAATGAACAGCAACTAACACAGCAAGAGACTGACACACAACAGTACTACCGCCAGGGACCAGACATTGGGGTGACACAAGCATGCATGACACGTCCACTGTGCTGACAAAGGTAGATGTCGTACAAACTGTGAAAGCCAGACATGTGTCCTGTGCCTCAAACGTACATCACACCTACACAAACACAAATCACTCAGCATGGCCCCTCATCCATGGACAAACAGGAGCTACGGGCCCATCCATGCAAACATTTACATCAGTCCACCCTCACCACAAAACACCCTGAACTGCACCAATGTGCATCTGTGAAGCCCACATGGACAGGTGACATTGCACATGCACCCATGACAAACACAGTAATGTTGGGAGGAACTAAGGTGCACAGACTCATCACACAAGGACAGTTTACAACCCTGGTGAATGACAGACATACTGCACAGTATGCGGTACATGGCCATGATGTCAAAGCTCATATAACCTTCGGAATACCTGCCACAGTCCCAGGACAACGCAGAAGCCAAGGAGAACCACAAGGCACACATGCTGACACCTGCAAACATTGCAGCCCTGAACTGGACAAGTGGGATCACTCACACACACATACACATGTCTCAATCAGTGAAAGGTACCACCTAGGGACAACTACATGATATTGCGAACAAACAAGTGCCTTGGGGACCCCTGACTGTGTCCCATCTGTGTCTGACCACATCATCACCACTCAGAACTGACAAATCCCAATGATGAAACACCAATTAACAGTAGCGTGTCATGCACCCACACATCTGGTAGCCCATGGCAAAGTTGTGGGACGAACACAGTACCACTCAGCAAGCATCAACAAAAGGAACATATCAAGGGAACACTGCCTGTGTATGAAAAGGGATGTGGACACACACACACATGCCCACACAACACACAACATGGGCCCAGGAAATGTCACGGAACAACACACTTACTTGAGGGGACTCAACTCCTGTGGAAGCTCAGCTGTGCCAAACATAGTCACATAGTCACAGCCTGGGTTCGGGGGACTCCCTTAAGTCATCTTCACATACTCAATACATATGTCCAGCAAGTTGCACCGAGGACCCAGTTGGTCCTAACCAACTGATGCCCACACTGACATGTCCAGTGGAGATGAGCCCACAGTCAGGGAAATAGACAAATTGGACAATGGGAAGCAACTCATAAGTGCATGCGTGCAAGCCACAGATGGGACCATGCAAATTAAATGCTTACAGAGATGCCCACAAATTGAGAATCATGACACACCCATTTAGCTGCAAATGATGAGTTGGATAACGAATAGGCTACATATCTCATGGACCACATGGAGTACCTCACATTAACACCTCATTATTCAACATTTGAAATCCAGCATTACAATTGCAAGGTCATGCTAAACCTCATCAACATAATGTACAGCTAAATCAAATTCACAAGGAGAAAGAAAAAAGCTTTTTCAGCAATTTGAAAAGGCAAAGTCCTTCCAAAACAAAGGCCAATGGCCAGTCCATATCCAAATGACAAAAAGTTAACTTGAGTGACAACTGTCACACATTGCTTGCCTGCACTGGTAAGGACAGGGCACATCCGCTTGGAGGGGCATACATGGGGGCAGGGACAGGATCAGGGCACAGCAGAAGGGGGCAGTGAAGGGGTGGTGAATGCAGGAGAGTCACTGGCAACTGCAGGAGAGTGACTGGCAACTGCAGTGGAGCTGACTGAAGTAGTGGGTGCAGTCACAACTGTGGGGCACAAGTCAGATGGGGTGTGTGCCGGCACAACTGCAGTGGGCAGGTCAGATGTTGTGGACTGTGTCCCCAATGCAGTGCCCAAGTCAGACAGGGTCGTCGTGGACTCCACTGCAGTGCCTAACTCAGTGGGAGCAGAATGTGGTACAGGTGAGGTCGGCAGGAGAGAGGGGGGAAACGGTCCCCACATCAGTGGCACACACTGTCTGACCGGGGTGGAAGAGCAAGTGGTAGGGGGGAGGGCCTTGGTTTGGGTGTTTGTGTGCTGCCCGGGTCTGTGGTTTTGTGAGAATGTGCAGGTGTGTGTGTGCTTGGGACAGGTAGGGTGCTAGGAATCATGGGTGGTGCAGGGGTAGGAGGGGTGCGGGATGTTTGGAGGAGGGACACTGCTGCCGTCAGGGAGGAGGCCACAGACTGATTGGTCCTCTGTAGGGCAGACATGCCCGATAAAATGCCCTCAATGAACGACACCAGTTGTGTCAACAGACTGGTGTGTGCATGGAGGACACTCAGCATTGATGTCTGCCCTACATGGATCTGTCGAAGCAAGTCCACTGACTCCTCATTCAGGGCAGCAGGGGACACAGGGGCAGGGGGTGCAGTGCCTGGCACAAAGGAGACATGCTCCAGAACACGGGAGCCTCCATGGACCTCTGGGATGGGAGCCGATGGGAGGGTGGTGATGGTGGTGGTGGTGGTGGTGGCGGTGACAGTCTCGCTAGCTGGGGTTTGGTGGCTGCTGACACCCGCCTCCACAAGGGAGTCATCCTCCGAGCTGCTGTGGCCCTCAGCTGGGGTGGATGGTGCTGAGGACTCCTCGGTGTGGCTCCACTCGCCCTCTGTGCCACTGGGTCCCTCCGACTCCTTGCCTTCTGTCCCAGTCAGGCTCTGTGGCTCCTCCTGGTCCATGGAGCTGTCCCCTCCTGTGGCTGTGGATGTATCCGGATAGAATTAGGAAAAAAGAGAACAATATCAGTCACCTGCACTGACTGCACACACCACAGTGAGTACATCACATCACAGGGCAAGCCATGGCATCATCAGATGAACCCTGCTCAAAGGGCTCACACTGTTTAGAATAAGCTAATTGTCAGTCTCACCATCAACCATGGCACTCATATCCCTCCTTGACTTGCACCCATATGTCTGCTGCATGTTGGATGCTAACACCCCAAAGTGCCGACATGCACCAACTACACATTTGTTGGACATGCAAGTGAACATGTAGGAGTATGTCACTATACACACATCACATCTCTTGCCACTGACTCAGTACAGGTGTCAGGATGAAGGGATGGGCAGAGTCTCATTTCACATGCTTGTGATGCATGCCAGCAACACACACTATGATGTTCTCATGTCCTGATAGTCAATGCCACAATGGGGTGCATGGAGCACATTTGAACACACTGTAGGATCACTCATAGCAAGGTAAATGCCATGGCACTGGTATGCCTGGAAAGTCAGTCAACACTGTCTCCTGTCACCGGGACAGGTCATCCAGACACCAACAGTATGCACTGTGTCACAATCATAGCTCATGGGTAAAGCAGACTCTGCATCTGACAAGTGCACTTGCCCATCCCCTGCAAACAACATATCCCGGACCCAGAAGACCCCATATCATACAAAACAGACATGTGAGTCTCTGCGAACACAACTCCCTGTACATTAGCACATCACACAGCTGCCTGAAGTGCACAGTTGCATACACCATTGTGCACTGTCAAGTGATCACACACCTATATGTCACACAGGTGTTGTCTCTCATATTCACATCTCAGATGTCCTGCTGACCCTCAAACTCATGAACACCACAGTTGTACGGAAAATGAAGCCACACCACAATTACACAGAGGCAGACACCTGGAAGCACATGTCACTAAGCACAACCTGTAAGTTGATGGACAGGATTGGGATTACAGAGTGTTTCTAAATGCCCTTGAGTAGGCATGACTGCCCAGGTCTACGTGAAACAGTATTTAGCCCTGGACAGTAGTCAGGTGGCTAAGCAAGTGTGACACACTTAATATACATACTCCTGAGGCACACAAATTGGAGCCCCTGCTGCATGTGTTTGTTTGAAGTACCCCAGCCACATGTGGCGAGTCAGACCAGCAATTGTAACACATATCAAGGGCACACACAGATCACATGTCAGATCTCAGGCATTGTGTAAACAATTTACCCACCCATGAAACACACAACAGAGTCACGGTAACAGATGCTGTCCGGGGGCTGAAGCATAGCTGACTGCAGGGACACAGTGCCCTAGTGACACAAGCAACAAACTGTAGGGTCCACACCAGTGGATCAGATGAGGAGGGTCCATCACACAATTGAGGGACATGAGTGTTGGACTACAAGACCTATGTAATGTGGAAGTGTGACCAGGGCAAAGGACTGCAATTAGAATATCAGTAATAGTACACAGATTAGGCATGGACCTACCCCCTCCTTGCTGCTGTCTGGCCTACAGCTGCCCATCCAGGTCCGGGAAGACCACTGCCAGGATCCTGTGCATGTGGCGGGTCAGGGTCCAGGGTCCGCCCCTCCTGTGAGGAGGCAACAGCTTCAGCTGAACCCTTGCGATCCTCCGGGTCCAGCCCCGAAGGTCCTGCCACCTCTTCTGGCAGTTGCGGATACGGCGCTTGTAGAGCCCCACGGATCGAACTGCCCGGGCGATGGTCAGCCATATCTCCTGCTTCTGGTGGGCATCAACCTGTGAGGATGACAAAGTTAAAAGTACATTAACACACATGCCCCATATTTCTGCTGCACACAGTTGGATATACATGTCGTCATCACAAAGGAAAATGAGTTTCACAGGTAGTGCACCCATGGAAAAGGACAAATGCCCTGCATGTCTGACATGTTAACAATGCCTGGGAAGTTGAAGCTTGCACAAATGCACTTTAGCTGCAGAACACCTGTTCATTACATGTACCTACACACTTTGGGGGATGAAAGTACTCAGTGAGTATGCTTGACACTGGTGTACACACTGCTTGTACTGCTAGTCAGACAACATGCACAATTAGGAAGGCAGTGGACTGCACACTCACCTGCTCCTCTGGTTTCCCATACACCTTGCTGACTGTGGAAGGAGCCCATCCAGCAGGGCCTGGTTCTCCTCCTCAGTGAAGCCTGGGGCCCTCTCCAGAGTACGTGCCATAGCAGTAGACAGAGGATGCAGAGACAGCAGCAGTGGTAGCAGGGATGTGGTCCAGTAGCATGTAGTGCAGGCAAGTGAGCTCCCTGAGGGCCAGCCAGCCTTATATCTGTGCTGCAGAGGCAGGCTCTGTGCTATGTGTCCCAAGTGATACGTCCAATCCAGTTGCATTCTATGACTCTGGCCAATCCATGGAAATGTACGACTCGTACACATCTTCCGCATCGTTCAAATCTTCACCATCATGAAACCCTAGTAATTGCAACATTGTTGTAGGCATCCAACTGAATTTCCAGCGCACGACTCGTACAAGTTTTGAATCTGCATCCGTCTCCATAACAGTCCAGAGCCAATGGGTGCGCCTGGCTCGGTCAACTGACTGTACAACGCGTAGTTTGAAAATACACATGCACCCATCTCCATACGATTCAATGGTCAAGGCGTACGCCGGTCTCGGACCATGCCTGCATGACGCATGATAGTCACCTGTGTCGGACCTCATTGCAGTCAATGGCTAAGCGTACACACGGCTCGGTCCTGAACTGTGCAATGCGTATGCATAGTCACCTGCATTGGACCTCATTGCAGTCAATGGCTAAACGTACGCACGGCTCGGTCCTGAACTGTGCAATGCGTACGCATTGTCACCCGCGTTGGACCTCATTGCTGTCTATGGCTAAGCGTACGCACGGCTCGGTCCTGAACTGTGCAATGCGTACTCATTTTCTCCCGCGTCTGACCTCATTGCAGTCAATGGCTAAGCGTACGCATGGCTCGGTCCTGAACTGTGCAATGTGTACTCATTGTCTCCCACGTCAGACCTCAGTGCAATCAATGGCTAAGCGTACGCACGGCTCGGTCCTGAACTGTGCAATGCGTATGTATAGTCACCTGCATCTGACCTCATTGCAGTCAATGGCTAAACGTACGCACGGCTCGGTCCTAAACTGTGCAATGCGTACGCATTGTCACCCGTGTCGGACCTCATTGCAGTCAATGGCTAAGCATACGCACGGCTCGGTCCTGAACTGTGCAATGCGTATGCATTTTCACCCGCGTCGGACCTCATTGCAGTCAATGGCTAAGCATACGCACGGCTCGGTCCTGAACTGTGCAATGCGTACGCATTGTCACCCGTGTCACCCTGGTCTGGCCCCATTGGTATGACTATTTGACGGCTTCAACACACAATTACTGTCCAGGGACTCAGGTGCACACCTACCACATTACAGCATATGCCACACAGTGTCCCTTGGCATGTAAAGCTGCATTCCCTGTGTGTTTGGGTGGGGCAACATTTGGTTTGTTGTATGGCACTTTTGTGCAGCTACTCACAGGCTGTGCACGTGTTCATGGGGACAGAATCCTTTGTGTGTTGTGCACATTACCACTGTTATGTGCAACTCTACAGTTATGGGCATGAGTCATGGACAAAGTTTCATGTTGCATATGTTTAGGACATGTCACATACACCCTGAGTCCTGGGGGTGATGGCATGTACATCACAGTGAGACCTGAAGCCACAATTCTGATGTACACCCACAATCTGTGTGCATATTGTGTCTCAGATGTGGCTGATCAAATGTGCCCAATGGGAGACAGTCTCCACATCCATGTGGTTTGTGCATCAGAATTGATGTTGTGTGTGTGTCTACGAGACGTACATGTCGGGCCTGCAGAGACAACAGTGGCCACTACCTGTGGGACTCACGGTTGCCTTGTGGCGTGTACATGATACGCCATGTCATGCCAGTGTCCATGTGGCAATACAGGGAGCCTGGGTATCTGCATGGAAAAGATCTGTGATGCCTGGGAGACATCAGGCCTCACTTGTCACTGTGGTGTGTGTTTGTAATGTCACAGCAGTACATAGGTAGGGTGACACAGCCCAATGATTTGCCATTGAACTATATGGGACTTATGTGGGCATATGGACTTGAGATGTGAGGTAATGGCCATGTAGGTGACATATGTGTCCATGCCCAACAGCACACACCTCAGTACATTGTGTATTGTCATGATGTATCATGTGATATTTTGGTTGGTCCTAGCCACATGGGTGGATGAACCGACAATCTTCCTTTGTGCATCTCTGTTATGCAGGGCACCAGCTGTCCATAGACTGTTCCCAGACCTTGGACTAATGCAGGAACGCGACTGCATCCGACGGTAACACTTCACCAGGCCACTGATTGAGGAGTTGGCGGAGCAGTTGGCACCACATCTGCTACCTGGCCGGACATACCCTACAGCACTGACCCCAGAGATGAAGGTGATGGCAGGCCTGCACTTCTTTGCTACTGGTACCTTCCAGTACACTGTGGCTACTGCTGGTGGTATGTCGCAAACTATGTTTAGTCGTGTGCTACGTGATGTCTTGGAGGGGATGTTGCATTTCCTTAACCTGTACATCAAGTTTCCTTGCTCAGGTCAACTCACTGAAATAAAGAATGCCTTTTATACACTGGGGAGGATGCCGATCGTCATCGGATCTATTGATGGTACACATGTGGCACTGATACCACCACAGGCACATGAGCAGGCATACCGGAACAGGAAACATTTCCAATCCATCAATGCTCTGGTGGTATGTCTTGCAGACATGTGTATCACACATGTGTGTGCACGTTCCCCCGGTTCTGCGCACGATGCCTAAATCATGAGGAGTAGTCACATTGCAACGCTGATGTCACAGATGCCAGAACAGCGTGCCTGGCTTGTCGGTGTGTACTGACGGTTTACCATTGTGTGTGTTTGGCAATGTTGTATTCCGCCCTCCTTCAAAACTCTGCTACTTGTTCAATTGTTTGTGTGTAGGTGACTCCAAATACCCCAACATGCCATGGTTGCTGACACCCTTCAGGAACCCTATGACACCAGCCAAGATGCGCTACAATGAGGCACATGGCAGTAGCAGGAGGGTGATTGAGCAGACATTTGACCTCCTGAAGAGACGCTTCCACTGCCTGGACAAGACCGGAGGGGCCCTCCCATATGAGCCTGCAAAGGTGCGCAAAATTATCCTTCTATGCTGCATGCTACACAACATGGCAGTGCGGAAGAAGTTGCCTCTCATCCAGGATGATGATGACCGACCTCCGCCACCTGTGGAGGATCCAGGCCTGGGCCACCATGCTAGTGATGATGATGATGAGGGTGACATCTGCACACAGCTCATCAACAACTTCTTCACCTGAATGTGAGTTTACAGGGTTGTTATGTCAATGTATGGAGTTAGCCTGCAATGTGTTGTGGCTGCTCTGTTGCTGTTTAAGTGTGTATGTGTGCCACTTGACGGGATGCATGCAGTGATGTGTTCATTCAGGTGGTCTGTACTCCACAATAGTGTAGAACTGCTAACTTGTTTCTGTGTAGGTTTCTTGTGACATGTTTTGTGCATGTGTATTGCATTTCTCGCCTGTTCTGCTGTGCTTTTGACTGTGTCTTGTGTCTGTCCTTCACAGGGTACTTTGCCTGTTGTTTGGTCAACATGACCCCCAACACCCAGAATCCAACACCAATGTGGGAGTTGTCAATTCCCATCAAGTGATGTGCCACACACCTCTGGACTTCAATTCTCCGACACTTTGTGAACATGTGTCCACTGTAAGGTATAATTACCTTGCAACTGTTGTGGAATAAACATGTTGCTGATGTGTAATGAACCTGTGCTATGCTTTGTTAGGTGCGTTGTCTGTCTTCCCACATTGGAGTGACATTTGCTTACCTCACCTGTGGACTTGTTACCACTGACTGTGGATAGGTGCTGTGTCTGTGCATGCCAATGTATTTCAGGTCAACATCATTGTGTGGGATGAGTTACATGGACATGGTGAGTATGTGTTGTGGTGCCATAGTGGTGTGTCTCCCTCACATGTGTCACATCACCATGACTCACATAACGGTGGTCACATTGTTGTAGTATTTGGAATGCACTGTGTGGTTTAGCAGATCAACATCTCCATGACAAATGACAAGTTGGAATCACAACAGAGGCAAGTATGGTGTACTGGTGAGTTTATTTCCAAACATGTGTGAGGATAGTGCACAGGATGGTGGGTGCTGTACATAGGGTTTTTAATCCAAAGTACAGTACAGTTGGAAGTGTTGGTAGGTGAAATGTCCAGAGTATAGTCCACAGTCACCTGCTACATTGGACCAACATGAACCCTCCATGTCATGTAGGCGAGTAGTGTCAGATACGGCAAGGTGAACAGGTTGTGCACAAAGAACATTGTCCAGAACAGGTTTAGAGGCCCTGGGGGATGTGTAGGGACATCTGCGTCACACATGTCCTTCTTCGGACGACCCCTCTTCTTGTTGGGGGGGGATCCTCAGGTGCAGGCATCTGCGGTGTAGGGGACTCTCCGCCAGAGTCATCCTCACTCCCTTTGGCACTGGCAGAGGGTATGGCAACAGATGTTGTGGCCACACAGGGAGGTGTGGACATGTTTGTGCTGATCTGGCGAAGGCATAGGAGTATGTCCCGATGCATCGCAGTAAGTACATCCAACTTTGCCTCCATGCGTGCATGGTGGGCAGCCTACTTCTGTTGCATGTCCTTGAGGATCCCCACTACCTGGCCAAATCCTCCGGTGCTATCTTGGTACGCATTTATGATGCGTGCCAGTTGGGGATCATTATGCAGTCCAGACCCCTCTGCAAGGCGCGCCCTCTGCCTCCCACCCCTCCCAGCACCCCTATCCACGGATCTCTGAAAACATTTCAAAGGTCAGAAAATCGACCTACAAAAATATCGCAACAAAAATATCGATGTCAAGAATATCGACATCCTATCTACAACATGGTAAGTACAAAAATATCGAAAATAAAATATCGATGTCAAAAATATCGTTTTTAAAAATATCGTTTTTTTTTGGTTACAAAAAATATGTAAAATAAACATAATAATACTTATAAATAAAATAAACATAATTAAATATATTTCATAATGTTAAAAATTAATAATTAATCAATATAATTTAATACAAAAATAATTAAACATATACATATAATATATAATATATACTTACTTAATAATGTTTTTATAAATATTTTAATACATTATAAATTATTAAAAATATTAAAAATTGCAAAAACATTACACACATAAAACAATAACATAAATAAAAATTAAATAATTATATATAACAAATTAAAAAAATTACATTTAATTTAAATATTGTTAAAATTAATTATATACCACAGAATATTAAATAGCAGAGACAATAAAACTACTACTCCAGCTCCAAAAAACAACAACAGAAAGGAACATTTTGGATAGCGGAGGGCTAAAAATTACTATATCCACTCCAGATAGTGTAACAGTAGGGAAAGTGTTGGATAACGTAGAGGTATAAATTACTATTCCGACTCCAGGGAGTGCAACAGTAAGGAAAGTGTTGGATAGCGTAGGGGTAAAAATAACTATTCCAACTCCAAAGAGTGCAACAGTAGGGAATGTGTTGGATGGCGTAGGGGTAAAAATTAGTATTCCCA
Organism: Triturus cristatus; assembly: GCF_964204655.1. Taxonomy (NCBI): domain Eukaryota; kingdom Metazoa; phylum Chordata; class Amphibia; order Caudata; family Salamandridae; genus Triturus; species Triturus cristatus. The sequence continues at coordinate 418,854,402 of NC_140580.1, forward strand.
CTCCAGACAGTGCAACCGTAGGGAAAATGTTGGATGGCGTAGGGGTAAAAATTACAATTCCCACTCCATACAGTGCAACAGTAGGGAAAGTGTTGGATAACGTAAAGGTAAAAATTACTATTCCAACTCCAGGGAGTGCAACAGTAGAGAAAGTGTTGGATTGCGTAGGGATAAAAATTACTATTCCTACTCCAGACAGTGCAACAGTAGGGAAAGTGTTGGATAGCGTAAGGGTAAAAATTACTATTCCAACTCCAGAGAGTGCAACAGTAGGGAAAGTGTTGGATAGCGTAGGGGTAAAAATTACTATTCCAACTCCAGAGAGTGCAACAGTAGGGAAAGTGTTGGATAGCGTAGGGGTAAAAATTGCTATTCCAACTCCAGAGAGTGCAACAGTAGGGAAAGTGTTGGATAGCGTAGGGGTAAAAATTACTACTCCAACTCCAGAGAGTGCAACAGTAGGGAAAGTGTTGGATTGCGTAGGGGTAAAAATTACTATTCTAACTCCAGAGAGTGCAACAGTAGGGAAAGTGTTGGATAGCTTAGAAGTTAAAAATAACATACTTATAAATACAATAATCCTTTAAAATAATTAATAATGTAATTATTAAATGACTCAAAATTACTTACAAATACCAATAGATATTTATTAAAAACATAACTACCAATAAATAATTAATTAGCAATAAATTATTAATATATACCAATAAATAATAATTAATTAATATTAATTACCAATTAAAATATATTGAACAATTACATTTTTTATAGCAAAAAATAATTATCAAACTTTAATTACCAATTAAAAAATATTAAACAATTGCATATTTTTTATACCAAAAATAACAATTATTATACATTAATTACCAATTAATAATTACTTATTAATATATTAATTAGAAATATCAATAAATAATATTTAAACATATCTAATTACCAATTGATTATTAATCAACAATAAATTATTTTTCATAACCAAAATATTATAATTTAAAATATTTACCAATTAATAATTAATCTCCAATTAATTAATTATCAATACCCAGCAACAAATTTAATAATTACTTAATTAGATTTCAATTACTTCCAACACTATTCCCCTATAAACGCACGAAACACTCAAATCAAACTAATTACCAATTAATAAAAATTAATTACCAATTAATACTTAATTAACACAAATATAATTATCAATACCAATAAATAAATAAAAATATTACTTAATTACAATTAAATTACTTCCCACCCTATTCCCCTATAAACCCACAACCCGCTACAGAATTTAAACGCAAAAATTATTTAAAATGAATTTATAATTCCTAAAAATGTATAATTAATTTCATATAGTTAAATTACTTCCCACCCTAATACCCTATAAACCCACAACCCGCTACAGAATTTAAATGCAAAAATTATTTTAAATGAATTTATAATTCCTAAAAATGTATAAATAAATTCATATAATTAAATTACTCCCACCCTGTTCCCCTATAAACCCACAACCCGCTACAGAATTTAAACGCAAAAATTAATCTAAATTAATTTATAATTCCCAAAAATGTATAATTAAATTCATATAATTAAATTACTTTCCACCCTATTCCCCTATAAACCCACAACCTGCTACGGTACTAAAACACAAAATTAACTTAAAAAAACATTATTAACATATACAAATTGTATACATATATTTTAAAACCAGTAGAACACTTAACAAAAAATAATTAACACATACATATTAAATACATAATAAAATACTTATCAATATTATACATATCGATATTAGTGACATCGATATTAGTAACATCGATATATTTCATATCGATATTACTAACTTCGATATTACTAACATCGATATAAAAAAAATCGATATTACTTACCTTAGGGTCGATATTCTGCCCATCGATATTCTTGACATCGATATTCTGCCCCTTTGATATTCTAGACTCGATATTATTGTAGGTCGAAATTAAATTTTCGATATTTAGACTGCTCACCCCTATCCACACGGGCAGGACCAGCAAGGGCACTCACAGGTGACACTGGGACCCCTTGGGTGGTGTTGCTGGTAGGGTTGTCTGTAGCTTCCTGGGGTCCTGTGTACCTGTGCTGTCGGTGTTCTGTGGCCTTGGTCTGTCCATGTTGGCGGGGGTGCCCTGTCTGTTTCCAGATGTTGGAGGCGTGGGTACAGGGGGTACAGATGTTGGTGCTGCTGGTGCTGCATGATGACTCACACCGGAGGTGCCAGGTTTTTCGTCGTCATCCGAAGAGGGCAGAGACAGATTCAAACCAGAGAGCTGAGGGTCCACCAGAGTCTGGGACCGGGACTCCTTTTCATTTGGTGCTGTGTCCCCAGCACCACCTGTGTTTGGAAGAGACACACAATGTAAGTTAGGTTTCTACAGGCATCAATGGTTCACATACATGACATGTTCTACTGTATGTCGGGATGCCTGCCTGTACACTGCTTTGTCCAGGGTTGTCACAGACAGGTATTGATATTGTTGTTGCACATTGCCCAGCCAAAATGAAAGATTTCAATGTGCATGTTGAAGTGTGTGCATGCCCAGCTCATGTATAGATTTGTCTGTACAGGACTATTACTACTCCAGGGCCATCACATTGCTGACACAGGTGTGTCATCCCTGTACACATGTGAGCTTTAACAAGGACATACGTGCTATTCCAGTGAGGATATGTTGTAAGATTGGGGCATGTGTGATAGCAGATTTTGCTAGTCTTTGTGTGCCACATTGGTGTATTGGTACGACATGGTCACTCTCCGGTATGCCTATGATCTCTTTGGAGGAAGTGTTTTTTTACAGTGTTCCTAGTTCCCATCTCATTTCATACAAGTGACGATGTCACCATCGTTAATGAGTCTGGTGCTGAGTTTTGTACGTGTGTATGTGAGTTGACGTGTCAATGTTCTCCATGGTGACATGGATTAGGCAAGGTAGCACTCTGGCTTTTCAATGCTCATGACAGTGAGGGCCGGTGGTGTGTGTGTTGCATTTTTGCTGCTGTGAGTAGCATGTCTCCTCCAATGCAGTCCAGGTGGGACCTTGTGTCTACAGTGTCTATGTCAGTGAGTGGTGTGTTGTGTGAAGGATGCATATGTTTCAGCATGTTGTAGGAGTGGAATACAGCTCACAACAGCACCGAGTGTGAATGAGACCATGCTATGGTGTCGGCTATATTGGTGTGTCCATTCCATTCACTATCAGATGTCCCCTGTCTATGATGTATATGTGAGTTCCTGTGTGTTTTGTGCAATGTACCATATATGGCTCGCCACACTTGCCCTCTGTAAGACACACATACCCAGCCCAGACAGGGGGCACCCCTGGACACTTCATCCCCAGACAATGAGTTTGAATTGTTGGTTGCAATGGCTGTGTGTACGACCGTGTTTTGTTTGGCCAGTGCATATGTGTGATTGTCAGCCACATCATTTCTCAGGCCCACGTGTCAGACATCTTGGCCGGGCATCATCTTTGTGAGTGACTGGTACCACATGTGCAATGTGTTTTAGCATAGAAGGTGTGTGGAGGTCCTGACTTGTTTACAAGTCAGGGCCTCCTTCTCTCCCAGGCCAGTTAACCCATCATGAAGCGTGCCAACATTGCAGTGGGTGCAGGTTAACTTTCAGGGTGTCAGTCAGTGCAGTCCTGATGTTTGTTGTTGCCCAGTTCCCAGCAGGGCCTTGTGCTCCCCACAACAGAGCCCAGTGTCAGACATCTTGTCAGTCCATTCCCACTCCCTGTGAGGCGAGCATGGTTCAGTGTGAGCTTGCTGAGCCATGTGGGTGGGTGGGGAATGTCTGTGACTGCAACTCCCATCATGCTCTTGGCTACACCCTCCTTCCCAGCATGCCCATACTTCCTTCCTTTTGACTCTGCTTCCCTGTGAGGGGGTGTGACAGCAATGGCAAGATGGCTGACTGTGCAGTCCTGGTATTTGTTGGTGCCCAGTTCCCAGCAGGACCTTGTGCTCCCCACAACAGAGCCCAGTGTCAGACATCTTGTCAGTCCATTCCCACTCCCTGTGAGGCGAGCATGGTTCAGTTTGAGCTTGCTGGGCCATGTGGGTGGGTGGGGAATGTCTGTGACTGCAACTCCCATCATGCTCTTGGCTACACCCTCCTTCCCAACATGCCCATACTTCATTCCTTTTTACTCTGCTTCCCTGTGAGGGGGTGTGACAGCAATAGCAAGATGGCTGACTGTGAAGTCCTTGTGTTTGTTTGGCTACAAGTCCAAAGAGAGCCCCTGTGCTTCACACAGCAGCACCCAGTATGGTGTATCTTCGGCTGATATTTCACTAAAGTGTGAGTCAATGCACTCTACACGGTGAGTTGTGTGGAGTTTGTGTTGATGGGTGTGTGTGCCTCCACATGCTGGTAAGTATGGTCAGAGCTATCAGTCCTCCTTCCCACCCGGCCAGACATCCAACCATGAAACGTGCTTCCATTGGAGGGCGTGCAAGTTGTCTTTCAGGATGTCAGTCAGTGGTGTCCTGCTTCTGATTGGCACACAAGCTCTACCAGGGCCTTGTGCTCCCCACAGCAGGACCCAGTGTCAGCCATCTTGTCAGTCATTTTCCACTCCCTGTGATGTGGGAATGGTTCAGAGAGTTCTTGATGGGCCAATTTGGAGGGGGAGCATTATCTGTGACTACAAACCCCATCATGCTTTTGGATACACTCACTTCACCTGCATACACAATATTCCTTCCTGTCAGTCAGCTACACTGTGAGGTAGTGTGTTTGTGGTGGCAACATGTCTGACAGTGTTTATTTGGCTTTGTGCCACTGCCTTGCTCTATTTGTTTGTAGGTTGGTACATGTCATGACACAGTTCCAATTCACTATGAGATGGCAGGTATTGTGTTTGTCTGACTAGCATACACATCTGGGGATGATTATCTATTGGTTACTGTGGCTTTGCAAACGGTGCATGATTTCACTGTCCCCTTGCCACACAATATTGAGTATGTTGTTTGTGTACTCACCAGGCTCTGGTATGTCTGCTAGACCATGGACACTCTCTGGTGGTAGGATGTCCCACACCTTCTCCTCCCAGGTCCTGAAGTATACGGGTTTGGCAGGAGGGCCACCACCAGTGCGCTGACTCAAGGCGTGATCTTTCTCAATGAGTTTCTCGACCCTTCTGAGCATGTCATACCACCTGTTCTGGATATCGTCCTTTGTGTGCAACGTTGGTTGTGCATTCACTTTGTCCACAATCCTCGCCCACATCTTGGTTGTCTGTGACATGGGGGTCCTTTTGACCTATATACCAAACAAATGTGGCTCTACTCTGATGATCTCGTCTACCAGCACTTCTAACTCATCATCTGTGAACTTTGGATTCTTCTTTGGGGGCATGGTGATGGGTGGTGGTGGTGAGTGATGTGTGTGTGAGGGTGCAAGTGAGGGTGGGTTAGTGTTGGTCGTGCTAGCTGTATTTGTGGGTCCTTTTGGTGAAGTGCTAATGGTGTGAAAGTTGTGTGATGGGAGAGTTGTGAGTTTGTCTGTGGTTGTTGGGTGAAGGCTGTGTTCTGCTGGCTGTTGTCTCCTATTTGCAAAGGATCATGGTAGTGATGATGTCCTTTATATAGATGGAGTTGTGGGTGTGTCTTTGTTCCAGGTATTTTTTTCCGATATTTATTGACTTTGTCATTGCTTGTTTGGTCGTATTTTTGTCTTTTTTTCTTTTGGGTTTTCTAGGCATGAAGGAGACGTTCTTCTGACCGAGACGGACGCTGATGTTGGCTCGTGCGGGCTTCTCCGGCTCGTTCACGCTGACTTTATTCTGTGTTTCATACGCGTCAGTCACAGGATCTCTATTACTTGAGGTCCCTGTTTTCTGTGCATGTCGGTCATGCGGCTTGGGCTCCTTGCGAGTCGGTCTGGCTTTACACGCATTGCATCGTACTGCGTGGCTCGGTCATCGCGGGTACGTGTTGGTCGGGTTCATTCCTGGTATGTGTCAGTCGGTGTGAATCGCGTCGGTTTTCTGGGTGACTCACTGTTTTCCCTACGGCTCGGTCGTACGGCTTGTATTCCGTATGTGTCGGTTGTAATTCACACGCGTTGCTTCGTACTGCACGGGTCGTACGGCGCCTGTCCGTGTCGGTCGGTCTCCGTTCCGGGTCTATTTCAGTCGGTTCGTTTTGCGGCCGGAATCAGAATCGTCCCCTGAGTGTTGGAAAATACCACTTAGAGAAAGTGGTTATTTTCTTGCTTAGCCATCCTCTGTGCCTCTGCTGGGTTGTGTATTCACTTTCTGGCTTTGGAGTGACAGGGGCTGGGTATGTGCATTCATTGTAGGCAGCCACTCGGGGGTTGAAGTGTGTCCTGCCTTTCCTGGATGTGTCAGGGCTGGGCTGAATAGACATGGGCTTCATTTAGAGTAGGGCGAGGAGATTTCCTTTCACCTGAATGGGCCTGTTCTGCATTACACAATGCTGTCTCCGCCTCCTGCCGGAAAGCTGGCCCAGAGAGGACAGATCTGGTTTTGACTGAGCACAGAGCCTCTCTGTCACAAGAGAACAAAGAGAAATGGAATATAAATATTGGGGTCCAGACCCCAGAATTTTAGAATACTTCTGGACTCCAGAGGAACCTCTGCCAAGGAGAAGAGCTGGGATAGATGAAGGAGAAGTACTGCCCCTTTGCTGTGTGCTGTTTGAGGTTGGCATGCAGTGGCTGTTTCTGCCATGGAGAGGACAAATACTTTGCTGAGTGCTGTGTATCTTGCTTGAAGAAGCTCTCCATGGGCTTGAATTAGAGCTTGCCTCCTGTTCTGAAGTCTCAGGGACACAAAGACTTCACCACCAGCTCCCCTGAACTGCTTGTTGCTGAATTGGGCCTCTAGCCATTGGTCCTGCTGTTGGGAGACGGAAAAGAGACACAACTACTAGAAGCATGACACATCCGCACCCGTTTCTAACACATTGCGGCTGTGCCGCTGAAGAAACTGACACAGTACCTGCCCGCGGCTGGAGAAATCGCTGCATGCCGAATCCTGTGCACTGATCTCCAAAGTCCGAAATCACTGCACCAATTCCGATGCAGGCCCTGCTGTGCAGTTGCAAGAACCAGCGCATTGTGGGACCACGGCTCGAGAGACCAACACAGCGCCGTTGACGTTGTTTATGATTGTGACGCATCCAAGGTACTTTGTGTTGAAAGTGTCGCATCTATAGTTTGCTAAGGACAGAACTGTTTAACCTACTAAAGTCATATTTTTATTAGTGTATGTTGGATTTTTGTCGTTTTGGTCTTGTTTGGTTTAGATAAAGATTACTTATTTTTCTATGTGTACAGAAATGCTCTACACACTTCCTCTGAGATACGCCTGTCTGCTAGTGCCAAGCCACTAAGGGGGTGAGCAGGGGTTATTTTAGAAGTGTATAACCCTTACCCTGACTAGGAAGAAGGGTCCCTACTTGGACAAAGGAACAAACCATTGCCAACTAGAGAAACCCATTTCTAACAGTGTGTTGTGTAATGCTACACACATGGAAAGAGGAAATAACGAGGAGTAATAAAGATATTTCTCCTCACAGGGGAAGTTGTAGCATTTTGACACATTCCTAGGTTTACAAGTCTTTGTAAGTCTGGGAATGCTTCCAAATCCATGGTTGAATGGAAGCAAAGACCCATGTTTCACTTATGAAATGCCTTCTCAACGTGAAGTTAAGCAAGGCAGAGCTATGCGCTGCCTTGCATTACTTTATATTTACTAAACCACGCAAAGCTGCGCAAAGTGGGTTTGCATTGTCTAGTGAATACCAAAAATGATTTTGCATTGGGGCAGCACCACAAAAGTGATGCAGACCAAAGCAGCATCTTAGTAAACCTGCTTCAGGGTATATATGTTAAAAGTTATCAGCAGGTGGTGGTATGCACGCAGGATTGATAGGTGGCATTCAGACCGCGGCTAATTTAGCTCTTTCTTTCCTGCAACTGCAAATAAGATCACCCTAGGAGTTCCACAGGGCTCTGCACTATCACACATCCTTTTCAATCTAATCATGGAACCCCTGGCAAATGCACTGAACTCAACGTCATTCTGCAAACCACTCAAAATTGACTCACTGGCAACCACCTCATGTTCAACAACAAAAAGGAGCTAATCATCAAATGAATACCCTAAGGAAACTTAAACCCTTCCTCCCACAGGTCGACTGAAAAATGGCGGTACAATCCCTAGTGTTACCAAGATTGGATTACGGAAGCACCACTCTATGTGGACTTCCCAAATACAAACATGCCCCGCTAAGGGCCTCACTTAACACTGTGGCCAGGCTGGTCTCCGGAACAAAAAGAAACAACCACATTTCTCCGACCTTAAAAGCATTGAACTGGCTACAATACGGGCCAAGAAAATAACTAAAGATCGCCTGCATTACCCATAAAGCCCTACACACCAAAACCCCCAGTTTCTTAGCACAAAAGCTGGAGCTCTCTGAAGTTGCAGACATTCGTGAAGCACTAGCTCACTACTACTGAAACCACAATCCTTTCACAAAAAGAGAACATGCTGCAGAGCCTTCTCAGGTATCGCACCAAAGATTTGGATCTCATTACTATCAGATGTTCGTAGGATCCCTTCCTCCTCCTCCTTCAAAAAAGAAGTGAAAATGCTTCTAATGAACAAATTCACTTCCTAAGACTTTAATTCTTACGTTACTGTTTTTCAACATATGTTATCTTACCTACCATAGTCTACCTGTCAATTGAATGTATGTATATTACCCTCTACCTTCTAATGTATCTGAACAGTGTTATGTAAAGCGCTCTGATACCCTCTAGGGTCATGTTCGCGCTATATAAACTTTATAAATAAATAAATAACATGTTGATTGCAAAGCATCCCTTCTCGATCTCAATGGTGCCTTCCCATGCCACATCACAGCAAAATATATCTGAAGTGGTTTTGCCCATCCTTATGTAGGCCGCCGGAATGTTTAACTTCTCATATTATCCACGATCTTAGAACACATATTAGGGCTTGCAAACATTGTTCAAAGCTCATATGTTCCAGTTGTAATGAACAGAACTTGATTTACAGATGCACTGGTAACATGAATAAGATTTACTTATATAAGGACCTACTAGGAACTTTTGGCCCAATTCTCAAAACCTAATAGAAAATCAGAAATATGCACTTCTGGGCTACTCCACCTTTGAATGCCGACTACATGCCTTGTGAGCTATTTATCATACAAAAATCCCTGCCAAACCGTTAGAGAACATTCAGCATCTGTACTTCAGTGTGTAATTTCCGTTCACCTAATCTGGCTCTATGTGGCAATCACATTGCTCTTGGTAACAGGCAGCACCTGCTCATAAATTAACATTGTTGATCACTTCAAAGACTCACCACTGATGTCTTCCAATCTAATGCAAGTTTGTGGAATCATACGTGTTAAACACTTCTGAACCATGTGTCATGGGGGCCAACCGTTACTAAGCAGCACAGAAGGAGCGATACAGAAAACCTCGCCCAGGCAATCAGGGCCTGATTGGCAACAAAAAGCAGCACTGGCAAATATTTCAGACCATTGCATACTGCATGCAGCAAGTGAGCGCAGCAAGTGAGCGTGACCACTGCATCACGCCGTGGTGGGGGGGATGTCTCTTTCCAAGAAATATTTGAAAAAACCCAGATATGGTTCATTTTACCGCACATGTTTCAGTATAGAGAATTGTTTAATCATTGAATGGATGGTTGGAGATTGGAGACAGGCTCAATGAATAAAAAGTAGGCCTGGGCTAAAATTCCGTTCCGCTCGCGGAAATTGCGATATTTTGACATTTTCGCGTTCCGCAGAGAGCGCGAGAATGTCAAAATTTCCACAATCTGCATTTTACCGGCAATTTTTTGCTTGCTCGCGCTGTAAAATAATACATTCTCGCGTGTGCGCGATCGCCTTACCTGAATCCCCGCGTTTGCCGACAAGTTTTCCCGATCCGGTCGCGTTCTCCACGAGATGTTGGATTGTTGGTAGCCATTTGCGCTGTCTCGCGACGGTTCGCGCCCACAGTAACGTCATTCGTCGCGCGATCACGTCTTTCTTCTTGCGATCATGCACCGCGAGACAAGTGAAAACAAGATGGCCACGCCCGTGAGCAACCGCATGGGTAAGTTGGTGAGCCGCGACCACGCAGAAAATACCACGAACGGGCGGGAAAAAAACTTCTGCATCTTCGTGATATTTCCACGTGTTTGCGGAGATTTTTAACATTTTCGTGATAATTTGCGAAAGTGAATTTCGCAAATTCCGCCCACCCCTAATAAAAAGTTGGTTTGTGAGGACTAGGTGGATGAAATAATTCAAGAATGAATTTATACTTTTAGCTACAGCTAAGCAGTGGTCTCATTGCACTGACCAATGGTGCATTTCTAACTTCTGCATTGAAACATCACCTTCCATTAACACTACTATCACTAATCCTTAAGAAACATGGAATCCGGATGTATTTAACACAGTGCACCGCTTTACCACCTCAAAGAATAAAACACAAAGCACCAAGCCCTGATCTAAAATGGGAGAAAGAAAGAGGTGCCTATGTAGTGGTTGAATTGCCCAGAAAACATGAATCAATCCTGGCCTCCAACCAACCACAACTACACCTTCTACATTGCCTCCCCATCCTCCATCACTGCACAAGAGCACCCTTAAACACCCCAGTTCAGGGTGTAGGCTGCATAAATGCAAAAGACCATAATGATATTCTATCCATTGCCACACCCCAAGCCACATGGAGGAGACAATAAACTGCTCTCCTCCAGTTTCACAAATAGCGCCATCTCCAGGGCAGTGGTGTAAGGGAGTGAATGTATCAAAGCTAAACTATCCAACGGCAGGCCCCTCGCCTCCTCCTTCCCAAAACCCTGAAGGTCAGCATTGCTGGTGGCAACGATAAAGGAGGCATACATTACCCAAATGAAAAATCACGCTTCAAAAAAAGGAGCTTTGAGGCTTTTTTTTAAGTGTAAAAGTGCTGCTGACAATTAATTTAGTCTACCCGTCCCCAGCAACAAACCAGCAGTGGAACCGGGCCCCCACCCTGCCAGCCAACTAGGAAATTGCCTGTGTCCTATAGCTCCAGTCCGCGCCTGCAGGCAATCCTTGAACACACCTACTGAGGGGGGATTCGGGTGAGGGCTCCACCACAAATACCATACTTCTCATAGCACACGTATAGAGCAGCAAGTGACAGGGACACTGTAGCTGAACTCCAATACTGGACAGTAGACTGTGCTGATTTGATGTTTTTGATATACCCAGTATCAATGTGAACATGTGCACGAGGGTATTCCCTGCATGCACCACACATTAGCAATTAATGTGCATTGCATAATTTACCAAATAGCTCTCATTTATAGACCGAGGACCGGGTATGCTCATGCATGTGACATGGAAACTGTTATATTGAACAAGATTGCTTTATGAGCCTAAAAATGGAAATGTTTAAAATGTACTCAAAATTACAAAATATATTTTTTTTAAAGTTGATTCCTAGTACAGCATTAATTCATGCTATTAATGCGTCCAATTTCATTTTACTTACAGTTGGAGAAAATGGTTCCCCAATATTCTCCAGGGAAACAGGAAGACACATCCCTTTAAATATTGTTTGCACTTCAGCATCTGTAGCCGTGGTGACAGCGTCTGCCCATTGAATTAACACCTGCTCAAGAGATGTTTCTCCTCGTCATGCCTCTTAGTCGCTGTTTTCATTGACTTTCTGGCGCTGGTGTTTTCAGCCTGCGTCTCAGCATCCATGTACGGGGGCTGGAGAGAGGGGGGGTCAACTTTCAATGAACCCTCACACAGTTACCGACTTTCTGAGTAATTAGTCTTTTGAAATGATTTTTCTCTTCTGACGTTGGCAGTCAGAGCTGCAAGATGCCTCAAACAAAAGAATAGCTTTATTTACCCGAGCTATTGATCCAGTGGTGTGGCAAGCTGATTTTGGAAATACATTAAAAAGGCCGTGTCCTCGTGCCACCTTTTTCTACAGTGCCACCAATATAAGGGCCTCTTTCCTAGCTATCGAAAACGAGCACATGTTTTGAACAATCCCTTCATTTTCATCATAGTCCTATTTCTAGCCCTGAGCCTTGACGAAAATGGAAAACAACGCGAACAGCGTCATGTCAACGTGGTAATTCGGATAACCACTTTGAAGTGAAGCAGGTTGGGGTACAGCATAATATGCACTTACGCAGCTGTTTACAAGTGATTGCTAATGACTTGTTTTCAAGGTATCACTGCTGAAGAAAATAAACACCGCTGTTGATCCGCCGGATCCTACCAATCTTCGCAGGCTCGGTGAATTTTAATCTGCCCCGCCATGTTTGTCGCCCCCGGGGTTGTGCTTTCCTTCAATATCCGGAATTACAGCGGCAGGGAGCAGATTGTGCCGCCTTATGAAGCGCAATCACAGGCGAGACAATGAGCCTGCTGTAATGTTGTTAATTGTCCGACAGTGCACCCCCTGCCACCTTAAAGGCATTTTGTGCAGGAAGGTTATATGAAAAATCCGAGTTTATGATATATTCTGCTAGGTAGATCATTATTGAAGAGTCAGTTACGGGAACCATTTGAAGCAGCTGCTACCCGTGGGTTGCCCTTTGCTGTGCCTGTCTCTAATCCTGCTGTCGGCTGGTCAGAGGTGTCATGGTGGCAGCTGCCATACATAAAGTAAGCATGACTTTACGACCTGGGTTAACCTTTATTTTCCATTGACTGCTCATATTCTAGACCAGGTGTCTCCAACGAGTAGCTTGTGACCTACCAGTACCTCTAGCTGCCTGTGAGTAGCTCTCCCGGTTGCAGCACAGCCTACCTATATAGAAGATTTTGCTTGGTTGAATTATTATTTCGGCACCAAATTTATAAAGCATTTTTTTTAGACGAAAATGTGTGCATTTTCAGAACTCATAAACTGATGTTTGGAGAAAAATGGTTACATTTCAAAATGAGTTTAAAGATATTATGTGAGTTTGAGAGATTTATTACTCAAAATATTACTTTGGTGCCATAGAGATTGCAGCTAGGGCTGGTGTATATTAACCATGTAGATGCATTCCAAATTAATGTATTTTTTTCTTTACTGCTGGCAACCCTGCCTAATGTACTGATGTGACCACTGCTGACAATCTTGGATGGGGTAGTCACTATCAGTTCACTCACATTAGTAACTCTCGATGATTTTCATTGAACAACAGTAGCTCTTATTAAAGAAATGGTTTGAGACCCCTGTTCTATGCTCACTAGAAAAAAGTGGAGAGGTAAAGGATGGGACAAGTAGACTGCCACGTGACATCATCAGGATCAAAATGGGTTTGAGGCACCTACCGCTGCTCCAGACTTTTTGGCGAGTTGGTGTCTAAATTCAATGCACTCTTTAATGGCCCTAGCAGTTGACTCATATACTGGCTCTGTTCCTCTGTTTTAGGACAGCTCTGAAAGGCAGGTGTGTGTTTGCGTTTTTGGCCACCAGCACAATCACTTTCATTAAAAGTTGAAAGATCCAGAGAAATTATCAAACTTTGTATGTCTCGATTCTTAATCCAATAGTTTAAGATCTAGTTTTCGGAGAATTGTGTACACTTTGTCAGTGCTGTAGCACAAGATGGAAATTCCAACGAAGGAGAACATGCCGATCAGTTCATCATTGAAAATCCCCACTCAAGTGATTTTTCATTTATCAGATTCTTAGAACATTTTGAAAACACAATGGATGTAATAGGTGTTTTTGCTCTCACAAAACAGTGATGGGCTTCTAAATTCTCAAGCCCTTCTTGCAACCTGTTCTCATGAAAGCGATCACAATTATCATCCATACTCAAACGTCATCATTTAGCCCTACAATAATGCGTCCTTGCATTTAGTTTTTTGGGTCTGGACTCACATTGCAGCTATCTGCACGACATATTTTTCCAAGTTCTTTAAACTATACATAAATTGTGCTTTGGGTTAATCTAATCAAGAATTACTCCATCTTCTTATCCTATTAGATGTTGTGTGTATCCTTCTGCCTCTTATGGAGTGTTTATATTACAATGCACATGGGACAAAGGTACTCATTGGAAATACACGCGTTCATCACACATACAGAAAGCATTATTTTTTTTAATTGGTTTTCTGCAGCATGTGTTTTTTTTTTGTCTGGACTTGAGGGCGAGCCATTACCACTATCTTTAATATCACCATCACTACTACCACCTTTAACACTGCCATCTTTAACACCACCACCAATATTGACACCAGCATTGCCACCACTATTAACACCATCACTGCCCCATAAGTACTGCCATCATTATTACTACCAAATCAAATCAAAAATTCTTTATTTCGGCCAATTTGGCCATAAAAGAGTACAAAGTAAAAGACAAAAGGGAAGAAGGAGGGAAGGGAAGGCAGATAACATTTAAAATTCATTTATATACACATGGCAATATTTTCGTACAGGCAAAAATACCCTCTCATTTGTAAAATATTTAAAAATAAATCATGTTCCAAACGCTCATTTCGTAAACATTAAAGCTAGCAATCAATATCAATTAATTTACACCGCTTGCACCACATAGCTAGCAAAAATTTAGAAAGTGCAAAAACAATAGGGCTCGATGTATTGATTTTAAAAATTCTAAAAGCATTCAAGCAATGTTTAAAACCCAGATTTCTGCACAATGGTATCAACCAGTGTTTTCTTGGTTTGGTATATGCTGGGCAGAAGAAGAGAACATGAAGCGCATCCTCTAAGTCATAGCTACAGCCCGGGCAAGACTTATTAGAGGAGGCCGTCCACTTACTTGTGACGGCCTTGAGGGGTAAAGTGCCATGTCGCCATTGGATAAAAAGTTTACGCGCTAAAATCGGGAAGACAACATCCATGAAGTCCTCGAAATAATAAGAATTTTTGAATTCTAAAAAAGAGTTAGTAAGGGAACCTGCATTAGGGGCTGTGATTAAAACTTCCAGCTTTTGCTCTTTGTAAATTTTGGTGAACATCTTTCATGATATCCGGCCGCATGCCCTATCTGGGTCTTCCCACATGGATTGTAGACCTAGACTTATGAGTTCACGCGTAATGAACGCAAGCCACGGGATTTTACTTGCACAATTAAAACTAAGGATCTGTTTAACTTCATCCCTATAGTTTAGAAGATCTGGAGTAGTCCATAGTCTGTGCCAGAACCTTGGGGGTTTTACTGCTAGCTCGTTTGCAATAGGCGTCAATGCCAGGTCTAACCCCAGCGGTGTTAGTGGAGTACTCTGGGGAAGCGATAGTAATAGCCTTACAAATTTGGACTCAACATTAGTGATTTCAGGGGCAGCACTGTGACCTCAAAGCTCACCCCCATAGAGAGCAGCTGCCCTTGCTTGAGTCTTGTAGACCTCCAGGGCAGGACTCACTGGTCTAAAGGTAGATGAATTGGAAACCATTGAGATAGCACCCGACAGCTGTGAAAGTCTCATGTGGGATTTGGCCTTTTGCGGACCCCATGACAAATTTTCATGAATTGTAACACCCAGATACTGGAAGGTCGTAACCCTTTCCAGACATACATCGCCCAGTGATGGATTTGCGCGAGTATACACTGGCGGGTTAAAAATCATGAATTTGGTCTTGTCGGCGTTGATCTCAAGGCCTCTGCTCCAACAGAATTCCCCAAAGCCATTCAATATCCTCTCGATCCCCATGGGAGATTTGGAAAGTAAGAGGGTGTCGTCTGCGAACATAATCGCCGGCACCCTCCTACCAGCCAGCCTTGGTGCGTCATTGTCAGGGACACTGTCCAGATGTGAGATTACCCCATTGACATAAAGACAGAACAGGGTCGGTGCTAAGACACAACCCTGTCTCACCCCTCTGGCAACGGGGAACCTTGGTGACAGCGTCCCATTCTTACCACAACGAACCTGGGCGAAATTCCCCTCATGCAATCTCATGAGTAGCACTAAAATCTGAAACGGGAGGCCCAGATCCTGAAGGACAGCCCACAGTTTCCCCCTAGGAACTAAGTCAAACGCGGACCGGAGGTCCACGAAGACCATATAGAGGCTGCCACCCTCTACCTTTACCGTCTTCCAGTACAATAGGATCAGTCGGAAAATTTGGTCCATAGTGGACGTATTCCTTCTGAATCCCGCCTGGAAGGGGCTCAGTACGTCGTGATCCTCCATCCACGTCAACAAATGGTCCAAGACCAATCTTGCAAATATTTTTTGTTGAACGTCAATTAAGCTGATTGGCCTATAGTTGACAGGGAGCAGAGGTGACCCCTTCTTAAATATCGGGACTATCTCTGCCCCCAGCCAAGTACCGGGAATTTCCATGCCTCTCGAGATAGCATTAAATACGACAAGGAGATAGGGGCCCCAGATTTCAGGTTGATGTCTAAAAAGATCCCCCGGTAATTTATCAAGTCCCGGGGCCTTTCCCACTGAAAGTTTGCCTATTACGCTTATCACCTCCCCCAAGGTAAACTCCAGGGGCTCCTTCTGATCTTCTGGGACTTGTGGGTCTGGCAAACTACACAATGCGGCTTCCCCCCCATATAAACCTTTAAAATGGGCCTCCCATGCTGATGCCGCAATATTCGGTTCTATGGCAGATTTTGGGTCACCCGAACCATGGTTAACAAGTGACCAAAATCTGAGCGCATCTTTTGTGTCCAGGGCTAGCTTTAGGTTCAACCACCTTTCCGTGTCCCATTCTTTTCTTGCATGCCCCATGACCTCTTTGTACTGCAATCTGCAATCTCGAATCGCCATTTTGCTGTGCCCTGCCTTGATTGCTATAACAAGATTGCTCTTTGCTCTCCTGCATGCTGAATTATACCAGGATGAGACAGGTTGTCTGGGCCTTCTCGTAGGTGCCTGGGGGTAGAAGACTTCAGCCAAATTATTGGCCAAATCTGAATGGATTACACTAAGTACTCCATTGAAGTCACTGGGAGCATCTTGGGAGATTAAAGTTTCGACCTCCAAGAGTCGTGCTAGAACTATGTTATAGACTTTAGCTAAGTTCTCTTCCGAACCCACTATTCTCCCCCACTTTACCCTACGCCTGTTACTTGTTAAGATCAGACCAGTACCCTCACCATCTCCTCCTGCATTAAGTGAGTCTGTATCTTGTTGCCCTGGATTCACCAGCTCCAGGCATAACGCATTGTGGTCACTATCATCCCTCTCAACTACCCTGAAATCAATGAGCATCGACCACATCCGGGTTTCCACCATGATGTAATCGATTCGGGACTCTTGCCCCTTCTTGTTATAGGTGCATACTGACGAGCTGTCGAACGCTGAACGGCCATTACAAGCCCTAAGGGAATTATTTAATGCAAGGGCTGTAATCTGAGTAGCCAGTGGGGACCACACCTTAATACGTGGGGACTACCACCAGGACCATTAAGACCAGCACCATTACTCCGACCCAAATCCCCCATTACCAGCTCCTCCACCATTGACATGCACTCCCTTTTTGCCTTTTGTAGAACTTACTTGTTTAAATGTATCTGTTAGACCTGGCATAGTTGGCGTGTGTTTACCCTGTATTTTTGCCTTTGCCTCCTGTGTTTTGCTGTGTGTTGGACTTCGTTTTCACTGGTTTCGATTCTTTGGGCACTTTGCCACTGCTGTACAGTGCCAAAGTGCAAGTGCTCCCTCTGTAAATTGTTGTTATGGATAGGTGATTCCATGATTGGCATATTTGGGTTACTGTTAAGTCCCTAGTACAGTGCACTGCGTGTGCCCAGGGCCTGTAAACCAAATGCTGCTAGAGTGGCTTGCGATACCAAAGGGCATGATGGACGGAGCATTTGAGCAAATCAAACACTCACCCCCAGTCAACTGATCTGGGTTTAATCCATCATCATTCTTTAGCTCACTCCACCACCCCAGTTCAGACATGGCCATATGCAAATCATTCTGACCCTGTGCCTCATGGGAACAGTCCAGCCCGAACTGCCAAGCCATGTCTTCCCTGGACCGGAAACAAGCATCCTGGGACCGGTTTCGGGTTCATAACCCTCATCAGCCAGGCTATCTTGAATCCAGTGGCAAAGTGAGCAAGGGACCCACGTCTGGGCATACCCTGCCGACTTAGGGCGAACAAAGCGATAGTGGGCTTGCAGCACTGATTGTGCCACCCACACAAGCAGCCTTGCAAAGGTAACTCAGACCTGTCACTGCAGTGTCTGTGTGCAGCCTAGTACTGCCATGTCGACCTAGCAAGTACACCCACTTGACTGGCCCTAACCTTCCCCTTTCTTACATGGGAGTCACCCCATAGGTAGGCCCAGGATACCCCTGTGGGTAGGGTGCAGTGTAGTTGAAAGGTAGGACATGGCCTGATGTGTGTGGCATGTCCTGATAGTAAAATACTGCAAATTTTCACTGCTGAAAGGCTATCTGTTCTGTAGGATAGAATGGGGAGTTTACGTATAGCATTTTATAACTGCCTAAGTGAACAAGATAGGAAAATAGAGTTTAGTATGCCTGAACTCAGAATGTAAAGACACATCTTTTAGTAAGGATGATTTTTACATTCGGAGTTTGAAAATACCACTTTTAGAAATTAAGTATTTTCTTTCTTAGCCATCCAGTGTGCCTCTGCAAGGTTTGTGTATTCACTGCCTGGCTTTGAAGTGACAGGCGCTGGGGATGTGCATTTTGTGCAGACAGCCACTTGGGAGGTTGAGGTGTGTCTTGTCTTTCCAGGGTGAGTCAGGGCTGGGCTGAATAGACCTGGGCTGCATTCAGAGTAGGAGGAGGAGATTTATTTCACACCTGAATGGGCCGGCTCTGCTTTGGACAATGCTGTCTCCACCTCCTGCCAGGTAGCTGCACCAAAGAGGACATAACCAGTTTTGACCGTGCAAAGAGCTTCTCTGCCACTGGAGAACAAAGGATTTTATACTATACATGATGGGGCCCAGACCCCTGAACTTTAGATCACTTTTGGACTTCAAGAGGAACCTCTGCCAAGGAGAACAGCTGAAAGAAACTGGAGGAGGCGTACTGCCCCTTTGCTGTGTGCTGTCTGGGGTTGGCCTGTAGTAGCTGTTTCTGCCAAAGAGAGGAACTGTGTGTGTATCCAGCTTGAAATCTCCACGGGCTCGGAAGTGGAGCTTGCCCCCTGTTCAAGAAGTCTCATGAACAGCAAAGACCTCAACATCCTTCTGGGCACCGTTGTTGTAAATTGAAACAATGATGTGATTAAGCATTTACTAAAGACATTAATTCCCCTTTTATAGATCGTGTTTTCTCTGTTATGTTGACCGAAGCTTGGACTCCATTTTGTATTGTCATGCTTCCACGTGTTCCCCACGAGAAGAGTCCAACCTCTGTGTTAGTTGCTCTTGCAATCTGCCTAGTAACAGTCTATAAATAGCTCCTTTGTCCATCTGGCACATGCCCAGATTTGACCACATCTGTTATCAGTTAGCCTTGCTTGACCATGTTTTCGCGGGCTCAAGGAGTGCGTTAGCTCCGCCCACATATTGATTCAGTATCGAAAATGACCATAAATGGTAATGTTCCTCGACCTCATGTTGTATCCACCCACTTATGAGCCCCTCTATTATGTATAAAAGGGGACCATGTACGTAAGTTCTTTGTGCTACTCTATGCAATACTGAAGAGTGTTGTGTGGATTGTAGGACCACCCTTAAGGGTTAATAAATGCTGTCTTTGTACTTTGCAGTTTCCGTGCCAACTTCCTTATAGATTCCATTACAGGAGAGCGAACCCTTGTGTCCTGCGGGCCTAGCTGGGGCCTGTAGTCATCAATTGGCGCCCGTCACGTGGGGCTCATCGGCGACTCGGATGCTCGAAGGACTGGTCGCGACGAAGGTGAGGAATTTGGCCGGGGACGTGATCACTGCCAGCGGCGTCTTAGCCCTGGCATCCCGAGGTTTTTCTTCCTTCCCTTCCGAGCTGACCGTCTGGGTGGCGCCGGTCCTCGACTGAGACCTCTTCTGTCGGTCTTGCCGTGAAAGCCGTTTGGGCGATTGTGGAGCTTGGCAGTTGGAATCTGGACTCTTGATTGGTAAGAACCGGTGTACGGTACTTGCTCCGAGTTTTTGAAGCCTGATCTGGCTATTTGAGTTTGATTTGTGATGACTAGTCATATTTTGAATTTGTCTTTGTGAATATATATGCGTTGCAACACATATAGGCAGGTAATGTGGAGAGATTTCTCCGGAGCTGTGTAACTTTGAACGGCGCAACGATTAAGTGCCATTTTTCTATAATATTGCATATTTTGCATTATTTCTGAGCATGCCTGCTTTCAGCGCACTCCGTAAGTGGTGTTGCTGTTTTGGGAACCGGTTGAACCTCGAGGAATCTGCTCCAGCTCCCCCAGAGGGGACTCCTAATAGGGATATGTATGTGAAGCATGGTCTTTCTTCCATAATGTACAGCACAGTATGGAGGAAATATACAAAAAAAGATCCTGAGTTGCGATGGCCTTTGTATGGATCGTTTGATATACGTAAGATTGAGTATGTGGAACAGTGTATTTGTAAGCGGCGTGCTCGTCAGGATATGTTTGAGTGTGTGCGGTTGTGGGTGAAGGAGGTGCGTGAGCGAGAGAAGCGTGAGAAAGCGCTGTTTGATAAAGAACAACGGAAGAATGATCATGTGCAAGCACAGGAAGCGAAGCGTCGGGAGGACAGAGAGCAGACGGACAGGCAAGAGAAGGAGCGTAGGCTACAAGTCTCGGGTCAATACGCTGTTCGGCAGCCACTTTATCCTGTCCTTAATAATCTTGATGATGATTTTTATTTACTAGATCGCTCTCCGCCCCCTTATGTCGGCGCATCTGCTCCGAGGCCGCAAGATTCTGTCCCGGGTACGGGTAAGGTAGATACGCGGTCCATGTTATCAGCCGAACAAATGGCTGAGCTTCGGCAAATTTCCTTCCGTGCACTTAACGGCAAGATATCCATAGAGGAATTATTCCATACTTGGGGGCCGTGGCAGGAGAGAGATAAATTGTATTTTCTGGGTCATTTCGCGGAGGAAGTGATTGATGCTTTCCGGAAACGTTCTGGTGTTTTTGAGCCCGACGAAGTGTCATCGGATGCTAAAGCATTGCGTAATGGTGTTTTCTCTTTTTCTAAGGCTCCAGATACGGCTCGGCGGCTGTTCGCCTTGCGGGACGAGGTGCTGGTCTTTAAAGAGAAAGCGCGCCAGCGAGCAGGGGAGGAGAAGCAGTCGGATTCGTGCACAACAGAGGGCCACTCATCCACCTCCCAGTCAGATAAGGATGACATAGTGCATGTTAAACCAATGCGGGAGGCGGCGCCTTTGTATGTTCCTCCTAAAGGAGCGGGGACTAGTTCGGACATCACCTCCGCCGATGCTAAGGGATATTTTGTGTATAATTGGGTTTACACTCCGTGGCATAGGGCTGATGTTATGGCATTAAAGAATGCGCTGCCCGACCCCCGCAAGAATCCAGCAGCCTTCTATGAAGAAGTCGAGGGGGCCTTGAATTCTTGCGTTATGACTTTAGCAGATATAGATTTGTTCTTTGGGCTTATTCTACCACCAGATATGTGGCGATCTGTGCGAAAGGTAGATGATGTTGCCACTTTTAAGGCTCGATGGTCTGAACTGGAGGATGAGGATAGGGAGAGGAAGCCTGCGCAGAAACCGCCCCAGAATATTTTAGATCTCCCTGCTGCTATTGTGGCTAAGTTGAAGACAATTATTCCCCCTAAAAAGATTGACTGGAATATGTTAGCAGCATGTAAACAGAAAGTTGACGAGTCAGTTGCGGACTTCTTTACGCGCTTTGAGGAGACGTTTCATGATTTTAGTGGACAGTCGCTTACCGACGATACGGGACGCCACCTTTTTGCGGATAAATATGTGGCTAATCTGCTGCCGGCAGTTGCAGCCCGTTTAAAAGCGAGTGAAAGTTCTTGGTCCTCCGCTACACCGACGGCCCTCCTGACTATCGCTCAGTATTATGAGCGTCAGGAGCAAGAAGCAAAGGGCCAGGAGGAAAAGAAATCGAAAGATTTGAAAACGAAGGTGATGTTGGCACAAGTCTATGGCCCGCCCCGACGGGGTAGTAATAGAGGTAGGGGAGGATCTTCTGGTCCTCCCTCGGGCCGATCTGATTTGAATAGGAACCAATGTGCGTATTGTAAGCAATCGGGCCATTGGGCTAGGGACTGCCCGGTGTTGCATGCATCGCGTCAGGGGCATACCCACGGTGGCCCGCGAGGTAGAGGGGGTTTCTCGAACTTTCGAGGGAACTCTACCGAACAGGCTCGTTTTGACTCTGCTGGGCAGCACCGAGATAGATCAAATGTTTTCGATCGCCAGCATCAGTATCAAGCGTCAGGGATTGACCGGTCGGGGTACCATGACTCTCAGCATGCATAGGAAAGCGTTGGATGGGGGTTAGAATCAGTTGAGGTGCCGGTCGATCAGAAGGGCCCTTATGTATCGGCTGAGGTTTTGGGCTCTACTGACCAGTTCCTAGTGGATACTGGAGCGACACGTAGTGCGCTATCTAAGCAATTGGTTCCGGGGGCTCCCCCATCCGGCTTAATGGTCACATCGGTAGGGTTTGACGGTACACTCTCCCGAAGCCCTCTTTCACAGCCCCTCATGTTTAAGGTTGATTCTTTTTCTGCACCTTGTCCGTTTCTGCTTGCCCCGTACACACCGGACAACATTATGGGTCTTGATATGTTAAAGCATTTTAGGGCAACGATCCGTTGCTCCCCTGCTGGGGTGCGGGTAATATTGAATGACAATTACCCCAGATCTGAGCGGATGTGTACGATGTCAGGGGATGCGCTGTTATCTACCCTCCCTCGTGCTTTGTGGGCAACTTCGGATACTGATGTAGGACAAATGGTGATTCCGCCGGTCCACATTAGCGTCCAGGAGGGGGCGGTGTTACCACGCCTCCCACAGTACCGTATTTCCCAGGAGGGGGAGGAGGCTCTTATACAGATAGTGCAGGATTTGATAGCGGTAGGGGTAGTGGAGGAAGTCCCCTACAACATTTGTAACAGTCCGATTCTTCCCATACTGAAAAAGGATACGGATGCCAGAGTTTATCGGTTTATAATTGATTTGAGAGAAGTGAACAAGATCGTGATACCTCAATACCCAGTGGTTTCCGATATCACGACGTTGCTTACTTTGGTCCCGCCTACGGCGACCATGTTCTCAGTGATTGATTTGAAAAATGCCTTCTTTTCCATTCCCATTCACCCTGATAGCCGATATCTTTTTGGGTTTACATTAAATAATAGATCTTATCGTTTCTGTAGGATTCCTCAGGGCTATACAGAAAGCCCTAGCATTTATAGTCAGGCTTTGAAACGACAATTGGATTCCTTTGTTCTGCTCGAGGGGGTCGCCCTCATTCAATATGTTGATGACATCTTGCTGGCGGCTGACACCCAAGAGTTGTGTGAAAAAAGTACGTTATCCTTACTTTCTTTTTTAGCGTCCCACAATCATAAGGTATCTAGGAAGAAATTGCAATTCTGTAGACCAAAGGTGACTTATGTGGGTCACCTTTTGTCTAAGGAGGGACGTGCACTCACACCGGATCGTATCCAAGTAATTTTGGATACACCGAGACCGTCCACACAGAAGGATGTGCGTGCATTTTTGGGCCTTGTTTCTTTTTGTAGACAGTGGATATTGGGGTTTTCGCACATAGCTAAGCCATTGTTAGCCCTCTTGACAAAGGACACGCCTATCCCAATCCCTTGGTCAGATGAGTGTGATACTGCTTTTCAGCAACTACGACAGGCCCTTTGTTCAGCACCAGTGTTAGGGACCCCTGATTATGCAAAACCCTTTTCGTTGTATGTGCATGAGAAAGATGGATGTGCATTGTCAGTTTTAGTGCAGATGCACGGCGATAAGCAGCGCCCATGTGCATATTTTTCGGCTGTACTTGATCCTGTCGCCCGAGCATTACCAGGGTGTTTTCGCTCGGTTGCGGCGACAGCTGTGTCAATACGCCAAAGCGAGGGAATTGTGTTATCTCATAAGCTGTTGGTATTAGTCCCCCATGCTGTTGATGCCCTGCTTAATCAAACAAAGACGCAGCATTTGACCAGTGCCCGTTTAACGGGATATGAGTTGACACTTTTGGCTCCTCATATTACGTTGAAAAGGTGCGTAACGTTAAACCCGGCAACATTGCTGCCATACCCCGAAACCCAGCCTGAGGCGCGGAAAGCGCATGATTGTATTCTCGTGACTGAGGAACAAACAAAGGATCGTATTGATCTCCAGGATACGCCCTTTCCAGATGTAGATGGAGAACTGTGGGTGGATGGATCCTGTCTGAAGCAACCAGATGGTACGACTTCAGCAGCATATGCAATTACCACATTACAAACGATAGTGGAGACAGCACGCATACCACAGAAATCAGCTCAAGCAGCGGAACTGATAGCATTAACACGAGCATGTGAGCTCAGTACAGGACTACGTGTGAATGTTTATACAGATAGCCGCTATGCCTTCGGAGTAGCGCATGACTTCGGCCTACTCTGGAAGGAGAGAGGGTTTTTAACGTCACATGGAGTACAGATAATGCATGGAGAGTTAGTTCATAACCTTTTAACTGCATTGACATACCCAAAGGAAATTGCCATCGTTAAGTGTAGTGCCCATAGGAAAGTGGTTGATAAAGTTGGAGAAGGGAATGCGTTAGCGGATCGAGTAGCACGGGAGACTGCGATGCAGCCCGGTACTACTGCCATGTATGTAGTGAAGTCACAGGTGGAGAGATGGCATGATGCGAAGGAGGAAGTGCGAGAAATGCAAAGGACCGCTTCTGACAAAGAGCGGGAACAATGGGCTAGCGAGGGAGAACTGGACGACGAGGGTTGCTGGAGAAATAAGCAGATGGATAGATGGAAATTACCCACGGCCTTTGTACAACCTATGGTTCAGATGGCACATGGGCTAGCACATGTTGGAGCTTCCGCAATTGTGAAATTGCTTACCCAAGTCTGGGAGCATCCAGAGATTGCTAGCACAGCAAACAGGGTGGTGCAGACCTGTATGATTTGCCTGAGGTATAACCCAGGAAAGGGTACTCGAACTCCAGCAGGAGGATTTGTGACACCCACTGCACCCTTTGAGGTTCTGCAGATGGATTATATCCAACTGGAGCGCTGTAATAATCTGAAGTATGTCCTAGTAGTGGTCTGCGCTTTCAGCAAATGGGTTGAAGCGTACCCTACGAAAGACAATACTGCAATGACTACTGCGAAGATGCTGCTGAAAGAGTTCTTCCCTCGATATGGCGTCTGTAGACTTCTGTGGAGTGATAACGGCCCTCACTTTGTAGCGGATGTTATAAAGTACGTCTTGAAGGGCCTAGGCATCACTCAGAAGTTCCACGCCGTGTTTCACCCTCAGTCTGCAGGCCTAGTTGAGAAGTATAATGGTACACTGAAGCTTAAGATCGCCAAAATTCAAGCTTCGACGTCTTTGACTTGGCCAGACGCTCTGCCACTGGCGTTATTGTCAATTAGATCAGTACCGCACTCTCGAACTGGCCTTACGCCATATGAGATTGTTTTTGGACGCCCAATGAATATTTGGGGTCCACCCAGACCTAAGGCTGTGTATGATGTACCTTGTGTAATGATGAGCGATTATCTGGCACAGTTAACGGATAACTTGGTTTCTATCCATCAACAGGTCCGAGAGGCGCTCCCTGATCGGTCTACCGGCGAAGGACATGGTCTCCGGCCTGGTGACCATGTCATGGTGAAAGTCTTCGACAGAACGAACAGTTTGGAGCCGAGAGGGGTGGGCCCTGAGCAGGTCCTCCTCGCAACGAGGACGGCTGTGCGAGTCTCCAACCGAAAGAATTGGATCCACTCTCTGCACTGTAGGAAGGTGCCGCCCGGATTGATGGAACCTGCCGTGCTGACCGATCAACGAGAAATTTTGGCTGCAGAGACAGGCCGTGCGGCGGAGCCAAACGCCACTGAGGAGCTCTTTCCGGACCACGCGACTCCTGGAGGAAGGCGATATCATCTTCGACCAAGGAAGTGAGTTTTCCAGTACCGGGACATACTGTCAGAACGGCCCTTGGGTTAGTGAAACGGAGAGCCGATGAGGCAAGGGGGGGGGATCAGCCCTGCATTAGTGTAGCGACACCCGTCTTGGCCCGCTGGTGAAGAAATCAACCGCTGCCCAAGGGGAAGAGTTCTGACAGACTTTTAGTTTCAGGAAGATATTGGGTTTTTATTTTTGCTTTGATATGGAGAAAAAGAAAATCCTTTGTGCATTAGGGTTCATGTTGACAGTAGCCATTGTTGGGATAACCACATGGTTCGTGGAGGATGTAACTCCCGCTCGGAAGATTCTTGTGTTGACAACTCCGGTGCCTGAGGAGCACTACTTTTATACATTACCGTATCAAGAGTTGAAGCATCGACAATCTTACTTGAATAACACTTTCATCCAGATGCTGCATCATACCCACGTTGCTACGAATGCTACGAACTGTTGGATATGTGGGATGATGCCAGCTCATCAGAAGAAAGGAGGAACGCCATTTATACCACTTCCTTTCTCTCATAATGGCTCTTGTAGAGCATGGTATACTTTGCTTTTTGCCACTCGGAAACCGACAGTGGGACGATTGCTTTTTAGACTTAATAAAGAATGCCATCAAGACAAAAATGGGTATCCACAAGCGAATGGGACAATTTGGGAGTGGGAAGAGTACCGACCAGACAATGAATCCATTCCCTACATCTTCACGAACACAAGAGACACTGTGGGAAAAGATAAATTTGTGATTCAAGTAGCACAAGCTCAAGCGGACCTGTGTGTCCAGAGTGTGGGTTTTATCCCTGTTGGTGTTAGTGATTGCATTACTGTTTTGAATATTGATGGGTTGAACAATAGTACCTTCTTAGCCTCCCATAATACGTACTTTGTGTGTGGAAATAAAGGTTATTACCGTCTGCCGGCTGGGTGGTCTGGGGTATGCTATGTATCATTTCTATTACCTCCTGTATTCCTAGCACCCGCATCTTATCATAAGGATCTGAAATTATTGAATAATGTGACTGTAAATAGGTATAAACGTACTTTATCAATTGATGATGTAGATCAGACTGATACCAGTCTGCAACAGTATATTGATTTTAACTTAGGACTGTTTTTCTTTGTTGGAGCTGCCCTGAACAGTAGGAAGATCCGAAGATTAACAAGAGTGGTAGAAGCTGTGACAAATCAGACTGCTGCTGCTCTTGGGAATCTTACGGAGGAATTGCAGATTACTAGAATTGTTGCATTACAGAATCGTATGGTATTAGATGTTATGCTAGCTGACAGAGGAGGAGCATGTAAAATTATTGGAAGTAGCTGTTGTGTGTTTATCCCTGATCATACGCCATCAGTTTATAATGCCATCAATAAACTGCATAAAATTGCAGCTGAGATCCATACAGAAAACGGCACTTGGTCCTTTTCTGGATGGTTTTGGGCGTTAATTACTGCCTGGGGATGGAAAGTTCTAACTGGTCTCTGCATTATTGTAGCGGTTCTGTTTTCGTGCTGTATCTGCGTTCAATGTGGTCCCTTGCTCTGCTCATTATGTGTATCATTCTGTATCCCTGATAAGAAAGCTATTGCCGATGTTGCCCACCAAAAACGTTTAGCTAAAGAAGTTGAAGAAATGATGACAATTGACATATATGATGATTACCCTAACAAACCGGATGTCTTCAGTAAATGCTGAAAGGGTCGTCTGTTGTAAATTGAAACAACGATGTGATTAAGCATTTACTAAAGACATTAATTCCCCTTTTATAGATCGTGTTTTCTCTGTTATGTTGACCGAAGCTTGGACTCCATTTTGTATTGTCATGCTTCCACGTGTTCCCCACGAGAAGAGTCCAACCTCTGTGTTAGTTGCTCTTGCAATCTGCCTAGTAACAGTCTATAAATAGCTCCTTTGTCCATCTGGCACATGCCCAGATTTGACCACATCTGTTATCAGTTAGCCTTGCTTGACCATGTTTTCGCGGGCTCAAGGAGTGCGTTAGCTCCGCCCACATATTGATTCAGTATCGAAAATGACCATAAATGGTAATGTTCCTCGACCTCATGTTGTATCCACCCACTTATGAGCCCCTCTATTATGTATAAAAGGGGACCATGTACGTAAGTTCTTTGTGCTACTCTATGCAATACTGAAGAGTGTTGTGTGGATTGTAGGACCACCCTTAAGGGTTAATAAATGCTGTCTTTGTACTTTGCAGTTTCCGTGCCAACTTCCTTATAGATTCCATTACAGGAGAGCGAACCCTTGTGTCCTGCGGGCCTAGCTGGGGCCTGTAGTCATCACCGTCTCTGAAACCGCTAGTTTTCAGTCACCGCAGAAGAAAAAGGCAACTAACTCTGTCACCGAGTCCGTCACAAGAATCCGTGTCCTGAAGGCCCCACAGAAGGCACAGCCGCACTTCATACCACATCCTTGGTCTCACCAACGCCATCAGGATGATTGCCACAAAGTCATTTCTGCACCGCATCCTGTAGGCACCGTACTCCACCCCGCCTTGTTTCAACCTGCCTGGATATCACTGACACTGTTGCTGTCCTACCCGAACATTGACCGGCTCCGTCGCCTACACTGAATCCTGCCAGCACCGCATTGTGCCCCGCCTCACTCTGCATCGTAAGCCTTGGTCTCACCTACGCCATCTGGATGATCACCAACGAGCCAGTGCCTGCACCACATCTTGAGGGCAACGCACCCTACACCGCTTCCATTTTTTAAAGCGCAACCGCGGCGGTTGCACAGAAAGACTCGCACCAACATGTCAGTCGCATTGAGAAAGGTACTGTTAACAAGTCTGTCAACGCTTTAGCTGACCCGTACCGACACAGTCAGCTGGAATTGTTAGACTCTGTTGTTTTCAGCTTCGTAGTAGGTTCGGACGCAGCTACAGACTCGGAAGAACTGTGTTTTTCAGCTACTTCTGCAATTTAAAGGTTATCTTGCAAAGTATCTATTTTTACAGTATTGTATGGTGGATTTTCGGTCTTTTTGGTTTAGATAAAGTTTGGCTCATTTTCTAAACTGGTGTGGTGTCCATTTGTTGTGTTTTCATTGTGATTACTGTATGCATGCACACATGCTTTACACACTACCTCTGAGGTAAGCCTGTCTGCTCATGCCAAGCTACCAAGGGGG
This sequence comes from Triturus cristatus, assembly GCF_964204655.1. Lineage (NCBI taxonomy): Eukaryota > Metazoa > Chordata > Amphibia > Caudata > Salamandridae > Triturus > Triturus cristatus. Next base: position 418,883,668 of record NC_140580.1, read on the forward strand.
TGAGCAGGGGTTATTTTAGAAGTGTATCCCCCTTATCCTGACTAGGAATAAGGGTCCCTTCTTGGACAAAGGTGCAAACCATTGCCAACCAGAGACCCCCATTTCTAACAGTAGCCTTCTACTCAATAATTTTGTGACACAATTCTTAGATCCCGGCAAATAGAAATCTGACAGATGACATAAACTCCATACGGAGAAAAAATGCCTAATGCTCAGCCCCCTTTAGCCAATTCTTGCTGTAAGTAGCGTTCATTTAATTTAATCTGGCGTTATTGATGTATGAGTATCCCCTGTGCAAAAGCCATTTAATTCATGCCATAGGTAAATGTGTTTGAATGGGGAGGAACTTCCCGTTTTTTTTAATGTGTGCTGTTAAGCTTGTGTAACTACCTTTCCGAAATTACCCCGGACTGAATTTTGTTTGAAACCAAAACAAATGATCCTCTTCTGTAGTTGCAGCGAGCTTGAACACCTTATCAGCACAATAATTTTTCTTGTGCCAATTACATAGAAGAATGAAAACTCACTTGAGTAGGCCTAGTGTCTTTGTTTTGCACCCTGGCTGCATGTCGAATACCAGCTACTGATTACTCTCAAATATTAGTCCTTCTATGTCGTATCCGTCTCACTCTTTCCAATAAGTTGGGCTCATCTCTGATGTGATGTGGATCACTTTTGTCACAATGGTAACCAACTGATAATGGTGCCAATTATTTGATTAATCTTGTAAATACATGGCATGATGTTGCTCACCCCTAGAACAAGCCATGCAAAAAGGTGTGAATTTCGACATACAGTGAACATCCATGTCATTACAGTATCCACTTGTGCCACAAAAATACCCTAGAATTATGCTGAAAATTGTTTCCATAATGGTGACAATTATTGGTATATTATGGCCATCCATGGGTGGAATTTGCACTTCAACAAATAGTGGCAATGGAATATTGTTGGCTTACAGTGAACACCCATGGTATGATAGAACCCACCTCAGACAAAATGCTAAGCCTGGTATATCATTAGTAATTTTCAGATGCCTATGTGTGTTTGAAACATGATGATTGATAAGCCTTGCATTATGTTCACTCTGGCCTAATGGTGTAATTTCTTAGTATAGCGTGGTTATCAATGTTGTGATGAAACCCACTTCCTGCTAAAGCTGATTCTAACGTGGGAAATCCTGGCATATTGTAGATCATTTCGGTATGATGGTGTTCAAACAATCCTGTGATGGCCTTGGCACCATAGAAATATGTTTCTGACTTTTGGCATAATATTGATCCTATGAACATGGTGCCAATTCTTGGCATGTTGTGGGCATTCGTTTGCAGTGCATTAACAGGTCAATTCAAGTTAAGACCCGGATAGTATAGTGAAACAAGCAAGCCACACACTATTACTATGTTTAAAGTTTTAAAATATTTCCATTCAGCAGTCTATCAATCAAGGCACTCACTGATTTCAATGATCAAAGCCATCCATCCATACATGCAATGACTTATTCACCAATCTATACACTCAATAACTATTCATACATGTATTGATCTCAAGGATTTTTTCCTTGCAAGAAAGTTGTTAAAACAGTAAATATATTTAAATAGGATGCATCTTTATCTTATATATTTTGTTTTATATTTCATGTTTTAAAAACATCCTTCAAGAAGTGGTTGCACATGTTGTGACACCACAAAACATGTGTTGGCATCCTCTGCTTGGCTGTTGTTTATTATCAGGAAAATTATGAGTATTGCACCTATCTATGGATTGAGCAATTGATTTTAATGGATTGTATCCAATAGGTTCTTTCGCTTGTGTTGAATTTTTGTTTTTGTACTGTTGTTATTGCCGTATCTACTTGTAAATTATTTTCTACCTGAAGATTGTTGTACTAAATTGTTGTAGAAATATCTAGATATGATGCTCAAATAAAATGAATCAGAGATGTTTTACAAATAAGTATATCCAGTTTAAGTTAATAAATTCTATGAGTCACATACTTCCCCCACAACTGCTGACCTCTTCTTGGATCCTACAATACAATAATGCAACGGTTGTGGTTTAGCCTTTGTGAGTTGGTTGTTGAGTAATTGCAATGCCATTGGAGTTATTTTGTACCACTCTGATCCGCAACAAAGAAAACCCACTTAACTATTCACATATCCACGTACTCACCTATTGGCGCATCTGTTTATTCATGAAGTTGTTCGCCCATACATCCAATCCCACACTCATCCATTCTTGCCCATACTTAAACATTCATCGTTCAAAACACTGTCCAATTCATACAGTCACGGAGAAACACAATCAATGAAGAAGCACGTTAATTTGTAAGCAAGAGCTATTGGTTTTGCCAATGTTTGTGTTTTTTTAAGTGATTTAACACTTGCTAGATGTAAACAACATTTTGCAGTTGCTTGCATTGGTGTTCTCGTTTCTGTTCTGAATCATACGTTTGCTCACTACTGTTTTTGTCCTTGTTGTATGTCCTCTGTTACCATCCAGTTCCACTTAGCAATTCGAGCAAAAGCATTTTTGAGATTAGTACAAATTACTCATGATTACCTCGAAAGATAAGGCAATTTAGTTTTGAATGACTTTTCAAAGCACTTTTGTTACAAGGTAAAGAAAGATATTGAACGGTGTGAAATCAGTTTCATTTTATTAGCTCAGTGCGGTTTCACCAGAAATTGTTTTGAGTCAATGACATTCAAAAGGTGAAGCATATGCTGCATTGGTATATTAAATACAACGGCATACTATTCCAAAACTCTGGCTCAACAAGCTGTCCATTTAAACTGTGTTTTTTATTTTCAACTCAATCCCACCCAAAACCATTGCACAGACGTCCAGAATACATCAAATGCCTGTGCTGGTGTTCTTTTGTGCTAATCTGCACAGGGTTGCTTTTTAGAACTGTGTCATATAGTAGTATTTTTGCTTCCATGTGTAGCTGTTGTTTTGCAGGAAAAGTGTATTCGATTATTTCATTAACTCCATTGCCTTTGTGGGCTGCAGGGTATGGCGGTCAATACAACCTGGAAGGCCAAAGCTTGCAAATAAACATAGATTAATGTTGCACAACTGGCTCAGCTGATCTCACCACCTCTAAAGAGAGAGTGGACACAAAAGCTATTACCCTGCTGCTGGTGTGGTTCTGCTAATGACTGATGCAGGAAATGAAACTTCTGTTGTCATACGGCTTATTCCTGCCACTTTATCCACCAACAGCACCGTGAATGAGCATATTCGAGGCAGAAATAAAGTCGTCTTCCCAGGAACACATTTCGAGGTGCATAGAAAGTGTTTCAATAGATTAGAAACAGACTCAGGTTCAGCAAAGGCATAAAGGAGCATGCTCTGGGGACACTAGTATACATAAAACCATCAGTATTTCTGCTGTGCTAATATACAAATCATAATTAGTACTGCACAATTTGATAATTCTACGACATGACATTATGAGCAGGGCCACTGGAAGTATGTGATTCTGTGTCCGTGGCTATGTTCGCATAATTATGGATTTGCTGCATTTGCCACATTGCCCATCATATGCTACACAATCTGCAGATTCTACCCAAAAATATAGGTTTTAGCTCAAACCTACCAGAATTTGCTAAAAATACGGTGGTTCAGGTGCCTGCACATCGGAATGCCCTTCACAAACATTGATTGGTCATCTTTCAGTTGCTTATTGTAGTATTTGGGTATTACATTGGTACTAATAAGGTGAAATATTTTCCCAGACAGTGTTACCAGGTGTAACAATGTCAAAATAATGAAATAAACCTTCACAAAAGTGCTGGCATAATTAGCCTTTTCTTGCAGGATAATTTATTCAACTCTGCCACATAATTTAGTTATAGAAACTAAACATCCAAGTTTGAAAAACATAAGTAAATGGCAAAGAGGTGCTAATAATAAATCTCATTTTGAACCTTCATTAACAGAAAACCCCAAACCAAATGATAAAATAGGGTTCACATTTGTACCTATTGTGTAATTCAGGGCATAATTGTCTCAGTTAACAAATTCATGTTAGCGTTAAGGACAAACGCCTTTAGAGGTCTTAACCAAAGAATCAACCCACTTTTTCCCCGTTCTAATATAGAATTAAACTCTTATGACAGTCATACAACTAATTTGTTTTTCTTGCATTCATCTACATAATGCATGTCTCTCACTTAAGATGGTCATTGCGTGTTTGCTACTCCTTCACCCTGGTGTAGACATTTTACACATCACCTTAATCTCTCATCATGAACTCACTAATATATTTTACAATGCACATCAACACACTTGCAAGCGTTTCTTTCCCTAGTTCTCCATAAATTAAAACAAATAAGCATATTTACAAACATCAAGCTTAATATGAGACATGTCATTACCAATAGTTCAGCATCAGTGGCATCCGTATGTCACAGAGTCTACATAAGCGCTTCTTAGAGTACATTCTAAGATTACATTTTAATCTTTATTTTACAACACAGACCAAGAAAGAACTGAATGCTAGAATAAGTGACTGTATGTTTCGTATTGTGTGATTCTGGCAGTTGTCTCCAGTGGCATATCATAGACCTCCCGCAGCCCCCGCAGTGTGGGGGGGGGGAAGCTCCAGGGGCCCCTCAACACAGTACCGTGACCGGAGAGCTCCTGATTAAGTCTCAATGGGAGGCCCTTCCAGTTACCTTGCAGGGAGGCCCCCTCAAGTTTTGTTACGCCATTGGTTGTCTCATATTGCATATTCATGTTAGCTATTGCACAATAACCTATCAAGGTCTCACTCAAGGTACCATTCCACTGGCTTGCCATGGAAAGATCATGCTTAACAATGGTCATTGTTATTTGACTAGTGTTTTGTCTTAGGTTTCTTACAAGATCAGACAGTTTTCATGCTGCCTAATGTAGAATCTGCCCACCTCACCTCACTGTGTTTATGCACATACACATCTCTAGTATGTACTGCACCGAAATGTGTTTCAAAACTTTCTACGCTACACATGTAGTGAACATCAACATTTGAGTAACAATGTGAAATATTTCCCTACTAAACCAGAAAGAAAATGGATGCATCAAAAATACGTTTGGACATGTAATAGCACAAATATATCTGCCAAACAATGTTATAGGTCAGCATAATGAACAAGTGAGAAGACAAACAATACCCACAAAAAACAACCCACAAAAATTTCGAATCTTACTTCCAAGAGAGGGAACACTGCCATGTCCAGCTAGTTGCTAAAAATGCAATTACTTGATTAATGGCCTTGAACTATAAGACAAGGAATAAAATAGACAATGCAAGCTATGTGGAATTACCATACAAAGAAAAACGTAGGCACATCCACACAAAACAACATCAACTAAGTAAATTGAAGAGAGAACACAAATTTATTGCCACTTTTTGGGGACAACGAAAACATATTTCCAATAAGAAACCATGTTTTGGTGAAGAAACTTACCATGTGCAAGAAAGGGTACAATGAGACAGGTCATCAAAGAAAACAAGCAGTGCACTTGAAATGCTGTTCTAATTACAATTGTCCGCAAGAACCATGATTGATATTAAGGTTATTTCTCAAAGCATAAAGTACAGGCAGCATAAATTTCACAACAAATCAATCCATTTGAAATCCATTGTATCACCAGAATAAAAGGGTACTGCATTGCTTGTCTTCCCAAAGATGCATCCCCTATTAATTTAAATCATAAATGCATACCAGAAACATCATACAATCATGTATTTATTACGTTATAAATTTGCTTTTTACCAAAAGCAAATCATATTTGCTTTATCTGAAGGCACAGAAAACCGTGCAAGGAAACCAACAATACAACTATGGACATAGTGTTTAGTGTGAGCACAAAACCAGCTGGATATTGCCACGTTATGCCACTAGGCAGGTATCACCAACACAATTAGGAAAGCTAACACGTAAACATTGCAAGATGTTTTCAGAATTCCAAAATACAGTTTGTATTTTGTGTTGCAGACCTTTCCAATACTTCCAATCATGATCAAATGGCATCAGAAACAAATAACATATTCTATTAGATGTATTGTATAAAGCTTGGCTAAAAACAAAGGAAATTGAAACTATGAGTACATATTGTTAGGGTAAACATAAGAATTGTATCGACACAAGAATTCTCTTAAATGAAATTCAAATTTGCATAGTTCCAGAAGTCCTTCAATGCCCCAATGTTTATGAAACAATTCACATAAAAACTTCCATTTCAAACTGTAATAAATAATAATACATATATAATTTATTGTTTGGTTAATCAAAACCTTTACCAAAAAATAATTATGCATATTAACCAACTTTTCAAAGTGCATTACAGGTAGAGGGACGATGCCCAATATGCAAAGATTAAAATTTGATCGTATTAAAATGATAATTGACAGTACATTTGTAAAATGTCTGCCCAGTTCGGATTACATGCAACAAGACCCTTAGCTCGGTGATATATCTTTTAAAACATAAAAAACATCATAGTTGAAAGACTGAAGCAATAAGAAATACCATCAGAGTACAATATATAACTCTTAAATTAATCTGACAAAACTTTTGACTGAAAGCTGTTCTCTGTGCTAACATGATCGGCATTTGACTCTGTATCAAGTGCCAACTGTTCTTAACATGAGTGAAATTGTCTCACAAAGTTTGAAGAATTTGCCGCCCTTGTCGTCCATTGGTGACTGAGCCTGCAGGGGAGCGCTTGCTGGTGAGCCAAGTTCAGGAGAATGATTCCACAAAACTCAAAAGGCTCTCAGGCATCTCCTTTTTATATATCATTCCGAGCTGTTTTGTACCATGCGCTGAGCTGCCTCTCTTGGTCCTCACACTCTTCCCCTCTACCCCTCTACCCCTGCTGAGTTGTAACTGTTTGTTTACTTGTAGGAGAAACTTTGTTGTCCGACAAGAGAGCTGCAGCGACTGGCTGTTCAAAATGTCATCACGGCGGGTAGGCAAGGTCTTATCTAGAGTGACCGTAGGGCTGGAACTAAAAGTTTTTGTCTCAATTGACTGAAGGCGGGGCAGATGCACAGGAGATGTTGAACCGTCTCTTTGGCACTGCCGCATAATTGAAAAAGATCGTTTTGCCAGGTTTGTTTCCACGATGGAACCTGATCTTTTGTGGAAAAAGCTCCCAGTCGGATAAGGAGGGAGTGCCGTGTTATTGGAGATATGTGACTTACGAGGTACGACTGCATGTCCCAATTCCCATAAAATCGTAAGACCATCCATCCATGTTTTTTCCTCGCTGTTTTAGCTTTATCAAGTGACCAAGCTTGCTGTTTCACTGCATTGTTGGCAATTTTTTTAAATGCGGGAAAGCTGATGTTTTGACCTCATGCTTCAGTCAGATTGAGGGCGGTTAGTGCTTGCTGGAGTACGGTTGGCCAGTCATTCTTGGTTTTGGGCTGATTCTTTATTTCTGTCCAGCAAAGTGCTGCCAGAGACTCTAGGTGTGCCGCTCTCAATCTCCAGCACAGTTTGATAATTGCTGCTGACCTGACTGGCAGTTGAGGAAATAGCCCAAATTATAGTCGGAACTATGTCTGAGAGGTAAATTGCGGGATTCAAAAATATGCGTTTGAATAAAGTGGACTTTTGTTTCAAACTGTTGTTAGTTTGCCAACTAATAGGTATATATAACTTTTCAAGTAAATTGTAAAGGACTACATGGTAAAGTTTTATATTCACTCCCTAGAACCCAAAAACTGATTAAATACTAATTTCAATTAAAAATCTTGCCACATAATCTATCTATAAAAGTGTAAATGCCAGTCAAAGATTGCAGCAAAAATTCTGTGACATGGTCTGCAGCAATAGAGATGGCAGAAGCGTAAACAACAGAATAGAGTCATTGATGACATTAATGATCAATGCACCATGCATTATTTCCATTCAAAGGAAGTCCTGACTGAAGTTAGCAACATGTTTGAATAGTATAATTTACTATTCCAACTCCAGTCGGTGCAACAGTAGGGAAGATGCTGGATTTAAATTCCAACACCTTCTGCCCCCTACAAAAAGTTGTTGTAACGGCTTGTGTTGTAATGGCATGCGATGTAACAATGCGGCCATTGTAATGACCGTGTTGTAATGGCATGCGATGAGTAAACATCATTATAAACAATGTTTACCATCAAGCATTAACCCCTTCGATGCTCATGACGGAACGGTTCCGTCATGAGCATCGGTTGGGCTGTGCTCATGACGGAACCGTTCCGTCATGAGGACAGCCCCCGGGGGAAGCGCTGGCGCTCCCCCCCTTGTCCCTCGATCTTGGCCCCCTTTACGGGGGTGGCAGCGGAAGAGCTTCCGCTGCCACCCCCGACCCCCCCCGAGCCCCCCCACGCTTTCTGATGACGTCAGCGCGCACAGCGCGCGCCGGCGTCATCAGGAAGCGTTGGACGCGCTGGAATCCATTTCTTCCAGCGCGTCCAAGGCAGCAAGAGGTAGGTTCCGTTGTCCGGTGGGGGCCGCGGGGGTGATTTCTTTTGTATTGAGGCATCGGGGGAGAGGAAAGAGTATTTCCTCTCCCCCGATGTCTCAATACAGGGCATTCCTGCTCCACGATCGCGCACAGCGTCGCGATCGTGGAGTAGGGATGCCCCACTAGACACCAGGGATTTGTTTATTTGGATTTGGGAAGCGACCCCTTAGGCAAGGGTCGCTTCCTTGGGGACGAAAATTTTGCAAAGTCTTTTCTGCCCCCCCTGGGGGCAGATCGGCCCACTTTCTGCGCGTTTCTGCCCCCGGGGGGGGCAGAAAAGCCCACTAGTCACCAGGGATGCTGTTCCTACTATGTAGGAAGCGACCCCTTGGGCAAGGGTCGCTTCCTTGGGGGCAAATTTTGTTGAAGTCTTTTCTGCCCCCCCTGGGGGCAGATCGGTCCGCTTTCTGCGCGTTTCTGCCCCCGGGGGGGGCAGAAAAGCCCACTAGACACCAGGGATATTGGTTATGCTATGTAGGAAGCGACCCCTTAGGCAAGGGTCGCTTCCTTTGGGGGCCAAATAATTTGAAGTCTTTTCTGCCCCCCCTGGGGGCAGATCGGTCTTCTTTCTGCCCGTTTCTCCCCCTAGGGGGGGCAGAAAAGCCCACTAGACACCAGGGATGTCTATTTCGTTATGTAGGAAGCGACCCCTTGGGCAAGGGTCGCTTCCTAGGGTGGTAAAGTGATTAGGAGACTTTTCTGCCCCCCCTGGGGGCAGATCGGTCGTCTTTCTGCCCGTTTCTGCCCCCAGGGGGGGCAGAAAAGCCCACTAGACACCAGGGATGTCTTTTTCTTTATGTAGGAAGCGACCCCTTGGGCAAGGGTCGCTTCCTTTGCGGCCTAATTTTTTAGAATACTTTTCTGCCCCCCCCTGGGGGCAGATTGGTCGTCTTTCTGTCCGTTTCTGCTCTTTGGGGGGGGGCAGAAAAGCCCACTAGACACCAGGGATATAAATATTATTGTAGGAAGCGACCCCTTGGGCAAGGGTCGCTTCCTTGGGCCCCTAAATGTTTTGAAGACTTTTCTGCCCCCTCTGTGGGCAGATCGGTTTTATTTTTTTGCCGTTTCTGCTCCCATTGGAGGCAGAAAAGCCCACTAGACACCAGGGAATTAGTTCAATTAGAAATAGAAGTGACCCCTCGCTTCCAGGGTGCAATTTGTTATATGTATTTGGGTCACCTGCCCCGGGACTGAATAGCCTTTTTTTTCCTGCTGTTTTCTGCCTGACCTGGCACACAAACCGATTGACCATTTGGGTAGTGACATGGCATGTTATAATGTTTATTGTTATATGTTTTGTGATTTCCAATTGTAATGTTTTTTTTGTTTACTTTTTTGTTCTAGGTGAAGGCTTTTCTTCTGTTCACGGTGACATTTTGGTTCTGGTGGTTTTGCTGTTTGTGTAGTTTGGTAAGAGACTGTTTTTTTGTACAATGCAAATGTGTTTGATTTCTCTGCCTGTTTTTTTTTGCAAATGGTGTAATAATAGCAGTATGTTTGGTTTTTGAGTTTCAAAAACTTTTTGCATTGGTGCATGATGTGTATTTTGTTGTCTTGTGAGTAATTTGTTTTTTTTTCTTCTTTCTAGTTTGATATCGTTGGTCTTTGCTGTGTCACTGCAGAGTTTGTTTCTGGTGAGTGTAGCTGTCTCTTTTGATTTTGGATTGTATAGTTTTTGAGTACATTGATCTTATTGATATAAGGTACACATTTCTTTACTTACTTGGTTTGCACATTGTTGGTTGTTGTTGACTTGTTTGTGCAGTCTTCCATCTTAGTAGGTATAATGGCTAGCCGCAGGATGACTGCTCAGCAGGTTGTTGGTTTGCTGTTTGAGTCTTCCTCTGATATTGGGTCAGAGACTGACTCTGCTTCTGAGGGAGAGGGGGCAGGGGACGATTCTGGCAGTGAGTTTTCTCTCCGTATGGGGTCATCGGATGATGAAGATACTCTTAGCGCGGATGAAGTGCCTGTGTTAGAGGAGGAGACTGATGTGCCGATAGTGCGGCAAGAGGCATCTGGGCTGCAGCCTGCGCCTGCAAGGCTTCCCGTTGGTGTAGTGCGGCAAGAGACATCTGGGCTGCAGGCTGGGACTGCAAGGCTTCCCGTTGGTGTAGTGCGGCAAGAGGCATCTGGGCTGCAGGCTGGGGCTGCAAGCCTTTCCGTTGGTGTAGTGCGGCAAGAGACATCTGGGCTGCAGGCTGGGGCTGCAAGTCTTCCCGTTGAAAGTGATGACCTCTGGGTTGCCCCTGGCATGGTGCAGCCGGAATTTCCTGAGTTTACTGGTGTTCCAGGGTCTAGAGTGAATACCGAGAACTTTTTGCCTGTAAATTTTTTTCAGTTGTTTATGGACGATGTGTTTTTGGCAGAGATTGTTGAGCAGACTAATTTGTATGCCGAACAGTTTTTGAGGGACAACAGTGCCAGTCTTAAGCCACACTCTAGAGCTACCCGGTGGACTCCCACAAATGTTGAAGAGATGAAGAAGTTCTTGGGTTTAACTTTTTTGATGGGCTTGCTAAGGAAGCCATCATTGGCTTCATATTGGTCTAGCAGTCCCTTGATGGCAACGTCTATTTTTCCGGCAGTCATGAGTCGTGACAGGTATTTGCTTCTGCTTCGGATGATGCACTTTGTAGATAATGGTTTAGCGTTGCCACGAGATCACCCTGATTGTGACCGTCTTTTTAAGATTAGGCCTGTCCTTGATCACTTTGTTGATCGATTTTCTGAGATTTATGCCCCTGGTAGAGAAATTGCAGTGGATGAGTCTTTGGTGTTGTTCAAGGGCCGCTTGGTTTTTAGGCAATACATTCCTAGTAAGAGGGCACGCTATGGAATAAAGCTGTATATGCTGTGTGACAGTAGGACTGGATATGTCTCTAATTTCAGGGTGTACACCGGTAAGGAATCTAGGTTTAACCTCCCTGGTTGTCCGTCCACTTTTGGAGTGACTGAGAAAATTGTTTGGGAACTTGGAAGAGGATTTTTTAACAAAGGCCACCATTTATATGTAGATAACTTCTACACTGGTGTACGGTTGTTCAGGGAATTGGCCAAAGTGGACACTTTTGCTTGTGGCACAGTCCGCTGTAACCGTAAAGGTTTTCCGAAAGAACTTGTTTGTCAAAAGCTTGTGCGGGGACAGTGCAGTGCGTTGCGTTGCCAGGAGCTTCTTGCTGTGAAGTTTACAGACAGGAGAGATGTCTACATGCTGACTTCCATCCATGATGAAAGCACTGCACCTGTGACTGTTTGGGGTCAGGTCGCTGAAGCGCGCAAACCTGTATGTGTTTTAGACTATAATAGGTACATGGGTGGTGTTGACAGAGTAGATCAGAGGTTGGAACCTTACACTGCTCTTCGTAAGGCTTACATTTGGTACAAGAAGTTGGCTATCCATCTTTTCCACTTGGCAATGTTTAATGCTTTTGTTGTGTTCCAGGATTCTTGCCCTGAGTCAACGATGACTTTTGTTAAGTTTCAGGAGTCTGTAATAGGCAGCCTTGTTGTAGTGGAACAGGCAAGTGTTCCTAGAGTTGGACTGGTGGAGGATGTTGCTAGATTGAAAGAACGCCACTTTCCAGATCACATTCCTCCCACACCCGCAAAAGATTTTCCCAGTAGGAGATGTAGAGTCTGTTGGCGAAGAGGTACGCGGAAGGAGTGTCGTATGTACTGCCCCGATTGTCCCTCTCATCCTGCACTGTGTCTCTCTGCTTGTTTTAGAGCGTACCACACGCGAAAAAATTTTTGGGAGGATTCTTGAGTGGTAAAGTGAACTGGCTGGTCTGTATTCTTTGGATAATTTGATTCTGTTTCAAGGTTGGTGTTAGTGCAATGTATTTAGTTGCTGATTTTCTGTTAGAAAATTTGTATCTATTTGCGATTTGTTTGTGTTTTTATTTTTTTCTAAAAAAATCCAAAATGTGATGGCGGTGTGTGTAGGCTTGCGCTTGGCTGTTGGTGTGTGTGGACTGGCACTTGGTTGGTGGTGTGCGTGGAATGGTGCTTGGCTGACGGTGTGCGTGGACTGGCGGTGTGCATGGACTGGCGGTGTGCGTGGACTGGTGCGTGGCTGGTGGTGTGCGTGGCTGGTGGTGTGCGTGGAATGGTGCTTGGCTGGCGGTGTGCGTGGAATGGTGCTTGGCTGGTGGTGTGCGTGGAATGGTGCTTGGCTGGCGCTGTGCGTGGACTGGTTCTTGGCTGGCAGTGTGTGTGGACTGGTGGTGTGTGCGGACTGGTGTTTGGCTGGTGGTGTCCGTGGACTGGAGCTTGGCTGGTGGTGTCCGTGGACTGGAGCTTGTCTGGTGGTGTGTGTGGACTGGAGCTTGGCTGGCGGTGTGTGTGGAATGGTGCTTGTCTGGTGGTGTCCGTGGACTGGAGCTTGGCTGGCGGTGTAGGTGGATTGGCGATTGGCTGCCGGTGTGCCTGGACTGGCGATTGGATGGTGGTGTGCCTGGACTGGCGCTTGGCTAGCGGTGTGCGTGGACTGGCGTTTGGCTAGCGGTGTGTGTCGACCGGTGCTTGGCTGGCTGTGTGTGAGTAGTGACTTTCTGCTGGTCACTACACACACTGCTAGCTGAGTGCCACTCCACGCAATCCTTCTGCCTGTGTAGTTGCTGTGTCTGGATTGTGGGCGTGTGAAAGTGATGGGCCCTTGAATGGCGCTGTGTGCCGGTGTGAGTTTTGTTATGTGATGGGCCCGCGGCTGGCGGTGTGAATGGTTTTGTATGTCTCACACGTATGAAAGGTGTATGAATGGCCTGTAAAGAGGTTGGTGCCTTGTCGTGGCTTTACAGCTCACGAGCTGTGAGTCAATGGTTCAGTTTCTTGCCCTTTCAATTATTACCAGTGCATTTCATTTTTTGTGAAATCACTTGGTAATACAATTTTATCTACTGAACCATCACTCACCCTCGTGCCAAATCCAACCAGTATGTGCGTGTGCTTGCGGGTTAGATGACTGTGCAGTAATATTTGTTTTTTTGAAGCAGGGTGTACCTTGTCCCTTTTTGGTGATTTTTGTACTGTGTTGCTTTTGTACCTGGTGGTGCGAATGGTCTTGTTTGTATCACGTATGAAAGGTGTGTGAATGGCCTGTAAAGCGGTTGGTGCCTTGACGTGGCTTTACAGCTCACGAGCTGCAAGTCATTGGTTTGGTTTTTTGTGAATTTAATTATTGACAGTGCATTTCATATTTGTGAAATCTCTTGTTAATAAAATTTAATACACTGAACCATGACTTGCCCTCGTGCCAAATCCAACCAGTATGTGTGTGTGTTTGAGGAATAGATGGTTGTGCAGGAATCTTTTTTTTTTGTTTCTCTGCCAAGGTACACTTTCCATGTAAGAATAACCCACCAACTGTAGATATTGTCGAAAACCTTTGGGAGTTCATGGTGATGTCTCTCTAGTGATTTGAAAAATATTTTTTATCCCCATTGTCCTGTAAACCTCAAATTGTCTGCCACATTTTCTTTGCAGTATTATTCCTAAATTCTCACGCTGTAGTAACAATAGGTAATCTGGTTATGCAAGGGGGGTTACTTTTGTTTTTTGCCCAGGGCTCGGCGGCCATCTAGGGAAACCTACCAAACCCAGGCATTTTTGAAAACTAGACACCCGGCGGCTTCCAGGGAGGTATGGCTTGCGTGGATCCCCCAACGTTTCCTTACCCAGAATCCCCTGCAAACCTCAATTTTTGCCCAAAAAATCACTTTTTTCACACATTTTGGGGTGGGAAAGTAGTGGCATCACCGGGCTCACACAAATTTACCACCACCCAGCGTTCCCCCAGGTCTCCCGGTAAAAATGGTGCCTCACTTGTGTGGGAGGCCCAAGTACCCGCGGCAGGCAAGGGCCCCAAAGGTAGTGAGGCCACCTCAAGATGGCCTATCGCCAAACCACCTGGTTTTGCAAGGGGGGTCACTTTGGTTTTTGGCCCGGTGCGCGGTGGCCATCTAGGGAAACCTACCAAACCCAGGCATTTTTGAAAACTAGACACCCGGCGGCTTCCAGGGAGGTATGGCTTGCGTGGATCCCCCAACGTTTCCTTACCCAGAATCCCCTGCAAACCTCAATTTTTGCTCAAAAAATCACTTTTTTCACACATTTTGGGGTGGGAAAGTAGTGGCATCACCGGGCTCCCACAAATTTACCACCACCCAGCGTTCCCCCAGGTCTCCCGGTAAAAATGGTGCCTCACTTGTGTGGGAGGCCCAAGTACCCGCGGCAGGCAAGGGCCCCAAACGTAGTGAGGCCACCTCAAGATGGCCTATCGCCAAACCACCTGGTTTTGCAAGGGGGGTCACTTTGGTTTTTGGCCCGGTGCGCGGCGGCCATCTAGGGAAACCTACCAAACCCAGGCATTTTTGAAAACTAGACACCCGGCGGCTTCCAGGGAGGTATGGCTTGCGTGGATCCCCCAACGTTTCCTTACCCAGAATCCCCTGCAAACCTCAATTTTTGCTCAAAAAATGACTTTTTTCACACATTTTGGGGTGGGAAAGTAGTGGCATCACCGGGCTCACACAAATTTACCACCACCCAGCGTTCCCCCAGGTCTCCCGGTAAAAATGGTGCCTCACTTGTGTGGGAGGCCCAAGTACCCGCGGCAGGCAAGGGCCCCAAACGTAGTGAGGCCACCTCAAGATGGCCTATCGCCAAACCACCTGGTTTTGCAAGGGGGGTCACTTTGGTTTTTGGCCCGGTGCGCGGCGGCCATCTAGGGAAACCTACCAAACCCAGGCATTTTTGAAAACTAGACACCCGGCGGCTTCCAGGGAGGTATGGCTTGCGTGGATCCCCCAACGTTTCCTTACCCAGAATCCCCTGCAAACCTCAATTTTTGCTCAAAAAATCACTTTTTTCACACATTTTGGGGTGGGAAAGTAGTGGCATCACCGGGCTCACACAAATTTACCACCACCCAGCGTTCCCCCAGGTCTCCCGGTAAAAATGGTGCCTCACTTGTGTGGGAGGCCCAAGTACCCGCGGCAGGCAAGGGCCCCAAACGTAGTGAGGCGACCTCAAGATGGCCTATCGCCAAACCACCTGGTTTTGCAAGGGGGGTCACTTTGGTTTTTGGCCCGGTGCGCGGCGGCCATCTAGGGAAACCTACCAAACCCAGGCATTTTTGAAAACTAGACACCCGGCGGCTTCCAGGGAGGTATGGCTTGCGTGGATCCCCCAACGTTTCCTTACCCAGAATCCCCTGCAAACCTCAATTTTTGCTCAAAAAATCACTTTTTTCACACATTTTGGGGTGGGAAAGTAGTGGCATCACCGGGCTCACACAAATTTACCACCACCCAGCGTTCCCCCAGGTCTCCCGGTAAAAATGGTGCCTCACTTGTGTGGGAGGCCCAAGTACCCGCGGCAGGCAAGGGCCCCAAACGTAGTGAGGCCACCTCAAGATGGCCTATCGCCAAACCACCTGGTTTTGCAAGGGGGGTCACTTTGGTTTTTGGCCCGGTGCGCGGCGGCCATCTAGGGAAACCTACCAAACCCAGGCATTTTTGAAAACTAGACACCCGGCGGCTTCCAGGGAGGTATGGCTTGCGTGGATCCCCCAACGTTTCCTTACCCAGAATACCCTGCAAACCTCAATTTTTGCTCAAAAAATCACTTTTTTCACACATTTTGGGGTGGGAAAGTAGTGGCATCACCGGGCTCACACAAATTTACCACCACCCAGCGTTCCCCCAGGTCTCCCGGTAAAAATGGTGCCTCACGTAGTGAGGCAACATCAACATTGCCTATCCCAAAGGTCGCCTCACTACGTTTGTTGTCCTGGCCTGCCGCGGGTACTTGGGCCTCCCACACAAGTGAGGCACCATTTTTACCGGGAGACCTGGGGGAACGCTGGGTGGTGGTAAATTTGTGTGAGCCCGGTGATGCCACTACTTTCCCACCCCAAAATGCCTGGGTTTGGTAGGTTTCCCTAGATGGCCGCCGCGCACCGGGCCAAAAACCAAAGTGACCCCCCTTGCAAAACCAGGTGGTTTGGCGATAGGCCATCTTGAGGTGGCCTCACTACCTTTGGGGCCCTTGCCTGCCGCGGGTACTTGGGCCTCCCACACAAGTGAGGCACCATTTTTACCGGGAGACCTGGGGGAACGCTGGGTGGTGGTAAATTTGTGTGAGCCCGGTGATGCCACTACTTTCCCACCCCAAAATGTGTGAAAAAAGTGATTTTTTGAGCAAAAATTGAGGTTTGCAGGGGATTCTGGGTAAGGAAACGTTGGGGGATCCACGCAAGCCATACCTTCCTGGAAGCCGCCGGGTGTCTAGTTTTCAAAAATGCCTGGGTTTGGTAGGTTTCCCTAGATGGCCGCCGCACACCGGGCCAAAAACCAAAGTGACCCCCCTTGCAAAACCAGGTGGTTTGGCGATAGGCCATCTTGAGGTGGCCTCACTACCTTTGGGGCCCTTGCCTGCCGCGGGTACTTGGGCCTCCCACACAAGTGAGGCACCATTTTTACCGGGAGACCTGGGGGAACGCTGGGTGGTGGTAAATTTGTGTGAGCCCGGTGATGCCACTACTTTCCCACCCCAAAATGTGTGAAAAAAGTGATTTTTTGAGCAAAAATTGAGGTTTGCAGGGGATTCTGGGTAAGGAAACGTTGGGGGATCCACGCAAGCCATACCTCCCTGGAAGCCGCCGGGTGTCTAGTTTTCAAAAATGCCTGGGTTTGGTAGGTTTCCCTAGATGGCCGCCGCGCACCGGGCCAAAAACCAAAGTGACCCCCCTTGCAAAACCAGGTGGTTTGGCGATAGGCCATCTTGAGGTGGCCTCACTACGTTTGGGGCCCTTGCCTGCCGCGGGTACTTGGGCCTCCCACACAAGTGAGGCACCATTTTTACCGGGAGACCTGGGGGAACGCTGGGTGGTGGTAAATTTGTGTGAGCCCGGTGATGCCACTACTTTCCCACCCCAAAATGTGTGAAAAAAGTGATTTTTTGAGCAAAAATTGAGGTTTGCAGGGGATTCTGGGTAAGGAAACGTTGGGGGATCCACGCAAGCCATACCTCCCTGGAAGCCGCCGGGTGTCTAGTTTTCAAAAATGCCTGGGTTTGGTAGGTTTCCCTAGATGGCCGCCGCGCACCGGGCCAAAAACCAAAGTGACCCCCCTTGCAAAACCAGGTGGTTTGGCGATAGGCCATCTTGAGGTGGCCTCACTACGTTTGGGGCCCTTGCCTGCCGCGGGTACTTGGGCCTCCCACACAAGTGAGGCACCATTTTTACCGGGAGACCTGGGGGAACGCTGGGTGGTGGTAAATTTGTGTGAGCCCGGTGATGCCACTACTTTCCCACCCCAAAATGTGTGAAAAAAGTGATTTTTTGAGCAAAAATTGAGGTTTGCAGGGGATTCTGGGTAAGGAAACGTTGGGGGATCCACGCAAGCCATACCTCCCTGGAAGCCGCCGGGTGTCTAGTTTTCAAAAATGCCTGGGTTTGGTAGGTTTCCCTAGATGGCCGCCGCGCACCGGGCCAAAAACCAAAGTGACCCCCCTTGCAAAACCAGGTGGTTTGGCGATAGGCCATCTTGAGGTGGCCTCACTACCTTTGGGGCCCTTGCCTGCCGCGGGTACTTGGGCCTCCCACACAAGTGAGGCACCATTTTTACCGGGAGACCTGGGGGAACGCTGGGTGGTGGTAAATTTGTGTGAGCCCGGTGATGCCACTACTTTCCCACCCCAAAATGTGTGAAAAAAGTGATTTTTTGAGCAAAAATTGAGGTTTGCAGGGGATTCTGGGTAAGGAAACGTTGGGGGATCCACGCAAGCCATACCTCCCTGGAAGCCGCCGGGTGTCTAGTTTTCAAAAATGCCTGGGTTTGGTAGGTTTCCCTAGATGGCCGCCGCGCACCGGGCCAAAAACCAAAGTGACCCCCCTTGCAAAACCAGGTGGTTTGGCGATAGGCCATCTTGAGGTGGCCTCACTACGTTTGGGGCCCTTGCCTGCCGCGGGTACTTGGGCCTCCCACACAAGTGAGGCACCATTTTTACCGGGAGACCTGGGGGAACGCTGGGTGGTGGTAAATTTGTGTGAGCCCGGTGATGCCACTACTTTCCCACCCCAAAATGTGTGAAAAAAGTGATTTTTTGAGCAAAAATTGAGGTTTGCAGGGGATTCTGGGTAAGGAAACGTTGGGGGATCCACGCAAGCCATACCTCCCTGGAAGCCGCCGGGTGTCTAGTTTTCAAAAATGCCTGGGTTTGGTAGGTTTCCCTAGATGGCCGCCGCGCACCGGGCCAAAAACCAAAGTGACCCCCCTTGCAAAACCAGGTGGTTTGGCGATAGGCCATCTTGAGGTGGCCTCACTACCTTTGGGGCCCTTGCCTGCCGCGGGTACTTGGGCCTCCCACACAAGTGAGGCACCATTTTTACCGGGAGACCTGGGGGAACGCTGGGTGGTGGTAAATTTGTGTGAGCCCGGTGATGCCACTACTTTCCCACCCCAAAATGTGTGAAAAAAGTGATTTTTTGAGCAAAAATTGAGGTTTGCAGGGGATTCTGGGTAAGGAAACGTTGGGGGATCCACGCAAGCCATACCTCCCTGGAAACCGCCGGGTGTTTAGTTTTCAGAAATGTATAGGTTTGCTAGGTTTCCCTAGGTGCCGGCAGGGCTAGGGTACAAAATCTACAGCTAGTCACTTTGCCAAAAAAAGGGTCATTTTTCACTCCAAAACCACGTTGCGTTTTGCGCCGTTTCCTGTCGCGGGCACTAGGCCGACCCGCACAAGTGAGGTACCATTTTTCTCGTAGGACTTTGGGGAACGCGGGGTGGGTGGAAATTTGTGGATCCACGCAGATTCCAGAACTTTCCATCACAGAAATGTGGGGAAAATGTGTTTTTTTTGTCAATTTTGTACGTTTGCAAGGGATTCTGGGTAACAGACCATGGTGGGAGGCAGTCAAGTCACCCCATCCTGGATTCCCCTGGGTGTCTAGTTTTCAGAAATGTATAGGTTTGCTAGGTTTCCCTAGGTGCCGGCAGGGCTAGGGTACAAAATCTACAGCTAGTCACTTTGCCAAAAAAAGGGTCATTTTTCACTCCAAAACCACGTTGCGTTTTGCGCCGTTTCCTGTCGCGGGCACTAGGCCGACCCGCACAAGTGAGGTACCATTTTTCTCGTAGGACTTTGGGGAACGCGGGGTGGGTGGAAATTTGTGGATCCACGCAGATTCCAGAACTTTCCATCACAGAAATGTGGGGAAAATGTGTTTTTTTTGTCAATTTTTTACGTTTGCAAGGGATTCTGGGTAACAGACCATGGTGGGAGGCAGTCAAGTCACCCCATCCTGGATTCCCCTGGGTGTCTAGTTTTCAGAAATGTATAGGTTTGCTAGGTTTCCCTAGGTGCCGGCAGGGCTAGGGTACAAAATCTACAGCTAGTCACTTTGCCAAAAAAAGGGTCATTTTTCACTCCAAAACCACGTTGCGTTTTGCGCCGTTTCCTGTCGCGGGCACTAGGCCGACCCGCACAAGTGAGGTACCATTTTTCTCGTAGGACTTTGGGGAACGCGGGGTGGGTGGAAATTTGTGGATCCACGCAGATTCCAGAACTTTCCATCACAGAAATGTGGGGAAAATGTGTTTTTTTTGTCAATTTTTTACGTTTGCAAGGGATTCTGGGTAACAGACCATGGTGGGAGGCAGTCAAGTCACCCCATCCTGGATTCCCCTGGGTGTCTAGTTTTCAGAAATGTATAGGTTTGCTAGGTTTCCCTAGGTGCCGGCAGGGCTAGGGTACAAAATCTACAGCTAGTCACTTTGCCAAAAAAAGGGTCATTTTTCACTCCAAAACCACGTTGCGTTTTGCGCCGTTTCCTGTCGCGGGCACTAGGCCGACCCGCACAAGTGAGGTACCATTTTTCTCGTAGGACTTTGGGGAACGCGGGGTGGGTGGAAATTTGTGGATCCACGCAGATTCCAGAACTTTCCATCACAGAAATGTGGGGAAAATGTGTTTTTTTTGTCAATTTTTTACGTTTGCAAGGGATTCTGGGTAACAGACCATGGTGGGAGGCAGTCAAGTCACCCCATCCTGGATTCCCCTGGGTGTCTAGTTTTCAGAAATGTATAGGTTTGCTAGGTTTCCCTAGGTGCCGGCAGGGCTAGGGTACAAAATCTACAGCTAGTCACTTTGCCAAAAAAAGGGTCATTTTTCACTCCAAAACCATGTTGCGTTTTGCGCCGTTTCCTGTCGCGGGCACTAGGCCGACCCGCACAAGTGAGGTACCATTTTTCTCGTAGGACTTTGGGGAACGCGGGGTGGGTGGAAATTTGTGGATCCACGCAGATTCCAGAACTTTCCATCACAGAAATGTGGGGAAAATGTGTTTTTTTTGTCAATTTTTTACGTTTGCAAGGGATTCTGGGTAACAGACCATGGTGGGAGGCAGTCAAGTCACCCCATCCTGGATTCCCCTGGGTGTCTAGTTTTCAGAAATGTATAGGTTTGCTAGGTTTCCCTAGGTGCCGGCAGGGCTAGGGTACAAAATCTACAGCTAGTCACTTTGCCAAAAAAAGGGTCATTTTTCACTCCAAAACCATGTTGCGTTTTGCGCCGTTTCCTGTCGCGGGCACTAGGCCGACCCGCACAAGTGAGGTACCATTTTTCTCGTAGGACTTTGGGGAACGCGGGGTGGGTGGAAATTTGTGGATCCACGCAGATTCCAGAACTTTCCATCACAGAAATGTGGGGAAAATGTGTTTTTTTTGTCAATTTTTTACGTTTGCAAGGGATTCTGGGTAACAGACCATGGTGGGAGGCAGTCAAGTCACCCCATCCTGGATTCCCCTGGGTGTCTAGTTTTCAGAAATGTATAGGTTTGCTAGGTTTCCCTAGGTGCCGGCAGGGCTAGGGTACAAAATCTACAGCTAGTCACTTTGCCAAAAAAAGGGTCATTTTTCACTCCAAAACCACGTTGCGTTTTGCGCCGTTTCCTGTCGCGGGCACTAGGCCGACCCGCACAAGTGAGGTACCATTTTTCTCGTAGGACTTTGGGGAACGCGGGGTGGGTGGAAATTTGTGGATCCACGCAGATTCCAGAACTTTCCATCACAGAAATGTGGGGAAAATGTGTTTTTTTTGTCAATTTTTTACGTTTGCAAGGGATTCTGGGTAACAGACCATGGTGGGAGGCAGTCAAGTCACCCCATCCTGGATTCCCCTGGGTGTCTAGTTTTCAGAAATGTATAGGTTTGCTAGGTTTCCCTAGGTGCCGGCAGGGCTAGGGTACAAAATCTACAGCTAGTCACTTTGCCAAAAAAAGGGTCATTTTTCACTCCAAAACCACGTTGCGTTTTGCGCCGTTTCCTGTCGCGGGCACTAGGCCGACCCGCACAAGTGAGGTACCATTTTTCTCGTAGGACTTTGGGGAACGCGGGGTGGGTGGAAATTTGTGGATCCACGCAGATTCCAGAACTTTCCATCACAGAAATGTGGGGAAAATGTGTTTTTTTTGTCAATTTTGTACGTTTGCAAGGGATTCTGGGTAACAGACCATGGTGGGAGGCAGTCAAGTCACCCCATCCTGGATTCCCCTGGGTGTCTAGTTTTCAGAAATGTATAGGTTTGCTAGGTTTCCCTAGGTGCCGGCAGGGCTAGGGTACAAAATCTACAGCTAGTCACTTTGCCAAAAAAAGGGTCATTTTTCACTCCAAAACCACGTTGCGTTTTGCGCCGTTTCCTGTCGCGGGCACTAGGCCGACCCGCACAAGTGAGGTACCATTTTTCTCGTAGGACTTTGGGGAACGCGGGGTGGGTGGAAATTTGTGGATCCACGCAGATTCCAGAACTTTCCATCACAGAAATGTGGGGAAAATGTGTTTTTTTTGTCAATTTTTTACGTTTGCAAGGGATTCTGGGTAACAGACCATGGTGGGAGGCAGTCAAGTCACCCCATCCTGGATTCCCCTGGGTGTCTAGTTTTCAGAAATGTATAGGTTTGCTAGGTTTCCCTAGGTGCCGGCAGGGCTAGGGTACAAAATCTACAGCTAGTCACTTTGCCAAAAAAAGGGTCATTTTTCACTCCAAAACCACGTTGCGTTTTGCGCCGTTTCCTGTCGCGGGCACTAGGCCGACCCGCACAAGTGAGGTACCATTTTTCTCGTAGGACTTTGGGGAACGCGGGGTGGGTGGAAATTTGTGGATCCACGCAGATTCCAGAACTTTCCATCACAGAAATGTGGGGAAAATGTGTTTTTTTTGTCAATTTTGTACGTTTGCAAGGGATTCTGGGTAACAGACCATGGTGGGAGGCAGTCAAGTCACCCCATCCTGGATTCCCCTGGGTGTCTAGTTTTCAGAAATGTATAGGTTTGCTAGGTTTCCCTAGGTGCCGGCAGGGCTAGGGTACAAAATCTACAGCTAGTCACTTTGCCAAAAAAAGGGTCATTTTTCACTCCAAAACCACGTTGCGTTTTGCGCCGTTTCCTGTCGCGGGCACTAGGCCGACCCGCACAAGTGAGGTACCATTTTTCTCGTAGGACTTTGGGGAACGCGGGGTGGGTGGAAATTTGTGGATCCACGCAGATTCCAGAACTTTCCATCACAGAAATGTGGGGAAAATGTGTTTTTTTTGTCAATTTTTTACGTTTGCAAGGGATTCTGGGTAACAGACCATGGTGGGAGGCAGTCAAGTCACCCCATCCTGGATTCCCCTGGGTGTCTAGTTTTCAGAAATGTATAGGTTTGCTAGGTTTCCCTAGGTGCCGGCAGGGCTAGGGTACAAAATCTACAGCTAGTCACTTTGCCAAAAAAAGGGTCATTTTTCACTCCAAAACCACGTTGCGTTTTGCGCCGTTTCCTGTCGCGGGCACTAGGCCGACCCGCACAAGTGAGGTACCATTTTTCTCGTAGGACTTTGGGGAACGCGGGGTGGGTGGAAATT
Source organism: Triturus cristatus (assembly GCF_964204655.1). NCBI lineage: Eukaryota > Metazoa > Chordata > Amphibia > Caudata > Salamandridae > Triturus > Triturus cristatus. Next base: position 418,907,081 of record NC_140580.1, read on the forward strand.
TGTGGATCCACGCAGATTCCAGAACTTTGCATCACAGAAATGTGGGGAAAATGTGTTTTTTTTTTCAATTTTTTACGTTTGCAAGGGATTCTGGGTAACAGACCATGGTGGGAGGCAGTCAAGTCACCCCATCCTGGATTCCCCTGGGTGTCTAGTTTTCAGAAATGTATAGGTTTGCTAGGTTTCCCTAGGTGCCGGCAGGGCTAGGGTACAAAATCTACAGCTAGTCACTTTGCCAAAAAAAGGGTCATTTTTCACTCCAAAACCACGTTGCGTTTTGCGCCGTTTCCTGTCGCGGGCACTAGGCCGACCCGCACAAGTGAGGTACCATTTTTCTCGTAGGACTTTGGGGAACGCGGGGTGGGTGGAAATTTGTGGATCCACGCAGATTCCAGAACTTTGCATCACAGAAATGTGGGGAAAATGTGGGTTTTTTTTCAATTTTTTACGTTTGCAAGGGATTCTGGGTAACAGACCATGGTGGGAGGCAGTCAAGTCACCCCATCCTGGATTCCCCTGGGTGTCTAGTTTTCAGAAATGTATAGGTTTGCTAGGTTTCCCTAGGTGCCGGCAGGGCTAGGGTACAAAATCTACAGCTAGTCACTTTGCCAAAAAAAGGGTCATTTTTCACTCCAAAACCACGTTGCGTTTTGCGCCGTTTCCTGTCGCGGGCACTAGGCCGACCCGCACAAGTGAGGTACCATTTTTCTCGTAGGACTTTGGGGAACGCGGGGTGGGTGGAAATTTGTGGATCCACGCAGATTCCAGAACTTTGCATCACAGAAATGTGGGGAAAATGTGGTTTTTTTTTCAATTTTTTACGTTTGCAAGGGATTCTGGGTAACAGACCATGGTGGGAGGCAGTCAAGTCACCCCATCCTGGATTCCCCTGGGTGTCTAGTTTTCAAAAATGTATAGGTTTGCTAGGTTTCCCTAGGTGCCGGCAGGGCTAGGGTTCAAAAACTACAGCTAGACTCTTTGCAAAAAAAGTGTAAATTTTCAGTGTGAAAATGTGGTGTGTTCACCTTAGGTTTTGAGCCACTTCCTGTCGTGGGCACTATGCCTACCCACACAAGTGAGGTACCATTTTTCTCGGGAGACTTAGGGTAGTTCAAATTTGTAAAGCTACTGTTATTACCTGTTGATTTTTGATGCATTTCTCCCTTCCAAATGAAAGACATTGTGTAAAAAAAAAGTCATTTTGAAAAATGACCAATAATTGTCATGCAAATATGAGTATTCCCAATTTCGAAAATGTGCAAATATGCACTGTTTCTGAACTCTGTAATTTGTTCCCATTTCAGAAATACATAGGTGACTTTCATACCGATTTTTCCAAGTATACATTTTCCCACAATAATTGCTATATACCCGGACCAAAAAAAAAAAACATTACAAAATGCTGCTCATTTTTCTACTCTGGGTTCGTTGGGCTCTTGATGAACCTACAAGTCCTATATGTCCACACAACCAGGAAGGTCTACCGGATGTAACGGTACATTGCTTTCAAAGAGATGTCATAATTCGAAGAAGTTACAGGTAAAAACGTTGACTCAAGAGGCTGCTTTTTTCAACAAATTTTTAATTTCTCCTATATTTGCCTGTAAATTTCTATAAAGAAACCTTGATGGATCTACGCAAATGACCCCTTGCTGAATTCAGAATTTTGTCTACTTTTCAAAAATGTATAGCTTTCCAGGATCCATTATTGTTTTGTTACCCTTTTCTACCGTTAACTGGAAGGAGGTTGAAAGCACAAAAAATAGCAAAAATAGGGTATGTCCCAGAAAAATGCCAAAACTGTGTAAAAAATGTTGGTTTTCTAACAAAAGTCTGTCATTCCCTAAAAGCTGGAGAAATTGTGATTTCAGCCCCACAAACCCTTTTTTGATACCATTTGCAGAGAAAAACCCAGAAGCTTTCATTTGCAGCCCGTTTTTCACATTTTTCACAAAAAAAAAAAAAAATTGCTGTATTTTGACTAATTTCTGTGACCCCTCTAGGAGAATCCACAAACCCTGGGTACCTTTAGAATCCCCAAGATGTTGGAAGAAAAGGACGCAAATTTGGCGTGGATACCTAATGTGGTCAAAAAGTTACAGGGGCCTAAGCGCGCACTACCTCAAATAGCCCAAAAAGGGCTTAGCACAGGAGGGGAAAAGGCCTAGCAGCGAAGGGGTTAAATGCAAGAATGTGCCAACAGCTAGAAGGAAGCATGCCAGAAATTTTGGCAAAAATGTATGGCACTAAAAAATACTGGTACCACAGACCCTTTCTTATATGATGTATGCCACGTCATTTTGGCACTCTAATAATTTTTTAACTTTAATACAAATGTGTTAATTCACCCATGAGCTTTCAAGATAAAGCTGCACCAGCAAGGAGAATGCCAGTTGAAAATCAGATCTTTGTAATACTTGAATGACAACCTCTTATTTCTTTGTGACTCTAAACAAAGATTGGGCACTTTAAAAAAACGTTTCTTCACATAGTAGGCATGCGTTTAATTAATATGGACTATAAAAGCTTCATGGTTGATCAAAAGACCGACATAAGGCATTAACCAGTACTGGCTGCGATTAAATTAACTTGTGTCACTGAAAGGACTTCAGGGGAGACGCAGCGTCTGATCGGGGACATCAGTGGAGGCACCATCAAGGCGACTACAAGTCCCAGGAGGCCGAGGGACTGGGCCAGCACCTGTGAATCTGCCCCATGTGACCGGGGACACCCTCATAACACCTCGCGCTTCCTGCTTTGCGGGAGACGCAGCGTCTGATCGGGGACATCAGTGGAGGCACCATCAAGGCGACTACAAGTCCCAGGAGGCCGAAGGACTGGGCCAGCACCTGTGAATCCGCCCCATGTGACCGGGGACTCCCTCAAAACACCTCGCACCTCCCGCTTCGCAGGAAACGCAGCATCTGATCGGGGACATCGGTGGAGGCACCATCAAGGCGACTACAAGTCCCAGGAGGCCGAGGGACTGGGCCAGCACCTGTGAATCCGCCCCATGTGACCGAGGACTCCCTCAAAACACCTCGCACCTCCCGCTTCGCGGGAGACGCAGCGTCTGATCGGGGACATCAGTGGAGGCACCATCAAGGCGACTACAAGTCCCAGGAGGCCGAGGGACTGGGCCAGCACCTGTGAATCCGCCCCATGTGACCGGGGACTCCCTAAAAACACCTCGCGCCTACCGCTTTGCGGGAGACGCAGCGTCTGATCGGGGACATCAGTGGAGGCACCATCAAGGCGACTACAAGTCCCAGGAGGCCGAGGGACTGGGCCAGCACCTGTGAATCTGCCCCATATGACCGGGGACTCCCTCAAAACACCTCGCGTCTCTAGCTTCGCGGGAGATGCAGCGTCTGATCGGGGACATCAGTGGAGGCACCATCAAGGCGACTACAAGTCCCAGGAGGCCGAGGGACTGGGCCAGCACCTGTGAATCTGCCCCATATGACCGGGGACTCCCTCAAAACAGCTCGCGCCTCTAGCTTCGCGGGAGATGCAGCGTCTGATCGGGGACATCAGTGGAGGCACCATCAAGGCGACTACAAGTCCCAGGAGGCCGAGGGACTGGGCCAGCACCTGTGAATCCGCCCCATGTGACCGGGGACTCCCTCAAAACACCTTGCGCCTCCCGCTTCGCGGGAGACGCAGCGTCTGATCGGGGAAATCAGTGGAGGCACCATCAAGGCGACTACAAGTCCCAGGAGGCCGAGAGACTGGGCCAGCACCTGTGAATCCGCCCCATGTGACCGGGGACTCCCTCGAAACACCTCGCGCCTCCCGCTTCGCGGGAGACGCAGCGTCTGATCGGGGTCATCAGTGGAGGCACCATCAAGGCGACTACAAGTCCCAGGAGGCCGAGGGACTGGGCCAGCACCTGTGAATCTGCCCCAAGTGACCGGGGACTCCCTTAAAACACCTCACGCCTCCCGCTTCGCGGGAGATGCAGCATCTGATCAGGGACATCAGTGGAGGCCCCATCAAGGCGATTACAAGTCCCAGGCCAGCACCTGTGAATCCGCCCCATGTGACCGGGGACTCCCTCAAAACACATCGCGCCTCCCGTGTCGCGGGACGCGCGCGGGCAGGCGCCGGGCTAAGCCCGGGCAAAGGGCGGGCCGTCTGTGGCCGTCAGGGGCCAGAGGAGGCCAGGCCGGGCCTTTCCCATTGGCTCCCGAGACCAAGGATTAATGATGGGTAAGCGGAAACTTCATATCACACAGGACCAGGGGGGGCCAAAGCGAAAGTGCCTAGAAAGTCGGCAACAATTATATCGTACCTTACGTCAGCAGTGGGGGTTCTAACTTCTGAAATTGCTCAGGCTGAGAGAGAACTTGGTCTTAAGGATAATGAAATACTACAACCAAGCTCTCTGCAGACTTTGGGGAGCCATCCCGCTCCACTAGAGCCGGTCGTTATTGTTGGTCCCCCAGCCTTGGTGGCTGAACAACAAAGTACTGCTGGCGAGGATTGGGGCCATGATCTCTCTACAACCACGCCCAAACCTATGCTTCACAATGCTCCTATACCTATAAGGCAATTGAAGCCCCAGTCAAAAGGTTCAAGGAAAACGAGCAAAAAATCAAACAAGCGGGACCCCACATCCAATTGCACCTCTTCGGCCCACAGTCTATTGACTCCCTTCACTCATCGGTTCGGGACATGGTGGAAAACATTTTCTCTAGCCGGCTTGAGAAGATTTTAACTAGTATTGCCAAAGATATTGTTGATACTCTGAATATGTGTGTCGCTAGCCTATTAGAGAAATGCACCAAGATTGACTCCACACTTTCAGCTTTAAGTCAGGCTCGAAACACTATACAAACTAACATGATACAAAGTAACATGCCTCTCAGTTCGGCGCATTTAACAACAGCCGATTTTAGTAACAGGAGAGTGGGGGATTTTGCTAGGTCTTTGAGTCTAAACAAGTCAAACTCTACTTTGATAGCCCCAGAGGTATGTTGAAAACTAAAACAGCGATATGATTAAGCATTCACTGAAGACATGAATTCTCTACAGTCAAAATGTGTTTCTTGTCTTATGTTGACTAATGTCCGGACTCCATTTTGTATTGTCATGTCTCTACGTGCTTTGCACGAGAAGAGTCCTACCTTTTCGCTAGTTGCTTTTGTAATCTGCCTAGTAACAGTCTATAAATAGCTCCTTTGTCCGTCTGGCGCATGCCCAGACTTGACCGCATCGGTTATCAGTTAGTCCTTGTTTGAGCATGTTTTCGCAGGCTCAGGAAACTGTTAACTCCGCCCATATATTGATCCTGTATCGAAAATGTCCATAAATGGTAATGAATTTTGCTCTATGTTGTATCCACCCACTTATTAGTCCCTCTGTTGTGTATAAAAGGGGACCGTGTACGCAAGTTCTTTGTGCTACTCTATACAATACTGAAGAGTGTTGTGTAGGTTGTAGGACCACCCTTAAGGGTTAATAAACTCTGTTTTTGTATTTGCAGTTTCCATGCCAACTTCCTTCTAGCTTTCGTTACAGGAGGGCGAACCCTTGTATAGCCTAGCTGGGGCCTGTATTCATCAATTGGCGCCCAACGTTGAGCTCATCAGCGACTCGGATGCTCGAAGGACTGGTCGTGATGAAGGTGAGGAATTTGGCCGGGGATGTGATCACTGCCAGCGGCGTCTTTTAGTCCTGGCATCCCAAGGTTTCTTCCTTCCCTTCCGAGTTGACCATCTGGGTGGCGCCGGTCCTCGACTGAGACCTCTTCTGTCGGTTTGCCGCGTGATAGCCGTTTGGGCGAATTTTGGAACTTGGCAGTTGGAATCTGGACACTCTTGATTGGTAAGAACCGTTGTATGGTACTTGCTCCGAGTTTTGAAGCCTGGGTTGGCTATTTGAGTTTGATTTGTGATGACCGGTCATATTTTGTATTGATTACTGTGGAATATATGCGTTGCAACACATATAGGCAGGTAATGTGGAGAAGTGTAGCTCACTGGTTAGAGGAGGCATACCCTGAAGCAGAGATCAGGCCCGGGACCTGGGTTCGATTCCCGACGCGGCAGGGTCCAGAACCCAATTGTACACGGACTCGATAATTCTCGTTTCGGTGCCCACTCTAAGCACGAGTTCACACTATGCAGCTCTGGGCAACAAGCCTGCTTAATCTCCACAACGGCCCCCCGCGGCGGGATGCCTGGCTTTCACCTTGGGGATGCCCAGTACGGGTTATCTTACAGGGAAAAACCAGGACGGGTTCCCAATGTAAGCACCAAGATGCCCGTAGGGTGATAGTTGCGCTCTATAAGTACTCCAATCAATCAATCAATCAATCATGTGGAGATATTTCTCCGGAGATGTTTAAATTTGAACGGCGCAACGTTTAAGTGCCATTTTTGATAATACTGCATATTTTGCATTATTTTTTAGCATGCCTGCTTTTAGCGCACTTCGTAAGTGGTGCTGCTGCTTTGGAAACCGGTTAAATCTTGAGGAATCTGCTCCAGCCCCCCCAGAGGGGACTCCTAATAGGGATATGTATGTGAAGCATGGTCTTTCCTCTATAATGTACAGCACAGTGTGGAGGAAATACACCAAAAAGGATCCTGAGTTACGATGGCCTTTGTATGGATCGTTTGATATGCGTAAGATTGAGTATGTGGAACAGTGTATGTGTAAATGGCGTGCTCGTCAAGACATGTTTGAATGTGTACGGTTATGGGTGAAGGAAGTGCGTGAACGGGAGAAACATGAGAAAGCGCTGATTGATAAAGAGCAACGGAAAAATGATCATGTGAGAGTGCAGAAAGCGAAGCGTCGGGAGGAAAGAGAACTGGCAGAGAGACAAGAGAAAGAGCGTAGGTTGCAAGTATCGGGTCAATATGCTGCCCGCCAGCCACTTTATCCTGTCCTTACTAATCTTAAAGATGATTTTCATTTATTAGATCGCTCTCCGCCCCCTTATGTTGGCGCGTCTGCCCCGGGGTCACAGGCTTCTGAATCGGTTTCGGATAAGGTAGACACGCGGTCCATGTTATCAGCTGATCGTATGGGAGAGCTTCGGAAAATTTCTTTTCGTGCGCTTAAGGGCAAGCTATCTCTTACTGAATTATTGGCATCTTTGGACAGTTGGCAGAATAGGGAAAAGTTATATTTAGTTGAAACTTTTTCTGATGAAGTGGTTACTGCCTTTCGGAAATATTCTGATGTTTTTGAGCCTGATGATATAGTATTAGATTCTAAAGCCTTACGTAACGGTGTTTTTTCTCCCTCTAAGGTACCCGATGTGGTCCGACGGCTGTTTGCATTGCGGGACGTGATGTTTGAACTTAAAGAGAGAGCGCGCCAAAAGACAGGGAAGGAGGAGCAATCGAATCCACATGTCGGCGGGAAACAGTCGTCTACCTCCCATTCAGATAAGAGTGAACTAGTGCATGCTAAACCGATGCAAGAGGTGGCACCTTTGTATGTTCCTCCTAAAGGAGCGGGTACTAGTTCAGACATGTCTTCCCCCGATGCTAGGGGATATTTTGTGTATAATTGGGTTTATACTCCCTGGCATAGGACTGATGTTATGGTATTGAAGAATGCATTGCCTGACCCCCGCAATAATCCAGCGGCCTTCTATGAAGAGGTCGAAGGGGCCTTGAATTCTTGTACTATGACTTTAGCAGATATAGATTTGTTTTTTGGGCTCATTTTACCACCGGATATGTGGCGATCTGTGCGGAAGGTGGATGATCAAGCCGTTTTTAAGGCCAAATGGTCTGAGATTGAGGATGAGGATAGGGAGAGAAAGCCCGCGCAAAAACCGCCCCAGCTTATTTTAGATCTTCCTGCTGCTATCTTGACTAAGTTGAAAATGATTATTCCCCCTAAAAAGATTGACTGGAATATATTAGCCTCATGTAAACAGAAGGTTGATGAATCAGTTTCAGACTTCTTTACGCGTTTTGAGGAAACATTTCATGATTTCAGTGGTCAGTCACTTACGGATGATACGGGTCGACATCTTTTTGTTGATAAATATGTGGCGAATTTATTACCGGGAATAGCAGCTCGGTTAAAAGCGAGTGAAAGTTCTTGGTCCACCTCGTCTCCGGCATCCCTCCTGACTATGGCTCAGTATTATGAGCGTCAGGAACAAGAAGCGAAGGGGCATGAGGAGAAGAAATCGAAAGATTTGAAAACTAAGGTGATGTTAGCACAAGTGTATGGTCCGCCTCGTCGGGGTGTTGAGAGAGGTAGAGGAGGATTTTATGGTCCCCCTTCGGGTCGGACGGATGTTAATAGAAATCAATGTGCGTATTGCAAACAGTTGGGTCATTGGGCCAGGGATTGTCCGGTATTATATGCACCTCGTCAGGGACGTGGTCAGGGACCGCCGAGAGGTAGAGGGGGCTTTTCGAATTTTAGAGGGAATTCCAATGATCGTGCTCGCTTTGAGCCTACCGTGCAGCAACGAGATAGACCTAACGTGTTTGATCGGCGAAATCAGTATCAAATGTCTGGGAATGACCGCTCTGGGTACCATGATTCGCAGCATGCGTAGGATTGCGTTGGGTGGGGGTTGGAATCAGTTGAAGTGCCAGTTGATCAGAGGGGTCCTTATGTTACAGCAAATGTTCTGGGTTCTACTGATCGGTTCCTAGTTGATACAGGAGCTACTCGCAGTGCGCTGTCCAAACAATTGGTTCCGAGGGCTCCCCCATCTGGCTTAATGGTTACATCGGTAGAGTTTGATGGTACACTCTCTCAAAGCCCTCTATCCCAGCCCCTTGCATTTCATGTTGACCAACTTTCTGCACCCTGTCCGTTTTTGCTTGCCCCGAACACGCCTGACAACATTATGGGTCTTGATATGCTTAAGCACTTCAGAGCTACGATCCGCTGCTCCCCTACTGGAGTACGTGTGATCTTGAACGACAATCACCCTATGACAGAACGGATGTGTGTGGTTGCAGAGGATACTGTATTAGCTTCTCACCCTCGTACTTTATGGGCCACTTCGGATACTGATGTGGGACAGATGGTGATTCCGCCTGTCCACATTAGTGTCCAGGAGGGTGCTGTGCTACCACGCCTCCCTCAATATCGTATTTCTCAGGAGGGGGAGGAGGCACTTATACAGATTGTGCAGGATTTGATAAAGGTGGGAGTAGTGGAGGAAGTTCCCTACAACGTCTGCAACAGTCCTATTTTACCCATTTTGAAGAAAGATACCGATACTAGGGTTTATCGTTTTATTATTGACTTAAGGGAGGTGAATAAGATAGTGATACCTCAGTATCCAGTGGTTTCTGATATCACGACGTTGCTTACTCTAGTCCCGCCAACGGCGACCACATTCTCGGTTATCGATTTGAAAAATGCTTTCTTTTCGATTCCTATTCATCCTGATAGCCGGTATCTTTTCTGCTTCACTTTGAATAATCGGTCCTACAGATTTTGTAGAGTCCCTCAGGGTTATACAGAGAGTCCTAGTATTTACAGTCAAACATTGAAAAGACAATTGGATTCCTTTGTTCTGCCTGATGGTGTCGCCCTTATACAATATGTCGACGACATCTTGTTGGCGGCCGACACTCCTGAGCTGTGTGAGAAGTGCACGTTATCCTTGCTTTCCTTTTTGGCATCTCACAATCACAAAGTGTCGAAGAAGAAATTGCAATTTTGTAGACCAAAGGTGACTTACTTGGGTCACCTTTTGTCTAAGGAGGGGCGTGCACTCACACAAGATCGTATTCAAGCAATTTTGGACACACCAGTACCTTCCACACAGAAGGACGTGCGTGCATTTTTGGGCCTTGCTTCTTATTGTAGGCAATGGATATTGGGGTTTTCACACATAGTTAAGCCATTGTTAGCACTTTTGACAAAAGATACCCCAATTCCTCTTCCCTGGTCAAATAGTTGTGAAATTGCCTTTCAGAAATTGCGACAAGCCCTTTGCTCAGCACCAGTGATAGGTACCCCTGATTATACGAAGCCTTTTACATTGTATGTACATGAGAAAGATGGATGTGCATTATCAGTTTTAGTGCAGATGCACGGCGACAAGCAGCGCCCTTGTGCATATTTTTCGGCCGTACTTGATCCTGTTGCCCGAGCATTGCCTGGTTGTTTTCGCTCGGTTGCGGCGACAGCTGTGTCAATACGCCAAAGCGAGGGAATTGTGTTATCTCATAAGCTGTTGGTATTAGTTCCCCATGCTGTTGATGCCCTGCTTAATCAGACAAAGACGCAGCATTTGACCAGTGCTCGTTTAACGGGATATGAATTGACGCTTTTGGCTCCTCATATTACGTTAAAGAGGTGTGCAATGTTAAATCCAGCCACATTGTTGCCGTTCACGGAAACTCAGTCTGAAGCACGAAAAGCACATGACTGTATTCTTGTGACTGAGGAACAGACAAAGGGTCGTATTGATCTCCAGGATACGCCCTTTACAGATGTTGATGGAGAACTATGGGTGGACGGATCATGCCTGAAGCTACCAGATGGTACGACTTCAGCAGCGTATGCAATTACCACATTACAAACAATAGTGGAGAAAGCACGCATACCGCAGAAATCAGCTCAAGCAGCGGAACTGATAGCATTAACACGAGCATGTGAGCTCAGTGCAGGATTGTGTGTGAATGTTTATACAGATAGCCGCTATGCCTTCGGAGTAGCGCACGATTTTGGCCTACTCTGGAAGGAGAGAGGGTTTCTAACGTCACATGGAGCGCAGATAATATATGGAGAGTTAGTTCACAACCTTTTGACTGCATTAACATATCCAAAGAAGATTGCTATAATTAAATGTAGTCCCATAAAAAGGTGGTTGATAAGGTTGGAGAAGGTAATGCTTTGGCAGACCGGGTGGCACGAGAGACTGCGATGCAGCCTGACTCTACTGCAATGTATGTTGTGAAGTCACAGGCAGAAAGATGGCACGATGCTAGGAGAGAAGTGCTGGAGATACAGAGGACCGCTTCCGATAAGGAACGGGAGCAATGGTCCAATGATGGAGAATTAGATGATGAAGGGTGTTGGAGAAATAAGCATATGGATAAATGGAAGTTACCCACAGCTTTCGTACAACCTATGGTTCAGATGGCACATGGACTAGCGCATGTCGGAGCTTCCGCAATTGTAAAATTACTCACACGAGTTTGGGAGCATCCGGAGATCGCTAGTACGGCAAAGAGGGTAGTGCGACTTGCATGATTTGCCTGAAGTATATCCCAGGAAAGGGTACACGAACTCCAGCAGGAGGATTTGCAACACCTACTGCACCCTTTGAGGTTTTGCAGATGGATTACATTCAGCTTGAGCGCTGTAACAATCTGAAGTATGTTCTAGTAGTGGTTTGTGCTTTCAGAAAGTGGGTTGAGGCATACCCTACGAAAGACAATACTGCAATGACTACAGCCAAGATGCTATTGAAGGAGTTCTTCCCTCGATATGGTGTTTGTAGATTGTTGTGGAGTGATAACGGACCTCATTTTATAGCAGACGTTATCAAGTATGTCCTGGAAGGACTGGGAATTACCCAGAAATTTCATGCAGTGTTTCACCCTCAGTCTGCGGGATTGGTTGAGAAATATAACGGTATTTTGAAGCTTACGATCGCTAAGATCCAAGCTTCGACTTCTTTGACTTGGCCAGACGCTTTACCGCTGGCATTATTGTCAATTAGATCGATACCGCATTCTCGGACCGGTCTCACGCCATGTGAGATCATGTTCGGACGCCCAATGAATATTTGGGGTCCTCTGAAACCGAAGTCAGTGTATGATGTACCTTGTGTAATGATGAATGATTATCTGGCACAGTTAACGGATAATTTGGTTTCTATTCATCAACAGGTTCGAGAAGCGCTCCCTGATCGGTCCATAGGTGAAGGACATAACCTCCGGCCTGGAGACCATGATATGATCAAGGTGTTTGAAAGGACGAACAGTCTGGAGCTGAGATGGGTTGGTCCTGAGCAAGTCTTGCTCGCAACGAGGACAGCTGTGCGAGTCTCCAATCGGAAGATTTGGATCCACTCCTTGCACTGTCGTAAAGTGCCGCCTGGACTAGTGGAGCCTGCTGTATTGACCGACCATCGAGAAATCCTGACTGCAGAGGAAGGCCGTGCTGTGGAACCGAACGACACTGAGGAGCTCTCTCCGAACCAAGCGATTCCTGGAGGAAGAAGATATCATCTCAGACCGAGGAAGTGATTTCTTTCTGTATCAGGACACATTGTCAGAACGGCCCTTAGGTTAGTGAAACGGAGAGCCAATGAGGCAAGGGGGGGGGATCAGCCCTGCATTAGTGTAGTGACACCCGTCTCGGCCCGCTGGTGAAGAAATCAACGGCTGCCTAAGGGGAAGAGTTCTGACAACCTTTTAGTTTCAGGAAGATATTGACTTTTACTACAAAATGGAGAAGAAGAAGATTCTTTGTGTGACAAGTTTTATTATCATTGTAGCTATTGTTGGTATAACCACGTGGTTTGTCGAGGATGTGATTCCTGCCCGTGAGTTGCTTGTTTTGACTACTCCAGTGCCTGAGGAGCACTACTTTTACACCCTTCCGTATCAAGAATTGAAGCATCACCAGTCTTATTTGAATAATACTTTTATCCAGATGTTGCATCATACCCATGTTGCTACAAATGCTACGAACTGTTGGATATGTGGTATGATGCCAGCTCATCAGAAGAAAGGAGGAACGCCGTTTATACCTCTTCCTTTCTCTCATAATGGCTCTTGTAGAGCATGGTACACTTTGCTTTTTGCCACACGGAAACCTACAGTGGGACGACTACTTTTTAGACTTAATAGGGAATGTCATCAAGATAAAGAAGGCTATCCACAAGCGAATGGGACAATATGGGAGTGGGAAGAATATCGACCAGATAATGAATCAATCCCTTACATCTTCACGAACACCAGAGACACTGCTGGAAATGAGAAATTCGTAATTCAAGTGGCACAAGCTCAAGCGGACCTGTGTGTCCAGAGTGTGGGTCATATTCCTGTTGGTGTCAGTGATTGTATTATTGTTTTGAATATAGATGGATTAAATAATAGTACTTTCTTAGCTTCCCATAATACGTACTTCGTATGTGGGAATAAAGGTTATTATCGCTTACCAGCCGGCTGGTCCGGAGTATGTTATGTAGCGTTCTTATTACCCCCTGTATTCTTAGCGCCTGCATCCTATCATAAACACTTGAAGGTATTGAACAATGTAACTGTAAATAGGTATAAACGTACTTTATCTATTGATGATGTTGACCAAACTGACACTAGCTTACAGCAGTATGTTGATTTTAACTTAGGATTGTTTTTCTTTGTACGAGCTGCTCTAAATAGTAGGAAGGTTTGACGATTAACGAGAGTTGTAGAGGCTGTAACAAATCAAGCTGCTGCTGCTCTTGGGAATCTTACGGAAGAATTACAAATCACTAGAATTGTTGTGTTACAGAATCGTATGGTATTAGATGTTATGTTAGCAGACAGAGGTGGAGCATGTAGAATTATCGGAAGTAGTTGTTGTGTATTTATTCCTGACCACACGCCATCAGTCTATAACGCTATTAATAAATTGCATACAATTGCAGCTGAGATTCATACAGAAAATGGCACTTGGACCTTTTCTGGATGGTTTTGGGTATTGATCACTACATGGGGATGGAAAGTTTTAACTGGTCTCTGTATTATTGTAGCAGTTTTATTTTCCTGCTGCATCTGTGTTCAGTGTGGTCCTTTACTCTGTTCTTTATGTGTGTCATTTTGTATTCCTGATAAGAAAGCTATTGCCAATGTCACCTATCAGAAACACTTAAATAAGGAGGTGGAAGAGATGATGAAAATTGACATATATGATGATTATCCTAATAAGCCGAATGTCTTCAGTAAATGCTGAAAGGGTCGTCTGTTGAAAACTAAAACAGCGATATGATTAAGCATTCACTGAAGACATGAATTCTCTACAGTCAAAATGTGTTTCTTGTCTTATGTTGACTAATGTCCGGACTCCATTTTGTATTGTCATGTCTCTACGTGCTTTGCACGAGAAGAGTCCTACCTTTTCGCTAGTTGCTTTTGTAATCTGCCTAGTAACAGTCTATAAATAGCTCCTTTGTCCGTCTGGCGCATGCCCAGACTTGACCGCATCTGTTATCAGTTAGTCCTTGTTTGACCATGTTTTCGCGGGCTCGGGAAATTGTTAACTCCGCCCATATATTGATCCTGTATCGAAAATGTCCATAAATGGTAATGAATTTTGCTCTATGTTGTATCCACCCACTTATGAGTCCCTCTGTTGTGTATAAAAGGGGACCGTGTACGCAAGTTCTTTGCGCTACTCTATACAATACTGAAGAGTGTTGTGTAGGTTGTAGGACCACCCTTAAGGGTTAATAAACTCTGTTTTTGTATTTGCAGTTTCCGTGCCAACTTCCTTCTAGCTTTCGTTACAGGAGGGCGAACCCTTGTATTTGCGGGCCTAGCTGGGGCCTGTATTCATCAGGTAAGAGACACGGAGGAGCACCTGAGCAGGAACATCAGCTCTACTGTCCAAAATAGACCCCAGGATAATCATGTTAGTGGGCACTCTTCATGTAACATTTTAACCCAACCCTGCATTAACCTCCCTCCTGAGGCTGTCCCGTTGGTGGCCATCTTGGTCAGAGTCCCGCCCTTAGAGCATGGTAAGACTGAATCAACTGAAGCATTACTGGCAGTAACCAGGAAATGGTGTGACCTGAACTGTTCGGACAACGCAAACATCTCACGTCACATCTTGACAGCTAGGCGAGTTGGCTGGATAGGTGGTACTAGGAAAAAACTTAAGGGGGATTGTGTGGTGGTCAATTTTAATAATCCCTATGTAGCAACACGTTTGCTATGGGATGCCTCAGATTTGGTTGGGGAGGCTGGCAATATAAGGGCTGTCCCTCTAAGCTTCTTTTACCCACTGCCCCCTAGATCACTCAATATGCGAGGGAGATATTGTCCTCCACCACGACCTGTGCTCCCTTTGGCCCCGGTGTCTTGTGCTGTACATAGTGACGATCTTGCGTCTTGGAATTCCCCTATAGTCCCTTCTCAGGTTGACCCCAAAAACAATATTACAGATAGGACTGCTGATGCTATTTCCACATCTAATAGGTTTCAACCCCTGTCTCACAGCTTGATGCCAATGACTGACTAGATTCTTCAGTCTCCATATTCTGTAGTACTGGTAATGTAACACCTAACTCAGGGGCCCATGGAGACTTTGTGAAGATTATGAGTTGGAACGTAGCTGGGTTACGCTCCAAACAAGATGATGCAAATTGGCTAAAGTTTGTCGCAGGTTTTGACATTATAGCGCTACAGTAAACCTGGGCCAGAGAAAATAACCTGTGGATTGATGGTTTTAAATCCTATTTTCACCCTGCACAACCATCAGCAGCAGGCAGAGCAAAGGGAGGGTTGTTGTTCCTTTTTTCCATAAAACTTAAGGTCAAGATCTCCCAGTTAGACATAGCCTCCCATAACTGCCAATTGGTGGAACTCATCACTGATACGCAATCTAAAACCTTGTCTATTAATTTTTATAACGCTGGGGACGGCATATCCGAGAATGAGAATCGTAGCTTTTTATCAAATTTTCTAGAATTGTATAATGCACGTCAAACCACTTTTGTTCAAATTATTTTTATGGGCGATTTTAACACTCATCTTTGTGATTTTAACTGTAAGATTGTTGATCCCCATGGCCCCCCGCATTCTGTCCCACCACATTTTGAACATTCTACTAAGGGAGAGGCTCTGGAAGATTTTCTTCAAATGGCCGATCTTTTTGAGCCATGCTTTTTAACTAAGAGTGAACGGGTAGCGACATTTGAAGCAAGGGATAGTGAATCAATTATTGATTATATTTTCTTATCCCCTACTCTTTTAAGGTGGGTCTATAGCTACAAGGTGTTTCGTTCGCCATTTAGTGATCACAATCCGTTAATTTTATTATTGGAAAAGGGTTTCTGTCCGAAGGAGTCACCATCGGTCCTAGTCCCCCCTGTTAGTCTGGCCTCTTGTGAGCATGGTAGGAAAATAAAGTGGACTAAAGTTGTCCCGGAGGATTTTATGGAGAACATTAATGGCGAAAAACAGAGACAGGTTTAGTAAATGTATGGATCCCGCCACCCCTGGTGGAGAGATAATTTCTGCCTTTGATCTTATTTGTAACCAGGTTGCCACAGACTTAACCATTTCTAGCAAATCACGTCCCTCGCAGGGGAAAAAGTGGCTTGACACTAGCTGCTCCAGGGCTCACCATAATCTCTTAACTGCTCTAAAAAAAGCTGCCCCGGGACAAGGCCCAAATATCAGCCCTGAGGAAAGATTATAAATTAACTATCCAGAGACGGAAAAACAAACTCAAAAAGGAGGCCTGGGATGCTTTGACCACGGTAGAGGTCCTTAAGGACAGTGCAAAGTTTTGGAAAATAGTTAATAGCCCACTCTTAACAGGAGAGGATAGTGCCCCACTCGATATTAATATCCCAGAGGGGGAGTGGTTGGACCATTTCGAACGAATCTATGCAAGTAACCTGAGTTTTGATACCTTTAAGGCTCCTGTAACATCTTCCCCCCTTAACCTTTTGCTATTTAATAAACATGACGTGGGGAAGGCCATTAAAGACTCTGCTTCCAACAAGGCCCCGGGACCTGATGGTGTCCCGTTGGATCTCTATAAAGGAGACATTGAGCTTTGGAGCAATATTTTAACTAATGTTTTTAATGCTAGTGTAGTAAGTGGGTTTCCAGAGTCCTGGTCTAAATCAATTATCATACCGGTTTTTAAAAAGGGAGAGAGAGGTGATCCGAGATGTTACCAACCCATCTCTCTAATTGACTCAGCGGTCAAAATTTTAGGCAAAGTGATCCTGAATAAAATATCAGACCGGGTGATGGAGAGAGGGATTTTAGCAGAGGCCCAATATGGTTTTAGATCTGGTAGACGTACAATGGAACAGTGCCTTAATTTGTACTTTTTAATTAACAAGTACACAAAAGCCACTAAAGGCCCTATACATTTGGCATTTATGGATTTATCCTCAGCTTTCGATCTGGTGAACAGATCGAAGCTGTGGATGATCCTGTTGGACTTGGGGATTGACCCCTGTTTGGTTAATTTCTTAGCGGAATTGCATCAAGATTTATATGCTGCAGTAAGGGTATCCCATGAGGGCAAATGCACACGCCACTTTAAATCGGCCAGAGGGGTGCGGCAGGGCTGTATTCTGGCCCCTCTGCTTTTTACGTTATATATCAACAGGCTAGATTTAACCTTAGGTACGGCAAGTTTAGACATCCCGCGTATAGGGAACAGTACCTTACCTGTTCTGCTGTACGCGGATGATGCTGTCCTACTGGCTCGTACCCCTTTGGGACTACAGAGACTACTGAACTCCTTTGGGGAGTTCATGAGTTCTCTAGATTTAGTGGTGAACAGTTCCAAATCGCATATCATGTCCCTGGGCTCTCGGAAAAATAAAGCCAAACATTTTTATTGTAATGGAGCGGAGGTTACAAAAGTAAAGGTTTTTACCTACCTGGGGGTCCTGTTTGATGACAGATGTTCATGGACCCCGCAGCTTACATCAAAGAAAAACAGTGTTGGTAGAGCCTCCTCTGCCATATTAAGCTTCGCCCGACGTTTGGGTGGTAAACCTTGCAAGGCAGTCCTTGCGATCTACAGGGCGAAATGTTTGGCCAGTGCGATTTACGGTGCTGCCATTTGGGGGTATAGAAAAGCGGAGGGAGTCCAGACGGTAGAAAATAAATTTTTCCGATCACTGTTCTCAACCCCCCAAACATCCCCTACTTTCTCAATACATCAGGAACTGGGGATGGATTACGTGTCTGACCATATAAGCCTGGCCCCTTTAATATTCTGGCTGAAAATATGGTTGAACCCTGAACTCTTCCTAAATCGATTAATTTTAAAAGATTGTATTGGTTTAGACAGAGCGTCCGATATCCCTTGGCTCTCGTACATTAAGAAGATGTTTTATAACTAAGGGCGCCCAGAGATTTACGAGAACCCGGATGTGATCACCAAGGGTGATATTGCTTGGGTTAAGGTTCAGTTCCTGAACCTAAGGTCTCAAGAGCGGGAGGGAGTGGAATTAAACAAAGTGTCGGTAAGGGCCCATTTTTTATTATTAACTTCTCCCCAGAATGAGCCTTATCTCAAGTTGGTCACGAATCATTATCACCAGTGGTTGTTGACTAGATTTCGTTTTAATCTGATACATTTTAATTTAGGGAGTTTTCAGGGTTGGAGTAAACCTGAGGATGCTGCTCTTTGTAAATGCTATGATAGTTCAATTCAAGACACTGCACACTTTATTCTATTTTGCAATTACTATGTTGAAAGTAGAAAGAAGTACATTTTACCACTGTTTTATGGGAAAGGTTTTTATCAGGTTAAACCTGCCCTGATGTACTTGCAACTACTTCATTGACCATGGATTATTTTTAATACTGCTAGTTTTTTGACTGCTGCGGTTGCGGACAAGGAAAAAACTTGATGCCCAGCCTGGTCCATGATCTCAATGTTTTATTTATTATTCCGGATGATCTTTATAGGGACTGCTTATTATACTGTATTGTATAATGTATTTAATTATGTGTATGAATTATTGTGTTGTACTTTTATGATTTTAATTAATCGATTAAAGTGGTTTTGACTGACTGACTGACTGACTTCAGGATCAAATTCCCCCAAATTATATCTTTTAGCAAGAATTCATGAGAATTCGTTTTTTTGTTTGTTATGGACAGACTTTTCTGTCCTAGACAGACCCCAAGCAAAGAATCAGCAATGGACCCACCGACTAAACTACCCAGACCCCACCAGCTACCTTATCAATGACACAAACAGCTTCAACAACTGGATCACCACCTGCGCCAATACTCCGGCATCCCTGAAAGCACCAAACCTAAAAGATCCAACAAACAAGCTAGCTGGTAGAACGCTAACCTCACAGAATCCAAGTGAGATTCCAAGTAGCTTGAAAGGAAAGAGAGTACCACCCGAGGAACCATCACAAGAAACACCTACAAGGCAGCATTTAGAGACTAGCACCATTAAGTAGAAGAGACCAAGAAAAAGGCCCTGGCCTGAGAATCAAATCTAGCTCCAACAACTGCAAGAAACTTTTCACCATTGTCAAGGAATTTACCAATGCAAAAGCTGCAACCCAGACCATCACCCCTACACAAGAACTCTGCAACTACCTCTCCGCCTTCTCCCTCAAAATAATCACTAAGATCTAGAGCAACTTCAAACACCAGCCCTCCCTTATCCACTTTCCCAGCCTGCTAACCTCATCAACCAAGGACTACCAACTGACAACACAGAACCCTTTATCAATCAAGGACACTGCAGCAATAATGAAGACAGTGCACTCAGGGTGCTTACAAACCCCTACCCAGTCATATCTACCACCTGGTATGAGCCACGATCACTTCCATCACCAACACTCTCCTCAAAATAGCCACCTTCCCAGATAGCTGGAAATACACAAAAATACCTACCCTCCTCAAAAAATCCCCAGCTAACCCCAAAGTACTCAGCAACTACTAACCCATCTTGCTGTTTCCCTTTCCAGACAAAGTCATCGAGAAGACGATCAACAGACTACACTTAGACCACTTAGAATACCACAAACTCCTGGACAATTCACAATCAGGATTCCAAAACAACCACAGCACACAAACAGCCCTCATCGCTGCCACAACCGGCATACTCACCATCCTTAACCATGGACAGGCCGCCAATCTCATCCTTCTTGAGCTCTCTGCCACTTTTAAAACCGTCTCCCACCACACACTCATCACCAGACTACACACATCCAGAATACAAGGATCAGCATTCAACTGGATGGGTTCTTTCCTCTCTGGAAGAACACAACAAGTCAGGCTCTCGCCGTTCACATCAGAACCCAAAGGCCTCAACTGCAGAGTCCCACAGGGATTATCACTCATACAAACACTTTTCAAAATATACATGACTCTTCTGGCAAACATCATTGGATCCCACAGAATCAAAACAATCTCCTACCTGATGACAGCCAGCTCATTTTTTCTATCTCAGATGACACCATTACCACCAAGACAAACTTTCAACAATGCAAACCAGTGTGGTCAATTGGATGAAAGAAAACTGCCTCACACTCAACATCCACAAAACGGAAGTGCTGATGTTTAGGAATAAGAGTTCAAGCAGTGGCCCGCTGATCTTGGGATCAAACCCAAATGACCATGGTCAGGACTCAGACCTCATCCTGGATTCCAGCCTCAGCATGAAGTCCCAGGTGAACACTGTTACCTTCTCATGTTTCCACATCCTCTGCATATTACATAAAACCTTCAAGTAGCTCCCACTGGACACCAGACATACCATCACGCAGGTCCTAATCACAAGCAGATTGGAAAATGGCACCTATAGACCAGCATCCCATCCCATCTCCTTCACAGACTTCAAAACCATCCAAAACACGTCACCATTGTCCTTAACCTCCCACGCTGAACCCACACCACACCACTCTGCAGAGAGCTCCACTGGCTTCCTATCCAGAAGTGCTGCCAGTTTAAACTTCTCACAAACACATTCAAGTCACTTCACAGCATGGGACCCACATACCTCAAACACCAGTTTCACTCCCACCAACCCATCAGACAACTTCGCTCAGCATCACTCTCAGTTCCACACACAACCCATATCCACAGAAGCAGAATGGGAGGTCAATCCTTCTCCTACCTTGCCGTCAAATCCTTGAATGACCACCCAAACATATCAAGACCGCCTCATCACTTTTTGAATCCCGCAAGAAGCTGAAAACCTGGCTACTTAATTAGCCCTCCTGTGGGACCATCGAGGCAGCTTGTATTCATGCCCAGATTCACAAGCCGGCTATAATCACATACTCAGCACATGGATTCCTTCATGGATGACAAGCAGTGCTCTGCAAATCCACCTTACATTACAACAGTACTCTCACAGAAGCTAACACAGTTCCCCCATGATCCATCCTCCACTAATGCCACTAATTTCCACTTGAAGTTGTCCTCAAGCCGGAGCCTTTTTAACGTGTGTCTGTTGGACCTCGCCCTTTTTGAAGGCTTATCCCCTAACGTTTTTGCCATTTGCCTCCAATTTTTCTGACCCTGTTTTTGTTGACTTTAGGACTCTGGTTCTTTGCCACTGCTGATCAGTAATAAAGTGCCTATGCTTTCTCTTTAAACTAAATTGTTGATTGGTTTATCCATAATTGGCATATTTGATTTACTGGTGCATCCATAGTAAAGTGCACAATGTGTGTGCCCAGGGCTTGTAAATCAAATGCTACTAGTGGGCCTGGTGCACTGACAGTGCCACCCACATGAGTAGCCCTGTAAACATATCTCAGGCCTGCCACTACATTGTCTGTGAGTGCAGTTTTAAACTGCCATGTCAACCTGGTAAGTGCACCCAATTGCCAGTCCCTAACCTTCCCTGCTACTACATGTAAGGCACCCCTAAAGTAGGCCCAAGGTACCCCCATGGACAGGGTGGAGTACATGTAAAGGTTAGGACATGTAATTGTGTGTTTTGCATTTCCTGATAGGGAAACACTACCAATTTCATTTTTTCACTATTGTAAGGTCTAGCTAACCCATAGGCTCTCATTGGAGCTACTTTGTAACATTTCACTGTTATGTTTCCTAATGTAGGCCTAAGTAGCAATGTGACCTTTTACCTACATTTGTTCTGCATACCGGTTCTAGCACTGACCTTTTACCTAGTTATGTGCTCAATAAACGTCAATGGGATTCCTTGAAACTAACCTCATATATTTTGCATGAGGATTCTTAGTAAAATCCCCTGCATATGACGTCCATAACAAGATTAACATACTCTGTACAAAAGTCATTGCTATTTTCATCCTAGGGCGCCAGGGCTACTTTGGATAATTACAATTGTTGACTTAGGCTCATTTACATAATCATACTAACAAATCGTTTGTGGTAGAACCCCTAAGGCTACCTTTCTGGTATAAAAGAACCACATCATCACTAGGGGGCCGATTCCGGTCGCAAATCGTACCAACCGACACGGACCGGCGCCGTACGACCCATGCAGTATGATGCAACGCGTGTGAATTACAACCGACATGTACGGAATACAAGCTGTACGACCGAGCTGTAGGCAAAACAGTGATTCGGTCGGAAAACCGACGCGAGTTGCAACGACCGACACGTACCCGGAATGTACCCGACCGACACGTACCAGCGATGTCCGATCCGCGCAGTACGATGCAATGTGTGTAAACCCAGACCGACTAGTACGGAGCCCAAGCCGCATGACCGACACGCACAGAAAACAGGGACCTCAAGCAATAGAGATCTCCGCGACCGACGCGTATGAAACACAGAAGAAAGTCAGCGTGAACGAGGCGGAGAAGCCCGCACAAGCCAACATCAGCGTCCGTCTCGGTCAGAAGAACATTTCCTTCATGCCTAGAAAACCCAAAGGAAAAAAGACAAAAAAAGGACCAAACAAGCAATGACAAAGCCAATAAATATTTAAAAAAAAACTGAAACAAAGACACACCCACAACTCCACCTATATAAAGGACATCAATCACTACCATGATCCTTTGCAAATAGGAGACAACAGCCAGCAGCAAACACCATCACACAGCAACCACAGACACACTCACAACTCACTCATCACACAACTCTCACACCATTAGCAACCCACCAATAGCACACACACATACACCTAGCAAAACCAACACTAACCCACCCTCACTTGCACCATCACACACACATCACTCACCACCACCACCCATCACCATGCCCCCAAAGAAGAATCCAAAGTTCACAGATGATGAGTTAGAAGTGCTGGTGGATGAGATCATCAGAGTAGAGCCACATTTGTTTTGTACATTGGTCCAAAGGACGACCATGTCACAGAAAACCAAGATGTGGGCGAGGATTGTGGACAAGGTGAACGCACAAGCACCAACAAGGCACACAAAGGATGATATCCAGAACAGGTGGTATGACGTGCGCAGGAGGGTCAAGAAGCTCATCGAGAAAGATCACGCCTTGAGTCAGCACACTGGCGGTGGCCCTCCTGCCAAACCAGTCTACTTCAGGACCCGGGAGGAGAAGGTGCGGTACATCCTACCACCAGAGAGCGTCCATGGTCTAGCAGACATACCAGAGCCTGGTGAGTACACAAACAACATACTCAATATTGTGTGGCAAGGGGACAGTGAAACCGTGCACAGTTAGCAAAGCCACAGTAACCAATAGATATTTATCCTAAGATGTGTATGCCAGTCAGACAAACACAATACCTGCCATCTCATAGTGACTTGGAACTGTGTCATGACATGTACCAACCTACAAACAAATAGAGCAAGGCAATGGCACAAAGCCAAATAAACACTGTCAGACAGTTTGCCACCACAAACACACTACCTCACAGTGCAGCGGACTGACAGGAAGGAATAGTGGGTATGCAGGTGAAGTGAGTGTAGTCAAAAGCATGATGGGGTTTGTAGTCACAGATAATGCTCCACCTCCAAATTGGCTCATCAAGACCACTCTGAACCATGCCCACATCACAGGGAGTGGAACATGAATGACAAGATGGCTGACACTGGGCTCTGCTGTGGGGAACACATGGCCCTGGTAGGAGTTGTGCGCAAATCAGAAGCAGGACACCACTGACTAACATCCTGAAAGACAACTTGCACGCCCTTCAATGGAAGCACGTTTCATGGTGGGATGTCTGGCCGGGTGGGAAGAAGTACTGACAGCTCTGACCATACTTACCAGCATGTGGAGACACACACACCCCTCAACACAAACTCCACACAACTCACCAGGTAGAATGCACACCTCAGTGAAATATCAGCAAAAGATACACCATACTGGGTGCTGCTGTGTTAAGCACAGGGGCTCTCTTTGGACTTGTAGCCAAACAAACACCAGGATTTCACAGCAGCCATTTTGCCATTGCTGTCACACCCCATCACAGGGAAGCAGAGTCAAGAGGAAGGAAGTATGGGCATGCTGGGAAGGGGGGTGTAGCCAAAAGCATGATGGGAGTTGCAGTCACAGACACTCAACACCCACCCACATGGCCCAGCAAGCTCACACTGAACCATGCTCGCCTCACAGTGAGTGGGAAGGGACTGACAGGATGTCTGACACTGGGCTCTGTAGTGGGGAGCACAAGGCCATGCTGGGAACTGGGCACTAACAAA
This sequence comes from Triturus cristatus, assembly GCF_964204655.1. Classification (NCBI taxonomy): domain Eukaryota; kingdom Metazoa; phylum Chordata; class Amphibia; order Caudata; family Salamandridae; genus Triturus; species Triturus cristatus. The sequence goes on from NC_140580.1 coordinate 418,931,373, forward strand.
CACCAAGACTGCAGTCAGCCATCTTGCCATTGCTGTCACACCCCCTCACAGGGGCAGAGTCAAGAGGAAGGAAGTATGGGCATGCTGGGAAGGGGGGTGTAGCCAAAAGCATGATGGGAGTTGCAGTCACAGACAATCCCCAACCACCCACATGGGCCAGTAGCTCACACTGAACCATGCTCGCCTCACAGGGAGTGGGAAGGGACTGACAGGATGTCTGAAACCGGGCTCTGTTGTAGGGAGCACAAGGCCATGCTGGGAACTGGGCACCAACAAACACCAGGACTGCACAGTCAGCCATCTTGCCATTGCTGTCACACACCCTCACAGGGAAGCAGAGTCAAGAGGAAGGAAGTATGGGCATGAGGTTCCGTGAGAATCGTAATGACATTTTTTGGGTTTGTTTGAATATGGACGAGTTTGGTATCTATGAACCGCAAATGACGAGGTTAGTGGGTGTACGCGTTTTCGCTACGCTACTATGTACGGTTCGTCTCATTCCTGGGTATGTCCATCTGGACCCTCGGGTTCCATCTTAGATACGGCATCCATTTTGTCTCTTGCCCTCAAGTAGTCAGCAAACAGATGCTGTCCGCTTTGTGACCCTGGGATTCCCAGGCTTTCGCGGAGGACACATGTTCCTTTGAAGGTGCCTTTATGATGAGGGGGATGACACTGCAAGGGCAGATGGCTCCGCTCGAGGCTCATCTTGCCGTGCTAGTCTATTGTTTCAGTCGTGCATGCATTAGGCACGAGTCCTTTGATCCTGCAATCAAGTTTCCGATATTGCTCTCTACACTCTTTTCCAAACTGTTGTGCATCCTTGTTTTTCCTTTGCACCTGTTTCTGTCCTTTCTCCTAGTTCATTTACAGTCAGAATGGAATGTGCTTAATGTGGGGATAATGTGCTTTTACAGTTGGGAACCGGCAATGCTGCTGTAATTATGTTCCGGGTTTCTGAGAACATGAGTGCGACCCTTTTGAAGTTTACTCTGGGAACTGAGTTGTAACCTTTTTGCCATGTTGTTCAATGACAAAAATGTGTATAAAAGGAGCGATCCACTTTTGCAATTTGAAGCAGTCTCTCAGAACCTACACGCTGTGTACTTCTTGCGATTTCTGTATCCCTGCAGTAAATAAACGCTGATCTTTGACGCCGCAGGAAGTGTCCCGTGTCTCTGTGTTTTGTACGCCGGAACAGGTAACCCACGAAGGTTTCAGGTGTTGTCCCCTGGCACCGCTGGGCCTTAGAATAGCCCAGTCCTTCAGGCATGCTGGGAAGGGGGGTGTAGCCAAAAGCATGATGGGAGTTGCAGTCACAGACATTTCCCTCCCACCCACATGGCCCAGCAAGCTCACACTGAAAAACTGCTCGCATCACAGGGAGTGGGAAGGGACTGACAAGATGTCTGACATTGGGCCTGAGAAATGATGTGGCTGACAATCACATATATCCACTGGCCAAACAAAACCCGGTCGCACACACAGCCATTGCAACCATATGTTCCAAATCATTGTCTGGGGATGCCTTGTCGGGCTGGGGAGGTGTGTCTTGCAGATGACAAATGTGGAGAGCCATATATGGTACATTGCACAAAACACACAGGAACTCACATATACATCATTGACAGGGGACATCTGACAGTGAATGGAATGGACACACCAATATAGCCAGCATGTCGCATTCACACTCGGTGCTGTTGTGAGCTGCATTCCACTCCTACATCGTGCTGAAACATAGGCATCCTTCACACAACACACCACTCACTGACGTAGACACTGTAGACACAAGGTCAAACCTGGACTGCATTGGAGGAGACATGCTACTCACAGCAGCCAAACTGCAACACACACACCAACGCCCCTCACTGTCATGAGCATTGAAAAGCCAGAGTGCTGCCTTGCCCAATCCATGTCACCATGGAGAACATTGACAAGTCAAATCCCATATGCACGTACCAAACTCAGCATCAGACTCCTTAACGATGGTGAAATCATCACTTGTATGAAATGAGATGGGAACTAGGAACACTGTAAAAAAACACTTCCTCCGAAGAGATCACAGGCATACTGGATTGTGACCATGTTGTACCAATATACCAATGAGGCACACAAAGACTAGCAAACTCTGCTACCACACATGCCCCAATAGTACAACATATCCCCAGTGGAATGGCACGTATGTCCTTGTTAAAGCTCACATGTATACAGGGATGACACACCTGTGTCAGCAATGTGATGGCCCTTGAGTAGTATTGGTCATGTGCAGACAAATCTATACATGAGCTGGGCATGCTCACACTTTGACATGCACATTCAAATGTTTCATTTTGGCTGGGCAATGTGCAACAACAATTTCAATCTCTGTCCGTCACAACCCTGGACAAAGCAGTGTACAGGCAGGCGTCCGTTCATACAGTAGAAAATGTCATGTTTGTGAAACATTGATGCCTGTAGAAACATAACTTACATTGTGTGTCTCTTCCAAACACAGGTGGTGCTGGGGACACAGCACCAAATGAAGAGGATTCCCAGTCCCAGACTCTGATGGATACTGAGCTCTCTGGTTTGAATCTGTCTCTGTCCTCTTCGGATGATGACGATCAACCTGGCACCTCCGGTGTGAGTCATCATGCAGCACCAGCAGCACCAACATCTGCACCCCCTGTACCCATGCCCCAGCATCTGGAAACAGACAGGGCACCCCCACCAACACAGACAGACCAAGGCAACAGAACACCGACAGCACAGGGACACAGGAGCCCCCAGAAGCTACAGCCAGCACCCCCAGCAACACCACCCAAGGGGTCCCAGTGTCACCTGTGCGTGCCGCCGCTGGTCCTGCCCGTGTGGATAGGGGTGCTTGGAGGGGTGGGAGGCAGAGGGCACGCTTTGCAGAGGGGTCGGGACTGCATGATGACCCCCAACTGGCATGCATCATAGATGCATGCCAGAATAGCACCGGAGGATTTGGCCTGGTAGTGGGGATCCTCAAGGACATACAACAGGAGCAGGCTGCCCACCAGGCCCACATGGAGGCAAAGTGGGATGCACCTACTGCGGTGCATCGGGACATATTCCAATGCCTCCGCCAGATCAGCACAAACATGTCCACACCGCCCTGTGTGGCCACAACATCTGTTGCCACACCATCTGCCAGTGCCACAGGGAGGGAGGAGGACTCTGGCGGAGAGTCCCCTGTACCGCAGAGGCCTGCACCTGAGGATCCCCCCCCAAGAAGAAGAGGGGTCGGCCGAAGAAGGACATGTGAGACGTAGATGTCCCTGCACATCCCCCAGGTCCTCTAAACCTGTTCTGGACAATGTTCTTTGTGCGCAACCCATTCACCTTGTCGGATCGGACACAACTCGCCTAAATGACCTGGAGGGTTCATGTTGGTCCAATGTAGCAGATGACTGGAATTTACTCTGGACATATTATCTACCAACACTTCTAACTCTACTGTGAACTTTGGATTCAAAACCCAATGTACAGCACCCACCATCCTGTACACTATCCTCACACATGTTCGTAAATAAACTCACCAGTACGCTATACTTGCCTCTGTTGTGATTCCAACTTGTCATGTGTCATGGAGATGTTGATCTGCTAAACAACACAGTGCATGCCAAATACTACAACAATGTGACCACCGTAATGTGAGTCATGGTGATGTGACACATGTGAGGGAGACACACCACTATGGCACCACAACACATACCCACCATGGTCATGTTACTCATCCCACACAATGATGTTGACCTGAAACACGTTGGTATGCACAGGCACAACACCTATCCACAGTTAGTGGTGACAAGTCCACAGGTGAGGTAAGCAAATGTCACTCAGACGTTGGAAGACAGACAACGCACCTAACAAAGCATAGCACAGGTTCATTACACATCAGCAACATGTTTATTCTAAAATAGTTGCAAGGCAATTGTACGTTACAGTGGACACACGGTCACAGAGTGTCTGAGTATTGAAGTCCGGGGGGGTGTGGCACATCACATGATGGGAATTGACTACTCCCACACTTGTGTCGGATTCTGGGTGTTGGGGGTCAGTGTTGACCAAACATCAGGCAAAGTACCCTGGGAAGGACAGACACAAGACACAGTCAAAAGCACAGCAGAACAGGAGAGAAATGCAATATATATGCACAAAACATGTCACAAGAAACCTACTCAGAAACAAGATAGCAGCACTACACTATTGTGGAGTACAGACCACCTGAATGGACACATCACTGCACGCATCCAGTCAAGTGGCACACAGACAGACTCAGACAGCAACAGAGCAGCCACAACACATTTCAGGCTAACTCCATACATTGACATAACAACCCTGTAAACTCACATTCAGGTGAAGGAGTTGTTGATGAGCTGTGTGCGGACGTCACCCTCATCATCATCATCACTGGCATCGTGTCCCAGGTCGGGATCCTCCACAGGTGGTGGAGGTCGGTCATCGTCATCCTGGATGAGAGGCACTTTCTTTCGCACTGCCATGTTGTGTAGCATGCAGCATACAAGGATAATTTTACACACCTTTGCAGGGTCATATGGGAGGGCCCCTCCGGTCTTGTCCAGGCAGCGGAATCGGCTTCTCAGGAGACCAAATGTCCGCTCAATCACCCACCTGCTCCGACCATGTGCCTCATTGAAGCACATCTCGGCTGGTGTCACAGGGTTCCTGAGGGGTGTCAGCAACCACGGCATGTTGGGGTATCCGGAGTCACCTACACACAAACAATTGAACAATTAGCAGAGTTTTGTAGGAGGGCGGAATACAACATTACCAAACACACACAATGGAAAACAGTCAGTACACACCGACAAGCCAGGCACGCTGGTCTGGCATCTGTGACATCAGCGTTGCAATGCGACTAGTCCTCATGATGTAGGCATAGTGCGCAGAACCGGGGAGAAGTGCACACACATGTGTGATACACATGTCTGAAAGACATACCACCAGAGCATTGATGGAGTGGAAATGTTTCCTGTTCCGGTATGCCTGCTCATGTGCCTGTGGTGGTATCAGGGCCACATGTGTACCATCAATATATCCAATGACGTTTGGCATCCTCCCCAGTGTATAAAAGGCATCCTTTATTTCAGGGAGTTGAGCTGGGCTAGGGAACTTGATGTACAGGTCAAGGAAATGCAACATTCCCTCCAAGACATCGCGTAGCACACGACTAAACATAGTTTGCGACATACCACTAGCAGTAGCCACAGTGTATTGGAAGGTACCAGTAGCAAAGAAGTGCAGGGCTGCCATCACCTTCACCTCTGGGGTCAGTTCTGTAGGGTATATCCGGCCAGGTAGCAGATGTGGCACCAACTGCTCCGCAAACTCCTCAATCAGTGGCCTGGTGAAGCGGTACCGTTAGCTGCAGTCGCGTTCCTGCATGATTTTAAGGTCTGGGAACGATCTATGGACAGCTGGTGCCCTGCAGAACAGAGATGCACAAAAGAAGAGTGTCGGTTCATCCACCCATGTGGCCATGAACAAGCAAAATATCACATGATACATCATGCCAATACACAATGTACTGAGGCGTGTGCTGTTGGGCATGGACACATATGTCACCTACATGTCCATCACCTCACATCTCAAGTCCACATGTCCACATAAGTCCCATGTAGTGCAAAGGCCAATCATTGGGCTGTGTCACCCTACCTATGTACTGCTGTGACGTTACAAACACACATCACAGTGACAAGTGAGGCCTGATGTCTCCCAGGCATCACAGATCTTTGCCATGCAGATTCCCAGGGTCCCTGTATTGCCACATTGACACTGGCATGACATGGCGTATCATGTACACGCCACAAGGCAACCGTGAGTCCCACAGGTAGTGGCCACTGTTGTCTCTGCAGGCCCTACATGTATGTCTCGTAGACACACACACAACATCAAGGTTGATGCACAAACAACATGGGAGTGGAGACTGTCTCACATTGGGCACATTTGATCAACCACATCTGAGACACAATATGCACATAGACTGTGGGTGTACATCAGAATTATGACTACAGGTCTCACTGTGAAGTACATGCCATCACCCCCAGGACTCAGGGTGCATGTGTCATGTCCGAAACATATCCAATCTGCAACTGTGTCCATGACTCATGCCCATAACTGTACAGTTGCACATCATAGTGGTAATGTGCACAACCCACAAAGGATTCTGCCCCCATGAACACGTGCACAGCCTGGGAGTGGCTGAACTAAAGTGCCACACAACAAACCAAAAGTTGTCTCCCCCAACACACAGGGAATGCAGCCTTCTTTGCCATGGGACACTGTGTGGCCAATGCTGTAGTGGGGTAGGTGTGCACATGAGTCCCTGGCAAGTAATTGTGTGTTGAAGCTGTCAAATAGTAACACCAATGAGGTCCGACTCGGGTGACAATGCGTACGCATTGCACAGTTCATGACCGAGCCGTGCGTACGCTTTGCCATTGACTGCAAGGAGGCCCGACGCGGGTGACAATGCGTACGCATTGCACGGTTTATGACCGAGCCGTGCGTATGCTTTGCCATTGACTGCAATGAGGCCCGACGCGGGTGACTATCATGCATGCACGTCGGGCAGGCATGCTCCGAGACAGGCGTACGCCTTGGCCATTGAATCGTATGGAGACGGGTGCATGTGTATTTTCAAACTACGCGTTGTACAGTCAGTTGACCGATCCGGGCGCACCCATTGGCTCTGGACTGTCATGGAGACGGATGCAGATTCAAAACTTGTACGAGTTGTGCGCTGGAAATTCAGTTGGATGCCTACAACAATGTTGCAATTCCTAGGGTTTTGTGAAGGTGAAGATTTGAACGATGCGGAAGACGTGTACGAGTCGTACATTTCCATGGATTGGCCAGATTCATAGAATGCAACGTGTTGGATCTATCACTGGGGACACATGGCACAGAGTCTGCCTCTGCAGCACAGATATAAGGCTAGCTGTCCCCCAGGGAGCTCACTTGGCTGCACTACATGCTACTGGACCACATCCCTGCTACCACTGCTGCTGTCTCTGCATCCCCTGGCTACTGCTATGGCACATACTCTGGAGAGGGCCCCAGCCTTCACTGAGGAGGAGAACCAGGCCCTGCTGGACGGGCTCCTTCTACAGTACAGCAAGCTGTATGGGAAACCAGGGGAGCAGGTGAGTGTGCAGTCCACTACCTTCCTAATTGTGCATGTGGTCTGACTAGCAGTACTAGCAGTGTGTACACCAGTGGCAAGCCTACTCACTGAGTACTTTCATCCCCCAAAGTGTGTATGTACATGTAATGAACAGGTGTTCTGCAGCTAAAGTGCATTTGTGCAAGCTTTAACTTCCCAGGCATTGTTAACATGTCAGACATGCAGGGCATTTGTCCTTTTCCATGGGTGCACTACCTGTGTCACTAATTTTTCTTTGCCATGATGACATGTACATCCAAGTGTGTGCAGCACAAATAGGGGGCATGTGTGTTAATGGACTTTTAACTTTGTCATCCTCACAGGTTGATGCCCACCAGAAGCAGGAGATATGGCTGACCATCACCCGGGCAGTTCGATAGGTGGGGGTCTACAAACGCCGGATCCGCAACTGCCAGCAGAGGTGGCAAGACCTTCGGGGCTGGACCCGGAGGATCGCAAGGGTCCAGGTGAAGCTGTCGCCTCCTCGCAGGAGGGGCGGACACTGGAGCCTGACCCCCCACATGCTCCAGATACTAGCGGTGGTCTTCCCCGACCTGGATGGGCAGCTGAATGCCAGACAGCAGCAAGGAGGGGGTAAGTCCATGCCTAATCTGTGTACTATGTTTGACATGCTAATTGCAGTCTTTTGGCCTGGTCACACTTCCACGTTACGTAGGTCTTGTAGTCCAATACTCATGTCCCTCAATTGTGTGATGCACCCTCCTCATCTGATCCACAGGTGTGGCCCCTACAATCTGTTGCTTGTGTCACTAGGGCACTGTGTCCCTTCAGTCAGCTATGCTTCAGCTTCCGTACAGCATCTGTTCCTGTGATTCTGTTGTGTGTTTCATGGGTGGGTCAATTGTTTACACAATGCCTGAGATCTGACATGTGATCTGTGTGTGCCTTTAATATGTGTTCTAACTGCTGGTCTGACTCGCCACATGTGGCTGGGGTATTTCAAACAAACCCATGCAGCGGGGGACTCCAATTTGTGTGCCTCAGGAGTATGTATATCAAGTGTGTCACACTTGCTTAGCCACCTGACTACTGTCCAGGGCTAAAGACTGATTCACGTAGACCTGGGCAGTCATGCCTACTCAAGGGCATTTAGAAACACTCTGTAATCCCACTCCTGTGTATCAACTTACAGGTTGTGCTTAGTGACATGTGCCTTCAGGTGTCTGCCTCTGTGTCATTGTGGTGTGGCTTCCTGTTACGTACAACTGGGGTGTTCATGAGTTTGAGGGTCAGCATGACATCTGAGATGTGACTATGAGAGACAAGGCCTGTGTGGTTTTAATTCCAACCAAGAGTCTCCTATGTCCAAGGTACTGTAAGACAAATATATTGATGGAATTGTAACTCTCCATTAGCACCCAACACCCAACAAAATCCATAGCATGGTGGCATTTGTGGGTCAGGGCACCCCAAAAACCCACCTCTTTCCTAATTATTATATTCTCGTTATGTTCTCCATTAGTATTATGAGCAAAAAAAACTGCACTTCATGTCCCAAGTCTCAATTCTTTAACTTCATCTGTGTCGTGGAGCCATAATAAGTTCCATCTACCACAAAAAATATATATATTACCACAGGCTACTGATAGTTAATCCATTCTGTCTTCAGATATTGCCAGTCGAATATTATTCTTAATATTTTAACCCAATTAAAATCATTGATAGTGGAGTAGTCATAATTGTATTTGTTCCATGTCTTTTTTACAGCTAAATATTTATTCTCAATTCTCCTCGTCAAGATAAGTGTGCCACCAAGGTCGCGCTGCACTCCACCATGCTGTAGACCCCATGCACACACATCCTCTTTATATTTAAGATTCTAGGTTTCACAAACCCATTGATTTCCGCTAAATTTTCATTAGCCTCAATCTTCAAGCCTCACTTTATAGCATTTCTAAAAAATATAGTGACTTTTTAATATTACTCATTTCCTCATTAAACATTGCGTCCGTGCTATTATCCTATACTCTTTGTTTAAAGCGCGAATAAAAGCATGACTCGTATCCTGTTTTGACTTACCATGCAGTTCACCTTTCTCATTCGCAACGTCTGTGTATCTCCGAAGTCCGATTTCCTTACACCCGGGTATCCCTGCTCCGTTTTAACTACATGAACGTCAATAATGAAAACTAAGGAATGACACTCTTACTCGGGTTATAGCCCTTTTAGTACTGCCATGGCGGCCATCTTAGAATTGACACATAACGCATTATCAGTCAATTCAAACATATTTGCTACAATATTTTGGTTGAGACGCATAATCCGAATATTTTTAATCTTAACTCAGTACCTTTCATCTTTCCTAAGGTGCATCAATACCAGTGTACTGTATATAGACCCAGCTCAATTTATGTCCACAAATTCATGTGTGTTAATCACAACCTGAACCAGGTAGTGTAATTCTGTAAAACGTCATTCCATATTATCTGTAAAAGTACAATTAGCGCCATTATATTTCAAATTTATAAACCTTATTTTTCTTAGTTTGGCCTTAGCAAATCCATTAAAAATGTCTTCGAATAAACCCTTTTACAGCGTTTTGATCCGCAATGATGTTACTATGCACCCCACATCAGTTTTTTAATTCTAACAATCTTCACATAAATTTCAATATTTATCTGAAAATGGTATGGTATACGGTCATAGTTGATTTCAACCCCTTGATCGTTCTTTAATGTTCACTTCAATAACCCTAATTGTATATGTATACATAGGTTGATATGGTATGCTTGTAACAGGATTATATTGTCCAATATAACTTTGCTGAGAACCCCAGCTATTTTGCCGATATGCATCAATTTTCATAAGTACTCTGGTCATATATATTAATGCGCCCATTACAGGAACTCAAAGAGTTCCTTATCTATGTTGATTCCCGTTCCACAGGTCGTAGAGAAATGATCCATTTGCTTTCAATTTGATGCAATTTTGAAGATCTATTGCCACATCTTCGGCCCAATTGCGCAACATCTATACCATGAAATCCTATGTTGATAATCTCTTTGTTCTCATGTATAGTGTTGAAATGTACTGCAAGTGGTTGTTGTGTATTGTTGTTACGTATGGCCCTTACATGTTCTTTTATTCTCTCATTGAGAGGCCTCATAGTACTACCAACGTGGATTTTGTTCTAAATGCATCTGATACAGTACACTGTATGTGTTGTATTACAATTGATGAAATGATTCACCGTATATGTTTTTGCAGTATCGTATTGGAATTTAGTTGTCTTATTTATTGCAAAGCAACATACATTGCACATTCCACATTTGTAGAAACCTTTTGGGGCAGTAGGCAACCATGTATTAGTTCTCATAGGTGGAATATAACTCGGGCATAGCTTTTGCCTTAGTGTCTTCCCCTTTTTGAATGTAATTGAAGGGTTTCTTCCAATCTTATCATGCAAACTCCGATCTTCCAATAACAAATGCCAATGTTTGTTCAAAACTTTATACAACTCCATACTGACCGAGGAGTAAGGTGTAATACATCTAATTTTGCAGTTATTTGATGCATTTTTTTCTGCGTTTATTTGTTAGAAGTGTGATTCTATCTCTCCTATTTATTTTGTACCGTGCTTTGTCAATTATATCAGTACCATACCCTCTGGCCATAAATCTTTTCTCAACCTGAGATAACTCCTTATCCAGTCTAGTAACATCACTGCAGTTTCTTTTAATCCTGACCATTCGCCAAACGGAATAGATCTAATCTGTGAGATCGGATGTGCACTCTCCGCATGCAATAAAGCATTGCATGCAGTGGGTTTCCTAAAAGGTACTGACAATAATCTATCATTGTCAACCACAATGGTAATGTCTAAGAAATCTATACTTGTGATACTTTGTACTTTTGTAAAGCTTAAATTGAAAGGATTATCATTCACGTGTGCAAACAGCTGATCTAACTCTTCAATGGTACCAGACCAAAATATTAAAATATCATCAATGTATCTTCCTAGATACAATATGTTGTTCATCAGGTTAACTGGGCCTTTGCGCCATAGGTGCTCTAGTTCAAAATATCGCATATAGAGGTTGGCCAGGGACGGCGAACATTTTGCCCCCATGGCCATGGCCATTGTGCAAAAAGATGTTATTATTTAGCACAAGTTCTATCATTTCTAACAGCATCACTGAATGTTCATAGGTTTCTATTGAAGTACTGGGTATTTTAGACCCAGCGGTGCAGGGGCACACACCCTATGACTTCTGGGTTCACCCTGTTCCAGACCTACAGAAACACAGAGTCTTCTGGGTGAAGTCAAAGATTCGTTTATTGGCTGCAGACCAATTACAGGTATCCTAGAAGTACAACAGCGTGTATGTTCTCAGGAGACTGCTGAAAATCATAGGAACGGGCTTCTCCTTAAGTACAAAATATCATGCTCCAGGCACACATTCCTTGGTTTACGATATGGCCATTATAAGTATACATTACAAACGAAAAAGCAGAGTCATGATGACCATCCCACATTCCAGTTCGGCCAGCCCACAATGATTTACACAGTAAGGTTCAGATCCCACATCGGATGTCAATAGACCCCCCAATAAACATGAGCATCTCCTGTTTTGGGAAACAAGTCATAAAGCAGGAACAAGCAGGTGTGAAAGAGATTAGCCGGAGGATTGTGTAGAATGAAAGGGTTTTATGACGGGTCAAGCCCTGATGCTAATCACAGGTGGACGGAGGAAGGGGAGCTCGTGAGACCGGTTTGACCCGGGGCAGCAGAGCCAGCTGCCCAGGTCACAGAGAAGTCAGAGGGAAAGCCCATGTACTGTGAGGCCCGTATTTACTCCATTATAGCCTATGTGAGGGCAATGACAAGATGGCCACTGCTTCCAAAATGGAACCCGCGTAGTGAAGCAGAATAACGTGTACACAGTGCATTCATAGCTAGAACGATATATAAAGCACTCGTACATGCCGCATTTACCATTTGCGGTTTGCTAATACCAAGATAGACAGGGGTAGGGCCCTGTCCCCTACGCGGTCCCGAATATTAAAGTACGACAGACCCTCCTTTTGCCCTTACATAGGCAATCACTATACTCATCTTAATCCGAGTCTAGGTCAATGTTCACAAAGTCATGGAGATGTTGCTGTAGCATCATCCTATTACTTAGTTCGTCCCTCGATACAGGTTTCCTTATACATAAGGTAGCACAGAGGCCACATATCGCAGGAGCACACTGTATGCACAGACAGAACAGGAAAAGAATGGCTAAGATCATTCCAATGACCATCAGAACTTTCCAACCCCAGGCAGATATCAATTCCCAGAACCACCCCACCAGTGACCAATCTCCCTTATCCACGTGTATGGATTCAGATATTTTATGGAGTTTGGAGATGGCTTGATACACTGTTGGAGCATTATCTGGTATGAAAATGCAGCAACTGGATTGGATGACCTTGCATACCCCACCGCGGTCTGCAAGAATAACGTCTAGAACCATGCGGTTCTGTAAAGTCATAAGGCGATCCGCTTGGAGCTCAGCTGTCAGATTACTAAGGGCACCAGCCGTTACATTGACAGTGGATTCAACCACACGAGTCAGCTGTCTCAGGTTCCTACTATTGACCATAGGTCCCCAAAACGGCAGGAAACCCAAGAAGAAGTCTCCCGCTTCCTGACCCGCAGTGTCCTCCTTACTAATCACGCCTCTCACAACTCTGGTCTTGTGATAGTCAGAGGCAGCAGTAAATGTCGGCGGTAGCAAGTTCGCAATATAACATGTGCCCGAGAAATCAGGGGGCAGCCATGTATATGCTCGGTCATTACAGATGAAATATGTGCCCTTGGCAGCCAAAAACGCAGGGGAAAACTGTGACGGGAAGGTGTACGTTTCAGTACAGTCACTTCTTCCCAGTTGAGCTCTAGGATTCTGACCATTACCCTGTAAGCAGAACCGACCCATGTGGGGTACGACCCAGATTGGAGATGAGATTTTTCGCTGTCTTTCACCCAGACTAATACTATACCCCGTCGCGTTCCATCCTACATAAGGTCTCAACTCTTCTTTGGGAATGGATGAGTATGCATCGATATCCCTACTCATATCGGCAACTCCTTTCATCAAAGCCTTATTATTGGTGATAGGTCTGATGGAACGCGGTTGGCGAGGGGAATATGTATCTAGAGCATAGAGAAACATGGTCTGGAATGCCCATGACGATCCATTGTAACTATACGGCAGCACCAGGTAGGGAATACCCTTGTTAATGGTATGTGGCATTAACCCACACACCCAGCAATTGGTCGTATTCATTACTAGTTGGTGCTGGTGCAAGAGCTGGATAAACAAGTTATTTACAAACTCTGATCGTCTGGTCTGTTCGTGCTCAGGCAAAGGGTGAAAAGAGTGAGAGAAGGCAGTAGAAAGAGGTATAGGCTGTTCAGTGGGTTCAATGGGCTTTTGAGCGGAGAAGAACACAAATCCTACAATAAACATTATGATACTACACAGTGTAAAAAGGCACAAAAAGACAAAACATTTACTTTTTACAATTTTACACATCCTTGCGTTAAAGTTCATTTCCTCAATCGGTCTCTCCATCTTAAAAAACTCCATCCTCTACTCGGGCCGCTCGCGGTGGATGAGTTTCTTCTGCTAAGGAGTACGCCTGTCAGTCCAGGGAAACGCCCTAGACCAACCAGAACCGTTGACCTAGCGTCTTCGGCCTGTACCCCAAAGTCTTGGCACCACGACCCTGCGGCAGAACCCGGATGGTGGTTCGAAAAACAAAAATCAAGAAAGTCCTTCAGATGGGAGAGCAAAAATGTTAAAAAGGAAATAGTGAGGAAATCTTTATTTGTCCATGGGCCTAGGTCTCAAATTATAGCGGAGACGGCCAGGTGCTGTTTGGTCTTGAAACAAAAGTTCAGGCTCAGTGGTGTCCAGTCGATTTGATGGTGGCACAGCTTCCTGCAGAATATTGTCACTCTCTTGGTCTGAAACTGTGCCTCTTATGCGTGCGTCACTGAATGGTACAAAACGAGGTACAGTGTCTGTCTCAGAGTCGGCGATACCCTCCTTGACCCACTGGTCATATGGCAGAGGCAAGGGGACTACCTTACAGTGGGTACCATGGATCCAGTGCTTCTTCCCTTTCACTCGCACTGCTGATCTTGTCGAAAGAAGAACAAGATGAGGGCCGATCCAGCGAGGCTCGTCGTTGCTCTTGCGCTGGAAATTTCGGACTAGCACCCACGTACCAGGGTTGATAGGGTGTCCAGGAGGTTCAGAAGCTTGGGGAAGAGTATCATGTACCTGTTGGTGCAAAACACGCAGTTTAACAGTCAAATCATACAGGTAATCGAGCAGTACTGGATGCTCTATCTCACTGAACTTCGTAGGCCTCGGTACACCCCATACGTTGGCCGGACGGCCAAAAACAACCTCGTAAGGGCTAAGTCCCACTCGTGAGTGTATGGTCATTCTGGTGGACAGGAGTTCTAAAGGCAGAGCGTCAGGCCATTTAAGACCGGTGCTCGCCTGGATTTTGGCCAGCTTGAGCTTTAAGGCTCCATTGTAGCGTTCTACTAATCCAGCTGATTGGGGGTGATTTGCAGCATGGAACTTCTGCTTTATCCCTAGCCCTTCACATACATTCTTCATCACCTTACCCACAAACTCACTTCCATTATCACACCACACCATTCTTGGCATCCCAAACCTAGGGAAAAACTCCTTCACAAGGGCTTTGGCTGTGGATAGGGCAGTGTTATCTTTCAGAGGATAAGCCTCTATCCATTTTGAGAAAGCACAAACAACCACCAGTACATATTTCAGGTTGTTGCATCTTTCCATGTGAATAAAGTCCAGCTGCAAAACTTCAAATGGACATGATGGGGGTGCAAAGTGACCAGCTGGAGTTGGGGTTCCCCTACCAGGGTTGTACTTCAAGCATACTATGCAATTCTTGACCACATTCTCTGCACACTTGGGAATCCCAGCATTCTGCCATACTGGAGCCAACAACTTGCATATACCTTTCGTACTGATATGTGCCATTCCATGTGCCATAGTAACCACTGGAAGCACATATGCATCAGGCAACAACCATCGCCTATGTTCTGTCAGATCAATCCAACAACCATTCTCATCCAACTTACCCATACTTTCTCTCCACTTGCTTAACTCTTCCTCTGTGGCTTCAGCTTGAAGCGACTTCACACTCTCTATTGTGTTCTCACACATTCCCACATCATTAACCCATCTTGCGGGGCCTGCAACATACATTCTAGTCTTCACATTCTGTGCTGTTTCTTTCGCGGTCTCATCAGCAAACGCATTCCCACGTCCAACATCATCTGTGACTTTCCTGTGCGCACTGCATTTCATGATCGCAACTTGCAACGGTAGGGTCAGTGACTCAAGGAGATCATTCACCAACTTGCCATTCTGAATTTTAGCTCCATGCGACGTCAGGAACCCACGCTCCTTCCACAGTCGCCCAAAATTATGAGCCACGCCAAAGGCGTACTGGCTATCTGTGTATATGTTCACTCTCATTCCTTCAGACAACACACATGCTCTCGTGAGGGCGATTAATTCCGCTGCTTGGGCCGAATTATGTGGCACTCGTGCAGTTTCCACGACCGTGTGCAAAGTCGTGATAGCATATGCAGCAGTCGTGTCACCATTAGGGAGCTTGAAACATGAACCATCTACCCATAAAGTGCCATCACACTCAGTCAGGGGAGTATCTTTTAGATCTACTCTCCCTTTCGTCTCTTCTTCTGTTCTGAACAGACAGTCATGTTGCTCAATCTCATCTGAGTCTGCTGGAACTGGTAATAACGTAGCTGGATTCAGCGCATTACATCTCTTTATGTGTATGTGATTTGCTAACAGTGTAAGTTCATAACCTGATAATCGCGCACTAGTCAAGTGTTGTGTCTTGGTCCTATTTAATAATGTGTCTACAGCGTGTGGAACTATAACAATCAATGTATTGTCCATTACCAAACCAGCAGATTGTCGGATAGACATCGCTGCAGCAGCTGTCGCTCTCAGACAGCTTGGCAATGCCCTTGCTACAGGGTCCAAGGTTGATGAAAAATATGCGCATGGGCGCGGTCTGTCGCCAAAAGGCTGTGTTAACACTGACAACGCACATCCATCTTTCTCGTGAACATACAATGTAAAAGGCTTACTGTAGTCAGGGGTACCCAACACAGGTGCTGAACATAATGCATTACGCAATTCCACAAAACTTTTCTGGCACTCTTCAGACCATGGGATAGGATTCGGTGTGTCTTTGCATGTTAAGGCTACTAAAGGTTTTGCCAATAAAGAAAAACTAGGGATCCAATGCCTACAGTATGAAGTGATGCCCAAGAAAGCACGTACTTCTCTCTGTGTTTTTGGCACACTCAACTGTGCAATGGCTTGAATTCTTTCTGGGGTCAGTTTCCTTCCCTCCTTCGATAAGAGATGACCTAAGTAGGTCACTTCTTGTCGACAATATTGCAGCTTAGAGAGAGACACTTTGTGATGGAAAGCGGATAAATGGCGCAACAGTGACAATGTGGCGTCTTTACAAATCTTTTCAGTATCCGCAGCGATTAGTAAATCGTCCACGTACTGAATTAGGATAGCGCCACTAGGTAAAACAAGTGCATCAAGCTGCGCCTTCAAAGCCTGACTGTATATGGATGGACTCTCACAGTAGCCCTGGGGAGCGCGTTTGAAGCGGAAGCTTCGGCCTCCCAGACTAAAACCAAAAATGTCCCTGCTCTCTTCTGCAATTGGGATACTAAAGAAAGCATTCTTTAAATCGATCACTGAAAACCATGCAGCAGAGGCTGGAATCATTGTTAACAAGGCAGTTATATCAGGGACAACTGGAAACTGCGGCACAACAATCTTATTAACCTCTCTGAGATCGATCACAAGGTAAATAGACATAATATCGAAAAAAAAATATCGAGTAGCAAGAATATCGAGTTTTTAATATCGAATGGACAGAATATCGACTTGCAAAAATATAGTGGTGAAGAATATCGAAAAACAGGTAAGAAATATCGATTGCAATAATATAGTTGTTAAAAATATCGATTTTTTATAGTGTTTTAAGTGTTAGTATATGTGTTAAAAGTATGTATTAATATTGGAATGTATGTTAGAATATTTTTAAATTATTGAATTTTATGTTTTTTTATTTTTTTGTAATTTAATTCCGTAGCGGGTTGTGGGTTTATAGGGGAGTAGGGTGGGAAGTAATTTAATTATAGTACATTAAATAATAATTTATAGGAATTATTAATTATTTTTAATTTAATTTTGCGTTTTACTTCTGTAGCGGGTTGTGGGTTTATAGGGGAATAGGGTGGGAAGTAATTTAATTATATATTATTAAATAATAATTTATAGGAATTATTAATTATTTTTAATTTAATTTTGCGTTTTATTTCTGTAACGGGTTGTGGGTTTATAGGGGAATAGGGTGGGAAGTAATTTAATTGTTATTAGTTAATTATTAATTGGTATTGCAAATTAATTGGTTGTTGATTAATTATTAATTGGTAAATAATTAGTATTAATTGGTAATTAATTTGTATTAATTGTTTAATTGATAATTATGTTAATTGTATTCATTTAATATTTGTAGCGGGCAGTGTGTTTATAGGGGAATATGGTGGCAAGTAATATAATTGTAAATAAATAATTATGTAATTTATTTGTGTATATTGTTAATTAATATATCTTTAATTTAATTTTGCATTTTACTTCTGTAGCGGGTTGTGGGTTTATAGGGGAATAGGGTGGGAAGTAATTTAATTGTTATTAGTTAATTATTAATTGGTATTGCAAATTAATTGTTTGTTGATTAATTATTAATTGGTAAATAATTAGTATTGGTAATTAATTTGTATTAATTGTTTAATTGATAATTATGTTAATTGTATTCATTTAATATTTGTAGCGGGCAGTGTGTTTATAGGGGAATATGGTGGCAAGTAATATAATTGTAAATAAATAATTATGTAATTTATTTGTGTATATTGTTAATTAATATATCTTTAATTTAATTTTGCATTTTACTTCTGTAGCGGGTTGTGGGTTTATAGGGGAATAGGGTGGGAAGTAATTTAATTGTTATTAGTTAATTATTAATTGGTATTGCAAATTAATTGTTTGTTGATTAATTATTAATTTGTAAATAATTAGTATTAATTGGCAATTAATTAGTATTAATAGGTAAATTGATAATTATGTTAATTGTATTCAATTAATATTTGTAGCGGGTATTGTGTTTATACGGGAATATGGTGGGAAGTAATATAATTGGAAAAAAAAAATTATTTAAATAATTTGTGTATATCCTTAATTAATATATTATAAATTAATTATTAATTGGTATTATTTGCATTTATTAATGTTTGTTATTGAAAACAATTGTTTGTTAATTAATTATTAATTGTTAATTAATTAAACAAAAATGTATTGGTATTTAAAAATGATCAATTGTGATTGGTAATTAATGGTAATACTTGTTTTTGTATTAATAATTAATTAATTTAAAAATAAAAATACATTTATTATTTTCTCTACTATTGCACTTACTTGAGTGGGAATAGTAATTTTTACCCCTACGCTATCCAATGCTTTCCCTATTATTGCACTCTCTGGAGTGTGAATAGTAATTTTTACCTTCCCGCTATCCAACGCTTTCCCTACTGTTGCACTCACTGGAGTGGGAATAGTAATTTTTACCCTCCCGCTATCCAACGCTTTCCCTACTGTTGCACTCACTGGAGTGGGAATAGTAATTTTTACCCTCCCGCTATCCAACGCTTTCCCTACTGTTGCACTCTCTGGAGTGGGAATAGTCATTTTTACCCCTACGCTATCCAACGCTTTCCCTACTGTTGCACTCACTGGAGTGGGAATAGTAAATGTTACCCTCCCGCTATCCAACGTTTTCCCTACTGTTGCACTCTCTGGAGTGGGAATAGTAATTTTTACCCCTACGCTATCCAACGCTTTCCCTACTGTTGCACTCACTGGACTGGGAATAGTAAATGTTACCCTCCCGCTATCCAATGCTTTCCCTACTGTTGCACTCTCTGGAGTGGGAATAGTAATTTTTACCCCTACGCTATCCAATGTTTTCCCTATTATTGCACTCTCTGGAGTGGGGATAGTCATTTTTACCCTCCCGCTATCCAACGCTTTCCCTACTGTTGCATTCTCTGGAGTGGGAATAGTAATTTTTACCCTCCCGCTATCCAACGCTTTCCCTACTATTGCACTTACTGGAGTGGTAATAGTAAATTTTACGCGCCCGCTATCCTACACAGAAAATATTGAATATTTTTAATTAATATCACGTTAAGATATATGTATTAATTTTTTTTTACTTACTTTAATTATTCATTAAGTTTACTGTTATTTAAGTATTTTTAAGTATGTGTCAGTTAATTATATGTATTATTTCATTTATTTAACATTACTTTTAAAACATTTAAAAAATTCGATATTTTGACTAACTATATTATTTACAACGATATTTTGGATTCGATATTTTTGTAATTTCCTGTTTGGAGATAGGACTTCGATATTTTTGCATTCTATATTTTGGCATCGATATTTTTGTAAGTCTATATTTTTGTAGTCGATATTATGTCAGTGATCCCGATCACAAATCTGTAAACAGGTGGCTGTGAAGGGTCCGTTCGTTTTAAGACAGGTAAAATCGGGCTATTGCAAACGTTGCCTCTTGTCTCTTCAATCACACCCTTATTAATCAAGTCGCTGACAATGTCTAACAATGCTTTCTGCCCTTCATTAGAGATCTTGTACTGGGGAATACGTGGCAATCTGACATTAGCCTTTAAAGTCACCACATATGGCGGTATCTACAAGAGGCCCACATCGTTGGGACCAGTAGCCCAAAGGGCATCCGGAAGGGATGACAATTCAGGTGGCATTGTGTTTTTAGACAAGTACATTGGGGAAATCACTTTCTTGCCTAATGTAAGTTGTACTCCTGAAGGAGAACAATACAGTGTAGCGTGCAATCTTTTCAACAAATCTAATCCCAGCAAATTCTCACCACAACCTGTTGTCAGAATCAGGGGTGCTTTCAGCTCGCAAGGTCCAACAGAAAGTGACATGGGACTAGAAATCGGGTTCCTAACTGGGGCGCCAGAAAAACCTACCGAAACATTTATATCGCCAGACAAAGGTGCGCCAGGGAGTTTTGAATGCATGATTGAACTCTTTGCAGCACCAGTGTCTAGCAGAAAAGGCTCTGTTACATTTGCTGTAGTCACCTCAACATACGGTCCACTCTGATCCACTGGCACTGAAATAACTCCCTCTCTCTGTCTACGGCTGTCCTAGTAATCATTATTTTCTGCATCACCGTCCTCTGCATAATAATCATTATTATAATACTGGGCCGTATTACTAGTCGCGTTAGCTTGCTGATCAAAGCTATTGATGGTACTCTGAGGCGGCAGAGGACGCGCATTCTGGGGAGCATTTCCACGCCCTCTGCCTCTAGGAGCTTGCTGACCACCCCTTCCTCTGGCGCCATACATATTGCCGTTACGCTGCATCAATTTAGGGCAACTGTATTTAAAATGACCTTCCTCTTTGCAGTATGAACATTGGTTGGGACCTACAGGGACACGTGGTTGGTAATACCCATTCATTTGCTGATTGTTCTGAAACTGTTGGGGTTGGTGATAGACACCTTGGGGTTGCCTATAATTATTCTGACCTCCACGTGGCGGATAGGCCTGCTGTAAAAGGACCTTTGTCTTTAGTTCCTTCGTTTTCTTTTCTGTTCTATCTTTCTCGTCTTTATCTCTATTTTCATAATACTGTGCAGTAGCCAGTATTTGCGCTGAAGAAGAAACAGCCCAAGAACTTTCTGAATCTTTTAACTTTTTACACAGGTCAGGAAGTAAATTCTGCACAAACTTATCCACAAATAACCGTTGGCCACCCTCAGTACTCATATCCTGCCCACTGTGGTCAATAAACGTTTCTTCAAACCTAGTAAAGAAGTCTGACACTGTCTCATCTTTCTTCTGCTTGCATGCAGATAACTTGTCCCAATTTACGCGCATCGCAGGCATTATTGTCTTCATATACGTGATGATTCTACCAGGCAGTTCAGCTACTAAAGGTTCTGGTTTCGCACCACCAGTTTGTCTAGCATCAGCAGCAACAATGTTAGCCCATGTATCCCCTAGTTCTGCATTGTGATCTACATTACGAATTGATCCCCATAGAGGCTGTGGAACAACATTACCAAACAACATGTCTATGTCGGCCAGATTCATAATGCATGACCCTGCCGTCTGTGACAACTCTTTATAATAACCTGCTGGGTTTTTACGGGGATCAGGCAAGGACTGCTTAAGCGCTAACACCTCAGAGCGCTTCCATGGAACATGCACCCAAACACGCTGGAAATGCGCTGCCACAGCGGGGTTACCACCGGCAGCTGCAACCGCTTCCTTCCATACCGGGGGGAACTTCTCTCATAGGGTATTGTCGCGCTTTTACCTTTTTCCCCACAAGGACATCTTGTTCAAATAATGACTGTTGGCAATCATCATTCCTAAAGGACAATACAACCGCAACTGCTTTATCTACTCCGCGGTCCACAATTATACCAGTTCCAAAATCGAACCTCACTCTACACAATTCCTGCGGGTTCGGATTTTTACCACTATCCTCCAATTCTTCACAGAGAATTTCGCACATTTTCTCAAACACATATCTCTGTTTCGGGGCATCCCATTGATGGAAAACGTTGACAACTGATTCCACATCATACAGTGAAGGGAAAACAATCCATCTACGCGCCATGTTATCTATTACCTTTTTCTCATCGGGGTTAGGCAATTGGCTACGCAATTGCTTACGCTGTAAACCAGGAGTCGCACCAGATGACTCAAAGAGAGGAGACATTAATGTAGTAACCACATTAGCTAAGCGCTGTCGCGCTGAAGGAGAAGCTGAGGCGAGAACAGGGGGAAAAACAGAGGGAAGAAAAGAGGATGTAGAGACAGGTACTGGAGTGGTGGAAAGAAGAGTGTCAGGGGAGGCAGCTGCTGTATTAGGCAAAGTCGCAGGAAGTGCGGGGGCAGTTGGAAACACAACTGGCGGCCCTTGAGAGGGCTGCGCTACAGGGATAGGAACCGGCTGCAAAGCAACTGGCGGTAGCGGCAAGGCTTGCAGTATATTCACTGGAGGTGGCATATTTACAAGCTGGGGAGGCGCCGTGGCAGTTTGAGCATACGGGGGTGGTGAACTCAACAAATGTGACATCAGGGAATCTTTCTCCTTTTCTTCGGACTCATTCTGCTTAGAATGTGGTAAAGCTGGGTAACATTTGTCAATCCCTAACTTGCGCTGCCTGTGCAATTGCTCACTCATTTGCTCCTCCTCATTGTCTTTAAATTGTACAGCTGCTTGCATCACTGTCATACCTTTCTCTCTCTTATTCTTTTTCGCTAACTTAATTTCCTTTTGTTTGGCTTCCTTTCGCCATAAGCGGAAAGAGTCAAACATCGCCGGCCGGGCTTTCTTCTTAAACAATTTAATTTCCAAATTATCTAAAATATCGGTATCAAAACTACCATTTTGGGGCCATTTTAAAACACCATCTTTCCTGGTGTAGTGGATCCATACTTCGTTATATGCAATGGGGCCTACGCCATGTTTTACATAGAGCTCATAAGTTGGAGTTCCAACCGGAGGAACCGGACATGATTCCTCTAGCTGGAAATCTTTTCCACAACCCAAACAGAATAATCTACCAAATAGTCCAGAACCAGGCATCTTTGCTCACTAGTCTAGATCCAAACGTCAAAGGATTATCGAATACGATATTCTCGTGAATACACGAGTCCTCTGGTTTTGGCGTTTGCAAACTCCAAAGTACCAAATTACCAATTCAAACGATCCCGAAGGATACCAAAAACAAATAGGAGACGCTCCACTTATACTTAACTGAATATTGCTGATCGATGGCGTCACCAGAAGACTCTCTCGATTGTTTCGCTCTCTCAGATTCGTCAAGGGTCCAAAACAGGTCGATTAATCAGGGCAGCAGTCCTTCGTAGCCGTCGGGACGCGGAGAACCTCGCAGAAAAGACTTTCGGACCACGTCGACATGCAGGGGTCGATGAAGTGGCGGCCTTCCTCCGGAATTTCCACACGAAGCTCCTCACGAACCTCTGGCTTGGACTGGTACCGCTGAAATCGTCCCGAGTTGGGCGCCAAACTGAAGTACTGGGTATTTTAGACCCAGCGGTGCAGGGGCACACACCCTATGATTTCTGGGTTCACCCTGTTCCAGACCTACAGAAACACAGAGTCTTCTGGGTGAAGTCAAAGATTCGTTTATTGGCTGCAGACCAATTACAGGTATCCTAGAAGTACAACAGCGTGTATGTTCTCAGGAGACTGCTGAAAATCATAGGAACGGGCTTCTCCTTAAGTACAAAATATCATGCTCCAGGCACACATTCCTTGGTTTACGATATGGCCATTATAAGTATACATTACAAACGAAAAAGCAGAGTCATGATGACCATCCCACATTCCAGTTCGGCCAGCCCACAATGATTTACACAGTAAGGTTCAGATCCCACATCGGATGTCAATAGACCCCCCAATAAACATGAGCATCTCCTGTTTTGGGAAACAAGTCATAAAGCAGGAACAAGCAGGTGTGAAAGAGATTAGCCGGAGGATTGTGTAGAATGAAAGGGTTTTATGACGGGTCAAGCCCTGATGCTAATCACAGGTGGACGGAGGAAGGGGAGCTCGTGAGACCGGTTTGACCCGGGGCAGCAGAGCCAGCTGCCCAGGTCACAGAGAAGTCAGAGGGAAAGCCCATGTACTGTGAGGCCCGTATTTACTCCATTATAGCCTATGTGAGGGCAATGACAAGATGGCCACTGCTTCCAAAATGGAACCCGCGTAGTGAAGCAGAATAACGTGTACACAGTGCATTCATAGCTAGAACGATATATAAAGCACTCGTACATGCCGCATTTACCATTTGCGGTTTGCTAATACCAAGATAGACAGGGGTAGGGCCCTGTCCCCTACGCGGTCCCGAATATTAAAGTACGACACTATTGGTCTTGTATCTAGAAAGTGTTGTACTGCATCAAGACCAAGTTTGCCTGGAATGCTCGTGCATAGCGAGCATACATCCATTGTTACTAGAAAATGTCCGTATACCCAATCCACATCACAAATTTTGTTCAGGACATCTCTAGTGTCTTGAATGAATGAAGGGAAGTTGGCGACCAGAGGCTGCAAGATTAGATCTATATACTCAGAAATGTTCTCCGTAGGAGACCCAATCCCAGATATGATGGGCCTCACCAGAGGAAATTCTCCTCCCTTGTGTATTTTGGGTAAACAATAGATGCACGGATAGGTTGGCATATCATTAAAAAGATATTCATCTCCAGATCTGAGATTAGACATAACTCATTCCAATGTTTAATTTGGCTATGTATCAACCTCTAGTTTGATTAATAGGATTACCACTGAGCTTTGTGTATGTCGTTATATCACTTAGCTGTCTGTCTATTTCGGACATATAGTCCTGATGGTTAATTAGGACAATATTTCCTCCCTTGTCCGCCTCTCGGATGACAATGGAGTCCTTTTTCTTTAGATTGTCCAAAGCCTTTCTTTCCTCTACAGTGATGTTCTGTCTGTAAAAATTACGTTTGGAGTTGAACTTATCCTCCATTTTGTATAGATCAAGCATGACATTCTGCTGGAATTTGTCAATGTTATTGCCTCCCTGCATTTGAGGAGTGAATCTAGATTTAACTTTAAACCTACTTTCAATTCTTGTGTATGTATCAAAATTCAAATCAGTAGCCACTGTTTGTAATGTTGGATTATCCTCCTGATCATCCAAACTGAGCAATAGATGTACATCCTTAATTTCTCTTATAGATGGATTATCCTCACTTAGGTATGGTCTTGTACATGCAACGGGAATATCGGGTCTATCTTGAAAGTGTTTAAATAATTTGATATTTCTAACAAATTTAAAACAACTAATGTGAAACAATGAAAAATCCGGTATTGAACTAGGACAGAAACCCTATCCCTTGCTTAGTATCTTTATTTCTATATTTGACAATACATGTTCTGAAAGATTAACAATATTTATATCATCAGACAATTCAACATCATGGGGGTATTCTACACCTTCTGATTGCGTGCCCCTGCTCTTGTGGTTACCCCTACTTTCTCTTTTGGAATGTGCTCTTGATTTACCCCTCTGCGTTCTTTTGGGTTCATATCTTTTTTGTGCGCTTGTTTGTTGCCTTTCCTGAACCTTTGCCGTTCTAAAAAAAGGGATCAGCCCCATACCAGTTACACCACACTGGGCTTTTGATGATTCTCTACTCGTCACACTACTATTGCTAGACACATCCGACATATTCGTTGTTTCTATTAATTGGGATTTGCAATCTGACCCTTCTTTGTTCATATGTGGTTTTATATTGTCGAATTTCCTAGCAAAGGTGTAAACTCTACCATTGCGATAATCCCTGTCATCTCGTTGTATTTTTTGGGATTTCTTTTCTCGCAAATACAGTTGATGTTTTTGCAATTCATCTTTTAGTATGGCCAAATTGCGTTCAGTTACCTCTGGTTGGTTAAGATCTTGTATCTCTTTTTCTAAGTTGGCAATTTCCAAAAGAAGCTTCTCTCGTTTTAATTCAGCATCTCTTATTAGAATGTCCATCATACCCATTGAGGAGTTCAGTAATAATTTTTCCCACTCCTTTAAATGTCCCCTATCTAGATCTTCAAATGATGGGAAAATCAACACACGTAGGCCTCTGTGGACCTGTTCCTTGTCTACATATTTACGTAGTACTGTGGCATCTCACCAACGGGAAAGTTCTTGTTTTTTTAGCTTTTCCAGCCTCACACATTTTTGTCGTAATCCCTCGTTGGCTGATAACTTGGGGTTACTCACACCTCGTCCAGGGTTTATACTAAAGAGATCCTTCAATAAGGCATCTCTATTTTCATCAAAGGTGGCAATGTTTGTATTAACTTAATATTTTTCAACACAATTTACTTACACATGGAGATGGTAATACACAAATTAAAGAAACCCGTACTTGTTTGTATTTTTTTCCTGCCTCTTTTTTCCTTCCACTTTCCCTTTCCCCCAATTGTTCCTTCTTAATTCAAAGGTGTTTGAGTGCTAGATCAGCAATAATTTATATAGCTTATATACACTGAGGTGGATATGCTCTAAATGATCTGCACATCAAAAATGTCTCCTTAGTGTGATAACCAAACAACAGTACAATAAGTCAATTATCAGGTGCAACCTTGGTGTCCAACACTCATCCACCTAGAGCATTAATTCCTGAACTTACAATGAGTAATACAGGTCCAAATTCACAATAAAGACGCCAGAGCACATCATATATATGTTACTTTCATCCTTCGTGCATTAAGCACTCTAAGCAACACTATCATCATATGAGAAAATAGTTCCACATCGTTGGATATCAGCATAGCTGTATGTAGGAAGGTGGAATCTGACTATATGGTTGCCCCCAACTTTTTGCCTGGTATTTGGATGGTTTTTGACTAGTCTGGCTGGGATCCTGCTATCCAGGACCCCAGCCTATCTGCTTCTTCTCTAAACGGATGTGAGTACCCTAGGTACAACCTAATTGGATACTGAGGATACCCTGTCAGCCCTTGTAGATGGTTCCCTAGGTACCCAGGGCATAGGTCCCTCAGAGGCCTACCAGGGCTGCAGCACTTATTGTGCCACCCTGGGACAGCCATACCAAATGACACCACCAGACCACTACTGTAGTCTGGGTAAGGTGGTGCTTGCACCCCCTTACAGGGATACAGGTACCCTGTATCCCACCTATGTACAACACATGTATTCTCATTGGTCACCCCTCAAGCAGGCCTTGCTAATCCTACAAGGCAGGGTGCTGAGATATGTGAGAGGGGGGACCCCTACCTGAGTACGGCCCCTCTGCAACCCTCGTAAAAATCATTGCTGGGTTGTTTGTAGTGTAGCCATACCATATACTCTTAACCGCATTATAAGTATATCGCGATAGCGTGATAACTTGAGAATGGCTACACAGAACCATATCATGTTTGGTGTCAAACATGTAGGAATCATACCCCCAGTCCAGCCATGGGCATGAGGGCATGATTCCCCCTTGCAAGAGGGGCGATATGAGAAAAGCGGCAGAATTTAGACACCAATTTAAAAGTGCACACGTATCACAAAATAGATGCTACCTGCCACCCACACGACTCTGGCTGCCTGCTGCTGGGCAAACCCCAGCCTCGGCAGCTGGACAATAGGGATCCTGTTGCAGGGAGGTGCCAGCACCTTCACAGACAGGCTATGTGGATTGGAACTGGGTGGGTGCACCATAGGATGCCTTTCAGAGTTGCACGTAGACTGCTACAGCGCCTACATTCTGCATACACCGCCTGGAACCGGTTCAGGGGCATCCTGCCCCTCGCCCAGGTGGGAAACACACAAAGGGGAGAGGGTGTAGCCACCCTTTCCTGCCGCAACTCTCATTGGTGGGCTCCGATCTGGACCCTCCCCTAATCTCTTGGCTAAAGGTGAATACTATGTCCCCAGAGGCTGAGATTAATCTTGGACTTGACAGACTTGACCTTTGATGAGCTGCTGCCCAGCTGACTGAAGAAATCTCCCTTGGGGTAAAGGAGTTACTCCCCTGCTTGGCAGGCACCTGAAACACTGCAAGTGACCCAGTTGGAACTTTGCTGCTCCTTCGGACATCAACGACTCCTCTCAACCTTGAGGTGGGTTTCCTAGCAACCCAGAGGCCAATGAGAGTGCCCAGCAAGTCTGAGTACCGTGGACCACGTGGGTGCCGAGATCCCCAATACCCCAGGACACCGGCCACCTCTTGCATAGCAGACGACCCTGACCAGTGAGGAAGTTGTGCTTTGGCCCAACATTGAGCCAATCTCTCAGCAGCAACTGTGACAAAGATCAGTGCCCTAGCCCACTCTTGTGGCCCGTGGGCACCCTTTTACGCACGCCAAATTGCTGCCTCCCGCGGTCCCTTGTCTTTCGACTTGTGGGCCCTAGCGGAGGTCAATCTTTACATTTAAGAGTTCCCCTGGTTGCTCCAGGCCTGCTCTACAGTCTCCTTGAAGGAGACCTCTCTCAGACCTCGCTGGTCTGCACCAGTAGCTGATTTGTTCATCTTGCCTGGGTTGCGGTTGCCAAGGCTTAGTGGATCCAATCCGGACACTCACACTGCAGCGACCCTCCTCCGTTGTGGCCTTCCTTGAAGCCTCCCGGAGCCCGTGACTGCAGATCCAAGCTACACCTTTTCCACTTGAAACACCCGACATTGAAGGGCTCTTTTCCTTGAGCTCCCTGGTCACTGTGCCGTGACCCAGACTCTGTCCCCTCTGCTTTCAGGTTCTCCTCTACAAGATCTACAACTTCATTATTCACGACATCATCAACGCTTTTGGCTACCAGCAGTTTTGTACCTTTTTCCAATGAAAATCAGCCCGCGACCCGACATCGAAAACGACCTATGCACCCGGCTTCCCTGGGGCAGGTAACAGTGGTACCTCGGTACTCTCGTGGTAGCGGGCTCCTCAAAAGCTTAACTCTAGCCTCCTAACTTTGAACTCCTGCTAGAAGTGTCTTTAATCTTTTAAAATCAAACCGCGACATTCTCCATAGGCTTTAATAGAGATCCCGATAGCAGCTATTTGCACTGCACGCGTCTCCCGTGGGTCCCCTTCCTCCTAACCTTGGGTGGATTCTGAAGGGGCCAGCGATCCTAAATGCCCTAGGCATTGTCTGTAGAATTGTTGTGGTTCTTATACTACTTTTTTAATATATGGTTTGGTCCCCCCCTGGGGCCCTGTGATTCCAGTGCTATTTATTGTATCTATAAATGCTTGTTTGAATTGTAACTTTACCTCTAGCCTCATAAAGAGACTGGTGGGATTCTGTTTAGAATACATACATATATTTTATATATATACCTGCGTGGACTACTCTTTCATTTGGTCATTCAAGAGGTTATCTATGGTAAAACAATAAGCTTAACACTCCTTCAAGTCTTAGCCTGAAGGCTGCTCTCCACAGCTACCACTAGGATAGCTTTCTTTAAAGGTTGTCTTTAAACTATCACCTTAAGAGTCGAATTGGACTGGTGCAAGGTGGCCACTATAACTAGTGACCAGCATATGCCAGGCCAACTACTCACACTGTAGATCAATCAAATCTACATCTACCTTTGTCATCACCGTGCAGGTGTCATGCATGCTTGTGTCACCCCAATGTCTGGTCCCTGGGGGTAGTGCTGTTGTGTGTCAGTCTCTTGCTGTGTTAGTTTGTGTTCATTCCAGCTTGTGTCACATGTGTCTGTTGTGATCCTTCATCTCCCAATGCCTGATTGCCCACTAAGGGTGTCCCAATGATGGTTTACTTTTGTATGGCACTGTGTCCACATCTGTGTCACTTTGGTTCAGCCCCCCTCATGTGTTGTGTAGTTGCCTGGGGATACTGAGACACGCACACACAAACATGTTGTGTCTGATGTGCAGTGTGAGGTTGCCTGTTTACGTTTGTGCATCTGCATCAGTGCATTGGTATTGCTGTTGTGGGCCATTGTCTGGATGCTGTTTCTGTGATTTTCCCTGCTGTCCCTGTGAGTCAAATCACATCATTCTGCACATTCATCCTGGTTGTTAGGTGCCATTGCTAGAATGGAATGAGTTTTTGACCTGACACCTACAGTCTACACCGGTTGTTTTGATTAGTGTGTCTATTTTCGAGATGTGTGTATGCTTTGTGATGGTCACTTCTGCTCTTGTGTCATTGTACACTGTATGCATTGTCAGACCCCATGTGTGGTGCTTGTCTGCACATGGCCGAGAGTATGGTTTGTTTTCACAGCACTGTTAGCCTCACCACATCTCTGTGGGTATGGGACACAACAACTAGTTTGCCCCAAAAGTGTTTCATGTGTTGTGTACTAGGAATCATACATGCTGTTTGGCATTTGCAGCTTTGACCATGATGACACTTACCTTTTGGTCACTGTGATGAGGGGGGTTTAGACCCCATCACCACAATGCTCGACATTTGCTGCAGTTTGGAACCCCACACTTAACTTGAGGTGATATTTTTACATTGACACAGTGCTATAGTGATGCTTGCCTTGTGTAGGCCACACTCATTTGTTGGTCACACATGTGCTGTTAGTTACATTGTATGTTCGAAGTCATAATCACTGTTGTGGGCATTAGTCACAGACTACACATTGTTGTCATGATGTTGGGGGGATGTATTTTGCTGACATACCTAATGTTGGAGTATGATGGATGTGTGGCGCATCACCCATTCTATGTGTGGGGGTGGCAGGGGTGATGGGCAACAGGTCCCCTATGCGTGGGGGTGGCAGGAGTGATGTGCAACATAAGCCCTATGAGTAGGGGTGGCAGGGGTGATGTGCAAGAGGTCCTCTATGAGTGGGGGTGACAGGAGTGATGGGCAACAGGTCCCCTATGAGTGGGGGTGTCAGGGGTGATGGGCAACATAAGCCCTATGAGTGGGGGTGGCATGGGTGAGGGGCAACATAAGCCCGATGAGTGGGGGTGGCAACAGTGCTGGGCAACATAGGCCCTATGAGTGGGGGTGGCAGGGGTGATGAGCAACAGGTCCCCTATGAGTGGGGGTGGCAGAGGTGATGGGCAACCGGTCCCCTATGAGTGGGGGTGGCAGGGGTGATGGGCAACAGGTCCCATATGAGTGGGGGTGGCAGGGGTGATGTGCAACATAAGCCCTATGAGTGGGGGTGGCAGGGTGATGTGCAACAGGTCCCCTATGAGTGGGGGTGGCAGGGGTGATGGCCAACAGGTCCCCTATGAGTGGGGGTGGCAGGGGTGATGGGCAACAGGTCCCCTATGAGTGGGGGTGACAGGGGTGATGGGCAACAGGTCCCCTATGAGTGGGGGTGGCAGGGGTGATGGGCAACATACGCTCTATGAGTGGGGGTGGGAGGGGCGCTGAGCAACATAAGCCCTATGAGTGGCGGTGGCATTAGTGATGGTTAACAGGTTCCCTATGGGTGGATGTGGCAGGGGTGATGGGCAAAATAAGCCCGATGAGTGGGGGTGGCAGTAGTGCTGGGCAACATAAGCCCTATGAGTAGGGGTGGCAGGGGTGATGAGCAACAGGTCCCCTATGAGTGAGGGTGGCAGGGGTGATGGGAAACAGGTCCCCTATGAGTGGGGGTGGCAGGGGTGATGGGCAACAGGTCCCCTATGAGTGGGAGTGGCAGGGGTGATGGGCAACATAAGCCCTATGAGTGGGGGTAGCAGGGGTGCTGGGCAACATAAGCCCTATGAGTGGGGGTGTCAGTAGTGCTGGGCACCATAAGCCCTATGAGTTGGGGTGGCAGGGGTGATGGGCAACAGGTCCCCTATGAGTGGGTGTGGCAGGGGTGATGGACAACAGGTCCCCTATAAGTGGGGCAGCAGGGGTGATGGGCAACAGGTCCCCTATGGGTGGGGGTGGCAGGGGTGATGTGGAACATAAGCCCTATGAGTGGGGGTGGCAGGGGTGATGTGCAACAGGTCCCCTATGAGTGGGGGTGGCAGGGGTGATGTGGAACATAAGCCCTATGAGTGGGGGTTGCAGGGGTGATTGGCAACAGGTGCCCTATGTGTGGGGGTGGCAGGGGTGATGGGCAACATACGCCCTATGAGTGGGGGTGGCAGTGGTGCTGGGCAACATAAGCCCTATGAGTGGGGGTGGCAGTAGTGCTGGGCAACATAAGCCCTATGAGTGGGGGTGGCAGGGGTGATGTGCAACAGGTCCCCTATGAGTGGGGGTGGCAGGGGTGATGTGCAACATAAGCCCTATGAGTGGGGTGGCAGGGATGATGGTCAACATAAGCCCTCTGAGTGGGGGTGGCAGGGTTGCTGGGCAACATAAGCCCTATGAGTGGGGGTGGCAGTAGTGCTGGGCAACATAAGCCCTATGAGTGGTGGTGGCAGGGGTGATGGGCAACAGTTTCCTTATGAATGGGGGTGGCAGGGGTAATGGGCAACAGGTCCCCTATGAGTGGGGATGGCAGGGGTGATTTGCAACATAAGCCCTATGAGTGGGGGTGGCAGGGGTGATGTGCACCAGGTCCCCTATGAGTGGGGGTGGCAGAGGAGGTGGGCAACAGATCCCCTATGAGTGGGGGTGGCAGGGGAGATGGGCAACAGAAGCCGAATGAGTGGGGGTGGCATTAGTGATGGTCAACAGGTCCCCTATGGCTGGAGGTGGCAGGGGTGATGGGCAACATAAGCCCTATGAGTGGGGGTGGCAGTAGTGCTGGGCAACATAGGCTCTATGAGGGGGGTCGCAGGGGTCATGGGTAACAGGTCCCCTATGAGTGGGGATGGCAGGGGTGATGGGCAACATAAACCCTATGAGTGGGGGTTGCAGGGGCGCTGGGCAACATAAGCCCTATGATTGGGGGTGGCAGGGGTGATGGGCAACAGGTCCCCTATGAGTGGGGGTGGCAGGGGTGATGGGCAACAGGTCCCCTATGAGTGGGGGTGGCATGGGTGATGTGCAACATATGCCCTATGAGTGGGGGTGTCAGTAGTGCTGGGCAACAGAAGCCCTATGAGTGGGGGTGGCAGGGGTGATGGGCAACCGGTCCCCTATGAGTGGTGGTGACAGGGGTGATGGGCAACATGTCCCCTATAAGTGGGGGCAGCAGGGGTTATGGGCAACAGGTCCCCTATGAGTGGGGGTGGCAGGGGTGATGTGAAACATAAGCCCTATGAGTGGGGGTGGCAGGGGTGATGTGCAACAGGTCCCCTATGAGTGTGGGTGTCAGGCATGATGGGCAACAGATGCCCTATGAGTGGGGTGGCAGGGGTGATGGGCAACAGGTGCCCTATGTGTGGGGGTGGCAGGGGTGATGGGCAACATACGCCCTATGAGTGGGGGTGGCAGTGGTGCTGGGCAACATAAGCCCTATGAGTGGGGGTGGCAGTAGTGCTGGGCAACATAAGCCCTATGAGTGGGGGTGGCAGGGGTGATGTGCAACAGGTCCCCTATGAGTGGGGGTGGCAGGGGTGATGTGCAACATAAGCCCTATGAGTGGGGTGGCAGGGATGATGGTCAACATAAGCCCTCTGAGTGGGGGTGGCAGGGTTGCTGGGCAACATAAGCCCTATGAGTGGGGGTGGCAGTAGTGCTGGGCAACATAAGCCCTATGAGTGGTGGTGGCAGGGGTGATGGGCAACAGTTTCCTTATGAATGGGGGTGGCAGGGGTAATGGGCAACAGGTCCCCTATGAGTGGGGATGGCAGGGGTGATTTGCAACATAAGCCCTATGAGTGGGGGTGGCAGGGGTGATGTGCACCAGGTCCCCTATGAGTGGGGGTGGCAGAGGAGGTGGGCAACAGATCCCCTATGAGTGGGGGTGGCAGGGGAGATGGGCAACAGAAGCCGAATGAGTGGGGGTGGCATTAGTGATGGTCAACAGGTCCCCTATGGCTGGAGGTGGCAGGGGTGATGGGCAACATAAGCCCTATGAGTGGGGGTGGCAGTAGTGCTGGGCAACATAGGCTCTATGAGGGGGGTCGCAGGGGTCATGGGTAACAGGTCCCCTATGAGTGGGGATGGCAGGGGTGATGGGCAACATAAACCCTATGAGTGGGGGTTGCAGGGGCGCTGGGCAACATAAGCCCTATGATTGGGGGTGGCAGGGGTGATGGGCAACAGGTCCCCTATGAGTGGGGGTGGCAGGGGTGATGGGCAACAGGTCCCCTATGAGTGGGGGTGGCATGGGTGATGTGCAACATATGCCCTATGAGTGGGGGTGTCAGTAGTGCTGGGCAACAGAAGCCCTATGAGTGGGGGTGGCAGGGGTGATGGGCAACCGGTCCCCTATGAGTGGTGGTGACAGGGGTGATGGGCAACATGTCCCCTATAAGTGGGGGCAGCAGGGGTTATGGGCAACAGGTCCCCTATGAGTGGGGGTGGCAGGGGTGATGTGAAACATAAGCCCTATGAGTGGGGGTGGCAGGGGTGATGTGCAACAGGTCCCCTATGAGTGTGGGTGTCAGGCATGATGGGCAACAGATGCCCTATGAGTGGGGTGGCAGGGGTGATGGGCAACATAAGCCCTATGAGTGGGGGTGGCAGGGGTGATGGGCAACAGGTCCCCTATGAGTGGGTGTGGCAGGGGTGATGGACAACAGGTCCCCTATAAGTGGGGCAGCAGGGGTGATGGGCAACAGGTCCCCTATGGGTGGGGGTGGCAGGGGTGATGTGGAACATAAGCCCTATGAGTGGGGGTGGCAGGGGTGATGTGCAACAGGTCCCCTATGAGTGGGGGTGGCAGGGGTGATGTGGAACATAAGCCCTATGAGTGGGGGTGGCAGGGGTGATTGGCAACAGGTGCCCTATGTGTGGGGGTGGCAGGGGTGATGGGCAACATACGCCCTATGAGTGGGGGTGGCAGTGGTGCTGGGCAACATAAGCCATATGAGTGGGGGTGGCAGTAGTGCTGGGCAACATAAGCCCTATGAGTGGGGGTGGCAGGGGTGATGTGCAACAGGTCCCCTATGAGTGGGGGTGGCAGGGATGATGGTCAACATAAGCCCTCTGAGTGGGGGTGGCAGGGTTGCTGGGCAACATAAGCCCTATGAGTGGGGGTGGCAGTAGTGCTGGGCAACATAAGCCCTATGAGTGGTGGTGGCAGGGGTGATGGGCAACCGTTTCCTTATGAATGGGGGTGGCAGGGGTAATGGGCAACAGGTCCCCTATGAGTGGGGATGGCAGGGGTGATTTGCAACATAAGCCCTATGAGTGGGGGTGGCAGGGGTGATGTGCACCAGGTCCCCTATGAGTGGGGGTGGCAGAGGAGGTGGGCAACAGATCCCCTATGAGTGGGGGTGGCAGGGGAGATGGGCAACAGAAGCCGAATGAGTGGGGGTGGCATTAGTGATGGTCAACAGGTCCCCTATGGCTGGGGGTGGCAGGGGTGATGGGCAACATAAGCCCTATGAGTGGGGATGGCAGTAGTGCTGGGCAACATAGGCTCTATGAGGGGGGTGGCAGGGGTCATGGGTAACAGGTCCCCTATGAGTGGGGATGGCAGGGGTGATGGGCAACATAAACCCTATGAGTGGGGGTTGCAGGGGCGCTGGGCAACATAAGC
Organism: Triturus cristatus; assembly: GCF_964204655.1. Classification (NCBI taxonomy): domain Eukaryota; kingdom Metazoa; phylum Chordata; class Amphibia; order Caudata; family Salamandridae; genus Triturus; species Triturus cristatus. The sequence continues at coordinate 418,966,847 of NC_140580.1, forward strand.
CCTATGATTGGGGGTGGCAGGGGTGATGGGCAACAGGTCCCCTATGAGTGGGGGTGGCAGGGGTGATGGGCAACAGGTCCCCTATGAGTGGGGGTGGCATGGGTGATGTGCAACATATGCCCTATGAGTGGGGGTGTCAGTAGTGCTGGGCAACATAAGCCCTATGAGTGGGGGTGGCAGGGGTGATGGGCAACCGGTCCCCTATGAGTGGTGGTAACAGGGGTGATGGGCAACATGTCCCCTATAAGTGGGGGCAGCAGGGGTTATGGGCAACAGGTCCCCTATGAGTGGGGGTGGCAGGGGTGATGTGAAACATAAGCCCTATGAGTGGGGGTGGCAGGGGTGATGTGCAACAGGTCCCCTATGAGTGTGGGTGTCAGGGGTGATGGGCAACAGATGCCCTATGAGTGGGGTGGCAGGGGTGATGGGCAACATAAGCCCTATGAGTGGGGGTGGCAGTGGTGCTGGGCAACATATGCCCTATGAGTGAGGGTGGCAGTGGTGCTGGGCAACATAAGCCCTATGAGTGGGGGTGGGAGGGGTGATGTGCAACAGGTCCCCTATGAGTGGGGGTGGCAGGGGTGATGGGCAACAGGTCCCCTATGAGTGGGAGTGGCAGGGGTGATTGGCAACATAAGCCCTATGAGTTGGAGCGGCAGGGGTGATGTGCAACAGCTCCCCTATGAGTGGGGCTGGCAGGGGTGATGGGCAACTGGTCCCCTGTGAGTGGGGGTGGCATGGGTGATGGGCAACATAAGCCCTATGAGTGGGGGTGGCAGCGGTGATGGGCAACAGGTCCCCTAAGAGTGTGGGTGGCATTAGTGATGGTCAACATGAGCCCTATGGGTGGGGGTGGCAGGGGTGATGGACAACATAAGCCCTATGAGTGGGGATGGCAGTAGAACTGGGCAACGTAAGGTCTATGAGTGGGGGTGGCAGGGGTGATGGGCAACAGGTCCCCTCTGAGTGGGGGTGTGGCAGGGGTGATGGGCAACATAAGCCCTATGAGTGGGGGTGGCAGGGGTGCTGGGCAACATAAGCTCTATGAGTGGGGGTGGCAGTAGTGCTGGGCAACATAAGCCCTATGAGTGGGGGTGGCAGGGGTCATTGGCAACAGGTCCCCTATGAGTGGGGGTGGCAGGGGTGATGGGCAACAGGTCCCCTATAAATGGGGGTGGCAGGGGTGATGTGCAACATACACCCTATAAGTGGGGGTGGCATGGGTGATGTGCAACAGGTCCCCTATGATTGGGGGTGGAAGGGGTGATGGGCAACAGGTCCCCTATGTGTGGGGGTGGCAGGGGTGATGGGCAACATGTGCCCTATGAGTGGATGTGGCAGTGGTGCTGGGCAACATAAGCCCTATGAGTGGGGGTGGCAGTAGTGCTGGCCAACATAAGCCCTATGCGTGGGGGTGGCAGGGGTGATGGGCAACAGGTCCCCTATGAGTGGGGGTGGCAGGGGTGATGTGCATCATAAGCCCTATGAGTGGGGGTGGCAGGGTGATGGTCAACGTAAGCCCTCTGAGTGGGGGTGGCAGGGGTGCTGGGCAACATAAGCCCTATGAGTGGGGGTGGCAGTAGTGCTGGGCAACATAAGCCCTATGAGTAGGGGTGGCAGGAGTGATGGGCAACAGGTCCCCTATGAGTGGGGGTGGCAGGGGTGATGTCCAACATATGCCCTATGAGTGGGGTTGGCAGGGGTGATGTGCACCAGGTCCCCTATGAGTGGGAGTGGCAGAGGTGATAGGCAACAGGTCCCCTATGAGTGTGGGTGGCAGGGGTGATGGGCAACAGAAGCTCTATGTGTGGGGGTGGCATTAGTGATGGTCAACAGGTTCCCTATGGGTGGGGGTGGCAGAGGTGATGGGCAACACAAGCCCTATGAGTAGGGGTGGCAGTAGTGCTGGGCAACATAAGCCCTATGAGTAGGGGTGGCAGGGGTGATGGGCAACAGGTCCCCTATGAGTGGGGGTGGCAGGGGTGATGGGCAACAGAAGAACTATGATTGGGTGTGGCATTAGTGATGGTCAACAGGTCCCCTATGAGTGGGGGTGGCAGGGGTGATGGGCAACATAAGCCCTATGAGTGGGGGTGGCAGTAGTGCTGGGCAACATAAGCTCTATGAGTGGGGGTTGCAGGGGTGATAGGCAACAGGTCCCCTATGAGTGCGGGTGGCAGGGGTGATGTGCAACAGTTGCCCTATGAGTGGGGGTGGCAGTGGTGATGGTCAACAGGTCCTCTATGAGTGGGGGTGGCAGGGGTGATGGGCAACAGGTCCTCTATGAGGGGGGTGGCAGGTGTGATGGGCAACAGGTCCCCTATGAGTGGGGGTGGCATGGGTGATGTGCAACAAAAAAGCCCTATGAGTGGGGGTGGCAGTAGGGCTGGGCAACATAAGCCCTATGAGTGGGGGTGGCAGGGGTGATGGGCAACAGGTCCTCTATGAGTGGGGGTTGCAGGGGTGATAGGCAACAGGTCCCCTATGAGTGCAGGTGGCAGGGGTGATGTGCAACAGTTGCCCTATGAGTGGGGGTGGCAGGGGTGATGGTCAACAGGTCCCCTATGAGCGGGGGTGGCAGGGGTGATGGGCAACAGGTCCCCTATGAGTGGGGGTGGCAGGGGTGAATGGCAACATAAGCCCTATGAGTGGGGGTGGCAGGGGTGATGTGCAACAGGTCCCCTATGAGTAGGGGTGGCAGGTGTGATGGGCAACAGGTCCCCTATGAGTTGGGGTGGCAGGGGTGAGTGGCACATAAGCACTATGAGTCGGGGTGGCAGGGGTGATGGGCAACAGGTCCCCTATGAGTGTGGGTGGCATTAGTGATGGTCAACATGAGCCCTATGGGTGGGGGTGGTAGTGGTGCTGGCCATGCAACCCCTATGGTGGCCTGTTGTTAGTGGCCAGGATGTGGTTCCCCTGTGTGTGTGTGCCATTTTGCGGGTACGTGTTGTTTGTTGTGTGGTAGGTGTCTGACTTACCATCTTCGCTGTCTGTGTCTGTTCCTGATCTGGTCATAGATGTAGAGTACTGGTATGACCTGTGCGATGGGATTCATGATGTGTTCGTCTCGTACACGTTGCTTGTTGCTCCGTCTCGTACCAGTTGCAAGCTGGTCCATCTCGTAGCTGTGGATTGAGTTGTGCTGCGAATCGCAGCTGATATGCTTCTTTTCCGGATGCTGTAATGTGCCATACGTGGCGACACGTCTGGCGCATAGGAAATACGCATCGTACTTGTCAGGGCAGAAACTGCTATGGATACTGCTTCCGGGCGACTCGGTTCGGCGTTAGGAGTTACGGCTTGGAAGGAGAATGGAGCTTGAATCCCAGCCTACGTGTCGGTCGGGTTTTTGGCAGTTATGCGCATCGTACTTAATCAACAGGATGGACCAGCTACGGGTACGTGTCGGTCGCAAGGTAAGGCTACGGACAGCTCTCGGAAAGCTGTCCAAACCGGATCGGAATTGACCCCTTTATGTTTTCACTTACCATCAATGGGAACATTGCCCAACACCGCCGAAAGGTTGTGTAACAACATTTGCACAGAGGTTTGCATATTTTTCTGGGTTTAAAACTTAGGACCCAACATATTAATACTATTGGCTTGCACCTAAACCTGCAAAGAAAAATATGCTCACTAATACTAAACTGATATATATATTCCTTTATTGCCCAGCTGTCTGCACATGGTTTCAACTTTTGGAAAGACACTAGAGACGCTACATTTGTCTGGGGACTAAAGATTGGCAAGTTCAGGGAACTGAGGCCTTATTTTGAGATGCCTCATACCATATCAATTGAGTTTCCTGAACGAGACAGTACAACAGACTTCCTGTCTTGGGCTAGTCAAGATCAAGGACATGAACATGCTGGAGCAGAGTTTTCTGTTGAAAATTTATCGAGTTTTAAGCTCCAGTTTTGTTTATATGTTATGATTAAAATTACTAATTTATAATCACTAATTATTAGTTTTGTTAAAAGTCTAAATTAACCAACATTACTAATGAGAGAAACTACACGTGGGAATGCATATATGTTGCTTAATATTATGTGCAATTTAATTAAATGAGTATCGCAAAAGTGCCATTTGTTTCGAGTTTGCGCTTTTAAAATAACGTGTGCTAATGCTTTTTTGTGTTGCAGATGGCTAGGTAATTACATACACATAAGGGTATTAGTGGGGATTAACACTGTATAATCATTATGATGTGGTAACGTTGTTTTGTGTTTCTTTTAACTAAGATGGTCCGTTTTGGCCTAAACAAAGATGGCTGCTATTTACAGCCTGCGCTCGAGTGATTGAGATGTGACGAGAGGACTAGCTGAACATGGTTGAAAGTCACCTGACCACAGCCTCTGTCTGATTTAAAAGTTTCCGTGAGGACAGCAGCTCCGGGCATGCTTCCAATTGCCATTGGAAAAGAATAAAGCCACAATGAACAACGATAAATCTGCGGTGGCTCTGCTATGGTACCAAGGAAGAGCATTCATAAATGTATCGCTTGCAAACTCGAGTTTCCTTCTTCCGTGTTTTTATTTTTGTGATTTTTCCTGAGCGGAGGTTTTCTAAATGTTACCAAGTGACATCCTTTCCTGCTCGCTCTGCTCAGTGGCTCAACGGACATTCAGAATTTGTTTGTAACTTTATTTTCGCTAGTTTTGTTATAAATATACTAGACTAGAGAGGGTCTGTGTCATTGCATTTTGGATTTTTGAGGCCACTTCTTCCTGAACCTATGCTGAGGACGGCAGCTCGAGAGACTTTACCGAGAGACCTGTCCTGACCCATTTAGCTAGAATAGGTAACTATGAGAATAATGAGTTTGCTATTGATTGACTTTCATTTGAACTAATTTAGATAAACAACCATTTGCTTGAATTCCAGTGTCGGGTGGTTATTTCCTTGTCATTTATTGAGTTTCAAATGTATTTCCTATGTGTAAAATCATGACTCAGGACAATATCTTTATGGTCGCATTGACCTCGTTTAGATGCAGATCGGTTTAGGTTTCTCTCCTATATTCAGTGTGGATAGAGTAATAGTGTGAGTTTCAGTGTGATGGGCCCTAGCGTATGATGAGTGTATGTGCGTGTGACTGTAGGTTTACTCTGTCCGTGGAAGTAGGGGGAATTTATATGCGCCGATCTGCAGCAAACACACCTCCGATTTCCTCACTTACACACTTTGAGAGTTGGCACAATTACACACAACACAATGAGGATACATTAGATGCCATGCTACACAATGGTTCTTACAATTCCTCTGACCCCAATTGGAAGGGATGGTTGGTTTGGCCTATTGACACAAATAGGTGTCAGTTAAGATTCTGGCTTACCACCAAAGGGTTTAGTATCCATGGGGCTGATCAGCGCTATGTACAATCAAAACCCTTGGGGTGGTGACATCGTACAGCGTAGGGAAGTTATGACTAGAGCGGCTAAAGACCGCAATACTTTCCCAAGTGAAACAACACTTAGTCCCACTCTCAGATGACATGGATCTTGGGGATTTTTTGTTAGGTCCCCAGGAGCCACATCAGAAACGCTTCTTGTATGCTATTTACAACAAGCAATGGAAACTCTCAATAGGAAGCTGCTGAGAGACTACATAAAATAGACAGGGTTAACCTTGAAACGGCTTTGACTGTGGTCAACAATGGTATTACCACACTATCATCAAGAATTTATTCACTGGCCAACATTGTGTCTTCAAAAATAAATATAATTGATTAGGATTTGTCTATTCTACAACATGGACAATCGCAATTGCGGTCCATTATGTTATTAAGCTGCACGCTACAATCGTGTTCTGGCCACGTGCCCTGGCATTACATCAATAGCACACCTCTGTTCTCTGTATACAATCTAATGGAAAGACAGATAGTTATGGCATGCAGAGTTGCAAAATATACAATGTTGTACATTGAAAAATTGGGCCGATTACCTTTCACAGTGGCTGATTCACCTTCCACAAACTGGTTAATCCATGGCTATATTACACTGCTAATCACGACATTCCAATTTCAATACTGTCTCAAATATCAGATAGGCAGGTAAGAACTTGAAGCACTAGGAGAAGGAAACATACAAAAGTACCTGGAACTACCATACACATTTAGATGCAGGATTGGGGACACTGAAGAGGTAAAATACAGCAGCTCCTGCTCTTCAGCTATTTAAGAGTCACCCGAAGAGTGTGGCAGAGGTCAAGTTTAAAAGAAGCTGAAATTGCTCCCATTCTTGAGTATATTCATAATACAGAAATTAATTTACTGGCTTAATTTCCTCTTTAATATTTTACCTGAGGTGCAGGAAACTCAGCAAATTGATTTTAATCCATGTTTGCAGTGTACTCTACAAATCAAAGTATTTTCAATTTCCTTCAAATTATAAACTAAGTCTATTTAAGTATTTTAGACCAGAACAGGAGGCCCACAGTCCCCAAGGCCAGCAGAGGCCATCACTTCTGCTACCCTAGTGGACGGCTGTCTACCAAATTCAGTGATCCCTTAGAGGCTAGAGAGTAGCTCTTTGCCATCATCAGAACAGCCATTGTGGCGGCTCCACTGAAAGTGTTGATCAATGCCGAGTGATCATCATGTTTTTTGAGCCTGCTTTGAAAGGATTTTTGGTTAATCAACAAACAGATTCCTAAAGCGTTAGTTTGTTTCTTGTAAACATACAACAATGACTCTGACATGCAGGGAAAAATCTCCCTTAATGTTGGGTTCATTCTTTGATTCTTGCCCAGAACAGCTATGCCTTGCATGTTGGCCCAGGGCAGGGAAATCCACTGATGTTTGCCCTGCTTCAAATAAGTGGGTTACCCCCACAATGACCTGACAGCCCTGTAGTGGATGGACCATCCGATCTGAACATTCCAAAGGTACAGCTAGCTGAAGGCCTGCTGTCATAAAGTCGCCACTGAATCAGGCAACGGACTGTATGTTTAGCAGGGTGGGAGCACCAACAATTTAGGCAATGTTACTTGTCTGGCAATCTGTAAAGACCAGCATGTCTTAGATCACATATGACAAAGCTCTCTTTATGTAAAGAAGGCCCTAAATTGCAAACATAAAAATAAGATGGATGAAACAGGAATCAATTTATGTTGAACCTGGCCCTCTCCGCAGGGTCTCCCAAAACATTTTGCCTTCACTCCCTTACTTTGTAAAACCATTTTCTGTCTGCCTTTAAAACTTTACCACTGTTAACCAGCGCTAAAGATCTTGTGCTCTGTCCCTAAATAATGGTAAAATTGGCCTGCACCTGATTGGCACATTCAATTTATTTGTAAGTCCCTAGAATATGGTACTATATGGTCACAGGGCCTGTACATTAAGTAGTACATTTGATCCTCCAGCAGTAATCGTTCCATCCAATAAAGTAGCACTTTAAAACCTGTATCAGGCCGGCCATTGCAGCCTGTTTTAAACTGCCATTTTGACCAGGCAAATTAAACCATTTGCCAGTTCTAAACTTTCTTTTTAAAAGCCTAAGGGCCTTATTACAAATACAGCGGTCTATTGGACTGCCACAGTCGTGCCTGGTGGTCCACCTGCTATATTCTGACTTTGGCTGTCAGACCACCACAGAACCACAACTGTCACCGTCTTGCAGTGGTGTGAGGCTGGTAATATACTGGTGATGCCGCTGTGGCCCTGCCAAGCATATCACTAGTTTCCTCACAACCACAGTTTTCATGACAGTAAGCCTGCCATGAAGTGTGGGGGTGAAGAAATAAAGGGGGCCCTACAGGACCCCCTGTTACCTCTGGGTCATGGGGTGCATGCCCTAAAGAACTGACTATTGCACTCCCAATGCAGTGTCTATTTCAAAGGCACCGCTGTGGGATTGCCAAAGAACTGTCCACCAGGGACTTTAAAAGTCATACTCTGGCGGGTGGTCTATTTTGCCTTTGGCGGTCTCGGAGTGTGGGCAGCAGTGTGGCAACCCCGCTCTGGGACCATCAAAGTCAAAATAGGGGCCTAAGAGTCACCCTTAAGGTAGGACCTAACCATTCAGAGAGCAGGGTGCATGGTATTTAAAAAGTAGGAAATGTGTGTTTAAGTTTTACATGTCCTGGTAGTTAAAAACTCCTAAAGTAATTTCTTACTATTGTAAGGCCTACTTTTCTTTGCTGAGTGTGTCCTGATCCCCAAGAGGTGTCCCCATGTCCTGGACCCTTGGCTGCCATCAGTGGAAGCCCTTCCAAGAAGGTGAAAATCCTGAAGGTGGGCTCTTCGTAGCCTCCTCCAATGCAAATGAAACTCTTCACGCTGGACTAACCTGGTCCATACATCCATCGGGATCGACCTAATCAGATGCCCACAGCTAGAAATTTGCACTTTCAGGAGCTATTTCACTAAAATTTACAAATCTCATATCTTCCATACTTGGTATAATTGTATATGTTAATATTTACTATAAATGTGGTTTGGGACTTCTCATATGTTGTGATTTTACTTTATTACAGTTTGCGTACTGCATAAATACTTAATACATTACCTCTGCTTTTCTTTTGATTTTTCTGACTGCATTTGGGCCAATCTACCTGAGGCCTAAGCACAGGTTAATTTAGTGACTTTTGTGGTTCACCCTTACAAGGATTGTTGTTGTTGCTGCTCAACCAATAACCCATTTTCTTCCAATTTCCACATGATAAATTGTAAAACAATTGCTGTAAGGCTGAAAGTTTTAATCAGATTTTACTGCAATTCGATTCATAATCCAAGAGTACTTTATCAGAGACGTTCAAGCATTCAGTTAACATATTCATTACATGTTACCCCCAAAAGAGCTTCAGACCAGGTAGCTCAACTAGGGACAAATATCTGTACCTCCATCTTTTAATTAATAAATACACCTGGCCAGAATCCCTCCATCTTGCATTCATGGACATTACATCTGCATTCGACTGGGTCAATCATACTAAACTTGGGGCCCTGTTGTCCCAGCTAGGGGTTGATTCAAGCATTGTGGCCCTCTTGGCTGACCTGCACTTTGATTCCACTGCTTTGGTGCACTTCTTGCGGGGCATGGCCCACACATTGTTGTTCACTATGAGAAGTGGCGTCCACCAAGGGTGCATTCTCACACCATTGCTGGTTACATTGTGTGTAAATAGGCTTGAACGCACCCTCCTGTCTGCCCAGGTTGACTGCCCGAGGGCAGGAGCTAGATCTCTCCTGGTACTGTTGGATGCCAACAAAGCAGTCCTCAGGGACTGCATGGTCAGGGGGCTGCAGCAACACCTGGACATATGTATTTCTTTTGTGGGAAGTCTGGGCCTGGCAGTAAATTGGATTACGTCCTATGTTAAGGTAGGGGGACCACGATCCACCAATTCCAAAACCTTTAAAGTGGCAAACCATACCTTAGATAACGTCTCCGCTTTCCCCTACCTTGGGGTTTTATTTGATGTGAAGAACAATTGGAATTCCGTAATTGAGGGCAAGAAATTTGAGCTCTTCAAAACCATTTGGGTAGTCAACAGCTTCGCAAACAGTCTGGGTTCCTGGTCATCGCAAGTTCTACTCAAGGTATACTAGGCTAAATGTGTGTCCCAGATTCGATATGGGAGTGAGGTTTGGGGATTCCCAAATATTGATGGAATTCAGGTAGCAGAAAATCAATTGCTTCGACAACTAGCGAAGGTCCCGCTATGCACCCTGCCTTTTCAGTGATTGCCAAGTTAGGAATCGGCCGCATAACAGATTTAGTAGTCCTCAATCCCTTGTTGTGTTTGGTCAAGATCTGGACCAGGGAGAATTTAAAGCCTTATCGTCTGATCCTCTATGACTGCTTGTCTCTTGACTTTGCATACAGAATCTCCTGGATAGCGTAAGTAAAGGCAGCTGTCGTCTCCCTTGGGAGCGGATATCTTCTCTGATCCCTACTCACTGACTTCCTGAGAACTGAAAAGCATCAAGGATCTGTTCCTCAAGCGAGCTTTATCATCTAGGGAACAGCTTGAGTTGCAGAAATCTTCAGTGAGGGGGCATATGCTTTTAAAGACCACTCAGGGCATGGAGCCCTATTGCGCACAGTTATGCAATACGCAAACCAGGTTTCTATTGGCCAGGTTTAGATTCAACCAGCGACATCATCTTTTAGCTGTACCCAGTAGCTTGGCTTCTTCTGGCCCAAGTTTGCCCTACAGCTGAGACAATAGGTATCAGCAGGAGACCTTACACTTTGGTATGCTCTGTGATTATTTTAGCCCTTTGACTCTCCTCTACCTTCAGATCTCCCAAATGACATTGTTTTATTTGTTGCATTCTCTTTTTTACTAGCTGTGCCCTGATGGATCTTGGGAATGTTATTTATGTACTGTACTTGTTTTTGCTTATGTTTGCAAATCTGTTTTTTAACTCTTCTGTTATCCCATTTGCTAATGGGTTATACAGGGTCCTTTTTATGCCACATTTATTGTACTCTTTTATGGTTGTTTTTGTCAAACGAATAAAGATTTTAAAGTGAAGTGAAGGGACTATGCGTTTTTTCCCAAACGAGCGCTTAACCCTTGACAGATATAATGAAAAGCCTACAGCTTTTCTGTACTTAATAGAGAGGCGGCCCACTTCTCACCATTATATTGGACTAAAGCGAGTTTCAAGCACAGAAACATTTTAATGCAGCATCAACTGAAGCGCCTCTAAAGACCACGAGGATGTGTTTGCATAGATAACTGTCCATTATCATACCACAGTTTCAGAGCGTACTTAGAAAAACATGAGGAAACCCAGCATGATTGCAGCACTATATTAGCATTTCATTCCAGAGGAGTGCATGCAATCATGTGTTTGGTGTAAATTAGAATTCAGTGGGTTGTTTAAGTTTAAATGGAGTACACGATGGACAAGGATAAGAAGGGAGCAAGTGGCACTTGTAAGGCTCAAGTATTTGAAGGAACACAAATTCAGCATTTATATGTTTTCAAAACTCAAAACACAGAGATGTCTTTGTAAAAAATGACCCACTTCTTCTGAAGTATGTTTTCTATAATTGCCATAAGTACATGTTTTACTTTGTGAGATATTTTCTATTCCTGTTGTGAAAATAATGGCTGAAATAACATTTTATTTATGTTAAAATATGAAGTTGCCATCTCTATTCTGAGACATTTATATTGTGGAATTTTTGTAGTATTGCCCTGTGGGCATTATCTTGCAATCGAGTCTGCAAGATTCATTTAGCCGAGTTAAAGGGTGCTTCAAAAGTATTGAGCTTAGGGTGTGCATAATTAACGCAACTTCCTTTTGTATGATTATTTCAAATTCCGGGAAAATTAGGCAAAATTTAATCAATCATGGAAAAAGCAAATCTATCATTTATTGTTATATTTTAGCACAAAATGCATCCTCGTGTCATTGTTTGGTGTGAGGCATAGTTGCCAAGGTGTCAAACTGCTATGTGTGATATTTTCATAATTTGGAGAATTTGGCTGGAGAAGGTGACCATACGGACTGCTTAGCGCTCAGCGCGCTGCTTAGCCTGCTATAGGTTTTAATTTCCCTGTTTTGTATCTTATTTGTGCTTAATTCGATTTTGACCCTGTTTTTAACTGTTACTTCTAAACTTTAAGCGCCCCCCCCCTGGCCTACCTCTTGCACTATAATACCCCTCCTGGGGACCATCTGCACCGCCTTTGGCGGGTCCGGGATCACGGGTACCTGGGGTGAATCGGAGCGCCATTTTGGATTGGGCTTGGGAACTCTCGCGTATTATCGCGAGACCTCGCCCGGAAGAGTCTATTTTAGGCAGTATGAGCTAGAGGGTCAGCCTGGAGAAGGTGACCATACGGACTGCTTAGCGCTCAGCGCGCTGCTTAGCCTGCTATAGGTTTTAATTTCCCTGTTTTGTATCTTATTTGTGCTTAATTCGATTTTGACCCTGTTTTTAACTGTTACTTCTAAACTTTAAGCGCCCCCCCCCTGGCCTACCTCTTGCACTATAATACCCCTCCTGGGGACCATCTGCACCGCCTTTGGCGGTTCCGGGATCACGGGTACCTGGGGTGAATCGGAGCGCCATTTTGGATTGGGCTTGGGAACTCTCGCGTATAATCGCGAGACCTCGCCCGGAAGAGTCTATTTTAGCCTATCGACAGGCGCGCAGCGGTGACGCGCAGCGGGAGCGCCCTCACTGCGCCTGAGTCTCGCCAGAGTCCTGCCCGTCTGCGCCCGTCAGCGCTACGGCAGGGCTAGGGCAGGTTACTCTGGACCACTCAGGATGCCTACCACCATGGAAATATATCAGCTGCGGCAGTCAGTGGTATGTTATCACCACCATGTTGTGGACCCTTTATGTGGTCCCTACCAATGTCCTAGCTGTACATTCGCCCTCCCCACCCCTAAGCCTATAAAATCTTTGTCGAGTAATTCGTACGCGTCTAGGGCGAGAACAGTGGTTACCGATGGCACGAGCTGTTCCACTCTCAAGATATTTCACCTAAATGTCAGATCGCTCGTTTGCCACTGTATGGAAGTCTTTACTTTGCTAGAGGACGAACAACCAGACGTCTTCTTCCTTACGGAGACATGGTTACATGACCAGGCTATGGCGTCCATTAATTTAGCGTTACCCAGAGGGTATACTATGTATACCCTACATCGAAATTCCAGAGGAGGTGGCATAGCAGCCGCTGTAAAATCTTGCTACCCGTGTGTCTGGCAGAAAAGTTCAGTGGCAGCTTGTGAAAGCGCGCAATTTAGTATCACCCTATCTCCTCACTTTACGCTGTCTGGACTACTTATTTACAGACCTCCTGGTCCTGATGGAAGTTTCCGCCTTAGTCTTCCTGAGGTAGTGGCGTCTCTAGCCCTGAAGACAGCCAATTTTACAATTATCGGTGACCTCAACCTCCATATGGATCAACCACTCACCAGCTCAGTTGGTACCTTACTAGCCGACCTAGAGGCCCTTAAAATTGTCCAGCTGGTCGACCAAGGGACTCACAGCGGAGGACATATACTCGACCCTTTTCTTACGAACATTTCGAATGTTCTACTTAGCGCTCCCACACCCATGGCCTGGACTGACCATTTCTTAGTACAAGGTCATATTACTTTATCGTCCCCTGTGTTCGTACCTTTCTCTCAAAGCGTCTTTAAACGCCCTTGGAAGAAGCTTCAACTAGAGGAATTTCGGCAGTTCCTCTTGACACATCGCGCTCCCCTTTCGACAGAAATTACTTGTAGCTACGATAGCTTTTGTGAATGGCTTACGTCAGCTCTAGACTCCTTCATACCTGCCAAGTGGACTAAAATTAGATCTAGTCCCTCGAGTCCTTGGTATACGGACTCGCTTAGAATTCTCAAATCCGCCTGTAAAAAAGCGGAGCGTGCCTGGCGCAAAAGGTATGACGTTGAGCTCAAAAAAGCCTACAGATCTTGCACGAGGCACTACCATCAGGCGATTTGTAAAGCTAGAGCCACCTATTATGCGACGGAGATTAAAAATAGCCAAAATCCGACTAAGATCATTTTTCAAATCTGTAAGGAGCTAACTAATAAACAGATTGCGACTCCTGTTAAAGCTACATTGACTCAATGCGAAAAAATCGCCACTTTTTTTGTAGAAAAAGTTGAGACAATTTATAGATCTTTTCCCCAAGAATCTCGGGCTCTTGGTCCACCTAGTACCAAGCTTTGCACCATCCCACAACTTTTTTCCATTCGTGGCCCTAATCCAGAGGAGTTTAAAGAACTAACTAAGAAAGTAAGGTCAGGTTCCCCTACGGACCCTTTGCGCCCTATACAATTTCATGAGCTCGAAGAGTGCTGTTTTTCGGCGATCCTTGATCTTATTAATTTATCCTTTGAAACAGGAAGTGTTCCAGTTAAATGGAAACAAGCTACCATCGTACCCATTTTGAAAAAACCTTCCCTGGACCCCTCTCTTCCTGAGAGTTATCGTCCCATCTCCCTCCTCCCCTGGATTTCCAAGCTAGCGGAGTCTCATGCCAACCACATTCTGTCTTCCCATCTGTTGGATGCTAACATCCTCGACCCCTCTCAAAATGGGTTTCGAGCGCATCACAGCACTGAGACCGCTCTCCTTGCGGTAGTGGAACAAATCAGGAAGCTGCTTGATAGAGACCAAACGGTAGCGCTAATCCTGTTAGATCTTAGCGCTGCCTTTGATACCGTCCCTCATTCCATCCTCCTTCAACGGCTTTCTGAAGCTGGGGTTGGCCAGACTGCACTTGATTGGTTTCGGTCTTTTCTTACTGACCGATCCTTTCAGGTGTCCACGCCGCCTTTTGTTTCCGCCTCTCGTTCCATTCTGCAAGGTGTTCCTCAGGGGTCGGCTCTCAGCCCAACCTTGTTTAATCTATACGTCCAACCCCTAGCCGAGGTAGCTCAGCGATACGGTCTCACCATGGTGTCTTACGCCGATGACACCCAGTTGGCGGTGGCACTTAATGGTGAGTCCGCAATGGACGCTGCTGCCTTTCAGGTCGCGTTGCGAGGGATCATGGAATGGATGTCGGACAACTAGTTGCAGCTGAATGCCTCAAAAACCGAGGTTTTAATCTTCGGGAAAAACACCGATCTCTGGGGCAACCAGTGGTGGCCCCCGGAGCTTGGCCCTGCTCCGGTGCCGGTTGACGAGGTCAGGAATCTTGGGGTGTGGTTCGACAATAAGTTGTCCTACATTCCCTACACCAAAAGACTGGCCGGGATCTGTTTTGGCACCCTACAGTGTCTCAGACCAATCTTTAAATTCTTTGACCCTACCACCAGGCAAATCATAGTTCAGGCTATGGTCCTAAGCAGACTGGACTACGCAAGTTCGCTTCTACTGGGATTGAATAAAGCTGAGCTTCTCCGCCTTCAGCGTATCCAAAACGCGGCGGCCAGGATGTTGGTTGGCTTGCCTCGTTATTGTTCTGCTCGCCAAACCATCCAAAATTTGCACTGGCTTCCGGTGGAACAGAGGATTAAATTTAAGGCACTTTGTTTCACTTTTAAAATTTTAAAGCTGTCTACCCCTCCTATCCTTGCCCAGACAATTTTTCCTTATCTCCCGAACAGAGCGCTCCGCTCTGCGGGATTAAATCTGGCAATAGTTCCCCGCTTCAAAAGAGCTAGAATGGGCGGACGCTCTTTTTCGGTGCTAGCCGCCTCACTTTGGAACACCCTCCCCCCCTCGCTTCGTTCTATCACCAACCTTTTTTCTTTCAGGAAATGTCTGAAAACCTTCCTGTTTGCCACTATTTAGGTTTTTCAGCTCATCCATGACTAGTACTTTTTCACCGTTATGTTTTACCGTCTTCTCAGCGCCAGGACGCCACTTTGCTGCGGCATCTGTGCGCTATACAAAAAGTAATAACATAACATAACATAACATAACATAATTTAAGTGTAATTATGAGTGTAATTTCAACGACTAGGAACCTGCACTGGCTCCCTGTCGACAAAAGAATCTCCTTCAAGCTCCTGATCCACGCACACAAGGCACTCCACAAGACCGGCCCAGCCTATCTCAACAGTCGACTCTCCTTCTACGTACCCAACAGGAAACTCCGATCTGCAGACCTCTCCCTGGCTACCGTCCCACGCATCCGTAGAACTACAGCCGTAGGCAAATCCTTCTCCCACCTTGCCGCCAAGACCTGGACACCCTCCCCCTCATCCTACGACAAACCGAAGACCTTCTAACCTTCAGGAGACAACTCAAGACCTGGCTGTTCGATCAGTAGCAACAGCACCCCCCCTCCCCACCCTCAGCGCCTTGAAACCCTTGCGGGTATGTAGTGCGCTTTACAAATTATTTGATTGATTGATTGACTCTGAGTGACGTGGGCAAAATCAAGCAATAATGACGAGGAAAACATAAATATTAGAAATGACACCCCATTGAGCAACAAGAAACTATAAGAAGCCACTTAACTAAAGAGCGCTAATGAGAGGCAGCTAAAAACTGAGCCGAACAGTCATACTGCGTAACTGCTACCTAATGCACTGGAAGGCACGTGGTGTTTTGATAATGCAGACAGTGATGTCATCTGTGGGGTGCTTTTAGGAAGTAAGCAGACTACTTTGAACTGTTAATGATATTCTCTGCTACTAGAATGGCTAAACTAGAGTGCATGAGGTGAATGAACATGATTGGACAGAGTCCCTACAAAAGAAAATGTTTATGTGCTTGGAGTCGTTGGAAAATATAGTTTCTAATAGGTTCGTAATGAGGCTTAATAGAAAGGGAATCTCATGGAATGGTGATAGTTTGTTTGGCAACAAGGGAGGAAACCCCAGCAGAGTTGCATTTTCATTCTATTCCTGAAAGATGTTTACTTCCCTTTTCTGTGCAGCTTGAAAAGTATTTAATGCAAGCTCTACTTTAGTTTTGTGGTCCTGAATCACTCACACTTGAAATTACCATTCCCTTTCCCTACAAACCATGGGGCAGATTTACAAGAAACTAATGCAGCGCAGTGCTGCAAGTCATTTTGCTTCTCCATGCTGCGTTAGTTTCGAAGGATAGGGATGCAACATATTTACAACAATATATTGCATCTCTGTGCTTCCCCTGTGCTGGCACACAAACTGCAGCCATGCACCCAGCAGGCACGCTTGCATCATGGTGCAAGGATGCCTGCATCGTGGGCAGATTGTGTTTGTGCATGAAGGGACACCTTCCTGCACAAAAACAATCATTTGAGGTGAGGTCCTCTTCCAATGCGCGCTGTAAAATGCAGTACGCATTGAAAGAGGAAAAAAACATGGAGAAATGAAAATATTTCTCCTCGTTGCACCTCGCTATGCCACCCCTAGGGTGGTTTAGCATTCTGCCACATTTCCAGATTTACGATTGTTCGTAAATCTGGAAATACATCAGTGGACATGGGTGTTGCGTAGGAACACCCACAGCAACACCCATGTCCTGCCCCTAACACGCAAAGTGTTGCTAGAAAAGGGGCGATATTTAGAAGCACAGGTAAAGTCATGCAGGGTGGCTTTACTTGTGCTTGTAAATATCACTCAGCAGGTTGCACCGCTGGTGCGTCATGTAACGTGACTCACCAGCAGCACAAGTGGCTTATAAATCTGCCCCCAAATTCTTGGCCCCTGAAATTAGGTGCCCTCAGCAGCAGCCTCTGTGAGACAAGGCAGTAAGATTGCAGCTCCCTATCTTTGGGGAGAAGGTGGTAGCTTTTTTGGGGATCCCTTTCGAATGACTGTGATTTGAGAGGTAAGGATTGGGTAACGACCTGAAACTCACAATGTCCAATTCTAAACAAAAAGATCAGGCTTTTTGAGAGGAAAAGCAAGGTTTGTTGAAGGTGACACTAGTTAAATGATGATCGTTCGAAAAGCGTGGCAAACCAGATTATTTCCTAAACAAAGTGTTTTGAAGTATATAAACGATTATTGCTTTAAACCGAGATCATACTAACAGAATGTTTGAATGACCCTGTTTTTAAAATTGCCACCCACCTGTGACTGTCACGCTTCAACACTTGTGCGCCACTCTGTTGATTTCTAGGCCCAATACTGTACCTCTGGTTCCCTAAAGTACACATGATCAGAGGGCAAGAGCTGAGGAGTTGACTTTTTGTCAACAATCTCTGTCCAGGCTTACGCAGCGGCTTAGGAGGGAATGGGCTCACCAGGCTGCAAAACAACAACATCCTTCGCAAGAGGCTCAGGCACCAGTTCTCTGCTGATGGTGGGTGCGGCATGAAAAAAAAAGCCAGCACCCACCAGTGTCTCCAATCTATGAGGCATGTGTGTGCTTCTGGTCCTCAATTGGGTGGTGTAATTGTGGGAAAACTACAGGCAAGACCCGCCCCAGGGATCACCCAACGTGATGGCTGGTACAGCCAGAGTAGACTCATAGGAAGGCTGGGAGGAGCACGGCTGACTGATCTGTTAGGCACTGGTCTGCCTGCTCAGCACAGTTCATGATTATTCTAACTCTGACATAGCATTAAAACTTGAAGGTGCAGTTGCATGCTCATATCTGTTAAGACAACTTTAGTGTGCTGGCTGGTGCTGACTCATTGGTGGCGGGCTTTATTTGCAGTATTGTCAGAGGGGCGCTACAATGCGTGACTAGTGCATTTTTTGTGGTGATGTGGGCACCAGCATTAAAATGCGTTAATATAATGCATGATGCTTGGTATTTGGCAGAGCTAGTGATGGAGCATTTGAAGCTGTAAATATAGCACAAAAACTTAATTCCCATGAAAAATGACCTCTGCATTCTGATTGCTTGAATTGTTCAAGCGCTCCAAGCTATAACTGTGCCATGAACTGCAGCATAATTACATAGGGTTATGTGTAATTTTGGTAATTTCACTAACAAGCATAACAATACATTCCTGAAATTATCCAAATTACATTGGCATAAATAAAATTTCGACCTGACCTGGCCATGGCTTCCATTTCACCTCACTGAGTGTTCCTTGCAAATAGACACATCTATTGAAATCTATCGAAATCCACTTCATGCAGATCTGTTAAAACACTTTTAAGGGGTGTAGGGCTGTTTGCAGAGTAGTGACAGATGTGCAATTTTACAATGTACTTGGTCTGAGAAGCTGTAGTTCAATATACCTAAGTAAATGTATTCCAATTGAGATATGGGGCTATGTCTGGAGTAAGATTATTTTTTATGTATTATCAGAGGAGTCTGTCTGGGACTGTCCGAGACTGCCGGGAACACAGTCAGGGACTAAGGCAAGGATTAGGAACTGGGTAGAGTACAGTGCTGCCCAGGATCACACAGAGGAAAAGGGATCCAAAGGGGAAGCCTGTACAATTATTATTATTATTATTAGTCAGATTTGTATACCGCATGGCTGCCCCAGCAACGGGGCGTCCCAGCGTAACCCTAAACCAAGACATACACCCAGGAGAAAGAAATGAGATGTTAATCAAGAAGGCTGGGAAAAAGCCAGGTTTTTATGGCTTTGCGAAAAAAAGCCAGATGATTCTGGATTATTCTGATGGAAACAGGCAATGAGTTCCTGAGTTTTGACGCCAAACTGCGAAAGGAACGGCCGCCTGCTCTAGCTTTAAGAACACGGGGAATATAGACCTGAGTACGGCCCGCCGATCTCAGTAGACGTCGCGGAACATACAATTCAAGCAAGTTAGACAGTCCCAAAGGAGCCTGACGAAACAAGATCTTGTGCGACATACAAAGTGCCTTAAACTAGATGCGTTTTTCAACGGGCAGCCAGTGCAGCTTGGGAAGTAGATGGGCAACTGAACAGGACTTTGGGAGTGCTAGTAACAGACGAGCTGCAGCATTCTGAACCCTCTGCAGGCGCTTGATACTGGCCTTATTGGCGCCCAAATAAAGGGCGTTCCCATAGTCCAATCTGGATAAAATTGAAGCCTGGATTATGGTTTGTCGCACCTTAGGAGGGAAAAAACCCAGCATTGGTCTTAAACTCCGCAGGAGCCCAAAGCACACCCCTGCCACTGCTTTAGATTGAACATTGAACAAGATGGCTAAGACTCAAAGGATGGGCACTCAAGAGGCAATTTAGCATTCAGAATAGCTACACCCAAGATGGACATGCAGACATAAATATATATATATATAGACACGAAGTATTCATCAGTTTTCTCCACAAACAAGAATACACCAACTCCTCTTCGTCGGTGAACACTCTTTATTTGAAAAAGTATAAGAGTCTCCCTTCTGTCATGACGCGTTTCGCCACCGGAGTGGCTTGATCACATGGGACAAACTTTGCGTATGACGCTGTTTAAAAATGCAAACACCCCTGTCACATGACGGAGAGGAAATAGAAGACATACTATCAATTTACATTTTCAACTTCCTGCTAAAAAGACAGACTCTTAATATATGCACGTAATATACATGTAATCATATCCGAATGTAGATATGACCCAATCTACCGAGTTTAACACTTAATACAAAGTCAAAATACATATCATTGTAGTGAACTCGGAACACATAAAATCATCATCTGTGCTGAGATGGGATCGTATGAAATACATGGATAATCCAAGACAGTTCTAGTATAAAATACATATCGTACGTCACAGGATAATAATAATTAAACGTGCAAATATTGTCAGCAGTGCGTCCTAAGACTACTTAAAAGATGTAATCTGGATAAAATCCAAAAAGCAGGAATGTCGTATATTCAATAAAGTTACCATGTCAATCCTCTCCAAACGTACTGTAATGTTTCCTATCGATATGAGTAATAAATGATTTTTAATTTGATTTTAAAATATTATATATTTTTTTGTTAATAATTTATTCATTTAATATATGTATACAATTGACGTAAAGTGCGAAAGTGCCTAAAAGTGCAATAAGTAAAGTGCTAAAAGTGCCAAAGTGCAATCTGAAAAGTTGTGAAATACGCAATAAATGTGCCAAATGTAAAAATATTCAAAAAGCTCATACACTAGATAATACATAACGATAGGATCTCAATATTACCTATAAATAGGATTTTGGAATGGTGTAGTGAAGTGGGTGTATTTTTTCCTTTCCTTCCTTCTTTCAAAGCAGCATATTGTATATCAGATCTTAAATGATGATAAAAAGTATAAGATTGCAAACACTTCGTAACATATACTACCAGACCTAAAACCACATAAGCATATAGTCCAAGGCAAGAATAGAAACCTGTGAACTGACAAGGAGTAAAATACATGCACAACCAAAGTATTGGGGATAGATGACAAAAACCACTCTAAATCAATATTTCTACTCTCATTATCACTAAACTTTCATAAAAAGTTGTGCAAGTCTTCCGTTGTGTTGAGCCCGAGTGGTGTCTTAGTGTCGAGCTCAATAATTACTCGGGTCTCCAATTGTCTGAGCATACGCTCTCTGTTACCCCCATGTTTTAATTTTGGGATTGCATCGATTACAAAATAAGAGAGACAGGTCAGGTCATTGTCATGAACAGCTCTAAAATGACGGGCCACAGGATAGGTGGAATCATTGTTTACGATGGCCCTGAGGTGCTGTAAAATGCGTGCATGAACTTGCAGTTTAGTGCTACCTACGTATTTGAGACCGCAGGTGCAAGTTAAAACATACACTGCGAATTCCGTGCGGCAGGTGTAATGCCCCCTGATTTGTATTGGAGTGGGACTGAAAGGAGTGTTATACTGCAAAGTATTCACTCCAAACTTGCATGCCCTGCACGATGCGCATTTAAAGAAACCTTTTCTAGACTGCAACCAATTTGTTTTGGTAGTGGTTTCTATGTTTTTAGACACTAACTGGTTTCTCATCGAAACTGCCCGTCTAAAAGTAATAGTAGGAGTGGATGGTAATCTAGGGGTCAATACTGCATCTGTTTTCAGTATTGGCCAATTACGATTAACTATCCTCCTGAGCTGGTTATGTTGTTTACTGAATGTAATGATGAGACGGGGTGTGTTACTGTCTTCAGAGCTATTGGTCACAGGTATCGTGGTATCTTTCGTGGGGGATAGAAGGTCCTCTCTGGATTTGAGAGCCACCTTCACCTGGGCTTGTTTAAGGATGTTATTTTTATATCCCCTTTCTCTGAATCTGGACAATGCCTGTTCAGAGCATCTGACAAATTCCTCATCAGAACTGCAGATACGTTTCAACCTGAGGAGCTCCCCGTAGGGGATTCTCCTGATAAGGTGACCGGGGTGAGAGCTGGTCGCATGTAGAGTTGCGTTCCCTGCTGTGGGCTTTCTGAAAAGTGTAGATGCAAGACGACCATCCTGGATGTAAATCATAGTGTCTAGAAACGGAACCTCAGAGGCGCTGATTGATGCAGTGAATTTAAGATTACATATATATATATATATTATCTACTGGCGAGCGCCAGTAGATAGTTATAGTTAGGACCGTGTTTCCATAGGAAATCCGCAACATTCTATTTTGAATAACTTTGGCGCCGATTGACGAATCCTCGCGAAATTTTCAAAATAGGTGGGGCGCTCCGCTCCGCTCCTTCCCTGAAAGTCTCGGGGGGATTCGTCAAGCGGGGGCAGAGTAAAAGGGGGGGTCCCAAAACACGTTTTCCCTATGCATTTTTCCATAGGACCTTTAGTCCAAGCTGCAGCGCGAACGGCTGAACAGAATTACTTGAAATTTGGCAGAGAGGTAGTCCTCAGGTCAGGGATGTGCCTTTTGCAGGTCTGGTGTAAATCTGTTCAGTATTTTCTGAGAAAATAGCATTTGAATCAATATATATATCTATGGGCGCGCTCCGAGCGCGTACCGTAAGCTTACCGTACGCGCACGCTGCCGTGCGCGAGCGCGATTCTGATTGGTTGTTAGATCTTAGTAAACATTCGAATCGGTCGAAACCAGGAAGTGTCGGCCGCCATTTTGTCTCTCGCAGTCTGAGGGGGTGAAAAACAAAGGTGGATAACGTGAAAAGGGGGCAGGCTGGACAGTTCCTGACCCCCTAGCCTTGGTCAGGGGGTCCCAGAAGGACCCCAAGGGCAAAATGTATTTTAATTTTTTTACGAAAAATCGCCGAATGCGCGTAGCGTACGCGCACGGTAGAAACGGGAAAATTCTGCGAACTACGTAACGTGGGCGCGCGGTGGGCGCCCACAGCGCGCGCACGGTACGCGCACGCTGAAAAAACTTTACAAAAATAAATAAATAAATAAATACATAAATTAGCATTTAAAAAACCGTACAAATTCACTGAAAAAACCATAGGTTTCACACACGTTATAGTTAGGAATTAGCATTTAAAAAACCTTGCAAATTCACTTAAAAAACCATAGGTTTCACACATGTTATAGTTAGCTGGGCATTTCACTTGTGAAAAACCAATGAAATTCCCCCGTTATAGTTAGGTCTGATAACTATAACTCGCGCGCCCGCAATCCAGTGCTCATGACGTCACATATTACATCACTCATGACATGGTCAGTGGCATTACTCATGACATCGCCGATTACATCATCCTTGTGATAGAGTGGCGGTCGCGCGAGTTATAGTTATCTGACCTAACTATAACGGGGGAATTTCATTGGTTTTTCACGAGTGAAATGCCCAGCTAACTATAACATGTGTGAAACCTATGGTTTTTTAAGTGAATTTGCAAGGTTTTTTAAATGCTAATTCCTAACTATAATGTGTGTGAAACCTATGGTTTTTTCAGTGAATATATATATATACAGTTCCACAGTTGCCCACACGCAGGATGCACTCACTGTAAGCATACGGCAGTTAAGGGAAGGCACCCATGCTCCCAGCATCAGCAGAGCTTGACGCGTTTCAGGATCACTCCCTCTCTCAAAGGCTTTTCTGCAATTGAATGACTGCCAGCTACACGACTATCAGCGTATGTCCCTCCTTTATTTCCATGTCACAATCACACTCAGGTGAGTTAAACATCACAAATGCATTCTGGGGCTGATAGTTCGTAAAATAAATCCCAAGTGGGCTGCAGGCAGTCCATTCAACCTAATATTAAAACATCACAGGGGCACAAGCAGAGTTCTTCCCCGTTCAAATTTCATGCCAATCAGTCCAGCTCCGCTGATGCATCGCACCAGCAGCGGGACCGCTGACTTCTGCGGCGGTGCTTCCTTCGACCGGGTCGGCCGATTAAATACAGTTCCACAGTTGCCCACAAGCAGGATGCACTCACTGTAAGCATACTCCAGTTAAGGGAAGGCACCCATGCTCCCAGCATCATCAGAGCCTGACGTGTTTCAGGATCACTCCCTTTCTCAAAGGCTTTTCTGCAATTGAATGACTGCCAGCTACACGACTATCAGCGTATGTCCTTCCTTTATTTCCTCACCCACAATTGCTGTTACAGATGCTGACTGCTAATACCCACATATAGGATATACATGCAAAGGCATGGTCCGTGGAGCTACCTGTGATAATGCTATAAATTTAACTCAAAGACAATACTCATAGTTAACAAAGCACCACCTAGGTTGTCAGCTGTGTCCATGGATCCTGAGGATCAAACAGGAACACGCAAGGCAGTAGCAGCAAGGGGGTAGAACTAAATACAAGCACAATAGATAAGAAGCTAGCAAGGAAGAGTGCGTACCAGGAAAGGAAGGAAATCACAGGGCACACTTGCCAGGAAGCAAGTAACAAGCATACAAGGTATTAGAAGCAAGACAGCAGGAATAGTAAAACTAGAAACTGGAACCAAGGAAAGGGGAAGAAAAGCCTGGAAATGGAAATGCAGAAGGAGGGACTACAAGGGTATACTAGAATAATATTGAATCAGGAGTCAAGAAAACAAAATAGCACAGCTGTGTTGGAGCAGGAACAAGAATTGAGCAAAAGCTCAAAGGTTAAGGTAGCACTGCAGGCAGTGCTAATTCAGGACCAATGGAAACTGCTGCAGCTCAGGAACAAAGAATGCTGAGGCACAGGAGTCAAGGTAGCACTGCAGGCAGTGCTAATTCAGGAACAAGGAAAACAGCAGCAGCCCAGGAACAAGGAATAACTAAAACTCAGGAAACACTGGAAACAAAGATATCAAAAGCTCAGGAAACACTGGAAACAAGGACATCAAAAGCCCCGTTAAAACTGGAAACAAGGATCGGTCTCACCGGTACACAGCTACAATGACCAACCCTTGCCTAAAGGGAGCTAGGACTTAAAAGAGCTCACAGTAATCACATGCTTCAGGCTAGCAGCAGCAGCAGCCAGCAGCCAGTCACAGGTGAGCTGAATTCCTCCACCCATCCTTGGCCTGCAGGGGTGGAGACGAAGCAGTGAGCAGGAAATTCTAGGTAACAGGTAACAGAATGTCAAACATTAGCAGGCTAGCTTCAAGCATGAGCAGGCTGGCTTTCACAAAACCTAGCATGGATGGTATGCAGTTAAGGAAACTTTATGTCCCTCGTTGTGTGATAAGGAGAGGGCAGAAATGTTCAATATTTTCAAAGATATGGTGCACTTCTGCTCTCTCTGTATACTGGTGTATTTGTTGCAGGATAGCGCCAATGCAGGCACCCTTTGCCATGACACAAGAGTGCAAAAAAACTATTATTTGAGGCATATTCCTCGTTGTATATTTCCTGCAGAAGGCAGCACACTTGCAAAGAGTATGTAAGAGTAAGTCATTGAAGTGCATTAGTTATGTACTTCTGGGGGAATGTACGTATAACATGTGTTATCTTAAGTCTTCCCTTCTTTTATGTATATATGTACTATGTTATTATGTGATTGCTTTTTTTCTCCTTTTTTCCTTTTCTCCCTCCATTTGTTTTCCCCTTTTTCTTCTTTTTCTCCTCTATATTTTATAATATTGTACTGGTGTGTTTACATGCTTTATTGAACATGATATATACCTTTCGGTAGTATTTCCTTATAGTAATTAAGTTTGTATGATTTGTTAGTTTAGTGTCATCTATGTGGTGTTATTTAAATGTTTGTATTTGTTGATTTTTATGTGATATTTATGTAAATTTTTATATGTCATATTTGTCACTTGCAGCCCTGAGGAAGTTCCATTAAGGGGAACGAAACGCGTTGGCTGTTGTTTTGCGTTTGCTCGTATTTTGAAGAGGAAGAAATTAAAAGGACTGTTTACGAATAAGCTTACGCTTTGTGGCTCGTGAATCCTTTCCTGGTGCTGCCTCCATTTGTCTTTAAAAGTTGTTTTTTGGATTTCCAAGTGAGATCTCTCCGCAGCAGGTCTTGGAGACGTCTGGCACAGGAACACCAAAACTGATGGGACTCTGATACAGATGTACACGACATAAGTCGGCTGTGGGATCTTTTGTTTTTCAAACACATGTTGTGGCTGTATAATACTCTGTAATGCAAACACGGAGTCCTCTTAATTACAAAATGTATTTTCCTATTAACCTGTGGGAAGGGCAGATTTTGTAGCCTCAATACAAATCATATTAATAGTCCAGAGATGAAGGGGCATATTTATGAGAGGTGTGCATCATGCTTGTACCGTTCAACATGGCACATGCAAAACGCAAAGCTCTAAGTCTTTATGAAGCCACGCAAAGCCACTTTGCATGGCTTTGAATGGCTTCACAAATATGGAGTAATGCAACTCAGTACAAATCACTGTGTTGCCTTACTCTGTGCTAGGAAGGCATTCCATGGGCGTTGCGGTGGGTGCTCCCACACAACTCCCATGGGTTTTGAGACATTACTAGATTTACAAGACCTTGTATACCTGGGAATGTGTCCAAATTTTACGCCTCTCTAGGTGAGGCATAACTAGGAGGAATATCTTTATTTCTCCTCGTTTTTTCCTCTTTCTATGTGTGCTGCATTCTTGATTGTTTTTGTGCAGTAAGGTGTCCCTTTCTGCACAACAACAATCCTGCCTGTTATGCAGCTACCCTTGCACCATGGTGTGAGGGTGCTTGCATTGGAGCTAGGCTGACGATACAGCGCCAGCTCAGGGGAGAGGAATGCACTGTATTGGATTAATACTATACATTCCTGCCCTTTTCCTGTGATGCAGGGCAGAGCAGCAAGGTAACTTACTACACTGTCCTGTGTCACAATTATCATAAATATGCTCCAAAATTGCCTGCATGTGCTACCTTCTATTAATGGGCATTTTGCATTGCTCATCCCACTGCAGAATGCTGACTCCCTTACACTGGGCTCATTCAACAGAAACACATCATCTTTTTAGGTTTTCACTCTTCCCCAAAGCACAAAACCCTAGATCTCTGGAGTAATCTCATAGTAAATGCCCACTTTCAGTCTTTATTCCTTGATTTTTACACTCATAGTAATACGTTTTTGATGTTTAACTTTGTTTTTTAATTTGTTAGTGTTTGCATAGATGGAAAATTGGAACTGAAATCAAAAATTTTCAAAAGAGCATTCAACTGATGTTTGGGGAATCACAGTGTAAGTTTGCTCATCAGCTAATAGTGATGCAGAGAGCAGTATTCACACATGTTGCATGCCGATTTGGCACATCCAAAGTCTCTTTCCATATGATTGTGTGAATTGTTTTGGTGTTTTTTTTTTTGCATTTGCTTCAATTTTCTTCTCAAAGAATTTTAACCCAGAACAGAAAAGAAGCTTCAGACTTAAAAGAAATTGTGAAGAAAATGTTCTAAGAATGTAACATTCAGTGGGACAAGGCAGCAGGCAGTGTTCAAGAGGGAGCGTTGTTGAGCGGCTGAATGATGTTGCTTTGAAGATTTCTACATTCAAACGTAGTCTCTTTTTTGAAAGTTGAAACTCCTCAGCAGGATGAAGCTGGAAGCTGTAGACTATGAGAGTTCCAGTAGGCTGCATACCCCTTAGCTGAGGGGCTGCATAGCATGATTTACTGTGGTGGAGAAAAATCTAGCCGGAGCTGCTGTGAACTCAGGCTGGCCAGTGATGGGGCAGATAGACAGGAGGTAGATCCTTGTCTTCCCTCAGTTGTCAGACCATTTTTTACTCAAAAATATTTCTATGTCTCAAGTTTTGGATTTCAGCTACCTGTGCGCCTAGGGCTCCACCAACCTGGGTCCAGGGCTTGAGGGGCACCAACTGGGGGCTAGGACTCACTCAGGCTGGGTACAGGTGTGAGTTCAAGATAGTGGGAGCCTTTTCTATCCCGAGGTGCCATACAGGAGTTCAGCAAACTAGACCTTAGAGTTACTCTGGCAGTCTTGGGTTCAAGTGATGAAGCAGGGCTCAAGCAGCAGGGCAGGCCCCTGAGAGATATTGCTAGGTTACATGCAGCAAAATACTATTTCCAGGTGCCGAAAAGCAGCCTTGTGGAGTACAGAGCAGGTCACAGCAGAAGGCAGTACTCTGAGAGACCTTCCACATGTCCAGAAAGGGAACTGAAGAGTGGGATTGAGTGTCCCATTTTTATTCATGGTTCCTTCTTTGAAGTAAGAGAAGTTTATAGATAATTCCCTTAGAAGTACTTGACGTTTCTTGACTCTCTTGCCCTGGCCACAATCTGGCTGCATGAGCAATGTAGGGGTGACAAGCCCTTTTTGTGAGGGCAGAGCACAGCCTATTTGGTTGCAAGTGGTACTGTGCCAAGCAAGGCCTCTTCACCCATCCAGGCTCACCAATTTCCTCTAATGTGTGGTTGTCTGGGAAGAATAAACAAAGTCCAACTGTCAACTATACCCATTCATGTGAACCAGCAGAGGCTGCAGGCATAGTTTCTAAAGTGGCATTTAAAATCTTTTAACTTAAAATTAGACTTTACCAGTATAGAGTATTTTTAATTACAATTTCTTGAAATACTTGCCTGTTCCCAGTCAAAGGTTAGCACTCATTAATTGTAATTAATTGTAATGTTTGGGGAAAGGAGTTGGCCTAACGGTTAGGACGCTTGACCTCGTACCTGGGGGAACTGGGTTCGAGTCTTGGCAACGACACTAAACCTCCTGTGATTCTGGACAAATCACTTAATCTCCCTGTGCCTAACAAAAAAATGAGTGTGTGTCCTCATGTAACGTAACTGGTGCTATGTAAATCGCTCTGATACCTGATTTGATTCGGGTCAAGTTCGCGCTATATAAAACTCTGCTATAAATAAATAAAAATAAGGCATCCCAATGTTAACCTTTGGGAGAGGTAGGCCTCACAATAGTGAAAAACAAAGAAGTTTTCACTACCAGGAAATGTAAAACTTGAAGGTACAAGCCTAAACTTTTTATTACAATGCTTCCTGCATTTTGGACTTTCTAGGGCCTACCTTACGGGTTGCTTAAATGCAATCAAAGGGTAGTTTAAGACTTGGCAAGGGGGTCAGAATGGAAAGTCAAACTTGCAGTTTGCAATGACAGGCATGGGACATATTTTAAGTGGATATTTAAGTGGGTGGCACAATAAGTACTACTCGATCACTAGCAGCATTTAGTTTACAGGCTCTGCGTATATGGTATGCCACTTTAAAAGGGGTTAATAAGTAAATTGAACATTCCACAATCAGGTGTAAGGCAATTTTACCACATTTAAGGCAGAGTGTACAAGCACATTAGCAGTGGTTGAACCTTTGGGGCTTAGACTACAGAGAGGGCCAAGTCTAACAAACACATTTTGACAAATAAACTGTATATTTTTTATAAATTATTAAGTACTGCAAATTAATAAATATATTAATGCCAGTACATTTTAGTTTATATTTTTATCTTTAATAAGTTTTGTATATTTTATTAAAAATGTATACAAATGTGTTAATACCTTTATCACATAGGAAAATTATTCTTTTATTTATTTATAAAAAATTTCTATGGCTAGGCAGTCTTTTCATGTTGATTTGGTGGCCATTTTTCTTGGCGACTTTTACTTTTTAGTCCATCAATCACCTTTTCAGTTGTTCCATCTTCTGTGTGGTTATGATTCACATTTTCTGCTCTACAGAACAGGTAAGACTCATTTTGAGTTACATTTTAGGTATTTTTGTAATTGGGAGTGTGTGTTGGCTGTTGTTTAGTGATGAATGAAAATATTTAAAAGTCCACAGCTACTTGGGAGAGTGTCCCGGCACTTAAAATACAAATGGAGATTGCACACCAAGGTCTGTTATACTGATTTAAGGTGCCAGATTACAAAAATGCAGTCCATTATTCATACTGAGAATATTGATTGAACACTGATGCTAATTCAGCACTTTGACCTCAGAGAAGGAGGAAAAAATTCACCTTATTTCTCAATAGCTGCTAAAAGTACAACTGCTGAACAGTGTACTCTTGATGGCTGATAGAGAATAAACCTGACAGATACAAGGAATTTGTTCTGTATCACCTGCAACCTATTGATCAAGCAACTTAGAGGGCCCAAATACAAGACTTTTACGTAGTCTAGTTTATAGGTAAGAATACCTAGACAATGGTTTTCCAGGAGTGGAGGGGCAGGAGAATAAGACATGTTTTCAAAGTCAGTAGCAGGGGAGATTAAATGTTAGGTTGCACTTTCTATATTGAACAGGCAGTGCTGTAGGTCTTAATGTAGTATGTATGTTTTAATTACATTTTCTGATAGAGTGTATTATATATATGTTATTTATATAATATTATTACTTTACTTGTTATGTATAAAAGGAGTTTTGTGGGTGAGTATTTTATGTATGTGTTACAGGGTTTTTTTTCTGACTCCAGGATTTTTCTTGCTTTCTGAAGGCATTTTTTAAATTTCAAATGAAATAGGATTGGTAATTGTAAAACCCTACCCAAGCTTTGAAGAGTTTCTCGACTACGTGTAGCCGCATTTCTCAAGAATTTTGTACCTAAAATTAAGATATGGCACTTTACAGATCAAGAGCTACAAAGCAAATTGGGGGATGAAGGGGGAAAGCACTTGCACTTTATGTTCCATATGTACCTCAAGCTCAATCGAAAATATAGCACATATCTTGTTCTTTTGCACAGCGTACACATGGGCAAGGAAGAAATGGATACATCTGGTGTGCAATAACTTGGGATTCAGAAAGCATCAAGATGCACTAAGGGTCTTGACAACCAGTACTGCCCCATATGTAATATTTGCCCTATCACAATATCTGTTTGCAGTGGGGATCGTAAGAAATAAAATTAGACTAAAACTGTGACACTGCTACTAACAATGCATACACCTGGAGCACCACTCCTGATTTTTATACTGTTTTACTATTTTAATTGTATTATACAGATTGTAAGTAGATTTTAAATATATATGAGTAGGGGATGTATTGAAGTACCAAGCAACCTGTAAATATTCTTCTTTGAAAATTGCGACCCTTGAAAATGTTTCTGTGGTTTTCTTTTACCTTGTATGATGAATTTTAGCCTAAATGCAACAAGTATTTTATATGTGCTAATAGTATGAGCATAGTTAACCGAAAACCTTTTTATGTGTGAAAGTTTTATGGCCTTTGGCCGAAATAAATTATTTACAATCAAGATTAGTTATACATTCAAAAACGTTTTGCCCTGAGCAGTTTTTATACTTTATTTTTGGGGTTTAGAATGGATTCAAAGGAGTACAAATTCTATGTCATTTTACACTATTTTGTTTAAATTTGTTAGGCTTTCTCTTTCTTTATTTTTTGGGTGGATTACATTGAGATCAGGAATATCAGCAACACTACTGTGAGTTATATTTTAGTTTTCATTTTTGATTTATTTTTAATTGATGGGATATGTGATATACTTTTAATATGTTTTTGGTAATTGGTGTTAGGTGTTGTGTTTTTAAGATGTAATATTTTGTGGCCTCATGATGTGTCAATTTTTACAATAATATATTATATAAATTAGTGATACATTTTTGACTGCTTAGTAAAAATTATTAAAATAATGTTAATAAATAGATACATTTGGGTAATTTTTGCTAGTTACATCTGGGTTTTAGTTGGACTTTTTAGATTTTTTAGAGTAGTGTTTTTGTTATGGATTCTAGGTATGGTAGGCCTTGCTTGTTAGAAAATTATTTTACTTTGTATTGTAGTATATCATACATTTCTTTGATTTGTTTTGATACTTTCGGTTTTAGTTGGGTAAAAATTGCTCTAGTACTAAATTGGTAGAGAGTAGGGTGGCCTCGGCCCAGTGTGGCTTGGAAGGCATTGTGCCACACTTACTGTTAGAAATGGGGTTCCTGGTTGACTAGGGTCTGTACCTAAGCCAGGCAGAACACACCCCTCTAGTCGGGGGAATGAAGTTACACACCCAAGATAACCCCTGCTCACCACCTTGGTAGCTTGGCAAAGCAGTCAGGCTTATACCAGAGGCAATGTGTATAGCGCTTGCGCAACATACACACACACCAGTTACACACTAGACACACCAAAAAAGAGACTCCACACAAGGTTATATAAAAATGTCTTATATATTGTAGATAAAACACATAGACCACAATCACATAAATAACTTTACCAACTATGGAATTATCGTTACCTCATATAGATCATAAATCACTTCGCCACTGGGCATAACAGCATAGGTATTGCAATAAGGTATACTCATAGATTGCACAAGTTAGTAAAACATTAGTCATAACATCACAGTTAGTGCAAGAAAGTAACTACTTATACATTGCACTTGTCCAGAAAACATCATAAAAACAAGTTTATCACGCATAATATGCAGTTTCTGAACATAATATCTAGAGCAAGACAGTAAACACATTTTTATATTGCATGTATGAGGGATTGCTCCTGCTTCCGGGATTTGCATTCTACTGAGCATACCGTCCCGGTGCACTACCACTGCTCTGGGTGCTGGTGCCGCCGGCCAGAGTATTGCTATGAGCGCAGCTGTACCTAGAAAAATGGTGTCGGTGGGCCCTCCAATGAGGATTCCTTCCCAATTGGCTGACTGGCCTTGAAGTGGAACAGACACGCGTCGGCCCGGTGAGGAATCAGCTGGCCACTCCCACGTTCCTTCCTCTGTCTCTGTGTAGTAAACAGCTCACCCAAGCCCGCCAGGCTCCGTCCAGCGATGGGCGGGGCTGGGGGCTGGAACTCGGCGCTCCTGCTTGCTGCAAGAGCCTCGGGTGTACTGGCAATGCATTGCCAGGCTCTGTGGAAGTCTTCCACTTCGTCTGTTGCCAGGCAACCCTTGGTGGTCCTGCTGTGCTCACCCAGCTGGGAAGTGGCTGCACTTCAATTTCTTCAAGGCTGTAGACCTCATGGCTCAGCAGGGCAGGTGGTGCTTTGGTCGCTGGTCACTGTAGCTGGAGAGGGGGAGCACGAGGGATCCTCCATCAAGAAAGCCCAGCGAGGCTTTCCAACAGCATACGAAATGCAAAAGACAGCAGGAAGCCCCAGGAATGTTCCCCCCAAAAACACCAGGGCTTTTCCAAATCAAATGAAAGCATCAGGACTTTTCCAAATAAAGTGAAAGCCCACAGAATGAAATCCTCATTTTTTAGATGGAAAATACAGCATTCACCAGGCGCTATTTTGCAAAATGGTGAAGAAACAGCCTATATCTTTCTCCTGCTCCAGACAGGAGCAGCAACTGCAGACTGTCCGACCACACACATATCAGGGGCAGTGCTCCTTATGCAGCTCTTCAGCCCTCCATTTAGAAGTAGCATGTTTACTTTGAGATCCAGCAAGGATCTGGTGAATTATTTTATCACCCTGAGACTTCTAACAGGAGCCAAGTACACACAAGCCCTTGGAGATTCTTCACAAAAAGGATACCACAGCAGGGCAAACAGAGTCAGTCCTTTTCCCCCATCACTGACAGAAGCAGCAACTACAGGCCAACCCACTTCTCACACAGAAAAGGCAGTGCTCTACACACATCTCTTCATCTCTTCTTCTTGGCATGGTCCTTTTGTTCCTGAAGTAATCTATAGTCCTGGGGTTTAGTGTCCAACGTACACTCCATTTTGTCATTTTCCTCTTTGTGGCAAAGTCTCTGACCTCAGTCCAAACCAATTCTGTCCTCCCTTGTCGAGCATGACCACAGAGAGTGGAGGCAGCATTGTGCAAATGAGACATAACCTATTCAGGTGCTAGTGAAACTCCTCCTACCTCTCTAAATGCAGACCAGACCTATTCAGCCCAAGGATGAGTCACCCAGGCAACCCCTTTGTGACTGTCTAGAGTGAATTCACATCCCCACCTCCTCTCAATCCCAAACGACATGGTGATTACACAACAGGCAGTGGCACATAGAATGGACATGTAAGAAAATGCCCACTTTCTCAAACACACATTTTAAAAACCACCTTTACCAAAAGGTGTGTTAATAAATTCTGTGTTCAGAGAGTCTAAACTTTAGTTCTCTAGCTTGTCCCAATTGAAAGTTACACATGTAAAATGTCACAGTGCAGCCCCAATGATAGCCCTGGGAGAGACAGCCTTTCAACAGTGAAAAACAAAATATGCAGTATTTCACTATCATGGCATGGCACACACACAAGTACATGTACTATCTTTGACATACACTGCACCCTGCCCAGGGGGGTACCTTTGGCCTACCTGAGGAGTGCCTTACATGTAAGAAAAGGAAGTTTAGGGCCTGGCAAGGGGGTGCACTTGCTAGGTCAACATGGCAGTTTAAAACTGTACGTGCAGACACTACAGTGGTAGGTCTGAAGCTACTCATTTGGGTGCCACAACCAGTGCTGCAAGCCCACTAGCAGAATTTGATTTACAAGTCCTGGCACACTAAGTGCGCTTTACTATGGACCTACCAGTAAATTAATTATGCCAATCATGGATAACCAATCAGAATCAGAATTTACCCAGAGAGCATATGCACTTTAGCACTGATCAGCAGTGGTAAAGTGCACAGAGTCCTATAGCCATCAAAAATATGGTTAGAAAAATAGGAGGCAAAAGGCAAAATGTTTGGGGATAAGCCTGCAAAAAGGGCCAGGTCTAACACTTACACTGTATTGTTTGTTTTTGGCGTGCTGTGCCATGGTACTTTTATGTATTTTTCACCATGGTATGCGATACTTGGATTCTTGACTGTGAAAGGAAAAATGCAGTCTGCCAATCAACGTATCTTCAAAGCAGTAAATTGAGAGGCTTAGTTTTCTTATGTATGTTTGGTAGTAGAGACTCTATTAAGAGTTTGTAGTTGCTTACTACTTCTGTTACTTGGGTGCATGCTAAAGTAATTACATTTTATATTGCATAGGCAAAAATGGTGTTCATAGAGTATTCTGTACTAGTGCAGGTTTATGGAGATGTCTCCACATACTATAGGTAGAGTCCTGTCTAGCTGTATGTGGGTGTATTTTTAAAATGGAACTAATGATTGCTTGTTTGAGTCAATGAATGCAATTTAAAAATAGTTCCTGTGCATACCATAGTGCTGGCTTCCCTGAAGTCTTGAAACACATTTCTAACTTTGATTTCTGTAACCTTTTGTGGACGATTATACTCTCTCATAGTCCTCTGACAACTTTTGAACTAGCGCTTGAATATTACTTTCTACATTTACAATGAATAGTTTCTGTGCTTGTGCTCTCTTCACTGTAAGTGCATCCCGTATGAGTCAATAACAATTTTCCTTGTTGAGATTTTATGGAAATGACTTTGGCATTATTTATTGATTATATGTTTGTACTAACTATATTTTTAAGTAACAATTATATGTAAACAGGCATTATATATTTTTACATTTTATAATTACGGATTTGATATTGTTTTCTTTTGTAAAGACATTTGTTCAGGTCTTTGCTTTTATTCAGACTTTGTGGGACAGGTGTTTATTTTTTGCCTGTTAAAAAATAACATTTGTTAGAATGATATGTTCTTATCTGATTTTACTATATTTTACTTTTTGAACTATATGGAGCTTTTGATTGGTTTACATTTAGTTATGTTTGCTTCCCATTTAATGTTGAGTGAGCTTGGAAAGATGACATTCTTATTGTCACCTTCACATTTTCAGCTCGGCTGCAATGGTGTTTTCTGTTATAGAGAAATATAAATAAAAAACATTTTAATAATTTTAGGGTCTAAGTTAAAAAATGTACGGGCATTGTTATTTGGTTGTAATTTATTTATTTTATATTGCTTATTCTTTTGAGTTGACTTTCTTTTCTTTGTAGTTGGCTCCTTTGTTTTGTCATGTAGAATCCAGCAGAGTGTTGGTTGCTGTAAATGAATTAATGTTTATAAGTTATTTATTTAATTAGTAATGTCTTAATATAGATTAGTGTGTTTAAACCTTATTTTTTTTGTTTGAGTCATGATGTATTCTTTTTTTGTTGGTTTAAAACTTCTTATGAGCTCACATATTCCATCACTTATGAAATGTTCGATGTCATCTGTAAGAAATTGTGTTATTGAGTTAGAGAGGTGCAAGCCCTTCTCAAGCAGTAACCACCATTATTGTCGGTATGAGTAACAAGAAGTCACTATGTTTACCTGTGCTTAACCCTCTAGTAGCTTGCCACAAAAGCATTCAGGCTTAACTTAGAGGCAAAGTGTAAAGTATTTATGCAGCACAAAAACAGTAATAAACTGTAAACAAGACACAAGAAAAGTACTAAACTAGTTTATAAAAATATAGTTAATTGTACTAAATAAAATACCAGAATGACAAAACTCCAACCAGTACAACTGGATTTGTTGACTTTTAAAGTTGTTCGTAAAAATATTGCCAAAAAAACAAAGTTATTGGGTTGTGCTGGACCTTTTACAAACAGTAGTTGACATCAGCTCAAATTGTCTCTGGCATTACGAGACAATGAAGTACTGATAAAACATAGGATAATTTTGCAAGTGATTTTGCTGAGTCCCCAATCCGAAGACAAGCATTGTGAAAGGTCAGAATGAGTACTATACAGATGCTAACTTAGAAATATTGTTGAGAGCTGGACAAATGTGAATTAATTAATCATGATACTATGAACAAGCACTATATTTTATTTTCTTTATTTTCACTCAGGAGATGAAATGGGTGAAGTCTACTGGATGTATTAGAAAATAAGTGAATGATGTGATGATCACCTAAAACAATTAGGTATGCCAAACTGTTGTTCCTTGAGAGTGTATTCTGATGATCCCAGATTCAGATCTAAAACTGAGTACATTTTGCAATTATCTTTGAAAGTGAACTGGCTACATTGTGCTATGAAGTAAAATATATAATGATTCATACTTATTTGTTTTAAGATTCATTAAGAGCACTTATGAGAGCCTTAATATGCTACTCAACAGAAAAGCATACAAAGTACGCA
The DNA here is from genome assembly GCF_964204655.1 of Triturus cristatus. Lineage (NCBI taxonomy): Eukaryota > Metazoa > Chordata > Amphibia > Caudata > Salamandridae > Triturus > Triturus cristatus. Next base: position 419,003,419 of record NC_140580.1, read on the forward strand.
ATCACAGTTCAGTAAATATATCAACAAATTATATTTGCATGCACATATCAGTACAATTAAGATAAAACGTGAAACCGCAGAGGGCATGTGAGTTGTGATCAAGTAACAGAAAAACATCAGCTTTAAATAAAACAAAATGACTTGACTCACAAACAAAGAGAGAATCACCTAGAATAATGGGATCAGTCTGTATATTTATTCTTGTTCAACAACATTTAGACAACAGTTCAAACACAACAAGATTGTTGACCCTAAAAAAATCATTCAAAAATGGTCTTCATCAGGGCATATTTAGAATGCACCATCCTACCAGCAAAATGTATGCTGCTAACACAGATGTAAGGAGCCAGGAATCCCCACTAGTGGTCAGTAATTCCCACTAGGGAACAACTGGATCCATAGATCCCCAAGTGTTCCAGAGCTCATTCTCGAAACAGAACGGCATACCATGCACACAGAGCACATCCTATCTGGAATAATCCCATTATCCCGTGTAGGTATAAATAAAAAATGTGTATTGCATACTTTAGCTACGAGATGTGTGTTGTTTGAAGACAAGTGAATGGAGTATTGACCACCTCTCCACAGAAAATCCCTTCCTTGTCTCCTGTAATGAAAACATACATAAAACCTCCATTTATATCAATGAAAACTATATGACCACATTGTCAGAGCTCAGACATAAATCATATACATATTCAATCCCCAAATTATATTGCCAATTCCTCATTCATGCTCATGCCCCTGGGTTTCTGAGTCTGCAGGTCAGATTTTGGTAAACAGTCGGAGCACCGCGGCCTCAACCAAGTGTGTTAGGACTACAGAAGCACTATCACGCTTGCCTTAACCACGCATATATCTTAACCACACATATGTGTGGTTAAGTCACTGTGCAGTCTAGCTCCTGGCTGCTGCTCGGCAAAAGCAGGAAGAACGCCAGGAAGAGAGCCAGAGGATGCGATGAGGTAAGTGGGGCTGGGGCTGGGGCTAAGGCCGGGTTTGTATGGGTTTTTGTGTGTTGTTTTTAGGGTTGGCGGGTAGTTTTCACGGTTGGGGAGGTTGGGGGGTCGGGGTAGTTTTCAGGGCAAGTGGTCAGGGCAGTTTTCAGGGCAAGGGGGTCGTTTTCATGGCTGGGGAGGTCAGAGACGTTTTCAGGAGAGGGAGTTCAGGGTAGTTTTCAGGGCTGGGGTCTTTTCAGGGCTGATGGGGGGTAGTGTAAGTTTTCAGTGCTTGGTAGGGGGTTGGGGTTAAAATATGACCTCTGCCATGCCAGGGATCTTGTCCCATTGACAAGTCTTGTTTTCTGGGCAATAAGATCATCGCCAGCTGACACATCACAATACGGTTATGTGATCCCGGCTTATTGGCAGAAAGCAACGCCATGCGCTCATGGTTTCTCTGAAGGCCAGAAACACAGCAGCCTGAAGAGCTCGTCATATTATCCAGTAAATGTCAAATCTGCTCTAACCAATCACCAGTTCAAGAGATTTTGAACGAGTGGCCTCAATGATCAGCAGATGATGAAGTAATACATCTCCGCATTTAACCCTTGTTTTGTTGACAGGTTTGCTGTATGAGTGATCCATTACTCTGAACAATGCTTGCATCTTTATACAACATGCTGTGCACAGTACTGAGAATCAGTCTGGTATGGCTGCCGGTTGCATGTTGTACAGCCGTTAAGGGCGGTGGAAGGGGTTGGGTGAGTTTTAGGGACAGTGCAGGCCGGGAGGGAGTTGGGGTGATAAGGTTTTAGGCCTCAGGGTGGGGGGGCAGGTCAGGGGTTTGTAGCTTAGGGCGGGGGTTGGGGGGTCAGAGTAGTGGCGACCTTAGCCATGCATATCGTTTGACCATATATGCCTTTACCACAAAATTGCATGGTAAAGGCATGCATGGTAAGGGAATGCATGCTTAAGACGCATTTGTGGTTCGGGCTGCATAGTAGAGTAATGCGTGGCTTAGCCTTGCATGCCTCTATCATAAACCCAGATTTGTATAATGTTTTTGGATCAATAGTTTTATGTCCCCACTTCTGGCATTTTTGGATTGGAATTGGTATTTTCTGGTCCCAAAAATATGTGCTTTCTGCCAGTGTCCTGGGTCACATCATTTCAATGGTTCTGAGGCTGTGATTTGTGTAGTTCTTCCAAACATTCACAGAAAGGGGGTTTAGGTGTGGACAGTATGGGTGAGTAGCTTTACCCAGTCTCACTTACACTTGAATTGGCTTTGCGCCTGCCCACTCAAAGGAGCCTGACACCAGGCCTGCCCTGTCTTTTGTCACAGCAAGAGAGTATGGAACCTTGATAGGAAAAGGGGAAGAACTTTCCAAAACCAGATGTAGGTTTAGGGCAGTGAGTACACCACACACGAGGTCTGACACCAGGTATAAATATTGTACCTTATATGCCACTCTTGAGAACACCTCTGGACGAGTGGAAGTTACACATTGAGGACTGCTTTGCTGTCTGAGTAGGAAGAAATGGACCTGTTTACCATCATCCCAGGCTAACCCAGAGTGACTCCAAGGGTCAATTGGCTGACCTCCCGTGTGAGTTACAGGGACACAACAAGCTTCAGAGGCCTGCCGGCCACTGTCCAGCTGACCTGCTGCAACTAGACCTGCCTGAACCTGTCTAAGCACTCCTGGCCTCTGCTGCAGTGAGTTTCTGATTCCCATGAGTAGCCTCCCTAGGTCCTGGTCCCTTGGCTGGCATCCAAGTGTACTCTTCCACAAGAAAAGGTGAAAATCTGGAAATTTGGGATCCTCATGACCATTAACAGGGCTGTTCACATTGGGACTCTGCCACCTGTGACAACCACCAATGCGAAACTCCAGTGAGACCTGCTCTTTGCGCTAAAGCGACCTCCAGTCATGACTGGCAAAGCAAGAGCCACACTTTGTGCTACAGCCACAACAGCCTGTGGTGACCATCATTGCAAAGCTGCAGCAAAGACCGTATGAAAAACCTGACCGGCTCTTCTGGCTGCAGTGATGACAGCTCATGATGCCCGGCTTACTCTTAGTGCTACAGCAACAACCAAATGTGGTACTTCACCTTCTCCTTGCTGCATCCTCCACCATGAATAGAACCTTCTGGTGTGGACTCAGAAGGTACCTCTTCAGCATGACTAACTTGGTCCCTGGATCCAACCTGTACTCCGTCACAGTCGGCCTGACTTGGTCTAGCGCGATGAGTAACACCTTTTCCTCTTAGGGCTATTTTCCCTAAGAATCACAACATTGATTATCACCACTTCTACTGATGGGATTGTTCTTGTACCTTTATCATTTTATTTACTGAAATGTATTCTATTTGACTAATTTGTTTGGGATTATGCTTGTGTTGTGTTTTCACTTTATTACTATTTGTGGGCTACATAAATACTTCTCACATTGCCTCAAAGTTAAACCTGACTACTGTAGTGCCAAGATACCAGAGGGTTAAGCACAGGTTTATTTAGTGATTTTTCACCCTGACAAGGAATGTGTTTGTGGATTGAGTGAGGGTCCACCCCCTTTACTAATAACCCAAAGCTGCTTTTTTGAAAACATTTTGTGACAATCACCATTATATTAGCGTTGCAATGTGAGAATGCATAAAATAGGCATCAGATTATAGTTAGTGGTGACTTTTTGACAAAGCCATTAGGTCTGCTTTATACATGTTGATGTGCTGACCCCTTGATAACACCAATAGGCCTCCTGCTTGTTATATTTTCGTGTTTTGACACTATGAAAAAAGTAGTGGGTCTGCCTTACTTAAAATGACATAGTCTATATTGCCACATAACATAACTGTGCATGCCTGCTCCCACGCTGCACATGATAAAAGGCCATGCAAGGATGGAGATTGGGTGTATGGACGGAGCTGGGCACACATCATTTACATCATTTGAGCTGTCTTGAGTGATTTAATCAATAATGTCATTTAACATGTCCTGGGCCATGTAATATGTGAGGACATAATCAGTGCAGCAGTAGTTTCCTTATTTCGAACACCTAACTATAACATGAATGTAACCTTTGATTGTTTAATCACTCACTTTAATCACTCACTTAAACAGTCAGTCACACACCTACTAAATCCTCCATTCAGACACTTATACAGCCACTCATTCTTCAATACACCTTGGCATATATATATAATAGAAAAACACGGTCACTGGATGATGTCATCAGTGATGTCATCAGTAACATCATTTGAGATGTCATCAGTGATGTCACTGACCATGTCATGGATGATGTAATATGTGACGTCATCAGCAGTGCATTGCGGGGGCGCAAGTTACAGTAAGGTGAACTAACTATAACGGGGGAATTTCAATGGTTATGTATGAGAGAAATGTCCAACTAACTATAACGTCCCTGAAACCTATGGTTTCTTCAGTGAATTTCAATAGTTTTTTAAATGCTAATTTTGAATTATGATGTTCATTAAACCTATGGTTTTTTCAGTCATTTTGATTTTTTTTTGTGTGATATTTCTTAACTTTAATATCCTAAAAATAGTTTTTGTAATTTATTTTGTTTGTTATTAAAATATTATAATGTCTTCTTTTTCCTTAAATGTTAATATATATATATTTTTTTTCTTTTTTGGGAGAAAAAAGTGGAGTTGCGCACCCATCGTGTACCTATCTCGGCGGGTGTCCGGATTCAAACCGCCATATTGATAAAGTCATGAAAGAGCCGTGTTTCAGCCAGCCCACTCCGCTTACGCTTACAGGGAGGGAAATGCAATGCTACATGTCCCAGGTCTCTCCTGTAGTGATCTGCTGATCACAGGTCTAGTTGTCAGCATGCCACAGCCACTTCCTCATGGCTGGTTTACACCCACACCACACCCTTGCAGCGCAGGCATCACAGGACATGTGACCCTGCCAATAAAAAGGGCTGGGCGCACGTGCTCAACGCCATTTCCATTCTCTATCTGCGTGTATCCATGTGCTTATTATGTTGGTGGCAGCCAAGGTACTTTGGACGACATGGGCCTCTTGCAACGTGGCGATGACTTGAGGTGCACAGAGTTGGTGGCAGCCAAGGCATTTTGGCCGACACGAGCCTCCCGCCACGTGACGATGACTTGAGCTGCACTGAGTTAGTGCCACCAGAGCTGAGCTGGTGTGCAGCCTGCGATGATGTGTAGGCCTCCGTACATCATCCTGGCAATCAAGACCCAATTTGAATTGTGAGCTCAGCTAGACGGCGTGTACGCCAAAGGCAGCTGGCTGTATAGACATGACTCCTTGGCGCGGTGCAGCAGGATGCACTGGGGGCTTGTGCCGCAGAATCCGGCGACAGCTGAGGAGGTTCCTCCGGCATGTGGTGGGCCCTCTTTGAGACACTCCAGTGGCAGCAGGTGAGCATTGAGGTCTGGGCAGTCATCGCTGGGCAGTGGACTAGTCTGGGGCCAGGGCATGGAATGCTTGCAAAAGATGTAGGAATCATGCACACTGCCTGAGAAGTTTGCGATGACATTGGTGTACAGGCCCCGGTGGTCCAGTTTTGCCTGCACATTGCTTGAATGCGTGTGGTTTCTGCTGCCGTGATTGTGTGCAGTGTTGGCAGGGGGCACAAGTAGTACATGTCTGCAGTCAGTTGCCCCCAACACATGCAGGAAGCCTGCTATGGCGTTGTTCCCTTGCTTGTTCTCCAGCTGTTCCTGCGCAGTGTGGGTGAAGTGAACATGCGGGTGTATCAAGCTGAAACAAAACGATGCTTACAGGTGTGATAAATCCTGCATAATGAGACCGTAACAGAAGTTGGTGTGGTTGTAACGTTCCTTTTCTTTCCTATGAAGGCTACAACCACACAAACTTCTTTTACGGTCATTTTGTGCAGGATTGATCATACCTGTAAGCCTTCTGGTTTGTCCAAGTGCAATGCATTGTACCATATTACGTTTGTGACCATACTAACGCTTGACCATTGTCTTCATTTATCCAACAGGTTTCTGAATACGGAGTTTTAGGATTTCCAGGACGATCTACAGTTATTTTGATCCACAAGTTTATGTTACCTGTTGGCAATGTCACTCGTTGTTTGATGTTTTTCTGTTGTTAATTTATGTTTTTCTAATGAAGTACTGTTTTTCTACTACTGTTGACTACTAGACTTCATGACCTGGTGCACCCCTATTTTAGTGACTACATTCTTGGGCCAGGAGCACAGAGGCATCAAGCAATGGCTGGGGTTGGGGTTGGTTGTGCAGGAATACTATGAATTGGGACGAGTGGGTGGTGCAGATACAGGGGCCCTACATTGCTTTTGTAGACATGCATCCAAGACGTGTGAGGAAGTTTAACAGGGCTGGGTTTGACACTCCTCCGACTCTCGCAGTTGTTAGTTGGAAGGTACCAGAGGCCAACAGGTGCAGCACAGCCAGCAACTTTGTCTGCCTAAGGATGTTGATTGTCTGCTGTGTTGGTACCGTCAGCCTGTGGGCAATATGGAAGTTTGCACCAACTTGAGAATGGGGCGATAATTCTTTTGACACTTTTGCTGCGCTAAAGTGCCGATAACTCGGCGATAGGTCCCAACTGTTGGGTTAGAGGGTGACTCTAAAATGAGCCCTTGTGTTTATTATGACTTTGTTGTAGCGACATGCGAATCACAAGAAAAAAGATGAAAAAAAAGCGGGCAGGGTACAAACACTCTGACCCCCTAGGCCTGCTCAGGGATCCCACAAAAAGCCCCAGGGCCAAAAAAGTATTACTATTTTTTTTTTAAAAAAGTGGCTGGGTGCACAAATCCATATGAAAAAGGAAAAAAAACGATGGGGGCGTATTCTCAAGGACTTATCGCTGAGTTATTGGCACTTTAGTGGAGCAAAAGAATTATCATCCCATTCTCAACCTGGTGAAAACTGCCAATATCGCCAGTTTTCCAGCGAAAGCTTCCGCAAAAAACATTGCCACCAATGAGAGTGACAACTAACGCTAATGATATGCAGAATAGACGTTCCTGTGCAAAAATAACACGAAAACACCACTTCCCCATACTATAAACGACCAGCCAAATCTGCGATGCCTTCCAAAAACAGGTGATAAGCTGAGTTAGCAGTAAGAATTTACCATCTGCCTTTTACTGGTGTAAAGCAGGACGACTACCTACAGTATGAAAGGGAGCACAGCCCAGAGCCACATCTGAAGAACAACACATGTCATAGAGCTACTGATCATGCAGCTCCGACACCCAAGATGGCCAAAACACCCACAGCCACCTCACCCCCCGGACTACACCCCCTACTACCACGAGACAGCGCAGAACAGAACAGCGGACCTTCCCAAAATTGCATCGCTCCTCACCCACACAATAGCTGAATATTGGGAGATGTGGGAACCAAGTATGTGTGAAGGAGGCAAGTCACCCATCAATAACTATGCACACAATGCCAAGTGTAGCGGTGATGTGCTGGACAGACCTCATTATTTCATTCATTAGGCAAAAGACATTACTACCAGTGTTGCCTGCCCGGACCACGCATCATCGCAGGCTGCGCACACGCTGAATGCTTCTGGTGCCACTAACTGTGCAGCTGAACTCCATGCCACGTGGTTGAGGGCCCGTGCTGACCGCTGCCTCCGGCCGACACTGCGGACAGCAGGGCTCACAATTCACTTTGAGTCACGATTACAGATGACGCAGTCCAGGAGGCAACAGACATTGCTCTCAGTGTGTCCCTCTCGGCCCACGCATTGTCGCTGGCTGTGCACACACTGAATGCTTGAGGTGCCACTAACTCAGTGCACCACAAGTCACCGCCACGTGGCCTTATTGACACTAAATTCATTAGGCAAAAGACATTGCTCCCAGTGTGGCCCACCCGGACCACACATCATCGCTGGCTGCACACACGCTGAGTGCTTCAGGTGCCACTAACTGTGCAGCTCAAGTGAACACCACGTGGCTGTTGGTCCTTGCTGACCGCTGCCTCTGGCCTACACTGCGGTTAGCAATGCTGACAATTCAGATAGAATCACGATTGCAGATGACGCAGTCCAGTAGGCAACAGACATTGCTACCAGTGCAGCGCGCCTGGATCATGCATCATCGCTGGCTGCACACACGCTGAGTGCTTCAGGTACTGCTAACTCTGTGTAGCTCAAGACAATGCCACGTGGCTATGGGCCCTTGCCGACCACTGCCTCCGGCCTACACTGCGGTCTGCAGGGCTCACAATTCAAGATTAGTGCCGATGCAAATTGCGTAAGAGAGTATAATCGGTTAAGAAGACCAAATACTCCCAATCTGTGCAGCTCAAGTCAACGCCACGTGGCTGTGGGCCCTTGCTGAATACTCCCTCCGGCCTACTTTGTGGTCAGCAGGGCTCACAATTCAAATTCAGTCTTGATTCATTAATTGCACAGTCCAGTAGACAACAGACATTGCATCTAATGCAGCCCTCCCGCACCACGCATCATCACTGGCCGCGCACACGCTGAGTGCTTCAGGTGCCACTAACTCTGTGCAGCTCAAGTCAACGCCACGTGCCTATGGGCTCTTGCTGACTGCTGCCTCCGCCCTACACTGCGGTCAGCAGGGCTCACAATTCAAATTCAGTCTTGATTCATTAATTTCAGAGTCCAGTAGGCAACTAACTATTACGTCCCTGAAAGCTACACATTTCTACAATGTATTCCATAAATATTTCATCTTTTGTTCCATACGCCTACACTGCGGGCAGCAGGGCTCACAATTTGAATTGAGTCTTGATTTATTAATTGCAGTGAGAATTGTACTCTATGTCCTCAGATTTTGTCAAGAGGAAGTGACAAAAAGCATTCCTCGATGTCCGTGCTGACTACTGCCTTCCATCTACACTGCTGACAGCAGGGCTCACAATTCAGAGCGAGTCACGATTGCTGATGATGCAGTCCAGTAGGCAACAGACATTGCTCCCAGTGTGGCCCGCCCTCACCACGCATCATCGCTGGCTGCACACACGGTGAATGCTTCTGATGCCACTATCTCACTGCGCCACAAGTCACCGCCACGTGGCCTTATTGACACAGAATTCATTAGGCAAAAGACATTGCTACCAGTGTGCATGCCAGAACCACGTATCATCTCTGGCTGCCCACATGCTGAGCGCCACTTTTGCCACTAACTCAGTGCACCACAACTCAACACCCCATGGTTGTAGGCCCTTGCTGACCGCTGCCTCCGGCCTACACTGCAGTCAGCAGCTCTCACACATATCCTATCCAATCCTGTCCTGCAAGGACACACGATGATCGCTGGCTGAGCACACGCTGAGCTCTTCAGGTGCCACTAACTCTGTGCATCACAACTCATTGACCCTTTATGATTGACTTTCGTGCTTTAGACACTGGATGCAACAATGTCACCTCAGGCAGCAGTAATATCCCGAAGGGACATTAACAATTTCTTCACATCAGCACGCTCATCTCTGGTGCCCCTACCTCATTGCACCACAAGTAATGGACCCTTTACGATACAATATTTTGTGTGTGATTTAAGATCTGGTGCCCCTAACTTAGTGCACCACAAGTCATGGACCCTTTATGATTGAATCTCTGTGTGTGATCCAATGATCACTGTTGTAGTTGTTGTCAGCACCAACTATTCCCGAGGGCTTTCTTACACTCACCCCACACGCATTCAACACAGACGTCACTGGACATGTGACCCTGGTAATAAAAAGGGGCCGAGCACACGTGCCTGTAGCCAGTTCCACTATCTATCTATCTGGGTCCGTGTGTTCATTATGAATGCATGATGGCCCTGGTCCCTACCACATTACATTGTGCTGTTGACTGCGCATGCAACCATTTTACCTCTGGCAGTGGGGAAGACCTCGGTTATGTAACTTTGTCTGGGTCATTCTATGAATACATGGGTAGAGGCTGGATGATTAGAGTACTGCAAGGAGAGTGTATATTGAATGTATAAGTGCTTGGGGATTGACGGAGTGATTGGATAAGTACATATGTTGGCAGAGCCTAACCCCCGAGCACTAACTTGGCTCTAATTGGCAGCCAACCAGTGGCAGCCCCAGCGGCGCCTCAATATTGCAAACCAAGCCTCAGGAGAGCTGACACTACGCACGGAGCGTGAGTAGGCACCACACCGGTTCCTGAGGCACCTGCCTGCTATGGTACGGGAAACCCACAGCCTTCGCTCTAGTACTCTGGGTTCCCGCCCACTAATATCTGGGCCACTGGCTAGCGGGAATACCGCACGGATGCCTGGAAAACCGAGTCCAGGAGCTTGGAATTCTCATTGTGGTACACTGCATTCTCATTCAGTGGATACCCTCCCAGGTCGTTAATATCTAGATCAAGGAATTCTGACTGTGGGATCCCCAGAGTCCCTTCAACTAGATCCCCTAAAGCGAGCTGCTGGGTTCGTGGAGCACTAATAATAAAAGGCTCAGAATCCTGTCAGCAAGATATTCTCAGCCCCACAGCTGGATCTTTGACATAGGGCAGATAGAATCTACGGAATTCTGTAAGCATAAGCAGAGTGGGCAGAGCCGGAGTATGCCAGGCAGGGGCACAACTAGAGCCAAATTTCAGGGGAGGTTGATAAAAAAAAAATGGGGTGGCTAATTCTTCCAGTCATAGGCAGAGTGGAGATGAAGGGGCACTAAGAAGAGGTAAAAACACACCAAAGCCTCATTTACAGGTAAATGGTCTTTTAAAGACCTGTGAATTACTCGGGCCACACTAGGAGGCTGTGCACCCAGGGTGTTCACACTAGGGGGTCGCGCTGAGAGCCGTGCACCCAGCACGTTCACACTGGGGGGCCGTGCTGAGCTCCACGTTAGGATCGCCACTACAAACTTTTCTAAAAAAAAAATGGTCCACTTCCAGGGTGGGACACGTGCTTCCACCCTGTCATAGCAAACAACAAAGGGCTCCCTGGGACATTGCAGGAGCCGCCCCTGGGGGGTGGTGGTCCCCAGGGCCATCAAGTGCTCCAGGAGGGGGGCCGTGCGGCCACCTCCGTCTATTTTCAATGTTTTGGGGAGGTGGTGGTCCCCGGGGCTTCGGGGCCCACGAGGACCCCCTGCATATTTCATTAAAGACCCAGGTGGTGGCGATCCACAGGGCTTGGGGTGGCCTTGGAGGCCCCCAATAATTACAAAACAAGCCCCGGTGAGGGACCACCACCTCCCCGGGGCTGTGTGATGCGGGAGAGCCGTGTGCCCTCCCGCACCTAATTTACATAGCCCCGGGGAGGTTGCGGTCCCCACGGCTACAGAGGCCCCACAGGCCCCTGAAATATAATTATAGGATTTCCCCCGGAACCTGGCCCACCCGAGGACTCATTTAAATGAAGTGAGGGAGCCCCCGCTTCATTTAGAAAAAAAAAAAAAAACGGGTTTGGGACGTTTAAAAAAAAAAGAATAATAACCATTTTGGGCCTGGGGGTCCTTGTGGGACCCCCTGAGCAGGACTAGGGGTTCAGGGCATATCTACACTGCCCCCTTTTCTTCTTGTTTAATCTTTTTTCAACAGTTTTCTTGTGTCTCGGTTCTACCAAGTCACAAGATGGCTGCCAACACTTCAAGGTTGGACGTGTTGGCAGCCAATCACAGTTAAGCTTGTGGTCGTGGCAGCCAATCACAGTGAAGCGTGTGGTCGGAAGGTGCGCGAACCCACCGCTGCCCCACAGAACAAAACTTTCTTTATTTAAATTTCTCAGCAACTACTGAACAGATTAACACCATTTAAACAAAAAGTCGCTTTCTGTATCAAGCACTACTTTTTTGCCAAATTTGGTGTAACTCCGTTCAGCAGTTCGGGTTGTAGCATTGGCTAAAATTTCCTATGGGAAATTGAATTTTTGACTTTTATTTTTTGAATTTCTCAACAACTGCTGAATGGATTTACACCATTTAAAAAAAAAAGTAACTTTCTGAACAAAGCTTTACCTTTTTGTCAAATTTGGTGTAATTCCGTTCAGCAGTTCGGGCTGTAGCCTGTAATAACATTTCCTATAAAAATAAACATAGAGAAAACACTGGTGACTGCCAGTAGGTAGTATATATATATATATATATATATTTATATATATATATATATATATATATATATTTTTTAGCTGCAATGTGGTTTACTGCCGGATTGCACAACAGCGGGTGCAGGCGTTGGGCTAAACCAAAGCCAAAATCAATTTTCAAACAAAGGACGCCGCACTCAGGAACCTGTGATATTATTGGAATTTATTTAGTTAAACAGAGCCCAGTCTGTCATACCGACGCGTTTCGGCCACAACGGCCTTTCTCACGGGTGGGCTGTGGTGGGCCCTCTTTGAGACACTGAAGTGGCAGCAGGTGAGCATTGAGGTCTGGGCAGTCATCGCTGGGCAGTGGACTAGTCTGGGGCCAGGGCATGGAATGCTTGCAAAAGATGTAGGAATCATGCACACTGCCTGAGAAGTTTGCGATGACATTGGTGTACAGGCCCCGGTGGTCCAGTTTTGCCTGCACATTGCTTGAATGCGTGTGGTTTCTGCTGCCGTGATTGTGTGCAGTGTTGGCAGGGGGCACAAGTAGTACATGTCTGCAGTCAGTTGCCCCCAACACATGCAGGAAGCCTGCTATGGCGTTGTTCCCTTGCTTGTTCTCCAGCTGTTCCTGCGCAGTGTGGGTGAAGTGAACATGCGGGTGTATCAAGCTGAAACAAAACGATGCTTACAGGTGTGATAAATCCTGCATAATGAGACCGTAACAGAAGTTGGTGTGGTTGTAACGTTCCTTTTCTTTCCTATGAAGGCTACAACCACACAAACTTCTTTTACGGTCATTTTGTGCAGGATTGATCATACCTGTAAGCCTTCTGGTTTGTCCAAGTGCAATACATTGTACCATATTACGTTTGTGACCATACTAACGCTTGACCATTGTCTTCATTTATCCAACAGGTTTCTGAATACGGAGTTTTAGGATTTCCAGGACGATCTACAGTTATTTTGATCCACAAGTTTATGTTACCTGTTGGCAATGTCACTCGTTGTTTGATGTTTTTCTGTTGTTAATTTATGTTTTTCTAATGAAGTACTGTTTTTCTACTACTGTTGACTACTAGACTTCATGACCTGGTGCACCCCTATTTCAGTGACTACATTCTTGGGCCAGGAGCACAGAGGCATCAAGCAATGGCTGGGGTTGGGGTTGGTTGTGCAGGAATACTATGAATTGGGACGAGTGGGTGGTGCAGATACAGGGGCCCTACATTGCTTTTGTAGACATGCATCCAAGACGTGTGAGGAAGTTTAACAGGGCTGGGTTTGACACTCCTCCGACTCTCGCAGTTGTTAGTTGGAAGGTACCAGAGGCCAACAGGTGCAGCACAGCCAGCAACTTTGTCTGCCTAAGGATGTTGATTGTCTGCTGTGTTGGTACCGTCAGCCTGTGGGCAATATGGAAGTTTGCACCAACTTGAGAATGGGGCGATAATTCTTTTGACACTTTTGCTGCGCTAAAGTGCCGATAACTCGGCGATAAGTCCCAACTGTTGGGTTAGAGGGTGACTCTAAAATGAGCCCTTGTGTTTATTATGACTTTGTTGTAGCGACATGCGAATCACAAGAAAAAAGATGAAAAAAAAGCGGGCAGGGTACAAACACTCTGACCCCCTAGGCCTGCTCAGGGATCCCACAAAAAGTCCCAGGGCCAAAAAAGTATTACTATTTTTTTTTTAAAAAGTGGCTGGGTGCACAAATCCATATGAAAAAGGAAAAAAAACGATGGGGGCGTATTCTCAAGGACTTATCGCTGAGTTATTGGCACTTTAGTGGAGCAAAAGAATTATCATCCCATTCTCAACCTGGTGAAAACTGCCAATATCGCCAGTTTTCCAGCGAAAGCTTCCGCAAAAAACATTGCAACCAATGAGAGTGACAACTAACGCTAATGATATGCAGAATAGACGTTCCTGTGCAAAAATAACACGAAAACACCACTTCCCCATACTATAAACGACCAGCCAAATCTGCGATGCCTTCCAAAAACAGGTGATAAGCTGAGTTAGCAGTAAGAATTTACCATCTGCCTTTTACTGGTGTAAAGCAGGACGACTACCTACAGTATGAAAGGGAGCACAGCCCAGAGCCACATCTGAAGAACAACACATGTCATAGAGCTACTGATCATGCAGCTCCGACACCCAAGATGGCCAAAACACCCACAGCCACCTCACCCCCCGGACTACACCCCCTACTACCACGAGACAGCGCAGAACAGAACAGCGGACCTTCCCAAAATTGCATCGCTCCTCACCCACACAATAGCTGAATATTGGGAGATGTGGGAACCAAGTATGTGTGAAGGAGGCAAGTCACCCATCAATAACTATGCACACAATGCCAAGTGTAGCGGTGATGTGCTGGACAGACGTCACTATGCAGAGCACAGACCTCTCCATGTGTACATATACTGCTGGTGCTTGTACTGTTGTGGACAGTGGACGCAACCTTGTTACCTCAGGCAGTGGGGAAGATCTCAGTCATGTAGTTGTGTCGTCCCCTCCTTTAAGCAGAAGCGGAGTGGGCTGGTCCAACATACGCCACTCCAGCGTAGGAGTGTGAATAAATAGGCCGGGGTTCTGGGTGTGGTTTACTTCTGGAGAGCCAGAGCAGCGGCTCTCACCCTGCCACGAGGCCGCCGCTGTGACCACCGGTCCCCTTGACACAGGCCCCCTGCAAACCCGGCGGCACAGCACCGCAGAGTTATGTCTGTACAGACTACTGCCTTCAAAGTACACTACGGACAGCAGGACTCACAATTCAGATCAAGTCGCGATTGCAGATGACGCTGTCCAGTAGGCAAGAGACGTTGCTCCCATTGCGGCCCACCCGGAACACACATCATCGCAGGCTGCACACATGCTGAGTGCTTCTGATGGCACTAACTCAGTACACCACAAGTCATTGACACGTAGCCTTATTAAGGAAGAATTCATTAGGCAAAAGACATTACTACCAGTGTTGCCTGCCCGGACCACGCATCATCGCAGGCTGCGCACACGCTGAATGCTTCTGGTGCCACTAACTGTGCAGCTGAACTCCATGCCACGTGGTTGTGGGCCCGTGCTGACCGCTGCCTCCGGCCGACACTGCGGACAGCAGGGCTCACAATTCACTTTGAGTCACGATTACAGATGATGCAGTCCAGGAGGCAACAGACATTGCTCTCAGTGTGTCCCTCTCGGCCCACGCATTGTCGCTGGCTGTGCACACACTGAATGCTTGAGGTGCCACTATCTCAGTGCACCACAAGTCACCGCCACATGGCCTTATTGACACTAAATTCATTAGGCAAAAGACATTGCTCCCAGTGTGGCCCACCCGGACCACACATCATCGCTGGCTGCACACACGCTGAGTGCTTCAGGTGCCACTAACTGTGCAGCTCAAGTGAACACCACGTGGCTGTTGGTCCTTGCTGACCGCTGCCTCTGGCCTACACTGCGGTTAGCAATGCTGACAATTCAGATAGAATCACGATTGCAGATGACGCAGTCCAGTAGGCAACAGACATTGCTACCAGTGCAGCGCGCCTGGATCATGCATCATCGCTGGCTGCACACACGCTGAGTGCTTCAGGTACTGCTAACTCTGTGTAGCTCAAGACAATGCCACGTGGCTGTGGGCCCTTGCCGACCACTGCCTCCGGCCTACACTGCGGTCTGCAGGGCTCACAATTCAAGATTAGTGCCGATGCAAATTGCGTAAGAGAGTATAATCGGTTAAGAAGACCAAATACTCCCAATCTGTGCAGCTCAAGTCAACGCCACGTGGCTGTGGGCCCTTGCTGAATACTCCCTCCGGCCTACTTTGTGGTCAGCAGGGCTCACAAATCAAATTCAGTCTTGATTCATTAATTGCACAGTCCAGTAGACAACAGACATTGCATCTAATGCAGCCCTCCCGCACCACGCATCATCGCTGGCCGCGCACACGCTGAGTGCTTCAGGTGCCACTAACTCTGTGCAGCTCAAGTCAACGCCACGTGCCTATGGGCTCTTGCTGACTGCTGCCTCCGCCCTACACTGCGGTCAGCAGGGCTCACAATTCAAATTCAGTCTTGATTCATTAATTTCAGAGTCCAGTAGGCAACTAACTATTACGTCCCTGAAAGCTACACATTTCTACAATGTATTCCATAAATATTTCATCTTTTGTTCCATACGCCTACACTGCGGGCAGCAGGGCTCACAATTTGAATTGAGTCTTGATTTATTAATTGCAGTGAGAATTGTACTCTATGTCCTCAGATTTTGTCAAGAGGAAGTGACAAAAACCATTCCTCGATGTCCGTGCTGACTACTGCCTTCCATCTACACTGCTGACAGCAGGGCTCACAATTCAGAACGAGTCACGATTGCTGATGATGCAGTCCAGTAGGCAACAGACATTGCTCCCAGTGTGGCCCGCCCTCACCACGCATCATCGCTGGCTGCACACACGGTGAATGCTTCTGATGCCACTATCTCACTGCGCCACAAGTCACCGCCACGTGGCCTTATTGACACAGAATTCATTAGGCAAAAGACATTGCTACCAGTGTGCATGCCAGAACCACGTATCATCTCTGGCTGCCCACATGCTGAGCGCCACTTTTGCCACTAACTCAGTGCACCACAACTCAACACCCCATGGTTGTAGGCCCTTGCTGACCGCTGCCTCCGGCCTACACTGCAGTCAGCAGCTCTCACACATATCCTATCCAATCCTGTCCTGCAAGGACACACGATGATCGCTGGCTGAGCACACGCTGAGCTCTTCAGGTGCCACTAACTGATCACTGTTGTAGTTGTTGTCAGCACCAACTATTCCCGAGGGCTTTCTTACACTCACCCCACACGCATTCAACACAGACGTCACTGGACATGTGACCCTGGTAATAAAAAGGGGCCGAGCACACGTGCCTGTAGCCAGTTCCACTATCTATCTATCTGGGTCCGTGTGTTCATTATGAATGCATGATGGCCCTGGTCCCTACCACATTACATTGTGCTGTTGACTGCGCATGCAACCATGTTACCTCTGGCAGTGGGGAAGACCTCGGTTATGTAACTTTGTCTGGGTCATTCTATGAATACATGGGTAGAGGCTGGATGATTAGAGTACTGCAGGAGAGTGTATATTGAATGTATAAGTGCTTGGGGATTGACGGAGTGATTGCATAAGTACATATGTTGGCAGAGCCTAACCCCCGAGCACTAACTTGGCTCTAATTGGCAGCCAACCAGTGGCAGCCCCAGCGGCGCCTCAATATTGCAAACCAAGCCTCAGGAGAGCTGACACTACGCACGGAGCGTGAGTAGGCACCACACCGGTTCCTGAGGCACCTGCCTGCTATGGTACGGGAAACCCACAGCCTTCGCTC
This sequence comes from Triturus cristatus, assembly GCF_964204655.1. Taxonomy (NCBI): domain Eukaryota; kingdom Metazoa; phylum Chordata; class Amphibia; order Caudata; family Salamandridae; genus Triturus; species Triturus cristatus. The sequence goes on from NC_140580.1 coordinate 419,020,785, forward strand.
TAGTACTCTGGGTTCCCGCCCACTAATATCTGGGCCACTGGCTAGCGGGAATACCGCACGGATGCCTGGAAAACCGAGTCCAGGAGCTTGGAATTCTCATTGTGGTACACTGCATTCTCATTCAGTGGATACCCTCCCAGGTCGTTAATATCTAGATCAAGGAATTCTGACTGTGGGATCCCCAGAGTCCCTTCAACTAGATCCCCTAAAGCGAGCTGCTGGGTTCGTGGAGCACTAATAATAAAAGGCTCAGAATCCTGTCAGCAAGATATTCTCAGCCCCACAGCTGGATCTTTGACATAGGGCAGATAGAATCTACGGAATTCTGTAAGCATAAGCAGAGTGGGCAGAGCCGGAGTATGCCAGGCAGGGGCACAACTAGAGCCAAATTTCAGGGGAGGTTGATAAAAAAAAAATGGGGTGGCTAATTCTTCCAGTCATAGGCAGAGTGGAGATGAAGGGGCACTAAGAAGAGGTAAAAACACACCAAAGCCTCATTTACAGGTAAATGGTCTTTTAAAGACCTGTGAATTACTCGGGGCCACACTAGGAGGCTGTGCACCCAGGGTGTTCACACTAGGGGGTCGCGCTGAGAGCCGTGCACCCAGCACGTTCACACTGGGGGGGCCGTGCTGAGCTCCACGTTAGGATCGCCACTACAAACTTTTCTAAAAAAAAATGGTCCACTTCCAGGGTGGGACACGTGCTTCCACCCTGTCATAGCAAACAACAAAGGGCTCCCTGGGACATTGCAGGAGCCGCCCCTGGGGGGTGGTGGTCCCCAGGGCCATCAAGTGCTCCAGGAGGGGGGCCGTGCGGCCACCTCCGTCTATATTCAATGTTTTGGGGAGGTGGTGGTCCCCGGGGCTTCGGGGCCCACGAGGACCCCCTGCATATTTCATTAAAGACCCAGGTGGTGGCGATCCACAGGGCTTGGGGTGGCCTTGGAGGCCCCCAATAATTACAAAACAAGCCCCGGTGAGGGACCACCACCTCCCCGGGGCTGTGTGATGCGGGAGGGCCGTGTGCCCTCCCGCACCTAATTTACATAGCCCCGGGGAGGTTGCGGTCCCCACGGCTACAGAGGCCCCACAGGCCCCTGAAATATAATTATAGGATTTCCCCCGGAACCTGGCCCACCCGAGGACTCATTTAAATGAAGTGAGGGAGCCCCCGCTTCATTTAGAAAAAAAAAAAAAAACTGGGTTGGGACGTTTAAAAAAAAAATAATAATAACCATTTTGGGCCTGGGGGTCCTTGTGGGACCCCCTGAGCAGGACTAGGGGTTCAGGGCATATCTACACTGCCCCCTTTTCTTCTAGTTTAATCTTTTTTCAACAGTTTTCTTGTGTCTCGGTTCTACCAAGTCACAAGATGGCTGCCAACACTTCAAGGTTGGACGTGTTGGTAGCCAATCACAGTTAAGCTTGTGGTCGTGGCAGCCAATCACAGTGAAGCGTGTGGTCGGAAGGTGCGCGAACCCACCGCTGCCCCACAGAACAAAACTTTCTTTTTTTAAATTTCTCAGCAACTACTGAACAGATTAACACCATTTAAACAAAAAGTCGCTTTCAGCATCAAGCACTATTTTTTTGCCAAATTTGGTGTAACTCCGTTCAGCAGTTCGGGTTGTAGCATTGGCTAAAATTTCCTATGGGAAATTGATTTTTTGACTTTTATTTTTTGAATTTCTCAACAACTGCTGAATGGATTTACACCATTTTAAAAAAAAAAGTAACTTTCTGAACCAAGCTTTACCTTTTTGTCAAATTTGGTGTAATTCCGTTCAGCAGTTCGGGCTGTAGCCTGTAATAACATTTCCTATAAAAATAAACATAGAGAAAACACTGGTGACTGCCAGTAGGTAGTATATATATATATATATATATGAAGATAAGCGTTCCTGGCTTGCTCCTTATCAGCAAAGAAAACAGGTACAGACCACAGCGTGCATTTTCAGTGCAGGTTTATTGCATCCTTATTCAGCTCAAATCGTACAGCAAGTGCCCGGCATGACGCGTTTCGACAGCAGAACGCTGTCTTGATCACATGACGCCCCTTGGGCCAATCCTCATTAAATACGTTTTTTGGATGTTTAAAAAAACTGGCAAAACATTTTTTTCCTCATTCAAATGAAATAGAAGAAATACTATGATATGTACGAAATATACTGACATAGTGAAACATGTAACAATAATTAATTTATAAATAATGCAAATGCTTCATGAAAAAAATGTCCACTTATTATATCATGGTTGTAATTACCACATAAATGACCAGTTTTAGAATAAAAGCTGAAGAATAAATCATTTTTCTTAAAAAAGATAAAATATAAAATATATATATATTTTTTTTTAGCTGCAATGTGGTTTACTGCCGGATCGCACAACAGCGGGTGCAGGCGTTGGGCTAAACCAAAGCCAAAATCAATTTTCAAACAAAGGACGCCGCCCTCTGGAACCTGTGATATTATTGGAATTTATTTAGTTAAACAGAGCCCAGTCTGTCATACCGACGCGTTTCGGCCACAACGGCCTTTCTCACGGCCGTTGTGGCCGAAACGCGTCGGTATGACAGACTGGGCTCTGTTTAACTAAATAAATTCCAATAATATCACAGGTTCCAGAGGGCGGCGTCCTTTGTTTGAAAAAAAAAAAAAAAAAATATATAAATATATATATATATATATATATATATATATATATATATATATATATATATATATATATATATATATATATATATACACACACACATATAAATATACATATATATGTGTGTCTGTGTCTATATATATTCACTGAAAAAAACAAAGGTTACAGGGACATTATAGTTAGGCTCAGATGTCAGTCATACAAAACCAGTGAAATTCAGCAGTTATGGTTGGCTGAGCTAACTATAATTTACTACCCCGCAATGCACTGCTTACGACCTCATATATTACATCACTCATGTCATGGTAGTGACATCACTGATGACATCGCAAATGGCATCACTGATGACATCATCCAGTGGGTGTGTTTTCTAAGAGTTTATGAGTGTTAAGCATACATACTAACCTACTGCAAAATGTTGGATTAATATACTTGGTGCACTACTAATGAGTGATATTACTACTACTAACATATAATATGTTAGTGGCAGTGTGACTGTGTGTATCTGTGTATGAGTGGATGTCTGAGTGTGGGAGTGGTTGTATGGGTATAAAAGTGGGTGTGTGAGTAGCTGTTTGGGTGAATGAGTAGCTGTGTGAGTGGCTGTATTGGTGAGTGAGTAGGTATGTGAGTGGCTCTATGCGTGAGTGAATAGATGTATAAGTTCATGTATGAGTGAGTGAGGAGCTGTTTTTGAGTGGATGTCTGATTAAGTGAGTTGGTCTGTGATTGGCTGTATTGGACAATGCGTATAAGTGTGAATGGCTGTATGGGAGTGTGCCTGTATGAATGTTTGAATGGGTATGTAATTGGTTGTGTAGGTGTGTGAGTGCTTGTATGGATGACAGAGTTGCTTTGATGGGAGACTGTATGGGTGAGTGAGTGTGTGTGTGAGTGGCTGTGTGGGTGCATAAGTGGGTGTGTGAATAGCTGTATGGGTGAATATCTGACTGTGTGAGTGGCTGTATGGATAAGTGACTGGTTATATGAGTAGCTGTATGAGTGAGTGAGTGGTTGTATGAGCAGCTATATGAGTTAATGAGTGTGTATGTGAGTGGCTCTAGCGATAGGTGAGTGGTTGTGTGAGTGCTTGTATGGGTCTGTGAATGGGTATGTGAGTGGTTGTATGAGTGCTCGTTTCTGACTTCTATTTTGCTTCTTACTGCTCTTTTCTTACCTCTATTCTGACTCTTTCTGCACATCTCTCACCCTTATTGCCTCTTTCTGCTCATTTCTGACCTTTGTTTTGCCTCTTTCTGCTCCCTTCTCATCTTTACTTTGCATCTTTCTGCTCGTTTATGATCTTTATTCTGACTCTTTCTGCTCCCTCTTGACTTTTATTCTGCCCCCTTTCTGACCTTCATTCTGCCTCTTTCTGCTCATTTCTCTTCTGTATTTTACCTCTTTCTGCTTCTTCCTGACCTTTATTTTGCCTCTTTCTACTCGTTTTTCACCTGTATTTTGCCTCTTTTTGCTCGTTGCTGACATTTATTTTGCCTTTTTCTGCAAATTTCTCTCCTTAATTTTGCCTCTTTCTGCTGGTTTCTCACCTTTATTTTGCATTTTCTTGCTCATTGCTGACCTTTATTTTGCCTCTTTCTGCCTGTTTCTGACCTTTATTCTGAATCTTTCTGCTCATTTCACATCTTTATTCTGTCTCTTTCTGCTTGTTTCTGATCTTTATTCTGCCTTTCTGTTTCCTCTTGACTTTTATTTTTGCCTTTTTCTGCGCCCTTTCTGGCACCCTTTCTGACCTTCATTCATCCTCGTTCTGCTCATTTCTCTTCTGTATTTTGCCTCTTTCTGCTTGTTCGCTCCTATATTTTGCCGCTTTCTGCTGGTTTCTCACCTTTATTTAGCATTTTCTGCTCACTGCTGACCTTTATATTGCCTCTTTCTGCTCGCTTCTGACCTTTATTCTGAATCTTTCTGCTCATTTTGCACGTTTATTCTGTCTCTTTCTGCTAGTTTCCCACCTTTATTTTGCTTCTTTCTGCTGGTTTCTCACCTTTATTTTGCATTTTCTGCTCATTTCGCACCTTTATTCTGCCTCTTTCTGCTCATTTCTGACCTTAGTTTTGCCTCTTTCTGCTCCTTTCCCACCTTTACTTTGCATCATTCTGCTCGTTTCTGATCTTTATTGTGCCTTTCTGCTCCCTCTTGACTATTATTCTGCCTCTTTGCGCTACTGTTCTGCTTGTTTCTGAACTTTATTTTGCCTCATTCTGCTCTTTTACCCAAGACCCCAGGGGGAGCCTCAAGCCCCCACAGTCTCAGCCAGCTCCCCACCTCCTGTGGGAATAGGCATTGCTGCAAGGAGGGGGCTGCTGGAAAGGCAGCTCCCCTTATGCAGGAACAATCATTTAATATCTTTCCCTGCCCTCATGTCTAGAGGCAGATGAGGCAGGGAAAGAGTTGAAACCTCTGCTTTCAGCAGTTAGAAGCACTTTGACAGTTCCCACCCGCTGGAAGCGGAATGTTTGCTTTTGATTGGCGGTAGCTGTCAAAGCTCCCACAGAGTAAAAGCAAATAGCTATGTCCCGGGGATGGGTACTCTGTGACATAGCAGGAGTCGGCCTGGGGGGTGATGGTACCCAGATCCATCTATGGCTACAGGTGTGGGGCTCTTACGGTCCCCCTCCTTCTGTTTGCATGGGCCCCCTGGGGAGTCGGTGATTCCTGGGACGCAGGAGGGTCTGCGTCCCACTGATCCATATTTACCTTGGCTCAGGAGATCCACACAGCCCCTGGGCAATTTATTTATAGCCCCGGGGAGGGGGTAGTCACAGGGAGTTGGTTTTCACCAGGCTTGGGGGACTCAGGCAGATCCCCTTGCATTATTAAAATTAAGACCTGGGGAGGTGTGCCAACTCCTCTTTATTAAATACCTGGCACACCTGGGGGCTATAATTTAAACAATCGCGGGGACTGCACTTGTTTTTCTTGTTAAAGTTCCCACATGTACGCTGCTCTGTTGGGTTCTCATTCAAAAACATATTTTTTACAAATGCTTCCTGGCCCTGTCGGGGTCAAAGGGGGACACCACAACCACAGTTGGTGGGTCAGGGTATACCTACCCTGCCCTTTCTCTTTTTGGAATTATTTTTTGTGGGACACACGTCGAGGTTAAACTGTTGGCAGCAAATTAGATTTCACCACTTGGAACAATCCAAGTGGTGGGAGCACAAATCATTATCCCGCTACTTGGAGGTTGGTCGAGTACCGAGGGGCCTAAGAATTACCATAGCACCAAGCTATGAGAATCCAGACCCGACCATGCTTACTGAATGGGCTGAAACGAATCTAGAATCTTCCCGTCGGCTCATGGTAATTTTGGTAAAATATGCCGAGAGTGATCGCGCTAAGTTGCAAGTTCAAGTTGAAGATCTTGAAGTGGAAATCGGCAAATTAGAGCAAACGGAGCAAACTATAAAAATGAGAGAAGATATGTTGGCCCGTTTAAATAAAGATGAGAACGTTATTAAGAGGCGCAAAACTTTCAAATTTGAAAGGGACAAGGCAGATTATGAGAATGGACAGGTGTTTACATTCGCTCGCAAGTACGATGCAGTTAAAGCAAGAGTAAACAGACCGTCCTCCAGTAACATCAATACAACTGCCATTGTATCTACATCAGTCTCTGATCTCAGCTCAGCAGCCGAAAGTGAACCGGAAGGTGATTCCGCAACGACCAATACCCTGGGGTTTACCAAACTGTCCTTGGCACAGGAGGTAGTTTGCCTCTGTCAGGACAGAAGAGAAACGCTAAGACCAAGGGGAACATTTGGCAGCGCAACCAAAAACTCAATTTCAAACGAAGTGAGAGAAGGAAATGCCGCAAAAGAAAACAAAGAAACCGGCAAAAAACCATCGAGGGGCAGATGGAATCGGTTTCAGAATCGCAAACAGGGTCAGGGTCCTACAATGAAGCAGTAGTTAATCTTACAAATATTCTTTTATCTCCTGCGGAAACGAGAATTTTGGGACTTGGCCTTTCATACAGTCCACCTTGTAATTTTAATTACGTAGATGTTCGGATGGACACGTTCAAATTTGTGAGAAAATTGAAACTCAACAAATTTCATTTATTACGTCCAAAAAAGAAAACAGCAGGGACTACAGAGGCAATCATCGGTAGCCCAATACTGCTGACAGCTGGTGATTACAATCTATTACAGGATGCTTGGTCTCTTCAAAATGAACAAGAACAAGAGATATCAACTACAAACCAAGATCCGGTGTTTAATAGAGGGACCTGCACCACACCTTTCAAAGCCAAATCTGTTTTCCAGCCGGTTATGATACATGACAATCTAGATACTTACCATGAACTAGTTGTAAAAGATCTGAAGAAACTGTGTTTCGCAACCAATCAAACGCGCCAAAGCATAAACAAGCAAAACCTATGCTATAAACAATTAATAAAGAAACTACAGTCCGACAACAACATCATTGTGAGACAAGCAGATAAGGGCGGAAATGTAGTCCTATGGCCCAGGGACCTCTATATGGAGGAGGCGACACAGCAACTATCTGATTTGGCATGTTATAAAAAAAGCAACATCCACAATGTGAGAACAACTTGGAATGAACATTACCAAAGACTATTGGCTTGGAAAAGCGCAGGCCTGTTAACCAACGAGGAGTATAAATTTCTAAAGAATGATCATCCAGTTATCCCAACCCTTTACTTGATACCAAAACTCCATAAATGTAACACCAAACCACCTGGAAGGCCCATCATTTCCGCTATTGGGAGTTTAATGGAAAATACGTCTAAATATATAGACTTTTTCTTACAAGACTGGGTTAAGGGATTAGCATCCTATGTTCAGGACACTTCAGATTTCTTGCGAAAAATTGAGCAAATAACATGGGGTCCGGGGATGCTTTTAATCACGTTGGATGTATCATCATTATACACATCTATTAGACACCTTGATGGTCTAAAAGCTGTGGAACACTACTTGAACCTACGACCATTAAACTTTTCCCTGCACAACAGAATGCTAGCTACTATGATACAGGGATGCCTGGAACAAAACTTCTTTTTATTTAACAGTCAAATTTACCAGCAAATAAGAGGCGTGGCGATGGGGGCCTGCTTCTCCCCCAGTTATGCCTGTTTGCATATGGGACTGTGGGAGGAGCAGGTTCTCTGGGGTGTGAACAAGGAAATTATGGATAATCATGCCATCATATATCTACGATATATAGATGACCTATTCTTGATTTGGAGTGGTACAGAATTGGAGGCATCTGACTTTGTAGAGTCTTTAAATATCAATTGCTTCAATCTCCAATTCACATCAACCATCAGCGCCATGTCGGTTTGCTTTTTGGATGTGGAGATTTATATTGATGGAGGACGGTTGGCTACCAAATTATTCAGGAAGCCGACAGCAGGCAATACAATCTTGCATGCGTCTAGTCACCATCCACATCATTTAATACGCAGCATCCCTTATGGGGAGATGCTGCGTATTAGGCGAATCTGCAGCACAGATTCTGACTGTGATGTTGCACAGGAAGCTTGCAGGCAAAGATTTTTGTCCAGGGGCTATGCTAAGACAGTAATTGATGCGGCCATTAATAAAGTCAGAAATTTGTCTAGGAAAGAGGCACTTACTCTAAAAGTCAATAAGGTTGTAAGAGAGCCAACAGAACCATTATTGCAACCAAGAATTATTCTGACTTTCAATGTACAACATCAAAAATTAAGAAAAATCTTCTATAGAAACTGGAACCTGATACAAGGTGATCCTGTCATAGGCAAATTAGTTCCAACTAAGCCTATGTTGACTTTCAGAAAGGCACCATCAATGAGCAACGCTCTAGTGAGCAACAGTCCTGAAGTTATAGCCTCCAATACTTGGCTATCACAATGCAAGGGTTTTAGAAAATGCTCCAATTGCAAAGCTTGTCAGTTTGGATGCAACAAAACCCAATATAGTAGCCCATTCAGACAAAATCCTATTGCAATAAACAAGAGGCTAACCTGCAAAACAGAATTTGCAATTTATGTGCTGGAGTGTCCTTGTAGGCTCAAATATATTGGAAGTACCAAACTTCCGGCCCACAAGCGGATACTCCAGCACATAAGAGCAATCAAATGCAAAGACCAGGCATACCCTGTCGCCAGACACTTCGAACAACATCACAATAGCAATCCCTTATATCTCCAATATTATGTAATTGATACCATCTTACCACTAAAACGTGGGGGGAATCGAGAAGCTAAACTACGCTTGCTGGAAACCCGTTATATATTGGAACTTGACACTAAACAACCTTCGGGATTGAATGCTAGCGAAGATTTTTATACATGTCTCTGAGGATTTTAATTGGCATGACACTGTAATTTAGAATGTGGGCTCACAATTTTTAATTACATGTACAGCAATGACCAAAAACATCTATGATTAACCATACACACAATGATGGAAAAATCTTTGGCATGAAACGTCGCAATTATAAGACTGATTCTCTTTTAAATACTTTTTGAAACATTGTTTGTTAAACAATTCTTGTTTTGCACATTATTATTTATATATTTGCATTTATTCAAATTTGACTTGAGGGATTGGATACATTGTGAAATTATACGACACACACCTATTGAAAAAGCCCACTTGGGCATTATTACTATGTCTTGCAGCATTATAAACAGCAAAAATGTATCACACGCATAAACAGTTGGTTGAGACGAATCAAGACATAACAAAATGTTCTTACAAAATTAGTAAGCGAGCAATTTCAACTATATTGAAAACCATTTGGCAATATTTTAAAAGATTCCTATTGCTTATGTTTTGTCTTTTAGTCACGAATATATAAGGAACCCCCTTTTTTTTCAATCTGTCAACCAACTTTATTTATATGCACAGCTAGCTTTTTTCGCTTTTTTAACATTTTGTGATTTTATCAGCAAATGTTTTTAAGTATTTAATAGCGTTGTGTATATATATTCATTTATATTTATATATTTATTCATATTGCACTTTATTCATTGCTAGTGTCTTTATGTGTGCTTACCTATTATTGCTGCTAGTAGTAACTTTTCAGTTGCCATGCATTTGCACTTTGATCTTGTGTCGTCATATCCACGTACCTTTCCCTTTAAATGTCGTGATTTGATTACGCAATTCGTCATGTGATCAAGACCCGATTGGGGGTTGAAACGCGTAATGGCGGATTTGCTTGGCTTGGAATAAATTGGAAATTGCACAGACTTTGGTGGTCCGCTTTCGTCCTTTGGTCCTTGAATGACTGGTGTTGGTGGCGAACTTCATTCATATATATATATATATATATATTTATACATATATCAAACCACACTCCTCTTGTTTTGAAAAGAAAAGTCGGGCACACACAGGTTCTCCAGAATAATGCTGCTTTAATAGGCTCTCAGCATGACGCGTTTCGCCGTAATGACTTCATCAGATGCTTGTCAAACCATGAAAGGAAATAAGTTAATCATCCACTTTTAAACAGCAAATGCCTCGCTCTGATAGGTGTAGGCGTTGCTGACACGTCGTGAGGGGGATGTCTCAGACCCGGTGCTCCGAGTCCGCATAGAGCAGGCACAGCAGCGTCAGTACTTCCCCAGTGGGCGGTGTCTGCTCACACCCCACGGCAGTCTGGATATTGTAGTGGATGGCAGGCAGCTCTCCGGGACCCTCACCCCACCGCTAACATCCCGAATTGTGCCTTGGAAGCCACTTAGGTAAGTAGCAATCCTCCGTGTAATCACAGTCTCAATTGATGGAAGGGCAAAGTTGCGAGGGTGCAGTGATTCGGCGCTTTCCAAAACGTTTTTAGAGAAACCACTTGCTTGCCACATAGTCGCCGAACTCTTCAGGGATGGGTACCCAAAGGTGCTTGTGGCCGCACCTAAACACCAAACCACACTCCTCTTGCTTTGAAAAGAAAAGTCGGGCACACACATATATATATTATCTACTGGCGGTCGCCAGTAGATAGTTATAGTTAGGACCGTGTTTCCATAGGAAATCCGCAACATTCTATTTGGAATAACTTTGGCGCCGATTGACAAATCCTCGCGAAATTTTCAAAATAGGTGGGGCGCTCCGCTCCTTCCCTGAAAGTCTCGGGGGGATTCGTCAAGCGGGGGCTGAGAAAAAGGGGGGTCCCAAAACATGTTTTCCCCATGCATTTTTCCATAGGACCTTTAGTCCAAGCTACAGCCCGAACGGCTGAACAGAATTACTTGAAATTTGGCAGAGAGGTAGTCCTCAGGTCAGGGATGTGCCTTTTGCAGGTCTGGTGTAAATCTGTTCAGTATTTCCTGAGAAAATAGCATTTAAATCAATATATATATCTGTAAACGCGCAACGTGCGTGTATGGTAAAACTTGCTGTACGCGCACGCTGCCGTGTGCGAGCACGATTCTGATTGGTTGTTAGATCTTACTAAACATTCGAATCGGTCGAAACCAGGAAGTGTCGGCCGCCATTTTGTCTCTCGCAGTCTGAGGGGGTGAAAAACAAAGGTGGAGAACGTGAAAAGGGGGCAGGGTGGACAGTTCCTGACCCCCTAGTCTTTGTCAGGGGGTCCCAGAAGGACCCCCAAGGGCCCAAATTTCCTTGAATTTTTTGGCGAAAAATCACGGAGTACGTGTAGCGTGCGCGTACGGTAGAAACGGAAAAATTCCGCGAACTGCAGAACGTGGGTGCGCGGTGCGTGAAGCGCACCGCGTGCCTACAGCACGCGCACGGTGCGCGTACGGTACGCGCGCGGTGAAAAACCTTAAAAAAATAAATAAAATAAATACATAACTTAGCATTTAAAAAACCGTACAAATTCACTGAAAACACCATAGGTTTCACACACGTTATAGTTAGGAATTAGCATTTAAAAAACCTTGCAAATTCACTTAAAAAACCATAGGTTTCACATATGTTATAGTTAGCTGGACATTTCACTCGTGAAAAACCATTGAAATTACCCCGTTATAGTTAGTGCAGGCAACTATAACTCACGCGACCGCAATCCTCTGCTGATGACGTCAGATATTACATCACTGATGACATATGTGTCTTTCTGAAAAAAAAATATTTGTAATATATGTATAGCTAAAAATTAATGGAAGAAGACATGGGTAAATAAGTGTCTAAATACAGTGATGTAATAGATTAGGGAGGTCATTCCAATCACATGGGTACCCTAGTGTATGTAGGTGTTTTCACTGTATTCTAAGTGTCTTTCAGCATAGCACTGTCTCTGGGTTAGTCAGTCAGTTACCACCAGTACCAGTCAGCAAAAAGTTGGGGGTACAGGATGCCTTTGCAACAAGGCCTCTTTCTGCACCTCTGTTGGTTCTTTCTGCATATCTCTTGCTTCTTTCTGCACTTTTCTTTCTCTTTCTGGACTTCTGTTGCCTCTTTCTTCACTTCTCTTGCTTATCTCTGCACCTTTTCTGCACATGTCCTACCTCTGTAGGCATAGTTAGGAATTAGCATTTTTTTACAAAATTGAAATTCACTGAAAAAAACATAGGTTTCAGGGACATTATAGTTAGAAATTAACATTTAAAAAAACATTGAAATTCACTGAAAAAACCACAGGTTCCTGGAACGCTATAATTAGTTGGACATTTGACTCGTACAAAACAAGAGAAATCCGGCTGTTATAGTTAGTTGAGCTAACTATAACTTGTGCCCCCACAATGCACTGCTGATGATGTCACATAATACATTACTCATGTCATGGTCAGTGACATCACTGATGACATCTCAAATGACATCACTGATGACATCACTGATGACATCATCCACCTAATATCTGATGCACCTCATCACACCCAAATATAACCTTTCATATCCTACTCCAAAATACAGACTACCATTCTCTAAACCATAGACATACCATACTCAGACCATGTCACGAATTATGTAATATGTGATGTCATCAGCAGTTCATTGCGGGGTCAAGAGTTATAGTTAGCTGAACTAACTATAACAGGGGAATTTCTATGGTTTTGTAATAGTGAAATTTCCAACTAACTACAACATGTCCGAAACCTATGTTTTTTTCAGTGAATTTCTAAGGTTTTTTAAATGCTAATTTCTGACTATAACATGCCTGAAACCTATGTTTTTTTCAGTAAATTTCTAAGGTTTTTTAAATGCTAATTTCTAACTATAACATGTCTGAAACCTATGGTTTTCTGGGAATTTTAAAGGTTTTTTAAATGCTAATTTCTAACTATAACGTGCTTAAAACCTATGGTTTTTAAGTGAATTTCAAAGGTTTTTTGAATGCTAATTTATATGTTTAACATGCCTGAAACCTATGTTTTTTTCAGTGAATTTCAATGTTTTTTTAATGCTAACTTCTAATTATAATGTTCATTTAACCTATAGTTTTTTCCGACACCCAAGAAGGACACAACACCCACTGTCACAGCTCTCAGGACCTCCCCCCAGGACCACCCCTCTCCCTACTACCACCAAGGCTGTGCAGAACAGGACAGCGAACCCTCCAAAAATGGCATGGTCCCTCAGCCATATAATAGCTCAATGTTGGAAAATGTGGCAATCGTTTTTTCAGTAAATTTGAATGTTTATTTTAAATATTAATTTCTAACTTTAATGTTCCTGAGACCTATTTTTTTTGTGAATTTTAGAGTTTATTTTAAATACTAATTTTTAATTATAATGTTCATAAAACCTGTTTTTCTCAGTAATTTTGAAAACAAATTGATATTTTGTAACTTTAATATCCTAAAAATAGTTTTTGTAATTTTTTTATTTGTTATTTAAACTATATAATTTTTATTTTATTTTTTAAATTAAATAACTACATACAGAAGGAAAGGGAGCCTAGCCCAGAGCCACAGATGAAGACCAACACATGTCATAGACCTACTGATCAAGCAGCTCCGACACCCAAGAACGCAACAACACCCACCACCACCCCAGGACCACCCCCCCTCTACCACTGAGGCAGCGCAGAACAAGACAGCAAACGTTCCAAAAATGGCATGGCCCCTCAGCCACACAATAGCTGAATATTGGGACAGGTTTAAACAAACTATATGTGAAGGAATCAATTCACCCATGAATAACAATGCACACAATGCAAAGTGTGGCGGTGATGTGCTGGACACATCTCAGTATGCAGAACGCACACCTCTCCATGTGCACAAATACTACTGGTGCTTGTAGTGTTGTGGACAGTGGACTCAACCATGTTATGTCAAACACTAGGGAAGATTCCAGTCATGCAGCTGTGTCGTCCCCCCTTGTAAGCATAAGCGTAACCCGAGTGGGCTGATCTGACCTACGCCACTTCAGCGTAGGAGTGTGAATAAATAGGGTAGGGCTCTGGGCATGGTTCACTTGTGAACTGTGAAGACCAATGACTGTGCCAGAGTGGCAGACCTCACCCTGCCATGAGGCTGCCGCCATGACCTCCATCACAATTCACATGGAGTAGCGATTGCAGATGACGCAGTCCAGTAAGCAAAAGATACATTGCTCTCAGTGCAGTCCTCTCGGACCACGCATCATTGCAGAGTGTACACCGCTGAGTGCTTCAGGTGCCAGTAACTCAGTGCACCACAAGTCATTGCCATGTGCCCTTATTGAGGAAGAATTCAATAGACAAAAGACATTGGTCTGAGTGCGCCCCCCTGGACCACGCATTATCACAAGGCACGTACATGCTCAGTGCCAAAGGTACTACTAACTCACTGCACCACAAATCATTGCCACATGGCCTTATTGAGGCAGAAGTCAATGCAAGCTGCAGCACATGGTGCCTCTAACCCTGTCCAACACAAGCCAGCAACACATGGTGCCACTAACCCTGTTCAACACAAGCTGCGACATGTGGTGCCACTAACCTTGTTCAACAGAAGCTGGTGACACGTGGTGCCACTAACCCTGTTCAACACAAGCCGATCCCACATGTGGATCAGTGTCCTGAGTCCTGAATGGCAGTGACCCCATGTCTGTTGCAGCGACCACAGCACCAGACTCCCTTCGATCAGTGAGGCGTATTTCCATATGGAAGACCGGCGACACCTGGTGCCACTAACCCTGTTCAACACAAGCCGGCAACACGTGGTGCCACTAACCTTGTACAATGCAAGCTGCAACACATGGGGCCACTAACCCTGTTCAACACAAGCCGGCGACACGTGGTGCCACTAACCCTGTTCAACAGAAGCTGGCGACACGTGGTGCCACAAACCCTATTCAACACAAGCCAATCCCACATGTGGAACTGTGTCCTGAGTCGTGAAAGGCAGTGACCCCAAGTCCGTGGCAGCGACCACAGCACCAGACTCCCTTCGATCAGTGAGGCATATTTCCAAATGCAAGGCTGGCAACACGTGGTGCCACTAATCCTGTTCAACACAAGCCTATCCCACATGTGGAACTGTGTCCTGAGTCCTGAATGGCAGTGACCCCAAACCTGTTCAACAGAAGCCGGCGACACGTGGTGCCACTAACCCGATTCAACAAAAGCCGATCCCACATGTGGAACTGTGTCCTAAGTCCTGAAAGGCAGTGACCCCAAGTCCGTGGCAGCAACCACAGCACCAGACTGTCTTCGATTAGTGAGGCGTATTTGCATATGGAAGGCCGGCGACACGTGGTGCCACTGAACCTGAACTACGAAGGCCGGTGGGGTCTCCAACCTATGCACGTGGCAGTGGGCCCTTGCTCACCGCTACCTGCGGCCTACACAGCGGTCAGCAGGGCTCACAGTCGCGATTGCAGTTGACACAGTCTAGTAGACAAGACACATTGCTCCAATGTGCCCCATCCGCAACAAGCATCATCACAGGCTCCTACACTCTGAATGCTTCTGGTACCACTAACTGTGCACCTCAACTCAATGCCACATGGCTATGGGCCATTGCTGGCCGCTACCTCTGGCCTACACTGCAGTCATCAGGGCTCACACTTAAAATTAAGTCTTGATTCATTAATTACAGAGTCCAGTACGCAAGTAACTATCACACTCCTAAACCCTTCATAATATCCTTTTAGTATCCTTGCTTCAAGAACTTTTTTTATATCAGTTAAAGCTTTAGTACAATGACCAAATTCATCTTCAAGTGCAAACAAACACTCAATAGCAGTCTACACTGCGGGCAGCAGAGCTCGCAATTCGAATTTTAAATGTAATTTCTAACAAGATTGTACTCAGAAAATACAACACTTCGACAGTGTATTCTATTCATATTTCATCTTTTCATGATACACCTACACTGAGGTCAGTAGGGCTCACAATTAAAATTAAATGTTGATTCATTAATTACAGAGTCCACTAGGCAAGTATCTATCACAGGCCTAAAACCTACATAATATCCTTTTAGTATCCTTGCCTCAAGAACTTTTTTTATATCAGTTATAGCTTTAGTACAATCACCAAATTCATCTTCAAGTGCAAACGAACACTCAATAACAGTCTACACTGCGGGCAGCAGAGCTCGCAATTCGAATTTTGGACACGTGGTGCCACTAACCCTGTTCAACACAAGCCGATCCCACATGTGGAACTGTGTCCTTAATGCCAGTGACCCCAAGTCCGTGGCAGCGACCACAGCACCAGACTCCTTTTGATCAGTCAGGCATATTTCCATATGCAAGGCCGGTGACACGTGGTGCCACTGAACCTAAATTCATCTTCAAGTGCAAACGAACACTCAATAACAGTCTACACTACGGGCAGCAGAGATCGCAATTTGAATTTTGGACACATGGTGCCACTAACCCTGTACAACACAAGGCGTGACATGTGGTACCACTAACCCTGTTCAA
The DNA here is from genome assembly GCF_964204655.1 of Triturus cristatus. Lineage (NCBI taxonomy): Eukaryota > Metazoa > Chordata > Amphibia > Caudata > Salamandridae > Triturus > Triturus cristatus. The sequence continues at coordinate 419,037,238 of NC_140580.1, forward strand.
CACAAGCCGATCCCACATGTGGAACTGTGTCCTGAGTCCTGAATGGCAGTGACCCCAACTTCGTGGCAGCGACCACAGCACCAGACTCCCTTCGATTAGTGATGCGTATTTGCATATGGAAGGCCGGTGACACGTGGTGTTACTGAACCTAAACTACGCAGGTCGGTGGGGCCACCAACCTATGCACGTGGCTGTGGGCCCTTGCTAACCGCTACCTCTGGCCTACACTGCGATCAGCAGGGCTCACAATTCATATAGAGTCGCAATTACAGATGACGCAGTCCAGTAGACAACAGACGTTGCTCCAGTGCACCCCGTCCAACCACGCATCATCACGGGCTCATACACCCTCAATGCTTCTGGTGCCACTAACTGTGCACCTCAACTCAACACCACGTGGCTATGGGCCCTTCCTCATCGCTGCCTCCAGCCTACACTGTGGTCAGCAGGGCTCACAATTCAAGATTAGTACCAATGCAAATTGTGTAAGAGACTATAGTTATAGTTACAACCTAGTTTCCATAGGAAAAGCATTTTCTGATTTGCTAATATCTTTGGCGTCGTTTGACGAATCTTTGTGAAATTCTCCCAAAAAAAAGTCTATCTAGGTCAGCCCCTATCCTGAAAGTTTGGGGGTGATTTGTCAAGCGGGAGGTGAGAAAAAAGGGGGGTCCTAAAACAAGGTTTTCCTCATGTTAATTTCCATAGGAAATTTTGCGACAAGCTAGAGCCCCAACTGCTGAACGGAATTACCCCAAATCTAGCAGAAAGGTAGAGTTTGGTCCAGAAAGCGACCTTTTTTTAAATGGTGTAAATCTGTTCAGTAGATTTTGAGTAATTCATGAAATAAGAGTCAAAAAATCAATTTCCCATAGGAAACTTTGTGCAAGGCTACAGCCGAAACTACTGAACGGAATGTGTGCATTGTTTTATATCTCCCTTACCCCCCCTTTTTTTAAATACATTTTCTCTGAAGCAGAGGAAAGGCAATATGCAAATGTGGGCCATTTTTTTTGCGTGCCCGGATCGGTTTTGAATCCTAAACAAACCCTACCATTACTAATTCTGTACTATCTTTTAGATAAGGGAGCTTGAAAATACCACTTGGTTGCGGCATATGGTTGAAGACACAGCGGTGGCATAAAAGGTGAGCTGTGACGATTTTGTACACAGTGTGCGCACTCAGTATCCCTCCTCATCTCTTAATTTCTCTCCCTCACACTCTTTCTATCTACCTCTTACACTATTTGTCTATTTCTCTCTCTCTCTCTCTTCCTCTCTCTCTGTTTCTCTCTCTCACTCTTCCTCTCTTTCTCTGTTCCTCTTTCTCACACTGTTTCCCCTTTCTCTTTCCCTCTCTCTCTCTCGCTCTCTCTCTCTCACACTGTTTCTCTCTCTCTCTCATCGTCTTTCTCACTCTTGCTCTCTTTGTTCCTCTCACTTTCATTTTTTTCTCTCTCTCTTCCTCTCACTATTTCTCTCTCTCTTCCTCTCTCCTTTCATGGACTCACAACACACAATCTTATCTTGCTTTTTATCTAACAGGCTGTGAATCACAAATCAGCGTTCACCCCCTAACACCACCAGAGCTGAACTCACGAAAAATCTGCGATGATGCATGGCCATCCTGACAACCAACACCCAATGTGAATTGTGAGTTCAGCTCGACCGCGTGTACGCAACAGCTGAGGTGGTTGCTTCGGCACATGGTGGACCCTCTTACACACACACCAGTGGCAGAAGGTGAGCAGAGAGACTTCTTTCCGCAGCAGCGGGCAGTCACCTCTGGGCAGTGGGAGTGGATAGTATACAGCAGTCTGTGCGCACAAGAGCGCACAGACACCTTCAAGCAGCAGTGTATGAGGTGCACCACCCTTATTGCGCATTACCGAAAAATAGAATTACGCGTGTGCAGTTGTATGTACTGTGCAATTACTAATTCTATACTATCTTTTAGATCACTAAACTTGAGGGCTGCACTGTCTCCTGGCATGTGGTTGGAGACACACCGGTGGAACAAAGGTGAGCTGTAATGATTTTATCCAGTCTCAACACTCCCTCTCCGTCTCTTCCTTTCTCTCTCTCTCTCACACTTTCTCTTTTTCTCTGTCTCATTCTTTCTTTCTCTCTTCCTCTCTCTCACTCTTTATCTCTCTCTCTTCCTCTCTCTCACACCGTTTCTCTCTTTATTTCTCTCTCTCTTCCTGTCTCTCACACTGTTTCTCTCATTGTCTTCCTCTCGGTCTCACGCTTTCTCTCTTTGGCTGGCTTCCTCTCTCTCACTCTTTCTCTCTTCCTCTCTCACTTTCTCTCTCTCTCTTCCTCTCTCTCATTCTTTCTCTCTTTCTCTCTCACTCTTTCTCTCTCTCTCTTCCTCTCTCTCACTCTTTCTCTCTCTCTTGTTCTCTCTCACTCTTTCCCTCTCTCTTCCTCTCTCTCACTCTTTCTCTCTCTTCCTCTCTCACATAGATTCTCTCTTCCTCGTATCTCACTGTTTCTCTCTCTTTCCCTGTCTTCATCTCTCTCACACTGTTTCTCTCTTCCTTGTAACTCACTCTTTCTCTCTTCCTCTCTCTCACTCTTCATCTCTCTGTCTTCCTCTCTCTCACACTGTTTCTCTTTCTCTCTTCCTTGTATCTTACTCTTTCTCACTCTCACACTTTCACTCTTTATCTTTCAGATCACTAAACTTGATGTCTGCACTATCTCCCGTCACGTGGTTGGAGACACACCGGTGGCACAAAGGTAAGCTGCAAAGATTTTTCCAGTCTCAACACTCCCTCTCCATCTGTTCCTTTCTCTCTCTCTCATTTTCTCTTTTTCTCTGTCTCATTCTTTCTTTCTCTCCTCACCTCTCTCACTCTTTATCTCTCTCTTCCTCTCACTCACACTGTTTCTCTCTTTATGTCTCTCTTCATGTCTCTCACACTGTTTCTCTCGTCTTCCTCTCTATCTCACTCTTTCTCTCTTTGGCTGGCTTCCTCTGTCTCACTCTTTCTCTCTTCCTCTCTCACTCTTTCTCTCTCTCTTCCTCTCTCTCACTCTTTCTCTCTCTCTTCCTCTCTCACACTGATTCTCTCTTTCTCTTTTCCTTGTTTCTCATTCATTCTCTCTTTCTCTATCTTCTTCTCTCTCACACTGTTTCTCTCTTCCTTGTAGCTCACTCTTTCTCTCTTCTTCTCTTTCACTCTTTCTCTCTCTGTGTTCCTCTCTCTCACATTGTTTCTCTTCCTCTCTTCCTTGTATCATACTCTCTCTCTCTCTCACACTCTTTCTCTATCTTCCTCTCTCTCACTCTTTCTCTCTTCCTCTCCGTCTCTCTCTCACTCTTTCTCTCTCTCTATCTCCTTTGCTGGATGCATGACGCACCATCTTATCTTTCTTTGTGTCTTGCAGGCTGTGAATCACAAATGGACCAGCGATGACACGCCACGGCTGTACATAGCTTTATTTGTTGTTGTTTTGTTTAAATAAAATGTTTTATATGTAAATCTATGCATGACTAAGATTCTTGTTTGTCCAACCACACAGGGACACTTCCGGGCTCAAGAAGGTTGTTGGGGGTATATTGGTAATGGGGGAAGAGGGTGTGTTACCTGCTAATGTGGGGAGAGGCAGCGTGAAAGGGGTATCTCTCACAGAAAGAACTCCGGTATGTTTTCAGAAATGCCTCGGACAGATGCCAGCTGACAGACTGAATCACAAAATGGCTTTTCAATGCTTATGTAGTGTGACTTATGAACAGTTCGCACCCAGGCTCGCAGAGGGACAACTGCGTCCCCTCCACTCGACTCACAGATGCAAAACCACGAGCCGTCCGCTCCCAAAGGAACAGTACAGTAGTAGCTCGCAGAGGTCCAGGCACAGCAGCGTACAAGCTCGCAAAGGCAGAGAGCTGCGAGCCGCCGGGCTGGCTTCTAACGGCATAGCTGCAAAGTGGTGATGTTGGGCACAAGAAGCGTGAAAGGGTTATCTTCCTACTGCTGTCCTGGAGTGGAAGACGTACTACCTGGGACTCACCTGTTTCTCCTTTAATGTTAATAAATCTTAAACCTTAACTGCATCCAAATCATCATTACACAGAGCTCTGCTATATTAAATTGCCCCGGAACCTTTCTTTTATATTTTCACTCAATGCGAGGCACAAGATGGCTGCTAACACTTCCTGGTTTGAAGTGTCAGCAGCCAATCAGACGCAAGCTTGTGCTTAGCAGTTAGGAACCGTCCAGATATATATATATTTTTCCTGTAATATCTCAAAACACTACTGAACGGATTTACACCATTTCTACAAAAGCGCTTTCTGGACCAAGACCTTTCCCCCTGCCAAATTTGGCGTAATTCCGTTCAGCAGTTTCACCTGTAGCCTTGTCTAAACTTTTGTATGGAAAATGCATTGAGAAAACACGTTTTGGGGCTCCCTTTTTTCTCAAACCTCCCTTGACAAATCAGCCCTAAACTTTCAAGATAGAAGCTGATCAAAAACGAGAAAATTTGGGGAAAATTTCATAAACATTCGTCAAACGACGCCAAAGTAATGAGCACTTGGAGGACTCTAGGAGAGGGCCAGCGCAACACCCCTCCCAACATGAGTAAAGCCCCAAGTCTGCGGGGACTCCAGTGGGCCCTCGCAGTTTTCTAAAAAAAAATTCCCCCGAGACCTAGCCCACCCCAGGATCTCATGAAAATAAAATGCAGGAACCCGCGAAAAGTTATAAACCCATGGAGGGCTCCAGGAGAGGAGCCGCGCAACACCCCTCCCAACATGAGAAAAGCCCCGGAACTGCAGGGACCCCCCTCCCACATATGTTGGGAGGGGGGTTGCGTTGCCCCCCTCCTGGAGACTTCTATGTGCTTGTAACTTTGGCGTAGTTTGACGAATCTTTATGAAATTATCCAAAAAGTTTCTTTTATTGATTAGCTCCTATATTGAAAGTTTGGGGGTGAATGGTGTCGGAGATTCTGAGAAAAAAGAGGGTCATAAAACGTGTTTTCTCCATGGAATTTCCATTCGAAACTTTGCAGAAGACTACAGGTGAAACTGCTGAACAGAATTACGCCAAATTTGGCAGGAAGAAAGGTGATGATGTAAATCCGTTCAGTAGTTTTTGAGAAATATCAAATTTTACAGCTATCGAAGTTTGAGCATTCTGACATGTGATTGGCTGAGGGGTTACAAGCACCAGCTTGCGGCTTATTGGCTGTGAATGGTTGAAACCAGGAAGTGTTGGCAGCCATTTTGCGATTTACTCTGTCAGCTCGCATCTCTCTGTGTAGAAGCCATCGGGTCTGCAGTTTTACCTGTGCGAGGCAACACTGGCATCTGTGTCTGTGTGAGATATACCTTTCACGCTGTCTCTCTTCATATCACCAGGTCACGGGTATGCCTTTAGAATCCCGTCCGTCGGCTCAGAGGTCTGTGAGTCAGTCTGTCGGCACGACCCTCTACACTACCCAAAGACTACCCAAACACCACTGCACTACCCTAAACCCTAAATCTACTCTCAGCATGACCCGCTACCCAAACACCACTGCACTACCCTAAACCCTATAATACTACCCCCAGCACAACCCCTTACACGACCCAAACAACACTGTACTACCCTAAAGCATAAAACAGTAGCAGTCCGTCAGCTTGCAGCTGTGTGTCTGCGAGTTGTCGTGTCCATAGCTGTACATGTGCCAGTCAGTCCGTTAGGTGATAGGTGTGTCTCTGCTAGCAGGGTCGTTGGCCGGTTGGTGTCCCTTTGTGAGTTAGACCGGAGCTCTCCTTCTGCGAGCCAGCCTGCAGGCGTCGCTTTGCGAGACTGTTCGACGGCCCACAGGTCTCCCTGTGCTAGCCAGATCACAGCTGTCACTCTGCAAACCGATATTGGGAATATAAGGTGGCTCTAAAAAGAGCCCTTGTGTTTATTAGTTGGAGCTACATATAAGTGCGGATGCACAGCTTCAAGGTATTCAGAAAAACTCGATTTTCCTGATCTGTGAAGTGTACTCCATCACTGGAGATTGACCCCATTCTATGGTCTCTGAGGTATGCAGACATAGCTGTGTTGACATTCTTCCTAGATTTTTTCAATCTGAGGACAAAATTGGTTTGACCATTTCCACTTCTGTCTTTGGCATATATTGGAATATACAAAGAGAGTTTGAGGCAAAAGCAACATCAATTATCGAAAGGTGTCTTCCATTAGCATTTCCAAACCTACCCCAGTCAATGTGCCTAGGTCGTTTCCACCACAGTGCACAATTATAAGGTCAGGGTGTTGGAGATGCAAACAGGTTTAAACTAAAGGCAACAATTGGTGCCACTTCAATCCTCTTTGTCCAGACCATTTAATGTCCACATTTTGTAAACCTAGGTCTAAGTCAATACGTGTCTGTTCTGCATACCTCTTGCACCAAAAAACATAGCTATGTCCTATGATCCACACTAGCATTTTGATGGTATGGCTGGGAGGAATAGATAGATGTCTGTAGCTCATGCAGTCCATTCATGAAATAAGAGATATGATTAAAGATGTCGACCTACTTTTTTTTGCCACACCAAACGATACCTGATTGGGAGAAGAAAAGCATTGTTTTTTAAAAGTAGGGTGCACATTAGTTTTGTGGAAAAGCATCTTTGTGATTGGTTAAGAAAAAGCAGTTTAAACGTGGAGTACATATCATACGATAAAATTTGCTCAACTCAACCACACCTGCAACTTGCATCTGGAAGGCACTGTTTGTGAACTTTTAACCTGCACGTGCCGTTAAATGTTTGAGAAAATGGTGCAAAAAAATATCGTTAGGTTTAAAAAATTGATGAACTTTTAACCTGCATGGGTTGTAGAATGTTCTAGAAAGTGTGTTGATAGTATACGTTGCACTTCTGACATATGTGTCGTTGAATATTAGAAAAACTGTTTATACAGAAAATTAAAAAAATAAACAATAGAGAGAAGTTTTGAAACCTAAAAGAATCAAGGAACTATTCTAATTTGTTCATTACATGTATTTATGTGTGGAGCAACAAAATTACAGACACAGCAGCACCGGATAGAGGAAGAAGCAGGGAGTGGGGGGACGGGGGGAGATGGGCACAATGGCACACATGCAAAATTAAGTACAGCACAACTATAGACAAACCATGGCCAAAATGAAACACACCAATAAGGAGCACAAGTCACACAACCCGCCAACCTCACACCACTGAACAAGCATAGAAGTGAAAACCACACTGCCTCAAAGGGAGAAGGGTGAACAAAAGCTCACATGATTGGTCATCTCACACACAATGCAGCACACACACATAGGAAGCAGAGTACACCAACATCCAACACAATGTTGTCCAAACACAAACATTCGCACAATCTAACACAGGACATAAATGCACTTGCCTGTGGCGGATAGGCGTCCAAAAGCGTCAGTACAAAACAGGAACATGAGAATGTATAAGTACAAACCCACAGTCCGGGTGGGGTAGCAAACGTATGGCAGGCAGCCAGAGAGTCCATGACACACACATTGGCATACAAATGAAGACACAACACATTTGGAGACAAGTGAAAATGTGGAAACATTATAAAAAAAGTGTGTGTCAGTACGGCCACGAGTAGTGCCACAATATGCAGAGAAATGCACAGCATGCCTGAATAAGGAACGTAGGAAAACGTCCATGTTCATCTCGGGGTAGTCAAACACGTCAGTGTCAAGCAGTGTTGGTTGTCCGCGCCTCGGACATGATTCGACGCCAATGCAGCCATGTCCACTGTTGTTTTGGGACATGTGACCAGATGTACAACGTGCAATGATGCGGGGGGACATGTGCAATGTGGCACATCGAGTCGTGGTTTCAGGTACCTTGTCACTCATCCATGAACGCGTAAGCCACTTTCTCTAATGAGTGATGGCTTGCCACAATATCTGACATGTTGTCGATGTAATCCATCAGCTGACCGGGACAGATGTGCTGACTCCAACCACTGTACCCAATGTGCATCAATGCAGAATTGGGAAGTGGGTAAATTTGCTCACTTCATACTACGATACATGCAATCTCCCAGGCCCAGTTCCCAACATGCCTGCCAAACATCCATGCATGCCATAAACGGGCATCACCATGACACTCCTGGTCGTGGGCTGACAGGGGGCGCACACACCTGTTATAATCCATGTCAGCTACTCACTCGTTGGAGAGGCACACGTCCATGCACCACTCGGATAGGCATGTGCGACATTGCAATACAGGTTGAACTCAGGTGACGTCCACAATGCGGAAGCTCAGCTGGTAAGTGATCCGCAGTACTGCCAAAGTCAGTGCACCCAGGACATGCAGCAGACGTGCAAGGTATAGGTGTTCGTGAATGGAGTCGACCATGTGTACGGGATGCTCTGCCATTGCATCAGTGGCTCTGCTTGTAGCTGCACTGGCTTGCCTTGTGCCAGTCTTGTGGATGAAATGGCACAGCTTGGTGCAATGAGCCGGGTCTGTGTGCAATGGGTGCAGGGCAAGTGTGCCGTGGGAGTACGTGTGAAGGCCATTTCATGCACGCTAACTGCGACAAAGGACTTTTGAGTGTGGGATGTGTACTCGTTGTTCTCAAATCGGGCAGTGGGAAGTGTGAGAAACGGATGCAAATATTATCGTATCTGTCAGGGGGGGGCTGGCCATTTGCAAGTTCCTTCTTGGAGCAGCAGATGTGCTAGCGCAAGATAGCTCAGAGAAAGAACCTTTCATCCCTACAGCAACTTCTCCAGCTGCATTCATAGAGGATGTGTACAAAGGCCGGTTGTGGGTGTTGTGGGATGTCTGCGACCCTGGTCATCTTGGATGAGATGCCCAGCACGTGGCACATGGGCGGGTTCACTGTGTGTTACACTGCCAAACAGCTGCTCCTCCCTTCCACGAGCCCCCACACTTTTGTACGGTGCACTGTTGTATCCCGTGCACTCCTACGGCACACCATTGTAATGCCTATTCGTGCATGTCCTGCGGCATTCCAACCACACCGTGACACTGCAGTTTGGAGGTGGTGCATGCCACTTTACAACATCGACTGCTGCGACCCTTGTGGCGGCCACACCAGAACACAGATACATACTTGCCGCACTTCCTGAACATGGACATGTCCGAGACACTCCGTTCCCCTTGCCGGATAGGCAGACCCCTGAATTGACCTGTGTTCGCCGGACCAGCACACGCCGCTTGTGCATGCAGGAGGATACGTGCGTAGCTACATGGCCAGGCTCACTGCCAACACTGAGGTGACATGGTAACATCCGCTGAGACTGTGATGTTGCAGGGCCCATACCTATCATGCTAACACAATGACCACAGGGACACACTTGCTCAGATGTGGGTTCAGGGGGCGTTGGCGGTCCTGGGGTTGTTGCGATGAGTGATCTGGACCTCATGGGTATCCGTGTATCATGCACATTGACTCTGTGGCACCTGTGGGTGTTTCAGTGTGGCTGCAGGTAGTAGTCCTGCTTAACACCAGCAGAAAGCAGGTGTAAAATCCCTGGTGCTAACGCGGCTTATCGCCAGAATCTGTTTCGCATTGCAGTTGTTGTGAAAGTTGTGATGTGGTTTTTTTGTGTACAGAAACATAAACAAAGTGGGCAGTGTATCATGTCAAGATCCAGCACCTGACCCACTATTCCCAATCAATATCAATACAATGACATTTCTTCATTGATTTTGTATGTACACTGTAAGTGCACCCACTACCACAGTGCAATTCAATACAGGATTTTAGCATTTAGAATAAATCGCAAAGGTACACCTCATGTCTTTTTGCATGGGAACGTCTACTCTGCATTTCATTATCAGCACTTTAATGCAACTAAAGTTGAGATAAATCTAACACGCTATTCAGAAGCTGGTGCAAACTGCAGACATCACCAGTATTCCCATGATAACTGCTCCACACCACGAAATAACAGTAATAAGAACGAGAAAGAGTCACATAGCACTTAAGTAACAACCAAAAACTTTATTGAAATTCTTTTTTTTTTTTTACTTTTTTTTTTGTAAACGTATATATGAAGGATAAACTAAATTTGACAAACTGAACACAAAACAACAAGGCGGAAGACCCCTGTCGGGACCATGAATGTCGACGACACAGCCTGGAAAATAAAGGACAAAGTAAGGATGTGTGTAATGCACATATCAAAGGAGCGAGACACAGAGTAGGAAAAAATGCCAGAGAGAAAAAGTGAGGGAAGGAAAGAAAGGGAGTGAGAAAGGGAGAAGGGAGATAGAGAAAGAGAAGGAAAGGAAGGAAGAGAGTGAGAGAGAGAGTGAAGAGAGGGAAGTGAGAGAGAGAGAGATACTGTCACCCCTGCGCATCCATGACCAAATAATTACCTGCTGCCAAGGAGTGTCTACCAGTGGGCACTCCATGTGCCCGTCAAGGCTCCACGGCCCGGCAGATCTCACACATGTCGCTAAGTCTTGAGTCATCAATGGTGGAGACCACATCAGCTTTTGGTGCTGCTAACCCTGTGCAGCGCAAGTCAGCGGCACGTGGTGGTAGGCCGCTGATGGCCATACAACATAGGGTACGACTAACTCTGTGCAACTCAAGTCCGCATGACGTGGTGGTAGGCCCCTGACGGCCACATCAGCTTCGGGTGGCACTAACCCTGTGCAACTCAAGTCAGCGCCACGTGGTGGTAGGCCTCTGCTGGCCACATCAGCTTCGGGTGGCACTAACCCTGTGGAAATCAAGTCCGCGCCACGTGGTACTAGGCCCCTGATGGGTATACAGTTCATGGTGCGACTAACCCTCTGCTCAATTTTTTATGGACTCTTTATGATTGAGACCCGTGGAGGGTCCGGCATCCAGTCACCACCGGCAATAAAGGATGTGACGTTGTCGATCCATTATATTTGCGTGGTCACATGGCCTGTGATGCATGTGCCGGATGGGTGTGGTGTGTGTGCAAACCTGCCCTCAGGGAGAGGCTGTGACATGTTATCAACTATACCACTGACCTGCACACCAACAGCAAGTACGCCTGCGGCAGGTAGCTATGTGGGGGGTGTGAAAACGTATTTTGTCAATTGATAATCCATTGGAAACTTTAAACAAGGCTACAGGTCAAACTGCTGAACGGAATTATGCCAAATTTGGCAGGCAGAAAGGTCTTGGTCCAGAAAGCGCGCTTTCTCGCTTTGAGTGAAAATATAAAAGACAGGTCTCGGGAGCAATTTAATATACCGGAGGCCTGTTTCTGCGAGATAACTCTTTCACACTCCCTCTACCCAACATCACCACTTTGCAGCTATGCCGTTAGAAGCCAGTCCGTCGGCTCGCAGCTCTCTACCTTTGCGAGCTAGTACACTACTGTGTCTGTATCTCTGCGAGCTACTACGCTGCTGTTCCTTTGGGAGCGGACGGCTCGTAGTACTGCGTCTGTGAGACGAGCGGATGGGCCACAGTTGTCCCTCTGCGAGCCTGGGTGCGAACTGTTCATAACTCACACTACATAAGCATTGAAAAACCATATTATGATTCAGTCCATCAGCTAGCATCTGTCCGAGGCATTTCTGCAAACATGCCTTTCTGTGAGAGATACCCCTTTCACGCTGCCTCTCCCCACATCAGCAGGTAATGCACCTTCTTCCCACATTACCAACATACCCCCAACAACCTTAATGGGCCCGGAAGTGTCCCTGTGCGGTTAGACAAACAAGAATCTTAGTCATGTATAGGTTTACATATAAAACATTTTATTTAAGGAAAACAACAACAAATAAAACTGAAGGGAGTCTGGTGCTGTGGTCGCTGCCAAGAAGTTGGGGTCACTGCCATTCAGGACTCAGGACACAGTTCCACATGTGGGTTTGGCTTGTGTTGAACAGGGTTAGTGGCACCACATGTCGCCGGCTTGTCTTGAACAGGGTTAGTGGCACCACGTGTTGCCGACCTTGCATATGGAAATATGCCTCACTGATCAAAGGGAGTCTGGTGCTGTGGTCACTGCCACGGACTTGGGGTCACTGCCATTCAGGACTCAGGACACAGTTCCACATGTGGGATCGGCTTGTGTTGAACAGGGTTAGTGACACCACGTGTCACGCCTTGTGTTGTACAGGGTTAGTGGCACCAAGTGTTGCCAGCCTTGCATATGGAAATATGCCTAACTTATCAAAGGGAGTCTGGTGCTGTGGTCGCTGCCATGGACTTGGGGTCACTGCCAATCAGGACTCAGGACACAGTTCCACACGTGGGAAAGGCTTGTGTTGAACAGGGTTAGTGGCACCACGTGTCGCTGGCTTCTGTTGAACAGGGTTAGTGGTAGGGATGGGCGAAACTTTTGCAAATTATTGCGAAATTGCTCAAAATCTCCGTGAGCACGCTTTTCCTGCCCGTTCGCAATGTGTTTTTGCATGCTTGCGGTGAAATATATCTTCAACTTGCCCATGCGGTCGCTAATGGGCGCGGCCATCTTGCTCGCAATGCTTATTTCCTGTTCCGGGTCGAATTACGTGTTCGCGATTGCAAATTCTCGTGGGCTAGCAAGACCGGCTACCAACAAACCAACATCTCGTGGTGCACGCGAACAGACAGGAAAACTTGTCGGCGAACACAGGGACCCGTTAAGTCGTGACTGCGTGTGCGAGAACACATTTTTAAAGCGCAAACAAGAAAATACTTCCGTTTTGTGGCAGATTGCGAAAGTTTTGACATTTTCGTGCTCTCCGGGGAACGCGAAAATGTCAAAATATCTCAAATTCCGCGAGCGGAACGAAATTTACGCCCAGGCCTAGTTAGTGGCACCACGTGTTGCGGCTTGAGTTGAACAGGGTTAGTGGCACGACATGTCATGGCTTGTGTTGAACAGGGTTAGTGGCACCATATGTGGCGGCTTGCGTTGAATTCTGCCTCAATAAGGCCACCTGGCGATGACTTGTGGTGCAGTTAGTTAGAAGTACCTTTGGCACTGAGCGTGTACATACCCTGCGAGGATGTGTGGTCCGGGGGGGCCGCACTCCAACCTATGTCTTTTGTCTATTGAATTCTGCCTCAATTCGATTTTCGAGTGATAGTATGCCTCATTGCTGACATAAAACTGTTCACTCTTCCTTGCGATGACTTCTGGTGCACTGAGTTAGTAGTACCATTGGCGCTCAGCAAGTGTGCAGCCTGCGATGATGCGTGGTCCGGGCGGGCCGCACTGGGAGCAATATGTCTTACCTAGTGGACTGCGTCATCTGCAATCGCCACTCCATCTGAATTGTGAGCCCTGCTCTCCGCAGTGTAGATCGAAGGCAGTAGTCTGTAAAGACATAAGTCTGCGGTGCTGTGCCGCTGCGTTTGCAGGGGGGCTGTGTCGAGGAGGCCTGCAGTCATGGCAGCAGCCATGTGGCAGGGTGAGGGCCGCCTCTCTGGCAGCTGCTTTGGCCTTCCCACAAGTGAACCACACTCAGAGCCCCAGCCTATTTATTCATACTCCTACACTGCAGTGCCGTACGTTAGACCAGCCCACTCCACTTACTCTTCCGGGGGGGACAACACAGCTACATGACCAAGATCTTCCCCATTGCCTGAGGTAACATGGTTGCGTCCACTGTACACAACACTACTAGTATCAGTATTATATGTCCACATGGAGAGGATTGTGCTTTGCATAGTGAGGTCTGTCCAGCACATCACTGCTACACTTGGTATTGAGTGCATTATTATTGATGGATGCCTTGCCTCCTTCACACATACTTGGTTCCCACATCTCCCAACATTCAGCTATTGTGCGGCTGAGGGGCCATGGCATTTTGGGAAGGCCCATTGACCTGTTTTGCGCTGCCTCTGTGGTAGTAGGGGGTTGTCCGGGGGGGAGGTCCTGGTGGTGGTGGTGCTGGGTGTTGTGGCCTTGTTGGGTGTCGGAGCTGCGTAATCAGTAGCTGTATCACGTGTTGGTCTTTAGATGTAAAAAGAACTATTGATGGACAGAATGGAGAACAATGTCATACATTCACCCCAGTACAGAGATCTGGCCCTAAATCCATATTTTTTTTGCTCACCATGCCATTCCAGTTTGGACCCAGCCATATGCAAATCAGTCTTGACCCTGTGCCCCAGGACCTTAGCTGCGACATCTATCAGCGATATTGGCCGGTAACACTGTGGACTATCCCTATTGCCCTTCTTAAAAATCGGCACGATAATAGCAGAGGACTAGGATGCTGGCATGTTTGTGTTTACTGCTGCATTCAGTTCCCTTGTTAGGGGAGGGGCCCAGACCTCAGTATTAGACCTAAAAAGGTCCGGTGGGATCCCGCCTGGCCCCGGTGCCTTGTTCTTCGTCAGACCCTCTATTCCTGTTACTTCGTCCAACGTGAAGACAACAGGGATGCAACTTAGTGGTATATTTAGGGTTTGCTATTTGTTCTGGGAGGCAAGATGATTATACAGTCCCTGGAAATGCTCCCGCCATTGATCTGGCAGAATGTTGTTACTTTGCCCCGGCTTGTTTGGATCAGAGAAACAAGGGTTATTAATTGCTTTCCAGAAGCGGGCAGAGTTCTTCGCTTTTGCCGCCTCAGAGAGTTCTTCCCATATAGCGCGTTGTAGCTTTCTCTTTCTTCCTTTGACAGCTAACTTATAGCTTGCGTGACAAGCAGCCACCAGAGCCCTATCTCTGGGTTTCTGTTTAACCCCTTCAGTGCATGCAAAATATTTGCGCTGTGTGGGAGTTTTTATTAGTGGGAGGGATTTGGACGGCTGGGGGCCATCCTCCGCACACACCCAACCTTGACGCGTGACGGCTCCCGGCCACCACGAGCATGGAAGAGGTTAAGTGCTCCTTTCAACTTTCTCAGGGCCACTGAGCATTGACTGTTGAGCCACCTTGGGGCGGCCCCGCTGGGCCCCCTTAAAGGGGCCTTCACTAAGTTTTCTACTAGATATGCGATGTTCTTAAAGGCCTCAATTAGTTCCACACCTTCCACCCCTAAATCTAGACACTTCATTATTTCCTGCTGTCCTTTACCAAATAGAGTGGCGTTGAAAAAGCCCGTTTCGACCTGGGCCCATCTCAGCCTTCTACCTTGGTCCGTAGCGACAGCTTCCATGCACCCTACCTGTTTGTCCATCACTTGTAGCTGTGACTGTGTCCCAAGCACTAAGGTAAGTGGGTTGTGATCGCTGAAGACACTATGTTCAATGTCAAATCTCAGTATACCGCCCTTAATAAGGAAGTGACGAAAATAAAATCAATTAATGAGTGACAACCTCTCCCTTTCAATGTAGGGGGAACCAAGCTATTCTTTTTATTGGAAATCATATCCATCGTATGAGTTAATCCATATGAATCTAATATACCAGTAAGTTCTCTTCCTACCTGAGTGTGCTCCAGATGTGGGCCTTTCCTTAATGGGCAAGATAGCCAGTCCTCTTGTACCACCTTCAGTTGAGGGCTAAGGTCACAATTAAAATCTCCTGCTACTATCGATTGGGATTGAGCCATTCCCTTCCCTCGTGTCTTTTCTAGTCATGTGTTTAATTCATGGAAACTGGCCACACCCTGTGAATTTGGTATCACATTATAAAAATTTATTAAAATTACCCTAAGGCCAAATTCTTCCATTTACCTTGTGGTCTCACATCTATAAACATGATCAAGCCCCCCTTGGCTCTTCCAGATGCTGATCTAACTGCCGGGGGAAAAAAGGATTTGCAACCGTCAATAAAAAAAATCTTGCTTGTCTCCCATGTCTCCATGGAACTCCCTCACAAACTTGAGCCACTGCTCATCACCAATTTTGCTTGATAAACCCGCTATGTTCCATGAAATTACCTTTATGTCTCCTCCCCTACTCCCAACATTTAAAACGGTAGGCCCACTGCTACTCAGCGGGCTTGCAAATACCTCCACCAGGTTTATTTGATTTGATTTGATTTGAATTGTTATTTGTAAAGCGCGCGAATGCCGTGGCGTCTTGGTGCTAAAACTGTGAAATCTGGGTAAAGGCCATGTGAATGTGTCTTAGTTTTGGCCAAAAAGCCATGTTTTTAGATCCTTCCTAAATCGCACCCGATTTGGTTGACAGCGCAGAAGGTTTGGCATCTGGTTCCATAGTTTTGCCTCGCAGAAGGATAGAGTACGTCCTCCCCATCTAGCCTTCCGTGTTTTTGGAACACTGACAAATCCTTCAGAGGACGATCTAAGCAGTCTCGCGGGGAGATATCTTGTAAAGAGTTTCCTAAAATCCCTGGATATACCACCATAGAGGGCTTTGTGTACCAGGCATAAAGCCTTGAAATTGGCCCTTTGACGGACTGGAAGCCAGTGAAGGGTTTTGACAGCCTCTGAGGTAGGATGACCCTTAGGAATATTCATAAGCATGCTAGCTGCCATATTCTGCAGTGATTGGAGCTTCCTTTCCTGTGCTTTATCAATCCCTACAAAAAGAGTGTTACAATAATCTAATTTGGATAAAAATAATGCAACTACTATTGTTTTTTGAAGTTTAATTACTAGAAATGGGAATATTTTCCTCAGAGTTTTTAAGAGGAAAGAGCAGGAGGACTTTAGTTGGTTAATATGGGCGGATAGCTTTAGTTGGTTGTCCAATGTTATCCCTAGACTTTTAGCCTTAGCAACGGGGGTGGGACATGCCCCCGCCTCCTTAGGCCACCAGCTTGTGCTCCATACCGATGGCCCTTTACCAAATTCAAGGACCTCGGTTTTGTCAGTATTTATTTTTAAGAAATGTGCGCTCATCCACTCCATAATGTCCATCAAGCATGCATGGAAGCCGCTAGCTGCCATTTCAGACGGTTCCGCGACTGAAACAATGAGCTGAGAATCATCAGCATACATGATTATGGAAAGTCCATGTTTCCTGACCAAGTTGGTCAACGGGGCAACATATATATTAAAAAGAGTTGGAGACAGAGCAGACCCCTGTGGGACCCCACATGGGAGGAGAAACGCACCTGATTGCATATTCTCCCAGTGTATGTTCTGCTGTCTGGCCTCTAAAAAGGAGGCAAGTAGATTTAATGCAATGTCCTCTACCCCACTTTCTTTCAGCCGTTGCACCAGTACCAAATGGTTCACGGTGTCAAACGCTGCCGAGAGGTCTAGCAGAACCAAAATTGCTCTGCTACCCCCATCTACTACCTTTCGGATCTCTTCGGTTGCCAGCACCAATGCTGTCTCTGTTGAGTGACAAGGCCTAAATCCATGCTGAGTACAATCCAGTAGAGAGTTGTCTTCTAAATACTGGATTAACTCCTTATTTATGGCCCTTTCCAGGATCTTTGCTGGTAGTGGCAGTCGGGATATTGGTCGATAGTTTTTTGGTTCAAGTGGATCTGCGGTCGATTTTTTTAAGATCGGTCTTATACAGGCTTTTTTCCAAACCTCGGGATACTTTCCTGTTGTTATCACTTGATTCAGGAGGGGAGTAAGATATTTGCTAATAGCCTTAGCGGCCAAATGGAAAACTGCTGGGGGGCAGGGATCGTTTGGAGAGCCAGATTTAATGGATGTTAGAAGATCATTAACTTCCTCAGTGTTGAGCGTCGTAAAGCAGCCCAATCTGCTGTTAATTGGCCAGACATTTATGTTTGAAAAATTATCATCTAGCCTGCTGTTCACTGACTTTAATAGGTCGTCATATATTATTTGTACCTTATTTTGAAAGAAGACAGCCATTGTGTTACAGAGGGCTTGGTCAGGCGTACATTTTCCTGAATGTTGGGAAGTAGCCAATGTTTGTACTGTTTTAAACAACTCTTTTGATGAGTGTGTGGCATCTTTTATTTTAGCCGTGAAATAGGTCCTTTTAGCTTTAATAATAGCCTGTTTGTATTCCTCCAGGCACTGATTATATAGTGATTTGTGCTCTTGGCTGTAATCTTTGCGCCAGACTCTTTCTGTCCGTCTGCATTTCATTTTTATTATTTTTACCTCTGGGCTATACCATGGTAACGTTGGCGTTTCTCTTCTATTAATTTTGTTGATTATGGGGGCCGTTTTATCTACAGCTGTTCTGATCCAATTATCAAATTGGCTGGCTGCTATATCATTATCTCCCCATTATCCACTTCACTGGACATGGCCGAGGGTAATATTAATATCCCAGTAATGGATTCAAAACTCCTCTCTGCTACCCCAGGATCAATCAAATGCCTCTCACTGAGTCCCCCCTGATCCTCCCTCTGTGGGAGTCAATCAATGTCATTCAAATCCCTCAGTGAAACGTATGCATTTGAGGATGCCCCAAACCCAGCAACCCAATCAAGTCCCTGTCCCTTTCCCGCATAACATTGAACATGATTAATACTGGGCCCTGGTCTATAAAAGTATGCCAGGGGCAAAGATTTAATGCTGGACTCTGTGGCAAATACACTGGTTGAATACAAGAGGATACCCTGGGCCAGTGTTGGATATCTGAATGTGACAATAACACTGTCTCCCGGGAAGGCTTTCCTTGACTTCCCTATCCAGGTGACTTGCCTCACCATAAGGATATGCCGATGCTCTTTAATATTGTGACCAGCATACTTGCACACCCAGTGCGCCACTTTATGAATCAACTGGGGGGTGGTCTCCTCATGAATATTGTCATGCACGGGTACACCTGTCAGTACCTGTATATGGACAGCATGACGGTGGGAGATGTATAACTGGGAGATCTGCGGTATGAGGGACCAACAACCTGCCTTCCCCACCCTTTGGGGTTGAGCTTCAGGGCCCCTTGGTAAAATGTGCTGCCTCCTCACCATCTCTGCAACAACTTGTCCTACCTCCCCATCCATTGAGTTCTTTACAGGCTCAGATCGCATTTCGGGGCGGGTACCTGCAAAATTTAATTGAGAGAAGTTATTTACTTTTTCCTTACCCCTCCCAGGTCTTTGGGAGAGCCTAGCGTCAGGGCCAGGTGGGGGTATTAGGGTTGGGGTCCTTATCCCTGGTTCCACCCCTCCCACTGCCCCCTTGTCCACCAATGGTACGGACGCTGCTCGATGGTTACAACAACACTCCCCTAATTTAGCTGAATTCACAGACCCCCTATTCAATTGAACAACCGCTTCAATTTTCTCTTCAATCAGCCGTAATTGACAGATTAGGGGATCCAACAAAACTGACACCAATGACTCTAATTTTCTCCACTAATCATCGCTGCAACCCAGGTCCAAGAAACTTCGATCAGGACCGTGAAGCGTGGATTGCACTCCCATGTCCTTAAGATCCTCTTGGGGAAATTTGGGGGTAACTTGCTTGGGCTTCTGCTTTGGTCTTTGTGGGGCAACACTCCTCGATTGTTTGGCTGGTGGTTCATTAGTTATTAATCCCAGGCCCACCCTTCCCCCTCTTGAGCTAGCTCTTGAGTGCTTCTTAGATCTAGTCGCCATCTCTCTTAACCTGGGACCCTGTTGCTCCAGTACTTCAGGAAAAAGTGGGGGAACTAGAGAACCAGTACATAAAAGCTCCGGGGGTATGGATGACTCCTGCACTGGCATAGCATTATCTCCCACCCACATCGCCTCCCCCATGTCTACAATATCTCCAGGGGTATGCGTGTTAAATCCATCAGTCACAGCAACTGGCCCCCCCTCATGACTATCTTTTGGGGCAATCTCGGTTTGCAAATGTACAGGATCTATGAGGGCACTAACAGGGGATTTAGCCCCTCTTATCTCCCCCAATGATGACCTCTTATGATTTGCCAAAGTATCCAGCGACAGTCTTTTTTCCGTAATTTGAATTTCATGAATTAAAACAGATTCTGCTCATGTCAAAAAGGCATTCAGTGTCCCCGCTAGACCTCTCGGTCCCCCTAGGGAATAGCGAACCTCCTTACATTTAGGATGTTTAGCCATTATAGATTATAGATTATACAGTGGGCTATGGGAAGTGATAGACAGTACCTTTACTGACTGGCATTCAGCACCCCCTCTCTTGTGTTGGTCGTCAGAGGGTGGGCCCAGCCCAGTCTTCGACGGGCAAGGATGAGCCCGCCCTTGGCCCGGGCTTTGCCCGGGTGCTGCCCATGGAGCCTCCTGGTCGCGATAGTCCTGTAGGTAGGTAGCAGGTCTTGTGGTAGATAATGAGGGCAGGAAGAGTCTGACCAAGAGTCCCTCGCTGCGGGAGGCGGTAGCAGGCTTTAAGCGCCGGGTGGCGCGCTCTCACGGTGCGGCTCCTGCCCCAGAGCCCCCTGGTCGTGGTAGTCCTGTAGGTAGGTAGCAGGTCCTGTGGTAGATAATGAGGGCAGGAAGAGTCTGACCAAGCTTCCCGCGTTGCGGGAGCTGGTAGCGGGCTTTAAGCGCCAGGTGGCGCGCTCTCACGACGCGGCTCCTGCCGCGGAGCCCCCTGGTCGCAGTAGTCCTGTAGGTAGGTAGCAGGTCCTGTGGTAGATAATGAGGGCAGAAAGAGTCTGACCAAGCGGTCGCCAGTGGATAATTATAGTTAGAACCTAGTTTCCATAGGAAAAGTATTTCTTGATGTGCTTATAATAACTTTGGAGTCGTTTGACGAATATTTACCAAATTTTCCAAAAAGTTCCTATTTTGAGATCAGCTCCTATCTTTAAAGTTTGGAGGCGATTCGTCAAGGGGGGCTGAGAAAACAGGGGGTCCCAAAAAGTGTTTTCTCCATGCAATTTCCATAGGAAACTTTAGACAAGGCTACTGCTGAACGGAATTATGCCAAATTTGGCAGGGAGAAAGGTCTTGGTCCGGAAAGTACACTTTTGTTGAAATGGTGTTAATCCGTTCAGTAGTTTTTGAGATATTAAAGGAAAAAAATATATATATATCTAGGCGGAGCCTAACTACCAAGTACGAGCTTGCCTCTGATTGGCTGCTAACACTTTAAACCAGGAAGTGTTAGAAGCCATCTTGTGCCTCGCATCAAGTGAAAATAAAACATAGGTCCGATGCAATTTGATATACCAGAACTCTGTCTGTGGGAGATACCCCTTTCACGCTCCCTCTCTTCACATCACCAGCTCAGATCTATGCCTTTAGAAGCCAGTCCGTTGGCTCGCAGCTCTCTATCTCTGCGAGGAAGTACGCTGTTGCATTGGCTCGCAGCTCTCCGCCTCTGCGAGCCAGTACGCTGCTGTGCCTTTACAAGTGGATGGCCCGTAGCTCTCCCTCTGTGAGTCAAGCCAACGGGCCGCAGCTCTCGTCCCGGCGAGCCTGGGTGCAAACTGTTGAAACTAGGAACTGTTGGCAGCCATTTTGTGATTCAGCCCACGTCAGCTCGCATCCCTCCATCTACAAGACATCGAGTCCGTAGTCCTACCTCTGCGAGGCAACTCTGAAAACATACCGGAGCTCTGTCTGTACGAGATGCCACTTTCACGCTCCCTGTCCCCACATCACCAGCTAGCAGCTATGCCTTTAGAAGCTAGTCCGTCAGCTCGAAGCTCTGCGTCTGCGACCCGTCGGGCCCGCAGCTCTAACTCTGTGAACCAGCCCATTAGCTCATAGCTGTGTGTCTGCTAGCAGGCCCGTTGCTCTCTCTGTGCGAGTTAGACCACAGCTCTCTGAAGCATAGCACCCAACAACCTTCTCGGGCCTGCAACTCTCCCTCTGCAAACCATCAGTCAGCTCGCAGCTCTTCGTGTGCGAGTCCTCGGGCCAGCAATTGTACCTCTGCAAGCCAAGACTGGAAATATATTGCAGCTCTCGCTCTGCGAGATACCCCCTTTTTGCTCCCTCTCCCCACTTCACCGTCCCACAGCTATCCCTTTGTAAGCGGACGGCTCACACCTTTCCCTATACCAATCAGCCCGCAGCTGTTCCTCTGTGAGCTGGCCCGCAGCTCTCCCTCTGCGAGCTGATGGGCCAGAGCTCTCCCTCTACGAGACCACTGAAAGTTGCATTGTGTAGGGTGCACACACAGGTAGTGTGAATGTGCGGTATTGCGGCAATGTTCAGTAGGCTGTGTAAATCATATTGGGAAAGTAACAATGTGCTGTATTGCAGCCTTCCTTTAATATAATGCACAGTAATGTGTACTTATAATACGGTGTTCACTTTTATCACGGACAGTGTCACTTTCTTAGACGAAATGTAATATTATGTGGGAGGGCGTGCTCTGTTCCTGTGCGTGGATCAAATTAACGTTTAATTGGCCGAGGTGTTCCAACAACGAACTCAATGTTCATTGGCTGCGAACCATTGAAAGTAGAAGTGTTGTGAGCCATTTCCTCCCCATCCGCGTAGTAGCAGGGACATCTGATTGGCTGACGTGTTCCAAGCAGGATCTTCCCAAGCTTAATGTTCATTGGTTGCGAACCATTGAAAGTAGAAGTGTTGCCAGCCATTCCCTCTCCCTCCGCGGAGCATCAGGGACATCTGATTGGGTAACGTGTTCCAAGCAGGTCCTTCCCAAGCTTAATGTTCATTAGCTGTAAACCATTGAAAGTAGAAGTGTTGGCAGCGATTCCATCTCCCTCTGCGGAACACCATGGACATTTTATTGGATAAAGTGTTCTGGGTAAAAGTTTGCTCATTATTGGTTAGGAACGGTTCACTGTTGTGAACCATTTTGTGACGCACTTCAATGGAGTATGGGAAAACAAAGTAGTGCGGGGAGGGTAGGAACACTATTAACTCTGTACAGTGGTCACAAGGTGGCGGACATGGATTGTTAAGGTACAAATTGTTTTTTATATATTTTAAAGGCCATTTATATAATTGGCATGGGGTGTACAAATCACGGCGGGAAAATAACAGAGTGTGTTGCGGTCTTCTTTTTATGAAGTTTGCTGGTGGGATACTTCCCAGAAGCACTATTTACTTATGATGTGGTGTTTACTTTTCTGACGGGGAGCTGTGGTTGCACAGCTTAAATTTCAGTCTAGGTTTGAAACAGTTTTTATTAAGCAATTATAAATATACTTTATTCGGAAACTGAAGCTGTATATATCAAAGGAGTGACAAATAAAAACGCAATTCATAAAATATGCCTTAAGCGTGGCCAAACCCTCCCATTTGTTTCTGCTATAGTTTGTAAAATTTGCCCCATATTCTTGATAATATAAGATGGCATGAGTTACTTTTAGATAAAGTTGAAAAGAAGTGCTACAAGAAACACCCCCGCACTACATCATCTCAGGTCGAACAATAACAAGTAAAAACAGTTAAACACAAATGACTTTATATTACATATGATTCTACGCTTTATCATTTTTAAAAATTTCTATTGTGTAGAACTCTGGAAAGTTCAGTCGTAGTGCTTAGAGGTCGCTCACTGCTCTGCTAACAAATCACATACTCCTTTAAGAACATATAGGATAGTAGTATAATAATATACACTACTGGTCTTATATATTCTATAAGGAGAAAGAGAATAGGAACCGCAATAGAAAAAAAATAGTAATACCAAAAAAACATCCAGAAATGTAGGGTTTATGAAAGGTATTCACTAAGAAAGTATGAAAACTATCTTTTTTTAAACTGCAATTTCGAAAAATATTCTTACTATAAAAATATCGGATCAAGTAAATTATAAAGGTCAGTAAGTTGTATTTCAGATGATTTAATTCTGGCGGCGACAAATCTCCACTTCCTGTCGTGTAGAAATATGACACTCTATTACAATATACAGAGTGTCACTGTTGTTACACAAAAAGGAAAAGGAGCATAAACTCATGGATACAAAAGAAGATCAATGACGAAATACTTTTCAGTAATGAATATGTTCAGAGCTTCTTTTATGCTGGACTTCGAAATCTTTCATCTTTGCGCCGGGCGGGTCATAAACTTCTCTGAGATCACAATGACTGTTCATATTATAATATACATATTCACAGTATATGATCCCAAGGGGGAAACAGACTGAGACCAAGAGGCTGCTGAAGTTAAATATAAATCTTTATTCTTTGCGTCGACGGGTCATAAACTCCTCTGAGATCATAATGACTGTGATTATTATAATGTACATGATCACAGTATATGATCCCAAAGGGGGAAGCAGAAAAACACACAGAAGCTGCTGACGTTACATATAAATCTGTAGTCTTCGTGCCGACGGTTCAGTGTCAATATTATAATATACAAAGTCACACTATATGAGCTCAAAAATCTGTTCCTGATAACAAGCTGCTGATGTTACATATATAAATGGCAACAACAATTAATAACACTATTTTCTGAATACAAGTGTTTAAATATTGACAAATTGCTACATATTATAAATATCTACCCTGCCATAATCAAACAACTTACAACTCTGGATCATGTTTTGAGGCCGCAAAAGAAGAATCCAACTCTAGAAAAGAGCACCTGCATCACTGAATGGACACGCGTAAATAACTCGCAAAAACGAAACTAATCAATCAACTGGTGTGGTTTATATACTTTTGGGTTATTGAGTAGTCTATGGAATGAAGATGCGGCTCCGCCCATTTAGATGTCACATTTTACATTTGACACGTGCTCACGTTTTAACTGTTTATCTTGTGCACGTGTTGGGAAAAGTTACAAAATGTGAAGCGGTAAAGGTTTTGATTTCGAACCTAATACGTATAAGGTCCTTAATATGTACATACGTTGGAGAGCTTAAAAACTGATACTCGGGAAACCATGTCATTTCCATTCTCATGACTAAATACATCTATTAATTACCGTAATTCTAAATAGAAGACATACAAAAATCTTTCAAAATAGAAGAAAAAAAACATGCTAATATTTCTCATCACTATGGTTTTAAATTAAAAAATGCGAGCATTTGTAAAGCGTACAGCTACCCCTGGAAAAGTATGTCAGCGCTCGGGGCGTCGGAAAGGTTAATCAAGGTGTTGCCCACAGTGACATAGTGGTGGGCTAACGTGCCGTTGGAACTGTGAACACTGTTGTTCGAAGTCAGGTATCATAGCTGCTGCGTCACACTTTTTCCACACTTATAAGTTAATTACTGCTAATTACGTTTCAAACATTGTTAAATTATAACTTATAACAGACTACTGTTACAGATCGTTTTGCAGTACAAAAAGTATGCATGTCTTTTTAAAATTTACTTAAAAACAATATTGGTTTCAAGTACATTCTAGTTAGAAATTAGCATTTAAAAAACCTTTGAAATTCACTGGAAAAACCATAGGTTTCAGGGGCGTTATAGTTAGCTGGACATTTCACACGTACAAAACCATAGAAATTCCCCCACTGCTCATGACGTCACATATTACATCATTCATGGCATGGTCAGTGACATCACTGATGACATCACTGATGACATCTCAAATTACATCACTGATGACATCATCCACATGAAATCTGATGCACCTCCTCAAAGTCTAATATGACCTTTGATACACCCACTATAATATATAGACTACCATCTTCAAAACGATCGAGACATCAATACCAGTTACTACATATGCACTCACTGATTCCTAGGTCTACACACACATCCACTCATTCACCCATACAACCACTTATACATGGAGTCACTCATCAAAACAACACTATCATATACACCCATATACATATTCAGACACTCACACACTGCCACTCATCCATAGACTTACTCACACACCTAGTCAGTCATACAAAGAACCAATCACACTCCCATTTACTCACCTATACAGTTATACACACACCACCTCACTAATTCAGACAGATACTAACGCATAGTTACTCTCTTATTTAATCACTGATACAAGTACACACTCATCCATACAGTCACTCTCACAATCATTCACTCTCATATATAGTTATTTATATACACTATCACTTACATATACTGCATTTTACATATGTAGTTACTCACACATGTACCGCTGAGATATCCATTCACTCACCAACACACCCATACACACACTCACCCAGCCATACAGCTGTTTTCACATGTATTCGTGAACCCATACACCCAGTGCATGAACCACTCATACATCTATGCATAGTCACACAGCTCAAACCCACCCACACACACACTCAGTCTCCAAAACAAATACTCAGGCAAACAATCAATAACCCATATACACACTCATGTAGCTACTGACCAACCCCTGTAGCACCTTACACAACAACAGATAGACTGATACAGACATTCACACAGTTTAGTCACTAACCTATGCATTCACAAAGACACGTTTATTCACTCACTTATACAATCAGTCACACACCTGCTAAATCCCCTATCCAGACACTTATACAACCAATCATTCTTCAATACAGTTTGGCATATATATAAAAAAACAAATTTAAACTTTACAGAAACGCACAGTCACTAGATGATGTCATCAGAGATGTAATTTGAGATGTCATCAGTGATGTCACTGACCATGCCATGAATGATGTAATATGTGACGTTATGAGCAGTGCATTGCGGGGACGTGAGTTTTAGTTAGCTGAACTAACTATAACAGTTGAATTTCTATGGTTTTGTATGTGTGAAATATCCAGCTAACTATAACGCCCCTGAAACCTATGGTTTTTCAGTGAAAGAAAATAAAAAATAAATAAATAACTATATATATATATATATATATATATATATATATATATATAAATTCACTGAAAAAAACCCATAGGTTTCAGGGGTGTTATAGTTAGCTGGACTTTTCACTTGTACAAAACCATTGAAATTCCCCCGTTATAGTTAGTTCAGCTAACTATAACTCGCGCGCCCGCAATGCACTGCTGATGACATCACATATTACATCACTCATGACATGGTCAGTGACATCACTCATGACATCTCAAATGACATCACTGATGACATCACTGATGACATCATCCAGTGAATGTGTGTTTTTCTGAAAATTAAATACGTTTTATATATGTATATCTCAAGGTCGATGGAAAAATAAATGGGTATATAAGTGTCTAAATGGATGATTTGTTTTTGAAAAATTGATTGTGTAACTGACTGATTAAGTGTATCATAGTGAATACATGGCTTAGTGAGTAATGTTTAAATATATAAATATCTGTATCAGTCTCTCACTTTGTGTGTAAGTGGCTGCATGGGTTGGTGAGTAGCTACATGGGTGTCTATATAGGTTATTAGTTGGTTTTTTGAGTATCAGTCTGAGTGTCTGCATGGTTCGGTGGGGGTATTACGTAGTGCATAGGTGCATGAATGAGTGACTCACTGTTTGTATGTGTTTAAGACAGCATGTGTGCAGGACTGTATGGGTGGATGAGTGTGTGTATGGGTGTGTTAGTGAGTGAATTACTGTCTCAATAGTGTCTTTATGAGTAACTGCATATGTTTTAAACTAGTATATGTGACTATTGGTGTATATAAGTGAGTATATGAGAGAGTGAGAGATTGAAAGAGTTCTTGTATGAATAAGTATGTGTTTCTATAAGTGATTGTTTAAAAGACTAAGTATGTGTAAGTTTCCATAGAAGTAAGTGTGGTGGTGTGTGTATAACTGTATATGCAAGTAAATGCATGTTTGATTCTTTATTAGCATGAGTGACTATGTGTGTGAGTAACTCTATGGATGAGTGGCATTGTGTAACAGGATGTATAGGTGTATGAGTACATATGATGAGTGAGTACATGTATGAGTGACTGTGTAGGACTGTTGGTGAATGAGTGGATGTGTATGTGGATCTTAGAATTACTGAAGAGGTTGTTGTAACTGGTATTGGTATGTCCATTGTTTTGAAAATTTTAGTCTCTATTTTTGAATGTGTGTATCAAAGGTTATATTAGGGTGAGAGGAGGTCTGTCACTCTATCACAAGGATGATGTCATCAGTGATGTCATCAGTGATGTCATTTGAGATGTCATCAGTGATGTCATGAGTGATGTCACTGACCATGTCATGAGTGATGTAATATGTGACGTCATCAGCAGTGCATTGCGGGCGCGCGAGTTATAGTTAGCTGAACTAACTATAACCGGTGAATTTCAATGGTTTTGTACAAGTGAAAAGTCCAGCTAACTATAACACCCCTGAAACCTATGGTTTTTTCAGTGAATTTCTGAGGTTTTTTAAATGCTAATTCCTAACTATAACGTGCCTGAAACCTATGGTTTTTTCTGTGAATTTCAAAGGTTTTTTAAATGCTAATTTCTAACTATGCCTACAGAGATAGGACATGTGAAGAAAGAAGAAAAAATGCACAGAAAGAAAAAAAAGAAGTGCAGAAAGAAGCAACAGAAGTCCTCAAAGACGAAGAAAAGTGCAGGAAGAAGGATAACGTGCAGAAAGAACAAAAAGAAGAGCAGAAAGAAGCCTTGTTGCAAAATCATCCTGTACCCTTAACTTTTTCAGACGGATACTGGTGGTAACTGAGTCTGACTAACCAGTCCTAGAGCCAGTGCTATGTTAAAAGACACTTAGAATACAGTGAAAACACCTACATACACTAGGGAACATTATGCGTTGGGGTCCCCCTGTGATTAGCATGACCTCCTCTGTAAGCCCCTAGTATTTAATAGGGTAGGGGGATTAAAACTACCTCTTAAAACAGGCCACAGGGCGTTTTTGCACACGTTAACTCAGGCCCCGTCCCCTCCCTTCACCACTGTGTAAACACGCCCTGTGTCCGTTTTTTCGTTGGGAGATTAAGTTAATTTGAATCCTGAGGGTCCCTAGGGTCCAACTAGCCCACTAGGTATCTCCAGTAAGTGCCACAGAGCTGCGTTGCAGAGAGGTGTAAAAAGTGGCACGGCCTGGACCACCTCTCTGCAATGCAGCTCAGTGGCGCTTACTGGAAGCACTTGGTGGGCTAGTTAGCCCCCAGGGTCCCTCAGTATTGAAGGTAAATTATATCCCCAATTTAAAACGTGCCATAGTGCGTGTTTGCACACGTCACCTCAGGCCCCGTCCCCTCCCTTCAACACTGTGTAAACGCACCCTGTGGCTGTTCTAAGTTGAGAACAGCCACAGGTCCCCTTGAATCCTAAGGGTCCCTAAGGGTCCCTAGGGTCAAACTAGACCACTAGGTACCTCCAGTAAGCGCCACAGAGCTGCGTTGCAGAGAGGTGTAAAAAGGGGCTTGGCCTCAGAACACCTGTCTGCAGTGCAGCTCCCTGGTGCATACTGGAGATGCCTGTTGGGCTAGTTGGCCCTCAGGGACCCTCAGTATTGAAGAGGAATTAATTCCCCAACTTACAATTCGCCAGGGGGCGCGTTTGCAGAGTGCTGCAAGGAGGGGGCGTGGCCTCCGGCACGATGCCAGTCTTTTATTTATTTTAATTTTTTAAGAAGGGGGGCTGTGTGGTTCCCCTTCTTATTCTAATTTATTGGCCCTGATGACCTCATCCCCGAGGGCCTGTCTCCTAATTATATTTTTTTTATCCCAATCCCCAGGGCCGGCCACTGTTTTTTATTATTTTTAAAAAATATATATTTATAGACACACCTAGGACATGCTGGACAAACCGTACGTACCTATCACCATGACGATTTGCGTAATATTCATTAAAAGGTGACTATGCATACAATGAATCCACGTGGAATGTATTTACACCACTAGTGAAGCTCTGACATGTCTGATGCCCTACCGTGCCTAATCCCGGTAGACACCCTTGTCGTTTATTTATACAAACATGGGTAGCTATTGACGGGCACATTTAATACACATGCACACCAAGCCATTCAAAGGGGATTCGACAAAAATTCGACCAAAACTATGCAAGAAACCCCCCTCACGGTTAATAAAACACACATCCACTGCCGGATGTGTAATACTTTTTATTTTACTCTCTGGAAAGGGAACGAACATCACTTGAGAGTCACAGCGCGCTCCTGGCAGAGCCCAATGCTGTGTTACACCCACCATTGCCTGCTGAGTGCCACACACCTCTGTGTTGTATTTCACTAGCTAGTGCATATGCTATGACACTCTCTAGCCCATGTGCATTGTAACACCACCCCGTGAATATGTCATGCCACATTGTCTTCGCACGGGTTATATTGCCCCATCTAACGTGCCTTCCTCGATGCCTATGTTATAACGCACAGTGCAATGCCACACATATTACAATCTGGGGTCCATATCTTTGTCACAGTGCATATGCAACGTTACACATATTTTATATTACAACTTTAGAGACTAGTTAGGTTACACAACACTACCCTGTGCATATTACACTCCAAGGCGCATATCGCATAGCACGCGCTAGTGCCTGTGCTATCTCGCGCTCTCCAATGAATCTGTAATTGCGCACAATGTATTGCATATTATATTTCACGCCCGGTTCATCTTATATCACACTTTTTGGTGCATAGTTTATACCATACACTATATCCAGTTTTCATTTTCAATCGTGCTCTCAGGACTATGTTCTATATAATACTGTGTTCACCTACCCTTTTCACGGGCATTACATTTTGCGATAGGGGGTGGAGGGTCAGGGGGTGTTTCTGCCAAGTGAGCCCGGAGTCACAGTCACAAACGTCCTCTTCTTCCTGAATAAAAGTGAGATTATGCTGCATACTTGTTCATATTTTAAGTAGTTCGCACAGACACACGTTTTAAAAACAATAAAGTTCCTAATACCCACCTTCTCTGAACAGTTAGCTTGCTGCCCCATCCCCCTCCTCCCTATCCTCTGTTGTGTGAATCCATGGACTAGCCTCCTCCCTCCTGTCATGCATGGTCTGATGTGCTGCCACTGCCCTCAATTTAGTGTGATGTACCAGTCCACTCCTCCTGCCCTCCATTGCCCAATTTTATGCCCCATCATTGACCTCCTGCTTAAACTCTGTGCTTAACTTGCTGCCCCTATTCTCCTTCCCCCTGCCCTCCGATGTCTTTGTACATGCCCCTGCTCCATCCTTTTTGCCCACCATGTTCCATGGACCTGCCACTCCTATCTACTCTGAGTGTTCTGTTGAGCTGCCACTCCCCTCCCACCTGCCTAGCATTGTCAGATGACTG
Organism: Triturus cristatus; assembly: GCF_964204655.1. Lineage (NCBI taxonomy): Eukaryota > Metazoa > Chordata > Amphibia > Caudata > Salamandridae > Triturus > Triturus cristatus. The sequence goes on from NC_140580.1 coordinate 419,068,047, forward strand.
TAACCTGTCCCTGCCACCTCCACCCTGCCTGTCCACATGCCATGCCCCTATCCTCTTCCTCCTGTCCTACATGGTCCATTGTACTGCCACACCCTTCTGCCCTCCCTGGTCTGTTGTGCTACAACTGCTCCTCCTGCCCGCCCCGTGCGGTCTGTTGTGAGGCCCCTTCCCCTGAACTTTCTTGTCTGTGCACAGGTCCTGACCCTCCCTTCTATCCTCCATCGTCCTTTGTGCATGCCCCTGCACCCTCCTTCTTGCCCATCATAGCCATTGTGCTGCTACTAACCCTCCCACTTGCCATGCATGATCTTCTGTGCTGCCATGGCCCCTTCCACCTTCCCTGTGTGGTCAGTTAGCTGCCCCTGACCCCCTCCCACCTTCCCTCCATGGTGTGTGTGTATGCCATCACAGTCTCAGTGTTGCTCTTCATGGTGTGTCTTGCTTCTAGTGCCCATCCTGCCTGACCTCCATGGCTATCTTGCTGCTCCTGCCCTGCCCCCTTGCCCCCAGCACTCTGTTTACGTGTGCAGACCCCTAGTCCCTCCCTCCTGGCTTGTCTGTTCCATTGTAATGCCCCTGATTCGTCCCTCCTGCCCTTTATGGTCCTGTCCCCTCCCTCTTGCTTTCTATGGATTGTTGTGCTGCACTCCCGTCCTGTGTGGTGTATTGTGCTGCTGCAAACCCTGATGCCTGCCCTGCAGGGTCAGTTTGGTGCACCTCTCCATGTCCCTCCTGTCCTCTGTTATCCAAGTCCATGTCCCTACCCCATTTCCTTCCATGATCCAATGTGCCATACTTGCGAACATTTTGAACTTGGTAAGAGGGAGATTTTGAAAAAACTGGGGTATTGATTTTCCCCTTTGAGTTACATTGAAAAGGAGGAGATTGTAGACAGGAGAAAGATCAAATAAAGCCCATTTGAGCTTACAAACATTGGATGTTTCCTGGCTGAATCGGGTCTGTTGGCATGTATGGTTGTACTACCATTGCCTCTTCCTTCTGCCCACAATGGTCTATTACATTGCCACCGCCTCTCTTGCAAGTCCTGTATTGTTGGTTTGTTGCCCCTGCCCCCCTTTCCACTGCCCTCCATAGTCTGTTGTGCTGCCACGGCCCTTCCTGCCTGCTCAGTGTGGTTAAATGATTGCCTTTGCACCCTCCTACCTGCCTTCAATTTTCAGAGTCCGTGCCCCTGGCCTCTGCCTCTCAACAGTATCCTAATGAACAACTAGATTGCTAACATTCTATATTTAGTACAAAAGTGTGAAACGCCTGACGTCATCTTGATGTAATCAAAACTGTAATACCTAGAGCATTTCCTTAAGAAATTACATATATGAGAGGGTCTTATTGGCATCAAAATTATGGTTAGTGCTCTAAAAGACTAAAATAAGGACATATTTTCTGAGTTTTCAAATAGCGACAAAGCACTTTTAAATTATTTGTTATCTTTATGTTTTTTTATCCAGTTGACCACTTGATTAAATGTTGCACTTAGGGGAGAGGATGTGGTGTTACTTCCAGAACTGCAGACTTTGCAACTGGGGAACCAGGTTGGAGTTTCTGCTTCAGCTCGACATTCTGTGATTCTGGTCAAATCACTTAGTCTCCCCATGTCTACAACCAAAATGAATTTGTTCTTGTGTGATGTAACCAATGCTCATGTAAAGCACTCCAATACCTGATAAGTCTGCACTATATAACACTGCAAAAACATAAAATAATAAGTGTTTTGCACACTTCTGTCATTGGGCTATATTTGGGCTACATCTGGGTGATTTTGGGCTACATTTGGGCTCTTTTGTCTCCGGTGGCCATCTTGGGAGATGTATTTGTTATGAAGTTTCCTAATTTCCTCATGTACTGCAGTCTCCTCAGTAGGAAATGCTTTCATTTTTTTACTTTGATTCCATCATGAAGGTATTCAGATATGTCACACATTTGCCATAAATTCTGAATGTTAGCACTCTAGTTGCTCATTAGATCACTCTAGTAAAACTACTGTTCACCATGGAAGTATGCTCCTGGTATTAAAAGTGCATGTCAGAATGTTTTAATGAAATAGAAGGGGATTTGAGAAGTCACTCAAAATGTGCCCTCATTTTCTTTCTTCAGCATTAATCATCATTTCTATGGCAAAATGAACCCCCTCATTGTGTTCCTTTTTAAATTAAATGTTTTAAGTGTTACCAGTTTATTCCAATCAAGATGGCTTCAGGTGTGCCATACTTTTGTCATAATGAAGACAGTAAGCAGTCTAGTTGTTTTTAAGAACACTCTGGGACATTCTGTCATTGGGCTATACTTGGGCTACATCTGGGTGATATTTGGGCTACATTTGGGCTCTTTTGTCTCTGGTGGCCATCTTGGGAGACTTATTTGTTATGAAGTTTCCTAATTTCCTCATTTACTGCAGTCTCCTCAATAGGAAATACTTTCAGTTTTTTACTTTGATTCCATCAAGAAAGCATTCAGATGTGTCACACATTTGCCATAAATTCTGAATGTTAGCACTCTTTTTGCTCATTAGATCACTGTAGTAAAGCTACTGCTCACCAGGGAAAACTGCTGCTGGTATTGAAAGTGCATGTTTCAGTTTGCATGTCAGAATTTTTTAATGAAATAGAAGAGGATTTGAGAAGTCACTCAAAATGTGCCCCAATTTTTCTTTCTGCAGCACTAATCATACTTTTTATGGAAAAATGAACCCCCTCATTTTGTTCCTTTTTAAATTAAATGTTTTAAGAGTTACCACTTTAATCCAAGCAAGATGGCTTCAGGTGTGCCATATGTTTATCACAAGTAGGACTGTTAGCGCTCTAGTTGTTCTTTGGAACACTCTGGGAAGCTGCAGTAGAACACAAAGGAATCAACTGACAGTCTCTGCCCTTGTTGGATGTACATGTTTTACTGAGAATGTCAGACTTCATTCTCACATGACTGAGAAAGATAATGTGAATTTACAGAAAATAAGCTCTCAGTTTAGCTTATAGATCACCTTCCAAACCTCTGTGGGAAAAGCATGAGAAAATATTTTTCTCTCAATCATGATATCCCAGCAGAAGGCTTTTTCACATGGTGAAATCACCTTAGAACATACCACAATTCCTAAAATGAGTATGGTACCATCAACAAATGATTTATAATGTAACTAAAGTCTTAAAACCTTCTATTAACTGCAATGCTTTTTAATGAGGTGCTATCATGTATATTGGTCCCAAGATGGCTGCCAACACTTCTTGGATGAAGTGCTGACAGCCAATCAGATCTCAGGATGAGATGTGTGGTTAGGCTCCGCCCACATATATATATGATTTTACTTTTGATTTTCTCAGGAACTACTGAACAGATTGACACCAGACCTGCAAAAGGCACTTCCCTGACCTGAGGACTACCTCTCTGCCAAATTTCAAGTATTTCTCTTCAGCCGTTCGGGCTGTACCTTGGACTAAAGGTCCCTATGGAAAATTGCATGGGGAAAACGCGTTTTGGGACCCCCCTTTTTTCTCAGCCCTCGCTTGACGAATCCGCCCGAGACTTTCAGGGTAGGAGCGGAGCGGAGCGCCCCACCTATTTTGAAAATTTTGCAAGGATTCGTCCACCGGCGCCAAAGTTATTCCAAATAGAATGTTGCGGATTTCCTATGGAAACACGGTCCTAACTATAACTATCTACTGGCAATATATAGATATAGATCAGCCCAAAAGGCGGCAAAAAAACTGTGGGACGAGGACAGATGGCAGGACCTGAAGTCGGCATGTGCTTCTAGGGATTACAAACAATTTTGGAACATTATAAAATGGGATAGAGATGGTCAAGGAGACCCCCCACAAAACAACGTCCCCCAACACTCATGGTTGGAATTCTTTAGACCTCAATATGCCCGAAATCAGCAGTTGCCACTTAGTAATCCTCCACCTACCATCCTTTTCCATTATAATTTGTTTACAGCCGATGATGTAGACAGGGCATTAGACTGTGTCACTAGTGGCAGAGCCCCAGGAATGGATGGTATTCCGGCCAACATTTTCCTGAGTGATAGGCCCTCATGGTGCCAGTATTTTGCATTGTTAGCAAATTCAATAGCCAGGGGTGCCCCATTCCACCCTCATGGAAGGGAGCCGAGATCATCCCTGTTTTTAAAAAAGGGGACAAATCACTACCCAACAACTATAGGCCAATTAGCCTCATAGACTCAGCCCAGAAACTGGTTGGTCGTTTGATACAGAGCAAAATACAAACGTGGATTGACGAACAAGCTATTCTATCTCCTTTCCAGGCTGGATTTCGCCCATGCACCAGCTCAATCGACCAAGTCCTTTTCTTCATCCTGTTATATTGGAGGAATGTGTTGATTTCAAAGGGGACACTTTACGCAGTGTTTGTCGATTTAAAAACAGCCTTTGATTTAGTTCTATGCTGTAAACTTTGGACCGTCCTTTCCAATCAGGGGATGCCACCTGACCTCCTGACTTTGCTCGTCCGCCTGCCTGAAAACAACTACGCGAGAGTCAGATGGGGGGCCCAGGGAGAGGTCACAGAACCATTCCCGGTTGAGCGTGGTGTTCGCCAGGGGTGTGTTCTGGCCCCAACCCTGTTTTCCTTATACATAAATGGAATAGTGGAACATCTTGGGAGCTCCCCCACTGACGCACCTATATTGGCTGGAACCCGCGTGCCTGTTCTCATGTTCGCGGATGATACCCTAATTGTATCATGGACCCCGAGCGGCCTACAGAAGGCAGTTAACGCATTTGGGGAGTTTTGTCTCCAGCGCGGTCTGGAGATTAACATCTCAAAGACAAAGTTCATGTCACTGAATCAGACCAATTCTTTTAAGGGTAAAATAATGCTTAATGGCTTACCTCTTGAGCGGGTTGATTCCTTTGTTTATCTTGGCCTGTTATTACAAACAAATATGGGATGGAATCGACATTTGGACATGGCCCTACTAAAATTTCATCAACTTGCAGGAGCCCTATCCCTCAAACATAGGTCTTCCTTAACTAGGCCAATCACTCGAGGTGTATAACATGAAAGTTGTTAACACAGCTCTTTATGGATCGGAATTATGGGGTCATATTAACTTGAATAGCCTGGTAAGAGCAGAGAATTCTTTTCTGCGTTAACTGGTAGGTGTTCCCCAAAGTACTCCGACTGTCCCTCTTTTGTTGGACTTGGGTAGAAAGAATATAGCTGACCTGGCCAGATTGCGTCCACTATTATATTGGAGACGCATGTGGACAACCCCAGAACTAACACATTATACTCGGGGTCTCAAGGATGTGATGTTGGCTGATAAATTCCACAAAATTCAGTGGTTAAAAGAAATTAGGTCTCTATTGCTCAAGCTAGACCTGAGTATCCTATGGGACAAGCCGGACTCATCAAATTTCCCATCAAAAAAACATTTAAAAGAAAAATATTGGGAAATGATCCAGATAGAGTCTTACAGAATCAACTCCCTAACGAATCTAAATGGTCGTTTTATGGATCATAAATCATGCCCAAAATGTGAACGATATTGGGACATTATTGAAAGGCCGTTGGATCGAAAGTTATATTTTCAATTTAGAGCTGGCACCCTTCCGGTCAAGGCATTTACAAGTAATTGGTCTCCAAACAAAGATGACAGATGCCAAAACTGTTTAGATCTGTGTGAATCTGTAGCCCATATCCTTTTCGTATGCCCTCTCTATGCTCTCCCTCGTTATAGGTGGCTTAGACCCATCTGTCTTAGGTTGGCAACCCGAAATTGTAAAGAGGCACTAAGGATATTGAGCTCTGATTGTTCACCACTTATTGCGGTGGCTGTAGCAAAGTCTTTAGGCTGGTCCTGGACAATACGCACTCGAATGCTTACCCAACATGCTGCTAACTAGCCTTTTTCTACGTGACTAGATTCCTTTCAGCTTAATGAAATACCAGATAATTTTATTGTTTTATCACACCTTCGACAGAAATGATTGGATTTAATGGATTTCTTAAAATGTGTAAATAGTTTTATGATATTTATTGTGCTCTATTTTATGTACTAAATGTGCTTTTAAGACAAACTGTCGAATAAAGCTTTTGAAATTGAATTGGTACATTGGATCATGGTAGGCAGGAGGAATTGGGGTAGGGACATGGACTCGGATAACAGAGGACAGGAGGGACATGGAGAGGTGCACCAAACTGACCCTACAGGGCAGGCATCAGGGTTTGCAGCAGCACAATACACCACACAGCGCATGTGGGACGGGAGTACAGCACAACAATCCATAGAAAGCAATAGGGAGGGGACAGGACCATGCACATGGACAACAGAGAACAGAGGGGAAAGAGGCAATGGTGGCTAGCTGACCATAATGGACAGACAGGAGAGAAAGCTGCAGCATAACAGAGCATAAAGGGCAGGAGGGATGGATCAGCGGCATTACAATGGAACAGACAAGCCAGGAGGGAGGGAATAGGGGTCTGCACAGAGAAACAGAGAGCTGGGGGCAAGACAGGAGCAGCAAGATGACCATGGAGGTCAGGCAGGATGGGCACTAGAAACAAGACACACCATGGAGAGCAACAATGAGACTATGATGGCATACACACAGACCATGGAGGGAAGGTGGGAGGGGTCAGGGGCAGCTAGCTGACCACACAGTGAAGGTGGGAGGGGCCATGGCAGCACAGAAGACCATGCATGGCAAGCAGGAGGGTTAGTGGCAGCACAATGGCTATGATGGGCAAGAAGGAGGGTGCAGGGGCATGCACAAAGGACCATGGAGGATAGAAGGGAGGGTTAGGACCTGGGCACAGACAAGAGAGTTCAGGGGAAGGGGCCTCACAACAGACCGCGCGGGGCAGGCAGGAGGAGCAGTTGCAGCACAACAGACCAGGGAGGGCAGAAGGGTGTGGCAGTAAAATGGACCATTGAGGACAGGAGGAAGGGGATAGGGGCATGGCATGTGGACAGGCAGGGTGGAGGTGACAGAGACAGGTTACAGTCATCTGACAATGCTAGGCAGGTGGGAGGGGAGTGGCAGCTCAACAGACCACTCAGAGTAGATAGGAGTGGCAGGTCCATGGAACATGGTGGGCAAAAAGGATGGAGCAGGGGCATGCACAAAGACATCGGAGGGAAGGGTGAAGGGGAATAGGGGCAGCAAGCTAAGCACAGAGGCTAAGCAGGAGGTCAATGATGGGCCAAATAATTGGGCAATGGAGTGCAGGAAGAGTGGACTGGTACATCATGCTAAATGGAGGGCAGTGGCAGCCCATCAGACCATGCATGGCAGGAGGGAGGAGGCAAGTCCATGGATTCAGACAACGGGGGATAGGGAGGAGGTGGATGGGGCAGCAAGCTAACTGTTCAGAGAAGGTGGGTATTAGGAACTTTATTGTTTTTAAAATGTGTGTCTGTGCAAACTTCTTAAAATATGAAAAAGTATGCAGCATAATCTCACTTTTATTCAGGAAGAAGAGGACGTTTGTGACTGTGACTCTGGGCTCACTTGGCAGAAACACCCCCTGACCCTCCAAAATGTAATGCCCGTGAAAAGGGTAGGTGGACGCAGTGTTATATAGAACATAGTCCTGAGAGCACGATTGGAAATAAAAACTAGATATAGGATATGGTATAAACTATGCACCAAAAAGTGTGATATAAGATGAACCGAGGCGTGAAATATAATATGCAATACATTGTGCACAATGACAGATTCATTGGAAAGCGCATGATAGCACAGGTACTAGCGCGTGCTATGCGATATTCGCCTTGGAGTGTAATATGCACAGGGCAGTGTTGTGTAACCTAACTAGTCTCTAAAGTTGTAATATAAAATATGTGCTGGGGAGTGTAACGTTGCATATGCACTGTGACAAAGATATGGATCCCAGATTGTAATATGTATGGCATAGCGCTGTGCGTTATAACATAGGCATCGAGGAAGGCACGTTAGATGGGGCAATATAACCCGTACGAAGGCAAGTGTGGCATGACATATTCACGCGGGGGTGTTACAGTGCACATGGGCTAGAGAGTGTCATAGCATATGCACTAGCTGGTGGAATACAACACAGAGGTGTGAGGCACTTGGCGGGCACAGGTGGGTGTAACACAGCATTGGGCTCAGCCAGGAGCACGCTGTGACTCTCAAGTGAGGTTTGTCTCCTTTCCAGAGAGTAAAATAAAAAGTATTACACATCCGGCGGTGGATGTGTTTTTTATTATCCGTGAGGGAGGCTTCTTGCATAGTTTGGTCTTATTTTTGTTGAATCCCCTTTGAATAGCTTGGTGTGCGTGTATATTAAAGGTGCCCGTCAATAGCTACCCATATTTGTATAAATAAATTACAAGGGTGTCTACTTGGAGAGTACCCACCGGCGGGGGCGCCGGGATTAGGCACGGTAGGGCGTCAGACACGTCAGAGCTTCACTAGCGGTGTAAATACATTCCATGTGAATTAATTCTATGCATAGTCGCCTTTTAATGAATATCACACAAATCGTCATGGTGATAGGTACGTACGGTTTGTCCAGCATGTCCTAGGTGTTTCTATAAATATATATATTTTTTAAATGATAAAAAACAAAGGCCGGCCCCGGGGGATGGGGTCCCTAGGGCCATAAGTGGCCTGAGGAGGGGGGCAACGCAGCCCCCTCCTAAAGAATTTTTTTAAAAAGGCCATGACCCGGGGGTTGGGGTCCCTGGGGCCGATTAAGGCCTTGGGAGGGCAAAATTTATTTTTTTCAACCATAAAAATTAGGGTGCAGGCCCTGGGGGATGGGGTCCCCAGGGCCAGTAAATTAGAAAAAGAAGGGGGGGCCACACAGCCCTCCTTCTTAAAAAAATAAAATAAATAAAAGACTGGCATTGTGCCAGAGGCCACGCCCCCTCCTCTAAAAACACGCCCCCTGGCCAGTTGTAAATTGGGGAATTAATTCCCCTTCAATACTGAGGGTCCCTGAGGGCCAACTAGCCCAACAGGTATCTCCAGTATGCGCCAGGGAGCTGCGTTGCAGACAGGTGTTCTGAGGCCACGCCCCTTTTTACACCTCTATGCAACGCAGCTCTGTGGCGCTTACTGATGGTACCTAGTGGGCTACTTTGACCCTTGGGACCCTTAGGATTCAAGGGGACTTAATCTCTCAATTTAGAACAGTCACAGGGCGTGTTAACACAGTAGTGAAGGGAGGAGATGGGGTCTGAGGTAACATGTGCAAACACGCCCTGTGGCGCGTTTTAAGTTGGGGAAATAATTCCCTTTCAATCCTGAGGGACCCTGGGGGCCAACTAGCCCACCAGGTGCTTCCAGTAAGCGCCACTGCGCTGCATTGCAGAGAGGTAGTCTAGGCCGTGCCACTTTTTACACCTCTCTGCAACGCAGCTCTGTGGCGCTTACTGGAGGTACCTAGTGGGCTAGTTGGACCCTAGGACCCTCAGGATTCAAATGAACTTAATCTCCCAACTAAAAACGGCCACAGGGCGTGTGTACACAGTGGGGAAGGGAGGGGACGGGGCCTGAGTTAACGTGTGCAAACAAGCCCTGTGGCGCGTTTTAAGTTTGGGAGATAATTCCCCTTCAATCCTGAGGGACCCTGGTGCCCAACTAGCCCACCAGGTGCTTCCAGTAAGCACCACTGCGCTGAGTTGCAGAGAGGTGGTCTAGGCCGCGCCCCTTTTTACATCTCTCTGCAACGCAGCTCTGTGGCGCTTACTGGAGGTACCTAGTGGTCTAGTTGGACCCTAAGGACCCTCAGGATTCAAGGGGACTTAATCTCCCAACTTAAAACGGCCACAGGGCGTGTTTACACAGTGGGGAAGTGAGGGGACGGGGCCTGAGGTGACGTTTGCAAACACGCCCTGTGGCGCGTTTTAAGAGGTAGTTTTAATCCCCTGCCCTATTATATACTAGGGGCTTACAGAGGAGGTCATGCTGATCACAGGGGGACCCCAACACTGTGTTCCCTAGTGTATGTAGGTGTTTTCACTGTATTCTGAGTGTCTTTTAACATAGCACTGGCTCTAGGACTGGTTAGTCAGACTCAGTTACCACCAGTATCCGTTTGAACAAATTGAGGGTACAGGATGATTTTGCAACAAGGCTTCTTTCTGCTCTTCTGTTTGTTCTTTCTGAACGTTATCCTTCTTCCTGCACTTTTTTTCGTCTTTGAGGACTTCTGTTGCTTCTTTCTGCATTTCTTTTTTTTCTTTCTGTGCGTTTTTTCTTCTTTCTTCACATGTCCTATCTCTGTAGGCATAGTTAGAAATTAGCATTTAAAAAACCTTTGAAATTCACTGAAAAAACTATAGGTTTCAGGCACATTATAGTTAGGAATTAGCATTTAAAAAACCTTAGAAATTCACTGAAAAAAGCATATTTCTATTCGCAGACTTTTGCAGTATCAGGCAATCGAAAGTTCAGAATTTTGCCCATTTATGGTTGCTTTCTATTAAGGTGGTGTGCCATTCATGAGCTACATTTTTACACACCCTGGGAATATTCCATCTACCTAATAAGAGCATAAAAGCTATTTTACTAACAAACTCAATCTTCTGGTATGTTAATTTCATTTTTTGTAAGTCAAAAATATTTTTAATAAGGTATATAATTATGACATATTATAATAAAAAGATTTTGAAATATATATATCTAAGATTTTTTTCCAAAATATAATATATAAATGAAATTGTAATTTTTTTTATATATCTATTAATAGGACATAGTTTGTCCTAGGTGCAGATCAGGTGTTTGACAAGTTAGTTTAGAATATGTTTCCATGGAAGTCAATATTGCGCTTGTATTCCTTTACTGCATTCTGGGAGTGGTAAGAGAAAAAACTACACACAAATGGTTAAACCTATATTTAAACTTTTAATATAAGACGTCGAAGCATTATATGGGTATGTATGATGTTCTGCTTATAACTTACACCTTTATTTGAATTCTGGGAGCTATAGTCTTATTTGTTCCCTTATAAAAGACGAATACAACACTCAGATTTGAAAGTGGAAATTATGCACTCTCGCTGTATATGAATTATGAATCTGAATTGATCTGTGCATGGAGGTTTATTGGTAGGGCTGTCTTATCACTTCAAACTGCTAAATATGGTATATTTATTTATTGACCCATATATAACTGATTAGTGAGGTAGGCTGTAGCTAGGCCATGGCGAGGGTGCTATTCACTTAAAAAGTAAAAGATGGACTTTGATGTTTTAGTGAGCTATGTGAACTCATCGAAACCTATGCTCCCAATTATACATCCAGCTTGCATCCAGACTTAAATCTGACATACTTAAGTAGAAAAGCACACAGAGACTGAAACACCCAGTGAGATAGTTAGAGAGCCACACAAAGATTCAGTCACACAGACAGGCACAACTGATATGTCTCTTCTGGTAATGAAGGCAGATTCTTACAACCTAAATAACCTGATATTCACTAGTATTCCAATCTATGCAGGCCCATACAGACACATTTAGACAATCTCATATCACATAAAGAGAGGCAGTGGTTTAGTAGAAGATTTACATACACATGGAATCAAAGACCCAGATAGAAACCTAGACACTCATTCAGATATCTGCTAAACAACTGACACTTTCAAGTGTATCATGTAGACAAGTAACCCTTGGAGCATGTCTCAGACCTGGTATACTTGAGCTTGGACATGTAGTTTGACTGGTAGAGCTGTCTTATCCTGGTATTTGTGGCCTGTGATTGGCAATTGCAATATCATTGTAAAAATCAAAAATATCTTCAAATAAGATGATTAAGGTACTTTATAAATGAATAGATGACAAATAGAACAATAAGTGGTGCACCATGCAAATGTAATGTTCAATATCTAATTATAAAAAAAACATACAGGGCTGTTGTGGTTATAAAATAGAATTTAAAAAAGTAAAACATTCTCTGAAAAAACAAAGGTTACAGGGATGTTATAGTTTGGATCAGATTTCACACACACAAAACCAGAGAAGGTCAGCAGTTATAGTTAAGTGGGTTAACTATAACTCATAACCCCACAATGCACTGCTTATGACCTACATATTGCATCACTCATGACATGGTCAGTGACATCACTGATTATATCACTGATGCCATCTTAAATGACATCACTGATTACATCTTCCACATATTCTCTGATGTACACACTCTTTCCACAATTTAACCATTAATACACCCACTCCACCTTCCACAATACCATTGTCAAAACCATTAACACACCTCTACAAGTACATGCACACCGACTCAAAGATTCATAGGTCTACACACATTTCTGCTCAGTCACTCATACAGCCACTGACATATCCACTCATACACCCAACCACTCATATATCCAGCCATTTTTAATTCTATATCCCAACTATAACATCCCTGTAATCTTTGATGTTTTTGTAGTAATTTCTTTTTCCTAACTATAACGTCTCTGTAACCTTTTGTTTTTTTTAGTGAATGGAGGTATTTTTAATTTTATTTCCTAACTGTAACCTGCAAGCTGTGTAAGTAGTTGTGTAGGTCAGTGACTGGGTATGTGAGTGTCTGTATGGGTCTGTGAGTGAGTGTGTTATGTCTGGGCAATTACGTAAGTTCATGAGTAGTACCTGAGTGATTGTATGAGTGCATAAGTAGTGCCTGTGTGATTCTATGAGTTTAATTGCCAAGTGAACACAGTGGATACTGTGTGTTTTTTAGATAGTATAAAACACATATAGAGACATATTTTGCATAACGTTTCAGGGTAGCTATTTAGTAAGATATTAATTTAATTTTCCCCTTTGTATTAATTTGTCAAAATACCTACATCAAAAATGCATTTTCCTTCTTCACAGGAACACCGGATGTCGCAATGACGTCAGTAGCCATGAATACAAATGACAAAATGTAAAACAGATATATCTAAACATATTTTACGAAAATTTTGAGTCTAGCTGTTTAATAACATAATGGTTTAACTATATTTTAACAACACATTTGTAAAAACAACATCAGTTTCAAAAAATAACTTTCAATATCGGAACTTTAGAATAGAACATAACTACCAAACAAAGAAATGTCATTGGTTTACACAGTTTTACACCTATATTGGTGAGGTGCAGCATAAGTGACATAACATTATCTTTGGGCACCGCATAAAAATATTCACATTCAAGTATGTTGTACCACTTGAATGCATACCACAAGAAGCAACTTAAAATTCGGCAGAGAAAAAAAGACGAGAGTGATCATCAGCTATCAGACTCCAGCCCCTGCTCCTGACAACAAAGTTCCAGCGTAAGTGGAGAGAAGATGCAGTGAAATGTCACCAGAACTAAGGCTTTTTGCTACTTTCTGCATCAACTATAATTTTCCACAAATTGAAAAACCATTGTTGTTAATTTTTTATTCTTCTTTTATTGCAGCAGTTCAAGCACTGTTAAAAATGCAAATAATGAAAAATGTATAAGGATTTAATTTTGAACATTAGGCAACTAAAACAAGATACAATGGTGAAGTAGAGGAGTGACTTCTTAGGTACAACATAAGGCTGCTGTTATTATAGTACGTCAATTTAGTTGTTATCTGTAGTAACAGAATGTAGTCCTGTAATGTTTTATGAATTCATTTCCTTCAGTTAAAAACAGTCTTTCATTTCTAACAACATGCTGTAGACAATACCCCTAATAGGACAAACAATGTCTAAGAAACCCATAATTCATATACATTTCAGCACAATAACACATTTTGTTATCGTAAATTATCCTAAGAACTTTGGTTCTAGAAATAGCGAATATACGTTTGTTAGCTTTTTACATATTCTTGATTTGAATGACATCTCTATGTCATTGCACTCTCCACATATTGTTTGACGTCTTTAATATAATGTGCAGTGTGTAGAGTCTATATTAACTCCTTCACGAAATATGTTTGCTATAGTTCTTCTTTTTGAAATTTGTCCAGTTACAAAGTCTGTAATTTCAGTTTCTAATTTACTACTATCCACTTTGACTTTGCATCATTGTAGCATGACTATGATATATTTCCCATATGTTTGTAATAACAGCGTTCTAACCTGCAGTTTGGAAAGGTCATAACTTGATGGGCATTTTTGGTTAAATTTTCAATGGCCGCAGATTTACAATCTGGTAACATCAAATAGAGGAATCGTTCCAAATTAGTTTCAGTGGTACAGGTGAATTCACAATGTTCACAATTGTTCCATTTATAATGTAAACCAAATAATTAATTGGCATTACATCCTCTTCCTCTAATAGTCCTAGCATTACCATTAAAAATTCTTGTGCATCCTCTGAACATTTTGAGAAAACACTCCTAATCCAGTACATTACTCTACCTTTTAGACCTTTGTGCAGCTCTGTTGGTGCTAACGTTTCTGTCATTGGCTCTGCACAGACTAAGCCAGAAATGGATGTATATTTTGGATAAGAATTGACGCATACAAATTTAAAACCTTGAAGTGGTTCTGGAATGGGAACCAGCATTGACTTGTTATACATAGCTCTAGCTGGCATTTTATTATCCTGTGATTTATTGTTACAGTACTTACATATAACTTACTGTGTGGACAAGACAAAGTTTTCCTCTACAAATGAGTACACAGCAAACATTTGCCAGTTATAATTATTCTCTTTTTACATGCAAATCAACAGTTAGTGTTTCAATCTTGTAGTGAGTGTGTTGACAACATATACATACTCTGGGTTTTCAAGGAACACTGTGTAAAATTTTGTAATCTCTTCTTCAAAGTTATCAACTATAATACCTGTGCCCTGTTCTGTGATACCTCCTCTTGTCAATTCTTCATTTTCCATAGAGACCTGTTCTAGACAAAGGAAAGAAACTGCAGATCTTCACCAACCTTTTTTACTTCTGCCACAGTACCAAAGAAAAGTACCCTATTCATTTATTCTAAATATAAAGCAGGAATTTTTACATAGTACAACCTCCTAAATAAACTTTGCATTTTTTAGAGGTGTACAGCTTACATCCAGAAATAATGAAAGGTGCTTTGCCACACTGTCTTTGATAAACAAGGTACTCAGTGTCCCTCCAAATATTTATGCTTTCTAAGCTTGCAAGAATCCAATCCTTGTAAAGTACTTATTTTGTGTTTTTAACTTCACCTTTTAGAAAGATATGTGGAAATGTTCTTAGTATATCAATGGAAAACTGTAAAATACTTCAAACACTACTACAATACCATTTGGTGTACAAGGGCTGACTACGCCTTCCCTGTACCTCTTCTGCAATAACTTGTTCTTGCTATAGGGTGTGCCATTCTTCATTTCATAACACCGTCCTCTTTCATCATGAACTAATATGTTATCCTGGAGATGGCTTTCTTCATTAAATAAAGGCTCTGTAGTAGAAGTATGTAGCTTTAGGGGTGGGCGGAATTTGCGTAGTCGCACTACGCAAAGCTCTGCGAAACGGTAAAAAAATCTCAGCGAGCATGTAAAAGTACCACGAACATGCGGAATTGCTTGTTCCGCCCGTTTGCAATGAATTGTTCTTGTTAGCGAACGCAAACACGCATTTTGAAAGCACGAATAAGCAAAAAATTCAGCGAAGCCACAGATCGCGGAATTTTTGGCAATTCCGCGTTCTCCGCGGAATGCGAAATTACCCAAATCCCGCAAATTCCGCGAGTGGAACGGAATTTACCGCCCAGGCCTAGTAGCCATTCTCCACTAAGAACAGTACAAATGTTATTTCTATCGACTAATCTTTTCTTCTGGTTTTGTCTCCTTTTATACAACACTATTTTGTCAAGACTCTTCATTCTATTTCTAATGAAAATGAAAAGTTTCCCCTTCAAAGCAGAGGACTTATCAACAACTCACTCAACTTGTTCTATCTTTTCAGTGCCTATGTCCTTCTTCTATACTTCTCAATATATTGCCATCCTACAGTGGCCAACCGACAGTGACAAAACGTCTTGGGTCTGATTTCCTTTAACTGCTACTGTTTCCTGGTGAAGGTGTTCCCTTCATTCTTACAATCTTTCATGTTCTTGTAATATAAATCTTGTCTACTCCTATTGTTTCTTATAGTTTGGTTTTTATTTACATTATTTACATTATTTTCAAACCTTTGCAGGTGGCCAGATAGATTTTAAAGAAATTACTTTGTCCTCTTACCAGTGGCTGGTTTGCCTTTCATAATTTTTTCTGTATTTGTCCCGTTTTATCTGTCTGTTCTACAGAGATACTGTAGTTGCCTCTGTTACTTTTTCCTCCGAACTTTTGAAGGCATTCTAACTGTCTGCAGTTATGTATATATTGTTCTGTAAAAACAAATAAGTATATTTTAATTTTTACTCTACCCAACTTGCCAACTACTTTACTACTGACTTACACATAATACAAAAACAGTTTTTATGTTATGTAGCAGTTTTAAATGTACAGATGAACCTAGCTATATAACTACATTCACTTACTTCAATATTCCAAACCCAAAGCAAAACACAAAACTTAATTAGTTTCATTTTAACATTATAGCACCCTTTCCTACAACACAGCTGCACCATATCTCAATTTTCACTTATACATACATGGTGAAACACTAGTTTATCCCTTCTTTAGTAAGTTTTAAAATAAATATCAACCTAAGTGTAGAAGTACATACAATGTCTCAACATCCGAAACACAACATAAGACCTATTTTGTGTGCCTCACTTCCACTATGCCACTGATGTAATTAGTATCTCAGTAAATTTCCACTTAAATGTATCACATTTAAAGTCTGTGAAACAGTGCATATAAATATCTGCACATTAATCTCTATCAGAGCATATAGCTCACTAATGCTTCTGATTACATGCCCAGTGTGTGACAGGTTCAATAAATATTTCACCAGATGGTTCTAAAAGACTACTTATTCCTCACTAAAATGTATAAATGCACATGTTCATAGTTGAATACATTATTAATCCCTGGATGATTGAATGAGTGCATAGTTAGTGCCGAGGTGATTCACTGAGGACACAGGTAGTGCTTGGATGATTCCCTGAGTATGTGAGAACTCCATGGTTCCCTCCATATCAGCATAGCTACTGTCTGCGTGTTTGCAGGAGTATATCACTACTATCGGGGTGAGTGAATATATCAGTGGCTGTATTAGTGAGTGAGTTGGTACATGTGTGGCTGTATGGGTGACTGGGTAGATGTGTGTAGTCCTATGAATCAGTGAGTTGGTGTGTAAGTACCGGTATGGGTGTGTCAATGGTTTTGAGAATGCTAGTGTGGAAGTTGGAGTGGGTGTATGAAAAGTTATCTTGGGGTATGAGTGGGTGTGTCAGAGGTTCTTCAGATGATATCATCAGTGATGTCATTTGAGAGGTCATCACTGATGTCATCAGTAATATCACTGGCCATGTCATGAGTGTTGTAATATGTGAGGTCATAAGCAGTGCATTTCGGGGATGCGAGTTATAGTTAGCCCAGCTAACTATAACTGCTAAATTTCTCTGCTTTTCTGCGTGTGAAATCTGATCCTAACTATAATGTCCCTTTAACCTTTGTTTTTTTCTGTGAATATCTAAGTTTTTAATCCTATTTCCTAACTATAACAGTCCTATAACCTTTGGGGTTTTTCTGTGAATTTCTATGGTATTTAAATGCTAATTCCTAACTATAACTTACCTGTAACATTTGATTTTTTTCAGTGAACTTCCATGTTTTTTTAAGTAGCAATGGTCTTTGCTGAATGGGGTGGAAAGGGGGCAGGGCCTCAAACCAGCTCTCAGAAATCCCACTGAGTAGGTCTTATAGATGTACCGGGGGGGCTTCAAGGTCCCCAAGGTCCTCTAGCATCCAAGACAACTTTATTCCCCAACCAGTAGTATGCCAGGAGACGTGTTTGTAGAGTGATGCAGAAAGGGGATGTAGCCTCTGAAGACCTCTTAGCAAACTGACTGTGCGGAACTTGCTGGAGGTAACAAGAGGGATACTTAGCCCCCAAATACCCTCAATAGCCAAGAAGACTTCATCCCCAACTAGCACCCTGCCTGGGGGCGCATTTGCAGAGTGATCGAGAAAGGATGTCCTTGATGATTGCACAGGTAGTGCCTGTATGATTCTGTGAATGCCATTGTCAAGAACAGACTGTGAATACCGGGTGCTTTTAACAAAGTGTAAAACACATACATAGACATATTTTACATAAGGTTTCAGTGTAGCTATTTAGTAAGATACTAATTTAACTTTCCCCTTTGTATTAATTAGTTGAAATAACGAAATCAAAAATGCATTTTCCTTCTTCATAGCAACACCTGATGTTGCAATGACATCAGTCATCTCCAATACAAATGACAAAGCGAAAAACAGATACAGACATATTTTACAAAAAGTTTGTGTCTAGCTCTTTAGTAACATATTGGTTTGTGACTCTGTTGAACCAAGTCACAAGAAAAAAGATTACAAATGAAGAAATGGGGGCAGGGTAGAAACACCCTGACCACTTAGGCCTGCTCAGAGGATCCCACAGGGACCCCCAGGGCCAGAAAAAGCATTTGTTTTAAAAGAAATTCAGCAGGATTCGCATAGGATCTGCAAATCCTGCCAAAAATATTTTTTAAAAACAAAGCGCGGACTCCCGCACTTTGTTTTAATAAGCCCCTGGGTGGGCCAGGTCCTGGGAAAATGAGGAAAATATATGCCATCAGTTATGTCATCAGTGATGTCACTGGCCATGTCATGAGTGATGTATCAGCAGTGCATTGTGGGGGCGCGAGTTATAGTTAGCTCAAATAACCATAACGGCCGAATTTCTCTGCTTTTCTACGAGTGAAATATCCAACTAACTATAACGTCCTTTAAATCTGTGGTTTTTTTCAGTGTATCTCTAAAGTTTTTTAAATGCTAATTACTAGCAATAACGTACTTGAAACCTATTTTTTTCAGTGAATATATATATATATATGTATAATATATATACATATGTTTACACACACAAACTATTCTAAACAATCGCTTGAGTTTCTTATCATCTGCGAACTGAGAGCAACCAAGAAATATAAGCTTCTCCTACTCTGTGATGAAATTGACAATTGTTTAATACATTCGTTCTGCAATGCCATATATAGAATACATTTAGTCTTCTTACTACCACCTTTCTTTCATTTTATTGTTCGAAACTGGATTAAGTTCTGCTACTTCCAAAGCCTTTGAACTGTCATATCACTACAATAAAGCTAAACGCATGCACTGTAGGTTGCGTTTTACACAATTATTTGCTGCGTACATTTTATCCAGAAGAAGCGAGGAAGATTCAATTACCACCCTCACTTCTGCCTTTAGAAGGATCAGTTGGCTGATCATAGCAAAGGCCTGTAAGTCACACGCTGCTTTTTACTGTGACCTCTCATGAATCCCTTCTGAATCTCAGAAAAGTAATGCCGTGTGCATGGTGTATACCCTTCACGAACTTTTATGTCAATGTCCCAGCATATATTAGAAGAGTTTGTAGAAGTCATATGATTGTTCATTTCACATAAAGACAAAATCATATTAGCAATCTTCTGACTGAGTTAAATTAAAGGCAGCCAATCGCTCATTTTGGCCAAAACGTTTGATTTTGGATTTATCTTTTAAAATTGTAATTTAGAAAACTACCTTTCAAATATACGTTTGTGTCTTTTCTGCACATCTTCCGGATTATGGAAGTGAGTCCAGGCTGTTGTCATTCAGTTTCTGCCATTTCATCAAGAAAAAAGATAGTGTTTCTAGATGTCAGGGTGCTATGTTTATGTCTTTTTTGTACATCTGGTCCCTCATAGAGGGGCATACAAATAAATGATCATTCAGCAGCAAAATTATGTAAGTACACCAATTTTCTGCTGTCTCGATGTTACTTAGAACTGCTCTGTGGAAAATATGGTTTGCTGGAATTTGTGAAATTTTTTCATGATAGCACACACCTCTCTGGATAAAAGTCTTGAAAGTTACTGCATATAACTTGTTCGAATAGACACTGTCTCTTGGAGAAGCATTTCTTCACAAACTAGTCTTGTACAGACACAATTGACTTAATGTGAAATTCAGGGAAATGTTGTGAAATTCACCAAATTCAAAATTTGGAAGACATGTATTTTGGACTGGCAAGATGAAGATTGCATCCGCAAAAATGTAGGGCCCGATTATGATAGCGATCCTGTCAGGAACAAAACTGGCCGAAAGGGAGTTGGTGGTCGCAACAGACAGATCACAATCAGACCGCAGTGGAGGCGGTCAGAAACATGCCTAGCAGCATTGAGACTTGAGCTGCGGCCCAAAAAGGAGTGTAAACATCCCTGCACTATGTGGCAGGCACCATACGCTGCCAGCCACATGGTGCAGGAATGTTTAGTGGGCACCATAGGTGCCCCCAGAGCCCATGGCGGAGGCCAGGGGGGAAGGGGGTGCCACTAGGAGCCCCCAAAGTCACTTTCCACCAGCCTTTTCATGGTGGGTTAACCACCATGAAATGGCTGGCGGAAAGGGACATTCTAATCCCTTCCATTGTAGGGATTGAAGTCCGTCCGATGGTCGGACGGGCTCCTTGGGCCAGTTGGATGTGTGGGGGATGGTCTCTCCAACCGCCCACCATCCTAATGCGGCAGGCGGCCCTGTATGGACCAATGGTGGAAGGACCGCCACGATGGCCTGATGGTGGCGGTCCCATCACCATGATATTCGGGCCTGTAGTTTTGAATGAACCGCGGGAGGTTTGTGAGAAAAGTCTGCAACATTTGTCCCATTATCCAACTGTGGCACATCCCCAATGGAAAGCAGGTCACATTACATCTTAGAGGGTGTAATCTGGCTATAAATGAGATCTAAACTATGGCATCCCTACATAGAAGAACATGGAAGAAAACTGATTTCAGACCTTGGAATAAAAGTAAGAATGTGAACGGGAAACTTTGCATAACTCTTGTAGCTTCACCCAAGGTATACAAAATGAACCATGGTTGAGTTTGGGGGCTCCAGAGTGCCTCCTACACTTGAAATAATTGAGCCAGTGCCAAAGCATCACTCCTTTTGTGAGGAGCAAATCAACTGTGCTTCTGCATCCTGGGGCATAGGGCTACAAGTCCCATATTTTCCGAGCTGGGTGCCAATATCGAAACTGACTGCTTCCATTGAAAGGGATGATTGGCATTGTATCTCAAAGACTGTGTGATGTGGCAACCAACATAGACACCATAAATCAGTAGAATTATGCTCTACAGAAAATCATTGTTTATGGGTATTGCAATCGATGATGTTTATTTGTTTGTGTGATGCTATATAGGGTATAATATTATAACTTTTTATGATGTTTATTGAGGTTAGTCTAACAAATGTGAATGAGCAAGCATAAGAGTGAGGAGCATGAGCATTGTTGATCAATAGGAGGTCACAAACATACATAACAGAGCAACAACGTGGATGAATTTGGAAAAGAATAGGAGAATGATTTTTATTTGGTGTACTCTAAAGCAACACATTCTGCTGATCCGGAGTTTTGATTAAAAATTTAAAAATGTAGCCATTTGTAATAAAGTATGCTTTTCATGGAGGCACCAGAGTCTAAACCTGAAGTGTGATTGTTGCACCTTCAACAAGTCACAGAAAAAAAGAAGAAACAACAAGTGTAAGAGCAATAACCGCATTAGCCTTCTGAGACAATAAAGAAAACATTAGCAATCTAAAAGGAAAAATGGTACAGTCATACTGAAAGCGCTATGAAGCAGAATGCGGGGCACTGAGAAATGCAGCTCTAAATTGTACGTTAATCAAATGACTGTCAAGGTGTGGTAAAGAAAGTTTCAAGTGGACAAGGCAACATGAAATCACATTGGTAGGCTTGCTCAATGATTTTGTATAGACTTGAATGTCTTTAGAAATCACAATTAATAAACTCATTTTATGAAGATATGATGTAAAGATGTCTGGACCTGCACATTGCTTATGCATGAGAGGGAATGTTTTTTTTTTTTTTTTTTTGTTTTTTGTTTTTGAGTTTTCAATTTTAGAAACAGCACAGCAATTAACAATTCATTGCAATTATATTTGAGGAATCATAATACCATTTTTTACATAAAACATTTCATTTAAAGACATTTGGAAAGAAGAAAAGAGAAAAAGAAAAAATTAAAAACCAAACGCTACAGATTATATAAAAATAGATGTTTTGTTACAGAAAATTAAATAAATAAGTAACTGAGCTACAGAAATATGTCTAGGCGATATGTAAGCGCCGTTCTCTTACTGCAGCCTAGGGCCTAGGGCCTATTTTGGGTCTTGGATTCCCTCCAACTGTATAAGGGTGCCCATATACATCTACCAAGAGATTTTACTTTCTTGCCTTTTCTTTCCTAAATTCCCTTCTCAAGGTTAAATACAGAGAGGAGCTGTGCCAACCATAGATTAAATGTAGGGGCAGCTTCATCTATCCAAGCTGAGGCAACACAAATTCGTAGAACTGCCATGGCGAGAAAGAGTAAGCGGAGAGACATGGTGTGTTCCTGGGTATTATCAACCCCAAGAAGAATTAAAGGTGAGGTTAACTTAGCCCTAAGGCCCACAGTGGATTCTAAAAATGTCGCTATTGAGATTTTTAACGTGTCTAATCGGGAGCAGGTTGAAAACATATGGTCTAGATCAGCCTGTGAGGAATCACAACGTGGACACCTAGTTCCCTGCTGCCCCACCCACTGTAGAATTTTTGCCGGAGTGTAGTACAGGGAAAACACTGTTTTATAATGTTGGGCCTGGAGCCCAGCAGAGCGTAGTACTGTCTGCCCCAGCTCTAGCGACTTGAAAAAAGTATCCAGGTCAGTGCCCAACCTGCCTTCCCATTTTTTGGCATGTTTTTCTAGATCATGCAATTTAAGTGCCATAAGTTTGCTACAGATTCCTTTAATAGTACAGCCATCCCCGCTTCTTATGACTTCTATGGTTTTCACCCTACCGAATCCATTGGGTCCGCCCAACCTTTTACTCAGGTAACTTCTAAGCAGAAGATATTTGAAAAAGTTCCCAGTCCCAATACCAAATTTATCCTGCATATCCTTAAACTGATAAATTCCGTCGGTACATAATAGATCCCCGACTTTCGTGAGACCAAATCGCGCCCAGTGCGCCATAGTTTGGTCTAAAAAAAATTCTGGCAGCGTTGGATTACCATACAATCGTGTATACTAGTTCATCCTCCCTAAACCAGTCTTTTTTTTAAAAGTGGTCCATATTTTAAAGGTAACCTGCAGAGTTCTCAATTTAGTTTGCTTGAAATAGCTAGGGTCACTGAATTTCATAAAGCAGTTTTTGGCATCTTCCCCCACCAATAGCCTATATACATCTGGGATCTTGTCTTCCATACTAGAGTTTTCAGATCTGCCACCTAGTAATCCAACCACATATTGGAAAGCTGCGGCCCAATAATAAAGCTTGAAATCCGGGACCGCCCAGCCTCCCCTCGATTGGGTTAGAGTCATAAAGCGTAGGGCCCTCCTGGTTTTTACCATGAGCCCAGACAAATCTATTAACCAAATTATCAACTGCGCTAAACCACTTCTTCCCAAATTCCAAAGGTATTTTCCTAAACAAGTACAATATCTTTGGTAAAAATACAATTCTTATGACATTGCAGCGGCCAACCAATGACATATGCAGGTTATGAAGTTTATCAAAATCTATGTTGGCCTTCCGGATAATGGGATCGATATTAATAGCCACTAGATTATTCAGGTCTGGAGTAATAGTAATCCCAAGATATGTCCCTGAGTCTGTCATCCTCAAATCGGAGCGACTTATCTCCCCATTCACGACAATCTGTTTGTTTAGGGCATATCCGGAGATCGAGCCAAAAGCTAAGGCTATTTCCTCAACTGCCGCTATCGCTGCTACGGGATTAGGGGTAACTAAAGAGACGTCATCGGCATATGCTAAAACCTTTATAGCAGCCCCGTGATAGATAACAGACTCAATCTCACGACATGCCTCCAACTGCCGAATTAGGGGATCAATGTATATGGCAAATAGTAGGGGTGAGCAGGGGCAGCCCTGCCTGGTACCCCGCATAATCGTGAAAGACGGAGTGTACTTCCCATTAACTCTAAGACGAGCTGTTGGTGCGCTATACATGGTACTGATAGTTTTAATAAACCCTTGCCCGATTCCAAACCATTTCATTGCCTGCCAAAGACTGTCCCAGGAGACCCTATCGGAAGCTTTCTCTGCATCCAAGAGTAGCACAGCCTTAGGGTCCCCTGAGGCTTCTGCTGCATCAAATAAGGTTATTACCCGTCGGATATGCTGGGCAGTCCCTCTCTCAGGAATAAACCCGTGTTGGTACGGATGGATTACTTTTGCTATTATGGAGTTTAATCTAGTTGCCAAGGCTTTAGACATGATCTTTACATCGCAGTTTATTAAGGTGATAGGCCGATATGATCCGGGCCCCTGAGGTGGTTTACCCTTTTTTAGGAGTATAATAATATGGGCTCCTGCCCAGGAGTTGGAGACCGAGCTCCCGAGTTGTGCAAGGCAGATCGTGTCCACCAGAACAGGTCCGATTTCATCCCAAGTTTTGTAGAACTCCAAGGGAATCTGATTGGGTCCAGCAGCTTTATGTGAGGGAAGATTCTTCAAGGCACAATAGATCTCATCATATGTCAAGATAGCTTCAAGTCTCAGTCTAGCGTCATCTTCGATACATGATAGTGGTATGCTATTGAGATATCCTAATGCTAAATCCTGCTGCACCTGAGGTCCAGCCCCATATAATCGCTGATAAAACCGCTGGACTACTTCCTTAATCTTAAGTGGGTCCTTAACTAAATTCCCGCTCTCATCTATAATCTCATTTATTTCACTCTTGACACTCCTTTGTCTAAGTCTAGCTGCCAGCATATGGCCAACTCTTTCGCTGAATTCATAACAATGTTCTCTCTTGGTTGAAAAAAGCTTGGCTGCCTTCGCTGCAGCGCGATCTCCTATTTCTGCCTTGGCCCAAGCCAGCTGGAGTAAAATATCATCGGATAACAAGTCGGTATTTACTGCGGTTGCCAACTCCTCCTCAATGCTAGCGAGCTATTTATACAGCGCTTCCACCCAGCTTGCTTCCCTCTTTTGTCGAGAGAAGTTAAAGCTAAGTGTCTCCCCTCTGATATCCACCTTAAAAGTGTCCCACACAACTCCAGAGCGTGCGCTATATCTATTTGTGTCCCAATAAGATGTAATCCATTTCTTCATATGCAGGACATATTTGGGATCTGTTAGGAGCCCCCTTTCAAAAGTCCATGTCCACTCACTACGCAAACTACTAGTAAAAGCCAGGGTAAGGGCTAAAGGGTTATGGTCAGATAGTATCCTAGAGAACTTGTCTATCCTTGCCTGGTGTGCTAATGAATAGGAAATGAAGAAATAATCAAGTCTGAAAACTGCCTCATGTGGACCAGAAGAGAATTTGCTACCGGGATCATTACAATTTAAATGATTCCATAAGTTAATAAGCCTGTGATTGCTAGCCATATTAGTGAGTGCCTTAAAACCCCTTTTTTGTACCTGAATATATATCTCCCCCACTACCCCAGCCCATTCATTGTGAAATCACCACATACTATTAAGGGGGTAAGCCAATTGGCTAGCTCCGTGTCTAAATGCTCAAATACCTCTGGTTCGTCAGCGGTCGAACCGTACACCGAGCAGATAGTAAAAGCCTCCCCGGCAAACACGCATTCTAATACCACCCACTGACCCAATCTATCTGATAGTTTCCTTTTAACACTTATATAATTCTGTCGTGTAAGGATAGCAACTCCTCTTGTCCTAGTACCCTGTTTAGTAACCACCAATAACCTAAACCCAAGTTGTTCAAGAACACCGCCCCTCGGGCCTTCTATATGGGTCTCTTGGACACATAAGATGTCGGCTCTCATGGTTTTCAATAGAATAGCCACCCTTTGTCGCTTAGCTTGACAATTGAGCCCACAGATGGTAATAGTTATAATTCTAAGGTTTAATGGATTCATAAGATAATTTGAGACCTCTTTCCTTCATCGTAAACTTATTGTTTTTCTTCTCCTTTAGCACCACCTTGATCTCCTCTTCTCTTCTATAAATAACCCATCCAAAATGCCTAGGGCCTTTAAAAACTTGTTTCCTCATACATTGTGCTATGCTGTGCTGTGGCTTACCCTCCCCCGCGTCCCAAGTCCCCCCCTCCACCCCTCACCCCCCTAAGCTGCCCCCCTCTACACCCTTATGTGCAACTAAACAAACAAAACAGATCCAATTGGAACCCACCACTTGCAAACTAAATAGATATAGAGGTATAATGCAATACAGATAAGCAACTATTCTGCCCTTTGGCTATCATTCATTTACCAATTAGCATTTTACCATTTTATCATTTTTATCGTTTAGGCGATATCAAGAAACATTGTGTGTCATCACTCCTCCCCTCCCTTTTGCCTCCTCCGGCTCATATCAGGAATTCTTGGGCTTTAACCTCTGAGAAGAACATACGGATCCACCCATTAACAATAACCTTGAGGCGAGCTGGAAAGAGCAGATATGCCTCACAACCCTACCCCTGGAATACAGTTATCATTTGGTGGAGTCTCCACCTACGCTCCACAATGGCATTGCAAAAATCTGGCCGTGCAAAGAAGGTGTGCCCATCAAAAGTCCTCTTGGCGTCTGGTCTGACCATATCCATTATAGCTTGTAGAAGCAAGAAGTTCCAAATGTAAATCAAGATTGCTCTGGGGAGCTCTTCTTGCCCAGCTGGATGATTTAGTTTCCACATGATTAGAAAGTGGTGGGCCCACTGGACCTCAGTGCCCCTGTTCCATTGTGTGAGTTCCGGAAGTGCGCCTTTTAGCAGGGATACAACAAAGGGCATTATGTTCCCCCCTTCTGCATTTTCGGCAATTCCAAGTAATCAAATGTTATTTCTCCTTTGTCGATTCTCGAAATTCTCGAGCTTCCAACACATGCCTGTTTTTCCTGCTGCTCCTTAGACTCCTGTAGTTTATCGACCGCTTCCTCCAAAGCCACTAGTCTGTCCTCCACTTGTGTGACCCTGTCGGCCATTTCGGTACATAATTTGTTTGCTTTACGAATTGAGGCCTGTAGTTTCTTTGTTGCTTGTATCGCCCGCCTACTTTCAATTCTGGCCTCACCCTGTATATGTTTTAGGGTGGAGTACATTAAATCCAGAGAGGGGGGCAGCAGGACCCAGGGGTGCAACTGAGCCATCTGCTGTCGCAAGCCCCGTATTCTCGTACACCATACTTGTGGCGGAATAGTCCCATTCCAGATTTCTCACTGTGGTCAGAACATTTTTTACTGGCTTGTTTTGGTTCTTATTCTTCGCTTTTGCGAGGTTGATTTACTATAGTGGGCTTTTTGCACTGTTGAGGATTCTCCAGAATCCGTACTGCTAGAGATAATTGAGTCACTCAGAACTGGCCAGTCGGGGTCGGAGTCATCGGTGAGTGAGTAGAATTTATCTCCTTCAGGGGAGCCAAGCGTCGTTGCAACCAGGAACTGGGGCATTTGCCTAGAATCACTGTCTATAGCATTAGTGTCCTCATCATGTATGCTAGTCCCCCCTCGATGACAGCAGTGTTGGTGTTATTATTGCTATTATTACAGCTTATTCCAGCAGGCTCCACCCGATTCTTCTCTTGGACCCCGCTTGGACCCCTCGTGTCTCCACCGAGTCCATTAGACCGCCACCGCCACTTTCAGATGCAGGCGTTATGATTGCTGGTAAATTACTATCCTTCAGCGGAGCAAGTTCCGGTCCTTGTGGTAAAAATGCACTTGTTACATTATTTTCGGTTGAGTCTGTACAAGCTACTGTATCCATCTGCAAGTTTTCATCTTGGTGAGCCAGATCCTGACCCGATTCCAGCTGCTGATTTGGTCTGGGTAGTGTTTCCAAACCTGTTCCCAAGCTAAGCTGGACAGGCACAGCAGTCTCTTCAGCTCCTGCAGTCGTCCGATCAAGAGAAGTCTCTGTGATAACTTTAGCCAGAGTGAGCGGTCCGGTAGATAAGGACATAGAAAAGGCCTCGACTACTGTGGGTTGCCTCAGCGTACCTTCTGAAGCTGCCGCTGCCATCCGAAGCCGGGTCCCTCCGGCAGCGCCAACATCCTTCAAGCCACCATCAGCCCTTTTTGCCTGGCCGCTGCGTTGTCCCGGATTTAACCCCCGCGCTGAGGCAGTGTCACCGGCATTAGCTGTAGCCTGAGCGTTGGAGGTGCTGGAACCCCCGCGGGCCCCCCCCCCAGGCCTGCTGACGCATTTGAAGGGTCTTTCGGCCCCCCTTTAGCCGCCTTATCTACCTTCTCCGGTCTTGGAGGCATAGCCCAGTCCAAGCGGCGAGGAAGCTACTGCGGTACACCAGAAGAGCAGCGGGTGCACCGAGTCAACAAATGCAGGACTCTAGCAATCACCCTGGTCCTCAACGGGATCCTGGCACTCAGCAACCGTATGGCATATCGAAAAGTAAGTGCATTAAATGAAGATGGGTTATTTCCTTTGTTTTCCCTTAATATTCCTTGTGTGTTAAGCTCACTGCTTCAGCATCATTTTCAAATAGGTGCAGAGGGAAAAGGTAGCAGCGGCTCTTGTCGAGGTCAGTCGGCCATCTTGCCCCCCACAACGAGGAGAGGGACATTTTTATGAGGAAATAGTAAAACAAGAGGGCGCAGCCAGCCAACATCCTGAAACATTAAATGAGAGGCCTGGCTTAGAGTGCCAATCACTAAAATTCCGAGTTAAGGTATCAGGCGGGAGACTTGTTTAACAAAGTCACAAAGGTACCAGCGCAGGAAGAGAGCAGAACTGAGCCATGGTTAAGTAGATGTGGCACAGTTCGTTTCTCTCCTGTTCAAGGAACACAGTACATCAACTTTGGTTGCTCCACTGAGTTGCTTGAACTCATTGTGAAGATGATGTTGCATTTTACTTTCAACAGATGCTTTGATCTTTCCCTCAGAGTTAATCTTGTGTCTGTGCAGCAAGTATACAAACCTGCTGAAATATGAAAGATGTAGCCCCAGATTTACAAAGAGTTTGCATCAGATTTCCATAACTTGTTTAACTCAACCCGGCGCAGTCTTCTGCTGGGAGTTAAAAAACAAGCAAATCCCACCGTTTGGTTTGTAACTGAATATAACACAATGCAGCATAATGTGCTGGCTTGTGTTGCATGAATGGGGTGTTCCATGTCTGGTGCATGGGCATTACCATGGACCCACCAATGGATTTTGATGCAACTCCCTATCTACAAAGAATTGTAGACAGGAAATCATGTGAAAATCCAGAACCTCTCTGAGGCAGGCGTAACAAGGAGAAATGTTTTAATTTCTCCACATTAATTCATCTTTTAAATATGTGTGATATTCTTCAGCACACATACAAAGAGGAAAGTGGATTGAAGCATAGTTTGTGTGAAGAAAAGGCCTCCTTCCTGCAAAAAAACAATGCTGAGTGCACTATGGTGCAAAGTTGCATCCGTATGGTGCATGCCAGCCACAAATGTACCAGCGCAGGAAGAGAGCAGAACTGTGCCTTGTTTAAGTAGATGTGGCACAGTTCGTTTCTCTCCTGTTCAAGAAACACAGTACATCAACTTTGGTTGCTGCTCTGAGTTGCATGAACTCTGTGAAGATGCTCCTTATGCTGAGCTGCTAGTTAGGATTCCGTGACTGCATCTATTACCCTCATAGGCTGACTACTCACATATAACACTCACTGTCAATAAATGCTTCAACATTTCCAAAGATCAAGTAGGAGGATGCACATACCTCTCTCAACATATTTTTAGGAGGTACGAAAATAAAAAACAATGATTGTATGCAATTTATTAAATCATTAATAATTGGAGATTTACAAGATCACAACTATATAATAAACAATAGCACATGATGATGCATCGGTACCTATACATTTCTCATAGGGTATTTATGGGTATTTGCGTTCTATCTAGTAGGATGAATTGGGGAGATCATAGGCTCTGCTCTTTTTCCAAGGACTATTCTACAGACTCCTTCTGAAATTCACAACCAAACACTGGTTAAGTGGCATCGTCTCAAGAAGTTTGCTTGGTCATGGATCTGACTTGTAAGGCCCTTACGTGGTGAAATCTTTCTACATATTTGACTGTTAGAAAATATGGCATCAGGTGGAGTATAAACTCTGGTAAGTTAGCACTAAACTCTCTCTACCAATAAGTAGGCATCAGGTCAAAACCCTGAGGCCTGATCCTAGTAACTCAAGATGTTGTGCAGAGCAGGGCTGTGAGTGAGAGTGTTTTATTCACAAAGGTTCTGGGTAACCAAAAGTATTGCTACAAACAGAGCTCTGCATGATCCTTTACTACCAACAGAGCTATGCATAATCCTATATTATAAACAGTACATCTGAATACATTTTGAGCAAATCAACTATTATATGAAACAGATCTTTGAGTGTGACTCTCGGTATTATGAAGACTAGTTTTCTGGCTAACGTAAAATTGGCTGATAACAAAGGAGGGCTCTGAGTAGTTATACGAATTTGGGAAATGTCTTAGTGACATTTGATATTATCTGATGCACAGTCGTAAAGCCTTTTTTATAACAGAGCTCTGATTGTGGCTACATATTATAAGCTGTGCTCTTGAGTGTGATTCCTCATTATAACAATTGCTCTTAATTTAAGCAACAAATATGAAAATCACACAATGTACTTACTGCACAGAGGGTGGCCATTTTATCTGAGCCTACAGAAACAATCAGACATGAACTTTTAGCCCTCAGCATCACAGTAAATGTTGCAAATTTCCAAGGACCGCCTTTTGAGACATTCTGCAAATAATTATGATACAATTGTATTATTTCACAAGATAACTTTGATGAGGAATGTATCATATTATGCAATATTGTGAGGTCCATGTATTGTGGCAGAATTGGTCCTATAACCAAGGATCTTTGTTCTATTGCACAGTATTCTGAGGAATAATATTCCATAGCACTGTCCAACTCTGGGGCTTTATTTCCTTTGGATGCTCATAATATAACAGTATTTGTGATGCTCTTTGTGCCATTAAATGAGATATGGCTTAATGTTTTAGACGGGTAAATTTCCAAGGCACACATATGTTTTCTTTTGTGATTTAAAGTTCCAACTAGACACAACCTGGAAAAAATGGGCATATACGCAAAGTCTTTAAAGTTTTAGAGTATTACTGCATCAGCACAGTTAAAAATGTTGATGCATTAGATGAATTTACAATATAGCCATTCAAATCTATTTTAAAAACAGGCAATAATTAATTGTGGAAAGCTATTAAGACATTGCACTTGTGTCAATAAGAGCCTGAGGCTACAGTGTAGTGGCTGTCTATGAAGATTCATTGCAATCCATATAACACTGTACTTCAGAATATGCTCAATACAACTGACCAGACGAAATTGTTCAGCATTCAAACTACATTTTAATACACCTATGTAGGAACGTGTGATCTTAAATGCAATATTGGAGCTTGGTTATAAATTATGTATTGACAGCGATATCCCACACCCCAGAAGGGAGGGCTTTCCTATTTCATTTTACTCACTCATTCAATAACACTGTCTTTTCTCAAAATCCATTTATTTGGGAGGACTGACTCCCTCACCGCTAGGCATAAAAGTGCTTCAGGTTCACTGCAAAAATCCAAATCCTTTGTGGCATGAGGGTCAAGGGTGTTCTTGCCACTGGAAACTACCTCATAAGTCCTGCAGGTAGTGAATTGTGCTTCCTGGTAAATTGAGTAAGTCTCAATTTTTAGCTAGTAACATTGTCTGTGAAAGGATTTCAAATGGACATTGATTTGTTTTTTTATTATCTACTCATGGGCAAAACATTTCCCTATGAAGGCACATCGTTCCCAACATCCTTAATAAGTTTGGGAGTGAACCATTCCCCTTCTCATATTTGCTGAAGTACAGCTCTGACTGTATGCAGAGTTGTAAGTGATGAGATAGACGTTTATGAATGCCAACATACTCACAGGTTTGTGGATGTTTTCAAACATACAGAATACCTGTGGCTGTAATAAAAACAAGCCCCCAATAAATGTAGTTCATTTTTTAGCTAGACGTACATTCATATTTTCAGCACTGGAATTATTCCATTCTATTGGAAAGGGACAATGTTACAATATTTATATAAAAGGCCCATTGTGTGATCCTAAAATTGTAATAGCACTTTTGGAATCCAATGGCTATCGATTTGCAAAATTGCTGCTCCACAAACTGCTACTAAAAGTCTTGGAAAAGAAACTTTTTACATTTTACCAAACTGATTTCAGAGCAAATTGTTCAACACTTGATATTATGGCTGTCAAAGTTGTATCAATGAATGCCCCTCAAGGAAATGGTTGAAAGCTTTTTGTTTGTTACATTTACAATTCCAAAGCTTTTATCAAAGTGGAGAGGAATATTCTTTGGGATAAACTTTAATCACAGTTCCGCTTTTATTCACTCTGTACATGATAGAGCTTCTGGATTGTCTACTCCAGATCACTTTAATGCTGTAGCTCCAAAGCTTAAAAGAGAAGAGAGTTAACCACATTGCTGATGACGTGATTGTTTTATTTATGATCCAAATCTGTCGTCATAGAAAACAAAATCATGTTTGTAAGTGTAAAACTTTCAATGGGCTTCAGATAATTGTACCCACAATTACATTTCTGACCTTTAGATGCCATAAATAAGGATTCAGATGGTTGAATTGATTCTTCCCCTATTGAGCACTGTAATATTCTCTCATACCCCTGAATGCGGTAACCACCTAACATTCTTTGTTATTTTTCTTAGGTGTGCATGTTTCAATATATGTTTGGATTCCATGTTAGAACTTGGAACGATGTATAAACCCAAGTGAGCGGTTTTCTTGGGACCGCTTTGAGATGCAGTTGTGTTGCTGTGCTGCTTATTAAAAATTCATGAAAACTACAACCGGAACCTGAGTGTCTGCTTTCAATAAGCAATTAGCTAAATATTCATATTTAGTGGCTATAAGTACAACAAACTGAATTAAAACACCCCTGCCTATACATTACTAGCTACAATATGAGTGTTAGTAATGCTATCAAGCATTAATCACAAACGTATGGTGGACATGTGATAGTTTTTACCATAATGGATGCATATTCTAAACTACTTCCTATGTTGTTCATTGGATAATTGATTTTCCATGTTAAAATAGTTGCACATATAGACAACATATTTATCATATGTCTCTGTTGTCTTTTTACCCGTAGATCTTCCATGCCTAATTGCAGGATTCGACTTGTACTGGTCCATGTGTCTTTATCCTTCCTTGAAATTATTCAGTTTATTAAATATATTTGAGGTTGTGTTAGAGTGG
The DNA here is from genome assembly GCF_964204655.1 of Triturus cristatus. Classification (NCBI taxonomy): domain Eukaryota; kingdom Metazoa; phylum Chordata; class Amphibia; order Caudata; family Salamandridae; genus Triturus; species Triturus cristatus. Next base: position 419,101,414 of record NC_140580.1, read on the forward strand.
TGGATGACTCTCGGAATAGCCTTATTTAAATGTCAGTATTTTGCAATAAATCTAGTAATCAATTGCTGATTGCAAAAAGTTTAAATAAAATAATTTCTGATTACCAGATAGCATGCTTTGTAACATTGTCAACTTTGAATATAAGCAACTTTTTAAAATTAAACAAAATATGCCTCGAACTTTAATGACTTAAATGTGTCTCTAGCTCACATAATCTGAATGTCTGTTCACTAATCATATATCACCAAGAGGCAGCCTTATTAAAACATCAATTTAGAGACAAATTTCGATGTCGGGCGGAAGTGCTGACTCAGTCCTGGGACCGACTGAACTCAGGTTGGCGGTTCCGTCGCCTCATCAGGATGCGACTGAACACTGTTCGGTCACATTCCTGCGTTTCCCTATGGGAGCATGCATTACGGCCATAAACAGGCCATAATACATGCTCCCATTGGGAAATGGGAGGTGCAGTTCATCCCTGCATCCCCAATCGGCCCCAAGAGGGGGCCGATTACAATTGGCCCGTAAAGCCCAATATGCATTCTGCTATGAATCCAAGGTTTCCACTGACTGAGCCAATGTAAACTTCACTGTTGGAAACATGTCAGTCTCCCAGGCTATAATTAGAGTTTATGGGACAAAACATCCATCACTTTTATGATGGATTACCGCACCTGGCAAACACTAAAGGAGGTCTTAAGATGCAGCTTTTCTGAACTGTTAGAAAGATTCCTCCTAGTCACTCCTCAGCTTGGCCATCTGTTAATCAGGGGTCCATTTGTCTTTTGTGTCTCTGTGACAGCAACAAGAGGTTTACTAAGAGGTTTCACCCTCTGGGTCCCAGGAAGAGTCCTGAGCCCTTGTGACTTCTTCCTTTTAGCAGTCAAGCAAAGTATTCTTCCTTTAGATTCTGTCTTCCCAGTTACAGTAATTGTTAGAAATTGGGTCTCTAGTTGTCAGAGGCATCCACTCTGTCCAGGCAGTCAGGCTTAATTAAATAGGCAATATGAAACACTTAAATCACAATAACACAGTGAAAACAGCACATAAAGACTCCACTCCAGTTTAGGAAAATAACGAATATTTATCTGAGTAAAACAAGACCAAAACAACATAAATCCAATCTGTAGAACTTGATATATGATTTTTTAAAGAATAAACTAAATTTAGTGCTTTAGAATCCGTAGCGCTTAGGGCTTACTTGAGGTCACACTGGACCAGGGTAAATCCAAAGTTTCAGACTGACCATGATGGAGGTCAGGCTGACTTCAGGACTCATGCAGAGCCCACTTAAAAAGTACCTTGGATGGAACAAGCATCGTTGAAGTCTCGATGCGAGGAAGAAAGGAGGTGCATCGTCGTCTTCAATTCCATGGATCGAAGCGAAGTGTCAGTACCGATCCACACAGTTGATGAAGACTTCGGCATTGTATGCATTTACGATGCAGGCACTGCATTGCCTTTGAGCCGCTCTGTTCATCAGGGAGATGTCATTGCTGTGGAACCTCACAGTCGGGATCCGTGTCATCGTCGAGTTGTGCATGGATGTCCTCGGTTGGGCACTGCATCGGAGGGAACTGCGCTGGTTTTAATTACTGTAAAGTTGTCACTGCATTGACTTTGAAGGACAAACAGCTTCAGAACCCACTTCTGAGTCCATGAGCTGGATTGGCTCCTTAGGCAAGAACAGGACTCACAGATGGCAGAGTCCAGCAGGTAAAGCATAGTTGAAGGAAGTCTTTGATAGCCGTGAGACTTCAAGAACACGGGGCAGCCCGTGGAGAAACTTGGGTTCAAGGATGTAAACGCAGGTGAAGTCTTTCTCACTCTCAAGCAAGAAGCAACAGGCCAGCACAGCAAAGCAGGTGGCAAAGTAGTGGTCCCTCATACAGAACAGTAATCAGCAGGCAGTAGGGCATCACAGCAAAGCAGTTAGTAGAGTGGCAGTCCCTCCTACAGCAGCTCTTCTTCCAGGCAGAATGTCCTAGGTTCCAGCAAAGTCCTGATCTTCAAAAATCCTTCATTCAGCAGTGCGACAGACTGGTGCGTAAGTTACGTGCCACTTTGGACTACTTAAGTATGGAGCTGCAATTTTGGGACTTTTTCGCAGTATCTGTTTGCACGCAATACATATGAATTTCACTAAAGAAAACTCAAAAATAAAAGGGAAGGAGTGCATCCTCACTAATCCTGTTTTTGCATTGCAACTATAATCGTCCCACCAAGGTTTGCACCCCATAGGAAACAAGGTTGAGCTTCAAGAAATAGGGTGAACTTTTTTCACTTCGGAGAAAGATGATATCACTGAACATTCTGAGTGGTTTATGTGAAATTATGGTGATCTAGAATTCCAGAAATGTGGGACAGTTTGATTCTGACTATATAAATGTGTTTTCATTTTAATTTTTATGTACCTTTTGTTTTTTAAAATATTGAGGGATGTTTATTACCGTTTTGTTGTTCACATTAACATTGTAGTTGAGTATTTTAATTATTATGTTGGGGTGTAGGGGTAATTTAATCCAGGCTTAAGGGGTTTGTTAATGTGTTGTTGCGGGGTGGGGTAATTCTATGGATGGCAATGAGCACACGGTTTAAACATGGTGCACTGCTTTATGGTAGTTTGGGTTCAGTGCACACTCTTTTATGACTCGTAGCCAATAGAGGGAGAGGTAACGGGGGAAGAGTCTGACTTTGAACTTGTTAGATTATTAGGGACATGTGGGTGAACATCTAGGATAAACGGTTTAAAAGCCTGTTAAACACACGCTCTCGTGTACACGCTTTTGCGATGAGCGAAGAGACGAAGCTGCTGTTTGTACCTCATTAAGGTAATGAATTTTATTGAACTTTTTAAGGAAAATGGGGATATTTGTCATCTATAGGCATAGGACTATGAATCTTGAGGGCAGTGCATTTTATGGTATGGGAGTAGTAGAGAGGTGAAGGGGCTGGCACTAGGAGATTGGGGGCAGCTGGGGGGGTTCTCAGTATTTAAGCACAATGCACGTAGAGGTTTGTGATAATCTTTGATTGTGGGTGTGAGCTAAATTTAGATTGTAGGAGTGTTCACGTTTGAGGGTTTTATTCTTCTTTTTCTTATACACAGCAGTAATGATGGGTTTATGTGGGTGAAGGTTTAGGTTTTGTGTTTCATTCTTGAAATGGATTAAGTTTATAGAGAATGCATATTTAGTAGTGGGTTGAGCTATTTCTCTTGTTCTGTTTCAGGGACCTCTGAGGAAGAGCCACAGGGCTCGAAATGCATTGGGTGAAATTCACATAAATAAGTTTACTGTGATGAACTATTCATTTGGACGTGATGCTATAGAAGGCTTGGATGGGCATGTAGTATTCATTTGAAATCATGGAATAAAGAATCATGGTAGTACAACGCTGTCTCCGCAGTGATTTTTCAACGTGAAGAACTGAGAAATAAGCATTTGGACAACTATTGGTATATGTTTGATAAAGACTGGTAAACGCAGTATGGAGCGGACTATTGAAAGGAAAAAATCCTTCATTCAGCAGTGCGACAGACTGGTGCGTAAGTTACGTGCCGATTTGGACTACTTTCTAAAAGTGCCATTTTCAGACTTACAATTTGAAATCAGACTTCACCATAAGTTATGAGACACCAATCTACAAATCTCTATCTGTTGCCAATTGGAAATTACACTTAAAAGAAGTTTTAAGGCAATCACAATGATAACCCATGGGAGAGATAGGCCTTGCAGTAGTGAAAAACAGATGTAGCTGTTTTCCACTACCAGAACATCTAAAACTCAATAGTACATGTCCTACCTTTTAAATATTTAAATCATACAGAGGGCCTCTGGGGATCGAGCACTAAACCACAGATGTAGAGCTCCATATTTACATCAATTCACACAAAGCATGTCTGGTATACACTGAAACTGAATAAAACTATTCTTCATCATTGGGTTCCATCTCCACAACAAGACCGCAAGGTACCTGTTGTGGGCTACTACTCCCCAGCCGGGGAGAAGTAGCAGTGTTTTATTCAAGATGATCTAAGTGAGGGGCAGAGTGCATAAAAATGTGAGTGATCAATAAAACTATCTCCCGGTGCTCAAAACCTTCTTTTATTCTGATACCCCAGTGGATAAAGTTAAAAACAGAGAAAAGGACTGAGCATATGTAGCGCAGTTCACTTAGCTTTAGGTCCACCTGTTTCTGCCCATTTGTGACTATCATAGCTGAGTAAAGAGATCCGTGAAACAGATTTTTTGTTGAGTTCTGAATAAATCCCACCTTCTTTTATCATCTCCCTTTTATTCCTACCTTTAGATTCACACCACCCTACCCATAGGACTGCTTTGGGCCAATCTTAAGGGTCACATATATGTAATAAGAAAGAAGGTTTGAGTGCTGCTGGTCCACTAGTAGCTTTTAATTTATAGTCCCTGGGCACGCATATTGCACTTTGCTAGGGACTTACAAGTAAATTAAATAAGCCAATTGTGGTTAAGCCAATTTTAACATGTTTAGAATACAGAGCACATGCACTTTAGCACTGGTTAGCAGTGGTAAAGTGCCCAGAATCCTAAAGCCAACAAAAGCGAATTCATCAAAAAGGAGAGGAGGAAGCTAAAACGTTTGAAGTGACCCTGCAGAAAGGGCCATTTCCAACAGTAATATTTTGAGGTATCGGTGGTGAGGTCCCTTTCCTAACAATAATTGAAATTTTATTAAAGCCAAATCCCTCATTCTTTTTTTAGAAGTCCCCCCACCTTTGTAAAGCCTCCTTTCTCAATATACTGCAAATGTTCTCGCATTTCCTCATCCAAAATGGCTGCAACCTCCCTCAAGCTGAAGGAAACTTGCCCCTTATTCTTTCCTCCCCCTCCCCCCCCCAGGAGAAAAGGTTTCCTTACCTCTACCAGTGGTAGAACTGATTTCTCTCTTACTGGGAGAAAACACTAACTGTCTAGGAGACGTCAATACTTTCTAATCCTAATAGCCAATTTAATATTTCCACTTCAAGGGAATAGTTTTGAATACTACCCATTGTGTTGCCAACAGTGCCTTTCACCATCCCAAGAGACTAATACCTTTCAAATGGGCACTATTAGTATGAATCTTGCCTCCTGCTGCGAGAAGCGAGACACTGTCTTATAGATAACAGCAGTCGAAACATTCATTGACTTCCCTCATATTTACTCAAATCAAGATACAATCAATTGTCTTTTTTTCGCCTGTTCATGGAAACATTAGTTTTACCTACACAATGACACACAGCGTTTTGTAAATGTTTACTGTGGAGGCATATTATCCTTGATATCTAGCTTTCTTAACGTTTTCATAAATATTTAAAGTAGGACTTTCTAAATTGTAAATGTATTTGTCATTCAACTCTAAAATGTGTTCAAACTCGAATATAGCCAGAGATAACAATGGTGCCTTCTGGAGCCATACACTTTTGTCACATATGTGGGTGGTGTAGGTACACACTGAAGTCCATGTATGACATTTATCTTCCACGCCACCAGTGCCTTTTCAGTGCCGTCTACCGTCAAAAAGAGGCGTGGCCACAAAAAAGTATGTCCTTTCAACACCTGTAACACTTTAGTCACGTTTTACGGAAGTTATGAAACATCCACTATTTTGCCACCCTTTTTTCAAAGTGATCTTTGGGAAGATGAGCAAACCCCTGGTAAAATTATGGTTTAATTGGCACTCCACAATTATTAGAATAGTTCATGCAGAACGTCTAGCCAATATATGTAAAAGTTGTGTTGAAAAATACATCAATTGTACTGAATTCGTGTTTTTCTTATTTTCTGAAAAGAGAATTCAAAGAAATCACTTGGACGGATGTGTGCTCAATTTTTGCTTATTTGATGCTATTAGAGAAATGTGATATCATCACATTGTTTATAAAGTTCATAAAACGCCATCTGATGCGGGCGTTAATTTTCTTTCACAAAATTGGCCACCCTACTTTGCAACACTTTGATAAATGCTTTAATCACCTAAAGGAATTGCTCATTGGAACCCTCTATTTTTTATTTTATTTCTGTGATCCTTATTCAAAAAATGTTCAGATTGTTTAATATCTACATGTTCACATTGCTTGTGCTCATTTCCACTTGAACATCATTTTTCACTCTGCTTTGGTTCTTGTAAGTATCACAAAACAAACAATTATATATTGGTAACAGTGCATAATGGCGACTTTTTCACTGAGGGGGTCTGGGTGACATCAAATGGGCAACTAAAGTGAAGCCCGAGTTGTCTATGTTGTCAGTTACAAACCAGAGGTGAAACACATCTCTGTGATTCTCTTTTTGCCCATCTATAATATTATGTTACGTTATGTTATGAATGGCCCTCAAATTCATCTACATCTTTCAATTGATATGCAGCAACAGGGGAGTAATGGAGGAGCAATACATAATATGGCCTTCTTCCCTGTTCCAAATGTAAAACAAATCTCACCTTCTACCACAAACCACCCTCTATGCCTGTTCGACCCTCCACCCCCAAAGCTGTGCTCTTTGCTCTCCATGAGGGCAAAGAGATTCTGCCACACCACAGGCTCCCAGTGAGCCCCACTTTTATTTCCCATTGTTGCCATGTCATTGCAGTGAATCCACATTTAGGATCTGGTTTTCACAATAGTGTCTCTCTGATAAAGAAAGAATTGTGGTGCAAGGCGCGTCAAAGGAAAGCAATCTCTTTCCAGTTTATCTACTACAAGAAACTACTTTTCTAAATGTGCATTATGCTCGGCTTAAATATACACTTACTTTCCCGTTACAGTAATAAAACAAACTATAATTTTAAAGCCCTAATAACACTTTTCAGACTACCTCAAGTATAAATCTCAGGGGGATCGTGTTATTTCAGATATAGTCATTGGTTTGCAAAATCCAATCAAGCAGGTAATAATGTCCTGGCAATGTTGGTAATCAATTACCCTTACCTTTAAGTATAAACTTGTTCAGTAAGAGTTTACATTGGTCGTCCTTTTTGCATGTTAATTGGCTCCTTACTGACTTATTGTGAGTTTCCAGCGTAATGATTTCATTGCAAATTAAAACTGAAATTAAGTTCCTGGCATGGAGATTAAAATCAGTGAACCCTATCTGTCTTCCAAAAAAACATCAGTCTTGTGCACCATGAAATTCGCTGTATTTTTTTGCAGTGATTAATCTTATCTCTTGAGTCAATTGTCTTGCAGAAACTTGTGTATGAAAAGGCATCTACATAAGTCCCTGTCTAACCATGCAAAAATGCATCTGCTTTCCGACAACTGGGGAACATTGTGTTTCAATAATTGCCAAAAAAAAAAGTACAAAACAGACTATCTGAAAAATTAATGTCATTCATGCTTGTTGAATCTTAAGGAGAAACTAACTTCTAATTCATCACAATATTTTTAATTACAAATCCAGCAGTGCTTTCTTGATATCACTTCTTTATCATTTTAATTAATTTGTGTTTGTTTCAATGCCAGGATGAAAACTAACAGAACAAGAATGGTTCATTGTATAAACGAGCAGCTCTATTAGATCACATTAAATGATTTGCCTGTGACTTTTACTCTAAGGGGCATATTTACAAAGAATTGGTGTAGGGCAGCGCTGCAAGTTATTTTGTAAAAAGGGAAAGGTGCCTACAAAGGATTCATTTGAAAAATATACTTTTAAATCATTTTATCTTGTATAAACAGTGACATCCAATGACACTAAAGGCAATAACTCAAAACAATTTTAGATAAATTAGAAAAAACGGATGTATCAAAAAGAGTAATCAAGTTTATATTAGAATGAGCAAAAATATTGGGGTACAGAAACAGCAATACAAATAAATCTTACAATGACAACACATATATTAAACAAGCAGCAATATCCTCATTGTCAGTGTATAAATGCCATCTTCAATTGAATGAGTCAGTTCTCAACATAGGATTCAGAACTCAAGGAAAACTAATTCACAATAACTATATATATATCAAAAAAGAAGAATGGGATAGGCATCGATGTTTCAGTCTCTGTTGTATCACATCAATGAGACCATCTTCATTACAAATATTAGTCTTCAGTAATTTCTTGACCTCTTAGAGGATTATGCGTGAAGGGGCACTTTCATGATTGATTTCTTCAAAATATAAATAAGGGCAAATCTTTTATTTATAAAACATAAATTAACCTCTGTCATATGGAAAGGAGATGAATTCCTTGTTTGAACGTGCCATAGCATTTATCTTACAGACACAAGCCGTGGTACAACCAAGTTTGAACCTGTTTGAACCCATTTTGCAGTGCTGCCCAAACCAATTTGAAAGAGCAGGAATGCACCGCATTTGCAAGATACAGTGAATTCTGGTCCTCTCATCCAGTGCCGGTACAAAATTAGAAGCTGTGCACCGATGCAGGTACCCTTGCAATTATGTCTGTGTTGTTGGCATGATTGTTTTGTGCAGGAAGGGTGTTCTCCTTTTTCTATGTGTTCTGTAGAATGCAACACACATGGAAAGAGAAAAAACTAGTAGAAATAATACTATTTCTCCTCATTACACCACCCCTGGGGAGGTGTGTGGTTTTAACACATACCCGGTTTTACGCCATGTTGTATATCTGGGAATATGTCAAATCCTATGGCTGTTACATGAGAACACCCACTGCACCTCCCGTGGCACGCCTCCCCGATGCAGTGTGAGGCAACGCATCAACTTGCACTGCATTGTCTCACTCCGTATCTACAAGGCCATGAGAAGCCACACAGGCTGGCTTTATGTGGCCTTGTAGATATGGCTAAGCCCTGTGTGCCACTGAAAGATCACAAAAGTGTAAATAAGCCCCTAAATGTATATGGAAGAAAACAATTGTAATACTCTTTCTTCTAATGAGAAAAACATGTTCAACTACATTTCCCATGGTATATACCTGTAAATCATCTGAATAATAATTTAAAAAGCAAAAGCTGGCCTTTAGAGTTGAAGCTTATTTATGCTTCATGCAATTAATGTTGCAGTGTTAGTGAATGAGAGAGTGAAGCGACCTAAATAAGAAAGTGGGTTTTAACACTTAAAAAAATGTTCTATAATGTATTTATGTATCCTACTGTTATCTAAATCTTTGGCATGTTTCATTGCTGTCACTACCCAGAGCTGACAGAAAGCTCTGGCGGAAAACTCTCCTCACACCTTCCACAAGAGTACACATTGATCACTGTTTGAAAGGAACTTTAAATTATATTAATATATTTATTTATCAGAATGGACTAAACAGCATTCAATAAAATAAACAATATGACAACAATCAGAAAAATCTTTACGTCGTTAAAATTGATTAATAGGAAAAAGAGAAGAGGAAGGAAAGAAAGACCGCATTCTTAAAAGGTTTTTTCCCCCATACAGCTCTAAAAACAGTTATAGTTCAATAAGAATCCGTTACAGTAAGGGGTGATAGCACAAGCTGAGGATTCTGGGTAGAATAATAATTCTCTTTCCTCACAACATCTTTTTCAAATAATAGCAACGAGCAGCCTTGAGGGAGGGGCATGAAATACCACATGACATAAAACCTGTAGGCTTTCCATGCTGAACAAGCAGATTATTTCCTGATAGCTTAAACGTTCCTAGTTGGGGGGGCATGGCCAACAGCCGACCAAGATGGACACATCTTGACGGTGCTCCGGGCACCCGTCATTAATAATCTAGCACCTGCACCTAACAGATAATTAGTAAAGACAAGCCACATCCTTGCCTCGCTGGTGGAGTCTTCACCGAAGGATCTAGTCCCCGCCATGCAGTAGACTTGCTGAGACCAAAGACAGCATGGTGTGGACTGGGCTGGGCTGAGATTCATTCCAGTGAGGGGTTAGAGCAAGAGAGAAACACTCCAGCGAGGCCCAGCATGCAGCAAGAGATAGCCACCATCAGCAGGGGATCTAGGTATGGCTGAAGAGGTGCCGACTGCACTCCCAACCAGAGCTGGCTTGCATGAGAGGATTGGGCCAGTAGTTGCCAGGGCGGAAAGACATGCCTGAAAACGGAGGGACTGCGAGTAACCAGCCAGCTGTGGTGCCTAGCTGGTGGGCATGCCCTGAAGGTGGGTAGGCCTGATTCTGTGACCAAACAGCGGGGCCTGGATCTACCTGGCCCGTGAGGTGTCCCAGCTGATCCTGGATGGCACCTGTGTGGTCGTGGCTTGCTGCTGTCTCAGGTTTGAACTTCAATAGAAGAGACAGGAGAGGCCCAGTAGGCCTGGTAATGATGCAAGAGCTCCTCAATACATTGTTTGCAGCACAACCCTTTGGACAAGCCCTTGGCTGCAGGCTAGTGTGCATACCTTGTCCTCTCTCGATGAACTTGTCCACATGAATTCACAGAGGAGCTCTGTTGGAGTGGCAGCCACCGCCCGGTGAGTGGGAGCGGACTTAGGCTCAGTGGTCGCTGGTGTGACACTCTGGAAGAGACTGGTAAAGAGGCGATGGCTGGGGGCGAGGGGCCACGCATGATACACCAAACTAAGCTGGACAAATTTGCACAGCATAAGCCAGATGCACCCGCTGTAGTCGAAGAAGACCAAAAACAGCTGCTGGCCACGGCAGATGGGGAGCTCACCCTGCAAGACATTATGGCAGCAATCCAGGGAATTTGCTTAGCCCTAGAGAGTAACATAGATACAGTTACTTCTGAAGTGACCCTAATGCATGCTGACCTACCAAACATGGGCTCTCGTGTCAAGGTCACTGAGGACTCGATAGCCTTGCTTCAAGTCACCACCAAAACACTTGAGAAGCAGGTCAAAGATTTGCAGACTATTGCCGCCACCCTTGAGGCCAGTATGGAAGACTCTGAGGGCCGATAGCACTGGAATAATGTTTGAATCCTAGGAGTGGCTTAGCGAGAGAAAGGCCCAGCAACAGACCTCTTTGTGGAGGACTTGTAGGACTTGCCTTTTTGGCTAAAGTTCCCTAAACTTTTTGCTTTCCCCCTAGACCGTTTTCCTGACATAGAGATGCCAATCTAGATGCTTTGGGTACTTTGCCACTGCTGATCAGTGTCAGAGTACAAGTGTTCCCTATGTAAGATGTAATGGTGATTGGTAGGCCATGATTGGTATGTTTGCCTTACTACTAAAGTCCCCAGTGATGTGCACTGTGTGTGCCAGGGCTAGTAATGCAAAGGTGCATGGAGAAGGGAACTCAGGACTGCAGGGTAGGGCCTGAGCGCAGTTTGCTAAATTGGCATGTTGTCCTGACAAGTGCAACCACTTGTCAGGACTCACTTTCCCTTTTACATAAACATGGGGCACCCCTGTGGTAGGTCCCGGGTAATCCCTGGGCAGGGTGCAGTGTAGGAAAAGCCAGGACACATACTAAGGTGTGTTATGTCCTGAAAGTGAAAAACACTCCATTTCATTTTTCACTGCTCAAAGGCCATCCTGCCCATAGGACAGAATGGGGGAGGCTGGGTGTTGTATGTGTTAGCCTAGTTTCCTGTCAGTTTATAATGAAGAGGTGACGTTTAGTATGTATGAACTCACAGTGTCATAACACATCTTTCTGTGAAGGCGGTTTTGTCACTGTGTGTCCAGAAACCACTCTTTTAGAAAGTGGCTGAGTTTTGTGCTCGAGGCATTTCTGTGTGTTTCTCTGCTGAAATGTGGATTGTCTGTCTGGAACTGAAAGGTGAGAGGAGCTGGGAGAGATCTTGACCCAGGGAGGGGTTGAGATGGCACCAGGCTGCCCTGCATTTGGAGAGTAGGGAGAGGAGAAGCCGGGGAGAAGAAAAGGCCTGTGCTGGTGGTATAAACCAATTGACCCATCTCCTGCTGAGTGATTGAGGATCCAGACGCCCAGTATCAAAGGGAGAGAGGTGACACTGGGAGGGAGACACACAGAACTGATTTAGGGAGGGGTCAGGGACCCCTGAGCACGAACGAACTTCAAAGGCAGTAAGGGGTATAACTATGAGAGCTTAAACCCCTGAACGTTGAAATGAAACAGATATGGATTGAGACTGAAAAGGCTTGGACCCATTCTGAGGTCAAGATAAACCTCTGCTCAAGAAGGAGCAACTGAAGAGACTGTTCTGGAAAGACCAATCCTTGCTTTGTGATCAGGGTTTGGTCTGCAGTTTGCTGTTCTAACTAAGGGAGAGGCTGTTGGGACTGTGCTTGTGGGTTTTGAGTCCCCCTGCTTGAAGAAGACTGTGCTTTGTGCTGTGTCTTGTAAACCCAAGGACCCGAGGTGAGCTGACTCCCTGTTTGGAAATACAGGATCATAAAAGTTTCCGGAGAAGTCACAAGCAATGCAGTGTGTGTGTGCTTTTGCAGCTTGAGACCCTCAGAATTGGTGCCTTGTGATCGTGGGCACGCAGGAGTAAGCTGAGTCTTGGATGCACTGGGTGCGTGTCATGGTGCAGGTCAAGGCATTGGTGAGGAGCGCCTGGTCATGGTGTGCATGGGGAGATGAAGTGAGACTCGGACGCGGTGGGTGCGTGTCGTGGTGCAGGCTAGGGCGTTGGTGAGGAGTGCCTGGTTGTTGTGTGCACCAAAAGAGGAAGTGATTCTCAGACACGCAGCATACATGTCGTGGTGCAGCCAGGGCGTTGGTGAGGAGCGCCTGGTCATTGTGTGCACCAGGAGAAGAGGTGAGACTTGGACGTGCAGAGTGCGTGTCGTGGTGCAGCCAGGGCATTCATGAAGAGCGCCTGGACATTGTGTGCACCGGTAGAAGAGGTGAGACTCAGACGCACAGAGTGCTTGTCGTGGTGCAGCCAGGGCGTTGGTGAAGAGCCCCTGGGCATCGTGTGCACCAAAAAAAGAAGTGAGTCTCAGACACACAGCGTGCCGAGTCGTGGTGCAATGTGGAGAGAGACACAATGGTTCTAAATGGCCTAAAAAGGTCCAGAATAGAAAAACCTTGAAAAGGGTAAGCGTTTAAATAAAGGTTTTTTGAACTTAATTTTGAAGAGAGAGAGCGATAATTAATATAGAACAGGGACAAGAAGGTCAAGGTATGACAGATATTTATTATACAATGAAGTAAATTCAAGTGCTCACATATTCAGTGACAATAAGCGTGACATAGAAAGTGAAAGTGGACTTTAAAAGAAGACATCGCATTGACAACAAGAGTTGAACCACTTTCTTTTAAACTTAATATGAGGGGTTCATGTTGTAAGCGGTCGACGACGTTTCGAACTCAGTTAGTTGAGTTCATCTTCAGGACAATAGTGAGCATCTATAATCTAGAAAGCAAGAATACAAAGTATAAGTAAACCATAATCTAGTCCCTGAGAGTAGCATCACATCCAGAAAAAATAATATATCCTACGTTTTGCTCTCTATAGAGTGATGCAGTGTATAGAAATTAAAGCAAAGACTAATTCGGAAAAAAACATAACATTGAATTATTGTAGTGAATAATTATGCATTTGGCACAGTATACATCAGTGAAAGATTAATTAGGTTCAAAGTACTGACATAATTCCTTATCATAGTAAATGGAAAAGGAGGAATATAATCACAAAAGAACACAGATCAGCCAATTAGTCTGTGAACCAAAAAGAACAGGGGTTCTTCTACATCAGGCCCACCAATTAATAGCACTTACTGTCAGTGTAGACATGAGGTAGGGGTCGAGTATATCAACTAGGATTTTGGTTACTGATCACGAAAATTCCATGTGCAAATTACTGCATCATAGTGGGGCCCTTTGTCATAGCGGGAGGCCTAGGAAAAAACGAATGTGTGAGTATTTTAAAGGCAATTAAATGGAGGGGAAGTAAGGGGTGGAATTTAACAGGGAAGCCAGCGGATTCGGACTTACTTGAAAAACGTTATGAATTCATTTGGACGGAACCGCAGAGATTCAGGTGCCGGGCGAATTTACTCTGAAAGGAATGGAGGGGGTGTGTGTGTTAGACCACTGAACAGCTGAGCCAGCGAGGGAAGTGAACAGCTGAAACAACGAAGGAAGGGAAGGGGAGATTTCTCCAATGTAAACTTACAATTTGGCCGATAGCAATGCATTGAATGCGAGCCTCCCGGTGAGGTAGAGCGAGTCCTGTTCGAGTGCTGCTTTGTGCTGGGACAGAGAACAGGGGCTGGGTAAACTCAGCATATATACACGTGAGTCAGGAGGCGTCGGAGTTTCAAGCTAATTGGTGGCAGCTGAACGTGCAGGCATGCACGTATAGGCGCCGGGCGATAATTAGCTCGGAATGAGCAGGTGGGAGTGATCTGCGCGCACAGCTGTGAGGAAGCGTGTGAAGGACAGACTACAGATCTGCGGGCGCATGTGAAAACAAAGTGCAGATCTGTGCTGATATTACGCTAAAAACCAAATTAATCAAAGGGTGTAGGAATAGGCTGTGTTCAAAAGAAGGAAAGATATGTACAAGTTAAAAAGCAGCTAGGCAATATGGCTGTGAAACATCACCTGCACAAAAATTAACTAAATAATAAAGAATTAACAGAAAGTAATTGCATCATTCCCGAGGGATTACATGTGTACATGACATCCAGTATTACATTATCAACAACCTATGTACTCAATAATTAAGAGACAGTAATAGCAGCATGTACCAAGGGATTAGATGTATACATGACATCCAGTGTACTGTTCTCAACTTAGCAATGTACATAGTAGACAATAATCATTGTAGGAGGCCACAGGTGGCTACAAAACCAGAACTTGAATGTGGAGGCATACCAGAATAGCGACAGCAGTTATATGTTATAGAATGGTATTATAAGCGTCCAGGGTGTTCAACCCTTGTTCAATGGTACGGCATTTGAAAATCCATTTGCATTCCAGGCGGTTAAGGATTTGTTGTTGATTACCTCCTCTGTGATTAGGATGTAAACTTTCAATCACTTGCCACGTAAAATCAGTCTCTGAGTGTCCTTTAGCCATGAAATGTTCCACTAGTGGTGCAGTTTGTATTTTGCAGCGGATCCTACTTCTGTGTTGCGAGATTCTTGCTTTGGTGGTGCAGCCAGGGCATTGGTGTAGAGCGTCTGGCCATTATGTGCACCGGGAGAAGAGGTGAGACTCGGATGTGCAGAGTGCGTGTCATGGTGCAGCCAGGGCATTGGTGAAGAGCGCCTGGACATCGTGTGCACTGGGAGAAGAGGTGAGACTCGGATGTGCCGAGTGTGTGTTATGGTACAGCCAGGGCATTGGTGAAGAGCACCTGGACATTGTGTGCACCAAAAGAAGAAGTGAGTCTCAGACACACAGTGTGCATGTCGTGGTGCAGCCAGGGTGTTGGTGAAGAGCACCTGGACATCGTATGCAACGGGAGAAGAGGTGAGACTCAGACTCGCAGAGTGTGTGTCGTGGTGCAGCCAGGGCGTTGTTGAAGAGCGCCTGGACATCATGTGCACTGGGAGAAGAGGAGAGACTCGGACGAGCAGGGTGCATGTCAAGGTGCAAGTGGGGAGTTTGTGAAGAGTGCCGTGTCGTTGTGAGCAACAGGGAAGAGGCGAGTCTCGGACGCGCGTTGTGCGTGTCGAATTGCAACCTGAGGCGCTGGTGAGGAGTGCCTGGGTAGGGTGTGCACCGAATTTGAAGTAAAGTCTCCACAGTGCTGTGGGCAGATCTCGGTGTTGACTGAGACCCCCGGAAGGAGGGCCAAGTCATTGGGCACTCAGAGTAAAGCAGCAGCGGCCCGGACCGGCAGCCCCGGAGGAGCTGAGCCACCGGCATGAGTCCGTCACACCCCGTGACAGAGTTCTGGATCAAGGCCTAAGTCCCTGCAGTCGGGGAGGAGAGTGGGGTCACGCCCCCCCGGGAACGTGGATCACCACCTGGGGTGGGGTGCGGGCCCGAAGTAACCCTCTCTCGGCCTCTCGCTTCAGTCAGTAGCATGAGCCTATTGCTTCGGCTCGGATCTCGGCCCGTGCTGACCCAAGAAGGGGCAGTACTGGGGCCGGAGTGGGAAGCAGTACTTTTGTGTCATCATATGATCCATAACGTGGACACTGTTAATGGGGCACCTAAGACTGTCGTATTACACTTTGCATTATGGCTGCTAATGAACTATCGGACTGTCGTATGACGCCTGACCTCATATGTGCCTGATGAACTACAAGCTTGGTGCGCTAGGCACTGTGTTATTTTTTCCCTTGCAGATTACCTGATTAAAATGTGGCGCATTGCATTATTTCTTCATTGCTCAGTATCTGATTATAATGTGGTGCAGTGCATTATTTCTTCATTGCACAGTACAGGATTACGCGTGACACATTGCTTTGTTTCTTCCTGGTACAGGGCATGCTGGTAGTGATACGCATTGCATTATTCCTTCAATTGCAAAGTACATGACTGTGGTGCTACGAATGGCATACTTTCTCTGTTGCACAGTGCAAGAGAATATCGTTACGCATTGCAGTTTTTGTTTTCTTTTGCAACGTGTGTGATTCTAGCAATACGACTTGCCTAACCTTTTGGAAATGGTTAGAAGTGAGCTTAACTGTTGGTTAGAAGCGGTGGGTGATTGGGATTAGAACCTACCAACCCACTGGAAAGAATACTACCCATTCTTATATGTTGATTTCATATTGTGTGGTTGTATCATATAATTTCTTAAATAAAGGTTATACTCATTTTATAAAAACTTGTGTGGAGTCTATTTGTGGTGACATCATTGGGTTACTGTGAGTGTGGTTGCACATACTATACACTCGTGCCTTGGAGATAAGCCTGGCTGCTCATGCCAAGCTACTAAGGGGGTGAGCAGGGCTATCTCAGACAGTGTCCTTACCTAGCCTAACATTGAAGCGAGGGGTCGGGGACTCCCGCCTCCAGCATTTGGTGGGAGCGATAAGGACCCCCACTTCCAACAGGACTTGAACCTAAAGCATTCTGTAGCCTCATGGCCTCTCCAACTAGTTCTCGGTGCAGAGGGCCTACAGGGGCCCAGCGTGCACACCAAGATCAGGGGTGCTACTGTGCCCCATCGTGGCAAGAATTTTTCAATTTAGAGACCGAGATGTCATATACAGATGGCTCAAAAGGCCCGCCTCTTAAACTAGGAAATGCAGCCATCACATTTTTTCCAGACTTCACTATTAAAGTCCAGAGAATTAAGTGCTCCTTTATTGAAGACAAGAAAGCTCTACGTGAGTAGGAGCTGAAATAGGTGACACTGTTCCTGATGAAACTTTGAGTTGCAGCTGAGGGCAAGTAATGGTTTTTTTGAGACCCCTGAGGAAGCCTGGAATTGCTTGATGGTTGGCGAATGACTAAGGATCAAAGGTCCCGCACCTGACGACCGAAGAGTGACAGAGATCGGGAGTGGCAGGGGCGGCAACAAAGCCAAACTGTGGATGGCACTGCGAAGGAATCATCAGGTGCTACAAAACCTTAGGGGGCCCCAAGGAAGATTGAATGTTATGGACAGACAACAAGGGGGACTTCTTTGATTTATTATTGCTTTGGCGGTCTGCCGGTAAGATGGGATGGCTAGGTGGCTGTTTTTACTCCTCCCTGCTGAATTGCCTGCTGTAAGATGAGTCTTCTACATGGTCGGTGGACACTCTGCTACTGGGCTGGCTGGCAATGGTGTGGTAAGGAACCAGCTCTTTTCAGTTGGGAGGGGATAATGGGTGGTCATCTAAGTTGGCTGCCATTCCCCTACACTGGGTTACAAGGAATGGGGCAAACAGGCTCTCTGCAATGTTGGGGGGAGGGACTGTTTTGAGTCCATCAAGCAGGGAGGCAGGTAGGGGGTGGTGGGGTTCTATAAAGACATCCTGTTCATGTTTGTTTTATGTATGTGTGTTGATGGAAGTGATGGTGAGACATGGCAATCCCAAAATACAGCTTGACATCGTAATTCACTCCAGACACCGCTTAGACTTGATGGAATAGAAGCTGAATTCCCTCACCAACATATGTGGTTAAAGTGCTGGAGTAGGTTATGCAAAATTTTGTATACCCACCCCATTTTTGCATGTTGTTTATTAATTAGATTAATTAATTAATTATAATCGAACTAATGGATTACACGTGGGATTTGCATCTGCATGGCTTAATTAATACGTGAATTAAATTTCGTATGCATACTAATGATAGATAATTAGAATATTGCATGATATATGTCGCTTTTGTGATGTATTTGTGATTCGTGATTTTTTTAGTAAGTATAATCCGCACTGAGTGTTGCTTTTGCTAGATAAATACATACACATATGGGTGTTAGCGAGGGAATACCGTTTAATTAGTTATTTTTATGTAATAATTACGTTTTGTGTTTCTTTGCTTAAGTTGACCATTTTGGCCTATCGAAAGATGGCTGCATTTGGTGCCTAACCCGACTGCCGACGCTGAACAAGGCTTGGGTGTAGTGCGCCTGCGCTAACAACAAATATACAGTGGCCTTGTCCTGACCCCAGATGAACATGTACCCTGCAAGGTTGCTCTGGGATGCAAGCCAGCTTTTCTGAATGAACAATAATGTGCTACTAAAAACCGGATAATTCAAGAACTATGACATCAGAGTCCTTATTTTGATGAGAATCCTGTCAGACGATTTCAATGGACCAATCAGAACATTTGAAGACCCGTTTTTGATACAAATTGTCAATGATTTTTACTATAAATTATGGTAGAATAGAGAGGTGGTAGCGGGTTCGTTTCTGGCCTTTCTCGATTTCCTGACGTTATGCTGACGGAGAGGACGGTGACACTGCAGGACAGCTGTTAGCCTGAATCTTTGACGGACTGAATTAATGCCCAAATTCCTGATGAACTGAACCTACAAATTTGATGGGCATAGATTTGCGAGACTGCCAGATTTGACATAGAGGACGACGTTTAGCCAGAATAGGTAAATATGAATGGCAACTTGATCAAATGAATGATTTAATCTGCAATATTAATATAAAATTCGAATTGAATATCCAAAGAGATGAGTTGGGTTGTTTATTCATTGAAATGTGTTAATGAAAAGGTTAATTAGGGAATTAGAAATTCACTTAAACCAGCAACTAGCTGATCCGTCCCGTTTTGAGAGAATATCGAGGGTGAAATTTAGGGCCTAATGAGTATCAGAAGGGTGTGTAGATTTGTTGCTCATTAGGGTAGGAGTGGTATCTTCCCTCTCATTTCCAGCGCTTGGAAGGATAATCGCCTCTCACACGGACTGATGGTGAGTGAATGTTGGTGTTATGGGCCCCACCAGCGAATGTATGGATAGTGTGTATATGTGAGATCTTTTGGTCAGTGACGGAGGGAGGGATTTTGCACTCTGCGCTGGAGCAGTTTTCTGGTAGCAGAATGATG
The DNA here is from genome assembly GCF_964204655.1 of Triturus cristatus. Taxonomy (NCBI): domain Eukaryota; kingdom Metazoa; phylum Chordata; class Amphibia; order Caudata; family Salamandridae; genus Triturus; species Triturus cristatus. The sequence continues at coordinate 419,120,689 of NC_140580.1, forward strand.
GTTTGCTATTGTTTTGGTTTGATGATTTTTGCTTGTATATAGCTTATTGATTATTGATTGGTATTGATTTATGTACTAACACTCTATGTTGAGTTGCGTCAAGTTTAATGTTGTTAGCACGGCTTCTGGGATGTAGGAAGTCGGAAGTTTGTAACGGTTCCGTAGTAGAGCAGAGGTAAGTGCTGCTCTCGGGAAAGACAGAATTGTTGTTGCCCTGTAGGTACACAGGGGAAACGTGTGACAATTGAAGTTGCACGACGCATTGTCTGTGTTCGATTCGGTGACATCGTCGTGTGTTGCCATTAGAGACATTTACAGTGTAAGAGAAGTGCGTATGATAGCGAAGGTTACCTGTGAAATTCTGGTCTTAGGTTCCAGGGATCCAACTGGCATTCCGAAAACGCTTATCACTGGAAAGGTAACATGTACTCTCTGAGCTTGTTAGAAGGACAAAGGAGAGGTAAGCGCTGCTTTGTTAACGTATGTCATAATTCTGTAGTAGGACAGACTGTTCGCTGTTCTCGGGAAAGACAGGATTCTGTGTGAATGTACTACATTTTCTTGTGTGAACGAGTGTGAATGTAAAGGCATTCGGGTTGATTGCGAAACTCTAGGTTTATTTCTCAGGAGCATTGGGTCTCCAACTATGTGTCTTAAATACTAGAGAAACAATTAGCTAATGCTTGTCAGAAGGGTGAAGTAGAGGGATGTGCTACTTTATCAACGGAAGTAATGATTCCGTAGTAGGGCAGAGGTAAGCGCTGCTCTCAGGAAAGACAGATTTCTCGTGAGAAAGGTCTTTTTGCTGTTCTTTGGTTAGCGAAGCGGACAATGGAGATGTTTCTATGTTGTTACTAACAGAAGTGTAGAAATTGAAACAAAAACTTACTGAGCGGATTTTAAAGGAGGGGTAGACAGAAGCAGGAGCAGGAGCTGCAGCAGCAGCTGCTGACGTCAGAACGACCGCGCTGGGATTGGACAGTCGGTCAGAACTGTGAAACGTCCCGGATTGGTATGTTAGTGTACGCCGCACTAGGATTGGAGGGAAACAGGGTAACGTAGATGCTCCGTATTGGTGCGTTAGTGTGAGTCGCACTAGGATTTGAGGACTGTGACAGTGACGTGGACACTCTAAATTGGTGCGTTAGTGTGAAGTCACACTGTGATTGGATAGATTAGCGGTACAGTTGTAAAGAGGGACTAGCGTTGCGCGAAAGACAAGAAAATGTATTACGACCCACCAGAGAAAGAAAAGAAAACCTGGTTAGGGAGAATCAAGAAGTGGTTTAAAGAAGGACAAACCAGTTAAGACTAGGGAAGGACAGTTACTTCCTCCACCGAAAACCCCTGCATCATTTATGATTGCGAAATATGGGTATCATACTTGTATTTGGTTGGATAACTGGGTGAGATACACCAAGGATGATGGAGTATTAGCTTTTCCAGAGCATGGTTCATTTAATTTGGCTGTTTTAAGAAATTTGAGTGAAAAGATGATGAATTTGGAACCAAGACCTAGACCAACGCAGTTTGAGGCTTTGACGGAATGGGAAGCCGAAATGCATGAACGAGAGAGATAAGAAGTGGTAGAGGATATAGGTACTGGTTTGGAAGACCATACGGACACGCATAGTGATCGAATGAAAAGATGGCGAGATGCGAGTATGACTGATGGTGTGTTCCCTGTAAGAACTGTAGGAGAGAATGAAGGACGAAAGTATGTAGAAAAGAGGCATAATGTGAAGTTGAGAAGGTATGGAGCGAATGAATCTGAGTATGATGTTCTTGATGATATGTTCTATAAAAATCCACCACCGTATCGACCAGAACCAGAAATGTTAACTCCAAGTGCCCCAATGAGAGAAACCATGCGAATTATAAAATCGGAACCAGAATCCCTAAGTTTGAATAAAAACAGTGCTACTAGGGAAGTAGAAAAGGGGTTGGAAGAAAGAACAGATGGAGAAAATTCTACAGAATTAGTGAAAACAACCCTGGAATTAACTGAGAAAATAAGAGAATTAACTAAGAATCTAGAAGCGGTAACTGTTCCAGTAACGATAGGTCCAGTAATGCCTATTTTTGACAAACAGAAGGAAAGTGAGCATTGTTTGACAGTCCCTTATAGAAGTAATAAACCAGTAGAACAACCAAGAGTGAGTCAGAATGAGAATCCATGGAAGCAGACTATGAGTGTAATGGCAAACAATCCATTTGTAGATCAGAATTGTGCAGAGAGACGTATGACAATGATAGAGACAGTGTCAGAAACACAAAAAGATTATGGACGCGGAAGTATAGAAAAACCAGTAGGACCATAAACAGACGAGTTAAGTGAATGCTTGAGAAGCTTGCAGAGGAAAGACAAAGAATCCCAATCAATTGATGTGGCTAAGTTATGAATGGTATTGGAAGAATTAATCGTAGGGACTATCCCAACAGAAAAATTGAAAACCTATCAGGATGAAGAATTATTGTTTTTGTGCAAGAGTGTGACCTGGAGAGCGAAAAATTTGCATGAAAGGTTAGAAGAAGTAGCAAATGAAATGGGTATTGATATTGAAAAGGTAAAAGCCTTACAGAAACCATATCGAGTAGAATTCACTGAAAAGGACATTGAGAATATGAACACCACAGGACGAATAGGTCAAATTAAGGACATAATCATTTTGCTGAGAAAATGGGGAGACGTGGATAAATGGAGAAGCAGGTGGTATAGAAAACGAGATGATGCCTCAGATAAGACATTTTCAGCCTTTCCTGTAAGAGAAAAGGAGAAGGTAGAAACAGAGTGCCCTATGAGAGAGATTCCAGGAGGAGGATATGTACATGTCCCTTGGACGAGACAGGATATTTTGTCTTTTACGAATGATTTCCCTCGACTACGCGAAAAGCCCGTCGAGTGGTACAGGCAGGTAGACAGATTTGTGAAATTGTCTAAAGTACTATGGATTGATTTGAATAGCCTATTTGACATAATTGTACCAGCAGATCTATGGTCAGAGTGCAAGCTGATGATAAATTGGCCAACCAAGGAATATCCTAGGGATCCTAAAACAGGAGCACCAGACCCCGAGGTAATGAAGAAATATGAGCAGGTTATGGTATTTCTGAAAAATAAAGTGCCCCCTAAAGAGACAGACTGGGTAAAAATTGATCGAACACACCAGGAAAGTAAAGAGTCAGTGCATGCATATTACGAGAGGCTAATACAATCTTTTAAGCAGTTTAGCAGAGATGAGAATCTGAGTGAAAAGGATTTGAGCCATTTTGTATACAGATTTGTATATGGTCTACGACCAGAAATTGGTGAGATGGTTAAACAGCATACGGTAGATTGGAAAAACAAGAAAATAGATGAAGTATTGAGACATGCTAAATACTTCAGTGATGAAATAGAAGCAAAACAGCGGAAGTTAAAAGAGAAGGCAATGTGGGCACAGGTAAAGGTAGCGGAGAGACAGGAAGCACAATTGGTGGAACAAACAGGGACAAAGCCAAAATTTAGTAATGGGAAGTACAAAGGGAATATTGAAGAAGCTAAAAAGAAGTTCCCATGTCATAATTGCGGCAGGATAGGGCATTGGAAATCTGAGTGTAAATTTCCCACGAGTACTAACAATGAAAATCCATCATTGAACCCACAGGTGCAGCATGAGGTGAGTGGTCAATTGTAGCAACAGCAGCAAGTTGTTCCCCCACAGAATCAGGTGCCAAAACCACATTTTCCACAGAGCAGAAACACACAGAAGTATAGTAGTGAATCAGGATTCTACAATGAAGAACAGGTAAATAAGCTGCTACGCGCTAGCGTTGTCTCGCAGTATTGGCTGCAAAGCGATGAGAGTGACATAGAAGAGGGCTATTGACGGTGCCGAAGGGAGGAAGAAGAGTGCGTACTTGGCGCAACTCTAGAAGTAGACCAGACAGGACCTTTTGTAGATGGGAGAGTTAATGATGAAAATAATACTTTCCTTGTGGATACTGGTGCTACTCGATCAACTGTTAGGTCAGCTGATGTTAAGAATATTCCTCTCTCGGATGAAACGGTCCAAGTAGTTGGTGTGTCCAACAGACAGATTAAGACATACCTTACAGAACCAGTGAAAGTTAGCATAGGGAAATTTTCAGAAATGCACTGCTTTGTGGTGTGTGACTCCAGTCCTGTGAATTTATGAGGTAGGGACCTGTTCTGCAAAATGAATTGTACTATATTTTGTACTCCGGATGGAATAGCTTTTGAAACACCAGATGATGATGTTTTGTACAAGATGACCCTAGCTAACAGAGAAAGTGAAGTTACTGAAACATATGCTGTATTCAACCCAGACAAATTGCCTAAAGAACTGAGAAAATCTGTAAAAGCAGAAGTTTGGGATTTCACTGGAGAAGATGTAGGACTAATGAGAAATGTAGCTCCAGTCAAAATAACTGTAAAGGAAGGAGTAACATATCCAAATGTTCCACAGTACAGACTGACACCTGAAATAATTGAAGGTGTAACTCCTGTAATAGAGAAAATGATCAGACAAGTAATTTTGAGAGAAATAATGAGTAGTCCATGGAATTCACCGATAATGGGACTGAAAAAGCCTAATGGGAAATTCAGAATAGTGCAAGATCTGAGAAAAGTGAATAAAATCGTGGTATCATGTTGTCCCATTGTACCAAATCCATCAGTGATTTTATATCAGATTCCCCATGATGCAGAATGGTACACGGTGATTTATCTGTGTCATGCCTTCTTTTCCATCCCATTGCATCATGACAGTCAGCAAATTTTTGCATTTCGTTTTGGTGAGCGTATTTTGGCATGGTGCCGAATCCCACAGGGGTATACAGAAAGCCCCTCAATATTCAATCAATTATTAAAGAAGTCTTTGGAGAGTCTAGAAATGCCTGAAAGCTCTGTTTTGGTTCAATATATTGACGACCTCTTGGTAGCGTCAAAAACACGTGAAGCCTGTGAGGTAGATACAATAGCCTTGCTGAATCATTTGGCAGATGGAGGACTTAAAGTGTCACCAGCAAAATTACAGCTTTGCAAGAAGTAAGTACAGTATCTGGGACACAACATTGAGAAAGGACTAAGGAAAATTACAATAGACAGAATTAGAATAATAAAAGGAATGAGAGCTCCCATGACTCAAAGAGAAGTGAGAATGTTTTTGGGAATGGTTGGATACTGTCGTCAGTGGATAGGTAACTTTTCCTTGATCGCAAAGCCTTTGGTGCGATTAACGAGAAGTGATGTGAAAGATCCCCTTGAATTAAACAAATAAGAATTGGCAGTATTTAGGCAATTGAGAGATGGTTTGTGTGAAGCACCTGCATTAGGTATGCCTGACTATGAGAAAGAATTTGAATTGTATTGCAGTGAGAGAAATGGATGTGTACTTGCTGTGTTGACCCAGAAGCATGGAAAAATGAGAAGACCAATTGCATATTTTTCATCAATGCTAGATCCAGTAGCTGTAGGTTTACCTGGATGTTTGAAAGCGGTGGCTGCAACATGTCGAAGTTTGGAGCAGAGTGAAGGAATTGTGATGGGATATCCATTGAAAGTGTTTGTACCCCATGATGTAGCAATTCTGTTGACAAGGAGTCGTACTCAGTATATGACACATAGTCGGCTGACTAAGTATGAAAAGGTCATATTGGGTAACACTAATGTGAGTCTTGCGAGATGTGTGAATGTGAATCCCGCAAATTTGTTGCCTGATGCTGAGATTGTGGAAGTAAGAGATGAAGTGGATCATGATTGTCTGGATGTACTTGATTTTTGTACAAAACCACGACCAGACATAAAAGATGTGCCTTTGCCAGAAAGTGATTTTGTGATGTTCGTTGATGGATCATGTTTGAGAACAGATGAAGGAGTTCTGAGTGCAGTGTATGCAGTATGCACGGTCGCAGCAGTAATAGAAGCATCATATTTGAAAGGAGTGAAATATGCCCTGGTAGCAGAACTTGTGGCTTTGACTAGAGCATGCAAGATTGGGAAGAGTGTGAGAGTGACTGTGATAACTGACAGCCAGTATGGCTTTAGAGTCTTCCACGACTTCGGCCAACTATGGCTACAAAGAGGTTTCCTGACCTCGAGTGGAACTCCCATTAAGAATGCAGAAGTGGTTGGAAAGTTGCTTGAGGCGATACAGCTGCCTAAACAATTGGCTGTTGTAAAATGTGCTGCACATAGTCAAGGTGGTGATTATATTGCCACCGGGAATAGGTATGCTAACGACATGGAGCAGTATTGTGCACGAAATCAGAATTCGGTCAATCGGGCTAAGGAAAGAGAAATGTCTTCTTGCTCATTGATGTTCACTAACATTGTGGGAACTTGGAAAGAGGTAAGACAATTGCAGGATGAGGCAGGAGATGAGGAAATGAGACAGTGGGTAAAGGCAGGATGTGCCCCAAGGGAAAAGGATCATGTGTGGGTCTATCGAGATGGAAGACCAGTTATGCCTGATAGCATGATGTCTACCATGGCACGGATGTGACACATTGGGAGAGATGCCATGATCAGGTCATTTAAGCAGACCTGGTACAATGCAAAATTCAGACTTGTAGCAGAAAGTCTTTGTCAGAGATGTTTAATATGTCAGCAGTACAATCCTGGAAGGAAGACAGTAGTGAGTCTGTGAACAATAGGTCGAGAAGGAGGGCCTTTCACCAGAATGCAAGTAGATTTCATTGAGATGCCTCCCTGTAACAGACTGAGGTATGTTTTGGTTGTGGTCTGCCTATTCTCCAGGTGGGTGGAAGCATTCCCAACAAGAAGAAATGATGGGTTGACAGTAGCCAAGCTACTTCTGAGAGAGTTCATCTCCAGGTTCGGGTTCCCAGTGACAATTGAGTCAGACCGAGGAGGACATTTCCATAATGAGATTGTAGGATTAATTTGTGAAGCATTGAATGTACAACAAGAACTACATTGTGCCTACCGACCAGAGGCTTCTGGTGTGGTTGAACAGATGAATGGTACTATCAAAAATAGAATAGGGAAAATGTGTTTGGCCACAGGTATGAAATGGCCTGATGTCTTGCCTCTAGTACTCATGACAATAAGGTCAATTCCAGACAGAACTACAGGCTTGAGTCCTCATGAAATAATCATGGGACGTGCTATGAGACATGTGTTTATACCAGTCAACAAGCTGATGACAATAACTGATGACATGGTGTTGGAATACTGTAAGGGCCTGGCTAACGCAGTTCATTCTGTGTTTCATCAGGTAGGACCAGATGCCACCACACTTGAAAAGAAGCCAGCCCATGATCTGAGCCCAGGTGATTGGGTAAGGATAAAGGTCCACAGAAGAAGAAATGTTTTGGTTCTAAGGAGGGGAAAACCACGACAAGTCATTTTGACCATGACCACAGCTGTGAAGTGTGCTGGACTGAAGATCTGTATCCATGCCAGTCATACATTGAGAATTCCAAATCCGGTGGACAGCACAGGAAAAGAATAATTTGATGAATCAGAATCAAGTACTGAATCAGATGACGAAGGGTCAAAGACATGAGGAAACTCTGAAAGGGGGGAAACAGAACAACTACTGTTGCACTGTCTGGAGTGGGAATAGTAATGTTTACCCTCCCGCTATCCAACGCTCTGCCTACTGTTGCACACTTTGGAGTGGGAATAGTCATTTTTACCCCTACGCTATCCAACGTTTTCCCTACTGTTGCACTCACTGGAGTGGGAATAGTAATTTTTATCCCTATGCTATCCAACGCTTTCTCTACTGTTGCACTCATTGGAGTGGGAATCGTAATCTTTCTCTTTCCGTTATACAATGCTTTCCATATTGTTGCACTTACTGGAGTGGGAATAGTAATTTTTATCCCTACGCTATCCAACGCTTTCTCTACTGTTGCACTCATTGGAGTGGGAATCGTAATCTTTCTCTTTCCGTTATACAATGCTTTCCATATTGTTGTACTCTCTGGAGTGGGAATAGTTATTTTTACCCCTACGCTATCCAATGCTTTCCCTACTGTTGGAGTCAGTGGAGTGGGAATAGTAATTTTTACCTTCCCGCTATCCAATGCTTTCCCTACTGTTGCACTCTCTGGAGTGGGAATAGTAAATTTTACCCTACCGCTATCCAACGCTTTCCCTACTGTTGCACTCAGTGGAGTGCGAATAATAATTTTTACTCTTCCGCTATCCAACGCTTTCCCTACTGTTGCACTCATTCGAGTGGGAATATTAATTTTTACCCTCCCGCTATACAAAGCTTTCCCTACTGTTACACTCTTTGGAGGGGGAATAGTAATTTTTCCATCTACACTATCCAACGTTTTCCCTACTGTTGCACTGTCTGGAGTGCGAATAGTAATGTTTACCCTCCCGCTATCCAACGCTTTGCCTACTGTTGCACACTTTGGAGTGGGAATAGTAATTTTTACCCCTATGCTATCCAACGTTTTCCCCACTGTTGCACTCACTGGAGTGGGAATAGTCATTTTTATCCCTACGCTATCCAACGCTTTCTCTACTGTTGCACTCATTGGAGTGGGAATCGTAATCTTTCTCTTTCCGTTATACAAAGCTTTCCGTACTGTTGCACTCTCTGGAGTGGGAATAGTAATTTTTACCCCTACGCTATCCAATGCTTTCCCTACTGTTGGAGTCAGTGGAGTGGGAATAGTAATTTTTCCCTTCCTGCTATCCAACGATTTGCCTACTGTTGCACTCTCTGGAGTGGGAATAGCAATTTTTACTCTCCTGCTATTCAATGCTTTCCCTACTGTTGCACTCTTTGGACTGGGAATAGTAATGTTTACCCCTACGCTATCCAACGTTTTCCCTACTGTTGCACTCACTGGAGTGGGAATAGTAATTTTTACCCCTACGCTATCCAAAGCTTTCCCTACTGTTGCACTCACTCAAGTGGGAATAGTATTTTTTACCTTCCCGCTATCCAACGCTTTCCCTACTGTTGCACTCTTTGGAGTGGGAATAGTAATTTTTACCCCTACGCTATCCAACGTTTTCCCTACTGTTGCAATTACTGGAGTGGGAAAAGTAATTTTTACGCTCTCACTATCCAACAAAACCTCTACTTTTATTTACATTTTTTTTAATTATGTTTACATTTTAAGCTTTTTTATATTATATTATGTATGTTTTATTTAATTGTTTTTAATATTTAATTAATTTTATATTATTTTTAATACATTTAAAAAATTCGATATTTTGGCTAACTATATTTTAACATTCTATATTTTGGAATCGATATTTTAGTATTTACCTGTTTGTAGATAGGGAGTCAATATTCTGGTCTTCGATATTTTGGTGTTGATATTTTGTGCATTCTATATTGTGTCCCTCGATATTTAGTCACTGAACCAGGTGAAGGGACAAGTAGCCAGCAGGAAGATTGCGTGTCGGAGATCCGAGGAGGGACAGAAGTAGGGAAAACAAAACAAGTGGTGGAAGAAGAAGTCGCTGAAAAGACAAAGCAAGTTGAGACAGACTCTGAAGAGAGTGAAAATGAAATACCTGAAGGTCGAGTTCTAAGAAAGAGAGTTTGGAGGAATGAAAAGAATGACAAAGGGAGCAAAGTAAAAAGAGTTGCAAGAGATGATGTTTGGCCCAATAAAATAAGGAAACTAAGATACCGACTGACACGAGTGAATTCACCGAGAGCTGAACAGGTGAATGAAGTGACAAGTCAAGAAAAATCAAAAGAAGACGAATTAATTGAAGAGAAAGAGAGTAGAAGAACAAGGAAACCTAACCAGAAGTATAAGTCACCAGAATGGACATACGTGGCTCTGCCTGAAAAGGGAGAAGAGGCACATAGTCAAGGAAATCCAGAGGAGACTGTACTGAAAGTGGTTGAGGATGAAATAGAATCGGAAATCCTGAGAGTTCTCTTGTCCGACATTGGAGAAGAAGAAACCGAAGTTCAGGGAAATCCGTATTTGGATGACGAGAGGAGAGTGAAGAACGATGAGATGCCAATCTGAATAAGTTAAGAAAACTACTGATGAAGAAAACCAAATATTGAATCAAAGATAGAGACTGGTAGAACCAAATAGGTGTTAGAACCTTAGGTTAGAAAAACTAGTTGTGAAGTAAAAGAGGCTAAGTCAAAAGACACGGTCCATTTTAACAAAGATGGCTAACATAGAAAGTAGTAAAGGTAGATGTACATTCATGAAAAGATGGTGTAAAATATGTTGTTGTTGTACAGGATTATTAATGCTTTTATGGAGCATCCTTGCTCTTGTCATTTCTTTTAAGGCCACTATAGATACATTAGAAGGACATAGTGAGAACAAAAGTAATATAGGGAAAATTCCAAAGGTAGTTCCAACTAGAATAGATAATAATTATTTGCATAAAGACAGGTCAATAACAGATTTTTCAAATAATGTTTTTTCAAAAATATTGTATGAATATGTAAAGAGAATGGATGTACAGGACTGCTACATATGTATGCAGTTACCTGCATCTGTTTCTGAAGGAGTGACTTATCATCACCTCCCGGCAACGTATGGAATAACATGTAGTGTAATAGCTAGTTTATTTTATGAGACAGGGAAATTAGAATATTATTTTTCAGATGTAGATAACATTTTTGTGCAAGTGCCTTCTTATAATAAATTAAACAAAGTAAAACTTGCTAAGGTATTAGGTGTATTTTTCTTAGAAACTAAGGAACTAACATTAGAGTATATTTTAGAAACAATCTGACATGCAGTTTGAAAAAGGAGGAAAATACATTCCTAGACATGGTTGAGGAAAGGAGATTGAAAATGCAAAGAAAGGCAGCAGAAGGAAAGGTGGAGAAAACAGTCTGGGATATAGAGAAAGAAAAACATTTAAAGGGAGAAGCTAGTCCAACTATAGCTTTAGATTGGCCTCAGAAAGGGAAGTTTTGAATTCGAAGGAATCAAACTGTGTATGATAATAATTATTTCCTAGGTAATAGTGAGTGCCATGATACATATCGAATCATGGGTGGATGGGGATTTAAAGGTGGAAGAGATCCATTCTTTCCTGGATTATATTTTATTTGTGGGAACAGGGCATATTATCGTTTGCCAGACCATTGGTATGGCACATGGTACGTAGGCCTGGTCTTTCCGAAAATGTTTCATATGGATAGAGGAGAAGATGGTGTACATAGCTTAAGTAATCATTTAGCCAGGACCAAGAGAGAATCTTGGGCAGAAATTGTAGGGGACATTTTTCAAGCATTGATACCAGCAGTGGGAATAACAAAATTAGAAAATTATCAACAGTAGTGGATCGCTTGTCAACAAGCACCGCTGGAGGATTTTTATTGGTTAACACTGAAATGGTTGCCATGCGTGCTATGGTAATGCAAAATCGACGAAAGCAAAGATCTGAAAATTTATATTAAGAATATTACTGAATTGCATGATGAACTTGTACCATTGGAGGTTGAAGGTGTTTGGGAAAGAATTGGAAAGAAAATAGCTGCTATTAAGAATTTATTAGTAAAAATAGGTAGTACTCTTATAGGTAAAATATTGTTTCTATTAACATGTGTAATTTGCATAGTTTTAGTGATAAGATTATGTAGTATGTGCTGTAGAAACAAGAAAAATAAGAAAAGAATAAAAGGTGAAAATTTAAAAAGAAAAGTTAAGAAACAAGAAAGAGAAATTGAGAAAATAGAATTGGAGGAGTGGAAGGAAAGTATGTATGAATCAGTTAAAAGAGAAGACGTAGGTGAAACTGAATTATGATTAAGAGCAAGAAAACATTTTAAAGATTCTGCAAGACAGAACAAAATTTTGGGTGGTGTGGTGATAAAATCACCAAAGGGGGGATTGCGGGAGCAGGTTATGCAAAATTTTGTATACCCACCCCACTTTTGCATGTTATTTATTAATTAGATTAATTAATTAATTATAATTGAACTAATGGATTGGAGTGATGTGGAAAATATTTACCAACCTTATTAATATACGAATTACACTTGGGATTTGCATCTGCATGGCTTAATTAATACGTGAATTAAATTTTGTATGCATACTAATGATAGATAATTAGAATATTGCATGATATATGTCGCTTTTGTGATGTATTTGTGATTCGTGCTTTATTTAGTAAGTATAATTCGCACTGAGTGTTGCTTTTACTAGATAAATACATACACATATGGGTGTTAGCGAGGGAATAACATTTAACCCCTTGCCTGCGGCAGGAATTCTGCCGGAGTGCTGGGGGGGTTTGGGGGCAGCGCGATGGCGCTGTGCTCATGACGGAGCCACTCCGTCATGAGTCACGGTTGAGCTGTGCTCATGACGGAGTGGTTCCGTCACGACTCCGCCCACTGCGCTAATCGCCCGCACAGGCGGGGAATTAGCGCCGCGTGGGCGGAGCGGCGGCCAACGGCCGCAGCATGACGGAACCACTCCGTCATGAGCACACGGCACCCGTGGCTCATGACGGAGTGGTTCCGTCATGAGCGGGGAAGGGGTTAATTAGTCATTTTTATGTAATAATTACGTTTTGTGTTTCTTTGCTTAAGTTGACCATTTTGGCCTATCGAAAGATGGCTGCCTTTGGTGCCTAACCCGACTGCCGACGCTGAACAAAGCTTGGGTGAAGTGCGCCTGCGCTAACAACAGATATACAGTGGCCTCGTCCTGACCCCAGATGAACATGTACCCTTCAAGATTGCTCTGGGATGCAAGCCAGCTTTTCTGTATGAACAATAATGTGCTACTAAAAACCGTATAATTCAAGAGCAATGACATCAGAGTCTTTATTTTGATAAGAATCTTGTCAGACGATTTCAATGGACCAATCAGAACATTTGAAGACCCGTTTTTGATACAAATTGTAAATGATTTTTACTATAAATTATGGTAGAATAGAGAGGTGGTAGCGGGTTGGTTTCTGGCCTTTCTCGATTTCCTGACGTTATGCTGACGGAGAGGACGGTGACACAGCAGGACAGCTGTTAGCCTGAATCTTTGACGGACTGAATTAATGCCCAAATTCCTGATGAACTGAACCTACAAATTTGATGGGCATAGATTTGCAAGACTGCCAGATTTGGCATAGAGGACGACGTTTAGCCAGAATAGGTAAATATGAATGGCAACTTGATCAAATGAATGACTTAATCTGCAATATTAATATAAAATTCGAATTGAATATCCAAAGAGATGAGTTGGGTTGTTTATTCATTGAAATGTGTTAATGAAAAGGTTAATTAGGGAATTAGAAATTCACTTAAACCTGCAACTAGATGATCCGTCCCGTTTTATGAGAGGAATACCGAGGGTGAAATTTAGGGCCTAATGAGTATCAGAAGGGTGTGTAGATTTGTTGCTCATTAGGGTAGAAGTGGTATCTTCCCTCTCATTTCCAGCGCTTGGAAGGATAATCGCCTCTCACACGGACTGATGGTGGGTGAATGTTGGTGTTATGGGCCCCACCAGCAAAGGTATGGATAGTGTGTGTATGTGAGATCTTTTGGTCGTGACGGAGGAAGGGAATTGCACTCTGCGCTGGAGCAAAAGAACTATAGCTCCTTTGTGAGGTTAGGAGCCCTGGCCCGGTCGATGGGGCACCCAGTGAACATACCTTATGGACACTAAACAATTTTAATTTAATTTTAAAATTCTCTCCTGGAATGTGAATGGCTTAGGTGACAAAATTAAAAGAGGAGTGGTATTACAATATTTGAAATGATATATGCCCAATGTGGCCCTCCTCCAGGAAATACACTTTCAGGGGACAACCTTTTATGCATTGAATAGGTGGGGGTTACAAACTAGAGGCCCAGTCAGGTTGTTCACAAGGATCTAGGGGAGTAAGTATCCTTCTCCGTAACTCCTTTCCATTCACTAAACAGCAGGCTATCCATGACTCTCAAGGCATTTTGTGGCACTCTTGAGGCACTGGTAGGGTTTCTTGTTTAATATTATTCAACTTTATGTTCCCCTGAAACTTCATGCTTCGGCTCTTGCATACTTAGGCTGGCTCATTGTTTGCCTTCCTACAGGGAGTTGTTGATTGGGGGTGACTATAATGCAGCTCTTTGAGAGGATTTGGACCATAGGCCCTTGCATCAGTGAGAATCCTCTTGTAGAGCCCTGGCTAACTTTCTGTTGGCATTGGGAATATTAGATATATGGCGGATCCTCAATACTGCTGCTCGTCAATGTACCTTCCATTCGGGCGAGCATGGGATTTTATCCCACATAGACTACATATTTGGTTTGGCCGATCAAAATCCAGCTTTTATCGAAATACAACGCTTAACAAGAGGAATTTCTTACATTCCCCAATTTGTGTGACATATGGCCAAAAAAACATCTTAAGTGATGTGTGATGCCGCTTAACCCCTGGTACTTTAAAGTGCAGAAGATTTGGGTGGGACTTCATGAAGCCACCGACCATTATTTCAAAGAAAACTATTGAATGGTGGATTTGTCCCAGGTGTTATGGGAAGCCTTTAAGGCGGTGATAAGGGGGCCAGGGTATCTCATTAATTGATGGCCATAAAAGGAAACAAAAACCAGGGTAGAGACCCTGGAACAAGAAATTTAAGCCTTAGAAGCTGAAATAACATCTGGTGATCATGTTGAAGTGCAACACCGACTAGCCTTTAAACATAAGGACTACAAATATACCGTAGAGGAGGCAGACAGGGCTAGATACAGGGCATCTCAACATCACCTATACGAGGTAGGAGATAGATCAGGCAGGCCCCTGGCGTGGCTGAATAATTGGGAGATGGCGTAGAGATGGGTGTTTGACGTTCTCACAGAAAGAGGAGCTCGGGTAAGAGATAGACATGGTATTGCAGATACCTTTGTGGCTTACTACATTAAGTTATATACCCCATCAGCAAAGACCCTGGCAGTTAAGGCGCAGGAATTGTTAGCTACCCTCGATGTGCTACCCCTTACACTGGTTGATAGGGAGCAACTTGAACAAGATCTCAGTGACAATGAGATCGCCCAGGCCATTCGACCAATGAATGCAGGGAAAGCAATCGGTCGGATTGGCCTCCCTATTAAACTATACAAGCTCACAACAGTGAAAGTTTCCCCTTACCTACAGAAGATGTCACAAGAAAGCCATGGTAGTGGGAAATTGCCGGCGGACAAGAGTCTTGCTAAAATTGTGCCAATACATAAAGCTGGGAAGCCACTAGAACTCTGTACGTCATATAGGCACATTTTTCTGCTGAATGTGGAGGTCAAGATCATAGCCAAACTGTTAGCAACATGACTAGCTCAGGTAATAGCCACATTGGTCCACCTTGATCAGTCTGCTTTTATGCCTGGCAGGAATACTGCACTCAACTTGAGACACCTACACGGACTATTGGGATGGGGGGGCCTAAATTTAGGAGAACGCCGTGGTTTTGTCATTAGATCTCCCAATGGCCTTCGACACAATAGAATAGTCTTTAATGTTTGGAGTCTTGGAAAAGCAAGGATTTTGGCTGATGTTTTTATCGTGGGTTCGGCCTGACAGTGAACTGAGGTAGGTCGGCGGTCTTTCAGTTACAACCAGGCATGAGACAAGGTTGCCCCATTTTCCCACTGATCTTTGCCCTAGCACTTGATCTATTGGTGGTTTGGATAAGGGGAGACGTGTTAATCAGATGGCTGAGATGGTCTTCAGACTGAGTGGATAGATGATATCCTTCTCTATGTAGTGAGCCCATATCCTGCATTAAATAGAATTCTCAACAACTTCAACCTCTATCGTAATTGCTCAGGGTACACCATAAACTGGGACAATTCATGGATATACATACTCAATGGGAGGGATCCATGACTCACTTGGCCATGCACAGCTCGGGTGGTCATAGATGCGTTTCAATATTTGGGTACTTATATTACAAAGGACCCAACTGTGAGAAGGTGGCTTGGTATATGCTGTCCACTAATTAAAGTGGGCACCTTGTACCAATCCACACGACCCTTATGATGTATGAGGTCAAAGATAACTTTATGGAAAGCTATCCTAGTGGTAGCTATGGAAAGCAGCCTTCAGGCTTAATCTTGAAGGAATGTAAAGCAGCTTGATTTACCAGAATATCACCTCCTGATTGGCTAAATGAAGGAGAACCATACAGTCATTATCTACAAATATGTATTTATTAATATAACACTTTCTACTATCCTCTACACAAGTATAGAACACAAAGCACACAATACTGGATCAATAGAACAGTTGTAAGCAGCACAATACATAGCGGGCTCCAGTGGGAGACCAAAGCATATACTAAAATAATGGTATAACAATCACGACTTGACTAGACACAGTGCCTAGTGCATGTATAATCGCTGGGACCCCAAGGAACCACCCAAGGTGATGACACAGGAGACCCACTGAGGACGGGTGCAGTGAGGAAACACGACCGCGTGCTCTTTACAACTCTATGGGAAAGGTGCGGTTGCATAGTTAAAGTTTAAGGACCCTTCTAGGAGGACTTTGAGCAAACCCTTCAGAACTTATGAGTTTAGACAGCCACTCCACCCGTGGATACTGTAGTACCCGAGTTACCTATCCCAGGGAACTAGGTGCATAGGCCTAGAGTGGTGTTGGAAACCTCCGTTGTTCTCTATGGAAGGAAGTGAAGAAGTACTGCTGCCGTGAAGGTGAAAAGGGTCCGGGGGAATCCAAGCCTGGATTCTGGATGGAAGGAACCTTAAAGCAGAGGGGACAGAGTCTGGGTCACTTCAGGGTGACCAGGGGCTCGGTAGACAAATGCCCACCGATGTCGGGTGCTTCAGGTGCGAAGAAGGGATGATTGACTCTGCAGCTACGAGGACCAGGAGATGTCGAGGATGACCAGGCGCAAGAGACGAGCTGTCCCACAAAGGATGTCGAGTGTTGAGGGGTCGGTATCTGGCGGGAGCACCAACAAGCCTTGGCAACAGCAACCTATGCAGGATGGACAAACAGGTTACAGTGTGAACCAGCAAGGTCCAGCGTACTCCCCAAGCAATGGAGAGTCAGGGCACATCTGGAGCAACCAGGAAAGCCCAAAAACAATCAAGATGACACTCAGGAGGACCCACAGGCCAAATGACCAGGAGTTGTGAGGAGACCACAAGCAAGATTGCAAAGCACCAGCCCACGGAGCATGCAGTGTGATGAGGCCGGAGTTCTTTGGTTCAAATACTGCTCAGGGTCAGGACCACACGGGGTCCAATGCATAAGCTCAGGAATCACCAACAAGCATATGCAAATGAATGTGGTGCACAGGGGTTCGGGTTACGCAGCCCCCACAAGGGATACTGGCCTCCAACTTGGTGAGAGGACAGATCGACCTCAGGGACCTTCAGGAACCTACCTCCTGTGTTGCTGAAATCTTCAGAGTCTGCAGGAGCTCAGGAGCAGCTACCGGTCAGTTGTGCTTTAGGTGCCTGCGGAAAGTGTTACAGCAAACAAATGATGGATGGAATGCTGACAATGCAAACATTCTCCCCCAGTCAAAAGATCTGGGATAAATCCATCGTTCTTTTGCTCACTATGCCACCCCAGTTTGGAACCAGCCATATGCAAATCAGTCTTGACCCAGTGCCCCATGGGAACAGTCCAGACCGAACTGCCAGGCCAGGTCCTCCCTGGACTGGAAACAAGCATCCTGGGACCGGTTTCAGGGTATGTCACCCTTCTTCAGCCAGGATAGTTTGAATCCAGAGGCACAGTGAGCAAGGGACCCACGTCTGGGCATTCCCATCCCCCTCAAATGCCTGCGAAGCAGGGGAGTGACTCCTTCACTCCAAGGGAGATTCTTCTCTTATCTTAAGTGCACCACAGGTCCTGCTCAGAGCCTGTATGGAGCAAAGGCACAAACTAAGCTTTGGACAGAAAGGGGGACGAAGTTGAGCCCAGTCGAGGTCCAGCGAAGTCCAAGTGTCCGGACAGTCAAAGGTCAGTGGTTTCTTCTTTGTAGATTCTTGTCCACATAAAATCTAATGTCCTGTAACCAGGTAACGCATTTTATACCCACGGGAGAGGGTAGGACAGATTCAGGGGACCCTCCTAGGGGAGGGGCAGGATAGAGGGTTGGCTACACCCATGTCCTTTGTCCAGTTTCGTGCCAGAGCAGGAGCCAATGGCTCCCAGAACTGGTTTGAGCTGGACTATGCAAAGGGACACCAAATGTGCCCCCAGTGCAGCCTTTCAGGCACTCTCAGAGTGCACCCACCCAGCCCCAATACACTAAACCCTGGGAGGTGGTCACACCTCCCTGTGACAGGATGCCTATTGTGCTGCCATCCTCTGCTCGAGCTTGGCTCAGCAGCAGGAAGGCAGAAATGTGTCTCTGGCTGGCAACATCCATTTTGTGCTGTCCGGGTCGAGAAGACTGGCACTGGGTAGACCAGTGACCCCACAAAGCTCGCTTCTGAAGGGTGGAATCATACCTCCCACACCAGTTGCTGGTGTAGAGGTATGATTCGAAGGTGTTTGATACCAAACATGATATGTTTCTATGCAGTCATTTTCAAGATAGCATTTACAGCGAACTTATAATGCACCTCTACCTATATGTCCGGCTGAGTCACAGACAACCCGGGAGAATGGTCTCCAAAAGCTACAGAGAGGCTCTGCTTATGCAGGGGCACCCTATCAAATAAAACCCAGCACCCTGCCTTCAGAATTGTTAAGGCCTGCTATAGGGGTGACTTATAGGTTTTAAGTGTAGTGATCATTAGATTTAGTGAACTCATGTCTAAAGTAATTGGTGCATTTTATATGGCCTCTCATGGGTTGCATAATACATGGGAAGCCTCTGGGGTACCTATGCCCTGGGTACATGGTGTACCATATACTAGGGACTATTCAGGGTACCCCAGTATCCAATCTGGAGTGTACCAAAGTATATGTATGTCAATTTAAGAGAGAAAGAAGCTAGGCTGGAGTCCTGATTAGCAGGATCCCAGCCAGACTAGTCAAAAACAGTGAGACATCAATCAAAATGTGGGGGTAACCATTAGAAGCAGATACTACTTTTCCACACAACCCCCCCCCCCCCAACGAAAGAAAATGAAACTAACCTTGACCAGTTGAGTCTTCATTTTCTAAGAGCAAATATCTGGAGAGTCCATCTGCGTTGGCATGGTTACTCCGAGGTCTATGTTGCACTGTATAGTCCATCCCCTGTAGGGGAATGGACCACCTCAAAAGTTTGGGGATTTCACCCTTCATCTATTTAATCCATAAGAGGAGATTATGGTCCATCTGAACAATGAAGTGAGTGCCAAACAAGTATGGCCTCAAATTGTTCAGAGCCCAAACCCCAGCAAAGGCTTCCCTCTCAAGAGCTGATCAACATTTCTCTCTGGGGTCAGCCTTCTGCTTATAAAAGCTACTGGCTGATCCTGACCCTTTTCATTCAGTTTTGATAACACACCCCCTACCACCAACTCAGATGCATCAGTTTGAACAATGAATTGTTTGGAATAGTCAGGACTTTGCAGAATGGGAGTAATGCACAAGGCCTGCTTCAGGTCATCAAATACCTTTTGACAGCTAACTGTTCACTGAACTTTCTTAGGCATTCTTTTGGAAGTCCAATCATTTGAAGGAGTCACTATGGACCCATATCCTTTGACAAACCTCCTGTAGTATTCAGTCAAGCCCAAGTAAGCTCTTATCTGAGTCTGGGTAGTTGGAGAAACCCATTCCATTATGGTCTGGATTGTTTTCTGCAATGGTTGAACCTGACCTCCACCCACAAGGTGACCCAGGTACACAACCTTACTCTGCCCTATCTAGCACGTAGTGGCCTTGATAGTGAGGCCTGCCTTTTGCAGGGTCTTCAAAACATTTCTCAGGTGGACCAGGTGATCCTCCCAGGTGGAACTAAAGACAGCAATATCATCAAGATATGCTGTACTATAGTCTTCCAGGCCTTTGAGAACTTTATTCGCCAACCTTTGAAAGGTGGCAGGTGCATTTTTCAAACCAAAAGGCATTACAATGAATTGATAATGCCCACTAGGGGTTGAGAATCCTGTTTTGGGATGCCAGTAGCCAGCTGTGAGGTCAAATGTACTTAGAAACTTGGCTAAGGCCAGAGTATCAATCAGTTCATCTGCCCTGGGAATAGGATGATCATCAGTCCTAGTGACTGCATTGAGCCCCCTGTAGTCTACACAAACCCTCAACTCTCTTCTACCACCCTGGGTGTGAGGTTTGGGTACCAGGACCACTGGACTAGCCCAAGGGTTATCATAGGGTTCAATTATTCCCAGTGCCAGCATCTTTTGGACCTCTGTCCTGATGCAGTCCCTGACATGGTCAGGTTATCTGTAAATGTTGTTCTTTACAGGTAAGCTCTCCCCTTTGTCCATGGGTACACTAGGTGGTCTGACTGGGAGTCAGTGAGAACATGTGTCTGTACTGATTGTGGACATCCCTGCAATCAGTCTGTTGCTGTTCAGTGAGGCTGCCTGACAAGTCTACACCATCTACTGAACCATCATCAGGGTTCTGTGAGAGGAGGTCAGGGAGTAGGTCACACTCTTCTTCCTGTCCCTCACCAGTAGCCATGATCAAGCCCATGTCTGTTCTGTCGACATATGGCTTGAGTCTGTTCACATGGAGTACCCTGTAGGGGCTCCTGGGAGTTCCAAGGTCCACCAGGTAGGTAACCTCTCCCTTTTGCTCAAGTATGGTATGGGGCCCACTCCACTTGTCTTGGAGAGCTGCTGTGGCCACAGGCTCCAACCCCATACCTTCTGTCCTGGCTGGTATACAATCAAAACAACCTTTTGGTCATGCCAAGCTTTCTGTAATTCTTGGCTAGCTTCGAGGTGTTTGGACGCCTTCTTCATGTACTCAGCCATCCTGGAGTGGAGACCAAGTACATAGTCCACTATGTCCTGTTTAAGTGGTTTGAGAGGTAACCCCCATCCCTCCTTCACTAGACACAATGGACCCCTAACTGGATGTCCAAACACAAGTTCAAAAGGGCTATAACCAACCCCCTTCTGAGGAACCTCTCTGTAGGCAAACAGAAGGCACGGCAACAGGACATCCCATCTTCGCCTAAGCTTTTCTGGGAGGCCCATGATCATGCCCTTCAGGGTTGTGTTGAACCTTTCAACTAACCCATTGCATTGTGGGTGATAGGGTGTGGTAAATCTGTAATTCACTCCACACTCCTTCCACATAGTGGTGATGTAACTTGACATGAAGTTTGCATCTCTGTCAGTTAAGAGCTCCTTAGGGAAACCACTCTGGAAAAAATTCCCAGGAGGGTGCTGGCCACCACGGGAGCTGTGGTAGTTCTAAGGGGTATAGCCTCTGGATCCCTAGTGGCATGGTCCACCACCACTAGAATACATCTGTGCTCAGATGCAGTTGGAGGATCCATAGGACCAACAATGTAAATCCCAGCCCTCTCAAAGGGACCCCCAACACAGGTAGTGGTATCAGGGGGGCCTTTGTAATACCACCTGCCTTACCACTGGCTTGACAGGTAGTACAGGAGCGACAAAACTCCTTTGTGTACTCTGACATATGAGGCCAGTGAAAGTGAGGGACAAGCCTGTCCCAGGTCTTACTCTGGCGTAAGTATCCTGCTAAAGGGATATCATGTGCCAGTGATAATAGGAAAACCCTAAACTTCAGAGGTATGACCATCCTCCTGGTGGCACTAGGCTTGGGGTCTCTACCCTCTGATAAAGAAGTCCTTCATCCCAGTGGATCCTGTGGGACCCAATGCCACTCCCAACAGCCTCAACAGCAGCTTGATGTCTGAGGGGTTCAAGAGAGGGGCAGATGTGCTACTCCAGGCTCAGATCTGCCCTGGAAGGGTCCCCTGTCATCAAGATCTCAACCTGATCAGGTTCAAGTTCCTCTGAGACAGTTCCTTCACAGGGACTGGGATCATCTTCCTCAAGAGACTGATCCTCACTCTGAGTCTAGGGGTAAGACACTGCCTTACCCCTACTGCTCCTTCTCTTAAAAGGCACCTGGTCCTTTTTTCCATGATCCAGGGCCTGTTCGGTGGAAGACATTGTTGCCTGTGACATGGGCACAGTAAACACATCTGCAGAGATGCCCAACATTGCTGCATGTGTCCATGTGTCCTGTGATCCACCTCAGCCCAAGCTGACGTTTCCAAATCATTGCCCAATAAGCATTTCATAGGGAGGTCTGAGCTAACCACAACCTTTTTATGGCCAGTTACCCTTCCCCAGCTAAAATTCACAACTGCCAAGGAATGGTATGTCCTGACATTGCTTGCATTGGTCACTTGGTACATCTCACCAAGTATGATCTGATCAGGGCTCACAAGGTTCTTAGTCACCATTCTGACACTGTGTCCCTGTATGCCATGGCCTCTTGTCCATTGATTAAAGGCTGTTGTCGGTATTTGTCCAGATGACTGGGACTGACAAACAAGGAGGCACTATCCATGCCCTCATCACAGACTAGAACAGCCTGAGCTGGCGTTCTGACTAGGCCAGAACCCATCTCAATTCCCAGGGTCAACCCTACTAAACACTTGTTTCCAGTATCACCAATTGTAGCTGCACTAGGGGGAACAGTTGCCTTAGGGGCAGTGGTGTTGTGAGAAGGCTCCTTGGCTCTGGCACAATTGGCATCCCTAGGCCAATGTGTCTTGTCCTTACACAGGTAAAACCAAGGTTTCTTCTTGCCTTTTCCTTTGTTAGATTGTGACCCACCCTCAAATTCAGGTTTTTGGGGCCCTGAAGAAGACTTCTGGTCTTTACCCTTCTCCGAACCTTATCTGCTGGTTTAGAATCAGGCTTCTTTTGGTCACAACATTGGTTCTGACTTTTCTGCTTCACCCTGGTTCTAACCCATCTATCTGCCTTCTTTCCCAATTCTTGGGGAGAAGTCAGATCAGAGCAAACCAAGTACTGTTGCAACAACTGGTTTTAGCAATTATAAAGGATCTGCTCCCTCATAATCAAACTGCACAATCCCTTGAAATCATTCACGTTGCTGCCAAGTAACCAGTCTTCCTGAGCCTTATTAGCACAATCTACAAAGTCAACCCAGTCCTGAGTCTGTGCCTTCTGGGTGTCTCTGAACTTAATCCTGTATTGTTCAGTGGTTAAACCAAGCCTATCAATGAGAGTACTCTTCAGATTTAAATAATTGTCAGCATCCTCTTCTCTAACGGTGAGGAGCTTATCTCTACCATTGTCAGCAAGGGAGAACCACAAGATAGCTGTCTACTGCACTTGGGGAATATTCTGTACCTTACAGGCCCTCTCCAAGGCAGTTATTCATTTGTGGATGTCATCCCCACCATGGTAGGGAGGGACTATCTTGCTCAGGTTCCTATGGTCATAAGTATACTCCTTAACCATAGGGATACTGTTGCTGCCACCATGGGACTCTAGTCCCAATCTCTTTGTAGCCCTCTGGAGCCCTAGGGATTCCTTGTCTAGTGCCAACTGCTTTTTCTTGAGTCTAAGCTTGACTTTCTCTAGCTCTAGAAATTGGCACTGTTTATCATAAGAGTTATCTCTCTTATTGGATATGGAAGTCCCTACAGAATTTCCTGAGTGCCGAGATTCTACAGAGGGAGATCTAGATCACCTAGGTAAGCTCTGTACTCTTCCCCCCACCTAAAGGAAGATTTAAGTTGCCCAGTTTCGAATCATCTTGATTCCCCCAGTCAGGGTTTGAGTCCAGGTCAAAGAAGGTTTCACTTTCTGGCCTCTCCTCATTCCCTGCACCACCAACTCTATCTACCTCATCAGACCCTGGGATCTTCCTAAGGTCATCTAAGAGTGACACCTTAATGAGACGTTGGGTGTTTGCATTCCTCCCTGTACTCAACTTCCTAGACAAACACATGGCTTTCAATTCCTGGAATGAGAGGCCATTGTACCTAGTTGA
The DNA here is from genome assembly GCF_964204655.1 of Triturus cristatus. NCBI lineage: Eukaryota > Metazoa > Chordata > Amphibia > Caudata > Salamandridae > Triturus > Triturus cristatus. The sequence continues at coordinate 419,144,558 of NC_140580.1, forward strand.
CAGACAGCCACTGGCTTCTCCTCTAGAAGGCATACTAGTGTTATGTGGTGTAGGCACCTACCTGACCTAGTGGAGACTAAACTCTCTTGAGTTGAAGAAAGGGTGTGCTAGACCCTTGACTTACCCAACTCCAAGTTCAATAGAACTTACTTATTCTAATCTTGAAGTATTATATGTGCCTAATACTTTTCGTGGTTTTAAGTTAATCACTCAATGAGATGTATCTGGTAAACAATAGCAAGCTTGAATCCCAACCACTGCACACCAATGTGAGAAGGTGGCTTAGTATATGTTGTCCACTAATGAAAGTGGGCACCTTGTACCAATCCACACAACCCTTATGATGTATGAGGTCAAAGATAACCTTATGGAAAGCTGTACTAATGGTAGCTATGGAGAGCAGCCTTCAGGCTGAATCTTGAAGGAATGTAAAGCAGCTAGTTTTACCAGAATATCACCTCCTGAATGACTAAATGAAGGAGAACCACACAACAGTTATATAAATATATGTATTTATTGATATAACACTCTCTACTATCCTCTACACGAAGATAGAACACAAAGCACACAATACTGGATCAATAGAACAGTTGTAAGTAGCACAATACACAGCGGGCTCCTGTGGGAGACCGAACCATATACTAAAATAGCGGTATAACAATCACGACTTGACTAGACACAGTGCCTAGTGTGCGTAAAATTTCTGGGACCCCAAGGAACCACCCAAGGTGATGACACAGGAGACCCATGAAGGACGGGAGCAGTGAGGAAACACGACTGCATGCTCCGTAAAACTCTATGGGAAAGTTGCGGTTGCAAAGTTAAAGTTTAAGGGCCCTTCTAGGAGGACTTCGAGCAAACCCTTAGGAACTTAAGAGTTTAGAGAGCCACCCAAACTGTGGATACCGTAGTACCCGAGATACCTATCCCAGGGGAGCCGGGTGCATAGGCCTGGAGTGGTGTTGGAAACCTCTGTCATTCTTTATGGAAGGAAGTGAAAAAGTACTGCTGCCGTGAAGGTGAAAAGGGCCAGGGGAATCCAAGCCTGGATTCTGGATGGAAGGAACCTGAAAGCAGAGGGTACAGAGTCTGGGTCACTTCAGGGTGACCAGGGGCTTGGTAGAGGAATGCCCACCGATGTTGGATGCTTGACTCTGCAGCCATGAGGCCCAGAAGATGTCGAGGACAACCAGGAGCCGGAGGTGAGCTGTCCTGCGAAGGATATCGAGTGCTGAGGGGTCAGTGTCTGGCGGGAGCACCAATAATCCTTTGCAACAGAAACCCACGCAGGATGGACAAACAGGTTATGGTGTGGACCAGCAAGGTCCAGGGGACTCCCAAAGCAATGGAGAGTCAGGGCACATCTGGAGCAACCAGGAAAGCTCAACAACAATCAAGATGACCCTCAGGAGGACCCACAGGCTGAATGACCAGGAGTCATGAGAGGACCTCGAGCAAGATTGCAAAGCACCAGCCCACGGAGCATGCGGTGTGAGGAGGCAGGAGTTCTTTGGTGCAAATACTGCTCAGGGTCAGGACCACACGGGGTCCAATGCACAAGCTCAGTAATTGCCAACACGCATATGCACTTGCAAATGGGTGGGGTGCACAGGGGTTTGTGTTACGCAGGCCCCGCGAGGGATACTGGCATCAAACCTGGTGAGAGGGCAGATCAACCTCAGGGACCTTCAGGAACCCACCTGCAGTGTTGCTGAAATGTTCGGAGTCTGCAGGAGCTCATGAGCAGCTACTGGTCAGTTGCGCTTTAGGTGCCTGCGAAGCAGAGGAGTGACTCCTTCCCTCCAAGGGAGATTCTTCTGTTGTCTTAAGTGCATCACATGTCCTGCACGGAGTCTGTATGGAGCAAAGGCACAGACTAAGCTTCGGTTGGAAAGGGTGACGAAGTCGAGCCCAGTCGAGGTCCAGCGAAGTCCAAGTGTCCAGACGGTCGAAGGTCAGTGGTTTCTTCTGTGTAGATTCTTGTCCACGTAAAATCTAATGTCCTGAAGCCAGGTAACCCATTTTATAACCACAGGAGAGGGATGGACGGATTCAGGGGTCCTCCTAGGGGAGGGGCAGGACAGAGGGGTGGCTACACCCATGTCCTTTGTCCAGTTTCGCGCCAGAGCAGGAGCCCAAGGCTCCCAGAACTGGTTTGAGCTGGACTATGCACAGGGACACCAAATGTGCCCCAGTGCAGACTTTCAGGCACTCTCAGAGAAATGTGTCTCTGGCTGGCACCATCCATTTTGTGCTGCCCAGGTCGAAAAGGCTGGCACCGGGTAGACCGGTGACCCCACGAAGCTCGCTTCTGGAGGATGGAATCATACCTCCCACACCAGTTACTGGTATGGAGGTATGATTCCAAGGAGCTTGATACCAAACACGATATGTTTCTATGCAACCGTTTTCGAGATAACATTTACCGCGAGGTTATAATGCACCTCTACCTATATGTCTAGCTGAGTCACAGACAACCTGGGATAATGATCTCCGAAGGCTGCAGAGAGGCTCTGCTCATGCAGGGGCACCTTCTCCCATAAAACCCAGCACCCTGCCTTCAGGATTGTTAAGGCCTGCAATAGGGGTGACTTATACATTTTAAGTGTAGTGACCATTAGTTATAGTGAGCCTATATCTAAAGTAAGTGATGCAAGCACCATCTTACTTAGGCTGCAGTAGCAGACCTAGAGCGCCATTTAGTATGGCCTCTCATGGGTGGCATAATACATGCTTTAGCCCATGGGAGGCCTCTGGGGTACCTATGCCCTGGGTACATGGTGTACCATATACTGGGGACTGATGAGGGTACCCCAGTATCCAATCTGGAGTGTACCAAAGTGCATGTATGCCAATTTAAGGGAGAAAGCAGATAGGCTGGGGTCCTGAATAGCAGGATCCCAGCCAGACTATTCAAAACAGTGAGACATCAAGCAAAAAGTGGGGGTAACCATCAGACACGGATCCTACTTTCCTACACCAACTGTCTTCCAGGAGCAAAATTTTGAGCTCCCATGAAGAAGCCTTTGTGAAGACATGCAACATTGGAGACCCTTGCCCCTGTCCCTATTAGGGAAAGCAGCCCTGTTTAAAATGATGGTACTGCCTTGTTTTCTGTAATATGCCATACCTGGTCCCACTCACATACTTCCGGGTGGTTGACACCATTGTACGAACGCTCCTCTGCGATGTGGGTGTGCCAAGAATATCTTTACAAAAATTGGCAAGAAGCTGGTACAATGGAGGAATAGCACTCCCAGCTCTTCAATACTACTACTGGACAGCCCAACTCAGTGAACCACTGGGTCCATCTCCCACCGGGTGAACCTGCACATAGAATGGACTGGTGAAATATGCAGCCAAGTGGCTATATCTGGGTTATCTATGGGGGGAACCATAACAAGCTATCACTGAGCTGACCTCATCCACAGTCAAAATCTGGAATCCTACAACGGCAGCACTTGGATGGCAAGACAAGATGACCCAGGCTACACCGTTGTGGGACTCAGCACAGTTGGGCCTCCTAGCTGGCCATCTGGGATTTGATATATGGGACTTGATAGGCCTGTCCAGCATTCGGGATTTGTGGGCAAGTGGAGAGGTAAAGTTCTTTCATGACCTACAAAAGGCATACCAATTGGCACCCTCAGAGACATTCCATTACCTCCAGATAAGACAATCACTGAGAGTGGTAATACCAAGGGGGAAGGACCTCCCAATTCATCTCTGTTAGAGGAATATCTCCTAGATGATGACATGCAGACAAAAGCGATCTCTCTAACGTATCGCAAAATTCTGTATAAAACCCCTGATACCCAGGTGAGGTTTGCCTGACAAGTGGATGGAAGACTTAGGGCAAATTGATGATGATGTGTGGTAAGAGTCAATTGCATCCACCAGAGAAGTAGCTATCCATTGATCCATTACACATACCCAACACTGGTTAGGATTGGGAGGCTTGAGTCCTCGCAGTGCCCTATGGTCTGTGATCAGGAGGGCACATTTTCTCACATAGTGTGGGGCTACCCGACAATGCAAGTGTACTGGAAGGCAGTAATAACCTGTATGATGGCATTGTGTAAAGAATCCATAGTGCCCTCACCTCAGTGGTACCTATCGATCATCTGGGAGGCTACGGACTTGACCTAAGGGAATAGGCTCTGGGTTACGCTTGGTCTCATTGTGGCCAAATGCAATATGGTCAGGAATTGGAGAGCTGAGTCCACCCTATAGTTGAGAGATTTGAAGGTGGACATGGACTGGTGCATGCAGGTGGAAACGGTGGCATACAAAGGCAGGGGTTGCCCACAAATATGGACAAAGATTTGGGGAAAATTGAATGATGTAGGGGAATGCTATGCGCACCTGTTCATAGAATTGATCTGAAAGAATTAGAATGAAAGCGTCTGCATGACAAAGCCTGCCACAGGGAATTTCCCACATGGATCTGATGCACAAGAATGTATAGGAACTGTGAAAGACCCAACTGTTGATATGATGTATCTTGCTATTTTATATGTGAATGTCACTGTCTTTGCTGTGCTATGTTTCAATGCAAGATTTCCAAATAAAAAAAACCTTCCTAGCTACCTGTGCTTGATCTTAAGGGAAAAGTATTGGTTCGGAAATTTAAGAAGAATCTGGCCAGATGATAATATAATTAGTTTATTAGATATGGTTACTATTGACATAAAATAGCTGCATTTTATTTTATGTACAGCATATATAGCATTGACTAAAACTGAACTAGAAGACCAACTCTTTGCTTAGTGAGGTGCACAGGTGAAGTCTTTAGTACTCAATCAATTAATCAAGCAATCAATCAGTAGATTTGTGAAGCACGTTTGACACTAGTGAGGGTATCCAGGTGCTGGCAGGGTCCAGTTGATAAGCTGAATAGCCAGAACTTTCAGTTGCTTCCGGAACTCTGGAAGAGATGGAGTGGTCTGCAGATGACAGGGTAGCTTGTTACATGCCTCTGCTGCTTGGTAGGAGTCGATGCGACCCCCATATCTAATATGTTGGATGTGGGTGGTGAGGGTTAGAGAAAGGGAAGCAGCAGAGGTGTCTGGTGGGCTGAGGGAAGTTCAGGTGGTGGTTTAAGTAAGTGGGTTCGCAGTTGCATAAGGCCCTGCATGAGTGGGTCAGGAGCTTGAACTGGCATCTTTTCTGTACAGGGAGACAGTGGAGTTCACTGAAGTAGGGGGTAATGTGGGTTCATCTAGGGAGATCCAGGAGGAGTCTAGCTGCGGCTTTCTGTATGGCCTGTAGTAGGAAGAGGAGGTGAGATGTGATCCCTGCTTAGAGAGCTTTGCTGTAGTTCAGTTGGCTGGCGATGAGGGCCTGTGTGATGATGCGTCTTGAGCTTTGGGTTAGCGATTTGAATAACCTACGAAGAATGCAGAGGATAAAGAAGCAGCAAGAGGAGATCGAGTTAACCTGAGCTATCATGGTTAGCTTGTTCTCCAGAATGATGTCTAGGTTCCTAACATGTTCCATGGGGGTAGGAGAAGCTCTAGGTTCTGAGGGCCACCAGGATACTACTTGTGGGGAGCTTTTGTTTCCGAAGATCAATACCTATGTCTTGTCTGTATTGAACTTCAGGCAATTGTCCTTCATCCAGTTGGTGATGTCTGTCATGCAGTTGTGGAAGTTGGTCTTGGTGTTGGTGGTGTCTTCAGAGAGGGAGAGGATGAGTTGTGTGTCTTCAGCATAGGATATGATGTTGAGTCTGTGGGTTTTGACGATGCTGGCCAGAGGTATCATATAAGTGTTAAAGAGGGTAGGGCTGAGTGACGATCTTTGGGGTACTCCACAGATGATTTTCCTGGGTTCAGAGGTGAAGTGAGAAGGTGGAATTTTTGCATTCATCTGAGAACGGCTCCTTGGATCCATATGTTCTGCAGCCTTGTGATGAGTGTGTGGTGTGAGGCCGTATTAAAGGCTGCCGAAAGGTCTAGGAGGATCAGAGCCATGGGGACTTCTCATTGAGTATGGCTCGGATGTCATTGGTAGGTGCAATGAGGGCTGTCTTGATGCTGTGGTTGCTGCAGAATTCAGATTGGGAGGAGCAGAGTAGGAGGTTCTAGTCCAGATGTGAGGAGAGCTTTTGGTTTGTGACTTTTTCTAATACTTTGGCCGGGAATGTGAGCAGGGAGATTGGTCGGTAGTTGTTGAGTGTGGTGGGGTCTGCCAATGGTTTCTTTAGTAGGGCGTTTACTTCTGCATGTTACCAGACATCATGGATGGTAGCTGTGGCAATTGAGTTGTTGAATGAGGTGGTGAGTACATATCTAATTCTGGCTTCACCTAGGTTGAAAATGTCATGAGGGCATGGGTCGGATTGGGCCCCTGAGTGGACCAAATTCATGATGGAGGCGGTGTCCTGTAGTGCGAGCTGGCTCCATTTGGTTAGTCGGATGTCTGTGGTGGTAGTGGGGTTGTTGTGCTGCTTGAAGAAGTTGGTGGACTTGGGCTGGGGGTTTGAAGTTTCTGTAGATATTGGCGATCCTGCCGTGCAAGAAGTTGCAAGGTTGTCACAGTGTTCCTCTGTGGGAATATTGTAGTTTGTTGTATCTGAGGAGTTGGGAAGTTCTTTGATGATGTTGAAGAGTTCTTTGCCACTATTGCACGAGGCTAAGGCTATTTTCCTACTGTCAACTCTAAGTGGTAGAGGTTGAGGACTTAATGAAGGCAGTCTTGTCGGTCATGTCCTTGTTGTTGCACCATCTCCTTTCCAATTGTTTACAGTGTGGTTTAGCAGTTCTCAAGGCTTCAGTGTACCAACTAGCCTGCTTGGTGGCCCTTCTGTGGATGTTGTTGCCAATAAGCGCAACACTGTTTGTGCATTCAGGGATCCACTCTTTCTTGTCTAGGTTGTTGGAGGAGATGGGGCGGGTGGTACTGAGTACGTAGATCCATGTGTTCTTTGAGACATTGCTCCAGCTGTGGTGGAGGCTTTGGGCAGACTGGGGGCTGAGGTCCATGAGCAGGTGATGTTGAAGTGGACGATGGAGTGGTTTGTCCAGGTGAGTTCCGTGGTGGGGCTGTACCTGATGCAGTCGCTGGAGGTGAAGATGGGGTCTTGCGTGTGGCCTGCGGTGTACATGAGGTTGTGGAAGAGTTGCGTAAGTCCAATGTTGTTTATGCTGTCAAGGAGGTTGGAAGTGCTGATGGCATTGTGGTCATTGAGATGGAAGTAGAGGCTGCCTAGGTAAATGTAGTTGTTGGAGCCTATGGTGAGGGGAGCGTTGAAGGAAGCGATGAAGTTGAAGAAGGCAGGACATGGTTTTGGAGAACGGTAGGCGAGGGTGTCCCTGATGGAAGTTTTGCTATCTGTTTGGAGCCAGAACTTGAGGTGATCCATTGCTGGGGTGAGGTCGTCATTTGTGGGGGTGAATTGGATGGATTCCTTGTGCGGTCACTCCACCAGTCTTGTTGATGTGATCACTGTGGGGGATCTTGTAACCTTCGGGTATTGTGGTGGCGATGTCAGAAGTGGAAGTGGGGTTGAGCTATGTCTCAGTGAGGAAGTTGAGGACGGGTGTGAGAGTGGTTTGAATGCTCATGGGTTTGAATGCTTAACTAGGTATACATTTTAAGGTTCAATTCACTTCAATCTTTATTCCTATTCAAAGAATCATAAAAGAACATATCAATAAGAATTCCAATCAAGCACAGACATTACATATCATTTTGCTGGAAAGTGAGATACATATGAATTATACAGATTAAAAATGTCCAATTTCTCAAGGGGCTATGACGCATTAATCATCTTAATTGAATTCAAATATAAAGGTCAAGTGCGTACTCAGTTAACACAAACCAACACAGAAAAATACAATTAATTACAATTGTACTAAGGAATAAAACATATAATAAAACATTCACTAAATGCCAATGAATTTCATTCTCAATAATTTAAGTTAATTTAAACTATACCAAGCTAGAAAATCGAATATTATTTGAATTGGGATATAATCTCTGATAGGAACCAATTTCTAGAGCGTGATTGTAATATGGTTACATTAAAATTTGAGCCCTCTTTTGTTCCTTAGATAACTAGAAACCAAGAGGAATCTACTAACACCAAATACCATGGATTGTGAGCTGTCTGATTTTATTAGTCTCAGTGCCTCTAGATATTTCCTGGTATTCATGTTTTGACACAGCGGCTTGATCCATTTTCTTCTGGGAATTGCATATACAGGGCAAAAGATATGTGCAATATCTTCATTCGTGCCTAATGAGCTTAGGGTGCACTTGGGGTCCCTTCCCGTAGTCTGTGGCATGGCACACTTGTCTGTGAAGGAGTTTGTCTACAATATCTCATATCTAAATTTCAGATAAAGTGTCTTTGCTAACTGAGGTTTGATCTCATCCAAAAATTGTTCAAAAGTTGGCACCATTTTGATAGACAGAAATTGTGTGGTAAGTCTCCCTGATGTACAGCCTAAAGTGACTCTGTACAGGATCAAATTCTAATAACTGTGCTTAATCTCACTCTTTGGATCTGACGTCAGTAGGCTGGGGTTAGCCAAAACCTACTCAGTCCCAACTCCAGGAACCACTTTCAGAAATAGGCAAGCCGAGGGAAAGTATGTCTTTAGTTCCTCAATAGTCCAGATTCTAACACAATAGGATAATGATCACCAAACGTTTAATGCCAATGTCATATGTCAATGGAATCACAGTTTTTTTTTTAAAGTAACATAAACATCCTCATACATTTATTTTCCCCAACTATTAAAGACCTTAGATTTTCGCCACCCCATAGCTGTGATCCGTAAAGGGCAACAGGTTGTTTTTGGTCTGTGTTCCTACTGTGTTGGAGTTTATTTGGATGTTAATTAACTCATGTAAGGAAAGAGAAAGCGAATACTATAGACTCTTCTCGTAGTTTTACAGAGAGTTCTTGCATACATGCTTGTCAGCACTGCCTCCAGTTGTATTTCATGAAGACATAGAGTCCTATACAGGTACCATAAATTGTAATGTGGTATACACTCTAGTCAGTATAATAGCTCGGAGGAAACATTAAACTTTTAAGGCACTTTCATAGTAGACATATGTGAAAGACTTTAGAGTGTTTTTACTCCGCTTGTTGTGGCCCAGTCACTTAATAGGTATTGAGGGTTTCAAAATGATTACCAAATAATGCTGAAAAATCCTATTTGTTTAGGAAGTGACCTGGATTGGTTGCTTCCTAAGGTCTATTCTTAAAACATTCTTTGATTTTGAGCTTAGGGTGCAGCTAGCCAACTACTCATGTCCCTTTCTGATCAATCTAGTCACTCATCAGTGCACATGGGTTTGCTTTGATTTACATAGCGTTTTGGACAGAAGAAAGTAAAGATTCTGTAATTAATTTGGACCAAAATCCCTAAATGCTGTGAACATGATCCAGCACTTTAAGTGTTATCCTCTGTGCTACAGGTAGTCACAAAGTGGAAGAATAGCTTCAACATCACAAGCTGCAGTTTGGTGTCTTAGGAATAGGCAATGAATAACCTCTTTCTGCTTGTTTTTATCTACATCAGTTAGTCAAGGGAAATGGTAGCAGTGCTTAGTTAAGATTTTGCTTTTAGAGTCATCCCTAGTTTTCTGGCACACATCTTTTAGAAACAAATAATACTCATCACCAGTGTTCCTTCTAATTATTTTTATGTTTGTGCAGCAGTTGACCTGTTTGTGTGCGCACATTTCTTGTTTGTGTGCACAACTGAGTGATACTAGCAAAAATGATACTACTTTCTATTGAGATTAGAAAGGAAACCTACCCAAACATTTAAAAATTAAAGAGTGAATTTAAAGCCCATTTCCCTGCTAAATTGTTTAACACATATTGGCAATCCCAGTAGGTCTGGCTTTAATGTACTTATGCATGCACACCATTAATCCTGCACTCTCAATACACACTGAGAATTTGCACTGAGGCACATTACTCACCCTGCACTCACAAAGCACACCACTCACCTTACACTTACAAAGATACAACACCTACCCTACATTCAGAAAGACATTGCTTATCCCACATTCAAACACTTTGCTTACCCCTCATAGATGCGCTCAAACACACCAAAACTCTCCATTCAGGGACATTATTCACTGTACACACACACACACAGACATACCATTCATTCTACTGTCACACAAATCTGACTCACCTTACACTCAAACATGCACACCACTCATTCGATACCCCGCAAGCAATCCCTCACCCTGAATTCCCAATGCATACAACTCACTCTGCACTCTCAGTGCTCACACTGCACTCATACAAGCAAAGTTCTCATTTTATACTCACAAAGGTAGACCTCAACCCCACACTCACAATATACACCATTCAACCTGCCCTCGAAAAGCCACTTTGCTTACAGACTGAACACTTCTCATTCTCACACCGGCAGACTGCTTACCCTGCAATTATACAGACAATTGAAAATCATGGACATCATTTGGGGTAGTCCGAGGATTGCAACTGTGATCTCTAGCTTGCTCCCTGCTATTCCTGGCACTTCCTTTATGACCCCTGACTACCCCCAAATGACATCCATGTTGAAAAGCCCTTCACTATGCAGTTGTATGGACTCACATCCTCTGGCATGCACTATGCACACCACTAACCCTACCCACTGTAAATTCACAAAGGCACACCCCTCGACCCAACAAGCTGCATCAATCACCCTATACTCAAACAGGTACACTGCTCACCCTGCCCTTAAACATGCACACTGCTCATGTGCACTCACTCACTCACACAGAAACAACTCTTACCCTACACTAACATAGACATTTGCAACCCCCCGTACTCAGAGGCATACACCACACCTTGCACCCAGGCAGAGTCTTTGTGGAGAACTACATAGAATAGGACCTGTAAAGCCCAACCTGTAGGAGTTTGAGTGCTGCCAAGGAACATGCAATCACACCCCTTACCCCATCCTTCTTAGACTTAAGTGGGTAAATGAAAATGTAGGGCGACTGTGATATTACAGGCAGTAAAGAAGGACAGTGTCTGTGAGGCAAGCAGGTAGTTTGAAGCAAACCTACCAAATTATGGCAAGATAACATTACAAAAAGAAGAGACTGTGCAGTTAGCAAGACTGCCTGGTGGGACACCAGAGACAGAGGGTATTGGGGCCAAGAGCCAGGCAGAGATTCAAGAAACTGCCTTGAGTGTATAATGGTCACAGTAGTCTGCAGTGACGAGGGAACTGAAAATAAGAGAGCTTTAATTGTGAGAGGCGGTTGCACAAAGAAAATGAGACCGCAAGGAATAAAACTTTGCCAGGGAAGTAGCAGTGATAGAGAGGGACCGAGAGCTGAGACAACTGTAACTATGAAACAGCTGCACAAAGAAGAAAAAACTGCTCTGAGGTGTTGACCAGGAAAGACAGCAGTAGACATAAAAGAAATTGGACTGAGACAGCATTTATTGGGAGAGAGTGCTGAGCAGAAGAAAAAAGTGTCTTCCTAACCAGGCAATTTAAGAACTACCCACCTCATTACAACTGATTTACAGCACACGGCACAACACTAAGTAAATATGCAGTGTGGTGTGAGGGATCAGGTGTGTGTGTTTGCCAAGCTGAAGCTAGTCCTTCCTATTCTCGTGTTTTGGCTTCTAGTATACTTGAAATCCTTCCTCCCTTGCATCATGACTTGTGCAACGGGGTATCCACCACTCCTCAACACTGTCACTCTAGTACCGTGCTGAAACACATTCCTAGACCAAAGTCACTCTGCAACCCAGGCGCCTTAAATATAACACTCTGCTGTCTGCAGCAAGCATGGGATCCTTAATAAAGATGGGGAAACAGAAAGACTAGTCGGAACAAGGAATGGGCAGAATTCAGATTCCAAGCGCATCAAACAAGTATTCCACTGTTTTAGGCCACTCACAAGAGAAAATGTGCACCAGATAGGGAATCATACATGTATTTGTGAAAAACTTGTTTATCCAAGAGTTTGTTGGTGCTATATTACAGATGCTTGTTTCTCAAGTCAATAGTACACTACTCTTCTCACTTTATTTATTACCTTAGGGGCCTTATTTTCAACTACTACTTGTATTTTCTTCTGCTCCTATTCAGCAATCTTGGTCTTGATAACTGTCTTTCGAGTAATTTTTTTATGTAGAGGTTGGCGAGCCACTGAAACCTCAAGCTAGGCTTGAGACTGAGGCCTGGTTCCGCTCAAGTTCCTATTGGAACCTCAAGCCCATAATGAGCCAAGCCTTCATATGGCCTCTGCAGGACTCCCTCTCTCCCTCTACCCAGGATGTGGCATTATGGCCAGAGCTGATGACTTTGGAAATGGGGAACCAGATGTACGACCCTTTCATTTAGCGCCTCGCAATTTGCGACTTGATAAATGAAATGTACAACAGTGTTATTACACTGTTTTGCGATTCCCAATGTGCTCTCAAATTGCAAGGCTCATTAATATTAATGAGACTCCCGCAATTTGTGAGCCCATTGGACTTGGCAGCCCTACCAGGGATGGTGGCCTGCTGGGCTCAGCAGACCACCATGTCTAGGACTGCTTTTCAATAAAGCAGCTTTTCTTTTTTTTAAATGCAGCCCGTTTTCCTTGAAGGAAAACGGGGTGCATTTAAAAAAAAAAAAATGAAACTTTTCAGTTTCCTTTTTTTAAGGGCAGGCAGGGGTCTCTGGGAAAACTGCCTGCTCCTAAAAATTATTTTCCAACACACTTACAAAGAGGAAGGGGCCCTCTAGGGACCCCTTCCCCTTTGCGAGTGGTTTACCACCTGCTTGAAGTAGGTGGTAAACTACGAGTGTTTTGTGGCCACAAATACGGTTGCAAAACACTCGTACACAGCATGTTGATTCACTATTAGGAAGGGACGCCCCTTCCTAATAGCGAGAGTCGCAAATGCTATTTCGTGAGTCAGGGACTCTCAAAATAGCATTTGTACATGCTATTACCCTTTTTTGCAGCTGTAAACGGGAGGTTCTCCCGTTTGGGCCACAAAAAAGGGTCGTACATCTGGCCCCAGGTTTCTCTATAATAAAAGGAGTTACAAGAAAACTTCTTGCCTCTTAGTTCACTAATGGTTCATGTTTGAACATGATCACTTTTAATATGTACTTCTCACTGCAGTGCTATAATATGACTATTATGTCAAAGGTTCCACATGTTAAAGAAGTACACGTTTTTGAATTTTGATTAGGCTTTATTATATTTTACATGATGTTTGTTGTATGATTTACGTTGCAAACATTTGCAAGGCTCAGCTCGTGCACGGGCTCTAAGATCTTAGCCAGACTCTTGGCTCGGTTCTGGCTCTGCTCTCGCTGTTAATTCGTTGGCTCGCACTTCTGTACAGTTATGTGATTTGTTTTCACAAAGTACTTTTAGAAACCCCTGCAGAGCCCTAGACGTGATAGAGGGGAACTGCAATTAGTACGAATAATGTTGCTGAGAAATCACAAATGTGATTACAAGAAGAGGATTGTAGCTTTCAAATTACATATAGAGAATAAGTTGGCTTATTTAGTTTACATTAAGAATATCAGTTGGTATGCCGAGGACTGCGTGTCTGAGATGCAGATTATTTTATGAGCATTATATACAGTGGGCTCTCTTTTTTTTCATCTCTGCATTTCTCTACCTCCCCAAATAAATTAGCTTGAACAGAACATTGTTTACTTGAACATCTGGGGCTTATATTGTCAACGCCTTCAAATACAAGCATGCCAATACGGTTTTACCAAAAGAGCTTGTTTATTTGCCATGCTTTTATGAAACAAATTGCAGTACCCACACAATCATTTCTCCTTCTCACAATTGTAAAGTGTGTAATTCTTATGGACTGCTACAGTTTAAAAAACAGCGAATCCAAGAATTGTGGAGGGGCGTAGGAGTCAAACCTTAAACAATCAAAGTCAGGAGGGAGGAAGAAACATATCAAGGGTCTCTCTTTGCGTTCATTAGCAGCTCATTGAAAGCTCTTCTCTTGTCAGCAGGAGATCAATTTGCTTTGCCCGATCCTTAAGGCTCCTTGCTCGGGGGAAAATCAGCTGTGCGCGGCCGTCCAGGCACGCAGCTTAGAGGGAACATAGCCCGTCACACATAACCTCTTCTTTGATCTCAAATCTAGGGGCCTATTAGGATGGCGGGCGGACGAGCGGTGCTGGGACCGGCCACCAGTGGTGCGGCGGTCCCGCACTGGCACCGCCCGCCACAATGCTGGGAATGTACATCGTGCACTGGCATGCACAAAATGACAGGCACCATGTGGTGCCTGCCACTTTGTCCGTGCCAATGCCCTGTGTTCCCACCCCCCAACATCCTGGTGGCCCGCAACGGGCCCCCAACAGCGAAATCCGCAGGCCTTTCTGTGCCGGCAATGCCGCCACGGAAAGGCTGTTCCCCGCATGCATTGTAATATGGATGGCAGTGTCTAACACACACCGCCGCCATATTCAAACATTTTCCGCCTGGTCGACTCATCGACTGGGCGGAAAAGTGGTGGACAGTCTTCCCGTCTGCCACGGTACCCCCGCCAACATAATCAGGTGGGGGGTAAATTGCATGCGGGCGGAGAATAATGGCGGGCAGATCACCACCGCCATACAGGCGTTGGCGATCTGCCCGCCATTATAATAGACCCCCTAGTGTTTCTTAGAGACTGAGTGAAATAGTACTTTTTCTCTGGTTCCATTCCAGTCTAAAATGGTTCATATCAGTGGACACCAGAATGATTATATTTGGGGTGACTAAGCCCAAAACATTTGTAGACTCTCTTATCAGATTATAATTAACAACAAATTGGATTTTGCGTATAATGCAAATTACATTTTTCTAGAATTAAATATATATATTAAGGTGTAGATAGTGGCAAGATAAGCATGATTCTGTGATGCAGTTTCTGTCAAATAATATTCACTTCTGGTATTGAGACATTTCTGCAGGTAATACTTTGAATTACACTTTGGTAAGTATTAAGAAAATAGATGGTTTCTACATAGGGAATCTAAACCACATAATAAACAATGAGAGCAACATCTCAGTACTGGAACAAAGAGGTGGGAACTACAAAAGAAAAAACACTGGGAAGAAACATTATTCATAAAGCATGAGATAAAATATCCTACCAGAATAGTTGGAATGGGACTAAAAGAAGAGTGCTTTCTAATTGTACAACCCAGTGGGTGTTTTAACAAAGAGAACCACTACATTACATCAGAAAACCTCAGTTAAGGGCAAAAAGGAGGAAACCCTCAAGAGAAGTCCAATTGGAGGTCCAAGATGAACTGCAGAAAACCACTGAGGATTTTAGTCAATGGTGTAAGCAAAGAAACGAGCATGGAAAGAAAGAGGTACAAAATAACCTTAGCTCTATATCCTTCCACTTACAGTATGCATTCCAATAGAAAGGTGATGTACCACCTCAAAATTAACATTTCTAGTTGGGAGTCTGGAATAGGAGGAAAGGAAAGAAAAAGATTGTTAAAATCTTTGTGAACGTTTCTTACCATGAAGCTCATATGAGTGAAATTTCTGGGAATGCATGTGAAAAGTAGTAAATGCAGATCAATATGTTTCAATGCTGTGTCATTTCAGTGTAGATTTATCAGGACAATTAAAAAATACAACAAATCTGACTTTATTAACAGTCCCTATGTGAGTAGTGTTGTCCCTCGAGTAGGAGAAACACATCTCCTACATTCCAGTGTCTCACTCTTTGTGTAACTTAAATATGAGATGGGAAGAGTCAAATGGAATGTGCCCATGAGCAAAGGCACACCCAACATTCATATGGAAACTAGAAACAAAAGACTATTTCAATTTAATAAGTGGAGCTTTGGTCATGGTCATATTGGGTCTTCTTATTAACACTGTGGGGTCGATTCAGATCCGGGTCGGATAGCTCTCCGAGAGCTGTTGGTAGCCTTACCTTGCAACCGACCCGTACCCGGAGTCGGTCCGTCCAGTTGATGAAGTACTAATCCAGCGTGGAATGTCAAATCCTCCCTTCGTTACAGACCAAATATCACACTAGCACATTCACTCAATACATTCATTGGTGGTGCCCATAACACCAATACTCACACTATTCTGATCTGCTCTTACGGGAGGGATATGTTTTCCAAACGCTGACATGAAAGGAATACCCTTTGACCTAAAAGAACATATTTACATATACATACATTGAATACCTTTATTAAACTTTGAACCTCGAGATATTCCCTCTATTTAGTCGAAGGATCATATTAGTTGTTTTGGATAATTGGTAATTCAATTCTTCTATTTTATATTCAATCTCAATCTAATCTCTTCAATAAACAGCCCAACACATTTGTCTGTAGATCAATACTTTTTATCTAATTAATTGCAACATTTAATAAATTACTAGTCAAACCACGGAACATCATATTTACCTAATCTGGCTATTAGTCCTCCTCTAAATCAATCAAGTTGTGAAAGTCTTTAATTCATCAAAATCAGGCAGCAATTCAGTCTCCGTCAGCATAACGTCAGGAAAATAATCATCAGTTCGCACGTGTCTAAAGTCGAAGTAGAAGAAATCTCTCCGCCAGCGTCTCGTCCACGTTTTCTAAGCCTCTCTCAACTCACTATTCTACCATCTTTTATAATAAATTTAATGTCAAGATGTAACAAAACACAGTTTTAGGCCGGCCTGATTGGTGGGTTTGGGGTCGTTCTGTGAAGTTCTCACATAGTCTATTTGGTTAGGTCATCACACTTGCTGGTTCCGGTTTAAAAGACAGTCCTTTGTTTAAAGTTCTGGCAATTCTCCCATTGTGACCTTGATGGGTACATCTTGCATGGGGTCAGGACGAGGCCACTGTTGCTCGCGGTGGCGCAGGCGCATTTCACCCGAAACCTCGTGGAATGGTAACTAGTCCCGTCCAGTCAAAAGTCGGCCATCTTGATGTAGGCCCTATTCAGTTAACTTAAGTAAAACAAACACAAAAGTAATTAAAACATGGAAATAACGATTACAATGTTTAACCCTCACTAATTCCCCTAGGTGTATGTAAGTATCTAGCATAATAGCAACACTCAAAGCGTTTATATTCACCCAACGATGTCATCTGGTGCGACTTACAATTACGTCACAAAAGCAACATATGTCATGCAATATTCTAATTTTCTAGCATTAGTATGCGTACGTATATTAGTTTACAAATTATTTTAGTCATGCAAATCCCACGTGTAATTCTTTCATTAATACGATTGATTAGAAATCACTGCAAACAGATTTATATTATTACAATTAATAGATTATTCAGATTAAGATGAATCATGCAGAAATGGGGGGGGGGGTATACAACATTTTGTACTATCTGCTCCATCAATCCCCCCTTTTTTGATTATATCACCACACCATCAAATTTTGTATCCCTTTTATGGAATTTCAAAGTGATTTCTTGCTTTTATTCATAATTCAGTATCCCCTATCTCTTCTCTTGTTGCTGACATACATATTCTCCTTTACTTCTTCTAATTCTATTTCTTCAAATTCTCTCTCTTGTTTCTTATCTTTTCTCCTTAAATTTTCTCTTTTTAACTTTTTCAGATTTTTACTCTTTGTGCGACAGATACACCCTAATCTTATTATTAATACTATGAAAATCACACATGTTAATGGAAATAATATTTTACCGCAAAGGGTACTACCTAAGTTTACTAAGAAATCTTTAATAGCTGATATTTTCTTTCCAATTTTTCCCCAAACACTTTCAACCTCCAGTGGTGCAATTTCATCATGCAGTTCAGTAATATTTTTAATATAAGTTTTCAAATCTTTACTTTCGTCAGGAATGTAAGTTCAACAATGTTGAACTTTCAGCATTCCACAGACTCCAACCTCTTTTGCCTATAATATATCAAGGGCAAGTCGATTTTGCATTACCATGGCACGCATGGCAACCATTTCAATGTTTACCAATAAAAATCCTCCAGCGGTGCTTGTTGACAAGCGATCCATTACTGTGGAAAGCCTTCTAATTTTGTTTGCATTCAGAGATATTCCCACTGGTGGTATCAATACTCCAAAAATGTCACCTACTATTTCTGTTATTCAACAAGGCCACCCTCCACTCAATCTGTAATACAACAACAAAGACCTGGCGACAAAATACGCACTGATCAATATAATTACATTGGATTGCTAGTAGGGTAATGTATAAATCTATTACTCCTACATTAGTAGTTCATATCATGAACTATCATTAAATCCCCAGTGCCATACAACTTAATACTTAATAATTCCCAAAAAGTGAGAAAACCAGCCATATATTAGAGTCACTCAACCAGCACCAAAAAATTACTACAGTGCAAAAAGTTAATATGAAGAAAATGTGAGAAAAAATGAGAAAGTATCTCACGTGTGCAACACCAGAGGAGCTGCTGGCAGGTTCACACCAGATTGCTCACGATTTTATCATCATCAATATCTTTCCCATGAAAAAACTGTGTGTCCCATTAAGGAAAGTGTAAAAAATAGCAGTAGAAAAAGCAAAGCCCAGAACAAAAAAGAAAGACCTGTGAAGTCTTAAATTAAATTAGGTCTAACTCACGTATATAATTCCAACCTCTTTATTTCATTACGTGAGTCAGCCCAAGGTTAAAAACACAGTCATGTCATGTAACCACATTCAGGAATGGCCAACATGTTTCATTGCCTTTTTAGAATAACGGCAAATTCATCAGGGCGTAAAGGGTCTGCATTCACTTTCCCTGGACTTTTTCTGTTTAAGAAAGAGTGACTGCAAATACACAAAAAGAATAAAAAGAAACACGGCTGGTAAGTTCATGAGAGACAACACCCAGCTCCTACTTCAAAATTCAAGACAGGTAATCTGAATTAAAAACAAAGCACCGACCCCCTGACTTCAAGCCATAGATGTCAATTACCTAATGAGAGCCACAGGCCCGCATACCAGCTCTCAATTAGTTGTGGAAGTATGTGCCTTTTGCACTTTTCTTCCCCGATGTAAGTACGTCCGTTACTCACACCTTCATCTGAAGAGACAGACATATAAAATCAGTACATTCATATACTGTGCCAGAATCATCTACCTACATCCGTTCTAACCCGTGTAGACTACAATAAGCTGATTCTCAGGAGCAGAACCTAACAAAATGTTTGCATCATTCAATATATAGCCCTCAACTGTACATTAAATAAACCCTTCAACACCTTGCTATCAGGAACTATATCGAGATTCAGATTCCATTTAGCATTTCATTATTTGGAAATAATTACTAGTTGAGCCACCGTTACCTTCATACCGGCTCAGTCATTTTAACCCCTTCCCCGCTCATGATGGAACCGCTCCGTCATGAGCCACGGTTGCCGTGTGCTCATGACGGAACGGTTCCGTCATGCCACGACCGTTGGCGGCCGCTCCGCACACGCGGCGTTGTTTCCCCGCCTGTGCGGGGGGACAACGCAACTGGGCGGAGTCATGACGGAATCGTTCCGTCATGAGCACAGCTCAACCGTGGCTCATGACGGAGCGGCTCCAT
This sequence comes from Triturus cristatus, assembly GCF_964204655.1. Classification (NCBI taxonomy): domain Eukaryota; kingdom Metazoa; phylum Chordata; class Amphibia; order Caudata; family Salamandridae; genus Triturus; species Triturus cristatus. The sequence goes on from NC_140580.1 coordinate 419,164,085, forward strand.
CATGAGCACAGCGCCACCGCGCTGCCCCCCCGCACCCTCCAGCGCCGCAGCGGAATTCCCGCCGCGGCGAAGGGGTTAACCTACTCTCACCGCTAGCATTCTTAATCAGTGCAGTCACTCATCCCGGAATCACCGCATCTTAGTATGCGTCTTCAATTTAAGCAGGCAGCGCGTACCTCACCCTTCCGAGAGTCAATTGAAAACGAGGCTGTGTACCAGGAACTTCAAAACACTGTTCTACAACAGGCCAATACAGCGACCATCTTAGGCTGGCGTAGCTTGTATCCCTTTTTAATGATGATACTGATCAAATGCTGCATGTAAAAGTACTCATGGCGCCACACGCAAATTATTAATAAAAAACAGCCAATATTAAGGAATGCTACGAGCTCATTTCAATAACAACTATCCCATTTAGATATCACAATTTGTATGCAATTTGGAGGGCTTTTCTATACATTTTCACAGCCAAAAAGGACTGGAATAATACATTCTCTGAGTGCTAAAACCACCAGGAAATTAAAATAATTCCTCCAGGATCATTAAAAAAACCATGACAAAAATAGTCTTGACCAACTAAACTTTCTTGAAGTAGATACAGAAATCGATGTATATACAAAAAAGCATTGTGTCAACTGTCATTATTTATCTGGAGATCTTATTCCATTCAATTTGTTCATTCAGACCAATTTGATCCACCTTTTCTGAATAAATCCAGCGTGCCTCTTTCATTGCAAGTGTTCTTTCAATATAGTTCATGTCACCCATCACTTTTTCCAACACCACCCACTTCACTGCCTTAAGATTGTGTTGGCTATCTTTGTAGTGTTGGACCAACCTAGTGGTTAGCTTCCCATTCTTAATGGTACTGAGATGCTCTTGTATCTTCACTTTAATTTTTCTTGTTGTGAGGCCGATGTAATGAAGCCCACACGGACAAGTTAGTCTGTAGATGATATTTGTTGAATTACAATAGCTGAACCTATTCAGATGCCACGTTCTCCCATTTTGCAACTGAATACTCGTTGTCTTTTCAGTGAGTTCACACACTGAGCAACTACCACACGGGTAATGCCCAGATGGAATAGATGTGTTCATTGCTTGTAATGTGGGCCTCGTATGGACAAGCCTGTCCTTGAGATTTTGTGCCCGTTTAAAAGCAAACCTGGGTAAGGGCATTTGGTACTCATTAGTAGAGAGTAGGCCTGGGCCAAAATTCCATTCCGTTCGCGGAAATTGCGATTTTTTGGCATTTTCGCGTTCCGCGGAAAGAGCGAAAATGTCAAAATTTCCGCATTGCGCAGCTTAGCGATAATTGTTTCTTGCTCGCGCTGTAAAAAAATACATTCTTGCGTGCGCGCGATCGCCTTACCTGAATCCCCGCGTTCGCTGACAAGTTTTCCCGACCCGGTCACGTTCTCCACGAGATATTGGATTGTTGGTAGCCATTTTGCGCTGTCTCGCAACAGTTTGCGCTCGTATTGTCGCACGATCACGTCATTTGTTGCGCGATCACTTCATTCTTCTTGCGATCATGCACTGCGCGAATATGAGAAGATTGAGATCTCGAACACGTCATTCTACACTGCGAGCGAGAGGGTGAGGACGCGGGCACGTCTAATCGAACGCGAACAGGAGAAAGAGACCCCGAACACGTCATATCCAACGCGACAGGGACGAAGAGAACGCGATCATGTCATTTTCGACACGCCGGCGGAAGTAATGTGAAGCTCGAGAACTCGAACATGTAAAATTTTCAATTTGGAAAGGAATATCAACTCTAGCAGCATGAAACCTTCTGCAAATGCTGATTTTGGATGAAAACAACTCCACACATTGACATTTGGCTGTCCTTTTTTGTGCAAGGAGTCCTTTTTTAAAAAGGTGGGGAGAGGGAGGAAGTGACACAGAATCTCCAACTTCCTGTTCCTGTCCAGCAGGCTTCTCCCTGTGCTTTGTCCATCTCCTGCTCATTCTGCCTTTGGATTTGGGGCTGGAAAGATAACTCTTTTTGTCTGCTGCATCATTGCAATTGGATTTGAGGATTTTTGGAATAGGATATTTTACAAGTAAGTGGTTGTTGTGTCTGTTTGATTGTGGGCTTTGCAGTTGGGCCTGGCCATGTGGCTGGTGTCCATTTTGAAGCCTAGGCCTGCAGGCTTGTCTGGCCTTGTCTGCCAACAGGCCTGCTTTCATCCACTAGGATCCGAGCAGGTAGCCACAGCTTTATTAATCAAGTTTTTTCTGTGTGGTCTGTTGAATTTGAATCTGGCATGGATGGCATTGGATTGAGTTGGGGAAGTGTGCTTTTTGGGGGTGGCCTTTCTGATGTTGGTTGTCTTAAAGACATGCTTTTGTTGTATGTGTCTGGTCACTGGTGTGTTGGTGTGCAATGCATGCACCCTGCAGACCTTTTTGGTGCCTGTGAATGTTTGTTTTGTACATTTTGTTGCATTAATAAGGCAGAGCAGTGTGCTTTAGCATGCATCCTTTACCTGGCTTTTATAGGCCTTTTGTCAGCTCATGGTGTTTCCCAGGCCCCCGGCTTGTTTGTGATTTGTGAGTGTCCATGTGGGTGGTGGCCTTTTTTTGTGTTTGGACTGGGAGTTATTAGTGTCTTGCTTTTGCCATAGGCCTGCATGGTTTTCCTATTGGCTATTTGGCTTACTGCTTCCATCCATCCACCCCCTTTGCCAGCAGCAGCTCCGTGGATGCTGAGATGCTCAAATAATTTATTGGCAAATAGGGTCCACCCCACTTCCATTACATTTTTATTTTGGTGGTTATTATTAACTTTCCTATCCTTCCTGAGAGTGTAGTGTGTGGCTGTACACAGTAGTATAACATAGCCCTAGTTAAAAAAAAAGTCATAAATGGCTAGACTATCTTTTGTTTGCACTAGCACAGTACTAAGTAACTGAACCACAACAACAAATGCAAAATTTACTGATGTTCTTCTCCTGGCTTATTTGCTTTTAGGTGCACAAAAGACAGAGTAGGAGGTGTCATCAGCATCACCCGGCTACCCGTTGTACTGCCAGCCAGACAGAAGTCCTGCTGCGCATCACGTCCACGTGTGACCAGAACTTGTTGTGCATCTGCATCCTGCCTGACATCTGAAGAAGATGGCCCCAAAGAAAGGTACCAGGTCCAGTACCAAGAAAGTTGCCGGTGAGAAGAAGGAACAGAAAAAGGAAGTGCCATTAACCACGACTGGTGGTGTGCCGGCCAATGTTTTTTTTGGCACCAAAAAAGTTACGCCTGCAGCAGCGTTGTCCAGGAACCAGGCTGGGAGCAGCACAGCGGTCCAACCCCACCAACCTAGGCCCAAGGGCTTTAGTGTCGCAGAGGTAGCCAGTCTACTAACGAGCAGCGATGTTGAAGAAATGTCATTACCGCAAAGTAGTACACAATCAAGTTCAACGCAGGCGCAAACTCAGCAGATCAGTGTGCAGCGGCAACAACAACAGCAGCAGCCACCACAACAAGAACAGCAGCAGCCTCCGCAACAAGAACAGCAGCAGCCACCGCAACAAGAACAGCAGCAGCAGCCGCCGCAACAAGAACAGCAGCAGCAGAAGCCGCAACAAGAACAGCAGCAGCAGCCACCGCAACAAGAACAGCAGCAGCAGCCGCCGCAACAAGAACAGCAGCAGCAGCCGCCGCAACAAGAACAGCAGCAGCAGCCGCCGCAACAGCCCACCATAGTAGTTGTTGCTCCTGACGTAGGGGCATTTCAGGAAATCGAGCTTCCTGCAGACAAAGTGGAGCAAAGTGAAACCACTGTTTCAGAAGATCAATTGTCTTCCAGACCACCAGCAAGGAAAAGGAGGCTTAGTCCATCATCTTCTTCTTCAAGCCCCGCTTCTGATGATCGGGATGCCACTTGGCTACCACCAGCTCAGTCTGAGAGTGATATACACCACAAGACAATGCTTCTGAAAAGGAAGGTCCCAGAAAAACTTAGAGTTATGAAGGTAGATGTAGAAGAGAGGGGTGATGATGTTGATGAAGACGAGCCAGTCATCACGCACATTACTCCCGCGCCAAAGGGATTGGAGACCAACATTCCCACCCTATCCAGAAAGGCTGCTACTGAGCGGATGTAGCACGGATATCACCAACACAGGTTACACCACCACTACCTCCAGCTGCCATATTTTCCAAGGCCCGGCAGGGACCTACATCCAGCTCAACCATCTCAGTAGGTAGTGGTAGTAAAAGTCACAGTCTAGGTGCACAGGGTCACATTTCAAGCACCCCCTCCAGTTCATCTGGTGTTGAAAGTGGAACATCCAGCAGTGCCAGAAAGTTCTCCTCCCCAGTTTGCGACTTCTTTGCTGTTAGCACCAAGGAGGAGAACATTGCTATCTGCTCAATTTGTCGTCAAGGTGTACGGCGTGGTAAGCTTGGTACAAACTATGGTACCGGAGGACAAGCAAGTCATCTCAGAATACACCACACTATCGTCTGGGAGAATCACCTAATAAGTTAAAAGAAAGTAGAAAAACTCAACCCATTGAAGTTGGTCAGGATGAATCAGAGAGCGATATTATTGTGGTGGCAGGTGAAGAAGAGGGAGGCATTTCTAGCCCTGTCCCCAGTAGTGCAGTGGTAACGCCCACATCCTCCTCAGTAACATCAGAGTGGCACCGCAGTAAGAGCCATACTCAGAGTCAGGGTGAGACACCAAGGCGACCGAGTACCTCAATGAGACAATCTGTGTCGTTGAGCCTTAGTGGGTTAATGAAAACAGCACCACAAAGGAAAGTAGCATTGAGAGCATGTTTAGGTTGGAGGAGCAGTTCCAACGCAACCACCCAACGGCACGATTGTACAATGCGAAGCTGGCTAAAATGTTAGAGCTGGACCTTCTTCCTTTTTCATTTGTGGAAGGGGTGGGTTTCCTTGAATTTGTGTCTGCCATCTGCCCTAAATGGAAGGTTCCCAGCAGGTCCTATTTTGCACTACATCATGATGTGCTGGAATTGGTTGGACAAGCTTTGCAGCAGAGTGCTGTGCACAATATCCACCTGACAACAGACATGTGGACCAGTTGCCAAGCCACAGATTGCATCACTGCACACTGGATCTCTTTTGTGGGGGTTAGAGATAAGCTATCTGCACGAGGTGTTGTTGACACAGCTGCAATTTTTGAAGGTACTCGGAAACATGCAACTGTAGCCATGTTCGCCATGGAGAAATCTCATACGGCTGAAAACATTTTACACAAGTTTCACAGCAAGGTTTTGGAATGGCTGCGGCCCAGAGGGCTTGGTATTGGTCTTGTTGCCACAGACAATGGCAGTAATGTACTTAAGGCCATTGAACTTGGTTCCTATTTCAGGGTTCCGTGTTTGGCGCACTGCATAAACATTATAGTTCAAGACTTTCTGAAAAAAGAACACATAGTCAGCAATTTACTGGCCATCTGCCGAAGAAAATGCACTCATTTCAGCCATTCTTTTAAAGCTCGGAAGCAGCTGAGGATCATCCAACGTGAACAAAGGATGCCAGTCAAGGCACTCATCCAGGAGGTGGCAACACGTTGGAACTCAATGTATTACATGCTTGATCGTCTGTACGAACAGTACAGGTCACTCCATAAATATGTCTGGAACGGAAGCGGGGATGCTAGTGTTAAAGGCATGAACCTTGAGAGGGATCAATGGACCCTAATTAAATGCCTGACTGAGATGCTGTGTCCTTTTGAGGTCTTCACACGTGAAGTCAGCAAGGAGGATTGTACAATGGGCCAAGCTATCCCATTATTGCAAATGCTAGAGCATGAGCTGAATAATGTGTCTGAATCATACAAAGGTGTAGAGGACAGAAGGCAAGCCCATGACTTGGTGAAGAGCTTATCCCGGCGCTTAGCTGAAAATGTAAGGATACAAAATAAAATTTTGTCACAAGAACATTACATTTGTGCCACAATTCTGGATCCACGTGCAAAATTAGGACTACTGAAGACATTCTTTGCTTTTTCCGACATTGATGTTTCCCGCTACAAAAGTTGTATAGCTGAAGCAGCCAGTAAGTTGGAAAATGAACGGCTGCTAATTAAAAGCCCGCAAGATCAACCCAGAAGAAGTACTGAAGCAGGCCATGCAGGATCAAGTGCAACTTCGTCGGCTGAGGGCAGTGCGTTTGGATCACAATCACAACACTCACCATCACTATCGACTACAGAAACAATGACTGGATCATTAGGCCGAGTACAATCATTATCATTACAGGATTGGTATGTAAAGGTAGGCCTTAATAAGCACAGTGCTGATGCACAGAAAAACAGCACAAAAGCTTACCAGCAGCAACCCTGAACATTGAGCGGATGGTCCAGGCCTATCTGGACGACCCAACAGAGGTGTACGTTGATCAAAACCCATTGCAGTATTGGTATAGGAAAAGGTCTGAATGGCCACAGCTCAGCAGGCTGGCGATTAGGCCTGGGCGGAAAAAATTCCGTTCCGCTCACGGAATTTGCGGAATTTGGGTAATTTCGCGTTCCGCGGAGAACGCGAAATTGCCCAAAATTCTGCTTTCCGCGATTTTGCGAAATTTTTTGCTTGTTCGCGTTCTCAAAATGCGTGTTCGCGAGATATTTCTCCCCGAGCACGCAAACAGCGATTGTGAACAGGGAAAAAGCATCGCGAACAAGCAATTCCGCGTGTTCGTGGAATTTCTGTGTGTTTGTGGACATTTTTTACCGTTTCGCGGAGATTTGCGTAACGCGATTACGCAAATTCCACCCACCCCTACTGGCGATAAGCTATCTGACTTGCCCTGTCGCAAGAGTCTCTTCCGAACGTGTTTTCAGTGCTGCTGGTTCCATTGTAACATTGAGAAGGACCAGTCTATCGCCCAAAAACGTGGAGAGGTCAACAATGATCAAAATGAATCAGCACTTCATACCACCGAATTACACAATCCATGAAGCAATGGAGGAAGATGAGGACAGCGGCTCAGGTGATGGAAGTATTGTGTCAGATGATTACCTACTACTGGCTGAACCCCCAGAGTTTGAGGACGAGCTATACTTCCCTGACAATTATGTTCGCACTTACTGTCTTCCTCCCTTTTTCCCCCTTTGTTTGTGTGTCTGTCGTTCCGGTTACAAACTTGTGAATCACAACAAATCCATTACCACCGTCTTCTACTCTTCTAATTTAATATACAAGTTTCAGGTGTCTGCAATTTGACAGTACAGTCCTCCGAATCCAGCTCCTCCGCTCCATCATACTGAATCTCCAGCCCAAATCCATTGCCCTCATAAATGATGATTGGATGAAATAGAAGAACAAATTCAAACTTTCCTAGTTCCGCCAAAAGAAGTGGAGCATGAATCAGATGACTACTATAGCTATCCTCCTTTCAGAGCCGAGAGAGACTGCCATTAACTGAAAATAAGATGGATTGATGCCATGCATTGGTCGCAGAGTCGCAGACTGAGTGATTTAGATTTTGTTATGTTTGTTTTGCATGAATTTATGTAATTGTGCACTGCCACTAATCAACTTTCTACAGAACACACTAAACTTAACTCAAGGTAAATTCAATTTTCCCCTTATTGCAAATATTAAATTTGTACTTCTCCTACAGCTAGGTGATACATTGCTTTTAATTCAATACAGGAAGGAGACTCACTCAATCTGCGCAATGAGTATGATTGACACAACAGCACCGTCCATCATGATGATGGCGAAATAGACGGCCTGTTAACTTAAGATGAGAAGGAACAGGTAATGACAATTAATTGCATGCATTGGACACCTGACTCTGAGCGATTGGTCTTTGTGTTTTCATTGTTTGTTTGTTGTGCACAAAGTGAAGTCAAAGTGTACTAGTAATCTATCTTTCTGTACACACTAAAGAATGACTCAAGTCAGTAATATTTATATTTCTACTCTTGTTGTGTCATAAAAATGTTACTTATACTGCAGGCCGATCTTCACAGTCAGTCAGTAAAAGTATCGGAGATGATAATGAAGTCAGGAGGACGTTTCATGAGTGGCATAAAACGGAAAAGCCTAAAGGTAAACACGTCAACAACAACCACAGCAGACCCAAATGTCTGTGTAGAAGTTGAATAGAGTGTAGCGGTGGGATGACAGCAGTGCATTGATTTTACTAACTTAAACTGTAAAATGCCATGTTTGGAATGGATAATGTGCTTTGCGTTTGTCCAACTCTTTGAGAGAACAAAAAGGACTCTAAAGTGTTAACGTAGGATGTGCTACTGCTAAGCACTGTGGGCCTGCTCTCTCCTGTTACTGTTGAAGGTCAATGCTGGAAACAGACTAGAGTAGAGACGATGCATACATGCCACCTCGGAAAGTGTTCTTGTTGCACTACACCATAACTTGTGCATTTGTTTCAACTTTGTTTCTCAATATCCCCTTTGGTTTTCCCATCTACAATTACAGGCCGGGCCTTGCCCTACACTTTGGAAAACATTACAATGCATACTTACCTTACCAATAAATCAACATTTTTTTTCCAGCCGGGCAGTGGCGAGTGGCGAGGCGACACACCCAAGATTGATGGACGAGAGGAGCAAGAGGAATGCCGAGATGCAAATCCAGTCCACATTTTTTACAAGGATAACACAGTAACAGTATCCACTTTAATCTTCTTTTAAATAATTTGATGAATATTTTGTATACAATCTTTACAACAGTGTGTTCTTGGAGTTGTTATTATCATCATTACGTTTGCTCTGTGTTTACGATTCTTCCCTACCAATATTTAAAATTTCTATTTGCTATCTGTAAAAGTATTAAGGCCGGAATAACAGAACAAGAACTAGAAGTGTATGTAATCCGGGTCTCTCATCATCATGCATGCATTGCCTTTTTCTCCCTTAACATATAGATATGGTAGTCTTCAATGATTGTTGTTTGTTTGTCTACGTATGCATACTGTTTTTCTATGTCAAACCTTTCCCAAAAACCCGCTTCCCATCCATTCAACAAACCCTAACCCTCTTCCCCGGGTTGTGTGACTTATTGTCGAGGTGTAACTAAATTAAATGTACACCAATACTTAATCACACACTTGCTGGGGCGGATTTGGTGAAAGCAACACTACTTCAATTTCAAGGCAGAGCGATGATCTTCTTCTGCTTGGCCACCCATGAGTAGGATATTTCAGAGGTTATTTTATTTAACAAAGGAACATATACCTCAGCATGAATTGCCGGCATTGATTGGATTTGTTTGTTGTCATTCCTCATATACAGCACTAACTGTTATGCTATAGGCCTAGTCAAGTGACTCAACACAACTATAGTTTGTAACTCTGTCTAGTAGGCTATCCCAACCACCATTATGGTTTTTTGTCAAATATTTTAGCATATTATTGTTGCTCGGTAAGTTCTGTACTGTACTTCATTCTACTACTCCTCTAACAGTCTCTCAAAGGCGATTGACTGTCTCCTTTTCTTTTTTTGCAAATGCTGCCGCCCTGCCAGTGTCTACTACTACTACTATGCTACCACCACCACCATCACCCCAATCATGGCAGGTATGAAAAAGGAAACCATCTTCACCATGCAGCCAGTGCTGTGCCACAGTTGGACATAAACATCAAGCACCGGTAAGAGAGAAGTTTGGGGGAGGTAGAATTAATATTGGACATGTTGTCAATGATTTCATTTTCACACACTAGTCCAAAGAATGCATAGACTAGAGGACAGACTGAAAGTACTAGAAGGACAAGTCAATGAGTGAGGTGTGTCGCGTCTATCTGTTTGTGTCTTATACAGTCAGCCAATTATTTAAATCAAACACAGGCTATGGGCGGCCATGCACCAGCAAGGAAACAGTGTGATGTAAAACAGTTACCCCACCTACAAAACATTAACAACATTGCATGTAACATAGAAAAATATATTTAATTTACCCTAACAAAAATAAACTAAACCCGCAGAAGCTGACCCACCCCCCTCCCTAACCCCAACCAATGTCCATAGGAGAAAAAAGTCTGTAACACCCAAACAAGTTGACACCCACCCACCCAAACAAGAATTAAAAAAGGGGCAGAACAGGATGACAAGGACTAAGTGGTGGGGCGGGACTCAAGGAGGACACACATCTGGCTCTCTAAACGGGCGACGCGGCATCTAAGGGCGCGGCAGTTGCAGCCACAGTGGGGGGGGCACCGGAGATGGCACTACGGTGGCGGCGGGCAGCCGCCAGACGGTGGCGCCGTACTGCTGGAGGGCGGTGGCTTTGGCCCGGGGCACTGGAGGAGGCTTGAACAATTGCTGCCGCAGTCTCCTCCTCCTCCTCGGCTAGGACCACGAGCCGCCGGTATTCCCGCTGGATTGCCTCCAGCTTCCAGCGCCATGCCTTGGCGGCCAACTCCTTGCGATTTTGTATCGGAGTAGCTGTGTATCAAAAAGAAAAAAACAAGACAATTGTAAAATATACTCTTAGAAAAACAGTAAGACAATTTAATTATTTATGCACATAGTGGCATGGTAGAGTAGCACTATAAAGCACAGTAGTACATAACATTTTAAATCTCGCCCGTCCTTCTTCCTTCCACCCGTCTTTCACTTTTTAGTTGAACAGTGCACCAGGTGCTCTTCTCCATAAAACTTTCAAAGCGGAGTTGAAATCAGATAGATGAGGCCATTGGTTACTCAATACTCCCGCTCCTATGCCAATTAAAGGGAATTCTAGTCTTCTAGTTCACTCTTCAAACGTCCCCAACAACTCATACTTACTTACGACATCGGATAGCGGGCGGACTTTGTCCGCCCACCATCCTCATGCTAAAAAGGGTGGGGGTCCCGTGGGGACAATTAATTAGGATGATGCGCCCGGCACAGTGGCGGGCGCATCCTGTTTTTTTTAGATTCTGGTTGGCGTTGCTGAAAGCAATGCTAAAAATACATGTTGTGCTGCTTTTCCAAGCACAACATAACGGACCCCGTACGGAGCCTGTCACGTTTTGCTTTGAAAGGCGGGGGGTACCATAGCATAGGTACCCTCCATGGGGGCCCCCAAGCATACTCTGCAATGTCTGCATTCCTTTCCGTGGCGGACGGCTATGCTGCCACGCAAAGGCATTCCAAAATGCAGATTATATGGCTGGCGGTGTGTTCAGAGAGACACCACCGCCATATTGAACCCTTTTCCGCCTGGTCGACATGTGGGGGGTCTGAATATTTTCTACAGGGATGGCGGGAGGTTTGCCCCTGCGGTGTCGGCAGTGAATTCCAGCCGGCCCGGCGGGGGCAATACGCCCACCATCCTAATGGGGCCCTAAGTCACAACTGTACAGTATACATATACATACAGTACACCCTTGCAGTGAGTGTACTGTCAAGTTCAACAATAGTTAAGGATTATGAATCTAACTTATCACCGCCTGCCACTGTTGCTGCCACTCCCCCTACCGCTCCGTTGCTATCTGCAGCAACTGCCGCATCCTCGCCCTCCGCGTCGCCTTCGCTGGCCCCGGCAATGGTGGTCGGTAGTGCGCCTAGAAAACATTACACATTTATTAGGCGTCATATACACCTCCCCCCTATTGATCAGTAGCAAGGTTGAAAAATGAGTTAATACTAACATACATCACTAGTACAAATCAGGTAGTAGTAGAGTAGACACTAATAGTTATATATGATCATTGTAGCCTTTGCTTAATTAGCCCTAGCCATGCTACCATTTTACCTTTGTGTCTTTTATTTTTGCACATGTGACGTTACCTTGCAGCTTCTTGTATAAGACACCTTTGAGCCCACATGACCTGCCTCACACTGCTACTGTCTAGTCTACGCGCTGCGTACAAGCGGTCAACAAAAACATGAACAAGCCACTTTTTTAGGAAGTACTGGTGTACTACTGTTACTGTCAGTCCATATTGCTTATCCATAAATGCTACACTTTTTGGCACATTTCAAGCAAACAGTGGTCCTCAAATTTATTTAAGGAATGAGGGGAATAAATATAGTACAGAATCGAAACTATATTTAAGAATGTCCAGCCGGACATCCAGTTTAATTCTTCAATGAAAAAGCAAACAATAATCAACAGCAAAACATATGTGGGACACAGTCCTGTATCCGTTGGGAGAAGAAGACAAATACAAAACAAACAGACATTACAGGCAAGGCAAGCGGAGCTTAAATACGAAATCCAATGTTTTAAGCTTTTTTCATACAAACAGTGCACTTTTTTACATAATAGATTAATGTGCATGCTGTATAGATTGGGGTCGACGACGTTTCGATCCTATTACAGAGATACAAGGATCATCATCAGGACGAAAAAATGAACAAGCCTGGTATTGAAAGAAATTGCCTGTGGGAAATTAAGAATATGAAAAGGGGGAGAGAAAGAGAGAAAATTTAGAGCTGGGATATGGCAGCGCGGAATATACATCCGTGATAGTGCTCAGTGCACATGCCACATGTGACTACATGCAGTTTGGCTGTCTCTAGAATGCTAACGAGTGAGCTAGTGAACTAAACAGGATGAATTAATTTCCACGGAGAGGCAAGCATTAGTTTAGCGCCGGTGGTGGAGTTCTACCGTTAGTACGTAAAACCGGAGGGTGGCAAGGCGCGGAGTGTGTGACCGCAATGAATATAGCAGAGAGTCAAGACTGCCGGTCTGAATAATAGGTTCGCTTACCGAAGACAGTCGACGTGGTAAAATGCCGGAATATATAACTCGCGTCTAGTAGTACAACAAGGTCTGGAGGTCTGCTGGCGGGTGCGGGTGTGACCGCAACGGTAGCTGAGAAATGCTTGCAAGTTGCAATATACTAACGCACACCATTTCATTTTTCGCAATACAGACGGAAGATTCCCTTCTACGAACCAGAGCTTCTGAATGATGCAACAACTACCAGTACTAGGTTCTTCTAAGGTGAGGGGTTCCTTCACTCACATCTTCATTTATAAATTTATATAAACTAAATTCCTAGGGGATGGTGGTGCTGCCTTCCACCACTGTTCAGTTATCATGATTTAATTCCCAACTGTATAAGTGTAACAATGTATATTGTTTTAATGTTATTGATTTTCCGGTTGGTGCTGCATTTTATAATAAAACCGTGTACAGAGCTTCTAAAATTGAAATAAACATTTTGAACTTACATAGACTTGGTGGTATTTGGTGTGGACTAACTTACACGAGTGAGCAAATTAAAGTAAGGGTGTGCATGTGCATTGCTTCCACGACTGAGAGGTTGGGTGTGTTATGTTCTGGGTTGTCTACTTGTTGGGTATCTTGGGGGGAGGGTTCCGAAACCTAATAGTTATGACAAGACAGTACTATAGTCAAGCAGTGGAATTGTGGTGGGTGCGGAATTTCTGATTGAGGTGTGCGAGGAAGGTCCAACCTACCATCACCAACATCCTATTTTCTGGTGCAAATGTCTGTGTATGTGCAAGATCCCTACAACAGTAGTAGTATGTCCTATAGGCTATCATATCAAAATAGTAATAAATCTGGTAGGGCTGTTGTTGCTGTGAATTTTCAAAGCCTCAAGATTAACAAAGACTCAAGATCAATAAAAGTAAAAGTAGTAGAAGACGACGACCCAAAGGATTGGACTCAATGGCTCGAGCTACTGTTGAATATGAGTTTTATATTACAACCTTTCACATAAAGAGTGGCACTGGCCAACTGGGCAAGACTAGCTACTACAGTACAGACAGACTGATAGTATGTAGTAGTAGTAGTACTGAGAGTCATCATAGCGGAGGCAGGGATAAGATATTTGAAACCGTTCAGATCGAAGGATAATTGGTGGTAAAAAAATAGCATTTGGAAACAAACAATAGTTTGTGAAAAATATGGGGTAGTAAAAGTTATGGAATAAGAAATATTATTAAAAACAAGAAGACTTACTGGGGCCAGCAGAGGAGCCCTCAGCGGTGTCCTCCTGGTGGTGTTCTGACTGTCCCGCCGACTGCCCACTCCCTGTCTGTCTGCCCCTGGGTGCTGATGAACAGGAAAGATATAAGAAAGATTGACCGATCTCATCTGGTCAACAAGTAATATCGGGGGATTCGCAGTTCGACTAATTAAGTTACTATTTATCAACAGTAATCCAGTCTTCAATTCTGATTCCAGAATACTAAGTTACAACTAAGCCTAAGTACAACGTACCACCCAACCTAGCCCACCTATTCCAGGCATGCCAATTGTACATTAAGTATGCATTTCCACTGTATTCCTCATCAATGCATATGGTCAAATCATGGAGGACACATGACTACATTTTTTGTATACACCAAATTTTTGATTTGATTAATTGATGCTGATCTGATAGTGCTAACTGCTAAGCCTACCACCACTCATTGAACAAACTAGAAAAGGTTCTAATAAAGACTGCCGTACTAGCAGCACGTCACGTAACTGAGTGAGGGGGCATCACGCATACCACTAACAAATTCAAAGCTCATACAAAGTACCTAAACCTAAGTATCAATCCGCCCTTATCTATTAGTGACAGGACAAAGTAAGGAGTTGACTAGAGTCACAGTAGCATTACTTAACTTAATTTCTCTAAAATAAACTCGTAAAGAATCACGCTAAGCAAGCGCAAATGCAAAGCTGCAAACAAGTAAGATTAGTAGTAGCGCAGAAGAGCACCTGTGTCATAATCACAGAAGACTTTTAAACTTTATTAACCTGGAATGTATTGTAAGCAGCAACATTCTAGCTGGTTGGAAGGAAAAAAAGATATTCGCAATATATAACACAGAGCAGAAGAACAGGCACAAAGTTGTAATAATTAAATAGGTACTCACCAAGCCCCGGGACCTGCACTCCTAGCAGGTCCAGCAGGTCCTGCTCACGGTCCAGGATGTCGGATCACCGGTGCGTAAGCTGCGCCTGGGTGCGCCGGACCCCAGAGAAGCGCGACACTGCCCGGCGCACCTTCCCCCACCGCTGCCGACGCTCCCGGTGGCCGTACCCGGACCCAGGCCTGCCACCTGCTGCCAGGGTTGAGGGGAGGTGGCGCTGCACAAAGAAAATTAGTGCAGCCAACTCCACCTCCCCAAATAAGGCCCGTGCCTGCACCCCTTGTGGGTGCCGCCTTCCGCAAGGAAGGCGGTCGCGGCTCTGGCTGCGACGGCGAACAGTTCTACCCTTAGACATGGTTCTGAGGACGGGGCGGGAAAGAAAAGGTAAAAAAAATAAAGGAGTAAAGGAAATAAATAGCAGGCAATAGAAAGAGAGATAAAGTAGCTAAAAAACAAAAAATAAGTAGACAAAAAACAAAAATATCGAAGCAGGAAAATAGTTAGAGAAAAATTAAGTAAGAAAGATAAAAAAAAAGTGTCTATAAACAAAGGATTGAAAAGATTTTGGGATGATTCAAAATCAGGCCCCAGGACCATCGAATAGAGTGAAAAACAAGATGGCCGCGCCCATTGCGACCAGTTTGCGCAATATTTTCTCCCCGAGCAAGCAAAAAGCAACGGGATCAAGTAAAAGCGGTCGCGAACAGGAAATAACTACCGCAAACGGGCGCGAACATGCATTGCGTGACCCGGAACAGGAAGTAAGCATCGTGAGAGGGCGGGACAAGTGAAAACAAGATGGCCGCGCCTGTGAGCAACCGCATGGGTAAATTGGCGACCCGCGATCACGCAAAAAATACCGCGAACAGGCGGGAAAAAAACTTCTGCGTCTTCGCGATATTTGCGGCGTCTTTGCGGAGATTTTCTACATTTTCGCGATAAATTGCGATAGTTAATATCGCAAATTCCCCCACCCCTAGTAGAGAGCAATGACCAGTGTTTCCTAAAAACCTGACGAATTTTAGTCACCAAAGGGTCAAAAGTCAAAACTATGGGCAGGCACTCATTTTCATCTTTTGTATTCCTTTCCAATAAGGCCTCCCGAGGGGTATTGTGTGCTCTCTTACGAGATCTGTTGACAATTCTTCTCGAATATGCACGCTGTACCAATCTCTCAGTTAGACTTTCCGACTGTTGCCAAAAATCAGCAGTGGAAGAGCAGTTCCTACTATTTCTGACCAAGATTCTCTCCTACTACGAGCTAAATAACTACCTAAACTATGTACACCATCTTCTTCTCTATCCATATGAAACATCTTCGGGAAAACCAGGCCTACATAACACGTGCCATACCAATGGTCTGGCAAACGATAATACGCCCTATTCCCACAAATAAAATATAACCCAGGAAAAACTGGGTCTTTTCCCCCTTTAAATCCCCATCCACCCATGATTCGGTATGTATCATGGCACTCGCTATTACCTACAAAATATTTATCATATGCAGTTTGATTCCTTCTAATACACAATTTCCCTTTCTGAGGCCAATCTAAAGCTATAGTTGGACTAGCTTGTCCTTTTAAGTGCTTTTCCATTTCTCCATCCCAGACTGTCTTCTCCACCTTTCCTTCAGATGCCTTTCTGTGCATTTCAGTCTTCTTTCTTCAACCATATCTAGAAATGCATTTCCCTCTTTCTTTAGACTGCAAGTCAAATTGTTTTTAAATATATACTCTAATGTTAGTTCTTTGGTTTCTAAGAAAAATTCACCTAATACCTTTGCAGGTTTTACTTTGTTTAGCTTGTTAATTGATGGTACTTGTGAAAATATGCTATCTACATCTGAAAAATAATACTCTAATTTCCCTGTTTGATAAAAAAAACTAGCTATTACACTACATATTATTCCATAGGTTACTGGAAGGTGGTGATAAGTCACTCCCTCCGATGCAGAGGCAGGTAACTGCATACAAATGTAGCATTCCCTTACATCCATTGTCTTTACATATTCATACAACAATTTTGAAAACACATTGTTAGTAAAATCGGTTATAGACCTATCTTTGTGTAAATAATTTTTATCTATTCTGGTTGGAACTACCTTTTGAATCTTTTCTATATTAGTTTTATTTTCACTATGTCCTTCTATTGTATCTATAGTAACCTTAAATTAGATCAGAAGAGCAAGTACACTCCACAGAAGCATTAGTAATCCTGTACAACAACAGCACATTTTACACCATCTTCTCAAGAATGTACATCTACTTTTTCTACTATCTGTGTTTGCCATTTTTGCTAAAATGGACAGTGACTTTTGACTTAGCCTCTTCTACTTCACAACTAGTTTTCTAACCCAAGGCTCTAAGTACCTACTTGGTTCTACCAGTTTTTGTCTTTTTCCGTATTTTATTGTCTTTCCATCAGTAATTTTCTTATCTTATTCAGTTTGGCATTTCATCATCTTTCACCTTTCCTTCGAGATCTGAATACAGAATGTCCTGAACATCCGCTTCTTCTCCAATATCGGACAAGATAACTCTCAGGATTTCTGATTCTTCGTCCTCCTCAACCACTTCTGCTACAACCACCTCTGGATTTCCTTGGCTATCCACCTCCTCTTTTACTTCAGGCAGGGCCACATACATCCATTCTAGTGATTTATACTTCTGGTTAGGTTTTCTTGTTCTTTTGCTTTCTTTAATTACAATGGTTTCTTCGTCTTTTGATTTCTCCTGACTCGTCACTTCATTCACCTGTTCAGCCCTTGGTGAATTTACTCGTGTCAGTCAATATCTTAATTTCTTTATTTTATTCGGCCAAACGTCGTCCTTTGCAGTTCTTTTCAATTTACTTCCTTTATCGTTCTTTTCAGTTCTCCAAGCTCTCTTTCTTAGAACTCGACCTTCAGGTACTTCATCTTCGCTTTCCTCTGACTCTGTTTCAACTTGCTTTTTACTCTCAACAGCTTCTTTTTCCACCACTTCTTTTGCTTTTCCTACTTCTGTCCCTCCTCGAATCTCCGACACGCAATCTTCCTGCTGACTACTTGCCCATGCTTCTAACTGAATGTTGGAATTCCCTACACCTCCTCTGGGGTCTTTCGCAGTAATCTTTCCCTCTCTCTCTGTATCTAGCACCTGTCCATCTAAATGTGTTATTTCAGGTGGAATTTCTCTCAATCTTTCGTCTGGAACTTCTCTTTCATTAATTTCTTTTATTGTCTCTTCACTGTCTTTTTCTTTGTTCTTTCCGTGATATTTCCTAGAACGTTTCACTCCTTGTTCAGTCTCCGCGTCTGAGCTGGTATCAGATATCTGTAATCTTCTTCTCAGGGAAATACTTCAGGGGACAAATGTTAGACTTTGTTCTGTTTTCCCCCTTTCAGGGTTTTCTTCTGTTTTTGGCTCTCTGTCATCCGACTCAGTACTGGATTCTGATTAATCAAAATACTCTTTTTCTGTGCTGTCCACTGGATTTGGAATTCTCATTGTATGGCTTGCATGGATCCAGTTTTTCAGTCCAGCACACTTTACAGCTGTTGTTGTGGACAGGATAACTTGCTTTGGTTTTCCCCACCTTGGAACCAAAGAGTTTCTTCTTCTGTGTACTTTTATCCTTACCCAGTCCCCTGGGCTTAGATCATGGGCTTGCTTCTTCTCAAGGGTGGTGGCATCCGCTCCAACCTGATGAAACACAGAATGGACTGCGTCAGCCAGGCTTTTACAGTATTCCAACACCATGTCATCAGTTATAGTCATCAGCTTGTTGACTGGTATAAACACGTGTCGCATGGCTCGTCCCATGATGATTTAATGGGTCCTTAACCCTGTAGATCTGTCTGGAATTGATCTAATAGTCATGAGTACCAGAGGCAAGACATCAGGCCATTTCATACCTGTGGCTAAACACATTTTCCCTATCCTGTTTTTGATAGTACCATTCATCTGTTCCACCACACCAGAAGCTTCTGGTCGGTAGGCACAATGTAATTTTTGTTGCACATTCAGTGCTTCACAAATCAATTTTATGATCTCATTATGGAAATGCCCTCCTCGATCAGATTCAATAGTCACTGGGAACCCAAATCTAGGGATACATTTCCTCAAAAGTAATTTTGCCACTGTCATCCCATCATTTCTTCTTGTTGGAAATGCCTCTACCCATTTAGAAAACAGACAGGCCATAACCAAGACATACCTCAACCTGTTACAGGGAGGCATCTCAATGAAATCCACTTGCATTCAGGTAAAAGGCCCTCCTTCTCGTCCTATTGGTCCTAGACTCACAATTGTCTTTCTTCACGGATTGTATTGCTGACATATTAGGCATCTCTGACAAAGACTTTCTGCTACAAGTCTGAATTTTGCATTGTACCAGGTTTGTTTAAATGACCTGATTATGGCATCTCTCCCTATGTGTCCCTGACCATGATACATCCGTGCCATGGCAGACATCATGCTATCAGGCATAACTGGTCTTCCATCCCGATAGACCCACACATGATCTTTCTCTCTGGGTGCACATCCTGCTTTTACCCACTGCTTCATTTCCTCTTCTCCTGCCTCTTCCTGCAATTGTCTTACTTCTTCCCATGTTCCCACAGTGTTAGTAAACATCAAGGAGCAAGAAATCCCCTCTCTTTCATTGGCCCGATTAATGGAATTCTGATTTCGTGCACAGTATTGTGCCATGTCATTTGCATATTCATTGCCAGTGGCAATGTAATCACCACTTTGACTATGGGCCGCACACTTCACAACAGCCAATTGTCTAGGCAGCTGTATCGCCTCAAGCAATTTTCCAACCACTTCAGCATTCTTAATGGGAGTTCCACTTGATGTCAAAAATACTCTCTGCAGCCATATCTGACTGAAGTGTGTACGACTCCGAAGCCATACTTGCTATCAGTTATCACAGTCACTTTCACACTTTTCCCAATCTTGCATGCTCTCGTCAAAGCAACAAGTTCAGCAACTTGGGCCGATTTAACTCCTTTCAGATAGGATGCTTCCATCACTGCTGCAACCATGGATACTGCATATGCTGAACTTAACACTGTATCATCTGTTCTCAAACAAGACCCATCTACGAACATGACAAAATCACGTTCTGGTAAGGGTAAATCTTTTATGTCAGGTCGTGGTTTTTTACAGAAATCAAGTATATCCAGGCAGTCATGATCTGCTTCATCTCTGACCTCCACATTCTCAGCATCAGGCAGCAATGTTGAAAGAGGAGGTGACTGACACATTTCCTGTAGAGCGTGGTGTTCGGCAGGGATGTGTCTTGGCGCCCACGTTGTTCTCCCTGTTTATAAATGGCATTGTTGAATATCTGAGCCGTTCGCCCACAGACGCTCCTGTATTGGCTGGGTATCGCGTGTCTGTTCTCATGTTTGCGGATGACACGCTGATAGTTTCGCGGACACCTAGTGGCCTGCAGAAGGCGCTAAATGCATTTGGTGACTTTTGTCGAGAACGTGGTCTTGAAATAAACACCTCCAAAACTAAGTTCATGTGTTTAAATCAGCGGCAAAATTTTAGAGGTGGTATTAATTTTAATGGCACCCCGCTGGAGCAAGTTGAGGCATTTACATATTTAGGGATATCCCTTCAGAACAATATGAAATGGACCAACCATATTGACATGGCTGTCTTAAAATTTCATCAGCTAGCGGGAGCAATTGTTTCGAAATATAAATCTTCCTTGACTAAACCCATCACTCCAGCCTTGGAAATTTATAACATGAAAGTTATTAGTGCTGCATTATATGGACCGGAATTATGGGGCTTTGGTAACCTGAATCAACTACGATTAGCAGAAAACAAGTTTTTACGTTGTTTAACAGGAGTTCCCCGAAGTACCCCAATGATTCCATTAGCATACGATCTTGGCAGGAAAAGAGTTGAGGATTTGGCACGATTGCGCCCACTCCTTTATTGACGGCGGATTATGGTCACTCCGGAACTAGCGCATTATGCCATTGCCCTAAAAGATATCATTAGGGCTGATCGTTTTCATTCCATTACATGGCTCAAAGAAATTAGAGATTTGCTAACAAAATTAGACATGGGGCATCTATGGAATGATTTAAATGGCTTAAATTTTCCATCTAAGTCTGCATTCAAAAAAATGTACTGGGATATGATCTTAACATCTGCTTTTAGCTCTGGCCAGAATTCCAATCTAACAGGTCGTTATTTTGACATTAAATCTATCCCATCTTGTGAGGCATTCTGGGATTTTATAGAGAGGCCCATTGATAGAAAACTGTATTTTCAGTTTAGAATTGGGTCTCTCCCTGTAAAAGCATTCACCCATAGATGGTTACCTAATCAGGACAATAAATGTCCTTACTGTCGAGATTTGATTGAGGATCCTGGCCATCTACTGTTTGTCTGTCCATTGTATGTCGTTCCACGTCATAGGTGGATAAAACCAGTATGTTTAAATTTGGGAATACGCAGATATAAGGAAGCCCTAAGGATACTTGAATCTGATTGTACCCCTTGTTTGGTTATTGCTGTTGCAAAATTTTTGGGGTGGGCATGGATAATACGCACTCGTACCCTAAAAATGTTAGAAGCTGGACAATGAGTATCTGACACTAAATGTTATTGATCCATTTTAAATATTAAGATTTTACTTTTTAATAGATAAATTGATGTTACTAAATTCATTGGAACTATTCGCCAGCATTATGGTTTAATGTAATTTTAAAATTTATATATTGTATTTTAAAATAGTATTTATATTTATGGTATTGTTAGGATGTTAAGATGCTTTTATGACATGCTGTCGAATAAAGCTTTGAAACTTGAACTTGCAATGTTGAAAGATTTACATTCAAACATCTCACAAGGCTTACATTTGTTGCACCTAGTATGACTTTCTCATATTTATTCTAGTATTGTGCCATATACTGAGTGCGACTCCTTGTTAAAAGGATTGCCACGTCATGAGGTACAAACACTTTCACAGGATATCCCATTACAATTCCTTCACTCTGTTCCAAACTCCGACATGTAGCAGCTGCTGCTTTCAAACACCCAGGTAGGGCTACAGCTACTGGTTCCAGCATTGATGAAAAATATGCAATTGGTCTCCTCAGTTTTCCATGCTTCTGTATTAGAACAGAGAGTGCACACCCATTTCTCTCACTGCAGTACAACTCAAACTCTTTCTCATAATCAGGCATACCTAATGCAGGTGCTTCAAACAACCCATCTCTCAATCGTTTAAAAGCTGCCAATTCTTCCTTGTTCAAATCAATGGGATCTCTCACATCGCTTTTCGTCACTCGTACCAAAGGTTTTGCGATCAACGAAAAGTTGCTGATCCACGACAATATCCAACCATTCCAAGAAACATTCTCACCTCTCTTTGGGTCATGGGTGCTCTCATTCCTTTTATGATCCTGATTCTGTCTATTGTTATCTTTCTCAGTCCCTTTTCAATGTTGTGTCCTAAATATTGTACTTCTTTATTGCAAAATTGTAATTTTGATGGTGACACTTTAAGTCCTCCATCTGCCAAATGATTCAGTAAGGCTATAGTGTCTAGCTCACATGCTTCTCAGGTTTTCGATGCCACAAGAAGGTCGTCGATGTACTGAACTAACACTGAGTTTTCGGGCATTTTTAAGCTTTCCAAAGACTTCTTCAATAGCTGATTAAATATTGAGGTGCTTTCTGTATACCCCTGTGGAATTCGGCACCACGCCAAAATACGCTTGCCGAAACGAAACACAAAAATTTGCTGGCTGTCATGGTGCAATGGGATGGAAAAGAAAGCATGGCATAAATCAATCACTGTATACCATTCTGCATCATGGGGAATCTGATATAAAATCACAGATGGATTTGGTACAATGGGACAGCATGATACAACAATTTTGTTTATCTTTCTCAGATCTTGTACTATCCTGAACTTCCCCTTAGGCTTTTTCAGTCCCATTATTGGTGAATTACATGGACTACTCATTATTTCTCTCAAAATACCTTGTTTTATCATTTTCTCAATCACAGGAGTTACTCCTTCAATTATTTCAGGTGTCAGTTTATATTGAGGAACATTTTGGTAGTTTACTCCTTCTTTCACTGTTATTTTTACTGGATCTACATTTCTCATTATCCCACATCTTCTCCTGTGAAATCCCAAACTTCTGCTCTTACAAATTGTTTCAATTCTGTAGGTAATTCATCAGGGTTAAATACAGCATAGGTTTCAATAACCTCATTTTCCCTGTTTGCCATTGTCATTTTATACAGCACATCCTCATCCGGGGTTTCAAATGCTATCCCATCCGGGGTACAAAATATAGTGCAGTTCATTTTACACAACAAATCCCTACCTAATAAATTCACAGGACTGGTATCGCACACGACAAAGCGGTGCATTTCAGAAAATTTCCCTATGCTAACTTTCACTGGCTCTGTAAGGTAAGTTTTAATCTGCCTGTTGGATACACCAACTACTTGGATCGTTTCATCCGAGAGAGGAAGGTTCTTAACATCAGCTGATCTGACAGTTTATCGAGTAGCACCAGTATCAACTAGGAAAGTAATAGTTTCATTATTAATCTTTACATCTACAAATGGGCCTGTCTGGTCTACTTCTAGAGTTTCGCCAAGTATGCACTCTTCTTCCTCCCTTCGGCACCGTCAATAACCCTCTTCTGAATCACTCTCATCACGTTGTAGCCAATACTGCGAAACAGCGCTAGCGTGTGGCAGCTTATTTACCTGTTCTTCATTGTAGAATCCCGTTTCATGACTAAATTTCTGAGAGTTTTTGCTCTGTGGTAAAGGAGGTTTTGGCACCTGATTCTGTTGTGTTACAACCTGCTGCTGTCGCTGCGGTTGACCACTCACCTCATTCTGCACTCAGATTTCCAATGCCCTATTCTACCGCAATTATGACATGGGAATTTCTTTTTAGCTTCTTCTATATTAAAATTTCCTTTACTTTTCCCAGGACTGAATTTTTGTCTTGGTCCTGTATTATTTGCTTGTTCCGCTAATTGAGCTTCCTGCCTTTCCGCTACCTTTACCTGTGCCCACAGCCTTTTCTTTTAATTTTTGCTGTTTTGTTTCAATCTCGTCACTGAAATATTTGGCATGTCTCAATACTTCATCTATTTTCTTATTTTGCAAATCTACGGTATGTTGTTTTATCATTTCACTTATTTCTGGACGTAGACCATATACAAATCTGTATACAAAATGACTTAAATCCTTTTCACTCAGATTCTCATCTCCACTAAACTGTTTCAAAGCTAAGATCAGCCTTTCACAATATGCATGTACTGACTCTTTGCTTTCCTGATGTGTTCTGTCGATTTTCACCCAATCTGTCTCTTTAGGTGGAACCTTGTTTTTCAGAAAGGCAATAACCTGTTCGTATTTCTTCATTACCTCGGGGTCTGGAGCCCCTGTTTTTGGATCGCTAGGGTATTTTTGAGTTGGCCAATTAATCATGAGTTTACACTCTGTCCATAAAAGTGCTGGTGCTATTATGTCAAATAGACTATTCAGGTCAATTTCTCTCATAGGGCATTCTGTTACTGGGAATGCTGCAAATGTTTTATCTGAGGCATCATCTCGTTTTCGATACCATCTGCTTCTCCATTTATCCAGATCTCCCCATTTTCTCAATAAGATAATTATTTCCTTAATCTGACTTATCCGTCCTGTGGTGGTCAAGTTTTCAATATCTTTTTCAGTGAAATCTATTCGATATGGTTTTTGCAAAGCCTTTACCTTCTCAATATCTATACCCATTTCATTTGCTACTTCTTCTCATCGTTCATGCAGATTTTTTGCTCTCCATGTCACATTTTTGCATAAAAATAGTAATTCCTCATCCTGGTAAGTTTTTAATATCTCTGTGGGGATAGTTCCTACTATTAACTCCTCCAGTACCATTCGTAATTTGGCCACATCTATTGATTGGGATTCTTTGTCTTTTCTCTGCAAGCTTCTCAACCATTCACTTAATTCTTCTGTAGATGGTCCTACTGGCTTCTCTACATTACCTCGTTCTGAATCCTTTTGTGTTTCTAATATGGACTCCACTGTCGCAATACGTTTTTCTGCACAATTTTGGCCTATAAACGGGTTATTTGAAACATTTGGTTCGATCATACTTATTGACTGTCTCCATGGATTTTCATGTTGGCTCAGTTTTGGCTGCTCAGCCTGTTTATTGCTTTTATAAGGAACAGTTAAACAATGTTCGCTATCCTTCTGTTTATCAAAAATAGGCATCACTGGGCCTATCGTCACTGGAACTGTTACGGCTTCGAGGTTTTTTGTCAATACTCTTATCTTCTCAGTTAATTCTAAAGTTGTCTTTGCTAATTCTGCTGCATTTCCACCATTTATTTTATTTTATGACTTCCTTTCTACCTCTCTAAATCTTGGGACACTGGTTCTGACTTAATGATTCGTAAAGTTTCTTTCATTGGGGCACTTGGTGTTAATATGTCTGGTTCTGGTCGATACGGAGGTGGATTTTTATAAAACATGTCATCAAGAACATCATCCTCTGATTCATTCATTCCATACCCTCTTGATTCCACATTATGTCTTTTTTCTGTGCATTTTCTTCCTCCATTTTCTTCTGCATTCTCACAGGAAACAAACCTTCAGTCATACACGCATTCCACCACCTTCTCATTCGATCATCATGATTCTCATGTCCGTATGGTCTACCAAACATGTACCTATACCTTCCGCCACTCCTCTGTCTCTCTCGGTCATGCATCTCCTCTTCCCATTCTGTCAACGCTTCAAAATGCGTCGGTCTAGGTCTCGGTTCTAGATTCATCATTTTCTCTCTTAAATTTCTCAGAACTGCTAAATTAAATGAACCATGTTCTGGGAAAACCAAAACTCCGTCATCTCTAGTGTACTTTACCCCATTGTCTAACCAAATACAAGTGTGATATCCATATTGCGCAACCATAAAGGATGCGGGGGTTTTCGGTTGAGGAAGTAATTGTCCTTCCCTAGTCACAATCGGTATGTCCTTTTTAAACCACTTCTTAATTCTCCCAAACCAGGACTTTTTCTCCTTTTCTGGTGGATCGTAATACATCTTTTCTGTCTTTTCGTGTATCACTAGTCTCTCTTCTCGACTGTACTGCTTATTCTGACCAATCGTTGCGCGACTCACACTAACGCACCAATCAGGAGCGTCTATGTCACTTTTGCAATTCTCCAATTCCAGCGCGACTCACACTAATGCACAAATCAGGAGTGTCTACGTCACCATGTGATTCTCCACTCCTAGTGCGACTCACACTAACGCACCAATCGGGAGCGTTTACGTTTCTAACTGACTAGCCAATCCCAGCGCAGTCTTTCTGACGTCAGCAGCCGCTGCCGCAGCTCCTGCTCCTGTCTACCCCTCCTTTACAAAATTCACTCGGTAAGTTTTGTTTCAAATTTACAAATCTGTTAATAACAACACAAAAACACCACCATTGTCCGCTTCGCTAACCAAGGAATAGCAAAAGACCTTTTTCACAAGAATTCCGGCTTTCCAGAGAGCAGTGCTTACCTCTGCCCGACTACGGAATCGTTACTTCCGTTGATAAAGTAGCACATCCCTCTACCTTACCCTTTCTAGCAAGCATTAGCTAACTGTTTCTCCAGAATTAAGACACTTGTTTGGAGACCCAATGCTCCTGAGAAATAAAACCAGAGTTTCTCAATTAACCCGAATGCCTTTTCATTCACGCACTTTCACTCGGAAAATGTAGTACATTCACACAGAATTCTGTCTTTCCCAAGAACAGCGAACAGTCTGTCCTACTACTGAATTATGACACTCGTTCCCTCTACTCTGTCCTTCTAACAAGCTTAGAGAACACCTGCTACCTTTCCAGTAATAAGCATTATCAGAGCACCTTCTGGCCTCCTGGTAACTAAGACCAGAATTTCACAGGTAACCTTCGCTATCATACCCTTCTCTCATGCAGAAAATGTCCCTAATGGCAACACACGACGATGTTACCAAATCGAACCCAGACAATGCGTGGTGCAACTCCAATCGTCACACGTTTTCCCCGTATACCTACAGGGTAACAACAATTCCGTCTTTCCAGAGAGCAGCGCTTACCTCTGTTCTACAACGGAACCGTTACAAACTTCCGACTTCCTACATCCCAGAAGCCGTACAAACAACATAGAACTCAACGCAACTCAACATAGAGTGTTAATACATACCCTAATACTAATCAATAATCAATAAGCAATTTACAAGCAACAATCACCAATCCAAAACAATAAAAACCATCATCCTGCTACCAGAAAAACTGATCCAGCGTGGAATGTCAAATCATCCCTTTGTTACAGACCAAATATCACACTAGCACATTCACTCAATACATTCATTGGTGGGGCCCATAACACCAATACTCACACTATTCTGATCTGCTCTTACGGGAGGGATACGTTTTCCAAACGCTGACATGAAAGCAATACCCTTTGACCTAAAAGAACATATTTACATATACATACATTGAATACCTTTATTAAACTTTGAACCTCGAGATATTCCCTCCATTTAGTCAAAGGATCAAATTAGATGTTTTGGATAATTGGTAATTCAATTCTTCTATTTTATCTTCAATCTCAATCTAATCTCTTCAATAAACAGCCCAACACATTTATCTTTAGATCAATACTTTTTACCTAATTAATTGCAAAATTTAATAAATTATTAGTCAAACCACGGAACATCATATTTACCTAATCTGGCTATTAGTCGTCCTCTAAATCAATCAAGTCGTGAAAGTCTTTAATTAATCAAAATCAGGCAGCAATTCAGTCTGTCAAAGATTCAGGGAATCAGCTGTCCAGCAGTGTCACCGTCCTCTCCGTCAGCATAACGTCAGGAAAATAACCATCAGTTTGCACGTGTCTAAAGTCGAAGTCGAAGAAATCTCTCCGTCAGCGACTCAACAGCGTCTCGTCAACGTTTTCTCAGCCTCCCTCAACTCACTATTCTACCATCTTTTATAATACATTTAATGTCAAGATGTAACAAAAATCAGTTTTAGGCAGTCCTGATTGGTGGGTTTGGGGTCGTTCGGTGAAGTTCTCACATAGTCTATTTGGTTAGGTCATCACACCATCCGGTTTAAAAGACAGTCCTTTGTTTAAAGTTCTGGCAATTCTCCCATTGTGACCTTGATGGGTACATCTTGCATGGGGTCAGGACGAGGCCACTGTTGCTCGCGGTGGCGCAGGCGCATTTCACCCGAAACCTTGTGGAATGGTGACTAGTCCCGTCCAGTCAAAAGTCGGCTATCTTGACGTAGGCCCAATTCGGTCAACTTAAGTAAAACAAACACAAAAGTAATTAAAACATGGAAATAACGATTAAAATGTTTAACCCTCACTAATTCCCCTATGTGTATGTAATTATCTAGCATAATAGCAACACTCAAAGCGTTTATTTTCACCCAACGATGTCATCTGGTGCGACTTACAATTACGTCACAAAAGCAACATATGTCATGCAATATTCTAATTTTCTAGCATTAGTATGCATACGTATATTAGTTGTGAGAAGTTGGCCTGGCATATGCTGTCCTCTAGTTATAGGGGACACCTTGTACCAGTCCAATTCGAATCTTATGGTGA
Organism: Triturus cristatus; assembly: GCF_964204655.1. NCBI lineage: Eukaryota > Metazoa > Chordata > Amphibia > Caudata > Salamandridae > Triturus > Triturus cristatus. Next base: position 419,192,513 of record NC_140580.1, read on the forward strand.
TAGGTTAAAGACAACCTTTAAAGAAAGCTATCCTAGTGGTAGCTGTGGAGAGCAGCCTTCAGGCTAAGTCTTGAAGGAGTGTTAAGCTTATTGTTTTACCATAGATAACCTCTTGAATAACCAAATGAAAGAGTAGTCCACACAGGTCTATATATAAAATATATGTATTTATTCTAGGATTAACCCCACTAGTCTCTTTATGAGGCTAGAGGTGAAGATACAATTCAAACAAGCATTGATAGTTACAATAAACAGCACTGGAATCACAGGGCCCCGGGGGACCAAACCATATATCAAAAAAGTGGTATAAGAACCATGACAATTCTACAGACAATGCCTAGGGCATTTAGGGTCGCTGGCCCCTGCTGAAACCCCCCAAGGTAGTGAGGAAGGGGACCCACGGGAGACGCGTGCAGTGGCTAAAGCTACTGTCGGCATCTCTATTAAAGCCTATGGAGAATGTCCCGGTTGAATTTTACAAGTTTTAAAACACTTCTAGCAGGAGTTCAAGTTCAATACTTTAGAGTTAAGCTTTTGAAGAGCCCACACCCACGAGAGTACTGAGGTACCACGGTTACCTGACCCAGGGAAGCCGGGTGCATAGGTCGTTTTCGATGTCGGGTCGCGGGCTGATTTTCAATGGCAAAACGTGAAGAACTGCTGCTAGCAAGAAGCGTCGTCGTTGTCGTGAAGAATGAAAATGTACATCTTGTAGAGAAGGACCTGAAAGCAGAGGGGATAGAGTCTGGGTCACGGCACAGTGACCAGGGGGCTCTAGAGAAGGAGCCCTTCAATGTCGGGTGCTACCAGGTGGAAGAGGTGTAGCTTGGATCGTCAGCCACGGGGTCCAGGAGGTGTCAAGGAAGGCCAGCTTCTGGATGGCAACTGTCCCACAAAGGATGAGGGTCGCTGCAGTGTTAGTGTCCAGATTGAATCCGTTTAGCCTTGGCAACTGCAACCCACGCGGGAAAAACAAAACTGCTATTGGTGCAGACCCACGAGGTCTGAGCAAGGTCTCCAGCAAGGAGACTGAAGAGCAGGCCTGGAGCAACCAGGGAAACTCTTGGAATTGAAGATTGACCTCCGCTGGGGCCCACAAGTTGAGAGACAAGGGACTGCGGGAGGCAGCAATTTGGCGTGTGTAAAGATGCGCCCACGGGTCGCCTGAGTGGGCTAGGGTGTCGATCTTTGGCACAGATGATGCGGAGAGGTTGGCTCAATAATGGGCCAAAGCACAACTTCTCCACTTGTCAAGGTCGGGTGCTGTGCAAGAGGTGGCCGATGTCTTGGGGTATTATGGATCTCGGCACCCACGGGGTCCACGGTGCTGAGCTTTGCTGTGCACACTCACTGGCCTCTGGGATGCTTGGAAACCCACCTCAAGGTAGGAAAGAGTCATCTATGTCCGTAGGAGCAGCGAGGTTCCAACTGGGTCACTTGCAGTGTTTCAGGTGCCTGCCAAGCAGGGGGGTAACTCCTTTATCCCAAGGGAGATTTCTTCAGGTAGCTGTGCAGCAGCAAGTTGAAGTTCAAGTCTGTGAAGTTCAAGAATAATCTGAGGCTCTGGGGACCCAGTATTCACCTTTATCCACAGATTAGGGGAGTGTCCAGATCAGAGCCCACCAATGAGAGGTCAGGCGGGAAAGGGTGGCTACACCATCTCCCCTTTGTGTGTTTCCCGCCAGGGCAGGGGACAGGATGCCCCTGAACCAGTTCCAGGCGGTGTATGCAGAATGTAGGCACTGGAGAAGCCTACGTGCAACTATGAAAGGCATCCTATGGTGCACCCACCCAGTTCCAATCCACATAGTCTGTCTGGGGAGGTGGGAACACCTCCCTGCAACTGGATCCCTATTGTCCAGCTGCCGTGGCTGGAGTTCTGCCCAGCAACAGGCAGCCAGAGTCGTGTGGGTGGCGGGGAGCATCCATTTTGTACTACGTGTGCACTTTTAAATTGGTGTCTAAATTCTGCCGCTTTTCCCATATTGCCCCTCTAGCAGGGGGGAATCATGCCCTCAGTCCCATGGCTGGATTGGGGGTATGATTCCTACATGTTTGACACCAAACACGATATGGTTCTGTTTAGACATTCTCAAGTTATCACGCTATCGCGATATACTTATAATAAGGTTAAGAGTATATGGTATGGCTATACTACAAACAACCCAGCAATGATTTTATGAAGGTTACAGAGGGGCCCTACTCAGGTAGGGGTCCCCCTCACACATATCTCAGCACCCTGCCTTGTAGGATTAGCAAGGCCTGCTTTAGGGGTGACCTATAAGGATATATGTGTTGTATTCAATGGGATACAGCATACCTATATCCCTGTAAGGAGTGCAAGCACCACCTTACCCAGACTACAGTAGTGGTCTGGTGGTGTCATTTGGTATGGCTGTCCCAGGGGTGGCACAATAAGTGCTGCAGTTCCTGGTAGGCCTCTGAGGGACCCATGCCCTGGGTACCTAGGGTGCCATCTACAAGCGGCTGATAGGGTGTCCTCAGTATCCAATTGGAAGGTACCTAGGGTACTCACATCAGTTTAGAGAAGAATCAGATAGACTGGGGTCCTAGATAGCAGGGCCACAGCCTGGCTAGTGTCATAAAACAGTCAAAACATCAGCAAAAAGTTGGGGGCAACTATGCAGTCGATGCCACTCTCCTACATTAGTTTACAAATTATTTTAGTCATGCAAAGTCATGCAAATGCAAATACCACGTGTAATTCTTTCATTAATACGATTGGTTAGATATCACTTCAAAAAAATTAATATTATTACAATTAATAGATTATTCAGATTAATATGAATCATGCAGAAATGGGGGGGGGTATACAAAATTTTGTACCATCCGCTCCATCAGTACGATGCGCATAGCTGCCAAAAATCCGACCGACACGTAGGCTGTGATTCAAGCTTCATTCTCCGTCCGAGCCGTAACTCCTAACGCCCAACCGAGTCGCCCGGAAGCAGTATCCATAGCAGTTTCCGCCCAGACAAGTACGATGCGTACTTCCTGTGCGCCGGACGGGTCGCCACGTATGGCACGTCACAGCGTCCAGGAAAGCTGCATATCAGGTACGATTTGCACCATAACTCCTTCAACGGCTACGATATGGACCAGCTTGCAACGGGTACGAGACGGAGCAACAAGCAGCTTAAACGAGATGAACACATCATGAATCCCATCGCGCAGGTCATATCAGTACTCTACATCTATGACCAGATCAGGAACAGACGCGGACGGCGCAGATGGTAAGTCAGACACCCACCACACCAACAAACGCACATACCCGCAAAATGTCACACACACACAAGGGATCCATATCCTGGTCACTAACAACAGGACACCATTGGGGTTGTATTGCCAGCACCACTACCACCCCCACCCATAGGGCTCATGTTGACCATCACTACTGCCACCCCCACCCATAGGGGCTATCTTGACCATCACTATTGCCACTCCCACCCATAGGGCTTATGTTGCCCATGACTACTGCCACCCCCACCCATAGGGCTTACGTTGCCCAGCACTCCTGCCACCCCCACCCATAGGGGACCTGTTGCCCATCACTCCTGCCACGCCCACCCATAGGGACTATGTTACCCATCACTCCTGCCACCCCCACCCATAGGGCTTATGCTGCCCATCACTACTGCCACCCCCACCCATAGGGCTTATGTTGCCCATCACTACTGCAGCCCCCACCTGTAGGAATTAAGTTGCCCATCACTCCTGCCCCCCCACCCATAGGGGACCCGTTGTCCATCACTCATGCCACCAACACCCATAGGGCTTAAGTTGCCCATCACTCCTGCCACCCCCACTCATAGGAGACCTGTTGCCCATCACTACTATCACCCCCACCCATAGGGCTTATGTTGCCCATCACTACTGTCACCCCCACCCATAGGGCTTAAGTTGCCCATCGCTCCTGCCAACCCCACCCATAGGAGACCTATTGCCCATCACTCCTGCCACCCCCACCCATAGGGGACCTGTTGTCCATCACTCCTGCCACCCCCACCCATAGGGCTTAAGTTGCCCATCACTCCTGCCACCCCCACCCATAGGGGACCTGTTGCCCATCACTAATGCCACCCCCACCCATAGGATGTGTGATGCATCACACATCCATCTTACACCAACATTAGGTAAGTCCACAAAATACATCTCCCCTAATATCATGACAACAGTGTGTAGTCTGTGACAAATGCCCACAACAGTGATCATGACTACGAACATACAATGTAACTACCATCACATGTGTGACCAAAAACTGAGTGTGGCCTACACAAGGCAAGCATCACTAGCACTGTGGCAATGTAAAAATAACACCCCCTCACTGTGTAGAACAAAAGTTAAGTGTGGGGTTCCAAACTGCAGCAGATGTTGAGCATTGTGATGATGGGGTCCAAAACCCCCCTCATCACAGTGACCAAAGGGTAAGTGTCATCATGGACAAAGCTGCAGATGCCAAACAGCATGTATGATTTCTGGTTCCAACACATGAAACACTTTTGGGCCAAAGTAGTGGTTGTGTCCCACACCCACAGAGATGTGTTGAGGCTAACAGTGCTGTGAAACCCTAACATACTCTCGGCCATGTGCAGACAAGCACCACCCATGGGGGTTGACAATGCATACAGTGTACAATAACACAAAAGCAGAAGTGACCATCACACAGCATACACACGTCTCGAAAATAGACACACAAATCAAAACAACCTGTGTAGACTATAGGTGTCAGGTCACAAACTCCCATTCCATGGCAGCAATGGCACCTAACAACCAGGATGAATGTGCACAATGATGTGATATGACTCACAGGGACAGCAGGGTAAATCACAAATACAACATCCAGACAATGGCCCACAACAGCAATACCAATGCACTGGTGCAGATGCACAAACACAAACAGGCAACCTCACACTGCACATCTGACACAACATGTGTGTGTGTGCGTGTCTCAGTATCCCCAGGCAACTACACAACACATGAGGGGGGGTGAACCACGGTGAAACAGATGTGGACACAGTGCCATACAAAAGTAACACATCAATGGGCCCCCCTTAGTGGGCAATCAGGCATTGTGAGATGAGAGGGAGCACAACAGACACATGTGACACAAGCTGGAATGAACAGCAACTAACACAGAAAGAGACTGACACACAAAAGCAATACCCCCAGGGACCAGACATTGGGGTGACACAAGCATGCATGACACCTCCACTGTGCTGACAAAGGTAGATGTCGTACAAACTGTGAAACCCAGACATGTGTTCTGTGCCACAAACGTACATCACACCTACATAAACACAAATCACTCAGCATGGCCCCTCATCCATGGACAAACGGGAGCTAGGGGTCCATCCATGCAAACATTTACATCAGTCCACCCTCAACACCACACACCCTCAACTGCACCAATGTGCATCTGTGAAGCCCACATGGACAGGTGACATTGCACATGCACCCATGACAAACACACTAATGTTGGGAGGAACTAAGGTGCACAGACTCATCACACAAGGACTTTTACAACCCTGGTGAATGACAAACATACTGCACAGTATGCAGTACATGGTCATGACGTCAAAGCTCACATAACCTGCTGAATACCTGCCACAGTCCCAGGACAATGCAGAAGCCAAGGAGAACCACAAGGCACACATGCTGACACCTGCAAACATTGCAGACCTGAACCAGACAAGTGGGATGAGTCACACACACATACACATGTCTCAATCACTGAAAGGTACCACCTAGGGACAACTACATGATAATGCGAACAAACAAGTGCCTTGGGGACTCCTGACTGTGTCCCATCTGCGTCTGACAACATCATCACCACTCAGAACTGATAAATCCCTATGATGAAACACCAATTAACAGTAGTGTGTCATGCACCCACACATCTGGTAGCCCATGGTAAAGTTGTGGGATGAACACAGTACCACTCAGCAAGCATCAACAACAGGAACATATCAAGGGAACACTGCCTGTGTATGAAAAGGGATGTGGACACACACACACACATGCCCACACAACACACAACATGGGCCATGGCAATGTCACGGAACAACATCCTTACTTGAGGGAACTCAACTCCTGTGGAAGCTCAGCTGTGCCAAACATAGCCCCAGCAGATCTCTGTCATGTCAGCAGAACTCTTGGTCAGTCAGCCATCAGTTACCACACAATGAAGGCTCTGGTCACAACAGCCTGGGTACGGCAGTGTCCCTTAAGTCATCTGCACATACTCAATACATATGTCCAACAAGTTGCACAGAGGACCCAGTTGCTCCTACACCAATGATGCCCACACTTAAATGTCCAGTGGAGATGCGCCCACAATCAGGCAAATAGACAAATTGGACAATGGGAATCACATCATATGTGCATGTGTGCAAGCCACAGATGTGACCATGCAAATGAAATGTTTACAGAGTGTCCACTAATTGTTGAGTGACAACTGTCACACGTTGCTTGTCTGCACTGGTAAGGACAGGGGACATCCCCTCAGAAGGGCCTACATGGGGGCAGGCCAGGCACCGCAGGGACAGGATCAGGGTGCAGCAGAAGGAGGCAGTGAAGGGGGGTGGATGCAGGAGAGTCACTGGCAAATGCAGTGGACCTGACTGAAGTAGTGGATGCAGTCACAACTGTGGGGCACTAGTCAGATGGGGTGGGTGCTGGCACATCTGCAGTGGGCTGGTCAGATGGAGTGGACTGGGTCCCCACTGCAGTGCCCAAGTCAGACGGCGTGGTCATGGACTCCACTGCAGTTCCTACCTTAATGTGAGTGAAATGGGATTCAGGTGAGGTCGGCAGGAGAGAGGGGGGGACACGGTCCCCACATCAGTGGCACTAACTATCTGACCGGGGGTGGAAGAGCAAGTGGTAGGGAGAGGGCCTCAGCATTTTGGGGATGGTGTATCAGTGGGTGGAGGAACCTGGGGCAGGGTGTGGTGGGGGAACCTCTGGAGTGGTGGCCTGGGGGATGGAGGACAGAGACTTTGCCGTGGAGCTGCATGGCGGGGGTGGAGTCTTGCTCTTCTGGCTACTGGGGGACTTCCGGGTGGGGGCCTCAGACTGACTGCGCCTGGGGGAGGGTGTCCGGGTGTGAGGGGCACTCCCCTCTGTGTGTTGGGTCTTCCTCTTCCCCTTGTAAGATGGATCTGCTGGGTCGGTGGGGAAGAGGTCAAGGTCACAGAGGAAGAGCGTCTGTTGAGATGGGGTTGAAGGTGAGGCAAGGGAAGGGGGCTGGGAGGGAGAGGCATCAGAGGACTGCGGAGTGGTTGTGGATGACTGTGTGTTTGTGTCTGCCTGCAAACCATCCCCTGTGAGAGTGGTATCAGTCCCCTGCGCTTGCTTGTGTGCACGTCTAGACCTTTTTTTGGGTGTTTGTGTGCTGCCCGTGTCTGTGGCTTTGTGAGAATGTGCAGGTGTTTTTGTGCTTGGGACAGGTAGGGTGCTAGTAATCGTGGGTGGTGCAGGGGTAGGAGGAGTGCAGGACTGTTGGAGGAGGGACACTGCTGCCGTCAGGGAGGAGGCCATGTGTCCCCAGTGATAAGTCCAACACGGTTGCATTCTATGAATCTGGCCAATCCATGGAAATGTACGACTCGTACACGTCTTCCGCATCGTTCAAATCTTCACCTCCATAAAACCCTAGGAATTGCAACATTGTTGTAGGCATCCAACTGATTTTCCATTGGACAACTCGTACAAGTTTTGAATCTCAATCCGTCTCCATGACAGTCCAGAGCCAATGGGAGCGCCCGGCTCGGTCAACTGACTGTACAACGAGTATTTTGAAAATACACATGCACCCGTCTCCATATGATTCAATGGCCAAGGCGTACACCTGTCTCAGACCATGCCTGCCCGATGCGCATTCATGATAGTCACCCGCGTCGGACCTCATTGCAGTCAATGGCAAAGGGTACGCACGGCTCGGTCATGAACCGTGCAATGCGTACGCATTGTCACCCGCGTCGGACCTTATTGGTGTGACTATTTGACGGGTTCAAAGCAAAATTGCTTGCCAGGGACACATGTGCACACCTACCACACTACAGCATTGGCCACACAGTGTCCCATGGCATGTAAGGCTGCATTCACTGTGTGTTGGGGGGGCAGCATTTGGTTTGTTGGGTGGCACTTTTGTGCAGCCTCTTCCAGGCTGTGCACGTGATCATGGGGGCAGAATTCTTTGTGTGTTGTGCACATTACCACTGTGATGTGCAACTGTACAGTTATGGGCATGAGTCATGGACACAGTTGCAGCTTGGATATGTTTTGGACATGTCACATACACCCTGAGTCCTGGGGGTGATGGCATGTACATCACAGTGAGACCTGTAGCCACAATTCTGATGTACACCCACTGTGCATTTTGTGTCTCAGATGTGGCTGATCAAATGTGCCCAATGGGAGACAGTCTCCAAATCCATGTGGTTTGTGCAGCAATCTTGATGTTGTGTGTGTGTGTCTAAGAGACATACATGTAGGGCCTGCAGAGACAACAGTGGCCACTACCTGTGGTACTCACGCTTGCCTTGTGGCATGTACGTGATACACCATGTCATGCCAGTGTCGATGTGGCAATACAAGGACCGTGGGTATCTGCATGGCAAAGATCTGTGATGCCTGGGAGACATCAGGCCTCACTTGTCACTGTGGTGTGTGTTTGTAACGTCACAGCAGTACATAGGTAGGGTGACACAGCCCAATGGTTGGCCATTGCACTACATGGGACTTATGTGGACATGTGGACTTGAGATGTGAGGTGATGTCTATGTAGGTGACATATGTGTCCATGCCCAACAGCACACACCTCAGTACATTGTGTATTGTCATGATGTATCGTGATATTTTGCTTGGTCATGGCCACATGGGTGGATGAACCGACAACCTTCCTTTGTGCATCTCTGTTCTGCAGGGCACCGGCTGTTCATAGACCGTTCCCAGACCTTGAAACCATGCAGGAACGCGACTGCATCCGATGGTACCGCTTCACCAGGCCACTGATTGAGGAGTTGGCGGAGCAGTTGACGGAGCAGTTGGCGCCACATCTGCTACCTGGCCGGACATACCCTACAGCACTGACCCCAGAGGTGAAGGTGATGGCAGTTCTGCACTTCTTTGCTACTGCTACCTTCCAGTACACTGTGGCTACTGCTGGTGGTATGTCGCAAACTATGTTTAGTCATGTGCTACGCAATGTCTTGGAGGGAATGTTGCATTTCCTTGGCCTGTACATCAAGTTCCCTAGCCCAGCTCAACTCCCTGAGATAAAGGATGCCTTTTATACACTGGGGTGGATGCCGAACGTCATCGGATATATTGATGGTACACATGTGGCCCTGATAGCACCACAGGCACATGAGCAGGCATAACGGAACAGGAAACATTTCCACTCCATCAATGCTCTGGTGGTATGTCTTGCAGACATGTGTATCACACATGTGTGTGCACAATGCCTACATCATGAGGAGTAGTTGCATTGCAACACTGATGTCACAGATGCCAGACCAGCGTGCCTGGCTTGTCGATGTGTACTGACTGTTTACCATTGTGTGTGTTTGGCAATGTTGTATTCCGCACTCCTACAAAACTAGGTTAATTGTTCAATTGTTTGTGTGTAGGTGACTCCGGATACCCCAACATGCCGTGGTTGCTGACACCCCTCAGGAACCCTGTGACACCAGCCGAGATGCGCTACAATGAGGCACATGGCCGGAGCAGGAGGGTGATTGAGCGGACATTTGGCCTCCTGAAAAGCCGCTTCCACTGCCTGGACAAGACCGGAGGGGCCCTCCCATATGACCCTGCAAAGGTGTGCAAAATGATTCTTGTATGCTGCATGCTACACAACATGGCAGTGCGGAAGAAGGTGCTTCTCATCCAGGATGACGTTGACCGACCTCCGCCACCTGTGGAGGATCCCAGCCTGGGACATGATGCCAGTGATGATGATGATGAAGGTGACGTTTGCACACAGCTCTTCAACAACTTCTTCACCTGAATGTGAGTTTACAGGGTTGTTATGTCAATGTATGTAGTTAGCCTGAAATGAGTTGTGACTGCTCTGTTGCTGTCTGAGTGTGTCTGTGTGCCACTTGACTGGATGCGTGCAGTGATATGTCCATTCAGATGGTCTGTACTCCACAATAGTATAGTACTGCTAACTTGTTTCTGTGTAGGTTTCTTCTGACATGTTTTGTGCATTTCTCTCCTGTTCTGCTGTGCTTTTGACTCTGTCTTGTGTCTGTCCTTCCCAGGGTACTTTGCCTGTTGTTTGGTCAACACTGACCCCCAACACCCAGAATCCAACACCAGTGTGGGAGTAGTCAATTGCCATCAAGTGATGTGCCACACCCCCACGGACTTCAATTCTCAGACACTCTGTGATCGTGTGTCCACAGTAACGTACAATTGCCTTGCAAGTATTTTAGAATAAACATGTTGCTGATGTATAATGAACCTGTGCTATGCTTTGCTAGGTGCGTTGTCTGTCTTCCCACATCTGAGTGACATTTGCTTACCTCACCTGTGGACTTGATACCACTGACAGTGGATAGGTGTTGTGTCTGTGCATACCAATGTGTTTCAGGTCAACATCATTGTGTGGGATGAGTAACATGGCCATGGTGAGTATGTGTTGTGGTGCCATAGTGGTGTGTCTCCCTCACATGTGTCACATCACCATGACTCACATAACGGTGGTCACATTGTTGTAGTATTTGGCATGCACTGTGTTGTTTAGCAGATCAACATCTCCATGACACATGACAATTTGGAATCACAACAGAGGCAAGTATGGTGTACTCATGAGTTTATTTACAAACATGTGTGAGGATAGTGCACAGGATGGTGTGTGCTGTAGATTGGGTTTTTATTCCAAAGTTCACAGTAGTGTTGGAAGTCCAGAGTAAAGTCCACAGTCATCTGCTACATTGGACCAACATGAACCCTCCATGTCAAAGTGAACAGGTTGTGCACAAAGAACATTGTCCAGAACAGGTTTAGAGGCCCTGGGGGTGTGCAGGGACATCTGCCTCTCACATGTCCTTCTGTGGACGATCCCTCTTCTTCTTGGGGGGGGATCCTCAGGTGCAGGTCTCTGCGGTGCAGGGGACTCTCCGCCAGAGTCCTCCTCCCTCCCTGTGGCACTAGCAGATGGTGTGGCAACAGATGTTGTGGCCCCACAGGGAGGTGTGAACATGTTTGTGCTGATCTGGCGGAGGCATTGGAGTATGTCCCGATGCACCACAGTAAGTGCATCACACTTTGCCTCCATGAGGACATGGTGGGCAGCCTGCTGCTGTTGTATATCCTTGAGGATCCCCACTACCTGGCCAAATACTCCGGTGCTATCCTGGTACGCATCTTTGATGCGTGCCAGTTGGGGGTCATCATGCAGTCCAGACCCCTCTGCAAGGTGCGTCCTCTGCCTCTCACCCCTCCCAGCACCCCTATTCACACGGGCAGGACCAGCGGTGGCACGCAAAGGTGACACTGGACCCCTTGGGAGGTGTTGCTGTTTGTGTTGGCTGTAGCTTCCAGGGGGTCCTGTGTCCCTGTGCTGTCTGTGTTCTGTGGCCTTGGTCTGTCCGTGTTGGCGGGGGTGCCCTGTCTGTTTCCAGATGATGGAGGCGTGGGTACAGGGGGTGCAGATGTTGGTGCTGCTGGTGCTGCATGATGACTCACACTGGAGGTGCCAGGTTGTTCGTCGTCATCCGAAGATGACAGAGACAGATTCAAACCAGAGAGCTCAGTGTCCACCAGAGTCTGGGACTGGGAATCCTCTTCATTTGGTGCTGTGTCCCCAGCACCACCTGTGTTTGGAGGAGACACACAACGTAAGTTAGGTTTCTACAGGCATCAATGGTTCACAAACATGACATTTTCTACTGTACGAACAGATGCCTGCCTGTACACTGCTTTGTTCCGGGTTGTCACGGACAGAGATTGATATTGTTGTTGCACATTGCCCAGCCAAAATAAAACATTTCAATGTGCATGTCGAAGTGTGTGCATGCCCAGCTCATTGATAGATTTGTCTGTACATGACCATTACTACTCAAGGGCCATCACGTTGCTGACACAGGTGTGTCATCCCTGTACACAAGTGAGCTTTAACAAGGACATACGTGCTATTCCACTGGGGATATGTTGTACTATTGGGGCATGCGTGGTAACAGATTTTGCTAGTCTTTGTGGGCCACATTGATGTATTGGTACGACATGGTCACAGTCTGGTATGCCTGTGATCTCTTTGGAGGAAGTGTTTTTTTAACAGTGTTTCTAGTTCCCATCTCATTTTATACAAGTGATGATGTCACCATTGTTAATGAGTCTGGTGCTGAGTTTTGTACGTGCATATGTGATTTGACTTGTCAATGTTCTTCATGGTGTCATGGATTGGGCAAGGTAGCACTCTGGCTTTTCAATGCTCATGGCAGTGAGGGCCGGTGGTGTGAGTGTTGCAGTTTGGCTGCTGTGAGTAGCATGTCTCCTCCAATACAGTCCAGGTTAGACCTTGTGTCTACAGTGTCTATGTCAGTGAGTGGTGTGTTGTGTGAAGGATGCATATGTTTCAGCACGATGTAGGAGTGGAATGCAGCTTACAACAGCACCGAGTGTGAATGCAAACATGCTACGGTGTCGGCTATATTGGTGTGTCCATTCCATTCACTGTCAGATGTCCCCTGTCAATGATGTATATGTGAGTTCCTGTGTGTTTTGTGCAATGTACCATATATGTCTCTCCACACTTGACATCTGCAAGACACACCTCCCCAGCCCGGCAAGGGGGCACCACTGGAAAATGCATCCCCAGACAATGATTTTGAACATATGGTTGCAATGGCTGTGTGTGCGACCGGGTTTTGTCTGGCCAGTGCATATGTGTAATTCTCAGCCACATCATTTCTCAGGCCCAGTGTCAGACATCTTGTCAGTCCATTCCCACTCCCTGTGAGGCGAGCATGGTTCAGTGTGAGCTTGCTGGGGCATGTGGGTGGCTGGGTATTGTCTGAGACTGCAACTCCCATCATGCTCTTGGCTACACCACTCTTCCCAGCATGCCCATACTTCATTCCTCTTGACTCTGCTTCCCTGTGAGGGGGTGTGACAGCAATGGCAAGATGGCTGATTGTGCAGTCCTGGTGTTTGTTGCTGCCCAGTTCCCAGCATGGCCTCGTCCTCCCCACAACAGTGCCCAGTATCAGACATCCTGTCAGTCCCTTTCCACTCCCTGTGAGGCGAGCATGGTTCAGTGGGAGCTTGCTGGGACATGTGGTGGCTGGGGATTGTCTGTGACTGCAACTCCCATCATGCTCTTGGCTACACCCCCCTTCCCAGCATGCTCATACTTCCTTCCTCTTGCGTCCCTGTGAGGGGGTGTGACAGAAATGGCAAGATGGCTGACTGTGCAATCCTGGTGTTTGTTTGGCTACAAGTCCAAAGAGAGGCCCTGTGCTTCACACAGCAGCACCCAGTACGGTGTATCTTTTGCTGATATTTCACTGAGGTGTGGGTCAATGCATTCTACCCGGTGAGTTGTGTGGAGTTTTTGTTGAGGGGGTGTGTGTGTCTCCACATGCTGGTAAGTATGGTCAGAGCTATCAGTCCTCCTTTCCACCGGGCCAGACATCCCACCATGAAACGTGCTTCCATTGGAGGGCGTGCAAGTTGTCTTTCAGGATGTCAGTCAGTGGTGTCCTGCTTCTGATTTGCGCACAACCCCTACCAGGGCCTTGTGCTCCTCACAGCAGGACACAGTGTCAGACATCTTTTCAGTCATTTTCCACTCCCTGTGATGTGTGCATGCTTCAGAGAGGTCCTGATGGGCCAAATGGGAGGGGGTGCATTATCTGTGACTACAAACCCTATCATGGTTTTGGATACACTCACTTCACCTGCATACCCACTATTCCTTCCTGTCTGTCAGCTGCACTGTGAGGTAGTGTTTATGTTGGCAAACTGTCTGACAGTGTTTATTTGGCTTTGTGCCACTGCCTTGCTCTATTTGTTGGTAGGATTGTACATGTCATGACACAGTTCCAAGTCTCTATGAGATGGCAGGTATTTTGTTTGTCTGACTAGCATACACATCTTGGGATGATTATCTATTGCCACACAATATTGAGTATGTTGGTTGTGTACTTACCAGGCTCTGCTATGTCTGCTAGACCATGGACGCTCTCTGGTGGTAGGATGTCCCGCACCTTCTCCTCCCAGGACCTGAAGTGGACTGGTTTGGCAGGAGGGCCACCGCCAATGCACTGACTCAAGGCATGATCTTTCTCGATGAGTTTCTTGACCCTCCTGCGCACGTCATACCACCTGTTCTGGATATCGTCCTTTGTGCACCTTGTTGGTGCTTGTGCGTTCACCTTGTCCACAATCCTCGCCCACATCTTGGTTTTCTGTGACATGGGGGTCCTTTGGACCAATGTACCAAACAAATGTGGCTCTACTCTGATGATCTCGTCTACCATCACTTCTAACTCACTATCTGTGAACTTTGGATTCTTCTTTGGGGGCATGGTGATGGGTGGTGGTGGTGAGTGATGTATGTGTGAGGGTGCAAGTGAGGGTGGGTTAGTGTTGGTTTTGCTAGCTGTGTGTGTGTGCTTCTGGTGAGGTGCTAATAGTTTGTGAGTTGTGTGATGGGTGAGTTGTGAGTGTGTCTGTGTTTGCTGTGTGATGGTGTGTGCTGCTGGCTGTTGTCTCCTATTTGCAAAGGGTCATGGTAGTGATTGATATCCTTTATATAGGTGGAGTTGTAGGTGTGTCTTTGTCCCAGGTTTAATTTATTTTTATTTATTGGCTTTGTCATTGCTTGTTTGGTCCTTTTTTTGTCTTTTTTCCTTTGGGTTTTCTAGGCATGAAGGAGACGTTCTTCTGACCGAGACGGACGCTGATGTTTGCTCGTCTGGGCTTCTTCTGTTCATTCACACTGACTTTCTTCTGTGTTTCATATGCGTCGGACGCCGAGATCTCTATTGCTTGGGCTCCCTGTTTTCTGTGTGTGTTGGTCATGTGGCTTGGGCTCCGTGCGAGTTGGTCTGGGTTTACACGCATTGCATCGTGCTGTGCGGATCGGACATCGTGGGTACGTGTTGGGTGGGTTCATTCCGGGTACGTGTCGGTTGGTGCAACTCGCGTTGGTTTTCCGGCCAAATCAGTTTTCCCTACTGCTCGGTCATACGGCTTGTATTCCGTACGTGTCAGTTGGAATTCACACACATTGCATCGTACTGCACAGGTCGTACGGTGCCGGTCCGGGTCCGCGTCGGTTGGTAAGTTTTTCAGCCGGAATCGGCCCCTGTGTAAAATCACTATTTAGTTCTCTTAAATGATTTGTTTAATCAATCATTCACTAAATCATGACTTGTAAAGCATGGCTAATCATCTGTGAGGGTATCCAGGCACTGAGAATCTTGCTGAGGAGGCTCAGTCAGAGCGTTGCCACACGTACCCCTACGTCACCACTACAATGGTGGTACAGCCCGTACCCACGCCCCTCAGAGCGTGGGTACGGTCTGTACCACCATTTTAGTGGTGACGTAGGGGTACACGTGGTACGGACCGTACCCACGCTCTGAGGGCATGGGTACGAGCCGTACCACGCGTACCCCTACGTCACCACTACAATGGTGGTACGGACCGTACCCACGCTCTGGGGGGCGTGGGTACGGGCTGTACCACCATTGTAGTGGTGACGTAGGGGCACGTGTGGTACGGATCGTACCCACGCTCTGAGGGCATGGGTACGGGCCGCACCATGCGTACCCCTACGTCACCACTACAATGGTGGTACGGACCGTACCCACGCTCTGGGGGGCGTGGGTACGGGCAGTACCACCATTGTAGTGGTGACGTTGGGGTACGCATGGTACAGACCATACCCACGCCCCCCAGAGCGTGGGTACGGTCCGTACCACCATTGTAGTGGTGACGTAGGGGTACGCATGGTACGGACCGTACCCACACCCCCCAGAGTGTGGGTACGGTCCGTACCACCATTGTCGTGGTGATGTAGGGGCACCGTGGTACGGACCGTACACACCCTATGAATGCAGGGGTACGGTCCGTCTCCCCCTTCCCCCTACGGGACCAGTACATTATGGATACAAGGCGTACACACGCCACAAATGTCGTACTACGGCCTGGTGCAGCATATTAGCAGTAAATTTGGGGGGGTGTATGCCCAGGACAGCAGTGTACTGCACCAAGGAGGTAGGTGAGTGGGTGGGTGGCTGCAGAGGACTCCCAGCAGTGGACAGACATATGAGGGGTGGCTTCAGAGGACTCCCAGCAGTGGACAGACATCTGAGGGGTGGGTGCATATCACTACCAGCAGTGGACAGAGACGTAGGAGGGGTGGGTGCAGAGTATTCCCAGCAGTGGACAGACATATGAGGGGTGGCTGCAGAGGACTCCCAGCAGTGTCCAGACATATGAGGAGTGGGTGCAGAGGACTCCCAGCAGTGGACAGAGACGTATGAGGGGTGGGTGCAGAGTATTCCCAGCAGTGTCCAGACATATGAGGGGTGGGTGCAGAGGTCTCCCAGCAGTGTCCAGACATATGAGGAGTGGGTGCATATCACTACCAGCAGTGGACAGAGACGTAGGAGGGGTGGGTGCAGAGTATTCCCAGCAGTGGACAGACATATAAGGGGTGGGTGCAGAGGATTCCCAGCAGTGTCCAGACATATGAGGGTGGGTGCAGAGGACTCCCAGCAGTGTCCAGGCATATGAGGGGTGGGTGCAGAGGATTCTCAGCAGTGTCCAGACATATGAGGGGTGGGTGCAGAGGACACCCAGCAGTGTCCAGGCATATGATGGGTGGGTGCAGAGGACTCCCAGCAGTGGACAGACATATGAGGGGTGGGTGCAGAGGACTCCCAGAAGTGTCCAGACATATGAGGAGTGGGTGCAGAGGACTCCCAGCAGTGGACAGAGACGTAATGGGGGTGAGTGCAGGGGATTCCCAGCAGTGTCCAGACATATGAGGGGTGGGTGCAGAGGACTCCCAGCAGTGTCCAGGCATATGAGGGGTGGGTGCAGAGGATTCCCAGCAGTGTCCAGATATATGAGGAGTGGGTGCAGAGGACTCACAGCAGTAGACAGAGACGTATGAGGGGTGGGTGCAGTGGATTCCCAGCAGTGTCCAGACATATGAGGGGTGGGTGCAGAGGACTCCCAGCAGTGTCCAGGCATATGAGGGGTGGGTGCAGAGGATTCCCAGCAGTGTCCAGACATATGAGGGGTGGGTGCAGAGGACTCCCAGCAGTGTCCAGGCATATGAGGGGTGGGTGCAGAGGATTCCCAGAAGTGTCCAGACATATGAGGGGTGGGTGCAGAGGACTCCCAGCAGTGTCCAGACATATGAGGGGTGGGTGCAGAGGACTCCCAGCAGTGGACAGAGATGTATGAGGGGTGGGTGCAGAGGATTCCCAGCAGTGTCCAGGCATATGAAGGGTGATGAAGGGTGGGTGCAGAGGATTCCCAGCAGTGTCCAGACATATGAGGAGTGGGTGCAGAGGACTCCCAGCAGTGGACAGAGACGTATGAGGGGTGGGTGCAGAGGATTCCCAGCAGTGTCCAGGCATATGAGGGATGGGTGCAGAGGATTCCCAGCAGTGTCCAGACATATGAGGGGTGGGTGCAGATGACTCCCAGCAGTGTCCAGACATATGAGGGTGAGTGCAGAGGACTCCCAGTAGTGGACTGAGATGTATGAGGGGTGGGTGCAGAGGATTCCCAGCAGTGTCCAGACATATGAGGGGTGGGTGCAGAGGACTCCCAGCAGTGGACAGACATATGAGGGGTGGGTGCAGAGGACTCCCAGCAGTGGACAGAGACGTATGAGGGGTGGGTGCAGAGGATTCCCAGCAGTTTCCAGACATATGAGGGGTGGGTGCAGAGGACTCCCAGCAGTGTCCAGACATATGAGGGGTGGGTGCAGAGGACTCCCAGCAGTGGACAGACATATGAGGGGTGGGTGCAGAGGACTCCCAGCAGTGTCCAGACGTATGAGGAGTGGGTGCAGAGGACTCCCAGCAGTGGACAGAGACGTATGAGGGGTGGGTGCAGAGGATTCCCAGCAGTTTCCAGACATATGAGGGGTGGGTGCAGAGGACTCCCAGCAGTGTCCAGACATATGAGGGGTGGGTGCAGAGGACTCCCAGCAGTGGACAGAGACGTACGAGGGGTGGGTGCAGAGGATTCCAGCAGTGTCCAGACATATGAGGGCTGGGTGCAGAGGATTCCCAGCAGTGTCCAGGCATATGAGGGGTGGGTGCAGAGGACTCCCAGCAGTGGACAGACATATGAGGGGTGGGTGCAGAGGACTCCCAGCAGTGTCCAGACGTCTGATGAGTGGGTGCAGAGGACTCCCAGCAGTGGACAGAGACGTATGAGGGGTGGGTGCAGAGGATTCCCAGCAGTTTCCAGACATATGAGGGGTGGGTGCAGAGGACTCCCAGCAGTGTCCAGACATATGAGGGGTGGGTGCAGGGGACTCCCAGCAGTGGACAGAGACGTACGAGGGGTGGGTGCAGAGGATTCCCAGCAGTGTCCAGACATATGAGGGGTGGGTGCAGAGGATTCCCAGCAGTGTCCAGACAAATGAGGGGTCGGTGCAGAGGACTCCCAGCAGTGTCTAGGCATATGAGGGGTGGGTGCAGAGGACTCCCATCAGTGGACAGAGACGTATGAGGGGTGGGTGCAGATGATTCCCAGCAGTGTCCACACATATGAGGGGTGGGTGCAGAGGATTCCCAGCAGTGTCCAGACATATGAGGGTTGGGTGCAGAGGACTCCCAGCAGTGCCCAGGCATATGAGGGGTGGGTGCAGAGGACTCCCAGCAGTGTCCAGGCATATAAGGGGCGGGTGCAGAGGACTCCCAGCAGTGGACAGAGACGTATGAGGGGTGGGTGCAGAGGATTCCCAGCAGTGTCCAGACAAATGAGGGGTGGGTGCAGAGGACTCCCAGCAGTGTACAGGCATATGAGGGGTGGGTGCAGAGGATTCCCAGCAGTGTCCAGACATATGAGGGGTGGGTGCAGAGGACTCCCAGCAGTGGACAGACATATGAGGGGTGGGTGCAGAGGACTCCCAGCAGTGTCCAGACATATGAGGAGTGGGTGCAGAGGACTCCCAGCAGTGGACAGAGACGTATGAGGGGTGGGTGCAGAGGATTCCCAGCAGTGTCCAGACATATGAGGGGTGGGTGCAGAGGACTCCCAGCAGTGGACATACATATGAGGAGTGGGTGCATAGCACTACCGGCAGTGGAAAGAGACATGGGGGTGTGTACATCATCCTCAGATGACCACAACTCCATGGGTGTATGAATGCATCCCCAATGTGCGAGTATGTTGAGAGTGCCATAACAACACATCACTGACAGCAGTGTCCCACTCCCATGAGGATGTATGTCTTTCCCCCACTGCATGACACACCACATGTGGGTGTGAGGACAAATGACACATGCATACCCACCCCTGGCGGATGCAGCACAATACACACACTGAGATCATGTCACAAGACTGTATAGTTATGTTAAAGCCTACTAAACTAAGAGAGCCAAAGGGAACACACACTGTCACGCACATTCCAGGACTGATAGGAATGTACAGGTGCTGGGACAGCCACCAAGTTGTTGTCTCCCATGGAAGGAATAGGGAGGACTTCCCACAGATACAATGCCCACAATTGTGAGTCAGGTGAACAAATACCCTGCGGAACAAGTACTATATGTGTGCCAGGCTGGGAGTACACACATGCATAGTGCGGAAAAGGGACAATTTCTACATGAAGGCATGGCAACATACTCTATACACAAGTACAGTGACTACCAAGGATGGCACAGACTATGCAGCCGGAGACATTGATGAGCAGGCATGGCCATAGTAGAAGGGATCCGTCACCCACAAAGGAAATGTAGACACAGGTTCAGCACAACAATTGTGCAACTCCCTGAAGGGAAGATGTCAGGTGGCACAGAGGAAGGAACACTCCATGGGACAATGTCTCCAAACACAAAGAGCATACACGACCAAAGATTCTTTTCAGATACCTTGTGATGGCACGCAGATACCAGGGTCCACCTCATGAGCAGCAGACTACAACATTTCCTAGACGCCTAACACATGATCACCACCTCAACTCATAGAGCATCAGCACCAACATCAATACCTGAAAACCAATCGTGGTCAAAGGAAAAACAAAATGCTTTATTCAGCATTAAATTAAAAGGTATAAAAGGACAATATTTACAAACGCCATAGGCCAGTCCAGATGCGAAGTCCTGGGGGGGGACACATGTCCACGCGTCTCCCCGAGCTTACCTGCACATACTAAACCTCTGGTTCAGTGACTGGGGGGGGCATCATGTGGGGAAGGACCAGACACCGCAGGAATAGGTGGGGGAAGGGTAGGTGTTGTGGGTGCAGTATGGCACTGCACACGTCCGCAAGCTCCTCCAGCGTCTCCCCTGCACCCGAAGGAACCACAGGCCCCAAGGAGGGGGGGGTCGGAGGGATGGGTTGCAGCGCTACTGGGGGAGGTGGTGGACAGGGGGGGGACTCAACTCCCCTGCCCGTGGAGTGCCTTGCCCGTTTGCGTGATGGTGAACCAGTGGGGCTGAGGCCCAGCACAGCCAAGTATGTCTCCTTCTCAGACTGTGGGGCAGGGGAGCCGAGGGGAGTGACATTGTAGAGACTGGGGAGTGAGGCATGCAGACTTGGACTGTGGCTACGTGTCTGCCTGTGTGCCCAAGACCCAGTGGGTGTGCCTTCTTCCCCCTGAGTGTGGGTGACAGTAGGTGTGCACTTGCCCTTCCCTGTTGGTGTGCTGCCTGTGTCTGGTGGGGTGCGTGGCTGGGAATGTCTGTGTGTGCTTGGGACAGGCATGGGAGTGGGAAGTGTGGATGGTGCAGGGGTAGGGGGGGACGAAGCGCTGTAGGAGACTCACTGCTGCCGTCAGTGACGAGTCCATGGACCTCAGCAACATCCGTTGGTCAGACATCGCTGATGACATGCCCTCCATGTACGACACCATCTGTGTCAGCAGTCTGGTGTGGCCATGGAGGACAGTCAGGATCGATGTCTGTCCAACCTGCAACTGCCGCTGAATGTCCACAGACTCGGCAGTGAGGGCAGCAGGGGAGACAGGGGCAAGGGGTGCGGTGCCTGGTAAGAAGGAGACACGCTGTTGCCCTACACGGACAGAAGGGACCCGAGCAAGTGGGAGGGCGGTGATGGGAATGGAGGGAGCGGTGACAGTTGTAGTGCTGCTGCCAGCTGTTGGAGCAGCCTCTGCCGCCTCAGGGAGCTCAGCCTCGGAGAGGTCAGCGTCGTAGTCGTTGTTGGTACTAGACAGGTCCTCCGCCTGACTCCCCTCGCCCTCCGTGCTACTTGATTCCGCCGACTCCCCAGCAGTGGTGGCACCAGTGCTCGATCCCTCCTCCTGGTCCGTGCAGGTATCTCCCTCAGTGTCCTCCGATGATGCTGTGTGCAAGGTGAAGAGACATGAAATAATCAGTCACCTGTGTACATCTGACACATGAGTCCGAACAAAATAGGTCACAGTGCATATCAGGAAATGCATCATGAGTAACATCTAGAATACTCCGCACATATGTAAGCCATGCACTCCCCAGTTGGTTCACCCACCATGCCACCTGAAAAAATGAACATCAGGACACAACAGCAAATACCTTGATATCCAATTATACTGAGAAGCTAGTGTCTGTGAACAGTGGAGCACAGCCAGACTATGAAGGCATGCCACCTCTTGTTCACTGTGAAAGAAACAGTATTGGTGCACCTAAGGCCAAATAACAGACGCCAATGCTGAAGGTGTCCCCACACTCAGAGACCTGTGAGTACTTTGTAAACCCTAAAGAAATACATTTTGATCCCTTGGGAATCACAACACTTTACACAATCAACATGTTTGGAATGTGTCACTTTTGGAACACCTACAGCAACACTACTATGGGGATAGGACCAGTGTGTACAAGTACGTGTACGACCAGTGTGTACAACTATGTGTACACACTGGTCGTACACGTACGTGTACTACCGTAGTACACGTACGTGTACACACTGGTCGTATAGTGTTGCCGTAGGTGTACGCCATAGTGATACGGCCCGTACACGAGTGTGTACGGGTCGTATCCCTATAGTAAATGTAAATGTAAATGTTGTAGACTTGTAAAGCGCACAGCTACCCCAGCAACGGGGCGTCCCGGTGCTGTAGACCGCTGGGGAACCCGTCCTGGCTATCCCTGTGAGATGGTCCCTTTCTGGGTATCTCCAAGGTGAAACCAGGCATCCCCGGCATCTGTGGTGGGCCGTTGTAAAGATGAGGCAAGCTTAATGCCCAGAGTTGCCGAGTGTGTTCCTGGTTAGAGTAGGTACCGAGGCGAGAATTATCGAGTCCGTTTTTACCCTGGTCCACGACCCTGCCGCGTCTGGAATTGAACCCTGGTCCCTGGCCGATTCTCTGCTTATGGGTCTGCCGCCTCTAACTAGTGAGCCACACCTCTCCACACATGGTAGTGTTGCCGTGGGTGTACGCCATAGTGATACGGCCCGTACACGCGCGTGTACGGGTCGTATCCCTATGGCGTACACCTACGGCAACACTACTATGGGGATAGGACCAGTGTGTACACGTACGAGTACGACCAGTGTGTACACCTAGGTGTACACACTGGTCATACACGTACGTGTGTACGGTCCGTACACACACGCGTACTCCTACCCAAACCCAATATAGTGATACGACCGTACACCCGCCCTCAGAGCGTGTGTACGGTGCGTTTCACAGCTTACACTGGTGATAGGAGGCGCACACGAAATGAATGGAGGTGTCAGACTCGCACAATGCTGTACATAAAGTCATTGTCAGTGCAGTCCTTCATGTGCAGGGCCTATGTGTGTCAGGCAGTGATGTGGCACATGTCTCCTCATGTTTTGTCACAATAGATGTGTGGTGACCTGTGTACACATGTCATGAGTGATGGGGCACTATGTTGCACACTTCCCCTTCACACGTTGCACATGTCTGCATGTAGTACCAACGTGCCAAGCACTGCATCACTGGTATGGCACAGTCCCCAATAGCCGCAACTGTCCCCTGATGCCAGGTACACGGATAATTACACCTGACATCTTACTACCATCGTGCCACGATGTGACTATGTCATGTGTGTGTCATGTGTTCCAATGGGCTTGTTGTTGGTGTTCGGTCAACTGCATCTGCTGTTGCTGCATCCAACATGTGTCTGTGTGTAGATGGGCATGGCACACAATTACGCACACCATGCCACATGTGGAATCCCACGTAACGTGTGTCTGTATGCATCGAACATGGTATTTTGACCTGAGGACATATCTGCATTGTCTCAATGTCAGTGTTATCAGTTTTACACACAAGATGATGGACGGAATGTTGCACAATGGCAAAACATTCACCCCCAGTCACAGATCTGGGTTTAATCCATTGTTATTTTGCTCACCACGCCACCCCAGTTCAGACATGGCCATATGCAAATCAGTCTTGACCCTGTGCCTCATAGGAACAGTCCAGCCCGAACTGCCAAGCCATGTCTTCCCTGGACCGGAATTAAGCATCCTAGGACCGGTTTCTGGCAATCAGCCGTCATCAGCCAGGATAGCTTGACTCCAGTGGCGTAGTGAGCACGGGACCCACGTCTGGGCATACCCTTCCCACATAGGGTGAACAGCAAAACACACAAGATGATGGACGGAATGTTGCACAATGGCAAAACATTCACCCCCAGTCACAGATCGGGGTTTAATCCATAGCTATTTTGCTCACCACGCCACCCCAGTTCAGACATGGCCATATGCAAATCAGTCTTGACCCTGTGCCTCATAGGAACAGTCCAGCCCGAACTGCCAAGCCATGTCTTCCCTGGACCGGAATTAAGCATCCTAGGACCGGTTTCTGGCTATCAGCCATCATCAGCCAGTTTTGACATGTACCCCTTCATGGCAATGTATGTGATCTGTACTTTTTAAATGACATGTGACCAGTGCGTCTAGCTTGCCGCAAGCTGTCTGAATGAGATAACATTCTTCTAATGCAGATATGTGGATGTATGTCACTCCTGTAATGTGTCTGGCTGTTCAATTACACTGTGCCACAGCTAGTTTCATGGCATGTCATGTAGACCTTGACAATCAATGTTTGTAGCTGGCTCTTCTTAGGAGTATCACCTGGCTGGCATACATGTCCTGTATGTATTGCACAGACCAGACTCTGTATTTAGCAGATGTGTATTAGCTGTTGAACATGTGCTCAGTTCATTGACATTGGTGTTGTAATGTACTCAATCTTCGTTATTCCTTCGTAATTTCTGAAGGGCACCCCCTCTCCCCCGACCAATGCCAGACTTGGGTGCCATGAGGGAACGTGACAGCATACGCCGTTACAGATTCACCCAACAGTTAATTGAGGACCTGACAAACAGGCTGGCACCACACCTCCAACCGCGACACAGTTATCCTACTGCGCTGACCCCCAAGATGAAGGTGATGGCAGCCCTACATTTTTTTGCCACCGGTACGTTTCAATTCACCATAGCTGATGTGGGTGGCATGTCCCAGACCATGTTCAGCCGTGTCGTGCATGATGTTTTGGAAGCCATGTTGGAGCATCTGGATGAATTCATCCATTTTCCAACTCGTGAACAGTTGACAGGTATCAAGGGTGAGTTCTATGCCCTGGGAGGGATGCCCCATGTAATTGGGTCCATTGATGGGACACATGTGGCTTTGGTACCACCACAGGCACAGGAGGTAGCCTATCGAAACCGAAAACATTATCACTCCAGTAATGCCCTTGTGGTGTGTCTACCTAACATGCTGATTTCCCATGTCTGTGCACGTTTTCCAGGGTCAGCACACGATGCCTATATCATGAGGCGTAGCAGGGTGCCAGAAATGATGCTGCGGTGTCTTGTTGGTGGGTATAGGCAGCCACAGAACAAAGGGCAACCCCTAACTACGTAATATGGGTAGAGATAAAGGGGAACAATGAAACCAAGCAAGAACAGAGAAACCTCTACCCTTACAATTTAAAGATGTACAATGTATCATATATAGAAAATAAACAGGGAATGACACCCAAATCAGATTAAAGAGATATGGCATACAAGCACGTGAAAACACCAAAAAATAGTGCAACTCTTTAGTTTATTTCATTTGTAAGTGTCACTTTTTATAATATAAAAATAATAATTTGTTGATTTTTTATACAAAGATGGTCACAATAGACAAAGAACAACGTACATTATTGTAAAATATATAAATGGATAAAGGTGTTAGACACACACAATAAATATCTGAGTTTTGTGCAAAAAAGAATATAACACAGTAAAGAATACAACAGAAAACAGGTTCCCAAGTACAGGGGAAAAGGTGAGGGAATGTTTTTTTGATCAAAGCTACAGACACTCAAATTCAAACAGCCCACATTCATACAGCATTACATAACTCATCCAACATCCGATCAAAAAGATTCTTGAGGACCCAACTCAAAGCCGTAACACCAATAGTCCCACAATATTATGATGGTTATTCAGGATAAATGTCGAAAAACACTCATCTAGAGTACATAATCAGTGGGAATAGAGAGGGCCCAACTAAACAACGCCGACGCGCGTTTTGGTGAGACAACTCCAACTCAGGAGTACCACCTTCTTCAGGGCGTAACAAAGGCAAACTCCTATAGAGATGGGACCTGTATAGAGATAGAGAAAGGAGCTAAACGTTCTAAGAACGGCTCAATCAGGCGAATATTGGCATAGGGTGGATTAAGCGCTGTCCCCACTTAGCCTATTACTCTGTCTTATCTTCAGTTTGGTAGACAGTGAACAAATCCAAACGAGGGTCCTATTAGGATCGGAGCTCGCTTAAGAAGGCAAACAGTTGCCAGATCCGAATGACGCTCTCAGGGTAGCATGATCAAGGAAACCGCTGGCCCGTTTAGAGGGAGAGGCAAAAACGTCACGGGATGCAAGTGGCGTTTTCAGAAAGCCACGGCCATATTTATCATTTAACTTGATAACGAGGTTCAGAGTTAGAGCTCGATCGGCCGTAAACCAAATAATGCAACCCCCAGAAGGATGGCAAAATCTTCCTTGTGTGCTACATGCTGCACAACATGGCAGTGGAGAAAGCTGTGCCACTCATCCTGGATCCGGATGAGCAGGAACATCCACCCATGGAGGATGAAGGCCTTGGTCATGAGGCAAGTGAGGAGGAGGAGGAGGAGGAGGAGGACATCTGGAGTCAGCTCATACGCAACTTCTTCTCATAATGGTGAGTCCCTGGGTCTGTGCACGCTTGGAGCCTTGTGTGGCATGTGTTGCAATGTGTGTGTCCAGCTGACTGTATGCTAAGTGACTTAGAGGTGTGTTCTGATGTGTCACTCGAGTGATGATGTCATTCCACACATTTTAGTTGACACAATCAATTTTCAACTAGCATGGTGTCAACCTTATTCATGTAGAGTACATGACCATGCATGCGGATGACTATCTGTTTCCTGACTTCTTGTGTGTCTGTCATTCCCAGGTAGTTGCACATGCTGTCTGCTCGTGGCATCGTTGTGCTCCTGCTATTCCTCATGAGTATTGCAACGTGTGCTGAATCAGCGTTACATGCACGGACATGGTGAAAAGTCTCCTTTGGGTAAGGATTGCAGCAAGGCATTTTGGGTGTGGTAGTTGTTTGTAATGTGTGGGCACTGCTCCTGTGCAGGTTTTGTTACTATGCATACATGTCGACTCACCATGGGGCACATGATGTAGCATGACTCACATGAGTTGATAGTCACACTTCGTGACAGTCATCTGTAATGGGATTGTGGATTGTGATGAAGGCATCAATGTGTGTAAAACTTCCCTCTGAAACATACGGGATGCTACGGGTGGACATAGAGTGGGACATCCCCATAAGAGGCTCAATGGGGAATTGCAGCCTCTCCGTGTGCAGCAGGGGGTGTTTGGCTCAACCCCTTCACTTGTGTGCCAGTTCAATGGATATACAGCATCTGTGGTGCGAAGGGGGTGTCCCACATGTTCATCCAAAAGACCTGTGAGTCTGTTCATATTGATGCATTTCCATAGGTGTGAGCCTGAGTAATAAAGGTGTTCCTCACCCTCCAAGGTGCCTCATCCCTGTCAATGCAGGTCTCTTGCCACTGTGCATGCAGCATCTCTGGCATAGTTGTCAAAGATTGTGCATATGAGTCTATGTGTAGATTAGCAACATGCATGCTGTTCTTCATGTATTTGATTCTCTATTGTGCATGAAGTCCATGGCTGTGTATGTGTTTTGGCATGTTGGTCCCCACAACGAGCCGTCAACACCTGCTGAGGGTGTGTTTCCTGTGCGCAGCTCCGTCTTCAGTTTCCTGATCGGGTGTTAGTCATCTTTGGTGATTGTGCATCCATTGTCTCTGGGGGTGCCATGTAAAACCGGACACTCCTTCCTTTACATACACCTGTTGCAGTTGTCCTTTCTGACATCCTTGTCTTCGTGTGGAACTTGTGGCATAGTTTCCAGGACATGCCGCCTGCTGTTGCAGCCCCTGCAGCAAGGGCACACGAAGTTTCTGGATTTGGCAACACACACACATCAAAGATGCTCCTCCCTTCCTCCCTCAACCCATTAATTTGGCTGTCATCAGCTTGTCTGTGCCACAGTTGCGGCCACACGGTGGCAAAGGCTGGACCGTCTGCACATGCAACGTGCAAATTGCACGACCCTCAGGTCCTTGCATGACCCACATCACACTACAGTCTGATGTTGCAGCCTCACTCCAAGCAACGTCCATCCACAAATCTACCACCTGCTCTCAGGCATACACTAAGCGTACACACAACACCTTTGCATGATGAGTGTGCAACTCCAACTGCCTACACAGCGCTGCCACGCCTTCCAGGCCCTGTCACGCCAACCAGGTCACGTCCCTACTACTCCCCACCGGCTCTGTACCCCAGCAAGGCCATGGGATTGGGACTCAAGGCTTCTGCATGTAGTATGGTGTCGTCGTCAGGCACATGGCACAGGTATCATCTCTCAGCGTGTCAATCTACAATGTGTCCAGGACCCCCTCTCCATCATCACATGCGCACAGCACCTCATCATCAGCTCATATGCCATTGACAGCCAGGTGCTCCTCACCCTCACCAAGGACGCAGACATTGCCAGTTCTAATATTCAAGAATGCATGACATCCATTGATGAATGGCTGAACATCAGCCACCTGAGGCTAGACTTGTACAGGACTGAGGTCAACATCTGAGGATTGTCCCCTTAGAGCTGGGTCAACTGCTTGTGTCCCACCCGCAAGAGCCCTGCACAAGCACCCAGTGTCCACGCACACAAGATGGTGTGCATCATGGATTGCTTGCTCACATTTGCCATGGTATTCACCAGCATCTGTGCCTCAGCCTGCAACACCCTCTGCATTATGCACATGATCCCCAGATAGATCCACTCCAAGGAAAGATGGACCATTCCCCAGGTCCACGACAACATCCGTGTCAAATACTGCCCTGCCCTCTATGGAGCAGGCACATCCAAACTCCCGGGAAACTTGTCCACATCCAGGGTGCATCTGCACACCTCAGCTTCAACATCCGGCGCACCAGCCCCATCACCGTCCAGCAGAGATAGCTGCAATGGATCACTGTCTGCTGCAGGATGACCTTCACACTACACACCCACACTCTGGAGGCAGACCACAACCCCGACCCAAAACCAACCTTGTACCACTGTCATCCCAGACCCCGTTGGGCCATCTCCGTGCATCCAACCTTGCCCTGGACACCATTCTTTACATCCACCTTACTCCAGCATGCAGGACATAATCCTCCCACCTGGCCACACATACCTGGGACTCCCTCCCCGGGAACCTCCACATGAGCCATGACCTCTGTGGCTTAATGATACTCTTCCAAATAGGTGTGTCCGCACAGTTTTGCAAGCCCCCCCTCAGCAGCTTGAGGACATCACAGGTGAGTATTGTGCTCCATGTCTGCATTGAATGATACATTGTGACCCATGTGTGTCCTGTACCAGACTCAGATCCCAGGGTATGGATGGGTGGAGTTAGTTCAACACTCAGGCATAGTTTGACATTTACACACACATATGTTGTGGCCTAATGCAAAATGACAGCAACATCTCATGAAAAAATAAAGTGTTTATTTACGGTGGGGTACGTGTTTTGGTAGATAAACTAAGGTGCTCTACCGGGTGCATAGAATCCAAAGTTCACAGGGGGAGATGGGATCCTTTGCTTTGGAAGTCATCAGAGTCCAGACCACAGTGTTGGTCATCATTGGTCAGGCTGTGACCAGCAAGTCCATGTGGCAGAGAATGTCATTGGATGAGGTGCTGCTGTTGCGCCAGAGGGCCAGGTGCCAGGCCAGGTGACCTGGGAGATGTGGATGGTCCGCTGACTCTCACGGTCTTTTCTGTGGACGACCCACCTTCCTGGGGGGACCCTCAGATGCAGGCCTTGACGATGCTTGTGATGCTCCGTCGTACGAATCCTCCTCCTCCTCCTCCCTCCCTGTGGCTGGTGGTGGTCTTTGCCTGGTGGCACAGGGAGGGTTGCCCATGTTGTCGGCGATCCAACTGAGTAAACGGCTCATGTCCGTTTGCACCGCCAGGAGCTCAGTCAGTCTTGCCTCCATCCGTCCTTGGTGTTGTTGTTGACTGGCATAATGCTCGGCCTGCAGGTTCTTCATCTCATAGAGGGTCCCCTTAATCTCTGTGAGGCTCGACACTACCTGGTTGATGCCCCTGGTGTCACGCTGGTATGTGTCCAGGATGTGGCGTATGTGTGACATACCGGTTCCCTCAGCTGGCTGGTCAGGTGAGCGCCTCCGTCTGCCTCCACTCCCACCACCCCTGCCCACACGAGCCTGGCCTGCCGTTGTGGGCACATCGGGTCTACTAGACCCCTGAGGGATGGCATTTGCGGGGTTGTCTGCCTCCTCCTGGGTGCCCGGAGGACCTTGTCCCTCCTGGTCAGACTGGCTCTGTTATTCAGTGCGAGCAGGACTCCTGGGTGTCTCCTGGGATGTGGCAGGAATGAGGATGGGGGTTGGCACAAATGTACCTCACGCAGGTGATGCAGGGGCTTGGGCTCCAGAGGGGCCAGGTTTGTCGGGGTCATCCACGGAGTGGTGAGAGTCGTCGCTGCCAGTGGGATCATCTTCACGCTGAGCCTGGGACTGTGATTGTTCCCCCCATTGTTGGGGGGAGGTCCATGACGTTGCCTTATGTGTGAGAGAGAGACAATGTTAATGCTGTTTCATGCCACATCCATGTTTCATACATATTCAAGTTGTCACAGTTCCTCCAGGTAGTTGGATGTGCCTAGCATTCCTCTTAATGTACACTTGGGGATGGGTATGTTGCGGCTGACAGATTGATATGTTCTCCTGAGTGTTTGACCAGTAGAATTTTGTCTAGGATGCTTATTTGGCTATGGATTGATCTTGTTGTGTCACATGTCCATTGTGAGAGTGGGTAAATCCGTTGCCTGCCCCGGGGGTGTGTGCTTGTGTAAGGGGGGGGTGTTTGACCGGGCCTGCTGTTGTGTGTAGTGTGATTTGTCATCGGGTCTCCCAGGTGATGTGTCTGTCCCCTCATGGTGCATGCTGGCATGACAGTGAGTGTGAGTTCCTGTGCTAGATATCTGAGCTTGTGAAGTTGGTGTTTGAGTGTACAGTGGTCACAGGAGTGCCTTGTGCTGCATACAGCAGGGCCAAGTGTCAGAGACCTTGTCAGTACTTTGCCAGTCCCTGTGCATTGGGCATGGTGCATGGGTATGTACCTAGGCCATATGGGCTGAGGGCATTGGTGTCTGCTTCTGAGTTGCACAATGTGTTGTGTGAGCCCCACCCTCCCAGCATCCCGGACATCCAGTCTTGGGTTTGTGGTTGTTGTGGCCTGGGACATGGCATTGCCTTTATTTGTGAATGGGGCATGGAGACGTTAGTGGCATGAGCGTGGTTTTTGACTGTGGTTGTGTGCGGTGAGGGCTTGGGGGAAGTGCATTTGATGTTTTTGTGTTTTGGATGCCATTCCCCCCATGTTACGTGAGTTGTTTGTGTACTCACCAGGCTCTGCGACTCCTTCGACTCCGTGTACTCCCACCGGCGGAAGCATGGCCATCACCTTCTCCTCCCAGGGATGGTAATGTACCGGTCTGCGGGGCAGCCCACCTCCAGTGATGTTACTCTGGGCGTATTCCTCGTTCATTTTCCTCTTGACTGCCCTGCGCAGATTGTACCACCTGGCTTGGCATTCATGCCTGGTCCTTCGGATGGGTGCAACAGCATTCACCTTACCGACGATCCTCTTCCACAGGCTAGTTTTTTGGGCTATGCTGGTCTGTCTGACCAATGTTCCAAACAGCTGTGGCTCGACTCTGATGACTTTGTTGACAAGGAGGTCCAGCTCCGCCCTTGTGAACTTTGGATTCTTGTCTGTGGGCATGGTGTGGGGTGTGGGTGTGGATGGTTGTGGGTGTGTGGGTGTGAATGTGACAGTGTGGGTGTGAATGTGAAGAGGGGGTGTTTGTGAAGGAGGCTGTGTGAAGGTGTGTAAGTTAGGGTGTAGTTAAGGTGTAAGTAAGGTGCAGTTGTTTGTCTGTGGGGTCTGGCAGCAGTGGGTCTGTTGCAAAGGCTCAAGGGTTGTGTGTTTGGGCCCTTTTTATTGGTCCATTTGTGGGTGTGGCTGGGTTTGACATTTTGGTGAGTTTGTTATAAGAGGTGTTTGTGATTTTGGGCCTCTGTTTGGATGTGCCAGGTCAGTCATTGAGATGTATTTTGTCATGTAGACGTGTTTTGCGGTGTTGTGCGAGTCGAATGGACCCTACTTGTGCTGTTTTACAGTGTCCTGGTTCTGTATGAGTCTTTTTCGCATAGGTGAGGTACGTACATACGCGATGCTGGGTGAGGGTGCTGGGATATGGTGTTGTGGTACGGTGCGTACAGGTGCGGGGCTGGGGTATGTGCCTGGGGTGCAGCGCGTACATGCACGGGGCTGGGGTACGGGCCAGGGGTGCGGCACGTACAGGTAAGGGGCTGGGGTATGGGCCTGGTGTACAGTGCGTACAGGTACGGGGCAGGGGTACGGGCCTGGGGTGCGGCACGTACAGGCACTACGGGGCTGGGGCATGGCACGTACAGGTGCGGGACTGGGGTACGGTGTTGTGGTACAGTGCATACAGCTACGGGGCTGGGGTATGGGCCTGGGGTGCGGCGCGTACAGGCACTACAGGCCTGGGGTATGATGCGTACAGGTACGGGGCTGGGGTACGGGCCT
The DNA here is from genome assembly GCF_964204655.1 of Triturus cristatus. Lineage (NCBI taxonomy): Eukaryota > Metazoa > Chordata > Amphibia > Caudata > Salamandridae > Triturus > Triturus cristatus. The sequence goes on from NC_140580.1 coordinate 419,224,931, forward strand.
GGGGTGTGGCGCGTACAGGTACGGGGCTGGGGTATGGGCCTGGGGTACAGTGCGTACTGGTACGGGGCTGGGGTACGGGCCTGGGGTGCGGCACGTACAGGTGCGGGGCTGGGACACGGGCCTGGGGTACGGTGCGTACAGGTACGGGGCTGGGGTACGGGCTTGGGGTATGGTGCGTACAGGTACGGGGCTGGGGTACGGGCCTGGGGTGCGGTGCATACAGGCACTACGGGGCTGGGGTACGGCGCGTACAGATGCGGGGCTGGGGTTGGGGCCTGTGGTACGGTGCGTACAGCTACGGGGCTGGGGTATGGGCCTGGGGTGCGGCACGTACAGGCACTACAGGCCTGGGGTACGGTGCGCACAGGTACGGGGCTGGGGTACAGTGCGGACAGTGGGGGTACGGTGCTGACATACGGGTGTACGGTGCTGACATATGCAGGGGGAGGGGGGCAGTACGACTCGTATCCGGGCACAAGTTTACCTGTGTACATGTGTGCTACTGCGTTCGCTCTGTACGGTGGACTCCCACATATCTGGAAGAGATTAAGAAGTTTTTGGGTTTGACTTTATTGATGGGTGTTGTAAGGAAGCCAACCTTGGCTTCATATTGGTCTACTAGCCCCTTGTTGGCAACTGCCATATTTCCTGCAGTTATGACTCGTAATCGGTATTTACTTTTGCTACGTATGCTGCATTTTGTTGATAATTCTATGGCGTAGCCACGAGATCACCCTGACTGTGACCGTCTTTTTAAGATTCGGCCCGTTCTTGATCACTTTGTGGATCGATTTTCTGAGATCTATACTCCAGGGAAAGAAATATCTATTGATGAGTCTTTGGTCTTGTTCAAGGGCCGTTTGGTTTTTAGGCAGTACATCCCTAGCAAGAGGGCACGCTATGGAATTAAGCTGTATATGTTGTCTGAGAGTAGGACAGGATATGTTTTTAATTTTCGAGTGTACACTGGTAAAGATTCTACTATTGACCCCCCAGGTTGTCCGTCCACTTTTGGAGTTGCAGAGAAAATTGTGTGGGATCTTGCTAGGAGACTGTTTAACAGAGGCCACCATTTGTACCTTGATAACTTCTATACTGCTGTGCAATTATTTAAGGAATTGTATAAAGTGGACACTTTTGCATGTGGCACAATCCGCTCTAACCGTAAAGCTTATCCGAAAGAGCTTGTTTGCAAAAAACTTCAGAGGGGGCAGTGCAGTTCCTTGCGTAGTGATGAACTACTAGCTGTAAAATTTGTGGACAGGAGGGATGTGTACATGCTGACTACCATCCATGATGAGAGTACTTCACCTGTGGCTGTTTGGGGTCAGGTTGCTGAAGTGCGCAAACCTGTGTGCATTCTAGACTACAATAAGCACATGGGTGGTGTTGACAGAGTAGATCAGAGGTTGGAACCTTACTCAGCTATTCGGAAGGCTTATGTTTGGTATAAGAAGTTGTCCATCCATTTCTTCGAATTAGCAATGTTCAATGCTTTTATTGTGTTCAAGGAGTGTTCTCCTGCGTCAAAGTTGACATTTCTTCAGTTTCAACACTCTGTGATAGCTAGCCTTGTTGTTATGGAACAGGCAAGTGTTCCTAGATTTGGAGTGGTGGAGGATGTGGTTCGATTGAAAGATCGCCACTTTCCTGATTTCATCCCTCCCACACCGGCAAAAGATTTTCCCACTAGGAGATGCAGAGTCTGTTGGCGAAGAGGTACGCGGAAGGAGATTCGTATGTACTGCCCCGACTGTCCATCTAAACCTGGGCTGTGTGTCCCTGCTTGTTTTAGAGCGTACCATACACAAAATAATTTTTGGGAGCATTCATGAGTGGTAAAGTTAACTGATTGGTTTGTATTCTTTGAAAAATTTGATTCTGTTTCAAGGTTGGCGTTAGTGCAATGTGTTTAGTTTCTGATTTTGTGTTTGTAGATTTGTATCTATTTGTGATTTGTTTGTGTTTTTATATTTGTCTAAAAAAATCCTAAATGTGTTGGCACAGTGTGTGGATTGGCACTTCTTTGGAGGTGTACGTGGAATGGTGCTTGGCTGGCGGTGTGCATGGACTGGTGCTTGGCTGGTGGTGTGCTGGTGCTTGGCTGGCGGTGTGCGTGGACTGGTGCTTGGCTGGCGGTGTGCATGGACTGGTGCTTGGCTGGTGGTGTGCGTGGACTGGTGCTTGGCTGGTGGTGTGCGTGGACTGGTGCTTGGCTGGCGGTGTGCGTGGACTGGTGCTTGGCTGGCGGTGTGTGCGGACTGGTGCTTGGCTGGCGGTGTGCGTGGACTGGTGCTTGGCTGGCGGTGTGCGTGGACTGGCAATTTGGCTGGTGGTGTGCCTGCACTGGCGCTTGGCTAGCGGTGTGCGTGGACTGGTGTTTAGCTAGCGGTGTGCGTGGACTGGTGCTCGGCTAGCGGTGTGCGTGGACTGGCGCTCGGCTGGCTGTGTGTGAGTAGTGACTTGCTGCTGGTCACTACACACACTGCTGCTAGCTGAGTGCCACTCCATGCAATCCATCTGCTTGTGTAGTTGCTGTGTCAGGAATGTGGGCGTGTGAAAGTGATGGGCCCTAGAATGGCGCTGTGTGCTGGTGTGAGTTTTGTTATGTGATGGGCCCGCAGCTGGCGGTATGAATGGTTTTGTATGTCTCACGCGTATGAAAGGTGTATGAATGGCCTGTAAAGAGGTTGGTGCCTTGTCGTGGCTTTACAGCTCACGAGCTGTGAGTCAATGGTTCAGTTTCTCGCCCTTTCAATTATTAACAGTGCATTTCATTTTTGTGAAATCACTTGCTAATACAATTGTATATTCTGAACCATCACTCACTCTCGTGCCAAATCCAACCAGTATGTGTGTGTGCTTGAGGATTAGATGGCTGTGCAGTAATATTTGCCTTTCTGCAGCAGGTTGTACCTTGTCCCTTTTGTGAATTTTGTAATGTGTTGTTTTTGTGCCTGGTGGTGCGAATGGTCTTGTGTGTATCACGTATGAAAGGTGTGTGAATGGCCTGTAAAGCGGTTGGTGCCTTGCCGTGGCTTTACAGCTCACGAGCTTCGAGTCATTGTTACAGTTTTTTCTCCATTGAATTATTGACAGTGCATTTCATTTTTGTGAAATCTCTTGTTAATAAAATTTAATATACTGAACCATCACTCGCCCTCGTGCCAAATCCAACCAGTATGTGTGTGCGTTTGAGGAATAGGTGGCTGTGCAGGATTCTTTGTCTTTTTAGTTTCTCTGCCAAGGTGTATGTTCCATGTAAAAATAACCCACCAACTGTAGATATTGTCGTAAACCCATGGGAGTTCATGGTGATGTCTCTCTTGTGAATTCCAAAAAGGTTTTTTATCCTCAATGTCCTGCAAACCTCAAAATATCTGTCACATTGTCCATGCAATATTGTGCCGAAATTCTCACGTTGTAGAAACAATGTCAAAACGTTCTGGTTTTGCAAGGGGGTCAACTGTCTTTTTGGCTCGTGCTCGGCGGCCATCTAGGGAAACCTACCAAACCCATACATTTCTGAAAACTAGACACCCGGGGGCTTCCTGGGAGGTATGGCTTGCGTGGATCCCCCTAAGTTTCCTTACCCAGAATCCCCTGCAAACCTCAATTTTTGCTTAAAAAATCACTTTTTTCACACATTTTGGGGTGGGAAAGTAGTGGCATCACCGGGCTCACACAAATTTACCACCACCCAGCATTCCCCCAGGTCTCCCGGTAAAAATGGTGCCTCACTTGTGTGGGAGGCCCAAGTACCCGCGGCAGGCAAGGGCCCAAAACGTAGTGAGGCGACATCAAAATGGCCTATCGCAAAACCACCTAGTTTTGCAAGGGGGGTCACTTAGGTTTTTGGCCCGGTGCTCGGCGGCCATCTAGGGAAACCTACCAAACCCATGCATTTCTGAAAACTAGACACCCGGCGGCTTCCAGGGAGGTATGGCTTGCGTGGATCCCCCAACGTTTCCTTACCCAGAATCCCCTGCAAATCTCAATTTTTGCTGAAAAAATCACTTTTTTCACACATTTTGGGGTGGGAAAGTAGTGGCATCACCGGGCTCACACAAATTTACCACCACCCAGCGTTCCCCCAGGTCTCCCGGTAAAAATGGTGCCTCACTTGTGTGGGAGGCCCAAGTACCCGCGGCAGGCAAGGGCCCAAAACGTCTAGGGCAGTGTCAAAATCGATGGGTGTTGCGTGGGCACACCCACCGCAATGCCCATGGACAGCCTCCTTGAAGCAGAGAAAGGCAACTTAGTTATTTGCGCTGCCTTGCCTTATTTTTTTTATCTATGAGGCCATGCAAAGCTGCACAGGTTGGCTTTGTGTCGCCTCACAGATATGATTGAGAGGCCTGCGGCATCGGAGCATCCATAAAAGTGGTGCTCTGGAAGTGCAGGCCTTTTGTAATTAGGCCCCCCATTTTTGAACACCCAGCCTCCACAATTCCTGTGTAACATGCCATTTCTCAGATGTCCCTGCTCCTTCACAAGTCTTTGGAGTTAGTAAATCCTGGTGGGGAGGCTCAAAGAAATCCGATTTTTAAGTTGGAACATGGCTGGGCTAGGATGAAACTTGAAGTTGATAGTCGGCTAGAATATGTCAAATTGTATGACTTAGTTCTCTTCCAGAGAATATGGGTGGTCTATGAGATGTTCTGTGGCTGTTATGTGTGTTTCACCTCACCTGCAATCTCTTCACCTGCAAGGTGGGCACACATAGAATTAACCACTTGGTTTAAAATAACATTGGGGTGCCTTATTCCAAGCGTTCCTCTTGATATAGAATGTTGCATTTAAATTGTTTGTTATCAATTTCTACAATGGTAATTTTACTAGGGGCACTGACCCTAATTTTGTGTAGCTCATCAATTTAATAGACAACCAAATTAGAGCATCCTCCTGAGAAAATAGGAACTTCAACATGGTCCTAATGGGGGACTTCAGTGCAGAGTAGACAGTCATTGCAACTTCCCTACTATAGATCTCTTTAAGGGGTTTGCAAGAGACTCCCATCCCAGGGGTTGCACCAATGTGGAAGTCTGTTGCTCACTTATATACTTGAATATAACCTTTGAAGTTTCATTGAGTTCCTGTTCACCTCCGCATGTCGTATTCCCATCTATGTCTCTATAAAGAGCCGGTCGGTAAGAGATTATACTTTTGTCTCTAGACATCTTTTGGATCAACTGGTGGTGGGTAGTGTCAAACCCATCATTTATAGTGGCCACAGCCCTCTAGTAATCAACATGGGTATTCCCGATGCGAAAAGGTCTAGCATGGCGGTGGGCACAGGGGCGCTTAATGCTGGAGATAACAATAGAAGTCTAGAGTGGGGAGGAGCTGATTTTCAAAAGACCATGGGCAGGTTATGTACTGAACAACTGCCACTTGTAAACACGTCTTTCAATCAGAAACACTTTCCCTGAAAGTTGAGGATTTTGTAAGATTAGGCCTATTAATCAAAGATTACATAACAAGAACGGTGAGGATTAGGGGAAAATGATCTCAGCAGTGGTTTGACAGAGAGTGTAGACTTCAAGCTGTCCCTAGAGATTGTGCCCAAAGAGCCAACTGCAGGAAATACTACAAACTAATCTTGAGGAAACAGAAAGTGGATTATCAGTACAAAGGATGGGACAACTTAGTTACCTGGTGCAAGGTTGAAAATGTCAGTTTGTTCTGGCACACAGGATATAAAAGTAAACTGTCTACTGGCTGTAACTCAACACTGGACACCAGTATTAGACATGGTAAATGGATCAATTTCCCATGTATACACTCTAGGAGATACAAAGAAGGAGGGCATGAATTAATCTCGGCTTAAATTCTCGCTAGAAACTGAATTCTCCTCTGACGAAGATATTGAGGAAATCAACGTCAGCCCTTCGAACAAAGCTTAAAGACCTGATGGTGTCCAGATGGATCTGTACAAGTCAAAAAGGGAACTATAGGCCCACATTGTCACACATTTTATTAACCAGGCATGCAAAACATCCCTGCCTCAATCATGTAGAACGGCCATAATTGCTCCATTGTTTTAAAAAAAGGCTCTCAAAGTAACTAGCTGCATTCACACAATATCTCTTATAGAGTCCACGGTCAAGATAGTAGGAAGGATACATTTAGAAAGGCTGCTATTATGGGTGGAGGACAACAGCATCCTCTCTAGACTCCAATATGGGTTTAGATCTGGGCTGGAGACTATGGAATGATGCCTCAATCTGTATCTCATAATTAACAAATATGCTGTAACAAAGCAAGGATCTATTTTTTTTAGCATGAAAGGACCTCTCCTGAGCTTTTGGTGGCATGATGAGGACCAAACTGTGGGCCAAGTTGGAGTCCTTAGGGATCGATGAGGGCCTTGTAGATTTCTTGAGGGCCCGACACCATGATCTATCTAAAACTGTCAGGTATGGGCCTGGTAATGAATGCACTGTTTTCTTTGCAACAGGTCGAAGGGTGCGCCAAGGTGAGACTTTGCCCCAATACTTTTTCTTCTGTATGGTAGTGGCTTAGAGGAGGCGCTGTTGGCCAAGGGAGCAGACATTTTCATAATTAAAAATATCCCTATTCTCGCCCTAATTTATGCAGATGACATGTTGTTACTTGCTAGAAATTCAAAAGCCCTGAAACTGTTAATATAGGTCTACATTGATTTTATGGCCTTCTTAAGGCTGACTGTGAATCCCACCAAGACATTTTTTATGACCTACAAACCAAACAAATGGTAAAATTCAGACTTTAGATGGCAAAGCAATTACAAGAGTTAACAAATTGTCTTATCTTGGCGTCCCTTTTGATTCATAGGGTTCCAGAATGGTGTGTATATCCAGGACTAGAATCCAATGTCTCTGTTGTAATGGTTTCATGTCTAACCTGGCCTCTTTTATTCACAAAAAACCTAGTGCCCCCTCTTTTCTTAAGAAGCACATACGAGGAAATGTCTTTGGATTTTAATGTATGGCTCGAGTATTTGGGGCTATAAAAATATTTCTAGCCTCCAAGTGGAGGAAAATAGGGTGTGTAGAAACCTTGTAGGTCTTCCACCATGTAGCCCGAGTTTCATATTGCACAAGTAGCTTGGCTTGGAGTTATTTGAGGACTATATCAACCGTGGTGCTCTATATGGAGCAATCCGCATGCCATACTTCACAGGGATATCATTGAGAACTGTTTATCATGTGGCATGGACCTCCAAATTCTGTGGCTGGCCTATGTCATGTCATGCGGATGTGTCACTGGGTGAGCAGTATTGTTTCCACAAGCCAGAAGGGCTGTGTAAGCATGTCAGATTCCATCTGAACCAGTTTCTTTTTTAATGAGGCAGTGAGATAAGAAAGCAGGAGAAGTAAGACCAAGTATAAGGATTACAAATTTAAACCACCGTAGGGCAAGTTACGTATTTGGAGTACGCGACTGACACTTGGAACAGGGTCCTCTTAACCAGATTTAAGCTAGGATATATTACTTGGCAGCTAGATTTCACCCTTGGGCAATATGAATCCTCTTCCTTCCTTGTTCACCCATGTAACGAAAGCTCCCATCAGAGTTTGCTACATTTCATATTTTTCTGTAGATTTTACGCTTCTTTCTCAAGATGCTATCTAATACTAGTACTGAGGGATTCCGGAATAATCAGATGCAGATCTGCACTATTGCATTTACAGTCACTGAGCTCACCATTGGTTTGTTTTAGTGTTACCTAATTTCTTAAAAGTGCTGATTCTATAATGTATTAAGGCCAGGATTTGAATGTATTGTTTTAACATTTATAAAATTAAGTGAATTTATGTATTTTCCTTTATGATCATATTTAATGTTTGAATAAAGCTATTTAGTGATTGTTTTATTGATTGAAATAGTTAATGACAACACTGTGCAACACTATGCATGGCGAGGGTGTGAGTAATTTTTACTTCAGTTCACTATAAATAATTCATTTCAGACTGGCCTGCACTGTTCAGTCAATGGTAAAACAAATGTCGATATGGCTGTGAATGAGCCAGCTGTATCCTATGGAGAAATCCTGGGAGGATAGAGCTAAAGAAAAATGCAAGCATCTTAAGCTTGTTAGCAAAGGCGACCATGATCTGGCATAGCCTGTGATCCACCTACAAACCTAATGGGTTCATACAATTGAATTAAAAGAGGCCACAAGAAAATGCAACGTAAAACCATCTTTAGTGATCAATAGAAGAAGATTGGTACTGCAAGAGTGAAACGGTCGATTCACTAGAGGTCACACTTACTAAGAATTCATGCAATGCAGTTAAGCTGCACTGCGTGAATGGGAGAGAGCTAAAGAGTGGCATTTTTACAACGATATGAGTAAGGCTGAGTGTGATACCACTGATCTTGTGAAAGATAACTATTACACACTTAGGTGGAAATTAAAGGTAGCTATGTTAAAAACCAGGCTGTAAATTGATTATTTTGCGAGTAGAGTAGATTCTGATGGGAAGACCTATCTGGACCAAATCTATCCAGAACTTAAACGCACGTTTTATATTGAAGTAAGATTTGGGGATTTTCCCTACCAGGGATTACCTTGGTATATTTGCGAGACTTCAGAGAGGTAGCAAATATTGTGATTGTATGCATGGGGGAAGGATAATACTTTGTACCTTCTGCTTATCTGTACAAAATTTGCGATTCACCATAAAAGATGGTTGCAGCCCTTTTTAAGGTATTGCGACATTGGCTCCATTAGTACTGCCCTAGTTTTCTGTCTTAGAACAGTTGATGAAAACATTTTTAATTCTGTAGCTTCATATCTTTAGACAGCTTGGCTACATGTACGAGAGGTTTTTAACTAGCCTCACAGTAATACAAAGCAACTTTTTGGAGCCACAAGATAAATTTGAGATGCTTGGCTTATAGAATTTATATCTGATGGATAGGGATTTATATTGTATTAGTATCTGTACCTTGATGACTTAATGTACATAGGATTTGTGCACCACAACTAATCATTGTAAGGCTGTTAAACTTCTAAAATGTTGTCATCATTACTGTGATCTGACCTGGACTATATTTGACACATGCATTTTACGGTATAAATTTAGATTATATCCTAATTGATGTAAAACTCTGGAGCAAAATGACTGACATGTTTGTGGGTACCACGACTGACAGTGACCATAACCCCCTATGTATGACAATGAAGATCCCGTGGGATTTACCATCTCACCCTCAGACCATTCGGGCTTCAAACTCTATCTCTGATATCGTCCCCTCCAACTGCAAAAGGTATTTGAAGTGGCATAAGGTTTCTATGTAAGACACCAAAATAGCAGGAATTCAGGATGTCCTGTCCACAAATACATTAGAGCTCCAGGCCGTACTCACGGGCCCAGGTGATTGGGCAACAGTCCCCACCATCCACTCACATACAATGGAACAACTGAGTTCTTTACTTTCGAGCAAATCGTGCCCCTCTCAAAAAAAACAGCACCCATGGTACCCCAAGAAATGCAGGCTCAAAAGACAGGCCCTAGCCCAAGCAATCAGAAGCAAGAACTGCCCCTTGGTCAAGAAGGCAAGGAAGGAATATAACGTTGCCCTGCGCAAAGCAAAGATCGCTTGGGACGAATTGCACTGGCAGGAACTGAAAGATGCCAGCTTTGCAAAAAATGTGTTTAAACAGTAGAGGGAGACCCCTTGTTCTAACCAAGTTCAATAAATTGTCCCTCAGTGACAGTATACAATATTATCTCTATATAGAAGATTAGAGACTATCTCTTATCTTTCAGCACCCACACTAATATTGGTCCTAATACACAGCTCAATATTACTAATACAAACTACAATTCACAATTATACTCCTTTGTATATACAAAACATGTTTTGAAATGACAAAGTGTATTGTCTAAAGAATTCTTTCTCTCTTCCCAATCATTTTTAAATGAGAAATCATTTTTAATGTAATGAATCTATTTTAATAAAACATGTTTTGTGTATACAAAGGAGTATAATTGTGAATTGTAGTTTGTATTAGTAATATTGAGCTGTGTATTAGGACCAATAATAGTGTGGGTGCTGAAAGATAAGAGATAGTCTCTAATCTTCAATATAGAGATAATATTGTATACTGTCACTGGGGGACAATTTATTGTGCCTTGCAAAACACACAAACCAGTTTTGGACATTAGTGAGCCGGGGTAACTGCAGGGAATTTGGGGTTCCTTCTAATCACATTACAAGCCAAAACTGGTATGACCACTTTGGGCAACTGTATTCCGCTACAGAGGACAGATGTCTGGAGGAGCCATGCGGCCCCATAGACATCCATCCAGCAGGGAATGCTAGCTAACCCTTTTCTCTGGTTGAAATAGAGGCAGCAATTAAGAAGATAGTCTCTGCCAAAGCCCCTGGACCAGACCGCTTGCCCGGGGACCTATTTCTTGCTGAACCTAGAGGTTTGTCACGGTATATCCATCTACTGATTAATGCTAAAGTCGATGGTTGTCCAGGGCCAGAATCCTGGAAAGGCGCTAAGGTGGTCCCGATCTTCAAAAAGGGTGCCAGAGAAGACTCCTCAAACTACAGGCCACTAAGCCTGATCAACGTAATGCAAAAGGTTGTAGGTCGGGTGCTCTTACAGAGAATCCAAACATGGTCCGAAGAGGAATATGTCCTCTACCAATACCAGGCTGGCTTTAGGGCCAGTACGGGAACGATTGCCCAGGTATTTAGGTTACTCTTTATATGCTGGAAAGTCATGATAATTGGCAAGGGCAGTCTTTACCTCGCATTCATTGACTTAAAGACTGCCTTCGATCTGGTACCTAGAACCAGGCTGTGGCAGACCCTGAAAGATATGGGCATTCCCCCCCTAATTCTCAATCTACTGATTCGACTTCATGAGGGAAATTATGCCCAGGTGAGATGGGGGACCCAAGGTCAGCTGACCGAACAGATCCCTGTTGGCAGGGGTGTCCGCCAGGGTTGCGTCATGGCTCCCACCCTGTTCTCTTTATATGCAAATGGGGTGGTGAGTTTTCTCCAAGAAGGTCCTGATGACGCTCCATTCCTGGTAGGCGACAAAGTGCCGACACTTCTATTTGCTGACGACAACCTGTTGGTGTCGAATACTCGAGCTGGGCTACAAAAATTAATGAATAGATATCAATCTTTCTGTGACTCCCGGGGTCTAGACATCAACACCTCTAAGACAAAGCTCATGGCAGTCAATCCCCATAACTCCTTTAGGAACAACCTCACACTGAATGGCACCCCCCTGGAGAGAGTCAGCATCTTTGATTATCTTGGCATCGACTCTCAGACAAAATGCTTTGGAGGCCCCATTTAGCCAAAATGCTCATGAACCACAAACACGTGGTTGGGGCACTAAGCAAAGAACATCGCTCCTCATACAGCTGGCCAGTTGCCCCGGCCCTTATGGTCTATGATGCTAAGGCAGTTAGCACAGCTCTATATGGAGCTGAGCTATGGGGGTTTGATAATGTGGATGATATCAGCAGATCTGGGCAGTAGTTTTTGAGGGACTTGGGATGCTCCCACGTAACACCCCATTAACACCGCTAATGTTTGACATGGGTAGGCGGCCATTTAAAGATATTGCCAACCTATGCCCACTGCTCTTTTTGGCACACCTAAGGCGCACCCCAGAGCTCACCAAATATGCCACAGTACTAACGGAGGTGACAAACCTAGATGTGGACCACAGGGTCAAATGGATTTCAAAAGTTAAGAACACGATGACACAAATGGGGCTTAAAGAATCATGGGATACCCAAAACCCCGAAGCAAGCTAGAGCTCAAGCGCTCGTACTGGGAGTGGATAGACAGCCAGGATCTCAGTAAGCCCAACGCGAGGAGGCTACTGGACAAATTTCTTTGCTTTAAGCAGACCAGAAGCCTCGAGCCTTACCTAGATGTAACCCAGGTCCCGCAGGACAGGGCCTTGTATATCTAATTTAGGCTTGGCTCGCTCCTAGTTCATGCACTAACATCAAAGTGGCACTCACCTAAGAATACAACAGAAGGTTGCCCTTGCTGTGGAGCCCCGCTGGAGTGTGTTACCCATGTCATGTTTGCTTGCCCAGCCTATAACATCGCAAGGTCAAAATGGGTAAAACCAATTTGCAGAAACATGGGTCACCGAGACCACCGGGTTGCCTTGCGTATCCTGAAATCCGACCAAGTACCCTTTATTCTTGTGCGGTGGCTACGTTTTTAAGCCATGCCTGGATAGCTAGGCACAAGGCACAAAGCCCTGCGAGGGGTGATACTGGAGGCCCCCCAGGTGGATCTGCATATATTGAAACTCGAATAAGGAGCTCCTACCTGCGGGCTAACTAAAACCTGATCCTTGTATGTATAGCCAGGTAAAAAGCCTTGTGAGGGAACCCTCATTTACTAAATTTTAGACCACACCGGGATGTTGCACTAACGCTAGGAAGTCTAATTAGAATCAAAAAGCACAGACACTTTATATAATACTACTAGGTTGTACCGCTATGTTTTTATTCTTTCTTTTAAATACTCATTTTTAATCCATGCATGATTTTATGGTATGAATTTTCCGAAATCTGTATGTACAGCTTTTAGATAACTGTTTTTATGTTCTTTGATGCAATATGAACTCTAAAATTACAGTGTAAGCACAATTTCCAGTTTAACTATGTACCAAAGAATTATCTCCACCGATCTATTGGCTTCTATTCACTGTACAAATGTTGCACAATGCTTTTATGAAACAAAGTTATCAAAATAAAGCAAATTGATTGATTGATTGGTATAAGTGTCTGCACTTTGATGTTTAATTGCACATAGGATTTGTATACCATATCATGCAAGGCTGTTAAAAAATGTAGATTATTATTAACACTATTAGGATCTGATCTGTACGAGATTCAGCACATGAACTTTACGAAATGTATATTTTAATTGATAGCTTGCATGTAATGTACCTAGGCTAATAAGGTACATGCTGCTAGAGGGAATGTGAAATGTTAAGTTGGATGATGACATTTTGTATGCGATAATGCCATATAATGTATATAGAGGTAGGTTGTTATTATTTTTAAAGTCTTTTAGATGGAAGGATATATGTCTGTCTCAAATGTAGCTTTTACATAAAATTAATACAGAATTGTATTGTTAATTGATATAATTTTAATGTGCAAGCAAAGCTTTATTGTGTTATTGTATGACTTAATGAAACAATAAAGAATGTTGATTGATTGATAAAAAGACATGGCACTCTTCATCTGTCTCCTAGCACTGGTGCACTTGTGACTGCCTAGCATCAACGCAGAAACCCTTGCCCCATGCTGCAAGGTTGCCTGTGTTACAGTACTATATGTTGGCGCAGGAAGGGATACCTTCCTGCCCAAAAACATCCAAAGAGAAAGTAACGAGGAGAAATAAACATATTTCTCCTCATTACGCCTCTATGTGGGAGGTGTACCAAATTCACGCAATTCCAGCTTTATAAATCGTAGTAAATCTGGAATTGCATGAAATCCAAGTATGGATGCCTGAGAATGTTCATGCTCCAACCAAGGACCACTTTCCAATAAGATATGTAACGTAACACAGCACAAGCAGCTGCGTTGCGTTACATTTCTACACACAGCTACACAAGGCTATGCAAATCAGGACTTGTGTGGCTTTGCAAGTCCAAAATAAGGCTTTGGGTTGCCCTTCATCGCCTTGCTAGACACAAGTGTGACGCAAAGTCTTAGTAAATCTAGGCCTAGATGTATAGTTTATACTCATCTCATCTCAAAACCTTCCCATATTCTGGCCACTCCTTGCTGTTTTATGTGTCATAAGGAAAGAACATACACAGGATGTATTTGTTCGCAAAATAAAATGAACTGAAACAACTTCCAGTGCTGCATACATACAGTCAGAGGTAATAGGTAAACTATTTTGCAGAAATATGTATATAGGCATCCTTTACAAGAACTGACTCATTGCGGTAGCGATGCATCAGAGTGCACCGTATTTGTGGCATGGCGCACTACGGCGCAAGGTACAGGTGTGATGTTGCAGCAGAAACTAAACAAAACAGACATACGGCTGATTAGCGGCACATAAAGCTATGGTAACCACCGTAGCATTACTTTTCAGTGCATCAAGCATCAAAAAACATAAAAAATTACACTTTGGAGAAAAGAATTGGCACACATCACAGAAGACAGCCCTGGAGCGAATAGAAGATAACAGCAGCCAGGATAATATTCCTTTTTTTTTTTTTTTATTGTTTTTTGAAATGTTACTTATGTTCCATCATTAATGCATCTTTATCACAGCATTATCCAGTATATTGCATTGAAATAATCCTATATACAATATTAGCTCAATTAATATTGACATTACTTTATAACACATTGATCATACAACATTGGTATTTTTTGGTCATTACTTCATAACCAGAAGGAGCATAACAAAAGAGTAAAATGAGTATATATACAGGTATAACAAGGAGAACGTTAAAATATAAAAAATAAAAAAATCCTTAAACTGACTCCATTCCCTCCTTCCATATCCTTATAGGCTCCCAGATTTTCAGCCCAAATTGCCTCTTCTTTGTACCTTTGCGTGCATAAATTGCTTTTTCCAAGTTATAGGCATCCAATAAGCTTGCCAGCCACTGATGCATGTCCGGGGGTCTTGTATCCAGCCAAGCCCTGGCAATCATTAATCTATACACTGCCATTGCTATACACAGAAATTCACGATGTGGAACCGATGGATCTGTACTGACCCCAAGTAACACCAAAGTCGGTGTAAGCAAAACTTGGATACCTAAATATGTAGCTAAAAACATTTCCAGATCCCAACTTATAGCTGAGGAAAGATGCAAATATATGAATGATATCTGCTCCTAAGGAATTGCATCTTTGGCAACTCGTCCCCTTGGTGCCCCCCCATTGTGCAATTCTAGCAGGAGTATAGTACAAAGCATATATTGTTTTGTAGTGCTGGGCCTGAAGTGGAGCTGAACAAAGGACGGTATGTCCAAGAGCCAATGATTCCTGAAAAAATCCTGACTCAATGGATAGCTTCTCCATCCATTTAGTGTCATACTTGGAGATATCGTCCGTTTTTGCTTCTGCTAATATTGCATAAAAACTACGTATTATAGAGTCCCCCCCTTACTTATTTTGTCCAATATTGCATTATTCCCAAATCCAGCGGGCCCCCCTTTCTTAGTATTAAAAAAAACTCCTGATTTGAAGATATTTAAAAAAGCTTCTGACATCCAGTTGGTACCTAATGATTAAATCCGCAAACTGCACTACTCCCTCTTGGTCCATCAGGTCCCCTATCTGCCCTATCCCTTTGCTCGCCCATTCTGCCATAACATTATCCGCAAAAATCAATTCCGGGAATGACCTATTCTGATATAATCGAGTATATCTATTGAGTCTACCCATTCCAAATTTTTTCATAAATGCAGTCCAGATCTTAATAACTGCACTAACTGTCTTAAACCTAGTCCTCTTGTAGTATGAGAAGTCAATACAATTCAGGAGACAGTTTTCAGCTTCTTCACCAAAAACCACTGCATATACATCCGTGGAGCTATTAGTGTCCCAGCGGTCGTGGCCCCCCCCCCCAATTAGGCCCTGCATATATTGTAGCGCTGCAGCCCACTAATACAATCTAAAATCCGGTGCCCCCCACCCCCCCTTTCTCTAGAAAGAGAAATAAATTTATAAGCCCTCCGTGTTTTCCCCTGAGCCCATATAAATCTATTCAAAATTAGCTCTAATGCATGGAACCACCTAGCCTCAAAGTACAGAGGAATAGATCTAAAAAATAAAGAAATTTCGGCAAAATTACCATTTTAATTATATTGGTGCACCCAACCAAAGATAAGTGAAGATTGTTCATTTGTTCCAAATCTAGTCGTACCGTCGCCATGAGAGGGGTCATATTCTGCTCCACCACATTCTCCACCTCCGCGGAAAGCTGAACGCCAAGATATACTGCCGACTTAACAACTCGGTTATCATTACAGTGTGTATACACATTTTTAACAATCTGTGTCTTAGTGCTGTTGAGTTTATACCCTGACAGCTGCCCGAAGCGGAAGGCTTCGTGTTCCACCTCCCTAATGGCCTTCGATGGATTAGACGTTATGATGGCTACATCGTCCGCATAGGCCAAAATTTTGCACACTCTGCCGTTAATCACAACTGCAGGTATCTTAGCATTGACCTCTAGGTTACGTAGGAATGGGTCCATAAAAAAAGTGAATACTAATGGGGATGACGGGCACCCCTGTCTAGTCCCTCTGCTTATCCTGAGTATTGAAGAATACCCTCTATTGACCCTTATCCTAGCTATAGGATCTCTATATAATGTCTGAATTGCTCGTATGTATCCCTCCCCTATATCAAACCATCTCATAATTGCCCAGAGGTAATCCCAGGAAACCCTATCAAACGCCTTCTCTACGTCTAGGAATAAGGCTGCCATAGGGTCTCCCAGGACCTCCGTTGCATCAAATAATGTGACCAACCGCTTAATATGATGGGTAGTGTCTTTCCCCGGAATAAAACCATGCTGTGATGGGCTGACCATACTCTCAATGACTCTACCCAGTCTTTTAGCTAAAATTTTAGAAAATATCTTAACATCTGCGTTCATTAACGTAATACGTCTATAAGACCCGGGAAGTACCGGGGACTTTCCTTTCTTCAAGATTATTACGATGTCTGCTCCCCCCCAAGAGTTAGGAATTGATTCCCCTGTCTGTGCTAGACTCAAAATATGAAAAAAATCTTGCATAAGTATATCTTGAAATACCTTATAAAAATCAAGTGGGATCTGGTCAGGGCCGGCTGCTTTGCCTGAGGGAAGACTATTCAACGCTGTTTTGACTTCTTCCAGCTGAATTGGTAAATCTAAGGCTATTTTCTCTTCCTGCGGGAGTTGTGGTGGGAGTATATTACTAGTGTACCCTGCAACATCAAATACGTGGTTTACACCCTCCCAGGAGTACAGATCAGAATAAAATTGTCTAAAGACTTCTCTAATGGCATCGGGGTCTGAGATCAGGTTACCCTGTCCATCTGTAACCTCCTTAATATCCGCCGCAGCTACTTTCTGTCTTGTACGGACGGCTAATATGTGCCCCACTCTCTCACTTAATTCATATGAATTCTCTTTTCTTATTAGGTAGCTAACTGCCGCTTTTGTGGCAATGTTCTTGATAGTTTCAGTTTTGATCAGCATAATTTTAAGCAGGAGATCCTCTAAAGGTAAATGTAATTGAACTCCTTGTACCAACTTGTTTTCCGCCTTACAAAGTTCTTTAGTCAGGTCATCCAATCTAGCCTTATCCCCCTTGCGTTTATAGCCAGTATAGCTGAGAGTCTCCCCCCTAATCCGAGCTTTAAACGCGTCCCATACCATTCCTGGGGATGCTGTCCCTCTATTCATTGCCCAAAACCTCTTGATCCATATGTTCATATGTTCTCTATATCCCTCATCTTTTAATACTGCTCTCTCGAATGTCCACTGTGAGACTTTTCTTTGTGGCTGCCCTAGATTCACTGCTAAAATCAGGGGATTATGATCTGAAATAATCCTAGGTTGCTTTTCCATCAATAAGCCTGCAGCGAGAGAACTAGAGATTAAAAAATAGTCAAGCCTAACCAAAACCTTGTGCGGTGCAGAGAAAAAGGTACTACCTTCCTTATGAGGGTGCAATTTAACCCAGGGATCAATCAGAGAAAACCCTGTGAAGGAAAAAGAAAGGGAGACTTCGATGGCAGCTGGCCGTGCAACGTTGATGCAGTGTAAGCGCCTGAAACCAGCGGAAATATCGCATGACAATGGCGGCAATAGCGGAGGTCAGGAGCTCCGCGGTGGAAAGGACAATAATAAGGAGCTTCCTAGCCTCACCTCAAAGGGCAATGCGGCAGGAAAGGATCCGACTCTTAGGCAGCCTTCAGTCAAAGAGTCGTTTGCTGTGAAGGCGCCGGAACCTGCGGAGCCCCCGGCGGTTATAGCGCCGCAGAGTGTAGCGGCGCCGGTAAACTCCGATCCGAGTCAGAGGCAGCGGCAGAGGCAGAACAAGCAAAGGGATGCAGAGGCAGATGCAGCCCGTTCGAGTGAGAAAGCGGAGGCAGAGCTACGGAGCGAGTCCTCCGATGGAATTCAACCACAGGATCCAAGTAAGCTGACACAAAGAACACCGCCACAGGTTCTAAGGGTGGATACAGGAAGAATTGATGGTAGAACATCGACTGGGGGCTCAAAAACGGGAAACATAGCGACTATAAGGAAAATAATTCATATGGCAGTTATTCCTGAGGCGGCGGCTCCTGCAACACCTGATGGGGAGTGCTTTTTTCTGTCTATGAGGACTCTGGGTCAGAGTCTTACCTTTCTAGTGAGCTTGGGGATGAAAGTCAAGAATTAAGCTCTGACTCTGACTCTGATACTGCAGCTAAATCTTCTATTCAGAAAGCACCTCCAGGGCATGCAAGTTCTCAGAGAAGTAAAAGACGAGCTAAAATAAACCCCTCAAGCAGCCCTCAACTTCAAACCTCCGATTCAAAACTCTGCTGGGATTACTCAGCAACGGCATCATTATATCAGGAGGAAGAAGCTGAGGGGGGAGTTAAGGGGGCAGTTAATTTAGGTGCACCCCTCCAACACCCTCACTGGGTTTACTGTATGAGACTCTTATACAGATACAAGTAGAGGCCAGAACCGAGAGTCGAAGAGCTAAGGTGGCGACAAAAAAGATACAGAGCTCCATGAGAAAAATGAACAAACTATATGAGGAAATGGCAGACAGAGTATCACATGTGGAGGAGCGTACAGCTAGGCTAGAAGAGTCGCATGAGAAGATGTCAGAGGACATAAGATGGAAACTTGAGGATTATGAAAACCGGCAGCGCCAGATTAACATTAGACTACTGGGGGTGGCTGAAGGGATGGAGGGGGAGAATGTAAGGGCCTATGTTATTAATTTGTTAAAGGGGGCTTTCCCAGATATTACCAAATGGAACTGGGAGAACGCAGTGCAGAGGGTCCACCGGTTTCCATTGGTGCAAAGAAAGTCATATGGGGAGTCGCAATCTGCGAAACCTAGAGCTATCCTTATAAATATCGGGAATTTTTTAGCTACGCAAGATATAATGAATAAGGCAAGACCAGAGGCTAGGCGCAGCTTTGAGGGGGCCACATTCTTTGCAAGACCAGATTTTTGTCATGCTACGGTGGAGAGGAGGTGGCGCCTTAGGCAATTGATAGCTCCTGTACAGAATTTAGGCTATGAAGCATTCCTACTCTACCCAGCGAGACTCAAGATTATTGTCAAAGGAAATGTAAAGATGTTTACTTCTGAGATAAAAGCACATCTATACATCGACGAGCTCAAGGGACAGAAGGTGGGATGGGTGATCTGTAGACACGGTAGTGTTAGTTAGGAATTCTAGGGTTTTTAACTTCTTTAACCAGTACCTCTTTACTCAACGATGTTTGTTTTCACATTAAGGCTGAATACTTCTTTGTTTCATTAGTGGTGGAATGGGAGGGAGAAGGCAGGTTAACATTGGTTTTCAATGAGGGGGGTGGGACGCGACTGATGCTTTCAAAAGCTGCCACACATAGGTCACGGGTGACCTATTTGCCTGTAGATGGGGGTGGGGGAGGGGGGGCGGTTGATCGAGTAGCTCGAGTATGGAAGGGGGGATCAAGGGGGGAGAGGGGGGAGAGGGGGGTCGGTTGTATATGTAAGTTATGCATTTTTCACAGCATGTATGGTACTGCACACTCTTTATTGTTTTTTGATGTTCACTTTAGTTACTCCAAAGATCTGGTTTTTTCAAGTGGGTGTACATTTGATGTGTCTTAATGTTGTGCAGAATTGCGTCAATTAACATATGTGGGCTAAACGACATCAACAAAAGATTGAGAGCTGCTGCACTACTTAAAACACTACGGATAGATATTCTGTGTCTCCAAGAAACGCATATTGAGGGAGTTAAGGGATATCATTTGGAACAACTGGGCTTTCATCTGATGGCTTATTCGAAGCAAGGGACAAGGAGAAGGGAAGTTGCAGTCCAAGCCAAGAGTAGGGAGGTTGTTGTAAATAGAAAAAAAGAGGATCAATGGGGGAGATGGGCGCTGGTGGAAATAACATATACGGGAGAGAAGTGCACTGTGGTTACACTATATGGCTCTACCGAGGATGATCCGGAGGTCTTTCAATTTCTAGACACGGAGTTGGCTCACTGGCCAGAACCCATAATATGCTGTGGTGATTTTAATATACATGACCCACGTAGCTCCTTTGTGCAAGAAGGGGGGAAATATACCGGTAGAAAGAAGAAAATGCACTGGGCTTTGGCTGCTATGGTACACCACAACTCTCGGATAATAATCCTAACACCAGTCAGGATGTCCAGACAGACTCCTAGAGGAAGAGGAAGTGCAATTTTAGTGAGGAGTAGAATGACATCTTCAATACTGAGGTGACAGAGCACCAACATCAGCTCTTTGTAACCTCAAAATTGCCATTAGGCAATATGGAGGCGATTTGGCAGTCCAGGACCAACAACATGGTGTAAGAAAAAAGGGCAGGCACCAATTTTGAAAAAACGCTGTCAAGACTACGAGTGCAGGACAAAGGAGAAACTGTCCAAAAACCACGCATGCAGACCAGAGGAGGAATCCCGGTGCCCCCAGAAGAAGCCAGGTGCCACAGAACAAGTTGAATGCTTTGGAGGAGCAGGTGGCAGCTGTGATCCCAGAGGAGTTGGTGGCAGGGGATCCGAGACAGGATAGTGCTGCCCACAAGGGACAACAAGACTTACAGGGTAAGTTGCAACAAGGGGCAATGTGGGTGAAAAGGTCATGTTGTGCAGTGCATCTACCAATGTCCCAGTGCTCCAATGCACTGTGTGCAGAGCAAAGTTGAGGAATCTGGGTCATGTACCATTAAACAGCTCATAAGTTCAAGTCAAACTGCCCAGTGCAGTGTATCTACCAATTTCCCAGTGCTCCAATGCACTGTGTGCAGAGCAAAGGTGAGGAATCTGGGTCATGTACCATTAAACACCACATAAGTGTAAGTCATACTGCCCAGTTACATGTCGCACAGCAAAGTTCAGCTCCATCACGTTTCTCCCTTCCATGTGTGAAGTGCAGCACCAGTTCAGGTTCACCTTTGTATACTGGCACTTGCAGAGGAATGTACAACATGAGTCACTAGAACTACAAGTCCCAGAATGCAAAGCAAAAAACATGGTCTGGAATAACACATCATTCATGGACACATTAACCCTGCCATACATGACTGTTACAAAGCAGGCCACCTTGCACCATGAGGCCAATCTGTCTAACTTTGGCACATGCACACACATCTGGACCATAAAGCAATAGAAAGCAATGGGCTTGTCAGATCAGAAACTGCACACCTGATAGGGGGGTTAGGTATGGGGCATGTGAACGATCAATACATAGGAACATGCCAAGAGCCACGTGTATACAATACTGCATGAAACTGCATAGCATGCAGCTGTCCTGACGTGTAGGGTGAGATCACACAGGTGGCAGCTGCCATGGTAGGTTGCTGCTGATGTCCTGTAATGAACTACATCTGAATGGGTGTGGGGGTAATTGCAAGTAATGCACAGCAAAGTCTGCCATCACAAATGGTAGGAGTCAGACATGGTTGAAAACTGAGGTGGATGGGTCCAGTTGTGTGGCAAACCTGGTTAGGTACATGTCACCAATTCTAGCACTACTACCATCTGGGCTACAAATTTACCCATGGCCCTCAAAAACAGCCAGCCATGTCAGTCCATTGGATTAGATCATGCATATTGTTAGTGTTGTAGGCACATGAGAGTCAATATATTATCTGGGTTCTATCAGTGTGCGGAACTACATTGAGTCCCTGTGCCAAAATCAGTATTGCTAGTGGAAGCATGTTTACATGCAAGTGAGGGGGTCAGTCCTTGAGGGAGTGCTGCGGGCAGTGGGGCAGGGCTGGGGAGGGGCAGGGTGGGGGCGCGCACAATGTAATTTGTTTTATTTATTTATTTATGTACTTAAATTCGGTCGACTGTATGCTGGAGTTTACTACCCCACTCTGCCCCTCCCCAGCCCCTCTCCTCCCTCGAGGAGCCGCGACTGGAGGGTCTCTGAGTCAAATGATATGTGATGCTCTGCAGATAACCAACTCTGGTAATGATGAAATGGGCTGAGCATCAGTGCTAACAATCTACCTAGTTTGACTGGACCCATCCCCTCCGAGTTAGCACACAGTGCCCACTGTCCACAAATATGAAGCCAACTATGTGTGCAATGAAATCACATGAGTATACACAAATAGGAAATCAATGGGAAGTACATGCCCTCACACATTCTTGCAGTGTGGGAAGGTTTGAAGCTGTGTAGAGGTGTGCAGGAGATGTGTGAAAACCTGAACCCTTGAACTCATGAAAGCACAACTCTGCAAACGAGGGCCCTGGTGCACTGCTGCTTGGGGGATGAGGTCCTCTTGGGTCCTCGGGACAAAAGAGGACCTCATCGGCCCACCAGCAGTGCGCCTAGAAATGCGTTAGCCGAGTGGTGTAAAAAGGGGCATGACCTCGGACCACCTCTCTTCAATCCAGCTGTGTGGCCCTTACTGGAGGTACCTGGTGGGCTAGTTGGCCCCCAGGGACCCCGGGCATTTAAGGGGACTTAATTCCCCAACTTAGAACGTGCCAGGGGGTGCGTTTGCACAGTGCTGCAGGGAGGTGGCGGGGCCTCCGGCAAGATGCCGGCTTTTTTTTAAATATATTTTTAGAAGTGTTGCTGTGTTGCCCCCTTCTTTTAGTATTTTTGGGGCCCTGGGTACCCCATCCCCCAGGGCCTGACCTTTTAAAATATTTATTTTTTTTAAATGTGAAAGGGGGCCACACGGCCCCCCTCCCGAGGCCGATTTCCGCCCACATATTTATAGGGAAGGGGGGCCACGTAACCCCCATCTCCGGGCCACTTTTGACCCCGGGGACCCCATCCCCCGGGGCTTGGTCATTATTTTAAAAAAAAAATATTTGAGGAGAGGAGCCGCGCAGCCCCCCTCCCAAGGGCGATTTCAGCCCAAGGGTCCCCTTCCCCCGGGGTCCTGATATTCTTTCTGGGGTCCTGATATTCTTTCTGGGGTCCGGCAGCTCCCCTTGCTCAAAAGCAATCCTGCTTTGCTTTGTTGAAGCGAGAGCAGGCTTCCAACGAAGCAAAGCGGAGTTTGCTATGGCAGGGCGGGAGCCGTGATCCTGCCTTGCCAGAGCAAACAACAATGTCCCGGGTGTGGTCACCCTGGGACACTGCAGGAGCCAACCCTGGGGGGTGGCGGTCCCCAGGGCCACCAAGGGCTCCAGGAGGGGTTCTGCGTGGCCCCCCTCTCCGGGGGTCCGCAATGGACCCAGGCATTTAAATGAACAGTGCCCCAGGGAGGTGGTGGTGGTCCCTGGGGCAGTGTGGGTGGGCTCTAGCCCCCCCACACTAAATATTTAGCAAAGCCCCAGGGAGGTGGCAGTCCCCGGGGCTTGGGGTCCCGTGAGGCCCCCCCCACCTTATTACAATAAAGTTGCGTACATAATATGCGTGCCCCTGCATATTATGTATAAATCCACGGGAAGTGGCAGTCCCCAGGGCTGCGGGGGCCAACATGGGCACCCACTCTATTATCCCCCGTTGCCCCCGAGACCTGGCCCACCCGGGGGCTTTACAATAACACAGCGCGGTTCGATTTCTTTTTTGTTTTCTCGGCCAGATTCATGCACCGAGCGTGAATTCGGCCATTGTTTAAAAAAAAGAATGCTTTTTGGGGTTCTGGGGGTCCTTGTGGGACCCACTGATCAGACCTAGGGGGTCAGGGTGTTTGTACCCAGCCCCCCTTTTCTTGTTTTTCAATATTGTTTCACCCTTTTTCCTGTGACTTAGTTACAGAGTCATAAGATGGCTACCACCACTTATCGGTTTGGAGTGTTGGCACCCAATCATAAATCAGCTCGTGCTCGGGAGGAGTCGCGATTCCTCCTCTGTGCTCAGATACATAATTTTTTTATTTCTTAAATGTCTCTGTAACTACTGAATGGATATAGACCATTTAACAGAAGGGCACTTTCTGGACCAAGAGCTACCTTTTTGCCAAATTTGGTGTATTCCATTCAGCAGTTCAGGCTGTAGCTGTGTCTAAAGTCTCTTTTGGAAATTAACAGCCCCTGCTTGATGAATCACCACGAAAATTTCAAGACAAGAGCTGCCCGGCGTGGGCCATTAGTTTTGAAATTTTCGCGAAGGTTCGTCAAATGGCGGCAAAGATATTGGCAAAAGAATAAATGCTTTTTGAATAGAAACAAGGTCCTAACTATGACTACCTACTGGCAACCGCCAGTAGGTAATATATATATATATATAATGGCGACAAGGTGTTAGCACAATAAACATCACTGAAAGAAATTGGGTCTGCACTTGCCTTCTTCAAGCGGAAAGGGGATTACAGGCAAGCGTGTTCATATATATATTCACTGAAAAAACCATAGGTTTCACACATGTTATAGTTAGCGGAAATTTTACTGATAAAAAACCAGTGAAATTCCCCAGTTATAGTTAGTGCAGGCAACTATAACTCACGCGACCGCAATCCTCTGCTGATGCTAATACTGTATTTAGACACTTATTTGCCCTTGTCTTCTTCCATACATTTTTAACTATACATATATTACAAATATTTTTTTTTCATAAAGACACATATGTCATCAGCAGAAGATTGCGGTCGCGTGAGTTATAGTTGCCTGCACTAACTATAACGGGGGAATTTCACTGGTTTTTTATCAGTAAAATTTCCGCTAACTATAACATGTGTGAAACCTATGGTTTTTTCAGTGAATTTGCAAGGTTTTTTAAATGCTAATTCCTAACTATAACGTGTGTGAAACCTATGGTTTTTTCAGTGAATTTGTACGGTTTTTTAAATGCTAAGTTACTTTACGCCATTCGTGGCGTGCGCGCCCACTTAACACAGTTCGTTCCGTGCGCGCACAGTAAGCACGCGGTGCGCTTCGCGCACCGCGCGCCCACTTTACACAGTTAGTGCCGTGCACGCACGGTGGGCACGCGGTGCGCTACGCGCACCGCGTGCCCACGTTACGCTAGATGGGCCATGTACGCACGATGCGCTTCGCGCACCGTGCGCACATGGAGGACATATGATGCACTTCGTTTTGAAAGGTAATATTTTAATTTTTCGTAATTTTTATAAGCCATACACAAATGGTGCCCTTCGGGCACCATTTGCACACGGGGTGGAGAGAGTGTGGATAATTTTTTCTTTTATTATTTTTGTTTAAAATATTGTGGTTTTTCACACCTCTAATAAGCCCTGCACATTTGGTGGCCTGCGGCCACCAAAAGCACAGGGGGTGGGGAGAGTGTGGATAGTGTTTTTTTTATTACATTTTTTACCGTACGCGTACGGTAAGCGTAATTGGCGAAATTAGCGAAAAAATTAAAATTCAATTTTTGGCCTTGGGGGGTCTTTGGGGACTCCCTCAACATGGCTATGTGTGTGGGAGCTGTCTAAACAGCCCCTTTACATGTTTATTGGTTTTATTTAACAACCTAACTCTCAGTGCGAGAGAGAAAATGGCGGCCGCCGCTTCCTGGTTTCGGCCGATTCGAATGTTTACTAAGATCTAAGAGCCAATCAGAATCGCGCTCGCGCACGCCACCGTACGCGTACGGTAAGCTTACGGTAAGCGTACCGTAAGCTGGCTCAGATATATATATTGATTTAAAGGCTATTTTCTCAAAATCTACTGAACAGATTTACACCAAACCTACAAAAGGCACTTCCTTGACCTGAGGACTACCTCTCTGCCAAATTTCTAGTAATTCTGTTCAGCCGTTCGGGCTGTAGCCCTGTCTAAAGGTCCTATGGAAAAATGCATGGGAAAAACGCATTTTGGGACCCCCCTTTTATCTCAGCCCCCGCTTGACGAATCCCCCCGAGACTTTCAGGGTAGGAGCGGAGCGTAGCGCCCCACCTATTTTGAGAAATTCGCGAGGATTCGTCGACCGGCACCAAAGTTATTCCAAATAGAATGTTGCGGTTTTCCTATGGAAAAGGGGTCCTAACTATAACTACCTACTGGCGACCGCCAGTAGGTAATATATATATACATATATATATATATATATATATATATATATATATATATATATATATATATATATATTATCTACTGGCGGTCGTTATAGTAGTTATAGTTAGGACCATGTTTCCATAGGAAATCCGCAACATTCTATTTGGAATAACTTTGGCACCGGTTGACGAATCCTCGCGAAATTTTCAAAATAGGTGGGGCGCTCCTACCCTGAAAGTCTCGGGGGGATTCGTCAAGCGGGGGCTGAGAAAAAGGGGGGTCCCTAAACGCGTTTTCCCCATGCAATTTTCCATAGGGACCTTTAGTCCAAGGTACAGCCCGAACGGCTGAACAGAATTACTTGAAATTTGGCA
The DNA here is from genome assembly GCF_964204655.1 of Triturus cristatus. Lineage (NCBI taxonomy): Eukaryota > Metazoa > Chordata > Amphibia > Caudata > Salamandridae > Triturus > Triturus cristatus. The sequence continues at coordinate 419,251,458 of NC_140580.1, forward strand.
GAGAGGTAGTCCTCAGGTCAGGTCTGGTGTCAATCTGTTCAGTAGTTCCTGAGAAAATCAAAAGTAAAATCATATATATATGTGGGCGGAGCCTAACCACACATCTCATCCTGAGATCTGATTGGCTGTCAGCACTTCATCCAAGAAGTGTTGGCAGCCACCTTGGGACCAATATACATGATAGCACCTCATTAAAAAGCATTGCAGTTAATAGAAGGTTTTAAGACTTTAGTTACATTATAAATCATTTGTTGATGGTACCATACTCATTTTAGGAATTGTGGTATGTTCTAAGGTGATTTCACCATGTGAAAAAGTCTTCTGCTGGGATATCATGATTGAGAGAAAAATATTCATGCTTTTCCCACAGAGGTTTGGAAGGTGATCTATAAGCTAAACTGAGAGCTTATTTTCTGTAAATTCACATTATCTTTCTCAGTCATGTGAGAATGAAGTCTGACATTCTCAGTAAAACATGTACATCCAACAAGGGCAGAGACTGTCAGTTGATTCCTTTGTGTTCTACTGCAGCTTCCCAGAGTGTTCCAAAGAACAACTAGAGCGCTAACAGTCCTACTTATGATAAACTTATGGCACACCTGAAGCCATCTTGCTTGGATTAAAGTGGTAACTCTTAAAACATTTAATTTAAAAAGGAACAAAATGAGGGGGTTCATTTTTCCATAAAAAGTATGATTAGTGCTGCAGAAAGAAAAATTAGGGCACATTTTGAGTGACTTCTCAAATCCTCTTCTATTTCATTAAAAAAGTCTGACATGCAGACTGAAACATGCACTTTCAATACCAGCAGCAGTTTTCCCTGGTGAGCAGTAGCTTTACTACAGTGATCTAATGAGCAAAAAGAGTGCTAACATTCTGAATTTATGGCAAATGTGTGACACATCTGAATGCCTTTGAAATCAAAGTAAAAAACTGAAAGTATTTCCTACTGAGGAGACTGCAGTAAATGAGGAAATTAGGAAACTTCATAACAAATAAATCTGCCAAGATGGCCACCAGAGACAAAAGAGCTCAAATGTAGCCCAAATATCACCCAGATGTAGCCCAAGTATAGCCCAATGACAGAATGTCCCAGAGTGTTCTTAAAAACAACTAGAGCGCTTACTGTCTTCATTGTGACAAAAGTAAGGCACACCTGAAGCCATCTTGATTGGAATAAACTGGTAACACTTAAAACATTTAATTTAAAAAGGAACACAATGAGGGGGTTAATTTGCCATAGAAATTATGAATAATGCTGAAGAAAGAAAATGAGGGCACATTTTGAGTGACTTCTCAAATCCTCTTCTATTTCATTAAAAAATTCTGACATGCAGACTGAAACATGCACTTTTAATACCAGGAGCAGACTTCCATGGTGAACAGTAGTTTTACTACAGTGATCTAATGAGCAACTAGAGTGCTAACATTCAGAATTTATGGCAAATGTGTGACATATCTGAATACCTTCATGATGGAATCAAAGTAAAAAACTGAAAGCATTTCCTACTGAGGAGACTGCAGTACATGAGGAAATTAGGAAACTTCATAACAAATAAATCTCCCAAGATGGCCACCGGAGACAAAAGAGCCCAAATGTAGCCCAAAATCACCCAGATGTAGCCCAAATATAGCCCAATGACAGAAGTGTGCAAAACACTTATTATTTTGTGTTTTTGCAGTGTTATATAGTGCAGACTTGTCAGGTATTGGAGTGCTCTACATGAGCATTGGTTACATCACACAAGAACAAATTCATTTTGGTTGTAGACATGGGGAGACTAAGTGATTTGACCAGAATCACAGAATGTCGAGCTGAAGCAGAAACTCCAACCTGGTTCCCCAGTTGCAAAGTCTGCAGTTCTGGAAGTAACACCACATCCTCTCCCCTAAGTGCAACATTTAATCAAGTGGTCAACTGGATAAAAAAACATAAAGGTAACAAATAATTTAAAAGTGCTTTCTCGCTATTTGAAAACTCAGAAAATATGTCCTTATTTTAGTCTTTTAGAGCACTAACCATAATTCTGATGCCAATAAGACCCTCTCATATATGTAATTTCTAAAGGAAATGCTCTAGATATTACAGTTTTGATTACATCAAGATGACGTCAGGCGTTCCACACTTTTGTCATAAATATAGAATGGTAGCAATCTAGTTGTTCATTAGGATACTGTTGAGAGGCAGAGGCCAGGGGCACGGACTCTGAAAATTGAAAGCAGGTAGGAGGGTGCAAAGGCAACAATTTAACCACACTGAGCAGGCAGGAAGGGCCGTGGCAGCACAACAGACTATGGAGGGCAGTGGAAAGGGGGCAGGGGCAACAAACCAACAATACAGGACTTGCAAGAGAGGCTGTGGCAATGTAATAGACAATTGTGGGCAGAAGGAAGAGGCAATGGTAGTACAACCATACATGCCAACAGACCCAATTCAGCCTGGAAACGTCCAATGTTTTTAAGCTCAAATGGGCTTTATTTTATCTGTCTCTTGTCTACAATCTCCTCTTTTTCAATTTAACTCAAAGGGGAAAATCAATTCCCCAGTTTTTTTTCAAAATCTCCCTCTTACCAAGTTCAAAATGTTCGCAAGTATGGTACATTGGATCATGGAAGGAAATGGGGTAGGGACATGGACATGGATAACAGAGGACAGGAGGGACATGGAGAGGTGCACCAAACGGACCCTGCAGGGCAGGCATCAGAGTTTGCAGCAGCACAATGCACCACACAGGGCATGCGGGACGGGAGTGCAGCACAACAATCCATAGAAAGCAAGAGGGAGGGGACATGACCATGCACATGGACAACAGAGAACAGAGGGGCAAGAGGCAGGACCATAATGGACAGACAGGAGAGAAAGCTGCAGCATAACAGACCATAAAGGGCAGGAGGGATGGATCAGGGGCATTACAATGGAACAGACAAGCCAGGAGGGAGGGAGTAGGGGTCTGCACATGTAAACAGAGGGCTGGGGGCAAGGGGGCAGGGCAGGAGCAGCAAGATAGCCATGGAGGTCAGGCAGGATGGGCACTAGAAGCAAGACACACCATGAAGAGCAACAGTGAGACTGTGATGGCATACACACAGACCATGGGGGGAAGGTGGGAGGGGTTCAGGGGCAGCTAACTGACCACACAGGGAAGGTGGGAGGGGCCATGGCAGCACAGAAGACCATGCATGGCAAGTGGGAGGGTTAGTGGTAGCACCATGGCTATGATGGGCAAGAAGGAGGGTGCAGGGGCATGCACAAAGGATGATGGAGGATAGAAGGGAGGGTCAGGACCTGTGCACAGACAAGAAAGTTCAGGGGAAGGGGCCTCACAACAGACCGCACGGGCCAGGCAGGAGGAGCAGTTGCAGCACAACAGTCCAGGGAGGGCAGAAGGGTGTGGCAGTACAATGGACCATGTAGGACAGGAGGAAGAGGATAGGGGCATGGCATGTGGACAGGCAGGGTGGAGGTGGCAGGGACAGGTTACAGTCATCTGACAATGCTAGGCAGGTGGGAGGGGAGTGGCAGCTCAACAGAAGACTCAGAGTAGATAGGAGTGGCAGGTCCATAGAACATGGTGGGCAAAAAGGATGGAGCAGGGGCATACACAAAGACATTGGAGGGCAGGGGGAAGAAGAATAGGGGCAGCAAGCTAAGCACAGAGTTTAAGCAGGAGGTCAATGATGGGGCATAGAATTGGGCAATGGAGGGCAGGAGGAGTGGACTGGTACATCATACTAAATTGAGGGCAGTAGCATGACATCTGACCATGCATGGCAGGAGGGAGGAGGCTAGTCCATGGATTCACACAACAGAGGATAGGGAGGAGGGGGATGGGGCAGCAAGCTAACTGTTCAGAGAAGGCGGGTATTAGGAACTTTATTGTCTTTAAAACGTGTGTCTGTGCGAACTACTTAAAATATGAACAAGTATGCAGCATAATCTCACTTTTATTCAGGAAGAAGAGGACGTTTGTGACTGTGACTCCGGGCTCACTTGGCAGAAACACCCCCTGACCCTCCACCCCTATCGCAAAATGTAATGCCCGTGAAAAGGGTAGGTGAACACAGTGTTATGTAGAACATAGTCCTGAGAGCACGATTGAAAATGAAAACTAGATATAGTGTATGGTATAAAGTATGCACCAAAAAGTGTGATATAAGATGAACCAGGCGTGAAATATAATATGCAATACATTGTGCGCAATGACAGATTCATTGGAGAGCGCGAGATAGCACAGGCACTAGCGCGTGCTATGCGATATGCGCCTTGGAGTGTAATATGCACAGGGCAGTGTTGTGTAACCTAACTAGTCTCTAAAGTTGTAATATAAAATATGTGCTGGGGAGTGTAACGTTGCATATGCACTGCGACAAAGATATGGATCCCAGATTGTAATATGTATGGCATAGCACTGTGCGTTATAACTAGGGGTGGGCGGAATTTGCGCAATTGCGTTACGCAAATCTCCGCGAAACGGTAAAAAATCTCCGCGAACACGCAGAAATTCCGCGAACACGCGGAATTGCTTGTTCGCGATGCTTTTTTCCTGTTCGCAATTGCTGGTTGCGTGCTCGAGGAGAAATATCTCGCGAACATGCATTTTGAGAACGCGAACAAGCAAAAATTTCGCAAAATCGCGGAAAGCAGACTTTTGAGCAATTTCGCGTTCTCCGCGGAACGCGAAATTACGCAAATTCCGCAAATTCCGCGAGCGGAACGGAATTTGCTGCCCAGGCCTAGTTATAACATAGGCATCGAGGAAGGCACGTTAGATGGGGCAATATAACCCGTGCGAAGACAAGTGTGGCATGACATATTCACAGGGTGGTGTTACAGTGCACATGGGCTAGAGAGTGTCATAGCATATGCACTAGCTAGTGGAATACAACACAGAGGTGTGTGGCACTCAGCAGGCAATGGTGGGTGTAACACAGCATTGGGCTCTGCCAGGAGCACGCTGGGACTCTCAAGTGATGTTCGTCCCCTTTCCAGAGAGTAAAATAAAAAGTATTACACATCCGGCAGCGGGTTTGTGTTTTATTAACCGTGAGGGGGGTTTCTTGCATAGTTTTGGTCTAATTTTTGTCGAATCCCCTTTGAATGGCTTGGTGTGCATGTGTATTAACTGTGCCCGTCAATAGCTACCCATGTTTGAATAAATAAACGACAAGGGTGTCTACCGGGATTAGGCACGGTAGGGCATCAGACATGTCAGAACTTCACTAGTGGTGTAAATACATTCCACGTGGATTCATTGTATGCATAGTCGCCTTTTAATGAATATCACGCAAATCGTCATGGTGATAGGTACGTACGGTTTGTCCAGCATGTCCTAGGTGTGTCTATAAATATATATTTTAAAAAAATAATAAAAAATAGTGGCCGGCCCTGGGGATTGGGGTCAAAAAAATATAATTAGGAGACAGGCCCTGGGGGATGGGGTCATCAGGGCCAATAAATTAGAATAAGAAGGGGAACCACACAGCCCCCCTTCTTAAAAAATTAAAATAAAGAAAAGACTGGCATCATGCCGGAGGCCACGCCCCCTCCTTGCAGCACTCTGCAAACGCGCCCCCTGGCGAGTTGTAAGTTGGGGAATTAATTCCTCTTCAATACTGAGGGTCCCTGAGGGCCAACTAGCCCAACAGGCATCTCCAGTATGCACCAGGGAGCTGCGCTGCAGACAGGTGTTCTGAGGCCAAGCCCCTTTTACACCTCTCTGCAACGCAGCTCTGTGGCGCTTACTGGAGGTACCTAGTGGTCTAGTTTGACCCTAGGGACCCTTAGGATTCAAGGGGACTTAATCTCTCAACTTAGAACAGCCACAGGGCGCGTTTACACAGTGGTGAAGGGAGGGGACGGGGCCTGAGGTGACGTGTGCAAACACGCACTATGGCACATTTTAAATTGGGGATATCATTTTCCTTCAATACTGAGGGCCCCTGGGGGCTAACTAGCCCACCAAGTGCTTCCAGTAAGTGCCACTGAGCTGCATTGCAGAGAGGTGGTCCAGGCCGTGCCACTTTTTACACCTCTCTGCAACGCAGCTCTGTGGCACTTACTGGAGGTACCTAGTGGGCTAGTTGGACACTAGGGCCCCTCAGGATTCAAATGAACTTAATCTCCCAACTAAAAACGGACACAGGGCGTGTTTACACAGTGGTGAAGGGAGGGGACGGGGCCTAAGTTAAGGTGTGCAAAAACGCCCTGTGGCCTGTTTTAAGAGGTAGTTTTAATCCCCCTGCCCTATTATGTACTAGGGGTTTACAGAGGAGGTCATGCTAATCACAGGGGGACCCCAACGCATAATGTTCCCTAGTGTATGTAGGTGTTTTCACTGTATTCTAAGTGTCTTTTAACATAGCACTGGCTCTAGGACTGGTTAGTCAGACTCAGTTACCACCAGTATCTGTCTGAAAAAGTTGAGGGTACAGGATTATTTTGCAACAAGGCTTCTTTCTGCTCTTCTTTTTGTTCTTTCTGCACGTTATCCTTCTTCCTGCACTTTTCTTCGTCTTTGAGGACTTCTGTTGCTTCTTTCTGCACTTCTTTTTTTTCTTTCTGTGCATTTTTTCTTCTTTCTTCACATGTCCTATCTTTGTAGGCATAGTTAGAAATTAGCATTTAAAAAACCTTTGAAATTCACAGAAAAAACCATAGGTTTCAGGCACGTTATAGTTAGGAATTAGCATTTAAAAAACCTCAGAAATTCACTGAAAAAACCATAGGTTTCAGGGGTGTTATAGTTAGCTGGACTTTTCACTTGTACAAAACCATTGAAATTCCCCCGTTATAGTTAGTTCAGCTAACTATAACTCGTGCGCCCGCAATGCACTGCTGATGATGTCACATATTACTTCCCTCATGACATGGTCAGTGGCATCACTCATGACATCACTGATGACTTCTCAAATGACATCACTGATGACATCACTGATGACATCAACCTTGTGATAGAGTGGCAGACCTCCTCTCAACCTAATGTAACCTTTGATACACACATTCAAAAATAGAGACTAAACTTTTCAAAACAATGGACATACCAATACTAGTTACAACAACCTCTTCAGTAATTCTGAGATCCACATACACATCCACTCATTCACCAACAGTCCTATACAGTCACTCATACATGTATTCACTCATCATATGTACTCATACACCAATACATCCTGTTACACAATGCCACTCATCCATAGAGTTACTCACACACATAGTCACTCATGCTAATAAAGAATCAAACATACATTTATTTGCATATACAGTTATACACACACCACCACACTTACTTCTACGGAAACTTACACATACTTAGTCTTTTAAACAATCACTTATAGAAACACATACTTATTCATACAGGAACTCTTTCAATCTCTCACTCTCACATATACTCACTTATATACACCAATAGTCACATATACTAGTTTAAAACATATGTAGTTACTCATAAAGACACTATTGAGACAGTCATTCACTCACTAACACACCCATACACACACTCATCCACCCATACAGTCCTGCACACATGCTATCTTCAACACATACAAAGAGTGAGTCACTCATTCATGCACCTATGCACTACGTAATACCCCCCACTGAACCATGCAGACACTCAGACTGATACTCAAAAAACCAACTAATAACCTATATAGACACCCATGTAGCTACTCACCAACCCATGCAGCCACTTATACACAAAGTGAGAGACTGATACAGATATTTTCATATTTAAACATTACTCACTAAGCCATGTATTCACTATGATACACTTAATCAGTCAGTTACACAATCATTTTTTCAAAAACAAATCATCCATTTAGTCACTTATATACCCATTTATTCTTCCATCGACCTTGAGATATACATATATAAAACATATTTAATTTTCAGAAAAACACACATTCACTGGATGATGTCATCAGTGATGTCATTTGAGATGTCATCAGTGATGTCATGAGTGATGTCACTGACCATTTCATGAGTGATGTAATATGTGACGTCATCAGCAGTGCATTGCGGGCGCGCGAGTTATAGTTAGCTGAACTAACTATAACGGGGGAATTTTAATGGTTTTGTACAAGTGAAAAGTCCAGCTAACTATAACACCCCTGAAACCTATGGTTTTTTCAGTGAATATACATATATATATTTTACCTACTGGCGGTCGCCAGTAGGTAGTTATAGTTAGGACCTATTTTTCATAGGAAATCCGCAACATTCTATTCCCAATAAGTCTGGCGCCGGTTGACGAATCCTCGCAAAATTTTCCAAACTTTTGGCCAGCTCTGCTCCACCCCTACCCTGAAAGTTTTGCGGTGATCCGTCAAGCGGGGGCTGAGAAAAAAGGGGGGTCCCAAAACGCGTTTTCCCTATGCAATTTCCCATAGGATCTGTTGTCGCAGCTACAGCCCGAACCGCTGAACGGAATGACACCAAATTTGGCAAAGAGGTAGTCCTCAGCTCGGACTCGTGCCTTTTGCTTAAATGGTGTAAATCTGTTCAGCAGTTCCTGAGAAAATTAGAGTTAAATGTACATATATATCTATGGCCGGGGAGGACCCTCCCCGAACCCTCCCGAGCACGAGCTGAATGCTAATTGGCTGCCAACACTCTGAATCAGGAAGTGTTGGCAGCCATCTTGTGCCTCAGTAGAACCGAGGCACAAGAAAGCACAAAAACAAAGATGCAAAACGCGACAAGGGGGCAGGGTAGAAACTCCCTGACCCCCTTGGCCTGCTCAGGGGGTCCCACAAGGACCCCCAAGGCCCAAAAAATATATATATATTTTTTTTAAATCGCAGGATGCGCGCATCACGCGAATGAAAAAAAAAACGAAGTGCGACCTCCCGCGCTTTGTTTTTATTTAGCCCCCGGGGGGGCCAAGTCCCAGGGGCAATGTGTTTAACATAATTTGGGGCCTAGAGGGGCCCCCCAGCCCCGGGGACCGCCACCCCCCGGGCCTTAACTGAATGTATGCAGGGGGGCTCATGGCCCTCCCGCAGCCCTAAATATTTCAATAGGGGGTCCGTTACGGACCCCTAAGCCCCGGGGACCACCACCCCCTGGGGCTTAAAATTCAGTGGGAGGGGGGCCGCGCGGCCCCCCTCCTGGAGCCTTGTTGTGGCCCTGGGGACCGCCACCCCCCAGGACCGGCTCCTGCAGTGTCCCGGGGTGCCCACCCCCGGGACACTGCTGTTTGCTATGGCAGGGTGGGAGCCTCGCGGCTCCCATCCTGCCATAGCAAACTGCTTTGGTATTTGGAAGAGAGAGCAGGAAACCTGCTCTCTCTTCTAAATACCAAAGACGATTGCTTTTCCACACGGGGAGCAGTATGTTAGCTGCTCCCCATGTGGAAAAGCAATGCCGGCTCCCGCAGGACGCGGGGAGCTGGTTGGGCCGTGGGGGGATTGGGACCCCCCCACGGTCCCCAACGTGAAGGCCAGGCCCCGGGGGATGGGGTCCCCAGGTCCAGTAGTGGCATGGCCCCCCTCCAAAAATAAATAAAAGAATAATTTTAAAAAACGGCCCGAGGGATGGGGTCCCCGGGTCCAAAATGGGCCACAGGAGGGGGGCTACGCAACCGCCCTCCATAAGAAAAATAAAATAAAAAGGGCCATGCCCCGGGGGATGGGGTCCCCGGGGCAAATTATGGCCTCGGGAGGGGGGCTACGCAGCCCCCTTCCCGTATTTTTTATTTTTTTTAAATAAAAAAAACAAATTGGGGTCAGGCCCTGAGGGATGGGGTCCCCAGGGCCAAAAAATAAGAAAAAGAAGGGGGGCTACAAAGCCCCCTTCTTAAAAAAAATAAAACAACTTGATCGGGCCGGAGGCCACGCCCCCTCCTGTCATCAGTGATGTCACTGACCATGTCATGAGTGATGTAATATGTGACGTCATCATCAGTGCATTGCGGTGGCGCGAGTTATAGTTAGCTGAACTAACTATAACAGGGGAATTTCTAGGGTTTTGTATGTGGGAAATGTCCAGCTAACTATAATGTCCCTGAAACCTATGGTTTTTTCAGTGAATATGAATCAACAAAAGTGCCCGAAGCATTTGAGAGGCGCTCGACATATCTCTGCCCTCCGGGCTTCCAGGTCAGCATGCCTTTCCGCATCACAAAACATCAAAACGCCCGACGCGTTTCAGGGAACCACCTCCTTCCTCAGGGGCTACTGTAAAAAGACACTCGAAGTTGCACCATTAACATATCCGACCTTTTATTAGAACAAGCCCCCCTGTGGGCATGTGCTCAGTGCATCGTCATACAGGGTTTGCTGGGACTTGTGGTCTGATATGGTGCAAATCAAACATCCCCTTTCAGTAAGGTTGAATGTTCTTTCACAAATAATGCATTGTCCTTTAAATGCCCTGAGTAGGCTGTATAGCAGGCAGGCACGCTGTATTTAATCTAGAGTCCTGTGCTCCAAAATTCCAAGCTGTTTGGAACTTTAAGCCTCGTGCTGCTGATAAAGACATCCTCATATCAGCAGGCGATGGTGCCTTCTCCGCGGCCGGGCAGCCGTGTAGCAATCTTTTTTTTTTTTTTTTTTTTTTTGGTTGAAACCGTTTATTAAAGAATCCAAAAGATATACAAAGATGGGCCTACAACCTTCAGGCCGGCCGCTAGCAAACAGGAAGAGCATATAATACAAACAGTAGAACACACGCTGCGGCAGAAGAGAAATCACAGGAGTTGCAAGAAGCGTTGGCAGCCACACCATCCGGACCCCACACAACGGTTTCATTTTTATATAAATAACGAAAAAACAAATCCACAAGGCAACCCACAATCGGAAACAGCAGCATGTGCTCCCCTCGGGGGGACCCTACCGGTCCACAGGAATATCAAGGGGGGGATAGTAGGCCTGGGCAAAAATTTCGTTCCGTTCGCGGAAATTGCGATAATTTGACATTTTCGCGTTCCGCGGAGAGCGCGAAAATGTCAAAAATTCCGGTTTCCGCAGCTTGGCGATAATTTGTTTCTTGCTCGCGCTGTAAAATAATACATTCTCGCGCCCGCGCGATCGCCTTACCTGAATCCCTGCGTTCGCCGACAAGTTTTCTTGATCCGGTCGCGTTCTCCATGAGATGTTGTATTGTTTTTAGCCATTTGCGCTGTCTCGCGACAGTTCGCGCCCGCAGTGACGTCATGCGTCGCGCGATCACGTCTTTCTTCTCGCGATCATGCACCGCGAGAACAACTCAAAACAAGATGGCCGCGCCCGCAAGCAACCACATGGGTAAGTTGGCGACCCGCAACCATGCAGAAAATCTCGCGAACATGCCGGAAAAAAACTTCCGCATCTTCGCGATATTTCTGCTTGTTTGCGATAATTTTAAACATTTTCGCGATAATTTGCGAAGGTTAATTCCGCAAATTCCGCCCACCCCTAGGGGATAGGTCGGGACGGAGACAAAGTGGACTCAATGCCCAGAACCAGGAAGACAAGCAGGCTAAGGAGACGGGACCGGTGACGGATCAGGCATCAGCGGCGAGGTACAGATTCCCGCACGGTAGGCGTTCCAGGGGCCCCACACTTTCACCCATTTCCCAGGCTTACCTCTCGCAACATACACCACTTTTTCCCGAAACATACACCAATCCATGTTGTCCTTCCACGCCGAGACAGTCGGTGACCTCTGGGAACCCCACAATTGCGCAATATCACGCTTGGCCACCATATACCCCAGAGTCACCCACCACGTCTGCGGCACTGAGTAGTCGGTTGGCTCCCACACATTCAGGAGACATCTCCTCGCCTCGGGCAGCAGCGGCACGTGCGTAACTGCCTGCAAAACCTCATGCACACCACGCCAGAATTGCGCCACCTCCGGGCATTCCCACAAAATATGGAGAAAGGTCCCCAAAGAACCACACCCACGCTTACACAACCCGTCCACAGCATAACCCATACGCATCAGACTCGGCCCCGTAACATAGACCCTGTGGAGTATCTTGAGCTGGACGAAGCGAAGGCGAGCCGGTATGGCCACCTCTTTCGGGGAGGCCACCGCAGACACCCAGTCCTCGTCATCCAGCTCCAATCCATCACCCCCCCACGCTTCACGAAGGCTAGTCAGCAGTCCCGAGCGATCATTGATGAGTTTTTTGTAAATTAACGAAATCATGTCGTCCGGTACATGCCCATCTAGCACTCTATCTTCCAGAGGGGAGTACTCCGGGATGGAGGCAACGTCCGGGAATACGGTGCACAACGCATGACGGATCTGCATATATCGAAAGTACTCCCTGTCCTGCAACTGGAATTCCGTCTGCAGCACATCGAACGTTTTGAATCCCCCCCTCGTCCAGAGATCGCCCACCCTGCTGATGCCTATCATGTCCCACTTCTCAAAGCCCTTCGAGGTCCATAGGGAGCCCAGCCGCTCAGATGCATATAGTGGCGTCGCCCGGGTCAAACGATCCTTCCACCCCATCGCCACGTTAGCCGTGTGCCACACTCGTACCATGACCCGCGTGGGGCCCGTCAGACGTGCGTCGAGCGAGCTAGAATAAAGCGCCCGATTATAGTCGCCACCCGGCAGTAACATTTTATCCATCTCAAAGGCCGAGTTTAAAGCGGGCCCGTAAAGGCCGTGATTTATCGCAGCCAGCTGGGAGGCCCAGTAATATCACTTGATGTCTGGGAGGGCAACCCCCCCGTCGTACCACGGGAGCGTCAGCTTCGCCAGGGCGATACGCGGTCTACCCTCCCAGAACAGGCGGCCCTGCAAACTCTCCACCTCGCGAAAGTAGCGCGCCGGGACAACGTCCATTGTATTATGAAAAGCGTACAGGAAACGTGGCAGCGACATCATCTTAAACAATGCCGCCCGGCCGAGCGGCGAGAGCGGCTAGCACCTCCAACGTGCGACGTCATCCTTCAGGCGCTGGAGGGGGGGAAGCAAGTTCTGTTTATATCGGGCCTCCGCGTCCAGGGTAATGAAGATACCCAGGTACCTAAATCCCCGCGGAGCGATCTGGATAGGACAACCCCGCGGAAGGACAGGAACCTCCCCAGAGAGGACATACACACAAGATTTAGCCCAATTGATGACTAGGCCGGAGTTGAGGCCGAATGAGTGCAATACATCAACCAGTACTATCAGCGATTTACGCAGGGAAGCCAGGTACAAAAGAATATCATCAGCGTAAAGAGATACGCGGTCCTCATACTCGGGAGTCCATCGGAGACCACGGATAGAAGGATGCCACCGCAGCCACTCCGCCAGGGGCTCCAAGGCAAGTGCGAAGAGGAGCGGTGATAACGGGCAGCCCTGCCACGTGCCCCTGCCCAGCTTAAACGGAGCCGACACTCTACCGTTCACAGCCACCTGCGCCAGCGGTCCGGAATACAACAATTTAACCCAACCGATGAATCCCGGGCCAAACCCAAACTTCCCCAGCGTCGCCCAAATATATGGCCACTCAAGTGTGTCAAACGCCATAGTGGCGTCCAGGGACGCCAAAATGGCCGGCTCCCGTATGAACGGGACACGTGCGAGTACCCCATGCAAACGCCGCAGGTTGAGCGCAGTGTTGCGATGAGGGATAAAGCCGGACTGATCCTGGTGAATCAGATCGCACACCACGCCAACCAGCCGATTGGCCAACACCTTGGCGAGAATTTTGGGTTCCGCATTCAGCAGCGAAATGGGCCTGTAGGACGTGACCCGGTCCCGCGGCCTCCCCTCCTTATGAATAACCACGATAGTAGCCAGACGCTGGTCTAGCGGGAGGGAGCCCACCGAGCGGGCCGCGAGGAACATAGCACGGAGATGCGGCGCCAGCGTATCTGGTCGCAGCTTGTACAATTCGATGGGAAGACCATTAGGACCCATGGCCTTGCCGGAAGCGACCGAACGTATGGCGAGGGCAATTTCCTCAGATGTTGGGGCGGCGTCCAATGACACTCTGTCCTCCTCCGAAAGGGAAGGTAGCGCGATATCCCTAAGCAGGGCATGGGAATCCTCTTCCGAGCGGGAGGACACCGGGGAATACACCCCACGGAAAAATTCTGCGAAGCAATCAACAATTTCTTCCGGTTCAGTGACACACACACCATCCAGTTTCTCAATCGACGGGACAACTCGACTCGCTCTCTCCTTTTTATCCAGCCACACAATCAATTTCCCAGCCTTATCACCCACATCATACAGTCTCCCCTGTTGCTCTCTACTGAGGCCCCTGGCCTCCTCCGTGACGAGGGCCTTATAGGCCGCCTGCTTGAGTCAGAGAACATGTAATTTGTCATCCGTCACCCCACATTCTAGATCACCCTCCAAGTCGGTTATCTCAGTTTCAACACGGGTCACCTCCTCCCGCTCGCGCTTCCGGGAATGGGAAATAAGGGACAGGGCCTCCCCCCGGAGTACCGTCTTGAACGCCTCCCACAGAGAGACAGCCGATGACACAGACCCCACATTATCGTCAAAATATCGCTTAAGGGATTTAACCAACTCTGCGCGAATGGTGGGGTCACGCAGGTACCAGGGATTAATCGGGACCACCCTACCCTCCCCCCTCGGGAGAATGTCGAATTGCAACAGGAGCGGGGAGTGGTCTGAAATACCCCGCGCCAAATGGCGCACCTCCCCGATCCTCCCCGCATGGGCCGCCGGCACCAGGACATAATCTAGCCTGGAGAGACTGCCATGGGCCCCGGAATGAAAGGTGTACTGTATCTGCGTAGGGTGTTTCAAACGCCAACAATCCACCAGCCCCAGGGTATCCAAGAGGCCGGACAACCACGCTTGGGCACGGGGGAGATCCCTGGGGGGGTGACGGTCCTCAGTTCCGAAAACCACAGCGTTAAAATCCCCCCCAACCACTAGAATCCCCTCCGGAAGGCCAAGGAGGAGGCGCCCCAGATCCGCAAAAGTAGTCGTTTGCAACCCTGGCGGGACATAGACAGAAACAAAAACAATCCCTCTGCCCTCCATTCTACCCACCAGAACCGTGTAACGTCCCCTGTCGTCATGGAGCACCTCATCAACTTCCAACGGGAGCGAGGTCTTAGCCATGATGCCGACACCCCTTGAACCAGACGTGAAGCCCGAATGGGCCAGAAGGCGGTAGCCCCGTCGATTCATAGAACGAAAGGAGTTGCCAATGAGGTGTGTCTCCTGCAGAAAAACTATATCAGGTGAAATTCGTTTCAGGAACTGCAGGACCACACCCCGTTTTATCCTGTCCCCCAGTCCATTAACATTCCAGGACAAAAGACTCAGTCCCCTACCCCCCATCATAGCCGAAAGCGATCAATCGTCCCCCCGAGAGCACTTTAGGAATAGCACAATAATACTTTTGCCTTGTGGTACAAATGAACAATACCCCACCCCAACCCAACCGCCCCAACAAAACTCCCCCCTCCCTGCACCCCTGCATGAGCCCAGACAGCCCCCCCAACTTGCAGTGTGCCTGTCGCCCCTATATAATTGGAACTAGTTAGACCCCCTAGAGGAGGAAAGAGTACCCCCTCAAGACCCCGCACCGCCTCCGAAGGAGGGAAGACGAGTACAGCAAACGAAAGACCCTAAGCTTGGCCGAAAGTGGCAGCATCATCCGGAGTGAGCCCCGGCATCAGTACCTCAGACCCGGTCCGGTGGGCAGTCTCCTCCCGCAGCCCCCCCCCGCCATCCCGATCATGACCCCCAGACAAAGTGTCCAGCCAGTCCCCGGCCGTTTCAGGACGGTCAAAAAAGTGAGTGCGACCATCCACCTCCACCCGCAGCCTGGCCGGGAAGAGCATGGCGTATTTTAAGTTCATGCCTTGAAGCCGCCGCTTGACGCCCAGGAAACTCAGTCTCTGCTTCTGGACCGCTTGGGTGAAGTCAGGATAAAAGTTCACCTCCATGTTCTCCAGCTTAATCGGTCCTTGCAGTCTGGAAGCTTGCAAAATCGCATCCCTGTCCCGAAAGTTAAAAATACGGGCAATAAGAGGCCGCGGAGGGGCTCCGACCTGCGGTCTGCCCCCGGGAACTCTATGGGCCCTCACCACGGCAAAGAATTTACTCAGTCCTCGAGGCTGGAGATGGGTAGTGATCAGGTCCTCCACAAAGAGATCCGCCGCCGACTCCTCCCGTCCCTCGGGTACTCCGATGATGCGGATATTATTCCTCCGGGCCCGGCTCTCGGAGTCCTCCAGGCGCCGATCCATGAGCGCACTCGCCTGACGGAGCCGGTGCACCTCCGTTTGAAGGGCCGCCACCTCAGTCGTGAGGCCCGACGCGTTGTGGGCCAAAGAATCGACCCGGTCGTTAGTCTTAGAGAGATCAGCTCTCACAAGGTTGACATCAATGAGGACTGCGTCGATCTTGTGCGCTAAAGTGTCGAACTGCTGGCCCACCGAGGCCTTCATCTCAGCAATGGCGCTCATGACGTCTTGCATAGACAGATCCGTGGGCAAATCCGTGGCATCCGGGGGGCACTCAGAGGACTTGTGCGATCCGCCGGGAGACCCCTTCGGGAGGGTGTAGCGGTCCATGATGTTGGCCTGATGTGCGGCACCACGCCGGGTCGACTTGGCCTTCAGCCGATCCCCATCCTGCTTCGTGTGCATCGTCGCGGGTCTCACACCCGCACCAGCCACGCAGTGGAGAGCAAGCAATCAAGGCCACGAGCTCCGGGGGGCCACCCCAGGACGGCAGAGCGGGCCACAGCGGGCAGGCAGGCCGGGTCTCCCAGCGAGGCCACCCCAACACAAAGAGCGCCGTGATCCCACTTGCGAAAAAGGCAAGGGGGCGCGAAAGTGAAAGTGAAAGTGTTGGGTACGCGACTCGCCAGGCCCAGCCCGCCGTTGTTGTTCACTTCGCCACTGGGTCGCCCCCAAACTCGAATCCGGGGTCAGGAGAGAAGTAGGCCGCAAACTTCAATCGGTGCTCACTCCGGCACCCGAGGTCCGATTCGAAAACGGGAAACGGGTACCACCTCGGCTCAGGCTAACCGACATAGTCCCCTCAACCGATGCAGGATGAAGACAGGATAAACGTAGGAGGTTGCGGAGGTCCTCGGGAGCCTCGCACCTACACGGCCATCTTGGTTGCGCGCTAGGCTCCTCCCCCGTGTAGCAATCTTAATCAACAAAAGTGCCCGAAGCATTTGAGAGGCACTCAACAGATCTCTGCCCTCCGGGCTTCCAGGTCAGCATGCCTTTCCGCATCACAAAACATTAAAACGACCGACGTGTTTCAGGGAACCACCCCCTTCCTCATGGGCTGCTGTAAAAAGACACTCAAAGTTGCACCATTAACATTTCCGACCTTTTATTAAAACAAGCCCCCCTTGTGGGCGTGTGCTCAGTGCATCGTCATACATGGTTTGCTGAGACTTGTGGTCCGATATGGTGCAAATTAAACATCCCATTTCAGTAAGGTTGAGTGTTCTATCACAAATAATGCATTGTCCTTTAAATGCCTTGAGTAGGCTGTGTAGCAGGCAGGCACGCTGTATTTAATCGAGAGTCCTGAGCTCCAAAAGTCCCAAGCAGTTTGGAACTTTAAGCCTCGTGCTGCTGATAAAGACAGCCTCATATCAGCAGGCGATGGTGCCTTCTCCACGGCCGGACCGCCGTGTAGCAATCTGAATCAACAAAAGTGCCCGAAGCATTTGAGAGGCACTCGACAGATCTCTGCCCTCTGGGCTTCCAGGTCAGCATGCATTTCTGCATCACAAAACATTAAAACGCCCGACGCGTTTCAGGGAACCACCCCCTTCCTCATGGGCTACTGTAAAAAGACACTCGAAGTTGCACCATTAACATTTCCGACCTTTTATTAGAACAAGCCCCCCTGTGGGCGTATGCTCAGTGGATCGTCATACATGGTTTGCTGGGACTTTTGGTCCGATATGGTGCAAATTAAACATCCCCTTTCAGTAAGGTCAGTTAATTTCTATGGTTTTTTAAATGCTAATTTCTAACTATAATGTGCCTGAAACCTAAGGTTTTTTCAGTGAATTTCTATGGTTTTTTAAATGCTAATTTCTAACTATAACGTGCCTGAAACCTATGGTTTTTCCAGTGAATTTCAGAGGTTTTTTAAATGAAAATTTGTAAGTCTAATGTACCTCAATCCTATGTTTTTTATATATATATATATATATATATATATATATATATATATATATATATATATATATATATATATATATATATATATATATATATATATATATATATATATATATATATATATACATATATATATATTTTAAAAAAATTTGAATCATTTTTAGTTAGGAAAACTATATTCATTTTAAAAAAACAAAAATATTCTACAGAAGCCGCGCACCCTTCGCGCACCCTACACGATGGCTACGCGCATTCCGGTAGCCATTTTGCAAAGTCACGCTGGGGTCACGACTTCAGCCTAATTTGTAAAGTATGAAATATCTTTAAATTAATTATAAATAAAAGTTTTCCTGAAGTGTTTGTCTAAATGTAATAATAAAAGTATTTTTAAAGTATTATTTTCAATATAATTTTGACTAAAGATTATTCAATTATTATTGGATTTGGAGGTTAGGAGGGATGGCCATTTTGCTCGATCTGTTTTGCAAGATTTTTTGGTCTAGTCAGATGGACACCCTCCTCTGGGTGAGGTACGGCTTAAGGATTCTATTCAAAAAGTGAAGAATCAAGAGGCAAAAGTATCCATCAGAAGAGTAAGTTACTTACCTTCGGTAACGCTTTTTCTGGTGGATATAGTATCTGCCTGTGGATTCCTCACTGTCCCACCCGCCTCCCCGTTGTCCACCTGTTTCTACCAAAAAGATGCTTTTACTGTTTGGCATGAATGTTTTTAATATGTCTTAATCATGCTTATGTTTTAATAGTGAGAAATGCTTGATCTGTTGCTATTTCTTTATGCCATTATTGGTTATGCATTTTTATATATATATATACATAATATATATATATATTTATTATACTATGTATACATGTGAAAATGTGTCGGTCCACCTATTTACCTTAGTGGCATGGAAAAAATGGGTGGAACTGAAGTCAGCACGCCGACAAGGTCCTCTTATGGTTCCTATGACGTCATACGGTGTCGCGAGCGGAGCCATGCTATTATGACATCGTCGTCAACATGGGAGAGCTAGGAAAGAATTTCCACGGAATGCTAGCGCAGGGGATATTCACCTAAGTGTTCAGGCTAGTCCTTTGGGAGCAACTGTTTATGTTGCCACTCCAGAAACCAAAACCAGTGATCCGAGGGCAGAGGCCCTGCAGATGGCACATGAGGTGGGGAGCCCAGTCATGTGCACCGGCGGGGCCAGTGAATTTACAAGCACCACTACCCACAGAAAAGGTAACGAGGGCACTGAATAACACAGGATCTTCTCTTTGTATCTGGCAGGAACAACAAGGTTAAAATGCCCTAGTTTAAAAATGTAGAATTAGTGCTATAACGGTCTTGAAGAAGACCTGTGATGGATGCCTTCCGTACACTGGAGGCAGCACATGGGTCACGTGGTATGGTCATACTGCGGTGGAACGCACACTCGTTGACCTCTCATGGCACTGCTCCACACTTTGGGGACAACGCTTTCCATTAGCTGTGTTTTCTGATGACGTGTAGCACCGGCCCCGTCCAACAGCAGCACCCCTTTAAATCCAAACAGACTCTCTCATCGGAAGTGAAACCAGGCCACGCGGACACTTTCCCAATACAACAGCCGGGACTGCACTTTTAAGTAAAAAAAACACATTCCTTCCTCCTGAATTATCAAATAAACTGAAGAACAGGGGCCAGCTTAGATCGGTAAACAGCTGTTACAACAACTTTTATACTTTGCGATACCATCACAACGCATGCATTACCACGCATGCGTTGTACATCGTAAAGTCATTATTAAGCATTTTTTTAGAACGGATGGTCATTTACCACGCATGCCTTTACAACAAATTTTGTTGTAAAGGTATGTATGGTAAATGACCGAGAGTTCTAAAAACATGTAGACAATCCACGCTGTTTTAAGGAAACAGAGGCTGTTCCATTTCCTCACAACGACGTGCTCCGCCCCTCAGAGATGACATGAAGCAGGAACCACGAGGAGAGGGAACAATGAGGAGTGAAAGGTAAGGGTGATTGGGCATGGGGTGGTGGTTACTTTTCTAGAGTTTAGGGTGGTGCATTGGTGTTTGTGTAGTGTAGGGGGTCATGCTGGGGTAGTGTATTAGGGTTTAGGGTGTTGCAGTGGTGTTTGTGTGGTGTATGGAGTCATGCTGGTGGTAGTGTTTTAGGGTTTAGGGTAGTACAGTGATGTTTCTGTAGTGTAGGGGGTCGTGATTGGGGTAGATTTAGGGTTTACGGTAGTGCAGTGGTTTTTGTGTAGTGTAGGGGGTCGTGCTGGGGGTAGTGTTTTAGGGTTTAGGGCAGTGCAGTGGTGGTTGTGTAGTGTAGGGGGTCGTGCTGGGGGTAGTGTTTTAGGGTTTAGGGTAGTGCAGTGGTGTTTGGGTAGTGTAGGGGGTCGTGCTGGGGGTAGTGTTTTAGGGTTAAGGGTAGGCCTGGGCGGTAAATTCCGTTCCGTTCGCGGAATTTGCGGAATTTGGGTAATTTCGCGTTCCGCGGAGAACGCGAAATTGGCCAAAAATCTGCGTTCCGCGGCTTCGCGAAATTTTTTGCTTGTTCGCGTTCTCAATATGCGTGTTCGCGAGATATCTCACCCCGAGCACGCAAACAGCGATCGCGAACAGGAAAAAAGTATCGCGAACAAGCAATTCCGCGTGTTCGCGGAATTTCTGCGTGTTCGCGGAGATTTTTACCGTTTCGCGGAGATTTGCGTAACGCGATTACGCAAATTCCGCCCACCCCTAGTTAAGGGTAGTGCAGTGGTGTTGGTGTAGTGTAGGGAGTCATGCTGGGGGTAGTGTTTTAGGGTTTAGGGTAGTGCAGTGGTGTTTGGGTAGTGAAGGGGGTCATGCTGAGGATAGATTTAGGGTTTAGGGTAGTGCAGTGGTGTTTGGGTAGTTTAGGGGTCGTGGTGGGGTAGATTCAGGGTTTAGGGTAGTGCAGTGGTGTTTGGTCGGTGTAGGGAGTCGTGCTGGGGGAGTGTTTTAGGGTTTAGGGTAGTGCAGTGGTGTTTGGGTAGTGTAGGGGGTCATGCTGGGGGTAGTGTTTTAGGGCTTAGGGCAGTGCAGTGTTGTTCGGCAGTGTAGGGGGTCGTGCTGGTGGTGGTGTTTTAGGGTTTAGGGCAGTGCAGTAGTGTTTGGGCAGTGTATGGGGGGTCATGCTGGGGTAGTGTTTTAGGGTTTAGGGCAGTGCAGTGGTGTTCGGGCAGTGTAGGGTGTCGTGCTGAGGGTGGTGTGTTAGGGTTTAGGGCAGTGCAGTGGTGTTCGGGCAATGCAGGGGGTCGTGCGGGGGGTGGTGTTTCAAGGTTTAGGGCAGTGCAGTGGTGTTCGGGCAGTGTAAGTGGTCGTGCGGGGTGGTGTTTCAGGGTTTAGGGCAGTGCAGTGGTGTTCGGGCAGTGTAGGGGGTCGCACGGGGGTGGTGTTTCAGGGTTTAGGGCAGTGCAGTGGTGTTCGGGCAGTGTAGGGGGTCATTCTGGGGCTGGTGTTTTAGGGTTTAGGGCATCGCAGTGGTGTTTGGGCAGTGTAGGGGGTTGGGCTGGGGGTGGTGTTTCATGGTTTAGGGCAGAGCAGTGGTGTTCGGGCAAGTAGGGGGTCGTGCTGGAGGTGGTGTTTACGGTTAAGGGCAGTGCAGTGGTGTTTGGGCAATGTAGGGGATCCTGCTGGGGGTGGTGTTTCAGGGTTTAGGGCAGTGCAGTGGTGTTCAGGCAGTGTAGGGGGTCATGCAGGGGTGGTGTTTCAGGTTTTAGGGCAGTGCACTGGTGGTCGGGCAGTGTAGGGGTCTTGATGGGGTGGTGTTTCAGGGTTTAGGCAGTGGTGTTTGGGCTGTGTAGGGGGTCTTGCTGGGTGGTGGTGTTTCAGGGTTTAGGGCAGTGCAGTGTGTTCGGGCAGTGTAGGGGGTTGTGCTGGGGCTGGTGTTTCAGGGTTTAGGGCAGTGCAGTGGTGTTCGAGCAGTGTAGGAGGTCTTGCTGGCGCTGGTGTTTCACGGTTTAAGGCAGTGCAGTGGTGTTCGGGCAGTGTAGGGGGTCATGATGGGGCTGGTGTTTCAGGGTTTAGGGCAGTGCAGTGGTGTTCGGGCAGTGTAGGGGGTCGTGCTGGGGCGGGTGTTTCAGGGTTTAGGGCAGTGCAGTGATGTTCGGGCAGTGTAGGGGTTCGTGCTGGGGTGGTGTTTTAGGGTTTAGGGCAGTGCAGTGGTGTTCGGGATGTGTAGGGGGTCATGCTGGGGTGGTGTTTTAGGGTTCAGGCCAGTGCAGTGGTGTTCGGGCAGTGTAGGGGGTCGTGCTGGGGCTGGTGTTTCAGGGTTTAGGGCAGTGCGGTAGTGTTTGGGCAGTGTAGGGGGTCGTGCTGGGGCTGGGGTTTCAGGGTTCAGGGCAGTGCAGTGGTGTTCGGGCAGTGTAGGGGGTCATGCTGGGGCTGGTGTTTCAGGGTTTAGGGCAGTGCAGTGATGTTCGGGCACTGTAGGGGGTCGTGCTGGTGCTGGTGTTTCAGGGTTTAGGGCAGTGCAGTGGTGTTCGGGCAGAGTAGGGGGTCATGCTGGGGCTGGTGTTTCAGGGTTTTGGGCAGAGCAGTGGTGTTCGGGCAGTGTAGGGGGTCATGCTGAGGCTGGTGTTTCAGGGTTTTGCACAGAGCAGTGGTGGTCGGGCAGTGTAGGGGGTCATGCTGGGGCTGGTGTTTCAGGGTTTAGGGGAGTGCAGTGGTGATCGGGCAGTGTAGGGGGTCTTGCTGGGGTGGTGTTTCAGGATTTAGGGCAGTGGTGTTCGGGCAGTGTAGGAGGTCTTGCTGTGGTTGGTGTTTCATGGTTTAGGGCAGTGCAGTGGTGTTCGGGCAGTGTAGGGGGTCTTGCTGGGGGTAGTGTTTCAGGGTTTAGGGCAGTGCAGTGGTGTTCGGGCAGTGTTTGGGGTCGTGCTGGGGGTGGTGTTTTAGGGTTTGGGGCAGTGCAGTGGTGTTCGGGCAGTGTAGGGGGTTGTGGTGGGGGTGATATTTCAGGGTTTAGGGCAGTGCAGTGGTGTTCAGGCAGTGTAGGATGTCGTGCTGGGGGTGGTGTTTCAGGGTTTAGGGCAGCGCAGAGGTTTTTGGGCAGTGTAGGGGGTCATGCTGGGAATAGTGTTTCAGGGTTTAGGGCAGTGCAGTGGTGTTCGTGCAGTGCAGGGGGTCATGCTGGGGTAGTATTTCAGGGTTTACAGCAGTGCAGTGGTGTTCCTGCAGTGTAGGGGGTCGTGCTGGAGTAGTGTTTTAGGGTTTAGGGCAGTGCAGTGGTGTTTGTGTAGTGTCAGCGCATGCGCTGTGTCGCTAGGCGAGACCTTTTAAGCATTGCACCAAGATGGCTGCCAACAGTTCATGGATTGAAATGTTGGCAGCCAATTAGAGCCAAGCTCGTGCTTGTGTAGTTAGGTCCCGCCCAGATATATAAAGATTTTTTTCCTTTAATATCTCAAAAACTACTAAACGGATTTACACCAGTTAAAAAAAAGGTTGCTTTATGAACCAAGCACTACCTTTTTGCCAAATTCGGTGTAATTCCGTTCAGCAGTATCAGCTCTAACCGTGCCTAAAGTTTCCTATGGGAAATTGATCTTTTGACCTCTATTTTTTGAATTTCTGAGGAACTACTGAACGGATTTACACAATTTAAAAAAAGGTCTCTTTCTAAACCAAGGGCTAGCTTTTTGGCAAATTTGGTGTCATTCCGTTCGCAGTTCGGGCTGTAGTCGTGTCTAAAGTTTCCTATGGGAAGTAACATGGAGAAAATGCGTTTTGGGACCCCCTTTTTTCTCGGCCTCCTCTTGGTGAATCACTCTGAATCTTTCAGGATAGGAGCTGACCGGAGCGGGACCAACGTTTTGAAATTTTCGCTAAGATACGTCAAACGGGGCCAAAGTTCTTGGGAAAAGAAAAAAAGCGTCATAGGCATAATGGTGAAAACCTAAGTAGGTCATTGACATGGTTTAGATATTTGCACAATGATCAAATGGTGATTACAGAATGGCCGGATGGTGGGGAAAAAACTAAGAGCCATCCCCAATTTAATTCGCCAAGTGGCAAATTCAAGAGCAGTTCAAGTTACAATGACATATAGACCACATGTGATGAACAACTTAAAATCTCGAAATGGTAAGAATCAAAGTGAAAAAAATAATGAAATAAAATGTTTCTTATCTTGTCCAGAGTGCAAAACCCAGAAACGCGGAAGAAAAGGGTAGGGAACCCGTGAAGTGTCCTTCGTGTATGGTGGGTCCCTTCCTTTCCTCCTGTGAAAAGACATAAAAGAAACAATGAACCAAAGGTTTGTGAAAAAATGATTAGTACATACAATTATAAAACCAATGTTCCAATGAGGAAACAGAGAAAAATAACATGGAAAGACTTGAATGCTTGGTGGGGGAACTCATCGTCATGTAAGTTTGTTGCTAACTCCTCATCCAAGTTGTGACCTCCAGGGAATCTGGTTTCTAACTCTTGTTGCTCAGTGCTAATTCCCTGTTCCCACCTCTGTGACCCATATTGATCTGCTCAATGGCATAGAAGAGAAGAAGGGAGTTATTGGATTGATGATGGTCCTGGAAATGCCTGGCTACTGGGTAATGTATATCCTTATTGGCGATTGCCCTGAGGTGTTCTAAAATCATCTTTTTCACCATTAAGGTTGTGATGCCAACATATTTCTTTCTGCGCGGGCACTCCAGGACATAAATGACAAAACTGGTATTCCCTGTAAGAAACTGAGTTATGCTTCTATTCATGCTGGACCCTGGTACTTTGAATTCTTTTCCATGTGGCCTTACAATGCCCACACGGAAAGAAGCGCTTGAGATTACGACTGTTTGTCAGGTGTGATTCTGTAATGTTGCTTTTTACCAGAGTGTCCCTAAGACTCCTGCCCTTCCTGTATGTGACCATTGATCTGTCACTAAGGTTAGGTCCTAAAATGGGATCCGTTTAGAGGATATCCCAATTATCAGCCAGTATTTTGTGTACTTTCCGGGAATGCCTATTGAATGTGATAATGACCATGGTATCAGTTTTGTTGGTTTCATTGGCAGAGATTTCTGGAGTTTACTGTCTGGTGACCCTGCTCATCTTCAAGATGGCCTTTCTGAGTACCCATTCCCGATACCCTCGTGCTCTGAATCTAGAGAGCATGTTTTCCTGTTCTGTGTGATATGTCTCGTCGGAGCTACAATATCTTCTCGCTCTCAGCAGCTCCCCATAGAGGATGCTCCATTTGAGAGGATCAGGATGGCTGCTGAGGGCGTGAAGAAGACTGTTCCCTGGTGTTTCTTTACGGTAAAAGCTAGTAACAAGATTGCCCTGTCTGGCTTCAATCCTGACATCAAGAAACTCAATGCATTGTCTGCTCATGTTTTGGCTAAGTACTATGTTGTATGGGTTAATGTTAAGTTTCTCAATGTAGTTCGTGACCTCAAGTTCACTTCCTCTCTAAATGATGAACAAGTCATCTATATACCTCAGCCAAACTACCACTCTCTCAAAGTCAGGTTATAGTAGTTTTCCATTGCGAATTTCTTCCTCCCACATATCTAAGAAGAGGTTGGCAAAGCTAGGCACGAAGAACGTGCCCATGGCCGTGCCGAGCACCTGCCTGCAAAACTCCCCATCAAACATGAAAATATTGTTACTTAGGCACATCAGCATCATCTCTGCAACCTCTGGGTATGTTCCAGGTAACTTATTTGCTTGGAACTCAAAAAATGCATGCATGCTTTTATCCCATGGACGTGTTCAATGATGGTGTATAGAGAATTTACGTCCAGGGTAATGAGGATTACAGTTTGTTTCACAAATCTTTTGCGTCTCTAACATGAGATGGTAGCGTGGTGAGATACTCTCTTAAAAAATGATCAACATATTTTGCAATGTTTTCAAACACACTCCCAATTGATGCTACGATAGGTCTATCTGGAGGACCGTGGGTTGTTTATGTATCTTGGGAAGAAGATACAGAATGTGCAGTCTGGGATTATCCTTTTTCAAAAAGCAATATTCTTGCCACGTTATATTGGCGAATTGTTGCCACTCTGCAAGCTTTCTCCAAGTGGTGGTGATACTCTCATTATATAAAGTTGTGTTGTATGGACAGTAAAATGTACAGTCATCCAGTTGCCAGCGGGCCTCATTGATGTACATTTGCCTGATCATTAATACAATATTGCCGCCTGTTAGACCTGGCATTTCTTGGCATGATTACCCCTGACTTTTTGCCTCTACCTCCTCTTTTTTTGACTGACTTAGATGCTTTGGACACTTTGCCACTGCTAAACAGTGTCAAAGTGCAAGTTCTCCCTGTATAAGTATATTGGTAATTGGTTGTCCTGATTGGTATGTTTACCTTACTAGTAATATGTGTGCCAGGGCTGGTAATGCAAATGCTACTATTGGGCCTGCAGCACTAATTGTGACACCCACACAAGTAGCCTTAAAAAGGGAACTCAGTGTCAGGTACAACAGACTTCATGGCATGTCTGATTACCTCCTATGCTTTTTCCTTTTCCTTTGAGCAAGGTCTTATTTCCTGAGCTGTAGCCAGGTGAGGTGAGGCTGTTTTCTCATGAATTACGGGTAAGCATGATTCAGTATATAATGTCATGAGCACACTATTTAGGTACTAGTAACAATGGGTTGTTATGATCCACGTATTGAATTAGCATTCGGCACAAGTATTTGACCTTTTCTTTTTCTGATGTCACCTTTCCTCCTTTAGCTGCCACCAGCACACTATAATCCACCGAGAACCTAGACATCAGGTTTGAAGGTTGTATTTGTTCAACCTATTGTTAGAGAATGTTTTTTCATTGTCTGTTTCACTTATTCACAAACATAGTAGCATCATTACATCTAGGTCCTGAAGAAGGCCATGATTAGATAGAATCACAATGGCCGAAACATGTAGACCTTGTTTCTGGACATATGCAGTAACTATTTCACAACTGCATATGCAATATTTTTAATTTGGGTATCAAGAGATAATGAATAAACTTTTTCTTCTCTTGGTAGCCAATTTTAACTTTCACATCACATCCTACAGTTGTGCACTGCGCCTATCACTCTTACAAATCAAAACTCTTCACATCTGACGGATTTTTGGAAATCCTATTAACAAATCATTTCTCTGTAAACATCCCTGAGCTCCTCCCTCTCAAGGAGGGGGTTGTAGCCCTTGGTTGCACTAGGTTTTGCAACCAGGAGGAGATCCCAGATGATGAAGCATGTTGCTTCGGTGAGTGATGGGATTCCGTCCTTTTTAAAGGATTGCCATTGATTACAATTAAAGGTCTCTGCTTGTGCCACTTGTTTCCAGAGCTCTTTTTATGCTCGATAGACCTGTGGATATTTTGTTGTGTTCATAGTAATATTTGGGGAAGATATCCACACGCTGGTCTTAAACATTCCCTTACACCCCCTATTATCTTTCGTGTGTATTTAAATCACAGCCAAATCCCATGCAACATTTCTGTCACATATGACCGGTAACATGTTGTCACTTTCTGTCCATAGTATAGGTGAAAGACATTTGAATGAATGACCATCAGTTAGATTTGGGGCTGGTGAGGATACATGTGCCATAAGAATCCACACCATGCCTGGCACAATATTTGCACAGCAGATTCAGAGCTGTCAATCATGTGGGCCTGAATACACTGGGAAATATTTCACATTGAGATTTGGCCCTGTCCATTGCACATGCAAATTTGTCCTTTTTCAATTGTGAATCTACATGTAATATAAACCTTGTTTACGCTCACTGATGATACCCTTTCCACATCTAACTGCAACCAGTTTACGAGAACACACATAATACTTACAAATAACAGAAACAATCAGAAGGCACTCACTGGTAGCATTGGAATCTCTAAAGCTGTCCACCACACCACAGGTGCCCACTGAGGCTACATCCCATCCATCCAGTAATGGGAAGCACACATGTTTGGGTTAGGTCCAGCTACAAGACAAACTAGATGGTACATTTCTCTGTGAAATGCTGAACATGTACACTGGGTACATACGAAGCACAGTACTTTGATTTCACAAATGCCTAGCATTGTCTGTGAGATGGACTTGTAGCATGAGGCAAATTTGTATTGTCCTAAAAATTGACATATGTAAGTCATGTTGCGGTGTATACAGATGATACCAGGCACATCATATAACAGGTGCACAGAGTGCAGACAAGGTACAAGGGTTGCTGGCTTTGATGGCTATGTGAACAGTCCAATTTGACTGACCACACTCTGCATAGTATGATAATGCTGGGGCCTTTTCAAGTTACTGTGTTCTTTACAATGCTACACACATCAGACAGTACCCATGCTCGTTTGTCTTCTTCACTTAGCTCCTTATGTGTGACCAGTGCACTGTGATTGAATAATGATAATTCAAGGCATGTACAGGCTCATAAATGAATTATAACCTTTTTTTATTACATACAACTACGTGTGACCATTTTGGGGGTAAACCAAACACTCCGTGCAACCTGTGGCCTAATGACAGGTGAGTGCGCTCCCTAAAACATCCATGGCAGGTGGCCTCCATAGTTTGAAGGCAGCAATGGCCTAGCGGGCCGGGTGACAATACTTCCTGCACAGTGATGGATTGGTCCCACAGTACCTATGGGCCTCCGATGCACTGCATCATATGTTTTAGCTATTGTAGTGCCCATGGGCACAGGGCCCTGTGGCATGTTCTGTTTATTTAACTGAGTTAGCCACATCCTGCTGTACTAACCCAGATGCATATCTGGGCCTTTTATGAGGAAAAAACATTTAAAGATGTGTGTGATAGTCAGACAGCTACAAGCTCATGAAATATAGGGACTTACTGGTAGACCCACAAACTTCAATCGCCAGGTGATCGAGGAGATCTGCCTCCCGGCTGACAACATCTGTTCATCAGGGCTTCCGTCGGTGGGTGTTCCTTTGGACATTGAAGAGCCAAATAATTTGGAAGAGCACCTTCTACAACTCCTGTCTTTCACATGTAGGGTTGCCTTGGCTCACCCTACCTCCACTGCTAATCATATTTGGCAGGTGTAGCACCAATAGACACGGCAGGCCAGCAAACTCCTCCTCCGATAGGTTCTTGGATCTGCCCCTACCTGACATCTCTCTGCACACGACAACAACACCAAATAGAGGAGGGTCCAAGGGACGTATTTTAAAGACCAGCAGAGAGGGTGTCCCCTATTGACAACATATTCTAACACATATCATCGCTGGGTCTAAACTCCCAAAGTGTGTATAAAGTAGCAAATTGGAAAGGGTATTGAATCTCAATGTAGAAATTGAAGAACATGAAGAAAAATCCCTTAAGGACGATTACCCTCACTCACCAAAGGTGACATGCTTCATCATTTGGGAATCTCCTCTCAGTGGAAAAACCTAGTTCCACTGAGGGCACAACCCCCTCGCTATGAGGGAGGAGCTCAGGGAGTTTTTTGAAGTTGAAGCTGCTAACCTCTCAGGGATCCTAAAGTCCCGTGGCCAGTAAGGTAAAATGCAAAAACACGGAGCGCAAATAATAATAAATGTGATTTAAAACTACCTAGTGAGCAACAAATTGAACTAGCTTTATTGATTTGCTCCCACTGGCAGATACAAAAAGCAGTGCAACAGCAGTATGGGAATTAAACTGCTGGTTGTGAACAAAAGGTCAACATGTTTCAGCCCTTCTGATCATAAATGTATCTGGGCTTTCGTCAGGACCATAAAAAAGTACAAAGCTGCTGCTAAGGTGAAAAACCAAAAAAGTGCAACATAACACAATATTATTGTGATACAGAACCATTCTCCCTCCATTGTATTCATCAGTGATAGTGGAAATACCTATAAAACAGAAATTAGGCATTTGTCAGACAAATACCGCATCATAAGAAAATAAACACACATATATTTTAATGAAAGGGCCTCATTTCTTGTCCCTTACTTCAACAAATTAAAAAGGTGGAAATTCACTCACCCAATCTGTTGGAAATAATGAGCCTCACCTCAACCTGGCAACAGCTTAGGGAAAGGGGCCCGCTCTACAAAAAAGAAGTATATAACTCTGTGGCATGTGTCCATTTCAGCACACAGATTACTACAAAATGACATAAAGAAACACTAACTGCTTACATGCTAGAGATCAAACACAAAAATAGACTAAAAAGAGACATAAAGCATTTAAAATGACTACTACAGTCTAAAGATTCATGTAGTTTATTATGGAAGTGCATATCATGTCTCAGTTCTCATTACTGTATGATCTGCCCAAAACACTGTTATATCAATGGGCTTAACCTCCATATCTGTATACCAGGAGTCATTCAAAAAGACCAACATGACAAACAGAGCTTAGGTCAAAGTATCGCAGACCTAAGATATCAAATAGCCCTCGAAGTCACTATTTCTGCATAAGCTGCTAAGTCTAAGCCGGTCGCTTCAACCGTTGCAAAAGAAAAAAGAAAAGCATGGCGTGTACTTACCTATCCGTCGGTACCCCGTCGCAGACTGAGGCTGTGACCAGAGGCACCGAACGGAAGGCGCCATTGGATTTTAAAGCCTTCTTCATCAATAAAGACGAGCCATAGTCGACCAAGCTTTGCCTGATCACCGGAGGAGCGAGAATGACATGCATGTGCATACCACTCACACTAATCATCGCGTACATGTGCGATTGACGTGACTGCGCATACCGCTCACACTCATCAATGCGCACATGCGCACACACTATGTTTCAGATCGATCGTAGTGTCACCTCATTTGAAAAATGAAGATTAAGAGATCAACATCGAAAATCGGTTAGCAAATTGTACGTGAAACCAGATTGCAACCAAGAGGAGGAAAACAGACACGGTCAACGGTTTAATCAGACGATGTCAGTATCAAATGGTTGTATCTACATTTAGCTCGCGCCTCTGTGAAAATGGAAACCCATCGTCAGTGTAAATGGAATAGTCACCATATAGTTATAACAAGAAATACAATCAATAAGTTCATGGGAAGCAGTCATATAGAACTGATGAGAATGTTACTTGTCATCAGACCAATGAGTAGCATAGTAGATAGACCATAGATAATAACAAATGTCGTGTAACAGAGCCACCATGATCATGCTAGCTTCAGTGACCCATACTGTCAAGCCAATCTGAAACCATTTTTTTGAGAGGATCAAGAAAAATCAAGAAAAAGGAGATCAATACAAAACTGCCTAGTAAGGCCTATATAGCCCTCTATTTTCAATAACCAAAGTAGCTAGTAGAAAAACTTAATAGAAACACTTAGATTGGCCTATATTGACCCAACAAAATTCCTTAATAAAAACTATTGGTTATTGAAAGCAATCATTATAGATCTTCTCATTATGCAATTCACAGTAAAACCAGGGAATGTCATCATTCAATCCACTGGTATCTGTGTGACGCTTAAACACCCATCGTTGTTCACGATTAAGTAAAAACTTAGAAAAATCAGTGATGTGCGGTGGAATGAATGGTTGCTCTAAAACCACCCATTTCAGATCAGATTCTGAGTGGTTCAGATCTATAAAATGATTGGTCATCTTGGTTGACCTTTTCTTGCAGCGTATGGTACTTTTATGCTACAGGATCCTTGTTTCCACTTTACGTGTAGTCATACCCACGTAGCGCAAACCACATGGGCATGTGATCAAATATATCAGTTTCTCACTGTTACAGTTAGTGTGTTTAGATAATCTCGATGGTCGATCTGTCCCAATATCTATCTCCGTTGTATGTTTGGTCTGTGCACACGTCGCGCACGACCCACACGGAAA
This sequence comes from Triturus cristatus, assembly GCF_964204655.1. Taxonomy (NCBI): domain Eukaryota; kingdom Metazoa; phylum Chordata; class Amphibia; order Caudata; family Salamandridae; genus Triturus; species Triturus cristatus. The sequence continues at coordinate 419,283,318 of NC_140580.1, forward strand.
ATGTCCCTGTACAGGAGGTAATCCCCATAAAGAAGTTTGATAACCTGATTTCTTCATAATGGGTCTTGTGTGCACAATCTGATCCTTAATTTTGGAGCTTCTTATGAAAGCAAAAAGAGGCGATGGTAAAGGAGAAACTCCAATATTGAGAATTTTCCAATGTTTCAAGATGCTCTTCTTGATATCATTGGAATATCCACTAAAGGTATTGACACATGTAAGTATCTTTCCTTCTTCCTTCGGAGCATTAAGCTCAATCAATGCCTGCCTGTTGTTGAGTGAGTGAGGGTAATCGTCCTTAAGGGATTTTTCTTCATTTTCTTTAATTTCTACATTGAGATTCAATACCCTTTCCAATTTGCTACTTTATACACACTTTGTGAGTTTAGACCCAGCGAGGATATGTGTTAGAATCTCTCTACACACACCAGCCACCCTAAAATCAAAAAACACAAAAACTATCCTTTCCCGCTACCCCTAAAACTACTAACACTTAAATGGACAAACACCTGACAACAAAGTGGACAAAACTTTACAAAACACAAATGGCAGTTTACTTACACAACAGGGACAGCAGAGACACCAACACAACAAAATAACACACCATATTGCAAGAGCTTACACCAAACAACTTCAATAGCCAGAACCGAGAAAAGATTGTGAAAGTGAAAAAAAATGTACGCTTCCTAATTTGCAGCATTGCCGAGCAATTGTATAATTTTCTTGCTGGATGCATCACGTTTCCTGCTAAAGCGCCAAGCTTCCTACTAAAGCCTCACCTTTACTACTAAAGGGTCACGTTTACTACTAAAGCATCATGTTTCCTACTAAAGCATCGTCCTTACTGCTAAAGCATCTTGTCCTACTAAAGTGTCACATTACCTACTACAGCGTCACGTTTCCTACTAAAGCGTCACGATTCCTTCTAAAGCGTCATCTTTACTACTAAAGTTTGTCACTCCTTAGTGCATCATGTTACTACATGTTACACATACCCAACAGGTACTTGAATGTTGCTTGATCAATCACCATTGAGTGAACTTTTCTCCCTTTGCCTTTTCAGTTGACCAGGGATATGGTCAGCAGTCATAGGTCATAACCTCATTTGCACATCCCCAGACAAAGGCGAAGCACATACAACAATGCAAAGGGCAAGGCAAGGACTATAGTGGCAAAAACCAAAGGAAATGATGGACGGAGTGTTGAACATTGCAAGCACTCACCCCCAGTCAACTGATCTGGGTTTAATCCATCACCATTCTTTAGCCCACTCTGCCACCCCAGTTCAGACATGGCCATATGCAAATCAGGCTGACCCTGTGCCTCATGGGAACAGTCCAGCTCGAACTGCCAAGCCAAGTCTTCCCTGGACCGGAAACAAGCTTCCTAGGACCGGTTTCTGGCATTTCAGCCGTCTTCAGCCAGGCTTGCTTGAATCCAGTGGCAAAGTGAGCAAGGGACTCACGTCTGAGCATACCCTGCCAACTTATGGCGAACAAAGCAAAAACCAAAGGAAATGATGGACGGAGTGTTGAACATTGCAAGCACTCACCCCCAGTCAACTGATCTGGGTTTAATCCATCACCATTCTTTAGCCCACTCTGCCACCCCAGTTCAGACATGGCCATATGCAAATCAGTCTGACCCTGTGCCTCATGGGAACAGTCCAGCTCGAACTGCCAAGCCAAGTCTTCCCTGGACCGGAAACAAGCTTCCTAGGACCGGTTTCTGGCATTTCAGCCGTCTTCAGCCAGGCTTGCTTGAATCCAGTGGCAAAGTGAGCAAGGGACTCCCGTCTGAGCATACCCTGCCAACTTATGGCGAACAAAGCAAAAACCAAAGGAAATGATGGACGGAGTGTTGAACATTGCAAGCACTCACCCCCAGTCAACTGATCTGGGTTTAATCCATCACCATTCTTTAGCCCACTCTGCCACCCCAGTTCAGACATGGCCATATGCAAATCAGTCTGACCCTGTGCCTCATGGGAACAGTCCAGCTCGAACTGCCAAGCCAAGTCTTCCCTGGACCGGAAACAAGCTTCCTAGGACCGGTTTCTGGCATTTCAGCCGTCTTCAGCCAGGCTTGCTTGAATCCAGTGGCAAAGTGAGCAAGGGACTCACGTCTGAGCATACCCTGCCAACTCATGGCGAACAAAGCAAAAATCAAAGGAAATGATGGACGGAGTGTTGAACATTGCAAGCACTCACCCCCAGTTAACTGATCTGGGTTTAATCCATCACCATTCTTTAGCCCACTCTGCCACCCCAGTGCAGACATGGCCATATTTAAATCAGTCTGACCCTGTGCCTCATGGGAACAGTCCAGCTCGAACTGCCAAGCCAAGTCTTCCCTGGACCGGAAACAAGCTTCCTAGGACCGGTTTCTGGCATTTCAGCCGTCTTCAGCCAGGCTTGCTTGAATCCAGTGGCAAAGTGAGCAAGGGACTCACGTCTGAGCATACCCTGCCAACTTATGGCGAACAAAGCAAAAACCAAAGGAAATGATGGACGGAGTGTTGAACATTGCAAGCACTCACCCCCAGTCAACTGATCTGGGTTTAATCCATCACCATTCTTTAGCCCACTCTGCCACCCCAGTTCAGACATGGCCATATGCAAATCAGTCTGACCCTGTGCCTCATGGGAACAGTCCAGCTCGAACTGCCAAGCCAAGTCTTCCCTGGACCGGAAACAAGCTTCCTAGGACCGGTTTCTGGCATTTCAGCCGTCTTCAGCCAGGCTTGCTTGAATCCAGTGGCAAAGTGAGCAAGGGACTCATGTCTGAGCATACCCTGCCAACTTATGGCGAACAAAGCAAAAACCAAAGGAAATGATGGACGGAGTGTTGAACATTGCAAGCACTCACCCCCAGTCAACTGATCTGGGTTTAATCCATCACCATTCTTTAGCCCACTCTGCCACCCCAGTTCAGACATGGCCATATTTAAATCAGTCTGACCCTGTGCCTCATGGGAACAGTCCAGCTCGAACTGCCAACCCAAGTCTTCCCTGGACCGGAAACAAGCTTCCTAGGACCGGTTTCTGGCATTTCAGCCGTCTTCAGCCAGGCTTGCTTGAATCCAGTGGCAAAGTGAGCAAGGGACTCACGTCTGAGCATACCCTGCCAACTTATGGCGAACAAAGCAAAAACCAAAGGAAATGATGGACGGAGTGTTGAACATTGCAAGCACTCACCCCCAGTCAACTGATCTGGGTTTAATCCATCACCATTCTTTAGCCCACTCTGCCACCCCAGTTCAGACATGGCCATATGCAAATCAGTCTGACCCTGTGCCTCATGGGAACAGTCCAGCTCGAACTGCCAAGCCAAGTCTTCCCTGGACCGGAAACAAGCTTCCTAGGACCGGTTTCTGGCATTTCAGTCGTCTTCAGCCAGGCTTGCTTGAATCCAGTGGCAAAGTGAGCAAGGGACTCCCGTCTGAGCATACCCTGCCAACTTATGGCGAACAAAGCAAAAACCAAAGGAAATGATGGACGGAGTGTTGAACATTGCAAGCACTCACCCCCAGTCAACTGATCTGGGTTTAATCCATCACCATTCTTTAGCCCACTCTGCCACCCCAGTTCAGACATGGCCATATGCAAATCAGTCTGACCCTGTGCCTCATGGGAACAGTCCAGCTCGAACTGCCAAGCCAAGTCTTCCCTGGACCGGAAACAAGCTTCCTAGGACCAGTTTCTGGCATTTCAGCCGTCTTCAGCCAGGCTTGCTTGAATCCAGTGGCAAAGTGAGCAAGGGACTCACGTCTGAGCATACCCTGCCAACTTATGGCGAACAAAGCAAAAACCAAAGGAAATGATGGACGGAGTGTTGAACATTGCAAGCACTCACCCCCAGTCAACTGATCTGGGTTTAATCCATCACCATTCTTTAGCCCACTCTGCCACCCCAGTTCAGACATGGCCATATTTAAATCAGTCTGACCCTGTGCCTCATGGGAACAGTCCAGCTCGAACTGCCAACCCAAGTCTTCCCTGGACCGGAAACAAGCTTCCTAGGACCGGTTTCTGGCATTTCAGCCGTCTTCAGCCAGGCTTGCTTGAATCCAGTGGCAAAGTGAGCAAGGGACTCACGTCTGAGCATACCCTGCCAACTTATGGCGAACAAAGCAAAAACCAAAGGAAATGATGGACGGAGTGTTGAACATTGCAAGCACTCACCCCCAGTCAACTGATCTGGGTTTAATCCATCACCATTCTTTAGCCCACTCTGCCACCCCAGTTCAGACATGGCCATATGCAAATCAGTCTGACCCTGTGCCTCATGGGAACAGTCCAGCTCGAACTGCCAAGCCAAGTCTTCCCTGGACCGGAAACAAGCTTCCTAGGACCGGTTTCTGGCATTTCAGTCGTCTTCAGCCAGGCTTGCTTGAATCCAGTGGCAAAGTGAGCAAGGGACTCCCGTCTGAGCATACCCTGCCAACTTATGGCGAACAAAGCAAAAACCAAAGGAAATGATGGACGGAGTGTTGAACATTGCAAGCACTCACCCCCAGTCAACTGATCTGGGTTTAATCCATCACCATTCTTTAGCCCACTCTGCCACCCCAGTTCAGACATGGCCATATGCAAATCAGTCTGACCCTGTGCCTCATGGGAACAGTCCAGCTCGAACTGCCAAGCCAAGTCTTCCCTGGACCGGAAACAAGCTTCCTAGGACCAGTTTCTGGCATTTCAGCCGTCTTCAGCCAGGCTTGCTTGAATCCAGTGGCAAAGTGAGCAAGGGACTCACGTCTGAGCATACCCTGCCAACTTATGGCGAACAAAGCAAAAACCAAAGGAAATGATGGACGGAGTGTTGAACATTGCAAGCACTCACCCCCAGTCAACTGATCTGGGTTTAATCCATCACCATTCTTTAGCCCACTCTGCCACCCCAGTTCAGACATGGCCATATGCAAATCAGTCTGACCCTGTGCCTCATGGGAACAGTCCAGCTCGAACTTCCAAGCCAAGTCTTCCCTGGACTGGAAACAAGCTTCCTAGGACCGGTTTCTGGCATTTCAGCCGTCTTCAGCCAGGCTTGCTTGAATCCAGTGTTTGGACATGTCCAGGGGCCGATTGCTATACTTCCCCCCTATGGTTTGCAAACGTATCCTTGTTTGTTGTATATTGCACAACATCTGTGTGAGGACAAGAGTCCCATGGGACTAGTGCCATGAGGAGCAGGAAGCAGGGGATGAGGATGAGGATGAAGAAGAGGACAGACGGGAAATTTAGGCACAATTACTGGGACTCAGCAAAGGAACACCATTGTGCAGAACTGTTTCACTGAAGCATGCTACATTATGATGGCCATACATCCAATTTGTTTTTGAACAAGGGGTAAAACATGTAAATAAATGAATTAACACTTACTTTGTGTAAACATTTTCATTTCAGTAGTGCAGATAGATATTACGATCCTCAAGTATCATCTTGTATGACAATATGGATATAATTTGCTTAGAAGTGCGTTATATATGAACATAAAATGCCTATTATGCAGATACCTACATTATGTTTTGTTTTGGTAAAAATACTTATATAGTGCATGTGCACCACACGGTCTCTTGGCGCTAGGGTATAGGAGGTCCTGCCGCTAAGGGATTCATTCAGAGGTATGGAGTAATAACCAGGTTTTTAGAAGTTTCCTAAATTGAAGATAGGATATTGTGGATCTGATGTCAAGAGGAAAAGAGTTTCAAAATTGAGTGGCCAGGACAGCAAATCTTAGTCCCTTAGTACCTACATCTATGCAAGCATAATTCAAGCTGTAGTAAATATTGATTATGTCAAGATATGCATAGTTGACAATATGTCTGTGGATTTTACAGCAATATATTGCCTGTCCTAGTCTCTGAACCATGAACGCACGGACTCACACATCTGGGCACTGTTATCATTCATATGTGACACATCCCTAGCCTACAAGCATGTTAGCAAAGTTAATGTGGGAAAGGAAAGTGATACCAGTGAGGGATTACATGCATGACAACAATCAATGCACTGTACCACACACAAAGGGCTAGTTGGGTCAATGAAATCAAGCGCATTGCCCATTTCTCTAGCAAGGCGTCAGACAAAAATGCGACTATATTAGGAAAAGTGATGCCTTAGTAAGAAAGGTGATGATTTAGGAAAAGTGCGGCTTTAGTAGGAAAAGTGATGCTTTAGTAGAAAACGTGATGCTTTAGGTAATGGGAGCTCTTTAGAAGTAAAGGTGACGCTTTAGTAGTACACAATTGGTTACATGAAGATTGGCATGATTATTCCACCTGTTCTCGGTTTCAGATTGAAACAAGTGAATGGCCTGCTACTTTTAAAAGTGCTACAATGGGCAAAACACATTTGGGCTGTGTTTTAGTGTGATAGGTGTTTTGTAGGTCCATTAACACAGAACGTGAGATTATGTTGATCACCAATTGTGGTTTGCTGTCATCTATGACTAGACTTTACCAGTAAGAACCTGTTTCACACGCACACATACATGTGTTGCTGTGAAACAACTGATGTCATTCGCTATAACGATGGAGCCTTTAAATTGCTAAATTCCTTTTCGAAGTGTAATGTGGTTAGTAGATGTGGTGCATGTTACATTTGGGCACACAGACAACAGCCATGGCAGCCCTTCTCTGTACACAGTGTTGCAAAATGGCATTTGTCCAAGTGTTGCATCGCTCAAGTTCTTCCCACAATTGACAGATGTACATAGTGGCTTAGCACGTCATGACACATGACTTGCAGTTTTGCATTGCACGTGTGCCCTGATGAATGGTGCAAATATGAGAACCACCCCTCTTACATCTGCTCTGCACACACAGAACTGTCCATTGGGTCATTGAATATTTACTGTTATTAGGTCTGACATGTACCTCAGATGTACATACCAACCAGTATGTCATTCCCATACGTGTCATTCTGGAATCTCTCATTGATGACAGAGTGCCTGAAGATGTATGCATCATGCACACTCCCGAGGTATTTGGCCAACACGTTGGTGAACATGCCTCAATGGTCCACAATGGCCTGTACATTCACTGAGTATGTACGCTTCCCATTCCTGGAGGGATGGGATGTAGCTGCAGGGAGGACCAGTTGTGCAGTCCATGGTACCCAGCACTTGTGGAAAATCGACGATGGCTTAGAAGCCTTGCTTAAGCTCCAGCTGCAGTTGTGTGCTGGGGAAGTTGAGGCACTGTGGTGTTAGGTGGATGATGGCGTCCAGGACAGAGGGCAGGAAAGCCGAGAAAGATTCTTGGGAGATTCCTGCCACTCTGGCTGTTGCAATCTGGACTGGCCCTGATGCCAATATGTGGAGGACAGCCATGAGCTTGACGTGCAGAGAGATGTTGGTGGCCCTGGGAGTTGGTGGCTGAAGCCTTGGTGCAATCTGGTGTAACAGTTGGACAATCAACTCCCTTCTTAGTTGGTAGTAGGTGATGACCTCATCCTCCCTGAGATCAATGAGGGAAGTCCGCTGCCGATAAATGCGCTCCCTTCCCTTCTCCAGCACTGCCTTTGTGGTGGTGAAGAAGGGGATGTGGTTATCGTGGTCATCTCCTTCTGTCTCCCAGCTGCAAAATCACCATCTCCATGGCGTAGTTGTGCTTGCCACTCTGTTCTGTCTGGCTTCTCTTTATGTACTCATGGGTTTCCGAGGTGCCAGATTTTTTATGCTTTTGGGGCTCCATGCCAGACTCGCCGGTGATGCATCACTTTTCAAAAATCTCCTAAACATCAGTGTGTTCATTTTAGGGTGGAAATTACAATGGAACGTCTACCTCTCATATACTAATACGGTTCAGATGCAGGTACTTTTGACGCAGGAGTCCAAAAAGTAACGCATCGCCCTAGATATGTCACCTTGTAATTGTAGAGTGCTGAAAGTGCCACCAATGCGTCAACAACTATGACGCAATGGCAGAGCAAGCTCCTTGTATGTGTTTCAATGACTTTCTATGTTCTGTTTTAAATGTATTTTAGAGCCCATGTGCCTTTTAACACTTATTTTATTTTATCATTATTGACTTGAAATTATCTGTAGTATGAATATGCTCAAATTTGAAATTTGAATTTTGGATTATGAAATGTGATATAATATTTCTTTTTATGTACTTTTATGGTTATCATTGTTTTATAACCGAATAAAGTCTTAATGAATGAATGAATGACTTTCTATGTCTTACATCCTAGGATACCTAGGATACCGGGGGCAGATTTACTAAATGTTCATGCAGTACAACGCAGCGGAACGCATTGCAATGGAGCAAGATTCCGCACTGTGTTGCAAAGTAATACAAATAATAATAAACATATTAATAAATGAGCTAATAATATTGTTGTCATTGTTGTTGCTATTACTTGGCTATTTATAAAAGTGCAACACACACTGCAGTAAAAGTATTTTGATGCAAGAGAGGAGAAGCATGCTGTAGTAGATAGTCTGACACTACAGTGCGCCATTGAGCACAATCAAACTTATGCAGTTTCTTATGGGCTGAACACATAGCTCGATGAAAGGGATTCCAGCCTAAAGCATCATGAGCTTGACTACACAGTAGTTTTGCTATTTATCACTTTCATCATTTCAAAAAGCATACACACACACTCTTTCCCTCTCGCTCTTACTCTTAGCTGCCCAGAAACTCTCATGTCAAAACATATGGGGCCCGATTCACAGAACTAACTTAAGACAAAATCCTAAACGTACTACTTTTGGTATTCACAGAAGTTAGGATTTTGTCTTAAGTTTGTCTTAAGTTTGTCTTAAGTCTGTCTTAGGTTTGTCTTAAGTCAAACTTAGGACAAAATCCTAACTTCTGTGAATACCATAAGTAGTAAGTTTAGGATTTTGTCTTAAGTTAGTTCTGTGAATCGGGCCCACAAAGTCATAGCAGGATGCTTTTGACTGAGTTTAGTTTGCATTAGGAGATGAGATACTATATCTAAAAGCCACTGTATGTACACATATGCACATATGTTCCATAAGTTTCTGTTCGTTCCATCTATATGAGGTGCTTCAAATGAAAATTAAATGCCCCTGAACAATAAAAGGCCACTCATTCCCTAATAGAATTCCGACAAGCTTTGATCCCATCTGCCTTCTCAAGGTTGATCCAGTGACTCACTTTCATTTTCACAATTGTGTCTCTGCTACTAAATATAATTATGTATGCAAAGTAAATTCTTGTGGATGATGTCACCATTCATTGTATGCAAATAATGGTACTACTGTAAGTACTGTCGTGTGTATGGATGCCTCACTATATGCAACTCACTCACCTTGATAGTGGTCTATGTTCAGCACATGGAGCCTCCCCCAGAATCTTTTTTTTCTTAATATTTGCCTTTTTCAAGAAGTAAAACATATCATGCCTAAAACTGCTCTACTTTCCACTGTTATTCTTGAATAATTACCTTTAACTGAACAAATGCTTCTCTAACAAATTCTAAGAAAGCATTTCTTTGTATGCTAAATAATACGTATATTTTCTAACACGTCTTTTCCAGCTCTTATTTAAACACAAAAAGCGAAACATCTCATACACATTAAATATAAACCATAAGATAAGCTATGCTATGCGGATATATATTTAATTGCAAATTATTCATTATGTCCCACAACATTGAAGGGTAATGTGTGTATTTGTTGTTCTAAATGGCCATGCACCAGAATGTGTGCTGTGCGTTTGGCATTTATTGCTCTAGTTTCGCAATTATTGCTTTCAGAAAATCAGTACAAATTATCTTCTTGATGGTAGATTAGCATCTTTCACGCTGCTCTCTGGTACTGATTTACCCTATTAAGGCAACAAAAAGGGTAATAATGAATCCTGATTGCCCATAATAGGACTGCAGAAAGCATGATTAGTGAACAGATTATACTGAAAAGCTTCTAGGGACAACAGTATGTAAAAAGGATGTCCTATTGCATCTCTCATTGGAAGAGAAATTGACACTAAAACCCCGCAGAATATGATGAGGTTGGTACCCCCTAGTCTCAAATAAATCACAGATATTCATTGATCGTGGGTTACATGGGGACCCCCTGAAAGGCCCAAGCCCTTTGCAGTGCAGCAGTTGCAAGGGCCTGCCAATGAAGGCAGGCTCATTTAAAAACAAATAGAAAGGTCATGTTCTTATGAGTACAATTATACCAGACTCTCAAGAGGGAAGGCCAAAGATAAAGCAAGTACGAGAGGGGCATTTCACAATGTAATGTGTTTTTGTATAGTGCACGACCACCGTAATACACAGCAGTTGCGGCTGGCTTGTAAGGAGGGTGGTGAGGCGTAGGGGTCAAAAATAAAAGTTACAAAAATAAGCAAACAAAAAATAGTCCCACTAACCTTCCTGGCGCGTGGTCCTCCTCCTCACTCCAATCTTCTCTAAGCAGGCAGGCTCCAGGAAGCTGCAGTAGCCAATCCTGGTGCTGCTCTGAGAACAGCTCCAGGATTGGAGGAAGCAGCCACTCTCACCGCTTCCGAGGACACTGGAGCCCTATGCTGTCTCTAACACACTGTTAAAGCTAGCTAGGTTAGAGAAGGCTATTGGAAGACAACTGGCTTAAAATACATGTGCACTGTAAACCTAAGTGCCCTGCCTATCACTTCTTTCTGATGCTGCCTGACTACCAGTAGTAGAAAGCACCCCCCCCCCATCCTGACAAGACGGGGTTTTGGAAATAAAATGGTAATAAATTAACTCTGGGGGCAAATTTTTGTGGGGTAATGCTCCTCCGCCCCTATTACACAGGCTCCTAGCAGCACAAAATTTTGGCAAATTTTGTTGACACTGCAGCCATTATTGACCAAGTAATAATTCTTCAGTCTTTGTCTCGAATGAGGTGGGAGAGAAAGAGTAAGACAGAGGAATAGAGTGATAAATCAGTGACAGTGAAAAGATGGGAATGCAGTGACAACCCTGATGTTCGGCATCTTCAGCATTCAAAGCTCTGTAGTCAGATTGTATAACACTGATTGATGTCAAGCACAAGTTATTCCCAAATGGCACGTGGCCGACAATTCCTGGCTTGTCAGCATTTTTGTGACGCACGGGCAAATCTACTGCAGAGCCCTCTGGTTGCTTCTTTATTTTTGACAAGTACCTTAGACACTTGTTCCAAACATGGCACTTGATGCCATCTAGTGAGATGACCTCGTTAGCTGCCTCATTATGACTGAAGACAGAAAGTATACCTTCAATTAAATGTCACATAAATAAATGTTGCTGAAGGAGAGGGACCCTGGAAACCACAGTGCCTGGGACATAATGTCTTTGTTCCACCCCACCCTTGATGATCCTGGCCAGTTGGTACAACTCAGTGCAAATGTATGAATGAAAAATACAACCAGTGGAAGAAATTGAATCTCAAGGATTACCTTTAAGAGTGAGCATGAACTCACTCCAATCAGCACCGTTGTTTCCCTCAGAGTGATTCAGTAGAATGTGGAGAAACAGTTAAATATTCCATTCAACTGTAAGGCACATTAAGGGCCTCATTACGATGTCAGGCGGAAAGCATTCCAACCAACTCGGTGTTGGAATGGTTTCTGACTGAATCAGATTCGGGGACTCCGATCGACTGATTACGATAGTTCCGAACACCGTTCGGTCAGACCCCCATTGACTTCAATGGAAGCCTATGTTCCGCTGACAACACAGGCTCCCATTGCAAAACAGGGTGGTTGTGGAAAACCCTGCACCCTGTGGTGAGGACCCTAATGGTGCCTGCCACACTGTGCATGATTGCAAAAATGGGACCAATGGTTACCCCCATGGGCACTAACCAGAGGCCTCCGGGTGAAGGGGGGCCTGTTAGTCCCCAAAGTCGGTTTCTGACAGCCGATCCGTGTCGGACAAACCGAGTCAGAAAGTTTGTCCGAATCCAACATCGCAATCTGTTGGTCAGAAACGCGGTCCATAGAGTCACACAAGCTGCTTCTGACCAATTCGGTTCCTTCGAATACCGATCGGATTTGAGTCAGAAGGACCGAACGGTTACCTAACATCGCAATCGATCGGTTGGAAATGATTCCGAGTTGGTCGGAAACGTGGGTTCCGAAACGGATTCGGACAAACCAAATGCCGTTCAAGGCCTTTACGGCCGACATCGTAATGAGACCCTAAACCAGGCAGGCGTTGTTGTTATACTAAGTTGTCAATCCTGTTTCAAAATGTGGTTTACAACTATTTTGCTAGCATTAGTTATCCCAATGTTTGTTAAAAAGAAGCAATTACATTTCCTTTAAGACTATGAAGAGGTAAAAATCTAAATTATGTCATCGGCATAACATTGTCACACATTTTAAAAGAAAGGTATACTTTTAAATCTATAAAGATTATTTTTATCATTTAAAACGAGTACGCCAAGTATTGGCAAAGGCAGCAGGCCCTGATTTAAAGATCTAATTCAATCAAAGACAAGCATGGACAAATGTGCCCAGAGTATTTGTACTGTGCCACTGTGCAACCTGCCTCTCTTAGGTCCTACTGCCTTTGTACGCTGTTTTCATTCTCAAACATGCAGTGTTTCATTTGTCTAATCTGGAGCTTACTGTACAATCGGCATAAAAAGATCATAGAATGAAATTAAGGGCACAGGCATATGAGGCACATTAAGTGGTATGTAACAAATGGACATGCAGCACAACTGTAGAAATGTGTGCATGCCTAATTTTGCTTGCTCATGCATAACAAAGCAAGGCCTATTGACTTTGGCAATGCTTGTTAGTTTGCCCCCCCATCCCCTCCCTGTCCATTGTGTACATTATTTCAGGTACAATGCTCTTAAACCATAACATATTGGTTCTTATTGTGACACAGTTTGTTTCTTTATATCTTTTGAATGCAAAGATCAAATATATTTCAATGAAAAGAAAAGCAACACGACTTTAGCAGTGAAAGGTTGTCAATGGATCCGGGTATTACAAAACTCTGGACAGTAGACTTTGTCCACTTTTGCATCTCTGAAGAAGGGTCTCCCAATACTCATTTGGGGCGCCATTGTATGTAGCACAGTACTGTTGTACTTGATTTTTTATTTTTTTGTTTAAATATCTTTATTGGCATTTTATTTTTTAAACATGACTGACAACACGTATCCATACAAAAGCTTTCGATGTGAACATCAGAAATGCAAATGTCATGTGCAGAATAGCATTAACCAACGCCACAATATAAAAACAACACATTCACGCTACTCCATAATGCTGACCTTTATATCATACTTAAAGATAAGCATAAGCACCTCCGTGTGCCATTGCCCACAGTCGAGCTACATTGTAGATTACCAATTAATGTCATTACTATCTTTTATGTACTCATAGCACATTTTATCAAAACCGTCCTAACAGGAGCTCACGTATGTGCACCAGGTGCATCCAGCGCATAGCCATTCGGGTAGTATCGGCAAATCACTGTTTAATAGAAGAAACGACTTAGATAACTGCAGAACACATATATCGAGCACAGATGCGTACCAATAAAGCATATTTTCCAAAATATTCGAAACAGAACTAAAAACTTAAAACATCAAAAGAACATCTGCCATCCATGAAACCCTAATAATGTTAATCATGCATGACTGTATCTAAATAGTTACCCTTAGAACACTACCATACAGTCGCACACACAATGAATAACTGTCACGTCACATATATTAGGGCAAAGCAGCCATCAATGAGGAGAGTCCCCGTGTCCGAGGGCAGAGGGGGGAGGTGTGTGAGGGGCCATCCATATCAGACCATGGGGAGTGACAGAAACCAGTCCAGCCAACACTGAGATGTGTCAACTCTCCTTAGCTGAGTAGTGGAGAGGAGGGCTGGTGAGCTGATCGCTGGTTGGCTAACGGGGCGGCATCGATTTCTGCCTGATTGTCAGTTTGGAAGGCGGCTAGCAGTGTGTCCCATTCTTGGGCAACAGGGAATTTACGAAGCACAGCTATATCCTCTCTATGTAGCGCTGTACTCTCCCCCTGAGCCCATACTATGAATGAACGCCTCCAACTAAGTATCTCTGGGGGTATTGCATTTTTCCATTTCTTAGTTATGAGACGTTTTGCAGTAATGAGACCCAGGTCCCAAAATTTTGAGGTAACTTTATTTTTTTTCGATCTGGCGTACAGCCCAAGAAGGCACACCTCTCACGACAGTGGCATGTCCGTGTTAGTGCATGAAGCCAGACTTGTGACCACCTTCCTCCAGTAATGCTGACGGGATGTACAGGTCCACAGCATGTGGAGCAGGTCTGCATCCACTTGGCGACAACGTGGACATGCGGAAGTGGTGATGTGGAAGTACCTCATGTCAGGTGAGAAATATGCCCTTTGTGTAATGTACGTTTGGATGAGATTGAACCTCGAGTTTCTGGGTATGTTCCTAGCACCCTCCAATATAGCATCCCATTCCTTTTCCGTCCAAGGTCGACCTCTATCTGCCTCCCATCTGTCCTTAAATCGTGTCAATGTTCTCAGCGTGTGTGTGAGAAGTGCCTCCACCAGCCAGTGCACTACATGTGACCCTGCGCCCATCACGTGCAGTAGTGCACCAACAGGTTCGTCAATGGCTCAGTAGCCAGATCCCCCCAGGCAGTTGATAGAGCTTTCAAGAGAGAGGTGTGCAACAAAAATTGTCCCGCTGGGAGTCCATTGTCCTCAACTAGCGTCTTGAATGTTAGTAGTGCGCCGTCCCTAAACAGGTCTCTCAGTGTCTCAAGCCCTGCCGCGTGCTAGGCCACGAGAGCTGCCCCTGTGGTACCCAGCCTCCCCCGTTGTGTCCCCAGCAATGGTAGGATTGGGGCATATGGAGGGGTTGTGCGGGTGAGATATAAGCTTCTTTTATAGCATTTAAGGACTAGTCCCAAATGTATCTGCGGTGGTCGTGGGAGCTTAGCGATGGGATGGAACAAATAACAAATTTGGGAATGGGACCAGGGCTGTTGCATGGTTGCGGTGTCTTCCAGGCACATATCATTCAACCACTTTGTCGCCTACTGAAGCTGGGAAGCTAAATAACACAATTCCATGTTGGGGACCGACAGCCCTCCCTAGCTAGTGAGGGCATACATTTTCCACAACGCGATTCGTGGTCTACCCTTATTCTATATTAAATCCCGGTATAGCCGCTCCAGGTCTCGGAATACCTTAGGAGGAACATATAGTGGAAGATAAGAGAAATAATAAAGCAGTCTGGGGAGTGTGATCATTTTCAACAGGGTAAAGCGGCTCATTACATTCAGCGGAAGCGTCTTCAAAAATTGTATTTGAGCGCGTTTAGCCATAATTGCTCTTGTTAAGTTGCCTTCCATTAGATCTTCAGGCGAGCGATATATGCATACACCGAGATATCTGAATGTGGTAGGATACCATGTGAGGGGCACGCCATTTAGGGTAACGTCCACCTCCGTGGTGTGAGCGCTGAATGAATAGACCCCCGATTTGGCCCAATTGACCCGGAGTCCTAACTTCTCCTCAAAGGAGGTAAGTATATCAGCTATGGATGTCGGGATTGCAGTAATATCTTGGAGATACAATAATAGATCATCTGCATACAAGGAAACGGCATCCCCCACTCCTCCTCGTCTCTCCGAAGTAACATCGCTAAGTGTTCCATAGCTAGGGAAAACAACAGCGGAGATAGTGGGCATCCCTGACACGTCCCCGTCTAACCCTGATATTATCTGAGATTAACCTGCCCATACGAACCCGGACAGAAGGCTGTTGATATAATAAGCAAACCATACTCAAGTAGTATTCCCCAAGTTCGTATTTACCCAGCACAGACGCTAAATAAGGACACTCCAGCGAGTCAAAGGCTTTCTCCAGGTCAAGCACCAGGCAGCCCGAACTAGGCCAGGCCTGCGTGGCATACTGTTGCACTCTAAAAAATCTGCGTATGTTTAAAGAAGTGCAGCGTGCAGGGACAAAACCATTCTGGTCAGGGTGTACCAGCGCTTTTACTAGTGGGGAAAGGCGCCTAGCTAACAATGATGCGAAAATGTTATAGTCCGTATTAAGGAGCCCTAGTGTGCGATAGGAGCCCAAGAGATCAGGGTTCTTATCTGGCTTGAGGAGGGACACCAGCAGAGCCTCGTTCTGTGTAGCAGTGAGGGCGAAATCTTCAAGCGCTGTTTCATACACCTTGAGCAGTTGTGGTACTAAGATGTGTGTGTATGCTTTATAGAATTCAGTCGGCAGACCATCTGGTCCAGGCGACTTCCCATTAGACAAGGAAAAGATGCAGTCATGAAGCTCCTCCGATTAAATAGGGGCATTCAGATCATCGCTTTGTGTGCGTGTTGGATGCAGTAGATTGAGTCTGTCTAGGTATGACTGTATCTCCAAAGTTGTGGCTCTCGCACGCGACTTATATAAATCTCGATAGTGTGTCACGAACGCGTCATGGATATCACGTTGCGTATATGCTATTGCCCCTGTCATTGTTATTACTGACGCTATGGGCGCCGACGACTCATTCTGGCGGATGAGCCACGAGAGCAGTTTGCCTGCCTTGTCGCCCCTATGGTGTGTTCTCGCCGAGTGTGCAGCATAATTAAGGCATCGCAGTCACTCAAGCAAACGTGCATGGTCCTCCTTGAGGGAGCCCAGCCACCCTTGGACGTCGTCTGCAACTGTCTGTTCTGCGGCGGCTAGTCTGCGCTCGAGAGTGGTGAGCTCCTTTTCCAGCCGTTCACGCTTACCTGCTTGCGTCCCCACTCTGAGATACACAGTAAGAGGTCGTTGGAAACCATGAAGCGGTCCAGGCATACATGTAGTCTATGAGCCCGGTGCAGGCGGTGGCGGAGGGGGATTCTGACTCTGACTCTGATCATCAGGGGCCGAACAGCAAAGAGGAACTATCGGATGCTTACCCTTTTTCCCAAGGCTCCTGTGAACTGCCATATGTCACTCCACAAACTTCCGATATTATTGCTTAAATATATGTCCACTCCCTCCCTGTTTGTTTCCTCTCCTCCATCCTGTGTGGCTCACAGACTCTTTTGGACACGCAAGTATACAGTACTGTTGTGCTTGATTATCACTAAATCACATTATTGTTTACTTGTTCTCCCCAAAAACTTCAAAAGTGCTCCGTGGAAGGAGTTGCACAAACTGTTAATTATAAAAGCTGGGAATTGCATGTATTTATAGGAAGTGACCGACCCCACTGTACCAGAGGAGGAGAGCAACTCAGCACAGGTACTATTGGGGGCATCAAATGTTTGTGTAGTCTACACTTTACCACAGCTGTTGGTGCTGCCTTTCCACAACGAAGCCACAATGTTGTAAGCCTAAAAGCCATTGAGCAATTTTTGAACCAAATCCACTCACCACCAATTGGCATTCCAGTTATAACATGGATGCTTCTTCAAACATAATAAAGAATTCTCAACAATGCACTGGGGTTTGGCGTTAGCAGAGTTTCAGCTCGTTGCACTCCTACTAGCAAGTATCAGTATGTGGAAAGGGTTTGTGTGCTGAAATCTTAGAACTGCGGATTAACACTATTGCTGGCCCGTGAGAGAATGGTATGCTGTAAACAATAAGATCAATAGCACCTGCGTGTATTCTCTGTTCTTCATTGTCTTTCCATGGTTAACTTTATGTTTTCTTTTAGTTTTAAAGGAAAGTTTATTGAAATTCAATTACAACAAAATAACAATAGAACATAATATCTTAACACGTCTAAAGTGCAAAAAGAAATGGCATAAATAAGAGGGAGAAATAAAAGGATAAGGGAAAGAAATAGAAGAGAAAGGAAAATAAAAGATCATTTAATAAAGCAAAACATATGCATTATGAATGTAATCATTGGTATACACAATTATACAAAAAGTATAGATAGATATACAAACTGTACAGAAACTCCTCTAATAACGATGCAAAAAGATAACCATAAGACAATCAATAAAAAAAATATATATATATACATCAAACCATCAGGAATATTTTCATGGAGGTTTGGGAACTTCTGGTTAACTTTATGTTTACCACATGACTCCTGGCAGACAACTAAAGATGTCTCTAGCCAGACCTAAACCTTATTTAACAGGTAATGATGAGCCATTAATGTTCCATTGTTGCTGATCATGAATTGTTAGATTCTTTAAAATGTATACCTTTTTCTGTAAGAATGGTGCACGCTCTTGGTACAGTGGGCAAACTAACAGAATATGATTGATCTATTTATCTGAGCCTCAGGCCTTAATGTCTTTCAAATTGGCACGTCCCTTCCCTTCTAACTAACCAGGTGCAGCAGGTTTACATGTTCCCTTCTTAATGGTGTATGCTATAGAATTAGGCAAAGTTTCATACAACTCATACATTGTTGACAATTGTTGATTAGAAAAGGGACAGCCTTGACAGTGGTGAAAAAACTCACATTTTTAGAAAAATCGTGTTCACCCAAGTATCCCTTTGGAGGAGCCATTTGGGCAGCTTTTCAAAGAAGTCCCGCAACTCAGCACAGCAGCCGAAAATGCTGCACTGCGTTGCTTGACAGGGAGGAGCAGGAGAGCACCCTATCTACAGAGATATGGCTCTCTCCCTAGAGCTGGTGCTGATTTCAGCACCCGTGCACCAGGTACACACCTTAGTCCCATAGCGCTCCGGTGTGTGCCTGAGTCTATCATAGGTTTTGTACAGGAGGGGTACCTTTCCTGTGCAAAATACCATGCCTAGACAAGTTCAAACACTTTTCCCACTTTGCATGTGTGCTGAACAGTACAGCACACATGCAAAGTAGGAAAAGAAAGGAGAAATTAAAACATTTCGGGGCATATCAACAAGGGCTTTATCTCTGCTTTTTTGGCTTTAAAAGCCAAAAAAGCAGAGATAAAACTAGCGCCCTATCAACAACAGGGTGCTAACATGCAAATTGGCATGTTAGCACCCTTTTACTCTACGCTTCCCCTTGCATCTCTAATGAGATGCAAAGGTAGCGTTCCAGAGTAAAATAATAGGAGAAATGTCGCTAAGCGACATTTCTCCTATTATCAAGAATATCGCTAACCCTGTTAGAGACAAACAAAGCAGCGCTAACCTCGGTTAACGCTGCTTTTTTACTTCTGGTTTTTTTCTGACTTAGCCATGATATCCTATGGAAGGAGGATATCATGGCTAAGTTTGTCTGTCCCTATCAACAATCTAACATTAGATTATCGCTGGGTTTCCAGCGATAATCTCACGTTAGCCACTTAGCGTGAGGATTTTTATCGCTATTGAGATAAGCGTTGCTAATAGCACGCTATCTCAGCGATAAAAATTCACGCTAGCCGGTGATAATTATCCTAGCGCTAAGTGCGCTTAGCGATAATTATCGCCGGTTGTTGTTGATATGCCCCTTCTTCTCTTAACGCCTCCTTACAGATGGTGTTAACTTTTGGCGCTAATCCTGAATAACAAGAAAGCAAATAGAATCTAACATGTTTGACCCTCACGTTTTGGTGATGAGGTGTAGACTTTATTAAGGATATCACAAAAATGCAACCCACACTCATTAGAGGTTAGATGGCAAACAGACCAATGCTATGGAGGCTAGCTGTTGAATGTACACGGAGCACTCATAAATTACTTCAATTCTTTTATTGTGCATACATCTGCTAATATTCAATTGGGTGAGCAGCACTTCACCCGTTGATTAATTAATGTAAGACAGTGTTACATCACATTGGAAAACATAACGCTCTCCTTTAGTGTGACACATAGAAATATAGAAATAGAAAAATACAATTGGGAAATGTTAAGAATTCTCTCCCTTACAGATACCATTAATAAAATGAATTTCTTTATCGTCAACATCCATAAATCATTTTCATTGTATAGTTCAATTAAATCCAATTTAAAAAATCTGAATGTATTCCATCAATTCAATCAACTCAAATATCTATGCATTTCATAGTAGAAATACTGTCTCTTCATAAGGATTTTCGTTTTAAATTTAGAAGTCTAAAATGTTCAAAGCCACAGCAAAAGGCAAAGACTCCAACATGTTTGCAGATTTAAATTATTCGGAAGAAAACTCGTTTGCTGATGGATTGTCTGGTGCTTCCACCTTCAGGTTTATTCACTATTTAAACGTAAACATCTCAAACAAAACAAAAATAGAAAAAACATTCAGTGCTTAGATGTTTACAATGTCTCAATACACATATAGTTACACAATCAATTCTGACAAACAAGTCCCTTTTCAAAAAAAGATTTCAATTCTGACTTAATTTATTACCATAAATCATGGTCACTCCATTCCAACAATAGCCTTTCCTATGTTATGTACACATTTAAAAGTGCTAGAACAATAGGCACTCATTTTCCATCCTAGGCAGCCAGGGCTTTTCATGATCTGTCTTGTGAGTTAAGAGCACGGTGTGAGCAGCTGCATATCATATAGACGCTGAAACGCCATCTCTTCATATTAAACTATCTTGTGGTTTGCATTAAGTGCTCAGATGTCAACCAATGAGTGTAAAGCAGGACTAAAGGCTAGAAAGTGATGTTCACTGCATGTGTTCAGGTTGACTTAGCTGTCCAGAAAGACCTTGTGAGGTTAATAGAGACAAGTGGAACATGTTGTTTTCAATGAAGATGACTATTTGTGGTGGTCTCTCTCAGCCCTCAGTTGCCTCTTTAACCCCATTTTTCATATACAGTTTTAAAATAATGAGCCAAATGGTATGAGGTTAACAGGGCAGTATACATTCCAAATTAAATAGGCTCATTATTTTTAAAGAGGTCACCTTTGCCTTAAAGAGGCAGACATGTGGATGCTCCATATACCACATGATCCTACAGTCAGGGGTGCAACACTAAACCCCTTATTTCCAAAGTGCAAGAAGGGCCTACAGCATGTTTTTGACGCATTACCCGGATTTACAAGACCTTGTAAACTTGGGAATGCGCCTAAAAAATAAGCCTCCCATGGGGAGGCATGCTGAGGAGAAATCTGTTTCTTTCAACTCGTTTTTTCCTCTATTCTGCAGCACACATGGAAAGAGGAAAAAGCCTCTCAGGATTGTTTTAATCCAGCCTACATCACAGGGTGCCTTTGTTGGTGCTAGGATGCCAAAACGGTGCCAGTACATGGGGAAAGGAAAGGAATGCGCCATATTGGATAAATATGGTGCATTCCTGCCCTTTCCCTGTGATGCAGGGCAATGCAGCAAAGTGACTTGCTGCGCTGCTCTGCACCACTAAACCCGTTAACATGGTTCTTATTTTGCATGGACAAGTGGATATTTGTCTTTGATACCTTTTGCACGAGAATTCCAATGAACAAGAGTATCAGATTCAAGTGTCTTCCAGGGGGATCAGAGTTGGTGATTCTTTCATCACATGCCATACAGGTAAAAAAGGAGGGATTTTTATTATTTATTGGTATGGTAAAAGAAAACAAAAAGGGGCATATTTCAAATAGACACGCTTTTCGGTTAAGTAATTAATCATCTGAATGATGCAAAACATTGTGAAATGAGTAGGCTGTCATGGTGAAACTGTGCACCATCTCATTATTAAATCATATTCGTCAATCTTTTCCCAGATTTTGAAATCAGAACTAACTAAGGGGCATATTATCAAGAAATGGCGTTAAAATTATCGCCGCTTTAGCGGCAGAAAACTGCCGCTAAAGCGGCGATAATGGGCTTGATAATATGCCATTGAGAATTCCCATAGAAGCCCATGTTCTGGTGTCAACATGGGCTTCTATTGGAATTCTCTGCGGCATATTATCAAGCCCATTGTCGCCGCTTTAGCGCCAGTGTTCTGCCGCTAAAGCGGAGATAATTTTAACGCCGTGCTTGATAATATGCCCCCACAATTCTTACTAAGCAAATCTCTGCAATGGGTATAATACATTTCTTCCCAAGCTGACATCTTTAAAAATTCTACCATCTATCAGCAATATGTGAGCGATAATAATTTGACATTTTTATTATGCGCTTAGTGCTTGAAACACTGGAGTGATTTTACTGACTGAACAAGCATATAATGTTTTACTACCCTGCACTGCTTAGTGCTTATGTGCATTTATCATCTCCTATGCACTAGTTGTCATCGCAAGTAAGAGTAGGAGAAGAGATGCTTTTTGTGCTGTTATAGGAATATAATAGAGCTGAAGGATTAGTGCTTTGCCTAAACTCACTGTCAGCATTTTTCTAAAAAAAAAAGAAAAACACCCTCAAGTGTGCAACTGTAGGGCGCCAAAATAATACCCACAGCAGGTCACCATGCTTGGTGAGCCTTTTTCTGATATTGTTTCATTTCTGAGGGCCTTATTACAAGTATAAGTGCTATTTATCGAATCTGGTAAACAATGATACCACAGGGTTCGTTATTTATCGGGTGCAATAAATAGCACCTTTTACACGGTTCTGGGCAGTAACATGCAGATTTTGGTGTTTATAGCACGAAAATCCCCATGATACAGTAATTACTGTATAGTTTTTCCCTGTTCAATTTTGGCGGGTTTGACCTGCTGAAATTTAGCTGAAGGTTGAGGTATTTAAGCCCTGCCATGTACCAGGTATTAGACTAATGCATTTCAGTGTGGTGGTCCGCATCACTGCACCAAAATGCAAAGTCATGCATTATAGCACCTCCTCAGCAGTGAAGCTGGAGCGCTGCTATAATGCACCATTACTGAACGATTAAGTGGCAGCGTACAATGCACGCTGCTCCCGGCAGGCTTGGGGGCTGGCTCAAATGCTCGTCAGCATATCTAGCTGCTCTGGTAACAATCAAGCACTACACATATGGATTCATTCACCCGAGACACCGTGGCATGGCACACTGGTACATCATGACTGATGTCAGGAGTCAGTACACCCAATGGCTAGTACCGATACAGTTTGTAATCAAAAATAGAATGGATCACTTGTACCTGTTATCCAGGGTTAAATGATTTCTTAAAAAACCCTCATTCACGTTTGAGTGGTTCGTCTGGCGGTATATCTTGATTCTCCGCCTCAATAACGTGACAGCATCATCATTGGGTTCTCGTTAATGCTTCCTCCACCAGGAGGGAACCACTGGATATTTGCAGTAGTGATCAGAGATAAAAAATATATTATATATTAAAAAATATTATACGTTATTGAGGCGGAGAATCAAGATATTCCGCCAGACGAACCACTGAAACGTGAATGAGGGTTTTTTAAGAAATCATTTAACCCTTGATAACAGGTACAAGTGATCCATTCTATTTTTGATTACAAACTACTGACTGGAAGGTGAATGGATCATATCTCCTTCTATCTCCCCCAAATCCGATTGTTTACATAGTACCGAGACAGTCAGTGAGGGTGAGGTCAGGACAAGTTTTCTGCAGCATGCTATTTAATATGCATGGCGTCGTGCCACTCATGGCATGAGTCCAGCATATTTCAGTTCAATATAGTTTATTTTCAGTGCTGGCCATGCAGCGCAGGCAACTTGCCACTGCTTGGTAAATGTTTCCAAAAAATTACCATTCCGCAACCAGACCCGACCCATCACCCCACCGGCGGCCAGCTGAGAAGGAACCACTGACTGTATGGTGGTCGCTGGTCAGAGGAGTTCCTCAACCCAGTAGCCCGCCACCAGAGCATACCTCAGTCCAGCCTGTGCAGCTGAGCTGCCTGGAATAATGCCCTTACTGAAGTGAAGCGATTTTCTGCCTCACTGTGAGTAAGTGCCTGGTGAAGTGAGGTATTCTCAGCTTTTTTTCTAATAAAATTTGCTTTTTAAAAGCACACGCTGAGTAGCATATTCCCCTATGGCCATTGGTCACACAATAAGATTGATGAAAGAAAGGCTTAGGCCCAGCACATCTGAAATCAGCCTGTTAACAATGTGGCCAGTTACTGTAGGTTAACTAGTCGTTATCCTGTTGGCTCCTTTATTCGTACTCATGCCTCAACAGCCTGGCTGGCTCTGCCTACCACGAGGCTAGCGCGTTTTATTGTATCGCCGCATATCGCTGGATTTTCTCGCCCTGTTAGCAGTGTATTATCAACACGTCGCCCACCGGCGATGCAAAATCCAGCGAAATCGGTGGAAACCAGCGATAGCAGTCTGAATCCTGCGATAAACTACCTGCGATATTGGAATGCTTGCTGATACGTGTGCACTTAAGCTGACAATACACCTTTCATTAAGAGATAGGTAAGTCAGCTTTTTTTCAGGTGTAAATTTCTAGCGATAATCACCATAAGCAGGACTTTTTTGATTGCTTTGCGGGTCCAGGGCCACGTTGCTAATACAGAGAAGTTGTGGTTGCGAATTATTTAATGGAGTTCTTGTAAGGAACGTCTACTTCGCATCTAATTAGCGATATATATCGCTGGCCTGTGATGCGTCCCAAAACCGGCTTATATCGCAAGATAACATGCGCTAATGCATGTTAACGAGGCCTTGATGATAGCGCGATAATGACATCGCCGCTTTAGCACCGAAAAGGGCCGCTGAAGTGGCGAAAACACACTTGCTAATATTCCCCAGAGACTCTTCTGAGGCTTGCACAACCCACTGCTGTCTGTGGCAGCGAGTCAGATGACTGTGTTGACTCCAAATTGTAAATTACTTTGGCAGCCGAGAAGATCCATATTGGTAGGTCCTCAAATCCTATTTGGGCCATGCTCATACTATTTTATTTTTAGAAAAACAGTTTCCCTACTTTTGTGAAAAGACAACTGTCCCATGATTAGTTATTCCGAGAGTTGAAATGCTTCAGCTGAAGTGTCAGGCAGGGAGTCTCCTCCGCTGTCATACCAAGGGAGGGGCAGACAGCCAAAAAGCCTGGGTACCTGCCTGGCTGGAAGAAATCTACATTTTCACAATGGTTAAACTGCAAATGTAAAGAGTACTTGGCAGCCCGTATTGATGGAAACACTTGAAGTTTCCTCATGACAGATGTATTCTTTTTGAGAGGCATTGCAAAGAAGTTACCATCTGAACTGTGAAAGTGTGTGCCTTTAAAGGACGGCAAAAAAAAAATATTCCTAATGATACACATTAATTCTTTTTAAGAGTCTTAGTAAAGTAGCTACCAGCTGAGATGAGATGTGTGCTTTTAAAAGACCCTACGTGGATGTTCCCAGTGCTTTCTGTCACAGACTAGGATGTTGTAACACTAAACATACACAAGACAAGTTTCTCCACTGCATCAACCTGGATGCAAATCTGTGGGGTTCAGTGCATTAACTAATAGAGGTCTTATGTAGAGAGCGTCGACAGACTCCCGCTATTGCCCTTCCATTTCTGGTGCTTTGCTGCAGTTTTAAGATCTTCTCAGAGTTTCTCGTTGCTCGAATGGGTGTATTTTCAGATATTTACATGTTTCCCTCCTCTTCATTGCCGGATGTTTGCTTGCAAGAAAGCAGCAGCGGTCCGTGGAGGGAGTTCTGCAGAAAGGCGGGGCGGGGGAGGGGCAGGGGGAGGGGCAGGGTGGGGGGTACTAAACACCGGAATATGGATAATTGGAGGTAAGTAAACAATTAAATAAATAAAACGAATTTCGTAGCGCGCTGCACCGCATTTTGTGATGCAGGGCGTGCTACGAAATTCGTTTTATTAATTTAATCGTTTACTTACCTCCAATTATCCATGTTTCGGTGTTTAGTACCCCCCACCCTGCCCCTCCCCCGCCCCGCCTTTCCGCTCCACGGAACTCCATCCACGGACCGCTGCTGCGAGAAAGTGTCACTCCAAGTCGTTGAATTTCACTCATAATTGTACTGAAATTATGAAAATGTGACACATAAAAGAAATCTGAAACCTTGGCTGCTATGGTATTTAACACATCTGATAATTATCGGATGCAATAAATAACACTCAACTCGTAATTACCACCCAGGTGTAAACAGGGGTTTACGCACGCCTCTTAATCAGGCACAGAGTGCCACAGTGCCAATCACAGGATGGTGAATTACTATCTCATCAGCTTTGTGATCAAAGTATTTTTTTTCAAGTAGTGGTAATACGTAAGCTCCACACAATATATTTCAACCTTAAAAGTATAAATACAACTTTTTGTGGAGCAGAGCAGCACCTGCAGTTTATTCTTTGGCAGCTGTGGTGGACTCATGTGGTCAAACTGTGGGGCAAGCACTATCTTTTCATACAGCAGCTCCCCACCCACCACCTCTCCACACATGACAATATCCCTGTCGTTCCCCTTAATATAATCAAATGGTTTTAGTGGATTTGTATCAAAAGTTCAGTTCGCCCTAGTTGTTGAATACATGGATTAGTAATTTGTTTAAATGAAGTGTTTTTGTTGCTCCAGCTCAGCAAAAGAATCACGTTATGTGCAAGCATCCCTAAATGACTTTCTGAACACTTTAAGACATCTATTAAGACATCTATTAAGGCCAAGGAACTTTCTACGCATATCGAACGTGAATTAGGTTTGTAATCACATTAGTCTGCTTGTGCTCCATTTTCTCTAATGCTAAATCTTCTAAATCTGACTCCACAGCCAATGATGAATACGTCATTAAACTCCAGTGGTCCCCTAGGATGAAGAGGAGCACTCTGGCCGTGTGTGCCTTTACTGAGCAGATGTCCTCTGATCTTGAACTGGAAGACACACACATCCTCGGCAATGTCACCATTCTCATCATTATTTGCAGTTGCCCTGAGCCGAGAGTAGCTGCCTTCACATCCCTCCTTGTTGGAAACGGGTAGCGTGGTGCAGAGCGGGTGGGCCAAACTCTGGAGGAAATGTGTAAAGCATCCACGCAGTACACACAGGCGACACACCAGGCACACTCCAAAAAGAGACACTACACAAGTGTGTGTAAGAATAACTTCTGTATTGTAGAAACACAGGATAGTAAACACAGTAATCTCTACACTGCGCCCACTGGCGCCAAGTCAATATTTACAGGGGGGGGGGGATTATATACATGGCAGGGCCAATCGGGCCGCTGCCAGAACCATTGTGACGTAAAAGACAACAAAGATAAGTCCATCAGCCTCAGTCCTGCAATAAAAACATCAGGGCGCAACATTAGGCATTAGGCCGGAACACCTACAATGGAAACCTCATGACATCACCATAAGTGTAAACGACATAAGTAACCCCTGAAGCCGAAAAGCTGCAAGGGGAAAATATTAGGCAATCACCTGTGGACATAAACATAGTAGGCATGAAGCATTCTTCATTAGGGTAAAACACCAGGCAACATCACATTAGGCATTAACAGATGCATAAGGCATTACTCTTGAGCCTGAACCTGTGGGCATAAATCATATTAGATTAGGCATAATCCCATTATGCAGGACCCCAACAATATAATCCTGGGAGAAACATTAGGCATCAAACGTAATCATCATGGCGTTACAATATATAGTAGCCTGTGAGAATAAAGGTTTTGTCCCATGAGCATTAGGACACATCGGTTTCAGACCTGAAAGGAAAAACAAGCTTCCAGGCCAGGAGGCCTCACCTTAGGCATAAAGACGTTGTCAGGCCTTGGGAAAAAGATCAGCATCAATATTGAGTACAACCCTCGGCAGTCAGCCTGCGTTCTGTTAGCATCAATTTTTAGGGGTAAAACGCCAGGCATGAACATAAGGTATCATCATATGCATCACCCCGTGGCCATAAGGGCATTAGACATAGAACGAAAACATGACCTTAGCATGAGACATTAGGGCTAAACATAGCCGTCAATCAGAACGCGAACCATCGCATTGACATTGGAGCGCTACACATAGCAATTAATCAAAGCGCTAGGCATGGCACGCAATCAAAGTGCTAGGCATCCCTGAGAGCATAAACATGAAGCCTGAAATGAACCCATCCGGTCAGGCATATAAACACTACGTGCCGACTCCTATCAGACGGGGGCCTAAAACCTATGCTCACGAACACATTAGAAGGGGCCCTCAACCATGGGCCTAACTCACATTCGTGTAAATAGCTTCACACCCCCACACGTTAGCCGTAGGCATGGGAGGAAACCACTGTTGCCTGACATTACGCAAAGGCACATGGCGTTAGGCCTATTCACATGTACATTGGCAGGAAGTCATTATGCCTACTCTCATTGTCGCAGTGCACGCATGGTAACACCCACAGTCTTTGCCTCCGACGCTGCCGATGAGTTGCTGGCGCCACTGCACAGTCACCAGGGGCCTCTACATTCATGAATACCCCCACACGTGGCAGCTGCGGTGAGTAACTAAAACTGGGACATTGGTGCGAGCCCCCCTCCGGGGCTAGGGAAGGAAGAAATATGCCCCAAAATATCGCATGTGGGAGCCCCCCTTCTGGGGCTCTTCAGTTCTCAAGGACGTGGCCCACGAAGTATCTACTTGTTGGAGCCCTCCCTCGGGGACTCCGAAGTCCACAATGGCCCCAGCCGTTGCAGCGGCTCACCGTTAGGCGGGGCCGCTGTAGAGTCCCACCGGCGGAGGGGGGCGGGCACCAACAATGTGCCCCGCTACACCCCCCCAACCATCCACAAGCTGAGCCCCACTCACTTGCTCCCGGGGCAGGCTTCGGGCATCTCTTGTGGCAGGCGCAGCACACGGGGCTCCCCTCAGCTCCGGGGGAGCTCCGACCCCAGCAGCACTTCTGCCGGCTTCACCCGGGCCCCCTCCTGGGACCCGGGACTACGGCGCGGACTCCCAGACGACTGCGGCTGCACCCGGGGCTCTCCTCGGTGCACGGAGACACCCCCAGGCTGCAGCACCTCTTCTCAGCGTCAGCCCCTGTCCTCGGGGCACGGACCGGCGGGGTGGGCTCCCGCTCCGGCTCCTCCTGGCGGTGCAGCCTTCACCCAATCTCCCAACGCAGGCCTGTGGCCTCCGGACAGCTCCGGTCTCGCTTCCTCGCGGGGCGGGACTTCCCTTCCGGCGCACCAGTCGGCCCAATCGTTGCGCGGCTCCCCTGACGTCACGGGGAAGCCCACGCAGCCCTCCGGGTCCAGCGCCGGTGATCTTCCTGGATGCGAAGCACGGGGTGGGCTCCTGCCTTCAGTTCAAGTACACCCGCCCTCCTGGCAGCTCAAACGCGGGGTGGGCACCCGTGATAAGGGTGCACGGCGCGGGGTAGGCACCCGCTAATTAAATATGCATGCAGCGGGGTAGACACCCGCTGTGAGTTTCAAATCAGCACCAGGGCGGCAATACCGCGGGGTGGGCACCCGCTTTCCCTTGCAACGCGGGGATTTCCCCAAGCGGCCATCACGTGGGTTGGGCACCCGCGGCAGTTAGCAAAGTGCCTCCATTACACAGGGTTGGCTCCCGCGGCGCTCGTAAGTTCAAACAGCTTCTCCACACAGCGCTACTCGGGCCGTAGATCTAACGCTTCCCAGGCGCTAGGGCAGCCCCCTCAGCTCCAGGGGCTTAAGATGGTGCTCCTCTTCTCCGGGGCATTCAGCACGTAGCACCACCCACACCATGCACTAGGTACCAGGCAGCTGGGATTACCACACTCACCAGCCGAGCACAGTCAGTTCCAGTGTAGCGCCCTTGGTTGAGGGTTTCTTGAGGGGGGGAGTTGAGTTGGTGGCTGAAGGCAGACTAATTAGTCTCTGTAGGTCGTCCCTGGGTTCTCCTCCCGCCGGGCCAGATCAGTGGGTTAGTTCAGGATCCCTCACTCAACTTAAAAGGCAGCGCCTAAGCCCTGTCACTTCCAGCGGAATAGGTCCCTGACTAGGCCCTACAGCCTAAAACTCCTGCGTAGGTTCCTCCAGGTCAGCATTGCCCCAACTATAGTTTCCCCTCGCCCTGTGGACAGTAGGGGGGGGGGGGTGTAGGTAAGCTCAGGGCCCAGCACACAGGCCCATGTGGCAGTAACCCCTGGCAGCAGGTCCCCTCTCTTTCGGGTCTACCCTCTGACTGAGCACATGGCAGCCCAGCTCCGCCCTTTATACGCCCCTCACCCCACCTACCAGACAGTGCCAGAAGCTTCTAGAAGCATCTGGGAGAACTGGTTCTAACTGGCCTAGGGGGAGGGGTAGAGCACCCTGGGTGCCAGGCTTCCCTCCAAAAGCTAAGGGTTGCTGGGAAATAACGACTAGACTGTTAACCCAGCTCAGTCAGACGGCACAACCACACAGCCATGGCATCCATTTTAGAAGTAACATGTTTTAAAATGGGGAAACTCAGTCTACGTACACCTTCGCACAGCATTCAATATTTGCATTTACATAACATGTGGCTCCCCATAAAAGTGAAAACTTCCGGGAAAAGGGCCAAGTCCAACACTCCTAAAATGACAGTCCACCTCACACACTTCCACAACAACTATCAAGGTCTGCCCTCTTTATGTGCATATTTAACACCTTGCTTAACCTTAGGCTATTAAACTGTTGGAGGAGCTTACAGCACATGTATCCACTTTTAAGGTTTAACTTGCCATGTATATGAATGTACTTACACTCTGGCAATTCCTGGGTGACATCCTTGTTAGTGAACACTGGCATGCATATTTTAGAAACAAGCCTTTGTAATGCAATAGGTCTCACAAAATTTGCGAGATTTTGAGCTATTGGCACTGTAAATATCAATTGTCCAGATGTACGGCCATTAAGTTTAGCGAGTCACAAATTGCTGCTCGCAATTTGCGACTCGCTAAGCGTAATGTACAACAGTGTCTCAGACGCTGTTTGCGATTCCTAATGGGGTCGCAAATTGCGTGCCTCATGAATAGTAATGAGGCTGTAGCAATTTGCGACCCAATTGGGAAAGGCTAGCGCTCCCAGGGATGGTGGCCTGCTGGGGTCAGCAGACCACCATGCCTGGGACTGCTTATAAATAAAGCAGTTTAAAAAAAAAAATGCAGACCATTTTCCAATAAAGGAAAATGGGATGCATTTTAAAAAGAAAAATGAAACTTTTCTGTTTCATTTTTTAGGGGCAGCAGTAGTCCCTTAGACCACTGCCTGCTCTTAAAAAATATTTGCCCACCCATTCACAAAGGCCCCTTCCCGTTTGCGACTGGATTGACACCTACTTGAAGTAGGCAATAAACTGCGAGTGTTTTGGGACCGCAAATACAGTCGCAAAACAACAGTACAATGCATGGTGTATCTATTAGGAAGGGGCACCCTTTCCTAATAGGGAGAGTTGCAAATGCTATTTTGCGAGTCAGTGACTCGCAAAATAGCATTTGTACATGCTTGGAACCTTGTTTGCGGTCGCCAACGGGCCGATCTCCCGTTTGCGGCCGCAAAAAAGGGTTGTACATCTGACCAAATGCCGTTTATTTATGTCTTTCAAAAATTGCAGTAATAAAACGCATTGCCATTTACATTACCCATAGGTCAAAGTTTCTAAAATGCAAGACCTATTGCATTGCAAATGCTTGTTTCAGTATGTGATTGCCTTCAAAGGACATACAAATATAATTGTGGAATAGTAACCAATCTCATCAATTATTTCTCACAATAGACCACATTGTTCAATACTGTCTAGTTCTCTTAATATGGACTCATAGGAGTCTATTTACTAAGATTTTACGCTGTATTTGCTTCACAAAAGTGACGCAAATTGACCCAATTTTTTTTTTGCCTATTTGCTTTCCAGCCTTAAACTAGTTTAGCTCTTAAAAAGCACTTGAAAGTAATGCAAATTATAAATCGCATTACTTAGCGCCAAGCAGGCGTACCATGGGTGGTGCATGGACATTACAATGCCACCAGACAAGTTTTCTGACGCTCAGCCCTATTTACTCAAAAAAGTACACAGGGTTTAGCGTACAAAATTAATGCCCATTTGAATTAGGCACTATGAAGATGAAATGAGCTAATTTCACCTTTCTTTCCTGACTTTGTATGTGTGCTACACTGTACAGCAAATGTAAAGAGTGGGATATTGTTTAAAGTTACTCTGAGCATTGTAAATACGGCGCATTAATGGTGGCGCAAGGGTTTCTCAGGGTGGCGCAGGAAAGTGATGCATCTCTACAGATGCGGCCCTTTCTTGTAAATCTGCCCCCCAGTGGCTCTGTACTGGGCCAGACTGAATAATCGAACTTGCATGTATTCCTCAGTCGATATATGGTAATCTAGAATGTGCATCTATCTTATGGCTTGTTCTTTCTCATAATAATTATATAATGGACCATGAAGCCCTGAGACTGTAATTACAGGGAGCCAAGGAGAAAGTGTTACTCAGTAATTGTAAATGCAGATTACCAGGCATGCTTCCTTCAATAGTCCTTGCTTTGATTGCCATGCTCATAACCTCTCTCTCAACTGTTACTCTTCATTAACAAGAAAATAGGCTTCACACAGTCTGAGAACAACGAATATCATTGGGTCGCTTATTC
Source organism: Triturus cristatus (assembly GCF_964204655.1). NCBI lineage: Eukaryota > Metazoa > Chordata > Amphibia > Caudata > Salamandridae > Triturus > Triturus cristatus. Next base: position 419,315,581 of record NC_140580.1, read on the forward strand.
CGAAATCTGGAAGAGCATGGTTATTACCGTGCATCCATTAAATGACACAGCAATTTCACCAGCACAGGAATGAGACTTGTTTTTTTGTTTTTTTTAATTTCAAAGTATTTTATTAGTTTTTATACAAGCAAATACAATAGCATTCTGTCATGGGGTTAGCCAAACGTAGTATGAGACTTGTAATAGTGTGGTGCTGATGTTGGATTGTAGTAAAAATAACAGGGTATTTTCTGTATGTGGATTTTGCTGTTTCCCCGCTGTTCCATGAGGCCTAACCCATCAAGCAGAGAGGCAGTAATAGTTGGCCATGTGACTGTGTTGGTGAATGTAACTACAGCAAAACTCTGTGGAATTGGTAAATGTCGTGCGTCAGGCTAGCCTACTCAGCCCTTCATCTTTTCTAGGTGGATAAAGTAAACCATTCAGCCCATTCAGCTAGGTAGCAACAGCTTGACAATTTACACGACAGAGGCTGCAATTAGATATGAATAGGACGTTTTATTGTAAAGCACATTTATGGGGACTCAGAGTGACAGGGATTGTCAATGTTACTGATTATCATCAGCAAACTATATGCAATTTTAACCACAACTGCAGGTGCTGGAAAGTTGGGGGTTCAACATTAGAGCAGTAGTAGAATTGATGGGGACGGGTCAATGGATTGAGGTCGAGAGTCATCAGTTAGGGAGTTTTTAAGTACAGAGCAGGGTTAGTGGCTTGGAAGGAATATGCTAAGTACCAGTCCAATCGGCATGGGACATTTCCAAGCTTGGGACCTCTTGGTTAAAGAATGTTTAACATTTGAATGTTCAGGAGCCTGAGACAGGTGGGTCGTTATTCCTTTTTTTTCTTAGAATGGTGATGAACCATTTTTCATAATTCGAAGATTTACTCCACATTCACAAATGAGTGATCCTCTGTGATGCATTGGTGAAGAATTTGTCATTTTTATTTCCCCTACCTTCATGGCCAAACAAATTAAAAAATAATATGTACGCTGTTGCAAAGTCATCCTGTATCCTGGGGACCCTCCAACTTTTTGCGGTCCCCAGGGCCTATACAAGACTCCAGGAGGGGGCCGTGTGGCTCCCCTCCCACATTTACAAGTGGTGTTCCCCGGGGCTGGGGGGCTGAGAGCCCCCCACCCATTTTCTAGAAGCCCCGGGGGGGTGGCAGTCCCCGGGGCTGCGGGGGGGCCATGAGCCCCCCGCATATACTATGTTTGAGCCCCAGGGGATGGCGGTCCCTGGGGCAGTGTGGGGGGATTGGGACCCCCCACACTTTTTTTTATTATGCCCCCGGGATTTGGCCCCCCGTGGGCAAATTAGCATATTCAGCACGGGAATTATTTTTTCTATAGGGAAGATCCGCGCGCATCCTCCCGTTTAAAAAAAAAATAAAAATGTTTTGGCCTTGGGGTTCCTTGTGGGATCCCCTGAGCAGGCCTAGGGGGTCAGGGTGTTTCTACCCTGCCCCCTCGTCGCGTTTTGCGTAGTTTGTTTTGGCTTTCTTGTGCCTCGGTTCTACCGAGGTACAAGATGGCTGCCAACACTTCCTGATTCAGAGTGTTGGCAGCCAATTAAAATTCAGCTTGTGATCAGGAGGGTGCGCGGATCCTACCAGGCCATAGATTTATATGTACATTTAACTCTAATTTTCTCAGGAACTACTGAACGGATTTACACCATTTAAGCAAAAGGCACGAGTCTGAACTGAGGACCACCTCTTTGCCAAATTTGGTGTAATTCCGTTCAGCAGTTCGGGCTGTAGCTGCGGCTAAAGGTCCTATGGGAAAATGCATGGTGAAAATGCTTTTTGGTACCCCCCCATTTTTTCTCACCCCCGTTTGTCAAGTCAGCGTGAAACTTTCAGGATAGGAGTGGACCGGAGCTGGCCAAAAGTTTGGAAAATTTTGTGAAGATTTGTCAATCGGCGCTAAAGTTATTCCAAATAGAATGTTGCGGATTTCCTATGGAAAATAGGTCCTAACTATATCGCCCGCCAGTAGGTAATATACATACATATATAAACATATATATAATCTGCATATCTATTACCTACTGGCAACATTCTATTCCCAATAACTTTGGCACCGATTGACGGATTTTCGCAAACTTTTCAAAACTTTTGGCCAGCTCTGGTCAGCCCCTATCCTGAAAGTCTCGGGATGATTCGTGTAGCGGGGGCTGAGAAAAAAGTGGGGGCCCAAAACATGTTTTCCCCATGCAAATAGGTAGTCCTCAGTTCAGACTCGTGCCTTTTGTTTAAATGGTGTCAATCTGTTCTGTAGTTCCTGAGAAAATCAAAATCAAAATCACATATATATCTGGGCGGAGTCTAACCACATATCTCATCGTGAGATCTGATTGGCTGTCAGCACTTCCTCCAAGAAGTGTTGGCAACCATCTTGGGACCAATATACATGATAGCACCTCATTATAAAGCATTACAGTTAATAGAAGGTTTTAAGACTTTAGTTACATTATAAATCATTTGTTGATGGCATCATACTCATTGTAGGAATTCTGGTGTGTTCTAATGTGATTTTACCATGTGAAAAAGCCTATTGCTGGGATATCATGAATCATGTTTGAGAGGAAAATATTTTCTCATGCTTTTCCCACAGAGGTTTGGAAGGTGATCTATAAGCTAACTTGAGAGCATATTTTCTGTAAATTCACATTATCTTTCTCAGTCATGTGAGAATGAAGTCTGACATTCTCAGTACAACATGTACATCCAACAAGGGCAGAGACTGTCAGTTGATTCCTTTGTGTTCTACTGCAGCTTCCCAGAGTGTTCTAAAGGACAACTAGAGCGCTAACAGTCCTACTTATGACAAACGTATGGCACACGTAAAGCCATCTTGATTGGAATAAAGTGGTAACTCTTAAAACATTTAATTTAAAAAGGAACAAAATGAGGGGGTTCATTTTGCCATAGAAAGTATGATTAGTGCTGCAGAAAGAAAAATTAGGGCACATTTCAAGTGACATCAAATCCTCTTCTATTTCATTAAAAAATTCTGACATGCAGACTGAAACATGCACTTTGAATACCAGCAGCAGACTTCCCTGATGAGCAGTAGCTTTACTACAGTGATCTAATGAGCAACTACAGTGCTAACATTCAGAATTTATGGCAAATGTATGATACATCTGAATGCCTTCTTGATGGAACCAAGTAAACAAGCATTGAAAATGCAATAGATCTCGCCCTCGTTTAAGTTAAAGCACTTCTGTTTGTAATTAGGTGGCTTTTTAGCTTTGCTTGATTTAGTGTTTTTCAAACTTTCATGTACATAACATGGGACCGTGATCAAGATCTGAGGGAAGATCGAAACGCGTTGGTTTTTGTTTCCTATTATGGCTGAATTTGCGAAATAAACATTGGTTTATGCTTTGAAATTGATTTGCCGGAGTGCGACCTATTTTCTTTCCCTGGAGAGAGCTGAAGTAATATTTCGGCGGTTTTGGTTCAACCGCAAGGTACCGCACAGCTGCAAGGAGCGCCACAAGCAGCGAAGAGAGCCAAGAAGGTTTAAGGATATATGCATATATGTATATGTATATGTATGCATGCATTTATATTTGTATTTATATAGATATGCAGATTAGATATATGTTTATATATGTATGTATATATATATTTACTGAAAAAACCATAGGTTTCAGGGGCGTTATAGTTAGCTGGACATTTCCCTCGTACAAAACCCTAGAAATTCCCCCAGTATAGTTAGAAACACAGACTCACTAGATGACATCATCAGTGATGTCATCAGTGATGTCATTTGAGATGTCATCAGTGATGTCATCAGTGATGTCACTGACCATGTCATGAGTGATGTAATATGTGACATCATCAGTAGTGCATTGCGGGGGCACGAGTTATAGTTAGCTGAACTAACTATAACGGGGGAATTTCTAGGGTTTTGTACGAGGGAAATGTCCAGCTCACTATAATGATCCTGAAACCTATGGTTTTTTCAGTGAATTTCTAAGGTTTTTTAAATGCCAATTCCTAACTATAACGCCCCTGAAACCTATGGTTTTTTCAGTGAATTTCAAAGGTTTTTTAAATGCCAATTCCTAACTATAACGTGTATGAAACCTATGGTTTTTCAGTGAATTTCAAAGGTTTTTTAAATGCTAATTCCTATTTATAACTTATCTCTAAAGATATCATGTTTAATGATTTTCATTGGATTTCTATATTTTTCAAATTCAGTGTGTCAATTTCCTTAATTATGTTTTTTTGAAATTCTTTTTTAACACTATTTTTTAACCTATTTTTTCATTAAAATATTTTCAAAATTAAAAAAATATTATTTGTTTTTATTGGGTTTTTCAAACATATTTTTTTATAATTTTAAAAATATTTTTTAACTATATGTTCAAAACTCTATTTTATATATTTTTTCCATGTTTTTTGGATCCGCGCACCCTATGCGCACCGTTCTCGATCCCTACGCGATAGCATCCATGCATGGTATGCGTTGGGTACGTGTTTAGTGCGCAATCGCAATGCGACCGGTACGCGACTCCCAGCCTATACGCAACATGTTTGATGTACATAACGTGACGTTTAAACACTTCCACGATGCGTCATCTGCGTCTATGGCACGGTAGGTGCGCGGATCCTGCAAAATATTTAACATTTAAAAAAAATATATATGTATTTCATGTGAATATTAATTGAAGACAAACTCTAAACTAGTCTTAAAAGTAATATATTTTTACATCTAATCCTATATTTCTTTTTAATTCAATTTTGCGGATGCGCGCTGGGTGCGTGATGCGTAAGCGCAGGGTGCGCGGATCCCATGTGACCTATAAAAAAAGAGATTTGATTGGTTCATTACACTTCCTGTTCTAACTATTGAAAGACCCCACCCAATTCAATCATTCTTCTTTGACCTTCTTTGGAGGAGCATCTCTTTGCAGAGAAGAAGATTTTTTTAGACTAAGTTTTCACTTAGCTCTAACTTTTTTCAACCAAAATGGCTTCAGGACAGCAGGCATCACCTGCATCTCCTCATACATCTGAGGATGAATTTTTGGAGCAGACACCACGCACACCACGTTTTTCATCTGCGGTGTGGAAATGTTTTACTTTTCCCGAGGGGCAAACGAAGACCAATGCCACCTTGGTCACGTGCAAGATTTGCAAAAGAGGGCTGTCTCGAGGAGATCCTAACAAAAAATACTCTTGCGGGACGGCTAGTATGATGAAGCACCTGAGGACCCTTCATCCTAACAATCTTGCACAAGAAGAATGCCGACGGATGAGAGACACTCCTGCTCCTGTGCCTTCCACCTCATCGCAGCCGAGCACTTCAAGAGTGCATCCATCAGCCCAAAATTTGGACATCCGTCCTCAATTTCAATTTTTAAAAGTGCTCTGCACTAAGTGCAATGCGACTTTGTGCTACGGTTAGCAGTCGATCGATCTGATCTGCCGCCGGCAAGAAAGTCACAATTGCTAGTTTTTGTTCCCTGAAGTTCATTGTTTGGTTCCTCCTGTTTTTTTTTTTTTTTTTTTTTTGCAGAAAAACCCCCAAAAATTTAAAATTGTTCAGAAAACCCCCAAAAAAACATATAAAAGAAGAAAGAAGAAAAAAAAAGTTCTTCTAAGAACTAACTTTCCTGGTTTAAAAAAGAGCTAAATTTCTTTGTTAGTGTGTGAAAGTTTAGATGAATGTATGTGTAGTATGTAATTGACTGAATGAATGCATTAGTAGCGTATGGTGAATGTATAAGTGCAGAACTATGAGGAAGTGCTGCAGCATCACACAGTAACCTCTTTAACTGCAGTGTGCTGTAGTACTTCCGAAGCACAGGGATGCAACATATGTACATAAATATGTTGCAAATCTATGCTTCTCTCTGCACGGCTGCTTAAACTGCAGCCATGTGGTGACACAGGCACCCATAGTGCAAGGATATCTGGGTCATGTGCTGTTTGTTTTTGTGCAGGAAGACACACCTTCCTGCACAAAAACAATCAATAAAGGCATTTTTCTCCTTCAATGTATGCTGAGCATTTTAGCATGCATTGCGCTTTCATATGCAAGAGATGTATAGGAGAGATGGAGTACACTTTACTGATGAAGGAAACAGAGTCTTCCTCAACAACTTTAGACTCTGTATAGGTACTTACTTATTAGTACCAAAAACTCTCAATGAACACAACGGCTCTTTTTAGAGCCACTCAAGAACAAAACACTTAAGCTTGATGTTTATCTCCCAAAAATGTCATTTTTTCCCTTGGATCTGCGCACCCAACACGAGAGAATCCGTGCACCCAACGCGATAGGATGCGTGCACCGTGCGCGCATTTCGCCGTCTTCTTTTTATTAAAAGGGGGCCCCAAGGGGTCCTTCTGGGACCCCCTAAGCAGATCTAGAGAATCAGAGTATTTCCACACTGCCCCCTTTATATGTTTTACACACTTATTCCCCTTGCTTCTTCAGCCTTGCTTCTACCGAGGCAGAAAATGGCCGCCAACAGTTCCTGGTTTCAAATGTAGACAGACACTCAACAGCCATTTAGCATTCATCGTGTGATCGTCAGGGTGCGCGCTCGGTTCGGGGAGGGTGCGCTTACGGTGCGGGTAGGGTGCACAGATCCTCCCCGGCCATAGATATCACTAACTTTTTTACCCTAATTTTCTCAGGAACTACTAAACAGATTCACACCATTTATGCAAAAGGCACAAGTCTGAACTGAGGACTACCTCTTTGTCAAATTTGGTGTAATTCCGTTCAGTGGTTCGGGCTGTAGCTGCGACAACAGATCCTATGGGAAATTGCATGGGGAAAATGCGTTTTGGGACCCCCCTTTTTTCTCAGCCCCCGCTTGACGAATCACCACGAAACTTTCAGGGTAGGAGCGGAGCGGAGCTGGCCAAAAGTTTGGAAACATTCGCGAGGATTCATAAACTGGCGCCAAACTTATTGGGAATAGAATGTTGCAGATTTCCTATGGAAAATAGGTCCAACTATAACTATCTTCTAGCGACCGCCATTAGATAATATATACACACACATATTTATAAATGCATATGCATATATATATGTGCATATGTGTGCGTGTAGAGGGAAGTAGAGAGGTAGAGGTGTAGAGGTAGAGAGGTAGAGGTAGAGAAGTAGAGGTAGAGAGGTAGAGAGGTAGAGAGTAGTAGAGAGAGAAGTAGAGGTAGAGAGTGGAGAGTGGGTAATAGAGAGTGGAGAGTGAGTAGCAGAGAGTAGTAGAGAGTAGTAGAGAGAGTAGCAGAGAGTGAGTAGTAGAGAGTAGGAGAGTGAGTAGTAGAGTGAGTAGTAGAGATTGAGTAGTAGAGAGTAGAAGAGAGTAGTAGAGAGTAGTAGAGAGTGAATAGTAGAGAGTAGTAGAGAGTGAGTAGTAGAGAGTGAGTAGTAGAGAGTACTAGAGGGTGAGTAGTAGAGAGTGAGTAGCAGAGAGAGAGTAGTAGAGAGTGAGTAGTAAAGTGAGTAGTAGAGAGTAGTAGAAAGTGAGTAGTAGAGAGTAGTAGAGAGGGAGTAGTAGAGAGTGAGTAGTAGAGTGAGTAGTAGAGTGAGTAGTAGAGAGGGAGTAGTAGAGATTAGTAGAGAGTAGTAGTAGAGAGTGAGTAGTAGAGAGTGAGTGGTAGAGAGTGAGTAGTAGGGGTGGGCAGAATTTGCGAAATTCACTTTTGCAAATTATCGCAAAAATGTTAAAAATCTCCGCAAACACGTGGAAATATCGCGAAGATGCGGAAGTTTTTTTCCCGCCCGTTCGCGATATTGTCTGCGTGGTCGCGGCTCGCCAACTTACCCATGCGGTTGCTCGCAGGCGCGGCCATCTTGTTTTCACTTGTCTCGCGGTGCATGATCGCGAGAAAAAAGACGTGATCGCGCGATGAATGACGTTACTGCGGGCGCGAACTGTCGCGAGACAGCGCAAATGGCTACCAACAATCCAACATCTCGAGGAAAACGTGACTGGACCGGGAAAACTTGTCGGCGAACGCGGGGATTCAGGTAAGGCGATCGTGCGCACGCAACAATGTATTATTTTACAGCGCGAGCAAGCAAAAAATTTCCGGTAAAATGCGGATTGCTGAAATTTTGACATTTTCGCGCTCTCCGCAGAACGCAAAAATGTCAAATTATCGCAATTTCCGTGAGCAGAAAGGAATTTTAGCCCAGGCCTAGTAGAGAGTAGTAGAGAGTAAGTAGTTGAGTGAGTAGTAAAGAGTAGTGGAAAGTGAGTAGTAGAATGAGTAGTAGAAAGTAGTAGAGAGTGAGTAGTAGAGAGTGAGTAGTAGAGTGAGTAGTAGAGAGTGAGTAGTAGAGAGTAGTAGTAGAGAGAGTAGTAGAGAGTGAGTAGTAGAGAGTAGTAGAGAGTGAGTAGTAGAGAGAGAGTAGTAGAGAGTGAGTAGGAGAGAGTAGTAGAGAGTGAGTAGTAGAGAGAGAGTAGTAGAGAGTAGTAGAGTAGTAGAGAGTGAGTAGTAGAGAGTGAGTAGTAGAGAGTGGTGTAGTAGTAGAGAGTGAGTAATAGAGAGTAGTAGAGAGTGAGTAGTAGAGTGAGTAGTAGAGAGTAGTAGAGAGTGAGTAGTAGAGTGAACAGTAGAGAGTAGTAGAGAGCGAGTAGTAGAGAGTGAGTAGTAGAGAGTAGTAGAGAGTGAGTAGTAGAGAGTGAGTAGTAGAGAGTAGTAGAGTAGTAGAGAGTGAGTAGTAGCGAGAGAGTAGTAGAGCAAAGTAGAGAGTGAGTAGTAGAGTAGTAGAGAGTAGTCAGTCAGTGTCAGTCAGTCAGCAGACTTTCCTGGTGAGCAGTAGCTTTACTACAGTGATCTAATGAGCAACTAGAGTGCTAACATTCAGAATTCATGGCAAATGTGTGACACATCTGAATGCCTTCTTGATGGAACCAAAGTAAACAAGCATTGAAAATGCAATGGGTCTCGCCCTCGTTTAAGTTAAAGCAATTCTGTTTGAAATTAGGTGGTTTTTTAGCTTTTTAGCTTTGCTTGTATTAGTGTTTTTCCAACTTTCATGTACATAACATGCATATGTATGCATATATGTATATGTATGCATGCATTTATATTTGTATTTATATAGAGATGCAGATTATATATATGTTTATATATGTCTGTATATATATATATATATGCCAAACGAAAGTTGCTCAAAAGCTTGAGGGGCCACACACAACGTGATTATTAGCCTTCCTTATTGGTAGACAGCAGCAATCACAACGATGCCCTCCCAGCATTGCGTCCTTCACCAACTTGCCATACGCGTTTCAGCTAAGAAGTACCCTTGTTCACTGGCCTGGCGTCGGGGGAAACAGCTGCACAAGATGAGATCGCACTCACGATTTTATCATTAGTCCCGCCTTAGTAGGCGTGTTCCCAACAGTGCATGATGGTCTTTGCAGTTTATGGGTGATGTTTTTTTCAAGTGGAGGCTGCCATATTTTTTCCTTCCAAATTAAAATAAACCTTGTAGGTTGCTGTTATCGGCAAGGTGGAATAGCTGCTTTGTTTGTGTCCCACCGATAAGGACACGTCGTTCCTCTGTGCGCCTGAAGAATTCAAAGGTGCACGGACCTGCTACTGTCTGCAGTGGGGCTCCCTCGCGGTCAGAGCGGACCGCTATAAATGCCAAACGAAAGTAGCTCAAAAGCTTGAGGGGCCACACACGATGTGATTTTTAGCCTTCTTTATTGGTAGACAGCAGCAATCACAACGATGCCCTCCCAGCATTGCGTCCTTCACCAACTTGCCATACGCGTTTCAGGTAAGAAGTACCTTTGTTCACTGGCCTGGCGTCGGGGGAAACAGCTGCACAAGATGAGATCGCACTCGCGATTTTATCATTAGTCCCGCCTTAGTAGGCGTGTCCCCAACAGTGCATGATGGTCTTTGCAGTTTATGGGTGATGTTTTTTTCAAGTGGATGCTGCCATATTTTTTCCCTTCCAAATTAAAATAAACCTTGTAGGTTGCTGTTATCGGCAAGGTGGAATTGCTGCTTTGTTTGTGTCCCACCGATAAGGACAAGTCGTTCCTCTGTGCGCCTGAAGAATTCAAAGGTGCACGGACCTGCTACTGTCTGCAGAGGGGCTCCCTCGCGGTCAGAGCGGACCGCTATAAATGCCAAACGAAAGTTGCTCAAAAGCTTGAGGGGCCACACACAACGTGATTTTTAGCCTTCTTTATTGGTAGACAGCAGCAATCACAATGATGCCCTCCCAGCATTGCGTCCTTCACCAACTTGCCATACGCGTTTCAGGTAAGAAGTACCCTTGCTCACTGGCCTGGCGTCGGGGGAAACAGCTGCACAAGATGAGATCGCACTCGCGATTTTATCATTAGTCCCGCCTTAGTAGGCGTGTCCCCAACAGTGCATGATGGTCTTTGCAGTTTATGGGTGATGTTTTTTTCAAGTGGATGCTGCCATATTTTTTCCCTTCCAAAATAAAATAAACCTTGTAGGTTGCTGTTATCGGCAAGGTGGAATTGCTGCTTTGTTTGTGTCCCACCGATAAGGACACGTCGTTCCTCTGTGCGCCTGAAGAATTCAAAGGTGCACGGACCTGCTACTGTCTGCAGTGGGGCTCCCTCGCGGTCAGAGCGGACCGCTATAAATGCCAAACGAAAGTTGCTCAAAAGCTTGAGGGGCCACACACGACGTGATTTTTAGCCTTCTTTATTGGTAGACAGCAGCAATCACAACGATGCCCTCCCAGCATTGCGTCCTTCACCAACTTGCCATATGCGTTTCAGGTAAGAAGTACCCTTGTTCACTGGCCTGGCGTCGAGGGAAACAGCTGCACAAGATAAGATCGCACTCGCGATTTTATCATTAGTCCCGCCTTAGTAGGCATGTCCCCAACAGTGCATGATGGTCTTTGCAGTTTATGGGTGATGTTTTTTTCAAGTGGATGCTGCCATATTTTTTCCCTTCCGAATTAAAATAAACCTTGTAGGTTGCTGTTATCGGCAAGGTGGAATTGCTGCTTTGTTTGTGTCCCACCGATAAGGACACGTCGTTCCTCTGTGCGCCTGAAGAATTCAAAGGTGCACGGACCTGCTACTGTCTGCAGTGGGGCTCCCTCGCGGTCAGAGCGGACCGTTATAAATGCCAAACGAAAGTTGCTCAAAAGCTTGAGGGGCCACACACGACGTGATTTTTAGCCTTCTTTATTGGTAGACAGCAGCAATCACAACGATGCCCTCCCAGCATTGCGTCCTTCACCAACTTGCCATACACGTTTCAGGTAAGAAGTACCCTTGTTCACTGGCCTGGCGTCGGGGGAAACAGCTGCACAAGATGAGATCGCACTCGCGGTTTTATCATTAGTCCCGCCTTAGTAGGCGTGTCCCCAACAGTGCATGATGGTCTTTGCAGTTTATGGGTGATGTTTTTTTTAAGTGGATGCTGCCATATTTTTTCCCTTCCAAATTAAAATAAACCTCGTAGGTTGCTGTTATCGGTAAGGTGGAATTGCTGCTTTGTTTGTGTCCCACGGATAAGGACACGTCGTTCCTCTGTGCGCCTGAAGAATTCAGTGAACAAGGGTACTTCTTACCTGAAACGCGTATGGCAAGTTGGTGAAGGACGCAATGCTGGGAGGGCATCGTTGTGATTGCTGCTGTCTACCAATAAAGAAGGCTAAAAATCACGTCGTGTGTGGCCCCTCAAGCTTTTGAGCAACTTTCGTTTGGCATATATATATATATATATATTCACAGAAAAAACCATAGGTTTCAGGCACGTTATAGTTAGGAATTAGCATTTAAAAAACCTCAGAAATTCACTGAAAAAACCATAGGTTTCAGGGGTGTTATAGTTAGCTGGACTTTTCACGTGTACAAAACCATTGAAATTCCCCCGTTATAGTTAGTTCAGCTAACTATAACTCGCGCGCCCGCAATGCACTGCTGATGACGTCACATATTACATCACTCATGACAAGGTCAGTGACATCACTCATGACATCACTGATGACATCTCAAATGACATCACTGATGACATCATCCAGTGAATCTGTGTTTTTCTGAAAATTAAATATGTTTTATATATGTATATCTCAAGGTCGATGGAAGAATAAATGGGTATATAAGTGACTAAATGGATGATTTGTTTTTGAAAAATTGATTGAGTAACTGACTGATTAAGTGTATCATAGTGAATACATGGCTTAGTGAGTAATGTTTAAATATGTAAATATCTGTATCAGTCTCTCACTTTGTGTATAAGTGGCTGCATGGGTTGGTGAGTAGCTACATGGGTGTCTATATTGGTTATTAGTTGGTTTTTTGAGTATCAGTCTGAGTGTCTGCATGGTTCGGTGGGGGGTATTACGTAGTGCATAGGTGCATGAATGAGTGACTCACTGTTGTATGTGTTGAAGACAGCATGTGTGCAGGACTGTAGTGTGTGTATGGGTGTGTTAGTGAGTGAATGACTGTCTCAATAGTGTCTTTATGAGTAACTACATATGTTTTAAACTAGTATATGTGACTATTGGTGTATATAAGTGAGTATATGTGAGAGTGAGAGATTGAAAGAGTTCCTGTATGAATAAGTATGTGTTTTTATAAGTGATTGTTTAAAAGACTAAGTATGTGTAAGTTTCAGTAGAAGTAAGTGTGGTGGTGTGTGTATAACTGTATATACAAGTAAATGTATGTTTGATTCTTTATTAGCATGAGTGACTATGTGTGTGAGTAACTCTATGGATGAGTGGCATTGTGTAACAGGATGTATAGGTGTATGAGTACATATGATGAGTGAGTACATGTATGAGTGACTGTATAGGACTGTTGGTGAATGAGTGGATGTGTATGTGGATCTTAGAATTACTGAAGAGGTTGTTGTAACTGGTATTGGTATATCCATTGTTTTGAAAATTTTAGTCTCTATTTTTGAATGTGTGTATCAAAGGTTATATTAGGGTGAGAGGAGGTCTGCCACTCTATCACAAGGATGATGTCATCAGTGATGTCATAAGTGATGTCATTTGAGATGTCATCAGTGATGTCATGAGTGATGTCACTGACCATGTCATGAGTGATGTAATATGTGACGTCATCAGCAGTGCATTGCGGGCGCACGAGTTATAGTTAGCTGAACTAACTATAACGGGGGAATTTCAATGGTTTTGTACATGTGAAAAGTCCAGCTAACTATAACACCCCTGAAACTTATGTTTTTTTCAGTGAATTTCTGAGGTTTTTTAAATGCTAATTCCTAACTATAACGTGCCTGAAACCTATGTTTTTTTCTGTGAATTTCAAAGGTTTTTTAAATGCTAATTTCTAACTATGCCTACAGAGATAGGACATGTGAAGAAAGAAGAAAAAATGCACAGAAAGAAAAAAAAGAAGTGCAGAAAGAAGCAACAGAAGTCCTCAAAGACGATGAAAAGTGCAGTAAGAAGGATAACGTGCATAAAGAACAAAAAGAAGAGCAGAAAGAAGCCTTGTTGCAAAATCATCCTGTACCCTCAACGTTTTCAGACGGATACTGGTGGTAACTGAGTCTGACTAACCAGTCCTAGAGCCAGTGCTATGTTAAAAGACACTTAGAATACAGTGAAAACACCTACATACACTAGGGAACATTATGCGTTGGGGTCCCCCTGTGATTAGCATGACCTCCTCTGTAAGCCCCTAGTATATAATAGGGCAGGGGGATTAAAACTACCTCTTAAAACAGGCCACAGGGCGTTTTTGCACACGTTAACTCAGGCCCCGTCCCCTCCCTTCACCAATGTGAAAACACGCCCTGTGTCCGTTTTTAGTTGGGAGATTAAGTTCATTTGAATCCTGAGGGTCCCTAGGGTCCAACTAGCCCACTAGGTACCTCCAGTAAGTGCCACAGAGCTGCATTGCAGAGAGGTGTAAAAAGTGGCACGGCCTGGACCACCTCTCTGCAATGCAGCTCAGTGGCGCTTACTGGAAGCACTTGGTGGGCTAGTTAGCCCCCAGGGGCCCTCAGTATTGAAGGGAAATGATATCCCCAATTTAAAACGTGCCATAGTGCGTGTTTGCACACGTCACCTCAGGCCCCGTCCCCTCCCTTCACCACTGTGTAAACGCGCCCTGTGGCTGTTCTAAGTTGAGAGATTAAGTCTCCTTGAATCCTAAGGGTCCCTAGGGTCAAAGTAGACCACTAGGTACCTCCAGTAAGCGCCACAGAGCTGCGTTGCAGAGAGGTGTAAAAAGGGGCTTGGCCTCAGAGCACCTGTCTGCAGCGCAGCTCCCTGGCGCATACTGGAGATGCCTGTTGGGCTAGTTGGCCCTCAGGGACCCTCAGTATTGAAGAGGAATTAATTCCCCAACTTACAACTCGTCAGGGGGCACGTTTGCAGAGTGCTGCAAGGAGGGGGCGTGGCCTCCGGCACGATGCTAGTCTTTTATTTATTTAATTTTTTAAGAAGGGGGGCTGTGTGGTTCCCCTTCTTATTCTAATTTATTGGACCTGTTGACCCCATCCCCCAGGGCCTGTCTCCTAATTATATTTTTTTGACCCCAATCCCCAGGGCCGGCCACTGTTTTTTATTATTTTTAAAAAATATATATTTATAGACACACCTAGGACATGCTGGGCAAACCGTACGTACCTATCACCATGACGATTTGCGTGATATTCATTAAAAGGCGACTATTCATACAATTAATCCACGTGGAATGTATTTACACCACTAGTGAAGCTCTGACATGTCTGATGCCCTACCGTGCCTAATCCCGGTAGACACCCTTGTTGTTTATTTATACAAACATGGGTAGCTATTGACGGGCACATTTAATACACATGCACACCAAGCCATTCAAAGGGGATTCGACAAAAATTCGACCAAAACTATGCAAGAAACCCCCCTCACGGTTAATAAAACACACATCCACTGCCGGATGTGTAATACTTTTTATTTTACTCTCTGGAAAGGGGACGAACATCACTTGAGAGTCACAGCGCGCCCCTGGCAGAGCCCAATGCTGTGTTACACCCACCATTGCTTGCTGAGTGCCACACACCTCTGTGTTGTATTCCACTAGCTAGTGCATATGCTATGACACTCTCTAGCCCATGTGCACTGTAACACCACCCCGTGAATATGTCATGCCACACTTGTCTTCGCACGGGTTATATTGCCCCATCTAACGTGCCTTCCTCGATGCCTATGTTATAATGCACAGTGCTATGCCATACATATTACAATCTGGGATCCATATCTTTGTCACAGTGCATATGCAACGTTACACTCCCCAGCACATATTTTATATTACAGCTTTAGAGACTAGTTAGGTTACACAACACTGCCCTGTGCATATTACACACCAAGGCGCATATCGCATAGCACGCGCTAGTGCCTGTGCTATCTCGCGCTCTCCAATGAATCTGTCTTTGCGCACAATGTATTGCATATTATATTTCATGCCCGGTTCATCTTATATCACACTTTTTAGTGCATAGTTTATACCATACACTATCTCTAGTTTTCATCTTCAATCGTGCTCTCAGGACTATGTTCTATATACCACTGTGTTCACCTACCCTTTTCACGGGCATTACATTTTGCGATAGGGGGTGGAGGGTCAGGGGGTGTTTCTGCCAAGTGAGCCCGGAGTCACAGTCACAAACGTCCTCTTCTTCCTGAATAAAAGTGAGATTATGCTGCATACTTGTTCATATTTTAAGTAGTTCGCACAGACACACGTTTTAAAAACAATAAAGTTCCTACTACCCGCCTTCTCTGAACAGTTAGCTTGCTGCCCCATCCCCCTCCTCCCTATCCTATGTTGTGTGAATCCATGGACTAGCCTCCTCCCTCCTGCCATGCATGGTCTGATGTGCTGCCACTGCCCTCAATTTAGTATGATGTACCAGTCCACTCCTCCTGCCCTCCATTGCCCAATTCTATGCCCCATCATTGACCTCCTGCTTAAACTCTGTGCTTAGCTTGCTGCCCCCTATTCTCCTTCCCCCTGCCCTCCGATGTCTTTGTGCATGCCCCTGCTCCATCCTTTTTGCCCACCATGTTCCATGGACCTGCCACTCCTATCTACTCTGAGTGTTCTGTTTAGCTGCCACTCCCCTCCCACCTGCCTAGCATTGCCAGATGACTGTAACCTGTCCCTGCCACCTCCACCCTGCCTGTCCACATGCCATGCCCCTATCCTCTTCCTCCTGTCCTACATGGTCCATTGTACTTCCACACCCTTCTGCCCTCCCTGGTCTGTTGTGCTGCGACTGCTCCTCCTGCCTGCCCCGTGTGGTCTGTTGTGAGGCCCCTTCCCCTGAACTTTCTTGTCTGTGCACAGTTCCTGACCCTCCCTTATATCCTCCATCGTCCTTTGTGCATGCCCCTGCACCCTCCTTCTTGCCCATCATAGCCATTGTGCTGCCACTAACCCTCCCACTTGCCATGCATGGTCTTCTGTGCTGCCATGGCCCCTCCTACCTTCCCTGTGTGGTCAGTTAGCTGCCCCTGACCCCCTCCCACCTTCCCTCCATGCTCTGTGTGTATGCCATCACAGTCTCACTGTTGCTCTTCATGGTGTGTCTTGCTTCTGGTGCCCATCCTGCCTGACCTCCATGGCTATCTTGCTGCTCCTGCCCTGCCCCCTTGCCCCCAGCCCTCTGTTTACATGTGCAGACCCCTACTCCCACCCTCCTGGCTTGCTGTTCCATTGTAATGCCCCTGATCCGTCCCTCCTGCCCTTTATGGTCTGTTATGCTGCAGCTTTCTCTCCTGTCTGTCCATTATGGTCAGCTAGCTACCATTGCCTCTTGCTCCTCTGTTCTCTGTTGTCCATGTGCATGGTCCTGTCCCCTCCCTCTTGCTTTCTATGGATTGTTGTGCTGCACTCCCGTCCTGCATGCCCTGTGTGGTGTATTGTGCTGCTGCAAACCCTGATGCCTGCCCTGCAGGGTCAGTTTGGTGCACCTCTCCTGTCCCTCCTGTCCTCTGTTATCCAAGTCCATGTCCCTACCCCATTTCCTTCCATGATCCAATGTACCATACTTGCGAACATTTTGAACTTGGTAAGAGGGAGATTTTGAAAAAAAACTGGGGTATTGATTTTCCCCTTTGAGTTACATTGAAAAAGAGGAGATTGTAGACAGGAGACAGATCAAATAAAGCCCATTTGAGCTTAAAAACATTGGACGTTTCCTGGCTGAATCGGGTCTGTTGGCATGTATGGTTGTACTACCATTGCCTCTTCCTTCTGCCCACAATGGTCTATTACATTGCCACAGCCTCTCTTGCAAGTCCTGTATTGTTGGTTTGTTGCCCCTGCCCCCCTTTCCACTGCCCTCCATAGTCTGTTGTGCTGCCACGGCCCTTCCTGCCTGCTCAGTGTGGTTAAATTGTTTCCTTTGCACCCTCCTACCTGCCTTCAATTTTCAGAGTCCGTGCCCCTGGCCTCTGCCTCTCAACAGTATCCTAATGAACAACTAGATTGCTAACATTCTATATTTATTACAAAAGTGTGGAACGCCTGACGTCATCTTGATGTAATCAAAACTGTAATACCTAGAGCATTTCCTTTAGAAATTACATATATGAGACGGTCTTATTGGCATCAAAATTATGGTTAGTGCTCTAAAAGACTAAAATAAGGACATATTTTCTGAGTTTTCAAATAGCGACAAAGCACTTTTAAATTATTTGTTATCTTTATGGGGAGAGGATGTGGTGTTACTTCCAGAACTGCAGACTTTGCAACTGGGGACCAGGTTGGAGTTTCTGCTTCAGCGCGACATTCTGTGATTCTGGTCAAATCACTTAGTCTCCCCATGTCTACAACCAAAATGAATTTGTTCTTGTGTGATGTAACCAATCCTCATGTAAAGCACTCCAATACCTGACAAGTCTGCACTATATAACACTGCAAAAACACAAAATAATAAGTGTTTTTCACACTTCTGTCATTGGGCTATATTTGGGCTACATCTGGGTGATTGTGGGCTACATTTGGGCTCTTTTGTCTCCGGTGGCCATCTTGGGAGATTTTATTGTTATGAAGTTTCCTAATTTCCTCATGTACTGCAGTCTCCTCAGTAGGAAATACTTTCAGTTTTTTACTTTGATTCCATCATGAAGGTATTCAGATATGTCACACATTTGCCATAAATTCTGAATGTTAGCACTCTAGTTGCTCATTAGATCACTGTAGTAAAACTACTGTTCACCATGGAAGTCTGCTCCTGGTATTAAAAGTGCATGTTTCAGTCTGCATGTCAGCATTTTTTAATGAAATAGAAGAGGATTTGAGAAGTCACTCAAAATGTGCCCTCATTTTCTTTCTTCAGCATTAATCATAATTTCTATGGCAAAATAAACCCCCTCATTGTGTTCCTTTTTAAATTAAATGTTTTAAGTGTTACCAGTTTATTCCAATCAATATGGCTTCAGGTGTGCCATACTTTTGTCATAATGAAGACAGTAAGCGCTCTAGTTGTGTTTACTTGGGCTACATCTGGGTGATATTTGGGCTACATTTGGGCTCTTTTGTCTCTGGTGGCCATCTTGGGAGACTTATTTGTTATGAAGTTTCCTAATTTCCTCATTTACTGCAGTCTCCTCAGTAGGAAATACTTTCAGTTTTTTACTTTGATTCCATCAAGAAGGCATTCAGATGTGTCACACATTTGCCATAAATTAAGAATGTTAGCACTCTTTTTGCTCATTAGATCACTGTAGTAAAGCTACTGCTCACCAGGGAAACCTGCTGCTGGTATTGAAAGTGCATGTTTCAGTCTGCATGTCAGAATTTTTTAATGAAATAGAAGAGGATTTGAGAAGTCACTCAAAATGTGCCCTAATTTTTCTTTCTGCAGCACTAATCATACTTTTTATGGAAAAATGAACCCCCTCATTTTGTTCCTTTTTAAATTAAATGTTTTAAGAGTTACCACTTCAATCCAAAAAAGATGGCTTCAGGTGTGCCATACGTTTATCATAAGTAGGACTGTTAGCGCTCTAGTTGTTCTTTGGAACACTCTGGGAAGCTGCAGTAGAACACAAAGGAATCAACTGACAGTCTCTGCCCTTGTTGGATGTACATGTTTTACTGAGAATGTCAGACTTCATTCTCACATGACTGAGAAAGATAATGTGAATTTACAGAAAATAAGCTCTCAGTTTAGCTTATAGATCACCTTCCAAACCTCTGTGGGAAAAGCATGAGAAAATATTTTTCTCCCAATCATGATATCCCAGCAGAAGGCTTTTTCACATGGTGAAATCACCTTAGAACATACCACAATTCCTAAAATGAGTATGGTACCATCAACAAATGATTTATAATGTAAGTAAAGTCTTAAAACCTTCTATTAACTGCAATGCTTTTTAATGAGGTGCTATCATGTATATTGGTCCCAAGATGGCTGCCAACACTTCTTGGATGAAGTGCTGACAGCCAATCAGATCTCAGGATGAGATGTGTGGTTAGGCTCCGCCCACATATATATATGATTTTACTTTTGATTTTCTCAGGAACTACTGAACAGATTGACACCAGACCTGCAAAAGGCACTTCCTTGACCTTATGGCTACCTCTCTGCCAAATTTCACGTAATTCTGTTCAGCCGTTCGGGCCGTAGCTGCGACTAAAGGTGCTATGGAAAAATGCATGGGGAAAACGCGTTTTGGGACCCCCCTTTTTCTCGGCCCCCGCTTGACGAATCACCCCGAGACTTTCAGGGTAGGAGCTGAACGGAGCGCCCCATTTGTTTTGAAAATTTAGCGAGGATTTGTCAACCGGCGCCAAAGTTATTCAAAATAGAATTTTGAGATTTCCGATGGAAACTAGGTTGTAACTATAACTATCTACTGGCGACCACCAGTAGATAATATATACACACACATATATATAAATGCATATGCATATATAAGCATATATATATGTGCATATGTGTGCGTGTGGAGAGAGGTAGAGAGGTAGAGGTGTAGACGTGTAGAGATAGAGAGGTAGAGGTAGAGAGGTAGAGATAGAGAGGTAGAGAGGTAGAGAGTAGTAGAGAGAGAGGTAGAGTGAGGTAAAGAGGTAGAGAGTAGAGAGTGAGTAATAGAGAGAAGAAAGTGAGTAGTAGAGAGTAGTAGAGAGTATAGCAGAGAGTGAGTAGTAGAGAGTAGTAGAGTGAGTAGTAGAGAGTGAGTAGTAGAGAGTAGTAGAGAGTGAGTAGTTGAGAGTGGTAGAGAGTGAGTAGTAGAGTGAGTAGTAGAGAGTGAGTAGTAGAGAGTGAGTAGTAGCGAGTAGTAGAGAGTGAGTAGTAGAGAGTGAGCAGTAGAGAGTGAGTAGCAGAGAGAGAGTAGTAGAGAGTAGTAGAGAGCGAGTAGTAGTGAGTGAGTAGTGGAGAATGAGTAGTAGAGAGAAGTAGCGAGCGAGTAGTAGAGAGTGAGTAGTAGAGAGTGAAAAGTAGAGAGTGAATAGTAGAGAGTGAGTAGTAGAGTGAGTAGTAGAGAGTGAGTAGTAAAGAGAGAGTAATAGAGAGTAGTAGAGAGCGAGAAGTAGAGAGTGAGTAGTAGAGAGTGAGTAGTAGTTAATGAATAGTAGAGAGTGAGTAGAAGAGAGTCAGTAGTAGAGAGTAGTAGAGTGAGTAGTAGAGAGCGAGTAGTAGAGCGAGAGTAGTAGAGAGTGAGTAGTAGATTAGTAGAGTGTGAGAGGTAGAGAGTAGTAGAGTGAGTAGTAGAGAGTGAGTAGTAGAGAGTAGTAGTGAGTGAGTAGTAGAGAGTGAGTAGTAGAGTGAGAGTAGTAGAGAGTGATTAGTAGAGAGTGAATAGTAGAGAGTAGCAGAGAGTGAGTAGTAGAGAGTGAGTAGTAGAGAGTAGTAGAGAGTGAGTAGTAGAGAGTGAGTAGTAGAGAGTAGTAGAGTAGTAGAGAGAAAGTAGTAGAGAGTGAGTAATAGAGAGTGAGTAGTAGAGTAGTAGAGAGTAGTCAGTCAGTGTTAGTCAGTGTCAGTCAGTCAATGTCAGTCAGTGTCAGTCAGTCAGTCAGTGTCAGTCAGTCAGTGTCAGTCAAAGTCAGTCAGTCAATCAGTCAGTGTCAGTCAGTGTCAGTCAATCAGTGTCAGTCATTGTCAGTCAGTCAGTGTTAGTCAATCAGTGTCAGTCTGTGTCAGTCAATCAGTGTCAGTCAGTGTCAATCTGTCAGTGTCAGTCAGTCAGTGTCAGCTACAGCAGCTTTGCTTACCTGGTTCTCTGGCTCTAAAGCAGCTCTGCTGACCTGGTTTCTCTGGCTCTACAGCAGGTCTGCTGACTTGGATCTCTGGCTCTAGAGCAGCTCTGCTGACCTGGCTCTTAGGCTACAGAGCAGCTCTGCTGATCTGGTTCTCTGGCTCTACAACAGCTCTGCTGACCTGGTTCTCTGGCCCTAAAGCAGCTCTGCTGACCCGGTTCTATGGCTCTTAAGCAGTTCTGCTGACCTGGTTCTCTGGCTCTAGAGCAGCTCTGCTGACCTGGTTCTCTCCTTCTAGAGCAGATCTGCTGACCGGGTACTCTCCCTCTAAAGCAGCTCGACTGGCCTGGTTTCTCTGGCTCTACAGCAGCTCTGCTGACCTGGTTCTATGGCTGTAGAGCAGCTCTGCTGACCAGGTTCGCAGGCTCTAGAGCAGCTCTGCTGGCCTGGTTGTGTGGTTCTACAACAGCTCTGCTGACCTGGTTCTCTGGCTGTAAAGCAGCTCTGCTGACCTGGTTATTTGGCTCAAAAGCAGTTCTGCTGACCTGGTTCTCTGGCTCTAGAGCAGCTATGCTGACCTGGTCCCTTGGCTCTAAAGCAGCTCTCCTGACCTGGCTCTCTCCCTCTAAAACAGCTTTGCTGACCTGGTTCTCTCGCTCTAAAGCAGCTCTACTGACCTGGTTTCTCTGGCTCTACAGCAGCTCTGCTGACCTGGTTCTCTGGCTCTAGAGCAGCTCTGCTAACCTGGTTCTGTGGCTCTAAAGCAGCTCTGTTGACCTGGTTCTCTGCCTCTAGAGCAGCTCTGCTGTCCTGGTTCTATGGCTCTAAAGCAGCTCTGCTGACCTGGTTCTCTATCTCTAGGGCTGCTCTGCTGACCTGGATCGCTGTCTCTAGAGCAGCTCTGTTGACCTGGTTCTATGGCTCTAAAGCATCTCTGCTGACCTGGTTCTGTGGCTCTAAAGCAGCTCTGCTGACCTAGTTCTCTTCCTCTAAAGAGCTCTGCTGACCTGGTTCTCTGGCTCTAAAGCAGTTCTGGTGACCTGGTTCTGTGCCTCTAGAGCAGCTCTGCTGACCTGGTTCAATGGCTCTAGAGCAGCTCTGCTGACCTGGTTCTATGGCTCTAAAGCAGCTCTGCTGACCTGGTTCTCTATCTCTAGAGCTGCTCTGCTGACCTGGATCGCTGCCTCTAAAGCGGCTCTGCTGACCTGGTTTCTCTGGCTCTACAGACGCTCTGCTGACCTCGGTCTCTAGCCCTAGAGCAGCTCTGCTGACCTGGGTCTCTGGCTCTAGAGCAGCTCTGCTGACCTGGGTCTCTGGTTCTCAGCTCTGCTGACCTGCTTCTTAGGCTCTGGAGCAGCTCTGCTGTCCTGGTTCTCTGGCTCTACAACGGCTCTGCTGACCGGGTTTCTCTGGCTCTACAGCACCTCTGCTGACATGGTTCTATGGCTCTAAAGCATCTCTGCTGACCTGGTTCTCTGGCTCTAGAGCAGCTCTGTTGACCTAGTTCTCTGGCTCTAAAGCAGCTCTGCTGACCTGGTTCTCTCCCTCTAAATCAACTCTGCTGACCTGGTTCTCTGCCTCTAGAGCAGCTCTGCTGTCCTGGTTCTATGGCTCTAAAGCAGCTCTGCTGACCTGGTTCTCTATCTCTAGAGCTGCTCTGCTGACCTGGATCGCTGCCTCTAGAGCAGCTCTGCTGACCTGGTTCTCTGGCTCTAAAGCAGCTCTGTTGACCTGGTTCTATGGCTCTAAAGCAGCTCTGCTGACCTGGTTCTCTGGAACTAGAGCAGCTCTGCTGACCTGGTTCTGTGGCTCTAAAGCAGCTCTGCTGACCTAGTTCTCTCCCTCTAAAGAGCTCTGATGACCTGGTTCTCTGGCTCTAAAGCAGTTCTGGTGACCTGGTTCTGTGCCTCTAGAGCAGCTCTGCTGACCTGGTTCTATGGTTCTAGAGCAGCTCTGCTGACCTGGTTCTCTGGCTCTAAATCAGTTCTGCTGACCTGGTTCTCTCCCTCTAAAGCAGCTCTGCTGACCTGGTTTCTCTGGCTCTACAGAAGCTCTGCTGACCTGGGTCTCTGGCTCTAGAGCAGCTCTGCTCACCTGGGTCTCTGGCTCTAGAGCAGCTCTGCTGACCTGTGTCTTTGGTTCTAGAGCAGCTCTGCTGACCTGCTTCCTAGGCTCTAGAGCAGCTCTGCTGACCTGGTTCTCTGGCTCTTCAACAGCTCTGCTGACCGGGTTTCTCTGGATCTACAGCACCTCTGCTGACATGGTTCTCTGCACTCACGATGCACACACCCGACTTTGCGAAAATATATTTAAAAATAATATAAGTTTATTATAAATACAAATATGTTATTTTTATGACTATCTTAGATAATCTCTTGCCCTAATATGTATATTAAAGACGCATACATATCATTTTGGAACAACATTTTTTTTGTGGGAGTCGCGCACCCAGTGCCCCCCAGCAAGTATGTGACATCACGCGGGACCCGCCACCGCGCAAGCATCTCGTACCATAATGCGCATGTTTCGAATGCATGGGAGCAGGAGTCGCGGACTGGTCGCATACCAATCACGCACATCACGTAATATTAAATGTATATGATGTAACTGAAAAACACGCGGATCCTTCACGACTTTTCTAAAATAGCGGCTAGAATCCACGCAGCCTCTGTGATGTGTACGCTTTGAGTGCTCGACTCCCGAAAAAATTGGAAATTCTTTTTTTTAAAGAAAATAATACACATATATTAAAATAAAAAATGAAAACAAAAAAATTAATCAATATTTCAGTTTTAATTTAAAATGTTTTTTTTTTGCAATTTTCAGAAAAGTATATAATGTTATTTAATGAATAAAATATTTATAAATAAACAGTTAAAAAAACTGTAGAAAATTTGTACAAAAAATAGGTATAACTACTATCACACTTAAAAATTAGCATTTAAAAAACATTTGAAATTAATTGAAAAAAAACATAGGTTTCAGAGACGTTATAATTAAGGGTGGGCGTAGTGGGTGTAGTGGGGCTATGTGAAGCAGCGCGTAGTGTGCCCAAATCTACGCACACTCACGCGCTACGTGTAGCCCCACTACGCGCCACCCATCTCCCGCCCGCCTTTTAAATCAAACCCCACATGTAAAATAAATAAGAAGTAAAGAAACTTACCTGAAGCACAGCGTCTCCGGGGCACCCTCTTCCATTTCCAACTTCTTCTGACAAATGCGCATGCGCGGACGCCCGCGCATGCGCATTTCTCGCAAGAAATGCGCATGCGTGGGCGTCCGCGCATGCGCATTTGTCAGGAGAAGTTGGAAATGAGGAAGAGGGAGCCCCGGAGATGCCGCGCTTCAGGTAAGTTTCTTTACTTTTTATTTAGTTTACATGCGGGGTTTGATTTAAAAGGAGGGCGGGCGGGAGGCGGGTGGCGGCGGCAGGCAGCTACGCTTCGCCCTGGGTGTACGTAGCGCTAGCCTGCTTCGCCTGCTTCGAAAACTGCGAAGCAGGCAGCGCTACGTACACTACGTGGGCGAAGCGTAGTGTCACGCCCAGGGTTAGTTATAATTAGAAATTAGCATTTAAAAAAGCTTTGAAATTCACTGAAAAAACCATAGGTTTCAGAGACTTTATGGTTAGAAATTAGCATTTAAAAAACGTTAGAAATTCGCAGAAAAAAACATAGGTTTCAGGGGTGTTATAGTTAGCTGGCCATTTCACTCGTACAAAACCATAGAAATTCCTCCGTTATAGTTAGTTCTGCTAACTATAACTTGCGTGCCCGCAATGCACTGCTGATGTTGTCACATATTGCATCATTCATGACATGGTCGGTGACATCACTGATGACATCTCAAATGACATCACTGATGACATCACTGATGACATCATCCACGTGACAATCTGATACACCTCATCATACACAAGTATAACCTTTCATCACTCACTGTAAAATACAGAGTACCATATTTGAAACCATTGACACACCAATACCAGTTACTACATACCCACTCACTGATTCCTAAGTCTACATACACAACTACCCATTCAACAACAGAATCATTTATACATGCAGCCACTAATTATTAGAACACCATCAAATGCACTTAAACACATATACAGACATTGACACATCAGCAGTCATCTTAGTCGGTTATGCAGTCATCCTACTCATTCATGAAAAAAATTAATCACACTTACATTTACTCACTTACACAATTATCCAACAACACCTCATTTATTCAAACACATAGTAACTCATAGTTAATATGTTAAAAAAATCACCATTACAATTATACACTCATTCATATAGTTACTCTCACAATCACTGAGTCTTACACATACTTATTTATATACACTAACTCTCACATACAATGCCTTTTATTTTTTTACTTTGTTGAAGATGTACAACTAAAACATATATTCGCTCACCAACACACAAATAAATACACTCAGTCACCCAAACAACTGTTTCCACATGCACTCTTAAACCTTTACACCTAGTCAATCAACCATTCACACATCTATGCATAGAGTTACACACACCCCATCCAACCACACACAAACTCAGTGTCCCATACAAATACTCACCCAACTAAGTTTTAGATAAATTAACTTTGGCCAAAGTTAATTTATCTAGAACTCGAGAAATGTTTTTCACTGCTGCTTTAAATCTGAATATGTGGGCTATCAGTCCGTTCTCAATGTTTGCAGCTTTGAACATTTAAAAGAACCAATGAACTTGCCCGATGAATATAAGCATTTGACAAAGACTCGTTTGAGTTGAAACGCGTTATGCATTCTGTTTGCCTTGAGATCAAGAATTTTGCGAAGCACTGATGGTGTGGCCTGCATTACGTTACTAAATAGTACGTGTTTTCTTTTGGAATATATATATATATATATTTTAATTTTTTTATTAGTAAAATCAAAAGCCCAAAACATAGTTCACGGCTCATAGTCTTTCTTTTTGACTGTGGTGTGTGAGTGATGTAAACCAATTTCACAAAAAAATACATATTTAAGAGTCAAATCATATGTCTTTATCAAGTGTACTTTGAAATGTGTTGGTTTTTGATCAGAGAATACCAAGCCTATTGTTTGCATTGCCTTCTCTTTGCCACCACGACTTCACCAGTTTATATACAATGTATTGTTAGTAAGTTACTTTCAATATCTTTGGATCATGCACTCCGTCAATTCACTCCTTCACTGAGGTTCTGTTGGATTAAGGTAGGTTTGTTGGGGTATTGTCTTCTGATCCTAGACCTGTATTAATCTTTGCAAACAATCACGCTATCCACATTAGGAAGCGTCTCTTTTGTGCACTGAGTTGACCGAGTGTGTGATCCAAAGATATTAAAAGTATACTTTTCAGTCTGATCAGGTTGCACAGCACCCAACGTTACAATGTCTTATGAAGAGATATCCAACCTAACAGATAAAGGAGTAGATACCTTCATGTTCACAGACAGTGAAACACAGAGAATTTACTGATTCATTGGCGAAATTGAAACGACTGCCACCAGCTCAGGCTCAATCCAGAGCAACATCAAACAACTTTTATACCTAACCAAAAGAGAGATACGCCAGCAGCTACATGCCAGTACACTTATCAGATACCATTGTGTAATGCGCATTCTGAGAGGGCTCAGGATGTCTTTGAAACCATCACTATGCAAAAACAACTCCAAGTTTATAGACAGATGGTATGGAATTCTAAACAAGTGTTCGCTAGACCTGATCTTACTAATCGTAGAAGAGTTATCCAAAATATTGAATAGAGAAATAAATCAATTGAAAAACGAATTATCATCTAAACTGAGTGCTGATGAATGGTCTGAAATACTACTGGGTATTAATGAACAATTGTCCCGACACACCCAGGAAATCAACAAACGAAAGTTAGAAAATTCAAAAGGGATACCCTCGATTACAAACTGGGGGAGGTCTATAACTGGGTGGAGATCCACGCAAAAAGGAGGCAAAACAAACCCCAAGGCAAAACATCAGACACCGAGACATCATCAGCAGGCAGTGACTCCGAGTTCAACAAGCGAACAATTGAAAGAACCAGATTGGATGGCCACTCGAGTCAAGGGAACAAATCACAGACCTACACATCAGCAACACCGTCAACACAAAGCACAACAGGTGTTCATTTTTTAGGCTCAGACCACTACGAAACGACGAACCAGGAGGGACACAAACATTGATCCAACTATGCCCAGGAGAGTAACCAGGAGTCAGAGATCTTAAGTAACAAAAATCTTGTCATCAACATCTCTTCACAGGTCTTAAGTTCAGTGGAAATTGATACTATACAAAAGGAAACTTCATTTTCCATTCCAACATATTAGAAGCAGTGGTTAGTGTGTTAAAGTTCATGCGATCGCTTCGATTAAGACACTAATTTGATAACATTGTCTCCGAACAATAACCCAAGACAGAGAACACCCTAAAGGGTCTAAAACTAAAGAGTTCCTATGTGGCCCCTTTCAGCCACAAGATATTGGATGGCTTTGAGACCTTTGTAAAAGAGTGATTTACAATTCCTATTTAAAACCACAAAATCACAACTATCCTATTTGACTACTAAAGAAAGGGCAATTATACAACGCTTGGTCAGGAATTCTGATATTACATGTTGTAAAGCAGGCAAAGGTGGGGCTCTAGTAGTCATGGATTTGTCGTACTACAATCACAAATTAAACGAACATATGGAAGACAGAACAACCTACATTGAATTGTAATACAACCCCACTGAGGAATTCAGAACTGAGTTGAAGGCATTAATTGATAATGCAGTTACCCTTTGAACCATCACAGAGACTGGTCGGAGATATCTAATTCAAGAACATCGCAGAAGTCCGCTGTTACATATGTTACCAAAAATTCATAAGGACTTACGTAAACCACCCATGAGACCCATAGTGTCTACACTAGGTTCAATTCATGAACCTATTGGAAAATACCTAGACAGACATCTACAGGAACTTGTGCATAGTATGACAACCTACATCAGATACACCACGGAATTCTTATTGAAAATCAAAGACCTAGAAATCGATTGGAACAAAGAGATATTTTTATGCACCATTGACGTGAAGTCTCTGTACACGTCTTTCCACACGATTTAGGAATTGAAGCAATGACATTTTTTCTACTCAATCCCAATATGAAGGAAGATTTGAAGATATTCCTCTTGGAGCTTCTCCAGTTCACACTCTATTACAGTTATTTCACATGCAATCAAAGATTCTTTTTACAACTTACAGGTACATCCATGGGGAATTGCGCAGCACTCAGCTGCGCAAATCTATTTATGCACAAATTTGAATTGGACCACATACTGAAGTATAATGCATGGAAGGACAAATTGGTTGCATTCTTTATATACATAGATGACATCTTTGTCATTTGGCAGGGGTCAATAGGTGATCTGACATCGGCCATTGAGGCCTTGAATCAAGTAAATGACTGCATCGGGTTTACCTATGACATCAACAGCAAGATGATCAAC
The DNA here is from genome assembly GCF_964204655.1 of Triturus cristatus. Taxonomy (NCBI): domain Eukaryota; kingdom Metazoa; phylum Chordata; class Amphibia; order Caudata; family Salamandridae; genus Triturus; species Triturus cristatus. Next base: position 419,344,274 of record NC_140580.1, read on the forward strand.
TTCTTGGATGTAGTCATCTACATCAACAATCACCAACTGGAAACTACACTATACAGAAAGGAGACGAATCGCAACAATCTGCTACATTGTAAGACTTTTCACCAGAATGCACTTAAGGTCCATTTACCGTATTCACAACTATTGAGAGTTAAGAGAATTGTGCCTAACCAGGATCAGCTCACATAAAACCTGACGAACATGACTGATGTTTCAGAGAAAGAGGATACCCTACGAATGCACTCATCAAGGCAGCAACCAGAGCATTGGCCATCAGCCATACACAATTACTGACCACACAAAAAAATTTAATAAAAATTAACAGAATGGTCCTGGTATCGAAATTCTCCACAAAACGTTTGGGACTAAGGAAAATAATTCACAAGTATTAGCCAATGTTTAAACTGGAGCCCGATTTTAAGGAAATATTTGCTATAAACCCCTTTTTGCTTATGAAAGGAGCAAGAACCTCAATTAATTACTGAGAGAGAAACATGAGTACACAAGTATTGCAACATACAAAGGCACAGTTCCTTGCTTTAACTGTAACAACTGCAATAGCATCATTAAAGGCAACACCATTAACCATCCAACCACGGGATATAAAATCAAACTATTCACCACAGCCACATGTGATTCAAAGAATGTTGTGTATCTATTGAAACGCCCCCACGGACTAGCCTAGATAGGCAAAACAGAAAGGAAGATCAAAACTAGACTGAATGAACACAAGAGCAATATTAGGAATAAGAAAGTCAAATCTGCTCTAGCTGTACATTCCATGGCCCAGAACCACAACATCAATCAACTACTTTTTTGATCTTGGAAAGGGTTGACCTAAAAGAAGGAAGAAACAACCGGAAATTTTGGATTTTTGGATAAAACGAATGAACACACTGGTACCTTACGGTCTAAATGACCATATTGAATATAGCTGCTTTTTGTAAACCTTCATGAACATTTTTCTAGGACATGTGTCTTTCATTTTCCCTGCTCTTCCTTTCCTTACTCTTCTTCTCTTCTCTTGTTTCATACTTCTCTCCTGCCCCTTTCCCCCTCCCTGTTTCTTTTCTTTTGTTAAACCAGTTGATATTTTCAGTCTATTGCATGTATTCGTACATCCTGTGACAGTCATTATCATTATAATTGTTTTCTTGTGGTGCTCAAACATGGTCTTGTTGTATGATGTTCGTAGTCCTTTTTTCTTGACCATTCTTGGATTGCACTTTGCAAGATGACGACCGTTCTTGGCGATCAACCAGCACTGTCATCTGTCTAGACTAACCTACTTATTGACCAACTCGCGCACACAAATGGTGGTTTACATCGAAATAGGATGCGAGGTCCTGAGATCAGATTCACAACGGATCAGAAGGTATTTGACCCACCATCTCGGCTAAATTAGATTTAGCATGGAGTTGTTTTAGTCACAAAGCTTTTGTAATCTGGCATGCAGAGCACGATTTGTTTTATTGTATTGATGGCAGTGCGGCCCACATGTAATACTGGCTATCGGTTAGCCACTATGAAGGAGATACTGTTTTCAGCGACTTTGGCAGCCATTAAAGCACTAGTTTCAGGCACTACGCACTAACCCAGAATGTAGAACACAATTTACGGTGGTGAGATTTTCATGGTACTAACAAAGTTTATAAACATCAGTGAAGTAGTGAGATGCACACCATTTTTCTCAAAACTGAAAGTCGTGTACTCCTTTAAATCATTTTGGCGTGCAAACATGATTCGCGCTCCGTCCGATTGCGCGTGACAATTAAACAGAACCTTTAGCACCTCCTTCGGTGCTACTACAAGATGCACAGCCACATTCTGAAATGAATCCAATCAATCAAACTTTACTTAAACTTTGCTTGTCTGTTAATCGATAATTTTACTCCATTTCTTTTCTGTTTTCCATTCAATCCATGTTACTCATTCCGAGAAAACGTAGGAGACAAACTGGTTTCCACATGCCACTTGTTAATTAAAATCACCCAATGCATTTCGGGAACCAAGTCCCTTCGTCAGGGGTATCTAGAATGCAAGATTACATGTGTGAGTGATGGTTAACTACATCGTCTACTCATTAAATCAATAAAACAGCAAAAAACAACATTGTCCATGTATTGTCTTCTTATCCATAACAACTACCCATTAACATCTATCTATCTGACAACATCGTTCTAACAGTGCATAATCTCTCCATTTCACATGACCTTCATTGAAAGAGTTGCAAATATCTACCGAACTGTGCAATGATGCTAAATGCACCTGAACTTGAATACACCTTTCACTACAATGCGTAAATATGCGCTTACCGTGGCACACGGATAATTTCATTTAAAAATTGCAGGCTGCCTCCAACAGAACATGCTTCTCATAATCTTTCGACAAGACGCCGCAGCGTGGATCTCATCTTGCGTTAGACAAACTGAACTGCTAATGACTCGTGCTATCTTAAACCCACCTCCCTTATTCTCATCAGGTGCGTGGTCACATGTCAATTGCTCTAAAACGAAGCCCAACACTGAAAACAGACTGGTCAGCTCGTGGTGCAAAGTTGAACTACCAATCCCATAACCTCCCACCTGGGGTCTTTATTACATTTTACCAGCCTGTATTACGCCAGCATGATCATTAATGCATATCACGTATGTCAAATGAAAAAATGTGTAAGCCATATCACAAGTCAATACACTTTCTTTGCTGTACATGCATTAATAATAGACATGACCGAAAAATAATTTTTGTCGTAATCTGAATAAAAGTTCTTTTGTGGCCAAAAACCAGCTCCTGCGTTCAGTGTCTTATTTTCATGATCATGCTGGCGCACCTGATGAGAATAAGGGAGGTGGGTTTAAGATAGCACGAGTCATTAGCAGTTCAGTTTGTCTAACGCAAGATGAGATCCACGCTGCGGCGTCTTGTCGAAAGATAATGAGAAGCATGTTCTGTTGGAGGGAGCCTGCAATTTTTAAATGAAATTATCCGTGTGCCACGGTAAGCGCATATTTACGTGTTATAGTGAAAGGTGTATTCAAGTTCAGGTGCAGTTAGCATCATTGCACAGTTCGGTAGATATTTGCATCTCTTTCAATGAAGGTCATGTGAAATAGAGAGATTATGCACTGTTAGAACGATGTTGTCAGATAGATAGATGTTAATGGGTAGTTGTTATGGATAAGAAGACAATACATGGACAATGTTGTTTTTTGCTGTTTTATTGATTTAATGAGTAGACGATGTAGTTAACCATCACTCACACATGTAATCTTGCATTCTAGAAACCCCTGACGAAGGGACTTGGTTCCCGAAATGCATTGGGTGATTTTAATAAACAAGTGGCATGTGGAAACCAGTTTGTCTCCTATGTTTTCTCGGAATGAGTAAAATGGATTGAATGGAAAACAGAAAAGAAATGGAGTAAAATTATCGATTAACAGACAAGCAAAGTTTAAGTAAAGTTTGATTGATTGGATTCATTCCAGAATGTGGCTGTGCATCTTGTAGTAGCACCGAAGGAGGTGCTAAAGTGGTCTGTTTAATTGTCACGCGCAATCGGACGGAGCGCGAATCATGTTTGCACGCCAAAATGATTTAAAGGAGTACACGACTTTCAGTTTTGAGAAAAATGGTGTGCATCTCACTACTTCACTGATGCTTATGAATTAACGCCGTCCGGCTTGTGAGGTTGCACCCTTGAGTAAAACAGAAGGAATATAAGGAAGAGGAAACAAGCATTGACGGGAGCGTAAAATAATACACTGAACGCAGGAGCTGGTTTTTGGCCACACAAGAACTTTTATTCAGAGTACGACAAAAATTATTTTTCGGTCATGTCTATTATTAATGCATGTACAGCAAAGAAAGTGTATTGACTTGTGATATGGCTTACACATTTTTTCATTTGACATACGTGATAAGCATTAATGATCATGCTGGCGTAATACAGGCTGGTAAAATGTAATAAAGACCCCAGGTGGGAGGTTATGGGATTGGTAGTTCAACTTTGCACCACGAGCGGACTAGTCTGTTTTCAGAATTGGGCTTCGTTTTAGAGCAATTGACATGTGACCACGCACCTGATGAGAATCAGGGAGGTGGGTTTAAGATAGCACGAGTCATTAGCAGTTCAGTTTGTCTAACGCAAGTAGAGATCCAAGCTTCTCCGTCTTGTCGAAAGATTATGAGAAGCATGTTCTGTTGGAGGGAGCCTGCAATTTTTAAATGAAATTATCCGTGTGCCACGGTAAGCGCATATTTACGCGTTATAGTGAAAGGTGTATTCAAGTTCAGGTGCATTTAGCATCATTGCACAGTTCGGTAGATATTTGCAACTCTTTCAATGAAGGTCATGTGAAATAGAGAGATTATGCACTGTTAGAACGATGTTGTCAGATAGATAGATGTTAATGGGTAGTTGTTATGGATAAGAAGACAATACATGGACAATGTTTTTTTTTGCTGTTTTATTGATTTAATGAGTAGACGATGTAGTTAACCATCACTCACACATGTAATCTTGCATTCTAAATACCCCTGACGAAGGGACTTGGTTCCCGAAATGCATTGGGTGATTTTAATAAACAAGTGGCATGTGGAAACCAGTTTGTCTCCTACGTTTTCTCGGAATGAGTAAAATGGATTGAATGGAAAACAGAAAAGAAATGGAGTAAAATTATCGATTAACAGACAAGCAAAGTTTAAGTAAAGTTTGATTGATTGGATTCATTCCAGAATGTGGCTGTGCATCTTGTAGTAGCACCGAAGGAGGTGCTAAAGTGTTCTGTTTAACTAACAAAGTTTAGCCATCACGAAACACCTGCCATCGGCTAGCCACAGTTTGATTCTGCTTAGAGTAACTTTGTCCGTCTTCACGGCTTTAGCTCCAGTCATTGTAATAACATCCTAACACACGAGGTTACCAATTTAATACACATGAATTTCAGCCATACCACGAATCACATACTCACCTCAGGTGGAGGTTGTATTCCACACCTTAGCAGTCTTTTCATTTGTGCCTCATTTGATTACTTTTAGGAACATGCCCACTGATGAAGGGCAGAGGCATTCCCGAAATGCATTGGAGACATATGTGAAACCGATTTGAGCATACCACTGATTTATATGGAGTACACATCAACAACGCAATGTGAACCCATTGAAGTATTGATTTGGAGAAAAGTTACATTGAAGAGAGTAAAATTCTATTGTAGAAACACATTTTGATTCTTTAATTAAATTATCAAATTTTGATTTTATTTGGAACCTGGCAGTGCACAAAAGGAAAGCTTCCTAATGTGGGTAGCGCAATTGTTTGTAATTGTTAGTAAGTTGTACACAAGCAGGAACACTGTTGTGGCGGCAATAACATCTGAGAGCACGATTTCATTCTGTGACTCAGCCCCTCAAAAGAACTGAAAGAGATAACTTAATTAAGATGAAAAGATATAAATTCACAGCTATATGTGCAAAGATTAAGGTAAAACTTGAAAATAAGATGAAAATGACACACAGTTTAAATGTGCAAGCTGCACTAGGCAGTCTTAGTAATTAGTGCAGGCCTCAAGAAAGGCTTAAGTACAAGTTTCAGTTTAACTTGATATTGCTGAAATGTGCACAATACAATTTGGAAACTTGAACTTAATGTGACATGCTCAGAAAGTCTTGTCATAACTACGGAATGTTCCGGTTTACCAAATGTATCTACTAAGCAACATAGTATTTTAATGACTAAACTTCCTATTTTCACACCATGTTTCACATAAGGCTTAAATAGAATATTGTGCAGTTTAAAACAGTATTTTTTGTTCGTGTAAATGAAATGCATTACTAAATAGTATTTTGCAGGTTGATGTGTCTCTTCTTTAGAGTAGTCCATTGTGTATGCAATGAAACATTTAAAAGTAGAAGATTAACTGTGTTTGAACAGAGAATTTTGAATCAAGAAGACTAAAATGTGAGATGTCAGTAACAAACTTTGTGACAAAAACATTTTAAGCGGTGATAGAGCACCTACGGCTCTGAAATTTATAAGGGGTGCATTATAGTCATATAAACACTGCACTCATATATATTCGATGTTTGGTTGAATTTTGTGCATATTAAAACAAAGTTTATATATGCTCATGTTAGAACCTGTAGAGTAAAATCATGGTGCTTTTGCAGGAATGATTAGTATTTTACACGTGTTTAGAGAAAACATGGTAATTGTGCATGTATATAATGATTAGTAGGTGACTCAAATGCATTCACTGTTATGAAATTCATATAAAGGCATATATAACGATTATATATTAAAGGACTTTCTTAGGTTAGCCAGAATTGTAGGCCTAACTTTCGTTTTTCTTAATGGTTTCATTTCTCCTCGTTTGCTCTCAGGTCAGGACCTAATTAAAATGTATGTGTGTAGAAAGTTTTCCTTTCACCCCTACTGCAGTTGCTGGAATTTGCCCTCGTTATTTTAGATATAAGAAGATACATGGGAGGAACGGAATCTCTTTGAAGAGTTCGGACAAAGAGAAGGGAGGACACCTTCCGTACCTGGTGAAACTTGGGAACCAAGGTCAACGGACAAGGCTGTGAAATTAATTGGACTTTGTGGAAAGTTACTCAAGAAGGTGTTGACGGAATAATGTACCATGTGACCTGTTACGGGTGTAAAATTTTCTTTTTGTATAAGGCACAGGGACAGATTTGCAGGACTTCTGCTTTTGACTGAGGAAGAAGAGCATCTTAGAACGAGCTCTGGGGCTTTACGCTACTTGACCCATTTGACGTGAGAGTACTTCTTAGGAAGTCAACGCGTGCTGACACCTTTGGGAAAATCCTTCTGGGAAATTAGGAAGGGATGCCACTTTAAAAGTAGAGTAGGGACAAATTATTTTATAATTCGGAAATACAAATGAAAAGAGATTTGGAGGCAGTGTCTATACTCAGCTGTGTTCTGATTTTGGAATTCATTGTTTCTGTGCCTATTGTGCCGTATGAACTATATTCGTTTTCATGTATCTTTACACCTTGACTTTGAGGTGTGTCTATATTCTGTTATTCTTGGCTTTGTAATAAATTAACCAAATCTGAGTTTGGAGTCCAAAGTTACTTAGATCAATAAGGGAGGGGAAAGGTATAACTGGTAAATTGTTATCTTCCCTCCACACTTCTTAGCAGTCAACAAAGACCATCGTCCGGACACCTTTGAATAAGTTTAGGATTGTTAATTTGGCCCCATCAATTGGTAACAAACAAGGATGGTTGCCTCTAGAAGTGAGGGGAGATTTTAGAAAATTTAGAACGGAATTAGACTTACAGAGCCCAAAAGAGAACCCATGATTGAGAGCAGAGGACGGCGGGAGTTGATGGAGATCGGCGGAAGCTGATGGTGCGGCGGAGACAGCGGGAGCGTGAGTATGAATAGTGTGTTTGTTAGATTGCGTTGAATTGATTGTGTGATGTCTTATGGAGTTGGAATGATAGTCGAGTGAACGTGAAGTTATTGGTTTACTGGTCCAAACACGTGCGGATCAGGAAGTTATGGAAATCGGGCTCAAGAGAAGTCCAAGATCCCGGGATAGTTTTGTACTGTAATTGTCTGATCATTAATTGGGGTGTCGTGGAGCGATATCGGCGGCTCACTTGGGGTAGGGAACTTTGTGTGAGTGGATTTTATAGAGTTGCGTGTGGAAAACCTCCGGCCTGTGGTGGAAGTACAGCGATTCGCGTGACTGACGCAGATTGTGGGTCACCGAATTAAAGAGTTCTTGAGTGGGTGTATGCTAACGATCTTTTAGACGACAGACGATTACTTGGTTTTATGCAACTGTGAGTTACTGTGGCTGCCCCATAGGTAGGTACTTGGTTTAGTAGCTTTTTGGGTAAGCAGTTACTTGGTTGTGTGAATGTGAGAGCAAATGTACAAGGTGAAATTGTGAAGGAGGGTGAACCGCTGTGGAGAAGGAACGATGACGTCAGAGTGTGCTGCTCTGTGATAGGTCAGTTGGCGTAACACTGCGCTGTGATTGGAGGGTTCCCTGCGAAATTTTGGAAAGAAGAAAAATTTTATTTTGTAATATTTGAGTTCAAATTGAGATGTCTTAAGGTATTGCGAGACCTATGTAGGGGAGATTCAGGTGTAGTGACTCGGGTTGGGGAAGAAACCCCGCCAGAGGATACCCCGGCACATTATATGGAAACAAATGTAGGATTGCATACCATAGTGTGGCTACAAAATTGGCATAAGATTACAGAAAAGGAAGGAGAATTGGCTTTCCCAATATATGGGTCATTTAGATTGGATGTGTGGTATCAATTGAAAGGGGTGATGTCTTCAGACATCAGACAGTAGCAGAACAGGTCCGAGTGGGGAGAAGAACTGAGGCTGGAAGTGAAGGGTGGCCAGTGAGAAAAGAGAGACTGAATCAGAGGCTTACATCAGAAAAGGATCTTACTCACATCTCTGAGACTTCTGAATCTGAGCAAAGTGAGACAGAAACAAATCAAGAAGGCCTAAGGAGATAGAAGAGAGAACGAGTGCCATGTCGAAAGTACGCTGCTTCTGAGTGGAGATACCTAGCCACAGATGCAGGGACCGGGGAGGTCCGGGAGGCTGAGGTCCAGGAGAGTGCGATGCGGAGAGACCACCTTGATTATTGAAATCGAACTGTTGGTTCCAGGAGTCGAGGCTCTTGGGCTTCTGACCCTGACGGTACCTGATCGTCTGAGTGGATTGAGACTCCTGATCCTAAATCAACTCACATTTCCAACGTTTGGCCGCCAGCCTTCAGCTCAAAAACTGGCAGCGTTTCGAATGGAAATCTTGGAACTCGTTGTTGATGATCTGGGCACTGATATGATCTATGATGAAAACTGAACTGAATAATGGACAAGAAAGTCTTTGAAATTGCACTGTAAAGAAGATAACCTAGCTCAGAGTTGAAGAAGAATACATTTAGGGACTTATCAGTAGAAGAAGAAAGAGGGATAGGGATGGCTATTCATGAACTATAGACTATCGTTGTCAAACTGAATACAGAAGAATTCTAGACATCCAAAGGGAATCTAATAAGAACTTGGTGTCCATAAACCCTTAAGGAGAAAGGAAGAGACTTTGTTATTACACTTCTGCACTAAATTGGAGAACAGAATCACAATGGAGTCTGGAAATTTGAGCCGTAGGCAGAAATGCATGATAGGCACACTCATAGTTGGGGTAATTGTAGTTATTACAGTAGTGCTTATCACATCCATGGTCCGGTCCAATGTTGTGGAAGAAGGGGAACAAGAGACACCTACAGCCTCTACACCAGATATAAGGGAGGGTGCATCAGAGTCAGATGAGGAGATGATAAGAGAAACTAGTTGTCTATTGCATGTAGACCTTTCTAAGGGTGACTTTACTCTGAATGCATATGCACGATTGTTGTATGAGTATGTGCACAAAATGTAATCAAAGGATTGCTATGTGTGTATGCAGTGGCCAGCATCAGTGGAGGAGGGTATTAGGTATCATCACCTACCCCTGACTTATGGCATTACATGTAGCATGCTGTTTAGTATGTTCTATAGTAAAGCTCATTTTGAGTACTATTTCTCGAATTATGATGTAGTACTTCCCGAAGTTCCTGTACTAAAATATTTAAACAAGTATGATTAATATAAGAAGGAAGATAGGATGTCAAAGTATTTTGTACCCACAGTAACACTAGACACAGCATATGCTCACAGGCACAATTTGACCTGTATGTTATCTGACATGTAAAAGAAATTTGTAGGTCAAATAGAGGATAGACACAGACAGGCATTATTTAGGCCTGACCCCAAGCACGAGGTGATTCCATGGACCCAAGAAGAACTGGATCATAAGGCAAAAGGGAGTTCAGGTCAAATAGCTTTAGATTTGCAGCAAAAATGGAAACTATGTATTAGACACACAGAAATATTATGATAAAATATTCATAGGAGAAAGTGAATGTGAGCACATCTTCCTGATTGAAGAATCATTAGGAAGGCGCTATTGGATAAATTGACCATAGTGCCCAATGTGTATTTTGTATGTGGAAAAAAAGCATATGTTCGACTGCCCCTAAATTAGTATGGAAAATGTTATTCGGCAGTGGTTTTTCCCAAAATATTCCATGTGAATGATTTGTGGTCATTGGAAGGGAAACGAGCATGTAGGGAGAAACGTGGTACGAGTGCAGGAGAAATTGTTGGGGGAAACGGCCACTACAACGCGGCCTTTTCCACGCATAACAGTAACCACGCATGCATTACAACGCATGCGTGGTTACCACGATTGCCTTTACCACGCATACCTTTACTACGAGATACGTAGTAAAGGCAAGTGTGCTCAAGGTAATATAAAAAAAAGGGGGGTTGGGGGGGTATCTCCCAACAAAAACAAAAAAAACCTGATTCTATCAGATGTGGAGGCAATCGGTGTCGTACCGCCGTAAGAGGAAACAGAAAGACACTTCCGCTTCCTCTTTACGACCTGCGACGCAGATCGGAAGAGCTTCCAGAGGAGAGGTAAGGGGGAATTTAGTTTAAGGAATTAATGAGGTGTAGCGAAGGGATACATTTAAGGGTTTGTGGGTGGGGGAATCGCACAGGGAAACATTTTTAAAGTTGAGGGGAGGGGAATTTATTAGAAGAAAGAGGGGGGGGCGGACAGGGGTATTATAAAAAAAAAGAACATTTACCACGAAAATGCATTTACCGATATGCGTGGTAAATGCATTTTCGTGGTAAATGTTATTCGTGGTAACGCATTCGCGTTGTAACGCATGCGTAGTAAAGGCATGCATTGCAACGGAATGCGTTGTAATGACATACAACCATTGTTGGAGATGTGATTGGTGCAATGATACCCAGTCTAGCAGTAGTTCTGAATGATGTAAATATTAGAAGGTTGTCAACATTAATGTACAAGTAGTCAGTGAATACAGCTCAAGCTTTATTGCTTGATAATGGGTAGGTGGTCTCTATAAGGGCTATGGTGCTTCAGAACCGTCTTACGTTAGATGTTTTACTGGCAAAAGAAGGCAGAGTCTGTAAATTATTGAGGGTTCAGCAGTGCTGTACTTATATACCGGGCAACAGCAAAGATTTAAAGAAGTATATAAGTAACATCACTGTGATACATCATAACATACATGATTTGGCAACAGACGGGATTTGGGATAAAATTGGCCAAGGATTTGGAAGAGTTGGAAGTTGGTTTGGAAGCTTGGGACAGGGGATTATTAGTTACATTCTAAAACCTATCATAATAGTTGTGATTTGTATTATTGTATTGTTGGGTGCCTTTAGAGCTTTTAAGTGGCACAGAGCAAGAAAGGCTGAGTGTTCCCTTACAAGACAGGAAAGGCAGATGGAAAGACTGCAGGGCAGTCACTATCAGAACCATAGGAATCTGGAAAGGTTTAGGCAGGGAAGACAGGCTACAACTTCTGTTTAGGTCGGTCTTTTCTGCGAGGAGAACATAGCAGGGAAAAGTGTGGTGTTTGATGACACTTGTCATCAGAGGGGGAACTGATAGAGTGCTTAGCGCTTTAAAATTTGCAAGGGGTGCATTATACTCATGTGCGAACTGCACTCATATATATTTGATGTTTGGTTGAACTTTGTGCATATTAAAACGAAGTTTATATATGCTCATATTAGAACCTGTAGAGTGAAATCATGGCACTTTTGCAGGAATTATTAGTATTTTACACGTATTTAGAGAAAACATGTAATTGTGCACGTATATAATGATTAGTAGGTAACTAAAATGTATTCACTGTTATAAGATTCATATAAAGGCCTGTATGACAAGTGCATATTAAAGGACGTTCTTAGGTTAGCCAGAATTTAGTTTTTCTTAAAGGTTTCATTTCTCCTCGTTTGCTATTAGGTCAGGAGCTAATTAAAATGTATGTGTGTAGAAAGTTTTCTTTTCACCCGTACTGCAGGTGCAGGAATTTGTCCTCGTTATTTTAGATTTAAGAAGGTACGTGGGAGGAACAGAATCCCTTTCAAGAGTTCGGACAAAGAGAAGGGAGGACACCTTCTGTGCATGGTGAAACTTGGGAACCAAGGTCGACGGACAAGGCTATGAAATTAATTGGACTTTGTGGAAAGTTACTCAAGAAGGTGTTCACAGAATAATGTACTATGTGACCCGTTAGGGGTGTAACTTTGTCTTTTTGTATTAGGCGCATGGACAGATTTGCAGGACTTCTGCTTTTGACTGAGGAAGGAGAGCATCTTAGAACAAGCTCTATGGCTTTACGCTACTTGACCCATTTGACGTGAGTGTACTTCTTAGGGAGTCAACACGTAATGACACCTTTGGGAAAATCCTTGTGGGAAATTAGGAAGGGATGCCACTTTAGAAGTAGAGTAGGGACAGATTCTTTTATAACTCGGAAATACAAATGAAAAGAGATTTGAACGCAGTGTCTATACTCAGCTGTGTTCTGATTTTGGAATTCATTGTTCTGTGCCTATTGTGCCGTATGAACTATATTCGTAGATTGGGCTCTGTATTCGTTTTCATGTATCTTTACACCTTGATTTTGAGATGTGTCTATATTCTTTTATTCTTGGCTTTGTAATAAAATAACCAAATCTGAATTCGGAGTCCGAAGTTATTTAGCTCAATAAGAGAGGGGAAAGGTATAACTGGTAAATTGTCATCTTCCCTCCACACTTCTTAGCAGGCAACAAAGTCCATCGGCTGGATACCTTTGAACAAGGTTAGGATAGGATATTCGGCCCCATCAGGGGCATCTTCCTTGGTGGGAAAGGAAGAACTGAACTCGCTGCTAACTGCTAAGAGGAAAAGAAGCCTGCTACAATGTCTACAACATTTTGTGCCTTTTATATTAGTGTGTATTTCTAGTCAAACACACAGGGGCATATGTACAAGGGATTTGCGCCACCGGAGAATTACTTTCGCTCTGCTCTGGTTGTGCTGTACCCTGCTTCATATTTACAAGGCGGCGCTAAGCCACTTTGCTTGGCTTAATGCCGCCTTGTAATTATGGCCCTCTTCGATGCACTTTTCTGCAGCAAAGGGGCATGCAGTAGGTGTTTCTGTGGGACACTGCTCCAGATTTACGAGGATCTGTTAATCTGAGGCAGCGCCAAAAACCTACGCAGCCCCGAGAGAGGCATAAGAGTAACCCAACTAGAAGAAATACTTTTACTTCTCCTTGTTTTTTGCTCTTTCTATGTGTGCTGCATTCTGCAGCACACATAGAAGGAGCAAAACACCATTGATAATTGTTTTTGTTCATGAAGGCTGCACAACAACAATCATCCCCGCAGCACAGGCACCCTTACACCATGGTGCAAGGATGCCTGTGGTAGTGCTAAGCTGCTTTTTTTTGCCAGTGCAGGGGTGAGTACACAAAGGCACAATTTTGTTGCAAATTTGGCACATTCCTGTACTTGGAAAATGATGCAGCTCAGCGCAGCAAAAATCCTTGTGGCATAGCGCTTCAGCATTTTCATCTAAATATGCCCACTATTTTCATAGAAACTTGTCACTTTAGGAACTGAGACCCATACCATTATCCCTTTCTGACAGCTGTGGCTACAGCTGCTTCTGTTCATCCAGTACTTTAACTTTGATGCTTAGTTTTACAGATTGCTGCTGCAACTGTTTGCTCGAATTAATGAGACTCGGCTGAGTTTCATGAACTTCTCTTCATGGGAAGTTCTACTAAAAGGTTTTGAGCTATCATCATATCTCACTCTTTTCCTTTGAACTCGAACTCTTGATGAGTTACACTAACTTAAAATTCTGATCCTGATTTTAGATTAGAGATTTTGGTCCTCTATAGAACGTGCTAAATGCACTAAGTGTAAATTTGTTCTAACCATTGCTTTGGATGAGATTTCTTTAAATGTACTTGATTTTACTGACTAATCTGAGTAAAGAGAATATATGAATTTTAATAAGCTCTTTATGAGAAATAAAGCTTTTAAAAATGAATATAAGACGTTATCCTGCATACTTTCATCCCGCATACCATTACTCCGCATTTTTCACAACGAAAATGCTATGACTCCGCGATACCATTTTCCCGCAAACTTTCACTCCTAATATGACTTTACCACGCATGCCTTTACAACTCAAATACCTGCGTGGTGAAGTCATAAACTGTGTAAAAGTGCTTTACATATATAATATATATGGATATGTTTCCTCAAATATATATTATCTACTGGCGGTCGCCAGTAGATAGTTATAGTTAGGACCGTGTTTCCATAGGAAATCCGCAACATTCTATTTGGAATAACTTTGGCGCCGGTTGACGAATCCTCGCGAAATTTTCAAAATAGGTGGGGCGCTCCGCTCGGCTCCTACCCTGAAAGTCTCGGGGGGATTCGTCAAGCGGGAGCTGAGAAAAAAGGGGGGTCCCAAAACGCATTTTCCCCATGCAATTTTCCATAGAGACCTTTAGTCCAAGGTACAGCCCGAACAGCTGAACAGAATTACTTGAAATTTGGCAGAGAGGTAGTCCTAAGGTCAGGGATGTGCCTTTTGCAGGTCTGGTGTCAATCTGTTCAGTAGTTCCTGAGAAAATCAAAAGTAAAATCAGATATATATGTGGGCGGAGCCTAACCACACATCTCATCCTGAGATCTGATTGGCTGTCAGCACTTCATCCAAGAAGTGTTGGCAGCCATTTTGGGACCAATATACATGATAGCACCTCATTAAAAAGCATTGCAGTTAATAGAAGGTTTTAAGACTTTAGTTACATTATAAATCATTTGTTGATGGTACCATGCTCATTTTAGGAATTGTGGTATGTTCTAAGGTGATTTCACCATGTGAAAAAGCCTTCTGCTGGGATATCATGATTGAGAGAAAAATATTTTCTCATGCTTTTCCCACAGAGGTTTGGAAGGTGATATATAAGCTAAACTGAGAGCTTATTTTCTGTAAATTCACATTATCTTTCTCAGTCATGTGAGAATGAAGTCTGACATTCTCAGTAAAACATGTACATCCAACAAGGGCAGAGACTGTCAGTTGATTCCTTCGTGTTCTACGGCAGCTTCCCAGAGTGTTCCAAAGAACAACTAGAGCGCTAACAGTCCTACTTATGATAAACGTATGGCCCACCTGAAGCCATCTTGCTTGGATTAAAGTGGTAACTCTTAAAACATTTAATTTAAAAAGGAACAAAATGAGGGGGTTCATTTTTCCATAAAAAGTATGATTAGTGCTGCAGAAAGAAAAATGAGGGCACATTTTGAGTGACTTCTCTAATCCTCTTCTATTTCATTAAAAAAATTCTGACATGCAGACTGAAACATGCACTTTCAATACCAGCAGCAGTTTTTCCTGGTGAGCAGTAGCTTTACTACAGTGATCTAATGAGCAAAAAGAGTGCTAACATTCTGAATTTATGGCAAATGTGTGACACATCTGAATGCCTTTGGAATCAAAGTAAAAAACTGAAAGTATTTCCTACTGAGGAGACTGCAGTAAATGAGGAAATTAGGAAACTTCATAACAAATAAGTCTGCCAAGATGGCCACCAGAGACAAAAGAGCCCAAATGTAGCCCAAATATCACCCAGATGTAGCCCAAGTATAGCCCAATGACAGAATGTCCCAGAGTGTTCTTAAAAACAACTAGAGCGCTTACTGTCTTCATTATGACAAAAGTATGGCACACCTGAAGCCATCTTGATTGGAATAAACTGGTAACACTTAAAACATTTAATTTAAAAAGGAACACAATGAGGGGGTTCATTTTGCCATAGAAATTATGATTAATGCTGAAGAAAGAAAATGAGGGCACATTTTGAGTGACTTCTCAAATCCTCTTCTATTTCATTAAAAAATGCTGACATGCAGACTGAAACATGCACTTTTAATACCAGGAGCAGACTTCCATGGTGAACAGTAGTTTTACTACAGTGATCTAATGAGCAACTAGAGTGCTAACATTCAGAATTTATGGCAAATGTGTGACATATCTGAATACCTTCATGGTGGAATCAAAGTAAAAAACTGAAAGCATTTCCTACTGAGGAGACTGCAGTACATGAGGAAATTAGGAAACTTCATAACAAATAAATCTCCCAAGATGGCCACCGGAGACAAAAGAGCCCAAATGTAGCCCAAAATCACCCAGATGTAGCCCAAATATAGCCCAATGACAGAAGTGTGCAAAACACTTATTATTTTGTGTTTTTGCAGTGTTATATAGTGCAGACTTGTCAGGTATTGGAGTGCTTTACATGAGCATTGGTTACATCACACAAGAACAAATTCATTTTGGTTGTAGACATAGGGAGACTAAGTGATTTGACCAGAATCACAGAATGTCGAGCTGAAGCAGAAACTCCAACCTGGTTCCCCAGTTGCAAAGTCTGCAGTTCTGGAAGTAACACCACATCCTCTCCCCTAAGTGCAACATTTAATCAAGTGGTCAACTGGATAAAAAAACATAAAGGTAACAAATAATTTAAAAGTGCTTTCTCGCTATTTGAAAACTCAGAAAATATGTCCTTATTTTAGTCTTTTAGAGCACTAACCATAATTTTGATGCCAATCAGACCCTCTCATATATGTAATTTCTAAAGGAAATGCTCTAGGTATTACAGTTTTGATTACATCAAGATGACGTCAGGCACTTTTGTAATAAATATAGAATGTTAGCAATCTAGTTGTTCATTAGGATACTGTTGAGAGGCAGAGGCCAGGGGAACAGACTCTGAAAATTGAAGGCAGGTAGGAGGGTGCAAAGGCAACAATTTCACCACACTGAGCAGGCAGGAAGGGCCGTGGCAGCACAACAGACTATGGAGGGCAGTGGAAAGGGGAGCAGGGGCAACAAACCAACAATACTGGACTTGCAAGAGAGGCTGTGGCAATGCAATAGACCATTGTGGGCAGAAGGAAGAGGCAATGGTAGTACAACCATACATGTCAACAGACCCGATTCAGCCAGGAAACGTCCAATGTTTTTAAGCTCAAATGGGCTTTATTTTATCTGTCTCCTGTCTACAATCTCCTCTTTTCAATATAACTCAAAGGGGAAAATCAATACCCCAGTTTTTTTTCAAAATCTCCCTCTTACCAAGTTCAAAATGTTCGCAAGTATGGTACATTGGATCATGGAAGGAAATGGGGTAGGGACATGGACTTGGATAACAGAGGACAGGAGGGACATGGAGAGGTGCACCAAACTGACCCTGCAGGGCAGGCATCAGGGTTTGCAGCAGCACAATACACCACACAGGGCATGCGGGACGGGAGTGCAGCACAACAATCCATAGAAAGCAAGAGGGAGGGGACAGGACCATGCACATGAACAACAGAGAACAGAGGGGCAAGAGGCAGGACCATAATGGACATACAGGAGAGAAAGCTGCAGCATAACAGACCATAAAGGGCAGGAGGGATGGATCAGGGGCATTTCAATGGAACAGACAAGCCAGGAGGGAGGGAGTAGGGGTCTGCACATGTAAACAGAGGGCTGGGGGCAAGGGGGCAGGGCAGGAGCAGCAAGATAGCCATGTAGGTCAGGCAGGATAGGCACTAGAAGCAAGACACACCATGAAGAGCAACAGTGAGACTGTGATGGCATACACACAGACCATGGAGGGAAGGTGGGAGGGGTTCAGGGGCAGCTAACTGACCACACAGGGAAGGTGGGAGGGGCCATGGCAGCACAGAAGACCATGCATGGCAAGTGGGAGGATTAGTGGTAGCACAATGGCTATGATGGGCAAGAAGGAGGGTGCAGGGGCATGCACAAAGGATGATGGAGGATAGAAGGGAGGGTCAGGACCTGTGCACAGACAAGAAAGTTCAGGGGAAGGGGCCTCACAACAGACCGCACGGGGCAGGCAGGAGAAGCAGTTGCAGCACAACAGACCAGGGAGGGCAGAAGGGTGTGGCAGTTCAATGGACCATGTAGGACAGGAGGAAGAGGATATGGGCATGGCATGTGGACAAGCAGGGTGGAGGTGGCAGGGACAGGTTACAGTCATCTGACAATGCTAGGCAGGTGGGAGGGGAGTGGCAGCTTAACAGAACACTCAGAGTAGATAGGAGTGGCAGGTCCATGGAACATGGTGGGCAAAAAGGATGGAGCAGGGGCATACACAAAGACATCGGAGGCCAGGGGGAAGGAGAATAGGGGCAGCAAGCTAAGCACAGAGTTTAAGGAGGAGGTCAATGATGGGGCATAGAATTGGGCAATGGAGGGCAGGAGGAGTGGACTGGTACATCATACTAAATTGAGGGCAGTGGCAGCACATCAGACCATGCATGGCAGGAGGGAGGAGGCTAGTCCATGGATTCACACAACAGAGGATAGGGAGGAGGGGGTTGGGGCAGCAAGCTAACTGTTCAGAGAAGGCGGGTATTAGGAACTTTATTGTTTTTAAAACGTGTGTCTGTGCGAACTACTTAAAATATGAACAAGTATGCAGCATAATCTCACTTTTATTCAGGAAGAAGAGGACGTTTGTGACTGTGACTCCGGGCTCACTTGGCAGAAACACCCCCTGACCCTCCACCCCCTATCGCAAAATGTAATGCCCGTGAAAAGGGTAGGTGAACACAGTGTTATATAGAACATAGTCCTGAGAGCACGATTGAAAATGAAAACTAGATATAGTGTATGGTATAAACTATGCACCAAAAAGTGTGATATAAGATGAACCGGGCGTGAAATATAATATGCAATACATTGTGCGCAATGACAGATTCATTGGAGAGCGCGAGATAGCACAGGCACTAGCGCGTGCTATGCGATATGCGCCTTGGAGTGTAATATGCACAGGGCAGTGTTGTGTAACCTAACTAGTCTCTAAAGTTGTAATATAAAATATGTGCTGGGGAGTGTAACGTTGCATATGCACTGTGACAAAGATATGGATCCCAGATTGTAATATGTATCGCATAGCACTGTGCGTTATAACATAGGCATCGAGGAAGGCACGTTAGATGGGGCAATATAACCCGTGCGAAGACAAGTGTGGCATGACATATTCACGGGGTGGTGTTACAGTGCACATGGGCTAGAGAGTGTCATAGCATATGCACTAGCTAGTGGAATACAACACAGAGGTGTGTGGCACTCAGCAGGCAATGGTGGGTGTAACACAGCATTGGGCTCTGCCAGGAGCGCGCTGTGACTCTCAAGTGATGTTCGTCCCCTTTCCAGAGAGTAAAATAAAAAGTATTACACATCCGGCAGTGGATGTGTGTTTTATTAACCGTGAGGGGGGATTCTTGCATAGTTTTGGTCGAATTTTTGTCGAATCCCCTTTGAATGGCTTGGTGTGCATGTGAATTAAATGTGCCCGTCAATAGCTACCCATGTTTGTATAAATAAACGACGAGGGTGTCTACCGGGATTAGGCACGGTAGGGCATCAGACATGTCAGAGCTTCACTAGTGGTGTAAATACATTCCACGTGGATTCATTGTATGCATAGTCGCCTTTTAATGAATATCACGCAAATCGTCATGGTGATAGGTACGTACGGTTTGTCCAGCATGTCCTAGGTGTGTCTATAAATATATATTTTTTTAAAATAATAAAAAACAGTGGCCGGCCCTGGGGATTGGGGTCAAAAAAATATAATTAGGAGACAGGCCCTGGGGGATGGGGTCATCAGGGCCAATAAATTAGAATAAGAAGGGGAACCACACAGCCCCCCTTCTTAAAAAATTAAAATAAATAAAAGACTGGCATCGTGCCGGAGGCCACGCCCCCTCCTTGCAGCACTCTGCAAACGCTCCCCCTGGCGAGTTGTAAGTTGGGGAATTAACTCCTCTTCAATACTGAGGGTCCCTGAGGGCCAACTAGCCCAACAGGCATCTCCAGTAAGTACCAGGGAGCTGCGCTGCAGACAGGTGTTCTGAGGCCAAGCCCCTTTTTACACCTCTCTGCAACGCAGCTCTGTGGCGCTTACTGGAGGTACCTAGTGGTCTAGTTTGACCCTAGGGACCCTTAGGATTCAAGGGGACTTAATCTCTCAACTTAGAACAGCCACAGGGTGCGTTTACACAGTGGTGAAGGGAGGGGACGGGGCCTGAGGTGACGTGTGCAAACACGCACTATGGCACGTTTTAAATTGGGGATATAATTTTCCTTCAATACTGAGGGCCCCTGGGGGCTAACTAGCCCACCAAGTGCTTCCAGTAAGCGCCACTGAGCTGCATTGCAGAGAGGTGGTCCAGGCCGTACCACTTTTTACACCTCTCTGCAACGCAGCTCTGTGGCACTTACTGGAGGTACCTAGTGGGCTAGTTGGACCCTAGGGACCCTCAGGATTCAAATGAGCTTAATCTCCCAACTAAAAACGGACACAGGGCGTGTTTACACAGTGGTGAAGGGAGTGGACGGGGCCTGAGTTAACGTGTGCAAAAACGCCCTGTGGCCTGTTTTAAGAGGTAGTTTTAATCCCCCTGCCCTATTATATACTAGGGGCTTACATAGGAGGTCATGCTAATCACAGGGGGACCCCAACGCATAATGTTCCCTAGTGTATGTAGGTGTTTTCACTGTATTCTAAGTGTCTTTTAACATAGCACTGGCTCTAGGACTGATTAGTCAGACTCAGTTACCACCAGTATCCGTCTGAAAAAGTTGAGGGTACAGGATGATTTTGCAACAAGGCTTCTTTCTGCTCTTCTTTTTGTTCTTTCTGCACGTTATCCTTCTTCCTGCACTTTTCTTCGTCTTTGAGGACTTCTGTTGCTTCTTTCTGCACTTCTTTTTTTCTTTCTGTGCATTTTTTCTTCTTTCTTCACATGTCCTATCTCTGTAGGCATAGTTAGAAATTAGCATTTAAAAATCCTTTGAAATTCACAGAAAAAACCATAGGTTTCAGGCACGTTATAGTTAGGAATTAGCATTTAAAAAACCTCAGAAATTCACTGAAAAAACCATAGGTTTCAGGGGTGTTATAGTTAGCTGGACTTTTCACTTGTACAAAACCATTGAAATTCCCCTGTTATAGTTAGTTCAGCTAACTATAACTCGCGCACCCGCAATGCACTGCTGATGACGTCACATATTACATCACTCATGACATGGTCAGTGACATCACTCATGACATCACTGATGACATCTCAAATGACATCACTGATGACGTCATCCTTGTGATAGAGTGGCAGACCTCCTCTCACCCTAATATAACCTTTGATACACACATTCAAAAATAGAGACTAAACTTTTCAAAACAATGGACATACCAATACCAGTTACAACAACCTCTTCAGTAATTCTAAGATCCACATACACATCCACTCATTCACCAACAGTCCTATACAGTCACTCATACATGTATTCACTCATCATATGTACTCATTCACCTATAGATCCTGTTACACAATGCCACTCATCCATAGAGTTACTCACACACATAGTCACTCATGCTAATAAAGAATCAAACATACATTTATTTGCATATACAGTTATACACACACCACCACACTTACTTCTACGGAAACTTACACATACTTAGTCTTTTAAACAATCACTTATAGAAACACATACTTATTCATACAGGAACTCTTTCAATCTCTCACATATACTCACTTATATACACCAATAGTCACATATATTAGTTTAAAACATATGTGGTTACTCATAAAGACACTGTTGAGACAGTCATTCACTCACTAACACACCCATACACACACTCATCCACCCATACAGTCCTGCACACATGCTGTCTTCAACACATACAAACAGTGAGTCACTCATTCATGCAACTATGCACTACGTAATACCCCCCACCGAACCATGCAGACACTCAGACTGATACTCAAAAAACCAACTAATAACCTATATAGACACCCATGTAGCTACTCACCAACCCATGCAGCCACTTATACACAAGACTGATACAGATATTTACATATTTAAACATTACTCACTAAGCCATGTATTCACTATGATACACTTAATCAGTCAGTTACACAATCAATTTTTAAAAAACATATGATCCATTTAGATACTTATATACCCATTTATTCTTCCATCGACCTTGAGATATACATATATAAAACATATTTAATTTTCAGAAAAACACACATTCACTGGATGATGTCATCAGTGATGTCATTTGAGATGTCATCAGTGATGTCATCAGTGATGTCACTGACCATGTCATGAGTGATGTAATATGTGACGTCATCAGCAGTGCATTGCGGGCGCGCGAGTTATAGTTAGCTGAACTAACTATAACAGGGGAATTTCAATGGTTTTGTACAAGTGAAAAGTCCAGCTAACTATAACACCCCTGAAACCTATGGTTTTTTCAGTGAATATATATATATATATTTTTTGATGTATTCACCCCAAAAACAAAACCCATCCTGATCCCTAAAATTACCCCTTCACCCCAAAACCTAAATGCACCCTGAACCCCATAAATTCCCTGCACCCCAAAACCTTAAAAGCACCCTGAATGCTAAATATTCCCCCTACACCCCAAAACCCTAACCCACCCTGATCCCTAAAATTACCCCAGCACCCCAAAACCTAAACGCACCCTGAACCCCAAAAATAGCCCTGCACCCCAAAACCTAAATTGCACCCTTAACCCCAGAAATACCCCTGCACCCCAAAACCTAAACGCACTCTTAACCCCAAAAATACCCCTGCACCCCAAAAACTAAATGCAACCTGAACCCCAAAAATACCTCTGCACCCCAAAAACTAAATGCACCCTGAACCCCAAAAATACCCCTGCACCCCAAAACCTTAAACACACCCTCAACCCTAAAAATTACCCTAAACCCCTACACCCTAACCAACCCTGGCCCCTAAAATTACACCAGCACCCCAAAACCTAAACGCACCCTGAACCCTAAAAATTCCACTTACACCCAAAACCCTAACCCACCCTGACCCCTAAAATTCCCCCTGCACCCCAAAACCTAAATGCACCCTGAACCCCCAAAATACCCCTGCAACCCAAAACCTTAAACGCACACTTAACCCCAAAAATGCCCCTGCACCCCAAAACCTAAACACACCCTGAACCCTAAAAATACCCCTGCACCTTCAATGCACCCTGACCCCTAAAAATTCCCACTACACCCCAAAACTCTAACCCTAACCCACCCTGACCCCTAAAATTCCCCCTGCATCCCAAAACCTACATGCACCCTGACCCAAAAATACGCCTGCACCCCAAAACCTTAAACGCACGCTGAACCCTAAAAATTCCCCTTACTCCCCAAAACCCTGACCCACCATGACCCCTTAAATGCCCCCTGCAACCCAAAACCTAAATGCACCCTGAACCCCAAAAATACCCCTACCCCCAAAACCTTAAACGCACCCTAAACCCTAAAAATACCCCCTACACCCCAATACCCTAACCCTCCCTTATCCCTAAAATTACCCCAGCACCCCAAAACCTAAACGCTCCCTGAACCCTAAAATTACCCCCTACACCCCAAACCACTAACCCACCCTGACCCCAAAAATACCCCAGCATCCCAAAACCTTCAACGCAACCTGAACCCTAAAAATACCCCCTACACCCCAAAACTCTAACCCACCCTTACCCCTGAAAATACCCCAGTACCCCAAATCCTAAATGCACCCTGAACCATAAAATTACCCCCTACACCCCAAAACCCTAACCCACCCTGACCACTAAAAGTACCCCAACACCCCAAAATCTAAACTCACCCTAAACCGTAAAAATACCCCAACACCCCAAAACCCAAATATACACATAGCCCCAAAATTACCCCCGAACCCCCATAACATATACCCCTACACCCCATACTTACCTTATACTTACATTTAAAAAACATATGCTTTTACCATTCAAGCATGCGGGGTAAAAGCATATACAATGTAATGCCATGCGTTGTAATGGCATGTCGGAGCAATGGTATTTGCGTTGTCATGGTATGCGGGATATAAGATTCGTGGTAATGGGTGTTTACCTTTAAAAATATCTCAAACTCTCATTATTCACTGTACTTGAAGCTTTTAATATAATTTGACTTGTCATGATGAAATAGCTCCTGATTCAAAATATTGCGGCACAGATCCGTCACCGGAGGCGATTTCTCCAAAGAAGCCAGCTTGAGAGCGGGGCTTGACCCTGTATGTGGTGATGAAGTTAAAAAGTTGAACCATATTGACCTAAACTGTGCCCCTGATCCATGCTATCACAACTAAAAGGTAGTGCGGATGCAGAGTGTGGTCAAAATGAGAACAATTCGGAAAAATCACCATTCCTGCTGGGCAATTTTGATTACATTTATTCCTCATCAGGAAGTGAAAAGTACATCAATATCCTAGCCTATAGACTGGAAAGAACACAAATGTTACAATTATTAGATTACCCTTAATAATGTTTTAATAAATTTTTTAGCATTATATATTATACTGTGACGTAGCATTTGTGCTGTGTTTCATACATCATTTGAGGTCGATAGCGCCTGATGCCGGACAATATGAATTTAGAGTAAACAGTACATGCTAAGTGTAACACTTTTTCTGTAGGCTTACAGTCTGGTTTCATCTTCACCTTGGGCAAAAATATGTACATATGTGGGGGCATATCAACAACAACCGGCGATAATTATCTCTAAGCGCACAGGATAATTATCGCCGGCTAGCGTGAATTTTTATCGCTGAGATAGCGTGCTATTAGCAATGCTTATCTCAATAGCGATAAAAATCCTCACGCTAACAGGCTAACGTGAGATTATCGCTGGATACCCAGCGATAATCTCACGTTACCTTGTTGATAGGGACAGGCAAACTTAGCCATGATATCCTCCTTCCATAGGATATCATGGATAAGTCAGAAAAATACCAGACGTAAAAAAGCAGCGTTAACCGCGGTTAGCGCTGCTTTTTTTGTCTCTAACAGGGTTAGCGACATTCTTGATAATAGGAGAAATGTCGCTTAGCGACATTTCTCCTATTATTTTACTCTGGAACGCCCCCTTTGCATCTCATTAGAGATGCAAGGGGAAGCGTAGAGTAAAAGGGTGCTAACATGCAAATTTGCATGTTAGCACCCTGTTGTTGATAGGGCGCTAGTTTTATCTCTCCTTTTTTGGCTTTTAAAGCCAAAAAAGCAGAGATAAAGCCCTTGTTGATATGCCCCTAATTTCGGTACTTTGAGCCCAAATATTCCCTATTCTGTTGTATAGCTCTTAATCGCTGTGAATAACTTCCGTGTTATACCCTGATGTGTTGACAATCTAGCGTTTAGTGAAATTCAGTTCCCAATCGCTTAGGGATTTTATGTTCTGACTGCGCTTCACATAATAATTTAACCTAATGCACTTAATTAAAATGCACCTCATTGAGTTTGGCCCGTATAGTAATAATATTTCAAAAGCCACAGTTGTGAAGTAGTTGTTTTGAATCTTACTTAATTTAATTTCTGTGTGACAGATTTGTTGCAAAATATCCACATTAATCAATAGATTTTTAACCTTCACAGTGTGCCTGTTACCGTAAGAACTCTGCTAAATGCTTCACTTGGGAATAATACAGCTGCATAAATTAGGTACCCATCAAAACACAATTTCTCTCCTGAAAATGATCTCCACAAATTCTATGTTTTGTAAAAGAAAACAGTCTTCAGTCTGACCTTCATTGCAGATATAATCTAAGGGAGCACGTGGATAGATCAGTGATCACCACACCAATATTATCACACAGCACTTTTGTGTTTTCATTACAGGCGGTGCCGGCACAGGTAAGACCGGTGGGGTGGTTGGGTGGGGCGGGGCTGTGGGGGGGAAGTCGACATATGACGAGATAAGTAATAGGTCAAATGAAATAAGAAAAATATAAAACCGCTTACCTTGCACTCACGGCATCGCCATCTCAGCAATGCGGTGAGCATGAGGTAAGTGTTTTATTTTTTATTTTTATTTTACTTCCCCTATTCTGTCGTCTGTCCACAACCCCCCTGCCACTGCCCTGCCCTGCCCTGCTCCACCACTGTTACCTGGGCTGGCCGCACCTGTTTCATTATGACCACTTAGGGGCAGATTCATGTTTCCTGGCGCATCCCTGCAAATCAGCATGGATGTGCCAGGAAATATGCGTCACGCAAGTTTGCCCTTGCGCCACCGCAGATGCGCCGCATTTACAAAGCGGTGCATCGTGGCGCAAGGACAAGCAGATGCGTGACGCATCTGCCGGCGTAAGGTTGGCGCATTGCTGGAGTTGCGTTGCAACCGCGACGCAGCCCCAGTAAGGCTCGGGGTGCCCCTATCCCTAACATGCTGCGTCAATCCTTACGACTGCTTCAAGCAGGCGCAGGGTTTTGACGCAGCATGGCCGGAAAAGTGACTGAGTGAAATCTTGTTGATTTCACTCAGCCACTTTTCGGAGGCGTTCCTGCGCCGGAACGCCCCCCCCCCCTGTGCAGGTACGCCCACATGTGGCGCAAGCTTTACAACGTGACGCATCTCCCCAGATGCGTCACGTTGTAAATAGCCCGCAGCATGGCACTGGCTTTGCGCCGCCGCTGCGTCACAAAAGTGACGCAGCTGCAGCGCAAATCTGGCGCACAGGGCTTATAAATCTGCCCCTAAGTGTTCAAGTATTAGCTAACATTTTATATTGCTGACCAATTATGTTTTGATTGCATTACCATCTTTTGAAACAGTTGGTAAAGTGGATTCGGAATGTATTACCAGCCCGTTTCCTATTCTTGTCATCTTACTAAGAGCATAGCATTTATGTGTTGACCTATAATGAAACAGATTTTGAGTGGGACTGATCCTGAAATTATATTTTTGTACAGTGCCTAATTCCACAAATCAATGTCCACTGCTATAAAAGAGATATTTATTTTAGTTGTTTTTTGTTGTGAACACTGTAATACATCCCAGAGTGAAGCCCACATGTTTGTTAATCAAGATTACCAGGGAAAAGGAACGGTTGATATCTATAAAACGTCTGCATTGAAAAGAATAATATGGTATTTCTAATACAAACTAATTAACCCCGCTCAGAGAAATTAGTAAGCACTAACAAAAGTACAGAAGAACCATTATTTGACCATATTTTTCAGTATTTGCATCAATATAAAGCATTGTATTACTTCCATGTTCCTTTTATGGATGTCTGGAAAAAATAAATTATTGTAGTCCTTAAACTGTTTGTATTTATACTTCTAAAAGATGACTGAAAGACATTTGAAGTGCAAAAAAGATCGTATTACACATGCTATGATAGTGTCTGTGTAGTTGCTGATAAGTCTGACATATCATATTAAAAAAATAAATACAATTTGCAATGCTGATGCATCTGAGAGAAACATTGAAAGAAAAATCTTCCTATTTTGTCCCACATGTGTCAAGTAGGGGCCAAAAAAAGGGAGAATCAAAACAGTGACATTTCTTTTTTTTCTCACATAGGACACTTTGCTCTCAGCAGAATCAAGAAGTTATTTTGCTTGGTTTGGTGTAAATATGAAGATTTTAGAAGTAGACATTTCAAAAGTGTCTTAAAAAGGCATGAAATTTGCATGAGGCGGCAATCAAAGACAGTCGGTGAAGGTTCAGCCAACCCGTGTTTGCTGACCATTCACAGACTCCAATTTCTTTTTAAAAAACCTGCTTCTATCTGATTGGACAATAGAGCTTTTTCTCCTGTCATCTGTTTCAACTCACCAAGCCTGGTTCCTAGACCTGAAGCTCTCTGAGTACCTGGCCACAACTGTAAGAAAATTGTTGGAATTGTCATTAAAGAACACACAGATGCCGAAAAATAAAAAATGAGGAGCCATAAAGGAGCAGGAGTGGCATCTGATAACCTGCTTGCTCAGGTGGGGCTCAGATCAAATAGCCCCAAAGGAACCCTGTATGAAAAAATGATGCAGATTTTGACATAGGTTCCCTGAAATCAAAGTTGGAATTGTATCCCCCAGTTGAAATCTTCCCTACTGAGGTCATCCATTCCAGGACAAAGGTTCACATATCAGAGGCAAGGTATCTTGAACCATAGTTGGACCTCCCCTGGGTTTGTGTACCACCTGCTGTGACTTGAGCAGCAGGCTGGTTGCAGGCCATACCACGAGGGCCGGGTGCAGGCCAGGCTCTGTGCTATTGCCCACTGCTTATGTCCGAAGATCATGCTAGGCTGCTGTTGGCTGAATGCAGCAGATATGAGTATACTTTCATGGAAGTTGGATGTTGTATATGATCAGAATAACCCAATCAATAAAAAACATTGCTAGGGCAAAATGATGATTAAGATCTAACACCTTTGCTTATGTTTACCCAAACCTCTGATATTCATTTTAGAAAGCACAGCTACAGTAAACTACAGTTGCATTACATTTAGAAATTATTTTTTTAAATTTCAATTTGCACCTTACTGTCATGTACTTTACCTATTACTTGCACACCAGTCGTGCAAACCATAACTCTGATACCACATGAAATGCTTTTGACCTGTCAAAATGTATACAAATAAGTAAAAAACCCCTAAAAGCACAACATACATAAATAACAATACACACTCAACCTAGAAATAAAACTACAGTCAAAGTCATCTGTCTCATAGAGTTAAGGGTAATATGATGTGTAATATAATCTGTAAGGCTTTTTATGACTTTTGCAATTGCTTCTGGCAGACAAAAGGACAGGGTGAGTAGATCAGCATTGCAATTGGTGTGACCGATATAGTTTTCATTCTTACTGTCATCCTAGTTCTCATATCACTATCATAGCGTTTGTATGTAGAAGTGTATTAAAAGTAGTTCACTAATACTACTGATAGGTTCTACAGGACCCTTTAGAGTCACATCGTTCGGATTTCTGAGCCCTTGGCACTAAGGACCAATGTGCAAACCCGAGTCAGAAACTCATTTCGACTGCAACCAATATCCAATTTACTGACCAATGTTTTCAAAAGGTGTGTTTCTGTTAAGAATCAGCACCATTAGATAAATTACAAGGAGAGACCCAAAGTCTCTTTCATGAATGGAATACACCTTAGAGAACCACAAGCAATGGAATATGCGTTTTAAAATCTTTAGTTGAAATTCCTTATCTACTGCATACAATATGAACTGTTACAGCACAGTATTTATAACAATAAGGCATCAAAACAATTTGAATAATACTCAACATGGCTATTGTAATACCAGCCCAAACACCCTCATGTTGCTATTACTAGGCGCTAAGCTAGTTTTATCAAGCTAATAAATAATAAGCTTGCTCTTCAGTTTCGAATGTGGTGCACCTCACATACAACATGACAACAGGACCCGTTGTGTCATCTGGAATAGGAAACTTCCTCCTATTCCTGTCACAAGGGCAAGGATAATCATGTTTTTTCAAGAACATACACATTGACATTGAAGGCTAAATGTCTTGCAGGAGCTTTTGATTTTTGGGGATGCTGATATCAAGGGGTGGGCAAAACTCGCAGTGTTTTACTCTGCTGAATTCCGCAGACGTAAATAAAAACTCTGTGCGATTCCGTGGAGTTCCACAGGTAGCAGAATTTCAGCACGTTGCATTGCCTGCACTGATTTTTACCACCAGGAGCTTGTACCACACTGTAAAGTCAGCACGAACGATGCCACACCAGAGAGCGCTGCTTCTTTCTGCTGCTCGAGAAGTTTTTCTACTCAAGCTGCAGCGTTTCTCAACGCGAACGGAAGCTACTTGCCGCGACGCTCGCTTTAAGGAATCGCACCGGGACTCGTCCTGGCACTCCGTTTTTCTTTCTCACCAACTTAACGCTGGTGAGCCGCACGCAAGATAATCTCTGTTGTGTTTTGGATAATTCATAGTATGCCTGAATGTTTGCAAAGAACATCATGTCCTTAGGACCCCATATGTCAACAAACTTACATATTCCCAGCAGCTCCCATTTCTGAAGCCCCTGCAATTTTAAAACTTCTTCCAGGATACCCTTGTCTCAAAGGGGAGAATTGAATGCAAGTATTTTTCCTCATCCCAGAACTTTGGTGGACTTTTTTCCATAGGTTAATTACTGTCACTGCCGAAAGGGGTAGATTAACAAATCTTGCTCACTTATACAAGTCCAAGAGATACACTCGGTCCCTAAGCCTCCACCTGTCTGCCTTCAGTGATAGTTCTTGTATCTGCAAATACCGAGTGATTGATTATGTGTGGATAACTCCCTTGTTTGGGCCCTATGTTAGTGTTGCCAGTGATATGTATGGGAAGCCACTGTCCCAAAATAGTGAGTGTGTGATACAATCCACCTTTTGGAAAAAACTATCTGGCACTTCACAGGATCTATTATGCAGTATATATAGCAATTTGAGTAAAGTGGTAATTTTAAAGAGGTCTGCTCATCCCATAATCAACAGCAGAAGCTTTCGCCAGTGTTCCATCTCCACTTTATATTCATTTAGTACATTAACCATGTTAATATTTAACAAAGGCATTCACCTTTCTACATCTGGATCCCTAAGTAACAGAAGTCATCCCCAGTCAATCGCAGTGTGCTGCTCCACTTTCCCAAGAGTTCCATGATGTGAGGGGAAGACTACCAATTTGTGCCAGTTTATACATGAGCCATTATATTAACCAAACATCTTTACAATGTCTAGTGTTCAGGGAACAGACCATAATGTGTCAGAGAGATAAAGGCGAATATTGACGGCATATATCGAAATAATATCATCCTCATAGGGTTCCCATTGCAGTCCATACACCAAAGCTTCCCACCACACCTAGCCAGCAATTGACTTAATTGCCAGCATGAAGGATAAGAGGGATAGTGGGCATCAATGTCTTCTTCATCTCCTCCTGGGGCCAGAACACTGACAGAAGGCACAAATGGCTAGGACAAGAAAATAACAATTTTGTAAATGTGGCGTTTTCATAATTGTGACTTAAAACCCAACTTTGTCATTAAAGAGGATTTTACAGTACAATTATTTTGAGTGTAAAAAGCATATTTATCGCTATTCAAACCAAAATTTTCTTAGTTGTGACATATAGGCAATAAAAAGAAAGGTTTATGTGTTGCAAAAGGTTTGTTTTGCCTTTAGGAAATGGCAGTTTAAAACTGTATTACAGGCCTCAGTGAAACATGTTTTAAAGTGCTACTTTACAAGGAGTGCTGCCGGCCCACTAGTAACATTTAATTTACAGGCCATGGGTATATTAAGTACTATAGACTATAGATTTACAAGTACAGGTGTAGGACGATTTAACCAAGTTTTAAGGAGAGAGCACTATCATGGTAGCACTGGTAAGCAGTGGTAAGTTGCCCAGAGTCCTAATGCCAACAAAAACAAATTTAGAAACTGGAGGAGTGAGGGCAAAATGTTTGGAGGAATACCACACCAAGAATGCCAGGTCTAACAAATCCCATTTAATTAATTTTTAGATGCCTTTTAATAATTTGTATACATATTAAAAAAATAATATTTACTTTTTTAAATTATACTTTAAAAATATTGAATTTCAAGTTCCTATATTTAAAATATTTACATTTGTAATGTAGAATTAAGCTATAAATGTGTCACACGGTGGGGAGGACTACCTACTCTACTGTTCCCCTGGGACCAGCGGCACTAAAAGTTGCATCCCTCTCTCTTTCCAGGCCTTTGACTGAGAAGGAACACAAGAAGGAAGTCAGGCATCATGAAGTGAGACATGGGCAGCAAAGGACATGCGCACTGCCTGGAGCCAGGACAGGAGCCGACAGAAGCCCTAAAGTGAGGCCAGATGACGGAGGAGACGTGGAATGACTTCTACGAGGAAGGTTTGGAAGTCAGAGAGAAGTCCGGAGCCATTTCAGTGTTGTGCAGCAGGGAAGTGAGTGCCCCCAGCAGTCTGAGGAACGCTGACAGGACCCCTCTTCTCGCCATGCTTCTGGAGGGTGCAGCTTCATCAGGTGTGTGCACAGGTCCTGAATCGGGCCGGGCAACGGGATGGAGTGCAATAGAGGGAGTTGGCTGGGACAGAAAAAGGAGTTGAAGAATATTAAACAAAATTGGATATTTCTGATGGAGAATACCTCACAGGGTGAAACTTGTATCATCCTAAACAGGAGGGTGGGGGGGGGGGGCTTTATGTATCAGAGGATTGAACTTTCACCAAGCAATGTCATGCGCTTTCCTTTCATTTTGACAAATTTGACTTGATAACGTTGTTGGAAATACCACAGAATAGTGGGTTAGATTCTTTATTTTGGTTTGGGTCTCTTTTTGATCAAGCCACCTCTTTCATTTTTTATTTTATTAACCCTATGAAAGTGGAATGCCAGACGACACATATACTAACCTCACATAAAAGAACCGGTTTCTTACGCCTAAAAACTTACCTGAACTTTCCTTTCTGTCGAGGGTGCAGGTGAACGGGATTACCAGTTGACCTAAAGGAAAGGAGAAGACAAAGCTGTTAAAGAAGAAAATTGGGGCAATCAACTTATATAAACCTATCAAAACAAAAAGCAATCAAATCTACATCTTATATAGAATTTAATTTATAAGCCAAGCAACATTATGCCATTTTTTTAATTGTTCTAGATCAAAAATAAATATATAACCAGGGCCCCTGGAATTATGGGAATGGGCTGGTGTGGCAATTTTTGCTTAGTTATAGATTTGCCGCTTTGGCCGCATAATCCATCATCTACTGCATATTCTGCAGATTTTAACAGAAAATATGTTTCCAACTCAAATGGTTCAAGGGTTACTCAAAACACAGTGACATGTGTTGCTGCCTAGTGGAAATCCGTTTGCAAAGGTTGGCTGCTCACCGTTCTGCTGCTTTTTGCTATATTTGGGTGTTAAGCCGGTACTAGCGAGGTGCAACCAATGACAAAACATTGTTAACAAGTGTAAAAATAACAAAATAATGAATTAACACTATCACAAAATGTGCTGCATTATGCCGCATCATTTGCCTTTTATTGCTGCATAATTTAGTCAACCCTGCCACATAATTTGGCCCTCTTCTGCTGTATAATTGCAGTGGCCCTGTATATAACATTATTTATTAGTAATATTTAACATTAGTTTAAAAAAAAAAAATGTTTAATAAACTTTGCAAGTTTTCCCAATGCTAGATTATAGAGAGATCTCTGGCATGGGGGCAGAGACCTAGTTATAAATAATAAGAGGCCAAAATCTTGTTGGGATTTAATCCTTCTTCACATTTGTTTCAAGGCAAGACTTGGCAAGGAGATCGCAGCTCTTTTCTGGGCTGTGATTTAGAATCCACAACACAATCGACACCTAGAGGTATTTACAGTAACTTCGGTGTTTTTTTCTGCTCTATCACTAATGTGTTCTAGAATGATGTGCAGAGGACAATACATGTTCCATTATTAATTTATCCTTGAAAGGATTGCAGAAATAAGTGGAACAAAACATTCATTTTCAGGCTTGTAAATTGCATATCACAAGAGTGATAATGAGGGCATTTTATTTCCTCTGTTGCAAAGAGATGCATTGATTTTAAAGGGGACATCTTGCTAAATTAGACAGTTCTACACAATGATTGGAATATATAAAGCAAACAGCAGAAGCTAGCCAGGCCATTGTGAAGAAGAACTGTCACTCATTCTTCCATCTTTCTTTCAGCTCAAAGTGTACTCTTGGCACAAAGTAGGAATCACAAATGATCCTCCAGTTCAATTATCCCCTTTACAAACAAAGGCTCTAGCCAGTTTTCCAACTCTTGACCTCTACCACCAATAACTTGAAAACATGCCCTGAGCATAAGTACCAGTCTATTTGCATTAATGTCTACAGTGAATCCAGATGTCAATTACACAATTTGAGAAACAATTATGATTCAATAAATATGTAAAATATTTTTTTCGAGTTTCTACTGCCTAAGCAGTTTAAAGACCGTTGGTAGCTGTTTACCATTTTTGACAGTACGGTTGTAATTCAATCTATACAGACATGATTTATACACTGAATTCAGATTAGAAAACACGTATTCATTTGCAGCAGAGTCTCGTAGCAGAGTATATCCAAAGATTATACGAGTCTCACAACCACGGCAACCAAAATGTCATTGTCCAATACTACACTATATAAACTTTAAGAAATGCAACCGCATATTGGTAAAAAACAGCATGTCACATTTGTTTTTATTGAGAAGTGACAACACCATTACACAGTTTTTAGTGTCCAGTGCACTCTTGTGCTACAGGTGAGCAGCAGTTACTTTAAATGCTTCCAAGCCCACAAAGTTTTAAGTGCATGGCAATTAAGGAAAATGCAACAGCATTGATCGGATTCAATACATAGGCCATGATGTGTTTTCTATTTTGCCTGCTGGACTGTGGATTCTGCTGTAGTTGGAGTCATGCATAATACCTCTTCCTTTCTTCTCCCACTGCAGCCTTCCTACTGTCTCGATGCCTGACTGTATACCATGGACTCAGGCTGACAAGGCATAGGCCACCACAGACACTGGATTAGCAACAGCTAACCATGTTTCAGCTCCCATTTAAAAAAAAACACTGAAGTGGGCGCTTGTATTTCAGAATGAACGTGAACGAAAAAGAAGCAATAATGCCTTACCCGCTTTGCTCAGAATCCCTCCCTACATGTAGGACATGTACTTACCTCTGCCAAAATCATTCTCTCCAGGACCTAATGACCACCTGGCCAGTGAGGAACCTTGTCCATGGAAAGTCTGAAGTCTAAGAGGATTGGGAATGCCCAGCATGACATAGTGCTGGTTTTGTTGGAGAGGCTGTGGAAACCATGTAGCCTATTTCTCATGACTCCTATTCTGAAGAAGCCAACTTGAAAAGATTTTTAGAAAGTTTATTTTGATAGAAAAACTTTTTTTGTGCTACATCTGCCCAATGTCAGATATTCAGCAATACAATCATGAACTTGAGAAGACCCAAGTGTAGCAAAGGTATGCATCTGAACAAGGCACAACCATATTGGCTATACACACTGTTCTAAATGACTCCGCGGATTTATTTTCCTACAGAAAGTCTAGCAGTGGGGTAGCTTGTGATCCAAGATGGTGGTGCAAAGGAATTATAGACATTTTGGAAGAAAATTCTCAAGCTAAAAATATCATGGCTTGTTTTTAGTTTGAATACATTGCTCATTATATGGACGGGATGTTGATATTAATTTTTACACGGATTACGGCCAGTCTTTGCACTAAGCAAGTAATGCAGTTGTAAAAGCACTATATTAAAACAAAACAAGAATAGCACTGTGGGATGAAAAAATCATGATTTCTGATTGATCAAGATATGTTGTAACCTTTCTTTGGGATGTCAGTAAAATATGCACGTTTTTGTTTCTGAAATACTTAAATAAGATTCTGCTTAATTCCAAAATGCCCTCAACAAAGTAGACTTGTAAATCAGATGACCTCTACCTCTATTTCTTTGAGAATGGAGGACACATGGGGCCCTCCATTCCCCCCCGCCCCGCCTTTCCGCCCCACGGAACTCCCTCCACGGACCGCGGCTGTACACAATGCAAAACAATGGTGGAACTATAAAGCTCCACAGGTGGGAAAAACACTAAGGGGCATATTATCAAGCCAGGCGAAAACTGCCGCTAAAACGGCGATAATGGGCTTGATAATATGCTCTATGGAATTCCAATTGAAGCTCATGTTAGATGTGAAGGACATCTAACCTGAGCTTCAATTGGAATTCCATAGAGCATATTATCAAGCCCATTATCGCCGTTTTAGCGGCAGTTTTCTGCCGCTAAAGCGGCGATACTTTTATCGCCTGGCTTGATAATATGCCCCAAGAATAGGGATAATAAACAATAAATCGAGAGCAGGGACTGAAATAGATATGAAAGACATTCAATTAAGAGCCTTGGGCAGGTCCGAAGCTGACTGTAGGTTTACTTTTACTTACTGGTTGCAGTACTATGAGTGATAGACAGCACAAGCTGTCTATAGCAAGACTGCTAAAAAGAGTGCACCTCGATCCAGAAAATTACATGTTGATTACCCTTCTCAACAATACCAGTGGCAAGACGTTTTATAAAGATCTGCTTACCCATATGAAAAATTGGAAAAAAGAGAATTGTATGAATTTAGCCAATCAGAGTTCATAAAAATCACAATGGGATGTGTGTTGTAGTTTAAATACGTAATTTAACAGCTCAGAAATATGTGGCTCGTGGAAACAAATACATTTTTCTTAGAAAATATAATTTAGCTTTTGATTGTGTAAATCATCCAGTATTGTGGAAAACAATGTATAAACTGGGGGTTCCCTTTGGTTTGTTTTCTTTGATAACAGAAATGCATTCAGAGACGTGCGCAACATTAATGATGGGATTGGATCGGGCCCCTTGCAAAATGCTATGGAAAATGATGAAAATGTAAGATGTATCATTAGGCCTCTTTTATTTTCAAATTAAATTGACATCTTCCAGAGATGCTGATCTTTGGTCCCAGAGATACAAAATTATTTAAGGCATTCCGATGATATCGTGTAATGGATTTGACACCCATATAGCCGCACAGATGTCTTGATAGTGTATAAAGGTATTTAATAAACAAATGGCAATAAATATTTCTGAGACACAGCAATGGTCCTCTCCATAGTCACACAAAACTACCTATGCTTGCTAACTAATGAATGCCCCATTTAATAGGGTTCATGAGAATTGTTATGTAGGTCAGTGGTTCTTAACCTTTTGACTTTGCGCAATGTAAATTGTTTTATTTATTTATTTATGTACTTAACTCCGGTCGGCCGTATGCCGGAGTTTACAACCTCCGACCCTGCCCTTCCTCGGCCCCGCCCCACTGCCCCGCAGCACTCACACTAGGAGCCGCAACTGCACTCCACTCAATCAACAACCCGATTTCTCACATTGAAAATATTTTATTTAATTCACAAACAAATATAAATAAATATGAATTTTAATGTGAAGGGTGGAACGTTTCTAAATTCAATTGAGTCCACTCATCGTTCACACTATATTCTGTTTGATGCAGTTGCACTGCTCTCACTTATCAATCTGAGGATACTAACTTAATTTTTAACCTCAAATTTCTTCACATTTACAGAACATTTTAAGACTTTCAGGTGTACATTTTGCTTATTTATTTGTAAATGTTATTAATGTGTTAACATTATTTAGTATTCTAAGCAGTTGTGGACTATTGAGGAGACTTGCAGACCACCATGTTAAGATTTCCCTGCTCTAGGAATATTATTGTAACAAAGGAGCAGCTTTAGAAGAGCAGACCAAAATGCTGCAAATTACTTACCAGACTATTTGAAAGTCCTGGTAGAACATTAGTGAATTCTTTAACAATGTGCAATGAGGCAGACATTTTATGCCTCCTTTTATAAGAGCTAAATGTTGTACATTTGTTCCAGAAAGTTTGCCCTGAAGAGGCTCCTTCAATTTTGAAGGGGGCTTAAACTTAGTTACCCAAACTAGGTCTTGATTTGGGAATTGTGAGACAAATGCCCTGGCAGCAAATATCTGAAAATGGTATGCATCATGAAGCACACCTTATGATAAATTGGCTGGGTATAGTCTTTAAAATAATGAAGGAAGAATCCTCTGTCATATACGTGTAAAAGGGGAATGTGTACTTAAATGCTTCAAAAAATGTGATCTAAAACTATAAAAACATGACATGCATGATGAGGCAAACAATCTTCTGGTGAGGGGGCCATAGGCCTCCAGTGACTTATCCAACAGAAAGAGACTCTGTGTCCCATCTCTTCTAGCGCCAGGAGGCATCATTGCAGCTTCATCATGGAAAGGGGCATGGCCTCCCACAGTGCGCTACATAGCCATTCTGCTGTCCCACTGCGTGGGATCAACAAACTGATGGCAAGGGGGTCATAGGCATCCATGGACCTATCCTACAGCAAGGGACTCCGAGTCCCATTTCTTCTAGTGCCAGGAGATGTCATTGCAGCTTCGTAAAGGAAGGGGATGTGGCCTTCCACAATGCACCACTAAGCATATTCTGTTGTCCCACTGTGTGGGACCAACAAACTGCTGGCAAGGGGGGGTCAAAGGCAACTATGGACCAATCCAACAGCAAGGAACTCCATGTCCCATCTCTTCTAGTGCCAGGAGGTGTCATTACAGCTTCGACCTGGAAGGGGGTGTGCCTTCCACAATGTGCTGCAAAGCACATTCTGCTGTCCCACTGCATGGGACGCACCCAGGCAAAGCCCGGGGGAAAGAGCGAGCCCTTCAGAGCCCAGAAGCAGCTGGGCCAGGCCAGGTACCTTTTACCTGGCACAAGATAAGGTACTGTGATCCCTGTATTTTCTATTCTTGCTGGTTTGCTACCAGTGTGAACCTATGGGGAAACAGAAGCTCCCAGCTGGCGTTCCCAAACCCTCCGCTAGTGTCACCATCAAGTGATTTCTGCAGAGAGCCTTTAGTGTGATTGGAAAAGAAATCGTACTGGCAGAGCGTCGTTTGTCACTTCATTCACCTACTCCACCATTGTCCCCTGCCCCCTGCGCTTCACCCGGCCAACCATCGAGTTTAACCTTGCTACTTCCGATTTTTAATAGCACCACCGTGGCTTGCCAGAGTGTGGTAGAGTGCAATACTACTCTCACAATCAGCTAGGTGTCCTATGGTTAAAAGGAAGAGGATTGAGGCTCCTACTATGTCTAAGAAACGGGACGTCGCAGGTCCCAACGAAGGGGGAATTTCAGATGCTGGGCTCAAGGATTCACTTCGGAGTCTCTCAGGGACCTGTGAAATAGTCTCATTGAAGTCTTGGTGAGAAAATGGGAGCCCATCCACAGTGGCCTGGCATCAATTGAGGCTGAATTCTGTAAGATCAATGTCCCTCCACCTGGAAAGCATCCAAAGTTGACAACCTAGGCCCCAGGTTTAATACCTTTCCCCCTAAAGATTATGCCACTGCCTCCAAAACCAGAATCTCAGCTGGTTCCCATAGCACCCACTACTAACAAATGCCCAGCAAACACAGGAGACAATGGGGGGCTGCCAGCCATTTTGCATTCTGATTCTGGCTACCACATCCAGATGAGGGATTCCCCTTCCCGGAGTCGATCCAAGCATTTACACATCCATCCCAAATGCCCACCATATTTTATCATCCTGGAGGGTGTTCCCCACTTTATGCTGGGATCTCCGAGGACTGGGATAGTTTAAAGTTCAAGACAGCATACTGGTGCAGAAGGAAGTCAAACTGGCCAAGAGACCTAGCAGACGATATTATAATGATACACAGAGTGGATTTGCTCAGTCCTTCTCCTAAAACTACACAAGGTGACTGCATTGTGGTCACCTTTAGAGACCCACGTTTGGTGAGATTCCTCTTGCAGTGGATGAACCCTATATCTCGGAATGGAAATAGGATTTATGCACTTCCACTGGGGTTCTTTTATCACCTGCACTATTTTTTGGTGGCAAATCCATCCAGCTGTGGGTCAGCCTCCCCGATCCACTGTCTCTTCCGCCCCTTCTGCCCACTAGTAACCACTTCCCCCCCCCTTTTC
This sequence comes from Triturus cristatus, assembly GCF_964204655.1. Lineage (NCBI taxonomy): Eukaryota > Metazoa > Chordata > Amphibia > Caudata > Salamandridae > Triturus > Triturus cristatus. Next base: position 419,383,719 of record NC_140580.1, read on the forward strand.
TGGCCTAGCAGAAAATAATTGACTGACCCCAGATGGTAAAAATCAGCCTGGAATCTTGGAGGTGCAAATGGAAGAAGTGGCTCCAAATTTTGTCTGTACTGAATGACACTGACTGCAAAAAGTGAGCCACAGCAGATGTTCGACCAGCGAGAGGAAATTGATATGATTTCTTGGAACCTAGCTGCGATTACCCCAAACCTATTGATCGATCCCAAATGGACCTCATTAATAGGGAACCCTGATATTTTTTTTATTCCAAGAAGCATGGGCAGTGAAGAAAGTGTCTGTTAATGGCTATGTTTCATATAATGTGGAAATGAAGCCCTCAAGGAAATCTGGACGGGCGGTAGGGGGGTTGCTGGCCATGGTAAAAAATACAATTGATTGTTCACAAAGCATTGGCAATAGAGTCTTCCTATGCAATGGGGCTTCTGCTCAAGTTTCCTTCTGGACTGGCTATGGCACTATTTAATGTCAAAGCCAGATCAGTAACTGCTTGTAATCATTCATCTGTTCTGGCTACGCTGGACGAATACATAGAAAGATGTCGGTCACAAGCAAAAATAGTAGTTGCAGAAGACTTTATTGTATCTTTTGAGCCTTTGGCCTCCATTAATGTGTTAATTGAACAAGAAGATGACCTATGGGAAATAGACTGCCAATTTGGCAAACCCCAGCCACACTTTTACAATACAGCCCTTCAACCTGCTTCCATAGTGGGGGGGTCAGGGACTTAGAGCATTAACTGTGTGAACTTACTCTAATCAGGGTAGATCATTCACATTGAAAAGGGGCTCTTGCTCAAGCATTATTGATTATGATTTTCTTGATGTAAGGCTCTGGTATTGCTTAAGGATATTAAGGTTGTAACTCATACTGACATTGACTATAATCTGCTAGTTACATCTTTAACAGGGGATGCCTTCAAAAGAACCTCAGCCGCTCCCCATACTCTGGTATCGGAGCCTATATTAGCCAATAACTTTTGGAGAGTCTCATGTCCTCGAGTAATGTCGAACCCAAAGTTGAAAGTAGAGATTTACCAGTGGCTAGTGTTCTATCTGTCTGACTAGGAGGAACCTCATGCCATTACAGTCCCCATTTCAGATATCCATGAGCACCTTTTTAATAAGCTCCAGTGCATTTTTTATAAGAAATACACCCACCGACAGAGGGTATGTATTAATATTTGTATCATGTGGTGCTATACTGCCCTCTTTGTTTGGATGTTTGGGTCGTGTTGATCTTCTGCTATCCTTGAACCTTATGAATTGTGAACTTTAGCTGGATTTGCCATCAAATATTTCTAACTAATAGATCAGATTTGTTAAGAATTGTATATGTCATTGTGTACATACACAGTGAACATAACACTTACTTTTGTTTTATGCCATGTTGTGATTATTTGCTGCAAAATTAAATGTTACGATTAATGTAACCAGTACCAGGTGGCAATATACTGCCTACTTTGTCTGTTTTTTTGGGTTATGCTGATCTTCTGATACTTCTATACTTTATGATCTTTGCACTCTGGATTTGCCATGCAACATTTTTTATTAGTCGGTCATATCTGTTTTTAAATTTTACGTGGATTACTCTACATATGCAGTGGATGTAATACCTCTGTTGTATATTACTTTGTGATTACTCGCTGCAAAGTCTTATGTCATAATTAATGTAATAAGTACTGGATTTTATGATTGTACGTTTTTATATTTACACTAATCAATTTTTTATAGTTTAGCTTGTAATTCTTTATGTACACTTTGATGGTTATGTCAACCGAATACATTATTTTTGATTGATTGATTGACAGACAAGTCCGTCAACAATCACACTGTAAAACTAGACACAGCATTATAATTTTTAAATGGGTCTGTCACACAGCTCAATAATGCATTTTTTTATCTCCAATCTCCCGTGTGATTTCAAAGATAGACCCATGATTTATATGCAATAAATATTGGTTGCATGGGTTGAACGCTTTTTTATCAATATTTGATAAACTAAGATAGAGGGTCTCCAAACACACAGAGTGGACTCAAGAAGATAGCAAACAACAGCAATGGAGAACTGTTTTTGTTCTCTAGCTCGAGACAGTGCATGAGATACAGCGCTCACAATTTATAATTTATAAATATTTCAAAATGCTTTTGGACGCCTAATTGTGTTTCTAAAGCAATATGAAGAAAATGTTCTAATGTTATATTTGACTGTAAATATAATTTTAACAAAACTATAAATACATAGTTTTAGATCTGAATTCTGGATGGGAGGAGACATAGGACCTGTAACAAAGAAAACACATTACATAAGTGACAATTTTTCAGGCATTGCGCTATTTGATTTATATACCCGAATAAACAGGAAGTCCTTCAAAAACAATATGAAATCATAGTCAAATAGTCCCTTTAAACCACTTTTATAAATGTAAACAATTCGGATCTAGACTTAAATGTGGCATTTTAAAAACACTCACGCTTTAAGTTAAATACTGCCCAAGGAACATACTTTTCATTTTGTTCCAACATCATTCTTTTTCGCAAGCAAAATTGTGCCATTTGCTAAAATTACGCCTCTCAGTAAAGGACTCCTCTAGACATTATTTAGGGGAGCAGAATAGTCTTGAAGTGAACTGTAAATAAGCATGTATAGCTGAGACACAGTAGAGATATTTTACCTCAAATCTTCAATATAGTTTAGGGGATGCCAATTCGACGAAATTAAACATAAATCATACAAGATTTCAAGCTAATACGACTAATGGTTCAATTGTTCTAAAGAATGTATACTCTAACATCAACCACAACAGCCTGCTTACCGCACAAATGGCTGTTTTATTTTCCAAAATAGCTGTATACAAATACATACAGGCACATCTACCATGTTGTGATTTAAAAGAGAGCTTCTTTGTCTCCCAACAAATATATCACAAAAATGAATATGCAACATGCTTAAGAAAATCTAACAATATGACACAGAATGCTTTTTTCCTGAGTCAAACTATAACCAGGGTACATATTTATGACCCCGTTTGCGTCCCACTTGCACCACGCAACGTGGTGCAAGTGTGACTCACACCTTAATCAGATTTTTGAAGCCACGCAAAGCAAATTTGTGTGGCTCCATAAATCTTGAGTAACACAACACAGTGCAAATTGCTGTGTTGCATTGTCTGCCCTGGGTAGGCATTCCATGGGAGTTGTGTTGGTGTTCCCACTCAACTCCCATAAATTTCTACACATTTCCATTTTTACAAGAACTTGTAAACCTGGGAATGCACCAAAATGATACACCTCCCCGGGAAAGGCGTGACCAGAAAAAATATCTTCATTACTGCTCCTTACTTCCTCTTTCTATGCTGCTGCCCTGTGCCACAAAGTTCATAAATAAGGCTCTCTATGATTAGAGGTATACAATATATTGTTAAAAGATTTTGTTACAGCTAGAAACACTTGGTCAATATGAACTCATGTGTGATCCTTTATATAATACAAGCATTCACTTAGGATCCTCCTGCCTTGCCATAATGCAATCAGTTGATGTTCCTTGATAGTCATCACAACTATAAAAACATGCATTCCATATAATCCGTAATAAATGGTTCTACAAATACAAATACAATTCATCAGTTCGTCTGACACTAAACTAGTAAATGTATATGGTGTAACAGCACCTCATACACAAATTGTATAAACTAAGTTGTACTTATCTGCATTGAAATTCTTAATATCAAAGAGACAGCCTTTCCATCCATCAAGTTATCTCATAGTCAAAATGTCATCACACAGTTCTCATGGAGAGTTCTGCTTTGATGGAAAGTGACTAAATCAGAAAAATATTCGAAAACAGTCTATTATTTCTGGTACATGTAGTCACCAGATCTGCTACCTTTTGTGGGGTTCCTCAGGTCTCCTCTCTCTCACCCCATCTATGTAACCTTTACCTTAAACCTCTGGTAAACTCCTTAAAAAATAGGAAGGTTATTACCTTCAATTACGCGGATGATCTGCAACTCATTTTTACATTGGACTCCCCGGACTCTGCCCTCGAATTCCAAGCCATCATGCTCCATATCCAACAATGGATGAATCTTAATCACCTTAAACTCAATCCCGGCAAGACTGAACTTGTAATGCCGGGAAGGAGCGAGATCAACTGGGGCCCCCACTTCTGGCCTACGGACCTCGGACCACCCCCAGTCCCCTCTACCTCAGTGAAAAGCCTCGGCGTCACCCTTAACTCAGACCTCTCTCTTAAAGGCCAGGTGGGGTCAATGGTCTCTTCCTGTGTTTTCCAACTGAGTAAAATCAGGAAAATAAGCCACTTATTAACCCAACCGGCACTCATTCAGGTAGTGATCTCTTTGGTACTTTCGCGCCTTGATTTCTCCAATTCCATCTACCTCGGTCTGCCGGCGTACCTACTCAAGCGCCTACAAATAGTTCAAAACCAGGCAGCGAGACTGATATTCAAACACCCTAAATGGCTGCCGGCCAGTCCCTTGTTAGCCAAATTGCATTGGCTTCCCATCGGCAAACATGCTGCTTTCAAGACCGGATGTCTGATCTTCAAGGCCTTGTACTGCAGGAGTCCCAAATTCATTAATCATCTGATCGTCAAACATGTCCCATGCCGCAACCTCCGATCTGCTCACCTTAAACTCCTCACCATCCCAGTTTTTAAACTTAAATGCCAAGGCGGCTGCAGGTTCTCCTACCTAGCTCCCAACCTCTGGAACTCCTTCCCATTGAGCATCAGGATGCAGGAAACCTTGATGGGTTTTAGAAAGGCTCTCACGACCTGGTTGTACTTGCAAAGCTACGTTTAGCTCACTCCGCCGCAACATTCATACAAATCAGCGCCATGAAACCTTATGGTGACCGTGCGCTCTACAAATTCCGATTAACATAACCATATAGAATCTATTGCTCAGAACATCTGCTGCTTATGTCCCAGGAATCTGACATGGCCCGCATTGCCACATAGCCCTATTTCAAACCTAATTCATGAACTAATTTACAGCCAGGGTTTCTTTCCTCTTTAGTGAAAAACATGTCTTCGTAGTCTCTTTAGAATATTAAGGGGCATATTTATTAAAACATAATGCTGTGCAGCGCAGCAAGTCCTCTTACTGAGCTCCATCACAAGGAAAGGGCAGGAATGCGCTGCATTTATCTCAATACAGCACATTCCTGTCCTTTCCTAAGTAATGGCGCATAATGGGCTACCTAGCACCAACGCAGGCACCCTTGCACCATTGCAAGGGTGCGTCTTTGCATGCAGGATTGTTTTTTGAAGGAAGTGGCACCTTCCTGCACAAAAATATTCTCGTGAGACATATACCTCTTTCTACGTGTAATGTAGGATGCAGCACACATAGAAAAAGAAAGTAACGAGGAGAAGTGAAGATACTTCTTCTCGTTACTCCTTCCCTAGGAAGGTGTGTGCTTTTTGGTTCATTCCCAGGTCTACCAGTAATGGTAACTCTGACAATGCATTAACATCCATGAGTGTTGCAGAGGAAAACCTCCCTGGGGTAGAAAAACGCAACACAATGATTTGTGATACGTTGCGTTACTCCTGATTTATCAAGCAACTCAGGGCCACGCAAAGTGGCCTTATGTGGGTTAATATATTGCTTTTTGGATTTGAGTCACGCATGTACCATGTTGTGTGGTGCAAACCCGATGCAAACACTTGATAAATATGCCCCTAAATATCTTGCACTTGGAGATCATTTCATTTAGAAGTGCTCCCTCTCACAAATATCACCGAACCTATTGTGTGTACTGTCACACTCTAGGCTAACTTTTCTTGGTTTCAAGCTCAACATCCTTCCAGTCTAATTGAGTAGTATTTAAAGAACTGTATTGTATTTAAAGGCACCTTGCCTTCAGGAAAGTTTGTAAGATTTGTTCTCCATATCAGATCACATCAAAATTAAATCAAACAAATGTGTTATCTGCACAGAATAATCCAGTCCATCCGCAATATTTTCACAGTTTTAAAAGGGTGTTTATGAATTAGACATCTTTCCCAAGAAGACTGCATCCTTATTCTAAAAAGACAATTACATCGTATTTTATTGGATTTTTGTTGCTGTTGTATAAATCCTACTGAAATCATATAACTACTCCAAAATGCGTGTTTTTTCTATATTATGCATTACCTAAAATGTTAGTTCAAGACTCACAGTACTCTGTACATCAAAATGCACAAAACCATTTCCGGAGAACATATTTTCCCTCATTTGACGACCGCTACCCCATTATTCTTTCCACATGTGTTCTTCGAGGAATAAATAATAATACTTCTTAACATCTAATTTTAATACAATATTTACCTTACAACGAAAACCTCTCACCTGTTTTCGGGCCAAAGAAAACACATTATATAAGAAGGGATCCTTTTAAGGTACTTTTCCAAGAACAGATTATATGTGGATACATCCTTTAATTAGATCTTCCTTTAAAGCACCTGACAACTTGAAATTGGAGATCTGGTTAGTAAAGAATATGTTAAGCACTGACAACTGTTCTGCTGGAAAATTAAAGTCTTGTAAATCTTAGCAGTTCTTGGAAAAATATCCTTGTAATGACCAAACTATCAACTTCAAGATGAAAGACGGTCACTACTTCAGTCACATCAAGGAAGCATTAATTTAAATTGGGGATAAAAATGCTATTCTGTTGGAGTGCACTCTACACTTTATAATTTCAAAGGGATTCCTTAAACATTTTTTAAGTGCTATAATTCTAGCTTCAGCCTCAGGGCTGATGAAAACTTCGATGCTCTATTCTCTTTCCTCTTCGGTATTTCTCCACGTTGATCTGCAATGCCTATCTTGTTTATTCTTGTAGCCCATCTAATAAGTATTCAAACTGTTTATATCCGTTTCAAAACATGCCCCACTTAGAAGTTTCAATCCTTAAGTGCTAAAGATTCTCCCCTCCCCTCCGGCTCCCAGTACTGAGCCACTTTTCAAATGTTTGACGTAGTTTTTGCATAAGCATTCATGAAGTTTAAGAAAAAAATATCCAGGCCAAATTTGTGACATTTTCCACGCATGTTTGGGGTTGCAAGGGTACCCTCTGTTTATGGCTACTCAAAAAGAACTGAGAAAATAGTCAATATTTGGCAACATTTTTTTAATGGTAAAACGGTACTGTGCCAGAGAATATATGTGTTTTTTTAATGCATAAACAAAAAGTAGAGAAAATTACAATAATTGACAAAGTTTTCATTTGCATTTGTTGCACTGAAGGATGAAGTAGAAACGTAATATATTATTACATCCATCAGGCATTTACAATCCCTGAGACTTATAATGATTGTTGGTTGCTGAAAAATATGTAATGCCAAAAGCCATCAACCAAGCTACACTATTGTTCAATCGATCATCAATATTATCAAAAAACACAAATAGGTATGAAGAAACCTATGCAGTTTTAAAATATGCCCAACAGTCAATAAATAAGGATCAGGTTATTCTGAGGACATTTTACATTATGCGATTTTGTACTAGGCCGGACTAGGCCAAGAGATCCTGCAGAGGATATACCCATTATGCTCTGAGTACGGGTAGTGATAGATAGAAATACAGATATAGCACTAATACTGCTGTGGTTGGAATGCTCATTCCTACCACCATGTTCATAATGCTGGTCACTTTTCTTTGTTTTATCTGCCTAATAATTTCAGTGCATTCTTTCGATGCAAGATTATGATACTTTCAAAAAATGCTTTGAAAACTCTCTTTGTGTCTTTCTTGTGTTTACAATGGGCATGCATAAGTAAACAATGAAAGGGGTAAGATCTGTTTCCGTGATTCCCTAGGGGTCAGGGTGTCATAATTTTGGGTTGCTGAAATCATCTGATACCCTGGTTTGTTTAGGGGTTCAGGTGAGGCACTGTGAGTTAATTAGGAATTAGGCTGACTGTCTCTGATTGTGTAGATGGACTCAGTCCCTGCATTGTGAAGCTCTGTTGCCAGCACTGCCATAGGGATTATGATGTCCCATTCCCACTGCCTATTTATGGCGATCAGACTGCCATGAAAAGGCAGGCTGTAATGGACTTTGGGGGCCCCAAGCAGGGCCCCGTCCCCTGTGTACACATTTAGTGTCCCCCCACACATCCATGCACTGTGTGCCTGCCACCACATGGTGCCTTACACACGGTGCATAGATGTGCACAAAGTGCTTTTTACCTCTGCGGATTGTGCTGCGGCCCTTTTCCTGGGCCATAGCACATGCTGCAGTGGTAAAATGCACTCTCCAGCAGCTGTGCTGGCAGTCTCATCATAATTAGGCAGGTGGGACCGCCGACTCACTGTTGGGCGGTCTCCTGCCTGATACAATTACTGTCGGTGGTCTGACCGACCGCCATTGTAGTAAGGCCCTATGGCTAAATAAACTGATTTCCTCATACGTTCATGTGTGATAATGGCAGTACTGTACTGGTGGTTGGGCCACACTTATAGAAACCCATCAATCCTAGACATTTCTGAAAACTAGATACACAGGAAAGTTCAGGATGGTGTGAAATGCTTGCATCTTGCTTTGTTTTCTTGTCCTGAGTGGCATTTAAATGTCTTAGTATTGGTAAAAAAACTAAATCTCTATAAATGTATGTGAACTTTCATCCAAGAGCAAAAGTGTTACTTTTCCTCCATTCCAAAATGTCTCTAGATCAAGGTAATACTATACATTTGTGGATAGGCCTATTGTAATGGACAGGAAGTGGTAAAACATTTGACTAAGTGAAGTCAATGGAATGATGATGTCGCTATTGTTTTAGAACATTACTATCATGAGTGTTAGACCCACATACACATTTGGAGTGCTTTTTTTCCCACGCGACGTGGGAAGACAGGATTGTAATCCCAAGAGCTCTGCCAAATAAATATGGACCCATATGTTCACATTTGCAGGCTAAACTGGCTAAAAAATATGCTAGCATCCATAAAGTAACACCAGGATAGGTTCCATCGCATCTCGAATTTTCATCACTTTCCAGGCTCAGTAGGGTTCCTTAGGTGCTGGTGAGTCAGAAGTTGAATAAGGCAGTGATCCCCAATTGCAGGTAAGAAGATTTTGTAGGCATACTTTCAACATCCTGAAGGCATTCCTGGCAAGACAATGTGCTCGGATCAACACAACATACTGTGTATTTCACCAGGTTTCTATTTTTCAGAAGTTCTCAAGTTTGGTAGGCTTTCATAGGTAAAGTTGACCCAGATAAAAAAAAACTTCAATGAACTGGCATGGTAAGTGAAAGAAAATAGTTTTTTAAGCATAGTGTTGGCATTTGCAATGCATTCTGGTAAGGCAACTTGCTGCCACAGGATGCATGCAAGTCATCCCAGCAATATAATCCTGTTTCTCTAGCTATGAGAACTGCCCTTTCTTAGTGTGGTTTACTGGGCACCACTAGAACAGAAACCTGAAAACAGAAGCAATTTCCATTGCAACTAAGAGACAATCTTTGATGCTCTCAGCTCAATTTGGATTAAGCAACATGAACAGATCTCGATAAGCCACACCACTCTGGATTCCCTTAGGTCTTTAGATTTCACAAATGTCCAGGGTTGGTAAGATTCCCTTGCTGGCAGCCAGTCCAGATCCTGAATAGTGCAGCCATCACCCATGGCATGACTGGGTTTACTTTGAGCATAGTCTTGATATATGGCCAGTAGAGAGGGGGTGAATACCCCGATCTCCATCCCACATAATAGGATTTCTCACTTTTTCCCCTGATTGTGCAGTGCACTTCCTGCCCTCTTAGGATAGTATATAGTAGAATTTATGCCTCCCCAACAATGGGGACAGATTGGGTAATAAACTTCCAGAGATGTAGAAACATGGCCTGGACCCAGATGTGGGTTTGGGGGGGCAATGCCCAGACAAGCCAGCTACCCACTCAACTTTTTTTCAAAATCAATTCTCTGTTGTCTGGTGAGCTATAAGCCATGCCCACATGGACACAAGGGGGTGAATCTTCAATCTGTCACAGGGAAAGAAATGGAAAACTGTCTGTGAGGGAGTCACCCTATGCCAGAAAAGGTCAGTCCCTTGCCACATTCCTTTATTAAAGTATCATTTCATTGATGTCTAACAGATATTTTTCCCTCTCAGAAAGGCAAATCAGGTGTAAAGGGTAGAGGTCAATGGTGCTGTCTGATGTCAACAAAACTATCCCACACCCCTTCCTGTTTTACCTTTATTCGTATTCTATTCATGGTGTCTAGTGAGGGTTCTGCTCCTAGGAGGGCAGAAAGACAGCATCCCTCGGTTGGTTGAGGAGCAATTGGTAATGCTTGGGGCTTCTTCCCTTACAGCTATTGCTAATGACGATCCTTACTCGGGCACCATCCTCCTGTAGGCCTTCATAACCCATTATTGGCCCTGAGCCACTCAATTGTTTTCACTGGAGCACTCCACATACTTGTTAACTTACATCTGCCGCAATTCCATATCCACCCAGACTTCACACAACGTCTGAGAATATTAGTAACTGGAGCAGAAGACCAAGAGTTAAATGTGCAAAGTGTATGGCGTGACTGCCAACTTGATCAACATGTTGGCTACCTGCTTGCTAAAGCAGCTCTTAGGCAATGCATGTTTGGCAAAGCTGGGCTAAATATGCGAGGTGAGGATGTTTTTTTCACTGTAGGAGCTAAATATTTTCTGTTAATATTTATTGCTTATTAGACTAGTTCAAGTGTATGGAGGCAGAACACACATTCTACTAAAGAAATAAAGTCCCAACATCCTATGAAATGTTATTAGTATGAATGCACACCTATCTCAAAAAAGAAAGGATACAGAATTCAATCACTAAACCCCATTCATTATAATTCATTTCCCAATCTAGGCGAACATGAGAGCTATAGGTTGACTCTTTGGGGCATATTCTCAAGAACGTGTGATAACCATCACAAATTTAGCCTAACGCAACTCTTCAAATCGCAGTCTGTCGTGGAAATACACATCTGTGTTAACATGGTATTCTCAACACGGCGGTACCATGCGATAGTCCCACGATCGCATGTCAAATGACCGTGTTAAAATTAAATAGGCATCTCCTCACAGTCACAATGTACATTGACATGCAGTCTGCATGTAAACTGCGCCAATGCTGAGACATGCATGGAACACACTGTGAAACCGTATCTCCCCTTCACATTGCAGAGGGACAAGCAACCCCTCCTGCACACAGACGTGTCATGACCATGATCAATCAATTATGAAAGCGTGGATGAATGTAGGGGCATTGATTCCCACTTACATACATGTTGCCCATGTTGTGGGACTTGAGTCACAGGGGGCATCCCTGCATCATGGTGGTACATATCTTACCCCAAAAGGAGCCCTGTTGTCACCTGTAGGTCACAAATGGCAGCCAAAATGGAATGATTTTGGACATGTGAAATGCCGAAGAGTGGGATTCCCTACTAACTGTGACACATAGAAGTGGCAGTTTGAATACGTGACACCCTAAACAGCCTCTCTGCACAGAGGTGACACACCCACCATCCATGAACAAATCATAAAATTGGTCGCACTGCATGTCGCAATTACACTTGTCTGAGTGGTGTGCCTATACAGATGAGTGACATGCACTCAGGGAATGTGTTTTTGGAATGCATTTATTTGCACATGCTGTGCCTGTGGTCATTTTGTACTGTCCCATGATTGCTAAGGACTGTCACAATGTGACGTGCTCATGTGAAGAAAATGTCAATGATGATGTTCTTACGGGCTATTCCTGCTGAGGCTGAAGTGGGGTGTGGTCCACCTGCCTCATCTTCATCATCATTGTCTGGTGCATCTGGCACTTGTATCCATGAAGCATTGCTGCATACACATATGTTGTGCAACACACAACATGCAACAACCCTCTTGCACATGATGTCTGGGCTGTACAGGAGCCTTCCACCTGAAACGTCCAGGCACCTTAAATGTGACTTCAACACGCCAAATGTGTGTTCCACGATGCCCCTGGTGTGTGTGCGGGCCGCATTGTACTGCCTCTGGGCCTGTGTGTTTGGGGCTCGGAGGGGTGTCATCATCCAAGTGCAGAGTGCATATGATTGGTCACTTGTGACAGTGCAGAGAGACATGAGTCAATAGTTGGTTCTGCATGATGTGTTGGCAGGCTCACTGCTTCATTGGTGTGTGATATGTGTGACTTTGTGATTCCTGTATGACATGTACTGCTTGTTGCAAATGAGCGGCATCAATGTGTATTGCGTAGCCTCAGTGCTGCTCCTTCCTCCCCCGACCCTATTCACGAGTGTGTGCAGCGCAGTTACATCACTTGCACCCCTACAGCACACCATTGTCATGCCTGTCTGCGCATGTCCACAAGCCTGACAACGACACAGTGATGTTGTGCAATGAAGGTGGGCGGCCACGTGTGTTTAGGCCTATGGTAAGGACAGGGCAGACACAGATGTAGAGTTCATGCCTGGCTGAACTCGCCATGCGGTTGAGGGTAGACCTTTTTCTTATGCTGCGGAAATAGCGACACACAGAACAGTTGGCATGTCTGATCCCTGACCCCGAGTGGGCTTGCGCACCCTCATGTACCCCTCGGCCGAGCCCGCACTCCGGGGGCATGCTAAATAGCAACATTGTATATTCCATGATGGGTGGCGCCAACACTACACCAGAGACACACGCATTTGTTACTTTCTTGGCAAGGCCTAAACTCAAACACGCCCAGAGCCACTTGTTGAATGACCACACCCCTACGCCACACTGCAGTACGCCGGTCCACTCCCTTACACTCACAGGTGCATCCAACACAACTACATGTCCCAGGTCTACCTCACTGCCTGAGGTGACAAGGTTGCACCCGCTGTACACAGCACAATGGAATGTGGTATGGCCCTGGGCCCTCATGCATACATAATATTCAAACGGACACACTGAGATAATTTGTGGAACTGGCTACGGGCACGTGCACCTGGCACCTTTTATTGCCAGGGTCACACATCCAGTGACACCTGTGCTGGATGGGTGTTGGGTAGTGTAAGCCATCCCTCAGGGGTTGCTTAGTGCTGGCAACAACTACAACAGTGATCAGACAACCAGAAGTTCAAAGTACAAACAGCAAGGGTCCATGACTTGAGCTGCACAGAGTTAGTGGCCCCGGATGCACTGCGGCCGGCGCAAGCACACTGCCATGGGACGGTGACTTGTGATGCACTGAGGTAGGGCCATGAGAGCTGAACGGGTCCTTGTTGATGTCCAAGGAGAATGTCACGGAGTGTTACGGGGGACAGTGGAAGGTGTCCATCCAGGGCATGATGCAGAGGGCAGAAGCAAGCAGAAACAGGCAATATGGAGGAGTTGAATGCTACATTCTCCTTTTTCCCACCATGTCAGTATCAGCTACATGATCATGAAGACAACCCCCAGGCCATAGACTCAGATGCCACCAAAGTTCAACCAGAGAGTGTCCATGACTCCCGTGCCACAGAGTCAGTGGCACCAGAGCTGGAAGGGGATGCAGTCTATGATGAGGCCTGTACAATTATATGAACTCTGCCATGAAGAAATCAAGACTCAGTTCCAATTGTGTGTCCTACCCGACCACAGTGTGTGCCAAAGGCAGCGGTCAGCAGTGGCCCACAGCCACATGTCATCGGCTTGTGATGCACAGACTCAGTGGCACCAGTGCAGTTGTAGGTAGTGTTCGATCACCTCCGTAATGGAGATCCTTTTGTCCTCCGGACTGAACCGCTTCTTCCTTTTACTAGGGGTGGGCGGAATTTGTGTAATCGCGTTACGGAAATCTCCGCGAAACGGTAAAAAATCTCCGCGAACATGCAGAAATTCCGCGAGCACGCGGAATTGCTTGTTCACGATGCTTTTTTCCTGTTCACAGTTGCTGTTTGCGTGCTCGGGGAGAAATATCTCGCGAACACGCATTTTGAGAACGCGAACAAGAAAAAATTTCACGAAGTCGCGGAAAGCAGAATTTTGGCCAATTTCGCGTTCTCCGCGCAACGCGAAATTACCAAAATTCCGCAAATTCCGTGAGCGGAACGGAATTTACCGCCCAGGCCTACCTTTTACTCCTCTCCTTGTGTACTGTGATATGAACTCTGCCATGATGAAATCAAGACTCAGTTCCAAATGTGTGACCTACTCGACCGCAGTGTAGGCCGGATGTAGCGGTCAGCGCGGGTCAACCGCTGTGCAGCCAGCTCCTCCTGGATCTCTAACACACGGCGTTGAAATGGCATGTAGAGAAGATTTCTGGTTAACGGAGGTGGAGGCACCAGAGCTGAGCGGGTGTTCACCCTGTGATGATGCCGTGTCCTGCCTGGTACGGACTGTATTGGATTGGTGTGAGGCCTGCTGGACTGCAGTGAGGGCCGAAGGCAGAAGTCAGCAAGGACCCACAGACACGTGAGGTCGGAATGCTATACACAGAGTTGGTGGCGCCACATTAAAGGGAGTATAGTGACATAAACTCAGCCATAAAATATGTACTCTGCCATTGTGTAATCAAGACTCAGTTCCAAATGTGTGACCTACTTGTCCGCTGTGTATGCCGGTGGAGTACGTCAACGAGAAAGGAGTACTGTGGGCCTTGCTCGCGGAGGTTGTGATGGTCTGAGGAGGCTGCCAAGGTCGCAGGCCTCGGGCTTGGAGCTTGCACCAGCACGTGGTGGGCCCTGTTGGAGACACGCCGGTGCCGGAAGGTGAGCAGTGAGGCCTGGATGCACAGGGGCAGGCAAGATGAGGTCTGGGGACCAGCGGCCTGGGGTGCAGCAGGCACACAGGATCGCAGGCAACATCACTCACTGTGTCGGACTCGTGGCAGGGTGAGAGGTGCTGCCCTGGCAGACACGTTGGCCATTCTGGAATAGAACCACGCACAGGGCTACGTGCTTTTTATTCACAACCCTATGCTAGCCTGGCATACACCAGGCCAGCCCACTCCACACACGCTTACAGGGGGGACGTAACAAGCTACATTTCCGAGATCTTCCCCACTGGCTGGGGTAACATGGTTGCATCCACTGTCCACAACACTACCACCACCAGCAGTATATGTCGACAAGGATATGTCTGTGGTCTGCATACTGCAGTCTCTCCAGCACATCCACACCACACTTGGCATTGTGTGCATTCTCATTCAGGGTTCACTTGCCTCCTTCGCACATGCCTGGTTCCCACCTCTCCCCACCTTCTGCTATTGTATGGCTGAGATGCCATGCTGTTGATGGCTCATGTACATGGCTAGCCCAGGTTTTCGCAGCACGTTGTGCTGTCGTTTATGGTGGGTGGCCATGTTGTTTGACATGTTGTATGTGAGTTACTACTCGACCGCAGTGTAGGCCGGAGGTAGCGGTCAGCGCGGGTCAACCGCTGTGCAGCCAGCTCCTCCTGGATCTCTAACACACGGCGTTGAAATGGCATGTAGAGAAGATTTCTGGTTAACGGAGGTGGAGGCACCAGAGCTGAGCGGGTGTTCACCCTGTGATGATGCCGTGTCCTGCCTGGTACGGACTGTATTGGATTGGTGTGTGGCCTGTTGGACTGCAGTGAGGGCCGAAGGCAGAAGTCAGCAAGGATCCACAGACACGTGAGGTCGGAATGCTATACACAGAGTTGGTGGCGCCACATTAAAAGGAGTATAGTGACATAAACTCAGCCATAAAATATGTACTCTGCCATTGTGTAATCAAGCCTCAGTTCCAAATGTGTGACCTACTTGTCCACTGTGTATGCCGGTGGAGTACGTCAACGAGAAAGGAGTACTGTGGGCCTTGCTCGCGGAGGTTGTGATGGTCTGAGGAGGCTGCCAAGGTCGCAGGCCTCGGGCTTGGAGCTTGCACCAGCACGTGGTGGACCCTGTTGGAGACACGCCGGTGCCGGAAGGTGAGCAGTGAGGCCTGGATGCACAGGGGCAGGCAAGATGAGGTCTGGGGACCAGCGGCCTGGGGTGCAGCAGGCACACAGGATCGCAGGCAACATCACTCACTGTGTCGGACTCGTAGCAGGGTGAGAGGCGCTGCCCTGGCAGACACGTTGGCCATTCTGGAATAGAACCACGCACAGGGCTACGTGCTTTTTATTCACAACCCTATGCTAGCCTGGCGTACACCAGGCCAGGCCACTCCACACACGCTTACAGGGGGGACGTAACAAGCTACATTTCCGAGATCTTCCCCACTGGCTGGGGTAACATGGTTGCATCCACTGTCCACAACACTACCACCACCAGCAGTATATGTCGACATGGATATGTCTGTGGTCTGCATACTGCAGTCTCTCCAGCACATCCACACCACACTTGGCATTGTGTGCATTCTCCAGCACATCCACACCACACTTGGCATTGTGTGCATTCTCATTCTGGGTTCACTTGCCTCCTTCGCACATGCCTGGTTCCCACCTCTCCCCACCTTCTGCTATTGTATGGCTGAGGTGCCATGCTGTTGATGGCTCATGTACATGGCTAGCCCAGGTTTTCGCAGCACGTTGTGCTGTCTTTTATGGTGGGTGGCCATGTTGTTTGACATGTTGTATGTGAGTTTGTAATGTGTACATTGTGAGTTGCATGATTGTGGAGTTGAGGTGTGTGGTGTGTTCATATGGTACTTACCAACGAGCACTGCATTTCCGTAGGTGCCATCCTGGAAGCGCCGGTTGATGATGGACTGTTGGAAGCTGTATGAATCATGCACACTGCTGGGTAGTTGGCGACGACATTGGTGAAGAGTACCCGGTGGTCCACTATTGCTTGCACATTGATGGAATGCATGTGCTTTCTGTTGCGGTAATTGTGTGCAGCGTCGGCAGGGGGCACAAGTAGGACATGTGGGCAGTCAATTTCCCCCAACACGTGCAGGAATTCAGCTATGGTGTAGAAGCCTTGCTTGGTCTCCAGCTGTTCCTGCGCAGTGTGGGGGTAGTATAGGTACTGGGGTACCAAGCTGAAGATGGCATCCAGGCCATGTGTGAGGAACTTGGATAGGGATGGCTGTGAGACTCCTCTGACTCTGACAGTTGTTGGTTGGAATGTCCCAGAGGCCAACAGGTGCAGCACAGCCAGCAGCTTTGTCTGAGGTGGGATGTTGGTTGTCGGCTGTGTTGGTACCATCAGCCTGTGGTCAATGATGGTCAGGATTCGGAGGATGGTTGTGCTTTTGAGTCTGTAGTGGGCAATGCCATTCTCTAGTGTTAAGTCTGTGAGGCTGGGGCATTTCCTGAAGGTCCGCTGTCTTTGTCTGCGCTGCCTCTGTGGTGATCCGGGTGGGGGCGGGGAGGGTCCGGGGAAGGGTGGCAGGCCTGGTGGTGGTTGCGGTGGGTGTTATGGCCCTGTTGGGGCTCCGAGCTGCATGATGAGTAGCTCCATGGCATCTGTTGTTCTTCAGGTGTGGCTGTGGGCTGGGCTCCCTTTTCTGGTGCAGGTTGTCTTCCGACTTTGCACCAGATAAGAGCAGGTTTTGATTTCCTGCTGCTAACGTGCCTTATTGCCTGTTTTGTGGTCTTATTGCCGATCTGGCTGGTCGTTGAAAATGTTGCGGTGTGGTCTTGTCGTGGCTTTTTGCTCGGCAACGCCTACTCTGCATCTCATTAGCGATAGTTGTCAGGCTCATCTGTGGCGATGTTTTTTGTAGCTGCTATCGCAGTTAAACTGGTAATATCGGCAGTTTGCACCAGCTTGTGAATGGGGCGATAAATGTATCGCGACTTTGGCTGCGATAAAGTGCCGATAACTCGGCGATAGATCCTTGAGGATATGCCCCTTTAATTTGAATACTGCCTGAAACCCAGCACCTTTGAATTTTTCCCTATGCAGATTTTTTCCATTTTTAAGATTTTGACAAGCAAAAAAATCTGAGGATTGAGGGAAAAATGGTTCATCGATACTCAAACACCAATTCTTTTGCGTAGTTCCATTCTCGGGCTCCAAGCAATAATGGTGCATTAATGCTACATTCAGCCATTGTCCTAGTCTGTGGTTTGGGTAACCTGTAATGGTAGCTATCTAACCCAGGCAATTCCTCCACCCCCCCGCTGGCAATGAAGGCCACAATGTGGAGTAGTGACAGGGTAACTAAAACACTCAAGAGGATGTAAATGTGGCTTGGATGCTGTAGTCCGCAGAGTGTTTTAATTGTCTGAGTTCTAATTTTCATTTGTAATTCCTTTGCATTGTATTAAGGAAGGATAATAATTTGCTTGACGTGCTGGAAGGCAGATGTCCATGTTCGTTTTTCAACTTCTCATATTAGTTTTGTTGGAAAAAGATGGAATACTCTGAGATGTGTTTGAATATGTCCTTTCAATATACATCAATAAAAGAAATAACAAAACCTTTAAGAACCGAGGAGAACATTAATGAAAACTCATCCTAACTCTAGTCTCAATATTTCACATGGATTGACATGTGCGACAGTAATATCTTGTTAACCAACAAAAGAATTCCAATACGATGCTACTACACCTGTAGCCACTCATCGGATTGTGAAACCAGGCGTTTTAGGATGTGTTTCTGCCTGTGGTAGTGCATCGGTCTATCAATGCACACAAACCAGAAATTATGTAAGGCTTATAAGTGTCCAGTAACCGACAGCACATGTCAATGTCCCCCGCATGTGTTGTTAGAGTCTTCAAACCTTTCTGCCTATCCTTGATCTGCCCAGTTGGCTCCCTCTCTCTCTTGAAAATAGCCACAACTTTATTGTAATTTGTAGAGATATTTGTATCAGACTCTGCAACTTTATTTTGCACTCTATAGCTATTTTTTTATCCATTTGTGCATTCCATCTTTCATGTACAGTACAGAGTCATATTTTAGCATATTATAAATAAATTATAATACAATTTAGAATGACATTTCTGTAGTACAGTACGAACCGATTAACATAACATTAACCCGATTGCCCTGTTTTAATAAATAATATTTGCAAGTGTCAACTCAGATTCCGAGGTTAGTAGTTCAAAAATATGAATTTCATTAAGGCATATTTCCTTGGTGTAATGTTGAAAAAGTATTTTTCTAGGCAGTTTCAATCCACCCCCAGAAATTGAGCATGACTGCGCTAGTGTTCATGAACAAGCATTAGGAATTTTGAGGCAATTGATACCACTGCTGATTCTGGCCCTTTTAATTTAAAATGACAATTATTTGTAGAGGAGACAAGACTATACATTAATGACACACTTTAAATACAACAATAACGCAAAACAAATGCAGGCCCACCAGGAAGGAGTGACACACATTTTAAGTTATACATGCTGCATGATGCTGGCAACCCTCAAGTGGCCCATACGTAACAAGTGGCACTTGAAAAAGAAAATGAAAAATAAGTATTTGAGTAAAGCATTAAGGGGAAGATTTATTAACATTTTTTGCCGTGGAGCTGCCACAGCGCAAAATGTTATTTGTAATTTGCAAAGCCCCAAAAATCAGACTTGCAAGTCATTGCATTACTTTGCATTAGGGAGCAGCCATGGCCCGTATAGGGCATGCCACCGGGCGGTGACGTGGGGCGGGGGAGGGGGAGGGGCAGGGTGGGGGGTGGTAAAATGTGGCAGACGGACGATTTCAGGGAAGTAACAAAAAAAAAAAATTGTTGCGCGCGCTGCATCGCATTTTTCCGTTACTTACCTGAATACGTTTGTCTGCCGCATTTAACAACCCCCCACCCTGCCCCTCCCCCGCCCCACGTCACCGCCCGGTGGCACGCCCTATATGGGCTGTGACTGTTAGGGAGGCATTCCATGGGTGGGGTATGGGCGTTCTCATGCATCCACCCATGAAATTTGGCACATTCACAGATTTATTAAAGCTAGTAAATCAGAAAATGCATCAAAAAGCTAAGACTCATTTGAAGCAAGCACAACAAGGAGAACAATCGTTACTGCTTTTCAGGGATTGTATTACAGGAAGTGTCCCTGGGGTGCAATCGTCATGTGCGCCTGCTTTGTGTGCACCAGGGGTACTGTGGCATTACAGAAGGGGCCGCAGACATTTTTGCGGCCCCTTCTGTAAGACTGATAACTCTTGAGCACATGTAGTGCCAGCAAAATCTCAAGAGGGCTTTCCCTCATTTGCATGGCCCCATGGAAATGAGTGAATCTCTTTGCCTCTGTGCCCTTGTCATTTTATGCATGGTGTACAAAGGAAAAAAACTGTCAGGAGGCACACTGAATGTGCGCCACATAAATGTGGTGTGCTTTCAGTGCCCCCCCGGATGGCACCCATATGGAGGAGGAAATGGTGTCCCATGGTCCCCACAGAGATCCCCTTGCAGGAAGTTGCATTTATTCACTGCACCCGCTTCCAAAGAGATATTTAATCCCTCTTCAAAGTGAAGGCGGTTTGCTGCCTGCACAGTTAAACATCGAGAAGCTTTGAAGCATGCACTCCGCATTGCACTTGAATTCGCAGCTCCCAGCGTAGCATGAGGTTTCAGTTGCTCGAAGGGCAGTGAATTCTCTCTAATAGGGCCCACTTTCCCTGTTTGCATACAGCAGACCCATATAATGGTGCATCATGGCGCAAACAGGAAAAGTGCACCCTATGTGCAATAAGGCTCAGGATTGTTTTTGTGCAGTAATGTATCCCTTCCTGCACAAAAACAATGTACGGGACCCTTGCATCATGGTACAATGGTGTCTGTGTTAGCGCTAGGCAGCAGACAGTGTGCCAGTACTAGAGCTCAATAAAACTTGCCTTATCTTAGTTGATATGGTGCATTGCTGCTGTCTCCCTTTCACGCAATGCAACACAGCATCTTTGCTTGTTGCCCTGTGTTGCATGAAGCATTTGTAAATTCAGCCCTACATTTATAAATAACTAATTACCTTCTTATCAACTCCCTTGAAACTTGTTCAGAAAACTGTTGATGCACTATCCTTAGAATGTGAAAGACCATCTTATTATATCAACTAGAATGCAAAAGAACAACGGGAAAAGCAGTATATTTTGTGGCATTTGTAAACTGGGAGTTTCCTTTGCGGAAGGATAAACCTTTAAAATGGTACATGGGCGATTTCAAGGCAGCAATGCCAAACCATAGGCTTTACTTTTTTGCGCTACCATCCTCTACTTTTCTTTTATTTCACCCGGCCTAGAGTGATCTGTTGCCTTTCTTTGTCCATTTTCTCAACCTTTCCCCTATACCTGATTTTAAATTGACCAGTTTTTATAAAATGTGAATCCTACTGGTGGTCCCTCTTTCAGATTCTCTTCTTGCTTCTCATAATAATCCTACATAACTGTCTTGAGCATGCGCACATATGCAAATTAATGCATACATAGAAGCATAGAGGCATGCTATTGAGCTTCCTTATTCAATACATATATTTTAATTTATTTCCTTGTTTCACATTCTGCAATCCGTGCCAAGGCTAAGCGATTTATAGTCACAACACATCTGAGAGTTAATCCTTATGTCATTCAAATACAAATTAAACAAGATTAAAAAATAATAAAATGTCACACCGATAACTTAAATATGTTATAAACAATTAAAAGAAATGTTATAAATCAACAATGGACAATGCGGTGCACCATGACTCACGCCATATACACCTGTTTATTTAATACTTATTATGTGTAATGGTGTCGCCACTATAATTTGTTTGTACTACCAAAATGTGTCTCATACAAAAATTTACTCTGCCTGAGCTTTTTTGTTTCATGTTGAACGTCCGCCCCACTAAGTTGTATACAGGCTTGTGTCCAACTTCATTTGTTTCTTGCTGAATTTTGTGTATATTTAAGCAACTATATATTAAAAACACCTGTCCAGCTGGACAGCTATAAAATATAGTACTGATTGGGTCTATATTTATTGTGTGCTCTTTAATCCTTGTCT
Source organism: Triturus cristatus (assembly GCF_964204655.1). Taxonomy (NCBI): domain Eukaryota; kingdom Metazoa; phylum Chordata; class Amphibia; order Caudata; family Salamandridae; genus Triturus; species Triturus cristatus. Next base: position 419,405,581 of record NC_140580.1, read on the forward strand.
AGGGACCACTGTCTGTAGAAATAATTGATTACCCAAGGTCCCCGACCAACCTTATTTGGGTTCCCTTGTTCTTCATAACAAAGCTCAGCATCTCAGCAGCCACCGGAGAGAGTGGCAAGCACATGCCACATTGGGAATGATGTTTTAAAACCGGTGAGCTCGTTCTTTTATGGGAGTTAAAAAAAGAGGGACTTGTCTTGAGGGTCGCTGGGGATGGAAGTCCACATGTTTAGCACACCACCTGCAAAATACAGAGCAATAGTGCCCTTTTTAAATCCTGATTAGGCTAACCACTTACTCCATGTCATGACTGACATTGTTTCCAGTCCTGATTGTCAACACTTCAAAGTGAATATAGACATTTTGGAATTGTCAGTTTCTTAGTCATACCGTTTGGGGTCCATCACTCTACAACTATGTACGAAACAGGTTTTTCCGAAGATTCGGTTGGCTTCAACTCTTAATGCCACTGCAGAGTGAGGAGAATATGGCTAGTGTGATTGTAACATTTACTCTCTGAGCCCAACCTTGCCTCAGTATTTAATGCTGATTTCAGTACAGCAAGGTGTGCTTTTGGAAGTTTTCAAAATAGAGAATTTCAATAGCACACTTTGGATAAGACTAAAGACTGCAGCACAATTTTGAAGTCAAATTCCAAGATCGAGAGTTTTGTTAAAAGTAACAATCTTAGGGGTAGATTTGTAAACCCCTTGCAACACTTTTGCGCCGTCGTCGACCCAGTAGCGGCGTAAACAATGTGCCACGTTGCGGACCATTTACAATGTGAGATGCGTCACCTTGTAAAGCCCTGCATCACATTATACCTGCGTCAAGTATAATGCATGCAGGGTGGGCATTCCCACTCAAGAAAGCCTCGTAGAAGTGACACAGTGAAATATACAAGATTTTACTGTGCCACTTCTAGGATGTCACTGCTTCAAAAGTCTACGCCTGCTCCAAGCAGTCGTAAGGAGTGATCCAGTTTATTAGGAATGGGCCTCCCCATACATTGCTGGTGTCTCTTTGTGCTTACGACAGGACTCCAGCAATGCCTGACTTTTGCACTGATAGATGCGTCAGAATTTCAGACACATCTGTCAATCCTTGCGCCATGGTGCGCCCTATTGTAAATATGGTGCATCCATGGTGGCGCAAGGTTTTCGCACGCAGGCGCAGGGAAACTGATGCATCTATACAGACCTGTCAGTTTCCTGTAAATAAGCCCCTTAATATGTATTGAGCAATTTGCTAAAATTAATGATATGAACAAGCAGATTGAGACTCTTTTCTAATATGAAACTTGGAAATCTTTGACATTTAATGAGGGGGGGGGGGCTTCTGGTCCAGTATGCTAATCAAGTCAAACTAAGATTGAACCAGGATGCTACTCTGTGGGGAGTGGGCAAGGGAGAATGGAGGAATGAGAAAAAAAGCTCTATCTTAAATATATTTCTTTGGATATAGTGATGATTTATCCACGCCTCGTTATGAGATGTCTTGCTGGGAGGCATATCCAAATAAAGCTGCAAATGTATAGAATACAAGTACACTGGCATTGATATGCAGCTTGAGTACATCATGGATCCAATAAATAGGTTGTCTAAGAGCTTGTGAGAGTGTGGACCTTTGGGGAACTGCTTTGTGCAGGGCTTCTGCACTAGAAAGCATGTTGCCTATGTTTACCTCTTGAGTGTGATTGGTTAAAAAATAGGCATAGCCACTGAATACCACCCCATCCATTTCCATACTCTCGTTAAAGGCTCATATAACAGTTTTTTAATTTATTTTGTCAAAATTCTTACTACAAGGGGGGACTTAACATATTTTCTCGGCAATAGTTGTGAAGAAACCTAAAATTGGGAACTGCTGTACGAAGGATTTTCAAAACCTTTTGAAATGTGAAGCTTTTTCAAATATATTTTCACTAAAGTTACTATGATGTTTAACAGGACAAGGGTAATGATTTACAGATCTATGTGTCAAATTCATTGGAAGGTATATTTATATCATAATCTGAAAACATATATGCATATTTAACATGTATTTTAACAAGCATTGACAAAGTGAATAGGTGTCTGCCCTTGTAGGTTTCCCACTGATTATCGCCAATCGCATGAGTGTACATGCTTCAAGTGCGTGCATAGCCAGTAATATTGAAATATGTTTTTTGACTAAATAAAGTTAATTTCCTGTTAGGTGCTGATTCACACATGTATGTCAAGATGCATGAGTACTTGTGTCATGAAGAGTGTGTAAACATGCAACATAATATATATGTGTGTACATGCATTGTGAAGTGTGTGCACGCCTGCTACACCATGGATAGTGGACATTTTTAATTTACCATTTTGACATTACAAATAGCCAAGTTAGCAAAGTAAATTAAATGAAAGAAAGTTAAAAAAGAAGAGCACATAAACAGGTGAACATAAGAAGCACTCATATGGTGTGAAGCAAGCCTACCAGAAACATTTTGCAGCCGCTGGGCTTTCGTTAAAAAAGCAGTTGCGCTTACCTGGAAGCAGCAGTGGGGCGGGGAGATCAGTTTAAACAAAACACTAACCTCACGGCCGGACGGCTGGTTGACTGCCTCTCATGCTTCCTATTCCTGGCTTCTTGGGAGAAACAGGAAGCAAGAAGCACCATGGCTAACACTCTCCCCACAGCCAATCACAATTCTGCAATGCAGCATTGTGATTGGTCTGGGTGCCATGACAGAACGTTCAGCCAGGGGCTTGAGGGACTGGCATGTTCTCTACCCAGACTGTAAAGCAGCCTGCATGGAGAACAGAGAAAGTGCGTATGACTGTTTTGGGCGGCCTGAGAGGGCCGGCCAAACAGTCATTGCACACTTAAGAGTGTTTTAGCACTCCTCCCCTGCTCTGCACCACTGCCCCTCACAGAAGCTGCCGTAGCAGGAGGACAAAATAAAATGATAATAACATTGTTATTATCATTTAATTTTTTTCCTTTCTTTTGCTGCTTCATGGCAGTAGGGCAACGCTTCTCCACCTTAGCGGAGAAGCTGCCACTGTAAAAAAGGTAAAATAAAAAGAAGATGTGGCATGCAGACCGAGATAGGAAGCAGGTGGGATGCATTTGAGAGAGGGAAATGAAAACAGAGCACAGGGATAGACGGGGTAAAGAGGAAAAGAAACATAAAATTGAACAGGAGAGATCATGGAAATACATCCATTCCCATGAAGCACTCAAGAGTAAATAAAAAAGAATCCCCTCAGGTATGTAGCGGAAAGATACACCTATCCATTCAGAACACAGTCAGTCTGAAATGGCCCTGGGTGGGACAAACAGAAGAATACAGTTGAAAGCCATCAAATCAAGAGCAGACATATGAAATAAACAGAAAAACCATCCAATCACGAGCTAGGGCCTAACCCAAAGCCCACATTGTGTATATGTTAAGTAGTGGAATCAAGAGATCTGCAGACAGAAAGCCAAAGCCGTCCACTGCTGAGACTTCAAAAGGACGGCAAATGCGTGAAATAACGCAATTATGCTGGCACAAGGGTTAGAACTATGACGTTCTGGTCAGAAGGGAGAGGAGATGATGTAGAAGAGTTTGGTTAGTGTTGGAATGTACTTAGAGATTCTATATTCTTTATTCTAAGAACATGATGGTTTTTTTTTGGTGCTGCTGAGTGGTAGCAATAAAGGATTTATTGCATAATATTAGCCTCTGTGTCCTTAATAAAATCCAGATTTTCAGCCCACCAAGGCTGTGGAAAATCTACATTTTCTGCCACTATATCAGTCTTCAGCAGGGCCTCTACACCTCTGCCCTTGCGTGAAAGAAATGAGGCAAGATACAAGCTCCCACCACGCAGAGTATTCAGCAGAAGAACATTATTTCATGCACATTTTCAGACCCTGAGACGTGCAAGGAGGGAAATTTACTTTTCAGCCAAATTGTTTATTCAATGGTGTTTCTTCTTAGATATTGCAGAATTGACAAATACAAAGCACTGAATAAATTATTTCCAGCAAAGGTAATAAAGCTGCACAGGAGCTATTCCTTTCAGTGAGTACAACCAAAGATTCCAAATAACAGGTTAGGAAATAGGCGTTCGAATCATGCACAGATGGAGACATACCAAAAATGTGCATTGAACCATGCTGATAAGGCAGGAACAAAAATGTGTTTCAAGTTTCCAGTGTGGTCCCTGAAGAAAAATAATGTCAAATAAAGAATGTATGCATATGCAAAACAATCACATTATTCCTGGGCTACTACTTCAGTGAAAATGTATTTATTGTATGTTTATACTAGGAAATCATTATAACTGAGTCTGATTGCCAAATCAACTGCACAAACAATCAGCACAGTCAAAGAGGAGGTCATCTGTGTGTTGCACAAAAACCGGCACACATGCAGCTGGCGGAAGAAGCCACATATAGGTACAATCCAAAACACCCCCACTTTTGGAAAGCCTCCAATCCCATGAAAAGCCGCTTTTGCCTTTTTCACATCTACAGCATCTGTTTGAAAAATGATAAATGTATTCAGATGCCTAAGAAGCGCCTACTGGAGTTAAAAAAGGAGACTGCCACTGACCCTTGACATGAACCTCTTGTGTATAAGTATATTAAGATTATAACCTTTGTCAGAGGTGACATCAAATTGCAATGCCTGTAATGTATGCTTTGAAAACATGTCAATTAACAAAAAATCCTTTTCGAAAAATAAGTTGCTCTTCATGAGGGCATGCGTCTGCCACTTGAGACTAAGCATTACTAGATTGACTATAGTTGGCAACATTTATTGCAGAAATACATTTATCCTTTTCCTGATCTAATCTCTAACAGTTTAGTTGGCAAGCAAACACAGCCATTCTTTAAGCAGCATATGAGTAGAAGCATGACAGGTGGAACTATAAGAAAAAGAAAACAAGAAAACAAGCAAACCAGGCACAATTGGATCTGGTTTTGCCGTCGACCTTCTAGGCTGCTCTTACTGCTAAAATGATTAGGCACTTATATGCAAAGTGGCTCTTAAAAATCAGTACCCATGTTTACATTCTCCATGTTTAAATCCTCCATGTTCTGCTTTTTAAACCAAAAGTTGATTTGTTCTGAAAGTGCCCAATAATATCCTGAAAGTTGCAAAATGTGTCTTTCAATTAGATCCTACAACTGATTCTCACCAGCCCAGCCACTTTCTTAATTTGTGTACTCATCTACCACTCTTTCAATAGATGCTTATTTTCTGCAATATACCTCAGAGACTTAACTCAGCATTTATGGTCCCTGCTAAAATTAGTTCTTCTCCTTGGTACCCTGAACATACAAGATGGCTTACATGAATACAATGCCAAAGCAATTGTGAATAATGTGGATAACAATGGCTTTGAACAACGTGTAATGGGGAAGCCATACTACTGTATTTCTATTCTCTTCTATGCTATCCTTCCTTTATCAAGTATTAGCTCATTGTGTGGATGTTCCATCAAGTTCCAACAAAAGGGAGAATTGAACTCCAGGCTCAACAGGAAAACACTGCATGACACGCTTTGCTGTAAATATACCTGTCACGTTTCACCGGGAACCTCATTTGTAGGCATACCTAAAGCGAGCACTGTCACACCAGATGTCCATCATCTATACCTAAGTGCATCATAAAAGGATCACCACAATCCAATGTCAGATGGCTTTTTTAAACCCTAGCAGTTAAACTTCACAGTAGCACTTAAAAAAGCTTGGTAGGATATAAATATTCAGGTGTAAGAAACTGGGCTTTTGGTTGACGGGGGTGTGAGCCTTGGTCAAGCAACAACCACAATCCTTGGCACAAGCCAAACCTAACTTAACCAGTGCTTAACCCTCCGGTAGCTTGGAACAAAACAGTCAGGCTTAACTTTGAGGCAATATGTAAAGTATTTGTGGAACACTTCAAACAGTAATAAAGTGAAAAGACCCACAGAAAAAAAGTGTCCCATGCCAAATTAGAAAGATAGAGCTTACTTTAATAATTAAAACAACACCTAAAGGAAAAAAATCCAATCAGTAGAACCGGATATAGGCAAGTTCAAATGAAAGATTTGATAGAAAAAAGCACCAAAATCACAAAGTACCAACTTTGGATATCTGTTTGTGCCAGACCAGGACAAAGTCATAAATTCAGGCCAACCCATGATCGAGTGCGGGCCAGCAACAGGGACCCAGTTAGGCCTGTTAACAGAGTACCTTAAATCCTTGTTGGTTCGAGGTGTGGCAAGACTGGGATGGAACGTCCTGCAGATTGTCAAGGATCCCGTCGATGAGGGCTTGCGATATGATGTCCGGCGTCAAGGATGCGTTGCATAGTCGAGGCGATGCGTCAGTTCTGAAGAGTTACGAGGCTAAGATGCGGAGTCTGGCATCATCGGCAAGGCTGCCGTCAACAAGGGATGTGAAGGCCTGTACCGAGGATGCGTCATGCAGTGGCAGTTCCGAAGAGGCTGTGGCACTGTTGCAATCCATGCATTAAGACAGCTGGGTTAGAGCAAGTGCTGGCCTCCAGTGCCCTCAGGAGTGCCGAGAGTGGACATTCCCTCCAATCATGGTGCTGCTCACATGCAGCATGAGAACAGCACCAGGATTAGTTCAAGCACTTCACTGGGGACCACGCTGAACACCGGACTGTAGGAGGAAGATGCATTGGACTGCAGGAGGAAGATGTGCAGTGAGGAGGTAAGTGTCGCAGGTAAGTGGAGTTTATTGTATTTTTTACCCACCACCCATTTGCCTGCCTCACCACTCCCCATGGATGCCAGCCGCCACTGTCTCTAATGAGACCCAGAAACTGCGACTCTAGAGTGGAAGCACTGATGATATACTGCTGTGCTCTTACTCAGTAAAACCATAGGTAAGGACTTATGTGTTGTAGAATGGCTTTGGTAATTCCTCCTGGGTAGAACTGCCAAGTGGAAATTACATTTATGGAAGAATTTACTTTACCACTATATTTCAGATCACTATATTTCTCTAAACTAGGCCTAACAAATCTGAGGTGCCAAAGAAAAAAATAATTCATGAACATATGCCCAGCTTGAATCAGATGATTGTTTTTGAGTAGATGTGACTTGTGGAGTTCTCCTGGTTTTCTCATGGAATTCAGGATGTTTGATGTGATATGAGCCTTTCTCTTGATTCTTCTTGCTGAGCCTCTGAATCTCAGATATTGGGTTCTATCTTATTGATATAGTAATCTGTGGCACTTGCTGGATGGTTGTGGTTTCAGAATGGCTCTGCATGTGGAAAAAAGTAGGCTTTTGCAAGCCCATGGATATCCAGAACTGCAAAGATGGTCTTTTTCTCACAAAAAGGCAAAACGTGTAGCAAGAATGGATTTATTTAGATAAATATGTTTTAAGCATGTTTTTGTCCCTCTGGTTGATTTTCACTGGAGTTCACCGAGTGATTTATGCCATTTTAAAAGAACATGTTGGAACCTTTCCAAAATCTAAATGGGTCTCCAACATTTCTCCATGGTAGCACTCTATTTAAATGGAATTTCTCTGATTGGTCAATAGATTCCACTGGATCAGGATCTTCACAGCTTCTTCCATAGAGGGCATGTTCTCCAGAAGGCAACCAACCAGGCTGACCTCAGTTCCCACTTCAAAAAAATAAGGGGCAAAGTCTGGTGTTTTCCATTACACTTCCAGAATCATGTTCTGGGGGTGAAGTAGGATGAAGATGATCCAAATAAAGATAAATCCTGCCTCCTGATATTGGTGGACCTCTCTACTGCCTTTCACACAGTGGGCAGTCTCACCGTCATATGCACCCTGAGTCTCAAATTGGATTCACCCGCAATGACCTTAACTGGTGCACTTCCTACCTTTGCAGCCAACACCAGTTTGTTCCGTACTATCTCCTGTCATTTTCAACATATATATAGAGCCGCTTGGCGCTCTTCTCACCGAAAGCAGCATCAAGACCCACAAATATGCCAGCACTACTTGAAAGTCTCCTCTGATTCAGACATTCAAGTCCTCAAACACTGCTTGCACATCATTCAGACCTGGAGGCCCAGTCCCATCATGAAGTTCAACCAACCAATACCAAATTCCTGTTATGCGCCAAGAACAATAAAGAAGATACAGCACAATCCTAGCTAATTGACATGAACCTTAACAGCTTTGATCCACAGCTTTCACTGAATGCCAAATCACTTGGATTTACCCTGGACACCAAACTCATCCTTGTGGAATATATTGCCTGAAAAACAAAGACAGCCTAGTACCAGTTCTCTCTGTCGCATTTGGATGGTGGTATTGCCCTGCTCCATGACCGCCCTGACTTCACACTGGCAGCCACAGATGCATCCTACTTGCTGCAGCATGTCTCATCCAAGGTCTGAAGAAATATGATCACATCACCTTCATTCTGATTGAACTACATTGGCATCCCTTGCCAGCACGCATCATCTTCAAAACCAGCTGCATATTTGCAAAGCTATTGTTAGAAATTGGGTTTCTGGTTGGCTAGGGTATACACCTAAGCCAGGCAGAGTCCACGACTCTAGTCAGGGTAAGGGATTTACACACCCAAGATAACCCCTGCTCACTCCCTTTGTAGCTTGGCAGAGCATTCAGCCTTATCCCAGAGGCAATGCGTAAAGTGTTTGAGCAACACATACGCACACACTAGTGACACACTAAGCACAACGCAGAAAGAGACGACACACAAGGTTATATAAAATATAATTGTATTATATATTTGACACATAGACCATATATCACTTTGTAGTATGTAAATCACATTAGACCACATTCACATAAATCACTGCGCCAACTAGGCCATAGTCATAGTCATAACATGGATCATAAATCACTTTGCTTCTGGCAATTATAAATAAACATCACAGTGTACTAAAGTAAATACTGGTAAGGCTTAGTTCAACCATGTAGGGTCAAAGCAACAGGCTTAACCACATCGGGCCCCAAAAACATGCCTACAGGTTGGGAGATCACTCCCATGAATCAGTACAAGAGGCCAGAGAATCAGGCCCTTAACGTAGGCCGCAGGAACACCTGTGCGCCTACTACCAGTGGTAGGTAAATTCAATCAATGACCACGTTGGTGGGGAGAACTCCCATGGCCCTCCTCCTTTTATATGTAACTTGAGCGATGTGCAGCTGCCCACAAATGCACGGTGCAGCTACTGTCATCCCAGAGTACTCTACCAACCCGATGAAGTGCCCCAAGGAAGGCTATGGAGCTGCGGCCCGCATTTCTCAATAAATACGGCTTTGGCAAAACCATGTCTCCAATGATAGGTAATATTGCAGCTGCCTGCAGTCATGCAGAGTTGCTGTGGACTCTGCAAAGGCTTAATCCCACAAGGTACACCAGTGGGGAGGCTTCAAAGGGGCCCTATCGTCCTTTCACGAAGCCCCTCGTGGCTGTCCGTGAGACTGTAGTGCAGCGGGAGTGAGGTCTGGCAGCCCCACCCTGGCTGCTGGATGTTTCGCTGTTCCTAAGCCCTCGCAAGGCTCAGGCTTCACTTGGCTGCTGGCGGGCCTCCTCCACCTCTGAGGGGCTCCCGGACTGAGTTTCCTGGCAGTGGCTAACAATGACTCCTGTTTTTCGTCCGGTTTCCTGGTGGGGGACAGCTTTCCGCATCCTCTGCAGCAGCTGGATAGCGGGCCCCGCCCATTTTGACATTAATGTTGCCTCCCCACACCGGGGGAGGGGGGAAGCACCCAGCTGGGATTCCCTCCGTATGGAAGCAGCAAGCTCTCACAGCCCCGGGCCACATAAGCAGAGCTCCGGCTGGACATTTGTGTGGAACAAGCCGCCAGGGAGTGGGAGAGTGCTCCTTGCCCCTCAGCTCTCCCCTCCCTTCACCAAAAGGCAAGCGCAGTGATGCATGCCGTGCAGTGTACACAAAAGCACTCATTCCCAGCAGGGCAAGCTCTCCCCACCGGCTGCACTGGAAGGCACAGCGCTCTCTCTTGCGCTGGGCTGCTAAACAAAGTGCTTCTGCTGCACTTACTTCTTTCTCCCAGAAAGGTACCAGGACAGTCTAGTCCTTTTCGGCAGCAGCAACTACTGCAGGTTTTCCTACCCCACATAGGCCAGGGGCAGCGCTCCTTATGCACTTTTTCCAGCACTCCTCCCAGGCAAGACTCTTTAAGATCCAGCAAGGATCTTTCTTGAAACCTTAATCTCCCTGGGATTTCCTATAGGAGGCCAGCACACACAAGCCATTGGAGGGTCCTTCACAAACAGGATACCCCAGCAGGGTAAAAAGAGTCAGTCCTTTTCCTCCAACAGACAGAAGCAGCAACTGCAGGCCAACCCACCCCTCATTCAGAAAAGGCAGCGCTCCTCACACAGTCCATCCGCTCTTTTTCTTTGAAGGGTCCTCTTGTTCCTTGAAGTAATCCAAAGTCCTGGAGGTTTCGGTGTAATACTTATACCCCAAATTGTAATTGCCTTTGTGGCAAGGGTCTCTGAACCCAGTCCATACAAGTCCTGTACTCCCTGGTGCAGCATGACCACAGGGGGCGGAGAAGCATTGTGAAAAAGGAGACACAGCCTATTCAGGTGCAAGCAAAACTCCTCCCACCACTCTAAATGCAGTCCCGGTCTATTCAGCCCTGAGATGAGTCACCCAGGCAAGGCAGGCCACACCTCAACTCCCCCAGTGACTGTCTAGAGTGAATGCACATCCTGGCTCCGGTCACTCAAACACCAGACGCTGAATACAGAAACAGCCAGAGGCACACAGAATGGCAAAGTAAGAAAATGCCTACTTTCTAAAAGTGTCCTTTTCAAACACAGAAATTAAAAACTAGCTTAACCAGAACAAGTGTTAATACATTCTGAGCTCAGAGAGCCGAGCCTAAACTTCATTATTCTATCTTGTCCTTATTGCAAGTTACACATGTAAAAATGTTACAGTGCAACCCTAATGATAATCCTATGGGACAGATAGCCTTCCAATAGTGAAAAACAAAATGCACAGTATTTCAGGACATGTCACACACACCACTACATATCCTACCATTCACATACTCTGCACCCTGCCCATGGATCAGCTGTTCCTTTCGATTCGGAACGCCGATCGTTGACGGTTTATGAGGTGTTCGACAACGACAGTGTTGATTCGTCAATAATTCAATGGCGATAATTCTACTAAGACTGCCATAAGTAATCCTTCACTTACTACGGGGTCTTCAGTCTACATATGAACTTTTTTGTCCTGAAGATGGTCTTCTAGCTGCTATAAAAGACGGAAACGTCAATATTTATAACCCATTTTCATTTATATTGTTATACAGGAGTTAGTCATTGTATTCTAAATGATGACTTCCATTTGCAAAAAAGTGTAAGAAATGGATTTTCACAAAACTGATCATGAGATAAGATCATTGTAAAGACTAACAATCTCAGTATTTTTTGTTTATGTGAACTGTGCTTTTTACCCTTTCTCTATATTATTTATTCACATACATTTGTATAGAAAAACTGTACTCACTCGTCTGTTTGTTCTTTTTGATTTTCTCCTGTGTGATTTTTGCATTTGATTTCAATAATTCATATATATGAGGCCTCTAACTAGGGCTCTCATAACTTGTATGCTAAAAATAAAGCTGGATTGTGTTCAAAAGAAATCCTTTGTAGGCACCGTTACCTGATACCAAACACTTTCTAAAAGTGACAAATTCAAACACAGCTTAAAAACCACCTTCATCAAAAGGTGTGTTAACGTGTGCTAATAAACTCTGAGTTCAGAGAACCTAAAATTAATTTTTCGATCTTGTTCCTATTGCAAGTTACACATGTAAAATTGTTACAGTGCAACCCCAATGATAAGCCTATGGGACAGAAAGTCTTTCAATAGTGAAAAATGAAATACACAGTATTTCGCTATCAGGTCATGCCTCACACACCTTCTACATGTCCTACCATTCACATACACTACACCCTACCCATGGGGTACCTTGGGCCTACCTAGGGGTGCCTTACATGCAAGGAAAGAGAATGTTTGGATTCGTGAAGTGGGTGCACTTGTTAGGACAATATGGCAGTTTACAACTGCACACGCAGACACTACAGTGGTAGGTCTGAGACACATTTGCAGTACTACTCGGGTGGGTGGCACAAGCAGTGCTGCAAGCCCACTAGTAGCATTCGATTTACAGGCCCAGGCTCACACTGTGCACTTTACTAAGGACTTACCAGAAAATCAAATATGGCAATCATGGATAACCAATCATTGTTACAATTTATGCAGAGAGCTTATGCACTTTAGCACTGATCTGCAGTGGTAAAGTGCCCAGAGTCCTATAGCCAACAAAAATGGGGTCAGAAAAATTGGAAGCAAAAGGCAAAAAGACTGGGGATAAACTTGTCAAAAGGGTCAGGTCTAACAGCTATCTTATTCAGAACCCCAGTTTACCTTGCAGACAATCTCACAATCTATACAATATCTCAACACACCTGTAGCCAGGACACCATCAGACTTTAGACTAAGTGTAGACAAGAAAAAAAAAAAGGCATCATGACTTTGCCATCTATGCACCCAGGATCTAAAACAACATCCCTGTATCCATCTGGGCCCCTAAATGCTGCTCCAGTTTTCGAAAGATTTTAAAATGTCCTTCTTTAATGGAACACAAACTCGAAACGCATTAACCATCGACAATCCCGCTTGTTCTCCTCTTACTTGTTGAATACTTGTCTTTGGCCATGTGCAGTGCTCGGGTGCCTTTTGGCTAGACTCGCACTATGTCAAAATAATATGCATACATGCATGCATACATATATACATCCAAAACACAGAGAGTTGTCCTCTCGAGAAAGGCCACATACAGGAGGATGAATTTCGAACCTTTATTGAAAACAGCAACAGCTGAGATGTCAAGGCAATTCATCAAATTGTTCAGAAAGCCCGACACGTTTCATGCTTAGACGCACTTCTTCATGGGCTGAAAATCGCTAACATGCGCGGCACAGTTTCTGGAGCACCTGATATTCACTAAAGCCCACCCCAACTCATGAGCAAGCCTGACCTTAACATGGCCATCTACTTATGCTTTGTTTATCATATTGACTAGGTTGTACCTTGGAACAGGTTGTTTTGATGTGATAAGCAAGAAGAAGTAGGAGATGTGTCTACAAAATGTGCATGTGCTAATATGTGGCTATCTGATTAGAACCACCAATACCACTACCATATCACCATCACCAATACCAAACAACAACCACTAATTACACCTTTGGACCTGGCCCGTCTCTGCATGGTCACCCCCAAACTTTTTGCCTTTGCTCTCCACATTTTTTTGCCTAATTAGTTTTTGTTGGACTTAGGACTCTGTGTACTCGACAACTGCTAAAGTTCATACGTTCTTGCACTCTCTCCACATAAACGTGGTTTAATTGGCTTATAGCCAATTGGCATATTTAATTTACTTATACATCACTTGTAGAGTGGTATACCATATACCCAGGGCTTATAAACAAAATGCTACAAGTGAGCCTGTAGAAAGTATTGTGCACCCACATACATAGTACTTCAAAACAGCTGCCACTGTAGCTTTAATGTAGTTTTAAACTGCCATGTCAAGTGGGCTTAAAAGACCCTTGCAAAGCCCCAAACTCCCCTTTTCCTAAATATAAGTCACCCCTAAGGTAGGCCCTATGTAGTCCACAGGGAACGTGCTTTGTAAGGAAAAGGTTGGATATGTACGTTTAAGTTTTACGTGTCCTGGTAAAGTCATTTATTCACTACTATGAGGCCATCCCCTCCCATAGGATTACAATGGAGTTTCCTCATTACATTCCATAGGCTGTAATTTCCAATTGGGAGGAGGTATCTATGTCATGTTTGGTGTCTTTGGAATTGTAAAGAGAAGCCCTATTTAATGGTAATGTTGTGATTTTTATTACAATTTTGAAAATACCACTTTTAGAAAGTTGGCATTTTCATGCCCTTTTGTGCCTACTGAACGTCTTGGACCACATGACTGGGTTCAACAGACAGTTATCAAAAAGTAAAGAGAGGCACTCCTTAGTATAACCAAGGGATTAGGGTACTATTAACAAGTGAAAGAAAAGGTTTTTCCCTTGGTTCTTGTTCTCTTCTACCTGCAACACCTCTTACACTCAGACACGCACATACAACTATAAACAAGGCCCAGACAGTAAATCCATAATACATCAGGAGTAGAAATTAGTGCAATTGTTTATTAAAAACGTATATTCTCTAAATATATTTGTTGTTTAATACAATAAAAAGCAAGAAGCACTATATACGGTGCAAACTTCTCAAGACAAATAAAACAATTGAATACAATAAAACATTTCATGCACGATTATACCAGTTGTGTTAATAAAAGCATCAAATACATATTCATAATGCCAGTTCCTCAACTATTAAAAGAGAGATAAAAAGACAATACACTTTGTTATACAAAGTTACACATTCATAGAAAAAAGGCCAACTGAGACCCAGTTTATTAACTCCTGTTTAGTATCAACTGATCCAGCCAGCAATGTCAATTGTGCAGGTGGTGAGTTGATGCGTTTCGATGGTGTTACTTCACTTTATACCATGTTTCTCAAGACAAACATATTGCTCTCTTACACTTAAAAAGACACTTTATATTTATACATTTAAGGTAGCCAATAATTTCATACTTAAAACATACCATGTTCCACTGAATGGGCCAAAGAGAAAAACTATATGCATCCACTCTCCTCTCATATCATAATCCAAATAATTGTTTTATATTTATATTCTAATGACCTGATTATCAGGTTCTAGCCACTTTATACAGCAACGCTTACTGTCAGTAAAACACAACTCATATCGTATCGCCAAAAGAACAAATATTAGATGGTGGGACAGTCTCACCTATTGATCAAGTGTTTACTTTAATTTTTGCCGTAACTTATATTTAATCACTGGCATTCATCGATGGCTAAAAAGGCTCCCAAATGGGGTATCTCATACACACAGAGAAAAGGAAAAAAGACTCTTAATCCTTCGTTTTCAAACTCAAAATATCCTGCTTATATTAAGTATGCAGGAAATCTTACCTGCAACACAGTATGTATACTGATAGTAAAGACTAAAGGGTACTATATAGTTAGGATTCCAGCGACTTTAGTGTTCAATATGATTAGTACGGAAAGTCTGAAAGGGGAGATTGTCCTCATTTAAAATACTAGGGGGCATCTCCTTACTGTGAAGAAGTACAGGAGGCAGGGAGATGTAGAGATGAACTTCTTTATTCAGTTTCTGATAGAGCAACGTCCTATCCACAGGGCACCCAACAGCAACTGACTAAGAACACTTAGTCAAAACAACAGTTGATGGACAGAATGCAGAACAATGTCATACATTCACCCCAGTACAGAGAGCTGAGCCTTAATCCATTGTTTTTTTGCTCACCATGCCATTCCAGTTTGAACCCAGCCATATGCAAATCAGTCTTAACCCTGTGCCTCATGGGAACAGACCAGCCTGAACTGCCAAGCTAGGTCCTCCCTGGACTGGAAACAAGCATCCTAGGACCGGTTTTGGGGTTTCACCCCTCTTCAGCCAGGATAGCTTGATTCCAGGGGTGAGCAAGTCCACAGGGCACCCCACAGCAACTGACTAAGAACAATTAGCAACATGGAGAAAGCACTCTACATTATAGAGTCACAGTAGGGGATGTTCCACATGAAAACAGTCAGCTAGTGTACAGCACCATGTAAGGCAAATAGCACACACCTTCCCCCAAACCTAGAACACAACATATCAAACCAGGGAAGAAAGGGAAAAGTAAATGAGCTACCAAAGAACATAAAGCTAATGGGTTGTAAGAACAAAGACGCATAATAAGTTCAAAACATAGGTGCGTAAATTCTTCGGAGCTTTGCGCGTGCGAGAGCTCCTGCGTAGAGGGGAGACAACCTGAGAGGAAGAAGGTAGAACATTTTTATTAGAGGAGAGAAAAAGACGCATGGGAGCAATCCTACCCAAATTCCAAATGCGCCCATCGTTGAGCTTCGCAACATTGTGAAATAGTTTGGTCACCCTAAAGGGAGAGGAGAATCTCGCACTAGCAGTCTTCTGGGGAAAACGTACCTTTACCTGGTCACCCACACATACTGAAGTGCGGGAGATGGCTTGCCTGACATCGAAGTTGGCCTTTCTCTTGGCAGACTTGAGATCTTGTAAAGCCCACCACTGAGGATCCTCACAAACCTCAATGTCAGCACCTTTCCCTCTCATCCAACTCTGAAACATATAAGTGTTGGCAGTGCAGCCCTCAAACAACTCAAAGGGGACTTTTTCAGTGGTGGAGTGGGGAGTCAAACGGTAAACCATGACTCTCTTGAGTATTACAGATCTCTAGTCACTGCCTTGTTGCTTGGCCAGTTGGATTGACTCTTTCAGTACGTGGTTGAACCTCTCCACCATCACATTGCACTCAGGGTGGTAGAGGGAACAACGCTTGTGTTCAATCCATTTCCTGGCCAAAAACTCCTCCATTTCTCTTGACACCAGCTGAACACCGTTATTGGTGAGAAGAAATTCTGGAAGGCCCTCCCTGCAGAAAATGTCCTACAAGAACTTGGTAACATCCCTGGTCTCTATACTCTGTGTCACTTTGACTTCAGGCCATCTTGAGTACATGCCAATTAGGACAAGAACATAGGATTGTCCCGCTTTACTAGTAATAGGTCCCAAGAGGTCCAAGGCTACACGTTGCCAACACCGTGTGGGACCATCTCGTATGACCATAGGTTGTACCCTAGTCTTACAAACCTTATCACAAGTATTGCACTTTGTGCAGTCTCTCACCATTCGCTCCACCAGAATATCAATGCCCGGCCACCAGAAGTGAAAATGACCCTTTCCTTTGTTTTCAAAATCCCTTGGTGCCCCTGGTGAGCCAAGTGAACAATTGTTGCTTTAAGGGATAGTGGAGGAACCAATTGCGTGCCCCACCAAAGTAAATCGCTACCACAGAAAGCTCATCACGAATATTCCAGAGTTTTTGAACATTTTCACTCAGGGACTTGATACCTGTCCAACCCTCAGATATCAATCTGCACACCTCATGCATGTCAATATCAGTCTTCGTGGCATCTTTCCACTCAGCCTCAGAAACTACGCCTTCAACAATCTCGCATAACTTTTAATCTTCAATTTCCCCAGAATCTTCGACATCAAGTGGGGCCTCCCCACCCTGCCTTGACACTAAATGAGAGAGACAGTCGGCGACCTTGTTATCGGCCCCAGGGATGTATTTTACAACAAAGTCGAAATCTTGCAGGGCAATCACCCACTTACATATCCTAGAGGAAAAAGCTTCTAGAGCCTTTTTACAGAACACATCTTTTAAAGGTTTATGGTCTAACAGGCACATGCATCAAGCACAAAACCGGTCGCAAACGGGCAGATTCTCAGAATCTGCCCCTTTGCGACCGGTATTTTTGCATTTGGGATGCATCATCCCAAATGCAAAAATCGGTATTTAAGGAATCTCAAAATAGCGATTTCTTAAATAGCGATTGCATTTAAGGAATCCCTATTGAGATTCCTTAAATGCAATGCATTACAGTTTAAAAAATAGCGATTTGGCTATCAGCGTGAGCAAATTACCATGAAGCTGGACTTCATGGTCATTTGCTAAAACTTAGAAAAATGCACTTATTTGCATTTTTCCAAGTTTCATGTTGCTCACACACATTCCCTTAGAGAATGTGTGTATGCAACATTTGTGCAGAGTCAACATACATGGGTGCAATAGGGTGTCATTTTGACACCCTTGCACCATCGAAATTGCGGGAGCAATTTGCGAGTACCTACTGGTACTCGCAATTTGCTCCCGCAATCTCCAATTCATTCCTATGGGCCTGGAGGCCCATAGGAATGGATGGGAAGACATTCCTTAATTGCGACTCGCAATTTGCTAGTCGCAATTAAGGAATTTGTGGGAATCGCTATTTTTTAGCGATTCCTACATGCATAGGGTTTTGCTATTCCTAAATTGCGATTCCTTAATAATCGCAATTAAGGAATCGCAAAACCCTATGATGATGCATGTGCCTTTAAATGTACAACAAATGAGCTACCCCAGAGAAACTTTTTTAATTTATCGATGGCCCAGAATATACACAGTGCTTGCTTCTCAATGACAGAATATTGAAGTTCTGGACCAACAAGGAGAGAAACATACTGGTGACTTCCTTGCCGTCTCTTTCTTGCTTGAGAACAGTGCCTAATCCCTTAGAATTAACATCAGCGAACAGAATAGACCTTAAAGCAGTGTCGAAGCTCTGAAGGGAAGAAGCCGAACTCAGAGCTTACTTGACGTCCTCTAATTCAAGTTCAAACTGAGGGGACCCAGAGAATTTTACCCCCTTCTTTAAGAGGGATCTCAAGGTGAATATGCGGCAGGCAAACCCGGGAACAAATTTGTTGTAGTACTCCGCCATCCCTAAAAAGGTGACTAGTTCGTCTCTGGACTGAGGGACGGGAAGCTCCTCAATAATCCTCACCTCACGATCCCTCTGCCTAAAGCCACCCCCAGTTAGGCAGTGACCCAGGTAATCAATTTCAGAGAGGTTGAACCTGCATTTGTTCTCACGCAAAGTCAAACCTCTTGGACTGAAACTTTCAAGAGCAGCCCTCAGTCTTCCATCATGCTCTTGTTGAGACGAACCAAGAAATCGTCTTGGTATATTTTGACTCCTTCCACACCCTTCAACACGTCTTGCATGAATCTATGGAATACGGAGGCTGCGGAGTTCAAGCCAAAGGTGAGACGAGTGAACTTGTAAGTCCCAAAAGGGGTGATAAAGGCAGTCAAATCCATGGACTCATCATCAATTTTAACTTGATGGTAGGCCGCTCTGAGATCTAGGGTAGAGAAGATGCACGCGTCTCCTAATTGGGCCAACATCTCATTGATGTTAGGGAGAGGGTACCTGTCAGCGACAACTGCATGGTTGCGAGCACGGAGGTCCACACACAAACGTACTTCTCTGGAGGCCTTGCATGCAAGAATGACCGGAGCTAACCATTCACTAGACTCCCTCTCAACAATGATCCCCTCCTTCTTCAATTTTCCGAGCTCAGAATGCATAGACTCCCTCATAGCAAAGGTACGCTCGCACTTTACATGTCATGGGAACTGCGTCAGGTTTCAGTGTGATTTTGTGTGTAACTCAAGAGGCAACACAACCTCTTGCTGAAGACCTCTTTAAACTCAGCACGTAGAGAACAGCTTGGAAAAACAACTCTCGGAACAACAATTGAACTCACCTCATTTGAAACAACATTTAAAGGGACTGGATGTGGAGAGATATCTCTGAGGACAATGCAGGGATCGCCACCAGGAATCATTGAGACACCCAGATCAGCCTGGTGAAACCAGCTAATTATGCTATCACCTCTACAGGAGATGTAAATCTTCCCAGCAGTTATTCTCCCTTTGTATTCAATATCCCCTATGAAATAGCCAAATAATTTTATGGGTTGGCCACCGTAAGCTAGGGACTTGATGTCAGGTTTGTAAACTTTCACTCTCCCATGTAGTTTCGTGTCAAAGAAGTCCATTCACCTGCACCTCATCGACAGGCCCTTTACCCTTTTTGTGACCATCAAGTATTAGAACCTCCCCGCAGTGTAACTCATCATAGTCGCAGTCACTTCCACTCTCAAGGGAAACCTCCTTGTCCCTCTTGCTCATCTTATTCTTTTGAGCTCTACAAGCCTTAGCTAAGTGACCAATTTTCCCACAATTGTAACACTTAGAGGAGAGAGCAGGACACGACTTGTCGTGGGCAAGATGACCGAACATATCACATCTGTAACATTTAATTTTGGTGTTTCCCTTGAGTTTAGAGCCAGAAGAGGAACAAGGAGGTTCACATTGTTTTCCAAACAGGCTTTATGGGATTTTTAGAAACAGAGTGAACCATCTCTTCTATGGTGGCCTTTTCCTTTTTGATGACCTTGAAACAATCGTTAGAGTGTTTTATCCTCTTGGCTATTGTAACAACCTCATCATCCTTTTGCCAAAGTTCATCTTTAATTTTCTCGACACTACATCCGAGCATAAACTGAGCACGGATGCGTTCTTCCAAAAACCCATCAAATTTACAAGTGGCACCCAACTTACGCAAGGCAGTAATATAAGTCTCAACAGACTCTTCGGAGTTTTGCACTCACTTTCAAAAATGGTCCCAGTTTGGATGGTACTAACTTTCGGAAGATAGTGCTTATCGAGTTTCTTAAGACAAAGCTTGAACGCATTGAGGCTATCTGATTTGCTATGATTCAGATCAAGAAGATGTTCAAACACTTCTTGTCCTTCTGAACCCAGACAGTGTAACAGTAACACAGATTTTCTCTCTGCGATCAGTGATACCCCACAAATCCTTGCATAGTTAAGGAAAACCTTTTTCCATTTTCACCAATGTAATACAGGATCACCAGGGTTGGAAAGAAAGAACGGTGGAGGAATAACATTTTGCATTGTGTAACAAAATGCTCAACTGATAAACACAGTAGTAAGTGTGCACGTAGGGTGAGTAGCATTGACATAAAACTCCTTTTGAACTGAGAAGTAGTATAATGACTTAGAAATGATGGAGGTATTTATAAAATAAATAATATATGTACTTGAGAGTGAGATCAACTTTGTTGTGCTTTGCGTATAAAACAGTGTCTAAAGTTCAAGCTGTGCGTGTCAGCGATGAGTAAGGTAAACACGCTAAGTCCACACCCAGTACCAAGTTTGAAGCAAGGCTTAGATGTGTTGGCAAGTAATGAACAAGCAACTAAACTGGTCGTAGATGAATGACTTGAGGAAGTAGCTTGTAAAGATAACAGTAAATGTTAAATGATATGCTGAGCGTGTCAGCGTAGACGAAAAAAAGGTGAAAGATGAATATGAGAAAAGCTGACACGCAAAATGCTGTGCGTATTCGCGTGATGATGAAAACTGTGTGGAATATATTTTATGCTAAGTGTATCAGCGCAGGCTGAGACAAGCAAAAAATTAGACTTGAAGAGGTGACATGCAAAATGCTGTGCGCATCAGCATGGTGATGGTAACTACAGAGACAGACCGTATTCTAAGCGTATCAGCGTAGGTGTAAATAGGCTGAAAATGAATACTGGAAGAGCTGACACGTAAAGTGCTGTGTGTGTCAGCGTATTGACTTGAACTGTGGAGAAAATGAGGTATACTGTGCGTGTCAGCATGTTGTTGAGGAAACGGAGAGCTCAGGCTGCCCAGCAATGGAGTTCCGTCTTGTATCAGAATACTTTGGACGTCAAGCGTCAATAGTAGAGCAAGAAGCGATGACGTTGGCCTTCACTGAGGTTCGCAGGATCGAGGACGACGTTCGCTGTAACCCTGGGCGTAGTTTGCATAGTAGTGCTACGCGTAGCTACGTGAAGTGCACTTCGCACTACACAAGCTACACGTAGCTACGTAAGCTGCGTAGTGCGATAGGGAAAATGCTGTTCGCACTGATTGCACAGTGCCAGATGCTTGTCCGCACTGTGCAATCATTGCAAACGGCATCTTGCACAGTGCAAGCGGTCATTTTCTGCCGCTCGAGTAGATTTGTACTCGAGCGGCAGTTTTCTCAACGCAGACTGGTAGTTTCTCATCGCAAGCAGTTATGAGCATACGCGTCCACTCGCAATGAGAAACCTGACCTCCCCGCATTGAGAATCTCGCCGGGAGGTTTATTTTCCACGCTCGCGATCGGCAACTTCATGTTGCTGATCGCGAACAAGGAAAAAGTCTCACCGGGATGTCATTTTGCTCGCTCGCGGTCGCCAACTTGACGTTGAGGACCGCGAGCAAGCAAAAAATGCCCTCTACGCTATGCGTTTTTGCACTGTGCTACGTGCAAGTCACGCAGCGCATAGTTGCGCAAACTACACGAGCATAGCATAGTCCTACGCCCAGGATTAGTTCACTGTTCTGCATGAGCAGGTAACTGCAGATTTTTTTTGTCCAAAATTCTCTTAGTTTGTCAAAGATGCTCCGCAGTTGTTTGTCACAGCTTTAGAGATATAGTGGGCCACAAACATGTAGAAATGGAAAGCGTGCTGTAAAGCAGATTGAAATGCGCAGTATAAAGGGTGCTTGTAGTACGTGCAGCACTCTAGAGCAGGGGTGAGGAAGTCCACAGGGCACCCAACAGCAACTGACTAAGAACACTTAGCAACATGGACAAGACACTCTACATTCTAGAGTCACAGTAGGGGATGTTCCACATAGAAGCAGTAAGCTATTGTAGATCAGCATGTAAGGCAAATACCACACATACCTAATATCGAAGAGGTACTGATATAGATAATAAATGTACCCGGCCTTTAGTCTTTTATAGTTACACCAGCTCTGGGCCTGACCTCTGCCTTTCTCTTTTTTCTTTTTTCTTAATTTTGGAAACAGGCCCAATTTATGAAGGGCAGCGGCAAAAGTAGTCGATTTGTGTATAAGCTCTACATCGGTAAGAGCGAGAAGGATACTATCAACGCTTCATTAGAGCGATTCTCTAAGGTAGGGTAAAACTAACTATGAGTTAAATCTAGGAATGGTAGAACTAGTAGAGGGACTTAATATTAATTCTTTTTACTTAACAGATACTGGTTAAGACACGACAGAATGTTTGTTAGGCACACAGTGATGATTTTTTTAAGTGTTTTTCAATTCAAATGTTTGTTGCTTGTCCTTTGGTATTGAAATGGATGTGTATTTGTCTCAATACAGGATTGTACCCTGGAAAACACATGTATATGTGTTTTTTTAATAACAAAGAGAACAATATGTTTTTCTTGAGAAAGATGGTATAAAGTGAAGTAACACCATCGAAACGCGTCGACTCACCACCTGCACAATTTACATTGCTGGTTGGATCAGTTGATACTAAACGGGAGTTAATGTACTGGGTCTCAGTTGGCCTTTTTTTCTATGAATGTGTAACTTTGTATGACAAAGTGTATTGCATTTTATCTCTCTTTTAATAGTTGAGGAACTGGCATTATGCATAAGTTTTTGATGCTTTTATTAACACAACAGGTATAATCATGCATGAAATGTTTTATTGTATTTATTGTCTTGAAAAGATTGCCCCGTATATAGTGTTTCTTGCTTTTTATTGTATTAAATAACAAACATATTTAGAGAATACAAGTTTTTAATAAACAATTGCACTAATTTCTACTCCTGATGTATTATGGATTTTCTGTCTGGGCCTTGTTTATAGTTATATGTGTGTGTCTGACTGTAAGAGGTGTTGCCAGTAGAAGAGAACAAGAACCAAGAGAAAAACCTTTTCTTTCACTTGTAACAGACAGCTAGCCTTTGTGAATTCCTCCCAGACAGCCACACAAAAGTGGTATTAGGTGTGCCTCAATGAGGCATCTGCTGACAGGATGAGGGGACAAGCTGAGCACAGCCCCACTTGCGATTGAATAAGGAGTTTTTTGAACCCTCACAAAGAACTGAACACCTCCACATTGTCACTGCAGCCTGCCTGGAGCCAGGGCAGACAAGTCAGGAATTTCCATGTCCAGAACCTTCTCCCACCTTCAAGAAGGAGGGCACCAGAGTATAAAAGGGGGACCTTAGACAACAATTCTCCAGTACACTTCTGGACTTGCGGACTCTGTTAGGAAGAAGGACTGCTGTGATGCTGAAAGGACTGCTCCTCTGCTGAACTGATGCCCTGCTGGCCTCTTGCCTGGGAGAGGAGAACTGGACTAGCAACTTCAACTTGAGTGACTCCAAGGGCTAGTCTGCTCTCCACCTGATCAGAGCTTCGGGGACATAAAGGGCCCTCCAACATCCTGCAAATCAGCTAAAATTAGTTCCTGACTCCCAAATGGTGTGCCTCAGTTCCTGGATCCTTAGTGTGTCCTCAGAGAGCTGTATTGAAGTTCTTTGGCTTTTCGTTACCACAAATGGGCCCATTTGCACCCAGAACTCGCCGCCTCTTAGCACTACAGCATTGATCATTTACGGGGGCCACCAATGCGAAGCTCCAGCATCATCCGTCTGAGATGCTTGGCCTGCTCTTCACTGTATTCCGGCAGCCTCCTGTGATGCTCTCCCTGCTCCCCACGACCCCCTTGACCTCAAACAAAATTCTAGGGGCTGATTTGAGCAGGTAAAACTTTCAATGGGACTAATCTGGTGGCTGTGGCCAATCTGCAGTCCATCGCGGTTGACCTTAACTTGTGAGTTTGACCTGGTCCAGTACAACCGGATATCCATGATTGGCGCTTTGTGTTTTCATGTGCTAATTTCAGGAAAACCTTTAAAAATGTATAACCCCGGCTCTACTGGCTGAATTTTTTTATTTTGGGGTCAAGTAATTTATTAAAATGTACTTTATGTTTCTAAATAGGTGTGGGGTTTTTCTTGTGTTGTGTAGTCATTTTATTGCTGTTTAAGTACTGTATAACTATTTTACACATTGTCTCTAAAATAAGCCTGACAGCTTGTTGTGCCAAGCTACCCAGGGTAAAGCAAAGATTAATTTAATAACATTTTGTGGTTCACCCTGCAAGAGATTGTGGCTGTTGCTTGATCAGGGCTCACACTCCAGTCAAACAAAACCCAATTTCTCACAACACCACCACCAGTACCACCAATAGCACTAGTACCAATACTACATTGTTAGACCTGGCATCATTGGCATGAGTCTCTCCTCCATTTTTTTTCTGTTGGCCTCCTCTGTTTACGATGTTTTGCTGGAGTATTGCTTTGGGCACTGTGCCACTGCTGATCAGTGCCACAGTGCAAGCGCTCCCTATGTTAAATTGATACATTGATTGGTGTTACTATGATTGGCTTGGTTGACTTACTGTTCAGACCCTAGTCTAGTGCACTGCGTGTGCCAAGGGCATGTAAGTTAACTGCTGCTGGTGGGCTTGCAGCACCGGTTGTGCCACCCACAGAAGCAGCTTGTAATATGTGTCCCAGGCCTGCCATCGCAGAGCCTGTGTCCAGTCCCCGACTGCCATGTCGACTTGGCAAGGAAACCTACTTTCCAGTCTCTAAAACCTTCACTTTGCCACATTTCAGACACCTCTATGGTAGGCCCTAGGGCTGGGTGCATTGTTGGTAAAAGGTAGGTCACGCCCTGATGTGTGTGGCATGACCTAATAGTGAATTACAGCCATTTTCGTTTTTCACTATTGAAGGGCTATCTGCCTTCCATGGGCCAGAATGGGCAGACTGATTATTAACTCCATTATAATCTTATCTGACTCAGGGAGCATGGTAGCGGTTCGAGTTTAATATCCCTGAACTCAGAATTTAATAACACATCCTTTAGGATGGATGGTTTTTAAATTCTGTATTTGAAAATATCCCTTTTAGAAAGTGGCTATTTTCTTGTCCAACTATCCTCCGGTCTCTGCTGGTTTGGTGTGTGTGTCAGGGGCTGGGTGGTTCAGAGGTCTGAATGAGTCAGTGTGGGGTGAATGATGCATTTAACTTTAGAGTGGGGGAAGAGTAGTCCTTAGTAGCCTGCCCTTCCTGACACAATGCTGGCTCCACCTCCTGCCGGGCGACTGATGGCCCTGCCCCTGCCAGTGACAATACTGGATCCACCTCCTGCTGGGCGGCTGATGACCCTGCCCTGCTCAGTGAATAGGCCAGGTGCCTCGGCCTGGCAACACCCACAACAAACCTGTGATGGGGGAATTTCCCTGCTTGGACAAAGGGAACAAAGCAGAAAAGGGGTATAAAAGAAGGACCCCTGAACCAAAGAACTTAGATCACTTCTGACAAGGAAACCTCTACCAAGGACAAGAAGCCTGCTGATCCAAGGACTTGCCTCCCCCTTCTGCTAGTGTGCTGTTTGCTGGGGGGAACCTGAAGCTGCTTCTTTATTTTTGCCAAGGGACAAGGAGAGAGGAACTTAGTGTGTACTCTCAAGCTTGCAAGAAAATCTCCAAGGGCTGGAAGAGTGCCAGCCTCCTGTTGAAGTCACAGGGCTAAAGGACTTCACCCTCTGCTGAATTGCTTGTTGCTGGAACGTGGTGTTTCCAGTGCACAGGGGAAATCTGCAGTCTCGACGTCGCCGGACGCCGCCGAATCCAGCTCGACATCGTGAGTACGGCTCCAGTGTTCCGAGCCTTCGACGCCGGCCGCTGGGCCCGATCGATGCCAGTAGCAACGCCAGTGAGTAGTGAGTTCAGCTCCAGCTCCAAGTGACCCCGTCTCGACGCCGCTGCTGATCGCATCGACGCGACGCCCTTCTCGACGCCGTGAGCGCTGCTCCGGCCCGACACCTCTCGACGCCGCTGCGGATCGCCCCGACTCTGAGGCACGATCGACGCCGACCTATCGACGCCGACCTCTCATTGATGCCAAGAACCTTGTTTTCAGAAGAATACTTACTTTTGTTGCTAAAGAACTATTTCCTAAGAAGAAAGTTTACCTAAACTATTATTTTTCCTTCCAAAGAGTATTTATTAAGATTGTGGTATATTTTTATTGTTATTTGGTCTTGTGCTAAGCCTTATATAAAAATACTTATTTTTATAATAACTCCTGTGTTGTGTCCGTTTGTAGTGTATTCACTTTATTACTGTATGTGGTCATAAATGCTTAACACACTGCCTCTGAGATAAGCCTGTCTGCTCTGCCAAGCTACCAAGGGGGTGAGCAGGGGTTATCTGAGTGTGTAATCCCCTTGCCCTGACTAGAGGAGGTGGGTCCCTATTTGTCAGAAGTGTATACCTCTGCCAACTAGAGACCGCCGGTTCTAACATTGGTGGTCAGCAGTGAGGATTTGAACTTTGCATTTATGACTCATGTGCAGTGATTAGTGCGCGCTACATAGTAAAAGCAGACCATAGCGCAGGCACAATCTGTTTTGGTAGGATCTTCTATTTTTGTTCTCCGCTCTCCTGGAGCTTATTTTTTAAACACTGCCAGTTTTGACCATGGAGGATGCCGGAGCTGCTACCCCTGCTGTTATTGTTGTGGAGAAATTTGATACAAAATTGATAAATACCTACAGGAAAATCTCCAAGGGCTGGAAGAGTGCAAGCCTCCTGTTGAAATCACAGGGCTAAAGGACTTCACCCTCTGCTGAATTGCTTGTTGCTGGAACGTGGTGTTTCCAGTGCACAGGGGAAATCTGCAGTCTCGATGTCGCCGGACGCCGCCGAATCCAGCTCGACATCGTGAGTACGGCTCCAGTGTTCCGAGCCTTCGACGCCGGCCGCCGGGCCCGATCAACGCCAGTAGCGACGCCAGTGAGTAGTGAGTTCGGCTCCAGCTCCAAGTGACCCCGTCTCGACGCCGCTGCTGATCGCATCGACGCGGCGCCCTCCTCGACGCCGTGAGCGCTGCTCCGGCCCGACACCTCTTGACGCCGCTGTGGATCGCCCCGACTCCGAGGCACGATCGACGCCGACCTATCGTCGCCGACCTCTCGACACCGTGGATCATCGTTTTTCTTCATTCCAAAGGTACTGTGTTTGTGGGGTCTGTTGCAACTCCAGGCTTGACGTAGCGCTCCTCGCGGTTGACGCCGAACCTTGGGAATATCGTAAACTCGACGTCGTGTGACTCCTGTGGGGGTCACATTGTTGCCAAGAACTGTGTTTTCAGAAGAATACTTACTTTTGTTGCTAAAGAACTATTTCCTAAGAAGAAACTTTACCTAAATTATTATTTTTCCTTCCAAAGAGTATTTATTAAGACTGTGGTATATTTTTATCGTTATTTGGTCTTGTGCTAAGCCTTATATAAAAATACTTATTTTTATAATAACTCCTGTGTTGTGTCCGTTTGTAGTGTGTTCACTTTATTACTGTATGTGGTCATAAATACTTAACACACTGCCTCTGAGATAAGCCTGTCTGCTCTGCCAAGCTACCAAGGGGGTGAGCAGGGGTTATCTGAGTGTGTAATCCCCTTGCCCTGACTAGAGGAGGTGGGTCCCTATTTGTCAGAAGTGTATACCTCTGCCAACTAGAGACCGCCGGTTCTAACATACATGTAATACCACTAGCAATTTCAAAAATACCACCACTAATACCAACATCAATACCACCACAATCAACAACTACCAGCGCCACCACCAACAAAACCACTGCAAATACCCCCACCAATATCACTACCTTACACCACCTACCCCACACACCATGAAAGCTACAACCAATTGCAGCACTAATATTGCCAGGAATAATTCCACACCACTACCCTGCTAGAAACTCAAATGCCACAACCACCAATCCCATCACCACAAATACCACAGCAACAAATGTCAGTACCTGTGCCAATGACATCTCGACCAAGACCACCTCCAATATAAACAATACTACCACCAACAATGCTTTGCAAAAACACCAGTCCCACTGCCACCACCAATATCTCCACTTATATTACCACCAAAACCATTCCCAACAATACTAATATCACCAATACCACTACCAATAGCAGCATAATAATACCAACAATACCACCTTCATCAATATCACCACAGCCATCGCTAATATCACCAATACCACCTGTACCAATAACACTACTGTCATTAAAACTACACACAAGCACTAATACCAACACCACTACTACAGCAGTACCATGCTCACCATTCCACCAGTACAATTATCACTACCAGCACTATCAAGCTCTCGCAAAAAAAAGTCTGGCCTTAATGTGCTATTTCATCAAAACATCATATCTGAATGCCCATTTTTGCATGTATTGTCATATTAAAGTCAGACATTTTGTCTTTTCTAATGTATGATGAACGTTGTTTTTGCCACAGGCTCCCTCTATTTAGAAAATGTTCTATTCGTTCAATAAATATATGCACTACCAACATGGCATTGAATCAATGTGATTGTCTTGTAGTGACAATTGGATCTTTTCTCCAACCTATATATTTATGTTAGCTTGAAAATGCTTTGAAACAATGCTGTTCCTAGAGTGTGCATATGAACGAACATGGTCAATGAAACTTAATGCAGAAAAAATGTGGCTGCAATATAAGCAACAGAATTCAGATGGCGTGGAGCAAACACAGAAGCACTCTGAAGTCCATGAACATTCAAATCACAAGAATAGTTACATTCTAGAGTGCTGTCGTAAAAAGTTGTTTATTTTAGTTTCTACAAACAATCTAAACATGTAATAGCTTCTAAAACAATTTATAAGGGAAGAGGATGTGGCCTTAAGCCTAGAGCGGTCGACATCGAAGCTGGGGAACCGGTTACAGTGTCGGCAAGGACGCTCAACATCATATAGATCTGATCAAATCACTTAATCTCCCTGTGCACAACAAAAAAAATGAATGTGTCCATCTGTAACATAACTGGTGCTCATGTAAAGCGCTCTGATACCTTTGGGTCAAGTTCGCGCTATATAAAACACCGAAAAAAAGATGAGGCACACACATGCTGTTAAAGTGCTGAAACTGGGATTTAGCAGTGACATAAATATTGTTACCACTCAGTAACAGTTCAAACATGGATTCAATTAATGCAGTAAAAGAGACATCCTTTATTCATGGAGATAACGTATGAGGTGTGTCCACAACTCTGTACAGTTAAAAACATGTATTCTGAATTTCTTGAGCTGCGTCCAACAGCTTGTATAAGTAGCTTTCTTTTTTTTTTTTATGAACCCTTGCCCAAAACTTTTTTCAAAATTGGCCAGTTATAACGTAAAAGTTCAACTAAGCGTTGCTTAGCTATCATAAGATTCAACCTAAGGAAACCACACTGTGATGCATTCATACTTTTATTGCCAGTACTGTTTTCCCATGATCATACTAGTGCCCACCATGTTCCTTCTAACTAAGTCGATTTTTAAAACAGGTCTATTCGGCAGCAACAGAGATGCATGGCCGTTTCTAGACTTTACTCAGAGGTCCTCCAGAGGTGGTTGCAGCCCTAGGCAAGGCATCAGAAGTAGTGAGCGGAGTAAGGAGAGGCTCGGAATGTGGCCTCCGGCCTGTTATGGTTTACTTAATTTGGAAGAAGAAACCAACACTTTTTCAGGGATCTAGGGGCATATGTATCAACATCTCCATTTGCGATTCTCAAATAGCGATTTTGAAAGAATCGCTATTTGAGAATTGCAAAACGGGATGTATTTAAAAAATCGCAAAACTTTTGCGATTCCTTAAAATTCCTTAATTGCGATTAGCAAATTGCAAAATCGCAATTAAGGAATACCTTCACATTCATTTCTATGGGCCAGGAGACCCATAGGAATGAATGGGAAGTAATTCTCAAATTGCGATTCGCAATTTGCTAATCGCAATTTGAGAATAATTTCAAAGGTGCAAGGGTGTCATGATGACACCCTGATGCACCCCTGAAATGAGCATGTGTGTGCATATGGCGCACATACATGCCCTAAGGGCATGTATGTGCGCCACGTGGCACTTTGTAAAATTCCAAAAGGTGCATTTTTAACAGAAATCGCAAATTACCACCAACTAGAAGTTGGTGGTAATTTGCGATTTCTTAAGGATAATTCGCAATGCTTTGGTGCATGTTACATATCATTTAAGAAATCGCAATTTGTGATTTCTTAAATGCTTACGCAAAATTAAGAAATCGCTAAATTAGCGATTCCTTAAATTTGCGATGAGAATTTGCCTCATACATCCCGTTTTGCGAATTTTTAATCGCAAACGCTGTTTTTTGCGAATCGCAGCGTTTGCGATTAAAAATTCGGTTGATACATATGCCCCATAGTCTCTCCCTCTAACCTCCCTGCATCCTCCTCCTGAAGCTTCCCGCCAGTATATTCCAGCAGGGAACCTGCCCCTCCCCCTTGGACTTATGGTTTAAGACCCCTTCTCTTTGAAGTCCCGATGATCGATGTGCAACCAGTGCGCCATAACCACAGGCTGTCCACAGTCCCCAGCTCTATCCTAGCTCCTGTGCACTGGACAGGGTCTGTTGGGTGCAAGGCACTGGACACCACTGTGCATCACTTCAGAAGTGGCAGAAGGCGACCCCCTGTTACAATAAAAACAGGCACTTGTGACAACTAGAGAGTTAAAATCTCATAGCAGACATCCGAAGGTCAGGAGTGTGAACTCCATAAAGGCCGGCCCGGTCTTTCAAGGTCAATAAACTAAGGACCAGCTAGTGCTAGGACTAGAGCATTGAGGTCACGTCCTGGCGGATAATTCTTCAGGACTCAGCTTGTAACACCTGTTATTTACAGCACTTTGAAGCAGCAAACTTGGGGCTTTAAGAGCTACATAAACAAAAAATTATTGTTCCAGGCTGGATCAGAAGGACAGGTGGACGCAGGTGACCCGGAAGCAAACAATACACTTTAACATCTGTGTGTAATCTTCAACACTGGAATGGAGGAGATGTGCAGGGATGTGCATCAATACAACTCGGGATGGCATCTCAAGAGGGACATCGCAGAGGTAATCCCTCTCAGGAGAGATGTACAACATGACATAGTTGAGAAATGACAGTTCCATCTGCGAGGAAATACATGTATTGGTGCATCTAATATTTACCGGGCTCCCACCCCTCTAGGGCAGACACATTCTCCGCTCACTCAACTTTCACAGTCTGTAAGAAGTGCCAGACAGACAGCTCAGTGGATTGTGCACCTGCTGCAGAGAAGTGATGATAGCCCAGAGATCACTGCTTTCAACCATCATTTTATCCTATCGAGGTGGAGAAATGAACACCCGTGAAAACAGTAACACAATGATATAACCACCAATAGACAGTTATAAAGGATGAACAGAATGTGGGCAGAGTCCGGCGCACAGCTTTGTACAACAGGGCCCACAGGGCATTTCAGTTGAACTTGAGGGGACCGGGAGGGGGCCAACACCTTACCTGTAATCATCGAATCCATTGATACATATGCACCATGCACTTTTTAAGTAGGGGTGGGTGGTAAACTCTGTTATGTGGCAATTGGTGGAGTTTTTGCTGAACTCCACGCTCCAAGTGGAGCGCAGAGTTGTAAAACTCAGCATCGCTGCCAACGGATTGGTGTTTACTGCCCACCCCTAGCACTGGTGCATTTTCATTTTGTTGTTATGCCGTAGTATGCTGTTTTGTTTAGTTCTGTTGTTTACTCAAAATATGTCAAACACATGTGTTAGATTTCCAGGCAAGAGCAACACTTGTCTTGCAAGTTCCTGTGACCAGCAACCATTTCTTTTGATTTGCTTGGTAAAATTGCACTGCTCCAGCTCTTCATCTACACTACTCAAGGCAACCAAATACTGTGGAAGAGTCTGTTTAGTAGTACTCCTTGTATTTACTATTACAAGAAGCATCTTGCAGGGCACAGGCAGATCGAGATTCAAGGGCAGAGATTATCCATTGCAGCAGCCGGTCACCAGCGAAGAGACAGAGTTCTGTAGATAAGCACAGTGTAGAAAATAATAAGAGTCCTATGATGAGTTCCCCATTGTCTCCACAGGGACAGGGGGTCAGAATTTACAGTACCGGCAATACCTTACAGCAAGATAATGGGGATTAACATGTGGAATGAGAAACTCCGGCTCCAGTTTTGCATGCTCTCCCCTTTCTGTGGGGAAAATGGTCCCAAATCTGGTGGTAAATACTCCAGGGACTCTATTTCTTGCCCATGGGTGGATGGAAGGTGCTGAGGAGTGGAAGGAGGGAAAGTATTATTTTTCTTTGGTTGGGTTAACGTCTTCTTCTCCCCCATGCTGAAACTTGCAGGAGGGCAGGGGGTATGCACAGGACCTGCCAGCAGTCCCCTCAGCTCCACTGATGGTCCAGGTCCTTGACTTCGGGCCAGTAATTAGTTTGAGGACCCTATAATTACAGGCTGGAAAAAAACAACAAAATGTGTAGCTGCCCAAAGCGGGATTCCCCCTCCCCCTCCCCGCCCCCCCCCCCCAAGAGGTACTCCACTGGGAAACTCGTAATAGAGCCTTAAAAGACTTCAGTAGCTATTTGTCACGATTTACAGTTTCATAGAACCCACACTGTGAATCTACTACTGAGCAGTGGGAGGTCAATAACCAGTCTCTACCCCCTTGCTGACGAGTTATCTTCTGATAAACTGGGAGTGGTTATGCCTTGGCATTGCTACTGTCAGTAGGAATCAGAATTGCTAAAAAAAACAAGCAAGCTGGCACAGGCCTCCTAAGTTTGAGGGTAGTGCCAATCAATCACTCCTGATGACTCTCAAGTTAAAAACAGCATGGCTTTTCACACTTAACCTTATATGTACTCTTCCTTAACGTACAAACTCAATTCAAGCACTTCTCTTTTCTTCAGGTTGTGCACTCATCATATTTCATATGCATGCTAATATCTCATGTCTTCTTCTCTTATATGCTTTTTCTCATCTCTTCTCTTGCTCACCTACACACAATGTATAGTCCTTTATTCTTTCTCAGCATTTGTCTCACCCATCCAGTTGCACTAAGGGCCAGATGTACGACCATTCCAAATTGCGACTCACAATTTGCGCTCAATTGCGAGTCGCAAATTGCGAGTCACAATGTGGAATGTACAACAGTGTCAGAGACACTGATTGCGATACCCAAAGGGGTCGCAAAATGCGAGGTTCATGAATATTAATGAGCCACTCCAATATTGAAACCCTATTGGGAATGGCTGGCCCTCTCATGGATGGTGGCCTGCTGGGCTCAGCAGACCTCCATGTCTGAGACGGCATTTCAATAAAGCAGTTTTTTTTTTATTCAGCCTGTTTTCATTTAAGGAAAACGGGCTGCATTTAAAAAAAAAACTTTTTTGTTTAATTTTTTAAGGGCAGGTAGTGGTCCCTGAGACCACTGCCAGCCCTAAAAAATATTTTTAGAGCCAGTCACAAAGGGGAATGGGACCCCTTGCAATTTGCCACTCCATTACCACCCTCTTGAAGAGGGTGGTAAATTGCAAGTGTTTTGCAACAGCAATTTGGGTTTCCAAACATTCATACATGACTTGTGAGTCGCTATTAGGAAGGGAATGCCCTTTCCTAATAGCGAGTCGCAAAACCTAATTGCGACTCACTAAATAGGCTTTGTACTTGGCCCTCTAAGCTTTTGCATGCGCAAACGGGTCGCAAACCCGTTTGCGCATGCAAAAATGGGTCGTACATCTGGCCCTAAATCTCTTGCTGTCTCACATTGAATTACAGCCATTTTCGTTTTTCACTATTGAAGGGCTACCTGCCTTCCATGGGCCAGAATGGGCAGACTGATTATTAACTCCATTATAATCTTATCTGACTCAGGGAGCATGGTAGCGGTTCGAGTTTAATATCCCTGAACTCAGAATTTAATAACACATCCTTTAGGATGGATGGTTTTTAAATTCTGTATTTGAAAATATCCCTTTTAGAAAGTGGCTATTTTCTTGTCCAACTATCCTCCGGTCTCTGCTGGTTTGGTGTGTGTGTCAGGGGCTGGGTGGTTCAGAGGTCTGAATGAGTCAGTGTGGGGTGAATGATGCATTTAACTTTAGAGTGGGGGAAGAGTAGTCCTTAGTAGCCTGCCCTGCCTGACAAAATGCTGGCTCCACCTCCTGCCGGGCGACTGATGGCCCTGCCCCTGCCAGTGACAATACTGGATCCACCTCCTGCTGGGCGGCTGATGACCCTGCCCTGCTCAGTGAATAGGCCAGGTGCCTCGGCCTGGCAACACCCACAACAAACCTGTGATGGGGGAATTTCCCTGCTTGGACAAAGGGAACAAAGCAGAAAAGGGGTATAAAAGAAGGACCCCTGAACCAAAGAACTTAGATCACTTCTGACAAGGAAACCTCTACCAAGGACAAGAAGCCTGCAGATCCAAGGACTTGCCTCCCCCTTCTGCTAGTGTGCTGTTTGCTGGGGGGAACCTGAAGCTGCTTCTTTATTTTTGCCAAGGGACAAGGAGAGAGGAACTTAGTGTGTACTCTCAAGCTTGCAAGAAAATCTCCAAGGGCTGGAAGAGTGCCAGCCTCCTGTTGAAGTCACAGGGCTAAAGGACTTCACCCTCTGCTGAATTGCTTGTTGCTGGAACGTGGTGTTTCCAGTGCACAGGGGAAATCTGCAGTCTCGACGTCGCCGGACGCCGCCGAATCCAGCTCGACATCGTGAGTACGGCTCCAGTGTTCCGAGCCTTCGACGCCGGCCGCTGGGCCCGATCGATGCCAGTAGCAACGCCAGTGAGTAGTGAGTTCAGCTCCAGCTCCAAGTGACCCCGTCTCGACGCCGCTGCTGATCGCATCGACGCGACGCCCTTCTCGACGCCGTGAGCGCTGCTCCGGCCCGACACCTCTCGACGCCGCTGCGGATCGCCCCGACTCTGAGGCACGATCGACGCCGACCTATCGACGCCGACCTCTCATTGATGCCAAGAACCTTGTTTTCAGAAGAATACTTACTTTTGTTGCTAAAGAACTATTTCCTAAGAAGAAAGTTTACCTAAACTATTATTTTTCCTTCCAAAGAGTGTTTATTAAGATTGTGGTATATTTTTATTGTTATTTGGTCTTGTGCTAAGCCTTATATAAAAATACTTATTTTTATAATAACTCCTGTGTTGTGTCCGTTTGTAGTGTATTCACTTTATTACTGTATGTGGTCATACATGCTTAACACACTGCCTCTGAGATAAGCCTGTCTGCTCTGCCAAGCTACCAAGGGGGTGAGCAGGGGTTATCTGAGTGTGTAATCCCCTTGCCCTGACTAGAGGAGGTGGGTCCCTATTTGTCAGAAGTGTATACCTCTGCCAACTAGAGACCGCCGGTTCTAACATTGGTGGTCAGCAGTGAGGATTTGAACTTTGCATTTATGACTCATGTGCAGTGATTAGTGCGCGCTACATAGTAAAAGCAGACCATAGCGCAGGCACAATCTGTTTTGGTAGGATCTTCTATTTTTGTTCTCCGCTCTCCTGGAGCTTATTTTTTAAACACTGCCAGTTTTGACCATGGAGGATGCCGGAGCTGCTACCCCTGCTGTTATTGTTGTGGAGAAATTTGATACAAAATTGATAAATACCTACAGGAAAATCTCCAAGGGCTGGAAGAGTGCAAGCCTCCTGTTGAAATCACAGGGCTAAAGGACTTCACCCTCTGCTGAATTGCTTGTTGCTGGAACGTGGTGTTTCCAGTGCACAGGGGAAATCTGCAGTCTCGATGTCGCCGGACGCCGCCGAATCCAGCTCGACATCGTGAGTACGGCTCCAGTGTTCCGAGCCTTCGACGCCGGCCGCCGGGCCCGATCAACGCCAGTAGCGACGCCAGTGAGTAGTGAGTTCGGCTCCAGCTCCAAGTGACCCCGTCTCGACGCCGCTGCTGATCGCATCGACGCGGCGCCCTCCTCGACGCCGTGAGCGCTGCTCCGGCCCGACACCTCTTGACGCCGCTGTGGATCGCCCCGACTCCGAGGCACGATCGACGCCGACCTATCGTCGCCGACCTCTCGACACCGTGGATCATCGTTTTTCTTCATTCCAAAGGTACTGTGTTTGTGGGGTCTGTTGCAACTCCAGGCTTGACGTAGCGCTCCTCGCGGTTGACGCCGAACCTTGGGAATATCGTAAACTCGACGTCGTGTGACTCCTGTGGGGGTCACATTGTTGCCAAGAACTGTGTTTTCAGAAGAATACTTACTTTTGTTGCTAAAGAACTATTTCCTAAGAAGAAACTTTACCTAAATTATTATTTTTCCTTCCAAAGAGTATTTATTAAGACTGTGGTATATTTTTATCGTTATTTGGTCTTGTGCTAAGCCTTATATAAAAATACTTATTTTTATAATAACTCCTGTGTTGTGTCCGTTTGTAGTGTGTTCACTTTATTACTGTATGTGGTCATAAATACTTAACACACTGCCTCTGAGATAAGCCTGTCTGCTCTGCCAAGCTACCAAGGGGGTGAGCAGGGGTTATCTGAGTGTGTAATCCCCTTGCCCTGACTAGAGGAGGTGGGTCCCTATTTGTCAGAAGTGTATACCTCTGCCAACTAGAGACCGCCGGTTCTAACATACATGTAATACCACTAGCAATTTCAAAAATACCACCACTAATACCAACATCAATACCACCACAATCAACAACTACCAGCGCCACCACCAACAAAACCACTGCAAATACCCCCACCAATATCACTACCTTACACCACCTACCCCACACACCATGAAAGCTACAACCAATTGCAGCACTAATATTGCCAGGAATAATTCCACACCACTACCCTGCTAGAAACTCAAATGCCACAACCACCAATCCCATCACCACAAATACCACAGCAACAAATGTCAGTACCTGTGCCAATGACATCTCGACCAAGACCACCTCCAATATAAACAATACTACCACCAACAATGCTTTGCAAAAACACCAGTCCCACTGCCACCACCAATATCTCCACTTATATTACCACCAAAACCATTCCCAACAATACTAATATCACCAATACCACTACCAATAGCAGCATAATAATACCAACAATACCACCTTCATCAATATCACCACAGCCATCGCTAATATCACCAATACCACCTGTACCAATAACACTACTGTCATTAAAACTACACACAAGCACTAATACCAACACCACTACTACAGCAGTACCATGCTCACCATTCCACCAGTACAATTATCACTACCAGCACTATCAAGCTCTCGCAAAAAAAAGTCTGGCCTTAATGTGCTATTTCATCAAAACATCATATCTGAATGCCCATTTTTGCATGTATTGTCATATTAAAGTCAGACATTTTGTCTTTTCTAATGTATGATGAACGTTGTTTTTGCCACAGGCTCCCTCTATTTAGAAAATGTTCTATTCGTTCAATAAATATATGCACTACCAACATGGCATTGAATCAATGTGATTGTCTTGTAGTGACAATTGGATCTTTTCTCCAACCTATAAATTTATGTTAGCTTGAAAATGCTTTGAAACAATGCTGTTCCTAGAGTGTGCAATATGATCGAACATGGTCAATGAAACTTAATGCAGAAAAAATGTGGCTGCAATATCAGCAACAGGATTCAGATAGCGTGGAGCAAACACAGAAGCACTCTGAAGTCCAAGAACATTCAAATCACAAGAATAGTTACATTCTAGAGTGCTGTAGTAAAAAGTTGTTTATTTTAGTTTCTACAAACAATCTAAACATGTAATAGCTTCTAAAACAATTTTTAAGGGAAGAGGATGTGGCCTTAAGACTAGAGTGGTCGACCTCGAAGCTGGGGAACCAGTTACAGTCTCGGCAAGGACGCTCAACATCATATAATTCTGATCAAATCACTTAATCTCCCTGTTCACAACAAAAAAAAATGAATGTGTCCATCTGTAACATAACTGGTGCTCATGTAAAGCGCTCTGATACCTTCGGGTCAAGTTCGCGCTATATAAAACTGCGAAAAAAAGATGAGGTACACACATGCTGTTAAAGTGCTGAAACTGTGATTTAGCAGTGACATAAATATTGCCACCACTCAGTAGCAGTTCAAACATGGATTCAATTAATGCAGTAAAAGAGACATCCTTTATTCATGGAGATAACTTTTGAGGTTTCTCCACAACTCTGTACAGTTAAAAACATGTATTCTGCATTTCTTGAGCTGCGTCCAACAGCTTGTATAAGTAGCTTTCTTTTTTTTTTATGAACCCTTGCCCAAAACTTTTTTCAAATTGGCCAGTTATAACGTAAAAGTTCAACTATGCGTTGCTTAGCTATCATAAGATTCAACCTAAGGAAACCACACTGTGATGCATTCATACTTTTTATTGCCAGTACTGTTTTCACATGATCATACTAGTGCCCACCATGTTCCTTCTAAGTCGATTTTTAAAACAGGTCTATTCCGCAGCAACAGAGATACATGGCCGTTTCTAGACTTTACTCACTGGGGCTCCCCAGTGGTCCTTCGGAGGTGGTTACAGCCCTAGGCAAGGCACCAGAAGTAGTGAGCGGAGTACAGAGAGGCTCGGAATGTGGCCTCCGGCCTGTTGTGGTTGACTTAATTTGGAAGAAGAAACCAACACTTTTTCAGGGATCCAGTCTCTCCCTCTAACCTCCCTGCATCCTCCTCCTGAAGCTTCCTGCCAGTATATTCCAGCAGGGAACCTGCCCCTCCCCCTTGGACTTATGGTTTAAGACCCTTTCTCTTTGAAGTCCCGATGATCGATGTGCAACCAGTGCGCCATAACCACAGGCTGTCCACAGTCCCCAGCTCTGTCCTAGCTCCTGTGAACTGTACAGGGTCTGTTGGGTGCAAGGCACTGGACACCACTGTGCATCACTTCAGAAGTGGCAGAAGGCGACCCCCTGTTACAATAAAAACAGGCACTTGTGACAACTAGAGAGTTAAAATCTCATAGCAGACATCCGAAGGTCAGGAGTGTGAACTCCATAAAGGCCGGCCCGGTCTTTCAAGGTCAATAAACTGAGGACCAGCTAGTGCTAGGACTAGAGCATTGAGGTCACATCCTGGCGGATAATTCTTCAGGACTCAGCTTGTAACACCTGTTATTTACAGCACTTTGAAGCAGCAAACTTGGGGCTTTAAGAGCTACATAAACAAAAAATGATTGTTCCAGGCTGGATCAGAAGGACAGGTGGACGCAGGTGACCCGGAAGCAAACAATACACTTTAACATCTGTGTGTAATCTTCAACACTGGAATGGAGGAGATGTGCAGGGATGTGCATCAATACAACTCGGGATGGCATCTCAAGAGGGACATCGCAGAGGTAATCCCTCTCAGGAGAGATGTACAACATGACATAGTTGAGAAATGACAGTTCCATCTGCGAGGAAATACATGTATTGGTGCATCTAATATTTACCGGGCTCCCACCCCTCTAGGGCAGACACATTCTCCGCTCACTCAACTTTCACAGTCTGTAAGAAGTGCCAGACAGACAGCTCAGTGGATTGTGCACCTGCTGCAGAGAAGTGATGATAGCCCAGAGATCACTGCTTTCAACCATCATTTTATCCTATCGAGGTGGAGAAATGAACACCCGTGAAAACAGTAACACAATGATATAACCACCAATAGACAGTTATAAAGGATGAACAGAATGTGGGCAGAGTCCGGCGCACAGCTTTGTACAACAGGGCCCACAGGGCATTTCAGTTGAACTTGAGGGGACCGGGAGGGGGCCAACACCTTACCTGTAATCATCGAATCCATTGATACATATGCACCATGCACTTTTTAAGTAGGGGTGGGTGGTAAACTCTGTTATGTGGCAATTGGTGGAGTTTTTGCTGAACTCCACGCTCCAAGTGGAGCGCAGAGTTGTAAAACTCAGCATCGCTGCCAACGGATTGGTGTTTACTGCCCACCCCTAGCACTGGTGCATTTTCATTTTGTTGTTATGCCGTAGTATGCTGTTTTGTTTAGTTCTGTTGTTTACTCAAAATATGTCAAACACATGTGTTAGATTTCCAGGCAAGAGCAACACTTGTCTTGCAAGTTCCTGTGACCAGCAACCATTTCTTTTGATTTGCTTGGTAAAATTGCACTGCTCCAGCTCTTCATCTACACTACTCAAGGCAACCAAATACTGTGGAAGAGTCTGTTTAGTAGTACTCCTTGTATTTACTATTACAAGAAGCATCTTGCAGGGCACAGGCAGATCGAGATTCAAGGGCAGAGATTATCCATTGCAGCAGCCGGTCACCAGCGAAGAGACAGAGTTCTGTAGATAAGGACAGTGTAGAAAATAATAAGAGTCCTACGATGAGT
Organism: Triturus cristatus; assembly: GCF_964204655.1. NCBI lineage: Eukaryota > Metazoa > Chordata > Amphibia > Caudata > Salamandridae > Triturus > Triturus cristatus. The sequence goes on from NC_140580.1 coordinate 419,446,267, forward strand.
TCCCCATTGTCTCCACAGGGACAGGGGGTCAGAATTTACAGTACCGGCAATACCTTACAGCAAGATAATGGGGATTAACATGTGGAATGAGAAACTCCGGCTCCAGTTTTGTATGCTCTCCCCTTTCTGTGGGGAAAATGGTCCCAAATCTGTGAACATGTACTATCTGCTCGGAAAAGGTGGTAAATACTCCAGGGACTCTATTTCTTGCCCATGGGTGGATGGAAGGTGCTGAGGAGTGGCAGGAGGGAAAGTATTATTTTTCTTTGGTTGGGTTAACGTCTTCTTCTCCCCCATGCTGAAACTTGCAGGAGGGCAGGGGGTATGCACAGGACCTGCCAGCAGTCCCCTCAGCTCCACTGATGGTCCAGGTCCTTGCCTTCGGGCCAGTAATTAGTTTGAGGACCCTATAATTACAGGCTGGAAAAAAAAAAAAATGTGTAGCTGCCCAAAGCGGAATTCCCCCTCCCCCTCCCCCCCCCAAGAGATACTTCACTGGGAAACTCGTAATAGAGCCTTAAAAGACTTCAGTAGCTATTTGTCACGATTTACAGTTTCATAGAACCCACACTGTGAATCTACTACTGAGCAGTGGGAGGTCAAAAACCAGTCTCTCCCCCCTTGCTGACGAGTTATCTTCTGATAAACTGGGAGTGGTTATGCCTTGGCATTGCTACTGTCAGTAGGAATCAGAATTGCTAAAAAAAACAAGCAAGCTGGCACAGGCCTCCTAAGTTTGAGGGTAGTGCCAATCAATCACTCCTGATGACTCTCAAGTTAAAAACAGCATGGCTTTTCACACTTAGCCTTATATGTACTCTTCCTTAACGTACAAACTCAATTCAAGCACTTCTCTTTTCTTCAGGTTGTGCACTCATCATATTTCATATGCATGCTAATATCTCATGTCTTCTTCTCTTATATGCGTTTTCTCATCTCCTCTCTTGCTCACCTACACACAATGTATAGTCCTTTATTCTTTCTCAGCATTTGTCTCACCCATCCAGTTGCACTAAGGGCCAGATGTACGACCATTCCAAATTGCGACTCACAATTTGCGCTCAATTGCGAGTCGCAAATTGCGAGTCACAATGTGGAATGTACAACAGTGTCAGAGACACTGATTGCGATACCCATAGGGGTCGCAAAATGCGAGGTTCATGAATATTAATGAGCCACTCCAATATTGAAACCCTATTGGGAATGGCTGGCCCTCTCATGGATGGTGGCCTGCTGGGCTCAGCAGACCTCCATGTCTGAGACGACATTTCAATAAAGCAGTTTTTTTAATTCAGCCCGTTTTCATTTAAGGAAAACGGGCTGCATTTAAAAAAAAAACTTTTTCGTTTAATTTTTTAAGGGCAGGTAGTGGTCCCTGAGACCACTGCCAGCCCTAAAAAATATTTTTAGAGCCAGTCACAAAGGGGAATGGGACCCCTTGCAACTTGCCACTCCATTACCACCCTCTTGAAGAGGGTGGTAAATTGCAAGTGTTTTGCAACAGCAATTTGGGTTTCCAAACATTCCTACATGACTTGTGAGTCGCTATTAGGAAGGGAATGCCCTTTCCTAATAGCGAGTCGCAAAACCTATTTAGCGAGTCACAAATAAATTGCGACTCACTAAATAGGCTTTGTACTTGGCCCTCTAAGCTTTTGCATGCGCAAACGGGTCGCAAACCCGTTTGCGCATGCAAAAATGGGTCGTACATCTGGCCCTAAATCTCTTGCTGTCTCACACTTTTATTTCCCATGTCTTTCCATCATACTTTTCCCTTTTCGGTCTGTCTCAGATCCACTCATCCATATTCCCTGCCCTCTGACTTTCATCCTCATAGCCATTTCTCCCTATTTCCATTTGTCACCCACTGCCTCTCCCATCACCTTGTGCATTGTTTCTCCCCATTTTGCACTTTGTTTTTGGTGCAGCGTAAAGTTGGCCACTCTTTGGACATCACTAAAACCTAATTACAATTGATACCTGACACATAAATTGAACATGCTCTTTGCACATGAATCTTGCATGTCTTTGCAATTTTGACACATGCTACACTTGATACTGCTGATGAAGAGAGCTTATGAAGCCTTGGTCTTATATTATATGTCTTACTAAAAATGTAGAGAACTGCATTTGATGATTAACGTAGAATCCTTCCTTATTATTGAAAGATGTCTCTAAATTAAAAGAATTTTTGAATAAAGTGACTGGCGTGTATTAATATTATTTTATTACCACTAAATGGACTTATAAAAAAATATACATATTATAATGAATAATGAGACTTGCAATGTATAGTTCACTTTTAAACTATTCTCTTCATTTGATTGCTGAAACCTTTCACTTGATTCATAAGCGTGTGCTAATTTGTCTGTGTAACTACTAGAAAAGTTGTTCTTAGCTTTAAATGATCCATTCATATAGGGGCCTTGTATCTGAGAAAAAGATGCCAGCGCTATGTTCCATCCAGAAGTTTGAGGTCTTCTACCCAGCAGCTCTCGCTGATTCCTTTGTTCTTCCGCTCTTGCCTGGGCGGTGGTTCCTTTCAGGTGGTAGCCCCTCAGCTCTGGAATAGCCTGCCGCCAGCCTTACTTCAGGCGCAGGATCTCCTCAGTTTTAGGCGAGGATTAAAAACCTGTCTTTTCTCACAATAAATCAGTTGTCCCTGTACTGCTCTGTCATTGGTTCTCTTTCTCAGCGCCGGGACACTCCATGGAGTAGCCGTGCGCTTTACAAGTACCCAGTAACGTAGTAACATGTGAAAAATATTAGAATAACTAAAACGATAACATTTCATCAGTTTATGCATAATGATACACTTATAAACTATAGAATGCTGTTCTCAAGTACACTTACTGTCATGAAATGTCATTGCTTGCTATATGATTAAGTGGACTAAAGCATTAAAGAAATATTATATATGTTTATGTTTAAATGTGTACACACATATAAATTGTGCATTATAGAAGTTAAAATCTTACATTAGCTGTATTACGCTAAAGGCTTGATTTGAGGTCCCATGAGAAGTCATTACGTTTCTTGCATTTTGCTGAAATGCCTACTTTGTCGGAGTTCTCACCAACTATTAGTTTGCATTGATACATTTCTTGTAACAAGTAAAAGATTCCTGTCTGGGAACGGATTGCTACAAGGAGCACTTGAGAACTCTTTCCACAAACAATGCACTGTTGTCTTTACCCATGAGTGTGGGACCGTATTCAGTGTGTGAATTTCTTACGATGTTTCCATCTAAACACCTTGTGCAACTATATGAATTTTTTAAACACATACAATAGACTACTATTGATGATGTACCAAAAGAGGAGTGACAAATAGCTTTGGGATTTATAATTTACAGGTTACCCTGGATAAGAGGGAAGATGAAGATGTAGATGAGAGACAAAGAGGGCAGATGACTTCGGACTTTTTTCCAGACTGCATGCTGGATTTCTTTGCTGAACTCTTTCTGCAAATTGTTTGCTGGGCCTTCCTTTGGACTCCGACCTGAACCATTTTCCCATTTTCCCCAAAAACCCAAATCCCAAGGCCCCTTAAATGGACTCTTAGAGACATTTCCCTGTGTCACATTAATATCCCCAAGTGAGGTTTAGACCGACCCTTCCAAACACTTTGAAGACTCCTGTCCGAGCTCTGCAATGTTGTTGCTAATACTCCTTGTACTCTTTTGTCCCATCCCTATTGTCTTTTGTAGATTTGTGCTATGAGCAGTTATGTGCTTTAGTTTCTATTGAAGAGTATTAAAATACTAATGCCTAAGAAAGACCAAGCTAGATTGTAATCTGAGCATCAGATACTAATGTTGTTATTTTCATAATGGTTACAGAGCTGCTTGTTTGTCTTATCTTTGTTCGTTTAAATTTCTTCAGGGGGCTAGGCCTCCCTGTTGCTATACTGTATCTATACAATTTGATTTTTAGAGAGATCAACTTAAACCTAATCTTTAATTTGTGATCAACACTCTTAAATGTAGCTACTGATTAATGGTCCTTATTGTGTAGCCAAACTGGTTGCACTGTTAATTGGATTTGCTTGGGTGAGTTATACTAACTCTCTCTCCCCTCAGTGTGACCCAAAAAATTCCATTGGAGACCAAGGTAGCAAGTAAGGAAAACAGTTGTAAATGATCCAGCAAGAGAAGTACATTCTTGGTAAAAATAAAAGTTTGGGTCCCAGTACCGCGAGATGGAATCCGCTGGATGAAATCCATCTACCATTGGTTTTACTTGCTTGTGCAGACCTTTCTGCCATGTCCTCCTCACTCAAAGTTTCTCACTTTCATGTTGTTTCTTTTTTTACATGTAACTTCCTGACTTTCCTGGTCACCTTCTTTCTTGCTATCGTGCCTCATCTAATCTCTTCCTAATATTCTTACCACTTGCTTATTCCTATCATCTATCATCTTCTCTCTCATATCACTTCCTTGCCCCTCTCTTTTACCCCATGCCTTTGCCATTCCATTTTCCTTCCTTCTCTCATTCCCTTACTTTCTTCCTGCCATCCCCTAATTCCCCCATCTCACTTGTCCTTAGCATATCTCACCATACGCCATTCTTGACTCCTTTCTGACTACTAGGCTTGTCAGAAGGGGGCCCCGGAGGCTCATTATTTCCCAGGCGTCACACATTTTAAAATAGATTTTATGGAAAAGTTGCCCTATTTATTAATCTCAAGGCAGCTCGCACAGCTAATCCCACAAGATGGCTCCATATGTTAGATCTGCCTTGTGTTCTCTTTCCCTACAGAATTTTGTTTTATAAATCTCTTAAAAAGGACTCTTCCAACGAAGTGCACCTCTTACGTGGGTTGAACCATGCCCTGCAACAACTTCTCACATACCTGCTCTCTATCGCTCCCCTGCCTCTCCAACCACCTCTTTATGATATCCATCTCGTTAGTTCCTCTCAACAATGTTTAATGTTCCCTGTTTATCTATCAACAATGTTTTGTGCCCCCCACTCTCAACTCTGCCACTTACTACGTCTCCCTCTGTCATGCTTACTCCTCGGCTTCACTCAGTGTATCTCCCTCCTTTCCCATCGCACCTCTCGCCTGTGTACCACCACCATCTTTCCAGCTACTCTCCATGCCAGCCTATGTCCCTTCTCCCACCACTGTCAATGTTGCTGCTGATAAAAGCAGGGCCAAAAGATTGGCCTCAAGTGACAAGACAATAGAGTTGACTTTGTTTTAATGAGCATACACTCACCACTACATAAAATATGTAGAGACGTGGACACTTAGCAAGCCAGTTGCACACTTTTATGCATAAATTATTAAATACACACAGGCACCTACTCATGCAGACAATACTGTTCACACACACTGTCATAGTAACAACAGATAGAGACACAAACAGTTCACAAATAGGCACAGATGCACAACTTCATAGCTGCTGACTTGATCAAAGTCAAGTGTTACTCCTTTAAGCAGTTCTGCGTTTTTGGCTAAAAGTATTTTACTTGCTGGGATTTGTAAATCTATACTTCTGGCACGAAAAGCAAAACTAGAATGCAAAATTCTGTTTGCCAAAATCCAGACCATGACAGTTAGCACTTGGTAGCAAGTTTTGATGTGACGTAATAAAAAAGAATGCCTTAGGCTTTATAATGGCGATAGCACGACTGTTTTTTTGTAAATGTGTTATGAAATATTTCAACAAAGTAGATAAAACTTAGTAATACCATTATCTATAGTGAGATAATAAGCATGTTCATATGCATTTGTTTGTTTACATATGACAGCAAACAGTGGGTTGCAAGCAGTAAACATTTTAAATAGGACAAGAGTCACTCATGTTCATATTAATGTACTGCATCGCACATACACTAAACATGTATGGTCTATTATTGCCTTATGGTTTTTTGTGAAAATAGGTTCTCTTTCTAATAACATCCCCAACGAATACATCAGATGCCATTTTTTATAAGATAACTCCACATAATATCAAGCCAGACAAATATTTGCTTTGCAGATGCATCTTTGAATATTCCTATGGTGAGCTGAGGAACCTACAGCTGCCAGCTGCCCTGGTTCTCTCTCTGTATTGACATAAGTGGGGACTAATATGCCTCCATCAAGAAGAATCTCATTACAGTAATATACACATTTTTTTATGTTTAATGTGTGAGAAGAACCGGAACAGCTTGTAGATGCTCAGCCCCCTCCACACAGGTGTTGGAGTATTAGGTCCAAAAACAAATAGGTCAAATGCTGTGCCCTCAGCCCTTTCCAGGACTTCAATTATTCAGACATTATTTCGATGAGACTGGCCTTCGGAGTTCTCCACTCTAGTTTCCAACAGCTTGACAGCTTCTTTTAGATCTCCAACCTGTGCTTGCAGTGCCTTCATCTCCGTCTGGAGCGCAGCTATGGAGTCTTCCACCTCTTTAACTTGGGTACCAATGTTACGTAGCTCAGCATGCATGAGTGTCACCTCTGATGTTACAGAATGTATTTTGCCCTGCAGGAAAGTGTTGATGCCCTGTATTGCTACCATAGTGTCCTGCAGGGTTAGGGACTCTTCGGTCGCTGGAGCCGGCTTTGATACTGAGGGTTGCTGGTTCTTCATGACCGTGGTAGGGGCCTCTGTTCTGGGCTAAGCATATTTCTACATTTTTGTCTGGAGAGCCGAACATGCCCCTTTCAATCTCGGCATTTCTGTTCTCGCTGCCATGTGGAGGTGTCTTCTTTTCTGTTGTGACCTTACCTTAGATGGTACATCTGAGGCTGGGCGGGAGGGCTCTTCGCTGTCCCCTACCTGAGGGACAAGAAGCTTCCCTCCGTGGCCAGTCAGGTCTCTCCCCCTCTGCTCCTACCTTGGCAGGTGCCCAACTGTGCAACCCTCCTCCGCTGTCCCTTCACTTGCAGTTATCAGTGTCACAAACTGCCACCATGGTGACAAAGTAGATTCTGTGGTGTCTGTGCAGACTCAAGGTCCGTCTTCCAGGGTATTACCACAATGAGGAGTCCTCCCCTCAATTTTAGCACTGATGTAGGGCCATCTCCAACTCACTTCTCCTACAAGCCTGCTCAGGATCTATGCTTCCAAGCGGTTATGCAGAGGTTTCTGCACTTACTCTGTATGGGGGGAGGTGGTACCATACACCCACACTGCATCTCGCAAGGGTGTGGGCCACTACTCCCCATCCCTCTGGACCCACTTTTATGACATTTTCACCTCATGGGCAAGATCAGGGATGCCAAAGCCTCTCTCGGTCCCCTTATTTTCAGGGCTCCTCTGTGGTCACTTTGGGCCTCCGCCCCGCTGCTGCCCGCTCCACAGCATCTACCCAGGCCCGATGGGCCGCTTTAGTCTGCCACCACCTCCAGAGTCATTGTCTGTCAAATCCAGGTCACTGCAGCACTACGTCGAGCACTGGGACGTCCTCCCCTGGTCCGGCTAGTTAACTCAACCCTGGACTGCAGCCTCCAGAATGCCCTTCAGCTGCCTCGCAAAGCTCCACCAGGGGCACGGAGCTCCGCGCAGCCGGTTTGTCTTGGCTACCCGCAGAGAAAAATAGGGTGGAGTACAAATGCAGCCAGATGGAAGGCAGACCGGACCACCTCAGAGGGTGTTCAGCCTTCCCCCAGTGGTCAGTCATGTCTGTCCTTGCTCCGTTACCTCTGATGATAGCCATAGGGAACCAGATGTGTTGTCTGAAATGAAGAGGCCCATCCAAGGCCCTGGGGTGCACACCTCCTGCAGGCTCCGCCTGACTGCAATCCGGGGCTGCACCGCCCGATCCAGGCCACTGCAGAACACTCCACCGCTGGGCACTCGTCCCTAGAGGTGTGAGGTCGGCACAACTTCTTTGACTCACTTTGACAACTACCCTTGGATATTTGGATGGATAGACAGGGATTTTATCAGTGGCCAGCCGGAGCTGCAACAATCTTAGTCGGCGTTTGGCCATGCCCTCCTTCCGTTTTTGGGCAGATCTATCGCCAGTAGGGAATGAAAAATCTTTCCCTACCCTTTTTAACTTAGCTCCACCCTAAATTGTTTTCTGGTTAAGGGCCAAACCATGTTCAACAACATTCATGTAACTGAAGAGTGTCCTCAAGGACCTGGCAGATAGATACTTTTCATTTTGCTCTTTTGCCATAATTTGTGCATACATTCTGCATATTATTGGCCCTTTAATAGGAGGTCTCAATTATATGAACACCCCATTGAGGAATTCGCCATGATCTTGAGGTCACGTTTGAAACAGGCCGGGGCCAACTTAGTCCTCCATGCTTGTGTGGTCGATTCATTGAATACAACTAAGCTGTATATGGTTACAGTGCTTTGAAATTACAAACGCCCGACATAAATCACAATATAAAATACCAGCTATTATATGTGCAAAAGCTCACAATACGCATTTGTTTAATTGCCTTGAACATGATGATCAGCATATTGTTAATCAATTTAAATTCCTTTATATTCTGAAGATAGAGATGACACCCGCTGGTTCACTTTAAATATGAGCCTATTTACTGCATGTGAAAAATATACCTAATTGGAGATATGGGAAAATAATTACGTATGACTACTTATCTCAAAAGTACCTTGTTGAAATTGCATTAAAGAAAAAATAGCTACACATTTAATAATAGGAAAGGATTTTTGGTTGCAGTCTTGCAACTGACACTGATGACAAGAAATGAAAAATGCTTTTGTATAGAGAAATTTAGGAGGTGCTTATAATTTTAACTTTAATTTGTTCAGCAAATGTCAAGAAGAACAATGTCTTTGTTGAAATGCACCACATGTTATCAGGCACTTGCTGACATAAATATGATGCCAGGAGGGAATGTAAAGGTCAACTTTCATATGAACTTGCTAATATGCCATCCACTCAACTTTATTTAGCAGGTAAGTGATTTTAATGAATAATGAGCAACCACTCCTCATTGGGCTAGCTGGCATATGGCATTTATCTAATCAATAAATAAATGTTCATTCTTCTTTTCTCCCCGCCATAATTTCTATTGTATCAACCATTCTGTTGACAGCAGCTGGAGTTGTATGGCATGGATGTCTTTAAAAATAGTGTTTCTTTGAGCCTAAACTTATATCATAAACCTTCAATTTCAAGGCAATAATAATTGAACTCATGAGGTCTGGGCATATGATGTAGATTGTCAAAACAAACACTTTCTCAATATTTTCCTGAGGGCACACCAAGTATACCTTTATTGCATTCTTTCAGCAGTTTTATCCGCATTTAAGAATAAACTTGCCTACATTCTGCATTAACTCCCAGAAAGACTTTGCACACTTTGAACTTATTAAACAGCAATTATGGTGCTTTTTGGATGTGGTTGATTTGGAGCATTTTGCTGTTTGGTGTCCTGGTCCCCCCTGCGAGCAACATTGGTTATGTAGAGCATTGAGGTAAATCCGTGGTGGCCTTGTGAATAAGTGGCTTGTTTCCTCAGGGTGCTTCTTTAGGGACTTTCAAGTCCAGAATCTGTTATGCCTGGCCCTGGGGTGTTGTCACAGTGTGACACAAATGTAGGAATTGTATGATTTTATATTCTTCTGGACAGCTTTGCCGTGGAACATAATAACCCTGTCATAAGCCACCTACGTGGATCCAAGATTGTTTCAATGGGGTGGCGGTGCTAGATCCTGAATCCTCCCGAGACTTGTCCTCGGTTTACAGGAGGAGACACTGCTCTGGTGGAAAATCCTAGGAGGAAGAGGGATGGGATGGAGAGAGCATGTAGAGTCAAAGATGCTGTGACTCATCTACTCAAAAGCAACACTGCAGCAGGGATGAGCAGGGTGACAGAACAAGCAAACTCCTAGCATGGCTGGACAGGAAGGAAAGGGCAGACCACTGAGTCAGAACAATACATGATCTGTATGGAACCTGTTTGCATGACCCGCAACACATAGCAGAAGGGTTTGCAGAGTATTATGCACAACTCTATTCATTGGCCGCAGAGGACACCATTGAGAAAGTGCAGGAAAAAATAATCGATATACAATTCCCTATGTTAACCCGAGATGACATTACGGTTGAAGATATAAAAAACGCTATACTCAGCCTACAGTCAGGTAAAGCGGGGGGCTCCAATGGTCTACCGATGGAGCTTCTCAAAGCAACAGCAACTAAGTTTGCACCGTACCTCCGTGAAATGTATCTTGAAAGCAATTCTACCGGCTCGCTCCCAAAAGACCAGAGACTGGCATCCATTGTAGTGATTCACAAAGCAGGGAAACCGCTGGAAGAACTGACATAATATCGTCCATTATCCCTGCTGAATGCAGAAGCTAAACTTCTCGCAAAAGTGCTAGCCAATAGATTGCTTCTGGTTATTACAAAGCTGGTTCGCCCGGACCAATCCAGGTTCATGCCGGGCCGTAACACTGCAATGAACCTGCGCCGCTAAAACTGAATACTAGCTAGAGAAAACACCATCAGGGAGGATTCAGCTATATTTTCTTTGGATGCACGTAATGGCTTTCGATACAGTAGAGTGGTCATATATGTTCACAGTCTTCGAGCGCATGGGCCTGGGAAAGGAATATCTCAATTGGGTTAAACTCCTATATGCTGAACCGCTCGCTCAAGTGGTGTAAATGGCCATGTGTCTACCACATTCACCCTGTGTCGTGGAACAAGACAGGGCTGCCCACTGTCTCATCTTATATTTGCTCTTGTGTTATAAGCCCTAGCATGTGGGATACGTCGAGACCCATTGATACAGGGACAGAGGTGGGCAAATGAGGGGGAGGATAGAATTTCGCTCTACGCTGACAACATCCTGCTGTATGTCGCCTCCCTCAGTGCCTCGATCAACAGGGTCTTACAAATTTGCACTAATCACGGCAAATACTCTGGTTACAATATAACTTGGTCCAAGTCAGTGATATATGTACTACATGGGCCGGAACCTGCCCTCCCAGCTACCTGTCAGGTTACAATAGTAGAAGACGAATTTAAATACCTTGGTAGAGCCGCAACAGCTGACCCTTCACTTTTCGTGAAAGGAACCTCCAGGGCCCTCTTGCTCGATTGCAAAGGGACGTGCGACATTGGCGTAAATTGCCGGTCTCGCTACTAGGGCGTGCAGCTCTCTACAAAATGATGGCCTTCCCCGGCTCCTATATGCATTGCAAAACACCCCATATAACGTTCCTGATACATACTTCAAGTCGAGGGGAACTCAGAAATTTGCTTTGGGTCGGGAAGCCTCCGTGTATCTCTGGGCCCAAGCTGGTCCGGGGGGGGGGGGTATGATGGAGGAATTGCCCTCCCAGACATCCGATGTTATTATGGGGCCACCCATCTATCCATAATAAAGAAATGAGTATATGGACCACTGCAAGACCTAGCATGTCGGATGGACAGATGGCTGATGGGCCGGGGTGGATACAGAGATGCTCTGTATACAAAATTAGGTGGGCAGCAGTCTTCTGGACCTACTGCTCTCACAATTGCCATTTGGCATGCTACCACTACAATACGGCGCTGGAAAAATAAATGAATGTAACAATATTGGGAAACTTAATTAGATGTAGAGGATTTGATAAATGGGACACTATCGGGATATCACAAGTCAGTGACTTGATAAAGAAAGGCAAAATATTGACCTTCGTTGATCTACAAATTGAATATAAGTTATCCCTGAACAAAATCTTTCGATATTCACAAATACGCCACACCTTACTAGGAGCCACTGAAGAATTAGATGGGATCCCAGAAACCACCCTGCTAGAAGACAGATTACTGGCAGATCCTATGTCGAGCAAAGCAATCTCACTCACTTACAATAAACTAATCAATAACTCACCTGACCCGATAACTAACCTATACATACCCTGGCAGATTGATGTTGGAGAATTAGAGTAAGAGGACTGGAGCGATGCGCTGTCCTCCCCGCATAAGGTGGCCATACCGCCATGGTTGCGACTGGTCCAATTAAACGTTTTACACCATATATATAATTCACGCATGACACTAGTTAAAATGGGCCGCAGTAGCTCAACAGACTGTAGGAAGAGATGTGGGGAGGCGGGAATGTTTTATTACATACTCTGGGAATGACCCATGATACAGAGGTACTGGGAGGCAGTCAATCAAGTTGTGAGTGAAGTGACTGGAATTGCCGTAACACTATCCCCTAAGACATGTATCCTTAATATTTGGGGCACCACTGATTTCAACCGTATGGATCAACTGTGGACGGCTAATGGGTTTATAATCACCAAACGTAATAGACTGCAAATGGGGAGTTCCAGACCCACCAACAATTGTAGATTGGAAATGAGACATTGATTGGTGTATGTTAGCAGAACGGGCAGTTTACACGAATAGATGTTGCCCCAAAAATTGAGATAAGATAAGAGGGTAATGAAATGCATATCGAGGCAACATCTGCTCCTCCCCATCTGACCAGAGACATGGGTTAGATGGGGTGGTACAGCGGTGGGATGTTCAGTATCGAATTGTAATTTTTTGTTCTTTGATCTGCAGTGATGCAAGGATTGTAATGTATGCATAATTGTAACGTTTTTATAAATAAAAAGAGTTAAAAAAAAAACACAGCAGCAGGCATTCACACCAGTCTGAGGAATGGTACTGGCAGATATGGTAACTATAAACAAACAAATAATAAAGCTTAAGTCTAGTATTAACTCTATCCTTTAAGGTATAACCTCATGAACGCTTTTCAAATCTCAACCAACCTTTCGTTTTGTTGTTGTTTTGTTTTTTAGTTAGATTGTTCGAAGAGGCTCCTTTATCAAACTTTTCCAAACTGTAGTATGATTTCAGCTTCAAACCAACAAGCAAATTTAGATGGGGTTAGCTTCACCCAAGTCCTTTCTGGCAGAGCCTGGCCAACAGTATGTACAAGTTGAACAAAAACACTAGTTACCTTTGTTTTCAGCACAATGTTGCGATTCAGGTCAGCACGCGGTAAAATCACATCTGTTAATGAATCTCTCCTTTTCTTCTTGTTATTTTTTCTATCCAGGGGCAAGACTAATGCATGACGTTCTTTGCACTGAGGTCGAAGCGGGAGAATCAAGGGAGCTGGGGATAGAAGCCGAGAAAACTGGTAAGTGGCAGGCAAAGAGGATAAGCAAAGCGAAGGAATGTTCATGGTCTTTATATAAGACTGCTTTAGAATGTTCATAAAGGTCACATTCTAATTGTATGTAGCAAGGAACAGGTGCAGATAATCAACTTGTTGAGGCTGCCTTCTATAAGGTGCTTTAGAGTGTTCACAAAGGTTGTGTTCTAATTGCTTATAGCAAGGAACAGGTGCAGATGATTAATTTTATGAGGCTGTCTTCTAGAAGGTGTTTTAGAATGTTCACAAATGTTGCATTCTAATTGCTTATAGCAAGGAACAGGTGTAGGGGATTAAATTAATGTGGGCTGTCTTCCGGAAAGTTCACTTTGCGGTCATCTATGCCAGTTGCTTGATGCTTAGCCTGGTTGATTGTCTGGATGTTTCTGTGGTGCCTGAAAATTGACCTCGCATATGCATGGTAAAAGATTTGTAAAAGCTATTAAGCTTTTTCAAACAAACCGGGAAATTCCAGCTGCCACTAGGTATTAGCAACAGCATGTAATATGGGTAAATGTCAGGGTACAAGATGTTTGTTCATTCATAAATTTTGGGAGGAATGATATGAGTCATACCGATATATTGTGATAGTCAAAAGAGGTGAGCTGTGACTGAAATCCTGACAGGCCTTCAGTCCTCTATGAATCAGGTTTAAATATGTGTCTATGGAACAAGGCCTTTTCTTTTTATCCTTTGGAAGGGTAGAGTAGGGACCTTTTATTAGGAGTTAGGGCACAGCCACTGGGGCAGTTTCTCTTCCTTGGTCTCAAGGCCTCCATTGGCTCCCACCGAAACGCTTGACATTATGGTCAGACTCTATTCTATCGGGGTCCAGGCATCTCCCATTGCTACCAGGAGGTCATACAGCTCCAGACCGGATGACAAGACTTACGTTTAGTGAACTAGTGAGACTATAATTAATGCCATCTGAGGTGGTATTTTCTGTTAAGTGGCAGAAATAATTGGAATTTTCCAAGTCCTCTGAGGATGCCACACAACCAACCCTTTCTTTTCTAGGGACATTAGTATTATGTTCAAAATTGGGTTACTGGTTGAGAGGGGGAAAACGCTACTCAGGCATTAACCACAATTTCTGGCAGTGTGAATTCACAAGCAAACCTTAAATGAATCTGTACTTAACCCACTGATAGCTTGGCACAAGCAGTCAATCTTAACTTGGATCAATATAGGATAATGGGGTAGCCCAGTTAAATGCAGAACCTGGGGATTTGTACATTAAAGAAACAGTGGTTCTGCCACTTATTAGCTTCAAAAAAGCATATGCTCTGTATTCATTTTTGTATCCCTCTATTCTGATGGGACTGAAATCTAATACAAATATATATGTATCTTAATTACATCAAAACCAAACAAGAATCAAAAAACCTTTTGTTTCTCAAATCTGATTTTATAATAAATGTATGTGATTCATGTATTCAAAACAGGAATAGATACACAGATAAACACTGTAAACTTACAAAAATAAGTGACATGAAGTGAACACAAAACAATGACTCTACTACTCACAACACCATATATAAGAGACATCAACAAAAATTCAAAAAACGTTTTAGACAGAGTGTGAAATATTTTAGAAAAATATATCATCTCAGAGTGAAATAAATCATGTTAATCTATCTTGATCTGGATGATCATTTACACTTCGTATTGATCGTCGACGTTTCGACCCCTGAATGAATGCGAAATTATACTCGTCTGTGACGGGGTCTTCCTCAGGACTAAAAATAATCTGTATATGGCCTGTTTAAGGAAAATGAGGATACTTTAATGTTTTGAAAGGTTTGGATATAAGGTCTAGAGTGGAGAGACATTATGTCTCCACTCACCTTCTAGGAAGTTCCACCCTGAGTTCTTTTGACAGCACGACAGCTTGTACACAACTGATGACCTATCGAAATATAATAATAATTTGCTGTCACCGCCTATATTTAAGGGCATACTCAATTTTAGTTTTAGTTCGCCCTTGTTGGGACTGTACCTGTATCTGGCATTAGTCCTCACAATTTGAAGTAATTATTGGTCCAAGGCATAGCCATGCCTCTGTATCTATATCAAAATAATGTTTATAATTATATGCATGTCTTACTTATGAAACAAGCATAGAGACTTGATTGTCTGCTGTTATAAAACAAATTAAATCATGTTAATGAGCGCACACTGACCTCCGGCATCTGGTGCTCGGGGTTCGAGGAACAAATCACTAGTAAATCCACATTGGATCTCATGGGGCAGTCTGCCTCCTGAAAACTGTTACATATAAGGAAAAGGCTATTTACTTGCCTTTGAAGCCTTCAAGAAAAGAGAAGAAATAAAAGGTGCCTCTTATTAGTTCTAAGAACTCCGTGATAAATAATGTCAGTTTATCCTCCATAATTGAAGCATCTTACCTCGGGCCTCTAAATGTGCCGTCTGAAATCGGGGATTCACCCTGCTCGGATGATACCTCTCCTTAAATAGTTTCTACGTTCGGAGAATAGAACGTATCCGTAGCGTCCTCGTGTATGCGAGCTACGTGGTGCAAGACTGCCATCCAGTAGGACCCCGAGCACCAGACGCCGGAGGTCAGTGTGCGTTCTTTAACATGATTTAATTTGTCAAAATAGCATTTGTACATAGTATTACCCTTTTTTGCGGCCGCAAAAAAGGGTCGTACATATGGCCCTAAATGTCTAATTGCCACACCCTCAAACCTAGGCCCACCCCAGGGTGTAGCTTTTTTGTCATGGATTTGCAGATGCTCCAAAAACTCATCCTCAGGGAACCCTTCACCAGGTCTAGAGGGGCAGGGTATCTATAACCTGTATCTATGTCCTACCCCCATGTCTATTTTTTATGTTTTTTAAGAATGTAGGACTGAGTCCCTAGTCCTAAGATGGCTGCTGCCCCATTGTTGTTGGTGTAGTATAACCAATCTGATCTCATTTGAGATCTGTCTGCTCCTTGGCTCCTCTGTGGTGTGAAATACCTACCAAATGGATTTACACCAAATCACAAAAAGCACACTTCGTTGACCAAGATCTAGCTTTCTGCCAAATTTGGTGTAAATCTGTTCAGCCATTCTGGCTGTAGATGTGTCAAAATATCCTATGGAAAAATGAATGGGGAAAATCATTTTGAACCCCCCCCCCCACCATTTCTTCTCAGCCCCCTCTTGATGAATTACCCTCAAGGTTTCCAGGAAGGAGCTGAGGTGGAAGAACATTTTTTAATGTTTCACGAAGATTCGTCAAATGAGCAAAAGTTATTCGAAAAAGTAAAAACAGTTTTCCTATGGAAACACACTACTAACTATAACTACCTAGTGGTGACTGTTACTGGCTAATAATATATACCTACATAACCGCTCTGGCTCTCTTACTGATTCTTTACCAATGGAAAGTATTACTATAAGGGTTCAATCCACAATATTTGTAAATATGCAGGGTGCATGTTTCGTATATGTGCAATGATCAAATTAAAATTTTGCATAATCAGTCTACTGTATTTATTGTTCAGTCTCAGGTGGTTGGCCCCAGTAGTGTATGCACGAGAATGACATACACCCACATTCTGCAAATGATTTTGTCTACACCTTACAGTGCAGTAAAGAAACATATTTCTACTATTGGCCAGTAATTAGGATTGTCTACCAATTAAGAATATTCATTTGTGCCCCTTTTAGAAAGAACATAGGATACATGGTGTTATGTCACGTAAAGCTTTTGCAGAGGGCTGTAAAGTTAGTCAAAGTTAAGAGTCTTCACCACTACTAAGCACTTAAAGCAATTAACGTTTCTTGACTGTCTGCAAGGCAGAGATGAAAACAGCCTCAACACTGGAACTGTGTTTTCTGGCACAAGATGTTCAGTAGATGATACATCTGGTGTCAGTTAATGCTGAAGGCAGCTGCTCCAAATTCTCACAGCACGGCTGTGAGGTGGAGGGAGGAGCCACGGTTAAAGATGGGGATCAGGCTGATTGATACGTAAGTGGTGGTTTGGGAGCTGTTATCAGACTGCACTCAAAAATTGCGTAAGCAAAGAACAGAAAAGGGTGAAGGGTGGGACACAGGAGATTGATCATAAAAGGAATTGTAGTAGAGTCTGTAGCAGACAGGCCTGTCCACACCTTTACTGTAGAGGTAATGTTTCTTTTTTCTGCAAAGTTCCAGTAAAATGGCTCTTTTACATCTTTTTAGGTTCCTTAGCTTCCCACTTTGCAAACTACTCAATGTTCTGTGACCTTCAACAGTTGCTTGAATTTAAAAACATTTCTCCCTCTATTTTTGTGAGAGTATTTTGCTTATAAACAGATGCAGTTTTGAACTGACCTGCTTGTGATGTCAGAGCAGCAGTTAATGTTCCTGTTGTAGAATACAGTGTGCTTGTCTTTCATGTGCAGGCCTCATTACCTGCCTGTGATACCTGTGGTCATGTCTTCAATGCTGGTGTTCTCCGTGCTACTGCTTTCAGCAGGGACTCTGCTGACATTGGACCTCAACAGCATTTTCACTCAGAACTCGGGACGCTGTGATTGAGCACCACAGCAGGCCTGCTTATCGCTTTCTGAACATGAAAATGCAGCCTCTAGGCCAGGATCTAACAGGTGCCGTTGTGATCAATTATGGCCCATCATCTGGGATCCGACTTTGCTGGGGTCAGGCAGCAGCAGGGATTACAGACAGCACATGGTTACTTCTTGGACTTGTTTTCTGTATCCAGTCCACTGCAGGGGCCCTGATTTGAGAGTTGGAAATGCCTCATGACATGGGTTTGGTCCAGCTTCGTTATAAGAACAGTCAGCAACCTATAGGTGTTCTGCATGATGGGAACACAGGTGGCTTCTCCTCCAGGACAGTTTCTCCTCCTGCAGGGACAAACAGTTTCCTTTCTTGGCAAACATTTATGAGCTAGGCAGCCCTCCAGCTTTTCCAACAGTTTGTGCAGACATCAAATCTTGCCCTCTAACCTAGACATGAGTCCTGCTCCCACTGCAGCTCTGAGTGCTCTGCAGAGCACTCACTTACTTGGTCAAAAAGAACTTGGAATTGTGGAACTGGAACAAGGTTGGGTGGTTGGGAGCCTCACTTTTATAAACATATTGCAGTTAGGGGATATGGATCCACTGTAGAAGGTTTCAGGCTGTTGTGTTTCAAATATCATTATCTGGCTCTACCTCATTGCAGAAAAGTGCATTATTAATAGGTGGGGATATTCACCATCGGCTAGTAAAAGTACACGATCACTAATATGTCCAGTCAAGTCTCAGTTAATTAATCTTTGCTCAACCATTTGTAGTTAAGTCACTGAGCAGTCAGACTTAACTTAGGAGACAAGTATGTTTAAAGTATTTATTTCCACCAAAACAGTAAATAAGTAAAAGACACTACACAATAAAAATCTATTTATACGAATAGTCAAAATAACTGACTAAATGACACCACAATTAAAACAATCCAATGTAGGTAACCAGAGATATGAATTTTTAAAGATCAAATCATTAATTGTGCATTCTAGCACCAAAAAACATAAAGCACCACTGATGGCTATCTATGAATCCTGGAGTCGGACAAAGTCAAAGTTTTAGGCCAACCACGATGGACCACTGGTTGTATAAGCAGAGAGCTAGGTGCCAGTCAAAAGTTCACCTTTGGGTTTCATCTTTTTCTTGGAGCTTTTCTCTCGGTAACGAGTCCTCAGGGTCCACGGATTAGGAGTTCGATATGACGATGACGGCCTTCTGCAGCATGATTCTTTGGTGATCCTCTGAAAGTCTTTGTTCTCCATCTAGACCGCAAGGAGCTGCAGAGCTTTCAGCGGGATACACTAGCACTGAATCGTGCATCGACAATGGCGCCTTGATTCTCAATGTCAAACCGGTCTTTTCCATGAGTTTTCTGTAAAGGTTTGCAGAAAGTATCCAAACTTAGAGATCTTGTTGGTTCTGAGTTCCTTTGGCAAAAATAAGGATCCAGTAGCACCTAAAAAGGATCCAGATACTCTGGATTGCCTCTTGTGGGCTAGGAATCAATTTCCCACAATGCACCTGCACAGTCCAGGAAAAGTTAGGAGTGGGTGATAAATTCTACTCTGCCGGCAGAGTTGGTGGTGTTTTGGAGTAATGCGCAGTTCCAGCCAAATTCAGCCAACTGCCTTGTGGTGGAGGTTTTTCTTGCTCAACAGTAAGTTGGCAAGAGCGACCAAGATTTGGCACGATTTTCGATCACTAAGAGGGCACCCGACAAGATTTCCCCATTGCAGGCGGTCATGGGTGTTAACGACCATTTATCACAAAGCTGCCTCTCAAGTAGAAAATCTACTGGTAAGCTGTGTGGTGCAGTTTCAATGGCGAATGAGCTCCCAGCACTAAAAATGATCATGAGCAATGCGACCTGCCTAATTCTGCCCGTTCGCAGAACTCTGGGGAATCTCGTGGAGTTTCCATGTAACTCAGCAGAATTCCACAGAGTGAAACTCCACAAGTCAAGTCCACCCCTAGGAAAAATCCAGTTGTAACTAGTCAGCTAGGGTGATCCTCTCTTTGACTTGACAGGAGACTTTTTCCAGCTATTTTGTACCTGTTTTTGATCAGGGAGTCCTCTCCTTTTTCTTCGAGTCAGGCACAGTGCTTCTTTGTGGATCCTTATGAGGGCAGCAGGTGCAGTTCTGAGTGCAAGCCTTCTATGGTGCAGTCAATAGGTCCAGCAGGGCAGTCCTCCTTCTTCTGATGTTCCAGAGAATGACCTGAAGAGCTCCTGCAGCCCACGCATATTTTTCCTCCATTCCGGGCTGGCAAAAGGAGGGACACCCCAACCAATAGGGAGTTAAGGGGCCTCCCTCTGCTTTGATCACTTCCTTTCAAGTGTTGCATAGTTTTGACCTAGAATGCACTGTTGTCCAAAAATCAAAATGGAGAATATCTCCCCTTGGTGTGTGTGTCTGTGTAACCCAACCAAAATGTGTGGGTAATGTCTGACAACACAACACTTCCACCTCCTCTCCTAATCTAATTAGTGGGTCTCCCATCTGGCCTGGGGATCGAGGAAGTGGGGGCTGGCTTGGGCCCATTACATCTGTTCTCCTGCCTTTGATTTTCAGATTATCTCCCCAGCTCTCTTCCTCAACCTGGCTTTTCCAGGGAGCACATCTCCCCCCACCAAATGGCTCAATTGTTTCAACCCCAGGACTCTTCACACCTACTCAGGGAGCACCTTGGCGCAGGCTATCAAAAGGTTTGTCAATCAGAAAAGGCTGCTACAGGGCTGCTTTTGGTAACTTCAGGATTGTAAATTCAAAAGGTACTTTCCTATTATAGTTACATTACATCTAATCTTAGCAAGCTGTTGGATTTAATGTAACCATTAATTTAATACTTTGAATGATATTGTTAGCTAGCTCCAAAGCAAACATAGACATTATTAAGTTTAATAATGACTTCCCCATGTTATCCCATTGGGCTATCAGCCTTACAACTGAGAAAAGCGACTTTGGCTGTTTTCCTTACAAGGGCACATAAAACATATTTTATATTGTACCTGATTTTCACAACTATGCACCTTACCCTTGAGGCTCCTACGGCAGATATTAGGGGTGACTTATAAGTAATAAAAAATAGTGTTGGACTTTGGAAGTACTTTTAATTCCAAAGATGAATTTGGACGTAGTTTTGTTTTAAAATTAACCTGCAAGGCTGGACTGGCTTTAAAATGACGCCAGACACTATATCAGTGCACAATTAAGTGCTTTAAGTTCACTGGAGTCTCTAAAACTACTTGCTGTATCATATACTAGGGACTTCCAGGTAGATTGTCATTGCCAATTAGAATTATATCAATTGCCATATACCTTTAGAGGACAGATGACTGTCCCTGGGCTTGGTTAGGGGAGCCCAGGGCACATTCGGAGTAAAGAACCTCCATCACAGTTGAAAAACAAGGGTGATCAGGACAAAAGGATGACTTCCCTACACTTGGACAGTGCCTTTGTGTTAGGTGAAGGCTTTCAAAGCAGGTAACAATGAAGCTGCTTTGAAGGAGGTGATCTCTGCACCTGGCTGTTATCAGCATGCCTGTAGGAGTAATCAGGGACAGACAAAATGGATGTCCCTGCCTAGAAATACCCTTTCCTTAAACAACAGAAACTAAGGTCCAACCCCTTACCCCAGCATCCACCAAATGGCAGGGTTCAAGAAGGACAAATCAGCAGCATTTTGCTACAAGACTGGGTGGACCTCCACCTCTAGCCACTGGAATGCAGTCAATGCACTTACACTGCCAGGGTATGCTTTATCACTCTCCATCTTGCACCCTTCTAAACAAAGGGTTATCTAAAATGGATCCCACTCCTTCCATGACTAAGACTAATAGCACACACATAGTCCACGTGTGACACACTCAGTGCACATGAGTGGACTCGACGTGTGACAAAGAAAGTCAGACAAGGTTCTGTGGTCCTCTTAAATGAGGGTCTTTACATGAAAGGGGTCTGTAGACTCTGTTCTCAGTGGCAGGGAGAAAAACATCTGGTCAGACTATTGATTTACCCAGGGAAAGGACAGTAGTCATAGTACCAATATAGGAGTACGTTTTGTGCACCACTTCGGGTCAGAGCACTGGCTTTGGACTTTGTATTTCCAGGCAATGATGACTTAGGCCTCTGTCCACATGCTAGACCAACGTGATGCGAGCGCATATAGATTGTTGTGCATCATCACAGTCTGTGCCGTTTTTTTTTTATTTTTTTAATTAAATCTACTTTTCAGAAGCTTTTGCTAATGCATACCTTCTCTGTTGAAGAGGTTAATGATATATTTTGTTTTAACATGGAAAACCGACACAATACGTTCATTAGACTCCACCACATATTTTAGTTTGCAAGCTAGCTATCATTTTTTCAGACAGGTCTCTACAAATGCTGCAGATTCTCCCAATTAAGCGACGATTTATATGTGAATGTTGTGAGTCAGTGTCATGTTTACTAGTGAAAGCTGAAAGTAAGGCAATCAAATATAACTGTGAGAAGAATAGGAACGGCAGAAGATCTTATTATTAGAGTGCTGACGTTAACAACTATTCAAAGCAATTGCCTCTGAGACAAGGCGAGAGAAATGCCGATTGTATTTTACACTGATGTGCATTTCAAATGGCATGCGACGCTTCTCGGTGCTTTGTGCGAAGGGGGAAACGCCATCATTACGTTTTGTCAGCACTTCGTAAGAAAAGTGGATATGTTTGCTTGTCTTCTCTTCTGAACGGTGGGTAATGTAGTGTCGCGGTCTAGTGGACGCGCGCACTACGGAGTGACGTAGAGGCGCGTAGCGGCCGTCCGGACGCTACTGCGCATGCGCGAGGCATAGCACGCGAACGAGAGACGCGATCGGAGCGTGTTGCCCGGCGCTCTCTCTATAGGTGTCTAGAAGTTGCAATAAAGGTTCCACCAGCACCTAGAACGTCTCCTGTGAGTCTGTGGGGGTGAGCAACACATACCAGGCACCCTGCAACATTACAGTGGCGACGAGACTGGGACAAGAAGAACCCCAGGTGCAACAGGCAGAAGGTGCCCCCCCTAACCTGCTCCAGAGAAGAAGCCCACCAGGAGAGACACCACCATACGCGGGGAGAAGACCGGAGGGACTAAGAGCAGACACCTACACACCGGGAGAGCGCGGCAGAGGCAGATAGAAGCCGGAGAGTGGCACGTGGGCAACGAAGGAGCCAGCCACGTGGTAGAGGATATCGCAGGCGGACGGCGGAGCCGCAGAAGAGATCCTGGCGGAGTCAGGGGACGACGGAGCAGCCGGCTCGAACGCAGTCCCAGGTACCCGAAGCAGGGGAGCGGGGACGGACGCACCAGGTAGCCCGAGGAAGCAAGTGGACGCCAAAATGAGTGCACAGTCAGCGACTCTGACGACGCCGATACCTTTCCTACCACGCCCGGGAGAACCCATAATGAAGTGGGAAGACTGGAGGGAGTACTTCAGAAACTACCTGGAAGCGCTAGAAGATGAGAACGAGGAGGCGTTCTCTAGCGCCAGGAGGAAGAGGATACTTCTACACAACCTAGGACCAGAAGGGATACGGGTGTTTCAAAATCTTACACCGATCACCAGACCAGTAGGGGACACAGACGTGTTCACCCACGCCATAGAAGATTTGGACAACCACTACCGGCCAGCAGTGTGCACCTCCATCGACCGCTATAACTTCCAGCAGAGGAAGCAAGAAGCAGGAGAAACCGTGGATGACTACGTGGCGGCACTGCGGAAGCTGGCGATGACGTGCAGGTATGGCGGACTGCAGGACGAATTCATCAAGGACCAGATCGTCATGCACACGACAAGCAAGTCAGTACAGGACAAACTATGGGCGAATGGAGATGCGACACTGAACGAAGTGATCGCCATAGTGAAGAGAGCGGAGCTAACAAAACGCTGTGCGGAAGCAGCCAAAAGAGAACAGGCCCCCAGACTCACAGTCAGCAAAGTAGACGACGCGGACCACCAGATGCGGGGGAAACAAACGACGGGGGAGTACAGAGGAGCGGCCACAGGGAAACCAAGACCCGGACCGACATGGAAACAAGGCAAAGGCGAGGCCATGAAATGCTACAGGTGCGGCAGCTCGAACCATGCAGCGCACGACAAACGGTGTCCCGCATTCAGAGCCAAGTGCGCGTTCTGCGGCCTAGTTGGCCATTACGAAAAGGTATGCCGCAGGAAAGGAAGACAGCAGGCGGTGAAGTTCGTGGCACAGGACGAGGGGGAAGAAGCAGAAGGCCGTGAAGAAGACGAGGAAGTCCTGTGTATTGAAGACCAGGTACTGGGCATAGAGGAGAGAAGATCGCGCAAACCCCAATGCGACATGATCATAGGAGGCATACCCATCACCATCGTGGCGGACTCAGGATCTCCTTACACGATCATTCAACGTTCAGTATGGAGCGAGAAGTTCAGACCCACGTGGGGCGCACACCTAGAACCCCCCGACATTCGACCTGTCACCTACACAGGGGACCCAATCCCGATGGTAGGGTTCAAGACAATGAAGTTCCAGTTCAAGGAGCGGAGTGCACTCTGCAAGCTGTACGTCGCGGAGAAAGGACCGTCAGTCCTGGGCTGGATGGACCAAGGAGTGTTGGGAATACAGCTGAACTCAGGAGGGGACACCCAGGTGCTAGTGACGCTGGACGGAGAGGAGTCGACGGCAGGAAAATGGCGGAGCGGGCACCCGAAGGTCTTCGGCGGGAAGATAGGGAGGCTGGAGAAGTTCTCCCACAAAATCGTCCTCAAGGACAACGCCCGGCCAGTTGCGCACAAGGTACGGAACATCCCGATTGCCGTTAGGGAAGCGGTGCAACAGGAGCTCCTCCGACTGGAAGAAGGGGGAATCATTGAGCCCATTGACAGCGCGGAGTGGTTGGCTCCCTTGGTGGTGGCCATGAAACCGTCAGGCAAAGTGCGCCTCTGTGTGGACCTCAGGGAGTTGAACAAGTGCATAGTGGTGGAGAGGTTCCCCTTGCCACGCATTGAGGAAATGTTGGCCCGCACGAAAGGAGTGAAATGGTTCTCCACCATAGACTTGCAATCGGCGTACCATCAAGTAGCACTACATCCGACAAGCAAAAAGTTGACATCGTTCATCACGCCGTTCGGATGCTACCAATTCTGCCGCATGCCCTTTGGTCTCGCCTCGGCAGCGGCGGTGTTCCAGAAGCTAATGGCCCGCCTATTCAAGGATATAGAGGGAGTGCAATACTTTCAGGACGACATCTTAGTGATGGGGACGGAGCTGGAGGACCACGACAGGAAACTGTCGGCAGTATTGAAGATCCTGGAAGAGAAGGGCCTAACAGCAGAGTGGGAGAAGGGCCATTTTGGGATGACATCAGTCACCTACCTGGGACACGAGATAGGGGCACAAGGAATAACGCCGAAGAGAGGGAACGTAAAGGCCATCTGCGAAGCACCGCCACCCACATCCAAGGAGGAAGTACGGTCGTTTCTAGGGATGGCAGAATACTATAGTAAATTCGTCCACCACTTTGCCACGAAAACCCACCACATGAGGCAGCTCACGAGGGACAAGACGGCGTTCAGATGGACTGAGGAGACGCAAGAGGAGTTCGACACAGTGAAACGGGAGATTGGCGGAGCGATCCCGCTGCAAGGATTCGATCCCCAGGGGCGGTCGATATTGATGACGGACGCGAGTGAAAAAGGGCTGGGAGCCGTGCTCATGCAGGAAAGACCAGAAGGCGGAACGGAGACGATCAGCTTCGCGTCCCGGACGCTGACAGCATCGGAACAAAAGTTCAGTGTGATAGAGAAAGAGATGCTAGCGGTAGTGTGGGCCATGGCGAAGTACCGTCAGTTCCTGTGGGGAACCAGATTCCAGGTGAAGACGGATCACAAGCCTCTCGTGAAAGTATTGACATCAGATGGCCATGCCAGCACCACGCCCCGGATTGCGAAGATGACACTGAAACTCCTGGAGTACAGGTACGACGTGGAGTACATCCCGGGCTCCAGAAACAAAATAGCCGACTACCTCAGCAGGGCATCTGCGATGGACAGCGCCTCCAACGACAGGGAAGACGACGACGAGATGGTGGCTCTGACGGACGATCCGGAAAAAGCCATCAGCAGGCAGGACTGGAAGAACGCGTATGAGGCGGATGCTGACATGGAGGAAATCAAGGCGTGCATTGTGCGGGGATGGCCGGACAGGAGGAAACAAGGATCAAAAATCAGGCAGTTTTACGAAGTCAGAGAAGAGCTGTCGGTGGGCAACGATGGAGTATTCGTCTACAGGGGTGACAGGGTGGTGCCGCCGGAGAACATCGTACCCACCCTGCTAGCCATACTTCACGAAGGCCATCTGGGAATTGTGAAGACAAAGGCCAGGACAAAACAAACTTACTGGTGGCCAGGGATGGACACGCATGTTGAGAGGCACGTGAAGGACTGCGCGCAGTGCCTAGGGGCGGACAAGACACTCAAACCGATGAGACCACCCTTAGGGAAATTCACTAACCCCAGCAACCCGTGGGAAGAGGTAGCAGTAGACATCCTGGGACCAATACTGGACGACCAAGGTATCCCCAAATATCTATGCGTAATAGTGGATAAATACTCGAAATGGCCAGAAGTGCACATCAACGAGGTCATGGACACGGACGTGATACTAAGCTTCCTCAAGGAGGTGTTCCTTCGGGAAGGCATACCCAGGAGCATTATCAGCGACAATGGCCCCCAGTTCATCTCCGACAAGTGGGTCACGTTTGCGAACAGGAACGGCATAATACTCAAACGCACCTCGATATACCACCCATCCAGCAATGGACAAGTAGAGAGGTTTAACAGGGTGCTGATGGGCTCCATACAGGCGGCCATCACAAGAGGCAAAGACTGGGAGAAAGAGGTGCTCAGCACGGTATGGGCGTACCGCATCACCCCCACCGGAACGGGGTACAGTCCCTTCCAGATCTTGCGGGGACGGCAACCCTTTACCAAAGACAATGTGGCGTGGCAGGAGAAGACCATCACCAGCAAATGGTCTCCAGCAGTGGTGCAGCACAACCTGCAGAAGGCACAACGCATCTATACGGAACACTACAACCGCCACAAGAGGACAAAAGAAACGGCGTTGGAAAAAGGGGAGTGGGTCAGAGTGAAGCTGGCTGTCCTTAAGCGGAAAGGAGAAAGCAAGTACTCCCCACCCCTCAAAGTAGAAGAAGTGTATGACCGGGCGGCTCTGCTCAGTGACGGTAACGTGTGGTCACACGAGCGCATGGCCAAATGCAATAAGATCCTACAGTGGCCCCGAGAGTGCACGGAAGGGGAAACCCCGGCAGAAGGGGGGATAAAGGACACAGACGCATCCGAAGGAGGCCCCGGAGAAGACATGGGCGGTGAGCAAGAGAGAGAGAGAGACAACTCAGGGAGAAGAACCTTGGGGGAGACCACGAGAGAAGATGGCGAGGTAAAAGAGAGAGAGAGTCCGGGCACTCCGAAAGGTACCGATGGAGGCCTGGTCACAGAGGGAAGCCGAGAAGGACATTCCACTCCGGTAAGACACACCCGGGGGGGAAGAGCAGTGGTGAGACCATCCAAGTTCAGAGACTTTGAAATGGACTGACCTCCGGGTCGGGGACTTTGTGTGAGTGGTATGAAAAGGGGGAGATATGTAGTGTCGCGGTCTAGTGGACGCGCGCACTACGGAGTGACGTAGAGGCGCGTAGCGGCCGTCCGGACGCTACTGCGCATGCGCGAGGCATAGCGCGCGAACGAGAGACGCGATCGGAGCGTGTTGCCCGGCGCTCTCTCTATAGGTGTCTAGAAGTTGCAATAAAGGTTCCACCAGCACCTAGAACGTCTCCTGTGAGTCTGTGGGGGTGAGCAACACATACCAGGCACCCTGCAACATTACAGGTAATAGTGGGCAATTCTACTGTCCTCCAATCCTGCCAATTTAGACAGCATCTCCCAAATCCCTCTTCTTAGTTTCAGTAGGTGTCCGGATCATCAATAATCTGAGCTTCTTAAATTAGGAGGTATTTATTATCTTTACGTACCTCGAAAATTCTCAAGGAAAGCAGTGAAATATGAGGCTTTCCTAATATGAAGAGGCATATCAGCAACACACGGCGATAAATATCGCAATAATATTCCAACGATATCCAGGGAAATGGATATGGGCCAACCAGCGATGTTGCACACAAAACGGCGATAGCCTTGGTGATACGACCCTGTGGTCATATCACCATAATCCACCCCCCATGTTAAACATGCATAAGTCAGGATTTTTGCAGGTGTAAGATTCAAGCGATAATCGCGGTTAGCGCGAGTTATTTCATCGCTTCGCAGCCATTGGTAATAGGGGGAAGGTGAGTTAGCGACTGCTTTCAGTTGCCTTGAAGTTGGGAATGCCTACTTTGCAGGTCATTAGTGATGAAAATCGCTAACATGCAAAACTGCACCCAAACCGGTAACTTTCGCCAGGAAGCTGTCGCTAATAGCTGTTAGCGACAGCTTGCTGATAGGGCGATGAAAATATCGCCACTTTAGCGGCAAAAAGTGCCGCTGAAGTGGCGATGACGCCCTTGCTAATATGCCCCGAAGTATTTTCAGGTTATACTGCGATAGCATTTTTACTGAATGGGATATCCAGGTGAAACTTTTTCCAGATGTTGTCAGTCTTTTGAGTATTACAAAATTAAGACCGTAGTACAAACATTCCTAACAGTAAATTATGGTTTTTTTCAAATACATGTTTTGTAGATAGGGAGGAATAGTCAGTCTAGTGTTAGTCAAAAATTATCAGTCACAACAAATTGGTAGAGCTTTGGCCTCCTGTCTAAAAGAAAATAAGAAATAACGTCGGTGACATACTGAACATTGAAATAACTGGGCACACAAATACCTGTGAGGAGATATTTACATGAGCGGCTAGAATGTCCATAATTCATTGAGGCAGAAAAATATGGAAAACTGAAACCGACTATTGTGATCCATTAGCTGAATTCGGTAACTAGGAGCTATAAGGTCCACATGGAAAAAGAAGACCAGGAAAAGAATGGATTTTCAACCCAAGTTTCAGTCCTTAGAGTTGTTTTTCAGTTGTTTGAGATTGGCAACTGTTAGACTTGACATCCTTGGTTTGGTATCCCCTTTGCCTTCACTCCTGCTGTTTTGCAGATTTTGTTTTCATTGGCTTTAGGACTCTGTGCACTTTATCACTGCTAACCATAGCTAAAGAGCTTGTGCTCTCTCCTTCAAAAATGGTACAATTGGCCAACACTCAATTGGCATATTTAATTTACTTGTACATCCCTAGTAAATGGTACTTGTGCCACCTAATAAAATAAAACATATATCTAGCCTACCACTGCTGACTGTGGTGAAATTTTAAACTGCCATTTCAACCTGACAAAATAAACATTTTGTCAGGCATAAACCTTGCTTTCTTCTTTAAATGTCACTCCTAAAGTCTCACAGGGCACACCTAAGTTTTACATGTACTGGCAGTGAAAAACTGTTAAGGCCTACCTCTCCCAGTGGCTACCACTTGGTTACCTCATTTCATTTAATACGTGCTAAACTTGGATTGGAAGCACTCAGAAATATACTGTTTACACTCAAACCAATTGTCATTTAAAATCCCCTTTAATGGTAAAGTTGAATTTTAAGTTAAAATTCTGAAAATGCCACTTTTAGTATATTAAAGCAAACAAATGATGGACAGAATGCTGAACAATTCAAACATTCACCCCCAGTCACAGATCTGGGAAAAACCCATTACTTTTTTGCTCGGTACACCATTCCAGTGGGAAGGGTATGCCTAGATGTGGGTCCCGTGCTCCCTGTTCCACTGGATTCAAGCTAGCCTGGATGATGAGGGGTGATACCCTGAAACCGGTCCAAGGATGCTTGTTTCTGGTCCAGGGAGGACCTAGCTTGGCAGTTCGGGCATGACTGTTCCCATGAGGAGCAGGGTCAAGACTGATTGGCCTATGGCTGGGTAGAAACTGGGGTTACGTGGTGAGCAAAGAAACGATGGATTAAACCCAGTTCTGTGACTAGGGGTGAAGGTTTGCATTGTTTGGCATTCAGTCCATCGCCTGTTCTTTTTACTTTTTGTAATTTGGCATTTTCTTGTTGCAACCATTTCTGACTTCTGCCAGTGGCACATCACTGTGAATGGCCCTGCTGTTGGGGTTTGTGTTTAGCTTCTAGACAGAAACACAAAAAGAGCTTAGGAGTGGACAGGATGGGACATTCTGAAAAATTGGTTAAGGTGAGGCTGTACCCAGTCCACTTATACTTTAAAGAGCTTTGTCTCCTGCACACACAAGGTCTGACACCATGCATGTCCTGCCTTGTGTCACCCCAGACAGTTTGTGGGGGTAAGACAGGGACTCTCCCCACACAAAGGCTGACACCAGGTACACATATTGAAACTCCAGAGCCACTCATCAGAACACTCATGGACCTGTGGAAGTTGAAGAAGAAGGATTGCCCTGCTGCCAGTCGACAACCCTGCTGCTTAAAGGACTGCCTTACTGTCTCTGAATGCAAACACAACAGTTGATGGACAGAATGCAGAACAACATAATACATTCACCCCAGTCCAGAGATCTGGGGCTAAATCCATAGTTTTTTTGCTAACCATGCCATTCCAGTTTGAACCCAGCCATATGCAAATCAGTCTTGATCCTGTGCCTCATGGGAACAGTCCAGCCCGAACTGCCAAGCCAGGTCCTCCCTGGACAGGAAACAAGCATCCTAGGACCGGTTTCGGGGTTTCACCCCTCTTCAGCCAGGATAGCTTGATTCCAGTGGCATGGAGAGCACGGGACCCACGTCTGGGCATACCTGTCCCACTCAGGGTGACAAATGCAAAAACAACACTTGATGGACAGAATGCAGAACAATGTCATACATTCACCCCAGTACATAGATCTGGGCCTCAATCCATCGTTTTTTGCTCACCATGCCATTCCAGTTTGAACCCAGCCATATGCAAATCAGTCTCGACCCTGTGCCTCATAGGAACAGTCCAGCCCGAACTGCCAAGCCAGGTCCTCCCTGGACTGGAAACAAGCATCCTAGGACTGGTTTCGGGGTTTCACCCCTTTTCAGCCAGGATAGCTTGATTCCAGTGGCATGGAGAGCACAGGACCCACATCTGGGCATACCCGTCCCACTCGGTGTGTCAAATGTAAAAACAACAGTTGAAGGACAGAATGCAGAACAATGTCATACATTCACCCCAGAACAGAGATTTGGGCCTAAATCTGTCGTTTGTTTGCTCACCATGCCATTCCAATTTGAACCCAGCCATATGCAAATCAGTCTCGACCCTGTGCCTCATGGGAACAGTCCAGCCCGAACTGCAAAGCCAGGTCCTCCCTGGACTGGAAGCAAGCATCCTAGGACCAGTTTCGGGGGTTCACCCCTCTTCAGCCAGGATAGCTTTATTCCAGTGGCATGGAGAGCACGGGACCCACATCTGGGCATACTCGTCCCACTCGGGGTGACAAATGTAAAAACAACAGTTGATGGACAGAATGCAGAACAATGTCATACATTCACCCCAGTACAGAGATCTGGGCCTAAAGCCATCGTTGTTTTGCTCACCATGCCATTCCAGTTTGAACCCAGCCATATGCAAATCAGTCTCGACCCTGTGCCTCATGCGAACAGCCCAGCCCGAACTGCCAAGCCAGGTCCTCCCTGGACTGGAAACAAGCATCCTAGGACCGGGTTTCACCCCTCTTCAGCCAGGATAGCTTGATTCCAGTGGCATGGAGAGCACAGGACCCACGTCTGGGCACATCCGTCACACTCGGGTTGACAAATGCAAAAACAACAGTTGATGGATAGAATGCAGAACAATGTCATACATTCACCCAAGTACAGAGATCTGGGCCTAAATGCATAGTTTTTTTGCTCACCATGCCATTCCAGTTTGAACCCAGCCATATGCAAATCGGTCTTGACCCTGTGCCTCATGGAAACAGTCCAGCCCGAACTGCCAAGCCAGGTCCTCCCTGGACTGGAAACAAGCATCCTCGGACTGGTTTTGGGGTTTCACCCCTCTTCAGCCAGGATAGCTGGATTCCAGTGGCATGGAAAGCACGGGACCCACGTCTGGGCATACCCGTCCCACTCGGGGTGACAACTGCAAAAACAACAGTTGATGGACAGAATGTAGGACAATGTCATACATTCACACCAGTACAGAGATCTGGGCCTAAATCCATCGTTTTTTTGCTCACCATGCCATTCTAGTTTGAACCCAGCCATATGCAAATCGGTCTTGACTCTGTGCCTCATGGGAACAGTTCAGCCCGAACTGCCAAGACAGGTCCTACTTGGAGTGGAAACAAGCATCCTAGGACCAGTTTTGGGGTTTCA
This sequence comes from Triturus cristatus, assembly GCF_964204655.1. Classification (NCBI taxonomy): domain Eukaryota; kingdom Metazoa; phylum Chordata; class Amphibia; order Caudata; family Salamandridae; genus Triturus; species Triturus cristatus. The sequence continues at coordinate 419,478,274 of NC_140580.1, forward strand.
CCCCTCTTCAGCCAGGATAGCTTGATTCCAGTGGCAGGGAGAGCACGGGACTCATGTCTGGGCATACCCGTCCCACTCGGGGTGACAATGGCAAAAACAACAGTTGATGGACAGAATGCAGAACGATGTCATACATTCACCCCAGTACAGAGATCTGGGCCTAAATCCATTGTTCTTTTTGCTCACCATGCTATTCCAGTTTGAACCCAGCCATATGCAAATCAGTCTTGACCATGTGCCTCATGGGAACAGTCCAGCCCAAACTGCCAAGCCAGGTTCTCCCTGGACTGGAAACAAGCATCCTAGGACCGGTTTCGGAGATTCAAGCTAGCTTGGCTGATGACGGCTGATTAGCCAGAAACCGGTCCTAGGAAGCTTGTTTCCGGTCCAGGGAAGACATGGCTTGGCAGTTCGGGCTGGACTGTTCCCATGAGGCACAGGGTCAGACTGATTTGCATATGGCCATGTCTGAACTGGGTTGGCGGAGTGAGCTAAAGAATGATGATGGATTAAACCCAGATCAGTTGACTGGGGGTGAGTGCATGCAATGTTCAACACTCCGTCCGTCATCCCCTTTGGTTTTGCTTACTGTCTCTAAACGCAGAATGGACCTACTTGCATTCATCCCAGGCTAACCAGAGTGACTTCAAGTGCCAGTTGGCTGACCTCCTGTGTGAGCTACAGGAACACAGCAATCTTTAGAAGCCTCACTGAACCTGCACCTGCCCTACTTCAACTAGACCTACAACTTGTCCTGCCTGAGCCCTGCTGGCCTCTGCTGAAGTGAGTCCCTTTCTCGTAGAGTTGTCTCTCCCAGTCCCGGACCCTTGGCTGCTATCAGATTGTGTTTGTCCTAAAGGTGAACGTCTTGAAGATTGGTCTTCTCGGACAGCCTGTGTGAACCATGACTCTGCTACCCTCAAAGACTGCCAACGCAAAGTACCAGAAAGATCTGCTCTTTGCGCCGACAGTGTCCACCAGAGATCACAGGCAACACGAGATCTGCACTTCCTGCTATGGGAATGACACCATGAAGATGGCCAAAGCAAAGATACAGCAATGACCATTCAAGACCTTTGACCAGCTCTTTAGGCTACAGCAATAACTGTCCACCATGCCCGACCAGCTCTTCGCACTAATGTGTCAATTGGCTGCTCCTTGCAGCCTCCTCCTTTGCAAAAGGAACTTTTCATTTTTCAGTGGGGCTAACCTGGTCCCTGTATCCGATCTATACTCCATCACCGTTAGACTGAACTTCTAATGGGACCAGTTCACTGTGCTTTTAGGTGCTATTTTCACTAAAATATTTATTGCATGTCTCCAGTTCTACTGATTGAATTCTGGTCATTCTGGTATCATTCTATTTATTAGAATTTACTGTATATTTCTAATTTGGTTTGTGATTTTTCTTGTGTTGCATTTCCACTTTATTATTGTTTGGGTGCTCAATAAATAATGTACACTTTGCCTCCAAGTTAAGCCTGACTGGTTTGTGCGGGGTTACCAGTGGGTTAAGCACAGGATAATTTAGTGACTTTTTTGGTTCACCCTTATAAGGATTGTGGTTTCTGCCTGAGTCGGACTTTACCCCACTCAACCTTTAACCCAATTTCCTACAGCCACATCACAGATATTTCGATTCACATTTCGGCATATTAGTTGCTGGAAATTACACAGTATGGAAGTTTATCCATTTAAGCAAAATATATTATTTACACAGTAACTGAAACATTATTCTGTTACAAATCAGCACCAATCTACATAAGGAAATACTAATTTAGGGTGACTTCAATACGTAAGGAAAGATATACTAAATGAATAACCACAATGAATGTGATAGTGAGTAATGTGGACTATTCAAATCTATAACTGTAATGTAACAGTGGAACTGCAAAAGATATCACTACAATATCAACAATGCAACATGAAAAGGGTACAAAAAGCATATCTACTAAAGTCAACTACACATCTGAAAGACATCAATGCATGTCTATTTGAATGCAGTCATAAAACTGTTTTTTTTAAATCTGCACATGTTCAGAATAAATTTAAACTGAACGCATCAATTCTACACATACATTTCAACGTTGTTTCAAATGCATCAAATGTAAATGCCAAACAAATGAGTGTCACTATTCCTCAGACTGCCTCAGAAAATATTCTTTTCAATAATGCAATCATACCAAACAGGGTGAGAAATGTCAAAATACAACCCACACCAGGTAAATCTCTGTAGGAAGCTGTCTCTGTATATACTATACCAAAGTGAGGTATAGTGTGCACAGAGTCCAGTGGAAACCCAAAGGTAGGCAGATGCAAAGTTAGATAGAACCTTACTCTCTATTTGTGGTAGTGTGGTCGAGCAGTAAGGCAGTATCAGAGGACAGTGTTAAGCATTTGTTGTACCCACTCAATCAGCAAATGATTTCACACAATCAAAGACTGTACTTCAGACCAATTGGTTTTGGATAAAAATATTCTTTTAGTTATTTTATTTTCTAGAACCAAGCAAGCCTGGCACAGATTAGTGGATAAATACTTTGCAGTAAATATACAGTTTGAAATGCAATTGTAAATGTACTTTGAAATGGTTACAGTTTGAATTACTGGTAATGCAATACTGTGAAATGCTCTACATAGACTTTGTATCGACTTTGCAATGAAAATTACAGGTAAGTTACTTTTACGTTACTTTTGATATCACTTTTTAGATTACTTTTTTCTACTCAGTGTGATATGCCTAGATATCACACTGGGACATTTCCTTGAGAAAAGGTAAGTAAAATCAGTTTTGCACAATTGTTATTTTTCCGGTTTCCATACAAATCAACCCCACACTTAAAACATTTTTCAGAGAAAAAAAGTCAATAGATTCCTATGGAGAGAAATGAAGTTAACGGTTACCAGGTATGTAATCGGTCTTTGGAGTTGAGCTTCTGGGGTTAGAACAAGGGTTCCCCCAGGGTCAAGGTTGCACTCTTGTTACACCCTCAGTGGCACTAGGGAGGCCGAGTGCAGAGTGCTGAGGCCCAATGTTATCCAATGGAGGATAGGGGGCCTCTGGTTTATGGATGCTGGGAAGCAGGCCACTGGATTGTGGGTGTAAAGCTCCTGGACTTTAGCTCAGGGCAAATGGGGAAACAAATTAGCACCAAAGGTGCACCCTCAGCGGCACTAGAACGGCCGGGTGCAGGGTGCTGTTTCAAAGTCGGGAGCTCTGTTTCAATGGAGAACCTTCGGTTTGCAAAAGCGCTGCAGGCAGGGAGATGAAGGTCTTCTGGGTGCGACCACCACTTCGAGAGGTAAGTTGGGAAGTTAGGGGTTGGTTAGGCATGGTTGGTTTGGGCACACAAGGCCATGGGGCGTCGGGTGCAGGGGTGCCTTTTGGCATCGGATCTTCTTACCAGCTCCTGGTCACGGTTAGGGAGCCGTCATGATTTAGGCTGCAGGCGTTGGCTGGAGGCTTGAGGCATGTCAGGGGTCGCTGAATCTCGGGTCAGAATCACCGGGGTGACTGCCTCGTGGTGTTTTCCCACTCGAGCTCGGGCCATGGATGGCGGGTGCAGAGTGGAGCCGATTTGCGGTGTCTGGCTGGAGCCAGAGGTTGCAGGTGAACAAATCCAGTGTTCACAGGAGACAAAGTCTTTGTGTTTGAAGGCAGGCAGGTCCTTCGGGGTTTTCGAGGTTGCTGGCTGCAGGACACACTGGGATTTCGCAGGAGCAGGTTTGAGGTGGAGACAGGCCAGTAGGGCTGGGGCCAAGTCAGTGGGCATCATCCTCTTGTTAGCTTCGGCACGGCTGTTCAGTCCTTCTTCTTCTTTTCTTGTTGCAGGTTCTTGTCTGAGGAAGCAAGATTCAAGGGTGCCCCTAAATACTAGATTTTGGGGCGTTACAGGTAGGTAAAAGGCAGGGACCAATGGGTCCCTTCCCTGGGGTGGGTACACCCCCTATTATGCCACCCTCTAGTGGGAGGGGGGCATGAGCCTGTCCCTGGTTACCTGAGTCCCTCCATCTTCAAGATGGCATGGACTGCGAGTTGTGCTTCACCTCGCCTCCCCCACCTGAGGGGTGGAGATTGGCAGATGTGGGCACACCACTCTTAGTCACTTGTTTTTCCTGACGGTTCTCCCGCCCAAAGTGGGGGTCAGAACCAGTGGGCACCAGTTGCTGAGAGCAGAAAGTGGCCTTGGGAAGCTCACAAAGGCGGCAAGCCTTTGAAGCTTCCCCTTCGTGAACCCTGCCCATCCTGTGGGAGGAAGCCTGGTACCTTGTCCCAGGATATGCATTGTTTCAGGCCCCAGAGAACAGCAGGCTCTCGACCCAGGGGTCCAGAAACATGTCTGGTGGTGGCAGCTGAAAGCAGCCACTCAACCAGGATGCTAGAGGTGGGTTCGTTTTCAAGGGCCATCTCTAAGATGCCCTCTGTGTGCATTTTTCATTAAATCCCACACTGGCATCAGTGTGGGTTTAATGTGCTGGGAAGTTTGATACAAAACTTCTCGGTGTTCAGTGTAGCCATTATGGTGCTGTGGAGTTCATAATGACAACCTCCCAGCACCATATACTCTTAATGGCAGCACTGCACTTACAATGTCTAAGAATGGACTTTGACACTTTAGGGGTACAGGGCTCGTGCACCTGTATCCTCACCACTGGTATAGTGAACCCAGCTAGAGGTGTGACAGCTCAAGTGGTGAGGCAGTGATTTGTAGGCATGGCACACAGAGATGTGTGCCATGTCGACTCTTCACTTTGTTCTGCACCAAAACACGCAGCCTGCAAAGGCATTGTGTGTGTGTAAGGGTACAGGACCTCTAAGGGTGGCACAATAAGTGCTGCAGCCCTTAAAGGCCTTCTTTGGTCACAGTGCCCTGGGCACCTGGGGTACAATTTACCAGGGGCTGATCTGTGGCCACAGATGCCAATTGGGTTTAGGCTTCAATGCAGTTTTAGGGAAAGAACATAGGCCCTGGACACCTGATTGGCAGGAGCCCAGGGCACACTCAGTCAAAGCACATCAGGAATTCAGCAAAAAGTGGAGGCAACCATGCAGAAAGAGGGCACTTTCTCACAATCTCCAGATGTTTGCGGCGCCTGTGCTTTAAGAACGGTTTCAGAAAATGCCAAAAACAGTTTCAAATTTCTTGAAGCAGTGGTATTTTAACAACATTTTTCACAACAAAACAAACCATATAAAACTTTAGGAAATTGTTTACAGAGATGTTTCCTCATCTTGTAAAATCAAATTGGAGAAGCTGTTTTAACCCGTTCGCTGCTAGGCCTTTTCCCCTCCTGTGCTAAGCCTTTTTTGGGCTATTTGGGGTAGTGCGCGCTTAGGCCTCTGTAACTTTTTGACCACATTAGGTATCCACGCCAAATTTGCGTCCTTTTCTTCCAACATCTTGGGGATTCTAAAGGTACCCAGGGTTTGTGGATTCTCCTAGAGGGTTCCCAGAAATTTTTGTGAAAAATGGGAAAAACGGGCTGCAAATGAAAGCTTCTGGGTTTTTCTCTGCAAATGGTATCAAAAAAGGGTTTGTGGGGCTGAAATCACCATTTCTCCAGCTTTTAGGGAATGACAGAATTTTGTTAGAAAACCAACATTTTTTACACAGTTTTGGCATTTTTCTGGGACATACCCTATTTTTGCTATTTTTTGTGCTTTCAACCTCCTTCCAGTTAACGGTAGAAATGGGTACAAAAACAATAATGGATCCTGAAAAGCTATACATTTTTGAAAAGTAGACAAAATTCTGAATTCAGCAAGGGGTCATTTGTGTAGATCCATCAAGGTTTCTTTATAGAAATTTACTGGTTAAATATAGGAAAAATTAAAAATTTGTTGAAAAAAGCAGCCTTTTGAGTCAACGTTTTCACCTGTAACTTCTTCGAATTATGACATCTCTTTGAAAGCAATGTACCGTTACATCCGGTAGACCTTCCTGGTTGTGGGGACATATAGGACTTGTAGGTTCACCAAGAGCCCAACGAACCCAGAGTAGAAAACTGAGCAGCATTTTGTAATGTTTTTTTTTTTTGGTCCGGGTATATAGCAATTATTGTGGGAAAATGTATACATGGAAAAATCGGTATGAAAGTCACCTATGTATTTCTGAAATGGGAACAAATTACAGAGTTTAGAAACAGTGCATATTTGCACATTTTCGAAATTGGGAATACTCATATTTGCATGACAATTATTGGTCATTTTTCAAAATGACTTTTTTTTTACACAATGTCTTTCATTTGGAAGGGAGAAATGCATCAAAAATCAATAGGTAATAACGGTTGCTTTACACATTTGAACTACCCTAAGTCTCCCGATAAAAATGGTACCTCACTTGTGTGGGTAGGCATAGTGCCCACGACAGGAAGTGGCTCAAAACCTAAGGTGAACGCACCACATTTTCACACTGAAAATTTACACTTTATTTGCGAAGAGTCTAGCTGTAGTTTTTGAACCCTAGCCCTGCCGGCACCTAGGGAAACCTAGCAAACCTATACATTTTTGAAAACTAGACACCCAGGGGAATCCAGGATGGGGTGACTTGACTGCCTCCCACCATGGTCTGTTACCCAGAATCCCTTGCAAACGTAAAAAATTGACAAAAAAAACACATTTTCCCCACATTTCTGTGATGGAAAGTTCTGGAATCTGCGTGGATCCACAAATTTCCACCCACCCCGCGTTCCCCAAAGTCCTACGAGAAAAATGGTACCTCACTTGTGCGGGTCGGCCTAGTGCCCGCGACAGGAAACGGCGCAAAACGCAACGTGGTTTTGCAGTGAAAAATGACCCTTTTTTTGGCAAAGTGACTAGCTGTAGATTTTGAACCCTAGCCCTGCCGGCACCTAGGGAAACCTAGGAAACCTATACATTTTTGAAAACTAGACAACCAGGGGAATCCAGGATGGGGTGACTTGACTGCCTCCCACCATGGTCTGTTACCCAGAATCCCTTGTAAACGTAAAAAATTGACAAAAAAAACACATTTTCCCCACATTTCTGTGATGGAAAGTTCTGGAATCTGCGTGGATCCACAAATTTCCACCCACCCCGCGTTCCCCAAAGTCCTACGAGAAAAATGGTACCTCACTTGTGCGGGTCGGCATAGTGCCCGCGACAGGAAACGGTGCAAAACGCAACGTGGTTTTGCAGTGAAAAATGACCCTTTTTTTGGCAAAGTGACTAGCTGTAGATTTTGAACCCTAGCCCTGCCGGCACCTAGGGAAACTTAGCAAACCTATACATTTTTGAAAACTAGACACCCAGGGGAATCCAGGATGGGGTGACTTGACTGCCTCCCACCATGGTCTGTTACCCAGAATCCCTTGCAAACGTAAAAAATTGACAAAAAAAACACATTTTCCCCACATTTCTGTGATGGAAAGTTCTGGAATCTGCGTGGATCCACAAATTTCCACCCGCCCCGCGTTCCCCAAAGTCCTACAAGAAAAATGGTACCTCACTTGTGCGGGTCGGCCTAGTGCCCGCGACAGGAAACGGCGCAAAACGCAACGTGGTTTTGCAGTGAAAAATGACCCTTTTTTTGGCAAAGTGACTAGCTGTAGATTTTGAACCCTAGCCCTGCCGGCACCTAGGGAAACCTAGCAAACCTATAAATTTTTGAACACTAGACACCCAGGGGAATCCAGGATGGGGTGACTTGACTGCCTCCCACCATGGTCTGTTACCCAGAATCCCTTGCAAACGTAAAACATTGACAAAACAAACACATTTTCCCCACATTTCTGTGATGGAAAGTTCTGGAATCTGCGTGGATCCACAAATTTCCACCCACCCCGCGTTCCCCAAAGTCCTATGAGAAAAATGGTACCTCACTTGTGCGGGTCGGCATAGTGCCCGCGACAGGAAACGGCGCAAAACGCAACGTGGTTTTGCAGTGAAAAATGACCCTTTTTTTGGCAAAGTGACTAGCTGTAGATTTTGAACCCTAGCCCTGCCGGCACTTAGGGAAACCTAGCAAACCTATACATTTTTGAAAACTAGACACCCAGGGGAATCCAGGATGGGGTGACTTGACTGCCTCCCACCATGGTCTGTTACCCAGAATCCCTTGCAAACGTAAATAATTGACAAAAAAAACACATTTTCCCCACATTTCTGTGATGGAAAGTTCTGGAATCTGCGTGGATCCACAAATTTCCACCCACCCCGCGTTCCCCAAAGTCCTACGAGAAAAATGATACCTCAATTGTGCGGGTCGGCCTAGTGCCCGCGACAGGAAACGGCGCAAAACGCAACGTGGTTTTGCAGTGAAAAATGACCCTTTTTTTGGCAAAGTGACTAGCTGTAGATTTTGAACCCTAGCCCTGCCGGCACCTAGGGAAACCTAGCAAACCTATACATTTTTGAAAACTAGACACCCAGGGGAATCCAGGATGGGGTGACTTGACTGCCTCCCACCATGGTCTGTTACCCAGAATCCCTTGCAAACGTAAAAAATTGACAAAAAAAACACATTTTCCCCACATTTCTGTGATGGAAAGTTCTGGAATCTGCGTGGATCCACAAATTTCCACCCACCCCGCGTTCTCCAAAGTCCTACGAGAAAAATGGTACCTCACTTGTGCGGGTCGGCCTAGTGCCAGCGACAGGAAACAGCACAAAACGCAACGTGGTTTTGCAGTGAAAAATGACCCTTTTTTTGGCAAAGTGACTAGCTGTAGATTTTGAACCCTAGCCCTGCCGGCACCTAGGGAAACCTAGCAAACCTATACATTTTTGAAAACTAGACACCCAGGGGAATCCAGGATGGGGTGACTTGACTGCCTCCCACCATGGTCTGTTACCCAGAATCCCTTGCAAACGTAAAAAATTGAAAAAAAAAACACATTTTCCCCACATTTCTGTGATGGAAAGTTCTGGAATCTGCGTGGATCCACAAATTTCCACCCACCCCGCGTTCCCCAAAGTCCTACGAGAAAAATGGTACCTCACTTGTGCGGGTCGGCCTAGTGCCCGCGACAGGAAACGGCGCAAAACGCAACGTGGTTTTGCAGTGAAAAATGACCCTTTTTTTGGCAAAGTGACTAGCTGTAGATTTTGAACCCTAGCCCTGCCGGCACCTAGGGAAACCTAGCAAACCTATACATTTTTGAAAACTAGACACCCAGGGGAATCCAGGATGGGGTGACTTGACTGCCTCCCACCATGGTCTGTTACCCAGAATCCCTTGCAAACGTAAAATATTGACAAAAAAAACACATTTTCCCCACATTTCTGTGATGGAAAGTTCTGGAATCTGCGTGGATCCACAAATTTCCACCCACCCCGCGTTCCCCAAAGTCCTACAAGAAAAATGGTACCTCACTTGTGCGGGTCGGCATAGTTCCCGTGACAGGAAACGGCGCAAAAGCAACGTGGTTTTGCAGTGAAAAATGACCCTTTTTTTGGCAAAGTGACTAGCTGTAGATTTTGAACCCTAGCCCTGCCGGCACCTAGGGAAACCTAGCAAACCTATACATTTTTGAAAACTAGACACCCAGGGGAATCCAGGATGGGGTGACTTGACTGCCTCCCACCATGGTCTGTTACCCAGAATCCCTTGCAAACGTAAAAAATTGACAAAAAAAACCACATTTTCCCCACATTTCTGTGATGGAAAGTTCTGGAATCTGCGTGGATCCACAAATTTCCACCCACCCCGCGTTCCCCAAAGTCCTACGAGAAAAATAGTACCTCACTTGTGCGGGTCGGCCTAGTGCCCGCGACAGGAAACGGCGCACAACGCAACGTGGTTTTGCAGTGAAAAATGACCCTTTTTTTGGCAAAGTGACTAGCTGTAGATTTTGAACCCTAGCCCTGCCGGCACCTAGGGAAACCTAGCAAACCTATATATTTTTGAAAACTAGACACCCAGGGGAATCCAGGATGGGGTGACTTGACTGCCTCCCACCATGGTCTGTTACCCAGAATCCCTTGCAAACGTAAAAAATTGACAAAAAAACACATTTTCCCCACATTTCTGTGATGGAAAGTTCTGAAATCTGCGTGGATCCACATATTTCCACCCACCCCGCGTTCCCCAAAGTCCTACGAGAAAAATGGTACCTCACTTGTGCGGGTCGGCCTAGTGCCCGCGACAGGAAACGGCGCAAAACGCAACGTGGTTTTGCAGTGAAAAATGACCCTTTTTTTGGCAAAGTGACTAGCTGTAGATTTTGAACCCTAGCCCTGCCGGCACCTAGGGAAACCTAGCAAACCTATACATTTTTGAAAACTAGACACCCAGGGGAATCCAGGATGGGGTGACTTGACTGCCTCCCACCATGGTCTGTTACCCAGAATCCCTTGCAAACGTAAAAAATTGACAAAAAAACCATATTTTCCCCACATTTCTGTGATGGAAAGTTCTGGAATCTGCGTGGATCCACAAATTTCCACCCACCTCGCGTTCCCCAAAGTCCTACGAGAAAAATAGTACCTCACTTGTGCGGGTCGGCCTAGTGCCCGCGACAGGAAACGGCGCAAAACGCAACGTGGTTTTGCAGTGAAAAATGACCCTTTTTTTGGCAAAGTGACTAGCTGTAGATTTTGAACCCTAGCCCTGCCGGCACCTAGGGAAACCTACCAAAACCACGCATTTCTGAAAACTAGACACCCGGCGGCTTCCAGGGAGGTATGGCTTGCATGGATCCCCCAACGTTTCCTTACCCAGAATCCCCTGCAAACCTCAGTTTTTGCTCAAAAAATCACTTTTTTCACACATTTTGGGGTGGGAAAGTAGTGGCATCACTGGGCTCACACAAATTTACCACCACCCAGTGTTCCCCCAGGTCTCCCGGTAAAAATGGTGCCTCACTTGTGTGGGAGGCCAAAGTACCCGCGGCAGGCAAGGGCCCAAAACGTAGTGAGGCGACATCAAAATGGCCTATCGCAAAACCACCTGCTTTTGCAAGGGGGGTCACTTTGGTTTTTGGCCCGGTGCTCGGCGGCCATCTAGGGAAACCTACCAAACCCACACATTTCTGAAAACTAGACACCCGGCGGCTTCCAGGGAGGTATGGCTTGCGTGGATCCCCCAACGTTTCCTTACCCAGAATCCCCTGCAAACCTCAGTTTTTGCTCAAAAAATCACTTTTTTCACACATTTTGGGGTGGGAAAGTAGTGGCATCACTGGGCTCACACAAATTTACCACCACCCAGCATTCCCCCAGGTCTCCCGGTAAAAATGGTGCCTCACTTGTGTGGGAGGCCCAAGTACCTGCGGCAGGCAAGGGCCCAAAACGTAGTGAGGTGACATCAAAATGGCCTATCGCAAAACCACCTGGTTTTCAAAGGGGGGTCACTTTGGTTTTTGGCCCGGTGCTCGGCGGCCATCTAGGAAAACCTACCAAACCCACGCATTTCTGAAAACTAGACACCCGGCGGCTTCCAGGGAGGTATGGCTTGCGTGGATCCCCCAATGTTTCCTTACCCAGAATCCCCTGCAAACCTCAGTTTTTGCTCAAAAAATCACTTTTTTCACACATTTTAGGGTGGGAAAGTAGTGGCATCACCGGGCTCACACAAATTCACCACCACCCAGCGTTCCCCCAGGTCTCCCGGTAAAAATGGTGCCTCACTTGTGTGGGAGGCCCAAGTACCCGCGGCAGGCAAGGACCCAAAGCGTAGTGAGGCGACATCAAAATGGCCTATCGCAAAACCACCTGGTTTTGCAAGGGGGGTCACTTTGGTTTTTGGCCCGGTGCTCGGCGGCCATCTAGGGAAACCTACCAAACCCACGCATTTCTGAAAACTAGACAGCCAGCGGCTTCCAGGGAGGTATGGCTTGCGTGGATCCCCCAACGTTTCCTTACCCAGAATCCCCAGCAAACCTCAATTTTTGCTCAAAAAATCACTTTTTTCACACATTTTGGGGTGGGAAAGTAGTGGCATCACCGGGCTCACACAAATTTACCACCACCCAGCGTTCCCCCAGGTCTCCCGGTAAAAATGGTGCCTCACTTGTGTGGGAGGCCCAAGTACCCGCGGCAGGCAAGGGCCCACAACGTAGTGAGGCGACATCAAAATGGCCTACCGCAAAACCACCTGGTTTTGCGAAGGGGGGTCACTTTGGTTTTTTGCCCGTTGCTCGGCGGCCATCTAGGGAAACCTACCAAACCCACGCATTTCTGAAAACTAGACACCCGGCGGCTTCCAGGGAGGTATGGCTTGCGTGGATCCCCCAACGTTTCCTTACCCAGAATCCCCTGCAAACCTCAGTTTTTGCTCAAAAAATCACTTTTTTCACACATTTTGGGGTGGGAAAGTAGTGGCATCACCGGGCTCACACAAATTTACCACCACCCAGCGTTCCCACAGGTCTCCCGGTAAAAATGGTGCCTCACTTGTGTGGGAGGCCCAAGTACCCGCGGCAGGCAAGGGCCCAAAACGTAGTGAGGTGACATCAAAATGGCCTATCGCAAAACCACCTGGTTTTGCAAGGGGGGTCACTTTGGTTTTTGGCCCGGTGCTCGGTGGCCATCTAGGGAAACCTACCAAACCCACGCATTTCTGAAAACTAGACACCCGGCGGCTTCCAGGGAGGTATGGCTTGCGTGGATCCCCCAATGTTTCCTTACCCAGAATCCCCTGCAAACCTCAGTTTTTGCTCCAAAAATCACTTTTTTCACACATTTTGGGGTGCGAAAGTAGTGGCATCACCGGGCTCACACAAATTTACCACCACCCAGCGTTCCCCCAGGTCTCCCGGTAAAAATGGTGCCTCACTTGTGTGGGAGGCCCAAGTACCCGCGGCAGGCAAGGGCCCAAAACGTAGTGAGGTGACATCAAAATGGCCTATCGCAAAACCACCTGGTTTTGCAAGGGGGGTCACTTTGGTTTTTGGCCCGGTGCTCGGCGGCCATCTAGGGAAACCTACCAAACCCACACATTTCTGAAAACTAGACACCCGGCGGCTTCCAGAGAGGTATGGCTTGCGTGGATCCCCCAACGTTTCCTTACCCAGAATCCCCTGCAAACCTCAGTTTTTGCTCAAAAAATCACTTTTTTCACACATTTTGGGGTGGGAAAGTAGTGGCATCACCGGGCTCACACAAATTTACCACCACCCAGCGTTCCCCCAGGTCTCCCGGTAAAAATGGTGCCTCACTTGTGTGGGAGGCCCAAGTACCCGCGGCAGGCAAGGGCCCAAAACGTAGTGAGGCGACATCAAAATTAGGCCTGGGCAAAAATTTCGTTCCGTTCGCGGAAATTGCGATATTTTGACATTTTTGCGTTCCGCGGAGAGCGCGAAAATGTCAAAAATTCCGGTTTCCGCAGCTTGGCGATAATTTGTTTCTTGCTCGCGCTGTAAAATGATACATTCTCGCGCGCGCGCGATCGCCTTACCTGAATCCCTGCGTTCGCCGACAAGTTTTCTTGATCCGGTCGCGTTCTCCATGAGATGTTGTATTGTTTTTAGCCATTTGCGCTGTCTCGCGACAGTTCGCGCCCGCAGTGACGTCATGCGTCGCGCGATCACGTCTTTCTTCTCGCGATCATGCACCGCGAGAACAACTCAAAACAAGATGGCCGCGCCCGCAAGCAGCCACATGGGTAAGTTGGCGACCCGCAACCATGCAGAAAATCGCGCGAACATGCCGGAAAAAAACTTCCGCATCTTCGCGATATTTCTGCTTGTTTGCGATAATTTTAAACATTCTCGCGATAATTTGCGAAGGTTAATTCCGCAAATTCCGCCCACCCCTAATCAAAATGGCCCATCGCAAAACCACCTGGTTTTGCAAGGGGGGTCACTTTGGTTTTTTGCCCGGTGCTCGGCGGCCATCTAGGGAAACCTACCAAACCCATGCATTTCTGAAAACTAGACACCCGGCGGCTTCCAGGGAGGTATGGCTTGCGTGGATCCCCCAACGTTTCCTTACCCAGAATCCCCTGCAAACCTCAGTTTTTGCTCAAAAAATCACTTTTTTCACACATTTTGGGGTGGGAAAGTAGTGGTATCACCAGGCTCACACAAATTTACCACCACCCAGCGTTCCCACAGGTCTCCCGGTAAAAATGGTGCCTCACTTGTGTGGGAGGCCCAAGTACCCGCGGCAGGCAAGGGCCCAAAACGTAGTGAGGCGACATCAAAATGGCCTATCGCAAAACCACCTGGTTTTGCAAGGGGGTCACTTTGGTTTTTGGCCCGGTGCTCGGCGGCCATCTAGGGAAACCTACCAAACCCACGCATTTCTGAAAACTAGACACCCGGCGGCTTCCAGGGAGGTATGGCTTGCATGGATCCCCCAACGTTTCCTTACCCAGAATCCCCTGTAAACCTCAGTTTTTGCTCAAAAAATCACTTTTTTCACACATTTTGGGGTGGGAAAGTAGTGGCATCACCGGGCTCACACAAATTTACCACCACCCAGCGTTCCCCCAGGTCTCCCGGTAAAAATGGTGCCTCACTTGTGTGGGAGGCCCAAGTACCCGCGGCAGGCAAGGGCCCAAAACGTAGTGAGGCGACATCAAAATGGCCTATCGCAAAACCACCTGGTTTTGCAAGGGGGGTCACTTTGGTTTTTGGCCCGGTGCTCGGCGGCCATCTAGGGAAACCTACCAAACCCACACATTTCTAAAAACTAGACACCCGGCGGCTTCCAGGGAGGTATGGCTTGCGTGGATCCCCCAACGTTTCCTTACCCAGAATCCCCTGCAAACCTCAGTTTTTGCTCAAAAATTCACTTTTTTCAAACATTTTGGGGTGGGAAAGTAGTGGCATCACCGGGCTCACACAAATTTACCACCACCCAGCGTTCCCCCAGGTCTACCAGTAAAAATGGTGCCTCACTTGTGTGGGAGGCCCAAGTACCCGCGGCAGGCAAGGGCCCAAAACGTAGTGAGGCGACATCAAAATGGCCCATCGCAAAACCACCTGGTTTTGCAAGGGGGGTCACTTTGGTTTTTGGCCCCGTGCTCGGCGGCCATCTAGGGAAACCTACCAAACCCATGCATTTCTGAAAACTAGACACCCGGCGGCTTCCAGGGAGGTATGGCTTGCGTGGATCCCCCAACGTTTCCTTACCCAGAATCCCCTGCAAACCTCAGTTTTTGCTCAAAAAATCACTTTTTTCACACATTTTGGGGTGGGAAAGTAGTGGTATCACCAGGCTCACACAAATTTACCACCACCCAGCGTTCCCATAGGTCTCCCGGTAAAAATGGTGCCTCACTTGTGTGGGAGGCCCAAGTACCCGCGGCAGGCAAGGGCCCAAAACGTAGTGAGGCGACATCAAAATGGCCTATCGCAAAACCACCTGGTTTTGCAAGGGGGTCACTTTGGTTTTTGGCCCGGTGCTCGGCGGCCATCTAGGGAAACCTACCAAACCCATGCATTTCTGAAAACTAGACACCCGGCGGCTTCCAGGGAGGTATGGCTTGCGTGGATCCCCCAACGTTTCCTTACCCAGAATCCCCTGCAAACCTCAGTTTTTGCTCAAAAAATCACTTTTTTCACACATTTTGGGGTGGGAAAGTAGTGGCATCACCGGGCTCACACAAATTTACCACCACCCAGCGTTCCCCCAGGTCTCCCGGTAAAAATGGTGCCTCACTTGTGTGGGAGGCCCAAGTACCCGCGGCAGGCAAGGGCCCAAAACGTAGTGAGGCGACATCAAAATGGCCTACCGCAAAACCACCTGGTTTTGCAAGGGGGGTCACTTTGGTTTTTGGCCCGGTGCTCGGCGGCCATCTAGGGAAACCTACCAAACCCACGCATTTCTGAAAACTAGACACCCGGCGGCTTCCAGGGAGGTATGGCTTGCATGGATCCCCCAACGTTTCCTTACCCAGAATCCCCTGCAAACCTCAGTTTTTGCTCAAAAAATCACTTTTTTCACACATTTTGGGGTGGGAAAGTAGTGGCATCACCGGGCTCACACAAATTTACCACCACCCAGCGTTCCCCCAGGTCTCCCGGTAAAAATGGTGCCTCACTTGTGTGGGAGGCCCAAGTACCCGCGGCAGGCAAGGGCCCAAAACGTAGTGAGGCGACATCAAAATGGCCTATCGCAAAACCACCTGGTTTTGCAAGGGGGGTCACTTTGGTTTTTGGCCCGGTGCTCGGCGGCCATCTAGGGAAACCTACCAAACCCACACATTTCTAAAAACTAGACACCCGGCGGCTTCCAGGGAGGTATAGCTTGCGTGGATCCCCCAACGTTTCCTTACCCAGAATCCCCTGCAAACCTCAGTTTTTGCTCAAAAAATCACTTTTTTCACACATTTTGGGGTGGGAAAGTAGTGGCATCACCGGGCTCACACAAATTTACCACCACCCAGCGTTCCCCCAGGTCTCCCGGTAAAAATGGTGCCTCACTTGTGTGGGAGGCCCAAGTACCCGCGGCAGGCAAGGGCCCAAAACGTAGTGAGGTGACATCAAAATGGCCTATCGCAAAACCACCTGGTTTTGCAAGGGGGGTCACTTTGGTTTTTGGCCCGGTGCTCGGTGGCCATCTAGGAAAACCTACCAAACCCATGCATTTCTGAAAACTAGACACCCGGCGGCTTCCAGGGAGGTATGGCTTGCGTGGATCCCCCAACGTTTCCTTACCCAGAATCCCCTGCAAACCTCAGTTTTTGCTCAAAAAATCACTTTTTTCACACATTTTGGGGTGGGAAAGTAGTGGCATCACTGGGCTCACACAAATTTACCACCACCCAGCGTTCCCCCAGGTCTCCCGGTAAAAATGGTGCCTCACTTGTGTGGGAGGCCCAAGTACCCGCGGCAGGCAAGGGCCCAAAACGTAGTGAGGCGACATCAAAATGGCCTATCGCAAAACCACCTGGTTTTGCAAGGGGGGTCACTTTGGTTTTTGGCCCGGTGCTCGGCGGCCATCTAGGGAAACCTACCAAACCCACACATTTCTAAAAACTAGACACCCGGTGGCTTCCAGGGAGGTATGGCTTGCGTGGATCCCCCAACGTTTCCTTACCCAGAATCCCCTGCAAACCTCAGTTTTTGCTCAAAAAATCACTTTTTTCACACATTTTGGGGTGGGAAAGTAGTGGCATCACCGGGCTCACACAAATTTACCACCACCCAGCATTCCCCCAGGTCTCCCGGTAAAAATGGTGCCTCACTTGTGTGGGAGGCCCAAGTACCCGCGGCAGGCAAGGGCCCAAAACGTAGTGAGGTGACATCAAAATGGCCTATCGCAAAACCACCTGGTTTTGCAAGGGGGGTCACTTTGGTTTTTGGCCCGGTGCTCGACGGCCATCTAGGGAAACCTACCAAACCCATGCATTTCTGTAAACTAGACACCCGGCGGCTTCCAGGGAGGTATGGCTTGCGTGGATCCCCCAACGTTTCCTTACCCAGAATCCCCTGCAAACCTCAGTTTTTGCTCAAAAAATCACTTTTTTCACACATTTTGGGGTGGGAAAGTAGTGGCATCACCGGGCTCACACAAATTTACCACCACCCAGCGTTCCCCCAGGTCTCCCGGTAAAAATGGTGCCTCACTTGTGTGGGAGGCCCAAGTACCCGCGGCAGGCAAGGGCCCAAAACGTAGTGAGGCGACATCAAAATGGCCTATCGCAAAACCACCTGGTTTTGCAAGGGGGGTCACTTTGGTTTTTGGCCCGGTGCTCGGCGGTCATCTAGGGAAACCTACCAAACCCACGCATTTCTGAAAACTAGACACCCGGCGGCTTCCAGGGAGGTATGGCTTGCGTGGATCCCCCAACGTTTCCTTACCCAGAATACCCTGCAAACCTCAATTTTTGCTCAAAAAATCACTTTTTTCACACATTTTGGGGTGGGAAAGTAGTGGCATCACCGGGCTCACACAAATTTACCACCACCCAGCGTTCCCCCAGGACTCCCGGTAAAAATGGTGCCTCACTTGTGTGGGAGGCCCAAGTACCCGCGGCAGGCAAGGGCCCACAACGTATTGAGGCGACATCAAAATGGCCTACCGCAAAACCACCTGGTTTTGCAAGGGGGGTCACTTTGGTTTTTGGCCCGGTGCTCGGCGGCCATCTAGGGAAACCTACCAAACCCACGCATTTCTGAAAATTAGACACCCGGCGGCTTCCAGGGAGGTATGGCTTGCGTGGATCCCCCAACGTTTCCTTACCCAGAATCCCCTGCAAACCTCAGTTTTTGCTCAAAAAATCCCTTTTTTCACACATTTTGGGGTGGGAAAGTAGTGGCATCACCGGGCTCACACAAATTTACTACCACCCAGCGTTCCCACAGGTCTCCCGGTAAAAATGGTGCCTCACTTGTGTGGGAGGCCCAAGTACCCGTGGCAGGCAAGGGCCCAAAACGTAGTGAGGCGACATCAAAATGGCCTATCGCAAAACCACCTGGTTTTGCAAGGGGGGTCACTTTGGTTTTTGGCCCGGTGCTCGGCGGCCATGTAGGGAAACCTACCAAACCCACGCATTTCTGAAAACTAGACACCCGGCGGCTTCCAGGGAGGTATGGCTTGCGTGGATCCCCCAACGTTTCCTTACCCCGAATCCCCTGCAAACCTCAGTTTTTGCTCAAAAAATCACTTTTTTCACACTTTTTGGGGTGGGAAAGTAGTGGCATCACCGGGCTCACACAAATTTACCACCACCCAGCGTTCCCCCAGGTCTCCCGGTAAAAATGGTGCCTCACTTGTGTGGGAGGCCCAAGTACCCGCGGCAGGCAAGGGCCCAAAACGTAGTGAGGCGACATCAAAATGGCCTACCGCAAAACCACCTGGTTTTGCAAGGGGGGTCACTTTGGTTTTTGGCCCGCTGCTCGGCGGCCATCTAGGGAAACCTACCAAACCCATGCATTTCTGAAAACTAGACACCCGGCGGCTTCCAGGGAGGTATGGCTTGCGTGGATCCCCCAACGTTTCCTTACCCAGAATCCCCTGCAAACCTCAGTTTTTGCTCAAAAAATCACTTTTTTCACACATTTTGGGGTGGGAAAGTAGTGGCATCACCCGGCTCACACAAATTTACCACCACCCAGCGTTCCCACAGGTCTCCCGGTAAAAATGGTGCCTCACTTGTGTGGGAGGCCCAAGTACCCGCGGCAGGCAAGGGCCCAAAACGTAGTGAGGCGACATCAAAATGGCCTACCGCAAAACCACCTGGTTTTGCAAGGGGGGTCACTTTGGTTTTTGGCCCGGTGCTCGGCGGCCATCTAGGGAAACCTACCAAACCCATGCATTTCTGAAAACTAGACACCCGGCGGCTTCCAGGGAGGTATGGCTTGCGTGGATCCCCCAACGTTTCCTTACCCAGAATCCCCTGCAAACCTCAGTTTTTGCTCAAAAAATCACTTTTTTCACACATTTTGGGGTGGGAAAGTAGTGGCATCACCGGGCTCACACAAATTTACCACCACCCAGCGTTCCCACAGGTCTCCCGGTCAAAATGGTGCCTCACTTGTGTGGGAGGCCCAAGTACCCGCGGCAGGCAAGGGCCCAAAACGTAGTGAGGCGACATCAAAATGGCCTATCGCAAAACCACCTGGTTTTGCAAGGGGGGGCACTTTGGTTTTTGGCTCGGTGCTCGGCGGCCATCTAGGGAAACCTACCAAACCCACGCATTTCTGAAAACTAGACACCCGGCGGCTTCCAGGGAGGTATGGCTTGCGTGGATCCCCCAACGTTTCCTTACCCAGAATCCCCTGCAAACCTCAGTTTTTGCTCAAAAAATCACTTTTTTCACACATTTTGGGGTGGGAAAGTAGTGGCATCACCGGGCTCACACAAATTTACCACCACCCAGCGTTCCCCCAGGTCTCCCGGTAAAAATGGTGCCTCACTTGTGTGGGAGGCCCAAGTACCCGCGGCAGGCAAGGGCCCAAAAAGTAGTGAGGCGACATCAAAATGGCCTACCGCAAAACCACCTGGTTTTGCAAGGGGGGTCACTTTGGTTTTTGGCCCGGTGCTCGGCGGCCATCTAGGGAAACCTACCAAACCCACGCATTTCTGAAAACTAGACACCCGGCGGCTTCCAGGGAGGTATGGCTTGCGTGGATCCCCCAACGTTTCCTTACCCAGAATCCCCTGCAAACCTCAGTTTTTGCTCAAAAAATCACTTTTTTCACACATTTTGGGGTGGGAAAGTAGTGGCATCACCGGGCTCACACAAATTTACCACCACCCAGCATTCCCATAGGTCTCCCGGTAAAAATGGTGCCTCACTTGTGTGGGAGGCCCAAGTACCCGCGGCAGGCAAGGGCCCAAAAAGTAGTGAGGCGACATCAAAATGGCCTACCGCAAAACCACCTGGTTTTGCAAGGGGGGTAACTTTGGTTTTTGGCCCGGTGCTCGGCGGCCATCTAGGGAAACCTACCAAACCCATGCATCTCTGAAAACTAGACACCCGGCGGCTTCCAGGGAGGTATGGCTTGCATGGATCCCCCAACGTTTCCTTACCCAGAATCCCCTGCAAACCTCAGTTTTTGCTCAAAAAATCACTTTTTTCACACATTTTGGGGTGGGAAAGTAGTGGCATCACCGGGCTCACACAAATTTACCACCACCCAGCGTTCCCCCAGGTCTCCCGGTAAAAATGGTGCCTCACTTGTGTGGGAGGCCCAAGTACCCGCGGCAGGCAAGGGCCCAAAACGTAGTGAGGCGACATCAAAATGGCCTACCGCAAAACCACCTGGTTTTGCAAGGGGGGTCACTTTGGTTTTTGGCCCGGTGCTCGGCGGCCATCTAGGGAAACCTACCAAACCCATGCATTTCTGAAAACTAGACACCCGGCGGCTTCCAGGGAGGTATGGCTTGCGTGGATCCCCCAACGTTTCCTTACCCAGAATCCCCTGCAAACCTCAGTTTTTGCTCAAAAAATCACTTTTTTCACACATTTTGGGGTGGGAAAGTAGTGGCATCACCGGGCTCACACAAATTTACCACCACCCAGCGTTCCCCCAGGTCTCCCGGTAAAAATGGTGCCTCACTTGTGTGGGAGGCCCAAGTACCCGCGGCAGGCAAGGGCCCAAAACGTAGTGAGGCGACATCAAAATGGCCTATCGCAAAACCACCTGGTTTTGCAAGGGGGGTCACTTTGGTTTTTGGCCCGGTGCTCGGCGGTCATCTAGGGAAACCTACCAAACCCACGCATTTCTGAAAACTAGACACCCGGCGGCTTCCAGGGAGGTATGGCTTGCGTGGATCCCCCAACGTTTCCTTACCCAGAATCCCCTGCAAACCTCAATTTTTGCTCAAAAAATCACTTTTTTCACACATTTTGGGGTGGGAAAGTAGTGGCATCACCGGGCTCACACAAATTTACCACCACCCAGCGTTCCCCCAGGACTCCCGGTAAAAATGGTGCCTCACTTGTGTGGGAGGCCCAAGTACCCGCGGCAGGCAAGGGCACACAACGTAGTGAGGCGACATCAAAATGGCCTACCGCAAAACCACCTGGTTTTGCAAGGGGGGTCACTTTGGTTTTTGGCCCGGTGCTCGGCGGCCATCTAGGGAAACCTACCAAACCCATGCATTTCTGAAAATTAGACACCCGGCGGCTTCCAGGGAGGTATGGCTTGCGTGGATCCCCCAACGTTTCCTTACCCAGAATCCCCTGCAAACCTCAGTTTTTGCTCAAAAAATCCCTTTTTTCACACATTTTGGGGTGGGAAAGTAGTGGCATCACCGGGCTCACACAAATTTACTACCACCCAGCGTTCCCACAGGTCTCCCGGTAAAAATGGTGCCTCACTTGTGTGGGAGGCCCAAGTACCCGTGGCAGGCAAGGGCCCAAAACGTAGTGAGGCGACATCAAAATGGCCTATCGCAAAACCACCTGGTTTTGCAAGGGGGGTCACTTTGGTTTTTGGCCCGATGCTCGGCGGCCATGTAGGGAAACCTACCAAACCCACGCATTTCTGAAAACTAGACAGCCAGCGGCTTCCAGGGAGGTATGGCTTGCGTGGATCCCCCAACGTTTCCTTACCCAGAATCCCCAGCAAACCTCAATTTTTGCTCAAAAAATCACTTTTTTCACACATTTTGGGGTGGGAAAGTAGTGGCATCACCGGGCTCACACAAATTTACCACCACCCAGCGTTCCCCCAGGTCTCCCGGTAAAAATGGTGCCTCACTTGTGTGGGAGGCCCAAGTACCCGCGGCAGGCAAGGGCCCACAACGTAGTGAGGCGACATCAAAATGGCCTACCGCAAAACCACCTGGTTTTGCGAAGGGGGGTCACTTTGGTTTTTTGCCCGTTGCTCGGCGGCCATCTAGGGAAACCTACCAAACCCACGCATTTCTGAAAACTAGACACCCGGCGGCTTCCAGGGAGGTATGGCTTGCGTGGATCCCCCAACGTTTCCTTACCCAGAATCCCCTGCAAACCTCAGTTTTTGCTCAAAAAATCACTTTTTTCACACATTTTGGGGTGGGAAAGTAGTGGCATCACCGGGCTCACACAAATTTACCACCACCCAGCGTTCCCACAGGTCTCCCGGTAAAAATGGTGCCTCACTTGTGTGGGAGGCCCAAGTACCCGCGGCAGGCAAGGGCCCAAAACGTAGTGAGGTGACATCAAAATGGCCTATCGCAAAACCACCTGGTTTTGCAAGGGGGGTCACTTTGGTTTTTGGCCCGGTGCTCGGTGGCCATCTAGGGAAACCTACCAAACCCACGCATTTCTGAAAACTAGACACCCGGCGGCTTCCAGGGAGGTATGGCTTGCGTGGATCCCCCAATGTTTCCTTACCCAGAATCCCCTGCAAACCTCAGTTTTTGCTCCAAAAATCACTTTTTTCACACATTTTGGGGTGCGAAAGTAGTGGCATCACCGGGCTCACACAAATTTACCACCACCCAGCGTTCCCCCAGGTCTCCCGGTAAAAATGGTGCCTCACTTGTGTGGGAGGCCCAAGTACCCGCGGCAGGCAAGGGCCCAAAACGTAGTGAGGTGACATCAAAATGGCCTATCGCAAAACCACCTGGTTTTGCAAGGGGGGTCACTTTGGTTTTTGGCCCGGTGCTCGGCGGCCATCTAGGGAAACCTACCAAACCCACACATTTCTGAAAACTAGACACCCGGCGGCTTCCAGAGAGGTATGGCTTGCGTGGATCCCCCAACGTTTCCTTACCCAGAATCCCCTGCAAACCTCAGTTTTTGCTCAAAAAATCACTTTTTTCACACATTTTGGGGTGGGAAAGTAGTGGCATCACCGGGCTCACACAAATTTACCACCACCCAGCGTTCCCCCAGGTCTCCCGGTAAAAATGGTGCCTCACTTGTGTGGGAGGCCCAAGTACCCGCGGCAGGCAAGGGCCCAAAACGTAGTGAGGCGACATCAAAATGGCCCATCGCAAAACCACCTGGTTTTGCAAGGGGGGTCACTTTGGTTTTTTGCCCGGTGCTCGGCGGCCATCTAGGGAAACCTACCAAACCCATGCATTTCTGAAAACTAGACACCCGGCGGCTTCCAGGGAGGTATGGCTTGCGTGGATCCCCCAACGTTTCCTTACCCAGAATCCCCTGCAAACCTCAGTTTTTGCTCAAAAAATCACTTTTTTCACACATTTTGGGGTGGGAAAGTAGTGGTATCACCAGGCTCACACAAATTTACCACCACCCAGCGTTCCCACAGGTCTCCCGGTAAAAATGGTGCCTCACTTGTGTGGGAGGCCCAAGTACCCGCGGCAGGCAAGGGCCCAAAACGTAGTGAGGCGACATCAAAATGGCCTATCGCAAAACCACCTGGTTTTGCAAGGGGGTCACTTTGGTTTTTGGCCCGGTGCTCGGCGGCCATCTAGGGAAACCTACCAAACCCACGCATTTCTGAAAACTAGACACCCGGCGGCTTCCAGGGAGGTATGGCTTGCATGGATCCCCCAACGTTTCCTTACCCAGAATCCCCTGTAAACCTCAGTTTTTGCTCAAAAAATCACTTTTTTCACACATTTTGGGGTGGGAAAGTAGTGGCATCACCGGGCTCACACAAATTTACCACCACCCAGCGTTCCCCCAGGTCTCCCGGTAAAAATGGTGCCTCACTTGTGTGGGAGGCCCAAGTACCCGCGGCAGGCAAGGGCCCAAAACGTAGTGAGGCGACATCAAAATGGCCTATCGCAAAACCACCTGGTTTTGCAAGGGGGGTCACTTTGGTTTTTGGCCCGGTGCTCGGCGGCCATCTAGGGAAACCTACCAAACCCACACATTTCTAAAAACTAGACACCCGGCGGCTTCCAGGGAGGTATGGCTTGCGTGGATCCCCCAACGTTTCCTTACCCAGAATCCCCTGCAAACCTCAGTTTTTGCTCAAAAATTCACTTTTTTCAAACATTTTGGGGTGGGAAAGTAGTGGCATCACCGGGCTCACACAAATTTACCACCACCCAGCGTTCCCCCAGGTCTACCAGTAAAAATGGTGCCTCACTTGTGTGGGAGGCCCAAGTACCCGCGGCAGGCAAGGGCCCAAAACGTAGTGAGGCGACATCAAAATGGCCCATCGCAAAACCACCTGGTTTTGCAAGGGGGGTCACTTTGGTTTTTGGCCCCGTGCTCGGCGGCCATCTAGGGAAACCTACCAAACCCATGCATTTCTGAAAACTAGACACCCGGCGGCTTCCAGGGAGGTATGGCTTGCGTGGATCCCCCAACGTTTCCTTACCCAGAATCCCCTGCAAACCTCAGTTTTTGCTCAAAAAATCACTTTTTTCACACATTTTGGGGTGGGAAAGTAGTGGTATCACCAGGCTCACACAAATTTACCACCACCCAGCGTTCCCATAGGTCTCCCGGTAAAAATGGTGCCTCACTTGTGTGGGAGGCCCAAGTACCCGCGGCAGGCAAGGGCCCAAAACGTAGTGAGGCGACATCAAAATGGCCTATCGCAAAACCACCTGGTTTTGCAAGGGGGTCACTTTGGTTTTTGGCCCGGTGCTCGGCGGCCATCTAGGGAAACCTACCAAACCCATGCATTTCTGAAAACTAGACACCCGGCGGCTTCCAGGGAGGTATGGCTTGCGTGGATCCCCCAACGTTTCCTTACCCAGAATCCCCTGCAAACCTCAGTTTTTGCTCAAAAAATCACTTTTTTCACACATTTTGGGGTGGGAAAGTAGTGGCATCACCGGGCTCACACAAATTTACCACCACCCAGCGTTCCCCCAGGTCTCCCGGTAAAAATGGTGCCTCACTTGTGTGGGAGGCCCAAGTACCCGCGGCAGGCAAGGGCCCAAAACGTAGTGAGGCGACATCAAAATGGCCTACCGCAAAACCACCTGGTTTTGCAAGGGGGGTCACTTTGGTTTTTGGCCCGGTGCTCGGCGGCCATCTAGGGAAACCTACCAAACCCACGCATTTCTGAAAACTAGACACCCGGCGGCTTCCAGGGAGGTATGGCTTGCATGGATCCCCCAACGTTTCCTTACCCAGAATCCCCTGCAAACCTCAGTTTTTGCTCAAAAAATCACTTTTTTCACACATTTTGGGGTGGGAAAGTAGTGGCATCACCGGGCTCACACAAATTTACCACCACCCAGCGTTCCCCCAGGTCTCCCGGTAAAAATGGTGCCTCACTTGTGTGGGAGGCCCAAGTACCCGCGGCAGGCAAGGGCCCAAAACGTAGTGAGGCGACATCAAAATGGCCTATCGCAAAACCACCTGGTTTTGCAAGGGGGGTCACTTTGGTTTTTGGCCCGGTGCTCGGCGGCCATCTAGGGAAACCTACCAAACCCACACATTTCTAAAAACTAGACACCCGGCGGCTTCCAGGGAGGTATAGCTTGCGTGGATCCCCCAACGTTTCCTTACCCAGAATCCCCTGCAAACCTCAGTTTTTGCTCAAAAAATCACTTTTTTCACACATTTTGGGGTGGGAAAGTAGTGGCATCACCGGGCTCACACAAATTTACCACCACCCAGCGTTCCCCCAGGTCTCCCGGTAAAAATGGTGCCTCACTTGTGTGGGAGGCCCAAGTACCCGCGGCAGGCAAGGGCCCAAAACGTAGTGAGGTGACATCAAAATGGCCTATCGCAAAACCACCTGGTTTTGCAAGGGGGGTCACTTTGGTTTTTGGCCCGGTGCTCGGTGGCCATCTAGGAAAACCTACCAAACCCATGCATTTCTGAAAACTAGACACCCGGCGGCTTCCAGGGAGGTATGGCTTGCGTGGATCCCCCAACGTTTCCTTACCCAGAATCCCCTGCAAACCTCAGTTTTTGCTCAAAAAATCACTTTTTTCACACATTTTGGGGTGGGAAAGTAGTGGCATCACTGGGCTCACACAAATTTACCACCACCCAGCGTTCCCCCAGGTCTCCCGGTAAAAATGGTGCCTCACTTGTGTGGGAGGCCCAAGTACCCGCGGCAGGCAAGGGCCCAAAACGTAGTGAGGCGACATCAAAATGGCCTATCGCAAAACCACCTGGTTTTGCAAGGGGGGTCACTTTGGTTTTTGGCCCGGTGCTCGGCGGCCATCTAGGGAAACCTACCAAACCCACACATTTCTAAAAACTAGACACCCGGTGGCTTCCAGGGAGGTATGGCTTGCGTGGATCCCCCAACGTTTCCTTACCCAGAATCCCCTGCAAACCTCAGTTTTTGCTCAAAAAATCACTTTTTTCACACATTTTGGGGTGGGAAAGTAGTGGCATCACCGGGCTCACACAAATTTACCACCACCCAGCATTCCCCCAGGTCTCCCGGTAAAAATGGTGCCTCACTTGTGTGGGAGGCCCAAGTACCCGCGGCAGGCAAGGGCCCAAAACGTAGTGAGGTGACATCAAAATGGCCTATCGCAAAACCACCTGGTTTTGCAAGGGGGGTCACTTTGGTTTTTGGCCCGGTGCTCGACGGCCATCTAGGGGAACCTACCAAACCCATGCATTTCTGTAAACTAGACACCCGGCGGCTTCCAGGGAGGTATGGCTTGCGTGGATCCCCCAACGTTTCCTTACCCAGAATCCCCTGCAAACCTCAGTTTTTGCTAAAAAAATCACTTTTTTCACACATTTTGGGGTGGGAAAGTAGTGGCATCACCGGGCTCACACAAATTTACCACCACCCAGCGTTCCCCCAGGTCTCCCGGTAAAAATGGTGCCTCACTTGTGTGGGAGGCCCAAGTACCCGCGGCAGGCAAGGGCCCAAAACGTAGTGAGGCGACATCAAAATGGCCTATCGCAAAACCACCTGGTTTTGCAAGGGGGGTCACTTTGGTTTTTGGCCCGGTGCTCGGCGGTCATCTAGGGAAACCTACCAAACCCACGCATTTCTGAAAACTAGACACCCGGCGGCTTCCAGGGAGGTATGGCTTGCGTGGATCCCCCAACGTTTCCTTACCCAGAATACCCTGCAAACCTCAATTTTTGCTCAAAAAATCACTTTTTTCACACATTTTGGGGTGGGAAAGTAGTGGCATCACCGGGCTCACACAAATTTACCACCACCCAGCGTTCCCCCAGGACTCCCGGTAAAAATGGTGCCTCACTTGTGTGGGAGGCCCAAGTACCCGCGGCAGGCAAGGGCCCACAACGTAGTGAGGCGACATCAAAATGGCCTACCGCAAAACCACCTGGTTTTGCAAGGGGGGTCACTTTGGTTTTTGGCCCGGTGCTCGGCGGCCATCTAGGGAAACCTACCAAACCCACGCATTTCTGAAAATTAGACACCCGGCGGCTTCCAGGGAGGTATGGCTTGCGTGGATCCCCCAACGTTTCCTTACCCAGAATCCCCTGCAAACCTCAGTTTTTGCTCAAAAAATCCCTTTTTTCACACATTTTGGGGTGGGAAAGTAGTGGCATCACCGGGCTCACACAAATTTACTACCACCCAGCGTTCCCACAGGTCTCCCGGTAAAAATGGTGCCTCACTTGTGTGGGAGGCCCAAGTACCCGTGGCAGGCAAGGGCCCAAAACGTAGTGAGGCGACATCAAAATGGCCTATCGCAAAACCACCTGGTTTTGCAAGGGGGGTCACTTTGGTTTTTGGCCCGGTGCTCGGCGGCCATGTAGGGAAACCTACCAAACCCACGCATTTCTGAAAACTAGACACCCGGCGGCTTCCAGGGAGGTATGGCTTGCGTGGATCCCCCAACGTTTCCTTACCCCGAATCCCCTGCAAACCTCAGTTTTTGCTCAAAAAATCACTTTTTTCACACTTTTTGGGGTGGGAAAGTAGTGGCATCACCGGGCTCACACAAATTTACCACCACCCAGCGTTCCCCCAGGTCTCCCGGTAAAAATGGTGCCTCACTTGTGTGGGAGGCCCAAGTACCCGCGGCAGGCAAGGGCCCAAAACGTAGTGAGGCGACATCAAAATGGCCTACCGCAAAACCACCTGGTTTTGCAAGGGGGGTCACTTTGGTTTTTGGCCCGCTGCTCGGCGGCCATCTAGGGAAACCTACCAAACCCATGCATTTCTGAAAACTAGACACCCGGCGGCTTCCAGGGAGGTATGGCTTGCGTGGATCCCCCAACGTTTCCTTACCCAGAATCCCCTGCAAACCTCAGTTTTTGCTCAAAAAATCACTTTTTTCACACATTTTGGGGTGGGAAAGTAGTGGCATCACCCGGCTCACACAAATTTACCACCACCCAGCGTTCCCACAGGTCTCCCGGTAAAAATGGTGCCTCACTTGTGTGGGAGGCCCAAGTACCCGCGGCAGGCAAGGGCCCAAAACGTAGTGAGGCGACATCAAAATGGCCTACCGCAAAACCACCTGGTTTTGCAAGGGGGGTCACTTTGGTTTTTGGCCCGGTGCTCGGCGGCCATCTAGGGAAACCTACCAAACCCATGCATTTCTGAAAACTAGACACCCGGCGGCTTCCAGGGAGGTATGGCTTGCGTGGATCCCCCAACGTTTCCTTACCCAGAATCCCCTGCAAACCTCAGTTTTTGCTCAAAAAATCACTTTTTTCACACATTTTGGGGTGGGAAAGTAGTGGCATCACCGGGCTCACACAAATTTACCACCACCCAGCGTTCCCACAGGTCTCCCGGTCAAAATGGTGCCTCACTTGTGTGGGAGGCCCAAGTACCCGCGGCAGGCAAGGGCCCAAAACGTAGTGAGGCGACATCAAAATGGCCTATCGCAAAACCACCTGGTTTTGCAAGGGGGGGCACTTTGGTTTTTGGCTCGGTGCTCGGCGGCCATCTAGGGAAACCTACCAAACCCACGCATTTCTGAAAACTAGACACCCGGCGGCTTCCAGGGAGGTATGGCTTGCGTGGATCCCCCAACGTTTCCTTACCCAGAATCCCCTGCAAACCTCAGTTTTTGCTCAAAAAATCACTTTTTTCACACATTTTGGGGTGGGAAAGTAGTGGCATCACCGGGCTCACACAAATTTACCACCACCCAGCGTTCCCCCAGGTCTCCCGGTAAAAATGGTGCCTCACTTGTGTGGGAGGCCCAAGTACCCGCGGCAGGCAAGGGCCCAAAAAGTAGTGAGGCGACATCAAAATGGCCTACCGCAAAACCACCTGGTTTTGCAAGGGGGGTCACTTTGGTTTTTGGCCCGGTGCTCGGCGGCCATCTAGGGAAACCTACCAAACCCACGCATTTCTGAAAACTAGACACCCGGCGGCTTCCAGGGAGGTATGGCTTGCGTGGATCCCCCAACGTTTCCTTACCCAGAATCCCCTGCAAACCTCAGTTTTTGCTCAAAAAATCACTTTTTTCACACATTTTGGGGTGGGAAAGTAGTGGCATCACCGGGCTCACACAAATTTACCACCACCCAGCATTCCCATAGGTCTCCCGGTAAAAATGGTGCCTCACTTGTGTGGGAGGCCCAAGTACCCGCGGCAGGCAAGGGCCCAAAAAGTAGTGAGGCGACATCAAAATGGCCTACCGCAAAACCACCTGGTTTTGCAAGGGGGGTAACTTTGGTTTTTGGCCCGGTGCTCGGAGGCCATCTAGGGAAACCTACCAAACCCATGCATCTCTGAAAACTAGACACCCGGCGGCTTCCAGGGAGGTATGGCTTGCATGGATCCCCCAACGTTTCCTTACCCAGAATCCCCTGCAAACCTCAGTTTTTGCTCAAAAAATCACTTTTTTCACACATTTTGGGGTGGGAAAGTAGTGGCATCACCGGGCTCACACAAATTTACCACCACCCAGCGTTCCCCCAGGTCTCCCGGTAAAAATGGTGCCTCACTTGTGTGGGAGGCCCAAGTACCCGCGGCAGGCAAGGGCCCAAAACGTAGTGAGGCGACATCAAAATGGCCTACCGCAAAACCACCTGGTTTTGCAAGGGGGGTCACTTTGGTTTTTGGCCCGGTGCTCGGCGGCCATCTAGGGAAACCTACCAAACCCATGCATTTCTGAAAACTAGACACCCGGCGGCTTCCAGGGAGGTATGGCTTGCGTGGATCCCCCAACGTTTCCTTACCCAGAATCCCCTGCAAACCTCAGTTTTTGCTCAAAAAATCACTTTTTTCACACATTTTGGGGTGGGAAAGTAGTGGCATCACCGGGCTCACACAAATTTACCACCACCCAGCGTTCCCCCAGGTCTCCCGGTAAAAATGGTGCCTCACTTGTGTGGGAGGCCCAAGTACCCGCGGCAGGCAAGGGCCCAAAACGTAGTGAGGCGACATCAAAATGGCCTATCGCAAAACCACCTGGTTTTGCAAGGGGGGTCACTTTGGTTTTTGGCCCGGTGCTCGGCGGTCATCTAGGGAAACCTACCAAACCCACGCATTTCTGAAAACTAGACACCCGGCGGCTTCCAGGGAGGTATGGCTTGCGTGGATCCCCCAACGTTTCCTTACCCAGAATCCCCTGCAAACCTCAATTTTTGCTCAAAAAATCACTTTTTTCACACATTTTGGGGTGGGAAAGTAGTGGCATCACCGGGCTCACACAAATTTACCACCACCCAGCGTTCCCCCAGGACTCCCGGTAAAAATGGTGCCTCACTTGTGTGGGAGGCCCAAGTACCCGCGGCAGGCAAGGGCACACAACGTAGTGAGGCGACATCAAAATGGCCTACCGCAAAACCACCTGGTTTTGCAAGGGGGGTCACTTTGGTTTTTGGCCCGGTGCTCGGCGGCCATCTAGGGAAACCTACCAAACCCATGCATTTCTGAAAATTAGACACCCGGCGGCTTCCAGGGAGGTATGGCTTGCGTGGATCCCCCAACGTTTCCTTACCCAGAATCCCCTGCAAACCTCAGTTTTTGCTCAAAAAATCCCTTTTTTCACACATTTTGGGGTGGGAAAGTAGTGGCATCACCGGGCTCACACAAATTTACTACCACCCAGCGTTCCCACAGGTCTCCCGGTAAAAATGGTGCCTCACTTGTGTGGGAGGCCCAAGTACCCGTGGCAGGCAAGGGCCCAAAACGTAGTGAGGCGACATCAAAATGGCCTATCGCAAAACCACCTGGTTTTGCAAGGGGGGTCACTTTGGTTTTTGGCCCGGTGCTCGGCGGCCATGTAGGGAAACCTACCAAACCCTTGCATTTCTGAAAACTAGACACCCGGCGGCTTCCAGGGAGGTATGGCTTGCGTGGATCCCCCAACGTTTCCTTACCCAGAATCCCCTGCAAACCTCAGTTTTTGCTCAAAAAATCACTTTTTTCATACATTTTGGGGTGGGAAAGTAGTGGCATCACCGGGCTCACACAAATTTACCACCACCCAGCGTTCCCCCAGGTCTCCCGGTAAAAATGGTGCCTCACTTGTGTGGGAGGCCCAAGTACCCGCGGTAGGCAAGGGCCCAAAACGTAGTGAGGCGACATCAAAATGGCCTACCGCAAAACCACCTGGTTTTGCAAGGGGGGTCACTTTGGTTTTTGGCCCGGTGCTCGGCGGCCATCTAGGGAAACCTACCAAACCCATGCATCTCTGAAAACTAGACACCCGGCGGCTTCCAGGGAGGTATGGCTTGCATGGATCCCCCAACGTTTCCTTACCCAGAATCCCCTGCAAACCTCAGTTTTTGCTCAAAAAATCACTTTTTTCACACATTTTGTGGTGGGAAAGTAGTGGCATCACCGGGCTCACACAAATTTACCACCACCCAGCGTTCCCCCAGGTCTCCCGGTAAAAATGGTGCCTCACTTGTGTGGGAGGCCCAAGTACCCGCGGCAGGCAAGGGCCCAAAACGTAGTGAGGCGACATCAAAATGGCCTACCGCAAAACCACCTGGTTTTGCAAGGGGGTCACTTTGGTTTTTGGCCCGGTGCTCGGCGGCCATCTAAGTAAACCTACCAAACCCATGCATTTCTGAAAACTAGACACCCGGCGGCTTCCAGGGAGGTATGGCTTGCGTGGATCCCCCAACGTTTCCTTACCCAGAATCCCCTGCAAACCTCAGTTTTTGCTCAAAAAATCACTTTTTTCATACATTTTGGGGTGGGAAAGTAGTGGCATCACCGGGCTCACACAAATTTACCACCACCCAGCATTTCCCCAGGTCTCCCGGTAAAAATGGTGCCTCACTTGTGTGGGAGGCCCAAGTACCCGCGGCAGGCAAGGGCCCAAAACGTAGTGAGGCGACATCAAAATGGCCTACCGCAAAACCACCTGGTTTTGCAAGGGGGGTCACTTTGGTTTTTGGCCCGGTGCTCGGCGGCCATCTAGGGAAACCTACCAAACCCATGCATTTCTGAAAACTAGACACCCGGCGGCTTCCAGGGAGGTATGGCTTGCGTGGATCCCCCAACGTTTCCTTACCCAGAATCCCCTGCAAACCTCAGTTTTTGCTCAAAAAATCACTTTTTTCACACATTTTGGGGTGGGAAAGTAGTGGCATCACCGGGCTCACACAAATTTACCACCACCCAGCGTTCCCCCAGGTCTCCCGGTAAAAATGGTGCCTCACTTGTGTGGGAGGCCCAAGTACCCGCGGCAGGCAAGGGCCCAAAACGTAGTGAGGCGACATCAAAATGGCCTATCGCAAAACCACCTGGTTTTGCAAGGGGGGTCACTTTGGTTTTTGGCCCGGTGCTCGGCGGCCATCTAGGGAAACCTACCAAACCGACACATTTCTAAAAACTAGACACCCGGCGGCTTCCAGGGAGGTATGGCTTGCGTGGATCCCCCAACGTTTCCTTACCCAGAATCCCCTGCAAACCTCAGTTTTTGCTCAAAAAATCACTTTTTTCACACATTTTGGGGTGGGAAAGTAGTGGCAACACCGGGCTCACACAAATTTACCACCACCCAGCGTTCCCCCAGGTCTCCCGGTAAAAATGGTGCCTCACTTGTGTGGGAGGCCCAAGTACCCGCGGCAGGCAAGGGCCCAAAACGTAGTGAGGTGACATCAAAATGGCCTATCGCAAAACCACCTGGTTTTGCAAGGGGGGTCACTTTGGTTTTTGGCCCGGTGCTCGGTGGCCATCTAGGGAAACCTACCAAACCCACGCATTTCTGAAAACTAGACACCCGGCGGCTTCCAGGGAGGTATGGCTTGCGTGGATCCCCCAACGTTTCCTTACCCAGAATCCCCTGCAAACCTCAGTTTTTGCTCAAAAAATCACTTTTTTCACACATTTTGGGGTGGGAAAGTAGTGGCATCACCGGGCTCACACAAATTTACCACCACCCAGCATTCCCCCAGGTCTCCCGGTAAAAATGGTGCCTCACTTGTGTGGGAGGCCCAAGTACCCGCGGCAGGCAAGGGCCCAAAACGTAGTGAGGTGACATCAAAATGGCCTATCGCAAAACCACCTGGTTTTGCAAGGGGGGTCACTTTGGTTTTTGGCCCGGTGCTCGGCGGCCATCTAGGGAAACCTACCAAACCCATGCATTTCTGTAAACTAGACACCCGGCGGCTTCCAGGGAGGTATGGCTTGCGTGGATCCCCCAACGTTTCCTTACCCAGAATCCCCTGCAAACCTCAGTTTTTGCTCAAAAAATCACTTTTTTCACACATTTTGGGGTGGGAAAGTAGTGGCATCACCGGGCTCACACAAATTTACCACCACCCAGCGTTCCCCCAGGTCTCCCGGTAAAAATGGTGCCTCACTTGTGTGGGAGGCCCAAGTACCCGCGGCAGGCAAGGGCCCAAAACGTAGTGAGGCGACATCAAAATGGCCTATCGCAAAACCACCTGGTTTTGCAAGGGGGGTCACTTTGGTTTTTGGCCCGGTGCTCGGCGGTCATCTAGGAAAACCTACCAAACCCACGCATTTCTGAAAACTAGACACCCGGCGGCTTCCAGGGAGGTATGGCTTGCGTGGATCCCCCAACGTTTCCTTACCCAGAATCCCCTGCAAACCTCAATTTTTGCTCAAAAAATCACTTTTTTCACACATTTTGGGGTGGGAAAGTAGTGGCATCACCGGGCTCACACAAATTTACCACCACCCAGCGTTCCCCCAGGACTCCCGGTAAAAATGGTGCCTCACTTGTGTGGGAGGCCCAAGTACCCGCGGCAGGCAAGGGCACACAACGTAGTGAGGCGACATCAAAATGGCCTACCGCAAAACCACCTGGTTTTGCAAGGGGGGTCACTTTGGTTTTTGGCCCGGTGCTCGGCGGCCATCTAGGGAAACCTACCAAACCCATGCATTTCTGAAAATTAGACACCCGGCGGCTTCCAGGGAGGTATGGCTTGCGTGGATCCCCCAACGTTTCCTTACCCAGAATCCCCTGCAAACCTCAGTTTTTGCTCAAAAAATCCCTTTTTTCACACATTTTGGGGTGGGAAAGTAGTGGCATCACCGGGCTCACACAAATTTACTACCACCCAGCGTTCCCACAGGTCTCCCGGTAAAAATGGTGCCTCACTTGTGTGGGAGGCCCAAGTACCCGTGGCAGGCAAGGGCCCAAAACGTAGTGAGGCGACATCAAAATGGCCTATCGCAAAACCACCTGGTTTTGCAAGGGGGGTCACTTTGGTTTTTGGCCCGGTGCTCGGCGGCCATGTAGGGAAACCTACCAAACCCTTGCATTTCTGAAAACTAGACACCCGGCGG
Organism: Triturus cristatus; assembly: GCF_964204655.1. Lineage (NCBI taxonomy): Eukaryota > Metazoa > Chordata > Amphibia > Caudata > Salamandridae > Triturus > Triturus cristatus. The sequence goes on from NC_140580.1 coordinate 419,513,128, forward strand.
CTTCCAGGGAGGTATGGCTTGCGTGGATCCCCCAACGTTTCCTTACCCAGAATCCCCTGCAAACCTCAGTTTTTGCTCAAAAAATCACTTTTTTCATACATTTTGGGGTGGGAAAGTAGTGGCATCACCGGGCTCACACAAATTTACCACCACCCAGCGTTCCCCCAGGTCTCCCGGTAAAAATGGTGCATCACTTGTGTGGGAGGCCCAAGTACCCGCGGTAGGCAAGGGCCCAAAACGTAGTGAGGCGACATCAAAATGGCCTACCGCAAAACCACCTGGTTTTGCAAGGGGGGTCACTTTGGTTTTTGGCCCGGTGCTCGGCGGCCATCTAGGGAAACCTACCAAACCCATGCATCTCTGAAAACTAGACACCCGGCGGCTTCCAGGGAGGTATGGCTTGCATGGATCCCCCAACGTTTCCTTACCCAGAATCCCCTGCAAACCTCAGTTTTTGCTCAAAAAATCACTTTTTTCACACATTTTGGGGTGGGAAAGTAGTGGCATCACCGGGCTCACACAAATTTACCACCACCCAGCGTTCCCCCAGGTCTCCCGGTAAAAATGGTGCCTCACTTGTGTGGGAGGCCCAAGTACCCGCGGCAGGCAAGGGCCCAAAACGTAGTGAGGCGACATCAAAATGGCCTACCGCAAAACCACCTGGTTTTGCAAGGGGGGTCACTTTGGTTTTTGGCCCGGTGCTCGGCGGCCATCTAGGGAAACCTAACAAACCCATGCTTTTCTGAAAACTGGACACCCGGCGGCTTCCAGGGAGGTATGGCTTGCGTGGATCCCCCAACGTTTCCTTACCCAGAATCCCCTGCAAACCTCAGTTTTTGCTCAAAAAATCACTTTTTTCACACATTTTGGGGTGGGAAAGTAGTGGCATCACCGGGCTCACACAAATTTACCACCACCCAGCATTTCCCCAGGTCTCCCGGTAAAAATGGTGCCTCACTTGTGTGGGAGGCCCAAGTACCCGCGGCAGGCAAGGGCCCAAAACGTAGTGAGGCGACATCAAAATGGCCTACCGCAAAACCACCTGGTTTTGCAAGGGGGGTCACTTTGGTTTTTGGCCCGGTGCTCGGCGGCCATCTAGGGAAACCTACCAAACCCATGCATTTCTGAAAACTAGACACCCGGCGGCTTCCAGGGAGGTATGGCTTGCGTGGATCCCCCAACGTTTCCTTACCCAGAATCCCCTGCAAACCTCAGTTTTTGCTCAAAAAATCACTTTTTTCACACATTTTGGGGTGGGAAAGTAGTGGCATCACCGGGCTCACACAAATTTACCACCACCCAGCGTTCCCCCAGGTCTCCCGGTAAAAATGGTGCCTCACTTGTGTGGGAGGCCCAAGTACCCGCGGCAGGCAAGGGCCCAAAACGTAGTGAGGCGACATCAAAATGGCCTATCGCAAAACCACCTGGTTTTGCAAGGGGGGTCACTTTGGTTTTTGGCCCGGTGCTCGGCGGCCATCTAGGGAAACCTACCAAACCGACACATTTCTAAAAACTAGACACCCGGCGGCTTCCAGGGAGGTATGGCTTGCGTGGATCCCCCAACGTTTCCTTACCCAGAATCCCCTGCAAACCTCAGTTTTTGCTCAAAAAATCACTTTTTTCACACATTTTGGGGTGGGAAAGTAGTGGCAACACCGGGCTCACACAAATTTACCACCACCCAGCGTTCCCCCAGGTCTCCCGGTAAAAATGGTGCCTCACTTGTGTGGGAGGCCCAAGTACCCGCGGCAGGCAAGGGCCCAAAACGTAGTGAGGTGACATCAAAATGGCCTATCGCAAAACCACCTGGTTTTGCAAGGGGGGTCACTTTGGTTTTTGGCCCGGTGCTCGGTGGCCATCTAGGGAAACCTACCAAACCCACGCATTTCTGAAAACTAGACACCCGGCGGCTTCCAGGGAGGTATGGCTTGCGTGGATCCCCCAACGTTTCCTTACCCAGAATCCCCTGCAAACCTCAGTTTTTGCTCAAAAAATCACTTTTTTCACACATTTTGGGGTGGGAAAGTAGTGGCATCACCGGGCTCACACAAATTTACCACCACCCAGCATTCCCCCAGGTCTCCCGGTAAAAATGGTGCCTCACTTGTGTGGGAGGCCCAAGTACCCGCGGCAGGCAAGGGCCCAAAACGTAGTGAGGTGACATCAAAATGGCCTATCGCAAAACCACCTGGTTTTGCAAGGGGGGTCACTTTGGTTTTTGGCCCGGTGCTCGGCGGCCATCTAGGGAAACCTACCAAACCCATGCATTTCTGTAAACTAGACACCCGGCGGCTTCCAGGGAGGTATGGCTTGCGTGGATCCCCCAACGTTTCCTTACCCAGAATCCCCTGCAAACCTCAGTTTTTGCTCAAAAAATCACTTTTTTCACACATTTTGGGGTGGGAAAGTAGTGGCATCACCGGGCTCACACAAATTTACCACCACCCAGCGTTCCCCCAGGTCTCCCGGTAAAAATGGTGCCTCACTTGTGTGGGAGGCCCAAGTACCCGCGGCAGGCAAGGGCCCAAAACGTAGTGAGGCGACATCAAAATGGCCTATCGCAAAACCACCTGGTTTTGCAAGGGGGGTCACTTTGGTTTTTGGCCCGGTGCTCGGCGGTCATCTAGGGAAACCTACCAAACCCACGCATTTCTGAAAACTAGACACCCGGCGGCTTCCAGGGAGGTATGGCTTGCGTGGATCCCCCAACGTTTCCTTACCCAGAATCCCCTGCAAACCTCAATTTTTGCTCAAAAAATCACTTTTTTCACACATTTTGGGGTGGGAAAGTAGTGGCATCACCGGGCTCACACAAATTTACCACCACCCAGCGTTCCCCCAGGACTCCCGGTAAAAATGGTGCCTCACTTGTGTGGGAGGCCCAAGTACCCGCGGCAGGCAAGGGCACACAACGTAGTGAGGCGACATCAAAATGGCCTACCGCAAAACCACCTGGTTTTGCAAGGGGGGTCACTTTGGTTTTTGGCCCGGTGCTCGGCGGCCATCTAGGGAAACCTACCAAACCCATGCATTTCTGTAAACTAGACACCCGGCGGCTTCCAGGGAGGTATGGCTTGCGTGGATCCCCCAACGTTTCCTTACCCAGAATCCCCTGCAAACCTCAGTTTTTGCTCAAAAAATCACTTTTTTCATACATTTTGGGGTGGGAAAGTAGTGGCATCACCGGGCTCACACAAATTTACCACCACCCAGCGTTCCCCCAGGTCTCCCGGTAAAAATGGTGCCTCACTTGTGTGGGAGGCCCAAGTACCCGCGGTAGGCAAGGGCCCAAAACGTAGTGAGGCGACATCAAAATGGCCTACCGCAAAACCACCTGGTTTTGCAAGGGGGGTCACTTTGGTTTTTGGCCCGGTGCTCGGCGGCCATCTAGGGAAACCTACCAAACCCATGCATTTCTGAAAACTAGACACCCGGCGGCTTCCAGGGAGGTATGGCTTGCGTGGATCCCCCAACGTTTCCTTACCCAGAATCCCCTGCAAACCTCAGTTTTTGCTCAAAAAATCACTTTTTTCACACATTTTGGGGTGGGAAAGTAGTGGCATCACCGGGCTCACACAAATTTACCACCACCCAGCGTTCCCACAGGTCTCCCGGTCAAAATGGTGCCTCACTTGTGTGGGAGGCCCAAGTACCCGCGGTAGGCAAGGGCCCAAAACGTAGTGAGGCGACATCAAAATGGCCTACCGCAAAACCACCTGGTTTTGCAAGGGGGGTCACTTTGGTTTTTGGCCCGGTGCTCGGCGGCCATCTAGGGAAACCTACCAAACCCATGCATCTCTGAAAACTAGACACCCGGCGGCTTCCAGGGAGGTATGGCTTGCATGGATCCCCCAACGTTTCCTTACCCAGAATCCCCTGCAAACCTCAGTTTTTGCTCAAAAAATCACTTTTTTCACACATTTTGGGGTGGGAAAGTAGTGGCATCACCGGGCTCACACAAATTTACCACCACCCAGCGTTCCCCCAGGTCTCCCGGTAAAAATGGTGCATCACTTGTGTGGGAGGCCCAAGTACCCGCGGCAGGCAAGGGCCCAAAACGTAGTGAGGCGACATCAAAATGGCCTACCGCAAAACCACCTGGTTTTGCAAGGGGGGTCACTTTGGTTTTTGGCCCGGTGCTCGGCGGCCATCTAGGGAAACCTACCAAACCCATGCATTTCTGAAAACTAGACACCCGGCGGCTTCCAGGGAGGTATGGCTTGCGTGGATCCCCCAACGTTTCCTTACCCAGAATCCCCTGCAAACCTCAGTTTTTGCTCAAAAAATCACTTTTTTCACACATTTTGGGGTGGGAAAGTAGTGGCATCACCGGGCTCACACAAATTTACCACCACCCAGCGTTCCCCCAGGTCTCCCGGTAAAAATGGTGCCTCACTTGTGTGGGAGGCCCAAGTACCCGCGGCAGGCAAGGGCCCAAAACGTAGTGAGGCGACATCAAAATGGCCTATCGCAAAACCACCTGGTTTTGCAAGGGGGGTCACTTTGGTTTTTGGCCCGGTGCTCGGCGGTCATCTAGGGAAACCTACCAAACCCACGCATTTCTGAAAACTAGACACCCGGCGGCTTCCAGGGAGGTATGGCTTGCGTGGATCCCCCAACGTTTCCTTACCCAGAATCCCCTGCAAACCTCAGTTTTTGCTCAAAAAATCACTTTTTTCACACATTTTGGGGTGGGAAAGTAGTGGCATCACCGGGCTCACACAAATTTACCACCACCCAGCGTTCCCCCAGGTCTCCCGGTAAAAATGGTGCCTCACTTGTGTGGGAGGCCCAAGTACCCGCGGCAGGCAAGGGCCCAAAAAGTAGTGAGGCGACATCAAAATGGCCTACCGCAAAACCACCTGGTTTTGCAAGGGGGGTCACTTTGGTTTTTGGCCCGGTGCTCGGCGGCCATCTAGGGAAACCTACCAAACCCATGCATTTCTGAAAACTAGACACCCGGCGGCTTCCAGGGAGGTATGGCTTGCATGGATCCCCCAACGTTTCCTTACCCAGAATCCCCTGCAAACCTCAGTTTTTGCTCAAAAAATCACTTTTTTCACACATTTTGGGGTGGGAAAGTAGTGGCATCACCGGGCTCACACAAATTTACCACCACCCAGCGTTTCCCCAGGTCTCCCGGTAAAAATGGTGCCTCACTTGTGTGGGAGGCCCAAGTACCCGCGGCAGGCAAGGGCCCAAAACGTAGTGAGGCGACATCAAAATGGCCTATCGCAAAACCACCTGGTTTTGCAAGGGGGGTCACTTTGGTTTTTGGCCCGGTGCTCGGCGGCCATCTAGGGAAACCTACCAAACCCACGCATTTCTGAAAACTAGACACCCAGCGGCTTCCAGGGAGGTATGGCTTGCGTGGATCCCCCAAAGTTTCCTTACCCAGAATCCCCTGCAAACCTCAATTTTTGCTCAAAAAATCACTTTTTTCACACATTTTGGGGTGGGAAAGCAGTGGCATCACTGGGCTCACACAAATTTACCACCATCCAGCGTTCCCCCAGGTCTCTCGGTAAAAATGGTGCCTCACTTGTGTGGGAGGCCCAAGTACCCGCGGCAGGCAAGGGCCCACAACGTAGTGAGGCGACATCAAAATGGCCTACCGCAAAACCACCTGGTTTTGCAAGGGGGGTCACTTTGGTTTTTGGCCCGGTGCTCGGTGGCCATCTAGGGAAACCTACCAAACCCACGCATTTATGAAAACTAGACACCCGGCGGCTTCCAGGGAGGTATGGCTTGCGTGGATCCCCCAAAGTTTCCTTACCCAGAATCCCCTGCAAACCTCAGTTTTTGCTCAAAAAATCACTTTTTTCACACATTTTGGGGTGGGAAAGTAGTGGCATCACCGGGCTCACACAAATTTACCACCACCCAGCGTTCCCCCAGGTCTCCCGGTAAAAATGGTGCCTCACTTGTGTGGGAGGCCCAAGTACCCGCGGCAGGCAAGGGCCCAAAAAGTAGTGAGGCGACATCAAAATGGCCTACCGCAAAACCACCTGGTTTTGCAAGGGGGGTCACTTTGGTTTTTGGCCCGGTGCTCGGCGGCCATCTAGGGAAACCTACCAAACCCACGCATTTCTGAAAACTAGACACCCGGCGGCTTCCAGGGAGGTATGGCTTGCGTGGATCCCCCAACGTTTCCTTACCCAGAATCCCCTGCAAACCTCAGTTTTTGCTCAAAAAATCACTTTTTTCACACATTTTGGGGTGGGAAAGTAGTGGCATCACCGGGCTCACACAAATTTACCACCACCCAGCGTTCCCCCAGGTCTCCCGGTAAAAATGGTGCCTCACTTGTGTGGGAGGCCCAAGTACCCGCGGCAGGCAAGGGCCCAAAAAGTAGTGAGGCGACATCAAAATGGCCTACCGCAAAACCACCTGGTTTTGCAAGGGGGGTCACTTTGGTTTTTGGCCCGGTGCTCGGCGGCCATCTAGGGAAACCTACCAAACCCATGCATTTCTGAAAACTAGACACCCGGCGGCTTCCAGGGAGGTATGGCTTGCATGGATCCCCCAACGTTTCCTTACCCAGAATCCCCTGCAAACCTCAGTTTTTGCTCAAAAAATCACTTTTTTCACACATTTTGGGGTGGGAAAGTAGTGGCATCACCGGGCTCACACAAATTTACCACCACCCAGCGTTCCCCCAGGTCTCCCGGTAAAAATGGTGCCTCACTTGTGTGGGAGGCCCAAGTACCCGCGGCAGGCAAGGGCCCAAAACGTAGTGAGGCGACATCAAAATGGCCTATCGCAAAACCACCTGGTTTTGCAAGGGGGGTCACTTTGGTTTTTGGCCCGGTGCTCGGCGGCCATCTAGGGAAACCTACCAAACCCACGCATTTCTGAAAACTAGACACCCGGCGGCTTCCAGGGAGGTATGGCTTGCGTGGATCCCCCAAAGTTTCCTTACCCAGAATCCCCTGCAAACCTCAATTTTTGCTCAAAAAATCACTTTTTTCACACATTTTGGGGTGGGAAAGCAGTGGCATCACTGGGCTCACACAAATTTACCACCATCCAGCGTTCCCCCAGGTCTCCCGGTAAAAATGGTGCCTCACTTGTGTGGGAGGCCCAAGTACCCGCGGCAGGCAAGGGCCCACAACGTAGTGAGGCGACATCAAAATGGCCTACCGCAAAACCACCTGGTTTTGCAAGGGGGGTCACTTTGGTTTTTGGCCCGGTGCTCGGTGGCCATCTAGGGAAACCTACCAAACCCACGCATTTCTGAAAACTAGACACCCGGCGGCTTCCAGGGAGGTATGGCTTGCGTGGATCCCCCAAAGTTTCCTTACCCAGAATCCCCTGCAAACCTCAGTTTTTGCTCAAAAAATCACTTTTTTCACACATTTTGGGGTGGGAAAGTAGTGGCATCACCGGGCTCACACAAATTTACCACCACCCAGCGTTCCCCCAGGTCTCCCGGTAAAAATGGTGCCTCACTTGTGTGGGAGGCCCAAGTACCCGCGGCAGGCAAGGGCCCAAAAAGTAGTGAGGCGACATCAAAATGGCCTACCGCAAAACCACCTGGTTTTGCAAGGGGGGTCACTTTGGTTTTTGGCCCGGTGCTCGGCGGCCATCTAGGGAAACCTACCAAACCCACGCATTTCTGAAAACTAGACACCCGGCGGCTTCCAGGGAGGTATGGCTTGCGTGGATCCCCCAACGTTTCCTTACCCAGAATCCCCTGCAAACCTCAGTTTTTGCTCAAAAAATCACTTTTTTCACACATTTTGGGGTGGGAAAGTAGTGGCATCACCGGGCTCACACAAATTTACCACCACCCAGCATTCCCCCAGGTCTCCCGGTAAAAATGGTGCCTCACTTGTGTGGGAGGCCCAAGTACCCGCGGCAGGCAAGGGCCCAAAACGTAGTGAGGCGACATCAAAATGGCCTATCGCAAAACCACCTGGTTTTGCAAGGGGGGTCACTTTGGTTTTTGGCCCGGTGCTCGGCGGCCATCTAGGGAAACCTACAAAACCCACGCATTTCTGAAAACTAGACACCCGGCGGCTTCCAGGGAGGTATGGCTTGCGTGGATCCCCCAAAGTTTCCTTACCCAGAATCCCCTGCAAACCTCAATTTTTGCTCCAAAAATCACTTTTTTCACACATTTTGGGGTGGGAAAGCAGTGGCATCACCGGGCTCACACAAATTTACCACCATCCAGCGTTCCCCCAGGTCTCCCGGTAAAAATGGTGCCTCACTTGTGTGGGAGGCCCAAGTACCCGCGGCAGGCAAGGGCCCACAACGTAGTGAGGCGACATCAAAATGGCCTACCGCAAAACCACCTGGTTTTGCAAGGGGGGTCACTTTGGTTTTTGGCCCGGTGCTCGGTGGCCATCTAGGGAAACCTACCAAACCCACGCATTTCTGAAAACTAGACACCCGGCGGCTTCCAGGGAGGTATGGCTTGCGTGGATCCCCCAACGTTTCCTTACCCAGAATCCCCTGCAAACCTCAGTTTTTGCTCAAAAAATCACTTTTTTCACACATTTTGGGGTGGGAAAGTAGTGGCATCACCGGGCTCACACAAATTTACCACCACCCAGCGTTCCCACAGGTCTCCCGGTAAAAATGGTGCCTCACTTGTGTGGGAGGCCCAAGTACCCGCGGCAGGCAAGGGCCCAAAACGTAGTGAGGTGACATCAAAATGGCCTACCGCAAAACCACCTGGTTTTGCAAGGGGGGTCACTTTGGTTTTTGGCCCGGTGCTCGGCGGCCATCTAGGGAAACCTACCAAACCCACGCATTTCTTAAAACTAGACACCCGGCGACTTCCAGGGAGGTATGGCTTGCGTGGATCCCCCAACGTTTCCTTACCCAGAATCCCCTGCAAACCTCAGTTTTTGCTCAAAAAATCACTTTTTTCACACATTTTGGGGTGGGAAAGTAGTGGCATCACCGGGCTCACACAAATTTACCACCACCCAGCGTTCCCCCAGGTCTACCGGTAAAAATGGTGCCTCACTTGTGTGGGAGGCCCAAGTACCCGCGGCAGGCAAGGGCCCAAAACGTAGTGAGGCGACATCAAAATGGCCTATCGCAAAACCACCTGGTTTTGCAAGGGGGGTCACTTTGGTTTTTGGCCCGGTGCTCGGCGGCCATCTAGGGAAACCTACCAAACCCACACATTTCTGAAAACTAGACACCCGGCGGCTTCCAGGGAAGTATGGCTTGCATGGATCCCCCAACGTTTCCTTACCCAGAATCCCCTGCAAACCTCAGTTTTTGCTCAAAAAATCACTTTTTTCACACATTTTGGGGTGGGAAAGTAGTGGCATCACCGGGCTCACACAAATTTACCACCACCCAGTGTTCCCCCAGGTCTCCCGGTAAAAATGGTGCCTCACTTGTGTGGGAGGCCCAAGTACCCGCGGCAGGCAAGGGCCCAAAACGTAGTGAGGTGACATCAAAATGGCCTATTGCAAAACCACCTGGTTTTGCAAGGGGGGTTACTATGGTTTTTGGCCCGGTGCTCGGTGGCCATCTAGGGAAACCTACCAAACCCACGCATTTCTGAAAACTAGACACCCGGCGGCTTCCAGGGAGGTATGGCTTGCGTGGATCCCCCAACGTTTCCTTACCCAGAATCCCCTGCAAACCTCAGTTTTTGCTCAAAAAATCACTTTTTTCACACATTTTGGGGTGGGAAAGTAGTGGCATCACCGGGCTCACACAAATTTACCACCACCCAGCGTTCCCCCAGGACTCCCGGTAAAAATGGTGCCTCACTTGTGTGGGAGGCCCAAGTACCCGCGGCAGGCAAGGGCCCAAAACGTAGTGAGGCGACATCAAAATGGCCTATCGCAAAACCACCTGGTTTTGCAAGGGGGGTCACTTTGGTTTTTGGCCCAGTGCTCGGCGGCCATCTAGGGAAACCTACCAAACCCACGCATTTCTGAAAACTAGACACCCGGCGGCTTCCAGGGAGGTATGGCTTGCGTGGATCCCCCAACGTTTCCTTACCCAGAATCCCCTGCAAACCTCAGTTTTTGCTCAAAAAATAACTTTTTTTACACATTTTGGGGTGGGAAAGTAGTGGCATCACCGGGCTCACACAAATTTACCACCACCCAGCGTTCCCCCAGGTCTCGCGGTAAAAATGGTGCCTCACTTGTGTGGGAGGCCCAAGTACCCGCAGCAGGCAAGGGCCCAAAACGTAGTGAGGCGACATCAAAATGGCCTATCGCAAAACCACCTGGTTTTGCAAGGGGGGGTCACTTTGGTTTTTGGCCCGGTGCTCGGTGGCCATCTAGGGAAACCTACCAAACCCATGCATTTCTGAAAACTAGACACCCGGCGGCTTCCAGGGAGGTATGGCTTGCGTGGATCCCCCAACGTTTCCTTACCCAGAATCCCCTGCAAACCTCAGTTTTTGCTCAAAAAATCACTTTTTTCACACATTTTGGGGTAGGAAAGTAGTGGCATCACCGGGCTCACACAAATTTACCACCACCCAGCATTCCCCCAGGTCTCCCGGTAAAAATGATGCCTCACTTGTGTGGGAGGCCCAAGTACCCGCGGCAGGCAAGGGCCCAAAACGTAGTGAGGTGACATCAAAATGGCCTATCGCAAAACCACCTGGTTTTGCAAGGGGGGTCACTTTGGTTTTTGGCCCGGTGCTCGGTGGCCATCTAGGGAAACCTACAAAACCCATGCATTTCTGAAAACTAGACACCCGGCGGCTTCCAGGGAGGTATGGCTTGCGTGGATCCCCCAACGTTTCCTTACCCAGAATCCCCTGCAAACCTCAGTTTTTGCTCAAAAAATCACTTTTTTCACACATTTTGGGGTGGGAAAGTAGTGGCATCACCGGGCTCACACAAATTTACCACCACCCAGCGTTCCCCCAGGTCTCCCGGTAAAAATGGTGCCTCACTTGTGTGGGAGGCCCAAGTACCCGCGGCAGGCAAGGGCCCAAAACGTAGTGAGGCGACATCAAAATGGCCTATCGCAAAACCACCTGGTTTTGCAAGGGGGGTCACTTTGGTTTTTGGCCCGGTGCTCGGCGGCCATCTAGGGAAACCTACCAAACCCACGCATTTCTGAAAACTAGACACCCGGCGGCTTCCAGGGAGGTATGGCTTGCGTGGATCCCCCAACGTTTCCTTACCCAGAATCCCCTGCAAACCTCAGTTTTTGCTCAAAAAATCACTTTTTTCACACATTTTGGGGTGGGAAAGTAGTGGAATCACCGGGCTCACACAAATTTACCACCACCCAGCGTTCCCCCAGGTCTCCCAGTAAAAATGGTGCCTCACTTGTGTGGGAGGCCCAAGTACCCGCGGCAGGCAAGGGCCCACAACGTAGTGAGGCGACATCAAAATGGCCTACCGCAAAACCACCTGGTTTTGCAAGGGGGGTCACTTTGGTTTTTGGCCCGGTGCTCGGTGGCCATCTAGGGAAACCTACCAAACCCACGCATTTCTGAAAACTAGACACCCGGCGGCTTCCAGGGAGGTATGGCTTGTGTGGATCCCCCAACGTTTCCTTACCCAGAATCCCCTGCAAACCTCAGTTTTTGCTCAAAAAATCACTTTTTTCACACATTTTGGGGTGGGAAAGTAGTGGCATCACCGGGCTCACACAAATTTACCACCACCCAGCGTTCCCCTAGGTCTCCCGGTAAAAATGGTGCCTCACTTGTGTGGGAGGCCCAAGTACCCGCGGCAGGCAAGGGCCCAAAACGTAGTGAGGCGACATCAAAATGGCCTATCGCAAAACCACCTGGTTTTGCAAGGGGGGTCACTTTGGTTTTTGGCCCGGTGCTCGGCGGTCATCTAGGGAAACCTACCAAACCCACGCATTTCTGAAAACTAGACACCCGGCGGCTTCCAGGGAGGTATGGCTTGCGTGGATCCCCCAACGTTTCCTTACCCAGAATCCCCTGCAAACCTCAGTTTTTGCTCAAAAAATCACTTTTTTCACACATTTTGGGGTGGGAAAGTAGTGGCATCACCGGGCTCACACAAATTTAACACCACCCAGCGTTCCCCCAGGTCTCCCGGTAAAAATGGTGCCTCACTTGTGTGGGAGGCCCAAGTACCCGCGGCAGGCAAGGGCCCAAAACGTAGTGAGGCGACATGAAAATGGCCTATCGCAAAACCACCTGGTTTTGCAAGGGGGGTCACTTTGGATTTTGGCCCGGTGCTCGGCGGCCATCTAGGGAAACCTACCAAACCCCCCGGGTGTCTAGTTTTCAGAAATGCGTGGGTTTGGTAGGTTTCCCTAGAGGGCCGCCGAGCACCGGGCCAAAAACCAAAGTGACCCCCCTTGCAAAACCAGGTGGTTTTGCGATAGGCCATTTTGATGTCGCCTCACTACGTTTTGGGCCCTTGCCTGTCGCGGGTACTTGGGCCTCCCACACAAGTGAGGCACCATTTTTACCGGGAGTCCTGGGGGAACGCTGGGTGGTGGTAAATTTGTGTGAGCCCGGTGATGCCACTACTTTCCCACCCCAAAATGTGTGAAAAAAGTGATTTTTTGAGCAAAAACTGAGGTTTGCAGGGGATTCTGGGTAAGGAAACGTTGGGGGATCCACGCAAGCCATACCTCCCTGGAAGCCGCCGGGTGTCTAGTTTTCAGAAATGCGTGGGTTTGGTAGGTTTCCCTAGATGGCCGCCGAGCACCGGGCCAAAAACCAAAGTGACCCCCCTTGCAAAACCAGGTGGTTTTGCGATAGGCCATTTTGATGTCACCTCACTACGTTTTGGGCCCTTGCCTGCCGCGGGTACTTGGGCCTCCCACACAAGTGAGGCACCATTTTTACCGGGAGACCTGGGGGAATGCTGGGTGGTGGTAAATTTGTGTGAGCCCGGTGATGCCACTACTTTCCCACCCCAAAATGTGTGAAAAAAGTGATTTTTTGAGCAAAAACTGAGGTTTGCAGGGGATTCTGGGTAAGGAAACGTTGGGGGATCCACGCAAGCCATACCTCCCTGGAAGCCGCCGGGTGTCTAGTTTTCAGAAATGCGTGGGTTTGGTAGGTTTCCCTAGATGGCCGCCGAGCACCGGGCCAAAAACCAAAGTGACCCCCCTTGCAAAACCAGGTGGTTTTGCGATAGGCCATTTTGATGTCGCCTCACTACGTTTTGGGCCCTTGCCTGCCGCGGGTACTTGGGCCTCCCACACAAGTGAGGCACCATTTTTACCGGGAGACCTGGGGGAACGCTGTGTGGTGGTAAATGTGTGTGAGCCCGGTGATGCCACTACTTTCCCACCCCAAAATGTGTGAAAAAAGTGATTTTTTGAGCAAAAACTGAGGTTTGCAGGGGATTCTGGGTAAGGAAACGTTGGGGGATCCACGCAAGCCATACCTCCCTGGAAGCCGCCGGGTGTCTAGTTTTCAGAAATGCGTGGGTTTGGTAGGTTTCCCTAGATGGCCGCCGAGCACCGGGCCAAAAACCAAAGTGACCCCCCTTGCAAAACCAGGTGGTTTTGCGATAGGCCATTTTGATGTCACCTCACTACGTTTTGGGCCCTTGCCTGCCGCGGGTACTTGGGCCTCCCACACAAGTGAGGCACCATTTTTACCGGGAGACGTGGGGGAATGCTGGGTGGTGGTAAATTTGTGTGAGCCCGGTGATGCCACTACTTTCCCACCCCAAAATGTGTGAAAAAAGTGATTTTTTGAGCAAAAACTGAGGTTTGCAGGGGATTCTGGGTAAGGAAACGTTGGGGGATCCACGCAAGCCATACCTCCCTGGAAGCCGCCGGGTGTCTAGTTTTCAGAAATGCATGGGTTTGGTAGGTTTCCCTAGATGGCCGCCGAGCACCGGGCCAAAAACCAAAGTGACCCCCCTTGCAAAACCAGGTGGTTTTGCGATAGGCCATTTTGATGTCGCCTCACTACGTTTTGGGCCCTTGCCTGCCGCGGGTACTTGGGCCTCCCACACAAGTGAGGCACCATTTTTACCGGGAGACCTGGGGGAACGCTGGGTGGTGGTAAATTTGTGTGAGCCCGGTGATGCCACTACTTTCCCACCCCAAAATGTGTAAAAAAAGTGATTTTTTGAGCAAAAACTGAGGTTTGCAGGGGATTCTGGGTAAAGAAACGTTGGGGGATCCACGCAAGCCATACCTCCCTGGAAGCCGCCAGGTGTCTAGTTTTCAGAAATGCGTGGGTTTGGTAGGTTTCCCTAGATGGCCGCCGAGCACCGGGCCAAAAACCAAAGTGACCCCCTTGCAAAACCAGGTGGTTTTGCGATAGGCCATTTTGATGTCGCCTCACTACGTTTTGGGCCCTTGCCTGCCGCGGGTACTTGGGCCTCCCACACAAGTGAGGCACCATTTTTACCGGGAGACCTGGGGGAACGCTGGGTGGTGGTAAATTTGTGTGAGCCCGGTGATGCCACTACTTTCCCACCCCAAAATGTGTGAAAAAAGTGATTTTTTGAGCAAAAACTGAGGTTTGCAGGGGATTCTGGGTAAGGAAACGTTGGGGGATCCACGCAAGCCATACCTCCCTGGAAGGCGCTGGGTGTCTAGTTTTCAGAAATGCGTGGGTTTGGTAGGTTTCCCTAGATGGCCGCCGAGCACCGGGCCAAAAACCAAAGTGACCCCCCTTGCAAAACCAGGTGGTTTTGCGGTAGGCCATTTTGATGTCGCCTCACTACGTTGTGGGCCCTCGCCTGCCGCGGGTACTTGGGCCTCCCACACAAGTGAGGCACCATTTTTACCGGGAGACCTGGGGGAACGCTGGGTGGTGTTAAATTTGTGTGAGCCCGGTGATGCCACTACTTTCCCACCCCAAAATGTGTGAAAAAAGTGATTTTTTGAGCAAAAATTGAGGTTTGCAGGGGATTCTGGGTAAGGAAACGTTGGGGGATCCACGCAAGCCATACCTCCCTGGAAGCCGCCGGGTGTCTAGTTTTCAGAAATGCATGGGTTTGGTAGGTTTCCCTAGATGGCCGCCGAGCACCGGGCCAAAAACCAAAGTGACCCCCCTTGCAAAACCAGGTGGTTTTGCGATAGGCCATTTTGATGTCGCCTCACTACGTTTTGGGCCCTTGCCTGCCGCGGGTACTTGGGCCTCCCACACAAGGGAGGCCCCATTTTTACCGGGAGACCTGGGGGAACGCTGGGTGGTGGTAAATTTGTGTGAGCCCGGTGATGCCACTACTTTCCCACCCCAAAATGTGTGAAAAAAGTGATTTTTTGAGCAAAAACTGAGGTTTGCAGGGGATTCTGGGTAAGGAAACGTTGGGGTATCCACGCAAGCCATACCTCCCTGGAAGCCGCCGGGTGTCTAGTTTTCAGAAATGCGTGGGTTTGGTACGTTTCCCTAGATGGCCGCCGAGCACCGGGCCAAAAACCAAAGTGACCCCCCTTGCAAAACCAGGTGGTTTTGCGGTAGGCCATTTTGATGTCGCCTCACTACGTTTTGGGCCCTTGCCTGCCGCGGGTACTTGGGCCTCCCACACAAGTGAGGCACCATTTTTACCGGGAGACCTGGGGGAACGCTGGGTGGTGGTAAATTTGTGTGAGCCCGGTGATGCCACTACTTTCCCACCCCAAAATGTGTGAAAAAAGTGATTTTTTGAGCAAAAACTGAGGTTTGCAGGGGATTCTGGGTAAGGAAACGTTGGGGGATCCACACAAGCCATACCTCCCTGGAAGCCGCCGGGTGTCTAGTTTTCAGAAATGCGTGGGTTTGGTAGGTTTCCCTAGATGGCCACCGAGCACCGGGCCAAAAACCAAAGTGACCCCCCTTGCAAAACCAGGTGGTTTTGCGGTAGGCCATTTTGATGTCGCCTCACTACGTTGTGGGCCCTTGCCTGCCGCGGGTACTTGGGCCTCCCACACAAGTGAGGCACCATTTTTACCGGGAGACCTGGGGGAACGCTGGGTGGTGGTAAATTTGTGTGAGCCCGGTGATTCCACTACTTTCCCACCCCAAAATGTGTGAAAAAAGTGATTTTTTGAGCAAAAATTGAGGTTTGCAGGGGATTCTGGGTAAGGAAACGTTGGGGGATCCACGCAAGCCATACCTCCCTGGAAGCCGCCGGGTGTCTAGTTTTCAGAAATGCATGGGTTTGGTAGGTTTCCCTAGATGGCCGCCGAGCACCGGGCCAAAAACCAAAGTGACCCCCCTTGCAAAACCAGGTGGTTTTGCGATAGGCCATTTTGATGTCGCCTCACTACGTTTTGGGCCCTTGCCTGCCGCGGGTACTTGGGCCTCCCACACAAGTGAGGCACCATTTTTACCGGGAGACCTGGGGGAACGCTGGGTGGTGGTAAATTTGTGTGAGCCCGGTGATGCCACTACTTTCCTACCCCAAAATGTGTGAAAAAAGTGATTTTTTGAGCAAAAACTGAGGTTTGCAGGGGATTCTGGGTAAGGAAACGTTGGGGGATCCACGCAAGCCATACCTCCCTGGAAGGCGCTGGGTGTCTAGTTTTCAGAAATGCGTGGGTTTGGTAGGTTTCCCTAGATGGCCGCCGAGCACCGGGCCAAAAACCAAAGTGACCCCCCTTGCAAAACCAGGTGGTTTTGCGGTAGGCCATTTTGATGTCGCCTCACTACGTTGTGGGCCCTTGCCTGCCGCGGGTACTTGGGCCTCCCACACAAGTGAGGCACCATTTTTACCGGGAGACCTGGGGGAACGCTGGGTGGTGTTAAATTTGTGTGAGCCCGGTGATGCCACTACTTTCCCACCCCAAAATGTGTGAAAAAAGTGATTTTTTGAGCAAAAATTGAGGTTTGCAGGGGATTCTGGGTAAGGAAACGTTGGGGGATCCACGCAAGCCATACCTCCCTGGAAGCCGCCGGGTGTCTAGTTTTCAGAAATGCGTGGGTTTGGTAGGTTTCCCTAGATGGCCGCCGAGCACCGGGCCAAAAACCAAAGTGACCCCCCTTGCAAAACCAGGTGGTTTTGCGATAGGCCATTTTGATGTCGCCTCACTACGTTTTGGGCCCTTGCCTGCCGCGGGTACTTGGGCCTCCCACACAAGGGAGGCCCCATTTTTACCGGGAGACCTGGGGGAACGCTGGGTGGTGGTAAATTTGTGTGAGCCCGGTGATGCCACTACTTTCCCACCCCAAAATGTGTGAAAAAAGTGATTTTTTGAGCAAAAACTGAGGTTTGCAGGGGATTCTGGGTAAGGAAACGTTGGGGTATCCACGCAAGCCATACCTCCCTGGAAGCCGCCGGGTGTCTAGTTTTCAGAAATGCGTGGGTTTGGTACGTTTCCCTAGATGGCCGCCGAGCACCGGGCCAAAAACCAAAGTGACCCCCCTTGCAAAACCAGGTGGTTTTGCGGTAGGCCATTTAGATGTCGCCTCACTACGTTTTGGGCCCTTGCCTGCCGCGGGTACTTGGGCCTCCCACACAAGTGAGGCACCATTTTTACCGGGAGACCTGGGGGAACGCTGGGTGGTGGTAAATTTGTGTGAGCCCTGTGATGCCACTACTTTCCCACCCCAAAATGTGTGAAAAAAGTGATTTTTTGAGCAAAAACTGAGGTTTGCAGGGGATTCTGGGTAAGGAAACGTTGGGGGATCCACACAAGCCATACCTCCCTGGAAGCCGCCGGGTGTCTAGTTTTCAGAAATGCGTGGGTTTGGTAGGTTTCCCTAGATGGCCACCGAGCACCGGGCCAAAAACCAAAGTGACCCCCCTTGCAAAACCAGGTGGTTTTGCGGTAGGCCATTTTGATGTCGCCTCACTACGTTGTGGGCCCTTGCCTGCCGCGGGTACTTGGGCCTCCCACACAAGTGAGGCACCATTTTTACCGGGAGACCTGGGGGAACGCTGGGTGGTGGTAAATTTGTGTGAGCCCGGTGATTCCACTACTTTCCCACCCCAAAATGTGTGAAAAAAGTGATTTTTTGAGCAAAAATTGAGGTTTGCAGGGGATTCTGGGTAAGGAAACGTTGGGGGATCCACGCAAGCCATACCTCCCTGGAAGCCGCCGGGTGTCTAGTTTTCAGAAATGCATGGGTTTGGTAGGTTTCCCTAGATGGCCGCCGAGCACCGGGCCAAAAACCAAAGTGACCCCCCTTGCAAAACCAGGTGGTTTTGCGATAGGCCATTTTGATGTCGCCTCACTACGTTTTGGGCCCTTGCCTGCCGCGGGTACTTGGGCCTCCCACACAAGTGAGGCACCATTTTTACCAGGAGACCTGGGGGAACGCTGGGTGGTGGTAAATTTGTGTGAGCCCGGTGATGCCACTACTTTCCCACCCCAAAATGTGTGAAAAAAGTGATTTTTTGAGCAAAAACTGAGGTTTGCAGGGGATTCTGGGTAAGGAAACGTTGGGGGATCCACGCAAGCCATACCTCCCTGGAAGCCGCCGGGTGTCTAGTTTTCAGAAATGCGTGGGTTTGGTAGGTTTCCCTAGATGGCCGCCGAGCACCGGGCCAAAAACCAAAGTGACCCCCCTTGCAAAACCAGGTGGTTTTGCAGTAGGCCATTTTGATGTCACCTCACTACGTTTTGGGCCCTTGCCTGCCGCGGGTACTTGGGCCTCCCACACAAGTGAGGCACCATTTTTACCGGGAGACCTGGGGGAACGCTGGGTGGTGGTAAATTTGTGTGAGCCCGGTGATGCCACTACTTTCCCACCCCAAAATGTGTGAAAAAAGTGATTTTTTGAGCAAAAACTGAGGTTTGCAGGGGATTCTGGGTAAGGAAACGTTGGGGGATCCAGGCAAGCCATACCTCCCTGGAAGCCGCCGGGTGTCTAGTTTTCAGAAATGTGTGGGTTTGGTAGGTTTCCCTAGATGGCCACCGAGCACCGGGCCAAAAACCAAAGTGACCCCCCTTGCAAAACCAGGTGGTTTTGCGATAGGCCATTTTGATGTCGCCTCACTACGTTTTGGGCCCTTGCCTGCCGCGGGTACTTGGGCCTCCCACACAAGTGAGGCACCATTTTTGCCGGGAGACCTGGGGGAACGCTGGGTGGTGGTAAATTTGTGTGAGTCCGGTGATGCCACTACTTTCCCACCCCAAAATGTGTGAAAAAAGTGATTTTTTTGAGCAAAAACTGAGGTTTGCAGGGGATTCTGGGTAAGGAAACGTTGGGGGATCCACGCAAGCCATACCTCCCTGGAAGCCGCCGGGTGTCTAGTTTTCAGAAATGTGTGGATTTGGTAGGTTTTCCTAGATGGCCGCCGAGCACCGGGCAAAAAACCAAAGTAACCCCCCTTGCAAAACCAGATTAACTATTGTTACTACAGCGTGAGAATTTTGGAATAATACTGCAAAGAAAATGTGGCAGACAGTTTGAGGTTTACAGGACAATGGGGATAAAAAATATTTTTCAATTCACTAGAGAGACATCACCATGAACTCCCAAGGGTTTTCGACAATATCTACAGTTGGTGGGTTATTCTTGCATGGAAAGTGTACCTTGCCAGAGAAACTAAAGACAAAGATTCCTGCACAACCATCTATTCCTCAAACACACACACATACTGGTTGGATTTGGCACGAGGGCGAGTCATGGTTCAGTGTATTAAATTTTATTAACAAGAGATTTCACAAAAATGAAATGCACTGTCAATAATTAAATTCTCAAAAAACCAAACCAATGACTCGCAGCTCGTGAGCTGTAAAGCCACGTCAAGGCACCAACCACTTTACAGGCCATTCACACACCTTTCATACGTGATACAAACAAGACCATTCGCACCACCAGGCACAAAAGCAACACATTACAAAATTCACCAAAAAGGGACAAGGTACACCCTGCTTCAGAAAGACAAATATTACTGCACAGCCATCTAATCCGCAAGCACACACACATACTGGTTGGATTTGGCACGAGGGTGAGTGATGGTTCAGTAGATACAATTGTATTAGCAAGTGATTTCACAGAAATGAAATGCACTGGTAATAATTGAAAGGGCGAGAAACTGAACCATTGACTCACAGCTCGTGAGCTGTAAAGCCACGACAAGGCACCAACCTCTTTACAGGCCATTCACACACCTTTCATACGTGTGAGACATACAAAACCATTCACACCGCCAGCCGCGGGCCCATCACATAACAAAACTCACACCAGCACACAGCGCCATTCAAGGGCCCATCACTTTCACACGCCCACAATCCAGACACAGCAACTACACAGGCTGATGGATTGCGTGGAGTGGCACTCAGCTAGCAGTGTGTGTAGTGACCAGCAGAAAGTCAATACTCTCACACAGCCAGCAGAGCACCAGTCCACACACACCGCTAGCCAAACACCAGTCCACGCACACCGCTAGCCAAGCGCCAGTCCACGGACACCACCAGCCAAGCACCAGTCCGCACACACCACCAGTCCACGCACACCGCCAGCCAAGTACCAGTCCACGCACACCGCCTGCCAAGCACCATTCCACGCACACTTCCAGCCAAGCTCCAGTCCACGCACACCACCAGC
This sequence comes from Triturus cristatus, assembly GCF_964204655.1. NCBI lineage: Eukaryota > Metazoa > Chordata > Amphibia > Caudata > Salamandridae > Triturus > Triturus cristatus. The sequence continues at coordinate 419,533,511 of NC_140580.1, forward strand.
CAATCACCAGTCCGCACACACCACCAGTCCACGCACACCGCCAGCCAAGTCCCAGTCCACGCACACCGCCTGCAAAGCACCATTCCACGCACACCACCAGCCACGCACCAGTCCACGCACACCGCCAGTCCATGCACACCGCCAGCCAAGCACCATTCCACGCACACCACCAACCAAGTGCCAGTCCACACACACCAACAGCCAAGCGCAAGCCAACACACACCGCCATCACATTTAGGATTTTTTTTTTAAAAAACACAAACAAATTGCAAATAGATACAAATCTTCTAACAGAAAATCAGCAACTAAATACATTGCACTAACACCAACCTTGAAACAGAATCAAATTATCCAAAGAATACAGACCAGGCAGTTCACTTTACCACTCAAGAATCCTCCCTAAAAAATTTTCGGGTGTGGTACGCTCTAAAACAAGCAGAGAGACACAGTGCAGGATGAGAAGGACAGTCGGGGCAGTACATACGACTCTCCTTCCTCAAACCTTTTCGCCAACAGACTCTACATCTCCTACTGGGAAAATCTTTTGCGGGTGTGGGAGGAATGTGATCTGGAAAGTGGCGTTCTTTCAATCTAGCAACATCCTCCACCAGTCCAACTATAGGAACACTTGCCTGTTCCACTACAACAAGGCTGCCTATTACAGACTCCTGAAACTTAGCAAAAGTCATCTTTGACTCAGGGCAAGAATCCTGGAACACAACAAAAGCATTAAACATTGCCATGTGGAAAATTCCAACTTCTTGTACCAAATGTAAGCCTTACGAAGAGCAGTGTAAGGTTCCAACCTCTGATCTACTCTGTCAACACCACCCATGTGCCTATTATAGTCTAAAATGCACACAGGTTTGCGCGCTTCAGCGACCTGACCCCAAACAGTCACAGGTGCAGTGCTTTCATCATGGATGGTAGTCAGCATGTAGACATCTCTCCTGTCAGTAAACTTCACAGCAAGAAGCTCCTGGCAACGCAACGCACTGCACTGTCCCCGCATAAGCTTTTGACACACAAGTTCTTTCGGGAAACCTTTACGGTTAGAGCGGATTGTGCCACAAGCAAGAGTGTCCACTTTGGCCAATTCCCTGAACAACCGCACACCAGTGTAGAAGTTGTCTACATATAAATGGTGGCCTTTGTTAAAAAATCCTCTTCCAAGTTCCCAAACAATTTTCTCAGTCACTCCAAAAGTGGACGGACAACCTGGGAGATTAAACCTAGATTCCTTACCGGTGTACACCCTGAAATTAGAGACATATCCATTCCTACTGTCACACAGCATATACAGCTTTATTCCATAGCGTGCCCTCTTACTAGGAATGTATTGCCTAAAAACCAAGCGGCCCTTGAACAACACCAAAGACTCATCCACTGCAATTTGTTTCCCAGGAGCATAGATCTCAGGAAATCGAACAACAAAGTGATCAAGGACAGGCCTAATCTTAAAAAGACGGTCACAATCAGGGTGATCTCGTGGCAACGCTAAACCATTATCAACAAAGTGCATCATCCGAAGCAGAAGCAAATACCTGTCACGAGTCATGACTGCCGGAAAAATAGACGTTGCCATCAAGGGACTGCTAGACCAATATGAAGCCATTGATGGCTTCCTTAGCAAGCCCATCAAAAAAGTTAAACCCAAGAACTTCTTCATCTCTTCAACATTTGTGGGAGTCCACCGGGTAGCTCTAGAGTGTGGCTTAAGACTGGCACAGTTGTCCCTCAAAAACTGTTCGGCATACAAATTAGTCTGCTCAACAATCTCTGCAAAAAACACATCATCCATAAACAACTGAAAAAAATTGACCGGCAAAAAGTTTTCAGTATTCACTCTAGACCCTGGAACACCAGTAAACTCTAGCAATGCCGGCTGCACCATGCCAGGGGCAACCCAGAGGTCATCACTTTCAAAGGGAAGCCTAGCAGCCCCAGCCTGCAGCCCAGAAGCCTCTTGCCGCACTACACCAACGGGAAGCCTTGCAGCCCCAGCCCGCAACCCAGATGCCTCTTGCCGCACTAGCGGCACATCAGTCTCCTCCTCTAACACAGGCACTTCATCCGCACTAAGAGTATCTTCATCATCCGATGACTCCATACGGAGAGACAACTCACTGCCAGAATCGTCCCCTGCCTCCTCTCCCTCAGATGCAGAGTCAGTCTCTGAACCAATATCAGAGGAAGACTCAAACAGCAAACCAACAACCTGCTGAGCAGTCATCCTGCGGCTAGCCATTTTACTTACTAAGATAGAAGACTGCACAAACAAGTCAACAACAACCAACAATGTGCAAACCAAGTAAGTAAAGAAATGTGTACCTTTATCACAAAGATCAATGTACTCAAAAACTATACAATCCAATTACAAGAGACAGCTGCACTCACCAGAAACTAACTCTGCAGTGACACAGCAAAAACCAACGATATCAAACTAGAAAGAAGAAAGAAAAAAAACACATTACTCACAAGACAACAAAATACACATCGAGCACCAATGCAAAAAGTTTTTGACACTCAAAAAACAAACATACTGCTATTATTACACCATTTGCAAAAAAAATTCATGCAGAGAAATCAAACACATTTACATTGTACAAAAAAGAGTCTCTTACCAAACTACACAAACAGCAGAACCGCCAGAAACACGGCAAACTCAAAAGAGCAAAAGCCTTCACCTAGAACAAAAAAGTAAAAAAAAAAAAACATTACTATTGCAATTCACAAAAAAAAAACAATAAACATAACAACATTCTATGTTACTACCCAAATGGTCAATCGTTATGTTCCAGGTGGGGCAGAAAACAGCAGGAAAAAAAAGGCTACTCTGTCCCGGGGCGGGTGGGCCAAATACATATTATAAAAATTGCCCCCTGGAAGCGACACTTGCCAAAGGGGTCACTTCCATTTTTATTTACACTACTTCCCTGGTGTCCAGTGGGCTTTTCTACCCCCCCCCTGGGGCCAGACACGGAGCGAAAGTGGAGCGATCTGCCCCCAGGGGGGGCAGAAAAGTCTGTGCACAAATTCTCCCAAATTCAGCCCCAGGGAAGCGACCCTTGCCCAAGGGGTCACTTCCCATATCAATATATCGAAATTCCCTGGTGTCTAGTGGGCTTTTCTGCCCCCCCTGGGGGCAGAAACGGACCGGAAGTGGACCGATCTGCCCCCAGGGGGGGCAGAAGAGTCTTTGCAAAAATTCTCCCCCAGGGAAGCGACCCTTGCCCAAGGGGTCGCTTCCCATATCATCATTACGACATCCCTGGTGTCTAGTGGGCGAAACGGACCAGAAGTGGACCGATCTGCCCCCAGGGGGGGCAGAAGAGTCTTTGTAAAAATTCACCCCCAGGGAAGCGACCCTTGCCCAAGGGGTCGCTTCCCATATCAATATATCAAAATTCCCTGGTGTCTAGTGGGCTTTTCTGCCCCCCCCGGGGGCAGAAACGGACAGGAAGAGGACCGATCTGCCCCCAGGGGGGGCAGAAGAGTCTTTGCCAAATTTCACCCCCAGGGAAGCGACCCTTGCCCAAGGGGTCGCTTCCCAATTCACCATTATGACATCCCTGGTGTCTAGTGGGCTTTTCTGCCCCCCCTGGGGGCAGAAACGGAACGAAAGTGGACCGATCTGCCCCAGGGGGGGCAGAAAAGTCTGTCACAATATTGTCCCCCAGGGAAGCGACCCTTGCCCAAGGGGTCGCTTCCCAAATGGCCGAAAACAACATCCCTGGGGTCTAGTGGGGGCATTCCTGTCCCACGATCGCGACGCTGTGCGCGATCGTGGAACAGGAATGCCCAGCATTGAGACATCAGGGGAGAGGAAATACTCTTTCTTCTCCCCCGATGCCTCAAGGCCCTGGAATTCCGCCCCCCCCCGCCACACCGCAGCAAAACACCTACCTTCCTCGTTGGACGCGCTGGAAGAAATGAATTCCAGCGCGTCCAACGCTTCCTGATGACGCCAGCGCGCGCTGTGCGCGCTGACGTTACCAGAAAGCGTGGGGGGGCTCGGGGGTGGCAGCGGAAACTCTTCCGCTGCCATCCCCATCTGTGGGGTCACGATCGGTGCCCCAGGGGGGGAGCGCCAGCGCTTCCCCCAGGGGCTGTGCTCATGACGGAGCGGTTCCGTCATGAGCACAGCTCAACCGATGCTCATGACGGAACCGTTCCGTCATGAGCATCGAAGGGGTTAAAGAAAGATGAGTGGAAATCAATAGATTGTAGTTTTTCTATGTTTCTTATCAGAGGTTTGTCAGAATAGGATGAGGTATTTGCCATGTGTGTTAAATATCTCTTATTCCTAATCTTTAGCAGAAATATAAGGCATAATATGCAAGATCCATTTTTAACACACCAAATTCTTCACCTTTAATACATTTTTGTGGCCTTTTCCTAATACAATTTGGGAGTTTGACCTGCCGTAATATACAAGGGGAAAACTGTGAGGGTGTGATAATTACCACAAAACTTGAAATTATGATCCCTGTGTACATATATTTGCACATGTATCAACATTTAGTACTGAGCATGCAATGTAGGCCTAGATGAAGACTAACAATTTGAGGGTGTTCGGATAAAATATCGAGAAAAAATATTAGGATGCAGAATTATTGAGTTGTAAATAACGTGATTAACAAATAAAGGGGTCCATTAGGATGGCGGACGGAGACACAACCGCAGGGCTGGCGGTGGCGGAAAATGTCATTTTCCGCATTCCAGCAGCGGTCCTCACGCCCGCATATTAGTATGGCCAAACATAGCCCATTTCCCGTCCGCCGCGGTGCGACGCAAACCCTCATCAAAAAGCACCCGCCACCACGCTAGGGACCCATTGCAGAACCACCGCCGTGCGGTATGACGTCCCGTCTGCTGTACAAATCAGGATGCCCCCAAACAGCCAGTTGCACATCAGCGGAGAAACCGCCCAACCAGAGATGGCGGAAGCACAACTGCGGAGCGCAAAACCAGAGTCCCGGTCCTTTCCGGCAAGTCCCGACTGCAATGGATCCAGCTCAACACGTCTTTCCGGTGCTGTACCTAATACACTACCAGCAACTCATGTACCGTCGCGGACGCCGCCGCAGGTATGCAATAACACAACTCTGCACACAACAACAACACACAATACCTGGGCAGATATAGGGTTCCTGTCCACACCAGACACTCTGGTGGGGACAGGAACACATCCACTAGTGTACCCACACATGTCCTACCTGTCACTAAATCACCCCGCCGCATCCAGGTCACCCACCAACCGTGATATTGATGCAATGTCCCGGTCACGTCAGCAGTGAAGACGCGGGAAAACATGCGCACAATGTAGAAGGCAGGGCCAGCGCCAGGCATGGGCAGTGAACAAAGAACAAAGGGCCACACCTCCACCCTCTACACATTAACCCCCCAAACATAAAGGGACATGCTCTGTGCCAGCTCTGTGCTCCCCCATGCACAAGAACCAGCCAGGTGAACCCACACCCTGCACCACACACCAATCAACCAGGGAGACAGTCTAAGCAGGTGGGGCTGCAGAGGAACACACAGCACAGAAGTTCAGGGCCAGGGCAACCCACACACCCCACCCACACTACACTCATGGCAAGAAAACAGAGTCCAAGCACAAAATGAACATTCACACAGAATATGAACAATCATCCAACTGGACATATAGCCTGTCAAGTCACATAAACATACCCCACATTGACTCACAGCCACATACTCATACCAGATGTCAGCAGCAATGGAGGACAACACATAGGAAAGCTAAAGTAAGGTGCACACAAATGGAAGGCCAAGGAGCCAACCACTAAGCATGTGTACATCATATGCAAGAAAAGGAACATATAACAACACCCTTAGCACATCAAATCACACATGGCTGGCACAGTAAGTGAAATTATACCACAGTTACCTCCGTGCAACAACTCAGGAAGACAGCAAGGCACACCATGTATAGGCACAGGGATGAAAGGAAGTCTCTGAAGTCAAACAGTGAACAGCTACACATCTGCATCCAACTACTTGGCAGGTGTATGCCAGCAGCACAACACACAGGGCCCATGGACACAGTCCTTGACTGTCAAACATAAGTAGGATACTTCACACATACCCCCCCAAACTCACACCTGCAGCACACACCAGTGTCAAACACACAGAAGGGTTCCAATAATGTCCAGCCAATACACTGACAAAGAATCACACTCCCTGGGGGCATCCGCAAACATCACACACACATTCAGGGATGCCTGAACCAATGCTGGCACAAAAACAACAGCCAAACACAAAAGTCAATAACAATATACACAGAAGGATAACAAGACCAGACCTGTGCAGTAAAACAGTGGAAAGGCAATGGGAGCCCAGACAGATCAGGAGTACACAACATCATCACTCAGGAACAATGCACAGACAACATACCCCAACACAGACAAGAAGTGCATCATCTCAAAACAATCATGGGCACAAACTGGGAATATGGGCCTACAATGAAACACAGACAGACATACCACACCACCTATCAAGTCAACATGGTGTCATAGTTTACCACATGCATGCACATGCACAATCCTGACAAATGACAGTTCACATATAAGAGGAGAAAACCCCAAGGATGCACCTAAAACATGCCCAGGTACAAGAGTAGCCCTAAAGGCATGTGACAGACACACAAGTAAGGTGCACTACACTGGCAACACACATCTGAATGAATCACAACCCACTAACAAAACACACACACTGACATGCAAATAGAACATCACACACAGAGCATCTGTCATCTGCAAGAGACAACACAGGCCAACAATTGCACAAATCCACATCAAACACACAACAGATGCACATGCCAATACGTCACATTGCAAACACAGAAGGACATCAGGGGGTGCACAGCAGGCAAGGACAAGGCAACATACACTCACAGCACTGCATGCACGAAAAGCCGTGTGTGCATACCAAACATACCAGTTCCACACAGATATGAGTGACACACCATGAACCCCCACAACACTAATCAGCACAGCACACATACAACATCACACTCAGGAAGGGCAGCAGTACCTCAGCAAACACACATACAGCTAACCCAACACCAACAGATGCACAAGTCTGGGATCCCCAGGTGACAACAACATGACCAGAGGACAGTGCAGCACAAACAGTTGAACTGCATATGAGCAACCATGGCTGCAAAACAAGACAAGAAAATCACGTATAACCAATTGGGAAACTGGCACATTGGTCCTGTGCACAGATCAGCACCACAAAGCATAGTCTAACAAATGAAGTGATGGAGAGGCACACACACTGGCAACCCAAGGGGACAGCTGACATAAGAGTGAAGTGGTGTGTACGTCAGTAGTGGACAGGCATGGAGTGCACCATATAAAAATAGATAGAGTGCAGACTCACAATGGGTAGGCATCAGAGGCACAGATAGGGGATGGTATGACTCCACACCCTACATGCCTTAATGGAGCCAAAAAAGTCCCAAGTGACAGCAATGCACGAGAGAACACACCCACAATGTCAGTGTGGCTGAGCAGGGCTGCACAGTGAGTACAAACAGTATCAAGACACATGGCTGATCACCAAAACACAACACTGACTTGCCAGTCACACACTCTGCATACTCACAATTGTCACCAAAAACAAGTAGGTGTCCCCCAGAAGTGCAAGGACACACCAACACACTGCACAGTGTACAACCTACAACTCCCACATGAGCACACAATCACAAGCACAGGGCTGAGCAATCCAAATAACAGGCACTCAACTCCTGGGCGACACATGTGTGCAGTTGACATTGCAGGGGCACACACACACACATCAACACCACTGACAAAGTCACCCCTTCACGCTGCACACTTCTTGACCACCCAAGTGCACACATTGAAATTCACCCATGTAACTAGGATGACTGGCCATCAGAAGATGAGCATATACCAACACTGCTGGTCACACATCAAGAAAGATCACACAGACATGATGACCCTGGCCAGCCAGCCTGAAATACTGTGGATAGAATCCCACCTTGTGCTGGCATTGCATACAAACATGACGTGTACAATATAGCTAACCTGACCAAACAGTGAATATGATAAGAGTAGTTCATCACAAACCAACATCATTGCACCCCCAAGCCTCAGAGTCAAGAAGAACGGAGGTGCCTGTCACCTCTGTAAAACCCTGAAAAAATGAAACAAGCCATTGCCAATGTTAAAGTCGCATATAAAGCATGTGTCACAGCAAACCATAACCACACTGAAAACCCTTTATTTAAAAAGGACACTGACAAGGCAGACAACAGGATTAACTGTCTTTATACACATATTACACAAATAGGCACCAGAAGTAGACAAGAGCAAGGCCAGTGGCCAGTCCAAGGTGCAGAGTAAGTAACTGAGAAGCTGCACAGGGAAGGGGCAAACAGCAGTGAACATCAAGGCCAATGGCCAATCCAAAGTGCAGTGTATTCACATGAGATCCCGCACAGGGAAGGGGCAAACAGCAGTGACCATCAAGGCCAGTGGCCAGTCCAAAGTGCAGATGAGGTACATGAGATCCTGCACAGGGAAGTGGCAAACAGCAATGCCAGTGGCCAGTCCGAGGTGCAGAGTAAGTACATGAGAAGTTGCACAGGGAAGGGGTAAACAGCAAGGCCAGTGGCCAGTCCATGGTGCAGAGTAAGAACATGAGAAATTGCACAGGGAAGGGGCAAACAGCAAGGCCAGTGGCCAGTCCAAGGTGCAGAGTAAGTAAATGAGAAGCTGCACAGAGAAGGGGCAAACAGCAAGGCCAGTGGCCAGTCCAAGGTGCAGAGTAGTCACATGAGATCCTGCACAGGAAAGGGGCAAACAGCAGTGAACATCAAGGCCAGTGGCCAGTCCAAAGTGCAGATGAGGTACATGAGATCCTGCACAGGGAATGGGTGAGACTGTACCCTGCCATAGTCAGAAACACAGTCAGTGGGTAACAATGGGCAGTCCAGGCACTGCTGTGGGAGAGACAAGTGTGTGAGGGGGACTTCCACTCAGACTTGGCAGTCAGTCGGATTGGGAGGTGGCTGAGTGTCGGGGACAGTTGGAGGACTGGACCGGGGAGAGAGAGGCCCAGCTGAGGTAGAGGTCTCAGTGGCTTTGGAAGCCGGACGGCTGCTGGGACCCGGTGGTGTGGTGGCACATGGAGGTGGAGTCATACTGCCGTGAGATACAGTGTGGGTGGGAGAATGTGGAGGGGTGCCTTTCCACTTCTTGGGGACTCGATAGGGAATTATTGTCTTGGTAGGAGTGCTAAGTGAGGCAGGCACGACAGGCACACCCTCCACCAAAGCTGCATCAGCTGCAGCCGGTGGCCCTTCCTCTGGTGACTTGCTGGATCCAGTGGTACGCTTGGCCTGGCCTTGCCTGTGCCCCTCCATTCCCTGTTTACCAGGTGTACTCACTACAGTGGCCTCCTTTCCCTGATTCACAGGGCTCTGGATGGGAGTTGAAGTTGTGGGTAAATCACCCTTGGAGCTCTTTTTATGTGTACTCTTAGCAGGCACCAGCTTCTCAGTGGGCACGGCAACTGTCTGCTTGTCTTTGCGAGACGCTTTTCGGACAGGAGAGTCTTTGGTTGGGGATTGTTGGACCCGGCCCTTTTGGCAGGTTCACCCCGAAACTTTTTGCTTTTTATTGGTGACTTGGTGTAGTGATTTTTGGGTTTCTGCGCACTTTACCGCTGTGTCCCAGGGTAAAGTGCATGCGTGTTGTGAGGTTGGCCTGCCCTCCCATAGGAATGCATGGGGGAATGTATGTGTCCTGGTAGTTCCTGATGCGTGGGGTGTGCAGGCCCGAGTTTGGTATGTGCGGACTCGTGTAATTGATGCGCGATGATGTGTGCGGCGTGCATGTACCTAGTGTGGAAGTGCCACTTCTAGAAGTGGGCACTTCGGTGTGCAGTGTAAAATGTGTGGCTTGTCTGGCGATTGGCTGGTGGAGGTCATGTGACGGACTAGGGAAATCCCCAGAGTCAGGAGGAGTCACCCAGTGGTGAATGGAAGTTAAGCATACTGATGGCTGGGGAGGAGTATACCTGGGTCCTGAATAGGACAGGGCTTTCCCCACACACTGCTGGTTCCGGCCCCTGTGGTGCGTCTGATGACCCTGGCCTGCCAGTGAATAGGGAGAGGGGCTGAGCAAAACAAAGTGCTCAGGAACCAGATGTAACTGGTTCGCCCCTCCCCTGCACCTTCAGACAAAGACTTTTACTGTATAGAAAGGGGCTGTGTCCCCTTACAAGGTGTTCTCTGCTGATCCAACTTGAGGGGGGGCCTGCTGCTGCTGGGCGCCAGGAGTGACCGCCACTGGGGACTGCCTCCCTGCTGGAGGGCCCTGTGAGCTGGCCCCTGGGCCCAGTCTTTGCCCCCCTACTCCAGAAGGCTTTGGCTGGACTTTATTTGTGCCCTAAAGCGCTGGGAGCGCTTTATTTGTAGCCCTAAGCGCCTGGAAGCGCTTTTATCCGCCTTTAGCGCTCGGGAGCGCTGTCTTGCTGCAAGCCGGTGCCCACCCAGCGTTTGCCATGTCCTTGCCGTTGGCGGGTGCCACCCCGCTTATTTGTGGTATATCGCGGCGGGTGCCCACCCCGCCGTTTAGCTCCTATGACGAGGGAGCCTACCCCTCTGATTGCTGAAGTTTTATATCACCGCTGCAGCCCGGTCCGGGGAAGCCCGGAAGTCAGGCAGCCTTCGTTGGGACGGGGGTGGGACTTTGAAGCAGGAAGCTATGGGAGCCTACCCCGCGCTCCTGCCCTCGCCGGAGAAGAGAAGGGTCCCTGAGGTACTGGCTGCCCGAGCGGGGCTCTTGTGAGGAAGAGGAGAGCCCCGCCGCCTTTGAAGACGTCAGCGCCGCCTCTGCCAGAATCCCGGTGAGTGGGGGCAGCAGTGTTGGGTGCAGAGCGCCGTGCGCTCCATCGAGGGGGGGCAGTGCTTCTTGAGCCTGTCGGGCTCCAACGCGGGCCGCGGTGTGGTCACGAGTCACCCGAGTGGGACTCCAACGTTAGGGGCACCATCCTTTTCGAGCCCACGAGGCTCCAAACGGGGGAATTTCTTTGGTTAGAGCCCAGAGAGGCTCTAGGGGGCATTGACTGTGTCCCTGAGCCCAGGAGAGGCTCCACAAGAGTGGCGGATTTGCTTTGAGGGGCACCGTGGTGCCCACGCTCAGTTCTACAGCTGCCCAGCACTTAGTGGGCAGCTGCAACGTTTAGGTTGGGTACTCTACGCTTGGTTTGCGCAGCTGGCGCAGCCTGACTGGGACAGAGCGTCCTAGCCCCGACAAGGCCAGTTGGCCTAGGGACTGCCACATGTGGTGGCTTATGTGAGTTTCCTAACCTGCACCTCTGAATGTATGTTTATGTGTCATGTGCCTTGTTTTACACCGCTGAATGTATCTTGATGCATCATGTGTTTCCTTTCATAGCACCGCTGAATGTTTTATGCATCATGTGTTTTCTTTCCTAGCACCTCTGAATGTTTTATGCATCATGTGTTTCCTTTCATAGCACCGCTGAATGTTTTATGCATCATGTGTTTTTCTTCCTAACACCGCTGAATGTTTTATGCATCATGTTTTTACCTGCCCGGCACCTCTGAATGAGTTTATGCGTCATGTGCCATGTTCTACACCTCTGAATGTGTTAGGCATCATGTGTAATGTACGTTTTCCCCTACAGGTATTGTGATACTTAGGTGGTTGTGTTCCCCTAGTACCGGAGGTACTAGGGAGGTTCTGAGTCCCTGCGTGATAGTCTCCTAAGGTGGTTAGGGTTGCGTAGGTGGTACTTTCTTGTTACCAGTAGTTACTGGTTGTGTGCTATATATGTTATTTTTGTGCTACAGTAATTTTATATTTGGTGCTAAGTGCTAAATATCTAAAAGTGCTAATTCCGGACAGTGGTCCATGTGGCCCTGTCCCCTGTACATATAATCCCTTGTAAATTCTGCCCGTGCCTGTTGGCACATTGTAAAGTGTGTGTTTTTATCTGATGTGTTGTGTATAATACAAAGGCTATTTTTATAGAATACCTTGTGTGGAGTTTCCTTTGTGGTGGGCCTTGGGTGTTGTTGCTGAGTGCGCGCTCAAATGCTTTACACCTTGCCTCAGAGATAAGCCTGACTGCTCGTGCCAAGCTACCAAGGGGGTGAGCAGGGGTTATCTTTGGCGTGTAACTCCCCAACCCTGACTAGAGTGGTGGTTTCTGCCTGGCTTTGGCGCAAGCCCTAGCCAACCAGAAATCCCAGTTCTAACATTGGTGATCAGCGGTGGGATTTGGACTTGCGTTTGCGCTGTACCGCAGCAGCGACTGGCTACACTACAAAACTCTGCATTTAGATAAATCACATTTTGGGGATTATTGTTTTTTTTGGAGTTCCATTATTTCTTCTCATAAAGGTGTCCTTTGTGAATTATGTACCCCTGTGCTAGCTCAGACACTCAGGTTCCTTGTGTTAAACTCTTCTCGGGAACGTCCGCAAAAATGGAGCCTGCTTTTAATTTCTGTGGTCTGTTTAGATACAGTAGGTTGGAGTTGGTAAGGTTCTGTGAAGAGAGAGACATAGAGGTGGGTGAGTCAGATACCCAGTCCAAACTGAGGGACAACCTGATCCTATGGCAAAAGGATGAGTGGGAGCGAGAGCGCAGCGAGGAAGATAGGGCCTGGGCCGCACGCCGAGAGGGTGGTGGGTCTGAGGGGAGCCCTGAAGATTCAGAAGAGGAGGAAGGTTACCTGACAGGGACGCCAGTAGACAGTGAAGACCCCATAGATAGGGAGTCCCTTGCTGGGTCCAGTGTCAGGAGCAGCACCCCATCCCTTTCCCTGTCCCCAGAGGAGTGGATAGATAGGAGGGAAGAGAGGGAGCATCAGCTGGCCATGGAGAAGCTCAGGTTAGAGCATGCCAAGGCGATGGCGCAGCTGGGGGTGGAGGAGAAAAAGTGTGAGACCGAGAGGGTCTTGGCGGAAGAGAGGATGGCGGAGGCTGAGAGGGCCTTCGCCAGGGAGAAAGTAGCTCTAGAGGGTAACTTGTCCCCTGAGCGCATTGGTTTTCTGGATTCCCCAGGGAGGGTGGAGTCCAGTGGTGGCAGCGATAGAGAGCCCAGTGCAGAGAGTCCCATTCCCCATTCCCAGAGTCTGGTACCTATTTTCTAAGAGGAGGAATGTAGGTTGAAGTTCAGGGGCAGTAAGAAACTGCCTCACCAGTCTTGGGGCACGTTTGTGGGTGAATGTGAGGATGCACTGGACGATTGGTTAAGGGTACACACGAAACGGGCTTTTGACGGACTGTATGCTCTGGTTATCAAGGAGCAGCTGCTTGGTAGTTGTTATCCCGGGTTGCGCCAACACCTGTTGAGGTATGGCTCTTTTTGCCCATGGGAGCTGGCAGAGGAAGCAGACCGTTGGGAGGGTGCCCAAGGTTCTGATGAGGTATGGGAGAGTACTTCCAATAGCAGTGGCTCAGGGATCTTCCCGTCCTGGATGGGGGTAGAGGTTCAGAGTAGCCCATCTAGGTCCCAGAGTAGTGAGAGGGGTGTAGGGGCTCACGGCCTATCTCAGTGGAGTGGGAGTGAGTGGGTGACTTTGAGTCCCCAGAGGCCCGAAACCCAGTCTCAGAACCTGGATGGTTTCTTAAGGGAACACCAGGTTGGGGGCCTAGGCTGTCCTGTTAGGTCACTTGAGGAAGCTCGCCTAGGGTATGGAGAACCTGGAGTCTCTGCAAATGGAGCTCCAGTGGTTCTGGTGTCAGGCAGTACCGCTCCGGTAGGGAGGGTACAGAAGTCCGGCGAGAGGAGTGGCGTGGGGCTGTGTTCCCCGGTGGAGGAGCCAGTGGGTCAGGGACCAGCCGGGAGGGCTGAGTCTCCTATAAGTGACCATGGCGACTACACGTCTGTCCTGGGGGATCTTCGCGCACTGTCAGGTGGGCAGGGGACGGGAGATCTGCGCCAGGCAGACTGTCATGCAACATATGAGGCATATGTTACTCTTGGGGGGATACTGTGTGAGTCCCCAGAAGTCCTGGAGTGCCAGGCAAGTATGCAACCGAAGGTTCTAGACCAGAGGTTGGGAGACCAGTTCTCAGGGAGAGGTCCTGAGCTGGTGGGAAAGTTGATTTCTGAGGGTGCCTCTCAGAGGAGGAGAGGACAGAACCCTAGAAGGAGAGGTAGGGGGAGGAGAGCCTCACCCGTGACTGTTGGTCAGCTTGAGGGTACGGACCCTGGGCTGGAAGATCAGTGGATGTTTAGAACATGTAATGTGTGTCGGCTGATACAAGCCAGTAAGACGATCGACGTGGGTTTACAAACCCCTTGGGAGCAACGCTCCTTTAGCAACTGTAACAGCAAGAATGTGGTGTATGTAATGACCTGCATTTGTAACCAGAAGTATGTAGGAATGACGACTAGAAAAGTCAAGGTCCGTATTAATGAACACCGGAGCACATTCAGATGTGGGAAAACGATAACAAAAATGATGCGTCACTTCCTGACTACTGAACATAATGAAAATGACTTCACATGGACAGTAATCGAAAAGTTACCGAACAACAGTACTGAGAAACAACTATTTAAATTGGAACAGCGATGGATCTACCGCATGTCTAGCACAACACAAGGATTGAATGAAGAAATACGGTGGACAACCTTGAGTTAGCTCTAAATAACCATTATCTGATGGCAGACGCTTGAGGCCAATGGGTAAAAAAAACTTGTTTAAAAACAACATCAAAGTACGTAGACCTTAATGCAGGACACAAAGTAGGCTGGCTCCCGTATACCGGATTAGGAACAACAACGAGGAGCGGAGAGTGAGAAACTGAACATGAAAGACAATTTAGACCTACCACCAACTAAACATTGAAAACAACAAATGGCCCAGGTCCACAGGATCGGAAAGATATCAAACTGGCTATACATTGATTCGGGCTTTTTCTGAGTACATTTCCAAAAGCGAGGGTGAATTTGTTGTGCTGGTGTATACACAAAAAAAACACGTGGTTTAACACCAGAATTACATTGATGCACATAATCCCAACGAAGCGCTTTAGTCCCTGAACACTAACAGGAGCACGCTAACATATGAGACAGGTGATCGGAATAAAGGGGTCCCACATAAAACGCGTAAAAAACCGCTATAAACTACAATACCCATGATCACCCAGAATACAAACGCAGCACTTCCCGCGAGCCGAGTAGTCCTCCGATTGACGATAGAGGAAACACGCGACGGGATAGAGCGCCAGACAAACCAATCAGGAGCAAGGTTTAAAACAAGCCGAGGAAGTGCCATCATCATTCGACGGCAGGCGAGTGGTGTACTAGGCAGATCGGCGGTGGCGGATCCTTGACGAAGTAAGTTTGGAACATCCTGCTATAATAGCTTATGATATAACATAGACCAAAGCGGGTTACTGAGTAGTATGCTAAAACCGGATTCGCATAGTAAAACGGGAAAAGGGGACGTGAACGGGTGCTTGTATTTAAGAGGAAATAAGTGTCACACGCCCACTGTTTGTTTGTTTGCATGTAAACGTTAACCCTAGCGAATCACGAGTAATACGGGAAAACGGTTCACCTAGACAACCGGAATGGGGATGTCAACGAGTGCTCAGAACGCATAGAAGACCCACAAGGTTTTGTAATATGTTGACAACCAAAATCAAGAACATACAATGACAGCGGGACTTTACTACTCCCATGACCTAGAGGGACATGGTCAGGGGAGAATAGTCCGCAAGATGTAGCAAATCGAGGGCGGAAATTACAGAGAAAGCATATAATCAGCCATAATAATGGAAGGGAAAAGACAGGATGTTTTGAATAACTAAAACCCTTGTTATTTAATGCAGTGTGTGACTACAGGACGCCACCTTTGACACACTCCAGCCTGCATGATGCTTAATAGCATCCACCAGTAGGTGAGCAATGCACCAAGCAGGGTGCTATATTTTAAAGAATTGTTAGTTGAATTCACACACAATAATAGTGATATGAGCACTCAACACGCTGCTAGAACCTAAGGATAAGAGCACATAAAGACCACCCAGAAGTAGGGCATGTGTGGTCACAACTGAAACCCGAGGGGGTCTATTACACACCGATGGTTCGGATCCCAAGGTTAAACAATCGCTATGTCCCCAACAAACTAAGAAGAACTTCGTGTTTTTCTATAAACATCACAATTATGGATTAGACCATCACTATAGGCGGTGGAAGTCATTTTTTGAGGTTGCAAATATAATGGAGATGGCATAAATATATGTAAAACGAACAAATAGTCTCACATACAAATGAATAGTGAGCACGTAGTCAGTTGGCACTAAATCACTCAATATCATTGAAAAACTTATGAGCACTATAGCTGCACAGAAGTCATGGAATACATGAATTAGAGATGAGAGTGTATATTAAAGAGATCTTTTTTACTCCTTATAGAAATACTACTGGAGTTCGAACAAAAGACATACAGGTGAGTGCACTAAGCCTCACATTTGGTGTGCATGGAACACATGTAAGAAGCCCGATTTAGGACTCATAAGTAGGCTTTATAAACACCACGCCCTGACGAAGGCCCCAGACCCGACTGGGCTATTTAGGGAGGGCCGAAACATGTTGGCATTGAACAGAGGGTAAAATTGAACACACTAATGTTAAAAAAAACCCCAACATTAGGCTTTTATCGATATCACAAGTGCCTCAGAATAAAGGATCAAGAGGAGGTACACTTGTAGGTATTTTTAACGTATGCACCAAAAAATCTGGTTCGCCTCTTAAACCAGTGACCTACTTATCAGAACTCCCGGTATATCTATGGTTGAGTCCGCCCAGATAGTATCACCTTATCTGGGTGTGGAGGTAACGCCGATGATGAAGCATGTCACTATTATGTGAGTGAGGCGTTTCCGTCAATATCTTTGATATTCCAACTGACGCAAGTACAGTAGGACCATCTCGAAAAAACTGTACCCCCGGATGGGGAATACAGTCTCAGGCTACAGTTGTTCTTAGTGGAAAAAAAAGTTGCATTGGGAGAACGCAACTGTTAGATTCATTCTCTCACTCTCCACACGTGAAAAAGATGTTTAGAACAGCCCTGATGAGGGGAAGGGTTGAAAATGGTCACTACGTGCCCGGGGTTACTACCCCCCACTCTGTGGTTAGGCAAGGACCAGTGGCGCCTAGATGGCCTAGGGCCTGGTCCTGGCCGCGGACAGCTGAGGAGTACCAGTGGGGTAGCCCAGTTGGTCCGCCGGGTTTTTCCAGAGGGAACCACGTGGGTTCAGAGTGGCGTAAAACCGGAGAGTGTCCCTGCCGTTGCGGGCCTGCGTCCGTGTTTTATCGCCCAAAGCAGGGAAGACCTTCACGGCGGTGATTGGTCTACCCTGCGTTTTGGCTGGAAGGGGGTTGTGTTGGACCCGGCCCTTCTGGCAGGTTCACCCCGAAACTTTTTGCTTTTTATTGGTGACTTGGTGTAGTGATTTTTGGGTTTCTGCGCACTTTACCGCTGTGTCCCAGGGTAAAGTGCGTGCGTGTTGTGAGGTTGGCCTGCCCTCCCATAGGAATGCATGGGGGAATGTATGTGTCCTGGTAGTTCCTGATGCGTGGGGTGTGCAGGCCCGAGTTTGGTATGTGCGGACTCGTGTGATTGAATGCTGCGCGATGATGTGTGCGGCGTGCATGTACCTAGTGTGGAAGTGCCACTTCTAGAAGTGGGCACTTCGGTGTGCAGTGTAAAATGTGTGGCTTGTCTGGCGATTGGCTGGTGGAGGTCATGTGACGGACTAGGGAAATCCCCAGAGTCAGGAGGAGTCACCCAGTGGTGAATGGGAGTTTAGCATACTGATGGCTGGGGAGGAGTATACCTGGGTCCTGAATAGGACAGGGCTTTCCCCACACACTGCTGGCTCCGGCCCCTGTGGTGCGTCTGATGACCCTGGCCTGCCAGTGAATAGGGAGAGGGGCTGAGCAAAACAAAGTGCTCAGGAACCAGATTTAACTGGTTCGCCCCTCCCCTGCACCTTCAGACAAAGACTTTTACTGTATAGAAAGGGGCTGTGTCCCCTTACAAGGTGTTCTCTGCTGATCCAACTTGAGGGGGGGCCTGCTGCTGCTGGGCGCCAGGAGTGACCGCCACTGGGGACTGCCTCCCTGCTGGAGGGCCCTGTGAGCTGGCCCCTGGGCCCAGTCTTTGCCCCCCTACTCCAGAAGGCTTTGGCTGGACTTTATTTGTGCCCTAAAGCGCTGGGAGCGCTTTATTTGTAGCCCTAAGCGCCTGGAAGCGCTTTTATCCGCCTTTAGCGCTCGGGAGCGCTGTCTTGCTGCAAGCCGGTGCCCACCTGGCGTTTGCCCTGTCCTTGCCGTTGGCGGGTGCCACCCCGCTTATTTGTGGTATATCGCGGCGGGTGCCCACCCCGCCGTTTAGCTCCAATGACGAGGGAGCCTACCCCTCTGATTGCTGAAGTTTTATATCACCGCTGCAGCCCAGTCCGGGGAAGCCTGGAAGTCAGGCAGCCTTCATTGGGACGGGGGCGGGACTTTGAAGCAGGAAGCTACGGGAGCCTACCCCGCGCTCCTGCCCTCGCCGGAGAAGAGAAGGGTCCCTGAGGTACTGGCTGCCCGAGCGGGGCTCTTGTGAGGAAGAGGAGAGCCCCGCCGCCTTTGAAGACGTCAGCGCCGCCTCTGCCAGAATCCCGGTGAGTGGGGGCAGCAGTGTTGGGTGCAGAGCTCCATCGAGGGGGGGGCAGTGCTTCTTGAGCCTGTCGGGCTCCAACGCGGGCCGCGGTGTGGCCACGAGTCCCCCGAGTGGGACTCCAACATTAGGGGCACCATCCTTTTCGAGCCCACGGGGCTCCAAACGGGGGCATTTCTTTGGTTAGAGCCCAGAGAGGCTCTAGGGGGCATTGACTGTGTCCCTGAGCCCAGGAGAGGCTCCACGAGAGTGGCGGATTTGCTTTGAGGGGCACCGTGGTGCCCACGCTCAGTTCTACAGCTGCCCAGCACTTAGTGGGCAGCTGCAACGTTTAGGTTGGGTACTCTACGCTTGGTGTGCGCAGCTGGCGCAGCCTGACTGGGACAGAGCGTCCTAGCCCCGACAAGGCCAGTTGGCCTAGGGACTGCCACAGGTGGTGGCTTATGTGAGTTTCCTAACCTGCACCTCTGAATGTATGTTTATGCGTCATGTGCCTTGTTTTACACCGCTGAATGAATCTTGATGCATCATGTGTTTCCTTTCATAGCACCGCTGAATGTTTTATGCATCATGTGTTTTCTTTCCTAGCACCGCTGAATGTTTTATGCATCATGTGTTTTTCTTCCTAACACCGCTGAATGTTTTATGCATCATGTGTTTACCTGCCCGGCACCTCTGAATGAGTTTATGCATCATGTGCCATGTTCTACACCTCTGAATGTGTTAGGCATCATGTGTAATGTACGTTTTCCCCTACAGGTATTGTTATACTTAGGTGGTTGTGTTCCCCTAGTACCGGAGATACTAGGGAGGTTCTGAGTCCCTGCGTGATAGTCTCCTAAGGTGGTTAGGGTTGCGTAGGTGGTAATTTCTTGTTACCAGTAGTTACTGGTTGTGTGCTATATATGTTATTTTTGTGCTACAGTAATTTTATATTTGGTGCTAAGTGCTAAATATCTAAAAATGCTAATTCCGGACAGTGGTCCATGTGGCCCTGTCCCATGTACATATAATCCCTTGTAAATTCTGCCCATGCCTGTTGGCACATTGTAAAGTGTGTGTTTTTATCTGATGAGTCGTGTATAATACAAAGGCTATTTTTATAGAATACCTTGTGTGGAGTTTCCTTTGTGGTGGGCCTTGGGTGTTGTTGCTGGGTGCGCGCGCAAACGCTTTACACCTTGCCTCAGAGATAAGCCTGATTGCTCGTGCCAAGCTACCAAGGGGGTGAGCAGGGGTTATCTTTGGCGTGTAACTCCCCAACCCTGACTAGTGTGGTGGTTTCTGCCTGGCTTTGGAGCAAGCCCTAGCCAACCAGAAATCCCAGTTCTAACAGGGATGCCTCTGAGGCATGTAAGCCTGAGGCCTGCTTCTTGGCTTTATGGCCCTGGGTGTCACCTGAAGAGATTTTGCCTTTGCGCTCTGGGGTGGCTTTAGTTTTCTGTGGGGATGGTGTCTGTGCCCTGGACCACTTGGGCTGCTGCTGTTGTGTGCTGCGTGTGCTGTATCTTGCCCTTGAGGTCTGTGGTGTGTGGTCACTAACGTCAGATGTAGTCATCGGCAGGGGGGTGGCCAAATATACTGAAGCTGGACTCTGAGATTGTGCCAGTTGAATGGCTGCTGTCACTGTAGAGGACAAAGACTGGACAGTCCGGTGTAGCCCACCAACGTCTGAATGAAAGCAACGACCTGTGCCAACTTTTTGTCGTGGTCTAGGAAGGCATTGATGAGAGTCATCTGGCCCACACACAGCTGGCGCAACAGGTCCACAGACTCAGTCATTTGAGATGTCATCACTAATGTCATCAACGATGTCACTGACCCTGTCATGAATGATGTAATATGTGACGTCATCAGCAGTGCATTCTGGGGGAGTGAGTTATAGTTAGCTGAACTAACTATTGTGGACTAATTTCACTGGTTTTGTATGAGTGAAATGTCCAACTAACTATATCGTCCCTGAAACCTGTGGTTTTTTTCATTGAATTTCTAAGGTTTTTTAAATGCTGATTTCTAACTATAACAAGCCTGAAATCTATGTTTTTTTCAGAAAAAAAATAAATATATATATATATATATACACACACACACACACACAAATAAATATTCACTAAAAAAACAAAGGTTACTGTGACGTTGTAGTTAGGAATTAGCATTTGAAAAACCTTTAAAATTCACTGAACAAAACAAAGGTTACAAGGTTACAAGGACATTATAGTTCGGAAATTGAATGAAAAAATGTAGACATTCATTGAAAAAACAGAGGTTACAGGGACATTATAGTTAGGCTCAGGTTTCACTCATACAAAACTAGTAAAATTCAGCAGTTATAGTTAGCTGAGCACTTCTTACACTCATGATATGGTCATTGACATCACTCATGACTTCACTGATGACATCTCAAATGACATCACTGATTGCATCATACGATGATTGTCAGTGTTTTTTAAAATGCCATGAGTAATAAATATATATATACCAAGATGTACTGGTCAATCAGTGGGTGTAAGAGTGCCTGTATGGACGATTCAGTGGGTGCGTAACTGACTATATATGTGAGTCTTTATAGGTGTCTCAGTGAATGTATGGGTGAGTGACTGGTTGTGTGAATGTCTGTATCAGCCTGTCAGTGGGTTTCTAAGTGGCTGTATGGGGGTGTGATTGGTTATGTGAGTGGCTGTATTGGTGAGGGATTGGTTGTCTGAATACCTTTATGGCTGTTTCGACTGTCTGTGTGGGTTGGTGAGTGGGAGGGGGACTGCCTGTATGGATGAGTGAGTGGGTGAGTCAGTGGCTATATGGGGTAGTGAGTACATCTGTGAGTGGCTGTACGGGGAGATGAGTGTGTGGGTGAGTACGTGGATGAATCAGTGGTATATGGGTGAGTAACTGGGTATGTGAAAGGCAGTATATGAGAGTGATGGAGTAAATGAGAGACTGTATGAGTGAATGCAAGAGTGGCTGTATGGGTGAGTGTGTGCTTGTGTCAGTGACTGTATAGGTGAGTGAGTACTTGTTGGTATCCGTAAAAGTAAGTGAGAGGGTATGTGTCTGTATGGTCGAGTGAGTGGCTGTGTGTTTGACTATATGTGTAACTGACTAGGTGTGTGATTAACTCTATGGTGGCTGTATGAGTGGATATATCAGTGGCTATATTAGTGACTGATTGGGTGTGTGAGTGGCTGTATGGGTTGTTTGTGAGTGGGTATATTGGGTGTGAGTGTGTGTGTCAGTGATTCTGTGGATTATGTCATCAGGGATGTCATTTGAAATGTCATCATAATGTCACTGACTATATCATGAGTGATGTAATGTGTGAGGTCATAAGCAGTGCATTGCAGGGAGTGCGAGTTATAGTACACTCAGAAACTATAACTGCTAAATTGCAATGATTTTGTATGAGTGAAGCCAACTATAATGTCCCTGTAACCTATGTTTTTTTCAATGAATTTCTTAGGGTTTTTTATTTCCAATTCTGAACTATCACATCCATGGAACCTTTGATTTTTTTTTCAGGGAAGTTCAAAGGTTTTTTGAGTGCTAATTCCTAACTTTAATGTCCCTGTAACCTTTGTTTTTTTCAGCAAATTTCCATGTTTTTTAATAGGCCTGGGCGGAGCTTGCGGAGTTTCACTCTGTGGAGTTACTGGAAACTCTACTAAATTCTACACAGTGCTGCATGTTGACGGAGCACCTCTTGGCCACCCACAGCAACCGACAGGCCAATGACACAGCACCCGCACCTGAACTACAAGGCTGCTCCACCAAGCACCAACAGTAGTGTTAAGCTGGGGAGTGCCTCTAATACAAAATCAATGCTTGCACTTGTGTTGTGTACCTCGCACCAGAAAATAGAAACTAGTCTGTCCCTACAAGAGCAAGCTCAAGACAGAAGTGGGTCAGTTTCAACATCTGAACATTGTGCATCTTGACATACATGTTCCCCACCCTAGCGACCACAACTCCGCTCAATCCACCAGACCACCACTGCAGCAACAGCACAGGGACTTACTCACCATTTCTGCTGAAGTCCACTCCCTCTGGTTTGCCCCACAGCTCTGCCTCCCATGACCCTGCAGCGCAGAGTTACTGTATTCTATGGGCTCGCATTGGCTGAGAGGCTGCTCCTGATAAGCAGTACGGGTTCGGATTAGCAGACGGCAAAAAGTCTGCGGACTTCCATTGGCAGTTTTTGGGAAGCACTGTGTGGGTTCTTATTTGTAGACAGTTTGTTAACTCCCAACAGACCGTGGTCTGTTTGTCTGTCACGCCAATTGCCACCAAAGCTTTTAACCAAAGAGAGAGAAATAAGCACTTTTGAACTCAAGAAGACAGGGCAAGGTGGCAAAGATGAGGAGAAGCTATTGTGCGATTCATAGTTGTTTCATGGCCACATCAAATCGATTCTGCCTCCAACTGATGGACTGTTTAATTGAGTATACCAAATTTTGCATCACTCCTTGACATATTTTTAAATGGACTGCAGCATTTCCATTCTTGTGGATGATCATGGAGGCAACACAGTGCAAAGGGGACAGGACCCGTAAAATAACCCACCCACCACTGGTTTATCTTTAGTTGAAAAAATCTGACCTTACCGTGCCGATATATTTTTCCTTAGGGGGTGGGGACATGGTGCAAAGATTAACACCAGATGCTCGCTTTTAGGTGCGAGTGTATGTCTCGGCTTTAAAGCGCTTCTTTCATAATGGCCTGATCCAGATTGTCTGTGCACTGTTTCTAGGAGTGGGCTTTCTTGTGCCGGTAAGATCTGCTTTTTCACTCTGACTGGAGTGCAGAGTTATAAAACTCTGCAAACTCCACCGGTGAAGCGCAGTTTGTCAGCGAGACCAATTTTTAAAGTAGTGGTGGAGAAAGGGTGCTGGGCCTCAGACCAGCTCTCAGGAATCCTAATGTGTAGGACATACAGATGGTACCAAGAGGGCTTCTTGGCCCCAAGGTACCTCAGGAGTAAAGTGGACTTCATCCACCAACCAGTAGTGCACCAGGTGGTGCGTTTGCAGTAAGGTGGAGAA
Source organism: Triturus cristatus (assembly GCF_964204655.1). Classification (NCBI taxonomy): domain Eukaryota; kingdom Metazoa; phylum Chordata; class Amphibia; order Caudata; family Salamandridae; genus Triturus; species Triturus cristatus. The sequence goes on from NC_140580.1 coordinate 419,557,261, forward strand.
AGGGGGCATGGTCTTCAAGGAGGTAACAGAAGTAACAGGAGGGGTTGTTGGCTCCAAAGGGCATCCTTGGGGGCCAACTACCCCTCCTGGTACCTCCAGTAAGTCCCAAATAGTAGGACTGCTGAGAGGTTGTCAGAAGCCACAGCCTACTAGTAGAGGGATGAAGTCCCCTTGACTATTGACTGTCCTTGGGGCCTGCTACTACTTCTGTTGCCTCCAGTAGGCTCCATAAAGTAGGTTTGCTGAGAGTGTTCGGTGGCCACGCCCACTTTCTCAACCACTCTGCAAATGCACCTCCTGGCCGAATATATGACGTTATAATGCATACCATTACAACTCATACTTTTACAACACAGATTTTACAATGCAACTGCCATTATAATGCATGTTTCTACAATGCAATACTTTACAATGCATGTTCATAGGCTACATTGAAACTGCCATTACAACACATACCATTACTATGTCTACAAATACAATACATACCATTACAACACAAAGTAATTCTCCTATCTTAAAGTATAAGTAATGTAACTGAAAAGTTATTTGAAAAAAATATTTAATAATTGAAAATTAATTTTATCTCAAAACATAAAAAAAATAATTTGTATATATAGAAGTCTCCTGGATAAACATCACATTTTACAAAAAAAACACTCTACACTAGGTGGCAAAAGATGCATCCACATACAAAGCAGTAGAAAAAAGTGTCTTTCTACTATTTCCACTAGAGCAACTCACCCATCATCTACTCAAAATGGCTGTCATTCTGAAATGGAACATGTAAGCAAAGATTTCCCACACACCATAATAAATATACATTGTGTCATGTTCTGAATAACACAGAAAAATTATTTTTAAAACATATTTTCTTTTACCCATAACCAATGTATAAATCAAGCTGACCACCATTTTGTGCTCTGTTGTGCACTGACTTCCCCGGTAACCACATGCATCTGCAGTAAGAGGAGAAAACTGCCAGCTTGGACTTCAAACACTGCCATCTATTGACTAAAGTAAGTGTAAGTTGAAAATAAATCACATTTAGATTAATTGACAAAATATTTTTACATTTTTAATATATTCACAGAACTTGAAAAAAGATCCTGCAATACAATACCCATATTCTGTCAAAAGTAAGTGGATGTTTAAAATAATTCTGATGGAACTTTAACTGAATAAAACCCTAAGTGAAATATTTAATTTTAATTTTTCAACCACTCACAGACTTTGACCATAGACATACAATATCAAAATTGAAACAAATTTCAGAGTAAATTCTTCTATAAGTACACAGTAATATATTTGTATTACAAAGACAATCATATTTCCAGTATTAAATAAATACATTTTCTTGGGGAACTTGCTGGTCAATACTATGAGCTAAAATTACTATTCTAACTCTGTTGGATGCTTGCCTTTGTGAAGGTGCTGGAGAGTAGTGGGGGCCAAAATTACTATTTTAACACCGCTGGGTGCTTATATCAGGTAAGGTGCTGCTCAGTGGTGGGGTGTAGGAGGGTAGGATCTGCACTTATATTACCCCCACTTTTTTTCTGATGTATACTCTGGTTTCTGGATATAGTCTGGCTGGGTCCCTGCTAATCAGGGCACCAGTCTCTCTGTTCTCTCTAAACGACTTGGTGTGCATATTAGATGCACTAGTGATTGGATACTGTGCTACCTTATGAGCCCCTAGTGTATGGTACCTTAGGTACCTAGGGCGTAGGCACTTAACAGGCCTACCAGGGGCTGAAGCATGTATTATGCCACCCCTGGGAAGCAGACTCAATCTGACACCACAGGCCTGCTACTGCAACCTGGATGAGGTAGTGTTAGCACTCCTCACTGAGGTATAGGTTTCTATATCTCACCATACACACACATATAAACCTATCAGTCACCCCTATGGCAGGCCCTATCAATCCTGAGGGCAGGGTGCTTGGTTTACAATGTGAGGGGGTGCCTCTGCCTGAGCAGGGCCCCTCTGCAGCTGGCAGAGTCTATTCTCTGTGGCTGTTTGTGGATGCGGTTAAACCATATACTCTTAAGTGCATTATAAATGCTAACTTTGGAATGATTGCATCAAAACATGTCGTGTTTGGTGTCAAACAACTTGGAATCATACCCCCACATCAGTCCATGATGTGAGAGCATGATCCCACCCTCCTAGAGGGGACGACATGTATCTACTGTGGTAACACGGTAGAAATCTGAAAGAGCCCTGGCATCACAAAATGGATGCCACCAGCACAGACACTGGGCTGACCTCCTGCTGCTGACTGAAACTCGCAGTGGAGGAGGCCCAACAATAGGCATCCTGTCACAGGGAGGTGTCACCACCTTCCAGACAGGATTTAGTGTATTGGGGCTGGGTGGGTGCACTCTTAGAGTGCTTTGAAGTCCTGCACTGGGGGAGCAGTAGGCTCCTCTGTGCATAAGCCAGCTCAAACCAGTTCAGTGGCTACCTGCCCCTGTTCTGGTGTGAAACTGAACAAAGGGAAGTGGTTGTAACCACCCCCTACCCTGACCCTCCTAGAGGAGTGGTCATGAAGCTAGTTCCTCCCCTATCTTCAGTATAAGATAGGGAAACCTTGCCATTGCAAATCAGATAACCCTGGACGACGCTTTACAAGAAGAATCCTGGTCCTTCGACGTTCCACTACCTTTGGAAGACGGAAGAATCTCCCTTGGAGTCAAGGAGTGGCGCCCCTGCTTGGCAGGCACCAAAACTTGAATCAACAGTCGCAAACATTCCCGCTCCCGCTAGAGTCCGAAGTCCCTGCAGCCCCGGAAGTAGATTTCCTGACTTCTCGGCAGCCATTGTGAGTCCCCAGCAAAGCTGAGGTGAGTGGACCCCACCAGTGACGAGGAACTGCAATACCTGGGAACCTTGCACTATTGTCAAGTGCAACCCCTTCACGACGTTCTACGAACTTGTGCTTTAAACCACTTCTGGCCCAAGCATCCAGCAGGTTATGCAGCAAAAATTAGAGGCCTACCCCGTCCCGAGTGATCATGGGCTCCTGTGAAGCATTTCCTCAAGAGGCATCTTTGCGATCCCTTGCCCATTGGCTTGTGGGTCCCCCGAAGACTTTCTTATCAACTCAAAGGGCTCCCCTGGTTTCTCCAGGCCTGCCCTCACTTACCTGGGTGAGTCCCTCAGACCTTGCTAATCTGCACTATTGACTAAATTCACTTTCCACAAGACTTGCTGTTGCCAATGCTTGTTGGCTCCAATCTGGTTGCCGACACCGCAGTTAGCTGCAGAAGTTTTGGGACACTCCGAATCCGGCTGCTGGTCATCGTCGATCTCTCCTGGACCTTGTGAGTGAAGAGTCTAAACACCCTTGATCACCTGAAATCACCCAACATCCGTGGGCATCCATCTTCCTGCCCCGGGTCACTGGCAAGTGACTGTGAACACTGTCCCTTCAATTTTCAGGTCTTCCACATCTTGAATCCAGCCTTGGATTCCACCGGACACTTCTTCATTCTTCGCAAGCAGCAAATCTTCTTTGGTCTCCATAGAAAACAGCGACGCGACCCGACACCAAAAGACACTTATGCACCCGGCTTCCCTGGGTAAGGTAACTCGTGCACCACGGTGCCCTAGTGTGTGTTGGCCCTCGAATTACTTACCTTGTAAGTGGCTTGCTTGTAGACTTCCTCGAAGTACCCTAAAACTTTAAAAATCAAACCGCGACTTGCTCCATTGTAATCAATAGGGAACCCGCGGCTGTGTTCTCACACTGCATGCGTCTCCCGTGGGTCTGTTACTTACCTGCTTTTACTGCATTAGTGAAGCCCCAGCGATTCTACAGGCCCTAGGCCTTGTCATTCTGCAAGTCGACTTTCCTAAACGGCTTTTTTAGTATATGGTCTGTTACGCCCCTAGGGCCCCAGGAATTTTTGTGCTTAACTTATTGTGAAACGTTGATATTTGAATGTGTTCCTGGTTTCTAATCTCATAAAGAGATTAGTAGAGTGTGTCTAGAAATAAATACATATATATTTGATATATATACCTGTGTGGTGTCCTTTCATTTGGTAATTCAAGAGATTATAAGGTAAAACAAGCTGCTTTACATTCCTCTGAGACTTAGCCTGAAGGCTGCTCTCCACAGCTACCACTAGGATAGCTTTCTTTAAAAGGTTGTGTTAAACCTATCTACCATAAGAGTCGAATTGGACTGGTGGAAGGTGGCATATGCCAGGCCAACTTCTCACATGGGGGAAAAATTACTATTCTAACTCTGCTGGGTGCTTGCCTCAGAGAAGGTGCTAGTCAGTGGTACGGGGTAAAATTTCTATTATAACTCTGCCGGGTGCTGGTTACTGCTGTGGAGTAAAATTACTATTCTAACTCCCCAGGATGCTTACATAAGGGAATGTGCTCGTCACTGGGGTGTGGGTAAACTTACTATTCTAACTCCCCAGGATGCTTACATCAGGGAATGTGCTGGTCACTGGTGGGGGGCAAAATTATTATTCTAACTCTGCGGGGTGTGTACCAAAGGGAACGTGCTGCTTTGTCGTGGGGGGGGCAAAATTACTATTCTATCTCCACAGGGTGCGTGCCTCAGCGAAGGTGATGGTCAGTGGTCGTGGGCAAAATCACTATTCAAACTACACAGGGTGCTTACTTCACGGAACATGCTGGTCACTGCTGTGGGGCAAAATTACTAGTCTAACTCCACCGGTTGCTTACTTCAGGGAAGGTGCTGGTCAGTGGTGGGGGCCAAAATTACTATTCTACCTCCACTGGGTGATTACCTCAGGGAAGGTGCTGGTCACTGGTGGTGGGAAATTACAAATCTTACTCCACAGGGTGCTTGCCACAGGAGGGTGCTGGTCAGTACAGGGGAGCAAATTTACTATTCTAATACCGCTGTGTGCTTGCCTCAGGGAAGGTGCTGGTCAGTGGTTGGGGCAAAAGTACTATTCTAACTCCACAGGGTGCTTGCCTCAGCAAAGCTGCTAGTCAGTGCAGAAGAGCAAATTTACTATTCTAACTCCCTGGTGTGCTTAACTTGGGGAAGGTGCTGATCAGTGGTGGGGTTCAAAATTACTATTCTAACTGTGACAGGTGCTAGCCTCAGGAAAGGAGCTGGTCAGTGGTAGAGGGCAAAATTACGATTCTGACTCTACCAGTTGCTTGCCTCAGCGAAGGTGTTGATCAGTTCTTGCTTTAATAACTGCACATAAAAAAAAATGTAACATACAGTCATTATCCTTTTTTTTGTTGCTCAGCCTAAATAAACAGAAAACCATCCTCTGGACTGCAAAATATCCTCTCCACCAGAACCTTAAGAACCAGAAGACCTTTCACAGTGACTGGATGGAGTATGCAGTTTAATTTTGTTTAACAACTAAGTTCCCGGCATTTTCTTTTCGCATACCCTCAAGAACGTTACCAAGGAACAGTACAGTTGTGGGTCGCTAGGTGTAAAACATGCCAGAACTGACTGCCTCCTGGTTTGAACCCCTCGCTGATTAAATTTACCTTACAGCAGTTGTTTCCGCTCTTGTAAAAGTTCTTTGCAGTAGCATAGTAGATGCAGCAGATCTTCCGGTGCTGAACCGCATAAGCGGCACCTGGGGTCTGCCATCTCCTTTAGCCAGGGTGGAAGATGCTGTATGCAGGGTAGCAGGCCAAATCTATACTTCATAAAGCAAATTTTTATATGCTTGGTATAGCCCAAATTGAAGTACTTTTGTGCAGCTGGCTCGCAGTAGGTATTCAGAGTCATCCATCCGTGAGCCCTTTCTGAGAGTGAGTCTTTATCCTCCAGCCATGAAAGATGTTTGACTGTTTTCCAAACCAGTTTCTTGAGGACACTGGTATTTGTAGGTGTTTCCCAGAGTTGGTTCAATCCCAATTTGAGTAAGCCGTTTTTAAGATATCTCGCAGCGGGTGAAGCGATATGGCGTTTTATCATTTAAAGTTCCCGGAGTGGCTTTCCATACTTTATCTCAGGTAATGATGTATGCCCCATGTCTTGTGATAGATTGCTTCTGTATGCCAAACTCGAGTCTGATTTGCGAGGGTGAAGTATATTTAGGCAGCCCAAATATGACCCTATACGTAGTTGGAGTCAAGTAATTTGGCGTCTCTTCCTTTCTGCACCTCACTGCCATAAGTAATTGTTGGCAGTAGCTTTGCACAAACCACCTGCACTATAGGCAGAATTGATGGACCATTTAGTTTGGAGTTCAAAGCTTTTAAAGAAGTTGCCCAGGACCATGCCTTTATGCCTGATGCTGTTCCTCTGCGCAAGAAATTAGCCGCCTTTGTCTATCTTCACGCCAAGATATTTATATTCCAAAGTGTCCTCAATTCGGGTCTCCCCCCAAAACCATGCTGCAAGTTTTTCCTTTTTTTCCTGACTGTCATGGTTCTTGTTTTGTCAAGATTCATTGTTAGGCCATTTTCTTTGGAATAGTCCTGTGCAGCGTTTACAAGATGTTAAAGGCCTTCTTTCGTTTGGCTAATCAGGACTATATCGTTCGCATATAGGAGGCATGGCAATGAGATGTCTCCCAATTTTGAAGCGTGTGAGTTGCAGGCATTTAATAATGGTACAAGACCAGCTATAAGCAAGTTAAAGAGTGTAGGGACTAAAACACATCCGTGTTTAAACCCTTTGTCAGTTGGTATGTGTCTCGACAGGAATGATCCATCGCCCAACTTGATCTGAACCTAAGTGTTGGTTTGCAGAAACTGCCATGGCTTCCGTGAAATGTTCCCACTTTCTGACTTCGTCTTGCCCAGCTCTCAAGTCAAATTGTTCTTTTGCAGTTTCCAGCATTCTGAAATCTGCAGCAGTCCCAATATGATTCTTTTAAGGTCAATGGTGAAAACTGATCCTCAAGGAGCCCGGCACCGCTCAAACATATGAACAATTGCTCTGAGCTCGATTTCTTGTGGCCAGTGATGGCTATCCCCTTTATCACCGAGTTGAAATGAGATAATTTGATGGAACAACTCTAGGGAGACAAAAGTATAGTCCAGTATGGGTTGTCTCCTTTTGATGTGCCATTTAGTACTCTTAGGTTTAGATGTCCCAGTTCCTCCAGGGCCAACTGTCCAACCTTAGATTGTTTGCATGGATGCACTTTCCCTAGCATTGGGATACAAACCATATAGAAAATCACTGCTCGTAGAATCCAAATCAAACAATATTACAAAGGACATGTTCTTCAAAAAGCCAATTGAGAACTAAATAACTTTTAACCAGTTTTTTTGCAGGTTCAAAACAATAAACAATATCAAATTCCAAAAGTACATATTAACAGAAATAGATTGTAAAAAATGTTTTCTGAAATGTCACTGGTCAAACATGTATGACTAATAAATGTTTCTTTGCAGATTAAGGAGCTGATTACGATGTGGTCGTAAAAAGCTCCAACCCTTGGTCAGAGCCTTTTCAACCACACTGTAATATGCCGGTCAGATTCCTTTCTGGCTGCCTCATTACAACAGAGGCGTTCAGAAAGGAATCCGACCGGTCATTCCGGCTGGCTTCCGAAGGGCTCGGTGAGCGCTTCGGCCAGTTGAAAGGGTGGCTCTTTCTGCCCTTGGGATTCTGATTGCGGGTTTCTGCAGCCTTTCCATGCCGGCCTTTCCGACACTTAAAGACTGTCAGAACTCACACTTAGGGGCCCACAGCATGGCCCCATTTGGGTGCATGGCTGCCTGTTAAAAGCCGAGGGGGCATCTATGGTGCCTCCCAGTTAATCCCTGCACCCCTGTGGCAGACACCTTAGGAGCCTGCCACAGGGTGCAGGGATGAAGTGCACCTCCCATTTTACAATGGGAGCATGCATTCCGGCTGGCTTATGGCCAGAATGCATGCTCCCATTCTAAAATTTAGGAATGCGACTGAACAGTGTTCGGTAGCATCCAATGGTCTGGTCGGGACCGCTAACCGGGTGTCAGTCAGTCCCATGACTGAGACAATGTCAGGCAGGGGCAACTCTGCTCAAAATCATAATCAGCCCTTTAATGTTCATTTAAAAACATAGAACTCAGAAACTCTTTTTCTCCCTTCGTTTGCAGACATTTCAGAAATTGTCATCAGCAAGACAAGCTACTTATGTAAAATCCCAAAGAGGAAACCGACTCATAAACACAGTGCCTACCTTTATTGAAAGGAGAGATTAACTGAGGCCAGGAGTCATTGGAGGTGTGTGCAGTAATAATCTTCCCATTGCACTGCACAGGATGAGCGGTTACTCTTCGGGACACTGTTGAAAGGACCACAGAGCATAACCACTCGGCCTCTGTAATGAAAATTGAGGTTAGAGAAAACATAAATCAAATTAAATAACTTGCATCCACCTCCAATGAACCCTGTGGTGCAGCTTTGAGGGAGGTATCCCAACATATTCCTAGACATGTAGTAAGTTGTATGTCTAACTGCCTTGTGCTTTGTTCCTCCTGACTGTGTGGATGAATGCTACACATCAATTACTGAATCTGCCTATTTACTACAAATGAAGACAAATTGGGCACCCTAATAAATTACTTTGAGGACACCTGGATTAGCCATATAAGCAGGTTGGGTTGCAGAAGGAAGCCAAGGTTTTCTGTGAAGTGGTAGAACTGTTACACGACCTGCTTAGAGGGAGAAACAAAGACCAAAAATGCAATAGAGGGATGGCACAACTCCTTCAATAAACAAACGGAAAACATCACCCAAACTTTTATCATTTCTTAGAAATTTTGAAGAAGGAGCAAAGTTTTCAAGAAATAAGAATAGCGCAATCATTGACTGGCAGTCAATACCCACGAATTGCCAAAAGAAATGCCCGAGAGACTATTAGCACAAATTAAGCAGTTTTAGTTGATGGTGGCTTCAGACTACCTAGCAATATTGTACACATACTACATTTCTAGCTAACACTAACACCTATTCTATCTTACCTGCCTGTTTTTTTATTTTTTTAAATTAAATTGGCATTTTAGAAAAAGAAATCAAAACCCAATAATAAAAGGGCTCATTAGGATGGCGGTCAGACTTTCGTCCGACCACCATCCTTTTGTAAATGGGACCACCCGACAGGCTGTTGGCGGTCCCACCATACTCATTAGGATGCGACTACCACCACAGCGGTCACATGTCTTTATTTTGTATTGTGGCGGGTGCTGCTGGCTGCATCACAAGCCGCAGTACAAAAGGGGACACTACACATATCCTAGCACTATGTGGCAGGCACCATGCGCTGCCTGCCACATGGTTCAGGGATATGTAGGGGACCCCTATAGGTGCCCCCCAAAACCCATAGCTGAGGGACAGGAGGAAGGGGGCCTGCTACAGGCCCCCAAATTCCCATTTCACCTCCCTTTTCATGCGGGTTGATCACCATGAAACTGCTTGTGGAAAGGGACATTGTAATCCCTACAGCGGTGCCTGGCAGGCACTGCCACCATTAAAGGGAATACAACTCCCTCTGGTCGTCTAATTGGCTCCTTGAGCCTATCGAATCTCCGACCGCCACCCATCCACCTGTCATCCTAATGTGCTGTTGGTGGCCGACCTACCGTCATCATAAAGCAGGCCCAAAGTCCGGTTTCCTGTCTTCAGTTGTCTTACTTCTTCGAATCACCAAATTCCCAAAGTCTTACAGCCATAAACCACTATTGAATCCAAAGCCTATGCAAAACTATCAAACAATCCTGAAAAATGAGATCATTTGGGCAAAAAACACAACTGGAAATCCATTGTTGCATCCATTTTCTGTCAAAAGTGTAACAAAATCAAAAATCCAAACTAACAACCAGAAAAAATCCTGCATTAAGTTAAAATCCATTTGAACAAATTCCAATTTGTCCAGAACCACCATTTGTCCATCCATGCCATCTGTGTTCTCGAAACGTCCACGTGTTCGAAAATCCATGAATCCGCTATTCTTTTTTAAAAAAAATAGAAGCACCAAAAAGTTAAAAAAAATATTGCTACCTTTAATCATTATTTTAAAGGAAATGTTAACAATTCTTTCCCCATACTTTGTTTTTTTAAACCACAAGTGTAAAAAAAGCAATCAACCTGATGTGGGCCTATAATCACTGCCTGTCTAGAAATTAAAATGTTGTTAAAACATCCAAAACATACTTCAAATACTAACATATATCTAACTACATCCCTCCTCTCTCCTTACAATAAAGTATTCCATCCACAATCTCTATTTAATTAATAAAGTTTGTCTTACCTGACCACAGCTTTTCCTTCCTTCGGATCTTGAACGCAACGCTCCACCGACTGTAGAAACAAACGCCCAAACGTACAACTGCGTAAGTCATCTGTGAAAGTAAAAAGTAAAAAAGAACAATTTCACCCATTCACTTCAATGGTAAAACATTATAATTATCTATGTATAACATTGTTTAACATACTTCTTTTTAAATAATTTACCATGTTTATATTATTTTTTTTATTTCAAACACACTACTATATATTTCTTAAACGAAAACAATCTTTATATTAAATACTTTTGTGTCCTATCTACTTATTTCATTTACAATTTGTAAATGAAGGTTTTTTATTATCTAATGTACAGTTTAAAAAAAATAAAATTATGAGTGTACATATAACCATTTTTACTTTTGTTTAAATGTTTTGTTAATTTATTTTATAGCAACTGTATTCAAGCAATAATGTTTTAAAAATACTACACACCACTGCACAAAAAATCTATTTCTGTATCATCCCATACAAGATTGTTTATATTAAACATTCATAATTTTTCATTTTATGTGTTGCATATATTCTAAAATTATTAGTTCTATACAATTACATTACTAAACAAGTATTAAGATTAATACTCGGGTATTAATACACTCCGCCACCCAAAACCCCTATTTCCCTTGCTTCCCATGCCGGAGAAAGGTTGTTACAACCTCATAAGTATTATGGTTAATTAATATTAAATTACTTACAATTATTCATTAATACCCAGGTATTTAAAATGTATAGCCGCATATTAATACACTCCTCATCAAAAACCCCTGAGTTCCTTGCATCTCATGCCAGAGAAAGTGTGTCAGACCCTCATAAGTATCATATTTATTTATTATTAAATTATTTATAATTATTATTAAATGTAGTAATAATTAATATCCAGGTAATACAATGTATACCTGCGTATTAATACACTCCCCTACCAAAAACTAACCCCCTAATTCCCTTACATCTCTTTCCATAGGAAGAGTGTCATGCCCTCATATTTTGTTTTGTACTTATTATCCAATTACTGAAAATTAACAATTAATTCAATATTCAGTATTATCATGGTATTACAATTAGTACTTCAATAGTAATACACTCCCCCACCCAAAACCCCTATTTCCCTTACATCCCTACATCTTCACTGAGTCCTGCTCTTTTTAATGCCTACATGGACCCGCTGGCTGAAGTGATTACCCCTTTCGGGATCCATATGGTAACCTCTGCCGACGACACCCAGTTGGATGTAGCTTTGAACCATTCTAGCCAACAGACCAATCTCCCTTCCTGCTTGCAAGAAGTGGTAAAATGGATGAGTTTATCACAGCTGAAACTCAATGGAGAGAAAACAGAGCTGATGATTCTTGGTAATTCTGTAAATACATTCCCAAAAAATCTTTGGCCATCCACCATGGGCTCAGCACCAATCCCTAAAACTGAGATCAAAAGCCTTGGAATCTGGCTAGACCAGAATCTTACCTTTAAAGCACAGGCAAGGAAAACTTCTGCTCTATGCTATGGTTTACTGAGAATCATTCGCAAAATCCTTCCACTCCTACCTCCGATCGCAAGAAGACTAGTGATCCAGGCTCTTATTTTGTCCAGACTTGATTACGGAAAGGCTCTGTATTTAGCTGCCCCAAAGGAGGTGATCTTAAAACTGCAGGTAGTGCAGAATTGCACGGCCAGGATGCTTACTGACACCCCTAACCGATGTTCAGCTAGACCTTCTTTACATGCTCTCCACTGGCTCCCCATACAGGAGAGAATACCCTTTAAGACTCTCTGTATAGCCCATAGGGCACTGAATGAAGGAAAGCCTATAATTACAAACGCCATGATCCGCCCTTATAGGGCTAATATGAAACTTCGCTACAATGAGCTCCATCTCGCGATGGTTCCCAGGATAAAGAAGGCGAGAAGTGGCGGAAGGCTCTTCTCGCTAAATGTTGCCAAACTCTGGAATAACCTCCCGCTACATCTACGGAGGGAACCGATCCATCTAAAATTCCAGAAACAACTCAAGACCTGGCTTTTCCCTGAAAGATCGGCGCCCACAGCAACGTATCACAGCGCTGGGATGCCTCCGGGTAGCCATGCCAATACAATACAATCCCGATCCAGACAAAAGGTGTGACACAATTATAAATAATGTATTCAATTATTATTAAATTGCTAAAAAATATAACATTTAACTATCATTCATATTCAGGTATTACATTTAATACTCTGGTGTTACTGCAATCCCCCACCCCAAACACCTATTTCCCTTGAATCCCTTTCCAGAGTCACACAATTAAAAAGTATAATTTTTAATTATTATTACATTACTAAAAATGTATATTAAATTTAATATTCAATAATTCCCCGGTATTATAATTGATACCTAAAAAATAATACACTCCCCAACCCAAAAAGCCTAATTTCCTGCCTCCCCTGTCAGAGACATAATAATTACACCCTCTAAAAAAATTAAATGAATCGATTTGGAAACACTACCAATAATACTATTACATACAATACTTCAATAAATGATTCCATAGTACTTACCTAAAGAATTAGCTTAATTCTTGATGTAATAGCATGCCTTGTAATGGCATATGCCTTGAAATTACATGTGTAGTATTAGCATGGGTTGTGATGACACATTCATTGTATTGGCTGTGTTGTGAAGGCATTATGATGTAATGCCTATGTTGTAAAGGCTGTTTCCCCTCCTGGCACACTATTAGTCGAGGGATCAAGTCACCTTGGCTCTTGAGGGTTGTTGGGGGACAACTATCCCTCCTGTTAGCTCCAGAAAAACCCACACAGCTGGATTGGTGAGAAGTCATCAGAGGCCATGCCCCCTTTCTCCACCACTCTGCAAACGCACCACCTGGTGCACTACTGGTTGGGAGAACAAGTACATTTTAGCCCTGAGGCTCTCAGAAGTAAAGTGGAATTCATTTCCCAACCAATAGTGTACTGGAAGGCACGTTTGCAGAGTGGTGGAGAAAGGGGGCATGGCCTCCAAGTCCTCTCGGTAATCCGACTGTCTGGGACTTACTGGAGGTAATAGAAGGGGTTCCTGGACCCCAAGCACCCACAGCATTCATGGGGACTTCATTCCCCAATGAGAACTGCACCACGAGTCGCATTTGCAAGTAGTGGAGAAAGGGGATGGGGCCTACGGTGACCTGTCGATCCCACATTTGTTTTTTGTTTTTTTTTAGGGGAGGAGGGTGCCTCTCCCCCCTTCCATGGATGATTTCAGCCCCAGGGACCTCATCCCTCTGAGCCCAGCCTTTCTTTTTTAAGTAGAGGAAGGGGGCCGAGCGGCCTCCCTCCTGGGCCGATTTTTGCCCCTGGGACCCCATCCCCGGGGCCTGGCCACTTCTTTATTATTATATTTTTTACAAAACAGGGGAGGGGGCTGCATGGCCCCCTCTCCAGGCCAATTTTGACCCCGGTGACCCCACCCACCGGGGCCGGTCATTTAAACAAATACAAATAATTCTTAGGAGGGGAGGTTGTGCGGCCCCCCTTCCTGGGCCAATTTTGGCCCCATGGACCCCATCCCCTGGGGCCCAGCCTTTTACCAATGGGGCCCCAGGGACTGACCATTTAACTCACCTCTAGGACCATGGGGGGAGCCTGAAGCCTTCTGCAGTCCCTGTCAGCTCCCCGCCTCCTTCTGGAGCCAGAATTACTTTTGGACAAAGGGAGCCGCTGAACATGCAGATCCCTCTGTCCAAAAGCAATTCTGCTCTGCTTCGCGTAAGTGAGAGCCTTTTGCATGCTCTCGCTTACTCGAAGCAGAGCAGAGTTTCGATTGTGAGAGTGGCTGTATGGATGAGTGTATGCTTGGGTCAGTGATTGTATAATAGAGTGAGTATGTGTTAGTATCTGTATGAATAAGTGAGGTGGTGTGTGTATAACTGTATAGGTGAGTAAAAGGGAGTGCGATTGATTTTTTGCAAGACTGACCAGGTGTGTGAGTAACTATGGGTGAGTGGCAGTGTGTGAGTATCTGTACAGGTGTATGAGTACATATTTCAGTGGCTATATTGATGAGTGACTGCATGTATGAGTAACTGTATAGGTGAGGGGATGTGTGTGTAGACCTATGAATCAGTGAGTTGGTATGTCCTAACTAGTATTGCTGTACCTATGGTTTTGAGAATGGCAGTCTGTATTTTAGAGGGGGTGTATCAAAAGTTATTTTAGGGTGTGAGGAGATGCATCAGATGATCATGTGGATGATGTCATCAGTAATGTCACCAGTGATGTCATTTGAGATGTCATCAGTGATTTCAATGGAAATCAGCCACATTTGAGAACTATTGTAAAGTGACTACCAATCCTACAATGCATGGCATCTTATTTTACTCACCTGAGGAGAATTCATTTTTCGTGTGGTTATTTATGGTGAGTCCCTTGATATGAACTTGTATTCAAATGCTGCTGGCCCATGAACAAGGATGTAAGATTTGAAACACGTTGGGCACAGACATTAAAAGGAACTGACACGCTGTATTTTGGTGCGCTGCAAGTTATTATTTCTGGTGCAAGTGAGTCTCGTCTTTGCGCACTTGTGGAAAGGTAATATAGACAGCAGTCCAAGCCGTGGAGATGCACCGTTGCTGACAATTTGAAGGCGGTTCTGGGGCCCTTTGAATATGGAGCCTGGCAGAGCGCCAGATTGTGATATTTAGCGCATCTTAAACATCGTGCCTTTCCAAACTTCTCATGGTCATTAATATTGTATTTGGGAAATCAGCCACATTTGAGAACTATTGTAAAGGAACTACCAATATCACAGTGCATGGCATCTTATTTTACTCACCTGAGGAGAATGAATTTTTCATGTGGTTATTTATGGTGAGTCCCTGATATGAACTTGTATTCAAATGCTGCTGGCCCGTGAACAAGGATGTAAGATTTGAAACGAGTTGGGCACGGACATTAAAAGGAACTGACACGCTGGTTTTTGGTGCACTGCAAGTTGTTTTTTCTGGTGCGAGTGAGTCTTGTCTTTGGGCACTTGTGGAAAGGTAATATATATATTACCTACTGGCGGTCGCCAGTAGATAGAAATAGTTAGGACCTATTTTCCATAGGAAATCTGCAACATTCTATTTGTAATAACTTTGGCGCCGATTGACGAATCTTTGCAAACTTTTGCAAACTTTTGGCCAGCTCTGGTCCGCTCCTACCCTGATACTTTCACGGTGATTCGACAAGTGGGGGCCGAAAAAAAAGGGGGGTTCCAAAACATGTTTTCCGCATGCATTTTCCCATAGGACCTTTAGCCGCAGCTACAGCCCGAACTGCTGAACAGAATGACACCAAATTTGGCAAAGAGGTAGTCCTCAGCTCAGACTCGTGCCTTTTACTTAAATGGTGTAAATCAGTTCAGTAGTTCCTGAGAAAATTAGAGTTAAAAGTACATATATATCTATGGCCTCGGAGGATCCGCGCACCCTCCCGATCACGAGTTGAATTTTAATTGGCTGCCAACACTCTGAATCGGGAAGTGTTGGTAGCCATCTTGTGCCTCGGTAGAACCGAGGCACAAGAAACCCAAAACAAAAAGGCGCAAAACGCGAAAAGGGGGCAGGATAGAAGCACCCTGACCCCCTAGGCCTGGGTTTTTTAAAAACGGGAGGATGCGCGCTGGATGCGCGCTTCCTGCTGATACAAAAAAAAATCAGCGTGGACTCCCGCGCTACATATGGTAATTCCCCCTGGGGCACTAACATAAAATAGGCAGGGGGGCTCACGGCCCCCGCAGCCCCGGGGAACGCCATCCCCCGTGGCTTCTTAAAAATGGGTGGGGGGGCTCTCAGGCCCCCCCAGCCCCTGGGACCACCACCCCCATGGCAACTTTAAAATAGGCGGGGGGCTCCCCCCTCCATAAAAAGATTTAAAAAGTTGGCCATGCCCTGGGGGATTGGGGGATGGGGTCCCCGGGGCCTGGATTTGGCCACGTGAGGGGGGCAACGCAGCCCCCGTCCCGTAATTTTTTTGGGGAAATTTGAATTTGTGGGTGAGGCCCTGGGTGATGGGGTCCCCAGTGTCACAAACAGTAAAAGGAAGGGGGGCCACACAGCCCCCCTTTCAAAAAATAAAAAATAAATAAACAAGACGCGATCAAACCTAGGCCCCGCCCCCTCACAAGCACGCTCTGCAAACGCGCCCTGTGGCACGTTTTAAATTGGGGAATTAATTCCTCTTCAAACCTGAGGTCCCCTGGGGGCCAACTAGCCCACCAGGTACCTCCAGTAAGCGCCACGGAGCTGCATTGCAGAGTGTTGTAAAAAGGGGCGTGACCTCTGAACACCTCTCTGCAACCCAGCTTCCTAGCACATACTGGAGGTACCAGGCGGACTAGTGGGCACCCAGGTGACCTCAGGATTGAGGAGGAACTAATTCACCAACTTAAAATGTGCCACAGGGCGTGTTTGCACTCATATCACCTCATGCCCCGCCCCCTTCCTTCACCATTGTACAAATATTCCTCTAAAATCAGCCGAACTACGAATTCCGATTTACTCACCTGTTATCAGGCGAGAACCCAGTGCTGCACCTTTTAGCCCAGCACTGACCCTGAAAAGTAATTTTAAGCGTACTTACCAGTAACTTGTATTTCCTTCCATAGGAATCCATTGTGTGGTTCTCAGCAGAAAAGTTTCAAAGTGTCTATTTTCACAAACTAAAAATATTCCTAAAAAAATTGTCTGTATGACTTAAACACTTTCTTTCAACTGTATACAGGAGATTCACCAGTGCTGGATCCAGGATCCAATACTGAGTAAGAAAAAGTAACGATAACACTACTTACCTGCTAAGTGAATTTTCTGCCATAGGATAACATTGGTGATTCTATGTGAAAAAATGTCAGTGTCAACTTTTAAAATACAATAATATTCCTTAAAAATTACTACTGTAACCAAAACGCTTTTACTAAACTGTTTACAGGAGATGTCCAAGGACTGCATCTAGGATCCAGTCCTGTGGTTAGAAAATTAATCCATAAAGTAACTATTTGCATTTGACTAGAAATTCACATTGAGCTCAATGTTGCATTGTGTTTGAAATTGTGTTGCCCATTGCAACAACTGTAACTACTGTATTTAAAGTCTATTGCATATTTGCAAAGTATTTAAACTAAAGTAATTCATTCTGAGAAAGTATATTTTGTATTGTAATGTATAATGTAATTATAATGTAATTAAAAATAAAATATCTAAAAATAAATAGTTAAAAAAATGTAGTAAATCAGTATAAAAAAATCAGTATAACAATTAATACATTAAACATTGTCATTTACAAAACCTTTGAAATTAACTGAAAAAAACATAGGTTTCAGGCCTGATATAGTTAGGAATTAGCATTTAAAAAACCTTTGAAATTCACTGAAAAAAACCATAGGTTTCAGGTCTGTTATAGTTAGGAATTAGCATTTAAAAAACATTTGAAATTCACTGAGAAAACCATAGGTTTCAGGCCTGATATAGTTAGGAATTAGCATTTAAAAAAACCTTAGAAAATCACTAAATAAACAATAGGTTTTAGGGGTGTTATAGTTAGCTGGGCATTTCACTCGAACAAAACCATTGAAATTCCTCCGATATAGTTATTTGTACTAACTACATCTCGCGCGCCCGTCATCCACTGCTGATGATGTCACATATTACATCATTCATGACATGGTCAGTGACATCACTGATGACATCTCAAATGACATCAGTGATGACATCACTGATTACATCATCCACATGACAATCAGATATACCTCATCATACACTAGTATAACCTTTCATCACTCACTGTAAAATACAGAGAGCCAGATTTAAAACCATTGACACACCAATACAAGTTTCTAAACACCCACTCAGTGATTCCTAGATCTATACACACATCTAATCACTTACCTTTAGATTCACTCATACATGATGTCAATGATCAATAGAACAGTATCAAATAAACTTGTACACCTATATCGACATTACACACCAGCACACATCCAAATCACTTATGAAGTCATCCTACTCACTTATGCACACAATGGATCATACTTACTTTTACTTAGCTATACACTTAGAAAAACACCACTTCATCTATGCATATAATAATAATAACTCATACTTAGTGTGTTATAAAAACACTATTACAAGTATACAGTTATCCATACAGTCACTCATACAATCACTGACTCTTATGTATACTTATTTCTATACAACAACTGACACATACACTGGCTTTTTTTTCCTAGTTTGTTGGACATGTACCTTTGAGACATATATTGGCTCATCGCCACACCCATAAAGATATTTACTCACCTAAACAACTGTTATAACATGTAGTTTTAACTTCATATACCTACTGAATCAACTATTCACACATCTTTGGGCAGTCACACCCCCCCAGCAAACCACACACACATTCACTCTCCCATACAAATAGTCAGTTAACGAATCAATAACTAATATAGACTTTCACGTAGCTAGTAACCAACTGGTGCAGCAGTTTGCACAACAACTGACAAAGGGATACAAATATTCACACAATTTAGTCACTATCCAATATATTTAGTGATACACTATAAATTAGTCAAGTAAACAGTCAATCACACTGCTACTATATCCTCCATCTAGATATTTATATTTATATATCCACTCATTCTTCAATGCAAATTGCTATATATATATATAATACATATTTAAATAACGAACCAAACCACATTCACTGGATGATGTCATCAGTGATGTCATTTGAGCTGTCACAGACCATGTCATGAATGATGTAATATGTGACATCATCAGCAGTGGATTGCAAGGCACGCAAGATGTAGTTAGTGGAACTAACTATATCGGAGGAATTTCAATGGTTTTGTTCCAGTGAAATGTCCAGCTGACTATAACACCCTTAAAACCTATTGTTTTTTCAGTGAATTTCTAAGGTTTTTTAAATGCTAATTCCTAACTATATCAGGCCTGAAACCTATGGTTTTTTCAGTGAATTTCCAAGGTTTTTTAAATGCTAATTCCTAACTATATCAGGCCTGAAACCTATGGTTTTTTCAGTGAATTTCAAAGGTTTTTTAAATGCTAATTCCTAACCATATCAGGCCTGGAACCTATGTTTTTTTCAGTGAATTTCAAAGGTTTTGTAAATGACAATTTTTATTGTATTAATTGTTATACTGATTTTTTTGATACTGATTTACTACATTTTTTAAACTATTTATTTTTAGATATTTTTTTAATTACATTATAATTACATTATACATTACAATACAAAATATACTGTCAGAATGAATTTCTTTAGTTTAAATACTTTGCAAATAGGCAATAGACTTTAAGTACAGTAGTTACAATTGTTGCAATGGGCAACACAATTTCAAACACATTGCAACATTGAGCTCAATGTGAATTTCTAGTCAAATGCAATTAGTTACTTTATGGATTACTTTTCTAACCACAGGACTGGATACTAGATTCAATCCTTGGACATCTCCTGTAAACAGTTGAGTAAATGCGTTTTGGTTAAAGTAGTGATTCTTAAGGAATATTATTGTATTTTAAAAGTTGACACAAATTTTTTCACATAGAATCACCAATGTTATCCTATGGCAGAAAATTCACTTAGCAGGTAAGTAGTGTTATCGTTACTTTTTCTTACTCAGTGGTGTATCCTGGATCCAGCACTGGTGATTCTCCTGTAAACAGTTGAAAGAATGTGTTTAAGTCATACAGATGATTTTTAAGGAATATGTTTAGTTTGTGAATATAGACACTTAGAAACTTTTCTGCTGAAAACCACACAATGGATTCCTATGGAAGGAAATACAAGTTACTGGTAAGTAAACTTAGAATTACTTTTCAGGGTCAGTGCTGGGCTAAAAGATGCAGCCCTGGGTTCTCCCCTGATAACAGGTGAGGAAATCAGAATTCGTAGTTCGGCTGATTTTAGAGGAATATTTGTACGTTTCAAAAATGGACACTTAGAAACTTTTCTGCTGAAAACCACACAATGGATTCCTATGGAAGGAAATACAAGTTACTGGTAAGTACGCTTCGTATTATTTTCCAGGGTCAGTGCTGGGCTAAAAGATGCAGCACTGGGCTCTCTCCTGATAACAGGTGAGTACATCGGAATTCGTAGTTCGACTGATTTTAGAGGAATATTTGTACGTTTCAAAAATGGACGCGTTGCAGAGAAGTGTTCAGAGGCCAAACCCCTTTTTACAACACTCTGCAACGCAGCTCCGTGGCGCTTACTGGAGGTACCTGGTGGGCTAGTTGGCCCTTAGGGGACCTCTGGATTGAAGAGGAATTGATTCTCCAACTTAAAACTCGCCACAGGGCGTGTTTGCACACATATCACCTCAGGCCCCACCCCCTACCTTCACCACCACAGGGGTTCCCACAAGGACCCCTGTGGTCCTTGTGGGAACCCCTTGTGGGTGATATATATATATATGTATATATATATATATATATATACATATGTATATATAATACCCTTTCAGGCATAGACTGATGAATAAATTATGCAAAAAAGAAGCAGAGAACTCTGGGTAGTTCTCAAGTTTAGGTGGAAAGCAGCTCCTGTATAGAGCACTGTCAACACCAGCGACACTCTAGATCTGCTCACCTCAAATGTCTCCTTTTCTATCAAAGTCTTTAAGCATAGGAATAGCACAGTGCCATCCACACCGAGATAGAAAAGGAAAACGTTTTTTGCCATTTCTACAGCAAAGTCTTTAAGCATAGGACTAGCACAGTGCTGTCCTTGCCGAGCTGTAAATTGACAAAAGTCATTTACCACTCCAGGCACAGTATTACAGCTTTGAAGTGGTAAAATACTAACCATGCCAACCTGAAATGAGTAAAAGCAACCCCTAATACAGTGTTTCACTCTAATTAGAGCTCTTCAGAGAGGTAGAGCTTTGTCCAGACACAAGGGAGCACCCAGTATAAGTAAAAAAAAATCCCTTTCAGGCATAGAGTGATGAATAAATTATTGATGTCATTTAACAGCTCGGCAAGGACAGCACTTTGCCAGTCCTATGCTTAAACCTTAAAGACTTCGATAGAAAAGCAGACATTTGAGGTGAGCAGATCTAGAGTGTCGCTGGTGTTGAGAGTGCTTTCCACCTAAACTTGAAAATTACCCAGAGTTCTCTGCTTCTTTTTTGCATATAAATATATATATATATATATATATATATATATATATATATATATATATATATATATATATATATATATATATATATATATATATATATATATATTTGAAAGTGTTTCTCACGCTGTCAGGACGCAAGAAAAAGTCGCACACAGGTTTTCATTTTCTCAGGAGTTCATATTTAATGACTCGACGCGTTTTGACCACTCGGTCTTTGTCAATAAGTCATACAAAGACCAGGAAGTGGCAGTGTCTTCAAGCATTTACTGTTACAAGTTAGTAAACATAGAAAACATATTGCATATATTGCTAGCCTGCCTAGTGGTTTAAAAAACAGACTTGCCAAAACGTTATCAAAGTATGGAAATAATTTCTAACAGTTATAGTGAACACTGTTAATTCATAGTATATGCAAAGAAACTGTTTTTCAAGTGAATTCATTGTGGCAATAAGTGACAATACGCAAAACAAAAAATTCTGAAGGATAAAATAAAAACACCAAGTGGCAGTGAACACTGCTATTGATCTGTGCACAGTTTTGATGCAAGCCCCATTTAAATTTTATAACACAAGGTTTATAATAGGGGCACGAGAAATGAAATAATAAATGAAAATGTATACAATGATTGGCCAGTGCCTGTGATTGCATGACCTGTTAATGCCATAATAGGTGTGTAGGAAGGTGGAATCTTACTATATGGTTGCCCCCAACTTTTTTCCTGGTGTTTGAATGGTTTTTGACTCGTCTGGCTGGGATCCTGCCTATCTGCTTCCTCTCTAAACTGATGTGAGTACCCTAGGTACATACCAATTGGATACTGAGGACACCCCATTAGCCCCTTGTAGATGGTACCCTAGGTACCCAGGGCATGGGTCCCTCAGAGGCCTACCAGGGGCTACAGCACGTATTGTGCCATCCCTGGGACAGTCATACAAACTGACACCACCAGACCACTACTGTAGTCTGGGTAAGGTGGTGCTTGCACCCCTTACAGGGATATAGGTATCCTGTATCCCACTTAAATACAACACATATATCCTCATAGGTCACCCCTAAGGCAGGCCTTGCTAATCCTACAAGGCAGGGTGCTGAGATATGTGAGAGGGGGAACCCCTACCTGAGTAGGGCCCCTCGCAACCTTCGTTAAAACTATTGCTGGGTTGTTTGTTGTGCAGCCATACCATATACTCTTATCCGCATTATAAGTAATTGCGATAGCGTGATAACTTGAGAGTGGCTGCACAGAACCATGTCATGTTTGGTGTCAAACATCGTGGAATCATACCCCCAATCGAGCCATGGGAGTGAGGGCATGATTCCCCCCTGCTAGAGGGGTGATATGGTAAAAGCGACAGATTTTAGACACCAATTTAAAAGTGCAGACGTAGTACAAAATGGATGCTACCTGCCACCCACACGACTCTGGCTGCCTGTTGCTGGGCAGAACTCCAGCCACGGCAGCTGGACAATCGGGATCTTGTTGCAGGGAGGTGTTCCCACCTCCCCAGACAGACTATTTGGATTGGAACTCGGTGGGTGCACCATAGGATGTCTTTCAAACTTGCACGTAGGCTTCTCCAGTGCCTACTTCTGCATACACTACCTTGAACCGGTCCAGGGGCATCCTGTCCCCTGCCCAGATGGGAAAACACACAAAGGGGAGAGGGTGTAGCCACCCTTTCCCGCCTGAACTCTCATTGATGGGCTCTGATTCAGACACTCCCCTAATCTCTGGATAAAGGTGGGTGCAGGGTCCCCAGAGCCTCAGATTAATCTTGGACTTCAAAGACTTGAACCTTCAATGAGCTGCCGCACAGCTGAATGAAGAAATCTCCCTTGGGGTAAAGGAGTTACCCCCCTGCTTGGCAGGCACCTAAAACACTGCAAGTGACCCAGTTGGAACTCTGCTGCTCCTATGGACATCGAAGACTTCTGCCTACCCTGAGGTGGGTTTCCAAGCATCCGAGAGGCCAGTGAGTGTGCACATCAAAGCTCAGCACCGTGGACCCCGTGGGTGCCGAGATCCCCAATACCCCAGGACACCAGCCACCTCTTGCACAGCACACGACCCCGACCAGTGGGGAAGTTGTGCTTTGGCCCATCATTGAGCCAACCTCTCAGCATTACTTGTGCCAAAGGACGACGCTCCAGCCCGCTCCGGCGACCTGTGGGCTCATCTTTACACACTCCAAATTGCTGCCTCCTATGATCCCTTGTCTCTCAACTGGTGGGCCCTAGCAGAGGTCAATCTTTACTTTAAAGGGCTCCCCTGGTTGCTCCAGGCCTGCTCTACAGTCTCCTCACTGGAGACCTTGGTCAGACCTCGTGGGTCTGCACCGTAGCTGTTTTGTGATCCTTGCATGGGTTGCGGTTACCAAGGCTTAGTGGATCCAATCCGGACACTATCACCGCAGCAGCCTTCATCCTTTGTGGGACAGTCATCCCCCAGAAGCTGGCCTTCTTTGAAGCCTCCTGGACCCCGTGGCTGCTGATCCAAGCTACCCATCTTCAACCTGAAAACACCCGACATTGAAGGGCTCTTTCTCCTGAGCTCCCTGGTCACTGGCTAGTGACCCAGACTCTGTCCCCTCTGCTTTCAGGTCCTTTCCTTCAAGATCTACATCTTCAATCTGCACGACATCGACAATGCTTCCCGCCAGCAGCAGTTCTTCACCTTTTTCCATTGAAAACGAGACCGCGACCCGACATCGAAAACGACCTATGCACCCGGCTTCCCTGGGGCAGATAACAGTGGTACCTCGGTACTGTCGTGTGTGTGGGCCCTACAAAAGCTTAACTCTATGCTCCTGAACTTAAACTCCTGCTAGAAGTGTCCAGATTCTTGTAATTTCCAACCACGACATTTCCCATAGGGTTTAATAGAGATCCCGACTGTATTTTAAACACTGCACCTGTCTCCCGTGGGTCCCCTTCCTCACTACCTTGGGTGGTTTCATAAGGGGCCAGCGACCCTAAGTGCTCTAGGCACTGTCTGCAGAATTGTCGTGGTTCTTATACCACTTTTTTAATATATGGTTTGGTCCCCACCTGGGGCCCTGTGATTCCAGTGCTCTTTATTGTTGTTTAAATGCTTTATTGAATTGTATCTTTACTTCCAGCCTCACAAGAGACTAGTGGGATTTGTTCTTAGAATAAATACATATATTTTGAATATATACCTGTGTGGACTGCTCTTTCATTTGGTCATTCAAGAGGTTATCCATGGTAAAACAATAACCTTAACACTTCTTCAAGACTTAGCCTGAAGGCTGCTCTCCACAGCTACCACTAGGATAGCTTTCTTTAAAGATTGTCTTTTAACCTATCACCTTAAGCGTTGAATTGGACTGGTGCATCCAAGGTGTCCTGTGGACTATCCCAAATCAGAAAAATATTGTCAATGTAGCGGACCACAGGACAACATTGTTCATGTGGAAGATATTGCCGTCATGCCACAGGTGCTCAGACTCCCACCACCCCATAAACAAACAGGCATAACTCGGCGCAAAGAAACTTCCCATGGCAGTACCAGTGTACTGTTCATACCAGTCATCCTCAAACAAAAAACAGTCATTTTGTAGGCAGAAGTGTAGCATGCACATCAAAAGCATAGTGTGGTCATACATGGTGATTGGTCTGTCTCTTGAGTAATATTTACAAGCCTCCAGGCCCAGATCATGCTCAATACAGGTGTAAAGGGCAACAACATCTATTGTTGCATGTCATGAGTGATGTAATATGTGACATCATCAGCAGTGCATTGCATGGGCGCGAATTATAGTTAGCTGAACTAACTATAACGCCCCTGAAACCTTTGTTTTTTTCAGTGAATTTCAAAGGTTTTTTAAATGCTAATTCCTATCTATAACTTATCTCTAAAGATATCATGTTTAATGATTTTGATTGGATTTCTATATTTTTCCAATTCAGTGTGTCAATTTCATTAATTATGTTTTTTTAAAATACTTTTTTATCACCATTTTTTAAACTTATTTTTTCAATTAATTCAATTAAAAATTAAAAAATATTATTTGAATTTAATGGGTTTTTCAAACATTTTTTTTATATTTTTCAAAATATTTTTTTAACTATATGTTCAGAACTTTATTTTATATATTTATTTTCATGTTTTTGGATCCGCGCACCCAACGCGAGAGGATCCGTGCACCAAACGCGATAGGATGCGCAAGTGATGTAATATGTGATGTCATCAGCAGTGCATTGCGGGCGCGCGAGTTATAGATAGCTGAACTAACTATAACGGGGGAATTTCAATGGTTTGGTACGAGTGAAAAGTCCAGCTAAATATAACGCCCCTGAAACATATGGTTTCTTCAGTGAATTTCTAAGGTTTTTTAAATGCTAATTCCTAACTATAACATGCCTGAAACCTATGGTTTTTTCAGTGAATTTCAAAGGTTTTTTAAATGCTAATTTCTAACTATGCCTACAGAGATAGGACATGTGAAGAAAAAACGCACAGAAAGAAAAAAAAGAAATGCAGAAAGAAGTAACAGAAGTCCTCAAAGACGAAGAAAAGTGCAGGAAGAAGGATAACGTGCAGAAAGAACAAACAGAAGAGCAGAAAGAAGCCTTGTTGCAAAATCATCCTGTACCCTCAACTTTTTCAGACGGATACTGGTGGTAACTGAGTCTGACTAACCAGTCCTAGCAACTGGGGACTGGATTCAAGCAAGCCTGGCTGAAGGCGGCTGAAATGCCAGAAACCGGTCCTAGGAAGCTTGTTTCCGGTCCAGGGAAGACATGGCTTGGCAGTTCGGGCTGGACTGTTCCCATGAGGCACAGGGTCAGACTGATTTGCATTTGGCCATGTCTGAACTGGGGTGGCAGAGTGGGCTAAAGAACGTGATGGATTAAACCCAGATCATTTGACTGGGGGTGAGTGCGTGCAATGTTCAACACTCCGTCCATCATTTCCTTTGGTTTTGCTTTGTTCGCCATTAGTTGGCAGGGTATGCTCAGACGTGAGTCCCTTGCTCACTTTGCCACTGGATTCAAGCAAGCCTGGCTGAAGACGGCTGAAATGCCAGAAACTGGTCCTAGGAAGCTTGTTTCCGGTCCAGGGAAGACATGGCTTGGCAGTTTGGGCTGGACTGTTCCCATGAGGCACAGGGTCAGACTGATTTGCATTTGGCCATGTCTGAACTGGGGTGGCAGAGTGGGCTAAAGAACAGTGATGGATTAAACCCAGATCATTTGATTGGGGGTGAGTTATTGCAATGTTCAACACTCCGTCCATCATTTCCTTTGGTTTTGCTAACCAGTCCTAGAGCAAGTGCAATGTTAAAAGACACTCAGAATACAGTGAAAACACCTATATACACTAGGGAAAACTATGCGTTGGAGTCCCCCTGTGATTAGCATGACCTCCTCTGTAAGCCCCTAGTATATAATGGGCAGGGGATTAAACCTACCTCTTAAAATGCGTCACAGGGCGTGTTTGCACACGTCACCTCAGGCCCCGTCTCCTCCCTTCCCCACTGTGTAAACACGCCCTGTGGCCTTTTTAAGTTGGGAGACTAAGTCCCCTTGAATCCTGAGGGTTCCTAGGGTCCAACTAGACCACTAGGTATCTCTAGTAAGTGCCACAGAGCTGTGTTGCAGAGAGATGTAAAAAGGAGCACGGCCTAGACCACCTCTCTGCAATGCAGTGCAGTAACGCTTACTGGAAGCACCTGGTGGGCTAGTTGGCCCCCAAGGTCCCTCAGGATTGAAGGGGATTTATTTCCCCAACTTAAAACGTGCCACAGGGCCTGTTTGCACACGTTAACTCAGGCCCCATCCCTTTCCTTCACCACTGTATAAACACGCCCTGTGGCAGTTTTCAGTTGGGAGATTAAGTTCATTTGAATCCTGAAGGTCCCTAGGGTCCAGCTAGCCCACTAGGTACGTCCAGTAAGCGCCATTGCAGATTGGTGTAAAAAGGGGCACGGCCTGCACCACCTCTCTGCAACGCAGCTCAGTGGCACTTACTGGAAGAACCTGGTGGGCTAGTTAGCCCCGAGGGGCCCTCAGGATTGAAGGGGAATTATTTCCCCAACTTAAAACACGCCACAGGGCGTGTTTGCACACGTCACTTCAGGCCCCGTCCCCTCCATTCACCACTGTGTAAACGCCATCCCCCAGGGCCTGCACCCCAATTTTTGTTGTTGAAAAAAATTAATTTGGAAGGGGGCCGCATGGCCCCCCTCCCAAGGCCTTAATCGGCCCTGGGGAACCCAACCCCTGGGTCATGGCCTTTTTTTTTATTTATTCTTTAGGATTTGGGCTGCGTTGCCCCCCTCCTCAGGCCATATATATATATATAGAAACACCTAGGAGAAGCTGGACAAACCGTATGTACCTATCACCATGACGATTTGCGTGATATTCATTAAAAGGCGACTATGCATACAATGAATCCACGTGGAATGTATTTACACCGCTAGTGAAGCTCTGACGTGTCTGACGCCTTACCGTGCCTAATCCCGGCACCCCGGCCGTTGGGTACTCTCCAAGTAGACACCCTTGTCGTTTAGTTATACAAACATGGGTAGCTATTGACGGGCACATTTAACACACACGCACACCAAGCCATTCAAAGGGGTTTCGACAAAAATTTGACCAAACTATGCAAGAAACCCTCCTCACGGTTAATAAAACACACATCCACCGCCGGATGTGTAATACTTTTTATTTTGCTCTCTGGAAAGGAGACAAACCTCACTTGAGAGTTACAGCATGCTCCTGGATGAGCCCAATGCTGTGTTACACCCACCAGTGCCCGCCTAGTGCCACACACCTCTGTGTTGTATTCCACCAGCTAGTGCGTATGCTATGACACACTCTAGCCCATGTGCACTGTAACACCACCCCGTGAATATGTCATGCCACACTTGCCTTCGCACGGGTTATATTGCCCCATCTAACATGCCTTCCTCGATGCCTATGTTATAACGCACAGCGCTATGCCATACATATTATAATCTGGGATCCATATCTTTGTCACAGTGCATATGCAATGTTACACTGCCCAGCACATATTTTATATTACGACTTTAGAGACTAGTTAGGTTACACAACACTGCCCTGTGCATATTACACTCCAAGGCGCATATCGCAGAGCACGCGTTAGTGCCTGTGCTATCTCGCGCTCTCCAATGAACCTGTAATTGCGCACAATGTATTGCATATTATATTTCATGCCCCAGTTCATCTTATATCACACTTTTTGGTGCATAGTTTATACCATATACTATATCTAGTTTTCATTTTTAATCGGGCTCTCAGGACTATGTTCTATATAACACTGCGTCCACCTACCCTTTTCACGGGCATTACATTTTGCGATGGGGGTGGAGGGTCAGGGGGTGTTTCTGCCAAGTGAGCCCGGAGTCACAGTCACAAACGCCCTCTTCTTCCTGAATAAAAGTGAGATTATGCTGCATTCTTGTTCATATTTTAAGTAGTTTGCACAGACACACATTTTAAAAACAATAAAGTTCCTAATAGCCACCTTCTCTGAACAGTTAGTTTGCTGCCCCATCCACCTCCTCCCTATCCTCTGTTGTCTGAATCCATGGACTAGCCTCCTCCCTCCTGCCATGCATGGTCTGATGTGCTGCCACTGCCGTCCATTTAGCATGATGCACCAGTCCACTCCTCCTGCCCTCCATTGCCCAATTCTATGCCCCATCATTGACCTCCTGCTTAGCCTCTGTGCTTAGCTTGCTGCCTCTATTCTCCTTCCCCCTGCTCTCCGATGTCTTTGTGCATGCCCCTGCTCCATCCTTTTTGCCCACCATGTTCCATGGACCTGCCACTCCTATCTACTCTGAGTGTTCTGTTGAGCTGCCACTCCCCTCCCACCTACCTAGCATTGTCATATGACTGTAACCTGTCCCTGCCACCTCCACCTTGCCTTTCCACATGCCATGCCCCTATCCCCTTCCTCCTGTCCTCCATGGTCCATTTTACTGCCACACCCTTCTGCCCTCCCTGGTCTGTTGTGCTGCAACTGCTCCTCCTGCCTGCCCCGCACGGTCTGTTGTGAGGCCTCTTCCCCTGAACTCTCTTGTCTGTGCCCAGGTCGTGACCCTCTCTTCTATCCTCCATGGTCCTTTGTGCATGCCCCTGCACCCTCCTTCTTGCCCATCATAGCCATTGTGCTGCCACCAACCCTCCCGCTTGCCATGCATGGTCTTCTGTGCTACCACAGCCCCTCCCACCTTCCCTGTGTGGTCAGCTAGCTGATCCTGACCCCCTCCCACCTTCCCTCCATGGTCTGTGTGTATGCCATCATAGTCTTACTGTTGCTCTCCATGGTGTGTCTTGCTTCTAGTGCCCATCCTGCCAGACCTCCATGGTTATCTTGCTGCTCCTGCTCTACCCCCTTGCCCCCAGCCCTCTGTTTCCATGTGCAGACCCCTATTCCCTCCCTCCTGGCTTGTCTGTTCCATTGTAATGCCCCTGATCCATCCCTCCTGCTCTTTATGGTCTGTTATGCTGCAGCTTTCTCTCCTGTCTGTCCATTATGGTCAGCTAGCTACCATTGCCTCTTTCCCCTCTGTTCTCTGTTGTCCATGTGCATGGTCCTGTCCCCTCCCTATTGCTTTCTATGGATTGTTGTGCTGCACTCCCGTCCTGCATGCCCTGCGTGGTGTATTGTGCTGCTGCAAACCCTGATGCCTGCCCTGCAGGGTCAGTTTGGTGCACCTCTCAATGTCCCCCCTGTCTTCTGTTATCCAAGTCCATGTCCCTACCCCAATTCCTCCTGCCTTCCATGATCCAATGTACCATACTTGCGAACATTTTGAACTTGGTAAGAGGGAGATTTTGAAAAAAAACTGGGGTATTGATTTTCCCCTTTGAGTTACATTGAAAAAGAGGAGATTGTAAACAGGAGACAGATCAAATAAAGCCTATTTGAGCTTAAAAACATTGGACGTTTCCTGGCTGAATCAGGTCTGTTGACATGTATGGTTGTACTACCACTGCCTCTTCCTTCTGCCCACAGTGGTCTAATATATTGCCACAGCCTTTCTTGCCAGTCCTGTATTGTTGGTTTGTTGCCCTTGCCCCCCTTTCCACTGCCCTCCATAGTCTGTTGTGCTACCACGGCCCTTCCTGCCTGCCCAGTGTGGTCAAATTGTTGCCTTTGCACCCTCCTACTTGCCTTCAATTTTCAGAGTCCATGCCCCTGGCCTCTGCCTCTCAACAGTATCCTAATGAACAACTAGATTGCTAACATTCTATATTTATTCCAAAAGTGTGGAACGCCTGGCGTCATCTTGATGTAATCAAAACTGTAATACCTAGAGCATTCCCTTTAGAAATTACATATATGAGAGGGTCTTATTTGCATCAAAATTATGGTTAGTGCTCTAAAAAACTAAAATGAGGACATATTTTCAGAGTTTTCAAATAGCGACAAAGCACTTTTAAATTATTTGTTATCTTTATGTTTTTTTATCCAGT
Organism: Triturus cristatus; assembly: GCF_964204655.1. Lineage (NCBI taxonomy): Eukaryota > Metazoa > Chordata > Amphibia > Caudata > Salamandridae > Triturus > Triturus cristatus. Next base: position 419,588,149 of record NC_140580.1, read on the forward strand.
TGACCACTTGATTAAATGTTGCACTTAGGGGAGAGGATGTGGTGTTACTTCCAGAACTGCAGACTTTGCAACTGGGGACCAGGTTGGAGTTTCTGCTTCAGCTCGACATTCTGTGATTCTGGTCAAATCACTTAGTCTCCCCATGTCTACAACCAAAATGAATTTGTTCTTGTATGATGTAACCAATGCTCATGTAAAGCACTCCAATACCTGGCAAGTCTGCACTATATAAAACTGCAAAAACACAAGAAATAAGTGTTTTGCACACTTCTGTCATTGGGCTATACTTGGGCTACATCTGGGTGATATTTGGGCTACATTTGGGCTCTTTTGTCTCTGGTGGCCATCTTGGGAGATTTATTTGCTATGAAGTTTCCTAATTTCCTCATTTACTGCAGTCTCCTCAGTAGGAAATGCTTTCATTTTTTTACTTTGATTCCATCAAGAAGGTATTCAGATATGTCACACATTTGCCATAAATTCTGAATGTTAGCACTCTAGTTGCTCATTAGATCACTGTATTAAAGCTACTGCTCACCAGGGAAGTCTGCTGCTGGTATTCAAAGTGCATGTTTCAGTCTGCATGTCAGAATTTCTTTATCAAATAGAAGAGGATTTGAGAAGTCAAAATGTGCCCTTATTTTTCTTTCTGCAGCACTAATCATAATTTCTATGGCAAAATGAACCCCCTCATTGTGTTCCTTTTTAAATTAAATGTTTTAAGTGTTACCAGTTTATTCCAATCAAGATGGCTTCAGGTGTGCCATACTTTTGTCATAAGTAAGACAGTAAGCGCTCTAGTTGTTCTTAAGAAGGCTCTGGGACATTCTGTCATTGGGCTATACATTGGCTACATCTGGGTGATATTTGGGCTACATTTGGGCTCTTTTGTCTCTGGTGGCCATCTTGGGAGATTTATTTGTTATGAAGTTTCCTAATTTTCTCATTTAGTGCAGTCTCCTCAGTAGGAAATACTTTCAGTTTGTTACTTTGGTTCTATCATGAAGACATTCAGATGTGTCACACATTTGCCATAAATTCTGAATGTTAGCACTCTAGTTGCTCATTAGACCACTGTAGTAAAGCTACTGCTCACCAGGGAAGTCTGCTGCTGGTATTCAAAGTGCATGTTTCAGTCTGCATGTCAGAATTTTTTTATCAAATAGAAGAGGATTTGAGAAGTCAAAATGTGCCCTAATTTTTCTTTCTGCAGCACTAATCATAATTTCTATGGCAAAATGAACCCCCTCATTCTGTTCCTTTGTAAATTAAATGTTTTAAGTGTTACCACTTTATTCCAATCAAGACGGCTTCAGGTGTGCCATACTTTTGTCATAAGTAAGACTGACTATTAGCGCTCTAGTTGTTCGTTAGAACACTCTGTGACATTCTGTCATTGGGCTATACTTGGGCTACATCTGGGTGATATTTGGGCTATATTTGGGCTCTTTTGTCTCTGGTGGCCATCTTGGGAGATTTATTTGTTATGAAGTTTCCTAATTTCCTCATTTACTGCAGTCTCCTCAGTAGGAAATACGTTCAGTTTTTTACTTTGGTTCCATCAAGAAGACATTCAGATGTGTCACACATTTGAAATAAATTCTGAATGTTAGCAGTCTAGTTGCTCATTATATCACTGTAGTAAAGCTACTGCTCACCAGGGAAGTCTGCTGCTGGTATTCAAAGTGCATGTTTCAGTCTGCATGTCAGAATTGTTTTATGAAATAGAAGAGGATTTGAGAAGTCAAAATGTGCCCTAATTTTTCTTTCTGCAGCACTAATCATAATTTCTATGGCAAAATGAACCCCCTCATTTTATTCCTTTGTAAATTAAATGTTTTAAGTGTTACCACTTTATTCCAATCAAGATGGCTTCAGGTGTGCCATACTTTTGTCATAAGTAAGACTGTTAGCGCTCTAGTTGTTCGTTAGAACACTCTGGGACATTCTGTCATTGGGCTATACTTGGGCTACATCTGGGTGATATTTGTGCTATATTTGGGCTCTTTTGTCTCTGGTGGCCATTTTGGGAGACTTATTTGTTATGAAGTTTCCAAATTTCCTCATTTACTACAGTCTCTTCAGTAGGAAATACTTTCCGTTTTTTACTTTGATTCCATCAAGAAGGCATTCAGATGTGTCACACATTTGACATACATTCAGAATATTAGCACTCTAGTTGCTTATTAGATCACTGTAGTAAAGCTACTGCTCAGCAGGGAATTCTGCTGATGGTATTGAAAGTGCATGTTTCAGTCTGCATGTCAGAATGTTTTTATGAAATAGAAGAGGATTTGAGAAGTCACTCAAAATGTGCCCTAATTTTTCTTTCTGCAGCACTAATCATACTTTCTATGGCAAAATGAACCCCCTCATATTGTTCATTTTTAAATTAAAGGTTTTAAGAGTTACCACTTTATTCCAATCAAGATGGCTTCAGGTGTGCAATACGTTTGTCATAAGTAGGACTGTTAGCGCTCTAGTTGTTCTTTAGAATACTCTGGGAAGCTGCAGTAGAACACAAAGGAATCAACTGACAGTCTCTGCCCTTGTTGGAAGTACATGTTTTACTGAGAATTTCAGACTTCATTCTCACATGACTGAGAAAGATAATGTGAATTTACAGAAAATATGCTCTCAGTTTAGCTTATAGATCATCTTCCAAACCTGTGTGGGAAAAGCATGAGAAAATAGTTTTCTCTCAAACATGATTCATGATATCACAGCAGAAGGCTTTTTCACATGGTAAAATCACCTTAGAACACACCACAATTCCTAAAATGAGTATGGTACCATCAACAAATGATTTATAATGTAACTAAAGTCTTAAAACCTTCTATCAACTGCAATGCTTTTTAATGAGGTGCTATCATGTATATTGGTCTCAAGATGGCTGCCATCACTTCTTGGATGAAGTACTGACAGCTAATCAGATCTCACGATGAGATGAGTGGTTTGGCTCCGCGCAGATACATCTATCTATTTAATTCTAATTTTCTCAGGAACTACTGAACGGATTTACACCATTTAAGCAAAAGGCATGAGTCTGAACTCAGGACTACCTCTTTGCCAAATTTGGTGTAATTCCGTTCAGCAGTTCGGGCTGTAGCTGTGTCAACAGGTCCTATGGGAAAATGCATGGGGAAAACGTGTTTTGGGACCCCCCTTTTTGATCGGCCCCCGCTTGATGAATCACCGTGAAATTTTCAGGATAGGAGCGGACCGGAGTTGGCCAAATGTTTGGAAACTTTTGCAAAGATTCGTCAATCGGCGCCAATGTTATTCCAAATAGAATGTTGTGGATTTCCTATGGAAAATAGGTCCTAACTATAACTACCTATTGGCGACTGCCAGTAGGTAATATACATATATAAATATATATATGCAAAAAAGAAGCAGAGAACTCTGGGTAGTTCTCAAGTTTAGGTGGATAGCAGCTCCTGTAGGGAGCACTCTCAACACCAGGGACACTCTAGATCTGCTCACCTCAAATGTCTGTTTTTCTATCAAAATCTTTAAGCATAGGATTAGCACAGTGCCATCCACGCCGAGATAGAAAAGGACAAAGTCTTTTGCCATTTGTACAACAAAGTCTTTAAGCATAGGACTATCACAGTGCTGTCCTTGCCGAGCTGTAAAATGACAAAAGCCAATTACCACTCCAGGCACAGTATTACAGCGCTGTACAAATGGCAAAAGACTTTGTCCTTTTCTATCTCGGCGTGGATGGCACTGTGCGAATCCTATGCTTAAAGATTTTGATAGAAAAACAGACATTTGAGGTGAGCAGATCTAGAGTGTCGCTGGTGTTGAGAGTGCTCCATACAGGAGCTGCTTTCCACCTAAACTTGAGAACTACCCAGAGTTCTCTGCTTCTTTTTGAATAATTTATTCGTCACTCTATGCCTGAAAGGGTATTTCTTTGACTTATACTGGGTGCTCCCTTGTGTCTGGACTAAGCTATACCTCTCTGAAGAGCTCTAATTAGAGCGAAACACTTTGTCAGGGGTTGCTTTTACTCATTTCAGGTTGGCTTGATTGGTATTTTAACAACTCAAAGCTGTAATACTGTGCCTGGAGTGGTAATTGGCTTTTGTCATTTTACAGCTCGGCAAGGACAGCACTGTGCTAGTCCTATGCTTAAAGACTTTGCTGTACAAATGGCAAAAGACTTTGTCCTTTTCTATCTCGTCGTGGATGGCACTGTGCTAATCCTATGCTTAAAGATTTTGATAGAAAAACAGACATTTGAGGTGAGCAGATCTAGAGTGTCGCTGGTGTTGAGAGTGCTCCATACAGGAGCTGCTTTCCACCTAAACTTGAGAACTACCCAGAGTTCTCTGCTTCTTTTTTGCATAATTTATTCGTCACTCTATGCCTGAAAGGGTATTTCTTTGACTTATACTGGGTGCTCCCTTGTGTCTGGACAAAGCTATACCTCTCTGAAGAGCTCTAATTAGAGCGAACCACTGTGTCAGGGGTTGCTTTTACTCATTTCAGGTTGGCTTGATTGGTATTTTACCAACTCAAAGCTGTAATACTGTGCCTGGAGTGGTAATTGGCTTTTGTCATTTTACAGCTCGGCAAGGACAGCACTGTGCTAGTCCTATGCTTAAAGACTTTGCTGTACAAATGGCAAAAGACTTTGTCCTTTTCAATCTTGGCGTGGATGGCACTGTGCTAATCCTATGCTTAAAGATTTTGATAGAAAAACAGACATTTGAGGTGAGCAGATCTAGAGTGTCGCTGGTGTTGAGAGTGCTCCATACAGGAGCTGCTTTCCACCTAAACTTGAGAACTACCCAGAGTTCTCTGCTTCTTTTTTGCATAATTTATTCGTCACTCTATGCCTGAAAGGGTATTTCTTTGACTTATACCGGGTGCTCCCTTGTGTCTGGACAAAGCTATACCTCTCTGAAGAGCTCTAATTAGAGCGAAACACTGTGTCAGGGGTTGCTTTTACTCATTTCAGGTTGGCTTGATTGGTATTTTACCAACTCAAAGCTGTAATACTGTGCCTGGAGTGGTAATTGGCTTTTGTCATTTTACAGCTCGGCAAGGACAGCACTGTGCTAGTCCTATGCTTAAAGACTTTGCTGTACAAATGGCAAAAGACTTTGTCCTTTTCTATCTCGGCGTGGATGGCACTGTGCTAATCCTATGCTTAAAGATTTTGATAGAAAAACAGACATTTGAGGTGAGCAGATCTAGAGTGTCGCTGGTGTTGAGAGTGCTCCATACAGGAGCTGCTTTCCACCTAAACTTGAGAACTACCCAGAGTTCTCTGCTTCTTTTTTGCATAATTTATTCGTCACTCTATGCCTGAAAGGGTATGTCTTTGACTTATACTGGGTGCTCCCTTGTGTCTGGACAAAGCTATACCTCTCTGAAGAGCTCTAATTAGAGCGAAACACTGTGTCAGGGGTTGCTTTTACTCATTTCAGGTTGGCTTGATTGGTATTTTACCAACTCAAAGCTGTAATACTGTGCCTGGAGTGGTAATTGGCTTTTGTCATTTTACAGCTCGGCAAGGACAGCACTGTGCTAGTCCTATGCTTAAAGACTTTGCTGTACAAATGGCAAAAGACTTTGTCCTTTTCTATCTCGGCGTGGATGGCACTGTGCTAATCCTATGCTTAAAGATTTTGATAGAAAAACAGACATTTGAGGTGAGCAGATCTAGAGTGTCGCTGGTGTTGAGAGTGCTCCATACAGGAGCTGCTTTCCACCTAAACTTGAGAACTACCCAGAGTTCTCTGCTTCTTTTTTGCATAATTTATTCGTCACTCTATGCCTGAAAGGGTATTTCTTTGACTTATACTGGGTGCTCCCTTGTGTCTGGACAAAGCTAAACCTCTCTGAAGAGCTCTAATTAGAGCGAAACACTGTGTCAGGGGTTGCTTTTACTCATTTCAGGTTGGCTTGATTGGTATTTAACCAACTCAAAGCTGTAATACTGTGCCTGGAGTGGTAATTGGCTTTTGTCATTTTACAGCTCGGCAAGGACAGCACTGTGCTAGTCCTATGCTTAAAGACTTTGCTGTACAAATGGCAAAAGACTTTGTCCTTTTCTATCTCGGCGTGGATGGCACTGTGCTAATCCTATGCTTAAAGATTTTGATAGAAAAACATACATTTGAGGTGAGCAGATCTAGAGTGTCGCTGGTGTTGAGAGTGCTCCATACAGGAGCTGCTTTCCACCTAAACTTGAGAACTACCCAGAGTACTCTGCTTCTTTTTTGCATAATTTATTCGTCACTCTATGCCTGAAAGGGTATTTCTTTGACTTATACTGGGTGCTCCCTTGTGTCTGGACAAAGCTATACCTCTCTGAAGAGCTCTAATTAGAGCGAAACACTGTGTCAGGGGTTGCTTTTACTCATTTCAGGTTGGCTTGATTGGTATTTTACCAACTCAAAGCTGTAATACTGTGCCTGGAGTGGTAATTGGCTTTTGTCTAGGCCTGGGCGTAGTTCGCGAAGTAGCACTTCGCGAAGCTACGCAATGTGAAGTTCGCACTACGCGAGCTACGCGTAGCACTTCGCGAACTGCGTAGTACCTTGTTCGCACTGTGCCAGATGTCGTTTTCAATGATTGCACAGTGCGGACAAGCAACCGGCACTGTGCAATCATTGAAAATGGCATCTTGCACAGTGCGAGCTGTAGTTTTCTGCTGCTCGAGTAGATTTTTACTCGAGCTTCAGCTTTCTCAACGTGAACTGGTAGTTTCTCATCGCGAGCGGTCGCGAGCATACGCGACCACTCGCAATGAGAAACCTGACCTCCTCGCGTTGGGAATCTCGCCGGGAGGTTTATTTTCCATGCTCGCGATCGCCAACTTGAAGTTGCTGATCGCGAACAAGGAAAAAGTCTCGCCGGGATGTCATTTTGCTTGCTCGCGGTCGCCAACTTGACGTTGAGGACCGCGAGCAAGCAAAAAATGACCGCAGCACTACGCAACACTACGCTACGCGTGTTCGCACTGTGCTACGTGCTGTTCGCGTAGTGCGAAGTAGCGCGAACTTCGCAAACTACGCGAGCGTAGCGTAGTGCTTCGCCCAGGCTTACTTTTGTCATTTTACAGCTCGGCAAGGACAGCACTGTGCTAGTCCTATGCTTAAAGACTTTGCTGTACAAATGGCAAAAGACTTTGTCCTTTTCTATCTCGGCGTGGATGGCACTGTGCTAATCCTATGCTTAAAGATTTTGATAGAAAAACAGACATTTGAGGTGAGCAGATCTAGAGTGTCGCTGGTGTTGAGAGTGCTCCATACAGGAGCTACTTTCCACCTAAACTTGAGAACTACCCAGAGTTCTCTGCTTCTTTTTTGCATAATTTATTCGTCACTCTATGCCTGAAAGGGTATTTCTTTGACTTATACTGGGTGCTCCCTTGTGTCTGGACAAAGCTATACCTCTCTGAAGAGCTCTAATTAGAGCGAAACACTGTGTCAGGGGTTGCTTTTACTCATTTCAGGTTGGCTTGATTGGTATTTTACCAACTCAAAGCTGTAATACTGTGCCTGGAGTGGTAATTGGCTTTTGTCATTTTACAGCTCGGCAAGGACAGCACTGTGCTAGTCCTATGCTTAAAGACTTTGCTGTACAAATGGCAAAAGACTTTTTCCTTTTCTATCTCGGCGTGGATGGCACTGTGCTAATCCTATGCTTAAAGATTTTGATAGAAAAACAGACATTTGAGGTGAGCAGATCTAGAGTGTCGCTGGTGTTGAGAGTGCTCCTTACAGGAGCTGCTTTCCACCTAAACTTGAGAACTACCCAGAGTTCTCTGCTTCTTTTTTGCATAATTTATTCGTCACTCTATGCCTGAAAGGGTATTTCTTTGACTTATACTGGGTGCTCCCTTGTGTCTGGACAAAGCTATACCTCTCTGAAGAGCTCTAATTAGAGCGAAACACTGTGTCAGGGGTTGCTTTTACTCATTTCAGGTTGGCTTGGTTGGTATTTTACCAACTCAAAGCTGTAATACTGTGCCTGGAGTGGTAATTGGCTTTTGTCATTTTACAGCTCGGCAAGGACAGCACTGTGCTAGTCCTATGCTTAAAGACTTTGCTGTACAAATGGCAAAAGACTTTGTCCTTTTCTATCTCGGCGTGGATGGCACTGTGCTAATCCTATGCTTAAAGATTTTGATAGAAAAACAGACATTTGAGGTGAGCAGATCTAGAGTGTCGCTGGTGTTGAGAGTGCTCCATACAGGAGCTGCTTTCCACCTAAACTTGAGAACTACCCAGAGTTCTCTGCTTCTTTTTTGCATAATTTATTCGTCACTCTATGCCTGAAAGGGTATTTCTTTGACTTATACTGGGTGCTCCCTTGTGTCTGGACAAAGCTATACCTCTCTGAAGAACTCTAATTAGAGCGAAACACTGTGTCAGGGGTTGCTTTTACTTATTTCAGGTTGGCTTGATTGGTATTTTACCAACTCAAAGCTGTAATACTGTGCCTGGAGTGGTAATTGGCTTTTGTCATTTTACAGCTCGGCAAGGACAGCACTGTGCTAGTCCTATGCTTAAAGACTTTGCTGTACAAATCGCAAAAGACTTTGTCCTTTTCTATCTCGGCGTGGATGGCACTGTGCTAATCCTATGCTTAAAGATTTTGATAGAAAAACAGACATTTGAGGTGAGCAGATCTAGAGTGTCGCTGGTGTTGAGAGTGCTCCATACGGGAGCTGCTTTCCACCTAAACTTGAGAACTACCCAGAGTTCTCTGCTTCTTTTTTGCATAATTTATTCGTCACTCTATGCCTGAAAGGGTATTTCTTTGACTTATACTGGGTGCTCCCTTGTGACTGGACAAAGCTATACCTCTCTGAAGAGCTCTAATTAGAGCGAAACACTGTGTCAGGGGTTGCTTTTACTCATTTCAGGTTGGCTTGATTGGTATCTTACCAACTCAAAGCTGTAATACTGTGCCGGGAGTGGTAATTGGCTTTTGTCATTTTACAGCTCGGCAAGGACAGCACTGTGCTAGTTCTATGCTTAAAGACTTTGCTGTACAAATGGCAAAAGACTTTGTCCTTTTCTATCTCGGCGTGGATGGCACTGTGCTAATCCTATGCTTAAAGATTTTGATAGAAAAACAGACATTTGATGTGAGCAGATCTAGAGTGTCGCTGGTGTTGAGAGTGCTTCATACAGGAGCTGCTTTCCACCTAAACTTGAGAACTACCCAGAGTTCTCTGCTTCTTTTTTGCATAATTTATTCGTCACTCTATGCCTGAAAGGGTATTTCTTTGACTTATACTGGGTGCTCCCTTGTGTCTTATACAAAGCTATACCTCTCTGAAGAGCTCTAATTAGAGCGAAACACTGTGTCAGGGGTTGCTTTTACTCATTTCAGGTTGGCTTGATTGGTATTTTACCAACTCAAAGCTGTAATCCTGTGCCTGGAGTGGTAATTGGCTTTTGTCATTTTACAGCTCGGCAAGGACAGCACTGTGCTAGTCCTATGCTTAAAGACTTTGCTGTACAAATGGCAAAAGACTTTGTCCTTTTCTATCTCGGCGTAGATGGCACTGTGTTAATCCTATGCTTAAAGATTTTGATAGAAAAACAGACATTTGAGGTGAGCAGATCTAGAGTGTCGCTGGTGTTGAGAGTGCTCCATACGGGAGCTGCTTTCCACCTAAACTTGAGAACTACCCAGAGTTCTCTGCTTCTTTTTTGCATAATTTATTCGTCACTCTATGCCTGAAAGGGTATTTCTTTGACTTATACGGGGTGCTCCCTTGTGTCTGGACAAAGCTATACCTCTCTGAAGAGCTCTAATTAGAGCGAAACACTGTGTCAGGGGTTGCTTTTACTCATTTCAGGTTGGCTTGATTGGTATTTTACCAACTCAAAGCTGTAATACTGTGCCGGGAGTGGTAATTGGCTTTTGTCATTTTACAGCTCGGCAAGGACAGCATTGTGCTAGTCCTATGCTTAAAGACTTTGCTGTACAAATGGCAAAAGACTTTGTCCTCTTCTATCTCGGCGTGGATGGCACTGTGCTAATCCTATGCTTAAAGATTTTGATAGAATAACAGACATTTGGGGTGAGCAGATCTTGAGTGTCGCTGGTGTTGAGAGTGCTCCATACAGGAGCTGCTTTCCACCTAAACTTGAGAACTACCCAGAGTTCTCTGCTTCTTTTTTGCATAATTTATTCGTCACTCTATGCCTGAAAGGGTATTTCTTTGACTTATACTGGGTGCTCCCTTGTGTCTGGACAAAGCTATACCTCTCTGAAGAGCTCTAATTAGAGCGAAACACTGTGTCAGGGGTTGCTTTTACTCATTTCAGGTTGGCTTGATTGGTATTTTACCAACTCAAAGCTGTAATACTGTGCCGGGAGTGGTAATTGGCTTTTGTCATTTTACAGCTCGGCAAGGACAGCACTGTGCTAGTCCTATGCTTAAAGACTTTGCTGTACAAATGGCAAAAGACTTTGTCCTTTTCTATCTCGGCGTGGATGGCACTGTGCTAATCCTATGCTTAAAGATTTTGATAGAATAACAGACATTTGGGGTGAGCAGATCTAGAGTGTCGCTGGTGTTGAGAGTGCTCCATACAGGAGCTGCTTTCCACCTAAACTTGAGAACTACCCAGAGTTCTCTGCTTCTTTTTTGCATAATTTATTCGTCACTCTATGCCTGAAAGGGTATTTCTTTGACTTATACTGGGTGCTCCCTTGTGTCTGGACAAAGCTATACCTCTCTGAAGAGCTCTAATTAGAGCGAAACACTGTGTCAGGGGTTGCTTTTACTCATTTCAGGTTGGCTTGATTGGTATTTTACCAACTCAAAGCTGTAATACTGTGCCTGGAGTGGTATTTGGCTTTTCTCATTTTACAGCTCGGCAAGGACAGCACTGTGCTAGTCCTATGCTTAAAGACTTTGCTGTACAAATGGCAAAAGACTTTGTCCTTTTCTATCTCGGCGTGGATGGCACTGTGCTAATCCTATGCTTAAAGATTTTGATAGAAAAACAGACATTTGGGGTGAGCAGATCTAGAGTGTCGCTGGTGTTGAGAGTGCTCCATACAGGAGCTGCTTTCCACCTAAACATGAGAACTACCCAGAGTTCTCTACTTCTTTTTTGCATAATTTATTCGTCACTCTATGCCTGAAAGGGTATTTCTTTGACTTATACTGGGTGCTCCCTTGTGTCTGGACAAAGCTATACCTCTCTGAAGAGCTCTAATTAGAGCGAAACACTGTGTCAGGGGTTGCTTTTACTCATTTCAGGTTGGCTTGATTGGTATTTTACCAACTCAAAGCTGTAATACTGTGCCGGGAGTGGTAATTGGCTTTTGTCATTTTACAGCTCGGCAAGGACAGCATTGTGCTAGTCCTATGCTTAAAGACTTTGCTGTACAAATGGCAAAAGACTTTGTCCTCTTCTATCTCGGCGTGGATGGCACTGTGCTAATCCTATGCTTAAAGATTTTGATAGAATAACAGACATTTGGGGTGAGCAGATCTAGAGTGTCGCTGGTGTTGAGAGTGCTCCATACAGGAGCTGCTTTCCACCTAAACTTGAGAACTACCCAGAGTTCTCTGCTTCTTTTTTGCATAATTTATTCGTCACTCTATGCCTGAAAGGGTATTTCTTTGACTTATACTGGGTGCTCCCTTGTGTCTGGACAAAGCTATACCTCTCTGAAGAGCTCTAATTAGAGCGAAACACTGTGTCAGGGGTTGCTTTTACTCATTTCAGGTTGGCTTGATTGGTATTTTACCAACTCAAAGCTGTAATCCTGTGCCTGGAGTGGTAATTGGCTTTTGTCATTTTACAGCTCGGCAAGGACAGCACTGTGCTAGTCCTATGCTTAAAGACTTTGCTGTACAAATGGCAAAAGACTTTGTCCTTTTCTATCTCGGCGTAGATGGCACTGTGTTAATCCTATGCTTAAAGATTTTGATAGAAAAACAGACATTTGAGGTGAGCAGATCTAGAGTGTCGCTGGTGTTGAGAGTGCTCCATACGGGAGCTGCTTTCCACCTAAACTTGAGAACTACCCAGAGTTCTCTGCTTCTTTTTTGCATAATTTATTCGTCACTCTATGCCTGAAAGGGTATTTCTTTGACTTATACTGGGTGCTCCCTTGTGTCTGGACAAAGCTATACCTCTCTGAAGAGCTCTAATTAGAGCGAAACACTGTGTCAGGGGTTGCTTTTACTCATTTCAGGTTGGCTTGATTGGTATTTTACCAACTCAAAGCTGTAATACTGTGCCGGGAGTGGTAATTGGCTTTTGTCATTTTACAGCTCGGCAAGGACAGCACTGTGCTAGTCCTATGCTTAAAGACTTTGCTGTACAAATGGCAAAAGACTTTGTCCTTTTCTATCTCGGCGTGGATGGCACTGTGCTAATCCTATGCTTAAAGATTTTGATAGAATAACAGACATTTGGGGTGAGCAGATCTAGAGTGTCGCTGGTGTTGAGAGTGCTCCATACAGGAGCTGCTTTCCACCTAAACTTGAGAACTACCCAGAGTTCTCTGCTTCTTTTTTGCATAATTTATTCGTCACTCTATGCCTGAAAGGGTATTTCTTTGACTTATACTGGGTGCTCCCTTGTGTCTGGACAAAGCTATACCTCTCTGAAGAGCTCTAATTAGAGCGAAACACTGTGTCAGGGGTTGCTTTTACTCATTTCAGGTTGGCTTGATTGGTATTTTACCAACTCAAAGCTGTAATACTGTGCCTGGAGTGGTATTTGGCTTTTGTCATTTTACAGCTCGGCAAGGACAGCACTGTGCTAGTCCTATGCTTAAAGACTTTGCTGTACAAATGGCAAAAGACTTTGTCCTTTTTTTATCTCGGCGTGGATGGCACTGTGCTAATCCTATGCTTAAAGATTTTGATAGAAAAACAGACATTTGGGGTGAGCAGATCTAGAGTGTCGCTGGTGTTGAGAGTGCTCCATACAGGAGCTGCTTTCCACCTAAACTTGAGAACTACCCAGAGTTCTCTACTTCTTTTTTGCATAATTTATTCGTCACTCTATGCCTGAAAGGGTATTTCTTTGACTTATACTGGGTGCTCCCTTGTGTCTGGACAAAGCTATACCTCTCTGAAGAGCTCTAATTAGAGCGAAACACTGTGTCAGGGGTTGCTTTTACTCATTTCAGGTTGGCTTGATTGGTATTTTACCAACTCAAAGCTGTAATACTGTGCCTGGAGTGGTAACTGGCTTTTGTCATTTTACAGCTCGGCAAGGACAGCACTGTGCTAGTCCTATGCTTAAAGACTTTGCTGTACAAATGGCAAAAGACTTTTTCCTTTTCTATCTCGGCGTGGATGGCACTGTGCTAATCCTATGCTTAAAGATTTTGATAGAAAAACAGACATTTGAGGTGAGCAGATCTAGAGTGTCGCTGGTGTTGAGAGTGCTCCATACAGGAGCTGCTTTCCACCTAAACTTGAGAACTACCCAGAGTTCTCTGCTTCTTTTTTGCATAATTTATTCGTCACTCTATGCCTGAAAGGGTATTTCTTTGATAAATATATATATATATATATATATACTTATATATATATATATATATATATATATATATATATATATATATATATATATATATATATATATATATATATATATATATATATATATATATATATATATATATATTTATCAAAGAAATACCCTTTCAGGCATAGAGTGACGAATAAATTATGCATATGTACGCAGCTGTCGACGCTGCTTGACCGGCACACCTCTCGATCTGGTGCTCCGCTTCAAGTCGACAACTTTGTTGGTGTTTGGTGCTGAATGCACAAAGCGGCGCCCCCTCGCCCAAGATAATGTTCTTGGTATCGAGGAGAGAGCAGCAGCAGTTTGCTGCTGATTTGGACGGCGACAGGCGTTGTTTGCTGCCATGGTCCCTGCGGCAGTGGATGAGCGGACTCACAGGCTGGCTAAAAGCTGGGGCATTACTTAATGTACGGACCGGTCACTGTACCAAAGTCCGCGGTGTGGGATTGCTGACATGCACTGCTACTTCTGGGGACCCTTACAGACTGCAGGACTTCATTTACCAGCATCCTTGGCGTTTACTGCTCACAGTGATTGAAGAACAAGGGCTGTGATTGGACACTTGAGTACCAATAGGAACACCACGAGCAGTATGTAAAGTCCCTGCACATTGCAACTAATTTTTAAAACACAAAGCTGGCAATGATGAAGGCATTCGCCGAAACGCGTCTGCCAGGTGTTTTAAGCTTGAATTTCTCTGCTTGGTGGCAATTAAACCTACCTGATCCGTCCAAAAGCATGTGTCGGACCCGTTTTTTGGCAAAGAGGCGGGTGTGGTGGTGGATATATATATATATATATATATATATATATATATATTCACTGAAAAAACCATAGGTTTCACACACGTTATAGTTAGCTGGACATTTCACTCTTACAAAACCAATGAAATTCCCCCGTTATAGTTAGTTCAGCTAACTATAACTCGCGCGCCCGCAATCCACTGCTGATGACGTCACATATTACATCACTCATGACATGGTCAGTGACATCACTCATGACATCACTGATGACATCTCAAATGACATCACTCATGACATCACTGATGACATCATCCATTGAGTATGTGTTTCTGAACAATTTTAATATGTTTAATATATAAAGGGAAAGGCCTGTTGAAGAATAAGTGGGTGTACAAGTGTGTAAATGGATGTTTTTCTGTGGTGCGTAACTGACTCTATAAGTGAGTCATTAAATGTATCTTACTGCAGACTACTGACTAAACTGTGTAAATGTCTGTTTGTGTCTGTATGTTGGTGTATAAGTGGCTGCATGGTTTTGTAAATAGCTATATGAGTGTCTATATGGGTTATTGATTAGTTGTCTGAGTATCTGTATGGGTTCCTGAGTGTTTGTGTGGGTAGGGTGTGTGTGACTCTATGCATAGATGTGTGAGTCGGTGATTCTATCGGTGCATGGTTTTAAGAGTGCATCTGTGATGGACTGTATGTTTGAGTGAGTATATGTATGGGTGTGTTAGGGATTGAATGTATATCTCAGTGGTACATGTGTGGCTAACTACATATGTGAAAGACAGTATATATGCGTGTAAGAGTATATGTGGGTAGATGTGAGAGTGTGTGATTGTGACAGAGACTGTATAGATGATTGTGTGCTTGTATCAATGATTCTGTAAGAATGTGTTACTATTTTTATGAGTAAGTGAACTTGAGTGTGTTTAACTGTATAGGTGAGTAAATTGGACTGTGTTTAATTTCTTGTACGACTGACTAGGTGTGTCAGTACCTCAATGGATGATTGGCGGTGTGTGAGTGTCTATATATGTGTATAAATGCATATGATAGTCTTGTATGGAGTGACTGTAAATATGAGTGACTGTACAGGTGAATGAGTGGAGGTGTAGTAGACCTAACAGTTAATAAGTGGGTATGTAGTTATTGGTATTGGAGTATGTATGGTTTTGAGAATTGAACTCTGTAATTTTGAGTCGGTGTATCAAAGGTTATATTAGGGTGTGAGAAGATGCACTAATTTATCACATGGATGATGTCATCAGTGATGTCATGAGTGATGTCATTTGAGTTGTCATCAGTGATGTCATGAGTGATGTCACTGACCATGTCATGAGTGATGTAATATGTGATGTCATCGGCAGTGGATTGCGGGCGCGCGAGTTATAGTTTGCTGAACTAACTATAACGGGGGAATTTCATTGGTTTTGTACGAGTGAAATGTCCAGCTAACTATAACGTGTGTGAAACCTATGGTTTTTTCAGTGAATTTGCAAGGTTTTTTAAATGCTAATTCCTAACTATAACCTGTGTGAAACCTGTGGTTTTATCAGTGAATTTGCAAGGTTTTTTAAATGCTAATTCCTAACTATAACGTGTGTGAAACCTATGGTTTTTTCAGTAATTTCAAAGGTTTTTTAAATGCTAATTTATGAATGTATTATTATATTATTTATTTATTTATTTTACAATATGCTACCTATGTATATAATTATAGATTTACTGTATCCTGCAATATGGAATGGCTCACCTTTTTTTACATTTTTTTAGATATAGTTGAACAGCATAGTTAATATCTTCTACAAACCTCTAAACATTGTCTTTTTCTTTTTTTTGAAGGGTTTTTGACCGTGCGCGCACCGTACGCTTACCGTGCGCGCACGGTATGGTACGCGTACGGTGCACGCACGTGGCTTGCATGCGTACGTGCTCCGTGTGCGCATGCGTACGTGATTTACGTACGCATGCGTACTTCGTGCGTGATGCGTACGCACGTGCTCCGTACGCGCATGCGCACGTGCTCATTTCGCGCATACGCGCGTGCTCCGTACGCGCGTGCTCCTTACGTGCATGCGCGCGTGCTTCGTACGCGTGTGCTCCATACGCGCATGCGCACGTCTTACGTACGCGCATGCGTGCGTGTACCGTGCGCGCACCGTAAGCACACGGTGCGCGCACTGTAAATCATGTGATCAAGAAACAACACTTTTCATTGGTTTATATTAGTTTCAGTTCCAGAAACTTTCAACACCTCACCCATTCCCCTCATTATTACTTCTGATTCCCTGGGAGAAGGAGCTGAGCAGCTTTTCTAGTACTTCAGTACTTCAGAATGGCAGAGCAGCAGTCATCTTCTGGGAGTGAGCAGGAGAGCCTTGTGAGACAGAGACAGAGGAAACAGAAAGATTCTTTTATCTGGCAATATTTTACATTTCCACCGGGACAGAGGAAAGTGAATGCTCCCAAAGTCACCTGCACTCTTTGTAATCGTGTCTTATCTAGAGGAGATCCTAATAAGAAGTACTCTTTTAGTATCTTCACTATGATCAGGCACGTTAGAGATGTACATCCTGTGGCTTATGCTCGAGCTGCTTGAGAACACCCTCCAGCTGCTCAGCCGAGCACATCTGCAGCAGCTCAGCCGAGCACATCATCGGCAGCTCAGCAGAGCACTTCATCTGCGGCGGCAGCTTCACCTTCTTCAGTACCTCTGGATATACACCCTCTGTTTGAGAGGGTGCATATGCGGTGCAACTTGTATCATGCTCTTATCTGTTATGCGGACACCAGCATTCCGCTAATAGAGAGGAAGATACAGCAACACACGTGTGACACCCTATAAATGTTGCCATGTCTTTTTTTTCCTCTGTCCCTCTATTAACACAATGGCTCTTTTTAGAGCCACCTAACCTCTAAACACTTTTTTTTTTAATTCTATTTTTATTGTTTTTTTTCCCGCCGTGCTCACACCGTGCGCGCACCGTAGGATTCACACGCATCTCCAGAGTTACGATTTCTCTTAAACCTGGAGATGTGTCTAGTTCTTTGAGTGTTGCGTGGGAACACCCACAACAACGCCCATGGAACGCCCCTTCAACGCACAGTGCTGCGTGTGAAGTGGCTGTATTTATGTGGAAAGGAAAAGTCACGCATGGTGGGTTTTCCTCGCCTTGTAAATATGGAGGAGCTTCCTGCACCACCAGTACATTATGAAAAGTGACATAGTGGTGGCGTAGGGGCATTGGTAATTTTCCCCAGAGATGTTAAGCAAATTAAGGGTAACACAGAAAAAGGGAGAGAGACAGAAACAGAGACAGAGAGCAAGGAACTGAGAAGGAGTAAGGCAGTTAGAATGAGTGAGACACATGGATACAGGGAGAGATACATGGTTGAAAAAATAGTGATGGAAGCAGGAAACCCTGGGGAGTAGTATAGAAGGAGTAAGGGAGTTACGAAAGAGCAGTAAAGGAAGAAGAGAGAGAGAAGGGGAATGAGAAAAGCAGAGTGAGGAGAAGTGAAGAAAATGAAGCATGAAAGTGAAGGGATGAGAAATACAGATATTTCAAACTTACCTGACCAACAAAATAACTTAACTAGAAATAAATGTTGTTTTTTTTAATTGCTAGAAAAAAGGATTACATTTCCTTAATTTTCTTTCTCGATCTGAAAAAAAAGAAAAAAGTAGTAATATTTAACAATTCATTTTAGAATACAGTACACATATTTTCATATTTAACAAAGTAATTTTTTGCCCTTTCTTTGCTGTTTTCAGAATATATTGAATTTCACTGCAAATTGTGAAATCAATTGCATTCATCACTTAACAGCGGGCAAAAAAATTAACAATCTGAAAGATTGTTTAAAAAAAGCCCTGAATCTCTACTCATTAAAACATACCTTGATAGAAATGTAACATATATATTAAAAATATCATCTAAGAACAATAACTATTTGCAATAAATAACGTCTGTAAATTTGGTTGCTTAAGCTCATACGCCAAAATAATATCTGTCAAAGAAGTCCACAATAGAAACAGTTACCTTTCCATGAGGCCAAATGGTAATTTTTAAATTCTTTTTTGGTGAAATATCCAATGGTAATCCTATAAACTCGAAATAATGGTTTCTTCATATTCTGCAATTTGTATCTAAAATTTGGGTTTTAGAAAAATTAAGTAGGAATTTGGTAATTCTGCAGGCAAACGTTGCTTGAAAATCAATTGTGAATCATTACACAGTGTCCAGCCTTTTTCACATTTTAGATAAACTGTGTGATGACCAGAAGTTATAGAAGGTCCATCATGGAAAATTATTGCAACTGCAACAAAAGTTTTTCCTGATATTGATAATTGATTTCCTGTAAACTTCTTTATTAAAGTGTCCAATTTTGTTCCATCAGCTCTACAACGTTGCATCATTAAAATTACATACTGTCCATATTTCTTTAAAAATAACGTTGATAACATTTCTGATTTACATTGAGAACATTCCATGTTGTGATTTGCATCTTTAACTAATTTACTAAAAGTCACTGATTTACTCTCTGGTAATGTTAAATATATGAACCTTTCAGAATCAACATTAGAGCTGCATGTGTTCAAACAGTTTTCAAAACTATGTTCCCATTTATAAGAGAGAGCAAACATATTTTCTATTTCTACCCCTTCATCTTCCAGTACCACAAGCATATACATTAAGAATTCCTGTGCATCTTGCTGGACATTTTGAGTAAACTGTGTACATCCTGAACATACATCTAAAAGATTTCTAACATCAGAAGCACTTTCTATTTTAGTTTTATCATTACTCAGTTTCTCATAAAGAAAACTCAGCAGAGAACAGAATCTTTTTTCATGATTTAGTATTATCTGCTCTTGCAAACTTTCAAGATAAAATACAACATTCAGCACTACATTAGCGTAGCAGTTGACACCAGAGCTATTTTCAAAATGACAACCAACAACCTCTTCAACATTGTCCTTTTTCTTTTTGCTTGCAATCACATCACTCTCCTTTTGTTTTCTCTTCTGTATATCCTCATTACAGATATTCTCAATTCTTCTTTTCCGACAAACAACACGTTTTTCAAACACAGGATACTGACCTAAATGAGGAGCATAGCTTCTTCTTAATCTATTATATTCCTTTACACAGTTTGCATCAGCACTAACGTTTGACTCATCAAAGTCTATCATGAATGAACCAGATATTTTTTTCACGCGTGACAAAGCAACATATGCCATACCTTCTTTAAACACACTAGATCCAATGTTTACAAAAGCACTATCTACAGTTAATCCTTGAGATTTGTGAATAGTTACAGCATATGCTAGAGAAAATGGAAACTGCTTCCTACGTACATATAAGTCTTTCACAAGCAAGAAACGAACTGAACAACGACTAATGTCTTTAACCTCTTCAATCTGATCAAATTTTATTTTTTTAAATTCAATTCCATCTTTTTCTGGTAATTAACAAAACCCACAACATTACCAATATCTCCATTCACTAAACCTTTTTCTACATCCAAATTACGTCTTAAAATTACTCTACAGTTCATACATACATAAAGATTCTTTTCTAAACCAGCTGTTTTCAATATGTTTTTCTCTAGAGAATCCAATTTAGTTGTCAATTTGCTTGTCAATATAATAGTTATTCCTTCATGTTGTATTTTATCCAAAGCTTCCAGTTTTATAATGTCTTCATTTTCCAATTTCAAAAGTTCTTGATTGAATATAGAGCATTAATGTAGTGTTGGCATTAAGCAGATTACAGTATTTTTTCCAGCAATTTTCTTGTATATTTTCTCTGGAACTATTTGTTCTGTTGGAAACAAATTACATAGTAATCGACTCTGTAAAGCTTTTCTTCCATGTTCTGTGAGTAGTCCAATTCTGATATCTTTGAGAATACTTGCATAATCATCATCATTTGCTTGCCGCATATTGGTAATGAGTTCTTTGTACTCAAAGTATGTCCAAATATTCACATTACCTATACTTCCTAACGACTTTTTCGTGCCTTCATGTGTAAGAGTATGAAATACTGGTTGTCCTTAAACTGGTGTGAGCTGCAGTAGATACCCAAAAACTATAACATGTTTTCCTCCAAATAGTACGTCATAGTTAGTCTTTAGAATTTGCTGCATTCTTAAATGCACAAAGGCAAGCATTAAGTTTGATACCATGCTTACCTCATCAATAATGAGAACTTTCATTTTTTTTAACACTCTTGAAACTTCAAAACATGCTTCCCCTGTTAGCTTGTGGTTTTGTATTTTGTTCTCATGCTCTACTGGTAACATTAGCAAACGATGGAGGGTAATTCCTTTTATGTTATATGCTGCTAACCCAGTTGGAGCAGTAACAACACAAGACAAAGTTGAATCCGTTTTTTTCTGTAGGTAGCTTCTAATTATTTTAATCAAGAAACTTTTTCCATTTCCAGCTTGTCCACTCACGTACATTCTGATTGGTTCAAATGATGTGCATGAGCACTCTTTATTTTCATGTAGTAATCCATGATCAATTTGTTTTGTGACTTCCTCATAAATTTGTTGTTGTTCATCATTCAGTTGCTGTTCCAAAGTTGGTAAGTTTATTAAATCTTCCTGAGCTTGATTCATAGCTGTTTCCACTTCAGTCATAGCTATTGCAGCTTCATTTTCTAAGTTTGGTTGTCCTAGGGGATCTTGACTGAGTGTCCCAGAACTTTGACTGTCTTGAGAACTGTCTCTAGCTACTTCAGCTGCAATTGTTGCTTCTTGTTCAATTTCTTCATTTAACATTTGTATATAAGTTGTGAAAGTACTGCATTCTATGGTATCTTTGCATGCATTAAAGGAATCTTCATAGCTTTGAAAATGTCCAAGTAATTCATCCTCTGAGCGCCATGGTTTAAACAACTGTAAAAGTGCTAAGTGGTAAAATTCCTTCTTGTCAGTAGTGTCGCAACTCAGCTTTCTGTGATTAATCAAACTTCCTTTTGTTTGTTTTACCAAACATCCTTCCTCACCAATGACTTTATATTTTCCATTGTTGATGTCTTCTGTGGCATTCCGTTTATAAATGTAGTTCTGCAGCACTTCATAGAGACACATGTTCTCAAGATGATGACTTCTCTTTGGGTAATATGTGTCCAACATGTTTGTTCTTAAAATGTCTGTACTTTCAGGTTCGTACTCTGCTAAATATTCAATTTCTCAAATAGATTTCAGTACCCGATTTCGCATTCCTGCAAGGCCTAAACTTACCCAAATCTGGATTTGGAGTACAGACTTGCAGATGATAACCTATCTGAGCATTCGTAGGATCCAATTTCTCGATGCGATAACATCTTTAAACTGAAACTATATAGCTTTTTACTGACAGTCTTCTCGTGAGAAATCTCTTCCCACATTTCTTTCAATTCCGTTTTCTCAGATTTAGTGATGTAAGATGTGACATACCGAGCAACAGCAATAGAATTGTCAGCTACATACTGAATATCCATATTAGCATTCCACATGGATAAAATGACTGGGTTGTAGTCATTTATATATTTTGACTCTTCTTTTCTTCTTAGGTTGTAGGTATTCTTAGGCGATTTTCTTGTCATAGTATGTCGCACAGCTGACATAAAACTGTTTACTCTTCCTTTTGAAAGAACAGGTTGTGGAAATCCAAATCGACATTTTGTGTAGAATTTATCTTTACTCTTCTACTTTCGTCGACAGTATTTTCCACACCGATGACTTTGGAAACGTAAAACTTGCTCTTTTAAGTTATTTTCTTCTGTGCTTTTAGGTATAGCACATGTTGCATATCCTTCAATGAAAGATAAAACTGCATCATCAGAATCTGTTCCAAATTTTGGGGCATCCTTGATCCACAACAGCATATGAATATGAGGAGCACCTCTTGCTTGGTACTCTTTTCTCCAAAAGAAATCCACAACTTCTCCAAGAGGTGGATTTTTTTTATTGCAGATGAAGGACATCATAGCCTCAAATCTATGATTAAAATATCTGCAAACATTAACCGGATCCAATGAGCACAATTCTCCTGCTGTCTTGTATTGGATGTTTTCAATATTTGAATTTGCCTCTCGAAGAAAATCCAGTAAATCATCCCAAGCGTACTCTGCACAGCTTAGGGTAAGGAACCATGTAGGAGTTCCTAAATTCCGTAACATACATTTCAATTCTCCATGGCGTCGGTACCAATATTCATTAGTCCCACGCTGACAAGCCATTAGATTAATCAATTGAGATTCCAAATGATCATCTCGCTGTTGCACTTTGTTCAGAAAATCCTTTGCAGACACATTATGTAGATGTACTCCAGTTTTAAAAATGTGATTTACTGCATAAGATAGTGCTGATAAGTCACTTTCAAATAAAAGATGGAACAAATACGGAATACTTTGACGAAATCTTGGATCTTCTGCATATAATCTTGTAGTCCGATACTCAGAAGCAGGAATCTGTACTGGACGTTCATCATATCGTCCACCTTTTCCTGTAGGAAACAGCTGGGGAAAACAATGAGCTTCCAAGCTCTCCTCCCATACACTCACGGGAGTTCCTTTTGCTTTTTTCATCTGAAAGAGATCAATAGCGTTTCCCATAACTTCTTTGGAATGAAGAGGATGTATGCTGAAATGTTCATAAATTTCTTCTTCTTTTGACTTATCCACTTTATCAATTTGCCCAGTTGGTATTCCTGTGTCTGCTAGTAAATCTTCTTCATCTTCATCTATATAAATTGATTCATACCATTTATTATTTCTTTTCAAATATAAATTTGCTCTTTGTACTTTTCGTACATCCACCAGCTCCTGCCAAATTTTCATATTCTTTGTAGGTATACCATTAACCAGAATAACTAATGGTTCAGTTTAAAAACTATCTGCATCAATTGTTTCAATATTTTTTTCAAATCTAATGGCAAATAGACAACTCTTCCTTTTAAACCTCTTTGTAAACCTGAAGGAGGTAATTTGCCTGTTTTGGGCTCCATACGAACTATAGTCTGAAACGGATGGACACATTGAATGAGTATAGACTCGTATTTGAATCACTAAGTTCTGCAGGAATATCAACCAATTCTAAATTATTATGTACAGCTCTAGCTGGCATTTTATTTTCTTCTAACTTGTTATAACAGTATTTACAAATATGCTGATCTTCACCCAAATCAAAACAATTTTCCAGAAACAAATATGTAGCAAAATCCTTCCACTTAGAATTATTTTCTTTTTCACTTTTTTTATAGAGATCAACATTCCTTGTTTGAGTTTTATAATGGCTTCTCCGGCAACAAATACAAGTAATATTTGGTCTTTCATTAGAGATGATAGTAAATTTTGTCATTTGATCTTCAAATGTTTTACTAACAGTGGGTTCTACATTCTCTTCCACATTTTCTTCAATAACTGTGTCATTTCCTGCACTTTCTTGTTTTGGACCAAAGTAACAAAACTCAATATCCTCACAAACCTTCTTCACATCTGACACAGATCCACGGAACAGAGCACTATTCAACTCATGTAACTTTAGTACTGGACTTTTAGCAAAATACAATCTTGTCACAAACTTTCTCATTTCAGTATGATGAACTGCCAGCATCCTAAAATGGTGAAAAACACTTTGACAAACTTTCCTAGAAAGACAAGCCAGAGAATGTCCTTGCAAACCAGTATTCTCTCTCACTCTGCATGGATCTAGTCTTTGAAGTACCTTAATCTTCTGTTTAACAGTTTTTTTACTATATTCTCTTAGAAAGTCACGAAATTTATCAATAGATTCCTGTCGTACAGTACAAATACTACTACAATTCCAAGTGTACACTGGGGCTTTAGGACGCCTCCCCATAACCTCATCAGCTAACACTTCTTCCTCATTTCTTGGAACCATTTTCTCCTTTTCCATTGCACAACCATCCTTAACTTCATATGCTCGACCACTGGTGTCAACTGCATGTAGCAAACTATTACTTTGAAGATAACTCTCTTCATTAAAAAATGGTTCAGTACTTGAACTATGCTTCCATTCTCCTAAGAACACTTTACAAAAGTTTTTTTTTTCACTTCTCTTTTTCTTTTTCTTTTTGTTTTCATTACATTCACTAATTTATCTAATGTACGGATCCTGTTCAAAATTAAAATGAATAGTTTCCTTTTTAATTCCAAAGCCTTTGCAACAATTGATTCAATATGTTTCTTTTTCTTATAAAATTTGTCTTTCTTCTTATATTTTTTCACATCCTTTAGCAAATTGAACATCACTCTTCTCTGAAACATTTTTTCTACGAATGTTTTTAAAATCTATTTTTCTTTTTAAGTCATTCTTTCTTACTTCTGATTGTACATTAGCATTTAGTATATTCTGACGATTGTCTTGTTGCTTTCTACTTGAAACACTATTTCCAGTGGATATATTTTTTTCATTTTTTCTTTGCTTGAGGATATTTAAAAAAAAATCCTTAGTCTGCTTACCAGAAGGCTTTTTCTTTTTTCCAACATGAGGTTCTTCAACTAATCTTTGTTGTCCAGTTGTCTTCAAATATAGATGTTGTTGCTGTTCTTTTCTCTTTCTTGATTTTATAGGCATCTTTAATTTATTTCAGTCTTGTTCAGCAATACCTGAAAGAAACTAAAAAAAACATACCTTTATGTAATTTATATATATTACTATATTTTTTATGAGCGTTTCAAAACCTATCATATGAGCTATCCCTTTCCTACGACTGCAAGTCTTACACAATAAAAGCTACACAAATTAAATCTCTGACAACAATTCCTGTGTGCACACAGACTCATGGTGTGATTCTAGGCAGAAAACGATTTTTGATTGGCAATTTCAAAGCACATTTACCACTGTGGTTTTGCAAGTGATAATTACTATAACAGCCTGACACATTTTCCTTATAGTTTATAGAGGCAGAAAAGAGCACATTTCCTAAGAGCTACTTGAGACCATGAGCATGTGGAACCTGGGTGAGTGATTTGACTAGAAAGGAAATGGGCCTTGGTGATATTGAATGTGTTAGTGTTACACACTGCTATCTGAAATACCACACAGTGCTGAATAGTAAGCATGGGAGTGCAGGAGAAGCAGCTGCCTGTGTGTTAAGAGCGTCCTTCTGGAGACTGTGTATTGTCAGATGCAAGAGAGATCTGCATCAACGCTTGCACAACTGCATGAAGACTGCACAGATGTATGTAAGAGTACATGTGTGGTAAGGGTTTATTGGAGTTTTGAACATATAGGATCTACCTCACCCATGGCAGGAATGGAAGGAACATCTACCCTGTTGTTTGCAAATGTGTTAGCATTTGCCTCTCATTTGTGAGATATTGATTTGTGCTGAATGCTAGCCATCATAGTTCAAGAAAACAAGCTGCCCCTTTCCTGCGAATGCAAGTCTTACAGAACCAGAGCAACACGAATTAAATCTCTGACAACAATTCCTATGTGCACACAGACTCATGGTGTGATTCTAGGCAGAAAACGATTTTTGATTGGCAATTTCAAAGCACATTTACTACTGTGGTAGAGCAAGTGGTCATTACTGTAACAGCCTGACACATTTTCCTTATTGTTTAGAGAGTCAGAAAACAGCACATGTCCTAACAGCTACTTGAGAGCATGAGCATGTGGAACCTGGGGGAGTGATTAGACTAGAGCAAAGGAAATGAGCCTTGGTGATGTTGAATGTGGTAGCGTTACACACTACTATCTAAAATACCACACAGTGCTGAATAGTAAGCATGGGAGAGCAGGAGAAGCAGCTTCCTGTGTGTTAAGAGCGTCCTTCTGGAGACTGTGTATTGTCAGGTGCAAGAGAGATCTGCATCGACGCTTGCACAACTGCATGAAGACTGCACAGATGTATGTAAGAGTACATGTGTGGTAAGGGTTTATTGCAGTTTTGAACATATAGGTTCTACCTCACCCATGGCAGGAGTGGAAGGAAAATCTACCCTGTTGTTTTCAAATGTGTTAGCATTTGCCTCTCATTTGTGAGATATTGATTTGTGCTGAATGCTAGCCATCACAGTTCAAGAAAACATGCTGCCCCTTTCCTGCGAATGCAAGTCTTACAGAACTAGACCAACACTAATTAAATCTCTGACAACAATTCCTGTGTGCACACAGACTCATGGTGTGATTCTAGGCAGAAAACGATTTTTGATTGGCAATTTCAAAGCACATTTACTACTGTGGTAGAGCAAGTGATAATTACTGTAACAGCCTGACACATTTTCCTTATAGTTTAGAGAGGCAGAAAACAGCACATATCCTGACAGCTACTTGAGAGCATGAGCATGTGGAACCTGGGTGAGTGATTAGACTACAGCAAAGGAAATGAGCCTTGGTGATGTTGAATGTGGTACCGTTACACACTACTATCTAAAAACCACACCGTACTGAATACTTAGCATGGGAGTGCAGGAGAAGCAACTGCCTGTGTGTTAAAAGTATGTTTCTGGAGACTGTGTATTGTCAGGTGCAAGAGAGATCTGCATAGACACTTGCACAACTGCATTAAGACTGCAAAGATGTATGTAAGAGTACATGTGTGGTAAGGGTTAATTGGAGTTTTGAACATATAGGATCTACCTCACCCATGGCTGGAGTGGAAGGAAAATCTACCCTGTTGTTTTCAAATGTGTTAGCATTTGCCTCTCATTTGTGAGATATTGATTTGTGCTGAATGCTAGCCATCACAGTTCAAGAAAACAAGCTGCCCCTTTCCTGCGAATGCAAGTCTTACAGAACCAGACCAACACGAATTAAATCTCTGACAACAATTCCTGTGTGCACACAGACTCATGGTGTGATTCTAGGCAGAAAACGATTTTTGATTGGCAATTTCAAAGCACATTTACCACTGTGGTTTTGCAAGTGATAATTACTGTAACAGCCTGACACATTTTCCTTATTGTTTAGAGAGGCAGAAAAGAACACATGTCCTAACAGCTACTTTAGCGCATGAGCATGTGGAACCTGAGGGAGTGATTAGACTAGAGCAAAAGAAATGAGCCTTGGTGATGTTAAATGTGGTAGCGTTACACACTACTATCTGAAATACCACACAGTGCTGTATACTTAGCGTGGGAGTGCAGGAGAAGCTACTGCCTGTGTGCTAAAAGTATGTTTCTGGAGACTGTGTATTGTCAGGTGCAACAGAGATCAGCATGGACGCTTGCACAACTGCATGAAGACTGCACAGATGTATGAAAGAGTACATGTGTGGTAAGGGTTAATTGGAGTTTTGAACATATAGGATCTACCTCACCCATGGCAGGAGTGGAAGAAAAAACTACCCTGTTGATTTCAAATGTGTTTGCATTTGCCTCTCATCTGTGAGATAGTGATTTGTGCTGAATGCTAACCATCACAGTTCTAGAAAACAAGCTGCCCCTTTCCTACGAGTGCAAGTCTTACAGAACAAGAGCAACACAAATTAAATCTCTGACAACAATTCCTTTGTGCACACAGACTCATGGTGTGATTCTAGGCAGAAAACGATTTTTGATTGGCAATTTCAAAGCACATTTACTGGTATGGTTTTACAAGTGATAATTACTGTAACAGCCTGACACATTTTCCTTATAGTTCACAGAGGCAGAAAAGAGCACATGTCCTAACAGCTACTTGAGAGCATGAGCATGTGGAACCTGGGTGAGTGATTAGACTAGAGCAAAGGAAATGAGCCTTGGTGATGTTGAATGTGGTAGCGTTACACACTACTATCTGAAATACCACACAGTGCTGAATACTTAGCATGGGAGTGCATGAGAAGCTACTGCCTGTGTGATAAGAGCGTGCTTCTGGAGACTGTGAATTGCCAGGTGCAAGAGAGATCTGCATGGACGCTTGCACAACTGCATGAAGACTGCAGAGATGTATGTTAGAGTACATGTGTGATAAGTTTTAATTGCAGTTTGCAACACATAGGAACTACCTCACCCATTGCAGGAGTGGAAGGAAAATCTACCCTGTTGTTTGCAAATGTGTTAGTATTTCCCTCTCATTTGTGAAATATTGATTTGTGCTGAATGCTAGCCATCACACTTCAACAAAACAAGCTGCCCCTTTCCTACGAATGCAAGTCTTACAGAACCAGACCACCACAAATTAAATCTCTGACAACAATTCCTTTGTGCACACAGACTCATGGTGTGATTCTAGGCAGAAAACAATATTCCTGGGTGATACCAGTACACCTTTACTTATGGTGAAGACATACTCCATAATATCTGACAAGTTCAAGGCAGTTAAATATCTTCCAAAACATAAAATGTAAAACACAACTTTAAAACAAGAATCTCATTTCTATTTTTTATATCATAATACACCTCATACATCCCCTCTTAAATTCATAACTCACCTTTAAAAGTAGTTAGTTGAGGAAGAAATGTGGCACTCGCACAGCAGATTATCAGTGCCAGAATTTCTGAACTGTACACCTCTCAGCAGAACCAGTAAATGGCAATGTTTCCCTCTCTTTTTTCACATATATACATGTTAACTTCAAATCACAGTGCTCCCACATTTTTTCAAATGGAAACACACATTTCTATTGGTTGCAAATTCCAACCCTTTCCAAATGATCCCTACCCCCCACATGACTTCTGCCTCCTACCATAGCAACAGGTCATGGAACACTGGTGTGAGCAGAGAGGTCAGAAGTTCAGCACACAATGTTTCTAATCCAAAGAGCAAGAGTGCATGACTTTTCAAACCTAACAGCATATCCAAAGTAATCTTCTGTGGGAACACATTTTTCTGAACCAATACAAAACATGCTTTTAAAAATGTAAACATACAGCCTAGTTTTTAGTGTAGAATGGTCTGAAACAGCCAATGAGCTCTTTTTATTTAAAAAAAGTATGTAAGCCTCCATTTTACAACTATCTTTCTTTTCATATTGCCATTCTACTGAAAGACACCTTCTGAGTGCATCCAGATCTCCTTGAAAGATGTTCACAGTGTGGATTGTAGGTCATAGCTATGTCTTCTGGAGTGAAAAGTATGCAGAGAAAAGAGGTATTTTGAAAGACCTTGCTTTGCCAAATGTAGACATTAAATGGATTGGTCAGAGAGGGTTAAAGTGGCACCAATTAATGCCTTTGGTGAAATCCTTTCTACATCTCCCACAGCCTGACCTTATAATTGTGCACAGTGGTGGAAATGACCTAGGCACTTTAACTGGGGTAGGTCTGGAAATGCTTGTTAAGGACACCTTTGTGCAATTGATGTCACTTTTTCCACAAACTACCTTTGTATATTCTAATATATGCCAAAGGCAAAAGTGGAACTGGTCCAACCAATGTTGTCCGCAGATTGACAAAGCAAGAAAGCACATCAATAAGTCTGTTTCTGCTTTCCTCAGAGACTATGATATGGGTTCTATATACCACAACAACTTGCGTTACAACATGCAAGGCATTTATAGAGGAGACGGTGTTCATTTCACAGATGAAGGCAACAGAGTCTTCCTCTTGAACTTTAGACTCTGCATCGGTACTTACTTGTAGGTACAAAAAAACACTCAATGAACACAACGGCTCTTTTTAGAGCCAACCAACATCTAAACACTTAAACTTGATTTTTAATTCTATTTTTTTATGGGTTTTTTTGCCGCCGTGCGCGCACCGTACGCGCACCGTGCGCACACCCCGCGATATTTTTTTATCTTTTTTTTTTTATTGAGACCTAAGGGGTCTTTCATGGTCCCCCTGAGAAGGCATAGGGGGTCAGGGACTCTCTACCCTGCCCCCTTTTCATGTTCTCCACTTGTGTTTTTAGCTCTCTTCTACCACTAAAACTCAAAATGGCGGCTTGGGGTGTGCGCACCGTGCGCACCCCGTGATTTTTTGAAAAAAAAAAATGTTTTTTTCACCCTTCGGGGTCCTTCAGGGACCCCCTGACAAAGGCTAGGGGGTCAGGAACTCTCTACCCTGCCCCCTTTTCACGTTCGCCACCTCTCTTTTTCACTCTCGCACCCAAAACAAACAAAATGGCGGCCAACACTTCCTGATTTCGACCGATTCGAACGTTGACTGACATGTAACCACCAATCAGAATTACGCTTGCGCACGTTAGGGTGCGCGCACCGTGCACGCACGGTGCACGGATATAGATATTTATGTGCTTTAACTGCAATTTTCTCAGGAACTACTGAACAGATTGACTCCATATATGCAAAAGGCACTTCCCTGACCTGAGGACTACCTCTTTGCCAAATTTCAAGTAATTCTGTTCAGCCGTTCGGGCTGTACCTTCGACTAAAGGTCCTAAGGGAAAATGCATGGGGAAAACGCGTTTTGGGACCCCCCTGTTTTTCTCGTCCCCCGCTTGACGAATCACCCCAAGACTTTCAGGGTAGGAGCTGAGCGGAGCGCCCCATTAGTTTTAAAAATTTCGCGAGGATTCGTCAACCGGCGCCAAAGTTATTCAAAATAGAATTTTCAGATTTCCTATGGAAACACGGTCCTAACTATAACTATCTACTGGCGACCGCCAGTAGATAATATATATATAGGCATAGAGTGATGCATAAATTATGAAAAATCTTTATGGAATAAAACTATTTTAATCACACAGCCTGAGCTGGTGTACTTGTTTGTTAAGGATAGACAAAGAAGAAAGTGTGTGCTTTATTTTCGGGAACCTTCGTTCCCGAGACCCGGCCACCCTGTCAAAGTCTAGGGCTCCTAACGAAGCGACTGGTGGAGGTGTTTCATTAATGGGAGCTTGACCTGATTGCCCCTTACAGATAAAAGTAAGCATTTCCTTTCGGACAAACATTGGAAGGCAAGTAAGGGATGCAAAAGAAGTAATTTCTTATTCCAATGAGTTGCAATGAGATGTACACGATGAATTGCATATGAGGCACACAGGACATTTTCACAATGGAAACAATTTGAACATGGGAATAAGGCTTTTAGCGTGAAACATTGAGGTGTTACATTTGAATAATGCTATATTCCTGAATTTAAACGTGTTTGACTGTTTCCATTGCGCACTCTGAAGATGAAATACGGCCTGCTTTAAAAAACAGAAAATATTGTTTGCCTTTGTTATAAATAGCCCTTATGTGTTATTAACCTCTTTTCTTTGCCTCGTGTATCGTGCTTCAATTATCAAACTTATTACATGAGCAGCACTGGGTATAGACACACTAATCAGAATTACAGGTAAGGTGTTTGGTGATTTTGTGTGGTCACTGATCTGCTGAAAACTGAACTTGCTTGCAGTTGCAACTTTATTAACTATATTTACACGTAGCACATGTAAAAAAGCCTTGAATATTAATAGTATTTTCTACAAATCTTGCCAGGGTTTGTCTCAGAGTATCCTGAAGCGGCAGATTTCTCCTGAATGTGACCTTTGGTTTATCACAAATATGTCTAAAAATCTGCTGTTTATGGTGGTCATTTCTTTATTAAAAGCCTGTTTGGAACAGCAATTCTGTTTGGCTCTGAGTAGATCTCCGTACGGTATGCTATGTATTGGATTTCTGGGATGGCAACTTCCTGCATGAAGTAAGCTATTCTCTGCTGTTTCTTTCTGGAATAGGCTGTTCTCTAGTATCCAGGAACCGGGCATTATGTGCTACATATACACAAATTATGTAAGTACTGTGAGATGCATTTGAATGGAGGCATACTAGCCCACATGGAGTGGAACACAAAATTTTCACACAATATGTACAATGAGATGTGTCCTCCACACGTAGAGCAAGAGAGCAAGATGAAAGCTGAAGCCCATTGGTGGTTCTAGAAATCAGAACCCCATCATCGGCATAAAGGGGGATGGGAGTTGGACACTAATTAACCCTAGGTCCATCAGCCTTCACTTTTTGCAATGTGTAATCCACCCCATTAATGTATAATGAAAACAACAGGAGAGCATCCCGCCTGATACCTGAAAGCAGGAAGTGCATTCCCTCGTTGGCCCATATTGCACTCAGGCAGTCAGGCGGGAATACGATTGTGACAGGAATGCAATGATGCCAATTGGAGCACCCATCTTTACCAGTGTCTTCCACAACTTGCATGATTCACTTAAACAATGCGCTACTTAAGTCTGCAAAGCATAGGTCGATATGTCCCTCTTTTGCAATGATATATTTGCTAGTGAGGAGATGTAAGTTATTGCATTCTTCCATCGTACCATCATTCCTCCTAAGACCACATTGTGAGTCCATAAGAATATGATTTTCAGACACCCATGTTTCCAGCCTCTCTAAATGAATTCTGCCCAGTAATTTTAGCAGTAGAATCCAGAAGGGATATTGGGCAGTGGCACCTGGGATTTCCCCTATCTCCCCTTTCAAAGATTGGAACAATACTGTGGTTGGTCCAGGTGGCAAGGAGAAACACTCTTACTACAGCATTGCAAGCGTGCGTTAGGATTGGGGCTCATAAGGTAACATATGAAAATATCTATTGGAACCCCATCAAGGCCAGGGCCTTAGCATTAGCAGGTTTTTCCAAAGCAGAAGTTACCTCCTATAGACTTAGAGGTGATAGATGTAGAGACCCTATTGAGTATATAGCAACAGAGGGTAATTCTACATCAAGATCATTAGATTAAATAGCCCTCCTTAATGTTTTAACCAATCCTCCTCTTGTACAAGGGCCTCAACCCTGGGGCAGATGAATTTTAAAAAAATGGCTGATTACTAAATTTCCAAAAGAGAATGATATCATTGGTATCAGCAGCCTATTCTAAGTTAGCCCAGGTCCCATCTTGCATCTCTCTTCTCCTCTTTACCAGGGCTTGTTTATAGGTGGTTCTCAGGGTAATGATTTTATCTTTGTCCCTTGGTATATCATGCAGAGCTTTGCTCAGAATAACATTTGCACACAAGCATTTATGGTTGAACCAGCCGTAAGTCTTTTTATCAGTACTCTTGATTCTGGGTCTCAATTTACAAGCTATATCTCCCATTAGTTTACAAAAGGCAGCTATCATAAAAAATGGTGAAGTGCTCTAATCAATGCAAGTATTAAATTCACTAAGATTTTCTTTCATTACATTTTCTAAAAGGGCGGTAACATTCATACTCAACAATCTAAGGCTAATACCATTATTACCTGTTTATGATTTGCAACTTACGTGCCATTCATGTGGGAAGTTTTAACAACCACCAACAGGGGGTGATGGTCACTTACAAGGCTCGGATTGACTTCAAAGAATTCCACCAAACGCATCCTATTTTAAGAAACTAAAATATGGTTCATGATGGAGTTCTGACCATTTCATTGGGAGGTAGGTATTGGTAACCC
Source organism: Triturus cristatus (assembly GCF_964204655.1). Classification (NCBI taxonomy): domain Eukaryota; kingdom Metazoa; phylum Chordata; class Amphibia; order Caudata; family Salamandridae; genus Triturus; species Triturus cristatus. The sequence goes on from NC_140580.1 coordinate 419,621,740, forward strand.
TCATAACTCATAAGGGAGCAACTCTAGATTGTATTTAAAGTTGATTTTGTTAATTGCCTCCTACTGTATACTGTGGATAAAATGAGGCAGTGCATCCCCATTTTCTGTTAAGTATACACACTTTTTGGCCATTGAGATATCACATTTACTAATTTTAAAAACCCCTACCTAAACAAGGATGCTGTCATCTTTGATATGACTCAAAAATCCACTATCCAAAAATGAATGCTATAGTCTTTAATGTGACTCATAAACAATTCCAGCTCCTTTCCAAGGTCAACAATGACCCTGAATCTAGCATTGTCAAAAATGTTGTTACAGTGGTTGACTAGAACAATATCCAAGTGTTCATCGGACTGCAAATGAAAAACCTGAAAATAGGGCGAGCTCGAAAGAGACATTTTTTATTTTAAGGAGGGTAAGTTGTGGATATTAATAAGGCTAGACTCCCCCTTTGCCTGTCCAGCATCTGAGGGAATGGTTGGGGTGAGGATAGAAGAATAGACTTCAGCCATGAAAATCCTCCATCACCAATGTTTCCTGTTGGCAAACTAGGTGAGATGTCTTAATAATATCTAGCCATTCAATATTCCCTAATTTGTTCTTGACACCTGCAATGTTCCAAGACCTGACGACTAAGTTAACACTATCATTATTAGTGTTAGTTAGCATAAGGCTTTCTATTGTTGCGTGATCCAACTCTATATTTGGGTTATTAGTTGATTCAGGCTCAGCAGGCCCCTGGAGTCAATCATGTTCATCGCAGTTGGAAAGGGGTGCAAATCGGCTAGAAGTTGAAACTGGTATATACAAACTAGCTTTAGCCATTGAAGTAGGTACATGTGTACAAAGATTAGGTGGAGAGAGACACTGTGTAGTGTCTGTGTGAATGTTATGAAACAATTCAGGTTTATAAAAGACACCAAGAGGTTCAGGCATAATGTCCCCACGTATATTTCCTTTCAGAAGGTACCTACAATCAAGTCCGAAAAGAAGAGATTTGACCACCTTAGGGAACAAAAGTACACAACAATACAGTCACCCTATCCAGTTTTTCTAGAAGGGCCTACCATTCAAACCTTCTCACCATTATCACTTCTTGTAATAGGAAATGCAAGTCACTAATCTGTTTTGCCAGCCAATGTATCACCTTATTTTTCAAATAACTCCATGACTCAGATTAGCGTGATTGTAGTTTGAGAACATTTCTTAATACAATAACATACAGGTTCACCTCCGGTGGAAGGTTCAAAGCATGATGTACATAAGCAGCAGTATCCAAAATTGAAGCTCTCTCAAGGGCGTGAGAAGTGGTTGCTGTGAAGTAGGGTAAGGAGTGGAAGGCATATAAGGGTTAGGTGAAGTAGAAGTGCCCACTACCTTAGAAATGGCATGGGTATGTATTGTCTTCTTGAGCAAGGCTAAGATTTTGCTAATATATTTTACCAATGTGCAGACCCGTTCTTTCATCTCTTTTATTTCCTTCAATAATATTTCTTCCACGTTCTCCATTTTAACATATAGCTCCCTAAATATTGCTTCTGAAGATTTTGGAGGTATCAAGGTATCAGGGTACCAAGGTATCAAAAGATATTGAAGAGACACCTCACTCATGTTATAATGGCATGCTTCATCATTGGCACCTATCCACACCCTGGTAGGGCGGTACCACCAGGGGAGACTCAACCAAAAGGATGGGAATTCCTATATAAGTTCTGGCTGGATAAGCAGGGATACAGATCAAGTTTAAAAATCTCTCAAGGTATAACCAAATAAATTCCTTTATTTGAAGGATACCAGGGCAGGGATATAGGAAAATCATTTTTTTGGGGTTCTTCTTGAATAAAATTGTTCAGTCAACACAAGTATGTATAAGCCAACATGTTTCGGCCCATGCTATGTGCTCCTTCCTAGTCTGGGGCCATTGCCAGGGCTAAATGTTTTGTATTTATCCATGCCTGTATTTCACATGCATACCATACACATACAGGAGGCCTAAAGCACTCAGCTGATGTGATCTTCCATCACTGAAAGATATCTGTAAAATAAAAAAGGTGCATCAATGAGAAAGGAGACGGATAGCAGGGTACAACGTATCGTACAAGATTATAACTTAATGTCCCCTTTTCGATTAAGAGGGCGAACCTATGGTTATTCCCTTTTCCTTAGTGGTATCGGTGGTAAGGTTGTACAGTTCCAACTTGTTCCATCATGTTTTAAAAGTGATTGCAGTCCTCACTTGGTTATATTGTCTGACTTGCTTTTTCATTGCTGATCTAGACTATAGACAGTCAGATCATGTGTGTTATTCAGACCTCTTTTATTGTTTGACATGTTTTTTTTCTTTATTTCTCTTTGCCTGCCGGTGTAATCAGAAACAGCCTCTGCCATACCATGCTTCTTGCTTCGTTTCATTTTTAGGCTATCATATTCATGGCTAGTCTAGGACTTAGGCGGTTTACCTTGATATACCTACTGGGCATTATTATTTTGTTATCAGACTTTTTGTGTTAGTTTGTCCATAAGATTTCCTCATTTAATCTCTTTGATGTACTTGACAATCTGAAGATCCATCTCTGCTCATATTGCAACAGTTGTTGTTTGGTTGCAAATGGAGACAGTTCTCCATAACAAGTGAAGTCATTTTCTGAGTGACCTGTGGACCTGAAGTGACGCATCAATTTTGTGATTGTCTTTTTGCACCATAAGGTGCTTCTGTGCTCGTTGATGCGTAACTTGAACTTCCTTATGGTCCTGCCCACGTATTTCTTGTTCACATTTGCATATTAGCATGTACACCACATTTGAACTATTGTAGTTTGAATGTTTTTTGAGGGCCCAGTGTGTACGTAAGCCTAGGTCTATGTCTTTTGTTGCCTTAGTGAGACTGCAAATGTTACACTGCCTGTATGGGTAGTGCCCTGTTACCTTGGGTAGATTCAACAAGGTATGAAAAGTTTGGCCTGGAGTTTCCTTTTTCTTCGGACTTGTGTAGACTGGTAAATCTCTCAGTGATCGCCCCTTCTTGAATGCAAGCATTGGTTTTGTGGAATTGAGAGAAGCAGATATCGAGGTCTTCCAGTGTCTTAGAATCCATTTTTAATGGGGTTTACAATATCCCACAACGGGAGTAGGTCCTGTTCAGTTTCCGACAGTCTTTAATGGCAGTCTTTCTGGTGCCTGCCTAGACACCACCTCGATTTGAGATTGCGATTCTGACCGCCACCATTACGGGATCACTGATCCTGTCGGAGGCAGTGGTCTTCCCCCGACTATTTAAGGACCGACTGCCTGGATTGAAATCTGGTGATCAGGCCGAAGGTCTTTCGGTCAGTCGGACCGCCACCGACAGCCTGTCAGTGGTGGTCCGACCGACATTGTAATCATGCCATATGTGTGTGTTTTTTTAATATAAGTATAATATTTATATATATTTATAAATGTATTTAAAATATTTTATTTACATTTGACTGTTACATGTTAATATATTTAATGTTTACTTTAATAAAAGTATATATGTTATAAAACAATACTTCTGTGAATGGTATTAATGTACAATGTAGGAAAACGATATTTTGGTGCTCGATATTTTTGACTCAATATTTGCCACGATATTTAGGGTTTCAATATTTTGTCATAGAATCCGATTTAATGGTTGATCTAATAGTATGTTAATCACTCAATGTATATACCGCATATTATACCTGAATATTGTTGTACTTTTTTGTGTGATATCATTTTGTGTTTTTTATGTGTGCAGGTTTTTTGGTGACGTACCTAAAACAGAAATCTTGAGGATGTTTCAGTCAGATATGCTGTACATCAGAATATGCATGGGGATGACAACAATAAGCTGGTGTTCACATTATGATTGGTTGGAAGACTTGGGAGCTGATTAAGAATCAATAAGATAATGTTGTGTATTCCCTAATTGTATGCAGTTATTCAGTTTATTTTGCAAACTATTAGCAGTTTAGAAAGATATATACCATGTAGTCTAGCTCCTGCACCTAAAAGACTAAAACATATTGCAAAGTGTTGGTGGCCTTTATTCGCAATTGTTATGTTAGCGACTGGTTTTGGCTGCAGTTACCTGCAATATAATACATGGCTGTTGGCAACCAATTTGGCTCTGTGGCGTGCATCCTGTTTTTTTGTTGATCACAGGTTTAAAATCGGTTGGAACATAATTCTTCCCTACCAGCTTTGAAAAGTACATTTATTTTGAAATGGGCCTCTGAGTGTAGTTTTTGTTACTAAGCCATGTGTAAAAAGAAATGTAACTTTACTGATTGCAGCTGGCTTTACACCAAAAGGTTTTGGTAATTTTAACATCCTTATTATTTTATTTATTTACAAAGTATTATATAGCGCGAACATGATCCCGAAGGATATCTGAGCGCTTTACAATTTGAGGAAAAGGAAGGTAATAGTAGCAGTACAATCGTCAAAAGGGGTACCAACCCAAACAAATCATATATGCATATCAAACAAAAGGTTACAATCGAAAGGGACAGTAAAGGGTAAGATAAAAACTGGAACATAGGGAACTGGGAGGGGAGCAACTGACTAGTAAAGCAGAATAACACCAAACGCAGGACTTAGGGTGTAGGTCCAAAGCATTAGAGCAGAGGATCCGAGACCCTTTTAAGGTAGGAACTTGTTCATGAGGAATCTTTTTACTTCCAATTTGAAGGCAACCTTGGAGGAGATTCTGCGTATTTCCGGTGGAAGAGAGTTCCAGATCTTTGGCGCAGAGCCGGAGAAAGCTCGGTGACATGTTCTCTTTTTGCGAAAGATCTGAGGTTTCAGGAGGAGAGATTTAGCACTCCGAGAAGGTCTACCCACTCCTGATAATTCTAGCTTTTGCGCTAGATAACTGGGAGTTTTGAAATGGACTGCTTGTGAGATAAACAGGCAATCTTTAGCTGAATTCTTGCTTTATAGGGCAACCAATTTAGGGATTTTAAGTGCTTGTGTCTTTTGGTCCCCGTGACCAGTCTGGCCGTGGCATTAAGTGAAGCATTTAGTGGGGCCAAGGTATATTTGGGGATGCCACAGAGCGTAGCACTCCCATAGTCTAGCCTCCGCAAAACAAGCTCTTGGAAGACTTGCTTGAAGTCAGCTTGTGGGAGGAAAGGTTTGAGATTCCTGAGTATCCTCATAAGGTGATTCACTCCCTTACACACATTGCTGATATGAGTTTTCGTGTTCAGATGCTTGTCTAGGGTGAGTTTGAGAGATTTGGCTGAGTCGACAATGAGGGGGGAGCAGTTGAAGGCAATGCTGTGGTTTATCCAAAGGTCTATCTTGGGGATGTGATTCAGGGGAGAAATGAGAAGGAATTCTGTTTTGGAGGTGTTGAGCAAGAGGTGGTTCTCAGTTAACCAGTTTTGAGTATTTATTAGGGTAGAGTTGAGTGCTATGAGGTTATTCGGGGAGGAGATTTTCAGATAGAGTTGCGTATCTTCCGCATACATATGGAAGAGAATGTCAGTGGAATTTAGAGCACAACCGACATTTGTCTATGCTTTGGGAATTTCTTTCAATCCGCATATCTTTTTTATGAAGCAAGATGTATGCCACATTAAAATTAAACTACTGTTTTGTTTGCGGGAAATTGAGCTTTGACTCAGAATGTTATCATCTGTTCAAGTTGTTAAAGGTGTAACCTATATTGTCTTCACTGCAACTTCAGTTTCTAATATGACTTTAGATACCTGGCACATATCTATGTATTGCCTTGATAATCACTGGAAGAGTAGAAGAATGAGAGAGAGAGAGAGAGAGAGAGAGAGAGATGGACAGAGGAGAGACAGTCATCTTCTAGACTCCGGTGCTGTTCTTTAGATATGCCATACTGGCAATTGCTGCATTGAAAGCACAGTATTGTATGTAATACACAACAAGGGGCCAGGTCTATGGAATCACTTTACAATTTTATAGATAAGAAAAAGATATGCAAGTGTCATGGCTTAAGAGCTTACTTCTTTTACATGCACATTTGTTATCTGCTCTTTTCATTTGTTTGCCTGCTGGCTCTGCTTGAAGACCAGTTTGAGAAACATTACATTTGACATCTATATGACCCACATAATGCTTAGGGGGGGTTTAGTAGTATGACTTTTTTCAGTGCGATAGCCATGTTTTAGTAGTTAACTGCATGGAAGCCATTGTCAGGAAATGTCGCATTCATATGCAGGTAGGTGATCATAGTGAAAGAAACGCAAATAATTAGTAATGTAGTAGCAAATAACAAAAATGCATAACTCATGTAAAAGTAGGAATTCAAGAAATCCAAACTCCAAATGCATGTTTTGTACGTAAACGTATTTTCAGCAGCATTTCTTGGGATAGCTGCACGACCAATGTCACTGCTTGGATGGTTAATTTAATTTAGCTTTGTTGTAATAATGTATGATATTTTATAAAAACAAAATTCAATTTAGATTTATGTGCAAGATTCTTGGGTTTGAGAGACAATTAATTTATATCATTATACTTTGAAATGTGAAATCTTTTATTTTTAGGTTTGTAATATAAATTATTTCTAACTTATTGTAAATGAATTAAAGGATGTCTCAATATTAAAAGTTCTTGTGCTTGTATGGACATGGGTTAGGTGTTTTGTTAACAATATATGTTTTTAAATTAGATTTGCTTAAGTCTGTAATTTTGTGAATTAATTATTTAAGCAAATAGTATAGTAACAATTTGAATCTGATATCTGAGGTATCTATAATTTGTTTGTAATATGTGCTATATACAATAATTTAATATTAAGGTCTAAACTTTTTTTTCATGGATTGTTGACTTTGTATGGGTGTAGGTTGTTAATTAAATTTATCTATTTTCAGTAACAGTAACTAAATATAATGCAAACCATTTTTATTTCTATTTCTCCCTTTTTTATAACTAGTAATATATTTTTAGTGAGAGATTGGGTGGGAGTTGTGTATTAAAATTTTAAGTTTGATATGTGTTACTGTTACTTATTTTCTAAATATGCATTTTGAAATTCTTTTCATTTATGTGTGATAGTTCAAATTGTCATTTTGTGATTCCAAAAATGTATTTATAATTATTGGTAATGTTTAATTATACTAAGGGGCTGATTACGATGTTGGTCGGAAACGCTCCGAACGGGATTCAGATTTTCCTAACTTGTGTCGGAACCTATGTTTCCAAACGACTCGGAAACATTTCCAACTGACTGATTACGATGGAAAGGCAACCATTTGGTCTGTCCGACACGGTTCCAACCAGCATTCGGAGTCTCAGAGTCGGTCGGAGCCGAATCGTACAGCCCTATAGCCTGCATTTCCGATCAACGTATTACAATGTCAGATTCAGACAACCTTTATGACTCTGTTTGTCCGACACAGAATGGGTGTCGGAAATTGACTTTGGGAGCCCATAGCAGGACCCCCTTCACCCTGAGGCATTCGGTTGTTGCCCGTGGTGGTACCAATGGGGCCCCTTTTTCCAACCACGCAGAGTGTGGCAGACACCATGGTGTGCACGCAACAGGGTGCAAGGTTTTCCACAACCCCCTCTTTTTCAATGGGAGCCTGTGTTGTAGGTAGGATCACAAGCTCCCATTGAAGTCAATGGGAGTCCGACCGAACAGTGTTCGGAAATATCATAATCAGACGGTCAGACTCTCCGAACCCGAGTCGGTCAGAAACGAAACCGACAAGGCAATGAGGCCCTATATTGTTAAATTATAATATACTTAATTTTATTTTTGTGTTTATTAAATAATCACATTTTCTACTTACTGTAATGGTAAGGTTGCTAATAGTACATATGATCTTTCTAAAGTTTAACACTTTCTCAATGTGGCTCTGTTAGGCATGTGAATAGTAAATCTGACCCCTACAGAGTCTAACACTTTCCTCAAAAGTGGCTAAGGTTGGAGTGAGAATAGTAAGTGTGACCCTGTCATTGTGCCCAGCATTTTTACTGTCCAACGCTCTCATAATGTGGCTCAGTTTGGAGTTGGAGTAGAAATTGTGACCTCTTTAGAGTACTACACAATCCTCAATAAGTCTAAAGAACTGATTATGACTTTGGCGGTGAAGGAGCAGGCTGCCACACCAGTGCCCTGCTCCCACATGGCCGAAGTCAACCGCCACCCGCCTGCCAGATTAAAGTTATTTCATGGTCTGGTGGGTGAGCGGCACAGGGGTCATGCTGCAGCGCAGTTCAAAGGCCCATATGTGAGCCTTTAAACTGCAGAGCTCAGGGAGTGCCACAGCAAGTTCCTGCAAGGCATGGACTTTGCAGTCCATGCTGTGCAGGAACTGGGGTGCATGCACACAGGGGGCACACCATGCACAAGGGCACCCAGGGGCCTTATTGGAACCCCTTACTTTCCTGACTGGCACACTGTTCATGGCTGGGTAACAATCATGAAAAGTGTGAAGATATGGAAAGTCATAATATGCTTGTAGGTGGCGCAGCAGCACAACAATCATATTGTTTCCATAGACCGCCGCACCAATGCCTGCAAGACTGTGGATCCCCAGCAGACCAATGGCAATCCAACTGCTGAAGTTGTAATACGGAGGTCGGACCACAGGTGCAGCGGTAGCTGCCATGCCACCGCAGGTTTGGCAGTCCTATGTAGTGAAAATAACTCATAATTAGGCTATAAGTTTGGAGTTAGAACAGTAAACTTAACACTTACCTCAATGTGGCTAACTTTGAAGGGAGAATAGTAGTAGAGTAGGAAGAGTAAATGTGCCCCTTAGAATTCAGCAGTTTTGCAATGTAGGCTAAAGTTGTAACTTTTCTTTAAAGTTATATCAACTGGTGTAACAGTGACCATGCTAAACAAGATTACCTTAGTGGCCACCATATGCAAGATTACCAGAAAGGATCACCTCAGGGCATCAGGCAGTGTTACCAACACTAATGTAAGAAAAGCTGTGTAAACATGGGTAATACATAACAGTCAAAGCAGTAATGACACTGCTACCAAGGTATTAATATTAGTAATGTCTCCCCAGAGCTGCATGGTTGTCATTCAAATATGAACCTTAAATATAGTTTTGGAAATTCAACACTTTTTCTAAGCATCAGCTTACGTGTCTGAAAATAGACGTAATTTCATCTTGCATACACACTTTCACTTTTAGTATACATAATTCAACCTAGCAAAAGTTTCTAATTTAGTAGACTGGGCTGCACACAGGAGAGCAACTTTTGAAAGTAGCTGTAGAGCTACCAGTAGCTTATGGGCTACCCATTAAGAGAAGCCTAGTATATATTTTAATACAATATATTTAAAGTTCTTATAGTCTTTTTATACTGTCTCAATTGTTCTTAAAAAAACAAGACAATGTTTGATTCCTTACATTATTGTCTTTCATGTGTAAGTAATATGTTCTTACTTTTTATTTATGGAAATTAAATGCAACATTTTATACCTTATAGATACATTTTTTATATTGTAATGCATTCATATTTGCCTATTTCTTTAATGACGTTTTTAAAATATTTTCTTTTCACATTTGAAATACTTTCTAGGCAATATACTTCTTAATATATGAATACATATTTTAAATCAACTGGATTTTTTTTATTTAGCATAATCTGTTCTTATTTGGCCCTGTTTCTTTTTTACTACTTGTTTTCATTTTTTTCTTGTTTTCTGGTTCACTTTTGAAATGAAAAATATGTTGTTCAAATATTTGCTTTTACACGTAATGTATTTTTTAAATTATTATTTTCATGTTTAATCCTTAATTATTGTGTACATTTTTTACGTTTAGCATTTTAATTTATAATTTTGTTTATACTTTTCATTCTGTACTTACATTTTACTTGTGCCTGTTGTCTTAGTGGCACTTACAGTCCCATTTTTTTACCATTTAGCAATCACGATTGTTTTTGTTCATATTAAAAAGTAATTTTTTGAGGTGTTTAATGTATAACATTATTTTAGATGCTGGTCTATGTTTTTACATTTGAAATGTTTAATTTATTTATTTTGTGGAGTTGATACGTTTTTCTCATGGCTTTCATGTGGTCCTTTGCTGAGGGTTTTTCCTTGGGCAGAGTACTGCTCTCCTTATGTGGTGGCTTCAGGTGCAACTCTTTATTTCACTTGTCCCTTCTCTATTTTTACACTTTGAGCCCGATTCCGATCTCCTTAGGAAAGCTCTCCAAACGACTCTGTTCTAAAGAGCTTCGTAAGCGAATCACGCTCCGGGAGTCCGTGTGACCGATTCCGATGCATCCGTATAATGACGGACTTGGTTCGCTCGGACTCCCATTGAACTCTATGGGAGCCTGTGTACCGAACGCTTACACAGGCTCCCATTGTAAAAAAGGGGTGGGTGGGGAAAAGTGCGCACCCTGTGGCGGGCACCCCAAGGTGCCCAACATACTGTGCATGGTTGGGCATGGTTGGGTAAAGGGGATCCATGGGTATCCCCACGGGCCCGATTTGGAGGGCCCAGGGTGAAGGAGGGCCAGCTATGGGCCCCCAAGGACCGATTCCGTAAGCCCTTTTGATCTGGGCAAACCGAATCGGAAAGGCTGTCCGCATCGTTCATCGTACTTGCTCACTTGGAAAACCTAGTCCGTGGAGCTGCAATAATCAGCTTCGGAGGGCTCTATCTCTCCAAATGCCTTCCGGAACTGATTTGGTCAGCGCTAAGGCTTTCCAGGCATCGTGTGTGGCAAGCTTTACTCCATTCCACAAGGACAGCGAAGGCATTTAGTCCGCTTTGCTAGAGGAATACAACCCACCATATTTAAATACCTCAACCTTCCTGGCTGACAGCTCTGTACTTTCATTGGAGCTGCAAAGGTGGTGGCTCTTATGAAGGCACTATGAGTTTGCTGAGCAGCCACTGAGCAAACTGTTTTGTTTTTTTAAAAACACTAATACCTAGAGTTTATTTTTTAAAACTAATGGCCCTGACATCCTGGTAGTCTTCTCCAATAGTACACTAATCATTTACAAAAAAAACCCATACATTCTAGCACATCAGGTTTTTCCTGGCAGTACAGAACAAGAAAATAAGCATGTTCATTCTAAAAAAAGAGATTACAGATCTGAGATCATTAGACCCATGGCCTGATGTCTGTAGGTCTCTCAATCTAAGGTTTCTACAGGTAAAGACAATGGGGGATTGGCAGACTAAAGCATGAAGGTTCACCAAACTCTAAATCAGTTTGTAAGACAGGGAACTCCACCACAAATGCACCATACCAGAAAACTTGAAATAATAATTCCATATTTGTAATGCACGACTTATGACCCCTAAGGGTATCCAGACACTGGGGGCTGTCGGGGAGATTAAGTGAGATATTGCCCAGTGTCACATGATGCTTAGCTGAGCTGCCACCGCCAATCAAACTGTGATCCTCGCGCTCTGGACTAAGCCTCTTTTGCCGCTGCGCCACACCTCTCACCACCACAGTCTTTACTGCCTCTATTAATCAAACCTGTTTATAGGAGTGAATTGTAAAGGGAAAGTACAGGATTTCATAGATAATTGATGATGTAGATGGAGTTGTTAGACATATTAGTAATAAATGAATAAATGTATAGAATCACAGTGCTACATATAAATATACCAAACAATTGCTATAGCATATTTACAGTATATTACCACAAAATTATAAAAGAATTATGTGTAATTGCGCAAATGCATCTAACACTCAATTAGCCAAAGGGTTCATTCATTTAAAACTTCAACTCAAAATGGAATTAAGAGGTCATTTCTGGTTCACTTGGGCTCAAAACACTGCTGCTCGCATTCAAATTTGTAGTTCCTGTATAGCTCTCTCTGGTAAGAAAGCAATTTGAAATGCTGCTCGCATTAAAACATTATCTGGGGGGGCGTGGCTTGAGCGTCAGCGAGAATGGCGGCCGGCTAGAACTGCTCCGGGGCGATATTGAGGACACTAGTGAAAGCGGACCGATGAAAGGACTTTTCGGAAGATTTTAATGACAGAATTGACTGTCGGAACTTCCACCGAGTTTATCTTCGTATCTATTCTGCCGCGGTAAGCTCGCATTCCTGCCTAAATTTGCCTGTGATAACCGGCACGTTATGTGAGGCGCTCGCAACCGCCATCTTGTGCCCCGTATGATGTATTCCTCACAGAGTGGTCCTCACTTCAAAGAATACCGCCTCACTCGGATTGCTTCACTTGCTGAAACGCTATCTTAACAAAGAAGAATCCCACAGCCTGCTGAAATGCTCATCTAAGTGTGTTTTCCTCCTCTTTTTTAATTTTAATTTTTATTTTTATTCCATGGCTCGCTCTGTGAATGGACTGTGACCTCTTTCCTTCAGTTTTCCTCACAGGAAGTTGTGCCTTCATACTGCGCTATGACAAAAGAAATGTTAACTATAACGTATTGATGCCTCCTATTTATAAATCGTTCTTTTCATCATTTTGTCACCTGCTGTAATATGCAGTGAGCTTCTGACTGATCTATGACTGCCATCTTGTGGTTTTGTCTGGTATTTACTGATGAAATCTTTATGGATTTAGCTGGAAGCTTGTGAGAACCTCATGTATAATCCTATTTCGATCTTCACTAAGTAGCGCAGCGCAGTTGAGACGGCGTGGAGGATACCAACTAAAGCTCCTGTGTTTTGAGTCACGTTGTCAGAAGCATATCTCTGACACCCACTAAATGGACCAAATGATTTCCATGCTCCATTCCGCCTAGGTGGATTTTTTAGTGCTTAGGCGGATTTCTGCGCTGCCTCATTGATTTTTCTGATGGCTCTTGGTTTTCTCATGAATCTTTCCTCAGTTGCCATTGATTGACAAATCTCTGCAAAAGTCGTGCTGTTCTGCTGTGTTGCGCCTCTTCAATTCTGATATTTGGGATCAGTTTTGCACACAACTAATACACCAATCTGGAGGAGCTTTTTCATATTCCTATTTGTATTTGTCTCTGATACGCAGCATCCTTTCTTATATTGTGACTCCTACATATTCAACCTGTCTATTTCTAGTGGACGCTTCCATGCTCTAGTCACGTCTCTGCTTGTGCTTGTGCTGCAATACTCCCTTCATCTATTATACAGCCTGTCCGCTCACGTATCTATGGGCAAGTTACGCAACCCGAAGTTTGTTTTTGTGCCCTCGAAAGGTTGTTCTTCAGCACCATCTGCCTCTTCCTCAGCAACTGACTCTTCTTCTACCACCGATAAAATGGCGACACCAGTCCCTAATCGTCCCTCCTCATCCCAGCCATCTTCCAGTAAGTCCTCTCCTCCTACCACGTCATCTAAACGCTTGAAGCAGGACTCTCCTCCTCTAGATAAATCGTCGTCTCCTATCTCCATGGAACTTCTCTTGGAAGAGATACGTGCTTTACGACCGTTTGTTGAGGAGACCAATAATAAAATGCAGCTTTTTGAAATGAAATGGTCGACTATGGAAAACAGAGTGGCTTCGGTGGAGCAGCAGACTTCAGAGATCCTAGTTAACTCTCAACGTATTTCCTCACTGGAAAAATCCGTTCTTGCCCTCCAGCAACATACTGAGGATTTGGAAAATAGAAATAGGAGGAATAACCTGCGCATTTATGGTTTACCTGAGTCTTTGGAAGGCGATGACCCTGTCTCGTTTTTTTCCTCCTTCCTCCTGAAACTTTTGGACATGCCTGCTACAACTTCTCTCACTATCCAAAGGGCTCACAGACTTGGTCCTCGTTCATCAACCTCTACTAAGCCTCGAGGTGTCATTATTCTTTTTCTGAAATTCACAGATCTACTTCTAGTCCTCTCTGCGGCTCGCTCCAAACGCCAAGTTTCCTGGTTGGGCCAGAGGGTATTCCTTACCCAGGATGTTTCTACGGCTACTGCAGCAAGAAGGAAAGAGTTTTTGAACCTCCGTGCCCCTTTGCGCTCTCTTGGTGCCAGATATGGCTTATTCCATCCCTGCACATTCAAAGTCACTCATCAAAATCAGACTTGGACTTTTCAAGATCCGGCCGAACTTAAAAATTTTATTCACACTCAGTCTAATGCCGGCATGGATACTTCTACTTCTGCTTGTGGTTGAATGTTTAACTCTGCTTTTTTCTTGCAGGTTTTCTCTGTTAGTGTTTTTATATTGCCCTTGTTTATTATACTGTTTATTATACTGTTAATTGGCCTTTTGACTAACTTTTCATAGTTTCTATTACGTTTCCTCCCATTGTCTGTTGCTATTTTTGCTGGTTTCCTTTCTTTTTACTTTCTCTTATATCCTATTCTTAATATCACCTTTCATTTGTTTGATGGTCTGTTGTGTCATTATAAGCGTTTCTTATATTTATTTTTCTTATCCAGATCAATTGGTGTGCTCCCCTACTCCTTTATATGGTTCGTTCTTTTCATCTCTCATCTTTCGTCCTGGTGCGGTCTGATCTCCTGGTTCCGGGTGGTCATTCTTGTTTCGTTTCTCCATTGCCCCACCATCCTCTTCATGTCCCCTTCAGGTATGTTATTTTCAGTCGTCCTTTTTGGATTTGTACTGTCTCTTTTTGTATTCTTCTCTTTTTACCCTTCCTCTTTCTTCCCTTTGTATCCGTTCTATTTATTATTATTTTTTTTCTTCACTCTCTCTTTGTTTGTCTTCTTATCTCCTCTTTTTCATGTTCTATTGCGTTTAAATTCAGAGTATTTTCCTTTTCTCTTCCCTGTACTGGTTGATCAATTCCGATTCTCCTTTGTTTCTCCTTACCTCTCTCCTTCTTTTCTCAACCTACTTTATCGATACTTCTCAAAGTTTTCTCCTTTTCGACTTGTCATTTGCGTATGCCTCTTCTTCTTTACCTCTTCTATTCTATTTGATTCTATGTTATTTGTTAATTCAAAGTTATTACCTGGAATGTAAAAGGTTTCATTAACCCTATTAAGCGGCAGAGAGTTTTGTCCCATTTGGCCTCCTACAATCCAGATATTGCTCTCTTGCAAGAAACTCACCTTAATGATGTTGAATCTCTGAAGTTAAAAAGAAGTTGGGTGGGTACAGTTTTATTTTCACCCTCTGACAACAAAAAGAATGGAGTTGCTATCCTCTGTCACAAGAGGCTTAAATGTACGGTTCTGTCCCAGGAGACGGACTCTGAAGGTCGTTGGATACTGGCCAAATTACTGCTAAACTCTATCCCTTTGACTGTTTTTAATGTCTATGGGCCTGTACAAGCAGACTGTTCTTTTTGGCCTTTGATTACAGAGAAATGTGTTCAATATAAGGATGTATCATTTGTTTTTGGTGGTGATTGCAACCAGATTGTTGACCCGTTCCTTGACCGTAAATCCACAGTCCGTTTCACACCACACAAACCCCACAAACAATTTCTTAATACTATTTCACAATCACACCTTATCGACTCTTGGCGTCTTTCACACCCTGACACGTTGGATTATTCCTTTTTCTCTCCTCCTCACTCTTCTTTCTCTCGCCTTGACTATATTTTCCTCTCTAAATCTTTATCTCAGAATGTTCTGTCTTCTTCCATTGAACCTATTGTCATCTCGGACCACGCTCCCATCGTGACAGATTTTGACCTACTCCCACCACATCCTAAACCCTCCCGTTGGCGCTTTAATAGTGCACTTCTTACAGATCCCAATTTTTCTTCTTCTTTTCGCTCTTTCGTTGAGGAATTTTTTTCTCTTAATTCAGACCCTAGCATTTCTTCCCACACTCTGTGGGATTCCTTTAAAGCCTCTGCGAGGGGTTTCATCATTGACTTTGTCTCTCGGAAGAAGAAACAGTTTACTCAAAAGCGGAAGTCCTCCCTGGCCCATATAAAATTTCTGGAGCACTAGTTCTACACTTCTTCTGATAAACTTATGTCACCAGATCTCCTGCGAGCTAAACTAGAATTCAACAAATTAACTACGGATAATGCTTCTTCGATTCTTCTTCGCAGTAGTGCACGGTATTACGGAGGTCGCAATAAATCTGGTAAGCTCTTGGCCAATTATCTTAAATCCCGTAAGGAGCGCACTCTTATAGACTCTATATATTCTTCTGCTGGCAGTCTTCTCCACAAAGACAAAGAAATCCTTGAGCAGTTTCAATTGTTCTATCAGAATCTCTATACCCCAGAGTGTCCTCCCACTCCTTCCCTTATTCAGAGTTATTTTGAGAAACTCCCTAAACCGTCTAATTCGCACCTGAATTTTCTGGACCTTGACCTCGATCTCTCTCTCCATGAACTCTCTGCAGCCTTGACATCCCTTACTAAAGGCAAAACCCCTGGCCCTGACGGCTTTCCTGTGGAATTTTATTTGCACTTTTCAGACATTTTACTACCTAAACTTTTAATCCTCTTTCAATCATTTTCCTCATCTGGCAAGGCTGAAGGCACTTTTCAAGATGCTACCATCTGTCTGATCCCCAAAGAAGGTCGCGATCACCAATTTTGTAAAAATTACCGACCGATTTCGTTAGTTAATGTAGACTACAAAATCTTTGCCAAATTACTTGCAATGCGCCTAGACCCCCTTATGCCTCATCTCATTGGCAAAGAGCAATGCGGCTTCGTTAAGGGCAGGCTTACTTCGGACAACTCTCGCCTTTTTCTTAATGTCCTAAATAAAGCTCCCTCACTTTCAACCCCTCTTGCTGCTATCTCTGTTGACGCAGAGAAGGCCTTTGACAGGGTTGACTGGTCTTTTTTGTTTGCTTCATTGCGGTGGCATGGCTTTGGTCCCAAATTTATATCCCTTATCTCTCTCCTATATTCTGCCCCCAAGGCCTCGGTACTTGTGAATGGACAACTCTCTCCATCTTTTAATCTTCAGAGGGGTGTTCGCCAAGGTTGTCCTCTTTCCCCACTTCTTTTTGTCTTATCTCTCGAACCCTTTTTATCCTCCATTCGCAATAACACTTCCATTTCTGGTTTCCCATATGGCTCTCATCAGTTGAAACTTTCTGCCTATGCGGATGACATCTTATTATTTATTTCTGATCCTGAGTCCTCAGTTCCCCCCCTCTTATCCGAGTTTCACTCCTTTTCTTTGGTTTCCGGTTATAAGATCAACTCGGACAAAACCGAAATTCTTCCTCTCACCTCATCCTGCCTCCCCCATCTTTTCACTGCTACTGGTTTTGCCTGGAGTAGCTCCAAGATTAAGTACCTTGGCATTCTGTTTTCCAATTCCATCTCATCCTCGGTTAAATTGAATTTGTCGGCAGTTATTTCCAGGATTGATCAGTCGCTCTCAGCCTGGAATCCCCTCTTTCTTTCCTGGTGGGGTCGTTTGGATTCAATTAAAATGATGATTGCCCCTATTTTAATTTATACCTTCTCTATGTTACCGGTTCCTATTCCTACATTTTACTTTAAAAAAATTGATTCTCTCCTTTCTCGTTTTCTTTGGAAAGGTAAGAAATCCAGAATTTCTATTGCCACCCTTCGCAAGCCTAAATCTAATGGTGGGGTTAACTTCCCTGATTTCCGTCTTTATCATAGATCCTTTTCTTTACGTCAAGCTTCGAGATGGATCTCATCAACTATTTCTCCTTTTACGCCCCTTTGGCTTCTCATTGAACAATCTTTACTATTACCCTTCTCCTTTGCTGAGGTGATGCGATTCTCTGCCAGGAATCCTTTTTCTCTTTGCCCCCTATTCAAACATACCTCTTCTCTTTTAAGTCCTTTGGTTCTTCCCTCCGAGGTCACACGTACATCCTTCTTAAATTCTCCTATTTGGTATAACTCTCTTATTCTTTTCAAAAATAGACCCATTTTTTGGAGAGCATGGAGGGTAAAAGGCGTAATGTGGGTCAACCAACTTTTTGACGGTGTATCCCCTTGCTCTTTTCCCCAATTTCAACTTTTATTTCGGTGCCCTCGTTCCTTTCTGCGGAAATTCACAACCCTCATGGCAATTATCCTTGATCGTTATTATTCTCTTCCCTCCTCATCATCATCGTCACCTCCTCCTTCTCTTCTTAATATTCTTGCTACACTCCCTAAAGCATCTCTCATCTATAAATCTTTTGTATCTCCTAATCCTAATCGTGTCAAATCTAAAGTGGAGCTTTCTTGGGAATCAGATTTTTGTTGTACTTGGCCGATTGCTCTGTGGGATAAGTTGTGGTCCAGATCTTTAAAAATTTCCCGCTCTGATTCTCTTACTCAATCCTTATTTTATTTGTATCACAGGCTCTACCTTTCTCCCCTTTCTTTATCCCGCTTTTCTCCCTCCTCTGACTCTAAATGCTGGACCTGTGGCTCTTCTGATGCTGACCTTTTTCACATGTTTTTTCTGTGCCCAGTTGTTTCTACCTTCTGGGGGAAAGTGTGGTCATGCCTCTCTCGTATCTTCCCTCTCCCTTCCTCTTTCACAAACTCTTTTCTCTTTTTGGGTAGCCTCTCTGATTCCTTGAATCTCCCTGCTCATCTACACGGTCTCTTTGACCTGACACTTGCGCTTGCCTTCCAACACATTTCTTCAAACTGGAAATCTCTAGCCTCTATTTCCTTACAAGGCTGGTGGAATTCATTATGCCACTTTCACAGATTGGACGTCTCCTTTGCCTCCACTTGTAAACCTATTCGTAATGTTGATTTTTTCTGGTTGCCTCTTACCACTTATTTGGACTGCTTGGCCCTAAAGAAACCTATATGTCTCAATGCAGAAAATTTTAAACCTCCTTGAACGTCTAGAACTCTCTCTTCTTGCTTTCCAGTATGAGTTTTGTTTAATACTATTGCTTGTTTTATGATGGTAATTTTGCATCGCTGATTTATACGATTTGAATATATGTCGTAATTATTAGATAATGTATGGTCTATATTATGTTCTTTATGTCTTCCTTTCCCTTTCCCCCTCTTTTCCTCCCTTATCCTATTCCTCCCATTGCCTCCCTCAATGTTAAAATTCTCTTAAAATGCTTTGTAGGTTTTTAACAGTGATATTAGCAGTGTTAAGTTTTTCAATGGTTTCTGTATTATTGCAATGTATGCTGATATCTTTCTTTTGTTATCAACTCTTTAATAAAAGCTTTCAAACATAAAAAAAAACATTATCTGAACAGTTCATCTTCTTCCCAAAACTACGTGATGTCGCCTAATGGAATAATCACTGTAATTTTGGGTGATTTTCACTATGCAGAATTACAAAATTTACAGCAAAATTTCACCCAGGCCTAAGGATATGCACAGAGCGCTGCATTTTTACTAACAGGTGCAAAGAGGGAAATGATACAATGGGCATGAAGACTGATGTATACCAACACTGAGTAGAAGTTAACTTTCAGAAGACAGGTTCAGTCTTGAATAAGTTTTAACATCAATATTTTCTTTTCAAATTTGCTTCTATAAGCACGGTCTAATATTAGGTTTCCATAATATCTATAGACGTTATCTCATTTTTTCTTTCTGTTTTTTCATCCCACTGTCCCTCAACGTATGCCTGCTACTGTGTTGCTTGCCTATAGATGGGTTGCATGAAACTGAATGTGTGCATTCATGGCTATTGTATGTGTGTGTGTTGGTGTGTGGACATAGATACCTGGCTGTCCCTGGCAATTCTTGAGCAGTCTACAATTTCTAGCTCTCTATCAGGTGCTGATTCCTCATATTTTTGACACCTTCTTAGATTTACATGAACTGCTATTAACTGCTCCCTCCTTCCTACTCGTGCAACTTCTTTTCCACTTCTGCTTCCTCCTTGTCAACTAGATGCCTAGGATAGCCTTTGGGGAAACGTCATTCCATTTGCAAGGCTCGTTAATCATGTTTCTTGCTTTTGTTCCTTCCTTTCATATTTCTTTCATAGTACTATGGATGCAACATAGGGCGTCATTACGATGTCGGTCGGAAACTAAACCGCCTGGCTCCTTGTTGGATTCGGTTCCACCCATCTCACGGTTGTAGGTTCCACCAGACTGATTATGATGCTTCTGAACACTGTTCGAAAGGACTTCCATTGACTTCAATGGGAGCTAGTGTTCTGACCCACAACACAGGCTCCTATGGGGAAAATGGTTGTCTGTGGAAAACCTTGCACCCTGTAGTGGGCACCCCATAGTGCCAGACACACTGTGTATGGTTTTACAGGGGAGTACCTTTGGGTACCCCCTCAACCCCAAATCCCCGCTAGGGGCCCCCAAAATCAGTTTAAGACATCCTTTTTGTGTTGGACAGACTGAGTTGGAAAAGCTGTTGGAATACGTCATTGTACTCAGTTGATCGGAAACGCTGTCCTTTGGGCTGCATGAATCGTCTCCGACTGACTCAGATTCTCCAAATGCCGGTCAGAACCAATTTGAAATGTCCGAATGGTTCCCATTCTGACCGTGAGCTTCGTAATAAGTCTTGCTGAGTCAGGTGGATGGGTTTCGACACAGTCTAGGGAAATACGACTGTCGGTTGGAGGCTTTCCAACCGACATCGCAATCTGCCCCATAGTATAACATCTTTCTCAGCCTGAGTGTGAGGGGCTGTCATGGTAGACACTGACTGTGTGTGCATTGCTGCCATTGTGTCTATGTTCACTGGTGCCTATTTGCTAGTATTTGTGAGTGGGTGGCGGCAGTTATATTGGTCCTTGTATGCATGGATGTCTGTGAGCGTGTACTTCTATCTGCATATTTACGTAAGTGTAATTTATCTCAATTTGTGATCTAATATTGTGCTTATGCTTCAGTACATTACCTATATAAAAGGCAAATCTTTTGGCTTTCTCAAAGTTGTTTTCTTTTTCATTCCAGCAAAGTGACTCGATTAGTTAAGATTTTGTCGTAGGTATGTATATGTTGCCTCCAAATAAAGAACTTTAATCTCATTTGGCTCATAGTTGCACCTGGAATTTACATCGCTAATAAATGGCTGTTCGGTTAATTAGTTTTTTTAAAAGAAGTCACTATTATATTTCCAGCGTCCCGCTTAATCAAATTAGTTCCCCAAACCGAACAGCCAAATAATATAAAAGTAAATGTGAACACAATTCTGCCAGGCATTTTTTTTCTAAACAAATATTTTGTTCAGTGTACAAATGTCCAGCTTTTAATTTTGTTGCATGGTTTTACTACATTACACAACTTCAGGCACGGACAATTGCTTGTATTTGAATGGAGCCTGTCATACCATGTCTCCACTGACTGTACATAAATCAAACATTCAAGGGACAGATATGCTATTTCAAGCAACCTATGATGATGCTCAGGATTAACAATCTGCAAGAAAATACTGCACGGCACAACCATATAGCAGATAAAGATCCCTCATCATTAGCTGTTACATTATGTACAGTAACTATTGACACCTAGGGATAAATTGCCTAACACACCAATTTGAACAGAAGGGAACCACTGATTGAATGAGAGCAGATGGAAGTTCAATAGTTCCAAGTACTAGTTGGATATCGACAAACAAAGGAACAGTGTGATATTCCAAATTGTTAATTTAATACACCGAAGCACAATAGTGTAAGTTTGGTTGCCATATCTGGAAAAAATGGAAATTACAGCTAAATAAATATTGGAAGCTGTGACTCTCATACTGATGGCAAAATGAGTCTGACTCAAAGCAGAACAGTTGAAGGACATATATCAGAAACAAATAAATATAAATCATGGTAATATTATGATTAAAGTTACGTTATAGTTAGCTTGGGTAATAAGTCAGTCAATACTCTTTATTTTGGCCAATTTCCATAAAAGAGTTGTGCAAATTAAAAAAATCAACGGTACCAAGGAAGTGTGGCTATGTACAATATACAAAATGATAACAAATGGCCAACAACCATCATTAAAATATATAAAAAATAGTTAAAATCGGTAAAACATTATTTCACATTATATATACACAAATGTGAAGCTGCGTGTTAAAAAAGAAACATTGCTTTTCAAAGGGTTAAAACTATGTTCTTCAGCTTGATACAAGTCACCAATGCTTTCAATAAGCCAGTAGGTTAGCGTTAAGAGATTATTTGGAATGTCTGCCAAGACACTATTCCCCCATGTGAGCTTCTCCTAATGGCCGGAGGTAAAACATTTTTCTCCTCATTCGCCACATAGCAAATAAGAACCTGGAGACCATAAATACAATGTGCCTGCTTTTTTCAGATTGTAAAATTCTGCAGGCTTCCACACATTGTGTGGTTCCCAGGTTCCTGCTAATAGAAATTATTCATTTGGCCCTGGCTCTACTTTACTTGAGGCCAAAAAACAGGGTGTGCGCTACTGTTTCTTCGACATGGCCAGTTCGTCTTGGCCAGCTCATCTGAACTCACCCATTTCGACATGCTTGATTGAATTGATAGTGACTCGTGCGGAAACTAAACATACAGCTTTCTGGCCAGATTTGGTTCGACTTCAACTAGGAACTGATCAGTTTGTAAATGTCCTTTAGCCTTAAAAAGGAGTCCATCAAAGTACCCAGGGCCAGGCTTGACATGATCATACCAGATTTAAATTTCCTAAAGTTAGCATACCAATGCCCCCAGGAACTTTCCAGAGTTTGACTAACCCCATGCTTGACACTGTGTCTCTGACATATTGATCCAGGGGAGATTACCAGTCCCTGGAAGACGAAGGACTTGCATTCCTGACGAAGGCGGTTGGTCACTCTGACCACCATTATGATGCATTCGTATTCATAGAATTCCCTCCACCGAGGTCCCTCTGACTCCATCAGGAAATTTCGGCTGCAGTGGTGTCGGAATGGACCAATGGAGCTGGTTGGAGAGCAGACCACCTTACGTACCACCTGCCCAATTACTATGCACCTTTCCTGCTAGCCAACCGTTGCAGTCTAACAATCTCATCTGAGCTGGTGGAAAGTGTGGGATAGAAGGCCGAAGCTCACCTGTGCACAGCTTCTCACATCCTATGCCTGCATGGAGCCTATCGTAAACGTCCTTCCGCAGCTGTACATGCTTATTGACACCCAAAATTGACACAATTGTGGATGCTACCACCGGTAAGTAAATCAATGCACCACTCGGACATCTTGCCAATACATATTTCATGAGAAGCAGTACATTAGGGGGCCTGAAGGGACAGTGGAAAGAGTGAATAGTTGTATAGCAGGGCTTGAAGTGGTCAGGGGTCTGCTTTTGGTTAGCACCGGTAGGTTGAAAAAGCAGATGCAGAGATGGGTCCCATCAGACTCTATATCTGTCCTCCCCCTCAGTGAGTGACCTAAATTTAACTCTGCAGCAGTATCACCTTCCACTGCGGCAGATGTAACTGGAGTGTGACTTGTAATTAACCCCGAGGCTACGCGATGTGGCAAAAAAACTCCCCAACGCTACGCGGAGTTACGCGAGCATGCAGAGTTGCTTGTTACGCATGCTTGTGTATGCTCACAAGATGTTTTTGATGTTCAACAGTGCAGATTGCATGTTCGGGGGAAATATCACGCAAACTTCACCACGCTGTCGCCAATGGGTGCGCCCATCTTGTGTTCCTACTCTTTGCATGGTTCTGGGACCTGTTTCTCATCCTGCTCTAATCTTTTCAATTCTTTGTTTTTTACACTGTTTTTCTGATCTTTTTTATTTATTTTCTGTCCCTCTCTCTCCCTAAGTGTATATTTTGCGTTTATTTTCTACTTTTACTGTGTTTTTCTGACTTTTTTCCACTGTTTTATATTACTTGCTTTTTTACTCTCCTACTTCTTCCCCTGACTCTATTTTTTACTCCTACATTTTCTTTTCTGCTCCCTGCCCACCCAGAACCATGGCTAAGGGTACCACTACTTCCTCCACTAGCAAGGGGAAGGTGCCTCCCGCGAAGAAGAGCAACCTTCCTTGCGGCAGACGGCACCCGGAAGAGGAGCAGCCCCGGCCCTTTTTACCGAGGCGGAGGTGGCTGCCCTTGTATATTTGTTCATCGGCACCTCCCCTTGACCTTGGTAGCAGGCGGCAGGTCCGGCTCCGGTTACGCTACCCAGGAGCATCACCGCCGGTGGACGAGGGTGCGCCGGGCAGCGTTTTGCTCCTCTGGGGTCCGGCGCACCCATAACCAGCTGACCCACCGGTGGTCAGACATCTTGGACTTGGAGCAGGATCTGCTGGAGTTGGTAGGTGTTGAGGTCGTGTGGCTTGGTGAGTAACTAATTATAGTGGTATTGTGTGTTCTGTTCTTTGTTACTGTTATTGCGAACATTATTTAGCAAGAATGCCGCAGCTTACATTGCAGTTAAGTTACATTTAAAAATCTTCTGTGATTGTTATTCTTCTAGACACTAGACAAGTGCTCGGCACTACTAATCTTACTTGTTTGCAACTTTGCATTCGCTTGGGCTGATTATGTAAGAGAGTTTAGAGAACTTAAGTTAGGTAATGCTAGAGAGACTCAAGTCCATTCCTTTGGCCTCCTGTCACTAACATATTGGTGGATTGATAGGTAGTTTAGTTACTTAGTATTAGTTGGTCATTTTTTAGTGGTCTGCATGACTCATCCTCCGTCACATCACGTGCTGCTGAGTGCTGACTCCAGTCCTTAGTAGAACCTTTTGTAGTTTGTTAGTGAGTTAGTAATATAGCAACTAAGTCATCATCAGCAGAACATCAGCAGCAACCACCAACAATTAGGTGTATGCAAGTTTATGCATACGTCCTCCATCCATGCATTTTTGAGGACTAAAATAAATGGAAATGCAGACTTAGTGAACAATTGGGTCATCTAGAATAGGTGGGTTAGGTCAGGTGTTACTTAGGTTTAGGATTCTGGAATCAGAATGGAACACTGGATTAGTTAACAAATAATAACTAGACAGTCCGCGAATACTACTAGTCGATTAGATTAGATAGGTCAATTTTATTGCAATTGCTGTTTTAAAAAAATGTTTTTTGAGTGCTTTAAAAAATATTTTATTTGTTTCCCACCAATAATCAATGTTTGTCTCTTTCTTTATTATATCTTACATGATCAGCACCCAGGGGCAAGAAGACGAGGTCGGAGTCGGTGTTGGCGGGAGCTGGAGAAGATGCCTCCCAGGGCCAGGAACGCTCTTCTACCGAGGGCTCTGCTGCTGGCCACAGTAAGTCCTCCTGTTGTTCATATTAATAATTATATTTCCCTAACTTTTGCTGCAGCTTATTTTTTCTGAACTATTATTTCTGTTTCCTAATTCTATTTTTTACCAAATCCTCTGTGATCTATCTGTTTCTAAATCCTTGTTATCCCTGCCTCTAACTGCCTCTGCTCTGCCTCTCTGTGCTACTACTATTAGTCTGTCTGTAGCTGAGCTTGCCCAGTTGGCCACTCTTTATTTTTAAAAAGTTTCAAAACTCAGATTCACCAATAGCTCTAGCCACTGAGTCCAGTCCTTTGGGTTGTCCTCTGCTAGTCTTCCTAAGAGGCTTTTTGACAATTGCCACCAACAAAATGCCCAACCAGATATTTTACTAGATTTGATAGGATACAACATACTACTACTGTCTACTCTACTCTAGTACCTGATTTGTACTAGTGATGTATATGGTGTATGTATGTATTTTAACTATTTTCTCAATCTTGCTAGAATAGGGGGAGGTGTATATGACATCTAAAAAATTTGTAAATGTTTTTTCTAGGCGTGCCGACCACCAGTGCCGGGGCCAGTGGCGGGGCAGGCGATGCCTGCCAGGAGGGAGCAGCGGATGCGGCAGCTGCTACAGGGGAGGGTGAGCCAGCAGCAGTGGCGGGTGGTGGTAAGTTATACTTATATTCCTTACTTATTCACAATAGTAACACACTCGCTGCAAGGGTGTACACTGTATGTTCAGAGCGACTATGTTGTTGTGAACAATGCTTGAAGAAGAAGACACCCTTTACTCAGCATTAGAGCAATAGCATTAGCGGCGGGAGTTGAGTAACTAATGGCCTCTTCTATCTGACTTCAACTCTGCTGGGAAAGTTTTATGGCAAAGACTAAGAGTCAGACAGCCTTGATGGATGGGTTGAACGAAAAGGGAAAGAAGGATGGAAGGAGGAAGGACGGGCAAGATGTAATATATGACTGACAGAGAAGGATGCGTATGATACATAGGTAGCTGATAGGAATTAGATGCATGGGTGGTTGAAGGATGGGTGGAAGGTGAAAGAAAAGATGCTTGCCTGGGTGGGTGAAACTGTATGGGTGATAGGAAGTATCCTCCGGGGTGTTTCATGGGTCAAACTCAAAGGCAAGCAAGGAAGGAAGGATGCATGGGTGGTGGTTTTATCAAAAATAACAAATGTATGTTGTTGGTGCAACTAAGGATTCTTGAGAGATTAAGAAGAATGATAGGCATGTTTACTTTGAATTGATGGATGCCTGGATGGTATTCAATCATCATAGAGTAGGTGGAGATTGGCACTCGATGAAGAGTCTTTGGAGAGAATGTAAAAGAAAATTAAACTGCGCCAGAGTAGCAAAGCCAAGGAGAATAGAAGATTAGAAGAGAAAAAATATGAGGCTAGAAGAGGAATGCAATGATTGATAAATGGAAAAATTGCTGGGAAGAGAAACAACAGGACTGTTTTTGATGAAAGGTTTTTGATTTAAGGTTGTTGTTGTATATTGTAACAGGTTTTTCTTCCTCGTGCATCGGGGGCTGTACTGTTTTCCCATTGGTTGTTACCTTTTCACGTCATTTGGAATGTTGGGTTGTTACTTAACCTACGTCACTCACGGGCACGGCAATTCTGCCTGTGACTGGGTTCCTGTGGGTTCCGTTCTTCCATCAGCTGTATGCGGGTCTTATATTTAGGAAATAAATATTTAATTCAATACTAACTGTTTGTTGGTATTACTTAATATTTATGACACTTCAATTTGGCGACGAGGGACGGGATGCGAGTGTCAAGTGAAGACCCGTGATGCTGAAGTACTTTTTGGCGTCCACAGTGTTCGAGGACTTCAACAGTATTCTGAAAGGCAAGTTATTGCTGTGTACTGCTTTATTCTAGTTAACCACTAAATAATTGGATTCGTATTTCTTGATTTTACGCTGTAGTTATTTACGGAGCCAACAGACGCTTAGAAGTTTCGTTGGGTGATGTCCGCATCGAATTTAATTCAAAGGCAAGTTGCTATGTTATTTTCACGGCATGGAAGATTAATTATTTACTAATCGCCGTGTATGTGCACGTTTTTCTGTCGCACTGTAGTTGCTGAGGTGTTTCATCGATCGCTATTACAGTTAACGGCAATTCTTCTCAGCTGTAACGGTTTTTCTTCAACGTTCAGCTGTAACTGTCATCGAAGGTGACGTATTAGTACACGTTGGCACGTATGTTTGCGCACAGCTGTAACGGTTTCCTCTCTACGTCCTGAAGTTACTGTCAGTTCTTGTGACGTAGTTTTCTACGCCCACACGTACGTATTCACGTTGCGTGACTCCATTTTGGATTACATTTCCATAAGAAAGTGCGTGTGCTGGCATTATAGTGTGAGGTGACTTTGACTGCAAGTATTTTATTTGGCGTTTTTTATAAAATATTTTAAAACGAAGAGAATTTGCATGATAGCTTCACACAAATAGGATTTTCATCGTGTTTATTTCCACTAAATTGTGGCAAGTCATATTTTCTTTGAATAACTTTCTAGTAACTGTTTCCAAAATTGCTGGTGAATTTAAAAAAGAGGAAACTTATTCTAAAAATAATATGTCAGAAAATTCAAATATCAGCGCACCAGCACCTTTCTTATCTGATCCAGGTAAACCAGTTATGAAATGGAAAAACTGGTTAAGGGCATTTGAGAATTATTTAATAGCAATAGATGGAAAGAAGTATGAGCCTGAAAGAAAAAAAGCCATTTTATTTGGGTTGTTGGGTGCAGCAGGCCAAGAAATTTTTGATAGTCTGCCGGAATTTGAAGTACATCCGGGTCAGTTTATTCCTATGAATGAATACCAAGAAGCGGTAAAACGGCTAGAAAAACAATTTGGAGAAGAACCCAACATTATGGTTGGCAGACATCGTTTCACAACGCGGAAACAATTAGAAAATGAGACTATTGAAGAGTACATTGCTTGTTTACGTGTTTTGGCTACAAAATGTTAATTTAATGACATGGTGGATATATATATTAGAGACCAATTTGTTTTTTATTGTTATGAAAAAAAAATTCAGGAAAGGTTGTTAGCTTGTAGAAATCCTTCCTTACAGGAAACTATTGACATTGCTAAGGGTATAGAGCGTTCTCTGGAAAGTACAAAGGAACTTTCTTCTGATAAGAATGTAAAAAATGATGTATATTATGTTCAAGAGCATAAGAAACATGTTCCTAACTACGACAGAAGAGGGAAAACTAGTAAAAGTCCAAATTCTAATGCTTTTATTTGTTTTAGATGTGGTTCAAAGAATCATAAGGCGGATTTTCAAGGGTGTCCTGCGCAGGGGAGGAAATGCACCAAATGTTTTAAGGTAGGACATTTTGCTGGTGTGTGCAACAATTTTAGAGCTCAGAGGTTTCAAAAAGTAAAAGTTAGTTCTGTTGATGATTTTGACGAAGACATGTGCTCAAATATTGTTTTGACAATTGATGATCCTGGAGATACCATAAAAGGTCCTCTTGGTGTTGCACACATAGGTAATGTGGAAATTAATATCATGGCGGATTCAGGTTCGCCTATTACCATAATTTCTGATATTAAGTATGAAAAATGTTGGCCTAATACTGATTTGTTAGCCTCAGATGTCAATCCCAAAGCTTTTGGGGATTTTGACATAAATATGGTGGGTTATTTCCAAGATAACTTGAATATCAAAGGAAGAATCATTTCTACTAAGGTATATGTTGCTGAGCGTGGTAGAGACATAGTAGGATGGAAAGATTTGGCGCGACTGGGAATTTTTCTCAAACCAGGTGCCGATGATCCTATTGTGTTGGATGAAAATTTTGTTCATGCAGTCTCTTTTTCTGATTCTTTGTCGTCTTTAGACAAAGTTGAATCAATTCTAAGTAAATATGAGGCTCTTTTTGAAGACCGTATTGGTTGTGTCAAGGGGTTTGAACATACTATAAAGTTGAAGAAAAATGCTATACCAGTAAAGCATAAGGTAAGACCAATTCCTTTATCTGTAAAGGCTGATTTACAAAAACTTCTCGACAAGTTGATTGATGAAGGGGTGATTGAACAAACAAATTCAGCAGAATGGGTTTCTGCCATAGTTCTGATTAAAAAAAAGAATGGCCAAGTTCGTTTATGTGCTGATTTGAGATCGTTAAACAAAAATATTTTGGTGGATTGTTTCCCTTTCCCCAAAATCCAGGAGATTCTTGCGGCTACTAAAGGTTCTAATTATTTTTCGTTGATAGATCTCAAATCAGCATATCACCAAGTACAATTATCTGATGAATCAAAGGATCTAACTACTTTCATTACTCCATTGGGTGCTTATAGGTTTGTAAGACTTCCTTTTGGTTTGGCTTCATCAGCCAGTGTGTTTCAAAAATTAATGGAATGTATATTTGAAGGAGTTTTGGGTGTTCAGA
Organism: Triturus cristatus; assembly: GCF_964204655.1. NCBI lineage: Eukaryota > Metazoa > Chordata > Amphibia > Caudata > Salamandridae > Triturus > Triturus cristatus. The sequence goes on from NC_140580.1 coordinate 419,651,150, forward strand.
AGTTTCAGGACGACATACTCGTTCATGCTAATACTGTTGAAAAACATAATGAAATTTTAGATACAGTCCTCAACAAGTTAAACGAGAGAGGCATGACAGTTGCTAAAGACAAATGTAAATTTCTTCAAACTGAAATTGAGTACTTGGGCCATATATTGAGTGGAAATGGTATTAAACCTAAACTCAATTTAGTTAAAGCTATATCTGATGCTCCAAAACCTACAGATAAGGATACCCTTAAATCCTTTTTAGGGCTCAGTGAGTATTATTCACGTTTTGTTGAAAACTACTCAGATTTAGTTGAGCCTTTACGAATGTTGCTTCGCAAAGGTGAGAAGTATGTTTGGTCTGAGAGTCAAGATTTTGCTTTTACAGAAATCAAAAAAGCTATTGTTAAAGCCCCAACGTTGAAACCCTATGATCCTGATGGTATCAATATCATCACAGTAGATGCAAGTTCGATCGGCATAGGTGCTGTTTATTCCCAAAAAGTAGCAGGTAATGTGCATACCATTGCATTCATTTCTAGACGTTTATTGGATGCAGAGTGTAACTACAGTACCATAGAGAGGGAAGCCCTGGCGTGTGTTTGGGCAGTTGATAAACTCAAAATGTACTTATGGGGTAAACGTTTTGAGTTGATCACAGATCACAAACCTTTGACTTTCTTAATGGATGGTTGCGGCAGGGGAAATGGTAAGGTTTCTGCAAGATTAGTAAGGTTGTTATCTAAACTTCAAGAATACAATTTTACTATTAAACATATAGCAGGTAAGAAAAATGTAAGTGCAGACTTCCTTTCACGTCTTCCATTGAACAATGTAGAGTCCAAAATGGAAGAAGAAACTGAGTGTGTAGTGTCATATGTTCACGGTTTTAACAAATCGGAACAGATATGTAAAGAATCGGAATGGTTAAGTCTCATAGATGAAGATCCAGTGTTAAACAAGGTAAAAGAGTATATATTGAGCAAATGGCCGCCTATCAGAAATGTACATGATGCATTAAAAACGTATGTGCAAGTCGCTGAAGAGTTGAGCATTGAGAAGGGTTTTGTTTTGCGGGGGGATTTATTGATTCCACCTGCAAAACTAAGAAAACATCTAATTGAGTTAGCTCATACCTCCCATTTAGGGTCAACCATGACAAAAAAAATATTGAAGCAATATTATTGGTGGCCTGGATTGGACTCTGATGTGAATGAATTTGTAGAAAAATGTTCCATTTGTTTGAGGTCAGATAAGCATTGGAAGCCTAGAGTGCAAGAAATGCACTTAGTTGATATTCCTAGTTCATCGTGGATTAAGCTTGCTATTGATTTCGCAGGTCCTTTCAGTGTACTAGAGCATAATTCTAGATTTGTAATCGTATTATGTGATTACTATAGCAAATGGATATATGTCAAATTTGTATCAACTATAGACTCCAAATGTGTAATAGACTTCTTGGAGTCATGTTTTTCTTTGGAAGGTTTTCCGCAGGTTTTGGTTTCGGACAATGGAAAACAGCTTACCTCGGAGTTAATGGTCACATTTTTGAAGAGAAATGGTATATGTCAAGAAAAGACTCCATGTTACTCGCCTAAATCCAATGGTCAAGTGGAGAGAGTTAATCGTTTCCTTAAAGATGGTATTCAGATGGCACTGTCGGCGGGTTTTCCAGTAGTTGAATTCACTCGCGAAAGAGTTTATATGTACAACAATACGATTAATAGTGTAACAGGGTATATGCCTTTTTTCCTCATGAGAGGACGGCAGGGCAACGCCGCTGTTACACCAAAGTTTTCTATCCTTCAAGATCGTATTCAGGAAGTGACAAAGTTAGATGACTCCAACCTACAAGTGAGAGACAAGATTGTAAGGCAACAGATTAAATCTAAAGAATACCATGACAAGATTCATAGAGCTGTTGTAAAAGAGATCTGCAAGGGTGATTGGGTCATTGTCAAGAAACCTTTTGTCAGGCATAAGGGAGAGTCCAAGTATTATGAACCTACTGAAGTTATTGATGTCTCAAGCGGTTCTGTTCGACTCCATAAATTTGGGTGGAGAAACAAAAGTGATGTCATCAAGCTCAAGGATGGACAGAAAGAACTCATGTCATGTCCGCTTAATAAGAGTGTAGTTTCTGATCAATGTGATAGTTGGTTTGACTGTAATCTAAACGAAAAAGACAATGCTCCATCGGTTACAAAAGAATCTACCAGTGATAACTTTAGTCCAAAGGAAACTTCAGGTATACCTATGCAAGTGGTGGTTGGAAAAGAAACAATACAAAACAGTGTAACTATGGGTGCATCAACTGATCAAGAGAAGCAAGAGCCAAGGGAAGTAGCAACAAATGTAACCCTTAGTGAGAACAATGAATTGTTTGCTTCAAATCTCTTAGAAGGGTCTTGTACCAGTTCTGGTAGATTAACCAGCGTTCCTAACAGATTTAGAGACTTCATTATGTATTAAGTCTGTTTATGTGAGAAAGGGAGATGTTGTATATTGTAACAGGTTTTTCTTCCTCGTGCATCGGGGGCTGTACTGTTTTCCCATTGGTTGTTACCTTTTCACGTCATTTGGAATGTTGGGTTGTTACTTAACCTACGTCACTCACGGGCACGGCAATTCTGCCTGTGACTGGGTTCCTGTGGGTTCCGTTCTTCCATCAGCTGTATGCGGGTCTTATATTTAGGAAATAAATATTTAATTCAATACTAACTGTTTGTTGGTATTACTTAATATTTATGACACTTCAGTTGTATTTTCAGAATACTCCCTTGAGTTACAGTAGTTTGTAAGCACAGCATATATATTGTGTATGTATGTTATGAAGCGCCTCCCTCCGACTCCGAAGCCCACTCCCTACCTATATCATTTATTTTCGACTGTGTTAGCCAGTCTGCTGTGGGTGGCCGATTGGCTGCATGGTTACACAATCAATCAAAAGTACCTCATGTCGTCCCATATATAATCAATGATCATTTGGATCAGATATCATCTGCCTTGTTGTAGTAGTCAGGGTGAAAGTGAATTTGAGCAGTTGCCCTCATGTAAAAGAGTATGGTCACCAATATTAGAAAAATAAGATGATTGTGTAGTCAGCTTTCCTACCTGCAGACAGTAGTAAATAAAAATAATGTGAGTCTGTGACACAAGTATGTTTGTCTAGGGCGCAAGCTGACTGAGCTGGCATGCTGGCTACAACAAGGTTAATTTAGCTAAACAAGAGAGAGAAGAAGAAGACTGGTCTACTCCATAGTGCCTAGTAGTAATAATGCCCGAAACTCCCACAAATGTTAGAGGCTGAGGAAGTGGGAGGATATCACAAATGTTATGTACTGTGCTTGCTAGTGCTACTCTACCACTATGTATAGAATTATTTTGTGTTACTGTTTTGCTAAGAGTATTGGTTAAAATATAATTTTTTCTTTCTTGATATAACTAATCCTTCCGAACCAATAAAATCAAAAACGGACAGGAAGGAGTTGGCAGCCATGGCCCGACACCGGAAGCTGGAGGCCATCTGAAAGGAATATCAGCGGCTGGTGGTTCTGGCAGAGGAGGAGGAGGCAGCAGCTACAGCCTCCTCCAATGCCCCGGCCCCTGCCAGGACCCTCCAGTGGTACGGCGCCGCGGTCTGGCAGCTGCCCGCCACGCTTCATTATTCAACACTGCTGCCCCCCTCTGGATGCAATTGCAAAGCTTTCAAGCGGCGCATGCTCCTCCGGATCGGGTGCCTTGTGGAGCGGAAAAAGGCCTTGGAGGGTAACAAGCGAGCATGCCGATAGAAATTCCGTTGGATTGCCCTTTTTTAATCTTTTATTTGGAAGGTTGGTGTTAGGGAAAAGTCTGGATTTATATTTATTATTTATTATGGACAATTGAATTCCCCGGACATTGGTTGGACTCTCTCTTTATCTTTTTGGTCATTGGTTGGGGTTAGGGAGAGAGGTGGGTCAGGTGTTGTGGGATTTTTACATTAGTTTCTTTTGTTAGGGGATTAAATTATATTTATACTTAAACTTTACATACGATGTAAATGTTTTGTGGGGGGTTACTCTTTTACTTCACATGGTTTCCTTTGCTGCTGCAGGGCCGCAGCCAGTTTTTCATTTAAAAAATCTGCCGATAGTGTAACACACGAACAGATAGATGCGGTACCCTCACTTGTGAGTGACTTGTTCTACTCGTACTGTCAGTCTCTCCTCCTAGTCTATGCAGTATGCAACTGGACTCGGAAGGGTGTGGCCGCGTGAAATAATGAATTGATTTTGATTATTAATTATGCCTCCCCAAACTTCTTCTCTTACCTGTGATTGATGTTTATTTAAACTTAGGCAAAGTGATGGCTGCATGGTGATGATGGTTTGGTTTCTCACAATGCCATGATGGTGGTCGTAGTAGTAGTAGAAACTGGCAGTAGCATTTGCAAAAAAAGAAAATGAGACAGTCAGTCACCTGAGGGAGACTCTGGAAAGAGTAGTAGCACAAATTACAGTACAGTACACAAGAAAACTGCCAAACAAGAAACCATAATAATGATTAGCAATGCTAAAGTAAAATAAAACATAATGGTGGTGGGGATAGCCTAGTACAAGTTACAAACTGTAGTTGACTCGACATATGAAGTGGACAAGCGTAACCTTTAGTGCTGTAGGGATTATGAATCAATGCCTGCAATTAATTATGATAGATTATGTTCCTATGGAAAAGAAATTGACTTGCAAATACTGAGCATGGGTGGGCAAGCAGAAGAAGATCCTAGCTCTGCTCTGAGTTAGTGTTACTTTCACCACATCTGCCTCAGCAAGTGTGTGACCGACTATTGGTGTAAATTAATTTAGTCACACCTTAATATAAAACACACAGCCTGGGGGAAGAGGGTTAGGGTTTGATGAGTGGTTAGGAAGGGGTATTTGAGGGAAAGGTTTGACAAAGACAAACACTACACATGGACAACACACAATCTTGGCAGACGACCATCATTTTCATAAATCTGTTAAGGGAGATAAAGGAAATGCATGCATGAGGATGACTTGATGGATAATGATAAGTAGTACTTACTAGACTACTAGACAGCACAGGGCAGCAGTATATTAATAATAATTATTATTATTATGCAGTTGCCTTGCCTGTCTGCCCTCAGAGACTAAGAGACCCAAATGACATGCATTTTATGTTCTGATTTACCGGGTTTCCTTTTAAATCTAGCAAAGAAAATAAAAAAATAGCTGTAGGGATCAATTATAAGCAAAGAGCAAGCATAATAAAAACAACACACAGTCGTAATGATTGAAGAGAAAAAAATGAATCAAATTAATTAAATGATGATGAATGATACTGAGTTACCGTATGTAATCCTGGTCAAATTGCGGAATTGTATTGCGGCATTCCTCTTGGTCCTTCCTTCTATGGACAACCTGTCCGTTAATCTTGGGTGTCACTGCCTGCCTGGCAGATGCGGATTGGTAAGGTAAGTGTGAACTGTTTTTTCCAGTATAGCACAGGGTACAGGCCTGCCTGTAGGTGTAGATGTAAAAACAAAAGGGATATTGAAAAATCAAGGAGGAAAAGAATGCATAAATTACGGAGGAGTGCTACAAGAAAACTTTCAGAGGTGGCATGGCTAAATCATGTCTACTACACTGTTTCCAGCAATAACCGACAACTACAACAGGACAGAGCAGGCCCACGGCACCCACCCAACCTCCACTTAACTTAGATTTTGAGCCAGACAGAGCACACATATACAGAAACATAACATTTTCCAAATTAAGAAACTATATCAATGCACCACTGTCAGTCATACCACTACTCAGACATGTAGGTCTGCTGTGGTTGTTGTTGACTTGTTTAACTTTTAGGCCACTTCATGAAACGCCCCGAGTTATTCCATCAATCATCTCCGATGCTACTGACTGACTGGGATGAGTATAGTATGGTCATCATCATCATGGTGTCCAACTCAGTAGTGTACCGAGTGAGTCCAGAATAGATTCCATTTTCAAAAATGCAATGTATCGACCTGCAGTAGAAGAACAATTTTGTTATTAAGCAACAAGAAGAGAAACATTGACTTGAGTCACTTTTTTGTGTGTAGATTAAATAATACTCACTTCATGCACAACAACAACAACACAAACACCAATCACTCAGAGTCAGTGTCCAATGTATGCCATCCATCATTACCTGTTGTTCTGTTCTTAAGGGGCAGTCCCTCTCGGCTCAAAAAGGAGGATAGCTATAAACATGTTCTTTGGAGGGACTCAACGAGGCAGGCACGCATTCCTTGTACTATTCTCCATCCAATGTCTGGCTTGAAGGAAATGGATTTAGGGTGAGTCAGAATGGAGCAGGACTCAGAGGAGTGGACTTAATTCTTTAATAAATTCATACAGTTTCAACTCCAATACAGCAATAAAAAGAGTAAGACGATGGTGATGGATTTGTTGTGATTCGAACCAGAAAGACAGGCACACACACAAATATTAAAAGTAAATAAGGAAGAAAGTAACAAGTTGAAAGCCTAGTTGTCAGGGAAGAAGAGCTCGTCCTCAAACCCTGGTGATTCACCCAGAAGTAGGTCACCTAACACACTACTTTCATGACCTAAGTCGCCGTCATTTTCTTTCTGCTGTGCTACTTTAGGTATGGTGTAATCTGGTGGTATAAAGTGCTGATTCATTTTGATCATGGTTAACCTCTCCACATTTTGGGGTGAGAGACTGGTCCTTTTCACTGTTACAACAGTACCAGCAGCACTGAAAACACGAAACACGATCAGATGAGACACTTGTGACAGGGCAACCCACATATTTTATTGCCAGCATGCTGAGCACTGGCCATTGGCGCCTTTTCCCATTCCAATACAGCAATGGGTTTTGATCAATGTAGACCTCTGTTGGATTATCCAGATAGGCCTGGACCATCCACTCAATGCTCAGGGGTGCTCAACTTTGATCGGCCTCTTTAGCCTTAGCTTCAGCACTGGATCTAACAAGCCCTTGCTTTAGAAACCATTCCTGTACCGATTTTGGTGGGGATGATGCTCCTGTTCTTGCTGTTGTTGATGTTGTTCTTGGTCTTGTTGGTGGTTTTGGCTGCTGTGAGCCAACCGTACTGCCCTCAAGCTCTGAAGTTGATGTTGACGCCAGCTCCCCTGCAGTTCTTGTTGTGGCCTGGAGTAGCGGGCCTCTAATTGCCGACCGCTCTTTTTCTAGTTAACCGGCTTTCACAGCTCACCAAGTTTTGTACTTGGCAACATCCACTTCTGAAAAAGGAATCATTGTGTTAGTGTTCAGTACTGCTTTGTACCATGGATCCAGAACTGTGGCAGAAATTTAAGGGTTGTATGACACAATTTCTCTTTGCACCCTTGTATTTTCAGATAACCGAAGGGTTAAGCTCTCTACCAAATCATATGCTTCTTTTTTTCCTCGACACCTGCGTACATTGCACTCACCCCCTTCAGCTGTTCCTTTAGCAAGTGCAACAATGGGATAGCTTGTCCCAAAGTACAGTCCTCTTTGCTAGCTTTCCGTGTGAAGAGCTCGAAAGGAAGTAGCATTTCTGTCAGGCATTTAACTAGGTTCCATTGGTCCATCTCAACGGTCATGCCTTTCACTGTAGCATTCCCTCTTTGCATGACATAGTTATTGATTGGTCTGTACTGTTCAAACAGATGTTCAAGCAAGTAATGAGTTGAGTTCCAACGTGTTGGCACCTCCTGGATGAGTGCTTTAACTGGCATTCTATGCTCACGTTGAAGCATCCTCAGCTGCTCCCGGGCCTTAAAAGAATGGCTTATCTGTGTACAGATTCTTCTGCAGGTGGTCAGTAAGTTGCTGAATCAGTCTTATTGTTTCAGAAATTCTTGAACAAAAGTGTTAATGCTGTGTGCCAAACACAGGACCCTGAAATAGCAACCATTGGACATGGCCCTAACTATATTGCTGCCGTTGTCCGTGGCAACAAAACCAATGTTAAGCCCTCTTGGGTGCAGCCATTCAAAGAACTTACTGTTAAACTCTTCCAAAATGTTTGCAGCAGTATGAGATTTCTCCATGGCAAACAAGGCTACAGTTGCATGTTTGTGAGTGGCATTAACCCGTTCCGTGCTCATGACGGAACCACGCCGTCATGAGTCACGGGCGAGCTGTGCTCATGACGGAGTGGTTCCATCATGCTGCGGCCGTTGGCGGCCGCTCCGCCCACGCGGCGCTATTTCCCTGCCTGTGCGGGCGATTAGCGCAGTGGGCGGAGTCGTGACGGAACCACTCCATCATGAGCACAGCTCGCCCGTGACTCATGACGGCGTGGTTCCGTCATAAGCACAGCGGCGCCGCACTGCCCCCAAACCCCCCCCAGCGCCGCGGCAGAATTTGTGCCGCGGTGAAGGGGTTAAAAATCTCAGCAGTGTCAACACTTTCAGATATCTTTTCTCTAACCCCCACAAAAGAGATCCAGTGTGCAGTGATGCACATATAATCAGTGGCTTGGAAACTGGTCCACATGTCTGTTGTCAGGTGCAAAGCTTGTCCAAGCAATTCCCGCACGTCGTGATGTAGTGTTGGAACTGCAACTCTGTCAAAATATGACTGACTGGGAACCTTCAATTTGGGGCAGATGGCTGTCACAATTTCAAGAAAACCCACCCCTTTCACAACAGAAAAAGGGAGGAGGTCTAGTGGTAACATTTTAGCCAGCTTCGCATTGTACAAACCTCCTGTTGGGTGGTTGCTGCCCCTCCGAACTAAACATGCAAAGAATGGTAAGCTGGATTTTTTTCTTTTCTGGTGCCACTGATGCCAGTGACTTTTTGGCGCCAGATGTTGTTAGGCTCAAAGCTGCACGTTTTTTTTGTTGCTGTACTCTCTTGCTTTAGTGTCTCAGACTGACTCCTACTCTTTGCCACTGAGATGTTGCTGAGGCCGATGAAGATGTGGGCGGTACCACCGCATTGCTAAGGACAGGGCTACTTTGTGTTCCAGAGAAAATGTCTCACTCTTGTTCACCTTCCATCTTCCACCGTGATTGTATCTACTTCTTCATCACCACCACCAGCAATGGGTGCAGTTTTTGGGCTTTTAAGGTGCGCCTCCCACTGGATCAAGTGGTGTTTTTTCAGATGGGTTGTCTGGCCTCCGGTACCATAGTTTGTAAAAAGCTTACCCCAACTAACACATTGTCCACAAATGGAGCATATAGCAACAATCTCTTCCTTACTGCTAACCAAAAAGAAGTCCCAAACTGGGGAGGTGAACGTTCTGGTGCTGATGGGGGTTCCACTTGCAATGCCAGATGAACCGGAAGGTGGGCATGGTGGACTAATGTCCATGATGAATGGCTCGTCATCATCCTCCTCTTCTACATCTACCTCCATAACTCTAAGGCTTTCTGCAACCTTCCTTTTCCCTAGCCTTCACTCGTGGCATGTCTCACTCTCAAACTTAGGTGGTGGCATCCAATTGGCATCGAGATCATCAGAAGGGGGCGTTGCAGAAGAACTGGATGGACTAGCAATCTTTTTCCTTGCTGGGGATCTGGAAGACAATGGATCTTCTGAAAGAGTGGATTGCTCTTCTTCCTCTGCATGAAGCTCTAGCTCCTGAACTGCCCCTACTTCAGGAGGAACACTACTATTGTGGGCCGTGGTTGTGGCTGTTGTTGCGGCTGTTGTTGTCCACTTATCTGAGTTTCCTGTGTTGATTGGGTACTACTTTGCAAAAATGATAAGTCAATTTCAACATCACTGCTCATCTGGTTTGTCGTAATTAGACTGGCTGCTTCTGCGACAGACATGATCTTGGGCCTAGGTTTAAGGGATGGGTCCACTGATGCGGGGGTGCTGCTCCCAGCTTGCACCCTGGACACCACTGCTGCAGGCGCAGTTTTTTATTTCCCCAAAAACATCTTGTGTGGCACGCCAGCCTTGGTAAGTAGTAGTTCCTTCTTATCACTGGCAACTTCCTTGGTCCTGGAGGACCAGGTACCTTTCTTCGGGCCATCTTCTTTAGATTTCAGCAGCACCCAGTGGCACAAGTTGAAGAGATCTCTGTCTGTGGTCACACGTCATGTGATGTCATGGACAGCAGGACTTCCTTCTGGCAGTAACAACGGGTGATGATGACACCTCCTCCTCAGTTTTTTGTGCACCTAAAAGCAAAGAAGCCAGAAGAACATCAGTGAAATGTGGCATGTGTTGTTGTGGTTCAATTCCTACCAGTCAAAACAAATGAGAGGGGCCCCTTAACCACCAAACGGGTAGGGCACCAAATAGACCGTAGTCAAAATCAAATCTCCTTTAGGCTATTTCAATCAACAGAGCCAAACCACTCTTCACATCCAGACTATCACCAGAAGATAACACCCTCAAAGGCCAAATATATGCACAGTATAAAAGTATTTTATTTAAAAAATCATCAATTGTTCATAGGCATAAGATAATTATACATCATTAAAAAAGATAAAAACATACACACAATTCAATCTACATATTTTATCATAGGGAGAATTTGCTAGAAAGGAAACTTTCTAATCATTAAAAAAGCACACACACTAGATCAAGATCATTTGTGCAACATAGACAATCTTATACATTTGAAATTAGTAGTTTCACATATGTCACCACAATCTACAGTGTGCCCTTTTATAGTATGTGTCAACGCGTTTCGGTGGATGTCTGTGTTCAAAAACCACCTTCCTCAGGACAGATATATTCACTCCCACATGGATTTATGAATCTATACATGTATTGAAAAAAAACAGGGATATACAAAAGAACAATCAATTAGCCTTTGGAATATCTATACACTCACATACAGAAAAAGTATATACAGTGTTTATATCCTGGTGATATAGCCCATTATCATTCACATACCACAACTTTAACCAATCTCATACACACATCAATCATGAGGATTCAATTATGAAAATATCCTGACCAGTGGGGGACAATGTTATCTCCACCCACCCTGGATTAGGGTGTATAAACATCCCTATTGAATTGTTGTCAGGTATAATACTAATGGACATAAATGCAGGTAAAGTAAAATAAGATAGTCCAGATGTGAAGAGGGGTTTGGCTCTGTTGATTGAAATATACCTAAAGGGGATTTGGTTTTGACTACGGTCAAGTCCTACTAGTACAAACAAATAAATATAATAATATATAACTTAGTGTGTGGTCACACTTGTTAGTGTTATTATTAATATTATAAAAATGTATTAACTCAGTTTAGTTATAAAAAAACATAACAACAGTGTAGTCATTTGTGAGACTTTGACAACAAGGGCGTTCATGGTGTACTGTGTACAGTCAGGAAGGATAGGAAAGAAGAACAAAAATAATACAAATGTAATGGAACCTGTTTGGCATTGTGCATCATGTGGGATGCAGCATTCATGGAGCTGCAGCTGGCAATGGGGATGGACGCAGTAAGCCAAGAGGAACAAAGGAAAGACATGTAGGCCTATGGCAAAAGCAGCACACTAAGTAGTACTAACACCACAAAATGGCCACCAGCCACATGGTCACTCCTAGTCACAACAAGCACGAGGCCTGTAAAACAATTAACTCAAGCAGGCCCCATATGGCCAGACTAAGGATGCATGCTAACCAACACAGCTTTAATGCAACAATGAAAAAACAAAAACCACATGGCTAAAAAAGGTTTGCAAGCTACCCAACAATCACACCGCACAAATTCAACAAAGGCATTTATTGAACACACACAAAAAAATGTGAAATACTCTAAAATACACATTTTGCTATTCAATCCAATGCATCCAGGCCCTAAATGATATTTAAATTCAACAGAAACAGTTGTTTGATGCACCCATGAGTAGCTCTGCACCTACTGGCTGAAATGCCTATAGTATTGGCAGACTACTGGGCGAGTGAATTAAATAAGTATTGCAAATTAATTAATTTCAAAATGTGGAGAAAATGCAGTGAACTGTGCAACATGTTTCCTTTATAAAAGATGATAAATTACTTACAAAGAAACAACTAGGCTCTTACTTAACTACAGGCCACCCACCACGATACATTTTAAAAAAACAATGAAAAGTACCAAAGAAATGTAGGTGCAATGACCCAATCAAACAAACAACACCAAGTTTCCAAATTACTTGTGAAATCTCAGATTCAAAAGTCCTCAAATACAATGATATATGATGCAGCAGCCACAAAGAATGATCCTTCCAGCTAAAAATTCAAATGAAAAGTGAACAGAAGATGGATAATGCACTGGGAGGAGCCAACTGGACAGGAACAGGATGCTGAAGACTCTGGGACACTTCCTTACTCTTGAAAAAAGAGTTAAAAAAGAAAAAAGTCTCCTTGCACAAAAAAGTACAGCCAAATGTCAATCTGAGGAGTTTTTTTAATCAGAATCACCGTTTTGAGAAGGTTTTGTTGGTGCTCGAGAGACATTCTTCTCCAGATTGCAAATTCTGCATGTTCAGGATTGCGATCTTCGCAAAACTCCTGCCAGAAGTCCGATGGCGTGCCCAAATGATGTGTTCGCGATCGCAGGAACGGGCGGTCGGCTACCAGTTCTCGTGGCGCTGGCGAATAGATGGGAAATCTCGTTGGCAATCGCAGGCATCCTGGTAAGTTGCTCCCATGCATGTAAAAATGCATTTTGAGATCGCAAACACAAAAAAAAGTCCGCTCCACTGCGGAGCAAGGAGTTTTCGGTTTACTCCGCGTTATACGCAGAACGCGGGGTTGCCAAAAAACCGCAAACTCTGTGAGTGGAGCGGAATTTACCACCCAGGCTTACTTGTAATACTCCAATCCTGTGTTGTCAGGTCAGAACTTAAGCATTATCATAATATCATGCAATAAAGTCAAAGTTGTTGCTTCAATAACTAATACAACTAACAACCATTGGCAAATCGAATAGTCCTTGCTTCTTGTAGATACTATGTAACTTGTTGTATCAGATAACTTGATGTTGTGCAATGACAGATATAGGAATACCTCTATGCCAATTACTTCTGGGCATGTGGTTGTGTTCTCTCTTCTTAATAACAACATATGTCTTTATTTTAGCCCTCCCATTACAATTGTTAGAATAGTATTTCATACATTTCCATTTAACTTTGTCTGTGCTTGTGCTTTCCTGTTTGTAAGTGTATCCAATGTGAAAGAGCAATTGTTTGCATTAATGTGATGTTATATATCTTGCACTATCTGCCATTCTGTGAGAAAATAGTTTAATAATGTAGTTAAAATGTTGTTATAAATAAACCCTTACTTTGCAATTGCAGGGAAAACATAATTTCAATCATTTTACATTTGATACTGACAAATGTTTTTTTGATTGTAATTGAAGTTCTTTTTTCTGTTTTCAGTTGAAGATGTTGAAATGTGGGTCAGGTGGGTTGTTTTCTGTTTTTATGGGTTGTGGGGTTTTAAATATATTTTTTACATATAAGGGTTACTTTATGTTTATACTTTTATACTTTCCCTTTCTTTTAACATGCTTTAGTCTGGTGTTTTATGTGAAGTTTAATTAATGACTGTGAAGTGCTTTGATTTTGCTGCAATTGTAGATTAGTATCTAAAGATTGATCGAGAAATATAACAGAGTATATTTAATTATTTAGACATTTGTATTTTTAAATCAAGTTAGGTTGCATTGAGTTAGTTTTACTTTTGTAACTTACTTATTAAGGTAGTAAGCCATTTGTATGCAATTTTCCTCTTTCCTTTCCTGTTGTCTTGGGAATTCAGCAGAGCGTTGTTCTCTTGCAGGTGTTGTTTTTCTTTTGTGAAAAGTAGTCAGGTTTTCTGTCCCTTATATTGTTTTATTAATTAACTTAATATTTGTATTGGTTAGTTTACTTTACAGTGCAATTTATTGGAAATATATACAAATGTAAACTTTAAAATACAACATTAAACATTTAAAATAAATACATAATAGCACAACAAATGCATTTCACAATAAAACAGACACACTAATTATCGGTTACTAAAAAAGGTAATAATTTAATAAAACCCAAACTAATTGCAAACTAACCAATAAATTGCCCAGTTTGGGTATTATTAAATTATTACCTTTTTTAGTAACCGCTAATTAGTGTGTCTGTTTTATTGTGAAATGCATTTGTTGTGCTATTATGTATTTATTTTAAATGTTTAATGTTGTATTTTAAAGTTTACATTTGTATATATTTGCAATATGGTTATGTGTTATTTTTACTTTGTGTTTAATGTTAATTTTCAATAAGCGTTTAATGTTAACTTTGAATGTATTAACATGGTTTAAATAATTTATGTTAAATGCTAAATGTTATGTTAAATGGATATTTGTAAAGCGCGCAGCTACTCAATTGAGTGTCCCAGCGCTGAGGCGTGATGACAGCATTCTCAGTGCACTGTGACCACTGAACTGAACATTATAGCTGAAATAACCATGTTTTCAGTGATTTCCTGAATGCGAGAAGATCCTGATTCAGTCTTAATTCCACCGGCAGATTATTGCACAATTGCGCCGCTTGTACCTGGAAGAAGTGTCCCCCAATCCCTGCTCAGAGGTATCTGGGGGTTCGTGCCAACTGAAGTGATGAAGACCTTAGTGTGCGGTGGGGGTGGTAAAATTGGACTCTCTTCACAATGTACCCGGCACCTATACCGTGGAGAGCCTTAAAAGTCAAAACCATGGCCTTAAAATGGATCCTCTTGTGGACTGGGAGCCAATGCAGGGATTTCAACTGTGTGGACATCCATGCTCTGGGGCCAAGCATGAGTATTGCTCTAGCTGCTGCATTCTGGGCCACCTGCAGTCTTGCCAGTAAGTACTCTGGCAACCCTAGGTATAGTACATTCACGTAGTCCAATCTGGAGACTATTAATGCTTGGACCACCGTTTTTCTGTGGGTGATAGGCAGGAGAGGCAGAAGCTGCTTTAGAATCTTAAGCATGCCAAAGTAGGAACTAGCCACTGTCTGGATCTGTGCCTGCATGGAGAGATTCTCATCCAGCTTCACCCCTGGATTTTTCACTGTCTTTACAGAAGTTGCAGGGGGGGACATGTCAGCAGGACACCAACTGCACCAAGCATTGCTGGGTGGTGGCCAAAGAAGATGACCTCCGACTTACCAGGATTGCATTTATGCTGTTTGCACTGGAGCCAGGAGAACACTTCTGTTAGACAGCTGTTAATCATGTCTCCAATAAAATCCGTATCTTTATTGCAGGTGAAGAGCAGCTGCGTATCGTCCGCGTACAATACTATTTTTGCTCCATGTTCTTCGGCCAGAGTCACGTGTCATATATTACAAAGGGTGGGGCTCAAAATAGAGCCCTGAAGCACACCCACCTCTAAAGGAGAGATAGGAGCAGCAAAAGGTGGAGACCACACTGTTTGCTGGCGGTCCTTTAAAGAGTAGGCAAACCAGTTGAATACCGTACCCCCAAACCCGCACTCCTGCAGTCTCAGCAGGAGTCGGTCGTGGAGGACGGTATCAAAAGCCATAGAAGAGTCCAGCAATATCAGTACGGCCTTGCCGCCCCTATTCACAACATCCTTTATGGCTTCTGATACCTCCAGCAACGCCGTCTCAGTGCTGAAATTTGCCCTGAATCCATACTGACTCGTGTGTAGTAATGAGTTAGTTTCAACAAATGCGGTGGTGACATGATTCACCAGTTTTTCCATGGCCTTAGAGAGGAAAGGAAGCAGAGATATTGGCCTGTAGTTAGAGGCAAACTCTGGGTCCAGTGTTGATTTTTTTAGTAAGGACACATTTTTGCTCTTTTCCATCTGTCTGGGACCTGACCCATCTTGAGAGAGAGATTAAGGATCTGGTTGACCGCTGGATTAATAATATCCGCTATTGATGCCAAAATGCATGCAGGGCATGGGACGGAGGGAGAGCCGGATTTGAGGCCTTTCATGATTTCTAAGGATTTTTCCATGGAAACCAGTGGAAACTGTTGAAAAGAAGGTTCTCAAACTTGCATTAGTGAGGAGTCAGGCACATCACTGAGCACCGGAGATGTTGTCTGAAAAGACTCCTGGATACTTTTGATTTTATCATGAAAGTATGAGGCCATGCGGCCAATCCATGCCTCAGTAGGAATGATTGGCTCGGCTGCCGCTGCAGGGGAGGAAAAATCACTAACTATTTTAAAAATTTCCTTATTTTTGTTTGTTGCAAGTTCGATTTTGGCGGAAAGAAAATATATTTTTGCCTCGAGATCTTCTTTATAGTAAGGCTTCAATGCCTCTTTATAAATCGTTTTGTCATTGGGGTCAAAATGCTTCTGCCAGGTCCTTTCTAGGTGTTTACAAGTCCTACTTACTTTCTTTAATGGCAGTTGTAAACCAAGGGGCAGAGGACCGTACAATCTTCCCAGGATGTGAGACAGGGGGTGCATGTTCCCCTGCCCGGAGCTGGAGTCAATTGTCCAGGCCCTCGATATCCATCGAGTCTACGTTTTACGGTGTATCCATATGCATATTAAAATCACCTAATACCAAACAATGTTTATGTTTCACAGCAAAAGGTGAAACAGCGTCACCAATTGAGGCTAAACACCTCCCATCAGGGCCCAGGGGTCTATATATTAGAATGCCCACCAGAGATTGATGTGAAGACACACCCAAATGGAACCCGAGACATTTCGCTCCCTCTACTTCAATCGAAGGGACTGTTGTGCAAGAAAAATGGTTCTTAAAAATAATAGCAATACCTCCCCCAATGCCTGCTTGTCGGTCCTTCCTGGTGATCTGATAGCCCGTCGGGATAGCAGAGGCTATGGTAGGGTTTGAGGCCTCACACAACCATGTGTCTGTTAGGAATAAAAAATCCGTGGATTTCTCCACTAGTAAATCGTAGATGTTAAGGGCGTGTTTTTTCAAAGACCGTGTATTGAGAAGCAGGGCGCGAAGTTGCGCTTCGTCCTGAGAATGGAAAGCATAACAGTGGCCTAAGTTATACCCTGCCAGCTTCTTCAAAAGCTGCCCAGTTTCCTTGACAAAACCCTCCCAGCCACATTGTGAGCAGCCCTTAAGCGTTTGCTGCACAAATATGGATGTAGGTAGAGGAAAATATCTGCTCACTTTCCTTCCTATTTCTAGGAGCGAATGTTTGGTATAGCATCTGCAGGGCCTGGAATTCGACTTACTGGCAGCGTGGCCGGCACCGGACACCACCGGGACACTGATGGGCACAGACGGAGTTGCTTTTGGCGCGCCCACTGCGCTCGCACACTGCACTCGCCAGCTGTGCTTGCCTACTGCGCGGTAGAGTTATCGCGGTCTTTTATGGAGGCGGGAGGGAGACTGCAATGAAAAGACTAGAGCGCTGACCCGGGGGTGGACCCGCACTTACAGGCGGGTACCGCAGGTCGTGCTGAATATTTAAAAGTCCAAAAACACAAATAGTGTCCACACATTAAAAGCAGTGTACAATGCCCACATACATAAAAACAATTTAAAGTGCAAACAGGAGTACTGGTAGTAGCAGCAGTAATTAGCCCAATGCGAGGCCACAGTGGTAATCACATGCTGCGTAGCCGAGTCATCCCGGTCTTTTATGGGGGCGGGAGGGAGACTGGAACGCTAAGACTGGAGCACTGACCCGGCGGGTAGACCTACTCTTACAGGCGGGTACCGCAGATCGCGCTGAATATGTGAATATTTAAAAGTCTAAAAACACAAGTCGTGTCCACATGCTAAAAACAATTTAAAGTGCAAACAGGAGTACTGGTAGTAGCAGCAGTAATTAGCCCAATGCGAGGCCACAGTGGTAATCACATGCTGCGTAGCCGAGTCATCCCGGTCTTTTATGAGGGCGGGAGGGAGACTGGAACGCTAAGATTAGAGCACTGACGGGCGGACCTGCTCTTACAGGTGGGTACTGCAGGTCATGCTGAATATGTGAATATTTAAAAGTCTAAAAACACAACTCGTGTCCATGCGTTAAAAACAGAGTGCAAAGCCCATAGACATAAAAACAATTGAAAGTGCAAACAGCAGTACAGATAGTAGCAGCAGTAATTAGCCCAATTCTAGGCCACAGTGCACAGTGGTAATCACACGCTGCGTGGCCGAGTCATCGCAATTTTTCATGGGGGCGGGAGGGAGACTGGAACGCTAAGATTAGAGCGCTGACCCGGCGGTCAGACCTGGTCTTACAGGCGGGTACCGCAGGTCATGCTGAATATGTGAATATTTAAAAGTCTGAAAACACAACTCATGTCCGCACGTTAAAAACAGAGTGCAATGCCCACATACATAAAAACAATTTAAAGTGCAAACAGCAGTACGGATAGTGGCAGCAGTAATTAGCCCAATTCTAGGCCACAGCACACAGTGGTAATCACACGCTGTGCGGCAGAGTCATCGCTATCTTTTATGGGGGTGGGAGGGAGACTGGAACGCTAAGACTAGAGCGCTGACCCGGTGGGCGAACCCACTCTTACAAGCGGGTACCGCAGGTCGCGCTGAATATGTCAATATTTAAAAGTCTAAAAACACACGTTGTGTCCAGATGTTAAAAACTGAGTGCAATGACCACATACATAAAAACAATTTAAAGTGCAAACAGCAGTGTGGGTAATAGCCGCAGTAATTAGCCCAATGTGAGGCCACAGCGCACAGTGGTAATCACATGCTGCGCAGCCGAGTCATCGCGGTGTTTTATGGGGGCGGGAGTGAGGCTGAAACGCTAAGACTAGAACACTGACCTGGAGGGCGGACCAGCTCTTACAGGCGGGTACTGCAGGTCGCGCTGAAGATGTGAATATTTAAAAGTCTAAAAACACAACTCGTGTCCACACATTAAAAATAGAGTGCAATGCCCACATACACTGACCGGTACATGTCTGAGGAGCAGAGTGGTTGGAGGTCCTTTAGTAGTAAGGAACTTCTGGCGCTTGATAACGCTCAGTGTAAGGGGGGGATCAGTGGGCAGTCCTTCATAGCCTCTCTAGGACATGTCCCACATGCCAATTTAGCTTTCAAACTAAGCAGTCAGCCCCTGCTCCGAGAAGTGGGCAGGTGAACAGGGTTCGGGCTGCGCTTATTAACTACTGTTCAATGGTCAAACATGCCCCTGATAGTCACGAGCTTATCTCTGATAAACACTTAGATGTGTTATTTTTAACTGAAACTTGGCTTAATGAGTCCTGCACCCCGGTAGTTGAGCTACCCATTCCGTCGGGCTATTAATTGGCTAGAGTGGACCGTAAATCGGCGAGAAGGGGCAGGATTGCAGTGGTGTTCAGGGACACTTGTATTTTTTCTAACGAGGTTTCTGTGGGGTTAGTGGATGGGGAGGCTCTTGATTTTAGCATCGCCATGTCGCCGCATTACACACTGGGTGGCACCCTGGAATACTGTCCCCCTTGCCCTCCCGGAGCTTTTTTGAAAGCCCTGGATGATGTAACCATCCCTGTGCCCTTCACTTTTCCAACTTCCTTCTCTTGGGTGACTTCAACATTCATTTAGATTGCCAGGAGGCTTCTGACTCTAGGGAATTAATGGATTTGTTTGATCTGGCACAACTGACCCAGTGGATCAAGTCTCCCTCTCCCAAAGGAGGACACACGTTTGACTTGTTGTGCTCCAACTTTGCATATCCGTCACTGACTCTCTTCAGGTCACTTGGTCAGATCATTATTTGGTCCAGTTTTCCTGGATGATAGGGCAGCCCCCTTCCTCTACAGCCTCAGCCCAAAACAAGCCGGTACAGAAGATTGAAATCCCGGCCCTTTCTAAGGCTCTCCTACTTTCACGCCCGTCGGCAGCCCATGATCTCGAAGGAGCGGTTGATAGCTTTACCACCTGGATCAGTCAAGGGGTTGACTCCACTTCTAAACTCCTTTCTAATAGGAGATCGAGACGGGTTCCATCTCAACCTTGGTTCTCTGGCACTCTTAGAGAGCTTAAATTGGGATGTAAAAAACTGGAACGACGATGGCGTCAGGAGTCCTGTCCCTTGGCCAAAAGTGCTGTCCGCAAAGCCCAGAGAAAGTACTATGAAGCCATTGGGAAGGTGAAAAGCAGCTTTTATGCGGAGCGAATTGCTAAGGCTGATAATAACAGTAAGGAGATTTTCTCCATTGTTAGAAGCTTTCTGGCACCCTGCGCTGAACAATCGGCCCTTCCAGCTTCATCGCAATTGTGTGAGGAGCTATCTTTTTTTTTATTGAAAAAATACAAAACATCCAAGATAGTCTGGGTACGGGTTCCCGGGTGTCGAGGGATCCCTCTCTCACTCTATCTCTTGCCCCTGCTCTATCGGCCTCTTCATTTATTATTCAGATATATTGACCATCCTCCAATCACTTAAGTCGGGTTCTCTGACAGACCCATGACCAGCTGGAGTTCTGGCGGGGGTTGCTGAGGTGGTCTATCTAGAGGTAAACACGATTATCAATCTATCTCTACAGACTGCTACTCTACCTCTGAACTGGAAACAGGCAAAGCTTCTGCCACTTTTGAAAAAACCTTTCTTAGATCCGCTTAAACATGTGAGTTATTGTCCCATCTCTCTCCTCTCGGCATTGACTAAGGTCTGTGTAAAGGTGGTTTTCTGTTAGCTTGAGGCGATGTTGAAACATCCAGTGTTCTCCACCCGGCACAATCCAGCTTTAGGACATCATATAGCACCGAGACCGCCTTGGTGGAAATGGCTGAGGCGATTAGGGAATGCCTGGATGCGGTCGGCAGGGTGGCCTTGATTTTGCTCGACCTCTCTGCCCCCTTCGATACGGTGCCCCATCAATTCCTTCTCACTCGACTCACTCTCAGACATTGGCATCGTTGGCCCCACCTGGGATTAGATTAAATCCTTTCTGGAAGAATGCACTCAGCAGGTCTGGATGCCTCCTTTTTCATCGGCTGCTAGGAAAATGTCTACTGGAGTCCCACAGGGTTCTACCCTGAGCCCTTTGCTATTTAATATCTATCTGACTCCTTTGATTTTTCTGGCAGAGGAGCTGGGAGCAAAAATAATAGCTTACGCCGATGACACCCAGCTCCTATTTACCTGGAAGGACTCCGACTTGTCGACAGAAACTGCCCAGAAATGTCTCGCATCAGTGTTTCAGTGGCTTGCACATGCCCAACTAAAGTGCAACGAGGACAAGTTGGAGGTCCTTTTGTATTGTCAGTTTCCACCCACCTTTAGAGAAACCCTGTGGCCACCAGACTTCCCTCGACCCAAGTTAGAGGGCGTTCCAGGAAAGAACTTAGGGGTCTGGTTTGGAGAAGACCTTCGATTATCGGTGCAAATCAAGAAACTCACTGGAGTTTACTTTGGCACTCTTAATTCATTAAGAAGGTTCTTCCCCATGCTTCCAAGGTCTGCTAAGGAGATGGTCGCCCGCGCTCTCATTCTCTCCTGCAATTGACTATGCCATGGGACGTGCTACACCTTTTCCGACTGCCGTGAGGGGAATGGCCAACACTTACCCTCCTCCCTGCCCTTGTTCTGCTTTCCGCGTTTGGAGACCGGTGGCACGGGCGCCAGCTGTACTGCCACTCCGCCGTGAGGGGAACGGCCAGGAGGCAGACTACACCCCCCAGAAGACCCTGTGTGGCGCCGGTGAGTAGCGTAATCGAAAGGCGTCCAAGGCCCTCATAGCCAGCGCGGCACCCCACAGCGCGGGACGGGCGCAGGCGTGCCCGGGCCAAGGCCGGGCCGTACTTGCCCGTCGTCGGCCGGAGGAGGCTGGGCTGGGCCACGACTCTTGGCTTCTCACTTTAACCTGCTTGCACGAAGGTACTGTGTCCCTAATTACACCCATAAAAAGTGTAAGGGCATTGCTATATTTTGACTGACTGGAAGGACTATATCACGGGTCTAGGGGTTATTAACATTTGCGCGGACATCTCCGAGACATTGCTCTGTGCCCTTTGTGAGACATTGTGATTGATCCTAGTAATCTGCTAATAAGGGGCTTTTACTGAATCACATTCATTTACAGATACCCCAAAGGGAACACGAATCCGAGTTATCATGGGGAAGAGGAAAACATCTATTACTGCACATAAGAAGAAACAGAGTAAAGAGGGGGGAGGGCCCTGTTTGTCATTATTGAATTATTTGACAGGTGTCATGGGCGCGATAGAAAAACTAATTTTAACGGTAGAAGAGGCAATGAAACCAGATAAAAATGGCATTGCTGAGGGTCTTACTCTATTGGCTAATGTCAAAGGGTCAATTGACCCACTGGCTGAAAAGCACAACGGAATAGATAAAAATAATGTGATCCTCAACCACCCTCAAAGCGCCCTAGTAATCCTGACATTGCACCTAAACTGAGAAAGGAAACTTGTTCAAAGAGTATGGCAACTCCGTGTACAACACAAAAAAGGGCACTAAAAAAGGGTAAGGTTTCTGCAATGAATGAACAAAACGGGGGGGAGAAGGCGTTAGCCAGCTATGATTCTCGAATGCAGAACGAAGTATTAGAATTGAAAACTAAATTTGATGCCCTAGATGGTTTTCTAAGGAAATCTCTAAATAATTTAATTGGAAGAGTGGGGGCAATGGAAAAAGTACTGTCGAAACGTCATAACAAATGTGAGTTTCTACTTGATTCTAACGACGTCCAGAACACCAGTAGAGTAAACACTAACCCTTGTACCCAGTCAAATACTCTTACCTCGAGTGAACATCCGCTAGAGTGGGATTGTAATTAATCAAGAGGAGGGGCCTATGGTGATGAAAGAAATGAGATCTATGGCCGACCTGTTATGTGAGAATCCGACCACATACATAGACCTACCCCCAGCGTCAACCCCGTACACAGTAGTACTAGCCAATGTCCCCAGACTGCAACAGGGGATGACTGAAACCTGAGAGAGCCTGAGAAATAAATCTTTATCCTGGCTAGGGAACAGGAGAGGTTTATCTGATAGACTCTTTCAAGAGTTTAAAATGGCAAGAAGGGTGAGGTGGGTAGGGAGGGGGAGTAAGGATTTGGCTGGCAATTGTGTCATATTAAACTTTAAAACCTCGCAATTAATTGACGTGATCCTGAACAGGGCTGGAAATAGTATGATCTCTGCACAACATATCAATATTTTCCTGTTAGGATCTTTTTTATAAACCCAGCTATTATGGATATAGCAGCTGAAGCAGGGAAGCTCCATTGGTAACACAGAACTTAAGGATTGGCGTACCTACATATAATCGCTTTCATGTATTAGCAAATCTGGAAGAAGTGGACTGACTGAAGGGACCTGGTATTAGTATAGATAAATCTAACCGTAGGAGCAGCGAGTATGAAAAAAGTATAGATATAGTAGCCCTTGATATATGCAGTGGGAATAATACATGTAGGACCCACAGGGATGAGAATACTACTGGGGGAAAGGGTATTTTTCGCTTACATGACTACGCAGGGCAATGTGACATACCTATTTCAATCACGGTGCATACTTCTGGTGAAATGGTCTCTTCAACCGCTTACGACAAAACACACATTCCCTCTCTACCTATGAGTGTGGCTGCCCCAATACTATGACTTACACAGGAAGATAGTCATCTGATATCCAACAGTGGGGACAGCTTAGATATCCATGAAGATGATATTGGCATTGGTAACTGTAACTTCTGTTCTGGAACGTAGCCGGCTTAAAATCTTAGGCGAGGAATATGGTATGGAACAACTTTGTGCAGAAGTTTGAACTTATCAGTTTACAGGAAACATAGGTAGTGGAGCCTATACATATAAATGGCTATAAAACCCTACACACACCAGCAATAGCTAAACCGCATGGAAGAGCTAAAGGGGGTTTATGTACCTATGTTTCGAATCTGGTAAATTTTGGTAATATTAATATGGTAGCTGAGGATTCTTTTTATCATATCATTAGTTTACCTGTGGATAAAACCTGTACAGTGATATTAGTGAATTACTACAATAACGCTCCCCATGATCAAATAGAGAGGATTATCAAAGCCATATATTGTCATCTTCAAAAGGTACAGAAATCTGTACGTAAGGATTTACTGGTAGTTTGGGGAGGGGATTTTAACTCTGGGCTATGTCAACATTCAGAAACCGGGAACTGCAGTAAAACATATGATATGGAGACGATCCTCCCCCATTTTCCCCACTCAAGGTATGATGAAAGCTTAAATGGTATAGTGTTCCAACTTGATTTAGGTTTTGCTAATATTCTATGTTCTCCTCCTGTTATCTTTGGTCCTACTTTTAGCTTTTAATGGCCGTGGAATTTTCTCCACAATAGATTTTATTCTGGTCTCAAATAGGCACTGCTCAAGAATTACTAACTTTCGTACTCATAAGATCGCTATAAGCGATCATTTTCCTCAGAGCCTGGGTATTCTCTTATTTAGAAAAGAGGTAATGAGAGCTAAAAGCCCTAACTCCATACTGGGAGATATCTCTCTTTCCAGGCAAAATGGATATGTTTTACGATGGGATAAAATAGATCCAAATGAAGTAATGAGTAAGGTTGTAATGAAATGTAATGACAAGATTCTGGCCTGTCTGGATGAGAACTCCACTAGTAAGGAAATCATTAATGGTTTTAATGCCATTACAGACCATATTAGGAAGGATCTTACTGGTAAAATCAATTATAAGAAGGGAAACCAGAGAAAAGAAGGGTGGCTTTATTCCAACTGTACAAGGACCTGTAGGACCTTAAAAATGCCCTGCGTATGGAAGATAAAATTAAGAACAGGATCAGAGAAGCCCGCAAAGAGTATAATTGTGCCCTAAAAGAGAGTAGAAATGTGTTAAAAGCAGAGGCATGAATAACTTTACGCGAAGCCTCTGTTATCAGAGATTCTAGCGCCTTTTGGAGGGCATTAATGCCCCTTTGCTGATAGATAGAGATATAGCCACTATAGAGGCAGCAATAACTGAGCAGGCGTGGATAGAGCACTTTTCCGCTCTGTTTAATGATCCACAGTTAGGCCCTCAAATTCTTATAGAAAATGAGGTTGGCAAATAAACCCTCCAGAGATCCAAGGGGCACAACTGCATTTTGACCTTAGCGAGGTAAATCTGGCTACTGTTAAAAGTCTGGGAGGAAAGCCGCTGGCCCAGATGGCGTCCCTGTTGCTATCTTCAAAGCTAATATAGAATTATGGGGCCCATTGCTGACACAAGTTTTTAACGCCTGTGGCTCCGCTGGTTTTTTATCTACATGGTATGAATCCATCTTGGTACCTATTTTTAAAAAAGGTGACAGGGCTGATCTGGTTTGTTATCGGCCAATATCCCTGCTGGATTCTACTGTGAAAATTGTGGGTCGAGTAATACTGAACAGATTAAAAGACTGGGCGGAGGAACAGGCAGTGATAAGTGACCTGCAATATGGTTTTCGTAAGAAGCTAGGTACAATTGAGCAGGGCCTTAATCTTAATATTTTAATGAACAAGTACATTAAAGCTAAAAAAGGACCATTATACATGGCATTCGTCGATCTATCATCGGCGTTTGACTGTGTAATGCATAACAAACTATGGATGATTTTAGAGGAGATGGGTGTGAAAGTGGTTTTGATTTCTTATCTAAGGCAGCTATATCAAGGGGCAAAGGCACGGGTTCATTTTGAGGCAGGGGGGAATGCACTAGACACTTTAAAGTGAAGCGTGGTGTGAGACAAGGCTGCATTCTTGCACCCTTTCTTTTTACATTGTATATAAATAGTTTAGATAGGGTTCTAGTACAGAAATGCAGGGATTTACCAGAAGTTGGTAAACGACCCATCCCTGCATTACTATATGCAGATGATGCGGTTCTCATGGCTCGTACATCACAGGGACTTCAAAGTGTTGTAAATAGCTTTGCAAATTTTATGGCGGAGAGGGGCCTAACTATTAACTCATCTAAAACATTTATAATGAATTGCGGGTCAGTGTGTATAAAGCCTAGAACAATTTTTATTGATAAAAAGCGGATTGAAAGCACCAAGACTTTTTCCTACCTTGGAAGTTTATTTGAACGCACAGGATCATGGGTGGAGGCAGATAAAAAAAGAAGATTACTGTTTATAAAGACTCTATCTGCCCTATCTAATTTTAGTAGGAAATTAGGCAGACGCCCGACGGTGGAATTATTAAACATCTATAAAGCAAAATGTGTTACCGTCGCTTCATATGGAGCTGGTACCTGGGGGCATGTGGATGCCGGCTCTATCCAGGTAGCTGAAAATATATTTCTGAGGTTTTTATTGATGGTCCCAAACAGTACCTCCTCTTTCTTATGCCACGCAGAACTAGGGTAGTTATATCTGGAAGATATTATAAAGATCCAACCGGTCCTGTTGTGGCATAGGGTATGGACAATGGAGGAAATGAAGTTTAATCACGTGATTTTGACAGACTGTATGGGTTTGGATGGGGTGAAACAAGTTAGATGGCTGCTATATGTCAAATCATTTTTATATAATCTGGGCACCAAGATTTTTATGACAATCCCCTTTCCATTCACAGGATAACAAGGAAATACCTTAAAAATGAATGCTTAAGTTTTCTGAGCGAACAGAGGTTATGTATGGAAATGAATAAAACAACGGTGCAGGCACATAACCTCATATTAACAACTTTTAAATTGCAGCCGTACCTAGGTCTGATAACACGTGACAATGATAGATTTTTATTGATGCATTTCCGTCTGGGCACTCTGCACATGTAAACGACTGGTCGAAAGAACTGTGTAAATGCCCATGCGATGATACCTCTGGACAATCAACTATACATGTGGTATTCTTTTGTAAATTTTATTCAGTACAGAGGAAACTATGGATTACCCCTGTTTTATAAACATTTGGTATGAGGAAATGCCGCCCAGCATTCATGGCCCTAAAACAGCTAGAGACAGAATTTGTGATAGCTTCTGTAATCACTTTTCTAAAAAATATTTTAAAGTATAGGAAATCGATCATGATGTAACACATTGAGAAATGAAATAATGTTTTCGAATCCGGTCCATTATTTTATTGATAATATAATTATATGTTTTTAATAATTTCATCATGTATTTATGTACTTTTATGGTTATCTATGTAACCGAATAAAGTGTTATTGAATTGAATTGAATTGACTATGCCAATGCTCTGTACATTGGCATCCCAGGATATTTGCTAAAAAAATTACAGACCATACAGAATGCCGTGGCTAGACTTCTGTTTAACATGTCAGGAAGACAGCATTTACGAGATCTGCATTGGCTTCCTGTGGCCCACAGAGTGCAATTTAAGGCTCTCACCTTGGCCCATAGAGCTCTGCACGGTCTTGGACCAATGTATATCAGGAAGCGTTTTGCTTTTTATGTTCCTAGTCGATCTCTGTGCTCAGCCACCCAGCGACAGTTGGCGAGCCCCCGATTCCGCAGGATGCAGCTGGGGGGACAGTCCCTTTCCGTTAACGCAGCCACAGCATGGAATTCCCTTCCTTTGGAATTGCGGTCTATGCAGGACTTCAGACTTTTCAAAAAACAACTTAAAACTTTTCTTTTTAATCAGCAGATTTAACTCTCTGCTCCTTCAGGTTTTGGTAACTGTTTGTGCCAGGACACTCCTGAGTATTTGAGCGCGGTATAAATCCATTATAACATAACATATAACATACATAAAAACAATTTAAAGTGCAAACAGCAGTGCGGTAGTATCAGCAGTAATTAGCCCAATGCGAGGCCACAGCGCACAGCGGTGTTGATGTATGTTTTTATTTTTATTTTAACTTTATTTGCATTTATTCTATTTTTAAATGAGAGTTTTTAAGTTGACTTGCATTTTTAGTTTATTTTTTGCAATTTTATTTGGGTCAATATTTCTTTTTCAATATTTTTGTTATTGTTTATAGTTATTTACAAACTATGATATTTTTGTTACCAATATTTATATTTTCTATATTATTAAAAGCAGATATTTTGTACAGTGATATTTGTGTCATTGATATTTGTGTTTTTGTTAATCAAGTATGGGATGGGGATGTTTTGGTAAATATTATTATTATTTTGACAATATTTTTGGGAGTCAATATTGTTTTTCACAATGACATGTCATGGAACTGCATGGGTGACCAAAGTATGCAGCAAGGCCATATAAATTGTGTGACAAAGAAGGGAAACTATGCAGCACATTCTCTGGCAGTATTATTTCCATTTATCAGAGCTAGAAACAACATTCTAGGTGAAATCTCCAAATTCTGCAAAGTATGTGGCAAATTATGTGTTAAATGCAATACATTCATAATTATGCGGTAAAGGCTGCTGCCTGAGAATTGTAAGAATCTACTGAACTAGCTAGTCTTTCATCAATTAGTTATTCAATAAGGGCAAAGAAATCCAAAATATTCTAATTCCATTGTTAGTTCCACTTTGGCAAATGTTTTCTTGAAGCTAAGAACCCCAAAATAAATATGTAATATAAAAAATACATAATGGGTACCATGTGTAATAGGGTCTAATGTGACCATCGTGGGGATCTTGTGATATTAATAAACGACTCAGCTTTCAGCCTTGTGATATCACAAAAATCCTTGATGCCAATAGGTATAGCTATCTCAGAGTTTCAATATGAAGAGCAGCTTTTGTTTCGCTAATAACAAATCATCATGAAACCCTACAAAAGTGTTTATCAACCTCAACTCCATTTTTTTTTTAAACATGAGGGGATAGGGTGTGAACATTAATTTTGATAAATTAAGGTTTAAAATGTGTGTATATGCCACACCACAGACGATCTATGGAGCTCAACATATTAGATAATCTCTGATTGACTGCCACCACATCAAGAAAGATGTGGCAGCAGCTATCTTAGGATTTTCAAACTCAGTCACATATCCTACAAAGAAAGGTAAAAAACATAAAGGGGGGCAGGGTAGACTTACCCTGCCTCTCTAGGCCTAGGGGGATTGTCCCATAGGGAACTCCCCCAAAGACAAAAGCTGCAATTTGTTTATCAGCACTGGAGATACTCCAGCACCAGTATTTGTCATTGGGAGGGAACAATGGGCCTCCCTTCCCAAGCCTAGATTAACCCCATATCACAATTCAAGCAGGGTCCTGGGGATTTTTCAGAGAAAAATGCTGCTCTTTCCCAAGGAGGAGCAAAGAAATGGAGACAACTCACACTAGCACCACAAGTAGTGCTGTTTGGGAATCAAGCTGGAGTCGGGGTGCATTGGAGCTCCCTTCACAGCCTCCAACATTTAACTACAAGTGGCCTCCCTGGATAGGCACCCACTTTGAAAAATAAAGCAAAATGCCTGCCCGCCACCACAGTGATAAATGGGGAGTTGGCCAGGGCTCCCCTGCAGGCCCTAACATAAAAAAGGTGTGGGTGCACTCAAAATCATTTAAAAAGAATAATAAAGTAGCAGCAGATGCCTCTCATTTATTATTCACTGCTCCAGACGAGGAATACTATATAGTGCCTTGCAAAGGGCATTTTTGTTTATATATTTGAATCCTGTATATTTGTGTCCTGGTGAGGACCCTAGAATGAGCAGGAGCACAACCAAGCATGTTTTTAAGGTTTAAGGGGGCTGCAGGGTGTGGGTTCAGGCTTGCATCCAACTCCTGCAAAATGTTGTGCACTGCATAGGGTTGGGTACTAGCGAGCAGCTGGGTGCAGGGACATTATAGTTAGGTGAAAATGTCAGCTAAATCATACCATTTTGCTTCATTTTCCATTGAGCAGGCATTTTTTTTTGTTGCGTTGCTAATCCTAAGTAATGGGAAAGCAAGATGGCGGCTGACTGATCGCCGGGAGAGAGCTACCCTGGTGCCCTGCTCTTATCCTTGAGAAATCCCCACTTGCTCGGACCTAATGGAAGGGCAGTCAAAAAATAAAACAATGCCTAGATTGGAGTAAATATTGGAATACAAAGTACTTATTCCCCTTACCTGACGGTGCACAGCACTTCAACTTGGTGGAAAGGACTGCGGTGGCTGGAGCAACGTGTCACCTCCTTTCTCATATGTACCATAGATTTAGCGGTCTGCGCCCATTGGAGGCGACTGCAGGACGTGGATATGGCCCCCAAAGTAAACAGAGCACCGAAGAATGCTGTGAAAGACGCTGGAGGGACAGCGACCGGCCACGGTCTCCGGCGCGGATACGTAACTGGGAGAGCGGAGGATGCCGACCCAAAACCTGCTATGGAGCGGTTCGCAGACGGAAGTGTTAGCCGCCGAATCATCTCAGGAGACCGTGGTAAACAACCACCCATCACTGAGGAGTTTTCCAATGGTGCGGAAATGGCCGAGGACCCCGGCCTCTTTCTCTGTCTTTGTGTTTGCCTCTGCCTGCGGAAATGGGAAAGGAGAATGCTGGAACTGACTCCTTTAGCTCCAACCCTGTAGCCGCCGCCCCAGCAACAGATGTGCTGGTATAACTATCTGCACCAGAGCAGAGTGGAGAGAGGATTGAGGAATAGGAGGAGCAGCAGCATACCAACCAGCAGGAACCAGACCAGGCATTGAGGCCACAGAGCGAGAAGCTGAGAGGGGACAGACCGCCTAATCTGACAGGTATTGGAAATCTTATGTGTGTCCCAGACATCTTGGCAATACTAACTGAAACAGAGTCTGTTATTGGAACTATGAGTGAAACTATGGGTGAAACTGTAGCACAACACACTCCCACAGCTACTTACCAGAATGGGGCAACAGCATTCCAAGGGCAGCTGGGTGAAGCATGGCTGAAGAACCCAACAGGAACACCGGATTATTGGGGGGAGAAATGCTTTTTTCCCTCACAGATGAGTCAGAGCTCTCAACGTCTACTCCTGGGTTCAGGGACGAAGAATCAGGGACTGATGACTCTTCTGTTAATAAAAGCCATGACAGGGCAGCTACCCTAGAGCATAGATCGATAGCCAGGGGGAAAAACCATTGAACGGTTAGTAATGGTGAAACCACCCGCAGGCTCAAATGGGATTACTCTGCTACAAGTTAGTTTTACAACTAAGGCATGGTCAATCATACCCAAATGGCATTTAGCGCCTCTCTCAGCCCTAATGATGCTCCCTCGATGGATTTATTCTATGCCGCTCTCAAGCAAATTCAAGGGGAAGCTCGCCAAGAAAATCATAGAGCACACCAGGCTACAAAGAAATTACAGGGATCCATCCGGAAGGTGAGCAAAATGTGCTCAGAAGTGAAAGAAAGGGTGTCACATGTCGAGGAAAGAACAGCGACTTTCGAGTGCAAGCTAGGTAAAATTCAGGAGCACAAGGAGCTCTAGGAGAAACAGGCAGGCAACATGATGTGGAATATTGAAGAATTTGAGAATCGCCAGCACCGAAACAACCTACGATTCCTGGGGATTGCAGAAAATAGTGAAGGCAGCGATGTAAGAAACTTTATGGTAGACCTCTTGAAAGGAGCCTTCTCTGAGCTATCAAACCGGAACTGGGACAATGAGATTCAGCTGGCTCATCGCTTCCCATTGACCCAGAGAAAAAATACCACCGCAAGGAATTAGGAACGGCTAGAGCGATCCTAGTTTTCTTTGGGAATTTCCTCCTTCGGCAGTCCATCTCAGATAAGGCAAGACCGGACGCGAAACGATCCCACCATAACGGCCACACAATTTTCACATGCCCAGAGTTCTGTCATACCACCATGGCAAAGCAATGGAGATTACGCCAATTAATTTCTCCATTCCAGGCAATCGGCGCCGACGCCTATTTGTTGAGCCCTGCACGCCTTCAAATTGTATACAGAGGAAAAGTCAGGATGCTGCCATCAGAAATTAAAGCTCAAGAGTATTTAAATGAGCTACAGGAGACAAGAGAACATGGGGCTACAGGGACAACAGGAAGATAGACTGTGATGATACAACACTCGGAGACTGGGTGATGGGGACAGACATGTTGGTATTAATTGAACAAAAATGGAATGTGTGAAGGATGAAATAATCACCCGTAGAAAACAGTAGAAGATAACAGAAAGTGCGGGATGTATGTGATTTTTTTCCTCCCTTAATCATTACCCTTTTTTTGTTTTCACAAGTGGGATAAGATGGCATATCATGTAGAATTTGTTCTATTTATTGGGGTTAGGGGATAGGGCACCGGGGTACCTCGGGCGGCCGTACAGGTGACATCACATGGGTCTTGCTATGACCTATTTGCTCAAATTTGGGGGGGTTGGGTGGAGGATAGGGTGGTGGGGGAAGGGGGGAGGGAGGGCAACGGGGATGGTACTGGGAGAGGGTGAGGAAAACAGGAGGAGGAAATCGGTTCATGAGGTTCATGAGAGAATTAGGGGACACAAGCTATATGTAAACAGCACAGATATGAAACAAGAGGAATAAGGACAATTCTGGGTAATACAAAGTCAGGCAATGTTTTTCCAGATATCACATGATGAAAATTCGAATAGCATCAATTATTGTATGTGGTCTGAACGATCAAAACAAAAGACAAAGGATTGCAATAGAATTGAAAAGACTAAGGGCAGATATTTTGTGTCTACAGCAGACACATATTGAGGGGTCCAGGGCTAAACTAATAGAGTAGCTTGGGTATAACTTAGTTGTGAATACATCGCAAGGGGCCAGGACTAAAGAGGTCGCTATATTATCTCATAGGAGTAATGTAAAATGGAAGAACTGCCAGGCCGACAAACTTGGACGGTGGTGTTGGTAGAAGGCTGCTGCCATGAATTTAGTTTCACCCTCTGTTCCGTGTATGGGTCTACGAGTGACGACCCGGAGGTCTTGGCGGAGGTGAACTCAGAGCTGGCTTCACGAGGAACACCACTCATATTATGTGGTGACTTAAACATAAATGATTTGGGCATTGTGGGACACCCCCGCGCCGCACGGCCACCAGCTGCTGCGTGTGCCCCTTGCCTGCCCTCTGCCTCGCTGCTGCCTCGTTTTGCCGATTGCCGGCGGGCGCCGCTGCGGTTGTTTTTGCCCTTGTTTTGTCCAACATTTGTGCCTGTTTGATATAACTTTGGTTTTTTCCTTGTTTTTCCTTGTTTTGCTGAGAATTTGTGCCCGTTCTGTATAATTTTTATTTCCCCCGTGTTGTGGTTTCCTTCCTTGTTGTCCGCCCTCCGCCCTCCCTTCCCGCCACCGCCGCTTTTCCCCGCCCCTTTTCTATTCTGTACCCTCCCCGCTCCCGCCTCCCAGCTGCTCCGCCCACCCGCGCACTTGGCCTTAAATGGCGACCGTGCGACGCAGGTGAGTGTGACCCACTTGTGGGACACCCCCGCGCCGCACGGCCACCAGCTGCTGCGTGTGCCCCTTGCCTGCCCTCTGCCTCGCTGCTGCCTCGTTTTGCCGATTGCCGGCGGGCGCCGCTGCGGTTGTTTTTGCCCTTGTTTTGTCCAACATTTGTGCCTGTTTGATATAACTTTGGTTTTTTCCTTGTTTTTCCTTGTTTTGCTGAGAATTTGTGCCCGTTCTGTATAATTTTTATTTCCCCCGTGTTGTGGTTTCCTTCCTTGTTGTCCGCCCTCCGCCCTCCCTTCCCGCCACCGCCGCTTTTCCCCGCCCCTTTTCTATTCTGTACCCTCCCCGCTCCCGCCTCCCAGCTGCTCCGCCCACCCGCGCACTTCGCCTTAAATGGCGACCGTGCGAACGCGCAGCGGTCACGCGCAGCGGGCGCGCCGATTGTGCGCCGAAGGCGCGCCAAAGGTAAGCCCGTCTACGCCCGTCCGCGCCTGGACCGCGCCCAGTGCCAGGACCCCTGGACCTCGAAGACCCCGACCGACCCGCCTGACGTACTCCGCCGCCACCCTCACCGCTCTCAACACCGGCCGACTCCCAGAATGCCATCAAGCCTCTCCACGACGTACCCACGGACCCTTCAGCTGCCACGCCTGCAAGTTCACCTGCATCCGGACCTGCCTCGCACCAGCACCCACCAAGCCGAACACCAGCAGCACCCACCTCAAGTGCATCCTGATCAACACACGCTCCGTCCACAGACATGCCATCGAACTCTGGAACCTCCTCGACACCACAGCTCCAGACGTTGCCTTCCTCACGGAGACCTGGATGAACGCCTCCTCAGCTCCCGACATCGCCATCGCCATCCCAGAGGGCTACAAGATCGTCCGGAGGGACCGAAACGCCAACCAGATGGGAGGAGGCATCGCCATCATCCACAGGAGCACCATCCGTCTCACGACCAGCACCGACAACTCCCTGACCACCGCCGAACACCTGCATTTCCAGATCCACACCAACCCGAACACCACCCTCAGAGGCACCCTGATCTACCGACCCCCTGGACCACGCACACAATTCAGCGAGGACATCGCCGACTTCGTCAGCCCGCATGCCCTCCCCTCCGCTGACTACATCCTCCTGGGAGACCTCAACTTCCATCTGGAGAACAACAACGACCGCAACACCAGCACCCTGCTCGACAACCTCGCCAACCTGGGACTCAAGCAACTGGTGTCCACCCCCACCCACCTCGCCGGACACACACTCGACGCTGTCTTCTCATCCAGCAAGGACATCGACTTCAGCCACGCCACAGAGCCTCAATGGACGGACCACAGCTGCGTCCACTTCACCTTCAAGAAAACAACGACCCACCACCACCAGCAACAGGCCGCCCGCAGAAGCTGGAACAAGATCACAGCAGACCAGCTCGCCACCTCCCTGAGCCAGCACCCTCCTGCCAGCTCAGCGAACCCCAGCCAGGCCGCCGACAACCTCACGAAGTGGATCAGCAACTGCGCGGACGAACTCGCCCCACTGAGGACCCCGCCCAGCAGACCCGGCAGCAAGAAAGCCCCATGGTTCACCGACGAACTCAAGAGCTCCAAGAAGAACTGCCGAGCCCTCGAGAAAGTCTGGAGAAGGGAACCGACACCGGACAACAGGACCTCCTTCAAACTTGCCACCCGGAAACACCACCAGCTGATCCGCGCCGCCAAGAAAACAGCATTCAAGGACCGGTTGGACAACAACGCACACAACTGCAAGGAACTCTTCAACATCGTCAAAGAGCTTTCCAACTCCAGCGCAGGAAACAACGACATCACCCCATCGCAAGACCTCTGCAACTCCCTGGCTTCATACTTCCACAACAAGATCGCGGACATACACAACAGCTTCAACAACCAACCAACGCACACCATGACCGAACAACCACCCCCCACCACCACCCTCCACGCCTGGACCCCGATCAGCACCGAAGACACCATCCGCACGATGAACTCCATCCACTCCGGATCACCGACCGACCCCTGCCCTCACCACGTCTTCAACAAGGCCGACGCTGTCATCGCACCCCACCTGCGTGACATCATCAACACATCCTTCGACACCACCATCTTCCCCGAGAGCTGGAAACACGCCGAACTCAGCGCTCTACTCAAGAAACCAACAGCGGACCCCACCGACCTCAAGAATTACCGCCCCATCTCGCTCCTCCCGTTTCCAGCCAAAGTCATCGAGAAGACCGTCAACAAGCAGATGGCCGCTTTCCTCGAGACGAACGGATCCCTCGACCCCTCACAGTCCGGCTTCCGAGCCAACCACAGCACCGAGACCGCCCTCATCGCCGCCACCGATGACATCCGAGCCCTGATGGACAACGGAGAAACAGCGGCCCTCATCCTCCTGGACCTCTCCGCGGCATTCGACACGGTCTGCCACCGCACCCTAGTACGGCGCCTCAGCAACGTCGGAATCCAGGACAAGGCGCTGGAATGGATCATCTCCTTCCTCGACGGGAGAACACAGAGAGTCCGCCTACCACCGTACAAGTCAGAGGCCACCGAAGTCATCTGCGGCGTCCCCCAAGGATCATCTCTGAGCCCCACCCTCTTCAACGTCTACATGAGCCCCCTCGCGGCCATCGTACGCAAACACAACCTCAGCATAATCTCCTACGCCGACGACACCCAGCTGATCCTCTCCCTGACCAACGACCCCGCCGCCGCCAGAGCCAACCTGCACGAAGGGATGAAAGAGGTAGCCGAGTGGATGACGACCAGCCGCCTGAAACTGAACTCGGACAAGACGGAGGTCCTCATCCTGGGCTCCTCTCCCTCCGCCTGGGACGACTCCTGGTGGCCTCCCGCCCTGGGCACCGCACCCAAACCGACAGACCATGCACGCAACCTGGGCTTCATCCTGGACTCCTCCCTCTCCATGACCAGGCAAGTCAACAACGTCTCCTCGGCATGCTTCAACATCCTACGCATGCTACGGAAGATCTTCTGGTGGATCCCCACCGAGACTAGGAAGACCGTCACCCAGGCCCTCGTCACCAGCCGACTGGACTACGGCAACGCCCTCTACGCCGGTACCACCGCCAAACTCCAGAAGAGACTCCAGCGGATCCAGAACGCCTCAGCCAGACTCATCCTCGACATCCCACGAACCAGCCACATCTCCGGACATCTGAGAGACCTTCACTGGCTCCCCGTCAACAAAAGAATCACCTTCCGCCTCCTCACCCACGCACACAAAGCCCTACACGACCAAGGCCCGAGCTACCTCAACAGCCGGATCAACTTCTACGCTCCCAAACGCCACCTCCGATCAGCCAACCACGCCCTCGCCGCCGTCCCCCGCATCCGAAGAGCGACTACAGGAGGAAGGTCCTTCTCCTACCTGGCCGCCAAGACCTGGAACTCCCTCCCGACCGACCTGCGCCTGACCCAAGACCACCTCTCCTTCAGGAAGAAGCTGAAGACCTGGCTGTTCGAGCAGTAGCGGCTCCCCCCCCCCAGCGCCTTGAGACCCTACGGGTATGTAGCGCGCTTTATAAGTGTCACTGATTGATTGATTAGATGGGAGGGGGCACCAGCAAATACACAGACTGTAAAAACAAGGTGCGTAGGGCTTTGCTGTCGCTGATTCAAGATAACGGTCTGGTTGATATCTGGGCTTTGACTAAAGCTCCGGACCCTGGGAGCACATATTACTCCACACCACATAAAATGGTAGCACAACAAGACCATTTTTTTTACCTCATCCCACTTATCCTCAGATAATATTATAGAAAAGCACCCTAGTGTGTTCTCAGCCCACAACCCTCTAATATTAACTGTTAATCTCAGGGGGGCAGAGAGGAAAGACTCAGTTTGGACATTCGAGAGATGCTTTCTAAAAGACCTAGACTACATCGCACATATGAATACCTGGATTGAGGGTTTTTGGAAATAAATAGGGACAGCGCTAGTAGTGGGGTGGTCTTCGATGCATTCAAAGCTGGGGTCAGATGTGAGACACTTAGCTGTAGCTCCAAACGAGTTAATACATTATATAAAGCAATGGCAATTCTGAAAGAGGAGTTGATAAGGGCAATAGCACAAGGCACACCATTAGAGGGCTGGACACATAAAACTGCGGTGACTAAAGCTGAAATTGCGGAAATCTCACTGACCAAGTCTGGGGCTTACCAGCGTGGTGGTCCTGGATGGGTTCCAGTCACCCTATAGAATATGAAGCAAAATTCCTTATCTCGAAGAAAACTCCAGGACACTCCAGTATGCTGAATTCATTTATTGGCAAAAAATGCTCTCTACCAACGCGTTTCACCTTTCGGCTTGTTCACGGTATGACTTGAGCTTCCATACTTGCGTTTACATACACATGGTCATTAACAGTGAGAAAAGACAAACATGGTATACATGTAATGTTAATAGTGTTTCTAAGCGCCATTTCGAAATGTCAATCTTGAGCAGACGAATTAATTCATCATTATCCGTCACATTTTTCTTTAGAATGATTATTCTCTGCACAATATTTTAGCTAATGCCATGTTGTGTTGAATGCACATATCACTAAATATGGCAACTTACAAATGAGAACGGACAGGCAAAATATACAATACGAAATGTGCACTGTATCTCTAAGCGCCATATTGCAGTATTAATCTTCCGCAGCTTTAGTTAATTCATTGTTATAACAAACAAAACCCTTCAACATTGCATTGTATGAAACTAAGCCATATTCTTGTTTGGAATGGATTATTTTTACACAATGTTGTGGCTGGTACTATATTATATTTAAAAGCACATGCTTATGAAAAAGGCAAACAGGAATCAGGCCCCAGTGGGCATCGTCACTATACATATTCACAACTTTCATAAGCATAATGAGTATAAATGTCATGTTTATTAAAATTGCCTAATCATGCTCATCAGTTTTCATCTGACCATCATGCCCAAGTGGGCATTCTAAAAAATAGTTCCAATAGCTCACCCTTTCATATTCATATAAGGGGCGCTGCATTGAGTTGGATGACATTGTTCCAGGAGGATAGATCCCAATCAGTGCGACTTGCTCCTTACTCCTCTAAAGAGGTTAAGGTGAGCTGTGGGGTGCCCCAAGGGTCCTCTTTCTCCCCCCACTTATTTAACATCTATATCCAACCTTTGGTCAGATCTCTTAAGATGATGGAATTAAACATCTTCAACTACGTGTATGATATGCAACTGCTGTTCGCGATTGACGACATCACTGCAGCTAGACTGCACTTTCAAAACACCATGCGATTTATCAGGGGATGGATGAATGAGAACCAACTGAAACTTAACTCAGATAAAGCTGAGATCGTCCTCACTAAGAGTAGAACGGTATGTTGGAACCCAGGGTGGTGGCCTAGTGAGATGGGCTCCCCTCCCTCTCCGAAAAGAGCAGTAAAAAGCTTGGGTGTGATCATCGATGATGATCTATCATGTAAACAGCATGTCAGTGCAGTAACCTCGGCTTGTTTCCTGCAACTACACTGGATAAAAAAGATTAGAAAATTCCTGACGAGAGAGGCCTTGATCCAAGTTATCCTGACACTGGTTATGTCCAGACTGGACTACGCAAACTCTCTCCATCTGGACCTCCCGAAATCCTTCTTGTGCAAGCTTCAATTTTTT
The DNA here is from genome assembly GCF_964204655.1 of Triturus cristatus. Taxonomy (NCBI): domain Eukaryota; kingdom Metazoa; phylum Chordata; class Amphibia; order Caudata; family Salamandridae; genus Triturus; species Triturus cristatus. Next base: position 419,689,961 of record NC_140580.1, read on the forward strand.
CAAAACCAGGCTGCTAGGCTGATAGTTCAGCTTCCAAGAGGGTGTTCCATCACGTGGGTGACTAGGGACCTGAATTGGCTGACGGTGACACAGAGGTGCAGATGTAAGGCAGGCTGCACGGTGTTCAAGGCGCTGCACTTGAGATGCTCAGGCTTTGTGAAAGCTCTCATCGTAAGATACTGTCCGATGAGAGAACTGCGATCAAGTCACCTTCCCTATTTGGTCAACCCCACCTTCAAGAAACTCAGGATTGGAGGTCGTAGTTTCTCCATCGCAGCCCCTTGACTCTGGAACACACTTCCATTGGAAATGAGGCAGGAAACTGTCTACACCAAATTTTGGCAACTTCTAAAGATGTGGTTGATTACGCAGGCTTATAAATAGTAGGGATCCCTGACTTTTCATTACCTAGCGCCAAGAGACCTACCCTAACCGGTGAGCGTGCGCTCTATAAATAACCAATAACATAACATCCCTGCGCAGATATTGTGAGACCTACTTCAGTATTGAATCCCAAAAGCACAGATGTCTTTGTTAGGCAGGCATCATTAAATTAGTTAAACACACACCTTCATACCTGGCTGCTCTCTGTAATGAGTAAAAAGAGATTATTTGGGCTTAGGTCTAGCATTGTAACTTCTGCCTCTATAATGAAAGTGATGGAGAAACGTGAGGTTTGAAGCATGTTCTTAATGTATTAACCTCTATCCTAGTCCATATAAGTCTCTGCATAAGTATTCTGAGAGTAAGGTAGTATAGTGTATACTTTAAACTGAAAGCATACTGTGCCAGATTTGAATGTGGGACTGCTACCATGTCTCAGGTATGTCTGCACTTCAATGTGTAGTTGGATATGTGTGGCGCAGCTTGAGAGACTAACTTCAAAAACCTATACAGCCTCTTGTACCCCTGCACAAATCTTGTCAGAGGTACTTCACCATTCAGTGCCAGAAGAAAAGATGTGCTAGGGAGGCAGGTGCAACAAAAGCACTGAAACACCCAGTTGCATACCCGCCTGCCCTGTAGAATGAGCAGAAACTGATTCATGTAGCTACTTTTCCAACCATTCAGAAAGCATGTGGTGTGAAACAGAGGTATTGTAATATCTATAGTAAGCCTGGGTGAGGAACTCCGCTCTGCTCGCGAAGTTTGCGGAGTTTTCCGCAATCCGCTTTACGTGGATCTCGTGGGGTTTTCTTCCTCACTCGCATTTGTCAACGTTAAGTTGGTGAGCACGAGCAAGGAAAATCCACCTCCCGGTAAGATTTTCACTCATTTGCGATCGTCAACATCAAGTTGGCGAGCGTAAGCGTGGAAAATAAACCTCCCGGTGAGATTTCTCAACGCGGGGGGTCCGGTTTCTGATTGAGAGTGGTCACGTATGCTCGTGACCGCTCGCGTTGAGAAACTGCCCGTTCGCGTTGAGAAAGCTACTGCTCGAGTAAAAATCTACTCAAGCGGCAGAAAGGAAAGCAGTGCCTGCTTGCACTTATTGAGTTTTTTAGAAAGATGCTGTGATTTTACAAGAGTGGCATGACAAGGAGTTGGTCTTTCATTTTGGCGTAGGCCTAGTATTGTGATCTCCGAGTCTCTAACGAAACTACTAGAGAAAAGTTATGCTGAACACTTGTTGGCAGCTCTATTCAGCTACATCCTAGTGCATATAAGTCTCTGCAAAGGTACCCTTCAGTTCATCTGCATATAGTTAGGTTAGTGATTCTAAAGTGAAAGAATACTCTGTCAAGTTTGAATATGTGAGTTCTACCATGTCTCAGGTATGTGTGTACTTCTACATGTAGTATGACATGTATTGTGCAGCTGATGACCCTAAGTTCAAAACTATGCAATTTATCATACCCCTGCACAAATCTTGTCAGAGCTACTTAAGCATTTTGTAGCAGAAGCAGAGATGCCTTACATAGGTAGGCGTCACAGAAGCACTTTAATATTGAGTTCAATACCTCCCGACCCTGTAAAATGAGTTCAAAGTAATCCAATCAGCTTGCTGTACAAATATTTTGAGAGAATATGTGTGAAATAGAGGTAGTCTAATACTAATATGCTGACACGTGTATTGAGATCTCTAGTTAGATGCTAACAGTCAGACGAGTGGCATGATGGCTGTTGGCCTTGAATTTTGGCTGAGGCCTGGCATTGCAAGCTCTGCCTCTCTAATGGAAGTGTTAGAGAAAAGTGAGCATTAAAATATGTTGCTAGATGTATTTACATGTATCCTACACCATTTAAGTCTCTACATTGGTACACTGCAATTATGTCCTACAGAGTGAGTTGTATGCTTTAGACTGAAAGTATACTGTATGGAATTTGAATGTCTGACTGCTACCATCTGTTAGCTATACCTCTACTTCTAGATTTATTTTGATGGGTATAGTGCAGCTGATAATGCTAAGTTAAAAAGCCTAAAGTAAATATCTATAAAACAAAGCACAGTTTTAATACTGTGTTACATAAGTTAAAATGTTTAAATTAATTAGATAATAATAATCTACATTGCCATAGGGAATCATTGACTGTTTTCTATTAAATATTTTCTAAGTGTCAACTTTTAAAATAGCAAAATATTGTCTAAAAATCATCACAGTAATTAAGTCGACTTTTATCACTTGTTTCTAAGTACTGTCCCAGGACTGAATCTAGGATCCAGTCCTGGAATTCCAAAAGTAATCCTAAAAGTAATCTGTTGCAAATAACTTGAAACTTCCATTGAACTCAATGCATTATTGTGTTTAGAATTGTGTTGCCTATTGCAACAACTTGTAATTATTTACAAAAGTCAAATGCATATTGCAAAAGTATTTACCTAAAGCATCTCATCCTGAGAAACTATATTTTAATACCTATTGTGGTTCTAAAATAAAACAAGCATATATTTTTTTTATATAAACCATTGGCCTAGAGTTCAGTTATTGAGTGTGTGAAACCATTTGCTGACTGAGTGTGTACAACAAAATGCTTTACACTGTCCTCTGATACTGCCTTACTGCTCGACCAAGCTACCACTTTAGAGAGCCTCTGCCAAACCTCTGGGGACTGTGGACTCTGTACACACTGTATCTATTTGGGAACATTATATACAGAGCCACTTTCTCACACAATGCCATCATAAAATCAGTGAAAGCAATCAGTGCTTTTTGAAGGCTATTGGCCGTTAAATTTATCAAGACCGTATCATCAGCATATGACAATAAGGGGGCCAGCTGACCTCCTATACTGGGATAATCCAACTGCTGGTCTAGTAAAAATGTATCCACCCCATTTGTATATAAAAGAAATAAAAAAGGGGCCAAAATAAAGCCCTGTCGGACGCCCTCTGTTGAAGCAATGGGCCTAGTCTTCTCTCCTCCTGGGCCGTACCGCATGGAGACAGTGGTTGACACAATCAACCTGGGTAACAGGGTAATAAGAGCTTCCTCCAAAGCCCAATTCTCGATAAGTGTCCATAGCTTACCCTGGCTCACTGTATCAAAAGCAATGTATAAGTCCATGAAGGCCAGGTGGATCGATCCCCCTTTGGCCTTCATGTACTTACCCATGATTAGAGAGAGATTAAGACACTGTTCGTTTGTTCACATTCCCTTCCTGAAACCGTATTGAGTAGGGGATATAAGACCAGTATCATTGGCCCACTTTTCCAGGCAAGCAAGAATTACCCTGCCAGGACTTTGCATGTAGCATCAATTAAATAAATGTGCCTGTAGCACACAGGGTCATTCCTGTTACCTTTCTTATATATCGGTACCACCACTGCCTCTCTCCATGAACTAGGGATGTGGCCCACTATTACTGATTTAAAAACATTTACCAACAGTGGTGCCCATAATTGTAGATTGCATTTAAACAGATCCAGGGGCAACCCATCTGGTCCTGGGGCTTTTGAGGGAATGCCCTTTGTTAGTGCCTCTTCAACCTCACCAAGAGAGATAGATAAACTAAGTTGATTCGCAGTTTCAGAATTAATTTTGGGTTGAATATATTTGAGAAATGTGATTCCCAAACTTCACCTGTTTTTGTCGATTCAATGTTCCTTACGTCATTTGTGAAGAGGGGGCGATTTATAACTTCCCAAAAGCCCTTAGAATCATTGACAGCACAAGCTCTCGTGAGATCTTCCCAGGCAAGTCTTCTTAATTCATCTTTCCTAAATCTAATTACATTTTTATAGGTTTGTCTCGCTATTCTAATTAGTTCCTTATCGCGGGAGACTATGTGCAAGGCCTTTTTAAGATCTTTTTGAGCTCTGGAGCACTCAGCGTTGAACCATCTAGTTTCATGTGGGTCCTTTCTTCTCACTTTTCTTGTTAAATTATTGGCCACATCTTTACAAATTCTTTCAAAGCACTGTATAACCACCTCCGGGGTGGAATCATCGGATAAACATGTCATAACTTGATTAACGTTCGAATTCACAATCTCCTTCTCAAATTGTATGGATTTATTTTGCTCTATTTTAATCTCACCCCCTGATTAGGATTGTGTTAATGGGCATTCATCACTGTTACCCTTTGGTGCCGTTACGTGCAGACAGGCAACAAGGGAATTGTGATCGCTAGTAGGGTTAAGTTCTACCGCAAAGCTGTCTACCAGATGGGCAAATTTTCTAGATACCAGCATAAAGTCGATAGTACTCGCCCTACCCCGTCTCAAAAATGTGGGGTACTGTATAGGTGGGGTGCAAACCAGAGTATCAACAAAACATAGTTTGTTTACAACAATGATGGTATTTAAGGCTTCCCCATGTGCTTAAAATGGGACAGTGGTTTGTTTTCAGTATCTAAGAGCCCACATACCGTTTGCGAGCTATGCTGATACAAAGTACAATTGAAATCACCCACCCATAGGGGAATTAGTGATGTTGAAAAAACTTCACATTGTAGAAAAACAATATATTTGACAAGAAGGCAGAGCCAGTCTAAGGATATAAGAAGAAGAATGTATAGAAGTAGAGTAATTCAAAATGTATTAAAGAATTTAAAACAATATAAAAGAAGGTCAGCAGCTTATAAGCAAAACAATAGATTTAGAGTGCAGTAGATAAAGCTTTTGAGTTGAAACAAAAAGGAATTTATCTTAATATCAAAGAGATTGAGAACACTTGATAAAACAATGGTGTTTATGATGGAGACAAGCAAGAGAAAAAGACTGGTTAACAGAACTAACCTTTTTAAAACTTTTACTGGAGAATGGAAACACACTACCAGCACTGAACCTTTCTTTAACGAATAAAGATATTTTCAAGAGAACAAATTAGTACATGCAGTTGATACTAGTGGTCAATGTTATGAGGTGACAGATGGTTCTCCAATCCCAAATGAAAAAATGGTTCCTAGGGATTTACAAGAATTAATAGCTGAAGAAGTTCAAGGAAGGCTTACACAAGCTCCTGTATATAAGTGAGATTGCAGCAGTATTTGACAGGAGTCTATTGAAATATTATTAAAAAATGTACGCCAATATCCAAATAGACGTGTAAAACAAAAGATTAGGCTATTACAAGGACTACATCCATTTAAAATAAGAAAATATACCAAGTTATAGGGGCATTCTCTGGCTTGTCTTTCGAGAAAAGTGTGCTAAAGCACTTTTCATCATTTAGGAATGTTAGCTGTCCACCACTTTGAAATGCGGAAGTTAGTAAGGAGAGTTTACTATGTAAAAACACCTGCAATATGTTTAAGTACATGAATACAGTTCTTTTGTAAGGTTCTGTAGCAGATGTACAGAAAGTTGGTGATGATGTACAGTTTCTTTTTTTTGGTTCTGAAGAGGAGTGTAGAGAAAGTGAAGGCTTGATATCTTTAGGTGTAGTAGAACAGGAGAAAGAGTTTAGTATTAAGGATTTTGCTGAAGAAATTAGAAAGTTAAACACTGTTTCCTTTGAAAAACCAAACTATGTATGTATTTGTTGTTGATGCACTCAATATAAAATTCAAACTAGGAATGTTGATTTTAAAAGTGAAAAAGAAAACAATAATAAGTGGCTGCAATTTTCTCTTTTTTTTGTAGAGCGGTGATTTGAGTTGTCCACTGATCAAGTTATAGTACTGTTACAACAAATTAGAAGAAAAGAAAAATGCCAGCTAGGGCACTATATTAAAAATTAGAGTTGGTACCTATTCCACAGAAACTGGCAGATTTAAATGTATGTGAGTCTATTCGTATCCAATCTGTACACCCATTCCAGGCCATAGTTTGTATGGAGCCTAAAACATGTAAGCTGTCATCAACAGATTTAGAAAAACGTCTCAAAGGAAGAGTTGTGTATTTACCTTTAGATTTTAAGAAAAGTATTAAAACTGTTGGTGTAGACAGAGAGGAAAATGAGCTGGTAGTTATTTCAGTAAATGGTGTACCAACAAAGAGTGAAAGAATTTGGCAAGAGTTTGTAGGTATTAATAAACTTTGAAATGCAACATTATACCTGGTACAGAACAATATTCCTTATAAGAATGTAAATGTTGATGAAGAACTAAGATGCCTAGAAGATGAAACACTAATGGCAACTGCCAAATTAAAAAAATGGACAAATCCAGGAGTGAAGAGATTTATTAACATTATACCATACAGCCTCTCCATTTGGAAGAAATCATAGGAAACACTCTTAAATTATAAAGAAGCAAAAGGAGCTCCCATGAGTATATTGGAAAAAAGTTTAGAAGATCACTGTTTTCCACAGCTATTCACCACACGAGAAGGTGGACGATTTGATGACTGAGCTGTAGGGATTCCAGCATCAGATTACCGATCAACAAGATTGTACTCTGAAGATCCAAGATTCTGCAAAAGAATTGATAGAAAAAGTTGATCAAAGAGATGAAAATTTGGAATCTCAGTTTATCTATTTGATGGTGCGCCAACGTGGCACCAATGAATATTGGTATCCCCGTCATGGTAAACTTAAATGCATGTTAAGAATCCTAGGTACACCAACTTGGTTTCTAACACTTAGGGCCATATGTAGGTAGGTAAATACCGGTCGGTAGCGGCCAAAAATCGGTGAATTTCCCGTTACCGACCGGTATTTAGGCAATTGAGATGTAGGAGGCTGGATTTAAGGATTCGGTAATTTACCGATTCGTTATTTTAAGGAATCAGTAAAATACAGAATCGGTAAATTACCGAATCCTTAAATCCTATGTAGGGAGCACTTAAGTGAGTGCATTTTTGTTTTAAGGATTCGTTATTTACCACCAACTACAGGTTAGTGGTAAATAACGAATACCTTTTAAAAAGCAATTTTGTGCTTTTCTAGAAATGCCATGTGGCAGACATACATGCCCTTAGGGCATGTATGTGCGCCACATGTGCACACATGCATGATTCAGGGGTGCAACAGGGTGTCAATGTGACACCCTGCCACCCTTGAATATGCTCCCCCTATTACCGAATCGCTATTTACCGATTCGGTAATAGTGAATGGCTTCCCATTCATTCCTATGGGCCTCCAGTAATCGGTAATCGGTAATAACGAATATTACCGAATCGGTAAAATTTACCGATTTTTTACCTACATTCTATTTACCGATTCTTAAATACCGAATCGGTAAAATTCGGTATTTAGGAATCGGTAAATAGAAATTACCTACATATGGCCCTTAATTTGTGCTGAATATGGGTGGGAAGTACAAGAAGCAAATTCAAATGTAAAAAACATCACAGGAGAACTCGGTTCCTTAGATCCTTCAAAGGTCTGCTGGTAGGTCAACCATAGGTTTCAAGCTATGATGTCATTTATCTGTAATAAAAGTATTCCACCTCTTGGAGAGGTAACTGATTACTTTTGGTGAAAAGAGTACCAAGACAGAGGTACTCCTCATATACACATGCTACTATGGATAAAGGATGCACCAAATTTTGGAACACATAGTGATGAAGTTGTTTTGTCTTTCATTGAATAGTATGTTACATGTGCTGTTACAAGAGAAGGAGACAATAGCTTGAGACAACAAGATCTACTTTTCCAAAGTCATAAATGTGTAGAATACTGCCAACGGAAATACAAATGTAAAAGAACATGTTATACACAATGCCGTTTTGGATTTCCATGACCTATGCTTTCTAAAGGAAGAGTAAATAGTTTGTGTCAGCTGTAAGACATGAAACAGCTTGAAAATCTCTCAAGAATACATACAACTTAGGAAGAGCAGAAGCTTTAAAATATATTAATGACTATAATACAGTTATTTTGAAAATGTGGAACGCAAACATGGATATTCAGTTTGTTGCAGACAACTCAATTGCTGTTTTTCGTTATGTCACAACATATATTGCAAAATCTGAAAAGTCAGAGATTAAAGAAATGTGGGAAGAAATTTCCACAGAAAAGACTCTCAGCAAGAAATTGTATAGCATTTGGATAATTCTAGGCCTAGCCTCCACACTAAAAAGAGCATGGAAATCTTTTCCAGAAATCCAATACTTAGCACAGTATTAACCAGAAAGCACTGATATTGTCAAAACGAATATGTTGAATACATATTATCCCAAAAGGAGTCAACATCTTGAACACCTATGTCTGTATGAAATACCTCAACATTACAGGTAAAAAAAGAATGTTGCAGAAAATATAAAAGAAGAAAAATACGCAGTAATTGGATGTGATGGATATTTAGTGAAATGGGCCAAATGAAATCTACTTATTCACACAGAATTCAGCTGCGAAACTCCAAAAAAAGAGAGAAATTATCTATTTAGCACTTCTGCAACTGTTCAAGCCTTGGTGTAGTGAAAGCAAATTACTTGGAGATTTTGACTGCTACGAAGAGTCTTTTAATGCAACTCAAGACAGTATTCAGTGTACGGTATTCCCTACTTACTTAAAAATGATAAATGATGAGATTAAACAAGAAGGAACTATTGCAGCTGGAATAGCTAGAGAAAGTTCATAAAGCAGCCAAAGTGTTGGTCCACTGACTCATGTGGACAACCAATTATTGGAAATGAAGCAGCAATAGCCATAAATTAGGTTGAAATGCAATGCAGCTAGCACAACAGGATATTGTTCAGTTTGAAATGTTAGAAGAACAATTGAATATTGAACAAAAGTAAATATATCTACAAGTGAAACAACAAGTAGGACATGGCTTCCTCCACAAAAAAAAGAATGTCAATGTTCATCATTTTAACCTATTCTATAATACATTAGTGGTCAAGCTAGAACAGGAAAAAGTTTCTTAATTAAAGTTCTGACAAGTTATCTACATAGAACTACAGAATCACATGTATCTTGTGTCGTATCAGTTCCAACTGGATTAGCAGCACACAACATTAAAGGATTTACTATGCATTGATTGCTGATGCTACCTGTCGAACATGATAATAAACTGGCATTTCAAAAGCTGTCAGGAGATGCTTGTTATGAAGTCTCAAGAGTACTGAAGAAACTGAAACTTGTAATCATTGATCAGGTGAGCATGGTCTCAAACTAAAAGCTTGCCTTTGTACACTTGAGAATGCAACAGATATTAAAAACAGAGTATGATGTGCTGTTTGGAGGAAAGCATTTAATTGTATTTGGAGACCTAATACAACTTACTCCATTTAAAGGACAACCTGTTTTTGAACCATTTCTCCATGATGAGACAAGGACATCTTTGGGAAGTATTGGAAATATAAATATTTGGTTAAACTTTGAATATAAAAACTTGTTAAAAAAAAGTAATAAGCAGGTGATGGAGATTATGGAATTCTTTTTAAAGACATAAGAACTGGCATGTTGACAAACCATGGTAAACAAGTTTTGAAAGTCGGCTAATAAAGAATTTGTTTACATCTTAAAAACAGCAGCAGAAGTAATGTACAATCTGCTTGTAGAAAACAAATGCATAGTTTGTCTAGTGCCTACACTGCAAGAGTGTTCTACCTTTAATGAACAACTACTGAGACTGGAAAAAATAACACATTCTTGAAATTAAAGCTATAGACAAAATTGAACACCAGGAAGTAACATTTCTACTTATTGAAAAACTACAGGCTAAATTGGATTCTTTGGAAAAGTGTATATAAAACTGCAGGATTAGAAAAGTGTTTACATGTATGTAGAAACTGTTGAGTAATTTGTTGTGCTAATTGGAATGTAGAAGAAGAATTAGTAAATGGAGCAATTGGAAAAGTTGTTTATTTTGTTAATTTTCAAAATAGAAATGGAATGGAATGTTGATTATAAAATTTGATCAGATTAATGAAGTAAGACAGACAGGGTGTAGTGGTATACGTTTTTTGCTTGTGTGTTCGAAGACAACAGTTTCTAGTATATGCAGCAGCTATTCACAAATCTCAAGGTTTAAGTATAGACAGAGCTTTTCTAAATATTGGAAGTATTGTGTTCAAAGAGGGAATGGCATACTTTGCATTCTCTCGAGCAAGAACATTGTCTGTTTTATATTTGATACAATTTGATGAGAAGAAATTTAGTGCTGATGCAAATTGTGTAAGAGAGTACAATCGTTTAAGAAGACTCTATGCTCCTCATTTAGGTGATTATCCAATAAATGAGAAACATATACTATGTCCAAAACGGAAATATATGAAACATTCAACTGAATTTCAACATAAGAAAAACATGGAAAAGAAATTTGAAGGCTTAAAGAAGAAAAAGTGGAACGTGATGGTGATATTGTAGGATACCAGTTAGAAAACAGTTCAGGTATCAACTGTTATGCTAATGTGATTCTGAATGTAATGATTCATTTACCATGTCTTCTCCATGATATCCTGGAAAACCATAAACAAATATTCTTTTCTGCTCTACATCATTTATTTCAACAGTTGGTAATTGACAGACGTATAATACATACTGCTCCTGGCATTCAACATCTTTTGATTATATGTACCAGTCCAGTGACATTTACTCTCAACATATTTCAAGATGCACAATAATGTATAATGCTCATGCTTGGAGTGTTAGAAGATGAAGGAAAGAATATTAATAACTTATTTGGACTAAGTTACAAATGGGACCATAAGTGTGAAGATTGTTCATTTACTTCTACCACTAAAATACAAATAGAACGATTGCTATACTTAACTATACCTGACTTCAAAACAGTGATTACAATGGCGGAAGGCCCGCCACAGCCAGCCGTGCGGTGGTGGGCTCTCCGCCATCTGACAGCAATTTTTCCCCCCAGCCAATTTACGATGGCGGGGGAATCGCTTTCAAGCCGCGGTGGTCACAAAGACCGCCTGTCACTCTTCCGCCACACGCAATTGTACCGATTGCCTGGCGGAGTGGTCAGCATCATTAAAACGGTGGCGGTGCCTAGCAAGATTACAATGCTGGGCGCAGCTAGCCTTTCCTTGGCGGGTAAACCACCACTGAAAGGCTGGCAGCCATTAGTTTCGGGGACCTGTTGCAGGCCCCCTTATTTTGGGGGAGGTGGTGGGGCACTGGGGGGGGCACCATTACCCCCCCTATATTTCCCTGCACTAAGTGGCAAGCACCTCGTGGTGCCAGCCACATAGTGCAGGGAAACGCACAACATGCTGTTTTAGCATTGGGCGGGTGCTGAAGCCATCAGCACCCACCTTAATGTTAACGTAACATGATGCGACTGCCACGGTGGCAGTCACTGGTTCCCTTGGGTAGAAACAATGCGTATTGCGGTTAGCCGTAGTTACTTCAGCATAACATATGATACATTTCTGAAAGCCAGAACATTTCTTAAGCAAATGGGGGAAGGAACAAGAACACAGAAAAAGGGTTTTTCATTAATTTAGATAAATTAATGAAATTAAAATAAATATTTAATTAAATTAATGAAAACCCCTTCTTCTGTGTTCTTGTTCCTTCCTCCATTTGCTTAAGAAATGTTCTGGCTTTCAGAAATGTAACATATGTTATGCTGAAGTAACTACGGCTAACCGCAATACGAATTGTTTCTACCCAAGGGAACCACTGTTCTTTATATATCAAATACCCAGGTTCCTAGGGACACAGGGTCACCCCATTTTGTTAATATACGGTGGCAGTCACATCATAATACGTGGTACGGGACTGCCGCCTTACAGTCGCCCGGTCCCTGGCACCGCTACGATGGCGGGCGGACTCGAGTCCACTCGCCATCGTAATCACCCCAGTGTCTTTTAACAAATTGAAAAACGCAAATCAAAATATGAAGTGTTCACATTGTAGATCAGACATGTTGTCTACATTGCACATGCAAAGATTTGGAAAATATCTCATTTTGATGATACAACGTTGTATCAGATGGAACAAAATTACAAACTGAAATTACAAACTTCAAAGCAGGTCAAACACTGGCTATTATTTTTCATGAAGGAGCTACAATAACATCTGTTCACTACACTGTATTTTTGAAATGTCTCAGCGGATGGACACATTGTAATGAAACCAACCTGAAATTCAAAGCTAGATTGCCTTCCCAGATAGCTAATTCCTGTATGTTATTTCTGCAGCCAAAGTTTTAAAAGCATCATTCGGCCTGTTGGGGTTGGTGTCAATAAAAAACACAACGGATTGGATTTTACCAATATTTATAATCAGTGTTTTCATTATTATTTTTCCCAATGGATAAAACATTTTCAAGATTTACTTGAAAAAGTATATATTTCTTTTCATACTGTACCAGGTATAATAGCAATACTTAATGTTTTAAAATATTTATGTTAAGTAGTAGAGTTAATATAGGTGATACAAATAGTTAGGAAATGGTAGTGAGAATAAAGAATAGTTACACTTATTTATAATAATGTACTGTGCACTTATGTTTTATACAATCCATTTGGTTGTTTTTTCCCAACTGTTCAAAGATGATACCATGCTCAAATCGCATGCAGGGTGAAGTTATATGAAATATCAGAACAGTAATAAAGGTAAAACTGAGACTGCTACCTAATTATAATACATTGTCATTTTTAAAAAAAAGTAATATTTTTTTATATCATAACATGCTTTTATATTTCATTTTCTTTTTTTTCTTAATAGCAGTCCCAGAAGCAAGGGTCTCTTTCCTAGACAGATCTCATGGAAGCACTTGAACACACAGTTCCATTGCTCGCTGCTCTGTATAATAAGGAGAAAGTGATCCATGCATCTTATTCTACCAATATTTACTGAGGATACGATGTGAAACGGACGTAGTCTCGTACTTATAGGTTACTTTAAATGTGTTATTTCATCTGTAAAGGCACTGACACACTCATTGAGGTGTCGGAAAAGATGCTTCCAATAATAAGATTGGCATGAGAAGAAACAATCTTTCGTTTTGGGTCATGTCTCTCTAATGAAAGAGGAGGAAAATCCAAGGTTTAAAACATGTCGCCTAGTGCATTAACCTGCAAACTAATCTGTATATTTCTTCACAAAGCTACGCTGGAAGTAGGCCATAGATAAAGATGTGCCTGCTTGAAACTGAAAGCATAGTTTGTCAAGTATAAATGTGTGGCATCTACGACGTCTCAGGTATGTTTGTACTTCTACAAATACTCTGACATTTGCCCTGCACCATATGACCTTATTTTTACAACTATACAATTTATCATTGCACTGGACAAATATTGTCAGAGTTACTTCAGCATTCCATCTCAGAAGCACAGATCCTTTACCTATGCAGACCTCATAGCAGCACTTGAATACACAGCTTCATTCCTGGGTACTCTGTATAATAAGCAGAAAGTGACACATGGACCTTCTTCTAAACACATTTACAGAGCATGCGGTCCCAAATAGAGGTAATCTAGTGTCTATAGGCTACTTCAAATGTGTATTGTCACCCTTACAAAGCATTCACATACTCATTGAGAACTCTGGAGAGATGCTGACACTAACAAGAGTGGCATGACAGGGGTTGCCCTTCCATGTTGGGTTACGCCTGGCACTGTCACCTCTGACTCACTAATCAAACTCATTCACAAATCTGAGGTTTAAACAATGTTCCCAAGTCTATTAACCACTATCCTAGACCATTTAACTTTCTCCAAAGTTACATTGCAAGTAGGCTGTACATAGTGATATGAGTGCTTGAAACTGAAAACATATTCTATTAAATTTGACTGTCTGATTGCTACCATGGCTCAGCTATGTCTGTACTCCTACATGTAGTAACAGACGTATGGTACAGCTGATGATTCTAAGTTGAAATCTCAATGATCTATGATACACCAGAGTAAATATTGACATAGCGATTCCATCTTTCTTTCAGTCCAAGAACTGCACATCTATTTTCTAAGCAACCCTCGGGAAAACACTTAACTACAAAGCTTTATATCCAACTACCCTGTATAATAAGCATTAAGTCATCCATGTAGCTTTTAAACACATTTACAGAGCATGTGGTGTGAAATAGAGTTGGGCTACTGCCAATAGGCTACTTTTTATATGTTACCTCAGCCCTAAAAGTCACTGACATAGGCATTGAGATCTCTAGAGAGATGCTGACAGTAATATGAGTGTGCGAGAGGAGTCGACCAATCATTTTGAGTTAGTTCTGGGACTATCAGCTCTGTGTTACTAATCAGACTTGTCGACACATCTAAGGTTTAAAACATGTTCCCAAGCCTATTACCCACTACTTAAGTTCATACAATTCTCTAGAAATGTACCGTGTAAGTAGGTTGTAGTTACTGATGTATGTACTTTAAATAGAAAACATATTAAGTTCAGTTTTAATGTGTGACCTCTTCCATGTCTGTCCTATGTCTGCACTTGTGCATATACTCTGACACATGTGCTGCAGCTAATGATCATAACTTCAAAACCCAACTGCGAATTAGAGCCATGGGCAAATATTGACAACGCTATTTTATTTTTCAGTCCCAGAACCACACATCTCTTTTCTAAGGACACCTTGTGAAAGCACTAAAACACTAAGCTTCATACCGAGCTGCCCTATATAAGAAGCAGAACGTCATCCATGCAGGTTCTTCTGCACACAATTAGAGAGCATGCAGTCTGAAACAGAGGTAGTCTATTGCCTATAGGCTACTTTACATGAATCATCTCAACTCTAAAAGGCACTGTCGCACTCATTGAGATCTCTGGAGTCATAATAGTGGCATAAAAGGAGACGACATTTCAGTCGGAATCACACCTGACACTGTGAGCTCTGTCTCTAGTAAAACTGGTAGAAAAATATATGATTGAAAACATGTATGCAACTGTATCAACCACTATCCTACTATATACAAATCTTTGCAAAGGTGGACAACAATTAGGCCATAGAGAGCGATGTCGCTGCTTGCAACTGGAAACGTATTCTTTGAAGTCTGAATATCTGACTACTACCAGCAGTTAGGTATGACTGAACTTCTACATGTAATGTAAGACAAGTGGTGCAGCCACTACCTATTCACTCATCAAATCACCCAGGCAAAAGTCATTCAGTTACAGAATTAGCTAAGCATTACTCACATACTCTAGTAATCACCCCACCACTACTTCTGGAGTCATTCAACAACCCATACACTACTAATGTACTCATCCAATCACCAGTGCATCACTAATGCATTCTTACACTATCTGTCCACTAATGCAATCACCCACACTGTACCTAAGCACTCATATAACCAAACAATCATGAGCTAAGCTCTTTACAATCACTCTGACACTAGCTATACAGTTGTACAATCACCCACATAGTTTATATGTACTCTTGGAATCACAGAAACACTACTTTTACACTAATGAAATCACACACGTACTACACATTAGCTTATCCTAACACCCAAAAACTTCAATTGAAGTCATGCAATCAACATTGAACTACACATTCACTAATCCCAAAAAAAACACTACCCAAGCAGCCATACAATCACCCAGTCAGTACCTATGTATTGATCTAATCACTCAGGCAGTACATATACACTTGTCACCCACGCAAAACCTATACACTCTAATCACTTAGATCACTTAGACATTACTCATGCAGTCATGCAATCACCCAGGCACTACTGTTCAACTTATTCAATCATCAAATTCTCTAGGCACTACTCATGCATACAACCAATCTCTCAGACACTGCTGATGTACTCTTACAGTCACCCACATACTATCTATATCCTCATTCAATCATCCAACAGTACTCATGCACTCACTCAATTATTCATACAATCTCCCAGACAGTAGTCATGCACTCTTACAATCCCTTGTGCAATACTTGTGCACTCATTCAATGACTAACGAACTACTCATACAATTATAAATCAGTCAAACAGTACTCATGCATTCACACAATCATCCAGGCACTACCCATGCACTCTTACAATCCCTCACAGGCTATTTAAATAGTCCTTCTATCACACAGACAGTACTTGTATACTTATACAATCTGTAAGGCACTATTCATCCAGTCAACTAAACTTCAAACAGTAATCGTGCACTCATCACAAATGCATACACTATTATATAAATCATTCTCCCACACACACATTTCTCCACCCAATCAATTTCACAACAATAAATATTTCAATTTTCAACCAGAATATGTGGTTCCATAAGAACTTTTTTATTTTAACTATTGAGGTTTTCGAACTATCTTTTATTTTTTGGGGTGTTTTTGACCATTAAAGTTCAATCTTTCAAATGTAGTGTTTCAAAAAAACTGTGAAACATGAGGCTGGAAAGCCAACAAAAATATTAACATTATCTTCTTTAAGGAGAATAATAATAACATTGAATGACTTCTCATCAACACACAAAATGGTTTGGCACTTTCTATAATGCACTCCAGCATCTGCCAATTCAGGAAAGATCTGTGGTTGTGGTGTTGTGACTTGTGAGTACAGCTGCACCAGATGTAGAAGGCTGATCTAATTCACCTTGCTCCCACTTCTCCCTAGTCATAAGTTCCATTGCAAGGCAAGTTGGGTGCATTGTCTTGAGATGTTTTTCATGGACGATGTCTCACATGAATACTTTTTCCTTAATCCTCTTGCAACACCTTGCTGGATAGGTAGCAGGTGACCTTCCTGGCATTCACCTTTTTCTCACCTTCAGGGAGATTGAAAAAGGTCCAAACAATTCTCTCTTTTAATTTTTTTACTGGTTCTTCAACCTCCTCAATGTCTTCAGCTTCTTCTTCGTCTTCTTGCAAATGTGGTGATGCCATTTCCTTTTTGTAATGCAATAGGTCAAAACACCAAATAGGATGAAATAGAGGAGCAAACAATATAAAAAGATGTCCACAGATGCAGACACACCCAAAAGAAGAAGAAAGAAACAGGTGTTGGATCCTCCTTCTAACAGAATGAAAACCTTTTTAACCAATCAAAAGCTTTCTTTCCATGTAACATGACTTTGCGACTGGGTCACGTCCCCATTCTATACACATCATGCACCAGTAAAATGCGGTAAATTCCATTTAAAAGTATAAATCACGATTAGTAAATTGATTTTTTAAGTATTTTGATGAAAATCCTTTAACTAAAACGGATATTTAACTTTGCACGGTCATATTTCAAACTTTTAAAAATCACCCCAAAGTCGCGATCCTGGAAATACGTGCCGGCACAATGTGCGACATCGTCGCGGTTCTATAATATACTTAGAAATCACTTTTAAATTAACTTTTAAATATCTTCAATTAAATGTCACTACTCTAGCTTAATTCAGCATACTTTAAATGTATAAAAAATAATTGGAACTGTATTCAACACTGTAAAAAATGCGAGAGGTCGCGACCCCTATGCAATGGGCACGCAACAGTACTGCGTCTATAAAAATCTGTTCTAAATGTCTTAAAAATATTTTACATGTACACTAATACCAGTTTTTTATGTACAGTAATAAACCTCTTCCTTTAAAATATAAATTATTGTGGTGTGAATATGTATTTTACACTTGCTTTCGTATAACAGATTTACGCAGCAAATGCGTTGACAAAAATAGTTTTGATAATGACACAACAATTCATCATTTACACTGTTAACAGTAATCATACAAAAATGAATTTCAAAGATAACAGTAAACAAAATAATCCCAAAACACAGGAACACAAATGTTCTCTTTCTAAGGTTAATTGTATTGTATCATATAATAACATACTCCACAATTTTTTTTTTAAAAATCCAACATATACATTTTGAAAACATTTGAAACTTTCAAATAAATACCAGTATCAATATGTAATCAGCTACCTTACATATATTTTAAATAAGTGAATATATTTTTTTAAACATTTTATAAATACATTGAAAATATTTCAAAAATAAAAAAATGAATAATTACAGAAACTTTTTAATAAGTAAAAACTATTTTAAAAAACCACATTAATTCACTGAAAAAATCAAAGGTTACAGGGAACATTATACTTAGGAATTAGCAGTTTTTAAAAACAAAGTTTACAGTGACGTTATAGTTAGGCTCAGATTTCAAATGCACAAAACGCATGAAATTCAGCAGTTATGGTTAGCTGGGCTAACTATAACTTGTGCCCCACTCAGTTCACTGCTAATGACCTCACATACTTATATCACTCATGACATGGTTAGCGACATCACTGATGACATCTCAAATGACATCACTAGTTACATCATCCACAGAATCTCTGATGTACCCACTTACACCCCAATGTAACCTTTCATACACCCACTCTAACTTCCACTCTAGCATTCTCAAAACCATAGACATACCCATTCCCGTACTTACACGCTCACTCACTGATTCATGGGACTATACACACATCCACACAGTCACCCATAAGCCACACATGCACCAACTCACTCACTAATACAGCCTCTAATATATATACACATGCACCGATGCAGCCTCTCATACACAGCCAGTTACTCATAAAGCTACTGACACACCTACTCACTCACCTTTAGAGTCAATCACACAGGTATTTAATCACCTATACAGTTATGAACACACCCACTCATCTATACATACAGATACTAACCCATTCTCACTAACCTATGCAGTCACTGACACAAGCACACACTCACCCCTACGGCTACTATTGCAATCACTCAGTCACACATACACTCACTCATATACTCCAACACTCACCTATATTACTTTTCACATATGCAGTTACTCACTCACCACTGACACATCCATTTACTTACCAACATATCCATATATACACTCACTCACCCATACAGCCCCTTACACACATAGTCAGTAACCCATAGAGCCACTGACTCACCTACTCACTTATCCATCAAGGCAGTTAAACACACCCTCACCCACCCATACAGAAATTGATACACCTATACACATACTCAGATAACCAATCACTCACCCATACAGAAACTCATGTACCCACTCAGACACCAATACAACCACTAAGACACCAACTGAAAGTCCAATACAGAGATTCACACAACAAGACACTCACCGATACATTCACTGAGACACCTAATCACTCACAGTACTACAGTAAGTCATGCAGCCACTAAATTATACATACAGGCACTAATACATCCATGGATTCATCAATACACTTTGGTGCATATCTATTTAACACTCATAGACATTTTAGAAACACTCACAGTCACCAGATGATGTCAACAGTGATGCCATTTGAGATGTCATCAGTGATGTCATCAGTGATGTTTCTGACCACGTAATGAGCGATGTAATATGTGAGGTCATAAGCAGTAGGTTGCGGGGCGCAAGTTAAAGTTAGCTCAGCTAACTATAACTGCTGAATTTCTATGGTTTTTGTGGATGTGAAATGTGAGCCTAACTAAACTACAACATCCCTGCAACCTTTGTTTTTTTTCAGTAAATATATATATATATATGTGAACAAGGGCGCTTAAGCCCGAAACGCGTCATCTGTCGACTGCTGCTTGCCTGAAAAAAGAAGTGGTTCGTATCTCTTTCTTCGCTGCCGAGGCTTTGGTAGAGGTGGAAGGAGTATTTTTTGCGATATATATATATATATATATATATATATATATATATATATACATTCTCACTGAAAAAACATTATAGTTAGGAATTAGCATTTCAAAAACCTTAGAAATTCACTGAAAAAAGCATAGGTTTCAGAGACGTTTTAGTTAGTTGGACATTTGACTCATATAAAGCCAGAGAAATTCGCCCGTTATTGTTAGTTGAGCTAACATTAACTTGTGCGCCCGCAATGCACTGGTGATGACGTCACATATTACATCACTCATGACATGGCCAGTGACATCACTGATGACATCATTCGTGGCATCTCAAATGACATCACTTTTGACATCATCCAGTGAATGTGTGTTTCTGTAAAGTTTAAATATTTTTCATATATATCTATGCCAAGGTGTATTGAAGAAAGAGTGAATTTACAAGTCCCTGAATGGATTATTTACTAGGTGTGTGACTGACTGTATAAGTGAGTGATTGAACATGTGTTACTGAATGTATGGGTTAGTGACTAAACTGTGTGAAAGTCTGTATTAGTGTCTCAGTTGGTGTATAAGCGGCTGCATGGGTTGGTGAGTAGCTACATGAGTTTCTATATGGGTTACTGATTTGTTGTCTGAGTATCTGTATGAGTGCCTGAGTGTCTCTGTGGGTGGGTGGGGGTGTGTGTGACTCTGTGCATACATGTCTGAGTGGATGATTCTCTGGTTGTATGGATTCAAAAATATATCTGGGAAGGGCTGTATGGGTGAGTTACTGTGTGTATGGGTGTGTTTGTGAGTGAATGAATGTCTCACTGGTATATGTGTGAGTAACTACATATGTTTTAAGGCAGTATATGTGAGTGTTGGAATATATATATATGACTATACGTGAGAGTAAGTTATTTGAAGAGTGGGTGTATAAAAGAGTGTCTGCTTGTATCAGTGATTGTATAAGACAGTAAGTATATCTTAGTATCTGCATAAATAAGTGATGTGGTGTGTGTATAAATAACGCAGTTGGTGTGCATAACTGTATATATGAGTAAATGGGTATGTGATTGATTCTTTGCATGACTGACTAGGTTTGTGAGTAACTCTATGGATGAGTGGTGGACTGTGACTGTATGTATAGGTGTATGAGTGCATATTATAGTACTGTATTGATGAGTAACTGCATGTATAAGTGAGTGGATGTGAGTGTAGACCTAGGAAATAGTGGGTGGTATGTAGTATTTGGCATTGTTGTGTCTATGGTTTCAAAAATAGTAGTCTGTATTTTAGAGTGCGTGTATCAAAGTTTATATTAGGCCATCAGTATGTGCATCAGATTATCAGGTGGATGATGTCATCAGTGATGTCTTCAGTGATGTCATTTGAGATGTCATCAGTGATGTCATCAGTGATGACATCTCAAATTGAGGGGGCACGTACACGCTTTCATAATCTTCCCTACTGGCTGTACTATCATGGTTCCGTCCACTCTCCACTTCACTCAATTGACCATCAGTGTATGTTGACATGTACATGTCTGTGCTCTGCATACTCAAGTCTGTCTGGCACATCCCCCCAACACTTTGCATTGTATACTTAATCGAGAATCACTTGCCACCTTCGCACATACTTTGCTCCCATCTCTCCCCGCATTTTACGTTGTGTAGCAGAGGTGCTATGTTTGGTTTGTGTACATGGCTAGCCACGGTTCCCACAGTACGTAGTATCGTTGTGTCTGCTAGATGTACATGTTGTTTGTCATGTTGTAGGTGATTATATAAGGTAGTCCGTTTATTTACGAGCAGTGGTTTCTCCCATTTACATATCGCTGTCTTAAAGAGGATACCAAAGTTTTTTCTCACAGGTGAAAAGTGCGACCACAATGGCAGTCATTCATTACTATGCAAGAATGTCCAACTGCACAACTCTTCTAAGCTTACAGCCCTCAATCTTGCGTGCTTTCTTAAAAGCACGCCAACTCCCACAATCAGACCAACATTCACACAGCTTTCTAATGGCAGTTATCTGGTTCTTAAAAACATGGACTGCTATGCAATGTGAGCTGGCATACCGCATGTCCTTACTGTTTCAAACCGGATAACTTCCTCTGGCAATCTCTATTCCCACCCTCACAAAGTAACTCCCAAAGTTCAACTTGGCCTTCAATACCTACTTTGAAAACAGATTTTATTAAACGGAGCAAACTGAAAGCGCTTTTGTGTCAAACAGAAGTGTCCTTCACTTCTCCAAAAGTAATTTATCGACTGTAGATAGCACGAACTTCAAGTAAAATACACTCCCTTTTAAATACGAACCTCCCATTACACTTTGTGAATTGTTACACAATTTTCAACACATCTGACATTTAAGGTCTGGCACACTCCGGCCTTCTCACAGGCTTTCAAACTGTTTTTAGTCTAATACTAGACTTCATTCATTCGATCATCTCTGGAATAACAGCAACAGTGCCCATAATTCTCGCTCTGTTTGCGGCCATCCTACTACTATTTTAGCTTGTTAAAAATGGCTGCGCTCCCTGTGATAACAAGCATGTCCGACAGAATACGCCTCAATACCGTGAAAAAATAGAACACATTTTTGTCTTCCTGCCTCTATCTATTATCGGAGCCAGCTACAACATGACATTTATTTACACATATACAATCTGCGTGCAACCATCTTTTTATTGCAATACTTGCCCAATCGACTGGCGAATGGATCTATGCCTTGCCAACATCCCAGCAAACGCTCCCGATATCAGCAGATATTGGAATATCTTGAAACCCATGAACTTGAGTGTTCGGGCAGTGGAGCAATGGCGGATGCAATGCAAAAAGGTATCCTGACAGAATGGGATTTCTGCGCAGCCGCGAAAGATCTCCTGCAACGTGCGACCTTTTAAAACATCGCAGATTACCTGCCAATTCAAATTGCGGCTCCAACATTCCAGTAACATTACTGTCCCTTCGAGGATATGAACTGGATTGCTTCGCTTTTCTCACACGATGGCAACAATCGCCTCTTGGAACATTACGCATCTCAAGCCACTGAAGAACTTCCGGACTGCAATCTCCAGGACTTGTAAGAAATTCACTTTATTCTTGGATCGATTTTTTCCAACTTTTTTGACTTTTTCCTTTTTTTTTTTTGTGTTCCTCATATTCCAAAACGGACATTCTAAATGGGGAAACCCAACCCTTCTCCTCAGGCCTTTTGATTCCGATCCCAGTGTTTATAGTCCGAGGAGAGGTGGGGAGGGGACACCCCTCTAGTGCAACTGTTTTCTTATTCAACTCCATTCCATTCGATCCGTTTAACCATTTATGGTTTGGAGACAAAGAACCAGCAGTGTCCAAGTGAAAATCATTGGAATACTCTCATCTATTCCGCCATGCCACAAGGGCCGCCCAGATCTTATCATTGCTTGTGCTATCACAGGCCATATCTGATTCGCTTATATATATGAGGTACTTCAGACATTCTGCGAAATTAGGGGCATTTTCACTTTTCCATGCCTTGCATATTTCCCGTCGTGCCAGGATGATAACATAGAAAATAAATTTAGAAGCCAATTCATATAGTTCAAGATACGGTGTTAATCCAAACATAATCATCCCAGTAGTGACTACTAATTGTCTATCTAGTACCTCAAACAGGAATCCTTGTATTTTGGACCAATACCTCTTTAACATTGGGCATTCTACAAACATATGCAAATCATCTGCAGCTGGCAATTTACATCTCGGGCAGTAGAGGTCCAACCTTGTGATTTTAACTAATTTTTTTGGTGAAATATACACTCTATACATTATAAAAAGATGATTTCTTTTTAGGGGGGCAGGCTTAACCACCGCATGAAGCAGTGAAAAGGAATCCGCCCACACATCCCCTAAGGTGTTAGCATCTAAATCTACAACATTGCCCCAGAGTCTTTGAAGTTCGGACTCCGTCACCCCCTCCACCTCGATCAAAGCCCAATACCAATAGGATAACTCTTTTTTCCATCTACCCTTCTTATTTACTACATCAAACTTTGGGTTTGGGATGTTGTTGTTCCATGGGATAGTAGCCCACCAACCCGATAGCTGGTAATATTTAAATCTAGTAAGTGTTCCCCTGGTCATATTCGAGAGGGATTCCCAGTCTAAAAGCTCTGAATCTTTCTGTAAGTCACTCCAGTGTATTAACCCTGCAGTTTTTAGGGGAGATGAAAGCCTATCCTTGAGACAATCTGGTGTCCCCGGTGAATCCCATATAGGGGGTTTAGGGGCGTAATAGGGGATGTTCAATCTTTTTCTGATATACATCCAATTTTTCAATGCCGTACCTAAAATTTTTAATCTAACCTTTTTGTAATATTTAGAGTCTCCAAATTTAAACAGAAAGTATTCCTGCCCTTGTGGGATACCATGGAGGAGCGCCTGGAACAATACACCTAAAGAGGAGGTATCTGTCTTATCTGCCAGAAGTCTGAAGTTTTTAAAATGGAAGGAGTGGCAGTATATTAATAGGTCAGGTAAAGCTAACCCTCCCGTTTTCAAGGTTCTCCTCATTTTCTTCCAGGAGATTCTCGATGTCCTTGTGTTCCAAATAAAAGAACCTATTTTCCCCTTGAGTTTAGCTATGTCTAATGGGCTAAACATTAAAGGAATGGAGTTAAACAAAAAAGTAATTTTGGGTAATATAATCATTTTGATTAAGTTCACTATCCCAAAGATATTTAGCGGGAGACCTGACCACCGTTGTAGGAGGCTACATACGTCCTTATGTATTCTATTTAAATTAACTTTTGATATTTCTGAGATATTCTGAACTAAATGGATTCCAAGGTATCTCATGCGTAGTTTTACTTCTGGGGCAGCCACCTCCTGATTCCATTGCATAATCTCTGTCTTTTCCTTATTGATCTTATATCCAGAGATCATCCCAAAGGACTCTGCCTGATCAAATAACCTGGGGATGGCTTCTTCCGGGTTGGAGGTAAACAGTAATAGGTCGTCAGCATATAAGGCAAGTTTTAAAGTGAGTTCCGCTATATTGAAGGGTTTAATTACCGGGTCAGCTCTCAGCTGACAGACAAAGGGCTCAATATAAAGGTTAAACAACAGGGGAGAGAGAGGACATCCCTGTCTTGTTCCACGCGAGATATAGACCCAGTCAGTAAGTAAACCATTTATCAAGATTTTTGCTTTAGGAGATAAATAGAGTGATCTGACTGCTGTTATAAATTTTTCTGGGAATCCAAACCTGGCCAGGGCCAACCATAAATATGCCCAGTTAACCTGGTCAAAGGCCTTGGCTGCATCAATGGCTACAATAGTCAAAGGAAGTTTTTTGTCAGTAGCAACATCTATGGCAGCAAAAGCCTGGAAGGTTAATTCATTTAGCTGCCTGCCTGGGATAAAGCCTCTCTGATCTCCATGAACTATAGATTTTATAACTTTAGCCAATCTCCCTGCCAAAACCCCCGCAAAGATCTTGTAATCTACGTTCAGTAGTGAGATTGGCCTATATGACTCAATCTTTGCGGGGTCCTTGTCAGGTTTCAAGATCAGAGTGACTGTCGCTTCTGACCAGGTTTGTGGAGTTATCTCCCCTAACAGCATTATCTTATTAAACAGGGACGCAAGAACCGGGGCAACTTTATCTAGACCTATTTGATATATTTCTACAGGGAGTCCATCGGGACCGGCTGCCTTCCCTTTTGCCATTTTCTTAATTTGATTATACACTTCCCCCTCTTGTATTTCCGAGCTCAAATATCCCCTATCCGCCTCTGAAAGTTGTGGTAAGTCAAGCTGATTTAGCCAATCTTCTACATTATGGGTTGTGGGACCGCTCTCTTCTGCATACAGATCCTGCATAAACCGTCTTGCCTCCCCAGATATAAGATCGTTGTTGTGGGAGATAACCCCGGTGCCACATATAACTAGACCTTTGATCATATTTCTGGCCCTATCAGACCTGGCCTTCCAGGCAAGCAGTCGTCCACATTTTTCCCCATACGAGAAGTTTTGCAGTTTGCTTGCATCCCACTTATCCTTGACTATTTTGTCTATGTTGACCTGATATTCAGCTCTCAGGGACTCCAATTCCTTCTGTATGATGGCTAAATTGGCCTGATGATCTAATGAGGCCATCTGCAACTGTTGTTCCTTCAGTTTAATTTTAGCAAGGCGGTCATCTTCCTCTCTCCTTCGTATTTTATTTCTACTAATCATTAGGGAGGTTAAATATCCTCTCAACCATGCCTTAAACGTTTCCCAGACCAATTGATCTGTCGTAGTGCCGCTGTTTATCTTAAAGAACTCAACAAGCTCCACCTCCAAATCTACTCTCAATTCCTCTTTCAGAAGTATTGACCTGTCTAAAGTCCACCTCCTTACCTGATCTTCTTGCTTAAACCTAAGCTTTAATTCCATCATAGAATGATCTGAAAGTATAGCTGGGCTATAGGATACGGTGTCTACCCCGGATAATAATATTTGATCTAACAAGAAAAAATCAATTCTGGTGTGGTGTCTATGTCTGTGGCTATAAAAAGAGTACTCCCTAATACTACCATTTCTGACCCTCCAAATATCAAGTAGATTAAAATCTTTGATGATATTTTTAAACTCTATTTGTGTTTTACGTGGAGGGGTATATCTTACTCTTGAAGTGCGGTCTAGATCTTCATTAAGGACCAAATTGAAATCCCCTCCTAGAATAATCGGTGCTTCATAATTTAAAAGACTTATTCTTAAACTAGAAAGAGCCCCTGGGGAATCACTATTAGGTCCGTAATAAACTGTGCATGTGAATCGTAAGCTATCGATCGCAAGGGATGCAGTCAGCCATCTACCTGAACAGTCAGTCTCAACCTTCTCTACCTTAATCCTACTATTGGCTCGGACTATAATTGCCACTCCCCTAGTGTCTCCGCTCTGGTTGGAGCAGAGGAGATCCTGAATCCACCTTTGGCCCCTGAACGCTATCCTACACTCTTGTTGCTCCAAATGAGTTTCTTCCAAAAGACATATATCGGCCTTTGATTTATTCAGGAACTCACAAATCCTCAAGAGCTTCCTCCTTTCCCATAACCCGTTGACATTCCAGTTTACTATCTTCATTATTTTTTTAGCTGTATCTACCATGTAATAGGAGATTCTGGAATAGGAAGCTCAAGGATCCCCCAAATCTTTTTTTTTTTCTACAGAAGAATTGCTTCAAGTTGCTCTCAAATGTTATGGTTACATGAGGAATATTTTTTTCTTTTTTTACACCCACCCACCGCTGCCCCCACCCCCCACCCTTGAGGAACCCTCCCTTAGGAACCTTGGCGATCATGTCGCCGTTTAGGCACCCCAATTCCTTTATATGAGATCTGCCCCTGAGTTCAAAGTGAGAATGAAAATTAAGAATTTAGCTACCTACATCTACCTGCAACTCCCATCATTATATATATGTGTTTTAAAAAAAAAATAATAATAATTCTATCCCTTTTCGCCCCTTAAATCTTTGTTTGTTTATTTATTTGTTTATTTCCTTTTTTTTCCCTTCTCTTTTTCCCTTCATTTTTCCTCACCCTTTTCCCACTCTCTTCACCTTGTCCTTTTTCTCTCTTTGCCTTTCACAGGTTGTAGCTATCCCAAAAAAAAAGAGAGAAAAAAAATAATATACAGCCATAGGATAGAATAGCCCCAGAACGGCGTCTTAACACAGAACCTAGGACTAGCGCTGGGACTCCTTCATTTCGGTCAGGAATGTATCCACCTCTTGGGGTGAGGTAAAGTTATATGTTTTATTTCTCCAAACCACCTTCAGTGAGGCAGGAAATTTCAATAGTACCTGACCCCCTAGGCTTCTGATTTCTGCCAGACGTGACCCCAGCTCCCACAGCCTCTGAGCTGTTACTCTACCTACATCTGAACGAATAAGGTATTTGGTGGACTCTATCTGTAGAGACGTATCTACCAGAGCCCTACTCAATATCAACTCTTTTACGGCATAAGTATGAAAGTTCACCAAAATCCTTCTCGGCGCTTTCCTGTTGGGGTGTTGTCTGAAGGGATCTCTATGGGCCCGCTGTATTTCACTCCAGATGTCTAAGTCGGGTTTATCTTTTAGCACTCCCTCTCTCAATAGCTTACACACCAGGGACTTTACATCACCATGTTCGGCCCCCTCAGGTATTTTTAAGAATTTTAAGTTGTTCCTTCTAGCATGAATCTCCAGTCTTTCCATGTCCATCTGAAGTGACCTGTTCTGAGCTTTTAGCTCCAATATATCTTTTATTTGAGCCTCGTTGGCGAGGAACATGGCGGCGGGCTGACGCCGGCTGCAGGTGTCCCGTCCCTGACTGAGCGTCACTGCCGATATGCATAACCAAATTGAAGCGGTGAGAACGTAGCGACCTTCCCATAGTAAATAGAAAATTATACGAAATTTCACCCTACTTTTCGTCTTTTCGTCTCTTCTTCTCTCCCCGCAAAACTTTCGTGGCATTTTCGTGGCGTCTCCGATGGCCTCCTCCCGGTAGGACCCGGGAGGATCGAGGAGCAGGAGGAGTTGTTAATGGGTATGGAATCGTGGGTGCCAGTGAAAGAGGACTGGCGTGGAGGAGTTGGAGCCTGCAGCGGACGAGGTGCAAGGCTCTGGCGTAGAGTTCGAGCAGCCGTCATACGGCTCGACTTCCGACTCCAGTCCGGTGCAGCAAGTTGATTTGGAATACAGCCTCCAGAAGCGAGGTCGGTGCTGGGGGGTCAGGGAGAAATCCTATTTAGTCTGGGGGGCTGGATACTCGAAGGGATAGTGTATATGCGATTAAGGGCCCCCAGGGACGGCCTGAGTCCTCTGTCAATCCTGGACACAGGCGGGAGGGATACGGAAGAAGCAGGGGGATGGACTGGGCGATAGATCAGCCCCAATCAACCTTCCCTAAGCAGTGCCTCGCGGAGCAATTGCCTCACAAAGGAGGGAATCCAGACGAGTTTAGTGAAAGAGAAGCGGGTAGGTTAGGTAGTTTGCAGGCACAGTTCCCTCAAAGTCAAATTCAACCAGCTCCACTAGAGGTGAGAAATAGGTATTTACTTCGCTCCCAGCCAGAGCAGCTCCTTTCCAATACCAGCGAAGCTGGGAAACCCATCCCCATTATACCCAGACAGAAAAAGAGAGAGAAAAGCAGGATAGGCGAAGTAAAGAGACCTAAAACTTGCTCAAGCATAGTCAAGCCCACACATTCTCTAAAAACCTATTTCAGGATAATGGAAAAAATGACGGCTCAAAAGACCCCTATAAACACTAACTCCACTGCAGCTGTCTGCAGAGGCAAGGTAGCCAAGACGGGCAAGCAACCTCCTCCCTCCACTACCCCACAGGCTTCGTCCACCCAGGTCACTCAGGTCAATAGATATTCCCCTCTGCTCTCAGACCCAGATACAGACCTTGGTGCTGAAGATCTGGAGCCTATGTTAGCAGCAAAGGAGGGCTTAAGACGGCAGACATCGCTGGGGCAAAATGCTATGCCAGAAGCCAGCTCTACTTTTGATATCTCTCCACCAGTGCCCCGGGAGACTTACGCAGAAGAACAAGGAACTAGTCAATCTCAGCTTGAGCTGCTTCTCCAATCTCTGCGCGAAGATCTTCTTTCAAAACTATTGCCTAAATTCGAAATATCGGAGGGCAACCAGAAGGAGATTAATGAGAAGTGTACCAACTTGGAGACTAAACTAGACGACATTTGCTCCCGAACAGAGGCTCTGGAAGGGGAAGTTGCCACTCTCGCCCAAGTCTCACAGGCTCAAATTTTGACTTTTTCCTATTAAATTTTTTAATACACTTCAATTGAACTATTTTCATATAATAACTTTCTAAGTATGCTTAGGCATTTGAACTCTGTAGATTGCTATTATTGGCCCTTACGTCTCCACACTAATCAGGGGTGGATGATGTATGGCCTATGCAAATACGCTATTTACTTGCTAAATTAGCCTAAACCCAACATCCATTTTGAAACCATATCTATTCTTTGTACACACGCCTCTCTGCCTGCCTGTTATCCACGAAGCCCTTTCACACAAATTAGCTCTTCCGCAACCTCTGCTCACGAGCTGGCGATCAAGATAAAAAAACACGGCATTGTTTAGGAACTGGTTGGCACAGTGTGGTAATCGTATCCTAACTTTATTTTCATTCTACAATTTACAGTCTTTCATGTCTAATAGATATTGCTTATGTCACATGAAACTGTAACATGTAATGTGGAATTGACTGATGCAGGAGCTTAGGTTTAAATACAGCAGAGGCGGTTGGAGTTTGCCTCAGCTGGATGCCTTAGCTCTTGCACCAGTGGTTCCATTTATGGCACTTACATAAAGACACTTTTTATATAACTTGCAGACTCGCTTTATCCCACACAGCCACTTTCTTAAACACACCTGATTTCACCAATTGTCTTCTGTGTCATTGCACCATTCTGCATTATATTCTTCATGATTATTTCTTTATTCCTGCTTGCTAAAACTCTCCATTCGATTCTTCAGACAGGTAGGGGTGAATAGTTTGCTTCCCACTCTCGCTATAGTCTAAACCCATACTAACACCACTTGCACAGCTATGCTACAGTGGCCAGTATGCTACAGCGCCCAGAGCACATCAGTTTACAGCAGTCAGCTCAAGGTTTCATCCCCGAGTGTACCGGCACCTCCCCTCAGCACCATCTCACTCTGGGCAAAACAGCACTTTCACACCGCTAGGGGTGAATAATTCACTTCCCACTCCCTATATAGCACACCCTAACCACCCCACAGAGCTCACAGTGCTATAGACAAAACCCATACTAACACCACTTGCACAGCTATGCTACAGCAGCCAGTATGCTACAGCGCCCAGAGCACATCAGTTTACAGCAGTCAGCTCAAGGTTTCATCCCCGAGTGTACCGGCACCTCACCTCATCACCATCTCACTCTGGGCAAAACAGCACTTTCACACCGGTAGGGGTGAATACATCGCTTCACACTCCCTGTGTAGCACACCCTACCCACCCCACAGACATCACAGCACTCCTACCCTCCTCTTTCCTACTCTTTTTTTCCCCTTACTCTCTTCAACAGAATCACAAAATGGCTGCCAACACTTCCTAGTTGCAACCGCTTGCAGCCAATAAGCAACAAGCTTGTGCTCGTAACACCTCAGCCAATCAGAAGGCAGAATTCCCAAATATCGATATCTGTAAATTTCGATATTTCTCCAAAACTACTGAACGGATTTACACCAAATAAACAAAAGCATGCTTTTGTGACCAAGACCCTTCTCCATGCCAAATTTGGGGTAATTCCGTTCACCCGTTCGACCTGTAGCCTTGTCTAAAGTTTCCTATGGAAATTACCATGGAGAAAACACGTTTTCGAACCCCCTTTTTTCTCAGCCCCACCTTGACGAATCACCCTCAAACTTTTAACATAGAAGCTGATATGAACAAAGAATTAGTTCGGAAAATGTCATGAAGATTCATCAAACGACGCCAAAGTTATCAGCAAAACAAAAAATGCTCTTCCTATGGAAACTTAGTCCTAACTATAACTACCTACTGACGACCGCCAGTAGGTAATATATATGTTCTCATTTTAAATTATAATATGATCATGGATGGTCGATTTAGAGTGATTTAAAATAAGGAAAACAGAGTATGTTTTCTATGTCTATTGTTGATCCATGCACTTGCACTTTAAAAACGGGTCTATCAGTGACGTGCGATCAGGTGATCAAGGCCGCTTGGACGGCCGAAACGCGTCCTGACATATGAGGAGTGAAAAATAAAAAATAATGCTGCACAAGTGGGTCTGTACTAGTGATTTCCGTGCGAAAACGGGAGTGTGTCACAAGCTGCTGTAAAGTGTTACCGGCGTGGATTGCAGCCGGTTTACGGACCCCCCCCGAAGCAAGAAGGCTTTACCAGAGGCAGTCCAATTGTCCTCAGGTGTCTACGGACTATCGACATTGCGGGCTCGTGGTGTGGATTTGGCGTGGACCCCGGGGGCACTAAACAGAGTTCCGACTACGGATTGGGTAAAGCCCCCCAAGAGCCTTTGGGAGAGTGCCGGAAATTCAAAGTGAGCAGCGCGGAGAGAGCGGGGAGAGCCAAGACATCTCTGACATCGTAGTCACTCGGCTGAGCAGACGGAAGTCGGAGGCATCGCTCGCAGTCCCCGTTTCAAGGTACTAGCGCGCTCGCAAAACATAGGCTCAGTGGTTCGGGAGGTTTAAGCTGATAAATGGAAGCCGGAGAAGAGTGGTTGACTGTATTGTGAAGACCGTTTGGCCACATAGATGCAGTAAATCAACTACAACGTACAGGGGCAAACCTTTATCAAGAGCTAAGCATATTTTCCAAGAATAAACTCCTCTCAGTATGTCAAACGACGCACGTAGAGCCCGTGAGCTTGCCGCGGATGATATTTTTTCAGACGCCTTGGAAAATGAGGTTGTAACAGGCGGAAACGAAAATTGCACAAACACAGGGACTGAAACGACAGGTCTAAAAGAATCCTTCAGACTCTTGGAGAAATACAAAAAGCAAGAGCAGGCCAAATGGTGGGAAGCACGCTCACTTAAAAGGTACTTGGATGTGGGGCGAGTACCAAGAGGGCTTCGCATTATGTTGGCCCCTAGTTATGAGACGCCAAACCCCTTGATGATGGCGGAATGGGGGCAATGTAACCTTGAGTCATCCAAACGTCTCATGCAGATTTTAGTAAAATATGCGGAGATAGATGGGGCAGACCTACAAATCAAAATTGATGCCCTGGAAGCCAAGATACAACAGCAGAGCGATGAAGCCCACCAGGATCAGATCATTAAATTGAGGAAGGATATGACTACAAGACTAACTAAAGAAGAGGATAAAATCAAAACTCGCAAAACGTACAAATTTAGAAGGGACCAGGATGACTATCAACATGGTCAAATCTTTACTTTTGCGCGCCGATACGACTCACTCAGAGCAGCAACAGCAAAAAAACGAGCTCAAGCTTCTAAAGAGGTGCCAAGCCGTCAACAACAAAATGAGATATCTCCAGTATCTAGCTCGGCACCAGAGAGTGAATCGGAAAATGAATGCGCCAACAGAACAACTGGAGTGAAACTGACGTTGGGGGAAGAATTGGACGTCCTAAAGCAGAGCAGGAGGGACACCCTGAGGCCCCGTCAACAAGAAGCACAAGCCAAACCAGCAGCCAGAGGAGACGGGGGAGACGCAAGGCCCGCAAACAATGCAGCACAAAGAAAGCGGGGCAGAGGCAGAGGAAGAGGTCGGAGGTACTAGAATTGAATGATGGACAAACAACATCCACCGGCCAGGCACCAGAAAAGGAAAAAATTAAATCCATTATCAATCTGAGTGCAATTGAACTGTCAGCAGCAGAGGAACAACTGCTATGTCTAGGGCTAAGTTTTTGTCCTGAATCAAATTTTCAATACACCAAAACAAGAGCCGACATATATCAATTCATCCGTAAATTAAAGCTCAAGAAATTCCATCTACAAAGAGCTAATTCGGATCAAGCCCTGCAAATAACCAATGAGAAAGACCCCCCTGGATTGAAAATCTCAGACTTGGGTTTGTTACAAGACATGTGCCAACTAGCTTCAGGTGCAAACAGTAATACACAGGAAGCATCAACTTTCATTGGCCAGAAGAGAGTGGAAACCCACTTCAAACCCAAATCTAAGTTCGTCCCCCTATCTGCCAACGATGGTTTGGACGCATTCAACGAGCATGTGGTCGGGCAGATCAAAAGATTGACTTTTGCAGTGACTAGACAAAAGAAAAAATATTCTAACACTGAAAGAAAATACCACCAATTGATGGAGAAGCTACGCGAAGGGGACCTGATAATAAGGAACTCGGATAAAGGTGGCAACATTGTTCTTTGGCCAGTAACAATGTATTTGAAGGAAGCTCACAGGCAGTTAGATGATATCCAGTGTTATAGGAAAAGCAACCTTGTGAAATTCAAAGCCATGCAAGACAAATTATTTCAGAGTCTACTGGCTTGGAAGGGCTTAGGACTGTTAAGTTGGGATGAGTACAAATTTATCAAAAAGGAATATCCACTTGTACCATATATTTATTTTATACCCAAAGTCCATAAGAGTTTAACAGCTCCCCCTGGAAGGCCCATTATTTCAGCGTGCAATGGACCCCTTGAAAATCTCTCACAATACATAGATTACTTTCTCCAGACCCACATGAAAAACTTAGATTCCTATGTACAAGACACCAGCGATTTTCTGAACAAAATCAAGGATCTGGTATGGAGTTCTGAACTCTTGTTAGTGACACTGGATGTGACTTCCCTATATACTTGTATTAAGCACATGGATGGCCTTAGAGCAGTGGAGTACTTTTTAAACAGAAGACCAATGGAATATACTGAACATACACGAATGTTACTTAGTATGTTAACCTTCTGTTTGGAAAATAACTATTTTTTATTCAATGATCAATTTTATCAGCAAGTACAAGGCGTGGCTATGGGGGCCAGCTTTTCCCCCAGCTATGCCTGTTTATTTATGGGCTGGTGGGAAGAGCTGGTCCTCCATCGTGATTATGATCAAGTCTGCAAAAATAACATAGTCTCCTGGTGGCGTTTTATAGATGATTTGTTTATTGTTTGGAGAGGTTCTGAGGAGGGAGTTTTACATTTTGTACAAAATATCAATCACAATGAATTTAATTTAAATTTTACATCTAATATTAGTAAAAGCTCGGTGACGTTTTTAGATGTTGAAATTTTAGTTGACAATAATGTATTAACAACTACCCTTTTTAGGAAACCGACCGCTGGTAATACACTGTTACATGCTACAAGTGCACACCCCAAACATCTTATAAATAGTATCCCATATGGGGAGATGCTTAGAATTAGGCGCATATGCAGTGACCCAGCAGACATGAAGATTAAACAAATGGCAAGTCAGGCACGGTTTTTAGATAGGGGATACAGCCCTAAAGTTATTAAAGCGGCCATAACCAAAGCAAATCTTCAGCCTCGAGAAAAACTTCTCCAATACAAGACCAAAACAGTTCCTGACAAAGTGGAACCAGTCCGTTTAATTTTTACCTATTCAAAACAGGAGAAACAATTGAGAAACATTGTTAGACGGAACTGGCACTTTGTCAGAGATGACCCAGTGATAGGTGAATTGATGCCACACAATCCAGCAATAGCCTTCAGAAAGTCCACTAGTATGGGTAATGTCCTATCGAGAAATAGCCAAGAGCTAAGCAAAAAGGAGAGCTGGCTTATAGCAAGGAAAGGATTTTATAAGTGCACAAGTTGCAGAGCCTGCCAATTTGGTGTAAATACCAAAA
Source organism: Triturus cristatus (assembly GCF_964204655.1). Classification (NCBI taxonomy): domain Eukaryota; kingdom Metazoa; phylum Chordata; class Amphibia; order Caudata; family Salamandridae; genus Triturus; species Triturus cristatus. Next base: position 419,725,127 of record NC_140580.1, read on the forward strand.
AATACAGGACATTTTTCTCGAATAATGATAGAGAAATAAAGCAACACCTAACCTGCAAAACGGAATTCTGTGTATATGTCCTTGAATGTGACTGCCATCTTAAATATATTGGCAGCACAAAGTTGGCAGTCCATAAGCGAATCCTCCAACATCTAAGGGCAATAACAAACAAAGATCAGAATTACCCGGTCGCTAGACATTTTGAAGCTATGCACAACAGTGACCCGAGATTTCTTCATTATTTTGCCATTGAGTCCATCCCTACAACAAAAAGAGGAGGGGACAGGGAGGCTACCCTCCGTAGGCTTGAGACCAACTATATACTGGAGTTCAATAGTAAGTGGCCGGGTGGTTTAAACACGACTGAAGATCTTTACACGCTACTCTAATATCCATTAGGAAATAGAGGGTGCCCTATACTATATGGCTATCTGTACTGTATTTTGATATGTGCATGTGGACGCTGGTTTTTACAGTCAATCTTAAAAGGAATTTCATGGGTAGTTTTATCTATGTTTGTTTTTTTTATATTGATTGTTTTAACTGCGTCACCAGGCTGGTTTTATTGAATTAATTTTAACACAACATGGTTGATTGGTATTTCATCAGATCCCCCATAGACAAATCACAACGCACATATGTTATCCCTCTAGAAAGTATTCTCTTCCAATTTCATGTCCCTGATTGTTTGTTGTAATGTTACAGATTTCATGGTTTTAATTGTATCATAGTATATCTATTTTTTAGTATTATGTATACTTTAAAAGGATGTAACTATAGCACTTTATTTCGGTGAGCACTTTATAAAAGAAAAAAGGTATAAATTTTGTTAGGAAAATTTTGCAATGAATCAACTTAAATGTAATTTTAGACAATGAATGATACTCTCATTATACATTTGCCATAAGATAACTCACTTAGACATGCATACTATGTGTAAGTACCAATGCATTTAGGCTTTAATTTTGTGAGTTACACTATAGGCATACATGTGCATTATGCAATTATAAATGTTCTCATTTTAAATTATAATATGATCATGGATGGTCGATTTAGAGTGATTTAAAATAAGGAAAACAGAGTATGTTTTCTATGTCTATTGTTGATCCATGCACTTGCACTTTAAAAACGGGTCTATCAGTGACGTGCGATCAGGTGATCAAGGCCGCTTGGACGGCCGAAACGCGTCCTGACATATGAGGAGTGAAAAATAAAAAATAATGCTGCACAAGTGGGTCTGTACTAGTGATTTCCGTGCGAAAACGGGAGTGTGTCACAAGCTGCTGTAATATATATATATATATATATATATATATATATATATATATATATATATATACACAAACAAATCACCTCTTTTATTCATAAAGGACAAAACCGGTCCGCCGTTGGTTTTCACTCTGGCTTGTTTATGCTTACATGAGTGTTGTCGTCTACACATTCCGGCTACGACCCACAGCCTGGTTCACGCCAATGAGCCAATTTTGCTTTCCCACTTAAATGCTTACTTTCTTGAAAAAATATTCATAGAAAGAGAACAATTTGTACTACTGTTTTTCGCAAGCTACACAAGGTGAATATTAGCGCCATCTTGAAACATATATGCATGCACATAATCTGCATTATTCACAATCCCAACAACACTTAGTCACCAATTATTAAAATGTTATAAATCACTGTCAATTGAAAAAATCCATTTACATGACATTTATGGTTCTAAGAACAGTTTATTTTGCAAACAGACTTTTTCGCTTGTCTCATAATTAATTGGACAGTTCCTGATGCTGAACAACATGTTAAATTTTAGATTATAAAGTGCGTACGTGCATTTCGTTTCTCAGCTGCCATTTCCCACTCAAATATTTTGAATGGACTTTCTTACATACGTGCAAAAATATATTTTACGTGTTCATCATCTAACGTGTGTGTGCTCTAAAGTGCCATAACTGTTATAAAGAGCACAATTTCAACCAAATTTGAAAAATGTTGAAATTTGTCTCCTATGTGAACGAAATTTAGCTATGCTCTATTTAACAGGAGTAAAAAGGGGTGTGGCCTCAGACCACCTCTCTGCAACGCCGCCCTGTGGCATTTACTGGAGTTTCCTGGTGGGCTAGTTGGCCCCCAGTGACCCTCAGGATTCAAGGGGAACTAATTCCCCAACTTAAAACGCTCTACAGGGTGTGTTTGCAGACTTGTCACATCAGGCCCCACCCCTTTCCTGTATCACTGTGCAAACGTGCCCCATGGCGCATTTTAAATTGGGGGATTAATCCCCCTTCAATACTGATGGTCCCTGGGGGTCAACTAGCCCACCAGGTACCTCCAGTAAGAGCCACAGGGCTGCGTTGCAGAGATGTGGTCCGAGGCCACGCCCCTTTTTACACCTCTCTGCAACGCAGCTCCATGGTGCTTACTGGAGATACCTGATGGGCTAGTTTTTTAGGTAATGTTCTCCCCCGACCCTGCACAGCGATTAACTTTCATAGACTGCGTGGTGCGTTCATAATGGAGACTTTGTGATACCTTGAGCATAAGGATGTGTTTCAGCTCACATTCGTTTATACAGTGAAAATCAATAATGGGGGCCTAAAGTACAATGGTGAAGCTGTGTTTGTTTGACTATTTTCTCGTAAGAATGAATTGAACTTTCCGACTGCCGGCTTCATTGCACTTGCTACGGTTTAGATGTCTATTTGGACTTACAATGTACATTTACAAAGCCTATTGACTGCCATTTGGGCCGGTTCAGCAGTTCGGATGTGACAGAGAGGGGGGTTATGGGATATGTAGTCCCGTTGGTTGCTACATGAAGGGGCGGCATTTGAGCTCTTCGAAATACACATTATGTGGCATAGTTTCACAGTAAGGCATGCGCTTGACTAGGTGTGAGTTCTTTGTTGCCCAGTGCTGATGGTTACCGATGCAAAAACAACAATTGATGGACAGAATGCAGAACAATGTCATACATTCACCCCAGTACAGAGATCTGGGCCTAAATCCATAGTTTTTTTTGCTCACCATGCCATTCCAGTTTGAAGCCAGCCATATGCAAATCAGTCTTGACCCTGTGCCTCATGGGAACAGTCCAGCCCAAACTGCCAAGCCAGGTCCTCCCTGGACTGGACACAAGCATCCTAGGACCGGTTTCGGGGTTTCACCCCTCTTCAGCCAGGATAGCTTGATTCCAGTGGCATGGAGAGCACGGGACTCACGTCTGAGCATACCCGTCCCACTCGGGGTGACAAATGCAAAAACAACAATTGATGGACAGAATGCAGAACAATGTCATACATTCACCCCAGTACAGAGATCTGGGCCTAAATCCATCGGTTTTTTTGCTCACCATGCCATTCCAGTTTGAACCCAGCCATATGCAAATCAGTCTTGACCCTGTCCCTCATGGGAACAGTCCAGCCCGAACTGCCAAGCCAGGTCCTCCCTGGACTGGAAACAAGCATCCTAGGACCGGTTTCGGGGTTTCACCCCTCTTCAGCCAGGATAGCTTGATTCCAGTGGCATGGAGAGCACGGGACTCACGTCTGAGCATACCCGTCCCACTCGGGGTGACAAATGCAAAAACAACAATTGATGGACAGAATGCAGAACAATGTCATACATTCACCCCAGTACAGAGATCTGGGCCTAAATCCATCGTTTTTTTTGCTCACCATGCCATTCCAGTTTGAACCCAGCCATATGCAAATCAGTCTTGACCCTGTGCCTCATGGGAACAGTCCAGCCCGAACTGCCAAGCCAGGTCCTCCCTGTACTGGAAACAAGCATCCTAGGACCGGTTTCGGGGTTTCACCCCTCTTCAGCCAGGATAGCTTGATTCCAGTGGCATGGAGAGCACGGGACTCACGTCTGAGCATTACCGCCCCACTCGGGGTGACAAATGCAAAAACAACAATTGATGGACAGAATGCAGAACAATGTCATACATTCACCCCAGGACAGAGATCTGGGCCTAAATCCATCGTTTTTTTTGCTCACCATGCCATTCCAGTTTGAACACAGCCATATGCAAATCAGTCTTGACCCTGTGCCTCATGGGAACAGTCCAGCCCGAACTGCCAAGCCAGGTCCTCCCTGGACTGGAAACAAGCATCCTAGGACCGGTTTCGGGGTTTCACCCCTCTTCAGCCAGGATAGCTGGATTCCAGTGGCATGGAGAGCACGGGACTCACGTCTGAGCATACCCGTCCCACTCGGGGTGACAAATGCAAAAACAACAATTGATGGACAGAATGCAGAACAATGTCATACATTCACCCCAGTACAGAGATCTGAGACTAAATCCATCGGTTTTTTTGCTCACCATGCCATTCCAGTTTGAACCCAGCCATATGCAAATCAGTCTTGACCCTGTGCCTCATGGGAACAGTCCAGCCCGAACTGCCAAGCCAGGTCCTCCCTGGACTGGAAACAAGCATCCTAGGACCGGTTTTGGGGTTTCACCCCTCTTCAGCCAGGATAGCTTGATTCCAGTGGCATGGAGAGCACGGGACTCACGTCTGAGCATACCCGTCCCACTCGGGGTGACAAATGCAAAAACAACAATTGATGGACAGAATGCAGAACAATGTCATACATTCACCCCAGTACAGAGATCTGGGCCTAAATCCATCGTTTTTTTTGCTCACCATGCCATTCCAGTTTGAACCCAGCCATATGCAAATCAGTCTTGACCCTGTGCCTCATGGGAACAGTCCAGCCCAAACTGCCAAGCCAGGTCCTCCCTGGACTGGAAACAAGCATCCTAGGACCAGTTTCGGGGTTTCACCCCTCTTCAGCCAGGATAGCTTGATTCCAATGGCATGGAGAGCACGGGGTATCACGTCTGAGCATACCCGTCCCACTCGGGGTGACAAATGCAAAAACATTGACTGAGGGAGAATGTCTGCATTGTCAGCATTCCGTCCATCATTTGTTTGTTGTAACGCTTTTCGCCCTATGTGGGATGGGTATTCCCAGACGTGGGATCCGTGCTCACTACGCCACTGGAGTCAAGCTATCCTGGCTGATGACGGCTGATAGTCAGAAACCGGTCCTAGGATGCTTGATTCCGGTCCAGGGAAGACATGGCTTGGCAGTTCGGGCTGGACTGTTCCCATGAGGCACAGGGTCAAGACTGATTTGCATATGGCCATGTCTAAACTGGGGTGGCATAGTGGGTAAAAGAACAATGGATTTAATCCAGATCTCTTGACAGGGGGAGAATGTCTGCATTGTCAGCATTCCGTCCATCATTTGTTTGTTGTAACGATGGTTACCAGCATGGCCTCTTTTGGTCTCTATGTTCAATTCATTTGATAGCTGCTTGAAAACACATCTCTTTGATTTATCACACTCTCGCAGTATAACCAAGATTTTAAAGTGTTATGTTATAAATGTTTGCACCATTTCATATTCATATGAGATTATTTTAGCAGGGGTTCTAATAGATCATGAAAGACACAATATAGATATAAGTATGTAAGGTGCACATTATAGATATATTGTGGGGGCCTGATATTGCACTATGCAAGTTGAGAGTGTTATCTTATCATATTTACACTATGCACTATGCATTTTGTTTATGATATATATTATCATTTTTGTTAGTTATCATTGTGACCACCATAACCATCTTATTCATTTTACGTGAATGCATTTGTGTGCGAGCATTTAACTTTCCATGTTTGGATATAATGTGCTTTCAAGTGGAACCAGAGTTTGTTTTCTATGTCGATGATTCTGACACAGTATGAATGGTTTTAACATAATGGCACTCACCAGATTGAAGAAGGCTGCTGTGACAGCCGAAACACGTCTCTCTGTGTTGCTGGTTTGAAATAAAAAATGCCTTTGAACTCAGCATTCTCTGTGTGCGTGCTCTCTTCGTATGGAGCAGGGATGTGTTTGGATATATATATATATATTTTTTTTTTTTTTAACCAATGGCCCGAAAGCAATGAGAGGGCACTCTACGGTGCTCCCGACCATCTGGTCTGCACTCCTCGCTGCAGCTCGCCTTGTGTTGCCAGCATTGGTTTCATGCCGACGCATTTCGAGGCTGACACGCCTCTTCTTCAAGGGCTGTTGAGTCAAGATTTGCATTGATTTGCTCACTTCCTTTAATCATTTCCAAATTGGTGAAACACGCCCTCAGTGGGCTTAGCTTGGTGCAGAGTCTTTGTGGGATCATGGGATTTGTAGTCCCTAGGAGGTAAGCACATATTGTTTCCTTAGTAGGTTCAATGCAAAAAATGAATTTTATAAAAACATTATTAACGTCCTTAGTAGGAAGGCAACTGAAAGCGGGCTTAGTGTGCATTCAGAACGCCGTGCTGAAAGAAGCGGAATTGTTTCCCTTCACAGCCTTTCTTTATTTGCGAAATGGTGCCCCTCTCCACGGCATGGCAGCCGTGTAATATTTTTTAACCAATGGCCCGAAAGCAATGAGAGGGCACTCGACGGTGCTTACCTCCTAGGGACTACAAATCCCATGATGCCGCAAAGACTCTGCACCAAGCTCCACCAGAGACAAAAGAGACCAAATGTAGCCCAACTATCACCCAGATGTAGCCCAAGTATAGCCCAATGACAGAATGTCCCAGAGTGTTCTAACGAACAACTAGAGCGCTAACAGTCTTACTTATGACAAAAGTATGGCACACCTGAAGCCATCTTGATTGGAATAAAGTGGTAACACTTAAAACATTTAATTTACAAAGGAACAAAATGAGGGGCTTCATTTTGCCATAGAAATTATGATTGGTGCTGCAAAAAGAAAAATTAGGGCACATTTTGACTTCTCAAACCCTCTTCTATTTCATAAAAAAATTCTGACATGCAGACTGAAACATGCACTTTGAATACCAGCAGCGGACTTCCCTGGTGAGCAGTAGCTTTACTACAGTGATCTAATGAGCAACTAGAGTGCTAACATTCAGACTTTATGGCAAATGTGTGACACATCTGAATGCCATCTTGATTAAACCAAAGTAAAAAACTGAAAGTATTTCCTTCTGAGACTGCAGGAAATTAGGAAACTTCATAACAAATAAATCTCCCAGCATTGGTTTCATGCCGACGCATTTCGAGGCTGACACGCCTCTTCTTCAAGGGCTGTTGAGTCAAGATTTGCATTGATTTGCTCACTTCCTTTAATCATTTCCAAATTGGTGAAACACGCCCTCAGTGGGCTTAGCTTGGTGCAGAGTCTTTGTGGGATCATGGGATTTGTAGTCCCTAGGAGGTAAGCACATATTGTTTCCTTAGTAGGTTCAATGCAAAAAATGAATTTTATAAAAACATTATTAACGTCCTTAGTAGGAAGGCAACTGAAAGCGGGCTTAGTGTGCATTCAGAACGCCGTGCTGAAAGAAGCGGAATTGTTTCCCTTCACAGCCTTTCTTTATTTGCGAAATGGTGCCCCTCTCCACGGCATGGCAGCCGTGTAATATTTTTTAACCAATGGCCCGAAAGCAATGAGAGGGCACTCGACGGTGCTTACCTCCTAGGGACTACAAATCCCATGATGCCGCAAAGACTCTGCACCAAGCTCCACCAGAGACAAAAGAGACCAAATGTAGCCCAACTATCACCCAGATGTAGCCCAAGTATAGCCCAATGACAGAATGTCCCAGAGTGTTCTAACGAACAACTAGAGCGCTAACAGTCTTACTTATGACAAAAGTATGGCACACCTGAAGCCATCTTGATTGGAATAAAGTGGTAACACTTAAAACATTTAATTTACAAAGGAACAAAATGAGGGGCTTCATTTTGCCATAGAAATTATGATTGGTGCTGCAAAAAGAAAAATTAGGGCACATTTTGACTTCTCAAACCCTCTTCTATTTCATAAAAAAATTCTGACATGCAGACTGAAACATGCACTTTGAATACCAGCAGCGGACTTCCCTGGTGAGCAGTAGCTTTACTACAGTGATCTAATGAGCAACTAGAGTGCTAACATTCAGACTTTATGGCAAATGTGTGACACATCTGAATGCCATCTTGATTAAACCAAAGTAAAAAACTGAAAGTATTTCCTTCTGAGACTGCAGGAAATTAGGAAACTTCATAACAAATAAATCTCCCAAGATGGCCACCAGAGACAAAAGAGCCCAAATGTAGCCCAAATATCACCCAGATGTATCCCAAGTATAGCCCAATGACAGAATGTCCTAGAGTGTTCTAGCGAACAACTAGAGCGCTAACAGTCTTCTTATGACAAAAGAATGGCACACCTGAAGCCATCTTGATTGGAATAAAGTGGTAACACTTAAAACATTTAATTTACAAAGGAACAAAATGAGGGGGTTCAATTTTGCCATAGAAATTATGATTAGTTCTGCAGAAAGAAAAATTAGGGCATATTTTGACTTCTCAAATCCTCTTGTATTTCAAAAAAAAATTCTGTCATGCAGACTGAAACATGCACTTTGAATATCAGCAGCAGACTTCCCTGGTGAGCAGTAGTTTTACTACAGTGATCTAATGAGCAACTAGAGTGCTAACATTCAGAATTTATGGCAAATGTGTGATACATCTGAATGCCTTCTTGATGGAACCAAAATAAAAAACTGAAAGTATTCCCACTGAGGAAAATGCAGTAAATAAGAAAATTAGGAAACTTCATAACAAATAAATCTCCAAGATGGCCACCAGAGACAAAAGAGCCCAAATGTAGCCCAAATATCACCCAGATGTAGTCCAAGTATAGCCCAATGACAGAATGTCCCAGAGTGTTCTTAAGAACAACTAGAGCGCTTACTGTCTTACTTATGACAAAAGTATGGCACACCTGAAGCCATCTTGATTGGAATTAACTGGTAACACTTAAATCATTTAATTTGAAAAAGGAACACAATGAGGGGGTTTATTTTGCCATAGAAATTATTATTAGTGCTGAAGAAAGAAAAATTAGGGCACATTTTGAGTGACTTCTCAAACCCTCTTCTATTTCATAAAAAAATTCTGACATGCAGACTGAAACATGCACTTTGAATACCAGCAGCGGACTTCCCTGGTGAGCAGTAGCTTTACTACAGTGATCTAATGAGCAACTAGAGTGCTAACATTCAGACTTTATGGCAAATGTGTGACACATCTGAATGCCATCTTGATTAAACCAAAGTAAAAAACTGAAAGTATTTCCTTCTGAGACTGCAGGAAATTAGGAAACTTCATAACAAATAAATCTCCCAAGATGGCCACCAGAGACAAAAGAGCCCAAATGTAGCCCAAATATCACCCAGATGTATCCCAAGTATAGCCCAATGACAGAATGTCCTAGAGTGTTCTAGCGAACAACTAGAGCGCTAACAGTCTTCTTATGACAAAAGAATGGCACACCTGAAGCCATCTTGATTGGAATAAAGTGGTAACACTTAAAACATTTAATTTACAAAGGAACAAAATGAGGGGGTTCAATTTTGCCATAGAAATTATGATTAGTTCTGCAGAAAGAAAAATTAGGGCATATTTTGACTTCTCAAATCCTCTTGTATTTCAAAAAAAAATTCTGTCATGCAGACTGAAACATGCACTTTGAATATCAGCAGCAGACTTCCCTGGTGAGCAGTAGTTTTACTACAGTGATCTAATGAGCAACTAGAGTGCTAACATTCAGAATTTATGGCAAATGTGTGATACATCTGAATGCCTTCTTGATGGAACCAAAATAAAAAACTGAAAGTATTCCCACTGAGGAAAATGCAGTAAATAAGAAAATTAGGAAACTTCATAACAAATAAATCTCCAAGATGGCCACCAGAGACAAAAGAGCCCAAATGTAGCCCAAATATCACCCAGATGTAGTCCAAGTATAGCCCAATGACAGAATGTCCCAGAGTGTTCTTAAGAACAACTAGAGCGCTTACTGTCTTACTTATGACAAAAGTATGGCACACCTGAAGCCATCTTGATTGGAATTAACTGGTAACACTTAAATCATTTAATTTGAAAAAGGAACACAATGAGGGGGTTTATTTTGCCATAGAAATTATTATTAGTGCTGAAGAAAGAAAAATTAGGGCACATTTTGAGTGACTTCTCAAACCCTCTTCTATTTCATAAAAAAATTCTGACATGCAGACTGAAACATGCACTTTGAATACCAGCAGCGGACTTCCCTGGTGAGCAGTAGCTTTACTACAGTGATCTAATGAGCAACTAGAGTGCTAACATTCAGACTTTATGGCAAATGTGTGACACATCTGAATGCCATCTTGATTAAACCAAAGTAAAAAACTGAAAGTATTTCCTTCTGAGACTGCAGGAAATTAGGAAACTTCATAACAAATAAATCTCCCAAGATGGCCACCAGAGACAAAAGAGCCCAAATGTAGCCCAAATATCACCCAGATGTATCCCAAGTATAGCCCAATGACAGAATGTCCTAGAGTGTTCTAGCGAACAACTAGAGCGCTAACAGTCTTCTTATGACAAAAGAATGGCACACCTGAAGCCATCTTGATTGGAATAAAGTGGTAACACTTAAAACATTTAATTTACAAAGGAACAAAATGAGGGGGTTCAATTTTGCCATAGAAATTATGATTAGTTCTGCAGAAAGAAAAATTAGGGCATATTTTGACTTCTCAAATCCTCTTGTATTTCAAAAAAAAATTCTGTCATGCAGACTGAAACATGCACTTTGAATATCAGCAGCAGACTTCCCTGGTGAGCAGTAGCTTTACTACAGTGATCTAATAAGCAACTAGAGTGCTAACATTCAGAATTTATGGCAAATGTGTGACACATCTGAATGCCTTCTTGATGAAACCAAAGTAAAAAACTGAAAGTATTTCCTACTGAGACTGCAGGAAATTAGGAAAGTTCATAACAAATAAATCTACCAAGATGGCCACCAGAGACAAAAGAGCCCAAATGTAGCCCAAATATCACCCAGATGTGTCCCAAGTATAGCCCAATGACAGAATGTCCCAGAGTGTTCTAGCGAACAACTAGAGCGCTAACAGTCTTACTTATGACAAAAGAATGGCACACCTGAAGCCATCTTGATTGGAATAAAGTGGTAACACTTAAAACATTTAATTTACAAAGGAACAAAATGAGGGAGTTCATTTTGCCATAGAAATTATGATTAGTTCTGCAGAAAGAAAAATTAGGGCATATTTTGACTTCTCAAATCCTCTTCTATTTCAGAAAAAAATTCTGACATGCAGACTGAAACATGCACTTTGAATACCAGCAGCAGACTTCCCTGTTGAGCAGTAGTTTTACTACAGTGATCTAATGAGCAACTAGAGTGCTAACATTCAGAATTTATGGCAAATGTGTGATACATCTGAATGCCTTCTTGATGGAACCAAAATAAATAATTTAAGTATTCCCACTGAGGAGAATGCAGTAAATAAGGACATTAGGAAACTTCATAACAAATAAATCTCCAAGATGGCCACCAGAGACAAAAGAGCCGAAATGTAGCCCAAATATCACCCAGATGTAGCCCACATGTAGCCCAATGACAGAAGTGTGCAAAACACTTATATTTTGTGTATTTGCCGTTTTATATAGTGCAGACTTGTCAGGTATTGTAGTGCTTTACATGAGCATTGGTTACATCACACAAGATCAAATTCATTTTGGTTGTAGACATGGGGAGATTAAATGACTTGACCAGAATCACAGAATGTTGAGCTGAAGCAGAAACTCCAACCTGGTTCCCCAGTTGCAAAGTCTGCAGCTCTGGAAGTAACACCACATCCTCTCCCCTAGGTGCAACATTTAATCAAGTGGTCAACTGGATAAAAAAACAAAAAGATTACAAATAATTTAAAAGTTCTTTGTCGCTATTTGAAAACTCAGAAAATATGTCCTCATTTTAGTTTTTTAGAGCACTAACCATAATTTTGATGCAAATAAGACTCTCTCATATATGTAATTTCTAAAGGAAATACTCTAGGTATTACAGTTTTGATTACATCAAGATGACGTCATACGTTCCACACTTTTGTAATAAATATAGAATGTTAGCAATCTATTTGTTCATTGGGATACTGTTGAGAGGCAGAGACCAGGGGCACGGACTCTGAAAATTGAAGGCAGGTAGGAGAGTGCAGATGCAACAATTTGACCACACTGGGCAGGCAGGAAGGGCAGTGGCAGCACAACAGACTATGGAGGGCAGTGGAAAGGGGACAGGGGCAACAAACCAACAATACAGGACTGGCAAGAGAGGCTGTGGCAATATAATAGACCATTGTGGGCAGAAGGAGGAGGCAGTGGTAGTACAACCATACATGCCAACCGACCCGTTTCAGCCAGGAAACGTCCAATGTTTTTAAGCTCAAATGGTCTTTATTTGATCTGTCTCCTGTCTACAATCTCCTCTTTTTCAATGTAACTCAAAGGGGAAAATCCATACCCCAGTTTTTTTTCAAAATCTCCCTCTTACCAAGTTCAAAATGTTCGCAAGTATGGTACATTGGATCATGGTAGGCAGGAGGAATTGGGATAGGGACATGGACTTGGATAACAGAGGACAGGAGGGACATGGAGAGGTGCACCAAACTGACCCTACAGGGCAGGCATCAGGGTTTGCAGCAGCACAATACACCACACAGCGCATACGGGATGGGAGTGCAGCACAACAATCCATAGAAAGCAACAGGGAGGGGACAGGACTATGCACATGGACAACAGAGAACAGATGGGAAAGAGGCAATGGTATCTAGCTGACCATAATGGACAGACAGGAGAGAAAGCTGCAGCATAACAGACCATAAGGGCAGGAGGGACAGATCAGGGGCATTACAATGGAACAGACAAGCCAGGAGGGAGGGAATAGGGGTCTGCACATGGAAACAGAGGGCTGGGGGCAAGGGGGCAGGGAAGGAGCAGCAAGATGACCATGGAGGTCAGGCAGGTTGGGCACTAGAAACAAGACACACCATGGAGAGCAACAATAAAACTATGATGGCATACAGACAGACCATGGAGAGAAGGTGGAAGGGGGTCAGTGGCAGCTAGCTGACCACACAGGGAAGGTGGGAGGGGCCATGGCAGTGCAGAAGACCATGCATGGCAAGCGGGAGGGTTAGTGGCAGCACAATGGCTATGATGGGCAAGAAGGAGGGTGCAGGGGCATGCATAAAGGACCATGGAGGATAGAAGGGAGGGTCAGGACCTGAGCACAGACAAGAGAGTTCAGGGGAAGGGGCCTCACAACAGACCGCACGGGGCAGGCAGGAGGAGCAGTTGCAGCACAACAGACCAGGGAGGGCAGAAGGGTGTGGCAGTAAAATGAACCATGGAGGACAGGAGGAAGGGGATAGGGGCATGGCATGTGGACAGGCAGGGTGGAGGTGGCAGGGACAGGTTACAGTCATCTGACAATGCTAGGCAGGTGGGAGGGGAGTGCAGCTCAACAGAACACTCAGAGTAGATAGGAGTGGCAGGTCCATGGAACATGGTGGGCAAAAAGGATGGAGCAGGGGCATGCACAAAGAGGGCAGGGGGAAGGAGAATAGGGGCAGCAAGCTAAGCACAGAGGCTAAGCAGGAAGTCAATGATGGGCCATAGAATTGGGCAATGGAGGGCAGGAGGAGTGGACTGGTACATCATGCTAAATGGAGGGCAGTGGCAGCACATCAGACCATGCATGGCAGGAGGGAGAAGGCAAGTCCGTGGATTCAGACAACAGAGGATAGGGAGGAAGTGGATGGGACAGCAAGCTAACTGTTCAGAGAAGGTGGGTATTAGGAACTTTATTGTTTTTAAAATGTGTGTCTGTGCGAACTGCTTAAAATATGAACAAGTATGCAGCATAATCTCACTTTTATTCAGGAAGAAGAGGACGTTTGTGACTGTGACTCCGGGATCACTTGGCAGAGACACCCCCTGACCCTCCACCCCCATCGCAAAATGTAATGCCCGTGAAAAGGGTAGGTGGACGCAGTGTTATATAGAACATAGTCCTTGGAGCACGATTGAAAATGAAAACTAGATATAGTATATGGTATAAACTATGCACCAACAAGTGTGATATAAGATGAACCGGGGTGTGAAATATAATATGCAATACATTGTGCGCAATGACAGATTCATTGGAGAGCGCGAGATAGCACAGGCACTAGCATGTGCTATGCGATATGCGCCTTGGAGTGTAATATGCAAAGGGCAGTGTTGTGTAACCTAACTAGTCTCTAAAGTTGTAATATAAAATATGTGCTGGGGAGTGTAACGTTGCATATGCACTGTGACAAAGATATGGATCCCAGATTGTAATATGTATGGCATAGCACTGTGCGTTATAACATAGGCATCGAGGAAGGCACATTAGATGGGGCAATATAACCCGTGTGAAGGCAAGTGTGGCATGACATATTCACGGGGTGGTGTTACAGTGCACATGGGCTAGAGAGTGTCATAGCATATGCACTAGCTGGTGAAATACAACACAGAGGTGTGAGGCATTCGGCGGGCACTGGTGGGTGTAACACAGCATTGGGCTCAGCCAGGAGCACGCTGTGACTCTCAAGTGAGGTTTGTCTCCTTTCCAGAGAGTAAAATAAAAAGTATTACACATCCGGCAGTGGATGTGTGTTTTATTAACCGTGAGGGGGGTTTCTTGCATAGTTTGGTCGAATTTTTGTCGAATCCCCTTTGAATGGCTTGGTGTGCATGTATATTAAATGTGCCCGTCAATAGCTACCCATGTTTGTATAAATAAAACCAAGGGTGTCTACTTGGAGAGTACCTACCGGCGGGGGCACCGGGATTAGGCACGGTAGGGCGTCAGACACGTCAGAGCTTCACTAGCGGTGTAAATACATTCCATGTGGATTAATTCTATGCATAGTTGCCTTTTAATGAATATCACGCAAATCGTCATGGTGATAGGTACATACGGTTTGTCCAGCATGTCCTAGGTGTTTCTATAAATATATATTTTTTTTAAATAATAAAAAACAAAGGCCGGTCCCGGGGGATGGGTCCCCGGGGCCATAAGTGGCCTGAGGAGGGGGGCAACGCAGCAAATAACTGAAATACACGGATACAACAATCTCCCTTATTTTAAAAATGGCAACATATCCATTAAGTAATACAATTCAAACATGCTGGAAAATGGTAAAATCAAGTGAAACTACATCTCCCATAATTCCTCCTAAATGGTCAATATGGGAACAACTATAAATAAAGAACATTGAAAACGGACTCACACACCGTGAGCAAGACCGATTGTGGTTGAAACGCGGTGGTGGTGGAGGGTGGTGACTACTTGCACGGAAAAATAAATCCTTAAATCATACAACTTCCTTGGTGTGCAGTGCTTCCTTGACACTCTTATGAACAATGACAAGATCATAATCAAACCTGCAGACAAGGGGGGCAATGTGGTCATTCAAAATAAAATCGACTACATCAAAGAGGTCACAAGACAACTGGATGACGACAAAAATTATGTGAAATTAACTCACAATCAACTAAATGAACTAACTCTGAATCTAGAAATGAGCATTAAAAAGTGGCAAGAATCTCTATTCTTAAAGAATGAAAGCCCAGTGATGCCTACGATGTACTTCTTACCGAAGATACATAAAACCCTAATTAATCCCCCGCCAGGCCAATAATGTCAAGTTGCAACTCATTATATGAGAATGTATCAGACTACGTGGATTTCTTCCTGGCACCGCTAGTCACAGATTTAACATCATATATAAAAGATACAGGGGACTTTTTAAGAATTCCATCAAACCTTGGATGGCACAAGGGCTACTATCTAGCCACAATCGATGTAGTATCATTGTATACTTCCATTGAGCATAACATCGGACTACAAGCTGTTGGATATTTCCTGAAACAACGTAGTATACACCAATCTAAACACACAAGAATGCTCCTAGAAATGATAGAGCTCAGTCTTCGTAACAACATCTTTATATTTGATGGTCAAATATACTCCCAGCAGTGCGGAACTGCTATGGGAGTTTCATTTTCTCCGAGCTACGCCAACCTCACCATGGGTTGGTGGGAGAAACTAATAGCTTGGAGAGAAGGAAATGAAATACACACTACCAAAACAGAATTGTGGTTGCGTTATATTGACAACCTATTCCTCATCTGGAGTGGCAGCCAGAAAAAATTTGAAGAGTATATGACCATTCTGAACAACAATGAAATAGGTCTACGCTTTACTCATAACATCAGCAACCAAGAAATCCAATTCTTGGATGTAACTGTATACATAGAAAACGAAGAAATCAAAACGAAACTATACAGAAAACCAACGGCAACCAACAGTATTTTACATGGGAAAAGTTTCCATCCCCCTCAACTGAAAAAAAACATCCCTTATGGGGAATTTCTGCGTATGAGACGCAATTGCTCCGACGATCTAGAAATGGAAAAAACCTTTAAAGAAACAGCAATAAGATTCCAACAAAGAGGATACTGTGACAAAGACATAAAACAGGGTCAGGAAAGAGCGAGAGCCACTCCACGAGCACAGACTTTGAAATACCAAAAAGAACACACAGAGGAGAATGCCATTATTCGAGTAATTCTGACATACAGTTAAGAAAACTATCAAATCATAGATATCCTAAAAAACACTGGGATATCTTGAAGAAGGATCCAGATATCGGACAAAAAATTGGTAACCAACCTAACATTTCATATCGCAAAGCACCTTCCTTAAAGGACAAATTGGTGAAGAGCCATATGACAACCATCAAGAAATCGAGAAATTGGTTGGAGACCAAACAGACAGGTTTTATACGCTGCAACACATGCAAAGCATGTAAACATGGCATGAATATGAAACAAACAGTGGATTTCATGGGCAACACATTCAACATCACAGAAAGGATCAACTGTGAATCTACGTATGTTGTGTATGTTATTGTCTGTGGATGTGGACTCTGGTACATAGGCAGTACCATTTGCACGGGTAGTGAAGTCATACAGTGTTGGGAAGTTGTGCCTTAATTGGCTAGAAACCTCAACACTGATAGAAGTGAAACAACACTTATCCTTACATACACAGTACATGGATCTTAGGGATTTTTTTACTAGGTCCCAGGAAACCACACCAAAAATGTTTGATATATGCTGGCATTTATACTGCCTACTATGAAATTTGGAAAATATCACAACAGGAGGCTGCAGAAACAATACTGGAAGTAGACCATGTTAACTTAGAGAAATCTCTAACAGTGGTAGACAATGGGTTAACAACTTTGACCTCCAGGATATATTCCTTAGGCAACATTATATCTTCTGCGATAGACATTCTAGAGCAAGATTTGGCTATATTAAAACACGGGCTAATCTCAGTTATGTTCTATAATGTTATTGAGCTGGACACTGCAATCTTTGCGTGCAGGCTCTGTGCCTTGGTGTTTCATCAACAGTACATCTCTGTTTTCTGAATACAATCTAACAGATAAACAGATAGAAATGGCACAAAGGGGTACAAAATATACAATGCTGCGTATTGAAAAACTGGATAGATTAACATTCACAGTGGCATAAACACCGCACACAGAATGGCTAATCCATGGCCAAATAAATATACTGGTCACTACTTTTCAGTTTCAATATTGCCTTGAACAAAAGCAGGCAGGTAAATATGAAAAAATGGCTAAGGAATACATTAAGGAATCTTGGGAGTTACCATACAGATTTTGATGCCGGAGTGGGGATCGAGAAGTGTTTCTAAGAGGTACAAACTGTGAGAACACTTTAAGTGGATCCCTCATGTGTCAGGACATTCTACTACTCTGGGCTTGTAATGGTTCTGTGGCAAACCTGTCCTGCCATCTGAGGGGTGCCCCAGCTGCTGTGATTACTCAGTACAAAAGGGGGTGGTGATGGACGGAGCATCAGAACCAATCAAACACTCACACCCAGTCAACAGATCTGGGTTTGATCCATCACCGTTCTTTAGCCCACTCTGCCACCGCAGTTCAGACATGGCCATATGCAAATCAGTCTGACCATGTGCCTCATGGGAACAGTCCAGCCCGAACTGCCAAGCCATGCCTTCCCTGGACCGGAAACAAGCTTCCTAGGACCGGTTTCTGGCATTTCAGCCGTCTTCAGCCAGGCTTGCTTGAATCCAGTGGCAAAGTGAGCAAGGGACTCACGTCTGAGCATACCCTGCCAACTTATGGCGAACAAAGCAGTACAAAAGGGGGGTGGTGATGGATGGAGCATCAGAACCAATCAAACACTCACAGCCAGTCAACAGATCTGGGTTTGAACCATCTCCGTTCTTTAGCCCACTCTGCCACCCCAGTTCAGACATGGCCATATGCAAATCAGTCTGACCCTGTGCCTCATGGGAACAGTCCAGCCAGAACTGCCAAGCCATGCCTTCCCTGGACCGGAAACAAGCTTCCTAGGACCGGTTTCTGGCATTTCAGCCGTCTTCAGTCAGGCTTGCTTGAATCCAGTGGCAAAGTGAGCAAGGGACTCACGTCTGAGCATACCCTGCCAACTTATTGCGAACAAAGCAGTACAAAAGGGGGTGGTGATGGACGGAGCATCAGAACCAATCAAACACTCACACCCAGTCAACAGATTTGGTTTGATCCATCACCGTTCTTTAGCCCACTCTGCCACCCCAGTTCAGACATGGCCATATGCAAATCAGTCTGACCCTGTGCCTCATGGGAACAGTCCAGCATATGGGTTACTTTCTAACGGGAGTTACTTGATGCTGAACAGTCAGGACCACTGTAGAATGCTCCTGGGCATCGCATATCTGGTAACCGTGCGTTCCAGCGTCTCTTGTTGTATGCGAGTATTGTCTTCTCCAACACATACAGTCAGGGAGGCACCATTATGGCCTTCACTGAATGTTTCTTTAATACATTTGATACTCTATGCAGAATGAAAGCCAGGCTTTTACAGAAGTCTGTGCCCTTAATCTCCTCTCGAGAGAGTTTTGATCTCCAGATCGCAAGGTCTTCAGCAGAGATACAGGCGATTATTCATATAAACTGCCCTTTCCATTTCATAGAAATGGTAAATAGTATCTTTAACATGTCTGATATGACTGGCATTGTCCACCTATTTAAGACCATAGGTTCTGGACTTATAAGCACCTTTCAGACGGTACTTGGAGTTATACCAAACTTCATACACTCTGTATTCAGAAGCATCTTTGGAGGGCTTCTGCTGATCCTGTTTCTAATAACAGGTATTCTGATTGTCTTCTATCTGCTATGCAATGGATGTCCCAGTCACCAAGGATTTGGAAAAAGCGCTCATGGAGCAGAAATACCGTGACCGAATGGTACAATATCTAGGCATGCCTCGCCTGAGAGAACTAAGTGCATCTTGGTTCCTGTCATTTCGACCAGTCTGGATGGACTGAATCTTACCTGTCCTCCGATGCCTGTTTTGTGGAGAAGATTGCATGTTAGACCTTTGTTTGACACTCCCATCATGTGAGCAAATGGACGTGAATGGTCTACTGGACCCGATAACGGCCCATGTTCTGCAATGTCCTCAGCGTATTCCTATGTTGATGGCGGCATTCCTTGAGCCACTGCAGGTTGTAACTGCACCTATTGGTATGGAGACCAGCTCCTCCACTGACACCCAGGCTTTGGACGGCAAAGGTTGCCCCAGCAACGGGTGCGGACAGTGTGGAACATCATCTGTGCTCAATTGACGTACTATGCGAGGTGTTACAAGGGCCGTCTACTGCGGAAGCAAGCAATGAAAATATTGCATCTACAAGACAGGACACATAAACAACTGAATCATTTTTGGCTCATCGTGTGCTGGGAAAAATTCAACCAAGCTCAACTTGGAACTCAGAAAATTGACATTCCTTTTCATTTATTGGGCAGAAATGGCTTTCTAATGCTTATAGTGGTTCGGACTATACCAAAGGACACTTTTAGAGTTAGGGCATGCAAAAAAAAATTCATTTTTCATATTTTTATAGCTTTTAGAATTTGTTTAGACATTTTTAAACATTTTTAGCTAGAATAAATGTTTTTTAACACTTTGTGTGTACCAATGTTTAGTTAAAATGGTAGTACACTGATAGGTTACATATGTCGTTCAGTCGGAAGAGGAGTGGGTGCTATATTCCATATAGGTACCTTATATAAGCGCAGGCAACACTGCAGCCTTTCACTTATATCCTTCCCTACATTACATTCATAACGGTTCATAGATACGACACTGCATTCAGAACGCAGGTTTTTCCCTGGTTCAGAACTCATACATTATGCATGAGGCTTCTTGGAAGCACAGCAGGACGAACATCTCCTGTATAATATCTATGTTAAAGTTCAAACCAGATGTCATCCTTTAGGCTGACACAGTAACACAGCAAGGAAGGACTCCTGGGGAGACCTGTGGGTATATATATTTCATGTCCTGCTTAGACAGAGAGAGGAGACTGTGACTTCCCAGCTGACACACTGACCGGAGATGCTGAGGTTCCTGCATGCAGACACTCCAGCTCACAGTGATATAACATCCCTCATGGGGTGTCCAACTCAAGACCAGGACGGGGTCCCATATTCTCTCCTTTCTCAGTTAATGGGTTGACTAGCCTTTAGAGGGATTCTTAGCATAGCAGCTACATAGATGCTAGGTACATTTAGGTACATCTAGTTAGGGAGACATAGTAGGAGTACGCCCATTTCTTATGATGTGTTTTATGTACTTGCATATATTCATGAATACTGCAAAATGGTAGATCTGTACCATCCTTTTACTTTCGTAGTACTGCTAACCATATAGCTCTGCTACTGTCTGATGGTTGCTGCAGCTCATCTATTCTACACTAGAATAACAACTGTTCAATAAATCCTTATTGACAAACGCCCAGTTTGTTTATTCTGTGTATCTCTGAGGCAAACTAAGTGAGCACGAGAGACTAAGCAAAAAGTAGTATACTGTTTCTATGATCCTGAGGGATCAGGGATGTCATGTTCTGAGGTTGCCAGAAACTATTCTCTCCCCGATCAGAGGAGATTCTAGTGGCACTGTGAGCTAGCTAATGCAAACAGGTTAACATATCTGGTGGGGGTGCTTGGAACCAGTCTGCCACCAAACCCACAGTTTATGTTATCCGAACGTGCAGATCCTGTATAGGATATATAGGAACTACATGACAGTTTCTGCCTGGCTTAGGCGCATGCCCTAGCCAACCATAAATCCCTTTGCTAACCGGTCCCAACTTGGAAAAGGTGCAAACCATTGCCAACTAGAGACTTCCCATTTTTAACATGCACTAGCACACAGACCAAGTAATATTCTCATGCAGCCACTCACAGATGCACTTAGAGACTATTACACCCATTTACACATGTTTTGACAGTAAGCAAACTACTTATAGTCATTAGAGCTAGGGGTGGGTGAAGAATTTTGCTCCATCAGTGGAGTTTGCTGAGTTTTGCTGACTCCGTGCAGAGTTCTGAAAAACCCTACAAAGTGATGCGGAGTGGAGTTTTTTCTCTCGAGCGGCTTGCCATCATTAAGTTGGCGAGCAAATGCGAGAAAATATTGTGTGCTAGACATCCTGTTGATGACATTTCTCAAAGCGG
Source organism: Triturus cristatus (assembly GCF_964204655.1). Taxonomy (NCBI): domain Eukaryota; kingdom Metazoa; phylum Chordata; class Amphibia; order Caudata; family Salamandridae; genus Triturus; species Triturus cristatus. The sequence continues at coordinate 419,746,666 of NC_140580.1, forward strand.
GTGGTCGCAGCAGGTCACGACCTCTCACATTGAGAAATCTGCTGCTTGCATTGAGGAAGCTGCTGCTCAAGGAAAAGTTCTACTCAAGAAGCAGAAAGCCCCAAGTCCTCTGGGCTGATGATGTGAAGCAGTTCACACTGATTTTACAGTGTGGACAAAATCCTAGTGCTAAAAATCAGTACAAGCAGTGCAACTTAACTGACTCTGCCACTGGTGGAACTCCGTAGAGCACAGCAGAGTTTTTCGGCTTTTGAAAGAGTTCCGCAAACTCCCAGGCCTAATTGTAGCATGTATGGAGTCAAAACCAGAGTTATACATTTTAAATGTGTTGTTGTGCATTTAATTCTTACTTTAATTTTGTGGATCCTCAACTGAATCGCACTTTTTAATTTTTTTTTTAAATAAAACAAATTTTAAAATGATTATTATTCAGGCTTGGGCTCTAGGGTGGCTCTGAGAAGAGCCTTTGTGTTCATTATGTCTGTGTATCAGCTACTGATAAGAACTGATGCAGAGTTTCAGGTTGCTGAGAAACACTCTGTCGCCTTCGTCAGTGAAGTGAACTCCATCACTTCTATAGAGTCCATGCATGTCAAAACTCATGTTGTTGTTGTAAATAGAGCCCATGTTCTGGTCTCTAAGAAATGCAGAAACAGTTTTATTGAAATGTTTCCTGGATTTATCTATTTGTGAACAGAAATTTTCTGACCATTTCCATTTCTGCCTTTGGCAAATATTGGAGAACACCAAGGCAGCAGAAGGGAAAAGTGCCATCAACTGGTCAAAGGTTTCCTTCATAGCAATCTACAATCCTACCCCTGTAAGAGTGCCTAGGTCATTTCCACCACAGTGCACAAGTAAGAGGTCTGGATTTTGGCAATCGGCAATTCTCTGAACCAAAAGCAGCAATTGGTGCCACTGTAATCCTCTCTCGCCAATCCATTTAATGTCCACATTAGGCAAGGCAAAGTCCCTGTCAATGTCACTCTTTCTCTCACAATCTCTGCCCAGAAGACATAGCTGTGCCCCACAATCCACACATTAACCATTTTGAAGGAAGGAGCAGTAGCACACAGACGATTGCTGCAGCTGAATCTGACAGTTAGTAGAATGAAAAGCAGGTAAAAAGGAGGAGTGAACCTGGTTTAAAAAAGGCTGTATTTGATTGTGTGGTGTAAATGTATTTGATAGCTAATATTTGGTAGGGTGATTGCAGAGTGGTGAAGCAAGGGGTTAAAAGAACTGACCAATATAAAGTAGTATAAAAGAACATGAAAAGATGAAGAGAATGTTTTGATTTGGTAGCTATATTATTGTTACTGAAAAAAGAGAGGGGAGATTGCCATTACTGGTTCTACCGTGCAGAGTGGTACTTATCACTTTTTGTGAAAATACATTTAAATGAAAGTGTGTCAAAATTTGAGGATCAACAAAGCAAATTGACAGGTATGTTAATAATGGGGACAGTAATTATATATATATATATATATATATATATATATATAGAGTCCAAATCCCCACTTCTAAAGAAAAGAAGGGTCTGACACAGCCAGGATGCATACAGGAGGATTTATTCCAAGGTGAGTTTACAGCGCAAAACTCGGTAACAAACGGCAGACGCGTTTCAGCAGTTCAGCTTTCATCAGTGCCTGTTACGATGTTTGGAGCCTCGCACCTGGTGGCCATTTAGGTGTTCTCTTGGCCACTCCTGAAATTTTGCTCGAGGCTCCTCCTCTGTCTTTAAAGAGATACTGCATTTCGTGCTGTAAGTCCAGACCGCTGCATGCTGGTAATTGCAGTCTCTGTGTAGATCTCCCTTAAGTAAGTGGAAAATCTAAACACCCAGTGGCGTCCCAAATGTGGCCTCCGGACTGCACCCAACACACAGCTTCCTGCTAAGTTGAAAATCCTCACTGGAGACCCCTTGTTGCTCCCTGCAGTCAATGCTGCTCCTCTCTCCCCACGCAGTGTTACCTTCACCCAGTGGTGCTTCAGCCTGCGCGAGGGGGCGCCGGGTTGTGCTTTACCAAACACAAGTCCATTCAAGTTGCTGGCTAACGCGGTGCATCCAGACCGAGAGGGCGTGTCAGAAGCCAGTGCCTGCGATACCAGCGAAACATAGAGTCCAAATCCCCACTTCTGAAGAAAAGAAGGGTCTGACACAGCCAGGATGCATACAGGAGTATTTATTCCAAGGTGAGTTTACAGCGCAAAACTCGGTAACAAACGGCAGACGCGTTTCAGCAGTTCAGCTTTCATCAGTGCCTGTTACGATGTTTGGAGCCTCGCACCTGGTGGCCATTTAGGTGTTCTCTTGGCCACTCTGAAATTTTGCTCGAGGCTCCTCCTCTGTCTTTAAAGAGATACTGCATTTCGTGCTGTAAGTCCAGACCGCTGCATGCTGGTAATTGCAGTCTCTGTGTAGATCTCCCTTAAGTAAGTGGAAAATCTAAACACCCAGTGTTATATATGTATATATATATATTATCTACTGGCGGTCGCCAGTAGATAGTTATAGTTAGGACCGTGTTTCCATAGGAAATCCGCAACATTCTATTTGGAATAACTTTGGCGCCGGTTGACGAATCATCGTGAAATTTTCAAAATAGGTGGGGCGCTCCGCTCCGCACCTACACTGAAAGTCTCAGGGGGATTCGTCAAGCGGGGGCTGAGAAAAAAGGGGGGTCCCAAAATGCGTTTTCCCCATGCAATTTTCCATAGGGACCTTTAGTCCAAGGTACAGCCCGAACGGCTGAACAGAATTACTTGAAATTTGGCAAAGAGGTAGTCCTCAGCTCAGGGATGTGCCTTTTGCATATATGGAGTCAATCTGTTCAGTAAGTAAAAGTAAAATCATATATATATCTGGGCGGAGCCTAACCACACATCTCATCCTGAGATCTGATTGGCTGTCAGCACTTCATCCAAGAAGTGTTGGCAGCCATCTTGGGACCAATATACATGATAGCACCTCAATAAAAAGCATTGCAGTTAATAGAAGGTTTTAAGACTTTAATTACATTATAAATCATTTGTTGATGGTACCATACTCATTTAAGGAATTGTGGTGTGTTCTAAGGTGATTTTACCATGTGAAAAAACCTTCTGCTGTGATATCATAAACCATGTTTTAGAGAAAACTATTTTCTCATGCTTTTCCCACAGAGGTTTGGAAGGTGATCTATAAGCTAAACTGAGAGCATATTTTCTGTAAATTCACATTATCTTTCTCAGTCATGTGAGAATGAAGTCTGACATTCTCAGTAAAACATGTTATTATTATTTATTATTATTAGTGAGTTTTATAACGCGCCTGGTTACCCTTGGGCATCCCCGCGCTTATCCAGAATGAAAACGCCATGACATGAGGCTCCGGTATTAAGCAGGAAACAGGTGAGTTTTTAACAACTTGCGGAAGCGGAGGAAATTTGATTCCAAGCGTAAGTGCAGTGGAAGAGAATTCCATAGAATGGCCACATTGATGGAAAACCTTCTGCCCCCAGTTCTTGCCTTCCTAGCTCTCATGACCTGCAGCAGATGTTGATGCTCTGAACGAAGGGAACGAGAGGTCTTATAAGGTTGCACCATATCCCGGAGGATAGGAGGGCCTTTCCCCTGCAAGATTTTATGGGCCATACAGAGTGCCTTAAATTTCACCCTCTCCCTAACGGGAAGCCAGTGCAGCGCCTTCAGCACAGGGCGGGCAGACTGACGCCTGGGGAGATCCATCAGGAGCCTGGCGGCCGCGTTCTGCACTTGCTGTAATTTATTTAGGGTAGACTCTGGGGCCCCCAGAAACAGCGCATTACTGAAGTCCAGCCGGGAGATGATAAGACCCTGAACAAGTAATCTCCTAGAGACCACAGGGAGAAGAGGTAAGATCTTACGGGCTGAACGGAGCAGACCAAAACACACGCCTGCGGTCTTTTTAGCGTGAGTCTTAAAGGTAAGGTCCTGCTCCAACCACACCCCCAGACTCTTGATCTCCTGTTTGGGGGTGGGAGCCGCTCCCAGGCAACTAGGCCAGCTACTCGGAGACAGGGTGGGAGGGGAGTTTCCCAATATCATCAGTTCCGTTTTGGAGCCGTTAAGCTTGAGTGCTGAGCAACACATCCACTTGAAGATCTTGTCCAAGCAGGTGTGCAGCTGGTCGGGATGGTGAGACGACTGGGGGAGGCCTACCACCAGCTGGGTATCATCAGCATAGCTGATAATCTTGATACCCAGGGGCAGTATCTCATTCTCCAGGGGAGCCATATAAATGTTAAATAGGGTAGGGCTCAACGATGAGCCCTGTGGCACACCACACTGGAGAGAGACCGACGAAGATTTCGAATGGCCTTCCCACACCTCAAACGTACGGCCAACCAAAAAGGAAGAGAACCACTTCAGGGCCAGCCCGGAGACCCCCACCCTCGACAGTCGTTGGAGAAGCACTTGATGATCCACAGTGTCAAATGCCGCACTGAGGTCAAGGAGGATCACTGCCACTGATCCCCCTATGTCCAAAATGCTCCTGGCATGCTCCACGACTGCCAACAGGGCAGTATCGGTCCCCTGACCGGGACGAAAGCCCGTTTGGGAATCACCCAAAAGGGAGTTGGACTCCAAGAAGCCCGAGAGGCGCCGATTGACCAACTTCTCCGCTACCTTGCTAACACCGGGGAGCAGGGAGATAGGCCTAAAGCTGGCAAGGTCAGCGGGGTCCAAGTTGGGCTTCTTTAAGAGAGCCTTGACAACCGCTCCCTTCCAGCTTGGAGGCACTATTCCTTGGGTGAAGGATAAATTTATCAAATCCGTCACTGGACCACCGATGATAGAGGCCACCTGCTTAAGATATTTCAGTGGTGCAGGGTCTTTAGGCGATCCACTTTTCATGGTCGTCAACACTGTGAGCACTTCTTCCTCAGTGACCGACCCAAAGGAGGCCAACTCTGCTGTCCGCGCCCTGGGCAGAAACTCCAACTTACCATCAGAGGAAGTCTCCTCGTCTAACCGAGGGAGTGATGAAAGGATGTTATCTATTTTAGATTTAAAGAAGGAGGCAAGTTCGGAACATTTCCCAGTGGGGTCAGCATGGAGGACTGGAGGTTCGGGGGCTTTTAGAAGTTCCTTGATGACCCTAAAAGATTCTTTTGAGGAGTTGGCCGCCAAGCCTATTCTCTCCTCAAAGAATACAGATTTAGCCACCCGAATGGCGGATTTATAAATACTTAAAGCCGCCCGATATTCTCTCCGGATTGCTTCGCTCCAATCTTTCCTCCAAGAACGTTCCAATCTCTTGCAACCCCTTCTCAAAGTTCTCAACTCTGATGTATACCAGGGCGCCGATCCCACTCTTTTACCCATAGAGAGTTGTTTCTTCTTAGGGAGGAGAGCATCAAGCGAGTTGGTCAGCCAGATATTTAGCCTCTCATCGGCAACTAACGGATTAGACCCAAGGGAAGGCCGGGACGCCTCCAGATGGCCCGCCCAGCTGTCTACTGAGAGTCTCGACCAAGCTCTTTCCACCGTGTATACCCTGGGAGCCGATGTGACTGGAACCTCACACTGCCACTGGGCAGGCACCACAAAATGATCCGTCCAAGGCAAGGCCAGTGCTGGAAAGGCCTTGAGACAGACCGAGTTCGAAAATATGGGATCCAACAAATGGCCCTTCCTGTAAATCCAACAAGGGCAGAGACTGTCAGTTGATTCCTTTGTGTTCTATTGCAGCTTCCCAGAGTGTTCTAAAGAACAACTAGAGCGCTAACAGTCTTACTTATGACAAAAGTATGGCACACCTGAAGCCATCTTGATTGGAATAAAGTGGTAACACTTAAAACATTTAATTTACAAAGGAACAACATGAGGGGGTTCATTTTGCCATATAAATTATGATTAGTGCTGCAGAAAGAAAAACACATTTTGACTTCTGAAATCCTCTTTTATTTCATAACAAAATTCTGAAATGCAGACTGAAACATGCACTTTCAATACCAGCAGCAGATTTGCCTGGTGAGCAGCAGCTTTACTACAGTGATCTAATGAGCAACTAGAGTGCTAACATTCAGAATTTATGGAAAATGTGTGACACATCTGAATGCCTTCTTGATGGAATCAAATAAAAAAACTGAAAGTATTTCCTACTGAGGAGACTGCAGTAAATGAGGAAATTAGGAAACTTCATAACAAATTAATCTCCCAAGATGGCCACCAGAGACAAAAGAGCCCAAATGTAGCCCAAATGTAGCCCAAATATCAAACAGATGTAGCCCAAATGTAGCCCAATGACAGAACGTCCCAGAGTGTTCTTAAGATCAACTAGAGTGCTTACTGTCTTACTTATGACAAAAGTATGGCATACCTGAAGACATCTTGATTGGAATAAACTGGTAACACTTAAAACATTTAATTTAAAAAGGAACACAATTAGGGGGTTAATTTTGCCATAGAAATTATGATTAATGCTGAAGAAAGAAAATGAGGGCACATTTTGAGTGACTTCTCAAATCCTCTTCTATTTCATTAAAAAATTCTGACATGCAGACTGAAACATGCACTTTTAATACCAGGAGCAGACTTCCATGGTAAACAGTAGTTTTACTACAGTGATCTAATGAGCAACTAGAGTGCTAACATTCAGAATTTATGGCAAATGTGTGACATATCTGAATACCTTCTTGATGGAATCAAAGTAAAAAACTGAAAGCATTTCCTACTGAGGAGACTGCAGTAAATGAGGTAATTAGGAAACTTCATAACAAATAAATCTCCTAAAATGGCCACCAGAGACAAAAGAGCCCAAATGTAGCCCAAATATCACCCAAATGTAGCCCAAATGTAGCCCAATGACAGAAGTGTGCAAAACACTTTTTTTTGTGTATTTGCAGTTTTATATAGTGCAGCCTTGTCAGGTATTGGAGTGCTTTACATGAGCATTAGTTACATCACACAAGATCAAATTCATTTTGGTTGTAGATATGGGGAGATTAAGTGATTTGACCAGAATCACAGAATGTTGTGCTGAAGCAGAAACTCCAACCTGGTTCCCCAGTTGCAAAGTCTGCAGCTCTGGAAGTAACACACACCCTCTCCCCTTGAATGCAACATTTAATCAAGTGGTCAACTGGATAAAAAAACTAAGATTGCAAATAATTTAAAAGTTCTTTGTCGCTATTTGAAAACTCAGAAAATATGTCATCATTTTAGTTTTTTAGAGCACTAACCATAAATTTTGATGCAAATAAGACCATCTCATATATGTAATTTCTAAAGGAAATGCTCTAGGCATTACAGTTTTGATTACATCAAGATGACGTCAGGCGTTCCACACTTTTGTAATAAATATAGAATGTTAGCAATCTAGTTGTTCATTGGGATACTGTTGAGAGGCAGAGGCCAGGGGCACGGACTCTGAAAATTGAAGGCAGGTAGGAGAGTGCAGAGGCAACAATTTGACCACACTAGGCAGGCCGGAAGGGCAGTGGCAGCCCAACAGACTATGGAGGGCAGTGGAAAGGGGGGCAGGGGCTACAAACCAACAATACAGGACTGGCAAGAGAGGCTGTGGTGATGTAATAGACCATTGTGGGCAGAAGGAAGAGGCAGTGGTCATACAACCATACATGCCAACAGACCCGTTTCAGCCAGGAAACATCCAATATTTTTAAGCTCAAATGGGCTTTACTTGATCTGGTTCCTGTCTACAATCTTCTCTTTTTCAATGTAACTCAAAGGGGAAAATCAATACCCCAGTTTTATTTCAAAATCTCCCTCTTACCAAGTTCAAAATGTTCGCAAGTATGGTACATTGGATCATGGTAGGCAGGAGGAATTGGGGTAGGGACATGGACTCGGATAACAGAGAACAGGAGGGACATTGAGAGGTGCACCAAACTGACCCTACAGGGAAGGCATCAGGGTTTGCAGCAGCACAATACACCACACAGGGCATTCGGGACGGGAGTGCAGCACAACAATCCATAAAAAGCAATAGGGAGGGGAAAGGACAATGCACATGGACAACAGACAACAGAGGGGAAAGAGGCAATGGTAGCTAGCTGACCATAATGGACAGACAGGAGAGAAAGCTGCAGCATAATAGACCATAAAGGGCAGGAGGGACGGATCAGGGGCATTACAATGGAACCGACAAGCCAGGAAGGAGGGAGTAGGGGTCTGCACATGGAAACAGAGGGCTGGGGGCAAGGGGGCAGGGCAGGAGCAGCAAGATGACCATGGAGGTCAGGCAGGATGGGCACTAGAAACAAGACACACCATGGAGAGCAACAGTGAGACTGATGGCATACACACAGACCATGGAGGGAAGGTGGGAGGGGGTCAGGAGCAGCTAGCTGACCACACAGGGAAGGTGGGAGGGGCCATGGCAGTACAGGAGACCATGCATGGCAAGCGGGAGGGTTAGTGGCAGCACAATGGCTATGATGGGCAAGAAGGAGGGTGCAGGGGCATGCACAAAGGACCATGGAGGATAGAAGGGAGGGTCAGGACCTGGGCACAGACAAGAGAGTTCAGGGGAAGGGGCCTCACAACAGACCGCGCGGGGCAGGCAGGAGGAGCAGTTGCAGCACAACAGACCACGGAGGGCAGAAGGGTGTGGCAGTAAAATGGACCATGAAGGACTGGAGGAAGGGGATAGGGGCATGGCATGTGGACAGGCAGGGTGGAGGTGGCAGGGACAGGTTACAGTCATCTGACATGCTAGGCAGGTGGGAGGGGAGTGGCAGCTCAACAGAACACTCAGAGTAGATAGGAGTGGCAGGTCCATGGAACATGGTGGTCAAAAAGGATGGAGCAGGGGCATGCACAAAGACATCGAAGGGCAGGGGGAAGGAGAATAGGGGCAGCAAGCTAAGCACAGAGGCTAAGCAGGAGGTCAATGATTGCCCATAGATTTGGGCAATGGAGGGCAGGAGGAGTGGACTGGTACATCATGCTAAATGGAGGGCAGTGACAGCACATCAGACCATGCATGGCAGGAGGGAGGAGGCTAGTCCATGGATTCAAACAACAGAGGATAGGGAGAAGATGGATGGGGCAGCAAGCTAACTGTTCATAGAAGGTGGGTATTAGGAACTTTATTGTTTTTAAAATGTGTGTCTGTGCGAACTACTTAAAATATGAACAAGTATGCAGCATAATCTCACTTTTATTCAGGAAGAAGAGCCCGTTTGGGACTGTGACTCCGGGCTCACTTGGCAGAAACATCCCCTGACCTTCCACCCCCCATCGCAAAATGTAGTGCCCGTGAAAAGGATAGGTGGACGCAGTGTTATATAGAACATAGTCCTGAGAGCACGATTGAAAATGAAAACTAGATATAGTAGATGGTATAAACTATGCACCAAAAAGTGTGATATAAGATGAACCAGGGCGTGAAATATAATATGCAATACATTGTGCGTAATGACAGATTCATTGGAGAGCGCGAGATAGCACAGGCACTAGCGCTTGCTATGTGATATGCGCCTTGGAGTGTAATATGCACAGGGCAGTGTTGTGTAACCTAAGTAGTCTCTAAAGTTGTAATATAAAATATGTGCTGGGTAGTGTAACATTGCATATGCACTGTGACAAAGATATGGATCCCAGATTGTAATAAGTATGGCATAGCGCTGTACTTTATAACATAGGCATCGAGGAAGGCACGTTAGATGGGGCAATATAACCCGTGCGAAGGCAAGTGTGGCATGACATATTCACAGGGTGGTGTTACAGTGCACATGGGCTAGAGAGTGTCATAGCATAAGCACTAGATGGTGGAATACAACACAGAGGTGTGTGGCACTCGGCAGGCAATTGTGGGTGTAACACAGCATTGGGCTCAGCCAGGAGCACGCTGTGACTGTCAAGTGAGGTTTGTCTTCTTTCCAGAGAGTAAAATAAAATGTATTACACATCCGGCGGTGGATGTGTGTTTTATTAACCGTGAGGGGGTTTCTTGCATAGTTTGGTCGAATTTTTGTCGAATCCCCTTTGAATGGCTTGGTGTGCATGTGTATTAAATGTGCCCGTCAATAGCTACGCATGTTTGTATAAATAAACGACAAGGGTGTCTACTTGGAGAGTACCCACCAGCGGGGGTGCCGGGATTAGGCACGGTAGGGTGTCAGACATGTCAGAGCTTCACTAGCGGTGTGAATACATTCTACGTGGATTCATTGTATGCATAGTCGCCTTTTAATGAATATCACGCAAATCGTCATGGTGATAGGTACATATGGTTTGTCCAGCAACACAGCCCCCCTCCTAAAGAATAATAAAAAAAAAAGGCTATGACCCGGGGGTTGGGGTCCCCGGGGCCGATTAAGGCCTTGGGAGGGCCAAATTAATTTTTTTCAACAAAAAACATTAGGGTGCAGGCCCTGGGGGATGGGGTCCCCAGGGCTAATACATTAGAAAAAGAAAGGGGGCCACACAGCCCTCCTTCTTAAAAATAAATAAATAAAAGACCAGCATCGCGCCGGAGGCCATGCCCCCTCCTTGCAGCACTCTGCAAACGCGCCCCCTGGCCAGTTGTAAGTTGAGGAATTAATTCAACTTCAATACTGAGCGTCCCTGAGGGCCAACTAGCCCAACAGGTATATCCAGTATGGGCCAGGGAGCTGCGTTGCAGACAGGTGTTCTGAGGCCACGCCACTTTTTACACCTCCATGCAACGCAGCTCTGTGGCGCTTACTGGAGGTACCTAGTGGGCTAGTTTGACCCTAGGGACCCTTAGGATTCAAGGGGACTTAATCTCTCAACTCCGAACAGCCACAGGGTGCGTTTACATAGTGGTGAAGGGAGGGGACGGGGCCTGAGGTGACGTGTGCAAACACACCCTGTAGCGCGTTTTTAAGTTGGGGAAATAATTCCCTTTCAATCCTGAGGGACCCTGGGGTCCAACTAGCCCACCAGGTGCTTCCAGTAAGCACCACTGCTCTGCGTTGCAGAGAGGTGGTGCAGGCCGTGCCACTTTTTACACCTCTCTGCAACGCAGCTCTGTGGCGCTTACTGGAGGTACCTAGTGGCCCAGTTGGACCCTAGGGACCCTCAGGATTCAAGGGGACTTAATCTCCCAACTTAAAATGGCTACAGGGTGTGTTTACACAGCGGGGAAGGGAGGGGAAGGGACATGAGGTGACGTGTTCAAACACGCCCTGTGGTGCGTTTTAAGAGGTAGTTTTAATCCCCTGCCCTATTATATACTAGGGGCTTACAGAGGAGGTCATGCTAATCACAGGGGAACCCCAACGCATAGTGTGCCCTAGTGTATGTAGGTGTTTTCAGTGTATTCTGAGTGTCTTTTAACATAGCACTGGCTCTAGGACTGCTTAGGCAGACTCAGTTACCACCAGTATCCGTCTGAAAAAGTTGAGGGCACAGGATGATTTTGCAACAAGGCTTCTTTCTGCTCTTCTGTTTGTTCTTTCTGCACGTTATATTTCTTCCTGCACTTTTCTTCGTCTTTGAGGACTTCTGTTGCTTCTTTCTGCATTTCTTTTTTTTCTTTCTGTGCGTTTTTCCTTCTTTCTTCACATGTCCTATCTCTGTAGGCATAGTTAGAAATTAGCATTTAAAAAAACCTTTGAAATTCACTGAAAAAACCATAGGTTTCAGGCATGTTATAGCTAAGAATTAGCATTTAAAAAACCTTAGAAATTCACTGAAAAAACCATAGGTTTCAGGGGCGATATAGTTAGCTGGACTTTTCACTCGTACAAAACCATAGAAATTCCCCCGTTATAGTTAGTTCAGCTAACTATAACTCGCGCGCCCGCAATGCACTGCTGATGACATCACATATTACATCACTCATGACATGGTCAGTGACATCACTCATGACATCACTGATGACATCATCCTTGTGATAGAGTGGCAGACCTCCTCTCCCCCTAATATAACCTTTCATACACACATTCAAAAATAGAAATTAAAATTTTCAAAACAATTGACATACCAATACCAGTTACAACAACCTATTCAGTAATTGTAACATCCACATACACATCCACTCATTCACCAACAGTCCTATACAGTCACTCATACATGCACTCACTCATCATATGTATTCATACACCTATACATTCTGTTACACAACACCACTCATCCATAAAGTTACTCACACACGTAGTCACTCATGCTAATAAAGAATCAAACATCCGTTTACCTGCATATTCAGTTATACACACACCACCACACTTACTTCTACAGAAACTTACACATACTTAGTATTTTAAACAATCACTTATAGAAACACATACTTATTCACACAGGAACTCTTTCAATCTCTCACTCTCACATATACTCACTTATATACACCAATAGTCACATATACTAGTTTAAAACATATGTAGTTACTCATAGAGACACTATTGAAACAGTAATTCACTCACTAACACACCCATGCACACACTCATCCACCCATACAGTCCTGCACACATGCTGTCTTCAACACATACAAACAGTGAGTCACTCATTCATGCACCTATGCACTACGTAATACCCCCCACCAAACCATACAGACATCAGACACTCATACTGATACTCAAAAAATCAACCAATAACCTATATAGACAGTCATGTAGCTACTCACCAACCCATGCAGCCACTTATACACAAAGTGTGAGACTGAAACAGATATTTACATATTTAAACATTACTCACTAAGATACACTTAATCAGTCAGCAATACAATCAATTTTTCAAAAACAAATCATCCATTTAGACAATTATATACCCATTTATTCTTCCATCGACCTTGAGATATACATATATAAAACATATATAATTTTCAGAAAAACACACATTCACTGGATGATGTCATCAGTGATGTCATTTGAGATGTCATCAGTGATGTCATGATTGATGTCACTGACCATGTCATGAGTGATGTAATATGTGACGTCATCAGCAGTGCATTGCGGGCGCGCGAGTTATAGTTAGCTGAACTAACTATAACGGGGGAATTTCTATGGTTTTGTACGAGTGAAAACTCCAGCTAACTATATCGCCCCTGAAACCTATGGTTTTTTCAGTGAATGTCTAAGGTTTTTTAAATGCAAATTCCTAGCTATAACGTGCCTGAAACCTATGGTTTTTTCAGTGAATATATATATATATATATATATATATATATATATTACCTACTGGCGGTCGCCAGTAGGTAGTTATAGTTAGGACCACGTTTCCATAGGAAAACCTCAACATTCTATTTTGAATAACTTTGGCGCCGGTCGACGAATCCTCGCGAATTTCTCAAAATAGGTGGGGCGCTACGCTCCGCTCCTACCCTGAAAGTCTCAGGGGGATCCGTCAAGCGGGGGCTGAGATAAAAGGGGGGTCCCAAAACGCGTTTTTCCCATGCATTTTTCCATAGGACCTTTAGAACGAGCTACAGCCCGAACGGCTGAACAGAATTACTCAAAATTTGGCAGAGAGGTAGTCCCTAGGTCAAGGAAGTGCCTTTTGTAGGTTTGGTGTAAATCTGTTCAGTAGATTCTGAGAAAATAGCCTTTAAATCAATATATATATCTGAGCCCGCTTACGGTACGCTTACCGTACGCTTACGGTAAGCGTACTGTGGCGTGCGCGAGCGCGATTCTGATTGGCTCTTAGATCTTAGTAAACATTCGAATCGGCCGAAACCAGGAAGCGGCGGCCGCCATTTTGTGTATTTCACTCTGAAAAAAAAGAGTGAAAACAAGGAAAGGGGGCAATGAGGAGAGTTACAGACCCCCTAACATTTGTAAGGGGGTCAAAGAAGGACAGAAAAGTACAAAAAAAACATTTATTGATTTTAAAAAAAATCACGGGGTACGCGTACGGTAAGCTTACGGTAAGCGTACGGTAGAAAAAAAAAAAAAAAAATGAAAATCAGATTTAAGTGTTTAGATATTAGGGGGCTCTAAAAAGAGCCGTTGTGTTTATGAAATGATTTTTTAGTGGTACCTACAAGTAAGTACCGATGCAGAGTCTAAGGTTCAAGAGGAAGACTCTGTTCCCTTCATCATTGAAGTGCACACCATCTCCTCTATAAATGTCTTGCATGTCATAACGCAAGTTGTTGTGGTAAATGGCACCCATACCATAGTCACGGAGGAAAGCAGAAACAGATTTGTTGACGTGCTTTCTTGCTTTGTCATCGCACCGCGTGCCCACTGTGCGTGCACGGCACTAACTGCGTAAAGTGGGCGCGCGGTGCGCGAAGCGCACCGTGCGCGCACGGAACGAACTGCGTTAAGTGGGCGCGCACGCCACGAATGGCGTAAAGTAACTTAGCATTTAAAAAAACGTACAAATTCACTGAAAAAACCATAGGTTTCACACACTTTATAGTTAGGAATTAGCATTTAAAAAACCTTGCAAATTCACTGAAAAAACCATAGGTTTCACACATGTTATAGTTAGCAGAAATTTTACTGATAAAAAACCAATGAAATTCCCCCGTTATAGTTAGTGCAGGCAACTATAACTCACGCGACCGCAATCTTCTGCTGATGACATATGTGTCTTTATGAAAAAAAAATATTTGTAATATATGTATAGCTAAAAATGTATGGAAGAAGACATGGGCAAATAAGTGTCTAAATACAGTATTAGCATCAGCAGAGGATTGCGGTCGCGTGAGTTATAGTTGCCTGCACTAACTATAACGGGGGAATTTCATTGGTTTTTTATCAGTAAAATTTCCGCTAACTATAACATGTGTGAAACCTATGGTTTTTTCAGTGAATATATATATATATATATATATATATATATATATATATATATATATATTAATTCGTCAAACGGCCCAAAAGGAGAGCGCACTTTCTCATAGCGGGTGCTAGTGCCGAGAACGGGCCAGTCCTCGTAATCAATTTTACACCAATTTCCTCAGAAAGGAAGCACTGCACACCAAGGAAGTTGTATGATTTAAGGATTTATTTTTCCGTGCAAGTAGTCACCAACCTCCACCACCAACGCGTTTCAACCACAATCGGTCTTGCTCACGGTGTGTGAGTCCGTTTTCAATGTTCTTTATTTATAGTTGTGCCCATATTGACCATTTAGGAGGAATTATGGGAGATGTAGTTTCACTTGATTTTACCGTTTTCCAGCATGTTTGAATTGTATTACTTAATGGATATGTTGCCATTTTTACAATAAGGGAGATTGTTGTATCCGTGTATTTCAGTTATTTGCATACAGTGTTTATAGAGATGATAAACGAGATTGTGGGACATACAGTAAATAACACTTAGTGTGTAGTGTAACTGAATTATTGTTTGTCACAACCATGGATTCATTGAGTATTTGCTCAGTGCATGATTCCCAGTAATTCTTGGCTCAGTGCATATGAGGGAACACTGTATAGTTTATTCAGATCAATACGGATGCAAGTTCTTAAGGGATTGCCCTTGATTGTTGATCCATTATAAGTTCATGTCGTGCAGTAGGCTCACAGGTGGCTGTGTAACTCCTCATCACCATTGAGACCAAAGGGGGCCTTTGTCTTGAATCGTATAATCATTTTAGATTCCAATCTTCGTAGTTTCAATGTTCTGTTTCCTCCCCGCTCATTTTTCGGCACAGTTGTCAGGCCGAAGTATCTTATGTTCTGTTTCATGTTTTCTTTGTGAGTTTTTAGATGTTTCGCAATTGCATAGTTGGTGTCTTCATTCTGTACAGCTCGTAGATGTTCCAGGATTCTCTTTTTCAGCCTGGATGTTATCTCTGTACATAACGTGGATCTTGCCTATGGATACTGAACTCTTCGGTTTTACCCATGAATCCTTCCTGACAACCATTGGTGTCTGTAGGCCAAATCAACCATTTCTTCCAATCAGGATCTGATCTGTTGTATTGTATGATGTCATCTAATGTAACAACTTCTTGTGATGTTTCATTACGCTCGGTTTGTGATGGTGTTGGCAGCTGAGGTGTGTTGAAGTCTTTGTTCTTGGCTAGTCCAAGGTAGGATGTTTGTTGCACCGTCTCGTTCAAAAATATGATCTGATAAGGATTATGTCACGCTCTAAAAAAAGCTTTTGTTCCCTGAACTTGCCATTCTCTAGTACCCCAGACCGATTTGAAGTCTATGGTGTCTTTCCATAAGTCGTAATCTTGTTCAGACAACTGGGAAATAAAGGATGCAGAGTAGATCTGTTTGGTGTTTGTTAACATATTTTTCTGTGCTGATTTTGGTGCAACCTTATAATAATATGAGGCTGGGTCAGACATATCAAACCCTGAAAAATAAGGAATCTGCTATGCAAATGTTTTTGAACTGCCTTTTGGCGGTGTTGGACAATGTTCCCACTGATGTTATGTGAACACATTTCTAGGATTAGCAGATTTATGCAAAAAATGATGACCATAATGCTAATAACAATACATTGATTCATAATCTGTTGAGCTCTCCAATGTTTCACTATTAGAAAATGCAGCAGATTTTTCTAAATCAGACAACATGTTATTAACAGTTCAAAGTCCCAATCATCGGAAAATGTAGCTGAGGTAATGATATCACTCAACGATATTTTACATAAATGTGGAATTTTTTAAATTTCTGTCGGGCCAAATATATCGAAATCAACCTTCTGGTACAGGAACCTCTGTAATGTTCACTGATGACAACTCTCTTTGTTCTCGATGAGATGATTGATGTGGTTTTAAAATTAAGTTCACCTTTTGGGCTGCAAAGCTTTGCTGAATGTATTGTCCACTAATAAGCATCTTGAAAACTATCACTAGGATTAACCAGAAAAGAAAGAAAAGAATCCCTGAAGTTACCCATAGTTCTACCCATGGTGATACAGGTAAGTTTTTCTAAGAAAGTTCAGAAAGTCTTTAACTTGCTGCTTGCGTGATTTTTGGGCTTGCGTCGTCTCAGGTTCACTTGGATCCAAAGAAAAAGTATCAAAGGTTATGAACTAGTCAGAAGCAGTTCGATCAATTGTTGGAATTGCATCAGGATTTGTTGAAATCGTATTTTGCTCTTGTCGAGGCATGTTGATGTAGACATCAGTATTTGGTCTTATAGCAACTTCTTTTCCATTTTGAGTCTCATTTTGAAGTCGAACTTCAGGTTCAAGAGGAATGAGTTCCATGGCATTGTTGCATAGTCCATCATTCGTATAGGTGACTCTTCGAACATGATGAGTCTTTCAGTTTGAACTTCTTGCATTGTAGCGAGAGGAGGGCGTCTGCTACTTTGGAGTCCACGTGGTCTACTGCTTAGTATTGGCCACATAGTATGGTTTGATTAAGTCAATTGAGACAAATCTTTTCTCCTTTTTCCAGGCAAGAGGCAGTAGAAGTACAGTTCTTGTTCCTTCAATTGTTAGGACCTGTACAGGTTTTCTGTAGGATGGCCCAAACTCTTTCTTGTCAGCTATTTTCTCTCTGACCAGATCCCCGACTTTTGAGATCCAGACTGGTCTTGCCGTGACTGATTTGACTTCCAAAGTGGCGGTCTGCTTCGGGTGGACATTACTTTGATGTGTCCTGGATTCATTTAGATCCTGTAAAACAGCCAAACGTTCATGGATGTCAAAAGGTTTTCTATCCGCCACTTTGCCTTCACAATCAAGATCAGGTGCCCACATTCTTGTCCCAAAAAGGACCTCATATGGAGTGACCCCCCAATTGAACTTCTTGGCATGTTATTGAGAGCCCACTGGACTCCTTAAAGATGTTTTACCTAACTTTCGCCCGTGCCTCATACTCTAGCTGTTAAAGATTGCTTTAAGTCTTGTTTTTTTCTCTCCACTACCAAATTTCGCTTGGGATGATACGGGGATGAGTGCCGCAGTGCTACACCCAAACTTCCCAAGGCCTCCTTGTAAGCCCTAAAGCTAAACGCAGGGCTCTCGTCAGAATGTAATGTGCCAATTGCGTATGTCCCTATGAAGACTCGCAAATCATGTTTTTCGTGTGGAAGGACAGTGACTGCATCATGGCTCCCTATAACCAAGAGCTTGCCCTTACCTAGGTGACCCATGAAAGTTGTTGCATCTGTGACCTTCCGCACGAAAAACATGTCCTTGCAAATGTGCTGCATTTAGTGCCCTAATGTACTGAACAATGGTATTTACACCTGACAATGAAAGGATGACTAGCATCCTTTTTAGGGGCTGCATATGATGAACAGGAGTGACATGTTTATGACTTATTCAGACTTGTAAGTATTGGCTTTACTGAACCAAATATCATGTAATTGCATGTTCAAACTTCTAAGTAGTACCTTATTGCACTACCTATTATGTGTATGCCCTGGAGCAAAGTGATTTATGACCTTATGTGAACCTATATGACAAGCGCCTAGTGGTGCATCGATTTATGTAATGTGGTCTGTATGTAATTTTTATGCTTTGAGTGATTTATGGTCTAATGTGTGTTTTTCTGTGCAATACAAAGTATATTTTTTTATATTACCTAGTGTGGGGTTTCTTTTGTGGTGTGCCTAGGGCGTTGCGCAAACGCTTTACACTTTTCCCCTGGGATAAGCCTGACTTCTCTGCTAAGCTACCAAGGGGGAAAGCAGGGGTTATCTTCAGCGTGTAACTCTCTCGCCCTGACTAGAGTGGTGGTTTCTGCCTGGCTTTGGCACAAGTCATAGTCAATCAAAAAATCAAAGGAGGGAGTGAAGAGGAAAAAGGTAGAATCGTCCTCCTCTTGATACTGTTATCCAACATAGGGATTCTACCATGTATTATGTGAATATATATGCACCCATGTTGCTCTTCAAACTGTTCCGACGACCCACGAGAAGGTACTTCCTTTGGTGATCGCGCTCCTTCCAGCATTGTCTATTTGAAGGCTCCCTACACTGCTCGTGTGAGCTCATGGAGCGATAACGATTACATTCTAAAGTTCTTAAGAAATACAAGTGGTATATTTTTCTACTCTCATAACAGGGAACAAAGGACAGTGTTTGTGACTATCAGGCATATGTACATTTATTCCATCACCCATTGAGGTGTAACAGGGATCATTTTTTTGGTCCTGAGGAAGAAAGCCAAGGGGGGGGGCTTCTGAAACATGTCAACCTTGTAGGAGGTGACTCATTATAGTACACCATCCACACTTCCACACTTTTACTATTCTCATCCAGGGAAGACAATAAAGTATTTTTGTTCCACTAGCCAGAGAATTTTTAACCATCTCACACTTTCTTTTCACGATCCCAAGCAGTACACATACTCACCAGTCACTGAATAAAGTGCTCCTGCATCTACGTAAGTCGTAGCACGCCCCATCCCGTAGAGGGGCGGGAAGACCCCAATGATGAAGCATGACACTGAATCAGGTTTCAGTGTGTGAGGGTATTTTGCAATTTTTTGAAACATTGCCCTTCCCACAAATTGAGAGAAGGAGCTCTGATCCTTTTGCACCATTTTTCACATATGACTAAACACTTCAAATAACAATAAAAATAGCAGCACACACATGGGTGCATATATATTCATATAATACATGGTAGAATCCCTATGTTGGATAACAAGTCCTAGCCAACCAGAAATCCCATTGCTAACAGGACCCTTACTTCTAGTCAGGATAAGGTGGATACACTACTGAAATAACCCTGCTCACATCCTTGGTAGCTTGGCACGAGCAGTCAGGCTTATCTCAGAGGCAATGTGTAAAGCATTTGCACATAGACAACAGTAATACAGTGAAAAACCTACAAAATGACACCACGCCAGTTTGAAAAAAATCCAATATTTTTATATATCCAAAACAAGACCAAAATTACAAATATCCAACATACAATACTTTTAAAATGTATACTTTGCAAGAATACTTTAAAAACACTGATCCTTAAAGTCGGTAGCTCCGTCCGGTGCTACCACGGTGCTGTAAACCACAGAATCCAACAGCTCTGTCTGACCACGCTGGTCAGGGGTAGCACCAGACTCGTAAACAGTACCTTTTGTATTGCAGCCGACACGTTGGTGCAGGCCGGTCATGGCAACTATCGCGGTTGCAATGCAAAACGTAGCAGTGTGCCGTGCGGTGCCCTCAAGTCGTGGTGTAGGCAGCAGTTTGGTGACCGTCATCCCGTAACATCGGTGAGAACAGGGATGCATGTGGAGTTAAGGCGGTGCTTGTTGCGATGCTGACAGATCACAGTGCAGGTGACAGAGCCAGTTATGGGGAGCTGGCATTGGTCCGGACTGTGATGTGTGCAGGGGCGGTGTGTCGTGAGACTTACGAGTGGTGCCCCAATCCATGATGCGGTCATGGAAGCCGTGGTCAGTGTGCAGCGACAGTTTTGGTGAGACCAGGATGGTGAAGTGAAGCAAGGCGGTACGGAGTGCGGTGCCTACAGGTCACTGTGAAAGGAGCGGCTCAGTGATGGTGGCAACAATCATCATCAGCAGTGAGACCAGGGTTGCAGTGCGAGATGCAGACGGTGCCTTCTGGGGTGCCTTCAGGACACAAAGCCAGTTACTGGGTTGATTGCTTTCACCCCTCTGTGGCAACTGAAACCATGGTTCCAGTGGCAGTATCCAGAGGCTGTGAAGAATTTGCGGTCCCTGAGACTTCAGAACAGGAGGAAAGCTCTTCTTCAAGCCCTTGGAAATACTCAGCACAAGTAAAGAAAGTTCAGTCCAGTCCTTTCACAGACCAAGGCAGAAGCACCAACTGCAGGTGAACACAGCAAAGCAACGACACAGCAAATAGGCAGTACTCCTGCTGGTAGTTTTCCCAGCTCTTCCCAGATCTTCTTCTTGGCAGCTTTCTTGATTCCAGCGAGTTCTCTGAAGCCTATTATCTCTCTGAGACTTCCAACAGAAGGCAAGCTCTCATTCAGGCCCTTGGAGAAAACTCTAACAGCAGGATGATGAAAGTACAATCCAGTCCTTTCCCTGCCCCAGACAGAAGCAGCAGGTTAACTCAGCAGAGCATGCAACAAAGTGGCAGTTCCTCCTGACAGCTTTTCCAGCTCTTTTTCTTGGCAGGTTCCTTAGTTCAGCAGTAATCTAAAGTTCTGGGGTCTGGGCCCCAATATTTATACTCAGTTTCTCTTTGTTATTTTGGGCAGAGAGGGTCTGTGCTCAGCCCAAACCAGTTCTGTCCTCTCTGGTCCAGCTTCCCAGCAGGAGGTGGAGACAGCCTTGTCCAAGGCAGAGAGGGCCTATTCAGGTGCAAGGGAATTCTCCACCCACTACTATAAATGCAGCCTAGGTCTATTTAGCCCAGCCCTGACTCATTCGGGAAAAAGCAAGACACATACCACCCCCCTGTGGACGTCTGAGAGAATGCACATCCCCAGCCCCTGTCACTCCAAAGCCAGTCAATCCACAAACCAGCAGAGGCACATAGGATGGCTAAGCAAGAAAATACCCACTTTCTAAAAGTGGTATTTTCAAACACACAATATTTCTTTGCGAAATGTTTGGTTTGTTCGAGTTCTCAAAATGCGTGTTCGCGAGATATTTCCCCTCGAGCACGCAACCAGTGATCGCGAACAGGAAAAAAACATTGTGAACGAGCAATTCCGCGTGTTTGACGAATTTCTGCATGTTCGCGGAGATTTTTTACTGTTTTTTTACCGTTTCGCAGAGCTTTGCGTAGCACGAGTACGCAAATTCCGCCCACCCCTAATTCTGAGTTCTTTCATACTAAACTCCATTTATCCATCTTGACCCAATGGGAAGTAACGCTTATAAGATGTTTTAAGTAAACTTCCATTCTATCCTATGGGACAGATATCCTTTCAACTGTGAAAAATGATATACACTGTAAATCACTACCAGGACATTCCACACACACCAGTGGCAGGTCTGAGTTACATTTAGAGGCTGCTCACGTGGGTGGCACAAACATTGCTGCAGACCCACTAGCAGCATTTGATTTACAGGCCCTGGGCACACGCATTGCACTGTACTAGGGACTTACCAGTAAAAGAAATATGCCAATCAGTAAACTACCAATCCATGAACACAATTTACAGGTAGAGCATATGCACCTTAGCACTGAATAGCAGTAGTAAAGTTCCCAAAGTCCTAAAACCAACAAAAACAGGGTCAAAAACAGGATGCCAAAAAGCTAAAAGTCTGGGGGTAAACCCGCTAAAAAGCCAAGTCTAACAGTGCACCAGTCTCTGAAAGGTTTTGGAAGTGGAGCATGAGTCTCTGAGTGGGCTTGTTAGTGGGTGCCTGTGTCTCAGAGTGGGCTTGTGGCTAGAAGTATAACTCAGAGTGAGTCTTTGAATGACTCTATGAGTGTGTGAGAGGGTCTGTAACTGCCTGTATGACTCTCTAACTGCCCTTATCAGTGGCTTCATAACTCTGTGTTGTCTGTGAGGAGGTGCATTAGCCTCTGAGTGTGTGGGTGGATGACTCTCTGACTGGTTCCATAAGTGTGTCAGTGGGTCAGTGTGTGAGCATATGAGAATATGAGTGGGTCTATGAGGGGGTGTATGACATTCTTAGTAGGTCTGTGAGTGGGTGCATGAGTCTGTGATTGGGCTTTTGAGTGGGTATATAACTCTGAGTGTGTCTGTGAATGGCGGCACGAGTGTCTGAGAAGGTCTATGACTGGAGGTATGAGTCTCTGAGTTGGTGCATGACTTTGAATCGATTTATGAGTGTGTCTCTGACTGACTCCATGAGTGTGTCAGTGGGTCTATGTGTGGGTGCTATATACGTTTCAGAGTGGACATCTGAGTGGGTGCATATCTCTGAGTGGGTCTGTGAGGGGCTGCATGAGTCTCTTGCTGGGTCTCAGAGTGGCTGCATGAGTCTCTGAGTGTGTCTGTCAGTGGGTGCATGAGAATATGAGTGGGTCTGTGAGTGGGTGCAAGAGTCTCTGAATGGGTCTCTTTGTTGGGTAATATGGTGTATGAATCGGTCTGTGAGTAACTGTGTAATACTCTGAGAGGGTCTGTGAGTGGGTGCATCAGTCTCCGAGTGGGCCTGTGAGTAGGTGCATGAGGGGCTCAGTGGGTCTGTCGGTGGATGCATGAGTGTCTGAGTGGCTCCGTGACTGGGTGCATGAGTGTCTACATGGGTCTGTGAGTGGGTGTGTACATCTCTGAGTGGGTCTGTGAGTGGGAGCATGAGGGTCTGAGTGGGTCTATGAGTGGGTGCATGAGTCTCTGAGTGGGTCTGTGAGTCAGTGCATGAGTCTCTGAGTGGTTACACAAACTTGTTACCACATACATTAATCTGTGAGTGAGTATGTGGATAAATATATATTTTTTATTTTTAGTGAGATTGGTGACTGTTGCGAAGCTAAGCGGGAGGCCACGCTGAGCGCCATGATGGGACCCAGACTCAAACCATGTGGAACAAAAAATGGTTTGGGGTATTTTAAAAATGATGATGGGTCCCACAGAGACCCCCTACAATGCAGCCACGTACCCCTACCCTGACACCTTCTATAGTTTCTAAGCTTTATGTCCATCCCCTGGGACCATGTCCCACTTCATAAAATGGCGGCTGATGCTTTCTACACAGTTTTCAGCCAGCCAATCACAGGACTGTATCTGGCGCAAGGGGGCACTAACCTTCATGTAGATGTCACGAAGGCATTGCATCCCTAGATATTCACATTTGGATTTGTGTTAATAACTTTAAAACTACTGAATGGATTTTCACCAAATACGGAAAAGCACTCTTTCTGGACCAAAAGCTAACTTTCTCCAAAATGTGGTGCCATTCTGTCTAGCTGTTTGGGCTGTAGTCTTCTTCAAAATCCCAATGGGAGTTAGCATTGGACTAATTTTGAGTGTATGAATGTCTCAATGGCTCTCTGAGTGGGTGCATGAGTGTCTCAGTGGGTCTGTGAGTGAATGCATAGGTCTCTGAGTGGGTCTGTGACTGGGTGCATGAGTGTGATGGTAAAAGTGAAAAAAAACAATCAAGGGCTCCCACAATTGTTTAGGAAACAGCCCCCGGGTCCCAGGGGGAATGTCCATATATTTTAAAATAAGTGGGGCACAGAGGGCCCTCTCCATGGACATTTCTATGCCATGGAGACCATCATCTCCCTGGGGCATATAATTATATGAAGGTGGGAGGAGGCCGTCCATGTGCCCCAGGGACCACCACCTCCCTATGGCTTTTATTTTTTTTAAATTGAATATAGCTATGCAGAAGCCAGGGACCACCACCTTCCCTGGGTCCAAATAAATTCATTTAAGTAGGGTCCCTAGCCACATACTGTCTAAGATACCCCTGGGGCCTTGCCTTAACTCAATGGGATTGGGAAGACAAGTGGCACCCCTGTACAGGTTGATTTCAATCCCAGGGACTCCATTCACTGAGGTCAGAACTATATATTTTAAATGGGGAAAGGGGCAGCTCTGCCCTCTTCTTCTGGCTGATTTTGGTTTCGGGGACCCCAAAACCTGGGGCCTGGCCATTATTAATAGGGGAAGGGGACCAGTGCCTTAACTGTGGGTGTCCTGGTCCCACCCAGGCACACAGTGACCTTCATTGGGGGGAGCTTCAATGACCCCGCTTTCCCTGCCAGGACCCTGCCTACTGTGGTAGCCAGCATTGCTGTGAGGGACAGGGAGCTGCTGAACATGCAGCTCCCTGTCAGTCAGAGCAATCCTTTCATCTGGGTCCTAGCCCACTTGCCAGCAAGGAGGGAAACAGACAGAAGCTCTGCTTCAAGCAAGCAAGAGCATTCATCAGCTTTCGCTTGCTAGAAGTCGAGTGCTTGCTGTGACTTGTTGGGTGCTGTTAAAGCTCCTGCCAAGCCACAGCAAACAGCTATCTCCCAGGGTGCACACCCCTGGACAAAGCAGGAGCTGGTCCTCAGGTCAGCATTCCCCAGAGTCATTATTGGCACCACAAGGGGGTCATGCAGTCCCCCTTAGATTTAGAAAGTGGTGTTGGTCCCTGAGACCGAGAATGGCCCGGGAGAGAGGTCACATGGTCTCCCCATTAAAAACACTAGAAACCCCAGGGAGGTGGTGGTCCCCGGGGCAGAGGGTTCTCAGGAAGGGGGAGTAGCCTTGCCTTTTTATAATTCCACATGCCCCCGGGACTCCGGCCCGCCCATAGGCTAAACATTACAAAAGTGTGGGATCCCACGCTAGTATTTTTTGCGATGGATCCAAAGTGACTCCCGACAAAAAATGTAATTAAGAAATGCTTTTTTGCCCAAGGCGTGGTCCCCTCCAAAAGGTCTAGGGGCCAGGGCATTCCTACCATGTACCCTTCTATTTGTGTAAGGTTTAAAAATAAAATGATGGCTGCCAGCACTTCCTGCTTGAAGTGTTGGCAGCCAATCACATTTCAGCACTGGGAGAGTTGTATCCTCAGAAAATCTACATCTCTATATATACAAATATGTTTAAAATTTCAAAGAACTTTATTCGATTCACAGAATCATCAAAGTATAATTAAAATACTAAGAACATTGCTAAAACACATACAACACACTAATCCTCATATTAATTACAGTTAGCACCAATATAATTTTGTGACGCTACGATGTATTTACACAGATGGTAGTCTTCAATTGATCTTGTCACAGAAGTTTTTGTTACCTATGTACAATTTTTAGCAAAAAGTTCCATAAAGTGCTAAGTGCAAATTTACTCAACATGGCTAAAAACACATGCAATACATTAATCTTCATATTATTTGCAGTTAGCACCAGGATAATTTGGCGATGATACGCTATATTTACACAGATGGGAATCGTCAATTGATTTTGGCACAAACATTTTTGTTTGTTCCCTATGCGCAGTTTTTAGCAATATGTCCCATAAAGTGCCATGTGCAATCTGCATGGGCTTCTTTCAAAAATACACAATTAAAAATATTGCAGATGCTTCGATAGTATTGAGGAGTACGTTCTAGTTTAGACTCAATAATGTTTACCTTCAAAAGTTCACATTTTATACAAATATGTGTGTTTTTTTAATTCCTCAAAAACTACTGAACAGATTTACACCAAAGAAGAAAAAGAGTTCTTTCTGGACCAAGAGCTATCTTTCTGCCAAATTTCATTAATGCTGTTTGGCAGTTTGGGCTGTAATCATGACTAACAAGATCAATGAAATTAACATTTCAAAAACACGTTTTTTGAGGAGGGAGGTAAGATGGCGGCTGCGCTGTGGGCTGTGTAAGCTCTCCTAGCCAATCGGTCCCCCTACTTGCTCCCATCCAAGCACGGCAACAAGGCAATGAGGCAACGCAGATAAAATAGAGCGCAAATGCTGGGTGTGCTTTCAAGAATTGGATATTAGACCGTTTCAATTGAACATTACCTGGAATACTATCCGGTGGTGTACGGCATGATCTGAGACCTGTTCACGGCTCGCTGGGTGGCGCTCTGTTCCCTGCCATCGGCGGTCTCGAGTGTTCGGTCGGAGTGGTGCCCCCCACGAGGACTGTATCGATTCCAGGAGTGGCCCGAGACAGGCGGAGTGAGAATGCCACTGAGGAACAGTTGTGGGGGCAAGACGCATGTAGGACATCCCTCTGGGCTGGTGAAGCTCCCGTAAACAGCCCAAGACACACAATGAAATGGAGTGGCTACAGACATCGGAGGTGCTTTTAGACGTAAAAGCAACCGGACTGCTGGGCCAGGAAAGAAAGTTACCCCTGCGATTTACCCGCCAGCTAAAAAATAGGAAGAATGCAAAGCAGGAAGGGACTCTGCTGGAGGAAGCTGCCAGAAGCGTGCAACCGTATGAGGTGAGCCTCGGTGATCTAGGGGCTGCAGGACTATGGGTGGATGTCAATATGCCTCAGGGGGGCAGAATAACATTTTGGGCAATTCCTTCACGCGCACCTCAGGGGATAATATGGCTGAAGTGCCTGAAGCATTGGGGTAAATACACCAAGTGCTGAGAGAGTATCTGGAAATGACGTGTTAGAGCCTGCATCTGCACCATCTGGTTTGGTGGCAGAATTACAGAAGGTGGATGGGGATATACACCAGTTGATGGAAGGGAATAATGTTATTCCCACAGATCAGTCTGAGGTGGATATTGGCAACACCAGTGATGCAGGCGATTATTTCCTTTCTTTATCTGATCAGTCAAACTCATCTGGAGATGAGTCACTTCCGATGTCTGAAGTACCCTCAGGGTCACGAAATGGTCAGTGGAGCGAGACCAGCAGCACCCATCAGGATGAGGAGGGCCCGGGAAATCGGACTATGACATCTAGCACGGGCACCGTACAAAATAAACTACCAATGCCTCTATCTGGAAAATATGGTGATTCAGCTACTGCATTTCCTTGGGATCACCCTCTTCCGTCCAATTTGGGCACAGGCTCAGGTCCAGGAGGGATAGCGCTATAAGATCAGCATAACCCACCAGAGTGCCCGGGAGATATCTCACTTGTGGTTATTTATGAATCTATTATGTCACTCAGAGACAAAACTCAGGCTGAGAGCCAAAAGATACATGGCGCCAGCCGCAATCTTTAGAACTCACTGCGTCGAGTTGCAAAGTCCTGCTCGGAATCTGCTGAGAGGATATCAGAAGCAGAGAATAGGATCTCTACACTTGAGGACAATATGATCATGTACAAGTCTGCCACTGATGCGCTGGCATCTCAGAAGAGTGATATTGTATGGAAGCTGGAGGACATGGAAAATCGCCTTCGGTGCAATAATCTATGAGTCCATGGCGTACCGGAAGGTGTTGAAGGCTCCGATCCACGGAAGTTTATTGTGGGACTTTTCACTGAAGCTTTCCTGGAACTGGCGCACTGGGTTTGGGACATAGAGGTGCAATGGGACCATCGGTTTCCTTTTCGACAAGGGACTCATTCAGGGACCAATCACTCCACTACCCGGCCCAGAGTGATATTGATATGCTTGTCTAACTTCTTGTCCAGGCAGGCTCTTTATGATTTAGCTAGGCCAGATAGGAAGAGGAAGGGAAATGAGTTTGAGTTTTTTGTACGTCCAGACTACTGCCACACAACGGTTGAAAAAAGGTGGCAGCTTCAGCAGCTAATAACCCCATTTCAGAGCAAAGATACTACAGCATGTCTTTTGAACCCTGCCAAGCTCAAGATAATATATAAGGATAGAACTCAACTCTTCACGTCTGAGTTTACGGTCAAAGAATTCTTGCAAGATATTAAGTTTTAGCTAATGGCACTGTACCAATACAAACATTATAAAGACTCTGGTAATGTAAGCTGTAGCTGGCTATTTATCTATAGCTTTGAGTTGTAAGTAGTTCTAGCATGCTGTGCTTTATCTTTTTGTATAGAATAGACCTGGTTGGGTGAATGGGAGAATGGAGGGATTTATCGGTGCTGTTAAGAGACTTTCCATCACACAAGACCATGGATCTTTCAGCCTCCATGTTTGGGATGTTGGGAGGGCTTTCGCTGGCAGAGGAAGTACTGGGGTGGGTCCGGGCCTTTTTGGGAGGGGGGAGGCTGCTGTTGGGTCACAGGGGGTAAAAATTCAAAATAAGTCAATAAATGATTTAAAGCAAAGAGGAGTACAATATGTCATGTGCTGGGAGAGAGGGGGTTGCTGCTGCAGTTTAATATGGATCAATGACGGATAAATTGTCTATTTGTACGTTTAATGTACGCGGTCTTAATGACAGAACCAAGCGGTAAAGAGTAGCACAGAAAATCAGAGTGATATATCCAGATTTGGTCTCGCGAGAAATGCGCATGCGCGGGCGTCCGCGTATGCACATTTCTGTGAAGAAGTTACCGGCAAACAAGCAGAGGAAGCCCCGGGGTGCCGCACTTCAGGTAAGGTCTTTAATTAACTTTTTATATTCTTTTAAGTAATTTTAAATGAGGGCGGGTGGGCGGCGGGTGGCGCGTAGTGCAGCTACACGGAGCGCGCAAGTGTGCGTAGATTTTGCCACACTACGCGCTGCTCCACGTAGCCCCACTACGCCCACTACGCCCACTACGCCCAGGGCTGGTTTGGACAAGATGGTACACTTGAATTGGGATCCCGTGGTGCAGGAATTAGATAGAATTGAAGGTCATCTGTCCACGGTGGGATGATGCAATGTTTTAAAGATGAACATCTTACCAAAGGTTTTGTATTATTTTAGGTCTGTGCCCTTGGAACTCACAAGAAAACAACTCCAGAAACTGCAATCTATATGCAGCAGCTTTATGTGGGCTCAAGGAAAGCCTAGACGAGCAGGGAAATATATGCATTTACCTAACCCTGGGCACACAACTACGCTACACTCGCGAAGTTTGCGTAGTTTGTGCTACGCAAATTGCACGTAGCACAGTGCAAAATCGCGTAGCGTAGCTGGCATTTTTTGCTCACTCGTGGTCCTCAACGTCAACTTGGCGACCGCGAGCGAGCAAAATGACATCCCGGCGAGACTTTTTCCTCGTTCGTGATCAGCAACATCAAGTTGCCGATTGCAAGCGTGGAAAATAAACCTCCCGGTGAGATTCTCAACGCGGGGAGGTCAGGTTTCTCATTGCGAGTGGTCGTGTATGCTCGCGACCGCTTGCGATGAGAAACTACCAGTCCGCGTCGAGAAAGCTGCTGCTCGAGTAAAAATCTACTTGAGCGGCAGAAAACGACAGCTCGCACTGTACAAGATGCCGTTTTCAATGATTGCACAGTGCGGACAAGCATCCAGCACTGTGCAATTATCGCGAACAGCTCACTACGCAGTTCGCATAGTGCTACACGTATCTCGCGTAGTGCGAAGTGCATAACTACGCGAACTACGCCTAGGGTTACAATTACCACGATCATGAGGGGGCTGGGCAGTGCCCAATTTTTTGTTCAATTATTGGGCATGCCTACTTCAGTACATGGAAATTTTACTGGTTGGGGAGGGAGAAGTTAAGGAAGCTGAGTCCCTGCATTTCTTCCAAATGCTACTGGGACCAGAAGCTAAGGTTGTTTTCCCCAGAATTTTGGGCCCGATTATTATAAGAAAACCAGTTTTAAGGTGGTGCATGCTGTCTATAAGGTATGGCACCAGGTCCGGAAGCATCTACAGATAAATTGGATTAATTTCTATATGCCTACCTATTCTTCAGCTTTGCTGCCATCCATTTTTCAGGATACCATAATGGCCAGATGGAGACATAAAGGTATCTTGACCCTGGGAGGTTTAGTGGATATCCCCAGTTATAGTTGGCTGGGCCCCAGGGGATCAGGTCCCCGGGGCTACACACGCCCCCTGGCCCCAAATATATTAAAAAATCCCCCAGGAGCTAGCCCACTCAGAGGGCACAAAGAAACCAAGCACGGCAGACTGTGCTTGTTGTTTTTAAAAAGTGCTACAGATTATTGGACTTTTGAGGTATTTTTTTTAAGGTTTTGGGCTCCAGGCAGGGTTCCTCTGGGAACCCACAAGGTGGCCTAGGGGGCCAGAGTATTTCCTACCCTGCCCCTTTCTGTTTTCTTTATTATGTTTTTTTGTGCATTTTTCAGGACTCAGTCTGAGTTCTAAGTGACATAATGGTTTTCCACCACTTCCTAGTCCAATCATGAGATCTGTTGAATCCAAGGAGCATCCACGTCCATAGATATACATAGATTTATTTTCTTTAATAACTCAGAAACTACTCTACAGAATTACCCAAGTTACAAAAAGACATCCTTCTGGACCAAGATCTACCTTTCTGCCAAATTTGGGGGCATATTATCAAGGGCTGGCGATAACATTATCGCCGCCTTAGCGTTTGTTTTTGGGCGAAAAGCAACGATAATTTTATCGCATTATCAACAAGGACACACTAGCGCGTGTTTCCTTGCCTTAGCACCCGTTGTCAGCACGCCTCGCATCGCATCGGTAATGAGATGCAAACGAGGCGTGCCTGAGAAAACTCCATGGGAAAATATCGCTAACCCAGCTTCGTGATATTATCAACGAGGGGTAGCGATATTTGAAATTGCGTTAACTATGCCTTAACGCAGGTATTTAACGTCTGTTAAATTCCTGACTAAGGCATACCTAACATGGGAGGTGGATTGTGGGGCTAAGACCACAGGGCCCTATCATCAACCATATCGCCGTTTTCCACGGAACATCGCTGGAAAACCAGAGTTGTTCCATGGAAAACGTCGATATCCGCGATATCGCTGGAATTTTTATCGCCTCGGTGATACGTGTTGTTAATAACGCGCTAACCGGGTGATAAATTCCAGTGATAGACGGCAATAAATAAAAAAGCGCTAAGCACGCTTTGCGATATTTATCGCCGTCTATTGATGATATGCCCCTTGGTGTAATTCCGTTTAGCGGTTCTGGCTGTAGTCATGGGTGAAATTCCTATGAAAAATTTGCATGGGGAAAAAGCATTTTTGGACCCACGTTTTTCTTGGCCCCCACTTGTTGAATCACATGAAAACCTTCCAGATAGCAGCTGAAGTGGCAACCATTAAAATGCTGTGAAGATCCTTCATATGGTACCAAAGTTATAATCAAAACAAAAAATGTGTTTCCTATGGAAAATAGATTGTAACTATAACTACCTACTGGCAACCACCAGTAGGAAATATATATGTGTGTGGATATATATGTATGTATGTGTGTATATATTTCACTGAAAAAACATAGGTTAAAGTAAGGTTACAGTTAGATGACTATGTCATTGACAAGAGCCCTCCTCCCTGATTCTTTATAGGCCCTGGGGACCCAATCCCCTGGGGCCAAATACAATAAAAAATGGCAGAGGGGCTATGCAACCCTCTCCCTGAGGATCTTGGTCCCTGAGGGATAGGGGCGAAATTTAAGGGGCAGGGCTGTAATTTTATATATGGGTAGGATGCGGTGGTAGGTCCTGCCTCACCAGTCCATTTAGGGCCCTGAGGGACCCCATCCTCTGGAGATGGGTATACTCAAGGTGCAGGGGTGTGTAGCTTCTTCCCAAAACTGTTTTCAGCCCCAGGGACTCCATATTCCTGGGTCCAATATATTCACAAAGGGAAGGGGGTCATTCAGCACCCTTCGCAAATCTGTTTTCAGCCCAAGTACCCTATTGCCCGGTCCCAAAATGTTATTAAGGGGAGGCAGTGTGTGCCCCCTCCGAATGCTGTTTTAGGTACTGGTGACCTCATCCCCCAGGGCCCAATGTATTTTTAAGGGGAGAAAATGCTCTCCTGCCCGAGCCTTTAATGGCCCAGCGGACCCCAACCCCCAGGGCCGACTCACTTGCTGTGTCTCGGGGATCCCACCCCCCGGGACACAGTAGTTTCCCTGTATGCACCGGCGCATTCGGGGAAACGTGTTTGATCCCATCTGGCGAGAGTGTTCTGAAATCTCCTGCCAAATGAAAATGAACACTTTGGTGCCAATTACGATCCGGTAAAAACCGGGTACGAACCGTCGGTCGGAGCGTATTCTCCGTCCGACTCGTACCCGGTTGTAAAACATTACAAACATGGAATCACGATTCGCACGGAAACACCATTTCCGTACGAATCGTAAAAAACACCGACCGACGAAAATATGCATACGAATGTGATCCGGGAATGCTGCGACGTGACGTCGGGACGCTTCCAGGCAGCGTTTCACGACCCAGGAAGTACGATTCGAACCGACAGCAGTCCGGACGGCAATATTTTTACGGCACCCAAAAAGTGCCGGAAATGCGTAGTACGGCGCAAAACGACCAGAGTAGGTGGCCCGGTAAGCGCCGTACCCCCCCAGCCCCCGCATGTACGCGCCGTACCCCCCCAGCCCACGCATGTACGTGCCGTACCCCCCGCAGCCCCCGCATGTACGTGTCGAACCCCCCCTGTATGTACACCCGAGTACGTGTTGAACTGTACGTGTCGAACCCCCCGTGTATGTACACCCGTGTATGTTCGAGTCGTACCCCCACCCGTGTATGTACACCCGAGTACGTGTCGAACTGTACGTGTCGAACCCCCCGTGTATGTACACCCGTGTACGTGTCGAACCCCCCGTGTATGTACACCCGAGTACGTGTCGAACTGTACGTGCTGAACCCCCCCATGTATGAACACCTGTGTACGTTCGAGTCGTACCCCCACCCGTGTATGTACGGTGCGTACCCCCAGCAACACGCGCTAGGGGTACGCACCGTACATACACGGGTGGGGGTACGACTCGAACGTACACGGGTGTACATACACGGGGGGTTCGACACATACAGTTCGACACGTACTCGGGTGTACATACAGGGGGGTACGGCACGTACATGCGGGGGCTGGGGGGGTACGGCGCGTACATGCGGGGGCTGGTGGGGGTACGGCGTGTACATGCGGGGGCTGGGGGGGTACGGCGCGTACATGCAGGGGCTGGGGGGGATACGGCATGTACATGCGGGTCTGGGGGGGTACGGCGCGTACCGGGCACCTGTTTGGACGTCTCCATGGTTGCCATAGGAGTTCGGTGCGGACGGTCTTTCAACCATACGGTTGTAACGGGACGGATCGTACTTGCACGGTCGGACTTCGCTTTTCCCGTTTGTACGGTAAATCGTCCGAGGACGTGTCGGACACTTTTTCCGACCCGAGGACATGTGGGGAAAAATTCCCAATGCGATTCGTATGGACTTTTCCCCATGCGAATCGTACTTGCCAGTTTGTACGGCACTTGTACGATTCGTACGGTAAAAGGACCGGATACGAGTCGTACGGGGTTTTTTTTTACCTGATCGTAATCGGCACCAAAGTCTGCTCCCAGCTGGCGGAAGCATTAAAAATGATCCATCTGGCTAGGAACACACTTGTGATTTGCTTCCCTGCCTGCACTGATGCAGGCAGGGAAACAGAACACATAATGCTCCCAGCCAAAGTCAGCAGCATAAATAGCTGCTCCCTCTGGGTAGGAGCAGCGATGGCTCCTATGCTATGCGGCAAGCTGGCTGGGGCCCCTGCAGCATTAGGGCATTCCCTGAGACACATGGTGGGCACCAGGGTAAATGCATTCTATTAAAGACAAGCCCCAATGGATGAGGTCCCTCGGATCATAATAGGTTCAGGGATATATAGATAGATAGATAGATAGATAGATAGATAGATAGATAGATAGATAGATAGATAGATAGATAGATAGATAGATAGATAGATAGATAGATAGATAGATAGATAGATAGATAGATAGATAGATAGATAGATAGATAGATAGATAGATAGAGTAAACAAGAACATAGTCGGCATTAATTACTTATACTTCTAAATACCTATTACACTTAGGTGCTCCCTATAATTAACAGCACAAAGCATGGTGTTTAGCCAAAATATCGAGTTTTAAATTTCGACCTACAATAATATCGTGTTTTTAGTATCGTAGGTAAAGAATATCGAAGTCAAGAATATCGATGGACAGAATATCGATCCCAAGGTAAGTAATATCGAAGTTAATAATATCAAAGTAATTAATATCGATGTAAGTAATATCGTAAGCAAAAATTTTGATGTAAATAATATCGATATTTATTTAGTATAATGTAATTTAATGTATTTTAAAGATTATTGTAATGTATTTTAATGAATTTAAAAATAAATGTTTAGAGATTAATAATTATTTTAAATTTAATTTAGCATTTTAGTATCAGAGCGGGTTGTGGGTTTATAGGGGAATAGGGTGGGAAGTAATTTAATTATAAATAATGAATTAATATGTATTGTTTAATTGGTATTTATGATTAATTAATTGTTAATTAATTAATAATTGTTAATTAATTATATTAATTGATTAATTAAATGTTAATTAATTATTAATTGTAAAATAATTTTATTAATTGGTTAATTATATACATTATAATTAGTTTATTGTTAATAATTATTTATTGTTATTGTTCATTAATTAATTGTTAATTAGTAATTAATTGGTGATTTAATTTTATTAAGTGATTAATTGATAATTAAATTAATTATGTGAATTGTTATGTGTAGTGGGTTGTGGGTTTATAGGGGAGTAGGGTGGGATGTAATTAAAATAAAATAAATAATGATATTTTTTATTTATTTGTAATTATTATTAATTAATTGTTATTAGTTAGTTAAATATAGTAAATATAAATAATTTATTATTGTATTTTATTTGTTGTTATTGCTAATTAATGTATTGTTAATTAATAATTAATAGCTGAATATTTGTAATTTCGTAGTTAGTATGTATTAATTAGTCAATTAATAACTATATTAATTATAAAGAATGTATTATTAATTGTAAATAAGAGATAAATTGATATTGAAATCTATTGTGTATTTTGTATGAGTAGTGTGTTGTGTGTTCAAGGGGGAATAGTGTGGGATGTAATTTAAAGTTATTTATTTAAATATTTATTTTACATAATTGGTATTTAATAATGATTATTTTTAAAATACATTGTTAGCATGCAATTTTTTTATAACAAATTATTGAATTGGTTATAATGTTCATAGAATCACTATGCTATCTAGTGCTTTCCCAACTGTTTTACTATCTGGAGTGGGAATAGTAATTTTTACCCCTATGATATTCAGCGCTTTCCCTACTGTTTCACTTATTGGAGTGGGAATAGTAATTTTTACCCCTATGCTATCCAACGCTTTCCCTACTGTTGCACTCTTTGGAGTTGGAATAGTAATTTTTACCCCTACACTATCCAACCTTTTCTCTACTGTTGCACTGTCTGGTGTGGGAAGAGTAATTTTTACCCTTACGCTATCCAACACTTTCCCTACTATTGCACTCTCTGGAGTGGGAATAGTACATTTTACCCTTACGCTATCCAACACTTTCCCTACTATTGCACTCTCTGGAGTTGGAATAGTAATTTTTACCCCTATGCTATCCAACGCTTTCCCTACTGTTGCACTCTTAGGAGTTGGAATAGTAATTTTTACCCCTACGCTATCCAACCTTTTCTCTACTGTTGCACTGTCTGGTGTGGGAAGAGTAATTTTTACCCTTACACTATCCAACACTTTCCCTACTATTGCACTCTCTGGAGTGGGAATAGTACATTTTACCCTTACGCTATCCAACACTTTCCCTACTATTGCACTCTCTGGAGTTGGAATAGTAATTTTTACCCCTACGCTATCCAACGTTTTGCCTACTGTTGCACTCTTTGGAGTTGGAATAGTTATTTTTACCCCTACGCTATCCAACGTTTTCCCTACTGTTGCACTGTCTGGAGTGGGAATAGTAATTTTTACCCTTACGCTATCCAACACTTTTCCTACTATTGCACTCTCTGGAGTGGGAATAGTAATTTTTACCCTTACGTTATCCAACACTTTCCCTACTATTGCACTCTCTGGAGTTGGAATAGTAATTTTTACCCCTACGCTATCCAACGCTTTCCCTTCTGTTGCACTCTTTGGAGTTGGAATAGTATTTTTTACCCCTACGCTATCCAATGTTTTCCCTACTGTTGCACTCTCGGGAGTTGGAATAGTTATTTTTACCCCTACGCTATCCAACATTTTCCTTACTGTTGTTTTTGTTGGAGTTGGACTAGTAGTTTTATTGTGTCTGATATTTAATATGTTTTGTAATATTTTTGCTATTGTAATATATAATTTATAATAAAAATTATTCAAATTAAAAATATTGATTATTATTTGCTATATGTAATTATTTAATATTTGTTAATGTTATTGTTTTATGTGTATAGATGTATTGGTAATTTAAAAAAATATTTAATAATTTATATGTTACAGAAATTATTATTAAAAGTAATTATTAAGTAAGTGTATATATTATATATTATGCAAAAAAGAAGGAGAGAACTCTGGGTAGTTCCCAAGTTTAGGTGGATGGCAGCTCTTGTACAGAGCACCCTCAACACCAGCGACACTCTAAAGTTGCTCACCTCAAATGTCAGCTTTTCTATCAAAGTTTTTAAGCATAGGATTAGCACAATGCTATCCACGCCGAGATAGAAATGGACAAAGTCTTTTGCCATTTGTACAGCAAAGTCTTTAAGCATAGGATTAGCCCAGTGCTATCCACGCCGAGCTGTAAAATAACAAAAGCCATCTATCACTCCAGGCACAGTATTATAGCTTTGGACTGGTAAAATACCATCCAAGCCAACCTGAAATGGATAAAAGCAACCCCTGACACGTGTTTCGCTGTCATTACAGCTCTTCAGAGAGGTTTAGCTTTGTCCAGACACAAGGGAGCACCCAGTATAAGTCAAAACAAAACCCTTGCAAATTATGCAAAAAAGAAGGAGAGAACTCTGGGTAGTTCCCAAGTTTAGGTGGATGGCAGCCACTGGGCTAATCCTATGCTTAAAGACTTTGCTATACAAATGGCAAAAGACTTTGTCCATTTCTATCTCGGCGTGGATAGCATTGTGCTAATCCTATGCTTAAAAACTTTGATAGAAAAGCTGACATTTGAGGTGAGCAACTTTAGAGTGTCGCTGGTGTTGAGGGTGCTCTGTACAAGAGCTGCCATCCACCTAAACTTGGGAACTACCCAGAGTTCTCTCCTTCTTTTTTGCATAATTTATGCGTCACTCTATGCCTGCAAGGGTTTTGTTTTGTTTTATATTATATATTATATATATATGTTTAATTAAAGTTTTATTTAATTATATATATTAATTATAAATTTTACATATTATAAACTATATTTAATTATGTTTCTTTTATTTATAAGTATTAATTGGTTAATTTTACATATATTTTTAAAGTAAAAAAAACGATATTTTTTAATTACAATATTTTTGATATCGATATTAAATTATCGATATTTTTGTACTTACCATGTTGTAGATAGGATGTCGATATTCTTGACCACGATATTTTTGTTGCGATATTTTTGTAGGTCGATTTTCTGTCTTTCGAAATTATGTCATACAACCACAAAGCATAGAGTAAGCAAAAGTAGAGGTGATCACAGGGTCATTATGATAACGTTTTTTCACGTTCTTGAATTTGCATCTTCATTATTAACCTTATGATAATTGCTCAAAGATTTCATCAATTTAATCTCCATTCCAAATATTACAATAATGTGTTCCAAGTTCAATCTTTACAATATTTGAGGCCAAAGCCAATATGTGTTTCACTGTCCCACTGTTTCCTCAAGGTATAAATTGATTTTTTATAATAATTACCTTTTTGTACTTTGATTTTAAAGTTAGGTTCACAATTGAGTTTTCAGTTCAGAAATGCAGTTATAACCTCACATGTCTTTAAATAAGATTATTTACCAGTATCAAGTTCCAGAAGTATATGAATAAACTCTTATGATAATAAACAGACAGGAAAATGAATCTGGAAGTAGTAACAGACAATGTCTTTTTTTAAGAAACAATAAACAATGTTATCTTAAACAAAGGTATCTGACTGTCAATTTCCCAACTAAATTAGTTATGTTGACCTTACTGTTCACAATCTGCACAATTATTCTAAACCATTGCTAACAATGAAAGGATTACAATCCTTTATATATTAAACAATGTGTCACTGTTATGGAAAGTGTCCAGAATACTGATATGTCTGCCAAAATGAACTGCCCTCAATGCACTGATTGCAATCATTAAAATATCTTCATCACTGTCAAATACACAATACAAAAGAGCAGATTAATCAAACCTTGACAGAATATTAAAGTTTAATGTCATGGGTTTCAGTATTCACATTTCAATGTATTATTTATTTGAGAAAAAATAATCTGATCTGACACCCTACGGATGGTCTCTGTGCCATATGTGCTAGAAAGTCCTATATCGTGTAACCGCACAATATTAGCAACATCAGGTCTGTAGCTGTGAGGATTCAGAGAAGGAGTTCTTGACAATAAAGGGGTTAGGATGGTCTCTGACAGTTTAATAGCAAACTGCAATGAACCCACAGAGGCATAAACCAAATCCCACAACCTTCTTCATGCTCTCAGTTTAGCTATCAAGAAAGCTGCCTGGGTGCTAGAGCTCTTAATAGCTAGCCAAGGTCTGAGGATCCCCAGTTGTAGACAAGCATAAAAGACACTTTTTCCAGCACCCACATGAACATGCAATTGATGGACCCAATCTCATATAATGTCAGTTACTAGTGAATACCATGATGGTAAAGTGGAGGATCCCCACCTAGGCTAAGGTTTGCTGATTCACAGAACTTTGCTTGCCAGACAGATTCACAGGCAAAGGCGCTATAAAATTTGGCATATGCTTTGCCAGACCTCTGATTTGGAGTGAGTGACAGGGCAAACATTTGGGGCTCTGATCAGCATTATTTGGAAACTTGTGTTATGCCTGTGCTTCCACTCAAGCAAAGCAGATCCCAGGAGGATTGCTCTGATGAGAACCCATGTACATCCCATCATGACAATTACTGAACGAGAAAAAGAAATAGAATTGAGAGATACTTCTGAGGGAAGCCTTCATCCTGCATCTTATATTCAGCTTTAATACAAATATTTGTCTGGTGCTATACAGATGAACCTAATACCAAGTTTTTCAAACATAAACTTGGTAATGTCTTTAGTTTTCTTTCCATGCTATTTCAATGTATATCATCAGTGCTCAAATCTCAATTATACTAATAATTGGAAAAACTTTTGCATATTTAAAAGGTAAACACGTAAGCAGTCCCATTATGAAAGGTTTCCCGGCACAACATTAAGTTTTGGGAGAACATATTCATCTCTCTCTCTCGCGCAGTTGTACACCAAGAATTGGTTATAGACTGCAGTAAGCTAGGAACTAGGTGAGGGATTTGGAGTACAGTTCATCAAGAACAATGTGACAAGGAGACTAGTTTGAGTTCATTGATGTCCAGTGGCTCACCGAGTGCCGGCCCTTGAGAAACAAATGCAGTTGTGTTTGGGTTTTTCCTATGATTAAGTGTTCCAAACATAGACAAAAGCAAAGATATAGGGGGGCCTTTGGGGACAAAGGCAAAAAGTAAGGTGGTAACAAATCTATCAATTTCAAAGTGTGGAAATCTAACACAAAGGTGCATTTGTCAATGAAAACCTATTTTTCACTATGAATTTTTCTCCCTCATACTGTCATACTGCTTTGTGGGGTTTCCCCATCCTTTGCTAGTGAACTCACAAAAGGAACCTTGACAAAATCATATTGGGAAGCAAATTTGCTCATACAGAAATTCCTACACAATGAATATTTCAGTGTTAGACCTGACATCCTTGGCATGGTTTTCCCTGATGTTTTGCTTTCTAACCTACTGTTTTGCTGACCTCGTTTTTGCTGGCTTTAGCAAACTGTGCACTTTACCACTGCTAACCAGTGCTTTCCACTTAAGATTAACCTTGGGCG
Source organism: Triturus cristatus (assembly GCF_964204655.1). NCBI lineage: Eukaryota > Metazoa > Chordata > Amphibia > Caudata > Salamandridae > Triturus > Triturus cristatus. Next base: position 419,786,787 of record NC_140580.1, read on the forward strand.
TAGTTCGTGAAGTAGCACTATGCGAAGCTACGCAAAGTGCACTGTGCACAACGTGAGCTACGCGTAGAACTTCATGAACTGCGTAGTAACCTGTTCGCACTGTTCAAGTTGCCGTTTTCAATGATTGCACAGTGTGGACAAGCATCCGGCACTGTGCAATCATTGAAAACGGCATCTTGCACAGTGCGAGCTGTATTTTTCTGCCGCTCGAGTAGATTTTTACTCGAGCGGCAGCTTTCTCAATGCGGACTGGTAGTTTCTCATCGCGAGCGGTCGCGAGCATACGCGACCACTCACAATGAGAAACCTAACCTCCTCGTGTTGAGAATCTCGCCTGGATGTTTATTTTCCACGCTCGCGATCGGCAACTTGATGTTGCTGATCGCGAACAAGGAAAAAGTCTCGCCGGGATGTCATTTTGCTTGCTCGCGGTCGCCAACTTGATGTTGAGGACCGCGAGCAAGCAAAAAATGACCGCTGAACTATGCAACGCTACGCATGTTTGCACTGTGCTACGTGCAATTCGCATAGTGCGAAGTAGGGCAAACTTTACAAACTACGCAAACATAGCGTAGTGCTTTGCCCAGGCTTACCTAAAATTTGGTAACATTGGTTTATCCACAACTGGCATATTTATTTACTTATAAGTCCCTAGTAAAGTGCCATATCTGTGCCCAGGGCAGGTAAATTAAATGCTACTAGTGGGCCTGCAGCACTAATTGTGCCATCCATTTTAATAGCCCTTTAAAGATATCTCAGGTCTGCCACTTAAGAGCCTGTGTGTACAGTTTTAAACTGCCATGTCAACTTGGGAATGCAACCCTCTTGCCAGGCCCAACCATTCCTTTTTAATACATATAGGGCACCTCTAAGGTAGGCAGTGGACAGAGCACGGGCATGGTGCAGTGTATTTAAAAAGTAGAACATGTACTTTTAAGTTTTATATATGCTGGTAGTTTTTCACTACTGCAAGGCCTATCTCTCACATAGGTTAATATTGAGATTAACTTATTACACTTTATTAGTGTTATTTTTAATTGGGAACAGATAGGACCACCCCCATGTTTAATGTCTCACAATTTAAAATCCTAACTTATGGTGAAATCAGACTTTAAATTGTCATACTGAAAATGCCCCTTTTAGAAAGTTGGCATTTTCTTACTTTAGCCAGTTGGTGCCTTATACCTGTCTCTGAATACATGTCTGGGGTGGGTGACAGCTGGGATTTGTGCATTCCCTCTAGACAGCAACACACAAAGGGAGCTTAGGTTTGACTGATGGGCTATCCACATCCTGATGAGCCATCCTGGGCAGAATGGGAGGGAGGGGCTGACACTTACCCCTGAAAAGGCTGTGTCCTGTCCCCACACAAAGGGCTGCATAGCCCCTGCAGTAAGTGTGGAAGGCTAGGGACTCTGTGCACTTCCAGGCCTCTATTTAAAGTCTCCCACACTTCAAAGGCACAACTGGGTATAAGTACTGGACCTTTGAAATCACAAACTCAGTACATTTATTGGCTTGTGGATACTCTGCCAGGAAGAAGAACTACAGTGATGCTGAAAGGACTGTCACTCTGCTTGACTCCTGCTCTGCTGTGATGATCTGCTGCCTGCTAGCCTCCTTGCCTGGGAGTGAAGGACTGGACCTGCTTTGTTGTATGGTTCCTATAAACCTATATAGGATCTACGCGTTTAGACAACTTCACTGTAGGATTGTTGTCCAGACTGATTCTAGACACCCCCACCGGGTATGTTAGCCTGCATACCAGCTAGCTCACAGTGCATATAGAAACTCCTCTTACCAAGGAGAGAATAGTTATTTGCAACTATCGAACATGACAACCCTGATCCATCAGGTTAGTGCAAACAGTGTATCACTATTCCCTCAGTCAGTCATACTCAATGCAGGCAAGTATATTAAATACATCACAGTAATAAATGTGTATGCCTACAATGCGACCCAAACTAGATGTACCTAAGTGTACCTAGCATGTATGTGGGTGTAAAGGCCAAAAATCCCTCTAGTCAACCCCCATTACCTGAAGTGAGAGACTGTGGGACCCCGTCTTGGTCTTGAGATGGTCATCCCGCAAAAGATGTCAGACCACTGCAAGCTGGAGTGGGTGCGTGCAGGAACCTCAGCATCACACATGAGTGTGTCAGCATGGAAGTCTTTTTTTCCTCTGACTACCTCAGCAAATATGGCGTATATATACCCAAAGTGGTACCATCAGGGCTTCTACCTTACTGTGTTATGTCGGACTTAGGATGACAGGAGGAATGACCTTTGTATATAGTTTTTATGCAGGAGATGGTAGTCCTGCTGAGTTTCAAAGTATCCTCATGCATAATGTATGAGGCTAGTTTTCAGGGAAAAGCCCACGTCCTGTATGCAGTACATCAGGAAACCTGCTATTAGAAAGAGGATCGGAGGATGCCCTCCAAAAAAATCTGAATACGCAGTGTATGACGTTGGGAATAACTCAGAGGATTGTCTAAACGGTGCTTAACAGTCCAGAACCCATGGTATTAAATATGTGGACTACACCCATCGTATCAAACATGTACGTTGTACCATTTCTATGAAATGGAAATGGCAGTCTGTCAATACTAGTGCCTGTATCTCAGCCGAATACCTTGCAATCTGGAGATCATAAGTTTCTGGGGTGGAGGGACGATTTGCTGTAAAAGCATGGCTTTCATTTGGCTCAGAGTATCAAACCGTATAAAAAAAACATTCAACGAAGGCCATAACAGTTCCTCCCTGACTGTATGGATCAGAGGAAAAAACACTTGCATAAAGCAAGAAACCCTGGTGCTTAAAGTGACAATATATGTGATGCCCAGGGGCACCCCACAACAATCTTGATCATTCAGCATCAAGTAACTCCCATTCGAAAGTAACTTGAACACCGGATAAATCACTGGCAGCCGGAGACCCTTTTAAGTGACATGATAAGTTAGCAACTGAACAATTACAGGCTCCATGAAGCATAATATCCTGGCATATGAGAGATCCACTGAAAGAGTTTTCGCAGTCGGTACCGCTAAGAAAAACTGCCATGTCCCCATTCCTACATCGAAATACGTATGGTAATTCCCAAAATTTCTTGATGAATTTCCTACCCATCGCTTCATATCTGCCCGCCTGTTGTTGTTCCAGGCAATACTAAAAACTGGAAAGTTGTGACCGGTAATGTTATATGACCTTCATCGGCCATTGAATTCCCTTCAACGTGAACACCATCAAGTTGATGGTTCAGCGTGTGTATCACATGAGCTCTTGGTAGTTTATTTTTTGCAACTCAGCTACCTGTTCCCGTAGCATTTTATGCTTAATTGTGCCACCTTTAGAGTCTTTTAAACCCATTTTGACCCCAGTAGTGAATATATTTATTGTAAGACTGGACACAGTAAACAGATTCGCACACTCTCATTGTGGGGACTTCTCGATCCGTATTTGTTAGTGCCAGTAATAGGGCATTTAGTTCTGCCAGCTGAGCCGTGCAGTCTCCTAAAATCTGTGTCTTCGTTTTGCTGGGATGGAACTTGCCTTCCAGCATACGACCCTATACAATGGCACATGGAGTGCTTTATTGTTGTTTACTTCCTGTGGCCGGCTGAGCAGATCCGTCAGTGTAAATAATGTATTCATACTGATCTAAGGGCATTATTTCATTTGGGGGAGGATATTCTTGTTCATATTGCAAGAATGCTTGTGTTTTTAAACTTGGGTCAGAACTGTATTCTGCATCTGTTGCAGTGAGAGAATTAGCCCATTGTATCCATCTTGGATGTAAGGCGTTAGCATTTGAAGTGGTAGCCTTTGTAGCAGCCTCTAAGGCTGGCACTGGAAGTACGACAATTATTTCTTTCCCCTGAGCCAGTGCTCTTACTCTTACTACTGCGGTCTAAACTGCTGTCATAATTTTCTCTGTAGAAGCAAAGCGCATTTCAGCGTTTGTGTACAAATGTGATTGGTATGCTATGGGTACCATTTTGCCTTCATTGAAGGTTCGGTAAGTGTACCCAGATTGACCCGCTATAACACGGATCACCAGGTTGCGAACATTTGACACATCTCTGCAAGTGTTTTGAAGCTATCATGTCAGCTTGTAGGGAAGAAAAGATATCTGAGTGTTCCTGTGTCCAATGCCTAACTGAGAAATCAGGTCTGATTAAGTCATAGAAAGGTTTAACTTTTTCTGCGTAATCTAAAATGCATGTTCTGCCAAAATGTAAAAAAAAACCAATATGGATTGTAAGTTTTTCAGCGATTTAGAAGGTTGGACCAGTGCACACTTTTCAAAAAAGTTAGCTGCCAGGTTTTTCCCTGCTATTGATAACTAGTATCCCAAAAATAGGACATTAAGGTGGGCTATTTTCGTTTGTTTAAAGTTGAATTTGTAGCCCTCAGAGGTGAACCCCAAAATGATGTTGCTCACTTTGTTTAAGTGATCCTTTAAATCATCATCCGTCAGATAAATATCGTCTACATAGGACAATGCCTTTTCATCCAAATTCTGAAGTAACTCTGTTACCTTTGCGGAAAACAACCTGGGGTTATTCCTATACCCTTGGGGGAGTTGACAAAATTGATGGTGAGAGCCTGGCGTGGAAAATGAGGTCAAATATCTGCTTTCAGGTGCTATATGTTGGTAGAAAATCCATTTGAGATATCTAGTCTTGCTTTGTATTTTTTACGCACATTGTTATTTTAATTAATGCGGCACTGTGTGCATTCTGTAGCGCAAATGTTTTTGTGCATATGTTCAGATGTCTGTAGTCTAAAACTAGACGGTATGAATTATCAGGTTTCATTACAGGAAACAGGATTATTCATTGGAGAGGTGCATGTTTCAATTACACCCTGGTATTCAAGTTGAACTAGGATCTCCCTGACCAGTTTTTTCACTTCTTGTTTTATTGGGTACTGTCTCTGTAGAGTTGGAGTAGTTTTTACTGGGATTACATGATGAGGTGACTCAGCATCCCACCCAACATGGTTGCGATATAAGGCCGGAGCAAAGGCTGCCGCCCACTCCTGCGCCTATGTATGTTTTACGTATATTGGAACGAGTTCAGAAAAGAACATAAAATTACAGCTTCTCCCTTTGGGTAATCCATAACAATATTCGGCGGCCAATCTTTTTCAGCTAAAAGAATGTCATAGCCAAAAGTCAGTTTCTCCTAAAAGAGACCTTTAATTTTTCTAGGTTTGACACCCTCCATTTGGAGTGTTATCTCATGTAACCGATGTGGGACACTCACCCTTGCATCAGGTGTTTCCACCCTGGTATGCTCATTCAACTCCGCTGTCACCAGAAATTCCATCAGGTTCTAGCGAGCTATAGTTACTTCTGCTGTGTTGTCTAGTATCGTCAGAGCCCATTCCCCGTTCAGAAGTTGAGTCCTCAGAATTCTGGGCATGGTTAACTTTCTTCTTTTTAAATTGAGGTTTTGATATTGGCGTCTCTTCTTTCTTGGAAGTATAATCTGAGGTGTATGATGTGTCTCTGGACTTTGTATGCTCTTCTTGTATGTGTTTTGACCGTTCTTCTCTCTCAGAGAACCCTGAAAGGAACAAGAGGAACATGTATTAGTTTCCTGATAACTGTCAGGTTTTTGAACGTTATCTCTATTCCTAAGGTCGTACCTCCTTTCGGAGGGCTCCTGTTGAGGAGACCTACCTCTGGACTGAGATATATTCTTTTGTTTTTTATTGTTATTCTCCCATTTCTTCTTGGAAGAATCAAGTGCTTGCTTGGCTTTCTCCTTTTCAGGACCACTGATGAGTTGAGGTTTTTGTTGCTCAAGCACCCAAACTATCTTTATCTAATTCAGCATAGGTGTCTTCAATAATTTTAGGTAATTCACGTACCTTTTGTAAAAGAGTGAAATCCCTCAGGTGTTTGCCTATTGCCACTGTTGCTGCCTCCCCTTTTCTATTTGCTAATATTATAGCTGATACCCAGGCAAAATTACCCAATAATTTCATCCCTAAGTTCAGAGCAGGTTCTGCTCCATACTCAGTTTGTATTTGTCTTAATACGTCTGGTATTACGGCTAATGAAGGGATACCATGAGTTCTGGTATCAATGGCAGCGAAAACTGTATCCAAAGAGGTACAATCCTCTATTTGCGGGGTTGCCCCCATTGGCAAGCAGATTGTTAGAATTCTGTGTTTTTCTTGAGGGCTTTTGTTTGGAAATACAGCCTCTAGCTTTGTTATTTTTTTAGCTATCCAGAATGGCATTTGCTCATGTTTAGTGGGCATTTTACCCATATCTGTGTGTAGCGTTTGTGATGTCATTTTAGTTCTAGATCCCTGAATTTGTCCTGTTAGAGTAGCCCTTGTTGGCTAAAGTGTGATTACCCCCATCGCAAACTGTCTCAGGTTTATGTAAAGTTTTATTATTTCTTTATGAAGTAGCAGTAAATCTGCCACTGGCATTGAGTTAATGTCTGGATGTGGTGTATAAACTGCTAGGACAAGCCAAGTGGCTCCATCTCTTCAGAGCGGACCTAGTCTTACTTTGTCTTTTGTGTGGGGGAGGGCACCTTTAAACCAGTTTATATGCTCCTGGTAGGTGAGCGGAACTTCAATTTCCTCATACGGACCGTATTCCTCTGGTGTTTCATCTTCAGTGTAAGAATGAAATGTATTCGATTGTGCATCTGCTTGTGGGAATTGAACCCATGAATAGAATGCATCTGTTCTATATGAAATGTGAGCCTTATTCACGAAGGTTACTGTCCCACTCCTAGCTGTGGCTCCGTAGTCTGTTAGCTTTTGAGTAAGGGCAGTTCTAACATTTTCTGAATTGTTGATTTCACCTCCCTCTTCTTCCTCCCTGACTACAGCAAGTTGTGCTCGCACAGCGGCGAACTCATCAGCCATTGTTGACAAAGGTTTCTAAAGGAAGAGCTTCAAGAAAACTGAGATAAGTTTTTATGCACAATAGTAACAATTTGTCCTTCAAGATTGATGAACCTACAGCCAATACATAGGATATGCCTACTCAGCTGTGGCGGATAGTTCCCTTTCCACTCCAGACGTCTCTGAAAAAATGTGAGTAGGGGTCTCTGAGAATAGCACAACTGAACTACTCAGATTTTGCCATTAACTAAGTACCAAACCAACGTTGGGTGCCATGTCATGTAGTTCCTATAAACCTATATAGGATCTGTGGGTTTAAACAACATACACTGTAGGATTGGTGTCCAGACTGATTCTAGACACCCCCACCGGGTATGTTAGCTTGTATATCAGCTACCTCACAGTGCCACTAGAGAGAATAGTTCTTGTCAACTATCGAACATGACACCCCTGATCCCTCAGGATCATGGAAACAGTGTATCACTTTTCGCTCAGGCACTCGTGCTCACTTCGTCTCAGAAAGATACATAAAATACTTGGTGGGGACGTTTTTCAATAAGCATTTATTGAACCAGTGTCATTCTAGTGTAAAATAGGTGTGCTGAAACAACCATTAGACAGAAACAGATTTAAATGATTATAAGCACGAACAGAGTAAAAGGATGGTAGATATCTATCATCGTGCCAAAACAATGAATACAGGCAAGTATATAAAATACATAACAGTAGTAAATGCGTACTCCTACGATGCAACCCTAGCATGTATGTGGGTGTAAAGGGCAAGAATCCCTCTAGGATAAAGTCAACCGCATTACCTGCAGTGAGAGACTGTGGGACCCCTTCTTGGTCTCGAGATAAACACCCCACAAAGGATGTCAGACCACTGTGAGCTGGAGTGTCTGCATGCAGGAACCTAAGCGTCTCATGTCAGTGTGTCGGCATGAAAGTCCATTTCTCCTATGACTAACTCAGCAAGATATGGTGTATATATACCCAAAGTGGTAACCTCAGGGGTTCTACCTTTCTGAGTCATGACGGACTTAGGATGACGGAAGGAAAGGCCCTTGCACATATTTATTATGCAGGAGATGGTAGTCTTGCTGAGTTTCCAAGAATCCTTATGCACGATATATGAGGCTAGTTTTCAGGGAAAGACCCACATCCTGTATGTAGTACCGTAACTAGGTAAAAGGTCAGTCCCAAGAACCGTTATGTAGTGTAATGGTAGGGGAGAATATAGGTGAAAGATGAAGTTGCTACCTGAGCATATATTGGGGAACCTATATGAAACATAACAGCATCTCTACAACCCAGAATCAAAGTGACTCTAAGGGCTTTTTGGCTTGCCTCCTGTTAGGAATTCTAAGGAAAATCTAAGACTTCAATCCGCTCATCTACATAACCTGGTCTCTGCCATCTGAGACTTCTATCCTGCAAAGTGATGCCAATCCAGTCCTGGGCCATTGGAAGGGGGAATTGAGTACTGCTCCAGTACAAACCCATGCACCGCTGTCGTTCCCTGGCTCAGAAGTGAGGCATCTCACTTGATGCCAATGCATTGCCACTGCTGCAAAGACCAAAGACATAGCTTTGTCAACTGTGTGAAGCATTGCCTCCAGCTCTTGACTCGTCCTCAGCTTTCGTGGCTGGACACCAACGCATTAACTACATCTTGGGGTTCGACAATAATGCATCTCCAACTTGTGAGGATCGGATCTGACACATCACTTCCTGTGCTCCTAAAATGTCATCCTTGATGTCGATTCAAGTGCAAACCAAGGTACTGATTCAGCGGGCCGAAGCTGATCCCTGTGTCTGGTCTGCACTCCATCACGATTAGCCTTAACTTTTGGATTTGACCTAGCCTAGCGTGGCCAGATAGCCCCAGTTTGCCCTTTTTGCTTTTAAGCACTACATTTCTGTTTGGTCTTTAAAACATTCCTAACTCCAGGTATACTTATTGGATTTTTGTCATTTTGGTCTTGTTTTATTTATTATATTAAGCACTAGTTTCTCTAACCAGGTGTTGTATCTTTTTGAGTGGTGTTTTCACATTTTTACTGTTTAAAGTGTTGCACAAATACGTTACACAGTGCCTCTTAATTTAAGCCTGAATGCTCTGTGCCCAGCTACCAGAGGATGAGCACAGACTAATGGAGAATGTGTATCTGACTTACCCTGACTAGGAATGTTGTTCCTGCTGGGACAGGGTGCATACCTCTGCCAACCTGCCAACCTGGAACCCGGTTTCGAACATGCAACAATAATTTTGTGAATGGAGCCTGTATTTTTTTGTTTTTGTTTTATTTATTTATTTATTCTAGTCACACATGCTCAATGCATATATATTACAGTATTCCAAAAAGAAAAACACAAGATAAAGAATATTCTGAATATTTAAGATAGCATAATGATTACATTGGAATTCGACTATTTACATTAATTCAAGCAGCACTATGATTTGAAGGAACCCAGCTAAGACCTGGCCAAGTTCAAACAAACTTTTTCAAAGAAGAGAGTCCTCTAAGTTTTGCTCGAGCCAGTTCCGACTCATAAATTTGCGGAAGAAAGGACAACCATTCGGCTGGCTTAGGGGAAAAAGTAGATACTCATGACCTGGCAATACAGAGCTGGGTAGCGACTATCATTATTGACAACAATCGTTTAAGATCCCCACCATATTAAGACATAACTCCCATCATGATCTCTTTAGGAGATAACATAACTTGACAACCTAAGACAGATGGTATTAGCTTAATCACACTATCCCAGAAATCCTGTAGAGGGGGGTACATAGCAAGCATATGTACAATATCTGCAGCTAAAAATCCACATTTAGGACAGCTAGTCTTGTCAGTAGCAATGCTCGCACCCAATTTAAAAAACAATTCTGATGCATAGTACAACAAACAAATAGTCTTAAGATGTAATTTTAGGTTCTGAGGGGCAGATCTATGTTTCCTGGCGCATCCCTGCAAATCAGCAAGGATGCGCCAGGAAATATGCGTCACGCAAGTTTACCCTTGCGCCACCACAGATGCGCCGCATTTCCAATGCAGCACATCGTGGCGCAAGGATAAACAGATGCGTGGCGCATCTGAAGGCGTAAGGCGGCGCATTGCTGGAGTTGCGTCGCAAGCACGACGCAGCTCCAGCAAGGCTCGGGGGTGCCCTATCGTCACAATGCTGCGTCAATCCTTACGCCTGCTTCAAGCAGGCGCAGGGTTTTGACGCAACATGGGCTCAAAAGTGACTGAGTGAAATCTTGTAGCTTTCACTCAGCCACTTTTCGGAGGCGTTCCTGCGCCGGAATGCCCCCCCCCTGCACAGGTACGCCCACATGTGGCGCAAGCTTTACGACGTGACGCATCTCCCTAGATGCGTCACGTTGTAAATAGCCCGCAGTATGGCGCTGGCTTTGCGCCTCCGCTGCGTCACAAAAGTGACGCAACGGCGGCGCAAAAGTGGCGCACGGGGCTTATAAATCTGCTCCTTAGAATGTACCAAACAGTCGATTATTTCAAGCAAGTTCTGAATATCAGAGACGCGAATGGAGCCTGTAAAGAACCACTGAGAAGAACATTCCAAATTATATCCTGGTGCTGGTTAGCGATGTACATTAGTTAGTGATGTACATTCTTTTAATTGATTATTTTATTTCCAGTGGAACCCCAATTAAAAAAAATTAGAAACTGGTACTCAAATCTGTGTAGAGATGCAACACAAGTCTGCATTTGCACATTGAAACATTTTACTTCTTTCAACAGGAATTTATTTTTCCCTGTGAAAAACACACATGTACATTTGCTTGAAAGCAGCACATGTATAAGTGTGCTCCCGGAGGAAATGCCTACAAACGAGTGCTAACCATGTTTTGTTGGCGAATTCACAAAAAAGACCCTTGAAAAACCCCTCTTCGGAAGCAAATTTGCTCTTGCAGACAATCCTCTACAATGGCTGAATTTCTATGTGCGGTAATTCCATTTAATGTTGGGAGTTTGTCCTTGCATTGCAGATGTTTGCACATCTAAGGTTCCTTAAGAGTACAAATATTTTTGAGAATTGAGAACATAAAAAACTTTTGCAGAGAAATTTCCAGTTATGTCTGGAACCTGGTCAACAAAATAATTAGATACATTATTTAAAATGTTCTTCTGTATATACTGTATGTGTGGATCGAGGGAATTATCTAGAGGCTTGTTAACAATAAAGGGAAGACTTGCTGGAACCTACCACTACCTGCTTAACCATAGTCAGCGTTCTTCTTTTCAAATATTTTGTGATAAGAAAGCAAAAAGTGCTGGCTGCTGTATTTCTGGAATATTCTGCTGAATGGAAAGGAAAGAAACACAGCATGATACTAACTTAAATGCTTCAGCACACAAAACTATTATTAGAGCTTGTGCTCCACAATTCGAGGGACTCATTAGAAGAGTTAATGCACACTGAAAACCACAAAGGAACTGTCGAGCTGTATTTTAAGAAGGAAGACGCGGCTAGTCTGCTTTTCTTCGCATTTTACTTATCCACGGGACGCTTTTACACATAAGACTACATTAATCGAAAACATGCTATTCCACAACAAGTCCTGAAGTTTTCAATTAGGGCAGCCAAGAAAAGCACATCCTGGATCATAAAAGTGGGTTCAATGATTTTTCATATTGATTCACTCACAAGGTTTTATTTAATCTGTCTCGTTAAAAATGAATTTCTACATAAAAGGTACATGCAATACCATTGTAACAGTGAGCAACAGTCTTGCATTGCCTCCATGCTTCTCTTTTTAAGAAAAAACAGTGTTAGATAAGGAAGCTAAGGGCTTTTTTAACTGAATTTGTCATCCATAATTATTTCTTAAGAGTGAATTCATCAGAACTGTATTTGAGTGATCGACAGCTTTGCATAGAAATGAAAGAGGGATTGAATTAATTTATTCGTGGAATTAGAATCAACGGAATCTATTTCACTCTTCAGAAAAATTAAACATTTGGGGCCTCATTTATAGGTTTTGTCTGTAGGGCAGTGCAGCAAGCCTTGCTGCTGCGCTGCCATATGGCAAAAGAAAAGGGCAGGAATGTGCGGTATCTATTAGAGAGGGTACATTCCTGTCCTTTTCCCCTGTGCCGGCGCACAATGGGCTGCTGTGCACCAACTCAGGCACTTTGCACCATGGTGAAGGGTGCTTGCATTGAGGGGAGGATTATTGTTGTGCAGGAAGGAAAACCTTCCTGCACAGAAACAATCACAAGAGGCTTTTTCTTCTTTCTATATGTTCTGCAGAATGCAGCACACATAGTAAGAGGAAAAAGGAGGAGAAATAAAGAAATTTCTCCTCATTGTTTGTACATTTTTGACACAGCCTCAGACTTACGACTTCTTCTAAATCTGGGGCAGTGTCAAAAAACCATGGATGTTGCTGGGAGCGCCCCCAGAAACACCCATGGAATGCCTCTTTCATGCAGTTTTCTGTGTGAAAGGGGTACATTTTTATAAGGCCATGATAAACCACCTAACGTGGCTTTACACAGCCTTATAAATATGCCAGTGGACCATTGTGCCACCAGCACGTAAAAAAAAATGGCGTTCCAGTGGCGCAAAAGTGCCTGTAATGCCTCATAAATGAGACCCTAAGTGTATTCTTGATTTACCGTACACAGTTTTTAATAAACTATATATCTGGCGGCATATTTATGAGTCCCTTTGCACCACTCTTGCACCATGCAACGTGGTGCAAGAGAGACAAAATGTAAAATGAGATTAATGAAGCCACGCAAAGCTTCATTAATCTCGAGTAATGTAATGCAGAGCATATCACTGAGTTGCATGACTGTCCGCCTGAAGGCATTCCCATGGGTATTGCATGGGTGTCCTAATGCAACATTCATGGATTTTGACACATTCCCATATTTACAAGAACAGGTAAATATGGTAATGTGCCAAAAAGATACTTTATTTCTCCTTGTTTTTTCCTCTTCATTCTGCAGCACACATAGAAAGAGGAAAAATACTCTCAGGACTGTTTTTGTGTAGGAAGGTGCCTCTTCCTGCACAAAAACAATCCTGCTTACAACACAGTCACCCTTGCACCATGGTGCAAGCACCCTTGCATTCCTGCATTGGGTCTAGGCTGCCAAAATGGAGCCAGAACAATTAAAAAGGGCAGAAATGTGCCGTATTGGATAAATAAGGTGCTATGTTGCTCCTTTCCTGTGAACAAGGGTAGTGTACGCCACAATAGTCATAAATATGCCTGCTAGTATATAGTGTCATCTGCGATTTACATTTTTATATGGAAATGTCCAAGAAGCACAATGCTCTTACTTCTCATTTCTTTTTCCAGTGGCTGTATGTTATTATTTTGAGAACAACAACATACTCAACCACTAAACTATCAACCACTACATTCTTTTTCCATTTGTAGTGTTTACCACATCATCAGAAACCACTTCATTGTCTTTCTTTCATTGTTCACCATGAAAATGCATACCCCATTTATTTTTTTCACTGTAACATTCTAACATATTTTTAATGTGTACTCATGCCCCGTAATAATTATAAATATATACAAAGAACTCACTAGCATGTTTCCATCTGGAACAACAGCAACCACGGACTCCAAATAAATTCTTCAGCAGTGATTTATTGGCAAACAATCCGGCATCCCAACACGTTTTGGAACCCTGTCCCTTGATCACGTGATATATATATATATATATATATATATATATATATATATATATATATATATATATATATATTACCTACTGGCCGTCGCCAGTAGGTAGTTATAGTTAGGACCCCTTTTCCATAGGAAAACCTCAACATTCTATTTTGAATAACTTTGGCGCCGGTCGACGAATCCTCGCGAATTTCTCAAAATAGGTGGGGCGCTACGCTCCGCTCCTACCCTGAAAGTCTCGGGGGGATTCGTCAAGCGGGGGCTGAGATAAAAGGGGGTCCCAAAACGCGTTTTTCCCATGCATTTTTCCATAGGACCTTTAGAACGAGCTACAGCCCGAACGGCTGAACAGAATTACTAGAAATTTGGCAGAGAGGTAGTCCCTAGGTCAAGGAAGTGCCTTTTGTAGGTTTGGTGTAAATCTGTTCAGTAGATTCTGAGAAAATAGCCTTTAAATCAATATATATATCTGAGCCCGCTTACGGTACGCTTACCGTACGCTTACCGTACGCTTACCGTAAGCGTACGGTGGCGTGCGCGAGCGCGATTCTGATTGGCTCTTAGATCTTAGTAAACATTCGAATCGGCCGAAACCAGGAAGCGGCGTCCGCCATTTTGTCTCTCGCACTGAGTGTTGTTTATCAAACATGATGGCCAAAAACATGTTACGGGGCTGTTTTGACAACTCCCTCCCACATAGTCATGTTGAGGGAGTCCCCAAACATCCCCCAAGAGCAAAAACGGTTTTATTTTTTTTTCGGCAATTTCGCGGGGTACGCTTACCGTACGCTTACCGTACGCTTACCGTACGCTTACGGTAAAAAAATAAAAATAAAAAAAACACTATCCACACTTACCCCACCCCCTGTGCTTTTGGTGGCCGCAGGCCACCAAATGTGCAGGGCTTATTAATAGAGAAAAAAAACGTAATTTTGGCAACATGAAATTATAAAATCGAAATAAAAAAAACACTATCCACATTGACCTCACCCCCTGTGCTTTTGGTGGCCGAAGGCCACCAAATGTACAGGGCTTATTAAAGTTGATAAAAACCGTGCACGGAACGAACTGCGTTAAGTGGGCGCGCACGCCACAAATGGCGTAAAGTAACTTAGCATTTAAAAAACCGTACAAATTCACTGAAAAAACCATAGGTTTCACACACGTTATAGTTAGGAAATAGCATTTAAAAAACCTTGCTAATTCACTGAAAAAACCATAGGTTTCACACATGTTATAGTTAGCTGGACATTTTACTGATAAAAAACCAATGAAATTCCCCCGTTATAGTTACTGTAGGCAACTATAACTCACGCGACCGTAATCCTCTGCTGATGACATATGTGTCTTTATGAAAAAAAAATATTTGTAATATATGTATAGCTAAAATTTAATGGAAGAAGACATGGGCAAATAAGTGTCTAAATACAGTATTAGCATCAGCAGAGGATTACGGTCGCGTGAGTTATAGTTGCCTACAGTAACTATAACGGGGGAATTTCATTGGTTTTTTATCAGTAAAATGTCCAGCTAACTATAACATGTGTGAAACCTATGGTTTTTTCAGTGAATTAGCAAGGTTTTTTAAATGCTATTTCCTAACTATAACGTGTGTGAAACCTATGGTTTTTTCAGTGAATATATATATATATATACCTAGATATTTGATTTTGGATCAATTCCATGCAAACCCAGTGGAAGAAAAGGAATGTGGAAGACAAAATTTAGTGAGAGGAAGAATTTCTGTTTTATCAGAGTTCATTTCATAACCAGAAACAAGGGAAAAGGAAGCAAATTTGTGTAATAAAGGAGGAATGGATTTGTCAGGGTCGGAAATAAAGAGTAGGATGTCATCTGCAAATGCAGAGAGATTTAAATGTTGCTCACCATACGAAAAACCAGAAATGGAAGTATAATTGTGGATCGAGGATAGGAAGGGTTCAAGAGCAAGACCAAAAAGAAGAGGAGAGAGAGGACATCCTTGACGGACTCCATAATGGAGGTGAAAGTAGGATGAGAAATGACCATTAACTAGTACTAAAGCTCTAGGGGCTGAATATAATAAAGATATAAGAGAAATACATTTGGGACCAAAGCCATGCCATTTCATAGATGCAAATAAAAATGACCAATCTACTCTACCAAATGCTTTTCTGCATCAACAGAAATGGCCGCTAAGGATGTGGAAGGGGAGGGGACTTTGTTTAAAACATTAAAAAATAGACGAAAATTATCCGAGGTCAACCTGCTTCTGACAAAACCACATTGCTCCTTACCAACTAAATGAGGTAAAAGAAGATCTGAACGTGAAGCAAGTGTCTTGGCAAAAAGTTTGTAATCAACATTAACCAGGAAAATCGGTCTATAAGTTTTGCAGAACATTGGATCTCGTCCTTCTTTATGGATAAGGCAAATTGTGGCTTCTTGAAAGAGACCTTCTGTTTTACCAGAGAGAAAAATTAATGAAAAAGATTTAGGAGCTTAGGAAGGAGCAAGTTAGAACAATGAATTTAAAATTCAACTGAGAAACCATCTGGGCCAGGAGTTTTCCCTTTCTTTAGAGCGGTTAAAGCAGAGGCGAGTTCATTGAGGGTGAGGTCAAGCTCAAGATTAGAAAGATTAAGATGAGAATTGGATAAGGATGGTAATTTATCAAGATAGGATTGAATGAGGGATCTAGAAGGAGGGGACTCCGGGGCGTACAGATTCTCATAGAACAGTTAAAATTCGTTGAGAATATCTTGATCCTTATGGAGAAGAGAACCATCTGCAAAATAGACAGAGTCAATCAGCGTACGGTCTTTACGGGATTTAAGATAATTTGCTAAAAGTTTTCCAACTTAATTGCGACCTCTGTAATAACGAGCACTACTACGGAGAAGTATGGAAGACGTGTTGTCAGTCGAAGTTTTATTGAATGCCAATTTAGCGTGAATCAGAGCTGGGAGGACTGCGTCATCTGATGAGGTATAAAATTTGTGCTCTAAAGCTTTCATGTGGGCCGAAGTGGCTTTGTGCTGTTGGAGAAAACGTTTCTTCTTTTTTTAAACAAAGTCTATCATGAAACCCCTTGCCGTGGCCTTAAAGGAATCCCAAATTATGTAGGGGGAGGAACTAGAATTGTTATTAAGGTCAAAAAATTTGTTAGCAAAGGTGGTGAAAGAGGAAGAGAAAAGAGGGTCAAGTAGAAGAGAGTTGTTGAAACGCCAGCGGGAGGATCTGGGATGTGGTGGAAGTAGGTCAAGGTCAGCTATAATTGGGGAATGATCAGAAATAACGATAGGTTCAATAGAAGAGGATAACAAGTTTTGAGATAAAGATTGAGAGAAAAAGATATAGTCTAAACGAGAAAGAGAATTGTGAGGGGGAGAGAAAAAAGAAAAGTCAAGAGAGTCGGGATGAGTGAGCCTCCAAGAGTCAACAAGATGTGTTTGGGAGATTGTGTCAAGAAATTGTTTATGAGATTTATGAGGTGTGAAGCGCGTCTGTGATTGACGATCTAGAAAAGGGTCAACAACTTGGTTACACCTCCTAAAATAACATTTTCATCTCTAAATTGAATACATTTTTGTGTGATCATAGGCTAAAAGGAACAATTTCTTATGGCATATAATTATTACACCATTTTTCTTATTAGAGGTGGGAGAGAATAAAACTGATCCCACCCAACCTCTCTTCAATTTTAAAGCTTCAATTTCTGTTAGATGGGTCTCTTGCAGAAAAACCAGATCAGGGTTGTAAGAGGCAAGATGTGAAAAACATATTTCTGTCTCTTAATAGGGTTATTGAAACCTTTCACATTCTAAGAAATAACTCTGAATGTAAAATCAACAAAAAATACATAAAGAACAACAACAACAAGAGCAAAACATGCAATATTAACAGAGATGCAATGAATACTACAATCAAAGTTACAATCCATATATAAGTACATTAGAGAAAAGGAGGGAAAGGGAAGGAAGAAGGAAGAAGAAACGGGAGAAGGACTGAAAAAGGAGAGGAGTGAGAAAAGGGACAATAAGAGAAGACAGCACATGACAACCACTAAATGCAATAGAGGAATGTAAATTAAGAAAATAAAGAGGATGATGACTGTGATACGTACCTTTTAGGGGAAGACAAAAAGAAGTGTGGGGAGTGGCCACACAAGGAAAACGGCACAACCAACCGGGGAGGGAGCATCACAGCAGGGAACATATGTGATAAACAGGAAACAGAGAAAGAAATGTGTTAGAAGATAAGAGATTACCTAGAAAAAAATAGAAGGATGTAAAAGAAGTGATGAAAACAAAATGACACAACATAGTGCTACAATACAGTTATGAACAATAACCTGAAAAGATAAAAAAACATTAAGTAAAACCAGGCAAATTAAATTTGAACAAAAGGAGAAAAAAGTCAAGGTATGGAGGTCGTAGAAGAGAGAGGACCAGAGACATCCATCGATGATGCGGAATGCGATTGAATGAATGTCCTCAACTCTGCCGGTTCTTCAAAAGTGGAAGTTTTATTTTGGTAAGTAACCTTGAATAAACATGGGTGAAAAAGTCCATATCGAGCTCCAAGTGTGTGCAAAGAAGGCCAAAGATCTAAAAATTCTTTCAGCCATTTAGCCGTTGCAGAGTAAACATCCTGAGATAGAAATAATTTAGCACCTGACCAGACACGCTGTTTTTTGTGTTTAGCTGCATTTAAAACCAGTAGCAAGTCTGTAAATTTCAAAAATAGAAAAATCACACCTCGTGGCTTGGAAGGAGCAGCTGATGAAGACAAACGAGGGCCCAGCCTTTGTGCTCTCTGAATATTCAGATTGGTAGATGCAGGGAGGTCCAGAAGCTTTATGACAAAATTGATGAAGAAGAGAAATGGATCATCACTTTCTAAATTCTCTGGAAGACCATATAAGCGTAGATTATTGCGCCTATTTCTGTTTTCTAGGTCCTCCACTGATTTCTTCAACCAAAGGACCTCCTTCTCAAGGGCAATTAATTTTGTGGAGACATTTTGAAGTTCACCAACTTGCTGTTCCACTGTGGAAATGCGAGAATCCATAGAAGCCCACTTGGTGCCCATAGTCTGTAAGCGGGAATTCGTCTCTTTAATAAAAGCACGCAAAACGCAAATTTCCTCAAAGACGGTGTCGAGAGAACTCGGAGAAGCAGGCTTTGGTGGAGAGGGAGGGTCTTGTTTGAGGCTTTTATTAGGGGAAGCTGGGGTTTGCGATTTAATTGCCGAGGGTGTCAAAGTTGTTGCCTTTGAAGAGCTGGATTGCGCCATAGTAATAGTATCCCTAAATACAGAAGCAGAAGAAGAAGATACTGACACTGAAGAATGAGCTGTAGATCTCTTCTGTGTAAGTAATAGTTTCTTGCTCCTGCCCATAGAGCAGGGAAGGAAAAACTGCATGCTTGAGAAGAAAAACTCCAGCAAAAAATTGCAATGTCTCACAGTGTGTGAGGTAGGCTCCACACGTGATTGCGCAAGCAGCTCAAAACTCTACAATCTTCCTAATGAAGTTAAAAATAGGTCTGGTCAGGCATAGAATGGCAGACTGCACACTGCCACCACATGAATCATCATCACTTTCAATATATCACTCATTGATGTGCAACAGTTAGTTACTTATCCTAACAAGCATTGTGGGGCACATTTGTCTATTGTATCTCCTCTTATACCATGGAAGCAGCAATTGCAGTCTTGCAAATTAATAATCTTTACTGGAAGCTCAGATAGGGTAGGAAGAATAGAAGGATAGGGATGGGAGGTGTCGTCTTCATGTCCTTTAAGTGATTGGGGACACTTTTTCAATGCATACTGGTCCAACTCCACTCCAGTCCATACATGGGAATAAATGTGGGCTACATAAGTTAGACACCAAATCTATAAATGTTCTCCTAAATTCATATTTTTTTTTTTTTGCAAAGCAGTTCAATTATGATAGTTCTATTGTGGCCTATTCATTCAGGGAAGCATAGTGTTTCCTCAAAATCAGGGGGCTCATCCAGACGTTAATCAGCTAATACATTCGGTCTGACCAATTGTTCTTACTCTCCCCCTGTGCTGGCTTTTTCAGGGATAGTGTAATCTTGTGGTATGAAGTGTTGGTTCATTTTTATCATGGTCAGTCTCTCCACATTTTGAGATGTGAGTCTGGTCCTTCTGACAGTGAATACTGTATCAGCTGCATTGAACACACTCTTAGAAGACAGACTGGCTACCGGACAAGCCAGATACTTTGTTGCGAGCCCTCTGAAGTCTGGCCATTGGCGCATTTTCCCATACAAATATATCAATGGGTTTCGATCCAGGTAGGCATCTTTTAGTTCATCCAGATAGTCTTGCACCATCCTCTGAATAGTCATTGGTGCTGCCACTTGCATGACCTCTGTTGCCTTCACCTTTGCAATTGACTTAAGCCCTCCCACTTGAAACCAAGCCATTGCAGAGGTTGGGCCTGATTCTTTTGTTGCTGGTGTTTTTGCAGGTGTTGGCTGCCGTGAGACAATAGCCTTAGCCTCTCTGGATGTAGATGGCTACTCACCAGAACTTCTACCTGGGACTCTAACTTCCAACCATTCTTCCTCCAGGTCTCTTGATTGGACAACAATCCAAGTCTTGTATATGAAACATCCCCTTCTGAAAAAAAGAATGAAAGTGGCCAGTGTTATTGTGTGTACCATGGATCAAGTATTATGGCACAGATGTACTCTTCGGATGCACAATCTCTGTTTTGCAGCTTTGTATTAACAACCAAGCAAAGAAATAAGCTCAGAACCAACTCATATGCTTCTTTGCTCACACTGGCAAACCTTTGCATCACCTTTTTTAACTGGTCCTTCAGCAGATGAAACAATTGGTTTGCTTGGCTCATCATACTGCCCTCCTTGCTGACTGCCCATGTGAAAACCTCAAATGTAAGTAGCACTTATGGCAGGCATTTGACTAGCCCCCATTTGTCCATCTCCATGGTCATGCTTGTGCAGATTCTTCTGCAGGTGGCCAGTATGGTACTGACTATGTCTTTTTTTTATAGAAAGTTCTGCACAATCAGGTTGATGCAATACGCCAGACACAGGACCCTGAAATATCCATCATCTGCCATGGCCTCAACTATATTACTTCCATTGTCTGTGGCAACAAATACAATTTTGAGACCTCTGGGTCAAAGCCATTGCTATTAAAGTCTTCTAAGATGTTTGCAGCAGAATTGGATTTCTCCATGGCAAACATCGCTTCCTTTGCATGAGACTGAATGCCTTTAAATCTTTCTTCAGTGCTGAGACCTGCAGATAGCTGGTGCTAAACCCCACAAAAGAGATCCAGTGTGAGGTGATATACATGTAATCAGTTGCTTGACAAGTAGTTCACATGTCTGTCGACAGATGACAGTGTGAACAGCACTTTGCTGCATAGCTTGGCCATCCAATTGTAGCACATTATGAAGGAGCACTGGAACAGCAACTCTGGCAAAATAGGTCCAGCTGGGAACCTTCCATTTTGGGCAGATGGCCATCACAAATTCTGAAATTCCCACTCCTTCCACAAAAGAAAAAGAGAGGAGGTCCAACACTAACATTTTAGCCAGCTCTCCATTGGACAAACATGCTGTTGGGTGGTTGCTTTCATGGGGCTTCTCCTGCCAAAACATGCCCGTAATAGTAGCCTACATGTTTTTCTTTTGTGGTGCCACTGACACAGGGGACTTCCAAAGAGAGCCAAGAAGTGGAAGACTCAAAGTGCGTCTTAGGGGAATCATTATATCTGGTGGTGTTTTCCCCTGAGTCTTGTGCAATTTGCAGGTTGCTACTGTGGGTGATGCTGGCACACTGCAGTGGAAAGGACCTCAATGTGTAAAGCTGTCATCCTCTTCTTCCTCATTACCTCCTTCTATCACCGTGATCAGAGCTGCTTCTCCTCTCTCATCACTGCCACCACCATCACCACCAGCTACCTTTTTAAGGTGCTTCTCCCACTAGATTGCATGATGTTTTTTCATATGAGATGTTTGTCCTCCAGTACCATAGTGTGAACCTGGCTTACCTCAATGAACACTCATGTGGGAATGGAGCATATTGAAATGTTATTCTCCTGATTACTAATCATAAAGAAGTCCCTAACTGGGGAGGAAAACTTTTTTTGAATACCACTGCTAACGCCTGAAGAACTGGAGGTAGGTGGGTGTGTTGTTTGCCTCTCTGCGGTGCGTACTTTTACTGAGGTAGTAGTGGTTGCATGTCTCAGCAGGGGCCTTACAAATATGCAAGCTGGCAGTTGTGGTGGAACCATTGCCTTATCCCTCTGAGCAGGTTGAATAAGAGAGGTAATTTTGGTAACCCCTGAGCCGCTATCCATACTGACAATCACTGGCTCATCCTCATCACCATAACTTTCCATAATTCTAATGCTTTCAGGAACTTTCCTTTTTCCCGTTTCTCTAGTAGTGGGTCTCTGACTTGGCTGGGGTCCAATATATGTCCAGATCATCAGAAAGGGGGCTTGGAGAAGATGGTGAAGTAACTTTTCTTTTTCTTGTTGGAGGTTGTGAAGTCAATTGTTCAAGAGCTACATCTTACCCAGCAGGAAGTTCAGCCTCCAGTTCTGCTTCTACTTCGGGAAGAACTGTTGCTGACTGCAGCTCCTGTTGTCCATTTTGCTCAATTCTCTGTGATGATTGGGTACCTTGCGGCTGACACAAAGGCAATTCAGACTCATTGCTTGCATGACTGCAGTGGCTGCCTAACTGAGAGACATAGACTGGGACTTATTTTGGGGTGGTACTGTTGATGCAGGACTGTGTAATATGTGGTAATGTTTTTTTAGTTGTGTTTCTTTAAGGAACCTTTGTATGGAATGTTCTGTGGAGTAGTATTCCCTTCCTTAGAATGTTAGTGTGGGCATTATTTGAGAACCTGCTGTGGAGCTGTTAGCAGGTGGTCGTGGGTCTTGTTTATCCAATAAACAAATACTAATCTTTTGGATATTTTGTATTGGATTATTTCATGAAGAACATTCTACATTCTATGGCTACGATTTGGGATTGATTTTGGACCCACCGACAGTGGATTTTGTCGAGACTCTTAACATTTTCCGTGAGGAAACAAGAGAAAATCGGTTGTTTATTCCTGAACGTGAAGATTTGGACTTGCTGGGTAATGTACTTTCCTTAATGTGAAGTTCCACGCATAGCCTAATTTTACCAAGCGCATATTTTGATGTTGCGCTGAAGAGAAAAGGCTTGAGAGCTAGTTCGAGCAGCTGCCCAGCGTGTACGTAAACAATTGTATTTCCGTGTGTCTTCGTTGTCAAACTTGTACTGGCACTCGCATGTGGATATTTCTACTGCTAAGGTATGTACGTACCTTAACTTCACCGTTGTTTCGGCCGCATTGTTCGAGCGGCGTTCTTTCGCCGGCATTGTTTGAAAGTTGCTGCGTGCTCCTGGATATCTCCGTTCTCAAAGGAAGCTTAATCGACGTATGAAGTCACACGCAAGGTCACGCAACGCGACCCACGTGCCTCCATTTTATTGGAATATTTATGTTGGTAACCTAGCAACCGGAATACATTGAAATAACGCGTTTTCACGCATTTAATAGCCTATAAACACATGTTTTTGGGGTTTTTTTTTTCCTTGATAATGCTTTATACAATGGCTACATGAACAATACTGATATATTTGAAGAACTTGTCATTGAAGTATTCATACAAGGTATTACAATTGAAGTGTACATTTGTAAGTCTTACCTTTAAAAGTGTCATGGCTTCTAGTAGCAGTAACAATGTGATGCAACCACCTCCATTTTTAGAATTACCAGGCAAGCCTATTAAACCTTGGCATAAATGGTTTAGAATTTTTGAAAACTATCTTGAAGCAATAGATGCTACCAAATACTCTGCATCACGTAAAAAAGCTTTGTTATTTAACCATTTGGGCAACGCTGGTCAAGAAGTTTTTGATAATTTGCCTATAATTCCTGCACCTTCACAAGAGGAATCTTGGGATGGATTTAAAGAAGCCTTGGCACGAATTGGTAAACAATATGTTGATGAACCGTCGGTTATGGTTGAGAGACATAAATTCTTCAAACGTAAACAATATTCTGAGGAATCCATTGAAGACTATCTGGCAATATTGCATGTTTTAGCCTCTAAATGCGTTTTTGGAGATTATTTAGATACTGCTCTTCGTGATCAGTTGGTTTTCAATTCTTTCTACAAGAAAATTCGGTAACGCATTTTGACTTGCAAAAATCCTTCTCTAGATGAAGTCATGGACATAGCCAGAAGTATTGAACGTTCTGTTGTCTCTTCAAACATTTTATCTGAATCTGCTGCCTACAGACTTGTCTAATGTGGCTGTTGTAGAAATGACATCTGGTGGCAATGAAACAAATGTACACTTTGTCTCACATAAGAATGTTGTTAAAAAAAGCAGTGATAAGAGAGTTGGTGGAACTTGCTATAGATGTGGTTCTAAGTTTCATTTGGGTAACTTTCCTAAATGTCCTGCTCAAGGTAGGCGATGCAACAACTGTAAAAGAATTGGACATTTTTATAATGTTTGTCATGCTAGCAAAACAAAGGTGAAAGTCAGTCAACTTAATGTTGAAAATGATATATTAGCTGAAGGTATTAGTTATTTATTTATTTATTTAAAACATTTATAGAGCGCGGCTGTCACCTGGCAGGTATCTTGGCGCTGGTAGCTTACTCCTGGGTTAGAAGCAACGTATCTCTATCGTCAGTCGAAGTCTATGCATTAGGGAACTCTGAGAAACGTTGCAAAGGTCCCTTGTGTGATGTTAAAATTGGGGTAATTAATTTAGATGTCATGGGTGACTCAGGGTCGCCGATAACAATTCTAGCAGAAAAAACATTTTAAAAATTTTGGTCTGGGAAGTTATTGAAGCCTACTACCATTAACCCTAAGGCCTTTGGGGAATACGATATAATAATGAAGGGTTATTTTGATGATAGTATTTTGTTCAAAGGAAGAAACATTTATACTAAAATTTATGTTGCAGTCAACGGACGCGACATCTTGGGATGGCAAGATCAAGCTTAATTAGGAATTATATTAAGACCAGGACATGATGAACCTGTTACTATCGGGGAAATGCCTATTCTTGCAGTTCAGGACACTATTTTGGATGATAATTTTGCCCATAAGCTACTAGTTAAATTTCCTGAAGTATTTTCAAACAAAGTTGGTTTAATTAAGAATTTTGAACACACTATTAAGTTAAAATGTAATGCTATTCCTGTGATACAGAAGGTTAGACCCGTTCCCCTTTCAGCCAGGGAGGATCTTAAAAAATTACTTAATGATATGTGTTCTCAGGCAATAATTAAGCGAGTAGAATCCTCTGAATGGATTTCTGCAGCCGTTGTCGCACGCAAAAGCTCTGGGGACATCTGCTTATGTGCGGATTTGAGAGTCCTCAATCGAAACATTCTCGTAGATTGCCATCCCCTCCCAAGAATACATGAAATGTTGGCTAGAATAGGCGGAAGTAAGTTCTTTTCTACTATAGATTTACGTTCTGCGTATCATCAGATACCTTTAGCTGAAAGTTCTCAGCATCTCACCACTTTTGTAACACCTTTTGGTGCATACATGTACAAGCGGATGCCTTTTGGATTGGCATCCGCAGCCAGTGTATTCCAACGTTTAATAGATTAATAGATTAATAGATGAAATTTTTGGAGATCTTGGGGGTATACAAACTTTTCAGGATTACATTTTAGTGCACACAGAGAGTTTGGAACATGTTACATTTTTAGAGGATGTTTTAAGGAAACTAAGTTGGCATGGGATGACGGTAAACATTAACAAATGCAAATTTTTAGCACAGGAAGATCATTATTTGGGACATAATATTTCGGCAGAAGGTATAAAACCAAAGGTCTCCTTGTTGAAAGGTATTAATGATGCTTGTGTTCCCAATGACAAAGATTCACTTAGGGCTTTTTTAGGCTTAAGTGAATATTATGCAAGGTTTGTTCAGGGATATGCTGTCATTGTCCAACCTTTGAGAGATCTTTTTTAAAAAAATGCCAAATATGTGTGGTCGGATGAGTGTCAACAAGTTTTTGAATCTGTTAAAAGATTAATTACTTCAGCTCCAGCTATTAAACCATTTACACAAGGAGCTAAGTGCATAATTACAGTGCTAAAGGTTTGGGTGCTGTTCTTAGCCAGATGGTTGGAGGTCAGGAGTGCGCTTTTGCTTCACGCACATTAAATGTGGCAGAAAAGAACTATAGCACAATTGAGCGTGAAGCACTAGCATGTTCTTGGGCATCAGAGAAATTCAAGATGTCCATTTGGGAACAAAATTTGAGCTGCACACCGATCACAAACCTTTAATATATATGTTGTGTGATAGTTGTTCGAATAAGGCCTCTTCAAGACTTATAAGGATTACTGGAGTTCAATTTTGAGATAAAGTACATCTCAGGTGGGAAAAATGTAAGGGCGGATTGTTTATCAAGGTTACCCGTTACTGGTGATGGTGTTGATGATGGTAAAAAAGCGGAATGGGAAGATGTGGAGTATGTATTCACTGTTAACGACATTAATGAACAGTTCAAGATATCAGAAAGAGATTGGTTGGAGTGTTGTGACAAAGATGATTGTATGGTTCAAGTAAAGAAGTTTCTCATAGAGGGTTGGCCAAGTGATAGGTGCATGTCCACAGATTTAATATGTTTTGCTAAGGTGGCATCAGAATTATCTCTAGTTAATGATATCTTGGTAAGACAAGATTTATTTGTTCCTCCTGTTGGCCTCAGAACTAGGATTATCTCATTAGCACATGAGGGACATTTGGGAATTTCTGCCACAGTGAAGAAAATCAAACAGATTTATTGGTGGCCAGGAATTGACGGACAGGTTAAGAGATATGTGGAAACGTGTGCGGAATGTTTATGCTCTGACAAGCATTGGAGAACTTCAACAGTCCCCTTATGTCCTGTTACTTGGCCAAACAATGCATGGGTAAAAATTGGTCATGATTTTTCAGGTCCGTTTAATGTTTTTGGAGGTGACAAAAGGTTTCTAGTTGTTGCCATTGACTACTACTCAAAGTGGTTATATTTTTCTTGTGTACGTTGTGTGGATTCTTCTTCTGTTGTTTTATTTTTGAAACATCTGTTCAACATTGAAGGTAGAGTTAAGGAAGTAGTTACTGATAATGGGTCCCATTTTATTTCTGAGGAATTTACTAATTTTCTTAGTAAACATGATGTTAAACACATTAGGGTACCATTATATAGTCCAGCTTCTAACGGACTTGTGGAAAGGGTCAATAGATTAATTAAAGAGGGGGTTCAAACAGCAGTTGGAAAAAAACTAGATGTTGTGGATTATTTACATTTCAAAGTTTGGAATTACAATATCACGCCACAAAGTACCACCGATGTTGCTCCTTTTGTTTTGTTGAGAGGACGAAAACCTATTTCTGCCATTAGTCCAAATTGGTTATTGGACAAAACTGATCGCTATCATAATATTGATTTACATATTATGAGGGAACATGTCAAAGAGAAACAGAATAGTTATAAATGGAATTATGATACGAGAATGCATGTAAAATAAGGAACATTAAACATTGGAGATTGGATTTTGATTAAAAAACCTAAGAAAGTTTGTAAAGGACAGTCCAAGTTCTCTAAACCTGTAAAGGTTTTGAAGATTAATAAAACAGTTGTTTTGCTACAGGACAGAGGGTGGTGGAATAGTAACGCTTTAGTAAAGGTAACTGAGGAACAAGCTAAAATTATTTTACAAAAAGTTGATTTCTATAAAGGGTGTGAAAGACATGATTGGTTTGACCTAGATACATTAACACATTCTTGTCACAATGTTCTTAGGCAAATTCATGAAAATTGTGATAACTTTGACAGAGGTGATTTTAGCAACGATGCGCAAGTGGTTGTACCACCATCTAGTACTATTCGTGGTAGTGGTGGTGACAATTCAATCACAAGTAGTTCAAGAGTAAGGTCTGCTCCTATTCATTCCAGAGATTACGTGTACTATTGATTGAACATTCTTGATGTAAATATGTTTTTTTAATTGTATTTTTAATTTTATTTTATTTTATTTTTATTAAGGAATGGGGGTGTGTAATATGTGGTAATGTTTTCTTAGTTGTGTTTCTTTAAGGAATCTTTGTATGGAATGTTCTGTGGAGTAGTATTCCCTTTCTTAGAATGTTAGTGTGGGCATTATTTGAGAACCTGCTGTGGAGCTGTTAGCAGGTGGTCGTGGGTCCTGTTTATCCAATAAACAAATACTAATCTTTTGGATACTTTGTATTGGATTATTTCATGAAGAACATGCTACAGACTGGTGCTCCCAGCTTGCTGTCGGGAGGACAGTGCGGCAGGCACATCACGTTTCCAGAAATGGGAGGAGGGTAGCATGCCAGTGATGGTAATCTGCTTCTTCTTCTCCTCTACACTGGCCATTTTTGTGGCAGGAACACCTTTCTGTGGGGCCATCTTCAAGCTCTGTCAGTTGCCACTTACGTAAATGATGCAGATGGAGAGGAAAGAACTAACAAACATTATGGGCCTGCCAACTCGCAAAAAGGAACCATTAAACTCGACTCTGGGGTGTGGGCTACACCATTCTCCCGAAGCTGCCCAGGGAAGGACGTCCTGCACCATTTCTAGTGTGCAGATATTCACTATTCCATCCACCGGATAGAGTGCACCAATGTCAAGAATTAAGTGGCAGTATGCAGCAGTTAAAATTGGAGTTAAAACTGCATCTGCAGCAGTGGAAGACCGGTTTGTTAATGAGTTGGTGTATTGAGGACACCAGAAGGCATATTTTTAGCATTTGAATTTCATTTGATTTTGATAATCACCGCATGTGCTTTGCAAATAACTGATGGAGAGTATTTTTTTGATTACATGTGACCATGCATTCATGTATTGCAGGTAATTGAGATTCATTTCACGGTTTACATTCACATTGGATGCATTTCACCTGATGAGTTTCAATGTATAGTACTGTTTATTTGTACATTTATTATTGCGAAGTTTTGTCACTATGTGCATGGTTTGTTGAAGCATTTAAGCTGTACTGGGAAGGTTTTCAATGTTCACAGGATGCCGTGCATGGCATGCTTCCTGTCTTTTGTTTGCTTTTTCTTATGGGAATGGGCTGGCTGGGGCACCGGATGTTATCTAATTGCACAGGGGATTTAACAACACTGGTGTGCACCTGTTTCCATTTGGAAATATCTACAAGTGGGGCCACTGGTTTGCAGTCAATTTATGGATGGTATAATGCAGGGTGACTTCAACAGTCGGTCTTGGTCCATATAAATGTACGGGCTTGTTTATGAACCACAGGTGAATTTTGTTTAGAATATTTGGCATGTATATTGGGTTATAGTGTTATATGTTTGGTGAGGGGTGTTTTATTTGAAAGCTTGTAATTTTGTTTCTAGTTATCACAGGTTTGACGCATGTTACATATTTATTTTGCAGACATATATGGTGGTATTTCAATTCCTTGAATTTCGCTTTTATCTGTCACTTTTATTTGGGGGAATAATACATGCTATTCTGGGTATTTTAAATGGGGTTTATCACTAAAACAATGCCAGTGTGGGTCACAAATGAGTGATTATGTATAGTGGTTTGGGTTAAAAAAGCTATCTCGCACAATTGTGGGATTAAGCACTCACATTGTCATGCAGATTTCTATTCACTTTAGTTCTCAATGGATGTGCTGATGGGTTTCTTTTCTACTATCTTATATTGTAGTTATCCCTGAAGAAGGGAATTATCCCAAAATGCATTGAATGCAATGTACAGATGATGTTTCCTGAGGATTATTGAACCACCTTGTGCTGCAAAGAAAGTCCCGGATTGTTTTCTTTGAAAACATAGTGATGAAACATTGGTGAAGTATAAAACCTTTGGAATAAAAATAGAGAACTTTTGGGAAAAAAAATAATAACATGAAAAATTGTTTGAAGAAGTTAAATCTCTTGCCATGCCCAAACCTACCATTTTAAAAGATATAATTCACCATAAGGGGGCGTGGTCAAGTAAGATGGCGGAGTAGTCGCACTATTCGCGAGCTCCCGCTGTCTTCGAATCCTGCAAAATTCTGACGGTGCAACCAGACCGTATTGACCAGTATTTATCGAGTCCCCCCTGTCTCTGCCCGGGGCTACATCGTTGGGGCACCAACCTGATGTACCTGAGGCTGCACCGAGACTACGTCTGTGATGCTGGGAGTCGGCCGGCCATCTTGCGGGCCTCCAAGTCCTGAGAGCTGCTCCGGCGTGGAGGCCGCTCTCCCTGACCCGGAGCCCAGGCCGCCAATGGGAGCCCAGAAACGGACTACTGGGTGCTGGTGAAGGGCTCCTGGTGCTAATACCCGGCGGCAGACGGCGCAGGTGATTTGCTTGATGCACCCGGCTCGGCGCGACTGCTCCTGCATCGGGAGGTGTTCCTCCCCTGGCCGCGGTACTGTGTCCTGCAAGGGGCTTTGCCGGGGCCTCTGGGTGACATGAGCTGCATGCGCCTGGTGTTTTTAATTATTTTTATTTATTTAATGCGTTTTTATATAGCGCGGACTTTACCCGAAGGTGTCAGAGCGCTTCACAATGGGAGAAGTAATGATACATAAGGAGAAAAATTACAAGTGAAAATGTTACAAAATCAAACGGTACGTTACATGAGGCAATAGTGACAATTGTGCAAATATCAAGAGCAAACAAAATACAAGAGGTAGCAAACGATACATTACAAAAGGAAAAAGTGACGTGTGCAGGTTAAAAGAGCAGACAAAGTACACGTAGAGGTCAGAAAAGAAAAATTGCAATAAATGGCAGACACTCAACACACTAAAACAAAGGTTACGTTACATGAGGCAGTGGTGGCCGTTGTACATGTATCAAAAGCACACAAAATACAAGAGGTAGCAAACGATACGTTACAAAAGGAAAAAGTGACAAGTGTGCATGTTACAAAAGCGTTCAAAATACAAGTACAAGTATGATACTGCAATAAATGGCAGACACTCAAAACACAAAACCACACTGGGAAGGCACTTCTATAGGCATGGAGAACAGAATTTCCTATAATGGAAGGACTTCCTTCAGAAAATAGAGGGCGTGAATTAAATTTGGAAGTGTCTTTGGAGGAGGAGAGCTTTGAGGTCAGTTTTGAAGGCCTGAGAAGGGCTGGTGGTCCGGAGCTGAGGCGGAAGTGAGTTCCAGATTCTGTTACATCTGCTGTGGCACACCTTCGGAGCTCCGGCAGATGACGGTAACAGATTAAGTGGCGACGTGCTGGCTGGCAAGATGGGGCCTTCTGGGGCTGTCCATGCCGTGTTGTAACGCCCAAGACCTGCGGCCTCCCCCTGTGACTTGCGACGCGGGCCTGTTGACGGAGGGACACTGAGCACTGCACTGCAACGGCAGCTTCCCCGTTGGGGAGGAGTGGTGTGCTATTTGTTTGCTGCAGCAGCCTGGTGCAGGGTGGGGCCTGATGCTCCTGACTACTGCTAAGGCCTTGTCCATCTACCTCCTTGACTACTACTGGGGCCTCAATGTGGACAGGGGATGACAGGATGTTGACCATCTGTGCTGTGCTCTTCTTGTCAACTCCCTGAGTGTACACAGAGCATACATTTGGATACCCCTCCCCGCTGGTGGTGCCTTATAGAGGTGGTCTTTGCTTATCCTGCTTTTTGCAGCCTGCGCCGAGTCATAGTGGTGCTTCTAACAGCCCGATTCACCGGAGGGGTCGGGCCCATCACCGACAACTTCTTCTGCTGCGCCTTTCTGCTGCCTAGGGCTGTCCTAGCCGGCTGGCCACGTGACTACAATGGTCAAAGATTAAGGGAATAAATCGGCCCAAGCAAATAAGATCTACAATTATGTCCAGCCGCTGCCGATAGAGCAGGGGTCCGCTGTGTCGCTGCTGCCTGTGGACCTGGAGGCGCCAGTGCAGAATGCTGATCAACCTCCATACATAGCAGAGGTCCTCACAGCTATCCATGCCACGAGGGATGAATTAAGCACAAAAATCGACTCCGTGGCTATAGATCTGAACCTGTTTAGATGTGATCTGTGATACAAACGGAGGTGCACAAACTCAGGGACATGGTGATCAACATGCAGCAGAAAGTGGTGCGGCTGGATGCACGGGCTGAGTACGCAGAGGGGCTCTCCCGGCGCACAATCTTTGTTTTATTGGCTTTCCTGAGAAGGTGAAAGGCCCATCGCCGGAGCTGTTCCTGGAGGACTGGCTGGTCGTCATTCTGGCGCCAAAGAAACCTTCTCACTTCTTTACGGTGGAAAGAGCGCACCGAGCGCTGGTCCCCCCCCCCCCACGAAATTTGGTGCACCTCCCAGAGCTATGATAGCCCGCTCTCATAATTTTAGGGATCGGGACCTACTGCTACAGTTGTGGTGTGACAAAGGCCAACTGCAATATGAAGGGCACCAAATATCCATCTACCCGGGCTACACGCAGAGAGTGCATGACACCGCCAAAGAAATCTGGACCTCGTACCCAGTATCGGGGATGCCATCACCAAGAACAATCGCTGGACGCGGCTAGGACCCGCAGCCCTGCCAGGATCCGGGTTTGCTCAAATAGCACCCTGCAGGCCTCTGACATTGTGCCAGACTCATGTGCGTCATCACCGGGACACCCGTCCAGCACCAACGTGAGCGATGATATGGATGTCTGAGATGGGACAGTACTGGGGTACCTGAACTGCCGGAAAGCCTATGGCATAAATGTACTACCTACTTGGTACAACTGAACTAATGTGGACAGGGATGGGTACATTCACATATTGTGGAGTTTGTCACTGTTTTGAACATGATGGCGGGGGCCCCCCCTTTTTGTCCTTAGAGGCTGGTGCCTGTTGCTGGAGTTGGAGGCATGTCCACACACCTCGACAGCCGACCATCCACTTATCTCATTGGGGAAGGGTGGGAAGGGATGACATTGACATTTTCTTGGTTCGTATATACGTAAAGTTGTATGGTGGGAAGTTACAAAGGGGAATGAGGTGACTCCTGCATACCTACACCAGGCTACACGTGGCACAGGGGGGGAATGTGGTATTGCCCAGCGGGTGGGGGGACGTTGGGGTTGTAATGTTTGATTATTATCAGTCCGTCCTATGTAGAGCTTCAATATGCATCATTATTGTAGTGAACCAGTGGTGGGTGGGGACCACAGCTCTATGTGACCCCTTACATTGGTCACGATGGGGAGTCAACAGAAAAGTGCTGGAGTAGCCACCATGAGTTAGTGGCTTACATAGAACATGCAGGGTATTGCCACTCTTGAAAAACATAGGCGAATATTTGCTTACTTGAAAAGATATAAAGTGGCGGTGGCATGTCTCCAGGAGACGTTTGTTTGGGGGGATTCTGTGAAATATTTAAAGAAGGGATGGAGCGGCCAAGTTTGCACAACTTCCTACTTTGGCTTTGCTCGGGGGGCCTTATATGGATAGCACCGGGGGTCCTGTTTCAACACTTACACCATGTTATAGACACAGACGGACGGTATGTCATCTTTCATGGGAGGATGGATGTGACCGAGATATGTATAATCAATGTGAATGCTCAAAATGAGGATAATGCTTCTTTTTTGGGGGATCTCCTTGCGATGACCTCCCCCTACTTGGGAGCTCCAATACTTTTGGCTGGAGACATGAACTGTGCATTTGATGGCACCCTAGATAGGGAACTTCCAGTCACACACTAAACCAAAAATGACCACAGCACTTCATGGGATGATACAGGTGTTGCGATTGTGATATGTGTGGAGGGAGCGTCACCCCACTGTTAGTCATTTTTCCTATTATACACCGGCTACGCAAACTTCCCGTCGCCTGGACAACTGGTTCCTGTCTCCAGACTTGGGTTGGACTGTGGGAGGGATAACATATCAGACGAGATACCTATCCGATCATGCCCCAGTTCTGTTAGAGTTAGGGACTAGAAAAGTAAGGCCGGATATACCCCTTTGGCGACTTAGCACTGATGCACTCACGGACCCACCCTTTGTAGACACGATTTCCACACACCTAGGTCACTACTTACAGGAAAATTGGGGTTCAGCCTCAAGCCATGCTATGGAATGGGAGGCCATGAAAGTGGTGATCCGAGGTATCTGCATAAAGACCACATTCGGCATCTGTGCGCAGTTGGAAAGAGATGTTGCTCAGGCAAGTTTAAGCTGGAGAAGCTGGAGGCAGAGATTAGTACAGCCCTACACTAAACGACAGAGTGGATGGAGGCCAAGGAAGCACTTCTGACAGACGTCCGCATGTTACAAAAATACACGTACACAACCTATAGGCAATGGATTGATAGGGAGGGGGATAGAACTGGAACGCTCTTGGGGCGGTTGGTTAAAAAAGAAATGTCAGCTTCACCAATATTACAGCTCAGGGAGGAGGCTGGGGGCTTGGTATACACGAAACAGGCGATTACAGAGGCGTTGGCTACCCATTTGGAATGAGTATATACTAACTGTCCGGACGCAGACTCTGGGGCAATGGAAAGGTACTTGGCTGCGCTAGGGTTCCCCCACCTTACTAGGGATGAGCAAGAGCCTCTGGATGCCCAGGTGACTAAAGAAGAGATACAAATCGCCATTAGTCAGCTTAAGTTGGCCAAAAGCCCGGGCTCCGAAGGCTTACCCGTGGAGATCTACATGTGCTTTTGGCCACTATTGGTGGACAAATTGTTAGAGGTCTACAATGAGGCATTAGGCAGAGCTGTACTGCCGCCTACCTTGAGTGAGGCACTTGTCATCATGATCCTGAAACAGGATAAAGACCATGACCTCCCTAGCTCCTGTAGACTGATATCGGTACTCAACATCAATGTTAAAATATTGAGTGGCATCCTAGTTGAGCACCTTCTCCCACTGATGAAACGCCTGATTCACCATGACCAGTCGGGGTTTATACCGGGACGGAAAACGACTTATAACTTTCGACGGCTTCCACACATATGTCATGCTCCTGTCCTCCTGGAGGTTGACATTGCCTTTGTGTTATTAGATATAGCGCAAGCATTCGACTCGGTGGAGTGGCCGTATATATGACATATTCTGAGAAAGATGGGAGTTGGTGCACAATACCTGCGGTGGAGACAATTACTCTATTCGGCTCCTACGGCCCCAGTGCCGGTAGGCAAAACGGTGTTGAGATCTGTTCTATCAAGGCGAGGAACCCGCCAGGGGTGCCCCTTGTCGCCGCTCCTGTTTGCCGTTTGTATGGAGCCCGTGGCTATACAGTTGCGGACGGTTATGGATCACTGGAGCATACGGTTGGGGACAACTAACCATGTCATATCGCTCTATGGTGATGATACCTTGGTGTATCTGAGGCACCCAGAGCATTCGGTCTCACTCCTTGAGGCAGAAATGACGGCATTCGGCAATGTCTTGGGATTACCGGTCAACCCCGCAAAATCTAAACTGATACCGATGGATAGGTTGGCGATCGCTACCCCGGATTCGAGACCTTCCCTGAATATCCCATGGACAGAAAAAGGGGCGAGATACTTAGGGATTTATCTAGCAGGCTCCGCCAACTCCTTCCACAGACTGAATATCAGCCGGGTGGTGGAGGGTCTGAGAGGCTCCATTCGCTTTTGGGTGGATTTACCGTTCTCATTAATGGGGCGCATAGCGATCACTAAAATGATTGTATTACTGTGCTGCCTCTATACGCTTCATCACTCCTTTTTCATGATTCTGCGATCCTTTTTCAACACTTTGGAAGTTCTTCTGGGCAATTTATTGTGGGGCAAAAAACATAGGCGAGTGAGCTTACGGATATTGCAGAGGAGAAATCCCTCTTAGAGGGGACATATCACAGGCATACACTCGCAGGTCTGTTAATGTTGGGAGGTGCGGTTCCTGAAGGCTACCCATATGTAATACGCCATGTAGCTAATCTCTCGGAGAGAGCTGTTTGCCGAGTAGTCCGCCACGCCCCATACGCGTCAGACATGCCCCTGTGGAAATACGACCCTTCGCCGCAATTGCCGATTCTATGTCGATCAGGTGCTGGAGAGAGGGGGGATGTCTACTTCTGGGAGACCTCTATAGGGACGGCCAATTTATAACACAAGCAGATGCACGGGCCGAGTTTGACCTGCGAACGGGACAGTTCCTGCAATATGCTAACATTTCAACAGTGGCCAGGGAGCTATGGCAGCACTTTCTCTCCGAGCTCCCTCCCACTAACATACTAATGACATTGTTATATATGGCACAGGGGCGACTCCTTATATCTCACCACTACTGAGCGTTACGTGAAGATGTCCAGCTGGAGCCATTGGGACTACAGCAAAAGTGGGACTTAACGTTGCCCTCCCCCCTGATGGCATGGGGAAAGCTCCATGCAGGGATTCATAAGGTAAATGCTAATGCAAGATTTAAATTACTCCATTACAATGTCATACATCAGGTGTATTTGACCCTGTGCACGCTTCATGCGATATACCCACACCGTGCGGACACTTGCCCCAGATGTACCTCTGGGGGAGCGGACTTTTTACACATGATCTGGCAGTGCCCTAGACTCCAACCATACTCGAACAATGTTTTGACAAGTCTGGGGGAGCCGGCGGGGTGGAGTATACCATGAGAGATAAAACAGGGACTTTTAGGCCTACTACTCAAACCAAAGAAAAAGGCACTAAGCAGGAAATGTATAAGTCTGGGATTGATGTTGACCAAGTGATGAGTGCTTATACGGTGGATGCACCCCCGGCCACCATCTCACACTGACTAGATACGAGATATGAAGGAGTGGGCTATGGCTCATCAGAATGAAATTTGTGAGACAAGATGATAGGGCAGAAGAGGATAGGACGGTGTGGAATGCCATGATAATAGACCTCCAGGGGGACCCTAATCAACCCTCCCAACCAGCTGAACGGCGAGATACACCTCAAGAGGCAGTGCACATCGCTAGCCCTGAACTAGGGATACTGTACATTCATAGATAATGTAGGCCACATGGAAGGGCTACCTAACACCAGAAATCATGTTGCTCAAAGGGACTGAATGGACTTACGTGGGGAGGGATATTGTTTAAGTTTAAAGAAGTGTTTACACTTTATGGCATTGCAGCTGATATCTACCACAAATATTTGAAATGCTTTTACTGTTGTTCTGTTTCAATGACTGAATCGTGCTTGGAATATTAGAGACTTTTGTGATATCATACTGTGTGTTCTAACTGAGACTAACATTCCAATAAAGAACACATTTTTAAAAAAAGTCACCATAAGGGTATGCCTTGGACAGCCCAGAAGGCAGAGTGCCATGTATTTAAAAAGTAGGGCATTTACTTATACGTTTTATATGTCCTGGTAGTGGAAAGACCCTTCCATTCATTTTTCACTACAGCAAAGCCAATATCTATAATAGGATAACATTGGGATTATCCTTTTACATTTCATAAGCCTAATTCCCAAATGGAAACATATACCTGGCTCATGTTTGGTGTCTTTGGAATCCTAATTTAAAATCCTAAATCATGGTGAAGTTAGATTTTACATTACAATTCTGAAAAAAGGCCACTTTTAGAAAATTTTAATTTTCTTGCCTTAGCATTTGGTGTCTGCAGTGTCTCTGATCACATGACTTGGTGTATTTGGCAGTTGGGCTTGTGTATTCCACACAATGGGAGCTTGGGTGTGACTGAGTGGGCATTTTTGGACAGGATGGGAGAGAGGAACTGGACCCAGCCTCAGTTACACCTGAATTGGCTGTGTCCTGTCCCCACACAAAGGGCTATCTACCCTCTGTAGTTAGCCTGGAGCCAAGGATGACAGGGCAGGGCATTGGTGCACTTCAAAGGCTTGTCTTTGAAGTCTCCATTATTTTAAAGGCACTATTGGTTAGAAGTACTAAACCTCAGACCTCGTCACTGCAGTACAGTTCTGAACCTGTGGATACTCTCCCAGGAAGAAGGACTGTTGTGCAGCTGACAGGGCTGCTACTCTGCTGGACTGCTACTCTGCTGGACTCCTGCTTTGCTGTGCTGACCTTCTGCCAGTTGCCCTCCTTGCCTGGGTGTGAAGGACGAGACCTGAACCCCTTTAACTCAGAGTGACTCTAAGGGTTAGTTGACTGGCCTCCTGAACTGAAGCCTCCGGGACATAACAGACTTCGAACAACCTTACATCTGGACTTGAACCCTGCCATCTGTGAGTCTACCCTGCCACGTGGTGCCACCCCAGCCCTAGACCCTTAGAAGTGGACCTATGGTGCTTACCAGCAGAATTGCTGCATCTTCTCTACCGAATGGCACATCATCTAGCCGAATTGATGCATTTCCTTGACTGAGAGGTGCATTCTTGAGCAGAATGGACACATTTTTGCAGTGCGTGAATGGTGCCCGCCACAGATGGTCCGCAAGACCCTTGCATTTTCAGAATTAACGCATTGCAGATGGTGCAGCGCATCTCCTACCCAGGACCTCGCATAATTTGTTGATGGCAGCTTGAAGATGACAACGGCTTTCGCATCGCAGCTCCTCAGAACCGATGCATCGCCAGTGCGCACAGCATCCTCAACGCTCAGACTTCTCATCACAAGGCGATTTGCCTCAGATCTAATCCACTCTCTGCAGCCAGGATTTAAGGAACGTCATTAAGCAGACCTAACCTAGACCCTGTAGCTGGCCCTCGTTCCATTGTGATCAGCCTGAACTTCTGACTTTGTCCTGTTACAGCGTGCCCAGGTATCCCTTGTTTCTACTTTGTACTTTATGGCGCTATTACAACCTAAAACTTTGAAATTAAATATCTCTGGTTTCAATTATTGGATTCTTGTCATTTTGCTCTTGTTTTATTTAATACTATCCAGTACATGTTTCTAAAACTGGTTTGGGATCTTTTTTGTGTAGTGTTTTTACTGTTTGAGGTTTTGCACACATATTTTTTGCACATTGCCTTCAATTGAAGCATAACCAAAGGGTGAGCACAGGTTAATTTCGGGTTTGCTTTTGTCTTACCCTGACTAGGATTGTGGTTGCTGCTTGACCAGGGCTCATACTCAAGTCATCCAACAACTCAATTTCTAACCAAAACACATTTTTTATTCTACTTTTTTTTATAGGAAGGAAGTGTCTCAGAAACTCCAACTTCCTCTTCCTGTACAGAAGGCTCCCCCCACTGCTTTATTCATCCCTTGGTCACTATCATTTGGATTTTGAGGGAAAGGACCACTGCAATCCCTGCTGCTTTTATATACCATTGAAGTTTAAGCTTTTTTAGTGATAAATCAAGTTAGTTAAAGAAAGGACATTTGGATAAGTTTGTTGTTTGATGGAAGACATGCACCAGTGTTTTGTTTACCTTCAGCAATTGTTTTCCTAAATGTTTAAATTTGATTGTGGAGTTGTAGTAGGGGCATATTTTGCATCAATTGTTTAGTTTTGTTCTAAGAGAAAAAGTTTGTAAATTTTTGGAAAGGTTGGCGGCCTATTTTAATGTACTTTTTCTCCATTTTCTTGTATGTTGTTTGTGAATTTTGAACTATTTTGCAAATTTTACAGTGGATACCATCAATCTTTTTTTTCTCAATTATTAAATTTTTCCCTGCACTGCCGGCCAGCCTAAGGTGTGTCAGAGGGCATAGGCGGACACCAGTAATAATCTTTTAAAGAATTATTACAATTTCATCTGCAGACCCTGCTTGCCATAGGTGTCTCATAGGCCGCAAGGGCATCACACACCAGAAGTTCCGGATTATTACATTTTCTCCAGTACCCCCTGCCTGCCATAGGTGTCTCATAGGCATCAGAGACACATAAATTAACCTTTCAAATCTGAATTTTATTGAAATCTTATTGTTATGCATGGTTTGTAATGGATACACTGTTAATTATTTGTTACGACCTCAGTAAATGATATTGTCTGTAGACAGAAATTACAAATGCCACATTTCACAGAATGTTTCTCTTCTTTGTTTGCTTTTAGGTGCACAAGAAACATCACACACAGAACTGCAAGACAGAAGGCTGGCAGTAACGCCAACTGAGTCATCCTCTGATTCCGCTTGTGCAGCTAAGTGGCAACTGCCAGAGCTAAGAACTTGAAGATGGCCTCAAAGAAGAGAGTTCAGTGAGGAAGAGAAGAATGAGATTG
Source organism: Triturus cristatus (assembly GCF_964204655.1). Taxonomy (NCBI): domain Eukaryota; kingdom Metazoa; phylum Chordata; class Amphibia; order Caudata; family Salamandridae; genus Triturus; species Triturus cristatus. Next base: position 419,826,528 of record NC_140580.1, read on the forward strand.
CCACCACTGTTGTCCACCTTTTTCATAAATGTGGTGTGCGCCCTACAGAGAGGCAAACAAAATACCCACTTACCCCCAGTACTTTAGGCATTGCCAGTGGAGCGCTCAAAAAGTTATCCCCCTCAGTTTGCTGCCATGCAAATGTTCCTCAAGGTAAGCTAAGTTTGCTTTACCTAACTGGTGGCCAAACGTCCCATCTGAAAAAACATCACACATTCCAATGAGAAAAGCAACTTAAAAAGATAGCTGGTGGTGATGAGAGAGGAGAAGCAGCTCAATTCACAGTGATAGAAGAAGAAGGTGGTCATGAGGAAAAAGAGGATGACGGCATTGCACAAAAGAGCGTTTCCCTCTGCCGCATCACCAACCTCCAATTGTCACAAGACTGAGATGCAGACAGCACGGCATACAATGATTCCCACTTCAAGATGCACATTGATTCTAACACCTCCATGCTTTACTTCAGAATTCACCTGTGTCAGTGGCACCACAAAAGATAAAAATCCAAGCTACTACTATGGGCATGTTTAGTCCGGGGAGCCTTACAAGCGCAATCACCCAATGACAGGTTTGTGCAATGGGAAGCTGGCTAAAATGTTAGCACTGGACCTCCTTCCTTTTTTTTCTGGAAGAAGTGAGATTTTTGGAATTTGTGGCAGCCGTATGCCCGAAATGGAATTTTCCCAGCCAGACCTATTTTACCAGAGTTACTTTTTCAGCACTCCATCATGACATGCTTCAATTGGTAGGCCAAGCTACGCAGCAGAGTGCTGTTCAACAATCCACCTGATGACAAACATGTTGACCAGTTAGTATCACTGCAAAGTGGGTATTTTTTGTGGAGGTTAGGCAACAGCTGTCTGCAGGTCTCAAGACAGAAGAAGGTTTTAAGCAGCATGCAACAGTAGTGGTGTTTGCCATGGAGAAATCTCATACAGCTGTAAACATATTCGTAGAGTTTAACAGTACAGTGTTTCAATGGCTTTGATCCAGAGGTCTTAGAATTGGATTTGTTGTGATGGCCAACGGCGGATGGTAGATATTTCAGAGTCCTGTGTTTGCATCAACCTGATTGTGCTGGACTTTCTAAAAAAAGAAGACATAGTCAGCAAGATACTTAACACCTGCAGAAGAATCTGCACTAATTTCTGTAGTTCTTTTAAAGCTCGGAAGCAGTTGAGGATCATTCTGCCTGCTAATAGAGTATCTATTAAAGCCCTCATCCAGGGGGTTGTAACATGTTTGAACTCGACCTACTACATGCTGCAATTTCTGTTTGAGCAGTTCAGACTGATCTCTGACTATCTCCTTCAAAGAGAAGAGGTTGCAGTTGGGAAACGATGACAATAAAGGTGGGCAAATGGGGGCTAGTCAAGTGCCTCACACAAAAACTAATTCATTTTGGAGTTTTTCTCATGGGAAGTCTGCAAGGAGGACAGTACAATGAGCCAAGCAATCATGTTGTTGCATGTACTATAGGTTCAGTTAAAAAAGGTGGTGCAAAGATTCGCCGCTGTGAAAGAAAAAGCATATGTGTTGGTTCAGAGTTTAATCCTTCACTTGGCTATTAATTCAAGGTTGAAAAAGAGATTTTGTCCTCCAAAGAGTACATATGTGCCACAATACTTGATTCAGTGTACAAACAAATGCTGGCCACTTTCCTTCATTTTTCGAAGGTGTTGTTTCACTTTACAACACTTGGATTGTTGATCAAGCAAGAGACCTAGAAGAAAAAAGGCTGGAAGTTAGAGACCCGGCAGAAGTTCTGGCATGCAGCCTTCAGCCTTCATAGAGGGCTGTTCTGCTGTCTCATAGCCAACACAGCATCACCAGCAACATAAGAAAACAACCCAAGAGCTGCAATCACTTGGTTTTAAGTAGTAGGGCTATTGTCAAGTGCAGAGGCGAAGGCAAGAGAGGTCGAGCAAGTGACAGCACCAATGACCATTCAGAAGATGGTCCAAGAGTATTTGGATGGGGGTCATGGCCAGCAAAATGGCCGGATAGCTGCTTCTGTCAGGAGCCCTGGCAGCCCAAACTAAAACCTGCCTTGACTCCTGCCTATTGATTGGCATCCGGCGCTGACAAGTGGTGCCACTTACTCTTAGAACCATGCTGGCTGTGAAAGGATCAATAAGAAATAACCCTGGGCTCAGGGGAGCCCCAAAACTGAACAGGGTGGAGACGAAGCAGCCCCTGCCCCCTGGTTCTGCAGTGCAGGACAAGAAGACCGGTGTTCACCATGGGAGAACCCCCTATTGATCCAGCCAGCTGTTGCCACCGCGGATTGCACTGCGGTGCACCGGAGCAAATGCGCAGGTGAGAGGGGTTGTGCTTTGGCTGGTGTCTCTGGCAATGGTAGCCTTCTTACACTCCTGGGTGGACGTCATAGCCCGGGAGAGAAGGAATGGAGAGAGATCATTTGGCACCAGAGAAAACCCAAAGGGAGACCAGGAGGACAATGAAGTGCATCCAGCTGCAAGAAAATAACAGGGGACGCTGAGACTCTCCTGTAGCCCCCGTCTCTCACACCCTGTCACATTGACCACTGATGCCTCGACTGAGCCCGGTGCACGATGTGGATAGGGAGGGGCACTGCCCCAGGGAGTGCTGTGGAGTTACCGAACTGACGCACAGGTGAGAGGGGCTGTGTGATCGCAGGCGATCCGGGTGGCGGTGGCCTTGCAGTGTTCCCAGAAAACAGCTGCAGCCCAGAAGAGGCCAGCATTGCGAGAGACAAAGAAAGACCCCTGTGGCCTCACTCTGGATGACAAGCTTTGGGGTGAATGAGAAACAAGAAAGCCAGGGGAATCACCAAGTAGGACTGTCGAAGAGTCCCCCTGATGGTGGCCTACTGGTGAGGGGGTGCCATGACAATCCAGAAGTAGAGAGCCAAAAAGGGAAGCATCTAGAGTCACCGGAGGTCCCCGGCAGCCGCCCGCACTCCGCACCTGACTGATTCGGTTGGAGACAATTTGCCTGAAGACTTCTCCAGTCACAGAGAGGGTATTGCATGTGGCTGTGGCAGTGGAGCATTCAACCACCCTCCATCTCACTGCCTTCACCAGGAGTACTGTGGAAGGCAGCCAGAGTGCCTAAAGGGTGTCCCGAGAGCGGACATACAATACAGCCCACTAACTGGCAAAGTCTACCCAAAGGAGGATATCAAGGAGTGAAGGTCCCTTCTTCCTAGTGGTGTGTGAGTTGAATCCTGTTCCGGAGGCCCTGAGGCAAACACTGCCAGCCCCCTTTGTGCTCTTTCACCTACATTAAAAGTGAACTATCAATCAATCAATCAATCAAAGGCATTTATAAAGCGCACTACTCACCCGGAGGGTCTCAAGGCGCTGGGGGGGGGGGGGTCCGCTACTGCTCGAACAGCCAGGTCTTGAGCTTCTTCCTGAAGGAGAGGTGGTCTTGGGTCAGGCGTAGTTCGGTGGGGAGGGCGTTCCAAGTCTTGGCGGCCAGGTGGGAGAAGGATCTACCTCCTGTAGTCGCTCTGTGGATGCGGGGGACGGCTGCGAGGGCGAGACTGGTCGAGCGGAGGTGGCGTTTGGGAGCGTAGAAGTTGAGGCGGCTGTTGAGGTAGGTCGGGCCTTGGTTGTGTAGGGCTTTGTGTGCGTGGGTGAGGAGCCGGAAGGTGATTCTTTTGTTGATCGGGAGCCAGTGCAGGTCTCTCAGGTGTCTGGAGATGTGAGTTCGTCTGGGGACGTCGAGGATGAGTCTCGCCGAGGCGTTCTGGATCCGCTGGAGTCTCTTCTGGAGCTTGGCGGTGGTACCGGCGTAGAGGGCGTTGCCGTAGTCCAGTCGACTGGTGACGAGGGCCTGGGTGACTGTTTTCCTGGTCTCGGTGGGGATCCACCGGAAGATCTTACGTAGCATGCGCAGGATGTTGAAACAGGACGAGGAGACGGCGTTGACTTGTCTGGTCATGGAGAGGGAGGAGTCCAGGATGAAGCCCAGGTTGCGTGCGTGGTCTGTCGGTTTGGGTGCGTTGCCCAGGGCAGGGGGCCACCAGGAGTCGTCCCAGGCGGAGGGTGAGGAGCCCAGGATGAGGACTTCCGTCTTGTCTGTGTTCAGTTTCAGGCGGCTGGTCGTCATCCACTCGGCCACGTTTTTCATCCCTTCGTGTAGGTTGGCTCTGGCGGTGGCGGGGTCGTTGGTCAGGGAGAGGATCAGCTGGGTGTCATCGGCGTAGGAGATGATGTTCAGGTTGTGTTGGCGTGCGATGGCCGCAAGGGGGCTCATGTAGACATTGAAGAGGGTGGGGCTGAGCGAGGAGCCCTGAGGGACGCCGCAGGTGACTTCCGTGGCTTCTGATCTGAACGGGGGCAGGCGGACTCTCTGTGTCCTTCCGGTGAGGAAGGAGATGATCCATTCCAGTGCCTTCTCCTTGATCCCGACGTTGCTGAGGCGCTGCACTAGGGTGCGGTGGCAGACAGTGTCGAATGCCGTGGAGAGGTCCAGGAGGATGAGGGCCGCTGTTTCTCCGTTGTCCAACAGGGTTCGGATGTCGTCTGTGGCAGCGATGAGGGCGGTCTCGGTGCTGTGGTTGGCCCGGAAGCCTGACTGGGAAGGGTCGAGGGAACCAGTCGTCTCGAGGAAGGCTGCCAGTTGCTTGTTGATGGTCTTCTCGATGACTTTGGCTGGAAACGGGAGGAGCGAGATGGGGCGGTAGTTCTTGAGTTCGGTGGGGTCCGCCGTTGGTTTCTTTAGTAGAGCGCTGAGTTCGGCGTGCTTCCAGCTCTCAGGGAAGGTGGCGGTGTTGAGGGAGGTGTTGATGATGTCCCGCAGGTGGGGTGCGATGACAGCGTCGGCCTTGTTGAAGATGTGGTGAGGGCAGGGGTCGGTTGGGGAACCGGAGTGGATGGAGTTCATCGTGCTGATGGTGTCTTCGAGGTTGATCGGTGTCCAGGCGTTGAGGGTGGTGGTGGGGGGGCGTTGGTTTGGTCGTGGGGAGCGTTGGTTGTGTTCTGAAGCTGTTGTGTATGTCAGCGATCTTGTTGTGGAAGTAGGAGGCGAGGGAGTTGCAGAGGTCTTGCGATGGGGTGATGTCGTTGGTTCCGGCGTTGGGGTTGGAGAGCTCTCTGACGATGTTGAAGAGTTCCTTGCTGTTGTGTGCGTTGTTGTCCAACCGGTCCTTGAATGCTGTTTTCTTGGTGGCGTGGATCAGTTGATGGTGCCTTCGGGTGGCGAGCTTGAGGGTAGTCATGTTGTCCGGCGTTGGGTCTCTTCTCCATGCTTTCTCGAGGGCTCGGCAGTTCTTCTTGGAGCTCTTGAGTTCGTCGGTGAACCAAGGGGCCTTCTTGCTTCCGGGTCTGCTGGGTGGGGTCCTCAGAGGGGCGAGCTCGTCCGCGCAGGTGGAGATCCATTTCGTGAGGTTGTCGGCGGCTTGGCTGGGGTTCGGTGAGCTGGCGGGAGGGTGCTGGCTCAGGGATGTGGTGAGTTGTTCGGCTGTGATCTTGTTCCAGCTTCTTCGTGCGGCCGGTTGCTGGTGGTGGTGGACCGTGGTTCTTTTGAAGGTGAAGTGGATGCAGCTGTGGTCCGTCCAGTGGAGTCCAGTGGCGTGGCTGAAGGAGATGTCTTTGCTGGACGAGAAGATGGCGTCGAGTGTGTGTCCGGCGAGGTGGGTGGGGGTGGTCACCAGCTGCTTGAGTCCGAGGGTGGCGAGGTTGTCAAGCAGGGTGGTGGTGTTGCGGTCGTTGTTGTTCTCCAGGTGGAAGTTGATGTCCCCGAGGAGGATGTAGTCGGCCGAGGGGAGGGCGTGCGGGCTGATGAAGTCGGCGATGTCTTCGCTGAATTGAGTGCGTGGTCCCGGGGGTCGGTAGATCAGGGTGCCTCTGAGGGTGGTCTTGGGGTCGGTGTGGATCTGGAAGTGCAGGTGTTCGGCGGATGTCAGGGTGTTGTCGGCGTTGGTCGAGATACGGATGGTGTCTCTGTGGATGATGGCGATGCCTCCTCCAGTCTGGTTGTCGCGGTCTCTCCGGATGATCTTGTAGCCCTCTGGGACGGCGATGGCGATTAGAGTAAATACGAGAGAGGGGGTGAACTCGGTGTGCAGCAATACCCAGCGATACTGACCACACTGAAGCTGCCAAGACCCACCATAACTACTGCCACACCTTGTATCACACCAGTACTCTGAGAGGAGAGGCAACCACAGAGGAGTAGACTTCCTATCGGCCTCACCCTCACAGATACACGATGGCCAGAGACAAAGACCTCAAACCATCAAAGCAGGGGAAGATGGACAGGTACACCAAAGTGTTGCCCCCAGAATCCGAGACCGAGGGGAAATCCACTGCCTTGCCTGATAACGCAACCCTTCTCCAGGCAATACAAGCCTCTAGGTAAGCACTGGAGGGAAAAATGGTGGAAGTGCATTGTGAGGAGACCCTGTTGTGCCAAGACATCCGCAATAATTCAGAGAGAATGACTCAGGTGGAAAACTGCATCTCTGAGGTAGAAGGCATATCCCACAACCTGCGTTAAGAAGTCTCTGGTCTAACCGCCACCCTGACGGAAGTGACTTGGAGGGTGGACCACGCCAAATATGGGGCCCACAGAAATAACCTACACTTCATAGGTTCTCAGAGGGGACGGAGGGAGCGGACCCTGGATTCTTCCTGACCACATGGCTTAGAGACTCTCCCGGCTGCACAGTTCTCACCCTGCTTCATATGAATCATAATTGACACACATCCTATTGGGAATAGAAGGTAGAGGGGGAAAGTAAAAAAGGGATTGAAATGTGGATCAGGTCAGGCAGACCGGCAAGGGGGAAAGAACTTCAGAGGAACCAAAAAGTAAAAGAGGGTCAAACAAACCAGCTGGGGACCAGCTATCACCACAACCAGTATCGTGGTGACTGTACAAGATGAGAGTGGTAGGAGAAACAAAAGGGGGGCCGACTAGAGGTAAGGAAAGTCGGCTGACACAGGGAGTAGTCCAGCAGCAAGAGACTCGGTCAAAGCTGCTGAGATGGTAGATCCCGGTCATCATCTTGCTCCACCATCGGCAGATCATCGGAGAATTTGTTGGAAAGGTGGGGGAGGAAGGAGACACAGCAGAGAGAAGAGGAAACTATGCCCAATCTCCACCTGGGTAGGTGACAGTGGAGGAGGTGATCCACAGCCAATCTCCTCTATAGCTGACCAGGCAGCTCCACTGGGTATTGGCAATGTTACTAGGGCTCCGTGGTCAGTAAAAAATAATCACGGCTCTTCAGAGGTTTCGTGATCAAACGTGGTAGTAGGAGAATCGAAGCACCGCCAACATACGGCCGCCGACCGAGCCCATGAACTCTGATCACTTGATTTCTTAACTTCCAAGACCATGACCTAAAACTCCGGGAGTTGAGGTGAACTGGGGAAACTAAACATGCTAACACCAAGATAATGGTATTTCCTGACTACTCCCATGAGGCGTAAAAGCTACGATGAACATTTGACTTGGTCAAAGCTAAATTAAGAGCCCTCCCAATCCAATATATGCTGCTCTTTCCGGCGAAACTTAAGGTCATGTTTCAAGGTAACTCTCACTTCTTTCAGACGCAGGAGGAGGCATGTACCTGGATTGAAGAGCACCCTCCTCCGAGACGTAGGTTGGATTCAACTGGGAACAAGCACATTGGTACCCCTAAGGAATCGGGCCCCAAGTGACAGATGGAGAAGAAGAGGCACTTACCTACCGAGGCACGCAGGACATGCGTGAGGACACCCCCCACTCTGAGCCCTGCACGGATAAAAGGGTCCAACTTTCAGACTCCAAAGAAGACTTATGATGTGTAAAAGCCAGAAAGAAACAACCCAGAGACTGAGAACGAATCACCTCTGACCTATCAGATAAGGACTACTCAGCAGATGCAGATAGCGATCACCAGCTTCTCTGAAACATTGACCTATGGAAGTATCAAGTCCTGAGGCCACTATCCAGGAGATTCCACAACAACAGCTACTCAAGAGTGGTGAAGAAGGTTGGGATGATGGGGCACGCCAGATGCTGAGCGACAGTAAGACGGCAATAAGGGCCCCTAGTCATTAACATGCTAATCCCAGGTGGGTGACTAGATTGTTATTGAGTTAACATCTTTTTTCTTCACAAAATATTGATTTAGGGGGAGGGAGGGATACAGACCTCCTAGGCTTCACCTATGCCACTGTTGTCAATTTGACCATTTGGGAGATGGGTGTGGGCAATGGGAGAGAGTAGGGAAGGGGAATTTGTTGGAAGATAAGGGACACAATGAAACACATAGGGGATTTTTCTTCTTATATGCAGCTAATTGAAGGGATACTAAGATCATAGACAGGGAGGTGAGCAGCCAGAGTCGACACGAGACTCACCCAAGCCATCACATCGACCGAATATAGAACAAAGCCAAGAGTGGGCTGGTAACCAGGTACTTCAAAAGACTCAAGCCTGACATTATCCTTCTGCAAGAAACACACTTGATAGGCACACGTTGGGAAGGGGGTGCACACCACACTTACTCATGCTGGATTCTCCTCCAGATCTAGAGGTGTCGCCATATGATTAAAAAAAACATCACCCTTTCACGCTAATAAAACCTGGACAGACCCTAATGGAACATTTGTTGCGGTGCAAAGGACTTGGTGTCGGAGAGAACTTACTTTGATCAGCGTCTATGCTCCTCCAAGAATACAAAACTGGATGCTAGATAGAGTAGCTGAGATACTCATGGGGTTCGGCGTCCGGACCTTCAACACACATAGTGGGGAGCGACTTTAAAGACGTGATAGGTCCATGCATAGCTCACACACATACAAGCTCAGAGACAGTCAAACCTACACTCTTGGCTGAGTTTCTGAGCTCACTTGGTCTGACTGATCTCTGGGGCCGGCATCACCCAGTTGACTGCACTTATTCTTTTTTTCGGGCGCCCATAGATTCTTTTCTAGACTGGACTACCTCTTCGCACCAGCAGGGGAGGTGGAGACAGAGGATAATGCAGAATAGCTAGTGAGGAGTATATCTGACCACTGACCCCTTTGGTTGACTGTGGGAGGGGGACCGAAAGGCGTGGAGGCTGAGTACCTGGGACCTAAAAGTAAGGGTGGGCGGAATTTGCGAAATTGACTTTTGCAAATTATCGTGAAATTGCGCAAAATCTCCACGAGCATGAGGAACTTTTGCAAAGATGCGGAGATTGCTTTTCCCGCCCGTCCGCGATGTGTTTTTGCGTGCTCGCTGGGAAATATGTCTCCAAATTGCCCATGCGGATGCTAATGGGCGCGGCCAACTTGCTCGCGATGCTTATTTCCTGTTCGTAATTGCAATGACGTGTTCGCGATCGCAAACTCTCCCGGGATAGCGCGACCGGCTACCAACAATGCAACATACTGTGGCATGCGCGAACAGATAGGAAAACTCGTCGGCGAACGCAGGGACCCGGTAAGTCGCGACCGGGCACGCGAGAACGCATTTTTAAAGCGCGAACAAGTGAAATACTTCCGTTTCGCGGCAGATTGCGAAAGTTTTGACTTTTCTCATTCTCTGCGGAACGTGAAAATGTCAAAATATTGCTAATTCCGTGAGCGGAACGAAATTTACCGCCCAGGCCTACCCAAAAGAGAGGGTGATTGACTTTGAGAGCTGGACAGACTCAGAGCTGTATTTCCATGAAAACAAGGGTTCAGTACTTTCGGCAGTTACTTAATGGGAGGCCTACAGGACAGTGCTACGTGATAGGGAACAAAATATAATAGCCCTGAAGAGGAGGGAAGAGACCCATGAGATAGAGGCCTTGGAAAGTGGGCTTTTGGAACTGGAGGGACACATACATTCCAGTATTGTCACTCATATACTTTGCCAGATCACTATACCATGCAGGGAATATCGGGCACTGGTGGAACAAGAGGTTAAAGCCCAGCTCCGGGCCTCACAGCACCAACTAAATAAAACGGAAGACAGAGCTGGGAAGCTATTGGCTTGGTTGAGTAAGAAGGAGAGGGAAATGAGGTGGGTAGCCTCGATATATGAAAAAGAGGAGATGCACACAACAGCACCAACCATAGCCGGCACCTTCGCCCGCTACAACACAGAGCTCTACAAAGCCAGGTCACTAGCAGATGACTCCCAAATTAATAGCTACCTAAGTGAAATTGATACCTCCACCCTCACCCAAGAAGACCGAACGTCTCTTGAAAAGGACCTCACCCTATCGGAAGTTATGAATGCAATTAGTAGGCAGAAATCAGGAAAAACCCTGGGTCCTAATGATCTCCTGATGGAAAATTTTAAATACAATGCTAGGTTAATAGGCTCACACCTCCTGAATATGTATCTAGCAGCCCAAGGTGAAGGGACACTCCCACAGGCCTCTGTAAAGCCACAGTGGTAGTGATTCATAAGCCAGTGAAACCGGCCACGGATTATGGGTCATATCAACCTATCTCGCTACTTAATGTTGAAACAAAGATCTGGCCTCTATCCTGGCCACATGCCTGCTGCTGGTGATCACATCCCTTATTCACAGTCACCAATCCAGCTTCACGCCTAAATGAGCTACGCGCTTCAATCTCCGTCATCTGGCCAACTGGTTGGATACGGTGAAAAACAGGTCCAGCCCGCATTTATTCCTCACACTAGATGCCGAAAAGGCATTCATGCGACCAGTCCTGTTAAAGTTCAGATTTTATGGCCTGAATAGAGTTATTGTACACAAATTCGAGAGCCAGCGTGCGAGTCAATGGTGTGCTGTTGGCAGACTTTCCAGTGCGTAGAGGTACCTCTATCCCCTTTACTGTTCGCTTTCATATTAGAGCCACTGGAGTGCTCGATTAGGGCACACCCTAAAATGAGCTGGTTTAGAGATGACATGGGGCTCCTCAGGGATGAGCGCCTTTCACTCTATGGTGATGAAATTCTTCTGTATGTCACCAACCCTGACAAGACACATCCCTTCATACTACAACAATTTGAAGAATGCGGCAAGACAGGCGGGGTATAACATAAATTGGGACAAGTCAAGCCTCTACTTGGTGGGGGGACTCGGGACACTCAGGAACTTTCGGGACACCTTCAAATGGGCCAGGAAGGGTTCCGTTACTTTGGTTTACATATCACCATCAATGAAGCGGCGAGCCTTAACCATAACATTTAGCGGGTCCTAGCAGAATTCCGTGAAGATGTGGGAAAGTGGAGACGACTTTCCTTTATGCTACTGGGCAGAGCTGCTATGCATAAAATGATTATAGTCCAGAAACTGCTCCATGTATTACAAAACACGTACTACAGGTTACCAAGGAGGATTGTTTTCAACAGTCAACAAGGAACTACGCACACTTCTGTTGAAAGGGGGGCCACCCGAGAGTGGCAATACAGACACTACAGTGCAGTCAATATAATGGGGGAATTGCCCTGCCTGACATACGAACCTGTAACAGGGCTGCACACCTAGTTGTAATTAATGAATGGGGACACATACTGGGAGATCACCCCACCTATACTCTGGAAAGGCTCCAGTTCTGGAACCACACATATCTTCATTACATTTTCAGGGGCAGGGGAGGCCGTTGACTACTGCCCACCACCCAGAGGATGGTAGAGGCCTGGAAGGGGGCAGAATGACAAATGCAATGGGAAAAAAGATTTACGAGGGATACTCCACTCTGGGAGGGCACGAGACTGCCGGAAATAGGTAAGCTCCAAGGTTTTAGTCACTGGGACACAGTTGGGATTTCCAGGCTGGGTGACATCTTAAAAGTTGGTGCCCTGATCTCCTTTGCCGTGCTCCAAACTAAATACCAACTAAATGACACCCATATATAAATATCTTTCACTGAAATATACTTGGATGGCAGCGAAGATAGATACTACCGACATCTCAGAGTTTGCGCCCTTGGAGGAGAGGCTACTGCAGGGAGAAATATCTAGTAACGCTGTCTTATGGACATACAAAACTTTAATCAATAACATTCCTTATAAGCTGAAATCTCTTAGGTCCAAATGGGAAAACACCACAGGACCATTAGAGGATATTTACTGGGAAGCAGTCTTAATACACCTGAGGGAGGTGGCTATCAAGCTACGACTATGCTTGATACAATTCAAAATCCTGCACAGGGTATATTTTGAGAGGGCACACCTACACACTATGGGGAGAGCGGAGACACCTAACTGCCTACACTGTAAGAGAGAATGTGGCACATATATACATACACTTTGGGAATGGCAACATATTAAAACTTACGGGGCCCTGATACTAAGGGAGCTGAATGAGATACCAGGGGAACAGCTCTGCATGGATGCCAATCACCTTTTGCTGGGTGTTCCCTTTTTTAAATTTTTATTTTTGAATTTTTAGAGAATCAGCATTGGTGATATAACAGTTTCATAATATTAACATTTGTTACATGATCCATAGAAAAGAGACTTTAACCCAAAGAAAGACAGTCGGTCATAGCTGCAAACAGTGGAGATTCAGCATAAAGGATAACACATTTAATCATATCCAGTTCTTAATTGGAACCCATAGTGAGAGTCCAAATTTCTTTTTTTCCCTGCCTTTAAGTTTGTACAAAGCAGTTTCCAGCTTATACAGAGAAAGTAATTTAGTCATCCACATACTAAAAGACGGTGGATCGGGGTTTATCCATTGGGAAGTGATACATAATCAAAGAATTACCATACATAGAAACAGAAATCCTTTCTCAGGAGCAGAGCGGGTTCTAACATTTGCATCAAACTCGACACCAAACAAGACTAGTTGAGGTGACAGATTAACTGAAATGCCAAGACCTATATTCAAGAAATTTTGTATCTCCTTCAGCCAAGGGGAAATAACGGGGCAGTCATATATCATGTGGACCAAATCTGCAGCCCTTAAAGTGCATCTGGGACAGAAGACCCCTCGGTTTGTCCTCCATTTAGCTATCTTAGCTGGAGAATAGTATAGGTCAAAGATAGCCATGAAATGTTGACTCTTATGCCTACCTGAAAATAATAGCCGATCGGCTAAATTAAATACGGTTTGCAGGTCAACCCCTGTTATCCCCAACCTCATCTCCCAGCGGTGCTCATATAAAGCAAGGTCATCCTGTTGACATGCAGTCATAATTTTGACAAGTTGAGAGATCTTACATCTCCCTTTTATACATTCAAGTATCGAGTTCTTTTCCAGGCTAATCTGTCCTTTTAAATCTAACTTGACTAAAAAGCTGCGAATTTGAAGGTATTTAAAGAAGTCTGTATGTGGCAGCCCAAATCTTTCTTGAAGTTCTGCAAATGAGATTAATTGTTTTCCTATATAAAAGTCACCAATGGATCTAACACCCTGAGCACTCCACCTCCTCATTATAGAATCAGAAAAAATTGTAGGAAGTTTGCCTGGTATTCCCACAGGCATATATCGATTATATTCCTTAAAAGTAAAATGTTTACAAATTTTTGACCAGATTGCTACAGCTGCAACTAGGATCTTAAAACGTGTCTTTTTGTAATAACTGGGCTCAAAAAACTTAAAGAACATATAGTTGGCTTCTGGGCCAAAAACAAGTTCATAAATAGATGGGGAATTAGCTGGATCCTTGTAAGACTGTACACCAAAAAACAAAGTTCCCATATGTTGTAACATAGCCATCCAATAATAGTGTTGGAATTGAGGGATATTTAATCCCCCCCTATCCATGGCTGAACTTAGTTTTTTATAGGTTCTCCTTGTTCTTTTATACCCCCATAAAAAGCGGGAGCATATTCTTTCGATTTTCATAAAGATTAAATTAGGGACCAGAAGTGGGATTGTGCGGAATAAATAGAGAAATTTCGGGAAGACTACCATCTTAATAACATTACACCTGCCATATAATGATAGATGCAAGTAATCCAGATTCTCTAGCATTTTATTTGTTGAGATTAGGGTGGGATCAAAATTTAAATTGAATATAGACTGTACATTGGCCGCAATTTTCACCCCAAGGTAAGTCGTCTCTGTAACTATATTAACGCCAGATAAAACATCAGAACCAGTATAAAGAATTTGGGTTTTGTGTAGGTTCAGCTTATAGCCCGACACAGCACCAAATTCTGATGTCAAAAATTCGATACGTCTCATTGCATTGGGGACATCTAGTGTGACAACAGCCACGTCATCCGCATAGGCTAAAACTTTTACCGACTCGGTCACAGGCTGTACTGGAATAATCTGCAGATCATGCTCAATCTTAATCAAAAGGGCTCGATATAAAGAGCAAACAGGAGAGGGGAGCAGGGACACCCCTGCCGAGTACCCCTGTAGATCTTAAACTCCCCAGAGCAATTACCTGAAATACGGATTGTGGCAGCTGGACAGGTGTACATAGCTTGTATAGCCTTAATAAAGGAAGATGGAAACCCTTTCCAATAGAGAGTTGCCCATAAAAATTCCCAGGAGACCCTGTCGAATGCTTTCTCAGCATCCAACAGGGCCACCCCTATTGGAACTTTGGAGACCTGAGACCAGTCCAGAAGAGAGATTATACGCCGGACATGATCCGTAGTGCCTCTACCTGCCACAAACCCATGCTGACGTAATGAGACATGTGATGCAATGATCTTTCCAAGTCTTCCAGCAAGAATCTTGGAAAAGATCTTGCTATCTGAGTTTATTAGTGTGATGGGGCGGTATGAGCCTGGCTCAACCGCATCCTTGCCTTTCTTTTTGAAAACGATTATGGTTGTTTTGGACCATGAGTCGGGTACGAGACCCAAAAAAGCTTGCTGGAAGAGAGATAGTAACACTTCCTGAAGCTCAACCTGGAAAGAGATATAGAACTCCAGAGGGATCGAATCCGGCCCCATTGCTTTCCCCCTTGGCAAGGATTCCATTGCCTGAGTGATTTTCTCCCATGATATAGAAGTAGACAGACTTTCCCTCTCAGCCAGGCTCAGACCCACCGTAGTGATTTCACCTAAATAGCCCCGCGGGTCAAGAGTTTTCCCCATTTTCGTAGAGTTTTTGGTAAAAGTGTTTAAATACCTCCAAGATACCAGGCTCCGAATTTTGCAGGGACCCATCTATGTCCTTTATTTTATCAATTTTGCTTTGAGACTACTTTTGCCTTATTCGATTGGCCAGTGTTTTCCCCATCCGTATTCAAAGCATTTGCTGGGTGTTCCCACTGAAGTGGATCTCGCCCACAGTAAATTCCCATTAAGTAACTTAGGGCGGGTAGTCACGAAAAGGGACGTAGCCCGGCACTGGGGAGCCCTAAATCTCCCCACACTTGCAGAGTCGACACCTAGCATGGACCTATAATTGGTTGCAGAAAGGGGGACATATAGAGCTAGAGGGTTCCCTAAAAAGCTCATTAAGATCTGGACTCCTGGTTGAGCTATTACAGACTCGGAGTGGAGGAGGAAGTACGTGAATCCTGCCCACACGTCTGAGTCTAGAGAGTGAAAGGAGACATGGGTTACTCTTTCTCCCCACGAGCTCACACCATATGGAAGGGCTTCATATTGAATACTGCTTTGTGATTGCTAAATTGGTTGTAACCTACCACCTGTACCACCACTGCCCAGATCTGCTGTTATTTGATCTTACAATGTCATATATTTTATGTGCAATGTGTGTATCACATGCATTACCTGAATCTGTGTTAAGCAAAACAGTTATAAAACATAGACTATCTGGATGACCTAAAAGATGTCTACCTGGAACAAAACCCATTGGTCTATTGTTATGGGAAGATGCAACAATGGCCAGAGCTCAGCAAGCTAGCAATAAAGTATCTGGCTTGCTGGTAGAAAGTGTGTGTTATAAGTGTGTGCTCTTTGAAGATGGTGCAGTTGTCACAATCAGAAGGACCAGTCTCTTGCCTCAAAATGTGGAGAGATTGACCATAACTAAAATAAACAGGCACTTCATTACAAAAGATTACACTCTTCCTGGGGAAAGCGTTGGCCCCTCTCCTAATCTGATTTGCCAACTTCTCTATTCTTGGAGATTTCAATTACCATCTGGAGATTAGCCACAACCCAGCCATCTCATACCGTACTGACACTCCGAATATTCTTGGCCTTAATCAGCTAGTAACTTCTCCCATGCCTTTCACAGGACACACCATAGTTGGGGTCCTCTCTAACAACCCCAACCTGTCAGTAGAAACTTTGTTTCAACAGTCCTCATCAGATCATTACCTGATCCCCTTCCAAATTCTAATTAACCCAGACAATCCCTATGTCCACTACTTCCACAGGGCCTATCCTTCGGTCTTTCCACCTCTGGTCCGATCCCCACAGGAAGTTTAATGGCAGATCTCACTGGTTTTAACATTGGATTTCCAACATAGCCAACAAATTAACTCCCATAGCCTCATGAAACATAAACCCAACTCCTCAGGCCCATGGTTCTCTTCAAAGGATACAGAGCAAAGCTTGCTTTGCAAACAATCAGAACACAAATGTAAGCAAGCATATACCCAAGAGGATCTATTTAAATTTAAGATGGTGCAGAGAACTTATCATGCCCGGATTAAGGTGGAAAAAAAGCATATTTCACGACCCAGATTTAAGAGGAACATTCCGTCACCAAAACCATTTTTAATATCTCCAAATCCTTTTACAACCAAAGTCACTGGCCAGGGACATCCCTTCCTCCCAAATACTATGTGCTCAAATCTATTCCTTCTTTGAAGAAAATTTACAAGCCAATCAACATCGTTTCTCCACTAGTACCCCTCCCCTCAATGGGGATGTCTTGGACACAACCCCAAAAAGCAGAGTCCGCAACCTTGGGATCCTTTCAGAAGAGGGCACTGTCACAGTCATGACAGGTCAACCTAGTCTGTAAATTAGGCTTGTCCAATGATCCATGCCCTCCGGCCATTCTCCATAAGGTGGTCAACACTGTCAACCCTTACATAAATTAAATTCTCAACTCCTCACAAATTACAGCTGAGGTCCCCCAGAATGGAAATTAGCAGTCATGAAACCCCTGCAAACAAAAAATACTTGCAGATTCTTCCACACTGTCCAACCTCCCACCCCTCCAAATGCATGCTTCCTGCTTTCAGCAAAATGCTTAAAAACTGTGATAACTTTTCAAACAAAAAGGGGACCCAAGTAAAGTCAGCCAGGGATCTCGGGAATCCATTATTTTGTGCTACAATGGTCCCTAGGGAGGTAGGGATAGGAAGTAACAAATGAATACAGACCCAATCAGTGCTGTATTGGTTAACTTGTCCAGCCGGACAGAGGTTCAATATTTAATTTATCAGCAAGTTTTTTGGATATAAACAAACACAAATACTGAAAAGTGGGACACAAGCCTGCATCCTACTACACAAACATAAAATAGGGAGAACATTTAAGCGAGGCTCAGGCAATGCTTACGGTTTGTTTTGACAAGTAGTATGAATTTTAAAAAACAAATCGCAAGTAACGTCTCTACACAGTTAATAATGACATCACATTTAGTGCATGAGGCGTTTTAAGGTGTTGACGGCATTTCGATCCAAGTGAGCAATGCGTGGATCATCTTCAGGACATTATATTAGCATGGCTGTATATAAGTGCCTAAGATAATTGGGGAAGTCCGAAGGGCCTGCCATGAGACTGTGGGTGTGACAACACCAGATGCGGGAACGTCCGGGCTCGGTAGGGGCTCCGGCCTTCGCAGATATGCAGTATTGGCAGATCGAGGATTAAGGGGCACTTCAGGGAACACTTCAGGAGGGGCTGCGTGTAATCTGCCTTCGTGATGGCAGCGCGATCAGGCCTATTGCTCATAAAATCTGTACATCATCGAGTAACGTTCTTCTGAGTCCTGATTTGATGTTATTGTAAGCTTAGTTTCTGATATTTTTAATACAGAAAGTCTAGCTCCCCAGATTGCCTGCTATTTGGTTTTTGCTTAACATTTTTGTCATGGTGGTCTGTCTTGTATTATCCTGAATTTTCTTTCGGTCTAGTTACCTGTGATTAATGTACTTTCAGAGAAATCGTACAGTTAGATTTCCCTTCACAAGCATCATTTCTGAACAGGAGGGACCTCATCGCTTTGTGATGTCTTTCCTGTTATTGCTAGTCCACTGCCACCAGCATTAAGAAGGTCATTAAGGAAACCTGCAATAACGTTTGGGAAAATTGAGAGAAGTAGCAGACCTTACTTAATCTATTAAAGTCAGAATTTAAGAACTTAGTGCTGAAGTTGTTCTTTGCGGAAGGAGGATCTGAAGCACTATAAAGTGCATTTTATAATCCTGCAACACGGGAGACTGCTGGACTTTGTTTCTGGTCAGTGTTGGGAGAGAACTCCAAACCTGCATACAGGGTCACTGCTCCTCTGCTATGCATGGGCTATGGCCTGTTCGGTAAAGCAGCAATTTTCACAATGGCCTCATCTAACATATAGGATTGGTGACTTGATAAATGCACGTGGGCAATCACCTGATCAGTGCCGAAATGGTCATGCTTACTTTAAAGTGGCCCTCCTCTGGCATACAGGAGTCACTGTCTTTTCCATGCACACATGCAATGACTCAATAGCAGCTGTCTCCTCACACCTTGCTACAGGGATCTAAATGGCAGATCCCCCACTGGACACTGTTCCTGGAGACACTCTTGTCTCCCCCCAGGCCACACTGGTCTTGGCAAGCAGGCAGGCACTAGTGCTCCAGGCTACAAGGACGTGTGGTCTTAGATTCCGTGGGTGATGTCCCAGCACCCAGCTGGGAGACAAGCAGGCCTTCACCTCCAGTCCTGGCTAGAGGCATAAGTCTTGCAGAGCTTCTCCTCCTCACACAAGCTGATTGGCTGCTTGACAGGTGACGATTTGGGGGGGCCCAACCTCCCCTTTTTATAATCCATTTCCAGTCATCTATTGTGATTTAGAGTCTGAGTATTTGAAGTTTACGTTGGGGGTCTGCTTCCTTGTGAAGGGCCCTTTCCTCTGCCTAGTCCTTCCTCCAGAAAGCAGTCTGTCACAAAATGAGTGACTCTAAATCTGGCCTGGCTGATGACGGCTGATTAGCCAGAAACCGGTCCCAGGGTGCTTGTTTCCGGTCCAGGGAAGACATGCCTTGGCAGTTCGGGCTGGACTGTTCCCATGAGGCACAGGGTCAGACTGATTTGCATATGGCCATGTCTGAACTGGGGTGGCGGAGTGAGCTAAAGAATGATGATGGATTAAACCCAGATCAGTTGACTGGGGGTGAGTGTTTGCAATGTTCAACACTGCGTCCATCATCCCCTTTGTTTTTGCTTTGTTCGCCCTAAATTGGCAGGTTATGCCCAGACGTGGTTCCCTTGCTCATTTTGCCACTGGATTCAAGCTAGCCTGGCTGATGACAGCTGATTAGCCAGAAACCAGTCCCAGGATGCTTGTTTCCGGTCCAGGGAAGACATGGCTTGGCAGTTCGGGCTGGACTGTTCCCATGAGGCACAGTGTCAGACTGATTTGCATATGGCCATGTCTGAACTGGGGTGGCGGAGTGAGCTAAAGAATAATGATGGATTAAACCCAAATTAGTTGACTGGGGGTGAGTGTTTGCAATGTTGAGCACTCCGTCCATCTTCCCCTTTGGTTTTGCTTTGTTCGCCCTAAGTTGGTAGGGTATGCCCAGATGTGGGTCCCTTGCTCACTTTGCCACTGGATTCAAGCTTGCCTGGCTGATGACGGCTGATTAGCCAGAAGCCGATCCCAGGATGCTAGTTTCCAGTCCAGGGAAGACATGGATTGGCAGTTCAGGCTGGACTGTTCTCATGAGGCACCGGGTCAGACTGATTTGCATATGGCCATGTCTGAACTGGGGTGGCGGAGTGGGCTAAAGAATGATGATGGATTAAAACCAGATCAGTTGACTGGGGTGAGTGTTTGCAATGTTCAACACTCCGTCCATCATCCACTTTGGTTTTGCTCTAAATCTGATAGCCCCACAACACAGACTAGATGTTCACATCTTGATATCAGCAACAGTGACATGGTTATCAAAAGGCTTCCTCAGGGCCTCGGCTCTACTCATTACGATTCTCTCTTCAGCCCCTTCCTGAGATGTGCTCAGGCCCCTTTCCAGTGACCTGTCTCTGAATCGGAGAGCACCCTTTGAAGTGTTTTTTCAGTGAATTTCTAAGGTTCTTTAAATTCTATTTCATAACTATAAAGTCCCTGTAACCTTTGTCTTTTCAGTGAATTTCTAAGGTTTAAAAAAAATTCTATTTCCTAACTATAAAGTCCCTATAACTTCTGTTTTTTTAGTGAACTTTTAATGATTTATTAATAATCTTGCCTTAATAAAATGTGCTTTTAACCTTTCTGTTTGTTAAAGATTATGTAAGGTTATTTGATATGATGCTGAAAGTATAAATTACTTGTAAAAATGTTTTTTTTGCAGTAATCTTTTAAGGTTTTTATTGTTTAATACTTTTTGTTAGTGTTAGTATGTATTTTAGTTAGTTTAATAAACTGAAATTCTGTCTAGTCCTTTAACAAGAAATTGCAGATTTTACTTTTGGGGAGTGCTTTATGCAAGATAGGATTTATCTTGGTAACTGATTGGTTAAAGGGAGGTGTATACAAATAATATGTTGACTAAACTATTACTATTTTTTGTTTGGTAAACAATTCAAAGTCAGATAGTGGTTATGTTCAATCTCGTTGGGTATGCAAACCTAATATACTTTAGTAGTACAAAATACATATATAGACAATTTAATGCACAGATTAAGAGAAAAGGTTTACTGAAAAAGTCCTAAAAGTAATATTACTATAGATGTAAAATATTTTTAAAATGATTTTACTAGTTTATGCACTGTCCTGTGAATTGTATTCGGATCCATGAGGGGGTCACTCACCGGCGTAGTTTTAATAGTGTAGAATACCTATATAAATTATTTTAATGGTATATTTAAGGGAATTGGTTCAATAAGAAGATACTAAAACAAATTTAAATGTGCAGTATAATAACTTTAAAGGTGTTTTTACTAATTTTGTTGAAGACGCAACACTTTCACGCATCCTGCCAGCACTTATTTCTGGGTCTGCGTTAGGGACGCGACTGCGGCGTGATTTTTACCAGTATTAAATATGTAGGTTTACAATTTATATGTCTTTTATACAATAAGAGGTTTGCTTAATGTTTTTAATTATTTATTTATTAAGGAATCATAGTTTCACAGATGATTTAATACATTTTGTGGATGCACGATGTGAACGCAACAGGAGTGCAATACCGTCAAGATATCAAGTGACATAAAAATAAAGCATTTGATTTCTTGAAGGGTTTTCGTCTTCAAAGAAGGAGAATCAAACCCTTTTTTCTTCTTTTAGGTGTGTCTCTCGAGCTTGATACCTTTTGTATTGTGTCTATCAATTTGTTTTTCTTTTTGGTGTTTTCATTTCCTTTTTTGGAATTGAAGATGGCGTCTGGAGCACAAGAGAGTGAAGACGAGATGAAAAACATTCAAGAACAGGAAGAGCCAGTAAAGAAAAGTAAAAAGAGTATCGTCTGGACCTTCTTTAGTATCCCTCAAGGTGAAAATAAGCTAAATGCGAGGAGGGTTACTTGTTCTCTTTGCGGAAAAGTACTTTCTAGAGGATCGGAGAGCAAGTATTCATGTGGGACAATTCACGCAACCCATTTTGCAACAGAGCAGTGTGAAAGGGAGAAAAGAGAGAAAACAAGTACTTCATATGGACCAGTACTTACTTCAGAGCAGTCCGTGACATTTCCTGAGTTGGCTGATGCTGGTCAGCATTATCGCAAATGTCAGAGTATTTTGTACGTGGGAGAATCATCAATCTCTGCTATCATTAAGCTGATCAACACTCACAAGTTACTTTTTTTTAGTTTCTGCTTCAATTTTCCTGTTTTACTGCAAGACAACATGTTCAGAAGCTTTTTTCAGAAGGTTTTTAAAAACAAAACCCAAAAAACCCATAAAATTGTAGGAAGATACAAAGAAATCCCAAAACAGTTTAAAAAAAAATAGTACTTCTAGAAACACCTTTTCTGTTTTTTTTGTTATATGTATGTTCGTAATAGTGTGAATATGTTTTGTTCTATGTTTTGATGTGTAAGCAAATGTATATATAATTGAATGTGTATGTTAGAAACTGCATTTCTGATTGAGTGTGTGAGTGGTTGCATGGATGTGTGACAGAATATAAAAAAAATTGTATAGGTGAGTTACTGACTATGCTAGTAAGTTTATAAGTGATTGAGAGGGTGTTTGAGTATATGTATGGGAAGTGAACATATGTTGAATTCCTGTATGAGTGAATGAGTGGGTGTTTCCGTGGATATGTGACTGAGTGACAAGTAAGTAAGTGAGGGTGTGGATAAGTGAATAGTGGATCAATTGTTGCATTTTTGAATACCAGAGTGTGAGTAGGTGCATAAGTGAGTGAGTGAGTGTAAGAGTAATTTAATGAATGAATGAGTGCCTGTGTATGTGATTGTATGAGTCAGTGAGTTGGCACATGTTTGGCTATTTGGATGACTTAGAGAGTGTGTAATTGGTACATGGGAAAAAAGTGAGTGCATGAGTGAGGAAAAGGGTGTATGGATTACTGTATGGGTGGTTAAAAAGATGTGTGAGTGGCTGTAGAGATGAGTAATTGAATGTATGAGTGGTTATATGGATGAATGAGAGGGTACATCTGTGCTTCTATAGATAAGTGAGTGAGTAACTGAACAACTGTGTGAAGGGGTAGATAAATACTTGTATTGGTAAGTACGATAGTTGAATCACTTGGTGTTTGCATGAGCAAGTGGGTGTGTGAGAAACTAAATGTGTGAGTAAGTGGTTGTATGAGTTAACAGGTGTGTTAGTGAATATATGTGTCTGAGTGCTCTCAGAGTAACTGTATGTGAGTGGTGGTTTGAATGATTAATCGGTTATATAATTAGGTGCATGGATGATTGACTGTGTGTATGGTTGGGTGTATGGGTAACTGAGTGGGTGTATTAGTGTCTGTATGGTTGGTTGACTGTGTACGCAAGTGATTGCATGTGAGAGTGAGTATGTGCATTAGGAACTGTATATGTAAGGGGGTACATAGACTGCTTTCAGTGTTTGGCAGTGAGATTGTGTGCATGCAACTGTGTGTACAGAACTGTCTCCAGTAGGCCTCGATACATATGATGTATTAGTATATGCGGATGAATGCTTACGAGCTATTGTAAGTGAATGACTGGGTGTCTTAGTGGGGCATAGAGGTCTATAAGTTTAGTTAGAGGAGAGGAGTGCCACAGCAGCCAGAGCAGCAGACTCCAGCGCATGGGGCTGACAGCTTCATCCCTGGCACTGGTGGCAGCTCAGCATCATATGACTCTGGGCAATAGCTCACTTAATCTCCCTGGTGGCCTCCAGCACCTTGAAGCCCTTAAGGGGGTGATATGTTTGTGCTTCACAAATAGGAATTATTAAGGTGCCGATTCCGATCCGTTAAAAAATTTCCCCGTACGACTCGTATCCGGTATTTTTACCGTACGAATCGTACAAGTAGCGTACAAACTGCCAAGTACGATTTGTATAGGAAAAAGTCCATACGAATCGCATTGGGAATTATTCCCCACACGTCCTCAGGTCGGAAAATGTGTCCGACACGTCCCCGGACGATTTACCGTACAAATGTGAAAAGTTAGGTCCGACCGCGCAAGTATGATCCATCCCGTGCATCCGATGTTACAACCGTATGGAAAAAACACCGTCCGCACCGAACTCCCATAGCAACCATGGAGACATGTGCCCGCATACGCGCCAAACCCCCCAGCCCCCGTATGTACGTGCCGAACCCTCACCCGTGTATGTACACCAGTGTCTGTACGCACCGTACCCCCACCCGTGTATGTACACCAGTGTACGTACGCACCGTACCCCCACCCGTGTATGTACACCCATGTACATACGCCTGTGTATGTACACCAGTGTACGTATGCACCGTACCCCCACCTGTGTATGTACACCAGTGTACGTACGCACCGTACCCCCACCTGTGTATGTACACCAGTGTACGTACGCACCGTACACGGGTATGTACGCACCGTACCCCCACCTGTGTATGTACACCAGTGTACGTACGCACCGTACCCCCACCCGTGTATGTACGGCGCGAACCCCCAGCACGTAGCGGGTGGGGATACGGTGCGTACGTACACTGGTATACATACACAGGTGGGGGTACGGTGCGTACGTACACTGGTGTACATACACAGGTGGGGGTACGGTCCGTACGTACACTGGTGTACATACACAGGTGGGGGTACGGCGCGTACGTACACTGGTGTACATACACGTGTGGGGGTACGTTGCGTACATACACTGGTGTACATACACAGGTGGGGGTACAGTGCGTACGTACACTGGTGTACATACACAGGTGGGGGTACGGTGCGTACATACACGGGCGGGGCTACGGTGCGTACATGCACGGGTGTACATACACGGGTGGGGGTTCGGCACATACATACAGGGGCTGGGGGGGGTTCGGCGCATACCGGGCCCCCTAATCTTGTCGTTTCGTGGCGTACTTCGCTTTCCCGGCACTTTTTGGGTGCCATAAAAATATTGCCGTCCGGACTGCTGTGGGTACGATTCGTACTTCCTGGTTCGTGAAACGCAGGCTGCATGTGTCCCGACGTCACGTCGGCGCTTTCCCGGATCACATTTGTATGTTTAATTTCGTCGGTCGGTGTTTTGTACGATTCGTACGGAAATAGTATTCCCGTACGATTCGTACTTGCATATTTGTAAAGTGTTACAACCGGGTACGAGTCGGACGGAGAAAATGCTCCGTCCGACGGTTCGTACCCGGTTTCTCCAGGATCGGAATCGACACCTAAATGTATTAATAGTATTATCAGTCAGTGAAATTTGAAACCATATCTCTCATTGTTTAAGGAGATAGGTTACTCCCTATGCCCTAGGTACTGTGTACCTTGTAGGTGACATATATCTATTAGAACAGGAGTTTCAGGATCGACAAGCAGTTTTTAGAGTTCATTTGACCTATTATTAAAGTGCAGACACTGGTGTTGGAGAAGCAGTTTCCGGACATGGTTGGAGAAGTAGTTTTCTATTTGGGTGACTACTTAGTGTTAGTGCCTCATTAGTTATCTAATTATTGGGTTGATTCCTATTTGGGTGTTTCTTTGCTTATTTAAGGAGGCATGTTACTAAATGGCTATCACTCTTCTGAACTCTATATCAGTCTAAATGTGTATCTAAGGTGGTGCCAAGACTGCTTTCAGGGTTTTGTAGTGAATATGTGGGTATGCAACTGTGTGTTCAGAACTGCCCCAGTAGGCCTCAATACATATGATGTATCTGTATATGTGAATGAATGCTTAGACGCTAGTGTGAGTGAGTGGCTGGGTGTATTAGTGGTTCTCTCCTTTTGTAGTTAGGTACGTCAGTTGAAATGTGACTGTTGCATTGGGCATATAGCTAGGTACAGAGATCTATAAGAATAGTTGTCGGTCAGTGAAAGTTCAAACCATATCTGGTTTTTTTCAGGAGATAGGTTTCTGCCTATTTCCCAGGTACTGTGTACCTTGGGGGTTACTTATATGTTATAGATGAGGAGTTTCAGGCTAGCCAACCAATTTCTAAAGTGAATTTGGCCTACTATTAAAGTGCAGACACTGGTGTTGCAGAAGCAGGTCTGAAACATGCTTGTAGCTGCAGTTGTCTATATGGTTGCTCCCAGTAAGACTAGATACATATGCTGTATTATTATGCCTCAGTGGATTCTTAGATGCTAATGTAATTGAGTGAGGGTGTGTATTCGTATCTCTCTGTAGGGCTACATGGTTATGAGTCAGCTCTATTTCTCAGCACTGAATCAGTAACACAATCTGTATGTGACTATAGTATAAGTGAGCAAATGGGTGTATTAATGACAATTTTAGTAAATAAGTGATGCTGTGATATATTGTATGAATGAAGTAGAGGGTATCTTAGTGTAAGAATAACTGTATGAATGGGATGTTGTGTGAGTGACTGTAATTGTGCAGTTTAACAGTAAAATGTTTACGCACAAAATATTTGAAAGCAACTCATGAGAAGCTATCACAAGATCACTTTATGTATAAAGCACTCGTAATGGATATCTCCAATTATTTTATCTTTGGTAGAAAACATATTTGAAACATCTTAGAACGTTGTCCTGTGGCCACTATTAAAACAGAAAAGGACAGAAAAAATATATTATTAAGTGATGTTGAAAATTACTGCATTATAACAATACATATTTCTTTTACTATAACACTTGATTACAATGTGAAAAACATATTACTTTCCCTTTTTTACTGTTCTCATATTTTATGCTCCTTCACCATACATAGTAGTCTATATGTAGCATCATCTTTGAAAAGTGGGGATAAAACAATTGCAGAGTATATCATTGTAAATACGTGTTACTATGCTTTGCACTCATTACAAATTGATAATCAGTTATTTTATCTACACTTATTCTACTAATATTAACAAATGTATCTGATAACATTTTCTAATAATATTATACCTGGTACAATATTTGAAATAAATGTATAACATACTTGAATTCTGAAAATCCCTTTGAATATATCACACTAGGTTGCCGAATGTTGTGTAAAACACTGATGATCCCTGCTGATGAAATCCAATACATTTCTTTTTTTGTAGAAATAGCATGTAGAACATAAGTTGATGGAAGAAAACACAGCAATTTCTTATCTCCGAAGGCATATTTGGTTTCAATTGAAGGATGATATAATTCCCTTCTGTATTTCCAGTTTTAAAGTTTAATAAGTGTTATATATTCATGTTATATGAACTTCTTTGCAGAAGAAAACAACAATTGCTGTATTGTAGAATTTTGGTGAAAGAAACAAGAGGTAAGGACTTTGTAGTTAGAAATGCAGTTTAGCTTTGAATTTAAGGTTGCTCTCATTGAAAACCATCCACCCACTATCACTATTTAAGTAGACAGTGTAGTATCCAGATGTTATATTATTAACCTTCATGGAAAATGAAAGCCACTGTTGTATAGGTTCTACCATATATGGATATTTGAACTGCTTTGAAGTTTCCCGTTTAGATCCATCATTGCACCATTAATATGATGTATTTTCCACTTTTTTGTATTTACAACATAGACATAACCTCTGATCTACAATTTGGCTAGGTCATACTTTGGTTTGCTATTTTAATCAATCTGTCAAAAGACACTGTTTTGCAATCTGGTAATGTTAAGTACAGGAATCGGCCAGCATTTATTTCAGTGGTAGATGTAAATGAGCAATCTTCACAGTCATGGTCCCATTTGAAACTTAGACAAAATAAGTCATCAATACTTACTATTTCTTCTACTAAACCTACAAGCATGACCATTATAAATTACTGTGCATCTTGCTGAATGTTGAGACTAAATATTAGTGAAATACTACATGTATCCAGGAGATCTTGAATGCCTAAAGTAAAATGTATTAAACTTCTGTCACTGACTAAACATTGGAGTAAATGATGCAGTGAAGAACTGAACCTTTTTTCACATTTTTGTTCAATTTGATTAACAAGATGTGGTAAATGAAACACTACATTGAGAATCACGTTTGTATAGCAGTTGATAACTGAACAATTTTCAAACTGGTGTCCTACAATTTGTCCATGAGTTTCTGCTTTTTTTCTTTTTAACAACTTCCACATTGTTCTGGTTTCCTTTCTTTCCTTGAACATCACTTGAGACTTTTGCATGTTTCTCTTATGGACATATTATCTGTTTCTCATAAATAGGTTATTGACCTAAATGAGGAGCGCATAGACATCTCAACCGATAGTACTCTGTTACGCAATTTCCATCAGCACACAGAGCCTGATTATGAATTTAGTGGTGTGGGAGCAGGGCGGCACACAACTGCCCTGGTCCCACACCACCAAACTCCACTGCCGACCACTTGCTTGATTACAAGTTGGAGAGCCTTAGAAAGGCAGTGCCGTGGGACAGCCACAGCACGTTACAGCATGGCATGGTTTGTAAAGCCCATGCCATGCTGGAACTGGGGGTCTAGAAAGACAAGGGGGCACACCATGTGTTCCCTGCATGCACCCCTGTGCACTGAAGCACCATGGGGCCCTGTAGTACCCCCTTAGTTTCCTCACTGCCAACCTTTTCATGGTTGGCTCACTGCCACTAAAATGAGATTAGTGAGCAAACTCATAGTATTCTGGGTGGTGCTGAAGCTGCAACACCAATAAATTGTGGCCACAGACTACTGTGTCACTGCCAGGGATCGCAGATCTCTGGTGGTTTCGGTAGTTCTTTGGATGTTCTTCCGCCGTACATATAATACAGCGCTCAGAATGCTGATGTGGCAGTCCCCGACTGCCACCGCACCTCCACCATGAGTTTGGCGGTCCCATGGACCGGCAAGCTCGTAATCAGGCCCTAACTATTTTGTCATCAAATACAAAATGGATAATGTTCTTACTTGAGACAATGCAACATATGGCATTCCTTCTTTGAACACACTAGTACGATGTCCGCAAAAACCTTATCTACGCCTAAACCTTGAGATTTGCGGATAGTTACAGCATATGCTCGGGACAATAGAAACTGTTGTTGTTAGACATACAAGTCCTTTACTAGCAAAAAATAGACAACTCATCGCCCAATCTGCTTTAAGGTATCAATCTGATCAAATTGTATAGCCAAGAATTCTATCTGATCCTTGTTTGAATAATTAGTTAAATTAATAACTTTACCCATAGCACCATTCACTATTCCTTCCTCTATATTTATATCACACCCTAAAATGACTTGACAGTTTTTACACCAACAATAACACTGTTCTAAACCTGCAGTCTTTGATACAGACTTCTCCAAATAATCATTTTTTGCTTGTAGGTTTCCAGTTATTAGTATTGTTACTCCCGGGTGTTCCATTTTATTAATAGCAAGAATTTCCAAAATATGTTGTTTATCTAATTATAGTAGTTCTTCATTAAAGTTAGAGCACTCTTGTAGTGTAGGCATTAAACAAACTATGGATTGTCTTCTGCAATGAAATTATACATTACTTCTAAAGGTTATTTTGAGAGGAAAACTGTTTTTTGAATAGCCGACTTTCCAAAGCACATTTACAGTCCTTAGTCAAAACTCCTTTTCTAATGTCTTTTAGAATATCTCCATGTTCCACATCAGTAGCTTGACACATATTCTTCACTAGTTCCCTGTATTCAAGTTTAACCAAATATTTACATTGCCAATGCTTCCCAAAGAATTCCTTGTTTCATTATGAAGAAGTGTCTTGAAAGCAGGTTGCCCTTTCATAGGGATACATTGCAATAGGTCACGAAGACCGTTAAATGCTTTCCTCCAAACAGCATGTGGTATTCTGTTTTTAAAATCTGTTGCATTCTCAATGTACAAAGGCAAACATTAAATGTGAGACCATACTCAATTAATTGATGATTAAAGGCTTCA
Source organism: Triturus cristatus (assembly GCF_964204655.1). Lineage (NCBI taxonomy): Eukaryota > Metazoa > Chordata > Amphibia > Caudata > Salamandridae > Triturus > Triturus cristatus. Next base: position 419,855,935 of record NC_140580.1, read on the forward strand.
TTGTCTTCAGTACCCTTGAGACTTCATAATACGCGTCACCAGCTAACTTCTGGTATTCCAGTTTATTATTATGTTCAACACATAGCATGAGTAGCTGATGTGCAGTAATTCCTTTAATGTTGTGTATTGCTAATCCATTTGGTGCTGTTACTACCCAGGGACAATTTTATTGTGTAGTCCTGTGTAGATAACTGGTGAGAACAGATTTTCCTGATCCAGCTTGACCACTGATGTATGACTGAATAGGTTTAAATGATGAGCATTTTCATTGTTTCTGGAGGAATCCATGTTGTATTTTCTCTTTCACTGCTATAAAGATTTATTCCTGTTCAGTGTTTAGTTGTCATTCTAAGAGTTCAAAATCAATAGCGTGTTGTCTCGCTTGTTTCATTGCAGTTTCCACCCCAACCATGGCTACTGCTGCTTATTTTCTGAATAATTGGTTGTCCAAGAGGATATTCACCTAATGGTTCTGAACTTTGGCTACTTTGTGAACTTTTTTTAGCTTTTTCAGCTGCAATGATTTCTTCTAGTTCAATCTTATCATTTAACACATTCAAATAGATAGAAAAGACTGAATACTGAATACTGTCTTTAATAGCATTAAAATTATCTTCATAGCAGTCATAATCTACGAGTAATTCTGTTTCAGCATGCCAAGGTTTGAAGAGTTGCAGAAGTACTAAGTAGAAAACTTTTCTCTTGTCTGGAGTAACACAACTGAATTTTCTATGGTTAAATTGATTTCATTTTTCATGTTTGACCAAATATCTGTCACATCCAACTACTGCATAATTTTCTTATTTCATGTTTTCTGTTACATCCTTTTATACCTGTAGTGTTGAAGTACTTCATAGAGAAACTGGCCACACAAAATTAATAATTCTGCATCTATTTAGATGTGTGTGAAAAACCAATGGGTTTGTAAAAAGAACCCTCACCCACCAACATAGTTGGTTGCATGCTTCATCATAGGGTTTCCACCCAGGATGCCGAGTGCATCCTAGGTGTGCTTTGATGCCTGATTACAACGGAGCTGTTTTTTTTAGACAAGTTGTGACAGTGATAGGTTAAAACTGCCTATGGGGCCCCTTCCTGAGCAGGAATGCTTTGATATTGGGGACCTGTGGTAAGATTAAAAAAAACAGAAAATGCGGATATCTCAGACATTTTAACTGGTCTCTAATATCCTATTAATGGTCTACATGTTTCATCGAAAAGAGGGTTTTGATACATAGGACCAAAAAGGGGTGAAGAGACTGAACAAATTGTTCAGTCTACGAAATGTGAGCACACACACACTAAGGTGTGCTAAGTGTAGGAGATATTCTCTCCTGGTGGAAAGGTAACTTGCAATTTTCACCTAACTTGATGTATCTGAAAGGTAAAAGTAGGAAAAATTATCCATAGATGTGACAGAAACAATTTTGATGCAGTGAGTTACATAGTGCAATGTCATATGTATCATCTGTCTTAGCATTCACCGGTCAGGTTTCTCCGCGCCTACCACATATATCCCACACGTTAGTCTGTGCCTGTTATATTTTTATTACTGCATCAAAATCTGATACTTATTGGATTTCTGGGAAAGACTTCAACACTCTGTTCCATGTACTGGCTAGGCCTAGGCTTACCCAAGCAATTCCTCTTGACAAACTGGCCAAGCTCAACTGATCCGAGAGCTCATAGGATCCTTTCTCTCTATGGAAAAGCATCTTCAAACTGAATTCTTGCTCAGACTCTTTTACGCAGAAACCTCCTCCAGCATCTCTTTCATCTCTTATTTCTCTAATTTTGTAATGTATTATGTGATGTAACAGGCAACATCAATACAATTGTCTGTAATGAAATGTATATCCATGTTCGCATTCCACATTTTCAGAATGACTGGATTATAGTCATTAATATTTTTTGAGGCTTCCGTTCTTTTTTAGGTTGTACATGTTTGTTGGTGATTTCAGAGTAAGTGTATGTCTTACTGCTGACAGAAAGCTGTAATGACAGGTCATGGGAATCCAAAACAACATCTTGTATAAAATGTACCTTTGCATTTGTGTTTTCGACTGCAGTAATTTTCACATCTGTGGCTTTGAAACCATAAAACTTATCTGAAGGTATTTTCACCACCATCTTTTGGGATGGCACATAATAATATACTGCTGAATGAAAGACTGGACTGTCTCATCACTATCTGTCTCAAATGATGGAGCATCCCTTATCCACAATATCATGTGTATTTGAAGAGCACCTCTGGCTTGGTACTCTTTTCGGCAAAAGAAATCAGTTGCTTCTCCAAAATCAGAGTTTCTTTTGTTGCAGATGAAAGACATCATAGCTTCAAACCTGTGGTTAAAATACCTTCAAAAATTCGATAATCTTTATGTTTGACTTCACTTCTCACAGGAACTCAAGCAGGTCATCCCATGCACACTCAGCACAACTGAGTGTTAGAAACCAAGTAGGTGCTCCTAGGTTTCTCAACATGCATTTGGGTTCACTGTGACAACGATACCTGTACTCGGTGCCACGATTGCATGCCATCAAATAAATGTAAGCTATATTCTAAGTTTTCAATTCTTCCATCCACGTTGTCCATGAATTTCCTTGCAGAGAGATTTTGTAGATGAAGTCTGTTCTTTAATATATGGTTAGCAGTATGTGACAGACCAGATAAATCACTTTCAAACAGAAAATAAAATATGTAGGGGATACATTGATAAAATCTTGGATCTTCTGAGTATAATCTTGTTGACCGGTATTCAGATGCAGGTATCTCTACAGGGCGGTCATCAAAGCAGCCACCTTCTCCAGTGGGGAACAGCTTTAGAAAACGTATTTCCCATATACTTGCTTGCTTCATTTGAAATAATCCAATGGCCTCATCGATCACTTCTTTTGAAAGTAGAGAATTGATGCTGTAGTCTTCATAAGTCTCTTCTGATCTGGATCGGTTGACTTTTTCAAACTGTCCGCTTGACGGAAATGTTTAATTCTGTACATATGTATCATCTTCAACTACATTATCATTCTTATGAAAACATTATTTTGTACTATGTATAATGTTAGTTTTTTACATTACTAATCTACTAACTCTTGCCAAATGTTTGTATTCTTTGTAGGCCGACTGTTACTAAAATGACAAGTGGTTCATTCTGTCTACACCAACAGTTGTAATATTCTGTTTGAATTCTAATGGTAAAAACACAACTCTTCCTTTAAGCCCTTTTTGTGGGTCATTTGGTGGCACCTTTCAGTCTTTTGCTCCATTAGAACTATGGCCTGTAATGGGTATACACATTGGTTTGGAATAGACCCATAAACATTTAAATCTGCTAATTGTTTAGGAATAGGTGCCAACTATAAGTTGTTAGGGAAACAACCATTACAATGCAGTCATTACAATGCACTACCTTTACAACGTAGTCATTAGAACGCAACATCCTTTACATCGTATGCCATTACAACGCAGCCATTACAATGCATGTCACTACAACACATGCCATTACAATGCATGCCACTACAACGCATGCCGTTACAATGCATTATAAGGTAAGTAATGGGAAACAGTCATTTTTAACCCCTACACTATCTAACACTTACCCTACTGTTACACTCACTGGAGTGGGAATAGCAATGTTTACCCCTATACTATCCAATACTTACACTCCTGTTGCCCTAAAAGTATTATGCGTTGTAATGGTATGCAATGTAATGGAATGCATAGTTTCTAACAATGCGTTGCGATGGCATGCGTTGTAAAATCATGTGTTGTAATGGATGTTGAGATGTAAAATCCACGTTGTAAAGGCATGCTTTGTTAAAGTTTGTGTTGTAACATGTCTTATTCAAGTTGTTATGTACTACTCTAGCTGGTAGTTTGTTTTCTTCTAACTTGTTGTAACAATACTTACATATAGCAGATTGTTGCCACTTATCAGTGTTTGCTTTTTCACTTTTTAAATGGAAATCAACATTCTGAGTTTGACTTTGTAGTACGTACATGGACAACAAATACAAACGCAGGGGTTGGCGATGGTTGATGGCTGATCTCACCACAGACCACTCCCTCCCACCATGTCAGGACAATGCACGTTCGCTGTAATGGAGGCGGTCAGCTCAGAGAATAGCCGCGGATAACGTTGTGCTCTGCATCAGGCTTTTCCAGAGACCTGAGAGGACCTGAGAGGATTCTTGGCTGTGCATTTTTGAGGCGCTTTAAGGTGTGCTCCCAAAGGGAAGATGAGGGACAGAGGAAGAGAAGAAAAGTGGCGGAAAGCTTTGCGAGAATCAGTTATTCTGCAGTACTGTGTGACCCGTGTTCAGGAGGGGACGCTGAAGGAGTGGAGGCAGAATATTTGTATCAGAGCCCCCTCGTTTTTTGCTCTTTCCCATGGCATCATTCCTTGTTTTGGCCATATGGTGATCTCTCTGGATTTGCAAGGTGTTTTTTTTATCCACTGGTTATTGACTGTGAATGTTAAAAACTTAACAAGACACTTTCCTGCATGTTGGGCTGTCCCCCACCCCCTCCTCCTGACAGTGATTCAGTGGTTTAACGGCAAATAAGAAGGAAGTGGAGCCCTGTTATCATTATAGATCACCAGTTTTCACACCGGGTGTAAGTGCATGCATTCTGTTGTTGGTTCTGGCAACGTGTTTTAGGCGCTACCCAGTAGAGGTTTGCTGGGGAGTCTTAAGGGCAGCTAGTATATGTTACTTGGCTCTTTTGTATTTCTATACTCTGACAACTGCGGCATACAGCATATAATTGTGCATCAGATCTGAGACTGTGACCATCCCTCAATAGGAGGGGAGGGAAGGGAAGATAGAAGGCAAAGTGTAAAAATTATTGGAATCAGTCCCAAAAATGCGAAACTGCTCAAAAGCTGCTGGAGCGGCAACTCACTTAGACTCCCCTGTCTTGGCTCAGAGGGTTAAAAAGCGAGTATGACAGGCTGCAGCCCAGGCTAACCATGCCACCTCCTTGCAGAAAGACCAGGAAATGCCCATAGAATATCCGGAACATGGCATCCCCAGAACTCTCCCAGAACAACTGTCAGGAGGAGGAATCAGCAGATTTGGAAACAAGTCTTAGCCCTGCCACCAGTGAATCAACAAAGGGGGAAACCTCTCCTAATCAGATACCTGTGACAGATTAGATTGGGTCAATTCTGAGCACGAAGCTCAGGTTGTAAAATCTAAGGAATTTAAAGAATACCCTCTATTTTCTAAGGTGAAATACTGTACAAGCTTTGGCATATATAGGTTGGAGAACATTCAGCCTGAGGTATCACAGTCTCTATCTTCTTCAGAAGGTAACTTCTTCTAACGGTGACTGTAATATTCCGCCACAGCCTCCAGCGCGCCCCATGTATATATCGCAGGAACTGTCTGTGCCAGGAATTATAGAGCAGGCAGCTTCAAGAATGGCAAAAGAGCCAGCTGGACAAAAGGAGTCCAGGCTTGATCCATCTCAGGAGGGTTTCTCCCATGCGGCTACCTCATTCACTTTGCAGTGGGATGCTAAGAGTCTGCTGGCATTTGTGAGCTCAAAGCCTCGCAAACTATAAATATAGCAGCTATACATGCCCGGCTCACAAAAATTGAAGATACTATGGCTCAAATACCAGAGAGATTAAGTGAAGCTGAAGCAAGAATATCACAGTTTGAGGACCAGGTTTTTATGATGAAGGAAAAGGTTGCAGATTTCCAGAGCCAAAAGACCTCCATGGAATAAAAGTTGGAGGAGTTGTAGAACCATTCCAGGCATTCAAATCTTCGCATCCTTTGCGTTCCAGAGGGGCTAGAGGGAAATCGCTGGTCCCCTGGCGAAGCTGTGTTTAGTGCTCACCAGGTGAGACCTCTTTTAGATATCAGGCTTATTTTAACTGTGCTTTTTTGTTTTACCTTGGCTACATTTCGATTTTATTTATTGCACCTCTTTTAAAACTGTGATAAAGGAGGGGGGGCTCGAACCGACTGAACACTTGTAAAGCAGGTCAGCGGTCTAGTGTTTAGAAGCGGGGCTATTTAGCCCGCTTGCTGACGCGCAGCGCTGGTCCCCTGGCGAAGCTGTGTTTAGTGCTCGCCAGGTGAGACCTCTTTTAGATATCAGGCTTATTTTAAATGTGCTTTTTTGTTTTACCTTGACTACATTTGGATTTTATTTATTGCACCTCTTTTAAAACTGTGTTAGAGGAGGGGGGGCTCGAACCGGCTGAACACTTGTAAAGCAGGTCAGCGGTCTAGTGTTTAGAAGCAGGGCTATTTAGCCCGCTTGCTGACACGGACGCGCAGCGGTGGTCCCCTGGTGAAGCTGTGTTTAGTGCTCGTCAGGTGAGGCCTCTTTTAGATATCAGGCTTATTTTAACTGTGCTTTTTCATTTTACCTTGGCTACATTTCGATTTTATTTATTGCACCTCTTTTAAAACTGTGATAGAGGAGGGGAGGCTCGAACCGGCTTAACACTTGTAAAGCAGGTCAGCAGTCTAGTGTTTAGAAGCAGGGCTATTTAGCCCGCTTGCTGACGCGGACGCGCAGCGCTGGTCCCCTGGAGAAGCTGTGTTTAGTGCTCGCCAGGTGAGACCTCTTTTAGATATCAGGCTTATTTTAACTGTGCTTTTTCGTTTTACCTTGGCTACATTTTGATTTTATTTATTGCACCTCTTTTAAAACTGTGATAGAGGAGGGGGGGCTCGAGCTGGCTGAACACTTGTAAAGCAGGTCAGCGGTCTAGTGTTTAGAAGGGGGGCTATTTAGCCCACATGCTGACGCGGACGTGTAGCAAGCCCGTCTGCGCCCGTCCGCGCGCCGGCCAGGCATAGGGCCAGCTTCCCTGGCCATTCCGCCCCAAAACGTATTAGGTTTAACAGTTAGGCGCTACATGGCTTAAACCCAGCCAAAGGCAGGTCATGTTGTCCCTCCATTCCTCCAATTGACATTGACAAAGGCATGGAGAGCTTCTCCTGCCTTAGATGCCAACAACAACTACCTTGCATTCTTAACCTACCAGCACATGGTCCTAGTGCTCTGATAGGCAACAAGATGGACCTAATTAGTGGAGGTGCCATAAAATGCATTTTACTTAATGCTAGATCCCTAGTTAAGCACAGCACGGAATGTGCATTATTGTTAGAGGACCTTGAGGTAAAGTTGGCCTTCATCACGGAATCATGGACAGACAGTGCCTCCGGACCAGAATTAGTGAAGGTAACCCCTCCTGGGTTTCACTGCCATACTCTAGATAGGTTTCAATGTAATGGGAAACCCAATCTACCCTTGAAGGCTTGGGCAAAGTTAAATAAACGGGTAAAGGTGCCGTCAAGGGATTTGTTCAAGGTACACAGTAATATACTTTCAAATTATTAATAGGGTATAAGCTTTTGTTAATTACTTATGGATAACTCAATTCTTGGATTTCGTTTAGACAGTATCAATCACAGAAAAAGGAAATTTAAATCAAAAGAGATATACAGACACGAGTGTATATAGAAAAAAATATAGATTGTGTTTTTCAAAGAATTTATATGGGTACTGTGAATATACACATACAATGTAACAAGAGGAAATAGAATAAAATTCAATGGTCCAACAATGTCTCTTTGGATTTAAATTTCCTTTTTCTGTGATTGATACTGTCTAAACGAAATCCAAGAATTGAGTTATCCACAAGCAATTGGCAAAAGCTTATACCCTATTAATAATTTGAAAGTATATTACTGTGTACCTTGAACAAATCCCTTGACAGCACCTTTACACGTTTATTATACTCTAGAGAGGCACATAAAAAAGGGGGAGGGCTTGCCGTCATCTACCACGATTCCCTGGAGCCTAACTTCCTCCCAATTTCCAACACTACATGTGAAGCTTTAGCTTTCAACATTCATTCGGTAAATATTAGAACTTTTAAAGGCCTACTGTTGTATCGCCCACCGGGTCCTAAGACTGGATTTGGAGACAGTGGGCACCTTGCTTGAAGAGGGACTTTGTTTGGAATCCTACACAGTAATGTGTAACTTTAATTATCATTTAGAAAACCACCTGGATACTGATACCAATCGGTTGTAGCAAACGCTTTGGAATACTACCCCCGCCAGTTCTGGCGGTGGGGGTAGCATTCCACCCTTTTAGAGGGAGAGACATGTTCACACTGTTCTAACCCGGTAGAACTTTCTACAGCCCTGGCATCACAAAATGGATGCCTCTGCCACAGACACGGGTCGGGCCTCCTGCTGCTGACCAAAACTCCAGCAGGGAAGGCCTGGACAATAGGTTTCCTGTCCCAGGGAGGTGTAACCACCTCCCCAGACAGGCAGATGTGTATTGGGGCTGGGCAGGAGCACTCTTTGGTGCTTTGAAGTTCTGCACTGGAGGCACACTTGGTGTCCCTGTGCATAGTCCAGTTCAACCCGGTTGCAGGGGCTACCTGCCCCTGCTCTGGTGCTAAACTGGACAAAGGAAATGGGTGTAACCACCCCTCTTTCCAAACCCTCCCATAGGTGGGTCCCTAGAGTATGTCCAACCCCCAAACTTTGTATAAGTAAGGGAACCCAGTCCTTGCGACTTTAGATTACCCTGGACGAAACTCTGCAACATAGATCCTGGACCTTCAACGTTCTACTTTGCTTAGAAGACTGAAGAAATCTTCTTTGGGGTCAAGGAGTGACTCCCCTGCTTGGCAGGCACACAAGAAGCAACTGACCAATCTGCATCACTGAAGCTCCCGCTGGACGCCAAAGTCTTTGCATCACCAGAGATGGATTTCCAGACTTCCCCGTGGCTACCCTGAGTCCACAGGAAAGCTCAGGCATGTGGTTATCGTGGGAGATGTGGAACCCTGACCCCTGGACACCGTGAACTTTTGCAGCAACATCATCTTCCTGGTCTTCCTCGAAGTTGTGCTTTGGTCTCCGAGTAGCCCCAGCCTTGAGCATCTCCTGCACAGAAGATTTGTGGCCTCCACTCCACGAGTGACCCGTGGGCCAGTTTCCAGTGAGACCATTCGAGGCTCCTTTGCGATCGCTAGCCCGTTGGCTAGTAGGTCCCCACGAAGGCAACTCCTCTTCTGATTGGACTTTCCTGATTGCTCCAGATGTGGCCCAACTTACCCTTGCTGGGTAAGTCTCCCAGACCTTGCTGGTCTGAACCGCAGTCCTTTCTCTGATTCCAAGTGACTTGCAAGGCTTGTTGGGTCGAATCTGGTCGCCGACACTGCAGCAATCGACAGAGTTTGAGGGACAGCTCGAATCCAGCTCCTTGTTGTCATCGGCACCTCCTGGACCTCGTGGCTGAAGAGTCAAGACACCCGTCAACTCACCTGAAGCACCCAACATCTGTGGGCATTGGTCCATCCTGCCCTTGGTCACTGGTAAGTGACCCAGACTCTGTCCCCTCTGCTTTCAGGTTCCTTCCATCCTAGATCCATGCTTGGATCACTTCGGACACTTCTCCTCTTCACGGCAGCAGCACTTCTTTGTCAGCTCCCATTGAAATCGACGACCCGACCCGACACCAAAAGACACCTATGCACCCGGCTTCCCTGGGTGAGGTAACACGAGTACTCCGGGGCTCCCTTCTTAAATCCAAAAGGTTTTGGTCCTGACTCACTTCTAAGTGTGCCTAATCTTTAAATTTCCAACCTCGACATTGCCCATAGAAGCTAACGGGAACCCGCGGCTGTGTTCACACACTGCACTCGGCCCCCGTGGGTCCCCTGTGTCACTACTTTGGGTGGTTCCTTGGGGTCCCAGCGATTCTACAGGCTCTAGGACTTGTGTCTAGTTCAGTCGTGGTTCTTATACCACTTTATTGGTATATGGTTTGGTACACCCCTAGGGCCCAAACGTGTATTTGTGCTATTACTGGTGATTGCTAACTTGTAAATGAAGTACTTCGAACTTCAGCCTCATAAAGAGACTAGAGGGGTGTGTTTTATCTTAAATACATATATTTTAAATATATACCTGGTGTGTTTGTACTTTAATTTGATCATTAAAGAGATTATAGACTGGTAAAACAAGCTGCTTTACATTCCTTCAAGACTTAGCCTGAAGGCTGCTCTCCATTGCTACCACTAGGATAGCTTTCAATAAAGGTTGCCTTTGACCTATTCACCATAAGGGGTTGTTTGGACTGATACAGGGTGCCCACTATAACTAGTGGACAGCATATATCAGGCCAACTTCTCACATTGGTGTGCAGCGTGTGGGATTCCAGCTTGCTATTGTTTTACCATATAATCTCAATTGAATTGATCAACTGAAAACCACTAAAGGTACCTTATGTACCTATAATATCAAGTTTAGTATACAGTAAGTTCTACTGAACTTAGAGTTGTGTGTTAAGGGATAGCACACCCTTCCTACAACTCCAGAGAGTTTAGTAGGCCACACTAGTGTAGGTAGTGCAATACACCACACCACATTAGTAATGTCTAATCAGCCAGGAACCAGTGGGTCCCTGCAAGAAGCCAGTGAGCGTCTTCCCTATAATTATAAGAAACTCTCCTTTGCACAACTTAGGGCCTTATGTTCCATTATGAAGCTGAAGACAGACAAAAGCCCAACCACCCAGCATCTCATAAAGATACTTAACCTGGATGATATCTCAGGGCCTAGTGGGCCTGAAGGGGTAGGCAGAGGGGGTAGGGCAGCAGCTGAGGGTGGGTCTAGGTGTAGAAACTCCCCTGACCCCACCTCTACTGTTGACCAGACTGATGACAATGATCAGGATCTGGTGAACCCAGCTCCCCTGGATGATGATGAGGAGGATGACAATAATGCTCCCCTTTTTGTTCCTCCAGGAAGAGTTGAAAGTAGGGCTAGAAGGGATAGGTCTCGCTCAAGGGAACTGTCCAGTCTACCTCATCTGTAGGGACCTCTGTTTCTTCTCACAGAGGAAGGGAAACCTCCCAGGAGAGGAGAGAGAGACTGCTGAAGTATGAGCAAGATAAGTTCAACCTCAGAAAGCAGCAGATGGCCCTAGATAGGGAAGCCCTAGAGCTCTACATAGCTAGTAAAAAGGAGGGACTAGAGTCCCTTGGTGGCAGCAATTTCCTTAGAGATAGGGAGAGGTCTTATGACCATAGAAACCTAAGTAAGATTGTCCCTCCCGACCAGAGTGGGGATGACATCCACAAATGGATAACTGCCTTGGAGAGGGCCTGTAAAGTACAGAAGGTCCCTCAAGGTCAGTGGGCAGCAATCTTATGGCTCTCCTTTGCAGACAAGGGTAGAGATTAGCTCCTCACTGTAAGAGAAGAGGATGCTGATGATTACAAAGTCTTGAAAAGTGCACTGATAGATGGGTTTGGCCTAACCACTGAGCAATACAGGTTAAAGTTCAGAGATACCCAAAAAAGCACAAAATCAAGACTGGGTTGACTTTGTTGATTGCGCTGCCAAGGCTAGTTATTGGTCAGTAAAGTATGTGACTTCATAGGATTGTACAATCTGATAATGAGGGAGCAGATTCTTAATAACTGTCAAAATCAGCTGTTGCACCAGTACCTGGTAGACTCTGATCTGACATCTCCCCAAGAATTGGGAAAGAAGGCAGACAAATGGGTCAGAACCAGAGTGAGGTAGAAGGTACAGAACCAAGGTGGTGACCCAAAGAAGCAGGATTCTAAGAACTCCGACAAGGGTGGGGACAAGGGTAAAGACCAGAAGTCTTCTCAAGGGCCCCAAAAATCTTCTTCTAATAGGGAGTCACAGTCAAACAAGGGGAAAGGCCAAAAGAAACCTTGGTGCAAAATCTGTAAACAGAAAAGTCACTGGACCAGTGACTGCACCAAGTCCAAAGAATCTACTCCAGCCACCACTGCCCCTAAGGCAACTGTTGCCCCTAGTACAGCTACAATAGGTGGTGGCAATGTTCAGAGTAAGGGTGTAATAGGGTTGACCCTGGGTTCTGAGATGGACTCTGGCCTAGTCAGAGTTCCAACTCAGGCTGTGCTTGACTGTGATGGGGGCATGGATATGTCCCACTTTGTAAGTCCCAATAATCTGGGCAAATATAGACAACAGGTTTTGATAAATGGAGTAGAAGCTTGGGCATTCAGGGACAGAGGAGCAAGTATCACAATGGTGACAAAAGATCTTGTGGATCCTGGGCAGATTATACTTGGTGAAATGTACCAAGTGACCAATGCTAGCAATTTCAGAACAGACTATTCTCTGGCAGTTGTTAACTTCTCCTGGGGAGGGGTAACTGGCCTTAAGAAGGGTGTTGTAAGTGCAGACCTACCAGTACAGTGCTTGCTTGGCAATGATCTAGAGACTTCAGATTGGGCTGAAGTGGAACTCAGGACACATGCAGAAATGTTAGGGATCCCTGCTCATGTCTTTGCTGTGACTAGGTCACAGGCCAACATGTCTAAATCTGGACAGGCCCTTGATTCTGGAAAAATGGACCAGGTGCCTCACAAGAGGAGGAGCAGTAGGGTTAAGGCAGAGCCTTCCACCTGACTCAGACTGCTGATCAGTCTCCTCAGGGAAATGATCTTGGGCCTGAAGAAGGAACTGTCCCCGAGGAGTTTGAACCGGACCAGGTTGAGTCCTTGGGGACAGGGGGCCCTTCCAGGTCTGTTCTGAGCCAGGAGCAGAAAACCTGCCCATCTCTTGAACCCCTCAGAAAGCAAGCTGCTGATGAGGCTGCTGAGAATGCTAGTGGCACCCATAAAGTTTATTGGGATGATGGACTCCTTTACTCAGAGAGTAGAGACCACAAGCCAGGTACATCCAGGAGGTTGGTTATACCTCTGAAGTTTAGTGGTTTCCTATTGACACTAGCCCATTAAATTCCCCTAGCAGGACACCTTGGCCAGAACAATACTTGGGACAGAATTGTCCCTCACTTTCACTGGCCCCACATGTCTGAAGACACTAAGGAGTTTTGTCGCTCCTGTGTAACCTGCCAAGCCAGTGGCAAAGCAGGTGGCACTACAAAGGACCCCCTGATACCACTACCTGTGGTGGGGGTTCCCTTTGAGAGGGTTGGGATTGCCATTGTTGGTCCCATGGATCATCAAACAGCATCTGGGCACAGAGTTATACTGGTGGTGGTGGATCATGCCACCAGGTACCCAGAGGCAATTCCCCTAAAGACCACTACAACACCTGTGGTGGCAAGAGCTCTCTTGAGTGTATTCTCAAGAGTAGGCTTTCCTAATGAGGTAGTATCTGACAGGGGTGCAAACTTCATGTCTAGTTTCTTGACTGCTTTGTGGAAGGAGTGTGGAGTGAATTACAAGTTCACCACACCCTACCACCCACAATGCAATGATTTAGTTGAAAGGTTCAACAAAACCTTAAAGGGCATGATTAAAGGACTCCCAGAAAAGCTTAGGCGAAGATGGGACATACTCTTGCCCTGCCTTTTACTTGCATACAGGGAGGTGCCTCAAAAGGGGGTTGGTTACAGCCCTTTTGAACTTTTGTTTGGTCACTCTGTCAGGGGTCCATTGTGTCTGGTTAAGGAAGGATGGGAGTTACCTTTCAAGCCCCCCAAACAGGACATAGTGGAGAATGTTCTTGGTCTCCGTTCCAGGATGGCTGAGTATGTGAAAAATGCAACCAAAAACCTTAAGGCTAGCCAGGAACTAGAAAAACCTGGCATGACCAAAAGGCTGTACTGACTGTTTACCAGCCAGGTCAGAAAGTGTGGGTGTTGGAGCCTGTGGCCCCAGCATTCCTCCAGGACAAATGGAGTGGCCCCCATACAATTGTTGAACAGAAAGGGGAGGTTACCTACTTGGTAGACCTTGGAACCCCTAGGAGTCTCCATAGGGTACTTCATGTCAACAGACTTAAACCATATGTTGACAGGGCAGACATGGGCTTACTCATGGCTACTGATGAAGGACAGGAGGAAGAGAGTGACCCACTCCCTGACCTGCTTTCTCAGAACCCTGATGATGGGTCAGTTGATGGTGTAGCCTTGGTAGGTAGCCTCACTGCCCAGCAGCAAACTGACTGCAGACAACTTCTCAGCCAGTTCAGACATATGTTTTCTCTGACTCCAAGTCAGACCACCTGGTGCACTCATGAAGTGGAAACTGGGGACAGTCTACCTGTGAAGAATAAGATCTACAGGCAACCTGACAATGTCAGGGACTGTATAAGGACAGAAGTCCAAAATATGTTGGATTTTGATGTGATTGAACCCTCAGTTAGCCCTTGGGCTAGTCCAGTAGACCTGGTACCTAAACCTCATACCACAGGTGGCAAGAGAGAAATGAGGTTTTGTGTAGACTACAGGGGTCTCAATGCAGCCACTAGGACTGATGCCCATCCCATCCCCAGGGCAGATGAGCTAATAGATACTTTGGCCTCAGTCTAGTTTCTAAGTACATTTGACCTGACAGCTGGCTACTGGCAGATCAGACTAGCTGATGATGCAAAACCAACAACAGCATTTTCTACCCCTAGTGGGCACTATCAGTTTGTGGTAATGCCCTTTGGTTTGAAGAATGCACCTGCCACTTTCCAAAGGTTGGTGAATCAAGTCCTTACAGGCCTGGAAGACTATAGTGCAGCATATCTAGATGATATTGCTGTCTTTAGTTCCATCTGGGAGGATCACCTGGTCCACCTGAGGAATGTTTTGGAGGCCCTGCAAAAGGCAGGCCTAACTATCAAGGCTACTAAGTGCCAGATAGGGCAGAGCCAGGTTGTGCACCTGGACCACCTTGTAGGTGGAGGCCAGGTTCAACATCTACAGAGCTAAATCCGGACCATAATGGACTGGGTTGCTCCAACTACCCAGACTCAGGTGAGAGCCTTCTTAGGCCTGACTGGGTACTATAGGAAATTTGTCAAGGGGTATGGATCAATAGTGACACCCCTGAATGACTTAACTTCTCAAAAGATGCCCAAAAAGGTTCAGTGGACAGCTAGCTGTCAAAAGCCATTTGATGACCTGAAGCAGGCCATGTGCACTGCTCCCATTCTGCAGAGTCCTGACTACTCCAAGAAGTTTATTGTCCAAACAGATGCATCTGAATTGGGGGTAGGGGCTGTACTGTCACAATTTAATGATGAAGTTCAGGATCAGCCAGTAGCTTACATAAGCAGAAGGCCAACCCCTAGAGAGAAACGTTAGTCAGCCATTGAGAGGGAGGCCTTTGCTGTGGTTTGGGCTCTGAAGAAGTTAAGGCCATACTTGTTTGGTACTCACTTCATTGTTCAGACAGACCATAAGCCCCTCTTATGGCTAAAACAAATGAAGGGTGAAAACACCAAACTGCTTAGGTGGTTCATTTCCCTACAGGGGATGGACTTTACAGTGGAACATAGACCTGGGAGTAACCATGCCAATGCAAATGGACTCTCTAGGTATTTCCACTTAGAACATGAAGACTCAACTGGTCAAGGTTAGTTTAATGTCCCTGCGTTTGGGGGGGGGGGGGTGTGTAGGAGAGTAGGATCTGCTTCACATGGGTACCTTCAATTTTGCTGGTGTTTGACTGTTTTTTGACCTTAGTCTGGCTGTGGCCCTGCTAATCAGGACCCCAGCCTAGCTGCTTCCTCTCTAAAATGGTTTCCATGTACATTAGGCACACATATAATTAGATTCTGGAGTGCCTTATAAGTCCCTAGTATATGGTATACTATGTACCTAGAGCATAGGTACCTCAGAGGCCTACCAGGGGCTGACGCATGTATTATGCCACCCCTGGGAAGCACTCCAAAATGACACCACAGGTTTGCTACTGCAGCCTAGGTAAGGTGGTGCTTGCACCCCTTACTGTGGTATAGGCTACCAATATCACTACCATTGCACACACATATAAAACCTATAAGTCACTCCTATGGCAGGCCTTAACAATCCTGAAGGCAAAGTGCTTGGTTTTTATGTGAGAGGGTGCCCCTGCATGAGCAGAGCCCCTCTGCAGCATTCGGAGTACCTCCTCTGATGCTGTTTGTGGAGCAGCCTGACCATATACTCTTAAGTGCATTATAACCTCGCGGTAAATGCTAACTTTGGGATGGCTGTATGGAAACATGTCGTGTTTGGTGTCAAACACTTTGGAATACTATCCCCCACCAGTTCTGGTGGCAGGGGTAGCATTCCACCCTTCTAGAGAGGGAGAGACATGCTCACACTGGTCTAACCCGGTAGGACTTTCAACAGCCTTGGCATCACAAAATGAATGCCTCTGCCACAGACACGGGTCTGGGTTCCTGCTGCTGCCTGAAACTTTGGTAGGGGAGGCCTGGACAATAGGTTTCCTGTCCCAGGGAGGTGTAACCATCTCCCCAGACAGGCAGATGTGTATTGGGGCTGGGCGGGAGTACTCTCTAGTGCTTTGAAGTTCTGCACTGGGGGCACACTTGGTTTCCCTGTGCATAGTCAAGCTCAAACCAGTTGCAGGGGCTACCTGCCCCTGCTCTGGCACGAAACTGGATGAAGGAAATGGGTGTAACCACCGCTCTTTCCAAACCCTCCCATAGGTGGGTCCCTAGAGTATGTCCAACCCCCAAACTTTGTATAAGTATGGGAACCCAGTCCTTGCGACTTTAGATTACCCTGGATGAAACTCTGCAGCATATATCCTGGACCATCGATGTTCTACTTTGCTTAGAAGACTGAAGAAATCTCCCTTGGGGTCAAGGAGTGACTCCCCTGCTTGGCAGGCACCAAAGAAGCAACTGACTTGTCTGCATCACTGAAGCTCCCGCTGGACGCCAAAGTCTTTGCATCACCAGAGGTGGATTTCCAGACTTCCCCGAGGCTACCCTGATTCCACAGCAAAGCTGAGATACGTGGCTATCGTGGGAGATGTGAAACCGTGACCCCTGGACTCTGTGAACTTTTCCTGCAACATCATCTTCCTGGTCTTCCTCGAAGCTGTGCTTTGGGCTCTGAGTAGCCCCAGCCTTGAACATCTCCTCCACTGAAGATTTCTGGCCTCCATTCCACAAGTGACCCGTGGGCCAGTTTCCAGTGCAACCGCTTAAGGCTCCTTTGCGATTGCTAGCCCGTTGGCTAGTAGGTCCCCACAAAGCCAACTCCTCTTCTGACTGGGCTTTCCTAGTTGCTCCAGATGTGCCCCAACTTACCCTCATGGGGTGAGTCCCCCAGACCTTGCTGGTCGGAACCACAGTCCTTTCTCTGATTCCAAGTGACTTGCCGTTGCCAAGGCTTGTTGGGTCTAATCTGGTTGCCGACATTGCAGCACTCGACAGACTTTATGGGACAGCTCGAATCCAGCTGTTTGTTGTCATCGATGCCTTCTGGATCTCGTGGCTGAAGAGTCAAGACACCCATCAACTCACCTGAAGCACCTGACATCAGTGGGCATTGGTCTATCCTGCCCTTGGTCACTGGTAAGTGACCCAGACTCTGTTCCCTCTGCTTTCAGGTTCCCTCCATCCTAGATCCATGCTTGGTTCGATTCTGACACTTCTCCTCTTCACGGCAGCAGCACTTCTTCGCCAGCTCCCATTGAAATCGACGACGCGACCCGACACCAAAAGACACCTATGTACCTGGCTTGAGGTAACACGAGTACTCCGGGGGTCCCGTGGGTGCTAGCCCTAGAACTTCCTAAGTCCAAAAGGGTTTGGTCCTGACTCATTTCTAAGTGTCCCTAATCTTTAAATTTCCAACCACGACATTGCCCATAGAAGCTAACGGGAACCCGCGGCTGTGTTCACACACTACACACGGCCCCCATGGGTCCCCTGTGTCACTACCTTGGGTGGTTCCTTGGGATCCCAGCGATTCTACAGGCTCTAGGCCTTGTGTCTAGTTCAGTCGTGGTTCTTATACCACTTTATTGGTATATGGTTTGGTATGACCCTAGGGCCCAAACGTGTATTTGTGCTATTACTGTTGATTGCTAACTTGTAAATAGGCTTTCCTGTTTTCAGTTTCTATTATTGGTAAATTCTGGTGGGGTTTTTTCAGTGTTTTCAATACCTTAAAAAAACAGTGGCTATCAGTGGTTACATATTTTCGCGCCATCAAAAACAAGAGAAGCAGTGTTTTTCCAGTGTTTATTGGATGTTTTGCTTTTAATTATTGCTTGTTTTCTGCACTGATAATGCATTTGTATAGACAGCGTGTGTACAGGATATATGAGGTCAAAATACATTTTTACAAATCAAACTGATCGTAGCCCACCATACAATTCTTCTTTAGTGACTCTTTGGTCATGCACGCTTGCTCTTTCCTTCCTATTTAAAATTTTATCTATGAAAAGGCCGAAACAGCCAATACACAATTTGCTAACTCTGGCCAATGACATAGCTTTCTATGCCAATACTGGTGCACCTGAAGATTGTGATTCTCTAGGACATGTTCTGAAACATATGCATTGAATTGGGCACATATGCCCTCAGTTATTGAAGCGGTCAAAAATGAAGCACTACTTTTCAAAGTCTGCAGAAAAATTAAAAGAAGGGATCTAAAACTTGTGCAGAGTACCTCAGTGAGGCTTCATTAACTTCAAATGCCATGGTTGGTGAAGGGACATTTCTATGCATCATTGCAAGCCATTTGCCATAGACTGTAAAATAACATTTCCTGAATTGATCCTCAATATTTCTTTGCTTAACAAGTGGCAAGAATTCCAACATGGAGCAAGTTGCAGTGCTAAAGTCACTAAAAGTGTCGCCCAGCCTACTCTCAAGAAGATGTTTCACGTCTACACAATCACGCTGAACACTTGGAAGACAAGGGTGTTGTCAGACTCTAGTATTTTGATTATGTCCACTACAGCAGTTATGTTTTCCTGTAAAACCTAAGCATGCAGTTGAATGTACTTTGTTCCCATCACTATCGATATGTGACCAAAGATCATCACATTTCTTGCCTTTGGCATCATCACTTAGCAAAAATTCTATAAATGGTCGCCACATGGATGATATAGCATTCAGAGCCTCTAGGACTGAGAACCAATGGCTAAGTGACACAGTTAGGATGACTCTTTCTTTGATGCCACACAAAGCACAAAATAAGAAATATTAGCATTTTAGTTCCTGGGCATACCAAAACAGTGCACCAGAAATGACTACAAACTCAATAGCATTCTTCATTAACTCTGAAGATTGTAAAGATGCTTTCAGCATACCATCTAGCAAGTGACAAGGTTGTCTTACAGGGAAGCACTTAAGCTAAGGTATCGATTTTGACAGGTCATCATACAACTTTTTCATATACGTAGCTGAATTACTGTAAATACAAACAATATCATTCCAGTCTTTATTAAACTTGGTGGGAACTTTTTGCAGCAGCATTCCAAGTGATACTGCATTCCATGTTTAGAAAACGTCTGGAGTCATGTTTTCACCACTATATCAGATGCTTGGTGACAACACTCTTTTCATATATAACTTGCATTGAATGTTTAAAGCCTGGGGTGTTTGGCAATTCACCTACAATCAATAATGACTCGTTAGAAAAGGGAGCTGATGTATCAAAGGATTTCACCCATTCTCTGTCTGTGGTTAAATATGATAGTGCATATTAAGAAAGATTCTTATGAAACCAGCCATTTTACCTATCAGTGAAATCAAATGTAGCCAAGATATAAAATTTGATTTTAATATCTCCTGATTCTTTACAGTTTATAAAATAACTAAATAAGACCTAAAACATGCTTCTAAGCAATGTATCTTTAGACCAAAGACCACAAAACTGAAAAAAGCAGAAGGAAGAAGAAACAATATTTTAGGGACATCCCTAAACAACAAAACTCAAGCAGAATAATGTTAGCCCAGTCTTTCCTGCTGCTGCCTTGTATAACAAAATTACATGTTATTTGCCCCTTCAGGAAGAAATAAAAATGACTCTTTCACTCATCTTTTCCTTTCTTTCAATGGCACTTAGTTTGTGGTAGTGAAGGTGTTTTTTCAGTGTTTATATGTTTACACTGGTGATGGCTATTTTCCTTTCGGTGGGGTTTTATCAGTTATTATAGGTTTAAACCTAAAACCAGAAAGCCTACTTGTAAATTAAGTACTTCGAACTCCATCCTCATAAAGAGACTAGAGGGGTGTGTTTTATCTTAAATACATATGTTTTAAATATATACCTGGTGTGGCTGTCCTTTCATTTGATCATTCAAGAGATTATAGACTTGTAAAACAAGTAGGGGTGGGCGGAATTTGTGAAATTCACTTTCGCAAATTATCGCGAAAATGTTAAAAATCTCCGCAAACACGCGAAAATATCGCGAAGATGCAGAAGTTTTTTTCCCGCCCGTTCGCGGTATTTTCTGCATGGTCGCGGCTCACCAACTTACCCATGTGGTTGCCCGCGGGCGCGGCCATCTTGTTTTCACTTGTCTCGCAGTGCATGATCGCGAGAAGAAAGACGTGATCGCGCGACGCATGACGTTGCTGCGGGCGCGAACTGTCGCGAGACAGCGCAAATGGCTACCAACAATCCAACATCTCGTGGAGAACGTGACCGGATCGGGAAAACTTGTCGGCGAACGCGGGGATTCAGGTAAGGCGATCGCGCGCACACGAGAATGTATTATTTTACAGCGCGAGCAAGAAACAAATTATCGCTAAGCTGCGGAATGCGGAAATTTTGACATTTTCGTGCTATCCGCGGAACGCGAAAATGCCAAATTATCGCAATTTCCACGAACGGAACGGAATTTTGGCCCATGCCTAAAAACAAGCTGGTTTACATTCCTTCAAGACTTAGCCTGAAGGCTCCTCTCCATAGCTACCACTAGGATAGCTTTCAATAAAGGTTGTCTTTGACCTATTCACCATAAGGGGTTGTTTGGACTGATACAGGGTGCCCACTATAACTAGGCCAACTTCTCACAATAGTGGGCACCCTGTATCAGTCCAAACAACCCCTTATTGGTTATAGATTAAAGACAACCTTTATTGAAAGCTATCCTAGTGGTAGCTATGGAGAGCAGCCTTCAGGCTAAGTCTTGAAGGAATGTAAAGCAGCTTGTTTTACCAGTCTATATTCTCTTGAGTTCCTAAATGAAAGATATCCACACCAGGTATATATATAAAATATATGTATTTATTACTAAACACACCCTTCTAGTCTCTTTATGAGACTAGAGGTCAAAACACATAAGTTACACTTCAATAATTACAGTAAAATAGCACAAATACACGTCAGGCCCTAGGGGCGAGCCAAACCATATACTAAAATAGTGGTATAAGAACCACGACTTAACTAGACACAAGGCCTAGAGCCTGTAGAATCGCTGGGACCCCAAGGAACAACCCAAGGTAGTGACACAGGGGACCCACAGGGGCCATGTGCAGTGTGTGAACACAGCCGCGAGCTCCCGTTAGCTTCTATGGGGAAAGTCGCGGTTAGATTTTTAAAGATTAGGGACACTTAGAAATGAGTCAGAACCAAACCCTTTTGGACTTAGGAAGATCTAGGGCTAGCTAGCACCCACGGGAGCACTGGAGTACTCGTGTTACCTCACCCAGGGAAGCCGAGTGCATAGGTGTCTTTTGGTGTCTGGTCGCGTCGTCGATTTCAATGGGAGCTGGCAAAGAAGTGCTGCTACTGTGAAGATGGGAAGTGTCCAAAGAGATCCAAGCCTGGATCGAGGATGAGAAGAGCCTGAAAGCAGAGGGGACAGAGTCTGGGTCACTAGCCAGTGACCAGGAAGGCGATGAGCAGATGCCCACCAATGTCGGGTGATTTCAGGTGAAAGAGATGAAGCTTGACTCTTCAGCCATGAGACCAGGAGGTGTTGAGGATGACCAGGATCTCCATTCGAGCTGTCCCATGAAGGATGTTAAGTGCTGCAGTGTTGGTGCCCAGATTGGACACAACAAGCCTTGGCAACAGCAGCCCACACAGAAACGAGAAAGATGCTTCAGTGCAGACCAGCAAGGTCTGTGGGACTCACCACTTGGATGGGAGTCAAGGTACATCTGGAGCAACCAGGAAAGTCCAAGGAAATACAAATTTACCCCTCAGGGACCCACCAGTCAACAGACCAGGGATCGTGAAGGGACCTCAAGATGAAACACAAAATGGTGGCCCATGGGTCACTCGGAATGACCAAGCTGACAATTTTCAGTGGATTCAGTGCTCGAGGTGGAGGCTACAAGTTATCCAAAGCATGACTTCAAGAGACGTCGAGAAGTCAATGCACTTGCAGAAATACACGGTGCCCAGGAGTTCTGGTGCCACGCTACTCATGAGGGCTGCAAGACTCAGCTGTGCTGGGGACTCGGATCGGCCTCTGAGATGTCTGGAAATCCTCTTCCTGGGCTATGAATACTTCGGAGTCCAGCGGGAGCTTCAGAAATGCAGACCGGCAAATTGCTTTGTTGGTGCCTGCCAAGCAGCGGAGTCACTCCTTGACCCCAAGGGAGATTTCTTCAATCCTCTGGTCTTGAGCAAAGCATCGAAGGTCCAGGATTTGGCTTCAGAGTTTCATCCAGGGTAATCTAAAGTCCTAAGGACTGGGGTCCCATACTTATACTAAGGTAGGGGGTTGGACATGCTCTGGGGACCAACCTATGGGAGGGTTTGGAAAGAGGGGTGGCTACACCTATTTCCTTTGTCCAGTTTCACACCAGAGCAGGGGCTGGAAGACCCTGAACCAGTTTGAGCTGGACTATGCACAGGGACACCAAATGTGCCCCCAGTGCAGGACTTCAAAGCACTCAGAGAGTGCTCCCACCCAGCCCCAATACACATCTGCCTATCTGGGAGGTGGTTACACCCCCCTGTGACAGGAAACCTATTGTCCTGGACTCCCCTGCCAGAGTTTCGGTCAGCAGCAGGAGGCCAGACCCATGTCTATGGCTGCAGCATCCATTTTGTGATGCCAGGGCTCTATTAAGTTTCTACCGGGTATACCAGTGCTGTCATGTCTCTCCCTCTAGAAGGGTGGGATCATACTCCCACACCAGTTACTGGAGTGGGGGTATGATTCCAAGGTATTTGACACCAAACACAACATGTTTCCGTGCAGCCAGTCCAAAGTTAGCATTTACCGTTTGGTTATATTGCACTTAAGAGTATATGGTCAGGCTGCACTACTGACAACCCCGGACAAGAGATTCCGAAGGCTGCACCACCTTACTCAGGCTGCAGTAGCTGACCTGTGGTGTCATTTTGGGTGGCTTTCCAGGGGTGGCATAATACATGCTTCAGCCCCTGGTAGGCCTCTGGGGTACCTATGCCCTGGGTACATTGTATACCATATACTAGGGACTTATAAGGGCACCTCAGATCCAATCTGAACTGTACCTAAGGTTCATGGAATCATATTAGAGAGGAAGCAGCTAGGCGGGGGCCCTGAATAGGAGGGTCCCAGCCAAACTAAAGTCGAATAACAGTGAAACACCAGCAAAAAATGGGAGTAAACATGTGAAGCAGATCCTACTCTCCTACAATCTCTAGCGTCTGTCTGTACCCCTCATGCCTCTTTCTGCAGTCCTCTTCCCCTTGTTGCACCCCTCTTGCCTCTTTTTGCACCTCTGTTGCTTCTTTCTGCACTCCTCTTGCTTCTTTCTGCACTTCTCTTGCTTCTTTCTGCACCACATGTGATTCTTTCTGCACTCTTCTTACGTCTTGTTGCACCCCTCTTGCTTCTTTCTGCACCTCTGTTCCTTCTTTCTACACTTCTATTGTTTCCCTCTGCACCTATCTTGCTACTTTTTGCACCTCTCTTGCCACTTTCTCCACCCCGTTCCCTCTTTCTGCACCTCTGTTGCTTCTTTCTGCAGCCCTCTTTCTGCTCCTCTTTTGCCTCTTTCTGCACTTCTCTTGTCTCTTTCTGCACCACAATTGTTTTTCTGCACTTCTCTTGCCTCTTTCTGCCCATCTGTTGCTCCTTTCTGCACCCCTCTTGCCTCTTTCTGCACCTCTCTTCCCTTTTTCTGCACCTCTCTTGCCTCCTTCTGTACCTCTGTACCCTATGTCTGCACCTCTCTTGCCTGTTTCTGTACCTCTCTTGCCTCTTTCTGCACCTCTCTTGCCTCTTTCTGCACCTCTGCTGGTTCTTTCTGCACTTCTCCTGCCTCTTTCTGCACCCCTCTTGCTTCTTTCTGCAATTCCAGTGGTTCTTTCTGCACTTCTCTTGCTTTTTTCTAAACCTCACTTGCTTATTACTGCACCCCTCTTGCCTCTTTCTGTATCCCTCTTCCCTCTTTCTGCACCTCTCTTGCCTCTTTCTGCACCCTGTTCCCTCTATCTGCAGTTCTCTTGACTCGTTCTGCACCTCTTGTCCTTCTTTCTGCACTTCTCTTGCCTCTTTCTATACTCCTCCTGCCTCATTCTACACCTCTGTTTGTTCTTTCTGTTCTCCTTTTGCTTCTTTTGGCACCATTCGCAAATTTCTGCACCCCTCTTGCATCTTTCTGCACCTCTCTTCCCTATTTCTGCACCTCTCTTTCCTCTGTCTGCACCCCTGTTCCATCATTCTGCATCTTGTTTGCCTGTTTGTGCAACTTTCTTGCCTCTTTCTGCACCCCTCTTGCCTCTTTCTGCATGCCATTTTACTTCTTTTTTCACTTCTCTTGCTTTTTTCTGTATCTCTCATGCATCTTTCTGTACCTATCTTGTATCTTTCTGAACCCACTTGCCTCTTTCTGAACCCATATTCTCTCTTTCTGCACCCCTCTTCCCTCTTTCTGCACCTCTGTTTCTTCTTTCTGCACTACTCTTGCTTGCTTCTGCACCGCCCTTGCTTCTTTCTGCTCCCCTCGTGTGTCTTTCTGCACCCCTCTTCTCTCTTTCTGCACCTCTCTTGCCTCCTTCTGCACCTCTCTTCACTTTTTCTAAAGTTCTCTTGCCTCTTTCTGTACTTCTGTTGCTTCTTTCTGCACTTCTCTTGCCTCTTTCAGCACCCCTCTTGCCTCTGTCTGCACCTCTGTTGGTTCTTTCTGCAGTTCTCTTGCCTATTTCAGCACCTGTCTTGCCCTTTTCTGTGTATCTCATTCCTCTTTCTATACTTCTCATACCTCTTTCTGTACTTCTCTTGCCTCTTTCTGCACTTCTCTTACTTCATTCTGCACTTCTCTTGCCATTTTCAGCACTTCTCTTGCCTCTTACAACATTTCTTTTGCTTGTTTTTGGACTTCTCTTGCCTCTTTCTGCAACCATCTTACCTCTTTCTGCACCTCTGTTGCTTCTTTCTGCCCCTTCCTTGCCTCTTCCTGCACCCGTCGTCCCTCTTTCTGCACCTCTCTTGTCTCTTTGTGCACCTCTGTTGTTTCTTACCAGTACCTCTTTGCCTCTTTCTGTACTTCTCTTACCTCTTTTGCACCTCTGTTGCCTCTTTCTGCACTTCTCTTGCTTCTTTCTGGTCCTCCCTTGCTTCTTTCTGCACTCCTGTTGCCTCTTTCGGCACCCTTCTTCCCTCTTTCTGCAATTCTCTTGTCTATTTGTGCACCTCTGTTGTCTCTTTCTGCACCCATTTTGCTTCTTTCTGCACTTGTCTTGCTTTTTTCTGTACCTCTCCTGCATCTTTCTTTACCTATCTTGCATCTTTATGAACCCCCTTTCCTCTTTCTGAACCCATCTTCTCTCTTTCTGCACCCCTCGTCCCTCTTTCTGCACCTCTCTTGTCTCTTTCTGCACTTTGCTTACCTCTTTCTGCACCTCTGTTTTTTTTTGTCCTCATTTGCCTCTAAAAACACCATTCCATTGCACCTTTGAATGGAGTACTGTGAGAAGTTGGCCTGATATATGCTGTCCACTAGTTATAGTGGGCACCCTGTATCAGTCCAAACAACCCATTATGGTGAATAGGTCAAAGACTACCTTTATTGAAAGCTATCCTAGTGGTAGCTATGTAGAGCAGCCTTCAGGCTAAGTCCTGAAGGGATGTAAAACAGCTTGTTTTACCAGTCTATAATCTCTTGAATGATAAAATGAAAGGACAACCACACCAGGTATATATTTAAAATATATGTATTTAAGATAAAACACACCCCTCTAGTCTCTTTTTGAGGCTGCAGTTCGAAGTACTTAATTTACAAGTTAGCAATCACCAGTAATAGCACAAATACATGTTTGGGCCCTAGGGGCGCACCAAACCATATACCAATAAAGTGGTATAAGAACTACGACTGAACTAGACACAAGGCCTTTAGCCTGTAGAATCGCTGGGAACCCAAGGAACCACCCAAGGTAGTGACACAGGGGACCCACGGGGGCCGTGTGCAGTGTGTGAACACAGCCGCGGGTTCAAGCTAGGTTCTATGGACAATGTTGCAGTTGGAAATTTAAAGATTAGGGACACTTAGAAATGAGTCAGGACCAAACCCTTTTGTACTTAGGAAGTTCTAGGGCTAGCACCCATGGGAGCACCGGAGTACTCGTGTTACCTCACCCATGGAAGTCGGGTGCATAGTTGTCTTTTGGTGTCAGGTCGCGTTATCGATTTCAATGGAAGCTGGCGAAGAAGTGCTGCTGCCGTGAAGAGGAGAAGTGTCCGAAGCGATCCAAGCCTGGATCTAGGATGGAAGGAACCTGAAAGCAGAGGGGACAGAGTCTGGGTCACTTACCAGTGACCAGGGGCAGGATGGACCAATGCCCACAGATGTCGGGTGCTTCAGGTGAGTTGATGTGTGTCTTAACTCTTCAGCCACGAGGTCCAGGAGGTGCCGATGATGACAAGGAGCTGGATTCAAGCTGCACCACAAAGTCTGTTGAGCATGGGTTCCCATACTTATACAAAGTTTGGGGGTTGGACATACTCTAGGGACCCACCTATGGGAGGGTTTGGAAAGAGGGGTGATTACACCCATTTCCTTTGTCCAGTTTCACACCATTGCAGGGGCATGTAGCCCCTGCAACCGGTTTGAAATGGACTGTGAACAGGGACACCAAGTTTGCCCCCAGTGCAGGACTTCAAAGCACCAGAGAGTGCTCCTGCCCAGCCCCAATACACATCTGCCTGTCTGGGGTGGTGGTTACACCTCCCTGGGACAGGAAACCTATTGTCCAGGCTTCCCCTGCTGGAGTTTCGGTCAGCAGCCAGAGGCCAGACCCGTGTCTGTGGCAGAGGCATCCATTTTGTGATGCCAGGGCTGAAGAAAGTCCTACCGGGTTAGACCAGTGTGAACATGTCTCTCCCTCTAGAAGGGTGGAATGCTACCCCTGCCTCCAGAACTGGTGGGGGGGTAGTATTCCAAAGCATTTGACACCAAACACGACATGTTTCCATGCAGCCATCCCAAAGTTAGCATCTATCACGAAGTTATAATGCACTTAAGAGTATATGGTCAGGCTGCACCACAAACAGCATCAGAGGAGGTACTCCGAATGCTAAAGAGGGGCTCTGCACATGCAGGGGCACCCTCTCACATAAAAAGCAAGCACTCTGCCTTCAGGATTGTTAAGGCCTGCCATAGGTTTTATACGTGTATGATCCTACTCTCCTTAGCAATTTAGGTAGAACTTTTAAGTAAGTTTTAAGGGATGGAGTATTTTTTACCTTAAGCTCTGGAGTGCGTTTCTTTAATTATGTCTTTTTATGTTTAGTCTTAGGTTCGGAAGGTGTCAATTTCTTTACCGTAGTATGAAAGGTTCCAGTATCAAGACCCTCATTGCCCTCTCACCCATCTTTCTCCTCCTTCTCCCCCTTTTCTCCTTTTGCCACACATTCCCAGGGGATTAAAGGATCCAATGCCAACCAATTTTTCCCTTTTCCCAGACTCAGGAGCACATACCTTGAAACCCCCTCTACAGGTGCAGTCTCACCCACCACCTTTCTCCTACCTTTGTCAATATCAAAACCGGTGTAATCTGCCTGAAGAAGCACTCCTTTCTTTCCCCTCCAACAGAAGACACAACTCTGGCTGCCTTCTGTTGAAAACCAACTCCTGTCTGACTGCTTCTCTGCTCGAGAAATCCTTCCGGTGGCCGCTTCAGTACTACAGCCTCCATGTCCTCATTTCCCCGGAAGGGAATTCTTGCTGCCGCGACCCTTCTCCTGCGGAGCTCCAGGGCCTCTCTATCCCACGCTCGCTCCGTCGCCATCTTGCTGATTGACCGCACCAGACCCCTCCAAACTGATTCTCACCGCGCCATGAAAAAACGGCCAAAAGAAGGTACGTGAAAAGAAAACTACCAAGCTCACATGCTTCTTGGCAGTAAAAAACACTAAAATCAAAAGAATGTAGGCTCCTTCACTCCTCATTGCTCATGACCGAACACAGACGCTCTGGGGACTCTCCCGCGACCCACTACTCGCCGGCCGCCTAGTTTTCCCATCCCTCCATCAATTATTGTGCGACCAATACCACTTTCTGCACCTCTGTTGCTTCTTTTTGCACCCCTCGTGCCTCTTTCTGTACCTTTTCCCTCTTTCTGCACATTTCTTCCCTCTTTCTGTACTTTTCTTCTTTCTTTCTGCACTTCTCTTCCCTCTTTCTGCACCCCTCTTGCCTCTTTCTGCACCTCACTTGCCTCTTTCTGCACCTCTCCTGCCTCTTTCTGCACCTGTCTTTTCTCTTTCTGCACTTCTCTTCCTTTTTTCTGCACCTTTCTTGTTTCTTTCTGCAACTCTCTTGCTTCTTTCTGTATTCTGTTGCTTCTTCTCACACCCCTCTTACCTCTTTCTCCACCCCTCTTTGCTCTTTCTGTATCTCTCTTGCCTCTTTCTGCACCCATGTTTTCCTCTTTCTGCACCTCTCTTGTCTGTTTATGTACCTCTATTGCCTCTTTCTGCACCTCTCTTGCCTCTTTCTGCACCTGTTGGTTCTTTCTCCACTTCTCTTGCATCTTTCTGTACCCCGCTTGCCTGTTTCTGTATCTTTATTGCCTCTTTCTGCACCTCTCTTGCCTCTTTCTGTACTTTTGGTTGTTTTTCTGCACTTCTCTTGCTTCTTTCTACACCTCACTTGCTTTTTTCTGCTCCCCTCTTGCTTCTTTCTGCACCCCTCTTTTGCCTTTCTGCACCTTTCTTGCCTCTTTCTACATCCCTGTTCCCTCTTTCTACAGTTCTCTTGCCTCTTTCTGCACCTCTGTTGCTTCTTTTTGCATTTTTTGCACTCCTCTTGCCTCTTTCTGCACTCCTCTTGCCTCTTTCTACACATCTGTTGGTTTTTTTTGCACTCCTCCTGGCACATCTTTTGCAAGTTTCTGCATCCTTCTTGCCTCTTTCTGCACCCCTCTTTCCTATTTCTGCAAATCCCTTGCCTCTGTATACACTCCAGTTCCATCTTTCTGCACCTTGTTTGCCTGTTTGTGCAACTTTCTTTTCTCTTTCTACAGTTCTCTTGCCTCATTCTGCACCCATAATGCTTCTTTCTGCACTTCTCTTGCTTCTTTCTGTACCTCTCTTGCTTCTTTCTGTACCACTATTCTCTGTTTCTGCATCCCTCTTTCTGCACCTCTCTTGTCTCTTTCTGTACATCTCTTGCTTCTTTCTGCACCGCTGTTGCTTCTTTCTGCACACCTCTGCATCTTTCTGTACCCCATTCCCTCTTTCTGCATGTCTCTTCCCTCTTTCAGCACCCCTCTTGCATCTTTCTGCACCTATCCTTCCTCTTTCTGCACCTGTCATGCTTCTTTCTGCACTTCTCTTTCTTTTTTCTGCACATTTCTTGTATCTTTCTGCAACTTTCTTGTCTGTTTCATCACTTCTCTTGCTACCTTCTGCACCTATGTTGCTTCTTTCAGCACTTCTCATGCCTCTTTCTGCACTTCTTTTGGATGTTTCTGCAGCTCATTTGTCTCTTTCATCACTTCTCTTACTTCTTTCTACACCCCTCTTCACTCTTTCTGCACCTCTCTTGCCTCTTGCTGCACCCCTTTTCCTTCTTTCTGCACCTCTCTTGCCTCTTTCTCCACCTCTGTTGGTTCTTTCTGCACTTCTGCACTTCTCATGCCTCTTTCTGCACCCCTCTTATCTCTTTTTGTACCTCTCTTGCTTCTTTCTGCTTCCTTCTACATCTCTTGTGATTCTTCCTGTACCCTCGTGCCTCTTTCAGCACCCCTGTTCCTTCTTTCTGCAGTTATCTTGCCTCTTTCTGTACCTCTGTTTCTTTTTTCTGCACTTCTCGTGCCTTTTCTGCACTCCTCTTGCCTCTTTCTGCACCTCTGTTGGTTCTTCGATCACACCTCTTGCCTTTTTGTGCACCCCTGTTGCCAATTTTGGCACCTCTCTTGCCTCTGTCTACACCCGCGTTCCATCTTGCTCAACCTTGTTTGCCTGTTTGTGCAACTTCTTGCCTCTTTCTGCAGTTCTCTTGCCTCCTTCTGTACCTTTGTTGCTTCTTTGTGCACTTTATGGTCTCTTTCTGCATCCCTCTTGTCTCTTTCTGCATCCATTTTGCTTCTCTCTGTACTTCCCTTGCTTCTTTCTGTACCTCTCTTGCTTCATCCTGCACCCCTGTTGCCTCTTCATGTACTACTCTTCCTTCTTTCTGCACCCCTCCTTCTACTTTCTGCACCTCTCTTGCCTCTTTCTGCACTTCGCTTTCCTCTTTCTACATTTCTGTTGCTTGTTTCTGGACTTTTCTTGCCTCTTTCGGTACCTCTCTTGCTTTTTTCTGCATCCCTCTTGTATCTTTCTGCAACCCTCTTCCCTCTTTCTGCATCTCTCTTGCCTCCTTATGCACCTCTCTTACCTCCTTTTATAGTTCTATTGCCTCTTTCTGCACCACTGTTGTTCTTTCTGCACTTCTCTAGTGCCTCTTTGAGCACCCCTCTCGCCTCTCCCTACACCAATGTTGGTACTTTCTGCAGTTCTCTTGCCTCTTGCTGCACCTTTCTTGCCTTTTTCTGCGCATCATTTGTCTCCTCCTGCTCTTCTTTTGCCACTTACTGCACTTCTCTTGCTTCTTTCTGCACTTCTCTGGCCTCTTTCTTCACTTCTATTGCCTCTTTCTGCACCTCTGTTGCTTTTTTCTGCACCCCTCCTTCTTCTTTCTGCACCTCTCTTGCCTCTTTCTGCACTTCTTTTGCCTCTTTTACATTTCTGTTGTTTGTTTCTGGACTTCTCTTGCCTCTTCCTGCACCTCTCTTGCTTTTTTCTGTATCACTCTTGCATCTTTCTGCACCCTCTTTCCTCTTTTTGCACCACTCTTGCCTCCTTATGCACCTCTCTTGCCTCCTTCTATAGTTCTCTTGCCTCTTTCTGTACCTCTTTTGCTTCTTTCTGCACTTCTTTTGCCTTTCTCAGCACCCCTCTTGTATCTGTCTGCACCTCTGTTGGGTCTTTCTGCAGTTCTCTTGCCTATTTCTGCACCTGTCTTGCCCTTTTCTGTGCATCTCTTTCCTCTTTCTGCACTTCTCATGCCTCTTTCTTTACTTCTCTTGCCTCTTTCTGCACTTCTCTTACTTCATTCTGCACTTCTCTTGCCCTTTTCAGCACCTCTCTTGCCTCTTTCAACATTTCTTTTGCTTGATTTTAGACTTCTCTTGCCTCTTTCTGCAACCATATTACCTCTTTCTGCACCTCTGTTGCTTCTTTCTGCACTTCTCTTGCTTCTTTCTGCTCCTCCCTTGTTTCTTTCTGCACCCCTGTTGTCTCTTTCTGCACCCGGCTTCCCTCTTTGTGCACCTCTGTTGTCTTTTTCTGTACCTCTTTGCCTCTTTTTGCACTTCTCATACCTCCTCTGCACTTCTCTTACTTCTTTCTGATCCTCCCTTGCTTCTTTCTGCATCCCTGTTGCCTCTTTCTGCACCTGTCTTACCACTTTCTGCAGCTCTCTAGTCTCTTTCTGCATCCATTTTGCTTCTTTCTGCACTTCTCTTGCTTTTTTCTGTACCTCTACTGCATCTTTCTGTACCTATCTTGCATCTTTATGAACTCCCTTGCCTCTTTCTGAACAAATCTTCTCTCGTTCTGCACCCCTCTCCCCTCTTTTTGCACCTCTTGTGTCTCGTTCTGTAGTTTTCTTACCTCTTTCTGCACCTCTGTTGCTTCTTTTTGTACCCCTTCCCTCTTTCTGTACATCTCTTCCCTCTTTCTGTACTTTTCTTCCTTCTTCCTTCTTTTTGTACTTCTCTTCCCTCTTTCTGCACCCCTCTTGCCTCTTTCTGTACCTCACTTGCCTCTTTCTGCACCTCTCCTGCCTCTTTCTTCACCTGTCTTGACTCTTTCAGCACTTCTCTTTCTTTTTTCCGCACCATTCTTGTTTCTTTCTGCAACTCTCTTGTCTGTTTTATCACTTCTCTTGCTTCTTTCTGCACCTCTTTTGCTTCATTCAGCACTTCTCTTGCCTCTTTCTACACTTCTCTTCCCTCTTTCTACACTTCTCTTCCCTCTTTCTACACCCCTATTGCCTCTGTCTGCACCTCACTTGCCTTTTTCTGCACCTCTCATGCCTCTTTCTGCACCTGTCTTGCCTCTTTCTGCACTTCCCTTCCTTTTTTCTGTACCTTTCTTATTTCTTTCTGCAGCTCTCTTGTCTGTTTCATCAATTCTCTTGCTTCTTTCTTCACCTCTGTTGCTTCTTTCAGCACTTCTCTTGCTTCTTTCTGCACTTCTGTTGCTTCTTTTCGTACTCCTCTTACCTCTTTCTACACCCCTCTTCGCTCTTTCTCCACCTCTCTTGCCTTTTTCTGCACACCTGTTTTCCTCTTTCTG
The DNA here is from genome assembly GCF_964204655.1 of Triturus cristatus. Taxonomy (NCBI): domain Eukaryota; kingdom Metazoa; phylum Chordata; class Amphibia; order Caudata; family Salamandridae; genus Triturus; species Triturus cristatus. The sequence goes on from NC_140580.1 coordinate 419,888,445, forward strand.
CACCTCTCTTGCCTGTTTCTGTACCTCTATTGCCTTTTACTGCACCTCTTTTGCCTCCTTCTGCACCTCTGTTGGTTCTTTCTGCACTTCTCTTGCCTCTTTCTGCACCCTGCTTGCTTCTTTCTGTACCTTTCTCGCCTCTTTCTGCACCTCTCTTGCCTCTTTCTGCACCTCTGATGGTTCTTTCTGCACTTCTCTTGCTTCTTTCTACACCTCACTTGCTTTTTTCTGTACCCCTCTTGCCTCTTTCTGCACCCCTCTTCCCTCTTTCTGCACCTTTCTTGCCTCTTTCTACAGTTCTCTTGCCTCTTTCTGCACCTCTCCTTCCTCTTTCTGTACCTGTCATGCCTCTTTCTGCACTTCTCTTCCTTTTTTCTGCACAATTCTTGTATCTTTCTGCAACTCTCTTGTCTGTTTCATCACTTCTCTTGCGTCCTTCAGCACCTCTGTTGCTTCTTTCAGCACTTCTCTACACCACTTTTGCTCCTTTCTGTACCCCTCTTGCCTCTTTCTGCACCTTTCTTGCCTCTTTTTACACCCCTGTTCCCTCTTTCAACAGTTCTCTTGCATCTTTCTGCACCTCTCCTTCCTCTTTCAGTATCTGTCATGCCTCTTTCTGCACTTCTCTTCCTTTTTTCTGCACCTTTCTTGTATCTTTCTGCAACTCTCTTGTCTGTTTTATCACTTCTCTTGCTTCCTTCAGCACCTCTGTTGCTTCTTTCAGCACTTCGCTACACCACTTTTTCTTCTTTTTGCACTTCTATTGCCTCTTTCTGCACCCCTCTTGCCTCTTTTGGCACATCTTTTGCAAGTTTCTGCACCCTTCTTGCCTCTTTCTGCCCCCCTATTTGTTATTTCTGCACCTCTCTTGCCTCTGTATACACACCTGTTCCATCTTTCTGCACCTTGTTTGCCTGTTTTTGCAACTTTCTTGCCGCTTTCTACAGTTCTCCTGCCTCATTCGCACCTCTGTTACTTCTTTGTGCAATTCTCTTGCCTCTTTTGGTACCTCTCTTGCTTCTTTCTGTACCTCTTTTGCTTCTTTCTGTACCCCTCTTCCTTCTTTCTGTACCCCATTCTCTCTTTCTGCACCCCTTGTCCCTCTTTCTGCACCCCTCTTGCCTCTGTCTGCACCTCTCCTTCCTCTTTCTGTACCTGTCATGCCTCTTTCTGCACTTCACTTCCTTTTTTCTGCACCTTTCTTGTATCTTTCTACAACTCTCTTGTCTGTTTCATCACTTCTCTTGCTTCCTTCAGCACCTCTGTTGCTTCTTTCAGCACTTCTCTACACCACTTTTGCTCATTCTGCAACTCTGTTACTTGTTTGTGCAATTGTCTTGCCTCTTTTGGTACCTCTCTTGCTTCTTTCTGTACCTCTTTTGCTTCTTTCTGTACCCCTCTTCCTTCTTTCTGTACCCCATTCTCTCTTTCTGCACCCCTTGTCCCTCTTTCTGCACCCCTCTTGCCTCTTTCTGTACCTCTCTTTCTTCTTTCGGCACCCCTGTTCCCTCTTTCTTCAGTTATATTGCCTCTTTCTGTACCTCCGTTTCTGCTTTCTGCACTTCTCTTGTCTTTTCTGCACTCCTCTTGCCTCTTTCTGCACCTATGTTGGTTCTTCCATCACCCCTCATGCCTTTTTCTGCACCCCTGTTCCCAATTTCGGCACCTCTCTTGCCTCTGCCTGCACCCGTGTTCCATCTTGCTGAACCTTGTTTGCCAGTGTGTGCAACTTTCTTGCCTCTTTCTGCATTTCTCTTGCCTCCTTCTGCACCTTTGTTGCTTCTTTGTACACTTTTTTGCCTCTTTCTGCACCTCTCTTTCCTCTTTCTGCACTTCTTTTGCCTCTTTTACATTTCTGTTGTTTGTTTCTGGACTTCTCTTGCCTCTTCCTGCACCTCTCTTGCTTTTTTCTGTATCACTCTTGCATCTTTCTGCACCCTCTTTCCTCTTTTTGCACCACTCTTGCCTCCTTATGCACCTCTCTTGCCTCCTTCTATAGTTCTCTTGCCTCTTTCTGTACCTCTTTTGCTTCTTTCTGCACTTCTTTTGCCTTTCTCAGCACCCCTCTTGTATCTGTCTGCACCTCTGTTGGGTCTTTCTGCAGTTCTCTTGCCTATTTCTGCACCTGTCTTGCCCTTTTCTGTGCATCTCTTTCCTCTTTCTGCACTTCTCATGCCTCTTTCTTTACTTCTCTTGCCTCTTTCTGCACTTCTCTTACTTCATTCTGCACTTCTCTTGCCCTTTTCAGCACCTCTCTTGCCTCTTTCAACATTTCTTTTGCTTGATTTTAGACTTCTCTTGCCTCTTTCTGCAACCATATTACCTCTTTCTGCACCTCTGTTGCTTCTTTCTGCACTTCTCTTGCTTCTTTCTGCTCCTCCCTTGTTTCTTTCTGCACCCCTGTTGTCTCTTTCTGCACCCGGCTTCCCTCTTTGTGCACCTCTGTTGTCTTTTTCTGTACCTCTTTGCCTCTTTTTGCACTTCTCATACCTCCTCTGCACTTCTCTTACTTCTTTCTGATCCTCCCTTGCTTCTTTCTGCATCCCTGTTGCCTCTTTCTGCACCTGTCTTACCACTTTCTGCAGCTCTCTAGTCTCTTTCTGCATCCATTTTGCTTCTTTCTGCACTTCTCTTGCTTTTTTCTGTACCTCTACTGCATCTTTCTGTACCTATCTTGCATCTTTATGAACTCCCTTGCCTCTTTCTGAACAAATCTTCTCTCGTTCTGCACCCCTCTCCCCTCTTTTTGCACCTCTTGTGTCTCGTTCTGTAGTTTTCTTACCTCTTTCTGCACCTCTGTTGCTTCTTTTTGTACCCCTTCCCTCTTTCTGTACATCTCTTCCCTCTTTCTGTACTTTTCTTCCTTCTTCCTTCTTTTTGTACTTCTCTTCCCTCTTTCTGCACCCCTCTTGCCTCTTTCTGTACCTCACTTGCCTCTTTCTGCACCTCTCCTGCCTCTTTCTTCACCTGTCTTGCCTCTTTCAGCACTCTCTTTCTTTTTTCCGCACCATTCTTGTTTCTTTCTGCAACTCTCTTGTCTGTTTTATCACTTCTCTTGCTTCTTTCTGCACCTCTTTTGCTTCATTCAGCACTTCTCTTGCCTCTTTCTACACTTCTCTTCCCTCTTTCTACACTTCTCTTCCCTCTTTCTACACCCCTATTGCCTCTGTCTGCACCTCACTTGCCTTTTTCTGCACCTCTCATGCCTCTTTCTGCACCTGTCTTGCCTCTTTCTGCACTTCCCTTCCTTTTTTCTGTACCTTTCTTATTTCTTTCTGCAGCTCTCTTGTCTGTTTCATCAATTCTCTTGCTTCTTTCTTCACCTCTGTTGCTTCTTTCAGCACTTCTCTTGCTTCTTTCTGCACTTCTGTTGCTTCTTTTCGTACCCCTCTTACCTCTTTCTACACCCCTCTTCGCTCTTTCTCCACCTCTCTTGCCTTTTTCTGCACACCTGTTTTCCTCTTTCTGCACCTCTCTTGCCTGTTTCTGTACCTCTATTGCCTTTTACTGCACCTCTTTTGCCTCCTTCTGCACCTCTGTTGGTTCTTTCTGCACTTCTCTTGCCTCTTTCTGCACCCTGCTTGCTTCTTTCTGTACCTTTCTCGCCTCTTTCTGCACCTCTCTTGCCTCTTTCTGCACCTCTGATGGTTCTTTCTGCACTTCTCTTGCTTCTTTCTACACCTCACTTGCTTTTTTCTGTACCCCTCTTGCCTCTTTCTGCACCCCTCTTCCCTCTTTCTGCACCTTTCTTGCCTCTTTCTACACCCCTGTTCCCTCTTTCTACAGTTCTCTTGCCTCTTTCTGCACCTCTCCTTCCTCTTTCTGTACCTGTCATGCCTCTTTCTGCACTTCTCTTCCTTTTTTCTGCACAATTCTTGTATCTTTCTGCAACTCTCTTGTCTGTTTCATCACTTCTCTTGCTTCCTTCAGCACCTCTGTTGCTTCTTTCAGCACTTCTCTACACCACTTTTGCTCCTTTCTGTACCCCTCTTGCCTCTTTCTGCACCTTTCTTGCCTCTTTTTACACCCCTGTTCCCTCTTTCAACAGTTCTCTTGCATCTTTCTGCACCTCTCCTTCCTCTTTCAGTATCTGTCATGCCTCTTTCTGCACTTCTCTTCCTTTTTTCTGCACCTTTCTTGTATCTTTCTGCAACTCTCTTGTCTGTTTTATCACTCCTCTTGCTTCCTTCAGCACCTCTGTTGCTTCTTTCAGCACTTCGCTACACCACTTTTTCTTCTTTTTGCACTTCTATTGCCTCTTTCTGCACCCCTCTTGCCTCTTTTGGCACATCTTTTGCAAGTTTCTGCACCCTTCTTGCCTCTTTCTGCCCCCCTATTTGTTATTTCTGCACCTCTCTTGCCTCTGTATACACACCTGTTCCATCTTTCTGCACCTTGTTTGCCTGTTTTTGCAACTTTCTTGCCGCTTTCTACAGTTCTCCTGCCTCATTCGCACCTCTGTTACTTCTTTGTGCAATTCTCTTGCCTCTTTTGGTACCTCTCTTGCTTCTTTCTGTACCTCTTTTGCTTCTTTCTGTACCCCTCTTCCTTCTTTCTGTACCCCATTCTCTCTTTCTGCACCCCTTGTCCCACTTTCTGCACCCCTCTTGCCTCTGTCTGCACCTCTCCTTCCTCTTTCTGTACCTGTCATGCCTCTTTCTGCACTTCACTTCCTTTTTTCTGCACCTTTCTTGTATCTTTCTGCAACTCTCTTGTCTGTTTCATCACTTCTCTTGCTTCCTTCAGCACCTCTGTTGCTTCTTTCAGCACTTCTCTACACCACTTTTGCTCATTCTGCAACTCTGTTACTTGTTTGTGCAATTGTCTTGCCTCTTTTGGTACCTCTCTTGCTTCTTTCTGTACCTCTTTTGCTTCTTTCTGTACCCCTCTTCCTTCTTTCTGTACCCCATTCTCTCTCTCTTTCTGCACCCCTTGTCCCTCTTTCTGCACCCCTCTTGCCTCTTTCTGTACCTCTCTTTCTTCTTTCGGCACCCCTGTTCCCTCTTTCTTCAGTTATATTGCCTCTTTCTGTACCTCCGTTTCTGCTTTCTGCACTTCTCTTGTCTTTTCTGCACTCCTCTTGCCTCTTTCTGCACCTATGTTGGTTCTTCCATCACCCCTCATGCCTTTTTCTGCACCCCTGTTCCCAATTTCGGCACCTCTCTTGCCTCTGCCTGCACCCGTGTTCCATCTTGCTGAACCTTGTTTGCCAGTGTGTGCAACTTTCTTGCCTCTTTCTGCATTTCTCTTGCCTCCTTCTGCACCTTTGTTGCTTCTTTGTACACTTTTTTGCCTCTTTCTGCACCCCTCTTGCCTCTTCCTGTACCCATTTTGCTTCTTTCTGTACTTTTCTTGCTTCTTTCTGTACCTCTCTTGCTTCTTTCAGCTCCCCTGTTGCCTCTTTCTGCACCCTCTTCCTTCTTTCCACACCCCTCTGTTTTCTTTCTGTAACTCTCTTGCCTCTTTCTACATTTCTGTTGCTTGTTTCTGGACTTCTCTTGCCTCTTTCTGCACCTCTCTTGCTTCTTTCTGTACCCCTCGTGTCTTTCTGTACACCTATCTTGCTTTTATCTGCATCCCTCTTACATCTTTCTGCAACCCTCTTCCCTCGTTCTGCACCTCTCTTTGCTCATTATGCACCTCTCTTACCTCCTGCTATAGTTCTCTTGCCTCTTTCTGCACCTCTGTTGTTCTTTCTGCACTTCTCTCTTGCCTCTTTCAGCACCCCTCTCGCCTTTCTCTGTACCAATGTTGGTACTTTCTGCAGTTCTCTGTACTTTTCTTGCCTTTTTCTGCGCATCTTTTGCATTGTCCTACTCTTCTTATGCCACTTACTGCACTTCTCTTGCTTCTTTATGCACTTTTCCGGCCTCTTTCTGCACTTCTATTGCATCTTTCTGTACCTCTCTTGCTTCTTTCTGTACCCCTCGTGTCTTTCTGCACCCCTCTTCCCTCTTTCTGTACCTCTCTTGCCTCTTTCTGCACCTCTCCACTTTTTCTGAAGTTCTCTTGTCTCTTCCTGTACCTCTGTTGCTTCTTTCTGCACTTCTCCTGCCTCTTTCAGCACCCCTCTTGCCTCTGTCTGCACCCCAGTTGGTTCTTTCTGTAGTTCTCTTTCTGCACCTGTCTTGCCCTTTTCTGTGCATCTCTTTCCTCTTTCTGTACTTCTCATGCCTCATTCTGCACTTCTCTTATTTCTTTTGCGCCTCTGTTGCTTCTTTCTGCACTTCTCTTCTTCTCTTCCCTCTTTCTGCATTTCTAACCCTTCTTTCAGCACTTCTCTTGCAGTTGGTAGCTTTTCTTATAGGTGGTCTGTTCTGCTCTGTCATTCGGTTGCACCGGGAGACATGTGTTATGCATATAGCTGTTGTAGAGCCCCTCAAATGTACTATTGAATATGCATATGCCCTGTATTCAGAGTAGAAAGAAATACATGCACCTTCTTGTACACAAATTTACACATGTAGGTTGAAACACGGATATTCAAGAATTTTGTGTTTTTTTAGGTAACATGTCACCAGGTAAAAGCAGAGACACACGCATGCATACCTTCACAAACTTGGTCAGACTTACAACAGTGATATGGTTAGGATTACTGTTTTATATCTGGTAGGGCTAACATTCTGAACAGTCGATGAATACAGAAAACAGAAAGAAATCGAAAGCAGCCGGGTCATAGAAGACCAGAACTAGTCACTAGCAATATGCAAAATTGCCCACCTCAAGAGATCTGCTGCTTGTAGAGCACAAATGTACTCCTAACAATTGGTTTGAATGAGAGGCAATATAAAAGAAAATGTAATCAAATATAGAGTAATATATCAACAAAAAACATTTCACATGTCAGTGTTTTCTGTTCTTTTATTTTCTGTTGCACTTCATTTCAAATCAGCCAGCCAACGCGTTTCGCCCAAACATGGGCTTGTTCAGGGCAAGAAAATGTAAAAACACAGCGTGTCTTCTGGCGTGTATGTCAGAGGACGACTGAAAGAGAAATCTAATGCACAATGATGTAGCTCAAGGTAGAGCAAAAGTCAGCAGGTATGTATACTGATGGTTTTATTTGATAACGGTATTAGCCACATTGCAAGAAATTGGAGCCGTGTCCGTAGTCGACGTCCTAGGGCCAGCACGATAAGCGAGGGATAAATAGAGAACCTTCAAGTGAAAAGTGAGGTTTAAGACATCTTGGAAGAAGGATTAGTGATTAGGCTACATTGTATGAGTCTGTGGAAAGGTACAGTCAAAGTAGGCCTCTATCTGCACCTCTATTGCTTGTTTCTGCACTTCTCTTGCTTCTTTTTGCACCTTTCTTCTTCTTTCTGTGCCTTTCTTCCTCTTTCTGCACATGTCCAACCTATGTAGGCATATTTAGAAATTAGCATTTAAAGAAACCTTAGAAATTCACTGAAAAAAACTGAGGTTCCAGGATGGTATAGTTAGGAATTAGCAGTTAAAAAAACCTTTAAAATTCACTGAAAAAAACATATGTTTCAGGGACGTTATAGTTAGAAATTAGCATTTAAAAAACCTTCGTAAATCACTGAAAAAAACACAGGTTTCAGGGACGTTATAGTTAGTTGGACATTTCACTCGTACAAAACCAGAGAAATTAATCCGTTATAGTTTGTTGACCTAACTATAGCTCAGGCCCCCGCAATGCACTGCTGATGACGTTGCATATTACATCACTCATGACATGTTCAGTGACATCACTGATGACATCACTCATGACATCTCTAATGACATCACTGATGACATCATCCAGTGACTGTGTGTTTCTGAAAAGTTTAAGTATGTCTATATATATATATATATATATATATATATATATATATATATATATATATATATATATGTGAGAACAAAGAAAAACAAAACAGAGATTCAATATCACTCATTAATGACGAAGTTAAAAAACAACTCCGATCTAGTTATCCGCCATTCAGATAAAGGAGGAAAGTGCTACATCCAAGCGCCCCAAGTTGGGCACTTACTGTTTCAGAATAGGATATATAGACAATGATGGTTAAAGATAGATTTGATTGGGACACAAACAATTTAAAAAACAAACAGCGGTTTTGAATTATGAGTAAGCATTTATTGTGCTAGCCGTTTTATATGCAATATTATTGTGCATTGAATTTGCGTTTGTTCTTGAATTTAGAATTTACTTTGTATTTGCCATACATTTTCTTTCCTTGGATTGTAAAGCTTTATTGAGTGCAAGTATAATGCTTTTTGACCGTTCCAAGATGGCCGCCATGCTTTTTGTAAGGAGTATATGCAAACTACTGTCCCTTTTCTCTGTTTAGCTGTGTAAAATTTGAACGTAGCTCCGATGTTCTTTTCAATGCATTTAATCTGTTGAGTTTTAACAGAAAGTTACCCGTGACCAAGACGATATGTTCGTCGAAACGCGTTGGGTACTTATTTGTCTAAAAATGCAAATGAATTAAATCCCTTTTGATTAATTTAAGATGCTGTTTTTTTCTTCTTTGGGGAAGGAGTGCATACGTGTATGTTATACACTTGGTGAAACTTTAATTAATACAGAACTTCCTCGGACCTGCATTGCACCGCCGCTTTTGTGTCCCGGTATCTGAGGTTGTGGAAGCTTATATATATATATATATATATATATATATATATATATATATATATATATATATATATATATATATATATATAATCTCCTGGCGGTCGCCAGTAGATAGTTATAGTTAGGACCTATTTTCCATAGGAAATCCGCAACATTCTATTGGGAATATCTTTAGCGCCGGTTGATGTATCTTCGCGAAATTTTACAAAACTTTTGGCCAGCTCCGCTCCTACCCTGAAAGTTTTGTGGTGATTCGTGAAGCGGGGGCCCAGAAAAAAGGGGGGTCCCAAAGCACGTTTTCCCCATGCATTTTCCCATAGGACCTGTTGTCGCAGCTACAGCCCGAACTGCTGAACGGAATTACACCAAATTTGGCAAGGAGGTAGTCCTCAGTTCAGACTCGTGCCTTTTGCTTCAATGGTGTAAATCCGTTCAGTAGTTCCTGAGAAAATTAGAGTTAAGAGTTAGTGATATGTATGGCCAGGGAGGATCCGCGGATCCTCCCCGCACCCTCCCTGAACCCTCCCGAGCACGAGCTGAATGCTAATTGGCTGCCAACACTCTGAATCAGGAGGTGTTGGCAGCCATCTTGAACCGAGGCACAAGAGAGCACAAACAAAGGTGCAAAACGCGACAAGGGGGCAGGGTAGAAACACCCTGAGCCCCTAGGCATGATCAATGGGTCCCACAAGGACCCCCAGGGTCAAAAAAATTGGCGAGATTCACTCACCCAGCGCGAATCTCGGTCGAAAATTTAAAAAAAAGAAGCGCGGCGGGCCAAATCCCAGGGGAAGAAATAAAAAAGTGTGGGGGGGTCCCAATCCCTCCCACACTGCCCCGGGGACCGCCATCCCCCAGCCTTGGGGACCACCACCCCCGGGGCTTATAGAAAATGGGTGGGGGGGCTCTCAGGCCCCCCCAGCCACGGGGACCGCCACCCCTGGGGCAACTTGTCCGTGTGGGAGAGGGGCCACGTGGCCCCCCTCCTGGAGCCAATGATGGCCCTGGGGAATGCCACACCCCAGGGCCGGCTCCTGCAGTGTCCTCGCGGCTCCCACTCTGTCATTGCAAACTGCTTTGCTTCATTGAAGCGAGAGCAGGGAAACCTGCTCTGGCTTCAATGAAGCAAAGCTGATTGCTTTTCCACATGGGGAGCAGCATGTTAGCTGCTCCCCATGTCGAAAAGCAATGCCGGCAGAAAAGATCGGGATGGGGCCGGAGGCCACGCCCCCTCCTTACACCACTCGGCAAACGCGCCCCCTGGCGCGTTTGCAGAGGGGGAACTAATTCCCCTTGAATACTGGGGGTCCCTGGGGGCCAACTAGCCCACCAGGAACCTTCAGTATGTGCCAGGGTGCTGCGTTGCAGAGAGGTGTAATGAGGCCACACCCCTTTTTACACCTCTCTGCAAGGGAGCTCCGTGGCGTTTACTGGAGGTACCTGGTGGCCTAGTTGGCCGCTAGGGGACCTCAGGATTCAAGGGGACTTAATCCCCCAACTTCAAACGCGCCATGGGGCGCATTTGCACAGTGGTGAAGGTAGGGGGCGGGGCCTGAGGTGATATTGTTCAAACACGTTCTGTGGCGCGTTTTAAGTTGGGGAATTCATTCCTCTTCAATCGAGAGGTCCCCTAGGGGTCAACTAGCCCACCAGGTACCTCCAGTAAACGCCACGGAGCTGCGTTGCAGAGTGTTGTAAAAAGGGGCATGGCCTCTGAACACCTCTTTGCAATGCAGCTCCCTGGAGCATACTGGAGGTACCTGGTGGGCAAGTTGGCCGCCAGGGGACCTCAGGATTCAAGGGGACTTAATCCCCCAACTTGAAACACGCCACAGGCGCGTTTGCACAGTGGTGAAGGTAGGGGGCGGGGCCTGAGGTGATAAGTGTGCAAACACGCCCTGTGGCGCGTTTTAATTTAGGGAATTAATTCCTCTTCAATCCAGAGGTCCCCCAGGGGCCAACTAGCCCACCAGGTACCTCCAGGAAGCTCCACGGAGCTGCATTGCAGAGTGTTGTAAAAAGGGGCGTGGCCTCCGAACACCGCTCTGCAACGCAGCTCCCTGACGCATACTGGAGGTACCTGGTGGGCTACTTGGCCCCCAGGGGACCGCAGGATTGAATAGGAATTAATTTCCCAACTTAAAACGCGCCACAGGGCGTGTTTGCACACTTCATCTCAGGCCCCGCCCCCTTCCTTTACCATTGTACAAATATTTCTCTAAAATAAGCCGAACTACGAATTCCGATTTACTCACCTGTTATCAGGAGAGAACCCAGAGCTGCATCTTTGAGCCCAGCACTGACCCTGAAAAATATTTCTAAGCGTACTTACCAGTAACTTGTATTTCCTTCCATAGGAATCCATTGTGTGGTTTTCAGCAGAAAATGTTCTAAGTGTCCATTTTTGAAACGTACAAATATTACTCTAAAATCAGCCGAACTACGAATTCCGATTTACTCACCTGTAATCAGGAGAGAACCCAGTGCTGCATCTTTTAGCCCAGCACTGACACTGAAAAGTAATTCTAAGCGTACTTATCAGTAACTTGTATTTCCTTCCATAGGAATCCATTGTGTGGTTTTCAGCAAAAAAATTTCTAAGTGTCAATTTTGAAACGTACAAATATTTCTCTAAAATCAGCCGAACTACGAATTCCGATCTACTCACCTGTTTTGAGGAGAGAACCCAGGGCTGCATCTTTTAGCCCAGCACTGACCCTGAAGAGTAATTCTAAGCGTACTTACCAGTAACTTGTTTTTCCTTCCATAGGAATCCATTGTGTGGTTTTCACCAGAAAATTTTCAAAGTGTCCATTTTTAAAACGTACAAATATTCCTTTAAAATCAGCCGAACTACGAATTCCGATTTACTCACCTGTTATCAGGAGAGAACCCAGGGCTGCATCTGTTAGCCCAGCACTTACCCTGAAAAGTAATTCTAAGCGTACTTACCAGTAACTTGTATTTCCTTCCATAGGAATCCATTGTGTGGTTTTCACCAGAAAATTTTCAGTGTCCATTTTTGAAATGTACAAATATTCCTCTAAAATCAGCCAGACTACGAATTCCGATTTACTCACCTGTTATCAGGAGAGAACCCAGGGCTGCATCTTTTAGCCCAGCACTGACCCGGAAGAGTAATTCTAAGCGTACTTACCAGTAACTTGTATTTACTTCCATAGGAATCCATTGTGTGGTTTTCACCAGAAAAGTTTCTAAGTGTCTCTTTTCACAAACTAAAAATATTCCTAAAAAATCGTCTGTATGACTTAAACACATTTTTTCAACTGTTTACAGGAGGTTGGCCAGTGGTGGATCCTGGATCCAGCACTGGCCATCCTCCTGTAAGAAAAAGTAATGATAACACTACTTACCTGCTAAGTGTATTTTCTGCCATAGGATCACATTGGTGATTCTATGTGAAAAAATTTCCAAGTGTAGACTTTTAAAATACAATAATATTCCTTAAAAATAACTACTGTAACCAAAGCGTTTTTACTGAACTGTTTACAGGAGATGTCCAAGGACTGAATCTAGGATCCAGTCCTGTGGTTAGAAAAGTATTCCATAAAGTAACTAATTGCATTTCACTAGAAATTCACATTGAGCACTGATGACATCACTGATGACATCTGAAATGACATCACTGATGACATCACTGATGACGTCATCCAGCGAGTGTGTGTTTCTGTAAATTTTAAATATGTTTAATATATATAGGGAAAAACCTATGGAAGAATGAGTGGGTGTATAAGTGTGTGAATTGATGATTTAGTAGGTGCGTGACTGACTCTAAGTGAGTCATTAAACGTATCTTACTCCAGACTAGTGACTAAACTGTGTGAATGTCTGTATCTGTCTGTCTGTTGGTGTATAAGCGGCTGCATGGTTTTGTGAATAGCTATATGAGAGTTTCTATGGGTTATTGATAGGTTGTCTGAGTATCTGTTTGGGTGCCTGAGTGGTTGTGTGGGTGGGGTGTGTGTGACTCTGTGCATACATGTGTGAGTGGGTGATTCTATGGGTGCATGGTTTTAAGAGTGCATCTGTGATGGAGTGTATGGTTGAGTGAGTGTATGTATGGGTGTGTTTGTGATTGAAGGTATATCTCAGTGGTATATATGTGAGTAACTACATATGTTAAAGGCAGTATATATGTGTGCAAGAGTATATAAGTGGGTATATGTGAGAGTGTGTGATTGTTAGAGTGGCTGTATGGATGAGTGTGTGCTTGTATCAGTGATTGTATAAGAGCGTAAGAATGTGGTACTATTTTTATGAGTAAGTGAACTTGTGTGTGTATAACTGCATAGGTGATTAAATGGGAGTGTGATTAATTATTTGCATGACTGACTATGTGTGAGAGTACCTCTATGGATGATTGGTGGTGTGTGAGTGTCTATGTAGGTGTATAAATGCATTTGATAGTCCTGTACTGAGTGACTGTAAGTATGAGTGACTGTACAGGTGAGTGAGTGGATGTGTGTGTAGGTCTAAGAGTCAATGAGTGGGTATGTAGTTATTGGTATTGGAGTGTCTATGGTTTTGAGAATGGACGTCTGAAATTTTGATTGAGTATATCAAAGGGTGTGAGAAGATGCACTAATTTATCACATGGATGACGTCATCAGTGATGTCATCAGTTATGTCATCAGTGATGTCACTGACCATGTCATGAGTGATGTAATATGTGATGTCATCAGCAGTGCATTGCGGGGGCGTGAGTTATAGTTAGCTGAACTGACTACAACGGTGGAATTTCTAGGGTTTTGTACGAGGGAAATGTCCAGCTAACTATATCCCCCCTGAAACCTATGATTTTTTCAGTGAATATATATATATATATATATATATTACAAGGTGTATTGAAGAATGAGTGGGTGTTTGAGTGTCTGAATGAATGATTTAGTAGGTGCGTGACTGACTGTATAAGGAAGTGATTAAATGTGTTTTACTGAATGTATGGTTTAGTGACTAATCTGTGTGACTGGGTGATTTACTGGGTGTATAGGTTCAAGGGTGCAACTGTGAGGGGCTGTATGGGTGGGTGAGTGTGTGTATGACTGTGTTGGTGAGTGAATGGATGTCTCAGTAGTACTTGTGTGAGTAAATACATGTGTGAAAGGCAGTATATGTGAGTTTTGGAGTATATAAGTGACTATTTTTGAGAGTGAGTGATTGTGAGAGTGGCTGTATAGATGAGTGTATGCTTGTGTCAGTGATTGTATAAGAGAGCAAGCATGTGTTAGCATCTGTATGAATAAGCGAGGTGGTGTGGGCATAGTTGTATAGGTGAGTAAATGCGAGTACGATTGGCTCTTTGCATGACTGACTAGGTGTGTGAGTAACTCTATGGGTGAATGGCTGTGTTTGAGTATCTGTATGAGGCATGAGTGCATATGATAATGGCTATATTTATGAGTGACTGCATGTATGAGTGACTGTATGGGTGAGTGAGTGGATGTGTGTGCAGATCTAGGAATCAGTGAGTGGGTTTGTACTAACTGGAATTGGTGTGTCTATCGTTTCGAGAATGATAGTCTATATTTTACAGTAGGTTTATCAAAGGTTATGTTAGGATGTGAGGAGGTGCATTAGATGATCACGTGGATGATGTAATTTGAGAAGTCATCAATGATGTCATCAATGATGTCACTGACCAGTGTGTTGCAGGGGCGCAAGTTATAGTTAGCTCAACTAACTAATAGCGGCTGATTTTCTTTGGTTTTGTACGAGTGAAATGTCCAACTAACTGCAACGTCCCTGAAACCTGTGTTTTTTTCAGTGAATTTTGAAGGTTTTTATAATGCTAATTTCTAACTATAACGTCCCCGAAACCTATGTTTTTTTCAGTGAATTTCAAAGGTTTTTTAACTATTAATTCCTATCTAGAACGTCCCAGAAAACTCTGGTTAATTCAGTGAATATATATATTGAGGAAAGCCAATGAAGGCTGAAATGTGTTTGCCCAAGCGTTTCATGGACTGCCAGCACTACACAAGGTAACATCATTAAAGCTTCTTTTTTAAAGACCCCGGAGTTGTGTCGTGCCTTTCCTACCTGGGATCAGGCGTTGGTTCTATGTGTTGTCAGCATCTTGGCAGTTTGTAGTTGGACTGCAATACGCGGAGCCTCCCGAGAGCGTTTATCCACCATTGTGGTTTTATTTTGCTGCACAAGGGGAGAGAGGAGGCAATATGTATTGACTGAGTAAGGGGTCCAACGAAAAGACTTTTTTGCATTCTGCCAGGCACCTGAGCTGGCTTGTGGCCTGTGACCAATGATTTCTGACATCACTAGGTGTTTGGCGTGACCCTATCATTGTATAGACACCCACTCGGACCACAATGACCAGCATGCACCTGCTCGGGAGGGTGAATGCGTAATGACAGTGCACCTTTAATTGAAGAAGAGGGGTGTGACACCATCTGACTAGGGGCGGTTATAACATCACCTGCATCCTGTCTAAACCCCCTGAGAGAGCATGGAGCCCATGGAACCGGCACTGAGGAAAGCCAATGAAGGCTGACACGCGTTTGCCCAAGCATTTCATGGACTGCCACCACTACGCGGGATAACATCATTAAAGCTTCTTTTTTAAAGACCCCGGAGTTGTGTCGTGCCTTTCCTACCTGGGATCAGACGTTGGTTCTTTCTCTCTCTATATATATATATAAGTTGTAATAAACTCTTGAGCTTCCTTCTCATCTCCATCCCAAACAATAAAGACATCGTCTATGTAACGCAGCAACTTCCGCACATGATGCACATTGTGAACACTTTTCAGGACCTGTTCCTCCCACCAGCCAACATGTAAACAAGCATAGCTGGGGAGAAACAAGATCCCATCGCTACACCTCTAACCTGTTTTAGGGTTTCTTTTCCAAACAAAAAATAGTTATTGTACAAACACCATGAAATCAAGTCCAATAACATTTTGTTGTGCCCATAATATTCAACAGGTCTCTTGTCTAAAAAGAATTTGACAGCATTGAGTCCAGTTTCATGGTTGATGCTTGTATAAAGCGACTCAATGTCTAACGTGATTAAAATGAGACCTTCTTCCCACTTAGTGTCATTTATTTTGTTCAAGAAATATCCTGTATCTTTAACATAACTCGGTAATTTCTTCACAAAATACTGCAAATAGTAGTCTACATATTGCGAGATGTGTTCACTGACACTGTTGATGGCAGAAATGATGGGTCTCCCTGGTGTTGGCGAGACCATTTTGTGCACTTTAGGGATTGAATACATGATGGGAATAACCGGGCAGTCAATGTGCAAGAAATTAAATTCGGTGGATGAAACCAATCCCTCTCGTTTGTATTGTAATAGTTGTTTTTTGAGGCTCTCTTTCGCCTTGCTGTATTCCTTCATGTTAGTCCTCATATAACATTTTTCATAATTTAATTGTCTCATGGCTTCTGCAATGTATTCTTCTTTAGGCCATTGGACAATATTTCCCCCCTTGTCTGACTTGTTGATGATTATTTCTTGATTGTCCCCTAGTTTTTTCATTAATTTAGCATATTGCATATCCCTGTAGTTTTTCTTAAAATAATTTTTCTTTTTTGTGGCATGACATAATCGTTTCAGATCTTCTGTCACACATTCATGAAAAATGTCTATTGCGTCTTTCGGCATCATAGGAATAAAGGTGCTTTTTGATTTGAATGGGCTTTCACCTGCACCCTTTTGTGCAATATCAATTGCCTGTAGCCTTGATTGAGTACTCAAATCAGTTGTCTCATTTGGTTGCTGAGTGTCATCTCCAGGTGTATTTAGTTCATGAAGGGTGAGAAGGGTCGAGGCATCTGATGCTAATAAAGTTTGTACATTATCATTGCTGGTTTCGGGAGTTGTTATTGTAGCTTGAACTCCTGCTTTGATAGTAAAGAATTTTTTTAATTTTAATTTTCTTATGAAACAAAAAATATCAATTTGCGTGCTAGCGAAGTTAAATGTACTTTCAGAACAATAATTGAGTCCTAAGTAAGAGCTGCTTCTCTGCTTCTGTGAGTGTGACCTCTGATAGATTTATGATGGTTTGATCGTTTAACGCTGTTTCTTGAACCATTGTTGTTTTTTCTTTGGCTGTTTGCTTTTGCTTTTTGCGCCTAGCTCTTCTCCTTGCGTTTCTCTTTTTTCTTGTTGTATGTTCCGATTCCTCGGACGGAGAGTCTGTCGTCGCTCCTCCACTAAAAAATCGATCTCTTCACCCAGACTTAATACGAGTTTAGTGTTTTGACCTCCCAAGTTGCTGTATTCGGAGCCTGATGTACTTATGAGTGACTCTGTGTCTCCATCGGATATTTCCTCTACATGGCTTTGCTGTTGAGGTACAACAGGGTTTCTATTTGTTCACTTGTCATTATATTTCAATTTCTTTACGTGGTCAAACTTTCGCGAAAAGGTACATATTTGCCCCTGTTCATAATCATCCTGATCTCTGGCAAACTTATGTGCTTTACGTATTTTTATTCTATCTTCATGTTTGCGTAATATTTCAATCATTTCTTTGCGGGATTTTGGAATAAACTCTTTCAACTCCGATTTATCTAGCTCTTCATTCATTTTTTCTATTTCAATTAGTAATTTTTGACGATCTATCGCTGCATATTTTATTAAAATCTTTACCAGGTTCATGGAGGCTGTCAGATTACTTTCTCCCCATTCTTTAAGCATTTCGGGGTTAGGCTCCTCAAAACTAGGAGCCAACATGATCCTGAGACCCCGAGGCCCTCTCCCCACTTCTTCATATTTGGTGAGCGATCGATGTTCCCACCATTTGGTGATTTCATTTTTGGACTTCTTTTCTAAAATCTTTAATAGCTGTTTGACATCTTGATTCACGATGCCTTGACTTCCTTGTGAGCCTTCTGCACTCGGAATAACTTTAGGCGGGTTGCTAAACAATTAATCCACTGCCGCCTCTCGTTCTCTTACTGTGTCAGCAGACATTCTCTCAGAGCAAGTAAAGTCTTTTCCACGGAAACCGGCGTCCGCCGATCTCCTACTCCTGCCCTTACGCTGTTGCCTCCCCTCCTACACAGCACACCGTATTAGTCACCGCCGGGTAACGCCTTCAACGGGTCCTCCGACCCTGCTGTTGTCGATCACCGGCTGGCTCCGAAATATCCAGCTTTTGTAGGGGGCAAACCGCAAAATACTCCTCTCCGGAATCCAACTTAATTCGGGTTTGCACGTGGTTGCCTGCTTATGGGGAGGGGGTCCCGTCACCGGAAAGCAACCAAGTTTCATGTAAACCTTCTTCCAGACTCCTCGTACTTCCTTTCGGCAAACAGAGAGAGACGGACCCAAACAGGTAAGGCAGTAAATGTTATTTTATTGTCTCCCTCTGCGACGCGTTTCGAGCACCCTGTACCCTTGACAAAATTATTTTTTTTTCGAAAAATCTCAGGGTACGCGCACCGTGCGCGCACGGCACGCACAACGCATCGTGGGTGCTCGGTGCACGAAGCGCACCGAGCCTCACAGCGCGCGCACGGTGCGCGCATGGTGAAAAACCTGAAAAAAAAAAATATTAATAAATACATAACTTAGCATTTAAAAAAACGTACAAATTCACTTAAAAAACCATGGGTTTCACACACGTTATAGTTAGGAATTAGCATTTAAAAAACCTTGCAAATTCACTTAAAAAACCATAGGTTTCACACATGTTATAGTTAGCTGGACATTTCCCTCGTAAAAAAACAATGAAATTCCCCCGTTATAGTTAGTGCAGGCAACTATAACTCACGCGACCGCAATCCTCTGCTGATGACATCAGATATTACATCACTGATTACATATGTGTCTTTCTGAAAAATAAATATTTGTAATATATGTATAGCTAAAGATTAATGGAAGAAGACATGGGTAAATAGGTGTCTAAATACAGTGATGTAATATCTGACGTCATCAGCAGAGGATTGCGGTCGCGTGAGTTATAGTTGCCTGCACTAACTATAACGGGGGAATTTCATTGGTTTTTTACGAGGGAAATGTCCAGCTAACTATAACATGTGCGAAACACCCGCCTTGTTCACTGCATCCAGTTCTCTGTCAATAGTACATGGTTATATACAAATTATCTCTTCACTCTCTTAGGGTTGTCACAGCAACCCACAGAAAAAAAGTAATAGACATAGAAGGGTCATGTTGTAGTCAGTTGTTATAGCAACAGGAAAACAGACCCAGCTGGATAAAGATACAGTTAATAAATACAAACAAAAACTAACATTTAAAGCAAAATTATGCTACGGTTATATTAGCAGTTGAAAAAGTAAAAGTAAAATTACAACATGTAAAGTGAAAATGTGTTTATGTTCCTATTTGTTAGGTGTGTATATCTATAGTGAAACGTACCCAATGAAAAATAAAAAACACAAATAGAGGAAATGATGACCTTCCTAATGTCATGAATTTCAAGGGCTCGGTGAGTTGTGAATAGACGCACCAAATGCAAATGTTAGTGTGGAACACTTGCTATTATCACTGGTTAATCCCATGTGTGAGAAAAATGCTCACAGTAAGGGAATAGTGTCTAGGGTGAGAGACAGATAATAGGTGATGTGAAGTTGCAAGGTGTGCCTACAGACATCGAAAGTATAGTGGCGATGTATGTGGATTGGTGAAAAAAGGTCTCTAGGGACTGCACGCTTATTCCTGCCCAAGTGGGCACTTTAATAAGCTGTCCACCCCAATGTTAAGCCCTATAATAAAAATAAATCAATATTGATATGGCTGTGATTATCAAAAAATTGTCCTGGGTACGTCAACCACAAAAAAAGGGAAAGTGAAAAATAAAGAGAATAAAAAATTAAATTATAACGTATGGGAACTAAACGCTATGAGGAGTGGATCAGATGAGCGGTTAATTATTAAAGATGGACACTAAGCGCTTCGTCGGCATTCATCCCGTGTGGGATTTTGGAGTTAAGGAGAATAATGTATCTTGACTCTAGTCTCCTTAGCGCCAATTGCCTGTTGCCTCCCCTTGGGTTTTTCGGAATATTGTCGATGACAAAATAGGATAGATCCTGGGATCTTCCGGCATGATGTGAGTTTATGTGTCTCACAACTGGATATGTTTGATCATTATGCATGATAGCTCTTAGATGTTGCAGGATTCGGATATGTACAGGGTGAATGGTACTCCCTACATAGTGTTTACCACAGGTGCATTGTAGGACATATACAGCAAAGTCTGTATTGCAATTGAAGCTACCCCTTATTTCATATAGTCTTTTTCTGAAAGGCATGTGTACTGTTATATACGTGTATATATATATTCACTGAAAAAACCATAGGTTTCACACATGTTATAGTTAGCGGAAATTTTACTGATAAAAAACCAGTGAAATTGCCCCGTTATAGTTAGTGCTGGCAACTATAACTCACGCGACCGCAATCCTCTGCTGATGCTAATACTGTATTTAGACACTTATTTGCCCATGTCTTCTTCCATACATTTTTAGCTATACATATATTACAAATATTTTTTTTTCATAAAGACACATATGTCATCAGCAGAAGATTGCGGTCGCGTGAGTTATAGTTGCCAGCACTAACTATAACGGGGCAATTTCACTGGTTTTTTATCAGTAAAATTTCCGCTAACTATAACATGTGTGAAACCTATGGTTTTTTCAGTGAATTTGCAAGGTTTTTTAAATGCTAATTCCTAACTATAACGTGTGTGAAACCTATGGTTTTTTCAGTGAATTTGTACGGTTTTTTAAATGCTAAGTTACTTTACGCCATTCGAGGCGTGCGCGCCCACTTAACGCAGTTCGTTCCGTGCACGGTTTTTATCAACTTTAATAAGCCCTGTACATTTGGTGGCCTTCGGCCACCAAAAGCACAGGGGGTGGGGTCAATGTGGATAGTGTTTTTTTTATTTCGATTTTATAATTTCATGTTGCCAAAATTTAGTTTTTTTTACCTATTGATAAGCCCTGTACATTTGGTGGCCTACGGCCACCAAAAGCACAGGGGGTGGGGTAAGTGTGGATAGTGTTTTTTTTTTTTTTTTTTTTTTACCGTACGCTTACGGTAAGCGTACGGTAAGCGTACTCGGCGAAATTGCCGAAAAAAAAATAAAACCGTTTTTGCTCTTGGGGGATGTTTGGGGACTCCCTCAACATGACTATGTGGGAGGGAGTTGTCAAAACAGCCCCGTAACATGTTTTTGGCCATCTTGTTTGATAAACAACACTCAGTGCGAGAGACAAAATGGCGGCCGCCGCTTCCTGGTTTCGGCCGATTCGAATGTTTACTAAGATCTAAGAGCCAATCAGAATCGCGCTCGCGCACGCCACCGTACGCTTACGGTAAGCGTACCGTAAGCGTACCGTAAGCGGGCTCAGATATATATATTGATTTAAAGGCTATTTTCTCAGAATCTACTGAACAGATTTACACCAAACCTACAAAAGGCACTTCCTTGACCTAGGGACTACCTCTCTGCCAAATTTCTAGTAATTCTGTTCAGCCGTTCGGGCTGTAGCTCGTTCTAAAGGTCCTATGGAAAAATGCATGGGAAAAACGCGTTTTGGGACCCCCCTTTTATCTCAGCCCCCGCTTAACGAATCCCCCCGAGACTTTCAGGGTAGGAGCGGAGCGTAGCGCCCCACCTATTTTGAGAAATTCGCGAGGATTCATCGACCGGCGCCAAAGTTATTCAAAATAGAATGTTGAGGTTTTCCTATGGAAAAGGGGTCCTAACTATAACTACCTACTGGCGACCGCCAGTAGGTAATGTGTGTATATATATATATATATGTGTATATATATATATTTATATATATATATATATATATATATGTATATATTACCTACTGGCGGTCGCCAGTAGGTAGTTATAGTTAGGACCACGTTTCCATAGGAAATCCGCAACATTCTATTTTGAATAACTTTGGCGCCGGTTGACGAATCCTCGTGAATTTTTCAAAATAGGTGGGGCGCTACACCCCGCTCCTCCCCTGAAAGTCTCGGGGGGATTCGTCAAGCGGGGGCTGAGATAAAAGGGGGGTCCCAAAACGCGTTTTTCCCATGCATTTTTCCATAGGACCTTTAGACACAGCTACAGCCCGAACGGCTGAACAGAATTACTAGAAGTTTGGCAGAGAGGTAGTCCTCAGGTCAAGGAAGTGCCTTTTGTAGGTTTGGTGTAAATCTGTTCAGTATATTCTGAGAAAATAGCCTTTAAATCAATATATATATCTGAGCCAGCTTACGGTGCGCTTACGGTGCGCTTACCGTACGCGTACGGTGACGTGCGCGAGCGCGATTCTGATTGGCTGTTAGATCTTAGTAAACATTCGAATCGGTCGAAACCAGGAAGCGGCGGCCGCCATTTTCTCTCTCGCACTCAGAGTGTGGATTACAAAACAAAGGGCAAAAACATGTAAAGGAGCTGTTTAGCCAGCTCCAAAGCACCTAGCCATGTCGAGGGAGTCCCCAAAGATCCCCCAAGGCCAAAAACGCAATTTTAATTTTTTCGTTAATTTCGCCGATTACGCTTACCGTACGTGTACGGTAAAAAAATATATAAAAAAAAAAATTATCCACACTCTCCCCACCCCGTGTGCAAATGGTGCGCGAAGGGCACCATTTGTGCATGGCTTATCAACCCTTAAAAAAATAAAATGTAACCTTTCACAACGAAGCGCATCATATGTCAACGGAACGAACTGCGTTAAGTGGGCGCGCACGCCACGAATGGCGTAAAGTAACTTAGCATTTAAAAAACCGTACAAATTCAATGAAAAAACCATAGGTTTCACACACGTTATAGTTAGGAATTAGCATTTAAAAAACCTTGCAAATTCACTGAAAAAACCATAGGTTTCACACATGTTATATTTAGCGGAAATTTTACTGATAAAAAACCAATGAAATTCCCCTGTTATAGTTAGTGCAGGAAACTATAACTCACGCGACCGCAATCTTCTGCTGATGACATATGTGTCTTTATGAAAAAAAAATATTTGTAATATATGTATAGCTAAAAATGTATGGAAGAAGACATGGGCAAATAAGTGTCTAAATACAGTATTAGCATCAGCAGAGGATTGCGGTCGCGTGAGTTATAGTTTCCTGCACTAACTATAACAGGGGAATTTCATTGGTTTTTTATCAGTAAAATTTCCGCTAAATATAACATGTGTGAAACCTATGGTTTTTTCAGTGAATATATATATATATATATATATATATATATATATATATATATATATATATATATATATATATATATATATATATATATATATATATATATTACCTACTGGCGGTCGCCAGTAGGTAGATATAGTTAGGACCCTGTTTCCATAGGAAATCCGCAACATTCTATTTGGAATAACTTTGGCGCCGGTCGACGAATCCTCGCGAAATTTTCAAAATAGGTGGGGCGCTACGCTCCGCTCCTACCCTGAAAGTCTCGGGGGGATTCGTCAAGCAGGGGCCGAGAAAAAAGGGGGGTCCCAAAACGCGTTTTCCCCATGCATTTTTCCATAGGACCTTTAGACACAGCTACAGCCCGAACGGCTGAACAGAATTACCTGAAATTTGGCAGAGAGGTAGCCATAAGGTCAAGGAAGTGCCTTTTGCAGGTCTGGTGTACATCTGTTCAGTATTTCCTGAGAAAATAGCATTTAAAAGCATATATATATGTGGGCGGAGCCTAACCACACATCTCATCCTGAGATCTGATTGGCTGTCAGCACTTCATCCAAGAAGTGTTGGCAGCCATCTTGGGACCAATATACATGATAGCACCTCATTAAAAAGCATTGCAGTTAATAGAAGGTTTTAAGACTTTAGTTACATTATAAATCATTTGTTGATGGTACCATACTCATTTTAGGAATTGTGGTATGTTCTAAGGTGATTTCACCATGTGAAAAAGCCTTCTGCTGGGATATCATGATTGAGAGAAAAATATTTTCTCATGCTTTTACCACAGAGGTTTGGAAGGTGATCTATAGGCTAAACTGAGAGCTTATTTTCTGTAAATTCACATTATCTTTCTCAGTCATGTGAGAATGAAGTCTGACATTCTCAGTAAAACATGTACATCCAACAAGGGCAGAGACTGTCAGTTGATTCCTTTGTGTTCTACTGCAGCTTCCCAGAGTGTTCCAAAGAACTACTAGAGCGCTAACAGTCCTACTTATGATAAACGTATGGCACACCTTAAGCCATCTTGCTTGGATTAAAGTGGTAACTCTTAAAACATTTAATTTAAAAAGGAACAAAATGAGGGGGTTCATTTTTCCATAAAAAGTATGATTAGTGCTGCAGAAAGAAAAATTAGGGCACATTTTGAGTGACTTCTCAAATCCTCTTCTATTTCATTAAAATATTCTGACATGCAGACTGAAACATGCACTTTCAATACCAGCAGCAGTTTTCCCTGGTGAGCAGTAGCTTTACTACAGTGATCTAATGAGCAAAAAGAGTGCTAACATTCTGAATTTATGGCAAATGTGTGACACATCTGAATGCCTTCTTGATGGAATCAAAGTAAAAAACTGAAAGTATTTCCTACTGAGGAGACTGCAGTAAATGAGGAAATTAGGAAACTTCATAACAAATAAGTCTCCCAAGATGGCCACCAGAGACAAAAGAGCCCAAATGTAGCCCAAATATCACCCAGATGTAGCCCAAGTATAGCCCAATGACAGAATGTCCCAGAATGTTCTTAAAAACAACTAGAGCGCTTACTGTCTTCATTATGACAAAAGTAAGGCACACCTGAAGCCATCTTGATTGGAATAAACTGGTAACACTTAAAACATTTAATTTAAAAAGGAACACAATGAGGAGGTTCATTTTGCCATAGAAATTATGATTAATGCTGAAGAAAGAAAATGAGGGCACATTTTGAGTGACTTCTCAAATCCTCTTCTATTTCATTAAAAACTTCTGACATGCAGACTGAAACATGCACTTTTAATACCAGGAGCAGACTTCCATGGTGCAGTAGTTTTACTACAGTGATCTAATGAGCAACTAGAGTGCTAACATTCAGAATTTATGGCAAATGTGTGACATATCTGAATACCTTCATGATGGAATCAAAGTAAAAAACTGAAAGCATTTCCTACTGAGGAGACTGCAGTACATGAGGAAATTAGGAAACTTCATAACAAATAAATCTCCCAAGATGGCCACCGGAGACAAAAGAGCCCAAATGTAGCCCAAAATCACCCAGATGTAGCCCAAATATAGCCCAATGACAGAAGTGTGCAAAACACTTATTATTTTGTGTTTTTGCAGTGTTATATAGTGCAGACTTGTCAGGTATTGGAGTGCTTTACATGAGCATTGGTTACATCACACAAGAACAAATTCATTTTGGTTGTAGACATGGGGAGACTAAGTGATTTGACCAGAATCACAGAATGTCGAGCTGAAGCAGAAACTTCAACCTGGTTCCCCAGTTGCAAAGTCTGCAGTTCTGGAAGTAACACCACATCCTCTCCCCTAAGTGCAACATTTAATCAAGTGGTCAACTGGATAAAAAAACATAAAGATAACAAATAATTTAAAAGTGCTTTGTCGCTATTTGAAAACTCAGAAAATATGTCCTTATTTTAGTCTTTTAGAGCACTAACCATAATTTTGATGCCAATAAGACCCTCTCATATATGTAATTTCTAAAGGAAATGCTCTAGGTATTACAGTTTTGATTACATCAAGATGATGTCAGGCGTTCCACACTTTTGTAATAAATATAGAATGTTAGCAATCTAGTTGTTCATTAGGATACTGTTGAGAGGCAGAGGCCAGGGGCACGGACTCTGAAAATTGAAGGCAGGTAGGAGGGTGCAAAGGCAACAATTTAACCACACTGAGCAGGCAGGAAGGGCCGTGGAAGCACAACAGACTATGGAGGGCAGTGGAAAGGGGGGCAGGGGCAACAAACCAACAATACAGGACTTGCAAGAGAGGCTGTTGGAGGGAAGATCTATTACGGGTCAAGGAAGCTAGGGGCGGTCCCCAGATCCCCGGGAGCCACCACAGAACTGAGCAGGAGAGTGAGTCAGGGACAAAAGGGGCACCTTAATTTGAGCCGGGGTACCTAGGAACGCTTGCTCCAAAAATGAAGAAAACAGACATATGAGACATGGAATTGGAGGCAGAATACAATGGCAGTTTAATGAGAAGATGCAACTTCAAAGAAACCGCAGAATAGAGACATAAAGTACAAAATACAGAATCCAGATAATCATACAGCTGTCATAATATTCTCTGTATCTCAATTAATGTACTGACAGAGAGAGAGAGAAAACACATCTATAAATGCATCATGAGAAACAAGTTACACCAAGGAAAATGTTACCTAGGAACACTCACGTTTACTCTTAGAGCAAGCATTCCTGCAATTACAATACAAAATCTTTTAAATGCAAAAGTAAAGAGAACAATGGTTAAACATAACATGACATTTCATAGAGGTAAAATAGAATAAGATACTTCAAGCAAAGCAGAGCAAGACATTTTAAGCAAAGGAAGACAAGAGCTCCCAGCTCTTGGGGAAAACCTGCACTGCCTGTTAACCTACATACAGACGGCGAGGTAGTCCGTCGATATCTGTGGGTGCTCCCTTTTTATATCATTTTGTGGGCTCCTTTGCACGCTACATCTACCTACGTATGCTACCCAAAAGCTTCGTCTGCAGATTTTACCAGACATTTCGTCATTTACCCACTTAATGCTGACAATGGACTGGGTGAAAAGGTCAGTCTCTCAGGCCAATCGCTTATCGTAAGTTCCATAGAGCAAGCAGAAAATAATGGGTATTGTACGGGAATTCAATATATTCATGTATAAAATCTCCTCAGTTCTCCTAACTTGACGCTCTGCGGTTGCCACTTCCTTAAAAGCGGGAAACCTGCCCAGGAAGCAAGTACCAGTCCAGGATGCAGCCTACTGTATGTCGACAGCTTCAGGGGGATGTTGAACTTTGATACCGAGCACGGAGCACTCGGGTAGGGTGGGGGCTACTAGTTTGGATCAGAAGGCCTCGCAGACCTGCCTTCAGACTGCTATACACTAAAATTGCAGAGCTATGGTCAATTTAACAAAGAGGCCTACATATTGAACAGAAGGGCCTACACAGGGGTTTTATGCTGGCTGAGTGGTAAGGATGTCTCAGGATAATTATATAGCAACACAGGACCCGCTGGTCAATTAAAACGGCCTACAAATGCAGCTGGCAGGGCAAGGACAAGGGTCTCATACTTCAGGTGTGGACAGAACGGGCCAGGGGCCCCCTGTGATACAAAATCTACCCTCCTTCAAGGCTGTGGCAATGTAATAGACCATTGTGGGCAGAAGGAAGAGGCAATGGTAGTACAACCATACATGCCAACAGACCCGATTCAGCCAGGAAACGTCCAATGTTTTTAAGCTCAAATGGGCTTTATTTGATCTGTCTCCTGTCTACAATATCCTCTTTTTCAATGTAACTCAAAGGGGAAAATCAATACCCCAGTTTTTTTTCAAAATCTCCCTCTTACCAAGTTCAAAATGTTCGCAAGTATGGTACATTGGATCATGGAAGGAAATGGGATAGGGACATGGACTTGGATAACAGAGGACAGGAGGGACATGGAGAGGTGCACCAAACTGACCCTGCAGGGCAGGCATCAGGGTTTGCAGCAGCACAATACACCACACAGGGCATGCAGGACGGGAGTGCAGCACAACAATCCATAGAAAGCAAGAGGGAGGGGACAGGACCATGCACATGGACAACAGAGAACAGAGGGGCAAGAGGCAATGGTAGCTAGCTGACCATAATGGACAGACAGGAGAGAAAGCTGCAGTATAACAGACCATAAAGGGCAGGAGGGACGGATCAGGGGCATTACAATGGAACAGACAAGCCAGGAGGGAGGGAGTAGGGCTGGGGGCAAGGGGGCAGGGCAGAATGGCACTAGAAGCAAGACACACCATGAAGAGCAACAGTGAGACTGTGATGGCATACACACAGACCATGGAGGGAAGGTGGGAGGGGGTCAGGGGCAGCTAACTGACCACACAGGGAAGGTGGGAGGGGCCATGGCAGCACAGAAGACCATGCATGGCAAGTGGGAGGGTTAGTGGCAGCACAATGGCTATGATGGGCAAGAAGGAGGGTGGAGGGGCATGCACAAAGGACGATGGAGGATAGAAGGAAGGGTCAGGACCTGTGCACAGACAAGAAAGTTCAGGGGAAGGGACCTCACAACAGACCACACGGGGCAGGCAGGAGGAGCAGTTGCAGCACAACAGACCAGGGAGGGCAGAAGGGTGTGGCAGTACAATGGACCATGTAGGACAGGAGGAAGAGGATAGGGGCATGGCATGTGGACAGGCAGGGTGGAGGTGGCAGGGACAGGTTACAGTCATCTGACAATGCTAGGCAGGTGGGAGGGGAGTGGCAGCTCAACAGAACACTCAGAGTAGATAGGAGTGGCAGGTCCATGGGACATGGTGGGCAAAAAGGATGGAGCAGGGGCATGCACAAAGACATCGGAGGGCAGGGGGAAGGAGAATAGGGGCAGCAAGCTAAGCACAGAGTTTAAGCAGGAGGTCAATGATGGGGCATAGAATTGGGCAATGGAGGGCAGGAGGAGTGGACTGGTACATCATACTAAATTGAGGGCAGTGGCAGCACATCAGACCATGCATGGCAGGAGGGAGGAGGCTAGTCCATGGATTCACACAACAGAGGATAGGGAGGAAGGGGATGGGGCAGCAAGCTAACTGTTCAGAGAAGGCGGGTATTAGGAACTTTATTGTTTTTAAAACATTGTGTCTGTGGCGAACTACTTAAAATATGAACAAGTATGCAGCATAATCTCACTTTTATTCAGGAAGAAGAGGACGTTTGTGACTGTGACTCCGGGCTCACTTGGCAGAAACACCCCCTGACCCTCCACCCCCTATCGCAAAATGTAATGCCCGTGAAAAGGGTAGGTGAACACAGTGTTATATAGAACATAGTCCTGAGAGCACGATTGAAAATGAAAACTAGATATAGTGTATGGTATAAACTATGCACCAAAAAGTGTGATATAAGATGAACCGGGCGTGAAATATAATATGCAATACATTGTGCGCAATGACAGATTCATGGGAGAGCGGGAGATAGCACAGGCACTAGCGCGTGCTATGCGATATGCGCCTTGGAGTGTAATATGCACAGGGCAGTGTTGTGTAACCTAACTAGTCTCTAAAGTTGTAATATAAAATATGTGCTGGGGAGTGTAACGTTGCATATGCACTGTGACAAAGATTTGGATCCCAGATTGTAATATGTATGGCATAGCACTGTGCGTTATAACATAGGCATCGAGAAAGGCACGTTAGATGGGGCAATATAACCCGTGCGAAGACAAGTGTGGCATGACATATTCACGGGGTGGTGTTACAGTGCACATGGGCTAGAGAGTGTCATAGCATATGCACTAGCTAGTGGAATACAACACAGAGGTGTGTGGCACTCGGCAGGCAATGGTGGGTGTAACACAGCATTGGGCTCTGTCAGGAGCACGTTGTGACTCTCAAGTGATGTTCGTCCCCATTCCAGAGAGTAAAATAAAAAGTATTACACATCCGGCAGTGGATGTGTGTTTTATTAACCGTGAGGGGGGTTTCTTGCATAGTTTTGGTCGAATTTTTGTCGAATCCCCTTTGAATGGCTTGGTGTGCATGTGTATTAAATGTGCCCGTCAATAGCTACCCATGTTTGTATAAATAAACGACAAGGGTGTCTACCAGGATTAGGCACGGTAGGGCATCAGACATGTCAGAGCTTCACTAGTGGTGTAAATACATTCCACGTGGATTCATTGCATGCATAGTCGCCTTTTAATGAATATCACGCAAATCGTCATGGTGATAGGTACGTACGGTTTGTCCAGCATGTCCTAGGTGTGTCTATAAATATATATTTTTTTAAAATAATAAAAAACAGTGGCCGGCCCTGGGGATTGGGGTAAAAAAAATATAATTAGGAGACTGGCCCTGGGGGATGGGGTCATCAGGGCCAATAAATTAGAATAAGAAGGGGAACCAAACAGCCCCCCTTCTTAAAAAACTAAAATAAATAAAAGACTGGCATCGTGCCGGAGGCCATGCCCCCTCCGTGCAGCACTCTGCAAACGCGCCCCCAACAGGCATCTCCAGTATGCGCCAGGGAGCTGCGCTGCAGCCAGGTGTTCTGAGGCCTAGCCCCTTTTTATACCTCTCTGCAACGCAGCTCTGTGGCGCTTACTGGAGGTACCTAGTGGTCTAGTTTGACCCTAGGGACCCTTAGGATTCAGGGGGACTTAATCTCTCAACTTAGAACAGCCACAGGGCCCGTTTACACAGTGGTGAAGGGAGGGGACGGGGCCTGAGGTGACGTGTGCAAACACGCACTATGGCACGTTTTAAATTGGGGATATAATTTCCCTTCAATACTGAGGGCCCCTGGGGGCTAACTAGCCCACCAAGTGCTTCCAGTAAGCGCCACTGAGCTGCATTGCAGAGAGGTGGTCCAGGCCGTGCCACTTTTTACACCTCTCTGCAACGCAGCTCTGTGGCACTTACTGGAGGTACCTAGTGGGCTAGTTGGACCCTAGGGACCCTCAGGATTCAAATGAACTTAATCTCCCAACTAAAAATGGACACAGGGCGTGTTTACACAGTGGTGAAGGGAGGGGACGAGGCCTGAGTTAACGTGTGCAAAAACGCCCTGTGGCCTGTTTTAAGAGGTAGTTTTAATCCCCATGCCCTATTATACACTAGGGGCTTACAGAGGAGGTCATGCTAATCACAGAGGGACCCCAACGCATAATGTTCCCTAGTGTATGTAGGTGTTTTCACTGTATTTTAAGTGTCTTTTAACATAGCACTGGCTCTAGGACTGGTTAGTCAGACTCAGTTACCACCAGTATCCGTCTGAAAAAGTTGAGGGTAAAGGATGATTTTGCAACAAGGCTTCTTTCTGCTCTTCTTTTTGTTCTTTCTGCACGTTATCCTTCTTCCTGCACTTATCTTCGTATTTGAGGACTTCTGTTGCTTCTTTCTGCACTTCTTTTGTTTCTTTCTGTGCATTTTTTCTTCTTTCTTCACATGTCCTATCTCTGTAGGCATAGTTAGAAATTAGCATTTAAAAAACCTTTGAAATTAACAGAAAAAACCATAGGTTTCAGGCACGTTATAGTTAGGAATTAGCATTTAAAAAACCTCAGAAATTCACTGAAAAAACCATAGGTTTCAGGGGTGTTATAGTTAGCTGGACTTTTCACTTGTACAAAACCATTGAAATTCCCCCGTTATAGTTAGTTCAGCTAACTATAACTCGCGCGCCCGCAATGCACTGCTGATGACGTCACATATTACATCACTCATGACATGGTCAGTGACATCACTCATGACATCACTGATGACATCTCAAATGACATCACTGATGACATCACTGATGACATCATCCTTGTGATAGAGTGGCAGACCTCCTCTTCCCCTAATATAACCTTTGATACACACATTCAAAAATAGAAATTAAAATTTTAAAAACAATGGACATACCAATACCAGTTACAACAACCTATACAGTAATTCTAAGATCCACATACACATCCACTCATTCACCAACAGTCCTATACAGTCACTCATACATGTACTCACTCATCATATGTACTCATACACCTATACATCCTGTTACACAATGCCACTCATCCATAGAGGTACTCACACACATAGTCACTCATGCTAATAAAGAATCAAACATACATTTACTTGCATATACAGTTATACACACACCACCACACTTACTTATTCATATAGGAACTCTTTCAATCTCTCACTGTCACATATACTCGCTTATATACACCAATAGTCACATATACTAGTTTAAAACATATGTAGTTACTCATAAAGACACTATTGAGACAGTCATTCACTCACTAACACACCCATACACTCACTCATCCACCCATAGAGTCCTGCACACATGCTGTCTTCAACACATACAAAGAGTGAGTCATTCATTCATGCACCTATGCACTACGTAATACCCCCACCGAACCATGCAGACACTCAGACTGATACTCATAAAACCAACTAATAACCTATATAAACACCCATGTAGCTACTCACCAACCCATGCAGCCACTTATACACAAAGTGAGAGACTGATACAGATATTTACATATTTAAACATTACTCACTAAGCCATGTATTCACTATGAAACACTTAATCAGTCAGTTACACAATCAATTTTTCAAAAACAAATCATCCATTTAGACACTTATATACCCATTTATTCTTCCATCGACCTTGAGATATACATATATAAAACATATTTAATTTTCAGAAACACACACATTCACTGGATGTGTTCAGATCAATAATATACCAAGTTAATTCAAGTCTGTATCTAGAAACTGATTATATGTATATATATATCTATATATATATATATATATATATATATATATATATATCTATATATATATATATATATATATCTATATATATATATATATATATATATATAGTCACTGAAAAAAACATAGGCTTTACAGATGTTATAGTTAGAAATTAGCATTTAAAAAACCTTTGAAATTCACTGAAAAAACCATAGGTTTCAGGGATGTTATAGTTAGTTGGACATTTCACTCATACAATACCAGAGAAATGCCACCGTTACAGTTAGTTCAGCTGCCCCCGCAATGCACTGCTGATGATGTCACATATTACATCATTCATGACATGGTCAGTGACATCACTGATGACATCTCAAATTACATCACTGATGACATCATCCACTGACTGTGTGTTTCTGTAAAGTTTAAATTTGTTTTATATATATATGCCAAGCTGTATTGAAGAATGAGTGGTTGTATAAGTGTCTGTATGGAGGATTTACTAGGTACGTGACTGACTGTATAAGTGAGTGATTAAATGTGTCTTACTGAATGCATGGGTTAGTGACTAAACTGTGTGAAAATCTGTATCAGTTTGTTTTTTGTGTAAGCTGCTGCATGGGTTGGTGAGTAGCTGCATGAGTGTCTATATGAGTTATTGATTGCTTGCCTGAGTATTTGCATGGCTGCCTGAGTGTGTATGTGTGTGGGTGGGAGGTATGTGACTCTCCGCATAGATGTGTGAGTGGTTGATTAACTGGGTGTATAGGTTCAAGAGTGCATGTGGAAACAGCTGTATGGATGAGTGAGTGTGTGTATGGGTGTGTTGGTGAGTGAATGGATGTTTCAGTGGTACATGTGCAAGTAACTACATATGTAAAAGGCAGTATATGTGAGTGATGGTGTATATAAATAACTACATGTGAGAGTCAGTAATTGTGAGAGTGGCTGCATGGATGAGTGTGTATTTGTATCAGTGATTCTATAACAGAGTAATTATGTGTTAGTATCTTATGAATACGTGAGCTGGTGTCTGTATAACTGTATAGGTTAGTAAATGGAAGTATGATTGATTATTTGCATGACTGACTTGCTGTGTGAGTAACTCTGGATATGTGGCAGTGTGTCAGTGTCTGTATAGGTGTATGAGTGCATATGATAGTGTTGTATTGATGAGTGACTACATTTATGAGTGACTGTATGGGTGAATGAGTGGATGTGTGTGTAGACCTAAGAACCAGTCAGTGCGTATTTAGTAACTGGTGTCTATTTTTTGGAAAATGGTAATCTGTATTTTAGAGTGGGTGTATCAAAGGTAATATTCAAGTGTGAGGAGGTGCATCAGATTTTCACACGGATGATGTCATCAATGATGTCATTTGAGATGTCATCAGTGATGTCATCAGTGATGTCACCGACCATGTCATGAATGATGTAATATGTGACGTCATCAGCAGTGCATTGCGGGGGCGAGAGTTATAGTTAGCTAAACTATCTATAACAGTGGATTTTCTCTGGTTTTGTATGAGTGAAATGTCCAACTAACTAAAACATCCCTGCAACCTATGGTTTTTTCAGTGAATTTCAAAGGTTTTTAAAATGCTAATTTCTAACTATAACGTCTGTAAAACATATGTTTTTTCCAGTGAATTTCAAAGGTTTTTAAATGCTAATTTCTAACTATAACTTCCCTGAAACCTATGGTTTTTTCAGTGAATATACATATATATATATATATTATCTACTGGCAGTCGCCAGTAGATAGTTATAGTTAGGATCGTGTTTCCATAGGAAATCCGCAACATTCTATTTTGAATAACTTTGGCGCCGATTGACGAATCCTCGCGAAATTTTCAAAATAGGTGGGGCGCTCCGCTCCGCTCCTTCCCTGAAAGTCTCGGGGGGATTCGTCAAGCGGGGGCTGATAAAAAGGGGGGGTCCCAAAACACGTTTTCCCCATGCATTTTTCCATAGGACCTTTAGTCCAAGGTGCAGCCCGAACGGCTGAACAGAATTACTTGAAATTTGCCAGAGAGGTAGTCCTCGGGTCAGGGATGTGCATTTTGCAGGTCTGGTGTAAATCTGTTCAGTATTTCCTGAGAAAATAGCATTTAAATCAATATATATATCTATGGGCGCGCTCCGAGCACGTACCGTAAGCTTACCGTACGCGCACGCCGCCGTGCACGAGCGCGATTCTGATTGGTTGTTAGATCTCAGTAAACATTCGAATCGGTCGAAACCAGGAAGTGTCGGCCGCCATTTTGTCTCTCGCAGTCTGAGGGGGTGAAAAACAAAGGTGGATAACGTGAAAAGGGGGGGCAGGCTGGACAGTTCCTGACCCCCTAGCCTTTATCAGGGGGTCCCAGAAGGACCCCCAACGGCAAAAATTAATTAAAAAAATTTTTCAAAAAATCGCCGAATGCGCGTAGCGTACGCGCACGGTGTAAACGGAAAATTCTGCGAACTTCGCGTAGCGATTACGCGTACCGTGCGCGCACGGCAAAAAGAAAAATGTGAAAAAGAAAGCTTAAAAAAAAATAAAAAAAATTGTGAGGTAAGGTTGGCTCTTAAAAGAGCCATTGAGTTAATACAGGGATGGAGGAAAGAAAGAATGGGAATATTATGAGCGTCTACAAACGTGCTGGTCTATCTTATTGTTAATAAGGGAAACACTGGTCTCCCCAAAAACAATAAGACCACAACACGTTGTACACTTCATTGCAACCCTCCCAAATCGAGGGTTAATGTCCAGAGGAGCAGAAGAAGGTGATGCTCCCACCTCAGAGGAAGGGCTCAGCTGAGCTGCCGATGATGTACTCGGCTGAGCTTCTGAGGTTGGGCTCCGGTGACTTACTGAAGAGTTTTCTCCAGTATGTCGAGCAAAGGTCCTGGGATGTCTATCCATAAGGTGTCTCTTCATAGAGTGATTTCCAAAGGAATACTTCTTCCTTGGATCTCCTCTAGATAAAACACGGTCACAAAGTGTGCAAGTGACCAATGGAGCATTGACCTTTTTCTGCCCCTCTGGAAAAGTAAAATACTCCCACACAAAAGAATTCTTTTGTTTCCTCCTTCTCTGGATGATGGTGGTGCTGCTAGCCTCACTCTCAGAAGAGGTCTGCTGTTCTGCCATTGTATCTCAATGTCAATTCAGCTCCTTCTCCTAGGGGATCTCAAGCAGTAATGAGGGGAATGGGTGTGGTGTGGGAAGTTTCTGGAACTGAAAGCAGTTTCAACCAATGAAAAGTGTTCTTTGTGGATCACATGACCTACCGTGCGCGCTCCGTAAGCTTACGGTACGCGCTCGTTAACAAGTACGCATGCGCAAACGTGACGCTTACGGAGCGCTTACGGAGCGCGTACGTAAGACGCTCTCGCGCATGCGCATTACACACCCCTGCGTAACCGCGACGTTGCTTCTGCGCAACGCGCATGCGTGTACGCGTACGTCACGCACGTATCACGTAAGCGCACTGTACTTATGACGTACGGAGCGCGTAGCGTCAGCTTACCGTACGCGCATCGTATCACGTAAGCGCACCGTACTTATGACGTACGGAGCGCGTAGCGTCAGCTTACCGTACGCGCACGGAAAAAAATGCATAAAAAAAAATTAACCATTCCATAATGCAGGATATAGTACATATATTATTTTATACATAGGTTTACCAAATATCTCAAAAAAAAATTGCATTTAAAAAACCGTACAAATTCACTGAAAAAACCATAGGTTTCACACACGTTATAGTTAGGAATTAGCATTTAAAAAACCTTGCAAATTCACTGAAAAAACCATAGGTTTCACACATGTTATAGTTAGCTGGACATTTCACTCGTAAAAAAACAATGAAATTCCCCCGTTATAGTTAGTGCAGGCAACTATAACTCACGCGACCGCAATCCTCTGTTGATGCTAGTACTGTATCTTTAGCTATACATATATTACAAATATTTATTTTTCATAAAGACACATATGTCATCAGTGATGTAATATCTGACATCATCAGCAGAGGATTGCGGTCGCGTGAGTTATAGTTGCCTGCACTAACTATAACGGGGGAATTTCATTGGTTTTTTACGAGTGAAATGTCCAGCTAACTATAACATGTGTGAAACCTATGGTTTTTTCAGTGAATATATATATATATATATATATATATATATATATATATATACAACAAAGTTCCCCAAAGGGTGGAGGCACACACAGGGGATCGCTCGCTTCCTCATGGGCAGCCTTTGATGCAATGATTAATAGCAAACAGAAGACTACCAGAACCAGAATGCTTTGAATTACCCAATTGGGCGTAATTGAAATAAAAGAAAGACACAAACTGGTGGTTTGTTTGCCATTAATCATTGCATCAAAGGCTGCCCATGAGGAAGGGCGATTTGGCCTGAAACGCGTCGGCAGCATGATGGAAGGGGCTCTGTTCTGGTGAGAAGTGAGCGATCCCCTGTGTGTGCCTCCACCTTTTGGGGAACTTTGTTGTATATCGTAGTGACTGCCCCGGTCACGGATGGCACCGCCGCATGGGCTTTAATGGCGGCACCCCATTTGGGAATGATTTTATAAAGACTACCAGTACCAAAATGCTTTGAATTACGTAATTGGGCATAATTGAAATAAAAGAAGTACACAAACTGGTGGTTTGTTTGCCATTAATCATTGCATCAAAGGCTGCCTATGAGGAAGGACGGTTTGGCCAGAAACGCTTCGGCAGCATGATGGAAGGGGCTCTGTTCTGGTGAGAAGCGAGCGATCCCCTGTGTGTGCCTCCACCCTTTTCTTGATCTTTGTTGTATTTTTATATATATATATGTGTCAAAAATTGGGCTGCAGCTGAAAGGATATATATATATATATATATATATACATTTTTCTTATCCAATCCTGGCGGCTGCGAACAGACAGGCACAGACTCCGTGTAATCATGGCAAAAAGGTATTTAATCCAACAAAGGCTAGACGCATTTCGGCAGCGTACCTCCTTGGTCACTACATCTAGTAAACACTGTATTGACACATATATATATATATCACGCTCCACCTCCACTTTCACCTCTTGCGGAGCACTCGCGGACGGGTGCAGTTTGCGGTAGTGGACACCGCTAAATATCCAAGCTCCAATTTCCCTTGTTTGTCAAAGAAATAACGCACTCCGGGGGGACCATCACAGTTGTTGTTTATTCAACGGTAACTGCAAACAAAACAAACGCGTTTCGGCGTAGGCCTTCTTCTGTGTTCATTACACTTTCGAGGAGGCATGTTTAAAAAGGTTTACTTAGTGCTTCAAAAATAAAGAAAGGACAAACACTTTATAACCAAATGACAGTGCCATATTGTAATGGTTACGTTCATTGTTTCCCGCCGTGTATCGGCTTACAGAAAATCAACACTAAAGCAATTCAAAGTGTCATTACATATTCAAAGTGAATACACCATCAATTATACATTTTAACCATTCCATGGCACTTACATTAATAATCTTGCCGTGTATCGGCATACGTCCTTTCATGAAGCGCTATTGTCAACAAGCTATAAGTATTACGAATCAATTGTAAATTCACAATCTTAGCCGTGTATCGGCTATAATATTGATATCAGCACTCATTATTTTGTTACTTTCTGCATATTTGACAGTATACAAGTCAAATTCAAAATTTAGAGAGAGGTAAGGTACCATGAGAACACTTTACCGAATAACTGTAGAAGAAACAGTAACAAACAGAACCCCAATTCATGGATATTCAGACCAGAAAAAATTTATTTATTGACCTAAGTGAACCACTAATTCCTCCCCACTATTTAATCCTCGTGGGTACTTGGTCTGTAGATCTATAATAAATCTCGACTCAAGTTTTCTCAACTTGCGTGTTCTGTTTCCTCCTCTTACATTTGCTGGAACAGAATCCAGGCCAAAATATTGTAACAGATTCCTGTTACTTTGATGACAGTCTGCAAAATGACGTGCAACTGGATATGCTGCATCTGATTTATCTATGGCTCGTAGATGTTCTAGGATCCTAATTTTAAGTTGGTGTATAGTGCTGCCTATATAGCGCAGTCCGCATGGACACACCAAGCAGTAAACTGCAAAAGGAGTACTACAAGTTAAAAATTTATTGATAGGTCTTGTTATTGTGGTATCTGGTATGTTGTAGGACAGGACTTTTTTACTGGTGGAGCAGGCTTTGCAACGTTTGCATGGAAAAAACCCCTTCATTTCTTTCAAGGTGTGACTGCGTTCTGGAATTTTTTCAAGATGACTTTTCACAAGCATGTCTCTTAGGGACCTAGCCTTTCTAAAGGTTTACTAAGGGAGAGTTTGGAATATCATTGCTAATTATGCTGTCTGTTTTCAAAATATGCCAGTTTTTTTTTAGAAAATGTTTCAAATAGTTGGCTTCAGAGGAATAAGTTGTAATCATCCGAAATTTATCTTTTCCAACATTCTCAAGTTGTTGTGGTTTCTCTGACAGTAATTTTTCCCTTGGGATCTGCTGCTGAGATGCGAGATTTTTCACCGAAGAAAGAAATAAACTGGTGAGACGCGCTCTATTCCTTGTTTACTTTCTATGAATGTACAGCAGTTCAAAAAACGGTAGGACGTATGCGGGGGACATCACAAGTCAATTACACGGTAACGAGGCAGCTTTGAAGGAGGCATGTTTTCTGAATCAGCACGCCGCGAAGCGGCAAAAGACATTTTCAAAAGACATGGAGGGGCGGCACATGAACATACACCCGATCTCGGGAGTCCGCAGAGTGGATTACATGATATACTGTGGAAACTGGAGAAACTGTACGAGCGAGAAACCCGAAAATGGTGGGAAGCCACCAGCCTCCAAAGTTATATAGACGAAAATCGAGTACCAAGGGGACTAAGAGTTTACACAGTCCCGTCCTATTAAAATCCGGATCCACAACTTCTTACAGACTGGGCAGAACATACAGCACGTTATTGCCAAGGAACCTTGGAACTCCTGGTAAAAAATGCCTGGAGTGATAGGCAAAAAATGCTTGAAGAAATTAAATCATTGGAAGAAACTCTGGCCGAAGAAAGTGAGAAGGATTAAGTGGAGGAACTGAAACTTCAAATGAAAACCAGACTACTAAAATACGAACAAAAAATTAAAGCCAGGAAACAAGAGAAATTCATCCGAGATGAGAACGATTACAGGCTAGGATGGATTTTAACTTTTGCCCGTAAATTTGATGCCCCCAGAAAAGAATTTAACCTACGATCAAAGCAACCTACAGTACAGCGAGTGGAAACCTCCGAATCTGAGATAACGGAAAATGAATCCAGTGATGAGCAATCAGGGAGATCAACAGCAGGGAGAGCAACTATCCCAACCCCTTTTCACGACGAATTTCAGATAATTCGGCAGTCATGGCTCCGTGGCGGCAAGAACAAGCCACCGGAAGAAAACGAAGAAGGACGAGACGATCGCAGGGGGGCTGGAAGAGGAAAACCAAGGGCATGGAGAGGCCGACCCAAGAAATCGGGCAAAAGACAGTAGAGGCAACCAACTTAACAGTGGTGAATTTGACCAATAAGAGCCTGACAAATGATGAAAAGGAAGTACTAAGCCTGGGTCTGACTTTCTGTCCTAGTAGCTATCTTGAATACACTTAGACAAGAATAGATCGCTTTATTCGTAAGCTGAAACTACATAAATATTTTAAAATGAGATCGAATACTAGAGACCCGAAAATTGGAGCAAGACTTACAATCACGGACATACTTACGGGGAAAGATTTACCAGCAATTGAACTTCTGGAAAACTTGAGAAGAGAAGAACCATCTAATTTGGATATCAACAAAAGCATGGCAGAAAGAGCAATAGAAATGGGTATTGAGCAAGAAAGGGAGGAAAGTCCATTTAAACCTACCTCCTCATTTAATCCCCAGATGCCATTCGATGCGATTGATGTTTTTTCAGAGGCTATGGTAAAAGACCTTTTGGAATTCAGATCAAGTAAAAACAAACATCAAAACAGAAATAACATTTCAATTGGACAAAAGAAGGCGTTACAAGACTTAATGAAGGATACATCAATCATAATCACATCCTCCGACAAAGGAGGTAATGTGGTTCTGCAGACAAGGGATAACTATAGAAAAGAGGCACTACGACAGCTGTCAGATCATAAATATTATGAAAGAACAAGAAATGAGGCATACCAACAGAGTATTATGAAATATGACAAACTCATCAAAAAATGGTATGACAAGTCAATGCTAGGAACAGAAGAGCATATGTTCCTTCGCAGTAATAATCC
Source organism: Triturus cristatus (assembly GCF_964204655.1). NCBI lineage: Eukaryota > Metazoa > Chordata > Amphibia > Caudata > Salamandridae > Triturus > Triturus cristatus. Next base: position 419,928,760 of record NC_140580.1, read on the forward strand.
GACAACACCTACTTTCTATCACATCCCTAAACTGCATAAGGACAGAGTAACCCCTCCTGGTAGACCTATCGTGTCCTCTTTGAACAGCTTAACGGAACATTTATCTATGTTCATCAATCACTTCTTGTTCTTCTTCATAACGCAATTAAAGTCATATGTGAAAGACAAAAAGGACTTTCTAAATAAAGTATCAGATATGAAGTGGGACCCATCCTATTTACTGATGGTATTGGACATCACACGTCTATACACGAGTATAGAGCATGAACATGGTATAAATGCTATAAAATGTTACCTTGAAAAACGACAACTTCGCTTTGCGGAGCACAATCAAATGTTAACTAAATTTTTGGAGTTCTGCTTACAAAATAACATTTTCTTATTTGAAGATCAATACTACAGGCAAACATCTGGTACAGATATGGGCACCTGCTTTGCTCCCAGCTATGCAAATTTATTCGTAGGCTGGTGGGAGGAGCAGGTGCCCAGGGTGTACACTGGAGTGGATGGGGGCAGAGTTGTGGAAGGGCATTGATACATCGATGACCTGTTCATAGTATGGCAGGGGTCAATTGAGTCAGCCCATGGGTACATAGATGTCCTTAATAGTAACCATCTAAATTTACACTTCTCTGGTACAGTGAGTCCGGTGGCAGCGGACTATCTGGACCTACGGGTGTTCATTGAGGATGGAAAGATTCAGACAGCTTTATTTCGCAAAGCGACAGCTGGTAATTCTACCCTCTATGCTACCAGCAACCATCCGCCAAGACTAATTCAAAGTATTCCATATGGTGAGCTCCTAAGATTGAAGAGAAATAGCACCATGGAAAAAGATTTTGAGGCGGCAGTATTAGAATGCATAGATAGGTTTACTGTGAGGGGGTATAATCCTCAGATTCTGGAAACTGCCTTAAATAGGGTTAGAAAGATCCCAAGGGAAAAATTACTGTCAGAGAAACCACAACAACTTGAGAATGTTGGAAAAGATAAATTTCGGATGATTACTACTTATTCCTCCAAAGCCAACTATTTGAAACATTTGCTAAAAAAAAACTGGCATATTTTGAAAACAGACAGCATAATTAGCAATGATATTCCAAACTCTCCCTTAGTAACCTTTAGAAAGGCTAGGTCCCTAAGAGACATGCTTGTGAAAAGTCATCTTGAAAAAATTCCAGAACGCAGTCACACCTTGAAAGAAATGAAGGGGTTTTTTCCATGCAAACGTTGCAAAGCCTGCTCCACCAGTAAAAAAGTCCTGTCCTACAACATACCGGATACCACAATAACAAGACCTATCAATACATTTTTAACTTGTAGTACTCCTTTTGCAGTTTACTGCTTGGTGTGTCCATGCGGACTGCGCTATATAGGCAGCACTATACACCAACTTAAAATTAGGATCCTAGAACATCTACGAGCCATAGATAAATCAGATGCAGCATATCCAGTTGCACGTCATTTTGCAGACTGTCATCAAAGTAACAGGAATCTGTTACAATATTTTGGCCTGGATTCTGTTCCAGCAAATGTAAGAGGAGGAAACAGAACACGCAAGTTGAGAAAACTTGAGTCGAGATTTATTATAGATCTACAGACCAAGTACCCACGAGGATTAAATAGTGGGGAGGAATGAGTGGTTCACTTAGGTCAATAAATACATTTTTTCTGGTCTGAATATCCATGAATCGGGGTTCTGTTTGTTACTGTTTCTTCTACAGTTATTCGGTAAAGTGTTCTCATGGTACCTTACCTCTCTCTAAATTTTGAATTTGACTTGTATACTGTCAAATATGCAGAAAGTAACAAAATAATGAGTGCTGATATCAATATTATAGCCGATACACGGCTAAGATTGTGAATTTACAATTGATTCGTAATACTTATAGCTTGTTGACAATAGCGCTTCATGAAAGGACGTATGCCGATACACGGCAAGATTATTAATGTAAGTGCCATGGAATGGTTAAAATGTATAATTGATGGTGTATTCACTTTGAATATGTAATGACACTTTGAATTGCTTTAGTGTTGATTTTCTGTAAGCCGATACACGGCGGGAAACAATGAACGTAACCATTACAATATGGCACTGTCATTTGGTTATAAAGTGTTTGTCCTTTCTTTATTTTTGAAGCACTAAGTAAACCTTTTTAAACATGCCTCCTCGAAAGTGTAATGAACACAGAAGAAGGCCTACGCCGAAACGCGTTTGTTTTGTTTGGAGTTACCGTTGAATAAACAACAACTGTGATGGTCCCCCCGGAGTGCGTTATTTCTTTGACAAACAAGGGAAATTGGAGCTTGGATATATATATATATATATATATATATATATATATATATTATCTACTGGCGGTCGCCAGTAGATAGTTATAGTTAGGACCGTGTTTCCATAGGAAATCTGCAACATTCTATTTGGAATTACTTTGGCGCCGATTGACGAATCCTCGCGAAATTCTCAAAATAGGTGGGGTCTCGGGGGGATTCGTCAAGCGGGGGCTGAGAAAAAGGGGGGGTCCCAAAACGCGTTTTCCCCATGCATTTTTCCATAGGACCTTTAGTCCGAGCTACAGCCCGAACGGCTGAACAGAATTACTTGAAATTTGGCAGAGAGGTAGCCCTCAGGTCAGGGATGTGCCTTTTGAAGGTCTTGTGTAAATCTGTTCAGTATTTCCTGAGGAAATAGCATTTAAATCAATATATATATCTATAGGCGCGCTCCGAGCGCGCACCGTAAGCTTACCGTACGCGCACGACGCCTTGCACGAGCGCGATTCTGATTGGTTGTTAGATCTTAGTAAACATTCGAATCGGTCGAAACCAGGAAGTGTCGGCCGCCATTTTGTCTCTCGCAGTCTGAGGGGGTGAAAAAACAAAGGTGGAAAACGTGAAAAGGGGGCAGGGGGGACAGTTCCTGACCCCCTAGCCTTTGTCAGGGGGTCCCAGAAGGGCCCCCAAGGGCAAAAATTAATTTAAATTTTTTTCCGAAAAATCGCGGAATGCGCGTAGCGTACGCGCACGGCGTAAACAGAAAATTCCGCGAACGGCAAAAACATTTTTTTAAAAAGGAGAGATGAAAAAAAAAAAAAAATTGTGAGGTAAGGAACGCACGGTGCGCGAAGCGCACCGTGTGCGCACCGTGTGCGCATGGTGAAAAACCTTAAGAAAAAAAATAAATAATAAATACATTACTTAGCATTTAAAAAACCGTACTAATTCACTGAAAAAACCATAGGTTTCACACACGTTATAGTTAGGAATTAGCATTTAAAAAACCTTGCAAATTCACTTAAAAAACCATAGGTTTCACACATGTTATAGTTAGCTGGGCATTTCACTCATGAAAAACCATTGAAATTCCCACGTTATAGTTAGTGCAGGCAACTATAACTCTCGTGACCGCAATCCTCTGCGTGTGAAACCTATGGTTTTTTAAGTGAATATATATATATATATATATATATATATATATATATATATATATATTATCTACTGGCGGTCGCCAGTAGATAGTTATAGTTAGGACCCTGTTTCCATAGGAAATCCTCAACATTCTATTTGGAATAACTTTGGCGCCGGTCGATGAATCCTCGCGAAATTTTCAAAATAGGTGGGGCGCTACGCTCCGCTCCTACCCTGAAAGTCTCGGGGGGATTCGTCAAGCGGGGGCTGAGAAAAAAGGGGGGTCCCAAAACGCGTTTTTCCCATGCATTTTTCCATAGGACCTTTAGACACAGCTACAGCCCGAACGGCTGAACAGAGTTACTTGAAATTTGGCAGAGAGGTAGTCCTCAGGTCAAGGAAGTGCCTTTTGTAGGTCTGGTGTAAATCTGTTCAGTAGTTCCTGAGAAAATAGCATTTAAATCAATATATATATGTGGGCGGAGCCTAACCACACATCTCATCCTGAGATCTGATTGGCTGTCAGCACTTCATCCAAGAAGTGTTGGCAGCCATCTTGGGACCAATATACATGATAGCACCTCATTAAAAAGCATTGCAGTTAATAGAAGATTTTAAGACTTTAGTTACATTATAAATCATTTGTTGATGGTACCATACTCATTTTAGGAATTGTGGTATGTTCTAAGGTGATTTCACCATGTGAAAAAGCCTTCTGCTGGGATATCATGATTGAGAGAAAAATATTTTCTCATGCTTTTACCACAGAGGTTTGGAAGGTGATCTATAAGCTAAACTGAGAGCTTATTTTCTGTAAATTCACATTATCTTTCTCAGTCATGTGAGAATGAAGTCTGACATTCTCAGTAAAACATGTACATCCAACAAGGGCAGAGACTGTCAGTTGATTCCTTTGTGTTCTACTGCAGCTTTCCAGAGTGTTCCAAAGATCTACTAGAGCGCTAACCGTCCTACTTATGATAAATGTATGGCACACCTGAAGCCATCTTGCTTGGATTAAAGTGGTAACTCTTAAAACATTTAATTTAAAAAGGAACAAAATGAGGTGGTTCATTTTTCCATAAAAAGTATGATTAGTGCTGCATAAAGAAAAATTAGGGCACATTTTGAGTGACTTCTCAAATCCTGGCATGCAGACTGAAACATGCACTTTCAATACCAGCAGCAGTTTTCCCTGGTGAGCAGTAGCTTTACTACAGTGATCTAATGAGCAAAAAGAGTGCTAACATTCTGATTTTATGGCAAATGTGTGACACATTTGAATGCCTTCTTGATGGAATCAAAGTAAAAAACTGAAAGTATTTCCTACTGAGGAGACTGCAGTAAATGAGGAAATTAGGAAACTTCATAACAAATAAGTCTCCCAAGATGGCCACCAGAGACAAAAGAGCCCAAATGTAGCCCAAATATCACCCAGATGTAGCCCAAGTATAGCCCAATGACAGAATGTCCAAGAATGTTCTTAAAAACAACTAGAGCACTTACTGTCTTCATTATGACAAAAGTATGGCACACCTGAAGCCATCTTGATTGGAATAAACTGGTAACACTTAAAACATTTAATTTAAAAAGGAACACAATGAGGGGGTTCATTTTGCCATAGAAATTATGATTAATGCTGAAGAAAGAAAATGAGGGCACATTTTGAGTGACTTCTCAAATCCTCTTCTATTTCATTAAAAAATTCTGACATGCAGACTGAAACATGCACTTTTAATACCAGGAGCAGACTTCCATGGTGAGCAGTAGTTTTACTACAGTGATCTAATGAGCAACTAGAGTGCTAACATTCAGAATTCATGGCAAATGTGTGACATATCTGAATACCTTCATGATGGAATCAAAGTAAAAAACTGAAAGCATTTCCGACTGAGGAGACTGCAGTACATGAGGAAATTAGGAAACTTCATAACAAATAAATCTTCCAAGATGGCCACCGGAGACAAAAGAGCCCAAATGTAGCCCAAAATCACCCAGATATAGCCCAAATATAGCCCAATGACAGAAGTGTGCAAATCACTTATTATTTTGTGTTTTTGCAGTGTTATATAGTGCAGACTTGTCAGGTATTGGAGTGCTTTACATGAGCATTGGTTACATCACACAAGAACAAATTCATTTTGGTTGTAGACATGGGGAGACTAAGTGATTTGACCAGAATCACAGAATGTCGAGCTGAAGCAGAAACTTCAACCTGGTTCCCCAGTCGCAAAGTCTGCAGTTCTGGAAGTAACACCACATCCTCTCCCCTATGTGCAACATTTAATCAAGTTGTCAACTAGATAAAAAAACATAAAGATAACAAATAATTTAAAAGTGCTTTGTCGCTATTTGAAAACTCAGAAAATATGTCCTTATTTTAGTCTTTTAGAGCACTAACCATAATTTTGATGCCAATAAGACCCTCTCATATATGTATTTCTAAAGGAATGCTCTAGGTATTACAGTTTTGATTACATCAAGATGATGTCAGGCGCTCCACACTTTTGTAATAAATATAGAATGTTAGCAATCTAGTTGTTCATTAGGATACTGTTGAGAGGCAGAGGCCAGGGGCACGGACTCTGAAAATTGAAGGCAGGTAGGAGGGTGCAAAGGCAACAATTTAACCACACTGAGCAGGCAGGAAGGGCCGTGGAAGCACAACAGACTATGGAGGGCAGTGGAAAGGGGGGCAGGGGCAACAAACCAACAATACAGGACTTGCAAGAGAGGCTGTTGGAGGGAAGATCTATTACGGGTCAAGGAAGCTAGGGGCGGTCCCCAGAGCCCCGGGAGCCACCACAGAACTGAGCAGGAGAGTGAGTCAGGGACAAAAGGGGCACCTTAATTTGAGCCGGGGTGCCTAGGAACGCTTGCTCCAAAAATGAAGAAAACAGACATATGAGACATGGAATTGGAGGCAGAATACAATGGCAGTTTAATGAGAAGATGCAACTTCAAAGAAACCGCAGAATAGAGACCTAAAGTACAAAATACAGAATCCAGATAATCATACAGCTGTCATGATATTCTCTGTATCTCAATTAATGGACTGACAGAGAGAGAGAGAAAACACATCTATAAATGCATCATGAGAAACAAGTTACACCAAGGAAAATGTTACCTAGGGACACTCACATTTACTCTTAGAGCAAGCATTCCTGCAATTACAATACAACATCTTTTAAATGCAAAAGTAAAGAGAACAATGGTTAAACATAACATGACATTTCATATAGGTAAAATAGATTAAGATACTTCAAGCAAAGCCGAGCAAGACATTTTAAGCAAAGGAAGACAAGAGCTCCCAGTTCTTGGGGAAAACCTGCACAGCCTGTTAACCTACATACAGATGGCGAGGTTGTCCGTCGATATCTGTGGGTGCTCCCTTTTTATATCATTTTGTGGGCTCCTTTGCACGCTACATCTACCTACGTATGCTATCCAAAAGCTTCGTCTGCAGATTTTACCAGACATTTCGTCATTTACCCACTTAATGCTGACAATGGACTGGGTGAAAAGGTCAGTCTCTCAGGCCAATCGCTTATCGTAAGTTCCATAGAGCAAGCAGAAAATAATGGGTATTGTACAGGAATTCAATATATTCATGTATAAAATCTCCTCAGTTCTCCTAACTTGACGCTCTGCGGTTGCCACTTCCTTAAAAGCGGGAAACCTGCCCAGGAAGCAAGTACCAGTCCAGGATGCAGCCTACTGTATGTCGACAGCTTCAGGGGGTTGTTGAACTTTGATACCGAGCACGGAGCACTCGGGTAGGGTGGGGGCTACTAGTTTGGAGCAGAAGGCCTCGCAGACCTGCCTTCAGACTGCTATACACTAAAATTGCAGAGCTATGGTCAATTTAACAAAGAGGCCTACATATTGAACAGAAGGGCCTACACAGGGGTTTTATGCTGGCTGAGTGGTAAGGATGTCTCAGGATAATTATATAGCAACACAGGACCCGCTGGTCAATTTAATACGGCCTACAAATGCGGCTGGCAGGGCAAGGACAAGGGTCTCATACTTCAGGTGTGGACAGAACGGGCCAGGGGCCCCCTGTGATACAAAATCTACCCTCCTTCAAGGCTGTGGCAATGTAATAGACCATTGTGGGCAGAAGGAAGAGGCAATGGTAGTACAACCATACATGCCAACAGACCCGATTCAGCCAGGAAACGTCCAATGTTTTTAAGCTCAAATGGGCTTTATTTGATCTGTCTCCTGTCTACAATCTCCTCTTTTTCAATGTAACTCAAAGGGGAAAATCAATACCCCAGTTTTTTTTCAAAATCTCCCTCTTACCAAGTTCAAAATGTTCGCAAGTATGGTACATTGGATCATGGAAGGAAATGGGATAGGGACATGGACTTGGATAACAGAGGACAGGAGAGACATGGAGAGGTGCACCAAACTGACCCTGCAGGGCAGGCATCAGGGTTTGCAGCAGCACAATACACCACACAGGGCATGCAGGACGGGAGTGCAGCACAACAATCCATAGAAAGCAAGAGGGAGGGGACAGGACCATGCACATGGACAACAGAGAACAGAGGGGCAAGAGGCAATGGTAGCTAGCTGACCATAATGGACAGACAGGAGAGAAGGCTGCAGCATAACAGACCATAAAGGGCAGGAGGGACGGATCAGGGGCATTACAATGGAACAGACAAGCCAGGAGGGAGGGAGTAGGGGTCTGCACATGTAAACAGAGGGCTGGGGGCAAGGGGGCAGGGCAGGAGCAGCAAGATGGCCATGGAGGTCAGGCAGGATGGGCACTAGAAGCAAGACACAACATGAAGAGCAACAGTGAGACTGTGATGGCATACACACAGACCATGGAGGGAAGGTGGGAGGGGGTCAGGGGCAGCTAACTGACCACACAGGGAAGGTGGGAGGGGCCATGGCAGCACAGAAGACCATGCATGGCAAGTGGGAGGGTTAGTGGCAGCACAATGGCTATGATGGGCAAGAAGGAGGGTGCAGGGGCATGCACAAAGGACGATGGAGGATAGAAGGGAGGGTCAGGACCTGTGCACAGACAAGAAAGTTCAGGGGAAGGGGCCTCACAACAGACCACACGGGGCAGGCAGGAGGAGCAGTTGCAGCACAACAGACCAGGGAGGGCAGAAGGGTGTGGCAGTACAATGGACCATGTAGGACAGGAGGAAGAGGATAGAGGCATGGCATGTGGACAGGCAGGGTGGAGGTGGCAGGGACAGGTTACAGTCATCTGACAATGCTAGGCAGGTGGGAGGGCAGTGGCAGCTCAACAGAACACTCAGAGTAGATAGGAGTGGCAGGTCCATGGGACATGGTGGGCAAAAAGGATGGAGCAGGGGCATGCACAAAGACATCGGAGGGCAGGGGGAAGGAGAATAGGGGCAGCAAGCTAAGCACAGAGTTTAAGCAGGAGGTCAATGATGGGGCATAGAATTGGGCAATGGAGGGCAGGAGGAGTGGACTGGTACATCATACTAAATTGAGGGCAGTGGCAGCACATCAGACCATGCATGGCAGGTGGGAGGAGGCTAGTCCATGGATTCACACAACAGAGGATAGGGAGGAGGGGGATGGGGCAGCAAGCTAACTGTTCAGAGAAGGCGGGTATTAGAAACTTTATTGTTTTTAAAACATTTTGTCTGTGCAAACTACTTAAAATATGAACAAGTATGCAGCATAATCTCACTTTTATTCAGGAAGAAGAAGACGTTAGTGACTGTGACTCCGGGCTCACTTGGCAAAAACACCCCCTGACCCTCCACCCCCTATCGCAAAATGTAATGCCCGTGAAAAGGGTAGGTGAACACAGTGTTATATAGAACATAGTCCTGAGAGCACGATTGAAAATGAAAACTAGATATAGTGTATGGTATAAACTATGCACCAAAAAGTGTGATATAAGATGAACCAGGCGTGAAATATAATATGCAATACATTGTGCGCAATGACAGATTCATTGGAGAGCGCGAGATAGCACAGGCACTAGCGTGTACTATGCGATATGCGCCTTGGAGTGTAATATGCACAGGGCAGTGTTGTGTAACCTAACTAGTCTCTAAAGTTGTAATATAAAATATGTGCTGGGGAGTGTAACGTTGCATATGCACTGTGACAAAGATATGGATCCCAAATTGTAATATGTATGGCATAGCACTGTGCGTTATAACATAGGCATCGAGGAAGGCACGTTAGATGGGGCAATATAACCCGTGCGAAGACAAGTGTGGCATGACATTTTCACGGGGTGGTGTTACAGTGCACATGGGCTAGAGAGTGTCATAGCATATGCACTAGCTAGTGGAATACAATACAGAGGTGTGTGGCACTCGGCAGGCAATGGTGGGTGTAACACAGCATTGGGCTCTGTCAGGAGCGCGCTGTGACTCGCAAGTGATGTTCGTCCCCTTTCCAGAGAGTAAAATAAAAAGTATTACACATCCGGCAGTGGATGTGTGTTTTATTAACTGTGAGGGGGGTTTCTTGCATAGTTTTGGTCGAATTTTTGTCGAATCCCCTTTGAATGGCTTGGTGTGCATGTGTATTAAATGTGCCCGTCAATAGCTACCCATGTTTGTATAAATAAACGACAAGGGTGTCTACCGGGATTAGGCACGGTAGAGCATCAGACATGTCAGAGCTTCACTAGTGGTGTAAATACATTCCACGTGGATTAATTGCATGCATAGTCGCCTTTTAATGAATATCACGCAAATCGTCATGGTGATAGGTACGTACGGTTTGTCCAGCATGTCCTAGGTGTGTCTATAAATATATATTTTTTAAAAATAATAAAAAACAGTGGCCGGCCCTGGGGATTGGGGTCAAAAAAATATAATTAGGAGACAGGCCCTGGGGGATGGGGTCATCAGGGCCAATAAATTAGAATAAGAAGGGGAACCACACAGCCCCCCTTCTTAAAAAAATAAAATAAATAAAAGACTGGCATCGTGCCGGAGGCCATGCCCCCTCCATGCAGCACTCTGCAAACGCGCCCCCAACAGGCATCTCCAGTATGCGCCAGGGAGCTGCGCTGCAGACAGGTGTTCTGAGGCCAAGCCCCTTTTTACACCTCTCTGAAACGCAGCTCTGTGGCGCTTACTGGAGGTACCTAGTGGTCTAGTGTGACCCTAGGGACCCTTAGGATTCAAGGGGACTTAATCTCTCAACTTAGAACAGCCACAGGGCGCGTTTACACAGTGGTGAAGGGAGGGGACGGGGCCTGAGGTGACGTGTGCAAACACGCACCATGGCACGTTTTAAATTGGGGATATAATTTCCCTTCAATACTGAGGGCCCCTGGGGGCTAACTAGCCCACCAAGTGCTTCCAGTAAGCGCCACTGAGCTGCATTGCAGAGAGGTGGTCCAGGCCGTGCCACTTTTTACACCTCTCTGCAACGCAGCTCTGTGGCACTTACTGGAGGTACCTAGTGGGCTAGTTGGACCCTAGGGACCCTCAGGACTCAAATGAACTTAATCTCCCAACTAAAAACGGACACAGGGCGTGTTTACACAATGGTGAAAGGAGGGGACGGGGCCTGAGTTAACGTGTGCAAAAACGCCCTGTGGCCTGTTTTAAGAGGTAGTTTTAATCCCCATGCCCTATTATATACTAGGGGCTTATAGAGGAGGTAAGGCTAATCACAGGGGGACCCCAACGCATAATGTTCCCTAGTGTATGTAGGTGTTTTCACTGTATTCTAAGTGTCTTTTAACATAGCACTGGCTCTAGGACTGGTTAGTCAGACTCAGTTACCACCAGTATCCGTCTGAAAAAGTTGAGGGTACAGGATGATTTTGCAACAAGGCTTCTTTCTGCTCTTCTTTTTGTTCTTTCTGCACGTTATCCTTCTTCCTGCACTTATCTTCGTATTTGAGGACTTCTGTTGCTTCTTTCTGCACTTCTTTTGTTTCTTTCTGTGCATTTTTTCTTCTTTCTTCACATGTCCTATCTCTGTAGGCATAGTTAGAAATTAGCATTTAAAAAACCTTTGAAATTAACAGAAAAAACCATAGGTTTCAGGCACGTTATAGTTAGGAATTAGCATTTAAAAAACCTCAGAAATTCACTGAAAAAACCATAGGTTTCAGGGGTGTTATAGTTAGCTGGACTTTTCACTTGTACAAAACCATTGAAATTCCCCCGTTATAGTTAGTTCAGCTAACTATAACTCACGCGCCCGCAATGCACTGCTGATGACGTCACATATTACATCACTCATGACATGGTCAGTGACATCACTCATGACATCACTGATGACATCTCAAATGACATCACTGATGACATCACTGATGACATCATCCTTGTGATAGAGTGGCAGACCTCCTCTCACCCTAATATAACCTTTGATACACACTTTCAAAAATAGAGACTAAAATTTTCAAAACAATGGACATACCAATACCAGTTACAACAACCTCTTCAGTAATTCTAAGATCCACATACACATCCACTCATTCACCAACAGTCCAATACAGTCACTCATACATGTACTCACTCATCATATGTACTCATACACCTATACATCCTGTTACACAATGCCACTCATCCATAGTTACTCACACACATAGTCACTCATGCTAATAAAGAATCAAACATACATTTACTTGCATATACAGTTATACACACACCACCACACTTACTTCTACGGAAACTTACACATACTTAGTCTTTTAAACAATCACTTATAGAAACACATACTTATTCATACAGGAACTCTTTCAATCTCTCACTCTCACATATACTCACATATATACACCAATAGTCACATATACTAGTTTAAAACATATGTAGTTACTCATAAAGACACTATTGAGACAGTCATTCACTCACTAACACACCCATACACACACTCATCCACCCATACAGTCCTGCACACATACTGTGTTCAACACATACAAACAGTGAGTCACTCATTCATGCACCTATGCACTACGTAATACCCCCACCGAACCATGCAGACACTCAGACTGATACTCAAAAAACCAACTAATAACCTATATAGACACCCATGTAGCTACTCACCAACCCATGCAGCCACTTATACACAAAGTGAGAGACTGATACAGATATTTACATATTTAAACATTACTCACTAAGCCATGTATTCACTATGATACACTTAATCAGTCAGTTACACAATCAATTTTTCAAAAACAAATCATCCATTTAGACACTTATATACCCATTTATTCTTCCATCGACCTTGAGATATACATATATAAAACATATTTAATTTTCAGAATAACACACATTCACTGGATGATGTCATCAGTGATGTCATCAGTGATGTCATTTGAGATGTCATCAGTGATGTCATGAGTGATGTCACTGACCATGTCATGAGTGATGTAATATGTGACGTCATCAGCAGTGCATTGCGGGCGCGTGAGTTATAGTTAGCTGAACTAACTATAACGGGGGAATTTCAATGGTTTTGTACAAGTGAAAAGTCCAGCTAACTATAACACCCCTGAAACCTATGGTTTTTTCAGTGAATATATATATATATATATATATATATTTATACACATACATATACATATAAACACGCACGCATATATATATACATTTAAATTTTGCAACGCGAGGAGAATCCAAATCAAAAAGTCGCCACTGATCAGTTTTCAAAAGTATGTTAATTTTGAGGTAGAGAAAGATGCTTTTCACCACGTCCATGATCTTGGTCACATGACCTCTCACCAGGTTCTATATTACTTAAAGGTACACAGTATGTGTGTGAACATCACTTGTGCAGTCATAGACATAAAACAAATTGATAAAGATAAATATTTACAATGTGACATAATCAGTTACAGGATGCATTTATCAGATTACCATAACAAATAACTTGTTTGAAATACATCTCACTTGTTCCCTTATTGCCCATATTGCAGTGAGAACAGTTTATACATTGGTTCATGTAGAATTGTCTTAGTTATGTTATGTGTTGGTGTGATTTGGTTACCCCACCTCCCACCCAATTGCTACAAGGGTGTGGACTCTTTAACCCATGGATAGTGGAGGGTTTGGATCTAAGGGTGCCTGGTATTGTACCCTTTTAGAGCTGCCTCGTGCTGACTGATACTGTAGCGGTGCCTAGGGTTCCTGTCATAGGCAATGGCTGGACAGGACCTACGAGGGGTTGGCAGAGATTCCGGTATAGTACCTAAATAAAGTATCAACTCTATGGGATGTAGTTGCCCCATGAGACTGCCTGACGTGTCTGCCCATTATCAATGCAGATAACTCCATATTGTCCTAATAAAAAGGTCAATAGTAGACTGCTTGTGATAACTATGGTGACTAGGAGTAGGGAGGATTGTGAGGAACATCTGTCCACTCCGGTGCACATAACGTTAATGAAGGTGAGTCAATCTGTGTTGTGTCTCTGCCTCATGTGCCTGTAAGGATAAAATGGAACACAACAATTAAGAGCAGTAAGGAAACCCCTATCACAACATATGCAACCATCACATAATGTACATAATTGCAGATATAATGTCAAAAGGCAAAATAAGTTATTGGTATGCATCCTATATTTACAACTCTCTATGTGCAAGTTAAAAACGAAAAAGTATAAACAGGAAAGAGGTGGGGTGTGAGTGTTCTGCCATGTGATGTTAATATATCAGCTAATCTGAATTATAGATGGGAATATATTTCCTCATCCAAATTGAGTCCATCTGGGAATTTGCTGCCGGCTTGTAGGATGATGCGCAATTTCATCCTACCAAGGGCCGCCTGTCGGTTGCCTCCTCTGGGATTGAGGCTTACTGAGTCCAGACCGAAATATCTGGCTTTTGTCCAGTCACCCTCATGTTTATCGAAACAATGTCTACATGTGCAACAGCTGTGGTCTTTATTGGTGATAGCCCTGCAGTGCTCTAAAATTCACTTTTTCACCTGAAATGTCATGGAGCCAATATACCAGAGGTCACATGGGCACACAATTGTGTACACCACATGATCCGTACGGCAGGTGATTAGTTTGGGAATCCTCCATCGGGTTTTTATTCTGTCTAAGCTGACTTCAGACACATTACTGCTATGCCTGCAGGCTTTACAGTTACTGCATCTGCGGAAACCCTTTGTTTTTTAAGCCAATTGGTCTCTTTGGTCTGGAGGTGACTATGTACGAGAAGGTCTTTGAGTGAGGCACTTCTCATGTAGGTCATCGATGGATTGATACCTACTTTGTTTCTAAGGATTGGATCCTGCCTGAGAATTCCCCATCTTTTTTTCAATATTTTTCGTAACTGGTCCGCCTGGCTTCTGAATTTCTGAATGAACCGCATATGTTCTTGGGTAACTTCTCTGGGGATTCTTTCAGAGGTAGATTTGGATAGGATTTCACTCCAGGATTGTAGCCTCTTTCTCTAAACATTTCCCTCATGTCATACTTGGTTTGTTCATAGGCAGTGATAGTGCTGCAGTTTTGTTTGGTCCTTAAAACCTTGCTGTATGGAATGCCCCATCTAAAGCTCGGTGGGTGGCAACTGGAGACGTGTAATATTGAGTTACCAGTGGGCTTCTTCCTAAAGAGGTTGGTACTGATCATGCCTTTATCAACTGTGAGCTTGAGGTCTAGGAAATCAATTGATTCTTTGCTGTAGTGTTTAGTGAATTTCAGGCTTGCAGAATTATCATTCAATGTGTCCATACATTTGTTAAGGTCTGCTTCCGTCCCCTCCCAGACAAAGAAAATATTGTCACTGTACATTAGCCATTTGGTTGCATTAAAGATCCAATGTTCTGTTTTGTCGTTCCAGAGCACCTGCTTCTCCAACCAGCCCACCATGAGATTGGCGTAGCTAGGGGCGAAGCAGGTGCCCATGGAAGTTCCTTGTAGCTGCTTAAAATGCTCTTTCTCAAAAATAAAACATTTTCCCTCAGACAAATCTCAATCATTTCTAAGAGCATGAGAGTATGTTCCAAATATTGTATATTGTATGTTTTAAAAAAGTATTTACATGCCTTGAGACCATCCGAGTGTCTAATGCTTGTATACAAGGCCTCAACATCTAGACATACTAACGAATGGTTTTCATTCATGACCACATCATTTACTTTCTGCAAAAAGTCTGTAGTGTCTCTAATATGTGATTTGAGATCCCTGACAAAAGGAAAGAGAAGTGGTCAACAAAGGTGGAAGTGTTTTTCAGGAGACTGTTTTTGGAAGAAACGATAGGTCTACCTGGTGGTTCTAGGGCGTTCTTGTGGATCTTGGGCAAGAAGTAGAAGGTGGGTGTAGTCGGGGTCTCATTTCTGAGGAATTGCTTTACATCCCATGTAAGTAGCTCCCTTTCGTGCCAGTCCTGTATCTTATTCAAGTGCCTATGTTGTAAATCAACCAGGTACTTCCTGTCTACCCTGCCATAGCAGGTCACATCATTCAGTTGAGGATATGCCTCTTTGGTGTACATAGCTCTTGTCATCAGGACTTCGTTGCACCCCTTGTCAGACGGTTGAATAATGAGGTTACGGTTGCTCTATAAGTTTTTTCACAGCCTCCCACTGTGTTTTAGTCATGTTTATTTGATGTGAGATGTGTTTACTAGTTTGAGAAGATCCTGTGCTCCCAGATCGCTAAAGATATCTATGTTATCCTTCGCAATTGTGGGTACGTATTTGGATCTGGCCTTAAAGTCGGTGGAGGTTGCCCCTCCTATAGGAATCCCAAACAGTTGTGTGATGTAGCCTGCGTGAATGGGGTCAAATGGATCAATGTGTTCACTTACTTGTTGGGCGAGGTCACTCATTATTTGTAATGAGGAAATATCCTCAACTGTCAATCTCGTGTCATCATTGGGTGCTGCTGGTCGTCTTCCTACAGTCCCCCCTGTGCTACTTCGTAAGGCATGCATTTTACATAATTTCAATTTCCGTTCAAACTTGTATAAGTCGATGCTTGTCTGAGCATAGTCAAAACCTGTCTTGGGACAAAAAGACAGGCCTAGTCTCAGTACATTTTCCTCGTCATCTGTTAGAACCCTATTGGTCATGTTCATTACCGTTAATTTCATGTCAGAGCCCACCATTATATTCTCTTGTATGTCTGGCCTTGTGTTCCCATACCAATGGTTCTTAAGCTTCCTTCGTCTGATCTTCCATTTTTGATTTTGTCTTTGTTTCCTCGTCCTCTTCCTTTTGGCCTCCCTCTGTTCGATTGTTCTTTCGTTTTTTGTAAGAGGCGAAGTTCCTCGCAAAAAGACTGCTGCTCAAGGGTCCCTGATGATATGCTATCTATTGACTCTTGATCTGAGCTGAGATCTGTTGTTGACCCCTTTTTGTTGGCTTACATTATTCCCAGTGCTTCATCCTTTGACAGTTCTGATCTTGCTTTGTTGAATTTTTGAGCAAATGTCAGAATCTGACCAGTGGCGTAGTCTCTTTCATCTCTTTGAAATTTCCATTGTTTTCTAGCCACAACCTCTTTTTCATAGGCTTTGATTCTGTCATCCACTAGTTTCAACACCTTGTTTGTCTTCATTTGATCTGCCTCACTTTTGAACTTTTTCATCAGTTCCTGTAGGCGTGTCATTAATCATTTGTGTTCATCCCATGCATTGGTAATGAGAATCTCCAACATCCTCCTTGAGCAAGCGGTTGTGTTCTCCATCCAATCCTTGAGGACTTGTGGTTTGGGTATCGCTATGGTTGGGGTAATAAAGATTCTGAGACCCCTCGGTATGCGAATAACTTCAACGTAATTCTGTAGGGAGGGAGCCTCTCACAACAGGCTGATTTCCATACGCCTCAGGCATTCCAGGATGTTGCCTCTCTGTTTGATTCCCACTGGGGCTTTGTCCAACACTGCACTCCCAGATACCAGTGTCTGTGTTTTACTTTTGCTGAAAATTGCTTTGGCAGAGGTCTCACACCCCTTTAGGAACTTGTCTGCCATTGTTGATGTGAATCACAAAATACTTTTAAAGGCGAAGTAACACTCCTTGCTTGACACTCAATCATGCGTCTTCAGCTCTGATAGCTGATGCGAACTCTGGCTAGCCGTAATGTGGCGGCAGGGTTGTTGCTCGGTAAATGCAGGTTTGAAGCAAAGCCATGGCTAACTTCAATGCAAGATTTGAGTCTCACGAACGGGAAACACAGTAGGATGAAAGTCGCACACCGGAGGTGCGTGGCCGCCTACCTGCTTCCGTTGCTGTTTTCCCCAGGTGCCAAAGGCGTCCTTAGTGTTCACAGCCACATGAGCTTGCTGGTAGCCGGCAGGTGTTCTCGACAACAGAGAATCCAGATGGGTGTTTGACGGAAAGGAACACCCTTCCTGACAAGTTGGGGCTTCACTGGCAGGTCCTGCCACAGGAATATCGCAAAGCGAGAAGAATCCAAAGCAAAAAGTCTCCACAAGCCCGCTGATTGTTTTTTTAAAGTATTTTAATTTTGTGGCAGAGAAAGACGCGTTTTGACCATGTCCGTGGTCTTGGTCACATGACCTCTCCCCAGGTTCTACATTACTTAAAGGTACACAGTATGTGTGTGAACATCACGTGTGCAGTGATATACATAGAAAAAATTGATATTAGATAACTATTTACAATGTGACATATTCAGTTACAGGATGCATTTATTGGATTGCCATAACAAGTAACTTGTTTGAAATACATCGCACTTGTTCCCTTATTGCCTATATTGCAGTAAAAACTGTTCATACATTGGTTCATGTGGAATTGTCTTAATTATGTTATGTGTTGGTGTAATTTGGTGACCCCATCTCCCACCCAATTGCTACAAGGGTGTGGACTCTTTAACCCATGGATAGTGGGGGGTTTGAATCTAAGGGTGCCGGGTATAGTACCCTTTTGAAGCTGCTTCGTGTTGGCTGATGCTGTAGCTGTGCCTAAGGTTCCTGTTATAGCCAATGGCTGGACAGAACCTACGAGGGGGTGGCAGAGATTCCAATATAGTACCAATATTTATATATATATTCACTGAAAGACCAAAGGTTATGGGGATGTTGTAGTTAGGCTGAAATTTCACTCATATAAAACCAGAGACATTAAGCATTTATTGTAGGCTGAGCTAATTATAATTCAAGCCCTCGCAATGCACTGCCTATGACCTAATATATTACATCACTCATGACATGGTCAGTGACATCACTCATGACATCACTGATGACATCATCCTGTGACTGTGAGTGTTTTACAAACAATTATGAGTGTTAAATATATATACCAGGGTTTATTGGTGAATCAGTGAGTGTGTGAGTGACTGTGTGGATGATTTAGTGTGTGCATGACTGACTGAGGAGGTGTGGCACAGCAGACAGCATGGCTGACTCCTGAGCGCAGGCTCAAGGTTTGATCTCCTGCGCCGGTCGTAGATCATCTCAGTATCATGTGAGTCTGGGCAATAGCTCACTTAATGTCTGTGACGGCCTCCAGCACCTTGAGACCCTTACGGGTGATTAGTTCATGCTTTACCAACACCAGGTTACTGTATCAGTGAGTGATTAGGTTTTTTAGTGAATGTATAGCTGAGTGACTAGGTTATGCTAATGTCTATATCAGTCTGTGACTTGGCATCTAAGTGGCTGTGTGGCTTTGTAAGTGGGTATGTTAGTGGCTGTATGGGTGATTGATTGTTTGTCTGCGTACTTGTATGGGTGTCTGATTGCCTGTGTGGGTGGGTGAGGGTGTGTGTGATAGCCTGCGTGGATGAGTAAGTGGGTGAGTCAGTGGCTGTATGGGTTAGTGAGGGCATCTGTGAGAGGCTGTATGTGTGACTAAATGTGTACAGCTATGTCAGTGGTATATGGGTGAGTAACTGCATACGTGAAAGGCAATATAGGTGAGTGCTGGAGCATATGAGTGACTGTATATGTGAGTGAGTAATTGTGAGAGTGGCTGTATGTGTGAGTGTGAGCTTGTGCAAGTGAATGTATAGGTGAGAGCGTATGTGTTAGTATCTGTATGAATAAGTGAGTGGGTATGTGTATAACTGTATAGGTGAGTAAGTGGAAGTGTGATTGACTCTATGGGTGAGTGAGTAGGTGTGTGAGTAGGCTTATGGTTACTGGTAGTATGTGAGTGGCTGTATGGGTGTATGAGTGGATATATCAATGGCTGTATTAGTGATTGAGTTGGATTATGACTAGTTGTATGAGTGACTGAGTAGAAGTGTGTGTAGACCTATGAATCAGTGAGTGGGTGTGTAAGTACTTGGAAGGGGTGTGTCAATAGTTTTGAGAATGGTAGTGTGGACATTGTAGTGAGTGTATGAAAGGTGATATTGGGGTGTGAGTGGGTGCATCAGAGATTCTGCGGATGACGTCAGTGATATCATCAGTGTTTTCACTGACCATGTCATGAGTGAAGTAATATGTGAGGTGATTGTGGGGGCATGAGTCATAGTCAGCTCAGCTAGCTATAACTGCTGCATTTCTCTGGTATGGAGTGAAATGTCTGTCTAACAATAACTTCCTTGTAACCATTGTTTTTTTCAGCGAATTTCTAGGGTATTTTTAATTCTATTTCCTAACTGTAACATCCCTGTAACCTTTGTTTTTTTCAGTGAATTTCTAAGGTTTTTTTAAAATGCTAATTCCTAAGTATAATGTTCCTGTAACCTTCGGTTTTGAAGTGAATTTCTATGTTTTTTAACTAGTAGTCCTGTTTGCAGAGTGGTGGAGAAGGGAGCCTGGGCCTCTGACCAGCTCTCAGGAACCCTGCTGTGTAGGACTTACAGGAGGTACCAGGAGGGCTTCTTGGCCCCCAAGGTCGCTCAGGAGTAAAGTGGACTTCATCTTCCAACCAGTAATACACCATGAGCCATGTTTGCAGAGTGGTGGAGAAAGGGAGCATGGCCTCCGAAGCCCTCTTAGCAATCCCACTGTGTGGGAATTATTGGAGATGAAAGGAGCGGTTGTTGGCTCCAAGGATGGCCTTGGGAACCTACTATCTCTCCTGTTCCCTACAGTAAGTCCCACACAGCAGGATTGCTGAGACCTGATTGGAGTCCACACCCCCTTTCTCTACCACTATGCAGACATGCCTCCTGGTGAGCTAATAGTAGGGGGAGGAAGATCCCTTGGCTCCAGAAGGTCTTGGGGGCCAACTACCCCTATTGTTACCTCCGGCAAGTCCCACACAGTGGGTTTGCTGTAAAGTTTTTGGTGGTCACGCCCCTTTTCTCTACCACTCTGCAAGCGCGTCTCATGGTGCCCTACTAGTTGGGGGATGAAATCCCCTTGGCTCTTGAGTGTTCTTAGGAGCCAATTAGCCCTCCTGCTAACTCCAGTAAGACCTATGCAGCTGGATTGGTGATTTGTAATCAGAATCCACGTCCCCTTTCTCCACCCCTCTGCAAACATGCCTCCTTGCTCACTGCTGCTTGGGGTATGAAGTCTACTTTAGTCCTGAAGCACTCAGGCGGCAAAGAGGCTTCATCCCCCTCCAGCAGTGTACAGAGAGACACATTTGCAGAGGGTTATTTAAAAGAAAGTGCTTGCTTTTTAAAAAAAACTTTTTTCACACAAATTTACAAATATTGCAATTTTGCACCAACATAAAAAAATGCTTTTGCGCCATTGCGGCCTCACAGGGGGGCCCCAAGACCATGGTTTGAATGTGAGGGCATTCCTACCATGCCCCCTTTTCTTCATTCTCACTTTAGTTTTGGGACTGTCCCAAGATGGCTGCCAACACTTCCTGGTTAAAGTGTTGGCAGCCAATCAGAGCTGTACATTTCCCTGCACAAGCTCCTATTATTTCGCAAGTCTCTGCGGCCAGAGATATCACTATAATTTTCTTCTTAAAGTTCTCAACAACTACTGTTTCGATTTAAACCAAATAAGCAAAAGGCACTTCCTTGAACGAACATCTACCTCACTGCCAAATTTGGTGTATGTCCGTTCAGTGGTTTAAACTGTAGGTGTGGCTAAAAGTTCCAATAGGATTTAACATTACAAATGCACCCCTATTTTGCCCTCCTATTTCTTGGTCCCCACTGCATGGATCCCTCGGAAACTTTCCATGATGCAAAGAACCTACCTTGACCCTTTTTAAAGCCAATTTCATGAAGATTAGTCAAACAACAGCAATATTATAGCCAAGTCAAAAAATGCTTTTCCTATGGAAACATGATCCTAACTATAACTACCTACTGGCGATTATATATAATACACTATTAATCTCCTCATTATTAACATATTAACATACCTGTTAATTTTCTTTAGTGATCCTTAAATATTAGCAATTTTTCACTTCAAATTTCTACTCACAGACAATTATTACTACTACACTCTGTAAGAAAGAACCAGAAATGGCAAATTGCCCCTCTCTTTATCCACAGATAATCATATACTTAGCAAATAAAAATGCTTCCTTCATTTTTTCATATTCTTTTACTGGTTCTCATTAGTCACTTTCTTTTAACCCTTTATTAGCCTCCTGATAAAAAGCCCAATCTAGTAGTGTCTGTGGGTGGAGTTTCGATGCCCAACTTGGCCCCTGTGTAAATCTGTGATGGACTTGCGACTCCATTCCCGAGTCCGTTACAGCATTTATGATAATATTAGTATTCTTTTTCAGTTACATATTCGATCTAATCACAGTAGTGAATTGGAAAATGCATATTTTAAACTATATGGTATTTCTAAAGTTATAATATATTCCCTAGTTAGGCCCATGTAGCAAGGCAGCTTATTCCTCACATTGTCCTAGAAAATAAAATTTCAGAGATGACCTTTTGCACACGTTTGCATGCATGACAATGTTGGATTAGTTTCTCTGAAACTACTTTGTTTATACATCCATCTTTGCACAACGTTATCACGATGCCCTGAACATCATGTACTAGGTCTTTCTAAGAACTAGGTACAAAAGTTGTCCTAACTTCATCCATGGGGCAACAGCGCTATCTACATATCCATAACATCACTAATCTAGCGTGCACATCACAAAGACTGCTTTTTATTATAAATAACAGGAATCCCCATAGATTGGTAGAGGAGGCACTTCTGCTGACACCAAACGTCCCTGCATGCTGAGAAATCACCATGCACCGGTCTGACATTCTGTGAGGCGGGTCCAACTTGATACCCAGACAGGGTCCTTCACTCTCTCCCATCAGGTAATAGGGTTGGATCTTCCCTAGGGGGGATTCTTGGCTCTGCACCCATACACACTCTAGGTACACACAGAGTAGGGTCCGCCTCATATGAGTACGTTAGATTACCATTTTGCATATATGCCTACATATATTTATTGTTTCAGCATCATGGTAGAAATACATCTGTTAGTGTTTACTCTCTTGATGCTAGCAATCGCCTTCATTTGCTTCTATCTCCCAATCCTTGCAGTACAAGTATTTTATGCAAGAATAATGTTCATTCAATACATATCATTGAAAACTTCCCACTGTGTATTCTCTATATATTTCTCTGAGAACAGGTGAGCACAAGTGACTGAGCAAAAGATTCTGTACTGTCTCCACAATTTCTGAGGAAACAGGTTTGTCATGTTCAGTGGTTGCCAGAAACTGTTCGCTCCTTGGTAAATTAGGGGGGATTGCGGTGCCACTGTCAGCTAGCTGGTCTATAGGCCAACATATCTTGCGGGGGTTAGAATACCCTACTGTAACAGTGAGTCAAAAGTTCACACACTTTTTAACCAGAGGATATCAGCTTCTAATTGAACTGTAGCATGTGTGGTTGAGTGCTTGAAAATCTAAGCTTATCCACAACAGCGTAACTAAAAAACATTTAAACACAGCCAATCACAGATTTACTCACATTAGTAATTACCACTGGTGGATGGAGTTTGTGGAGTTGCACTATGCGGAATTCAGCAGAGTTGCATAAAAACTAAGGGGAATTCCACTGAGTTCCACTCCGCCTTAACTCAAACTGTAAGCATTGCTCACCGCTGAGCTTTGAATAGCACAAATTATTCTGCTCAATGAAGTCGGCTGCCTCATCCTCACAATATGCACACTGAAAGAAATGAGGACAGATAGCTAATAAGAACAATGCACAGGCAGACATAAACTCATGCTCATCTCATTATCACCACTACACACCATATTTTGTTTATCTTTCGCACCCTGTAGGTGTTGTTTGTGCTCTCTCTGACTAGGGAATCTTACCGTGATTCACAACTGTGACTATGTTATTAATACTGCAGGATTTTAGGTTACACATATACTGAAAAAGAGATTGCAGACTCCATAATTGCGCTGCAGTGCTAGTTTGTTGTGTGGTTTGAATACCCACATGTATTTCAACATCATGACCAGGCTTAGAGTTTGTTGGGCATACACCATCTGGTTCCCCTGCCAGCTCCTTCTCCTGAATTGCTTAAGAAACGTAAAGGTCTGGTCAGTTTTAACATGGCTAAAATTTCCAAGCACAGAGGCAGCAAGAGAAGGGCTTGCCAATGAGAAGCCATTGAAAGTGGCACCAGCTTTTGCACTGCACTCCTTTTACAAAGGTGGCAGGCCCAAAGGCAAAGTCAGATAGTTTCTAACCTACTGCTACTTCTCATACACTAGCTAGCCTCATTTAGGAGGCAGCAGACAATTTTCCCTTCTGGCAGTAAAGGCAATCTTGAGCCTCCAATCTATTCTGGCCAAGTAGCAGTACAAGGGTCCCCCATGTGTTTAGGCCGGGGTGTGCTGGGCTCACTCACCTCCACAGGTCCACAACTTGGCTCCCATCTCAGCAGATGCCCACCGCCTGCTGTCTCTCGGTGTAATGCCACCACACACTGTACCTCATCAGCATTCAGCCCCAATCACTCTGCCTCCATTAACTTAACTCCCAGCGGGGGCCTGGGAGCAGCAAAGTCCCAGTCAAATGCTGCCGTGCAGTCACCCACTGCCGCTGCATACTTCAGAAAACCGCAGATGGAAGTGCATTCTCAGGAGGGCACATTCAGTCACGTTGCTGGGTAAAATGCCGAAATCAATGGCACGCCATGTACTGGTTGTCGGCAGCCTTATTCACTAGGTGTGAGCTGGATTTCATGAGCTGTCCTTGCTCTTCTCTGGTCATTCTACAAAAAAGGTAGGGCCTATTTCTGAAACCACCCCTCTGGATGCTAAACCGAAGCCCCCTTTTCAGCCCTTCTTCTGCTGATTTACAGAAACAACTACTTTTTCCAGCATGCCTAGGACCGTCGACAAGCGCACATGCCGGACAATACGCACATGACATCAGTCATACTCTCCAACTGATTTCAGGTGCTCCCTGCATTGGGGCAGGATTGGCATCGGCTGGCGAGTGGAGAGCAAGTAAGTGGACAAGCCAGTATACCTCTTGATGAAGTAAGGTACAATATCCTGCATATTATTTCTAATTTGGGGAACACATTTCGGTCGATCTCTACTACTGCTACCAATGTTTTAATCATAGGGGTGGGCAGGCGGGGTCAATGCAGCTACACTGTGGAATCAGAGTTTTTTGCCGAACTCCACGCTACCAGTGGAACGTGGAGTTGGCAAAACACTGCAAACTCCACTGGCAGAGCGGAGTTCACTGCCCACCCCTAGTAATTGCATTACTACCTATTTTTACTTATTAAATTGTTTACACCACCCAATCAAATATGTAATTTTCTAAAATCAACTCCACTCCTCCATTTTAACTGCCTTTCATTCTACCAAGCGTTACATTCAGCTGCAGCCTTCTTTTGTGTATTATTGCTCCTTTTTTTCATAATAATGGTTTGAATATTGACTGTGGGTCACAGCTATGTTTTCTAGGCCAGAGAGTGTGCAAAAAAGAGTGGCATTGACAGGGCTTAGAGACCATAACATGGGCTCTATCTACAACAGTAACCTGCATTTTGACATGCATCGAATCTATAGAAGTGATGGAGTTCACTGTACAGATTAAGGCAACAGGGTGTTTCTCATTAACCTGAAACTCTGCATCTGGTCTTATGAGTAGCTGTCACATACTCACAACGAATACAAAGGCTCTCTTCAGAACCACCCTATTGCTCAGTACCAAATAGTCATCATTTTAAATCTTTCTTAAAAAAATATTTACCAGAGTTGTGACCCCATTGTGGATCCTAAAAGCAAAAGCACAAATTCAATGCCCAACAACACATTTTAGATTTATAACTCTAATTTTACATGTATATATGTTACAATGATTTTAGGAGTAGTGTTGTGAATTTCTAACTGATTGTACACGTGGGTCCATAAGTCTGAGTGGGTCTGGGACAGCATAAATCACTTTCTCTGAGTGGGTGCAGGACTACATTAGTGTGTATGTGTATAGGTGTGTGAGTCTCTAAGTTTGTCTGTGAGTGGATGTATGGGTTCTGAGTGGGTGCATCAGTCTCTGAGTAGCTCTGTCAGTGAGTGCATGAGTGTCTGAGTGGGTCCGTGAGTGGGTGCATATGTTTCTTATTGAGTCTGTGAGTGGGTGCATGACTACCTAAATAGGTGTGTGACTAGGTGGGTGAATAGCTCTGTGAGTGATTGTGTGAGTCTTTGAGTGGGTCAGTGAGTGGGTGCATGAGTGTCTGAATGGGTCTGTGAGAGGGAGCATGAGTCTCTGAGCAGATCTGTGAGTGAGTGTGTAAGTGTCTGAGTTGGTGTTTGACAAGGTACATGAGTTTGTGGATGAGTCTTTGAATGGGTGCATGAGTGTCTGAGTGGGTCTGTGAGTGGATGTGTTTCAGAGATATTATAGTAAGAAACTAGCATTTTAAAAAACATTGAAATTAGCTGAAAAAAACATGGGTTTCATGGGTGTTATAGTTCGAAATTAGCATTTAAAAAACCTTAGAAATTCACTGAAAAACATAGGTTTCAGGGACGTTATAGTTAGGAATCAGCATCTTAGAAATTCTGTAAAAAAAACATAGGTTTCAGGGACATTACACTTAGAAATTAGCATTTAAAAAACCTTTGACTTTCACAGACAAATCCATAGGTTTCAGAGGCATTATAGTTAGAAATTAGCCTTTAAAAAGCCTTAGAAGTTCACTGAAAAAAACATAGGTTACAGGGATGTTATAGTTAGAAATTAGCATTTAAAAACCCCTACAAATTCTCTGAAAAAACATTGGTTTAAGGGACATTATTATTAGAAATTAGCAATTAAAAAACCTTAGAAATTCACTAAAAAAAACATAGGTTTCAGGGACGCTTTAGTTAGAAATTAGCATTTTAAAAAACCTTACAAATTCACTGAAAAAATCACAGGTTTTAGGGACGTTATAGTTAGTTGGACATTTCACGCATATAAAACCAGAGAAATTCAGCCGTTATAGTTAGTTGAGCTAACTATAACTCACGCCTTCGCAATGCACTGCTGATGACGTCACATATTACGTCACTCATGACATGGTAAGTGACATCACTGATTAAATCACTGATGACATCTCAAATGACATCACACCAATTGACGGACTGATACAGACATTTACACAGTTTACTCACTAACCCATGCATTCAGTAAGACACATTTAATCACTCACTTATATAGTCAGTCACGTACCTACTAAATCATCTATTCAGACACTTATACACCCACTCATTCTTTAATACACCATGGCATATATATATCTATAAAACTTATTTAAACTTTACAGAAACACACAGTCACTAGATGATGTCATAAGTGATGTCATCAGTGATGTCATTTGAAATGTCATCAGTGATGTCATCAGTGATGTCACTGACAATGTCATAAATGATGTAATATGTGAAGTCATCAGCAGTGCATTGCGGGGGTGCGAGTTATAGTTAGCTCAACTAACTATAACAGCCGAATTTCTCTGGTTTTGTATGAGTGAAATGTCCAACTAACTATAACGTCCCTGAAACTTGTGTTTTTTTCAGTGAATTTCTAAGGTTTTTCAAATGCTAATTTCTAACTATAAAGTCCATGAAGCCGATGGTTTTTTCAGGGAATTTCAATGGTCTTTTAAATAATAATTTCTAACTATAACATCCGTGAAACCTATGGTTTTTCCAGTGAATTTCTAGGGTTTTTTAAATGCTAATTTCTAACTATAATGTCCCTAAAACCTCTGTTTTTTTCAGGGAATTTCAAAGGTTTTCAAAGGCTAATTTCTAACTATAACGTCCCTGAAACCTGTTTTTTTCAGTGAATTTCAAAGGTTTTTAAAATGCTAATTCCTAGCTATAACGTCCCTGAAACCTATGTTTTTTTCAGTAAATTTCAAAGGTTTTTTTAAATGCTAATTTCTAACTATGCCTACAAAGGTAGGGCATATGCAGAAAGAGGAAGAGAGGTGCATAAAGGAGCAAGAGCAATGCAGAAAGAGGCAACAGAAGTCGAGAAAGATGAAGAAAAGTACAGAAAGAAGGAACAGATATGCAGAAAGAACCAACATAGGTGCAGAAAGAGGCCTTGTTGCAAAGTCATCCTGTGCCCCCCAAATTTTGCTGACTGGTACTGGTGGTAACTGACTCTGACTAACCAGGTCCGGAGCCAGTGCTGTGCTGAAAGACACATAGAATACAGTGAAAACACCTACATACACTAGGGTACACTATAGTTTGGGGTACCATATGATTGGCATGACCTTCCCTGTAAGGCCCTAGTAAATAATAGGGCTGGGGATTAAAACTGGCTCTAACTCAGAGGTGCAGAAAGAGGCAAGAGAAGTTCAGAAAGAAGCAAAAGCGGTGCTGAAAGAGGCAAGAGAGGTGCAGAAAGAAGCAAGTGAAGTGCAGAAAGAGGCAAGAGAGGTGCAGAAAGAGGCAAGAGAGATACAGAAAGAGACAGGAGGGGCACATAAAGAAGGAAGAGAAGTGAAGAAACAGGCAAGCGACTTACTGAAAGAAGCAACAGAGCTGTAGAAAGAAGCAAGATAAGTGCAGAAGGAGGCAAGTGAGGTGCAGAAAGAAGCTAGAGCAGCGCAGAAAGAACCTACAGAGGTGCAAAAAGAGGCAAGAGGGGTGCAGAAAAAGGTAGGAGAGGTGTACAAAGAGGCAAGAGAGGTACAGAAAGAGGCAGGAGGGGTGCAGAAAGAGCAAAAGAGGTGCAGAAAAAAGCAACAGAGGTACAGAAAGAGGCAAGAGAGGTGCAGAAACAGGCAGGAAAGGTACAGAAAGAGGGCACGGGGTACAGAAAGAGGCAATATGGATATAGAAAGAGAAAAGAGGGATACAGAAAGAGGCAAGAGGGGTGCAGAAAGAAGCAAGAGCAGTGCATAAAGAGGCAAGTGAGGTGCAGAAAGGGGCAAGAGATCTACAGAAAAAAGCAACAGGGGTGCTGAAAGAGGCAAGTGAGGTGCATAAGGAAGTAAGAGAGGTGCAGAAAGAGGCAATAGAAGTACAGAAAGAAGCAACAGAGATTCAGAAAGAGGCAAAAGGGGTGCAAAAAGAGGCAAGAAAAGTGCAGAAAGAGGCAACAGAGGTACAGAAAGAGCCAAGAGAGGTGCAGAATCATGCAGGAAACGTGCAGAAAGATGGAACAGGGGTGCAGAAAGAGGAAAGAGAGGTGCAGAAAGAGAAAAGAGGGGTGTAGAAAAAAGCAACAGAGGTGCTGAAAGAGGCAAGTGAGGTGCAGAAAGAGGCAAGAGATCTGCAGAAAAAAGCAACAAAGGTGCTGAAAGAGGCAAGTGAGGTGCAGAAAGAGGCAAGCGATCTGCAGAAAAAGCAACAGAGGTGCAGAAGGAGGCAACTGAGGTGCAGAAAGAAGCAAGCGAAGTGCAGAAAGAAGGAAGAGAAGTGCAGAAAGAAGGAACAGAGATGCAGAAAGAGGCAAGAGAGGTGTAGAAAGAGGCAAGAGAGGTACAGAAAGAGAAAAGAGGGAAGCAGACAGAGGCAAGAGATCTGCAGAGAAAAGCAATAGAGGTGCTGAAACAGGCAAGTGAGGTGCAGAAGGAGGCAAGAGATCTGCAGAAAAAAGCAAGAGAGGTGCTGAAAGAGGCAAGTCAGTTGCAGAAAGAAGAAAGAGAGGTGCAGGAAGAGGCAATAGGAGTGCAGAAAGAAGCATCAGAGGCAAGAGGGGTACAGAAAAGGAGAGAGAATTACAGAAAGAAGCAAAAAAGGTGCTCAAATAGGCAAGAGGTATACAGAAAGAGGCAAGAGCAGTACAGAAAGAACCAAGAGAAGTGCAGAAAGAAGCAACAGAGGTGCAGAAGGAGGCACAAGGAGTGCAGAAAGAAGGAAGAGAAGTGCAGAAAGAAGCAACAGAAATGCAGAAAGAAGCAACAGAGGTGCAGAAGGAGGCACAAGGAGTGCAGAAAGAAGGAAGAGAAGTGCAGAAAGAAGCAACAGAAATGCAGAAAGAGACAAGAGAGGCGCAGAAGGAAGCAAGAGTGGTTTGCACACCATTAGTTCCAATTTAACACCCACATTTAGCCATAAGTAACAGGTGATCATTCTAGGTTTGCAAAGGGCCTTCCACCATGCTGTAACACTTGTCGCTGCATTTTTTATAACGTTTGTGCCGTTTGAGCTAGAAACAAGGATTTTTCTGTTCAAATCAGCAGATTAGGGAGCAGATGATGAATTATGTGGCTAATGCAGAAAATGTATAATTGTGCAAAAGTCGGTGCAGCCAAACAGTCACATAATTCCAGTGGCCCTGCTCATACCTCTGACTAGGTATACAAACGTTCCTCAGTGATTCCTTCTTTATTTGTCTCACAGAGTTCATAGTTGAGCTTCTATGGAAACGAGGAAGACTAAACCTGAAGTTACCACTCCACAACACAGACTGCCATACCACATAATTACTCTCCATAGCACACAATCCCACATAATTCCTATACTCTAAATACTACATACTTTCTATCCTCATAATTTCACTACACAACATACCACATAATTCCACTACACGCAACGTACATCCACTCCACTCCCAAAAACATTAGTAAAAAACTTTTGCATTTACAACACCAATAGTTCTAATTCTCTCAAATGCGAAACCTATTATATTGCAAACTTTTCTTTAACTAGTAGACGCGTTTGCAGAGTGGTCAAGAAAGGTTGCTGGGCCTCAGAACAGCGCTCAGGAATTCCGCTGCGTAGGAATTACAGGAGGTACCAGGAGAGCTTCTTGGCCCCCAAAGTCACTCAGGAGTAAATTGGACTACAACCCCCATCCCGTAGTCTGCCAGGAGGTGTTTTGGCAGAGTGGTGGAGAAAGGGGGCGTGGCCTCCGAAGACGTCTTAGCAATCCCATTGTGTGGGACTTACTGGAGGTAACTAGAGGGGTAGTAGGCCCCAAGGACATCCTTGGGGGACAACTACCCCTCTATCCCCTCCAGTAAGTCCCCCACAGTAGGATTGCTAAATTCTCCTAGCAGGCCATGCCCCCTTTGCCCACCACTCTGCAAACACGCTCCCTGATGCACTCTTGGATGGGGATTGAAGTCCCCTTCACTGCTGTGGCTCCTTAGGGGCCAACTAGCCTCCCTCTTACCTCCAGTAAGCCCCACACAGTGGGATTGCTCAGAGGTGGACACAGGCCATGCCCCCTTTCTCCACCACTCTGCAAACACACCTCCTGGCGAGCTCTTGGTTGGTAGAGGAAGTCCCCTTTCCTCCTGAGGGTCCCTGGGGACAACTAGCCCTCCTGTTACCTCCAGTGAGCCCCTTACAGCTGGATTGCTCAGAGTGCTCAAAGGCCATGCCCCCTTTTTACACCACTCTGCAAACGCAAGTCCTAGTGCACTGTTGCTCGGGGGATGAAGTCCACTTTAGTCCTGAGGTACTCGGGACACAAGAGGACCTCATCGCCCCACCAGAAGTGCATTTGCGTTTGCAGAGTGGTGTAAAAAGGGGCGTGGCCTCGGACCTCCTCTCAGCAATCCCACTGTGTGGGGCTTACTGGAGGTATCTGGTGGGCTAGTTGGTCCCCACGGACCCTTGGAATGTAGGGGACTTCATCCACCAAAGGGGGGCATTTGCAGAGTGGTGCAGGGAGGGGGCGGGGCCGACGGCAAGATGCTGGCTTGTCTGGTTTTTTGCCTTTTTGGAAGGGGGCTGTGTGGCCCCCTTCTTTTTGTATTTTTTGGGCCCTGGGGACCCCATACCCCAGGGCCTGACCCTTTTTTATTTTTATTTTTACAAAAACGGGAAGGGGGCTGCGTAGCCCCCTCCAGTGGCCAATTTCGGCCCCGGGGACCCCATCCCCCGGGGCATGGCCACATGTTTATTAATTTTTTTAAACATTTTTAAGGAGGGGGTGCGCAGCCCCCCTCCTGAGGCCATTCTTTGCCACGCGGACCCCATCCTCTGGAGCTTTGCCTTGTTCATTTCAAAACATTGTTTTTTGATTTGGGCTGGGTGCCGCTTGGCCCCCCCTTCCCTGGGCCACTTTTGACACCGGGGACCCCATCCCCCAAGGCCTGGCCTCCTTTGGTTTTTTAAAATAATTTTCACAGGAGGGGAGCCGCGTAGCACCCCTCACCAGGGCCACTTCTGGCCCCAGGGACCCCATCCCCCGGGGCATGGCCTACTTTGTTTTTTTTTTATCGTTTTCACGGGAGGGGGCCTCGTGGCCCCCCCGGGCTACTTCTGGCCCCGGGGACCCCATCCCCTGGGGCCTGGCCTCCTTTGGTTTTTTTCAATAATTTTTGCGGTATGTGGGGCGCGTGGCCCCAGGTACCCCATCCCATGGGGCCTGTCCCCCTTTGTTTTTTTAAAATATTTTTTGTGGGAGAGGGGCCGCGTGGCCCCCCTCTCCTGGGCCACTTCTGACCCCGGGAACCCCATCCCCCGGGGCCCGGCCCTCAGTGTTGGGACCATAGGGGTAGCCCCAATGCCCTCAAGGTCCCAGCCAGCTCCCCACCTCCTGCGGGAGCCGGTATTGCTTTTGGGCATGGGGAGCTGCTAACATGCAGCTCCCCTTGCCCAAAAGCAATTCTGCTTTGCTTGTTGGAAGCAAGAGCAGGTTTTGTGGGACCCCCAGAGCAGGCCAAGGCAGTCAGGGTGTTTGTACCCTGCCCCCTTTTCTTGTATTTTAATGTGTTGGCAACCAATCACAATGAAGCTCGTGCTCAGAAGGATTCGCGAATCCTCCGTGGTGCTCAGATATCGATATTTATTTTTATTTTTTTAATTTCTCTGCAACTACTGAATGGATTTACACCAT
The DNA here is from genome assembly GCF_964204655.1 of Triturus cristatus. Taxonomy (NCBI): domain Eukaryota; kingdom Metazoa; phylum Chordata; class Amphibia; order Caudata; family Salamandridae; genus Triturus; species Triturus cristatus. The sequence goes on from NC_140580.1 coordinate 419,961,232, forward strand.
TTAAAAAATGGGCGCTTTCTGATCCAAGAGCTACCTTTTTGTCAAATTTGGTGTAATTCCGTTCAGCAGTTCGGGCTATAGCCGTGTTTAAAGTACTTAGGGAAATGAACATGGCGAAAGCGTGTATTGGAACCCCCCTTTTTTTCTTGTCCCCCGCTTCATGAATCACCCTGAAACATTTAAGACAGGAGTTGACCGGAGCTCCCTATTAGTTTTGAAAATTTTGCGAAGATTGGTCAAACGGCGCCAAAGATATTAGCAAATCAATAAAATACTTTTTAATTTTTTTTATTTTTTATTGAATTTCTAATTATTACAATGCAAGAATAACAAACAGTTCTGGCATATTTAATATTGCATAATAATCGTTACACATTTCAACACCGTACAGTGTATAATACAATGGCCAGATCTCAGATTCATAGTTTGAAGGCAATTGAAATGCACAGTTCATACAACATTTGTTAATAAATCAGGGTGTTCATTCAAATAAGCAGTAAGAGGCTCCCAAAAAATAGCGGGCTTAGAAGCAGTTGGTAGCTCTTCTAAATATATAAAAAAATTATCTTTACAGTAGATGGAGTCCATTATCCATTGCTTCACTGAGGGTGATTATTTACTGTCCCAATGCATCGCTACTCTCTGTTCGCCAGTAGTAGTGCTATGGCAGCGAACTTTTTCTTTGTAGATTTTAGCGGTATCACGTGGCATAACAGACATAATTGCGTTGTGCATGCCAATGTACAGTTCAGAATTTTGCCCAACAGAGTTACCACTTGATTCCAATAAATCTGCACCCACCCATATTCCCAAGCAAAGTGAATAAAATCAGCTTGATCAAGCCCACATCTTTTACAGTTCGCGCTTTCACGTACACCATATTTGTGCAATTTCAGTGGGGTGTGGTAAGCTTGATGCAGGTACTTGTAGTGAATAATACGTAAATTCCCGTTGGGACTGATGCGGGTAGTATGTGCACTGCAAGATTGCCAGTCTTCTTCTTTAGGAGGTGCGTCCAGCAGCAGGTTCCATTTTCATGTGCCTTTAATGTGATGGCGCCAATTTCAGATTGTATGGTTCTATAAAGTTTCGTCACCCTGTGGGTGTTGTTCGGAGTGGTGATGAGTAATTGCAACGCGTCCAGTTTGGGGGTTCATTTGGATAGAAGGGATACAATTTCTTTATGGCTTCCCTGAGTCTATGATAGGTGAATTTAAATAGCATTGTCTGGTTATTGAAATATGAGAGATCATCTGGTGTGATGAATATCCCATTGATATAAAGATCACCGATCAGGGTGATGCCAACTTGATCTAGTAGCTCCATACTCCCTCTGTTCTGAGTGACTGATAGGGAGGGGTGTTGCACCAGTCGCATGTTCGGTGCATAGAGTGGGAGTTTATTTGCTATATGACCAATTCGCAGCCAGGTGTCTGTGGTGGTGAGTATTGTGTTAATCTCCTGCTTGGTCAGGTGTGGCCGCTTGTATGTCAAAATACTTGTTAATTTAATGGGGTTTGCATCACTGTCTTCCACCGCTAGATGTGGCATGTATTGGATCGGGTGATACCGATAGTAGCCATATTGCACTTGGGCACATAGGTAGTATAAAAACAGGTCAGGAAACGAATCCTCCCATAGCGTATGGTAAGGTTAGAGTTTGTAATCGTATCCTTGCTTGTTTGCCCGCCCATATTAATTGTGTGAGAAGTGCACATATCTGCGAAATATTGGAGCTGGGGGGTAATTGGGATATTTGTGAAAAGATATAGTAGTTTACGAGTTTACCGGTGATTGTTCGCGCTTTACAAATGTGGTAGGATCACCATTTTTATGAGTGATATTCAGTCTGCTAGTGATAGGGGGAGTGTAATCCAACTATTTATTTGTGTCTCAATTTTATCTACGGCAGTGCCATAATTGGTTCTTAGTACTATTTCTTGCTCGCGGTGTATCCATATACCCAGATATTTAATGGGGTTTGTTTGCCAAATCAGTGGGAACTCCAGTGGTCGTAGTTTAGTGAGTTCAGTCAGTGGTAGTATGGTGGATTTGTTCCAATTGATCTGCAGGCCAGATTGTCGGCCAAATTTGATATATTCTCTAAGTATCGGTTTTAGATTCATGCCCGGGTCTCGGACATAGAGCATCATATCGTCTGCATACTTTGAGATGCCAACAGGGCGAAGGTGGAATCTTAACGCAGTGTGGGTATATCTTTAACGGATTTTGCAAGCAAGTGGTTCTATTGGTTCTATTTCAATGGAGAACAGTAGAGGTGATAAGGGGCAACCCTGCCTTGTACCTCTCTGGATGTGTATGGCATCTGAAATGTGGCAGTTTACTTTTATACGTGCAGTTGGTTTGGTATATAGCACTTAACCCAATATAAGAGCATGGGTGGCAGTCCCATCCTTTGTAAAATTGCAAACAAATATACCCACTCGATGGAGTCGAAGGCTTTAGCTGCACCTAAAAGGACAGCCGCCACCTCCAACACTGGATTTAATTGATGCAAGAGTGCAAAGATAGTGCATAGGTTATGAGATGTTGATCGATTCGTATAAAACCGGATTGATCCGGTAGGACTATTATTTGCATAAAAGGTTGTAATCGTGTGGCAATGATCTTAGCTAGGATCTTAACATCGGTATTGATTAAGGAAAGTGGTCTATATGATTCCGCACGCTCTGGCTGTTTATCCAGTTTTAACAGTGCTACGATTAATGCTTCCCGTAATGTTGGGGGGAGAATCTGATTGTGGTGGTCTTGGTCATACATTTCTACAAATCTGATCAACTCTGAGTAGGCTTTGTAAAATTCCCCGGTAAAGCCGTCAGGCCCAGGGGTTTTGCCATTGGGTAGGAACTTTATGGCGGTCTGCACCTCCTTTACTGTGATGGGTTTTGCCAGGAATTCTCGCTGATCATCTGTGAGTCATACAAGTGCTATGTCCTCTAGATAATCTAGTATTTCTTGTGTATTTGCTGTGTCACGTGCAGAGTAGAGCTCACCGTACGTGTCCATGAAGGTACTTAGTATGCCCTGGTTGTCATAATGCATTCTGTTTTCACGATCTATCATTTTCAATACGATATGTTGTTTGTGTTCTGTGCGTATTTGTTGCGCCAGATTGCGACCTGGTCTGCCCCCTTCTTCCATTCTACGAGCTTTGTACCGGCGGGTGATGTATTTGGGTTCATCATCTGCAAGTTTATTATATTGGGTAACTTCATCCCTGATTGCCCCTAAAAGAGCCACATTGAGGGTAGTATCGTATTTTGTTTCCAGTTGCTTTATCCGTGCTTCCCTATTACTTAGTTGTGTGCACATGTCTTTTAAGATACCAGCAGTTGTGCTAATGCACACCCTACGCACGTTCGCTTAAACGCCTCCCATAAAGTGCCAGCACTATCTACTGAATTTGTGTAGAGATGGAAGAAATCTTCTATGGCTCTGTGTATTGTGTAGGAGAGTAGGATCTGCACTTATGTTGCCCCCCCTTTTTTTCTGATGTTAACACTGGTTTCTGGCTATAGTCTGGCTGGGTCCCTGCTAATCAGGGCCCCAGTCTCTCTGTTCTCTCTAAACAACTTTGAGTGCATATTAGAGGCACTAGTGATTGGATACTGTGGTACCTTATGAGCCCCTAGTATATGGTACCTTAGGTACCAAGGGCATAGGTACTTCACAAGCCTACCAGGGGCAGCCCTGGGAAGCAGACTAAATCTGACACCACAGGCCTGCTACTGCTGCCTGGGTGAGGTAGTGTTAGCACTCCTCACTGAGGTATAGGTTCCCTATATCTCACAATACACACACATCTAAACCTATCAGTCACCCCTAAGGCAGGTCTTATCCGTCCTGAGGGCAGGGTGCTTGGTTTACAATGTGAGGGGGTGCCTCTGCATGAGCAGGGCCCCTCTGCAGCTGGCAGAGTCTATTCTCTGTGGCTGTTTGTGGATGCAGTTAAACCATATACTCTTAAGTGCAGTATAACCTAGAGGCAAATGCTAACTTTGGAATGACAGCATCAAAACATGTCGTGTTTGGTGTCAAACAACTTGGAATCACACCCCCACACCAGTAACTGGTGTGGGAGTATGATCCCACCCTTCTAGAGGGGAAGACAAGTACCTACTGTGGAAACACTGTAGAAATCTGAAAGAGCCCTGGCATCACAAAATGGATGCCACCAGCACAGACACTGGGCTGCCCTCCTGCTGCTGACTGAAACTTGCAGTGGAGGAGGCCCAACAATAGGCATCCTGTCACAGGGAGGTGTCAGACAGGATTTAGTGTATTGGGGCTAGGTGGGTGCACTCTTAGAGTGCTGTGAAGTCCTGCACTGGGGGAGCAGTAGGCTCCTCTGTGCATATGCCAGCTCAAACCGGTTCAGGGGCTACCTGCCCCTGCTCTGGCACGAAACTGGACAAAGGGAAGTGGGTGTAACCACCCACTCCCTTGACCCTCCCAGAGGAGTGGTCATAGAGCTAGTTCCTCCCTTTCCTTTAGTATAATTTAGAGAACCCTTGCCATTGCAAGTTCGATATCCCTGGATGATGCTCTAAAAGAAGAATCCTGGACCTTCGACATTCCACTACCTTTGGAAGACTGAAGAATCTCCCTTGGAGTCAAGGAGTGACTCCCCTGCTTGGCAGGCACCAAAAACTTGAATCAACAGACGCAAACTTTCCCGCTCCCACTGGAGTCCGAAGTCCCTGCAGCCCCAGAAGTGGATTTCCTGACTTTTCGACGGGCATTGTGAGTCCCCAGCAGAGCTGAGGCGAATGGACCCCACGAGTGACGAGGAACCGCAATACCCGGGTACCGTGCACTATTGTCGAGTGCAACCCCTTCACGACGTTCTATGAACTTGTGCATTGGACCATGTGTGTTCCAAACCTCCAGCAGGATTTTCTATGAAAATCAGAGGCCTACCTTGTCCCGAGTGACTGTGGGCTCCTGAGAAGCGAATCCTCATGAGGCATCTTTGCGATCCCTTGCCGGCTGGCTTGTGGATCCCCTGAAGACTTTCTCATCAAACCAAAGGGCTCCCCTGGTTGCTCCAGGCCTGCCCTGACTTACACTTGCTGGGTGAGTCCCTCAGACCTTGCTGGTCTGCACCGCTGACTTTCTTCAATTTCCACAAGACTTGCTGTTTCCAAGCGCTGTTGGCTCCAAACTGGTTGCGGACACCTTAGTGAGCTGCAAACTTTGTGGGACACTCTGAATCCAGCTCCTGGTTATCATCGACACCTCCTGGACCTCATGGCTGAAGAGCCAAAACACCCTTGATCACCTGTAATCACCTGACATCCGTGGGCATCCATCTTCCTGGCCCCGGGTCACTGGCAAGTGACTGTGAACACTGTCCCTTCTGCTTTCAGGTTTTCTTCATCTTGAATCCAGCCTTGGATTCCACCGGACACTTCTCCAGTCTTCACAAGCAGCAAATCTTCTTCGGCTTCCATTGAAAACGACGAGGTGACCCGACACCAAAAGACACCTATGCACCCGGCTTCCCTGGGTGAGTTAACTCGTGCACTCCGGTGCTCCTGTGGGTGTTGGCCCTTGAACTACTTACCTTGTAAGTGGCTTGCTTGTAGACTCTCTAGAAGTACCCTAAAATTTTAAAATCCCAACCACAACTTGCTCCATTGAAATCAATAGGGAACCCGCGGTTGTGTTCTCACACTGCACGCGTCTCCCGCGGGTCCTTTACTTACCTGCCTTGGGTGGATTAGTGAAGCCCCAGCGATTTTACAGGCCCTAGGCCTTTTCACCTTGCAAGCTGACTTTCCTAAACCTCTTTTTTAGTATATGGTCTGGTACGCCCCAAGGGCCCCAGCCATATTTGTGCTTAACTTATTGTGAAACGTTGATATTTGCATATGTTCCTGACTTATAATCTCATAAAAAGATTAGCAGAGTGTGTTTAGTAATAAATACATATATATTTGATATATATACCTGTGTGGTGTCCTTTCATTTGGTAATTCAAGAGATTATAAGGTAAAACAAGCTGCTTTACATTCCTCTGAGACTTAGCCTGAAGGCTGCTCTCCACAGCTACCACTAGGATAGCTTTCTTTAAAAGGTTGTCTTAAACCTATCCACCATAAGAGTCGAATTGGACTGGTGCACAGTGGCCACTATAACTAGTGACCAGCATATGCCAGGCCAACTTCTCACATTGGTGGTCAGCGTGTAGGATTCCAGCTTGCCATTGTTTTACCAGAAAATCTCTATTTGAATTACTAACTGAAAACCACTAAAGGTACTCAAGGTACATATAAAAGTCAAGCTTAGTATCAATACGTTCTACTGAGCTTAGAGCTGTGAGTGAAGGGACAGCACACCCTTGCTACAGCTCAAGCTAGGATCAGTAGGCCACAAACTAGTGTAGGTAGTACAACACTGCACAACACTAGAATGTCCTCAAGGGATAGAGCCAGTGGGCCCACCCAGCCTCAGTATAAGGACATGACCTTCTTTGACTTGAAGGCCATGTGTGTTGCAAGACACCTGAAGCTAGGACAGAGTCCCTCCACACTAGGCCTGATAGATCTGCTGACAGCAGATGATCTGAGGTTGGCTCTAGAAGCTAACAGATCTGAATCACGGAGTGGGTCAATTACAGTGTCTGTGTCAGAGGGTGAAAATCAAGATGACCAGGACGCTGTGATTGAAGGGCCAGACCCACATGGGTCTGAACAGGACAGAGGAATTCTCCCTAAGAGAACTGACAGGGTGGAGGAGAGGCCTAGGTCCCTTTCTAGGGAATCTGACCACTCATATCACTCTGGCAGGGAATCTGTCTAGTAGAGGAACTCATACCTTCCTAGAAGGGAGACCTCCTCTGAAAAGAAGGTTCAAACTGCTCCAGTATGAGGAAGCAAGACTTGCGCTCAGAACCAAGCAGTCGGCCTAATATAGAGAAGCCTTTGAGCTCCAGAGAGCTTCTAGAAAAGAGGGAACCCCTCGTGGCAGCAACAGTGTCCCTAGACACAGATATTACATTCCAGTCCAAGATTGTTCCTCATTACCAGAGTGGGGATGATATCCACAAATGGATAACTGCTATGGAGAGGGCCTGTAGAGTACAACAGGTCCCCCAAAAGCAGTGGGCAGCAAACTTGTGGCTCTCTGTTTTCTGATAAAGGTAGAGACAAGCTCCTCACTGTTAGAGAAGAGGATGCTGATGATTATGAAGTCCTGAAGAGTGCATTAATAGATGGGTTTGGCTTAACCACTGAACAGTACAGGTTGAAGTTCAGAGATACCCAGAAAGCACAGACACAGGACTGGGTAGACTTTGTAGATTGTGCTACCAAGGCTCTGGAGAGTTGGATAATTGGTAGTAGAGCAACTGACTTTAAGGGATTGTATAATCTAATAATGAGAGAGCAGATCCTTAACAATTGTCAAAACCAACTCTTACACCAGTACCTGGTGGACTCTGATCTGACCTCTCCCCAAGAATTGGGAAAGAAGGCAGAGAAATGGGTCAGAACCAGGGTGAGGCCCAAGAACCAAGGTGGTGACCAGAAGAAATATTCCACTAAGCCCAAAGAGAAAGGTGGGGATAATAAAAGTATAGAAAAGTCCTCTGAAGGGCCCCAAAAATCCAGTTCAGGGGGTGGGTCCCAAAATCCTTCCTCTTCCACTAAGAAACCATATTGCCATGTGTGCAAGTAACCTGGCCACTGGAAAACTGACTCCAGTTGTCCAAAGAATGGCAATTAAGAAAATGTTCCTCCCACTGCAGCTCTAACACCTCATGTTACTACTAGTAGTAATCCCCCAGGTGGTGGGAGTGCACTCAAAAACTTAGCTGGGTTTTCTTAGGGAACTCAGGTGGACTCTGGCCTAACCAGGTCCCCTACACAAGCAACTCTAGTCTGTGATGGTGGAATGGGGTTTGCCAACTTTACCATGAGTCCCAATATTTTGGGCAGGTACAGACAAGAGCCCAGGATCACCTGATCCACCTCAGAAATGTTTTGGAGGCCCTACAAAAAGCAGGCCTCACTATCAAGGCCACTTAGTGCCAGATAGGGCAGAGTCAGGTTGTGTACCTGGGCCACCTTCTAGGTGGAGGCCAGGTTCAACCATTGCAGAGCAAGATTTAGACCATAATGGAATGGGTAGCTCCAACCACCCAGACACAGGTGAGAGCCTTTTTAGGCCTGACTGGGTACTATAGGAGGTTTGTTAAGGGAAATGGATCTATAGTGACCCCCTTAAAAGATCTTACCTCCAAGAAAATGCCAAAAAAGGTTCAGTGAACAGCTAGCTGTCAAAAGGCATTTGATGACCTAAAGCAGGCCATGTGCACTGCCCCCATCTTACAGAGTCCAGACTACACAAAAAAGTTCATTGCCCAAACAGATGCTTCTGAGCTGGGTGTGGGAGCTGTACTGTCTCAACTGAATGATGAAGGTCAAGACCAGCCAGTAGCTTTTATAAGCAGAAGGCTGACCCCTAGAGAGAAACGTTGGTCAGCTATAGAGAGGGAGGCCTTTGCTGTGGTGTGGGCTCTGAAGAATCTGGGGCCATACTTGTTTGGCACTCACTTCATAGTTCAGACTGACCACAAGCCCCTCCTATGTCTTAAACAGATGAAAGGTGAAAACCCTAAACTGCTAAGGTGGTCCATTTCCCTACAGGGGATGGACTATACAGTGGAACATAGACCTAGGACCCAACATGCCAATGCAGATGGACTCTCAAGGTATTTCCACTTAGAACACGAAGACTCAACTGGTCAAGGTTAGTTTAGTGTCCCTGCATTGGGGGGGGGGGTTGTGTAGGAGAGTAGGATCTGCACTTATGGTGCCCCCACTTTTTTTCTGATGTTAACACTGGTTTCTGGCTATAGTGTGACTGGATCCCTGCTAATCAGGGCCCCAGTCTCTCTGTTCTCTCTAAACAACTTGGAGTGCATATTAGATGCGCTAGTGATTGGATACTGTGGTACCTTATGAGCCCCTAATATATGGTACCTTAGGTACTAAGGGCATAGGTACTTCACAGGCCTACCAGGGGCGGAAGCATGTATTATGCAACCCCTGGGAAGCAGAATAAATCTGACACCACAGGCCTGCTAGTGCAGCCTGGGTGAGGTAGTGTTAGCACTCCTCACTGAGGTATAGGTTCCCTATATCTCACCATACACACATATATAAACCTATCAGTCACCCCAAAGGCAGGCCCTATCAATCCTGAGGGCAGGGTGCTTGGTTTACAATGTGAGGGGGTGCCTCTGCATGAGCAGGGTCCCCCTGCAGCTGGCAGAGTCTATTCTCTGTGGCTGTTTGTGGATGTGGTTAAACCATATACTCTTAAGTGCATTATAACCTAGCGGTAAATGCTAACTTTAGAATGACTGTATCAAAACATGTCGTGTTTGGTGTCAAACAACTTGGAATCATACCCCCACACCAGTAACTGGTGTGGGAGTATGATCCCACCCTTCTAGAGGGGAAGACATGTACCTACTGTGGAAACACGGTAGAAATCTGAAAGAGCCCTGGCATCATAAAATGGATGCCACCAGAAAATACACTGGGCTGCCCTCCTGCTGCTGACTGAAACTCGCAGTGGAGGAGGCCCAACAATAGGCATCCTGACACAGGGAGGTGTCACCACCTTCCAGACAGGATTTAGTGTATTGTGGCTGGGTGGCAGCACTCTTAGAGTGCTTTGAAGTCCTGCACTGTGGGAGCAGTAGGCTCCTCTGTGCAAATGCCAGCTCAAACTGGTTCAGGGGCTACCTGCCCCTGCTCTGGCACAAAACTGGACAAAGGGAAGTGGGTGTAACCACCCACTCCCCTGACCCTCCCAGAGGAGTGGTCATAGAGCTAGTCCCTCCCTTTCCTTTATTATAAGTTAGGGAACCCTTGCCATTGCAAATTAGATATCCCTGGACAACGCTCTACAAGAAGTATCCTGGACCTTCGATGTTCCACTACCTTTGGAAGACTGAAGAATCTCCCTTGGAGTCAATGAGTGACTCCCCTGCTTGGCAGGCACCAAAAACTTGAATCAACGGTCGCAAACTTTCCTGCTCCCGCTGGAGTCCAAAGTCCCTGCAGCCCCAGAAGTAGATTTCCTGACTTCTTGATGGCCATTGTGAGTTCTCAGCAGAGCTGAGGTGAGTGGACCCCACGAGTGACGAGGAACAGCAATACCCAGGTACCATGCACTATTGTCAAGTGCAACCCTTTCACGATGTTCTATGAACTTGTACATTGGACCATATGTGGTCCAAGCCTCTAGCAGGATTTCCCCTGAAAATCAGAGGCCTACCTTGTCCCTGTGGGCTCCTGAGAAGTGAATCCTCACGAGGCATCTTTGTGATCCCTTGCCGGCTGGCTTGTGGATCCCCTGAAGACTATCTCATCAAACCAAAAGGCTTCCCTGGTTGCTCCAGGCCTGCCCTGACGTACCCTCGCTGGGTGAGTCCCTCAGACCTTGCTGGTCTGCACCGCTGACTTTCTTCAATTTCCACAAGACTTTCTGTTGCCAAGGCTTGTTGGCTCTAATCCAGTTGCAGACAACTCAGTAAGCTGCTGACTTTATGGCACACTCCGAATCCAGCTCCTGGTTGTTGTTGATGCCTCCTGGACTTCGTGGCTGAAGAGTCAAATCACCCTTAATCACCTGAAATCACCGACATCCGTGGGCATCCATCTTCCTGGCCCCGGGTCACTGGCAAGTGACTGTGAACACTGTCCCTTCTGCTTTCAGGTCTTCTTCATCTTGAAACCAGCCTTGGATTCCACCGGACACTTCTCCAGTCTTCACAAGCAGCAAAACTTCTTCAGCTTCCATTGAAAACGACAACGCGACCCGACACCAAAAGACACCTATGAACCCGTCTTCCCTGTGTGAGGTAACTCGTGCACTCCGGTGCTCCTGTGGGTGTTGGCCCTCGAACTACTTACCTTGTAAGTGGCTTGCTAGTAGACTCTCTAGAAGTACCATAAAACTTTAAAATTCCAACCGCGACTTGCTCCATTGAAATCAATAGGGAACCCGCAGCTGTGTTCTCACACTGAACGCGTCTCCCGTGGGTCCTTTACTTACCTGCCTTGGGTGGATTAGTGAAGCCCCAGCGATTCTACAGGCCCTAGGCCTTGTCCCCTTGCAAGTCGACTTTCCTAAACCTCATATTTGTGTTTAACTTATTGTGAAACGTTGATATTTGCATATGTTCCTGACTTCTAATCTCATAAAGAGATTAGTAGAGTGTGTCTAGTAATAAATACATATATATTTGATATATATACCTGTGTGGCGTCCTTTCATTTGGTAATTCAAGAGATTATAAGGTAAGACAATCTGCTTTACATTCCTCTGAGACTTAGCCTGAAGGCTGCTCTCCACAGCTACCACTAGGATAGCTTTCTTTAAAAGGTTGTCTTAAACCTATCTACCATAAGAGTCGAAATGGACTGGTACAAGGTGGCCACTATAACTAGCGACCAGCATATGCCAGGCCAACTACTCACATATAGTTTCTTTATAGATAGGGTCTAGCAGAGAGGTGGCCTTGAAGCGCCATATAAACTGAGGAGGAGTATAAGTCGGGATCTGAAGAGTCAGAACGGCAGGTTTATGGTCTGAAAGCGTTTTTGGTTGGTACTGTATGTCGTGTGAACATGTGCAAGTGGAGTCTTTGAGTAACCAATAATCAAGTCTAGCCCAGCTAACATGTATGGTGGAGGAGTGAGTGCTTTCTAGCGTCTGTGGGTTGCGTATTCGCCAGACATCTTGCATGTGGAAATCTTTCATTCCATTAAGTATAATGGAAGCAGCGCGGTGATGGTGTTCAGTGGTTGCAGGAGAACGATCATATGTGTCATTAAGTGCAAAGTTAAAGTCGCCTCCCCAAATCAGTTCCATAGTTGGGAGAGCTCTGAGAGTATTCCATAAGTCAGTGAAGAAGGCTGGGTCATCAATATTGAGACCATATATGTTGATGATTCCCACCCTGGAGCCTCATAGGGCACCTATAACTATGGCATACCGGCCTTTGCCATCAGTGAGCGTTTGTTCGTGTACAAAATGTGTCCCTTTGCCTATCAACGTGATGACGCCTCTGGTGTATGTTGAGTAGGAAGAGGCAGCCACCATCTCTGCCCATCTTTTTCCTAGTACATCAGCTTTGGCTTGGAGCAGATGGGTTTCTTGCAACAGAGCAATGCTTATTTGATGCCTGTCTAGGCATGCAAGGGCCTGCCTGATCTTGCGGGGGTATTAAGTCCTCTCACATTCCACGTAACTAGTTTCAGTGGTGTGGCATTTACCTTACTATGCATCGGGTGAGTAGATTCGATTCTTGGTGCATTGTATTAAAGTACTTCGTCTGCCTTCAAAAGTTACTGCTATTATGGCCGTGAAATTGAGTATAATGTGGAGTATTATGCGTATGCGGTGTGTTGAATGCTTATTGGTTTCCAGGATAAACATAACATAGAGCCCAACTTTCCCCCCCCACTTTAGCATCCCTACCATGCTAAAGACAAACCCGAACTTCAAGTTTAAACTGTAACATAATTGTGATGGGGTTTACCCGTTAGCGGGCAGCCAGGTGCTCGGTATTCCATCCGCATGCAGATGGAGGCCGGAACGACAAAATTACATATAGCTGCAGCAATTGAGTTGTGATTAGTTAGTGGCACCATATTGGACAATTTTGGTACGAAGCATATATCAGAAAATAACAGTTAGATTACAAATGGAGCGGCAAAGTAAGTGGGTGTAACTTTCTTAGTACCTGCATCTGTTCTATAGTCCAATTAGGAAATAATAGAACACCGCAGTCTTTTTTGTAATGAGCATAGTGTCTTACTCTATGTCAGTATTCAAGCAGGGCAGGTGTTCAGGGGTTCAGTATAACAGTAAGATGTATCAGGACATCCATTATGTCGTAGAGTTAATCCGATTCCGATTGTGCAGTGGAGCGATTATCACATGCAGATTTTTGCTTGGCATGTTTAAGGAATTCCTGCACTGCCTGGGGTGTCGACAGGATGCAGGTTTTGCCCGCATGGGTGACACAACTCCTTGCGAGCAAGCTGGACAGAGAGGGTGAAGTCTGGGTAGAAGGCTATCTCACAGCCGTTATTTTATTGGGGATGCTTATCTCGGGCTAGCCGCAGTGCTGTATCGCGGTCGCGATAGTTCAGAATTCGGGCTACTATAGGCCTCGGAGGAGCTCCCGGTGGTGGTTCCGGCGCAAGGAACCTGTGCGTTCTTTCTACAATGAGCATTGGTGAGAATTGTTCTGATCTAAACCGGTCCTTTAGCATTGTCTCTACATAATCTTAAGTTTGCCAGTATTGGTGCTCTCTGGTATACCCGTGATGCGTAGATTGTTGCGGCGTGATCTTGATTCGAGATCCTCATTCTTTGCTTATATAACCTCTAGGAGTTTTGCCATGTCATCGCATTTAGAAGTAGTTGCGTGGGACTCATCTTCAACCGTCGATATCCGTTGATCGGCTTCTTCTAAGCTCTCACCATGTTTGTCTATTCGAGCGCATATGTGGTCCATCCTGATAGTAACTCTATCTATCTTATCATCAATAGCATGTAGACTGTGATGAATGGCATTGAGGGCAGCCTCCATCTTGGCGTCTGATCCTGAGTCTGTGTCCAGATCTGTGACGGCCATGGCGCCTGGGAGGCGTGATGTTCATCTGGGCACGCATGGTAATTTAGTTTGCTGCTGGTCAGTATTTCCCATTCTCAAACGTTCACTCGCAGCCAAGTGATCAGTGAATACGTCTCAGAATGAGCGAGGGAATTCAGAGTAATGACACTTGTGTGAGGGAGGAAATGTTCAAGATAGCAGGTTGTACTTTGGGAGTGTGGAGCCAGTCTGTTCTCTAATGTTGTTGCAATATAACCGCAGTGTCTGGTGTAGCGCTTGGTACATATGCAGTGCTGAGGCACAACAGAGGTACAGTCTTTTGATGATCAATTTCCCCAATGAACGATATTGCATATAGCTCACTACAGTCTTACCTAGCACCACTGGTGGCTGGGAGGGTCAGGTCTGGCTGATTACGAGCCCGATACATCGAGCTCACAATGACTGGCAAAACGCTTTCCCAATTCCGTTTTTTATTGCAGAGCAGCTGTTGAATATTGCCGCTAGCACATAGCGCAGGCAAGCCGGTGCGTGGGCAGGTGCAAGGGTCTTGGGCATACTGTTCCGGAGCTGCAGCGGGTGCAGATTGTTTATCAGATTCTGCTTCTGCTCCTCACGCCGCCATTTTAGCTGCCAGGAGGTATGCCCCGCTTTCCGTTATTTAAATGTTCAACGCTCCGTTGCTGTTAAATATCAGGTTAGCGCTTGATGAGAAAATGTTCAGGGAGAAGTCTTACTTAGAATCTCAGAGGCTATGTGCTTCATGTACGATTTTCTCCCGATCTCAGTCAATGATCGCCGCCATTTTCTCACCCGCCCTCGTGGATTTTCAACATTGTGAATATTCACTGGCAGTGAAGGCGTTGTGAGAGGTCATTTTGATAACACCTTGTTCCGCTTTAGTTCCGATTTCTAAATCTGTGGCTTCGGTGCTGCAATGATCGACATTTCCACCAATATTAAGATAAGAAGTCGCTCCGGCCGTCAGAGCAACACTAGTGTGTGGCCATCTTGCAGCGGGCTCTCTAGCAACCCCCAATCAAAAAAATGCTTTTCCTATGGAAACTAAGTCCTAACTATAACTACCTACTGGCGACCGCCAGTAGGTAATGTATAAATACACACACACATTTATTTTGATCTTTACATTTATAGATATATTTATGTGGGTAGAGGAGTGGGTGGAGGAAGCTAAAGCAGCAAACGAGAGAGAGTAACGCAGCAGGTGGGTAAAGAAACATAAGAGTGAGAAAGCATCATGGTGTGAAGGGGAGGTACGGAATTTGGCATTTGGCAAAGCATACAAGACAGAACTTGCAACATGAGGGAGACAGCAATATCTACCACAGGGGAAGTATACAAGGGAGAAAGTTGGGAAACACATGTACTCGCAAGCAGTGCCTAAGCAAGAGGAAAAAAACTTCCCTAAAAGCAAGCAGTGGAAGACTAGAAGCCAGTCAATCAGAGAGAAGATAAAGAGGCTATGCTCCAGACGAGGGACAGATACAAAATGGACAAGTGGGTCAAAGAAAAAGAGCACCATCTCAGGATATGATGTAGATGCAGTACAAATGTTAAGTCCTGAAAATTGAAAAATCTGTTCAATGCATCTAAAACAAAAAGCCAAAACCACAAAGCACATATAACCTGAGACAGTGATTCATGTAAATATATAAAAGAGCAAAGTATTTCATAGCAATTGGACAAAAGAGAGCATATGGTTCAAATGAGTGGCAGTTTCAAAAACAGATCAAAGAACATCAGCGTAAACATGTACATTTAGTACAATCAACAATTTACTTAAAGTTTAGATTGCATGTTTTTCATGGCAAAGCTTTAAAAGTTTTCTGTTTCTGAAGACCTTTCAACCAAACTAGTTTTAAACAAATTACTTGCAAAGAGGTTCTATTAAAGTCAGCCACACAAAGAACTTTCTTATTTACATTTTTCGTTCTTCCGACATCTGTTTTGTGAATACTGTATCCCAAATTGAACTTTTTGATCAAATGCAAAAGTTACTAACAAGCCTTGGAAAATAGCTTGCATTTAAGTTTCCATTATTTTGCCTTACAAATATTGTACACAATGACTGAACTAGGTGTTAGTGATATCAAGCTATCCTGTGTAAATACTAAAGCATAAGCAGTTGCAGGGTAATATCTATTACATTAGCAAAAAAGCATTTCAAAATACTACTGTCAATTCAATTAATCTTTATTGTTTGATTACTTAAAACAATAACAATTTTTAAAAAAAAAGTATATTTCATTTATACAAAAAGTTTAAAAGACAGATTATTGGAAAGAAAATGTTACAATAAAATGTCCCAAAATTGATTAACAGGTGATAATGTCCGGAACCTAGGATGTCAAAAGGCCAAGCTTCATTTTTAAAGTCAGGCAAGGAACAAGCTGAGCATAAATGGTCTAAAAAGTTCTAAGGCAAGAGGTTGTGAGTAGTTAAAATTGGGGAAAAAGGCAGTATTCAAATGAGCGCCACAGGCTGATCAAGGGTTTGTATATAGATCCAGAGGCGGCATGGTGGTGCTGCAAGGGCCAAAGGTATTTGCGGCCCTGTTAGTCCCAAGGTTTTTGGCCGCTCTGGTCACAAATTTAGTAAACCGGATGTTCGCACTCCAAGTTTGTTCCATTCACTCCGCTGCTGGGATGAATTTGTTCCAGAGTATTCCTCGACCCGAGTAACTGCAGGGCAGGGAGTGTTTCAGGTGGCGCCGGTGTTTGTGGCTGATTTGGCTGGTTGATATTTCTTTCCAGAGTCTTGCCTCCAGGCAGCTTTCTCGAAAATTGTGCAGTCTGTTACAGAGCTTGATGAACGCACCAGCCTCGACGCCATGATGATCTAATATGCCAGCCTGAATTGAGCTGGTGATGAAGCCTGACTTGAGCTGGTGATGAAGATCTTGGCAAGCGCCATGCTCGTTTGAAGATTTTTGTTGTTAATTTATTCAATGTGGTGCTATTAGTCCCCAACATGATCTTGTGCCCGTATGATATGGAATTATTAATCTTTGCCTTCCTTACCGTTAACAGTGGGGTTAGTCTTGGACCGAGCAGCTGTTTCGCCAGCTTCACTGAGGCATTCTCGAGTGACAGGGCTTTAGCCCTGACTGCTTCTTTCTGCTTTAAAAATGATCCTCTAGAATCCCCAAGTATTTGTAAAAAGATACTGCTTCAATGTTTTTGATGTAAAAACACACCCGCCTCTCGCCTGCTTCTGATTCCCGAAAGAGATTGTTTTTGTTTTTGATAGATTTAATTTGAGGGCGTTATTTATTGTGTATGGGAGCAGCTGGTCAAGTAGTCTCTGTAGACCAACCCCTGTGTGACTTAGTAACACAAGGTCATCAGCATATAGCAAGTTGCTCTTACTGGTTCCATCTATTTGAGGTGGGTGGGGATTAATTTTGTCCAGTAAGTGAGATAGGTCCAAGATGAAGAGGTTAAAAAGGAAAAGGGCCAACATGCAACCTTGTTTGACTCCACTTGTGTTCTGTATTTTCCTTGACACGTGGGCACACTCTCACAGCTTTATTCAAATCCAGGGGTTTGAGTGGAGTTGAATTATGGATTTTAAAAGGGCCGGCGGTATTCCCCTGTTCTGTAATTTTTGCCATAGGCAGCCCCGCGGCACCCAATCGAAGGCCACTTTGAAGTTGAAGAAGCAGCAGTGGGGTTGCATGCTTTGTATTGCTCCTTTTTCCATCAACATGGATAGTGCAAATAGGTGGCTTGTAGTTCCTGACTTGGCCACGAAGCTCGTCTGATTAAAGGGGAGACGCCTTGTGTTTTCTACTCAGGACAACAGCTCTTCCAATAAAATACTGGCGTAGTATTTAGATTCAACATCTGGAACAGCCATCATCCTGTAGTTTTTAGGTCTCACCTGACCCAGCGCATGCGCTGGTCTGGCGAGACATTTTGTGAGGGCTCCAAAAAGTGCTACCAGGCCAGCCTAGAGCTACAGGGCATGTGCGCGGGCATGCGCGCCGCGCTTGACCGAGCTGACTTTCACTTTCACGGCCGCTTTGATGTTTGATCCCGATCACTTTCGCGGCCGCATAGCCAATAGGTCTCGCTTTTGGGACCTTATAAGTATTTAGTTATTCAACTGTTGCATGGCTAAACACTTATAAGGTCCCAAAGGCGAGACCTTTTGGCTATGCCAATGCTTGTCAGGGTTGTTTCTCCTACCACCTTTATAGATGGGATGGATAATGGCTCCTTTCCACGACTCTGGGATATTATGGTTGAACTAGCAGTGCAAAAACAGGGGAGACAGGTGTTCTGACCACAGGTTTACATTCAATTTAAACAGGGCCTGAGGAAGGCCATTAGGACCGGGACCTCCTTCTGACCTGGCTTTACTAATTATGCGGACAATTCTGTTTCAGAGTGCTTCTGATGCCATCAAAGTCTCAGTCATGGTGAAGTGTAGTGTGAGAAGTTGGCCTGGCATATGCTGGTCACTAGTTAAAGTGGCCACCTTGCACCAGTCCAATTCGACTCTTATGGTAGATAGGTTTAAGACAACCTTTTAAAGAAAGCTATCCTAGTGGTAGCTGTGGAGAGCAGCATTCAGGGTAAGTCTCAGAGGAATGTATAGCAGCTTGTTTTACCTTATAATCTCTTGAATTACCAAATGAAAGGACACCACACAGGTATATATATAAAATATATATGTATTTATTTGTAGACACACTCGACTAATCTCTTTATGAGATTAGAAGTCAGGAACATATGCACAAATCAATGTTTCCTAACAAATTAAGCACTTATATGGCTGGGGCCCTAGGGGCGTACCAGACCATATACTAAAAAAGAGGTTTAGGAATGTTGACTTGCAAGGGGACAAGGCCTAGGGCCTTTAGAATCGCTGGGGGCTCACTAATCCACCCAAGGCAGGTAAGTAAAGGACCCATTGGAGACGCATGCAGTGTCAGAATACAGCCGCAGGTTCCCTATTAATTTCAATGGAGCAAGTTGCGGTTGGATTTTTAAAGTTTTAGAGTACTTCGGAAGAGTCTACAAGCAAGCCACTTACAAGGTAAGTACTTCGAGGGCCAACACCCACAGGAGCACCGGAGTGCACGAGTTACCTCACCAAGGGAAGCCGGGTGCGTAGGTGTCTTTTGGAATCGGGGCACAGCGTAGTTTTCAATGGAAGCCGAAGAAGATTTGCTGCTTGTGAATACTGGAGAAGTGTCCGTTGGAATCCAAGGCTGGATTCAGAAGAAAGAAGACCTGAAAGCAGAAGGGACAGTGTTTACAGTCACTTACCAGTGACCCGGGGCCAGGAAGATGGATGCCCACGGTAGTCGGGTGATTTCAGGTGATTCACGCATGTCTTGACTCTTCAGCCGCGAGGTCCAGGAGGCATCGACGACAACCAGGAGCTGCATTCGGAGTGTCCCACAAAGTTTGCAGCTTACTGAGGTGTCGGCAACCAGATTGGAGCCAACAAGCCTTGGCAATAGCAAGTCTCATGGAATATGAAGAAAGTCAGCGGTGCAGACCAGCAAGATCTGAGGGCCTCACTCAGCAAGGGTAAGTCAGGGCAGGCCTGGAGCAACCAGGGGACCCCTTTGGTTTGATGAAAAAGTCTTCAGGGAACCCACAAGCCAACCGGCAAGGGATCGCAAAGACGCCTCGTGAGTATTTACTTCACAGGAGCCCACGGTCACTCAGGACAAGGAAGGCCTCTGATTTTCAAGGGAAATCCTACTGGAGGCTTGGACCACACGTGGTCCAATGCACAAGTTCGTAGAATGTCGTGAAGGGGTTGCACTTGACAATAGTGCACGGTACCCGGGTATTGCTGTTCCTCATCACTCGTGGGGTCCACTCGCCTCAGGTTTGCTGGTAAATCACAATGGCCGTCGAGATGTCAGGAAATCCTATGCAGGGACATCGGACTCCGGCGGGAGCGGGAAAGTTTGCGACCGTTGATTCAAAGTTGTGGTGCCTGCCAAGCAGGGGAGTCACTCCTTGACTCCAAGGGAGATTCTTCAGTCTTCCAGAGGTAGTGGAACATCGAAGGTCCAGGATTCTTCTTCAGAGCGTCGTCCAGGGATCTCTAGTTTGCAATGGCAAGGTTTCCCTATCTTATACTAAAGGAAAGGAAGGGACTAGCTCTGTGACCACTCCTCTGGGAGGGTCAGGGGAGTGGGTGGTTACACCCACTTCCCTTTGTCCAGTTTCACGCCAGAGCAGGGGCAGGTAGCCCTTGAACCGGTTTGAGCTGGCACATGCACAGAGGAGCCTACTGCTCCCCCAGTGCAGGACTTCAAAGCACTCTAAGAGTGCACCCATCCAACCCCAATGCACTAAATCCTGTCTGGAAGGTGGTGACACCTCGCTGTGACAGGATGCCTATTGTTGGGCCTCCTCCACAGCGAGTTTCAGTCAGCAGCAGGAGGGCAGCCCAGTGTCTGTGCTGGTGGCATCCATTTTGTGATGCCAGGCTCTTTCAGATTTCTACTGTGTTTCCACAGTAGGTACATGTCTACCCCTCTACAAGGGTGGGATCATACTCCCACACCAGTTACTGGTGTGGGGGTAAGATTCCAAGGCATTTGACACCAAACACGGCATGTTTTGATGCAGCCATCCCAAAGTTTGCATTTACCGCTAGGTTATAATGCACTTAAGAGTATATGGTTTAACCGCATCCACAAACAGCCACAGAGAATAGACTCTGAGGGCTGCAGAGGGGCCCTGCTCAGGCAGAGGCACCCCCTCACATGTAAAACCAAGCACCCTGTCTCAGGATTGATAGGGTCTGCCTTAGGGTTGACTGATAGGTTTATATGTGTGTGTAAGGTGAGATATAGGGAACCTATACCTCAGTGAGGACTGCTAACACTACATCACCCAGGCTGCAGTAGCAGGCCTGTGGTGTCAGATTTAGTCTGCTTCCCAGGGGTGGCATAATACATGCTTCAGCCCCTGGTAGGCCTGTGAAGTACCTATGCCCTTGGTACCTAAGGTACCATATACTAGGGGCTCATAAGGTACCACAGTATCCAATCGCTAGTGTATCTAATATGCACTCCAAGTTGTTTAGACAGAACAGAGAGGCTGGGGCCCTGATTAGCAGGGACCCAGCCAGACTATAGCCAAAAACCAGTGTAAACATCAGAAAAAAAGTGGGGGCAACATAAGTGCAGATCCTAATCTCCTACATGTAGCTTGTCCTTTCTGTCATTTATATGCGCTTCCAGTGATTGGTTGACTAAGTTATTATGCTTAGGCTTGTCTATGCTTATGGCTTTATGCTGTGGTGGCGCTGGTTCAATTGATGGGAGGAAACTGGGATGAACATCCCTGGATGTGCGTTCGCTGAAGTGATTTGTTAAAAAAAGAGTCCATTCCTTTTTGGTTATGTTTGCACTACCTTGCCTACTTCCGCCTAGTGTCCCCTATTCACTAGCGACCAAAATGACTTTGGGCTGGAATTCCTACTTGCATGGACTAGCTTCAGCCAGAACTGGTCGGCCGCGTCATGTTTGTCCCTTTGGATAGATGACCTGAAAGCTTTTTGAGCTTGCTTGTAATTATCAAACAGATTTGTGTTTCCATTGACGTTTCCTAGCCTGTTGTAGGGCCGAGTTTCTTTGGGATTTTAGCTTTTTAGTTTCTAATGAAATGCGAGATCATGTGGTTGCTTGCAGGTTACGACGTGTAGATGAGAATTCACTAATTATTCAGTTTGCAAAGGCTTCCCATCGATGCAACAGCATCTTCTTTACTCAATAAACATAGAAGAGATCTGCATTTTTCTATTACTGAGGGGATGGAACAGGTCGTCCATTTCATTTTCCTTAAATTCTCTGTGTAACCGCCGGTTAACGTGTGTGTGATTGCCTTATGTAAGACTACGATGAGGGATAGAGTTATTATTGGAGGGCGGTGGTCACTCTCCCCTTGTGCTGAAATGCAGAAGCTCTCGATCAGGGGGAGCATTTTGCTGCTGCCTAGAGTATAGTCCAGAAATGAGTGGGAGTGGCCATTAGATCTTGTCCAAGGAGGTGTGGTGTACATGGGGAAGCTATCAATAACAAGATATATCAAAGCGGACCAGATATACCAAAGGAGGGTCAAAGGGAAAAATATTTACCGACCACTAGATAGCTAATCCCTTTTTTATCCACATACTATCATCACACCAGAGCAATCTAGGGTCAACTTATAGATTAATCAAGCAAAATGAGCACTCAACAAAATCATAATAGATAATAATGAATCCCATCAGCCACCAAAATAGCAGCCCACTTCATTTGGGATCCGATAGCCCTTCCTGAGCCTCCAAGTTGATCAAGGCTGCAGATAGAACGGGCAACTGTAACCTCTCCATTCCTCTAAGATGAGGTATGTGCCCTGAATCTTTTGTTGGCTACCTGTTATATTGATGGTGGTGATGGAAGCAGTGCAGAAAAAATGTGTAAAGTGATAGTGTTAAAATCATCTACTAAGACAGAAACAACCTTTAATAATGTCTGTCCGAGTGACAAAGTTAAAAACAGTGTAGAAGCAGTTTTAACAGAATAACTGCTCAAGTCCAAAAGAAAAGGTCTACATGTTTCAGCCTAAGGATAAAGTGGTAATCCGGCTTTCATCAGGACCAAAAAGAACCTGTGCTACTGCTGTATATTTCATGCAATTTCCAAAAAAGTGAAAAAACACCAAAGAAAAACAAATAAAACGACCTACTTGAGATAGGGTTCTCAAATATTCTCCTGTTTTTTTGTAGGAGAAATAGCTCTTCAAATCCTGAAAAGAGGATACAGAAGAAAAATGTGCTCATTGTAACATGATTAGTGAAACAACTTTATATATCATAGTCATACTTTGTCAATTAGGCAAACCATGCAATAAACTGCTAAGAACAAATGTTGGTGCGGAAGGCCAAATAATGCTTAAGTAATTGAATCAAAAATGCTGAATCAAAACTGCTTACCCGTCAAAAGTACGGGAGACCGCCTCACCTCACCTGGCGTCCGCTCAGATAAAAGAGGCCACCCTCTATGTGAAGACAAATGGTTATGAACATGATTTCAAACCTTCTGTCTTCTATTTAAAAACACACACAAATATCACTACTGCCCAAAATGAGCTTCAAACATATGTGTTCCAGAAAAAATATTTATATATAAATCGACATAGTCTGTATAAAAAAGATACAAAATTCAATATCTTATTGATGGAAACTGTACACACCAATATCTATATGAACTGAATCATAATTTCACCAGACTAAGCCGTTGAATGCGTGTAGGTTCAAGATAGAGTTTAAACCTTCCATGCAAAGAAAATAGAGCCATCTATTCAAGAATCACAAGGTAGACTCAAAGGTCTGGGTACGTGTCAATGTGAGTAGTCACACTTAAAACGGAAAACAAGCGTTCCGTTTAAATGAAAAGAACTTAGTTAAAGCATAGTAATAATGGGCATGCTCAAACAATTGTGCCATAGACACATCGTTGATACCACCTAAGTGTAAACATGGGTAGGAGGAGCTAAATTCATAATACGGAAGCATGTATAATTGTGGGACTACTTCACGTGGCGTCATGTGATTATTAAATCCACACTGAGATCTCAAAAATTATTATAACCTCATAGCCAAAATCTTTCAAAGATTACACAGACAGTATCATTAGAATTGTAAACCGGCAACCCGGTAACGTAGAACTAACCTGTCCGTCGGTACCTCGAAATATGAGAGAGTGAGACCGGGAGGTAAACACGCGTGTTTGTTGCGTGTTAAAATAATGCACAGTGTAGCGCCACGCGCTTTGTCAATTGCATCAAACTGATGCGACCAAGCATCATGGGAAATGTAGTCTAATGTATAACATTAGACTAATGAAAAGGCATACGGGCGAAATGGTATCGTTCTGCTGAATCTAACTTTATCAAATCTGACAACCATGTCTATTGCAGAAGGAATACAAGTAAAAGGCCTGCATTGTGTAGGTCAACAAAAAACAGAATTTCAAGAGCATCTCAACACATAAATGTCTGATAGTCTTATCGATGTCTCGTAAATATTGCCACATGTTTAGTTACTTCAACCAAAACACGAAAGAGGCAAAGGGCTATAACAGACCAAGTAAGAAAGCTCTTTATGCGTTCCATGTTGGTAAGAGACATATATTTACTGTAAAATTGGCGCTAATGATGGAAACCATTTAAAAGGCTCGCTTTAATGCCAATTAGTCAACAACATATTTATGATGTATTCTGCATCGATTAATAGTACTCCTATATGTACTAAGAAAAACAAAGGTCTCAAAAAACTCGCCATCTAAGGCAAAAATACATATTTTCTCCAATATCAGAGGGGAAACAAAATAACCCTCTAGACAGAAAAGAGTATAGCCCCCACTAAGTATTGTAGCGGATGTTGATTCAGCATATTCAAGTGGGTTGCTGGTCTACAGTGCTACCCAAGGAATATCATCGTTCAAACCCTGTGTATCCGTCCGAAGCCTAAAAATCCATTTCTGTTCTCTTTTGAACAAGAATTGTGTAACATCACTTATATGCACAGGGATAAATGGTTGTTCAAGTATCATCCACCTTAAATCCTCAGCTTTGTGATTGTGCATAAGAAAATGATTAGTCAGTCTCGTTGACTGTTTGTTGCACCGAATGGTGCTCTTATGTTCACTGATACGTAACTTTATTCTTCGTGTTGTCATACCCACGTATCTAAGTGAGCAAGGACAGGTGATGATATAGATGACCTTTTCCGAATTACAATTAGTGTGTTTCTTAAGAAACCAAGGTCTAGATGTCCCTATATCAACCTGTTTAGTATGTTGTGTCTGCGGGCAAACTGAACATGAGCCACAGGGAAGATGGCCTTGCACCGGCGGAAGGTTCCACAACGTATTGGTTTGAGTCAATGTGATGTTTTTGGGCCTTGTATGTACCAAGCTGTCTCTTAAATTGGTCCCTCTTTTATATAAAAAAAGTGGACTAGGCAAGGTATCTGATCCTACATTAAGGATCCGCCAATGTCTGCGTATGCTTTTTTGTACCCTATTTGTAAGAGTACTGAAAGTATGTACAAAAAGAAGTCTGTTCAATGGTGGTTTTGTCACTGGAGGTTCTAAAAGAGCCTCCCGATTGTTATTGGAGGCTCTCTTCCATGCTCTCTTAACTAGACGTGTAGGGTAACAACGCTCTTTCAATTGAATGGAAAGATTCTTTGCATGTTTCTGAAAATTTGTGGAGTCGGAACAATTTCTCTTGATTCGCAGAAATTGACCTACTGGCAAATTACTTTCAAAAGTGAGTAGTACATTTTTTGCCGTCGGCTTTTTTTATAATTCACTACCCAGATGTCCTTGATCCGAATATATACAAATGTCCAAGAAGGACAACCGCTCTTTTGTAATCTCTACTGTGAATCTCAAAAAGGCATTCTGATGGTTCAGCCATTGATGAAAAGTTTGAATATCTGAAGCTGTGCCTCTAAAGATGACTAAAATATCATCTATATATCTTTTCCACAGTAGTAGCTTATCTCTAAATGGGTTGTTCTGGGTCAAGATGTGATCCTGTTCGAATTTATGGATATATCGATTGGCTAGCGATAGCGCAAAAATACTGCCCATAGAAGTGCCTGAGATTTGTAGATAAATATTATCTTCAAATCTAAAAAAGTTTTCAGTCATCGCCAACCTAGCACATTCAAGAATAAATGAAACAGGTGTGATAGTGTCTACATCATGTAAACTCGATTCTAAAAGTTCTCGAATAGCATCGAGGGTCTCCATTTGGGGAATCGATGTGTACAATGATTCTATATCAAAAGATACAAGATAATCTCTCTCAACATCAAATGGTGTCTCTGGTAAAAGTCTGAGAATATGTTTAGTGTCTTCTAAGAATGTTGGCATTCTTCTCACCATTGGTTTCAGAAAGAAATCCACAAATGTAGATAACGGCTCTAAAAGGGAGCCTATTCCTGAAATAATAGGACGACCTGGTGGAGGTCTCTGTGACTTATGAATTTTAGGTAGTGTGTAAAATTGAGGCATGACAGGATATTTTGTCACCAGAAAATCTGCTTCATTTGGTGTAACCCATCCTTCCGTTTTTGCTTCCTCAACTAGATTCTCAATTTCTCTAGTCAGTCTAGGTGTTGGATCAACCTTCAAAAGGCGATAAGAACGCGAGTCGCCCAATTGACGTAAACATTCATTCCGATAGGTTACAGTATCTTGAACCACAATCGCTCCCCCTTTATCTGCAGGTTTATTAGTTATCATGTTGTCATTTGATAAAGTAAGTAGGGCCAATCTCTCATTTGTAGGTAAATTCTGATATGGTTTATTTTGTGTATCGTGCATCAAACTCATATCATGTGTGACCGCTTTTTCAAAAGTCAAAACCTGGTCAGGTACCAGGTGATGTGGGGGGTTGAATTTAGAGGGTAATTTTTATCCTGTGTTGGTAGGATTCTCATCAGTTGTCTCGGTTTCAATCTCTTTATTCTTAAAGAAGAAATGTAAACAAATCTTCCTAAAGAAGCGCACCAATTCACATCTGATTAGGAAAGGGTCACCAGAATTAGTTGGTACAAAACCTAACCCTCGATTCAAGACCGAATTCTCATCTGTTGTTAAAATTCGAGAACTCAAATTTACCACTAGGTTATCAGACTTGAACTGGTGCTGGGTTGTTGGAGGCCCTTCCTGCTCCGTGTGTTCAGAGGGGTTTGGTCTTCCTCCCAGTGGACCATTTGTTGTCCTCTTCTTCTGCCTCGGTTTCTGTTTCTTCCACGGCTCTGTCCTATAAAAGCCTGGTTTCCAGGGAATTGTGTTGGTAGAGGAAAAGATGTCATAGGATGATGATATTGGGGGGAGGAGGATATCCCCATGGTATTGGAGGCCAACAGGGGCCTTGCTGTTGGTACGGGCCCTGTCTTCCTCGTCTACGATTAGGCCTTGAGTAGGTGCCCATCCCTAGATTTTGCTGTCCATCAAGTCCAGAAGATTCTGAATCACTCGAAACTTTGTCAGATCCTGATGAGGAATAATTAGAACAAGTTCTTCTACCTTTTCTATTGAATTCTGGTGCTGTATATCCTTCTTTAGTGTAAGGGTAAACTTTCTCTAATGAGAAACGAGACAAATCTTTCTTGAATTTCTCTATCTTATTCTTAAGGATAGAGTCTTTGTACTCTTTGTTAGATTTATTAGTTTCCTCCAGATTTTTCTTATACAAAGTATTAGTGATGGTAGTTTTTATTTGGCCTTCTAATACCTGAATCTCAATAAGAATAGCATCCGCTATTCTTTTCGCAGTACTTATAATTAGTATCAGCCAATCACGTGTACAACGCCACGCGATTAGCGACCAATCTTTCATAAAAACCTTATCAGTGAGAAAGAGCCTAGGAGCATTTGTCACTATCAATCCTGTAGGAGCACAATTACTTCGAAGATATTCGGTCATAATTGCTCCGTGGATTGATGTACGTGTATGTGTTCTTTTCAAATTGAGCAAGTATTGCCAATCATCCTGAGAACCTGATGACACATCCGGTATCATATCAAGAATACTGGGATTATCTGCCAAAATGGATTGCAAGACATTATCATCAAAAGACAAGCCTGTATATTCGGCCATAATGGGAAGGTAAAAAATGTGTGTGAAAGGTAACAATATATTTGTGTCACATTGGAATCAAAAGTTGTAGAGCGAGAAGGAAAAGAATGACCCGCAGCCAAAGCTGCTCTAAACTATCAATAACAAGATATATCAAAGCGGACCAGATATACCAAAGGAGGGTCAAAGGGAAAAATATTTACTGACCACTAGATAGCTAATCCCTTATTTATCCACATACTATCATCAGACCAGAGCAATCTAGGGTCAACTTATAGACTAAATCAAGCAAAATGAGCACTCAACAAAATCATAATAGATAATAATGAATCCCATCAGCCATCAAAATAGCAGCCCACATCATTTGGGATCCGATAGCCCTTCCTGAGCCTCCAAGTTGATCAAGGCTGCAGATAGAACGGGCAACTGTAACCTCTCCATTCATCTAAGATGAGGTATGTTCCCTGAATCTTTTGTTGGCTACCTGTTATATTGATGGTGGTGATCAAGCAGTGCAGAAAAAATGTGTAAAGTGATAGTGTTAAAATCATCTACTAAGACAGAAACAACCTTTAATAATGTCTGTCCGAGTGACAAAGTTAAAAACAGTGTAGAAGCAGTTTTAACAGAATAACTGCTCAAGTCCAAAAGAAAAGGTCTACATGTTTCAGCCTAAGGATAAAGTGGTAATCCGGCTTTCATCAGGACCAAAAAGAACCTGTGCTACTGCTGTATATTTCGTGCAATTTCCAAAAAAGTGAAAAAACACCAAAGAAAAACAAATAAAACGACCTACTTGAGATAGGGTTCTCAAATATTCTCCTGTTTTTTTGTAGGAGAAATAGCTCTTCAAATCCTGAAAAGAGGATACAGAAGAAAAATGTGCTCATTGTAACATGATTAGTGAAACAACTTTATATATCATAGTCATACTTTGTCAATTATGCAAACCATGCAATAAACTGCTAAGAACAAATGTTAGTGCGGAGAACCAAATAATGCTCAAGTAATTGAATCAAAAATGCTGAATCAAAAATGCTTACCCGTCAAAAGTACGGGAGACCGCCTCACCTCACCTGGCGTCTGCTCAGATAAAAGAGGCCCCGCTCTATGTGAAGACAAATAGTTATGAACATGATTTCAAACCTTCTGTCTTCTATTTAAAAACACACACATATATTACGACTGCCCAAAATGAGCTTCAAACATATGTATTCCAGAAAAATATTTATATATAAATCGACATAGTCTGTATAAAAAAGATACAAAATTCAATATCTTATTGATGGAAACTGTACACACCAATATCTATATGAACTGAATCATTTTTTCACCAAACTAAGCCGTTAAATGCGTGTAGGTTCAAGATAGAGTTTAAACCTTCTATGCAAAGAAATTAAAGCCAGCTATTCAAGAATCACAAGGTAGACTCAAAGGTCTGGGTACGTGTCAACGTGAGTAGTCACACTTAAAACGGAGAACAAGCGTTCCGTTTAATTGAAAAGAACTTAGTTAAAGCATAGTAATATTGGGCATGCTCAAACAATTGTGCCATAGACACATCGTTGACACCACCTAAGTGTAAACATGGGTAGGAGGAGCTAAATTCATAATACGGAAGCTTGTATAATTGTGGGACTACTTCACGTGGCGTCATGTGATTATTAAATCCACACTGAGATCTCAAAAATTATTATAACCTCATAGCCAAAATCTTTCAAAGATTACACAGACAGTATCATTAGAATTGTAAACCGGCAACACGGTAACGTAGAACTAACCTGTCCGTCGGTACCTCGAAATATGACAGAGTGAGACCGGGAGGTAACCGCGCGCGTTTGTTGCGTGTTAAAATAATGCGCAGTGTAGCGCCGCGCGCTTTGTCAAATGCATCAAACTGATGCGACCAAGCATCATGGGAAATGTAGTCTAATGTATAACATTAGACTAATGAAAAGGCATACGGGCGAAATGGTATCGTTCTGCTGAATCTAACTTTATCAAATCTGACAACCATATCTATTGCAGAAG
This sequence comes from Triturus cristatus, assembly GCF_964204655.1. Lineage (NCBI taxonomy): Eukaryota > Metazoa > Chordata > Amphibia > Caudata > Salamandridae > Triturus > Triturus cristatus. The sequence continues at coordinate 419,990,572 of NC_140580.1, forward strand.
GAATACAAGTAAAAGGCCTGCATTGTGTAGGTCAACAAAAAACAGAATTTCAAGAGCATCTCAACACATAAATGTCTGATAGTCTTATCGATGTCTCGTAAATATTTCCACATGTTTAGTTATTTCAACCAAAACACGAAAGAGGCAAAGAGCTATAACAGACCAAGTAAGAAAGCTCTTTATGCGTTCCATGTTGGTAATAGACATACATTTACTGTAAAATTGGCGCTAATGATAGAAACCATGAAGCATGACACCTAGCTTGCTGGGTGTGTGAGAGCTCTAGTTCCGCAAAGGGCACTTCCCTGGCCCTCCCTGTATACCTCTTTCCACAACCAATTGGCGACCGACTGGGTCTCCGCCTGGTCCACATCTCTCTTCTTCCTGTACCTGAGGAACTCTGTACCCCGTTTTGAAAATAGGCTTCTGGGGCTAGTACGTTGGACCTCCTTAAATAAAGCCCCTTGTCCCTTCCTTTGGACTACTGGTTTTGCGCGGGTGACCCCCGTGGGACATTAGATAGGGTTACCAATGGTCTAGTAATTCTAGCCACCTTGGACCAATTACTTGTTTTTTCCCCTTCCCCTCCCTCTCTATGGACAACCAAGGCCTCAGCTTCGGAGATGAAGCGGTCTCGGACATTCTTGATAGAACTCCTTCCCTCTTGGGAACAGATGGGAATGCTGCTTCTGGGTCTCAGTCTGATGACTGGAACTCCTTGACAACGTTAAAAAGAGAGTGGCTTAAAATAACTTTACATGGCGCTCTAATGACCGAGTATCTACGTGCCAACATCGCTCCAACAGGGTTGATTGTTAATAATTTCCCTAGACTTTTTCTTGATGACGCCACCTTCAAAAGGGAGTGGTCCCTGATTGCATGGAAGTGCACTAGGGACCTCCTAGTTCTCATCATTAACACTGCGAGACGTTTGGCAGATGCTCTCCTGGTGAGAATACAAATTGCGGAAGGGGCACTTAAAACCACCATCCAGATCTCTTCATATAAGAATAAACTTGCGGAGATCAATGCTGAAATATCTGAAAACAAAGATTACCTTATGAAACAGAAGATAGCTAAATTGCAAAAGGATATCCAAAAGTTTGATAAAGAAAAAGTGTATCCATACCTTAGGCCGGACTATACATCAGCTAAGAATAGCTATTCGTCTGATGACAACTCGGATAGGAGAAGTTCTTCTGATAGCAATTCCAGTACGGGTAGCTGGGGCACCAACTCTGGCCGTCGCAATCAACGTGCCAACTACCAATACAATATCCCCACGTTCCAGGGACCGCCGGTGTTTCCAGGTCCCCTTCCACCACCTCCCTATTGGCAATACCAGCCATTCCAACAAGGACCTCCCCAATTCTTCAATAATGGCCCCCCTTTTTTAGACAGAGGCTGGGGCAGAGGAAGAGGGCGCAACAGAAGAGGGCCTCCAAAACAGGTTCACTGGCAGGACCCCCCCATGGGAGGGATGGACACCAGGAGCAAGACCCAGAACAAAAAGAACTAGTGGTCAATTTGTCGGAACGTATTCTGACAGACATGGAGACATCTCTACTACAGAAAGGGCTAGGCTTTGTTCCCACTCCTAAAACTGACAAATTTAGAGATATATGTGAGGTTCAGAAATTGTTCCGCAAGATCAGACTACGTTCTTATTTCCTGGATAAACCAATCAATCAGGTGGCAGACTCAGGATTGAGTAACCCTTCCACCTTTACACCACATAATGCCATGACCCCCATTGAGGTTCTAACTTTTGAGAAGGCTGTGCTAAAGGATCTAGCCCTAAGTCCTTCCCCTACCCCATTCTATAATCTATCCAAGAATGAGACACTTACGGCCCAAACTCTCGCCAATGACGAATCCATAATCATCAAGCAGGCGGATAAGGGTGGGGCAACAGTGATTCAATCCAGAGATGACTATGACGTAGAATGTAAACGACAGCTTAACAACGACAGGTACTATGCACCCATCTCCACTGATCCCACTCCACGCCTCGCTAACACCATTTCAGTATTGGTACACGAGGGTCTGACCAATGGTTGGATTAGCAAGAAAGAAGCAGCTTTCCTGATTGCCACAGAACCAAGAACCCCATATTTTTATACCTTGCCAAAAATACATAAAGGTATAAGTCCGGTACCAGGGAGACCCATAGTCTCAGGGATCGGCTCTATCCTTGAGCCCTTATCTCAGTTTGTCGACCATTTCCTACAACCACTGGTGAGGAACATCCCGTCCTTCATCAGAGACACCACAGATATTCTCAAAACAATCGACTCAATAGAAGACACTACTTGTATTGATTTGCTCATAACCCTTGACGTAGAGTCCCTCTACACAAACATCCCTCAGGGTGATACCCTGGCAGTAGTAGAGACAGCCCTAAACTCATTGGAATGGTCTTCCCCCACTCCTATCACGTTTATAATGGACTTAGCCTCCATAGCACTGACTGAGAATTTCTTTGAGTATCAGGGGCAACTATACCATCAGTGCCAGGGAACTTCGATGGGGAGCACATTTGCTCCCAGTCTGGCCTGCCTCTATATGGCATCTTTTGAGGAACAGATCATCAATACTGACCACAATCCTTTCCAACAATATCTAGTTCTTTGGAAAAGATTTATTGATGATATTCTCATCTTCTGGCAGGGGCCCACTGACATCTGTAACACCTTTGTGCAGTGGATCAACATACAGAACCCTTTTCTTAAATTCTCCCACACGATTTCAGATACAACTGTTGCATTTCTGGATCTAAATATTAAACTATCGGGGGGCCTACTTTCGACTAGCTTATTCAAAAAGCCAACAGATCGCAATAGCCTTCTGCTATACCAAAGTTACCACCCGCGAGCCCTTCGAGATAACCTTCCAGTGGGCCAATTCTTACGTATTAGACGTAATTGCACCTCAACCAAGGACTACAAAATGGAAGCTAAGTCTCTAGCTACCAACCTGATGACAAGGGGATACCCACACAAGGTGATTAAAGACTCCATGAAAAGGGCCCTCAATAACCCTAGAGAATCACTTCTAGAGATACACCCTAAACCATCTGGAGAGACCCTGACATGTGTGACTTCCTTTACACCTAACTCAACCCTGATCAAGAAAACCATCTTGAAACATTGGGATATCCTTAATACAGGAGAATTACAGATACCAAGGCCGAGATTTGCCTACAAGAGGACCAGTAACCTACGGGATATGTTGGTTCACACTAGACCCAAGAGAAAAGTTACCCCTTTACAGACTACACTTTGGGGCCTTCCACCTGTTAGAGGTCATTTCCCCTGTGGTACCTGTACTGTCTGTGACTTCACCAGTACCACCAAAGAAGTCACTTTACATGCCAATTTTAAATGGATAATCAAGAAACACACTAACTGCAACACCAAACAATGTGTCTATTTGATCACGTGCCCATGTGGGTTACAATACATCGGCATGACAATGCGACCAGTTAAAACCCGCATAATAGAACACAGAAGCAGTATACGTTGTCAACGTACCACGACCAAACTTTACAGACATTTCTTAGAGTCACATCACTCCCCTGAGTCATTACATTGGATTATACTAGAATCCCACACACAGATTTCCAAAGCTTCTCTATTCAGGATTGAACAGAGGTGGGTGCATAGACTCTCTTGTGACACTTTAGGCCTTAATGATGACATCCCTTGGAGCTCTATACCATGATTACATATTACGCTCATGGGGTACAGCTATTTCAACATCATGACACACAGGCCTTTGAATTACCACTGAATACGAATTCACCAATTTGTTATAACTGTTCTACCTCTATGTTATAACATAACTGCCATACCTGACTTAATCACCATACTGGGTATATGGATTGAAATTAGTCAGTTGTCCCGTGAACATGCACTAGGTTCACCCCCACGGCAGACCCAACATATACATCGTTGGTGAACACATGTCTCCACTACGTAGACTGTATTGGGTGAAATTTACACTAACCATGTGTAAATTGGCGCTCTGGATTTTGCGCGTCTCCCCCTGACACCATCCACGTTCCAGAGACGGTCTCCTCCCTCCACCTATCTGCGGCGTGACACACACGTTCATGTTGCTAAGTAACACACCACGCCTCTATTGACGGCGTTGTTACACCCTGTCACGCCCCCACGTCTCCGTTACCTAGAGCGTCCCAGGCCATCGCCTAGCAACGGTTGACGTCATCGCGCCATACAACGGCGCACTACTGATACGTCATTATCAGTTACACTATAATTACGTGTAGCGGCAGAAGCACTTCACCACCCCGGTCCCTGGCGGTTTTGGGTAGGTCGACGGAATTACGTCTACTGACGTCTGGTGAGTGCAATCTTTCATCTATCGGTATGCCACGCTACATCGTTCTCCCTCGTTCTCGCTGGGAACGACGAGTCATTACAGACTTTAGCTTTTTGATCTCCGGGCTCACTGAGTCCATACTAATGCTGTGGTCATGATGGGCATTTTGTTTTATGGCTATGCTATTACGCATCGATATGCTCCGTGTAATCTTGACAGTTTACGTCATTTTGACCAAGTGATTTTACCTTCTTCTTAAGTTTCATTTTTTCTTGTATACCGTTCTTAATGTAGGACCCAACAGGTGTCCTTTGTAACCGCCAGTACCGTTGCTAGCACTTCTAGTCAAATTACTAGGTGAGTGTACCCCTGCTTGTCCTTGAGAGTTCCACTAGCCACAACGTTAGTAGCTAGTGATCTACTTCACAACACACCCATCCCCCCCCCCCTCACTGGTTTTAACCATAATACACTTTTTACCATGTTTTACTGTACACGTTTGCTTGGTGATTTATACAACACCACCCTTGACCAATAATGTACTAGATAAAGAGATGATGTTTATAAATTTATTTCCCGTCTTCATGTTGTCACTTTATCTCCACAGGGCAGCAACCTAGGACGTGGTATGTAGAGTCCACATTACCACTTTTATGTAGACAGTGTTATGATCCTGAAGAATTGCCTTGATCCTCCAGACATTTTATGGCAAGAAACATGTCGATCTTTTAGAGTAGAGCTATACGTCTGGACACCTTAAATTCTACGACTTAGCCACTCTACACTTATTTTAACAGGGAAGTCTACCTTTAGAATAAATACATGATTAGGACTGACTAACCCTTTTTAAATATCTCCATTTTCTGCTACATCTATTCCACTAGGCCCCTCACCCCCAAGCACAATCGGCAGGAACAAAAGATCCCCGTTAAAGAGCCCCGGTTCCGGGAGCCCGTCAAGGATTGCAGCGCCGACTTGACGAGGGGCAGTGCTCATATGATGAAGCATGACACCTAGCTTGCTGGGTGTGTGAGAGCTCTAGTTCCGCAAAGGGCACTTCCCTGGCCCTCCCTGTATACCTCTTTCCACAACCAATTGGCGACCGACTGGGTCTCCGCCTGGTCCACATCTCTCTTCTTCCTGTACCTGAGGAACTCTGTACCCCGTTTTGAAAATAGGCTTCTGGGGCTAGTACGTTGGACCTCCTTAAATAAAGCCCCTTGTCCCTTCCTTTGGACTACTGGTTTTGCGCGGGTGACCCCCGTGGGACATTAGATAGGGTTACCAATGGTCTAGTAATTCTAGCCACCTTGGACCAATTACTTGTTTTTTCCCCTTCCCCTCCCTCTCTATGGACAACCAAGGCCTCAGCTTCGGAGATGAAGCGGTCTCGGACATTCTTGATAGAACTCCTTCCCTCTTGGGAACAGATGGGAATGCTGCTTCTGGGTCTCAGTCTGATGACTGGAACTCCTTGACAACGTTAAAAAGAGAGTGGCTTAAAATAACTTTACATGGCGCTCTAATGACCGAGTATCTACGTGCCAACATCGCTCCAACAGGGTTGATTGTTAATAATTTCCCTAGACTTTTTCTTGATGACGCCACCTTCAAAAGGGAGTGGTCCCTGATTGCATGGAAGTGCACTAGGGACCTCCTAGTTCTCATCATTAACACTGCGAGACGTTTGGCAGATGCTCTCCTGGTGAGAATACAAATTGCGGAAGGGGCACTTAAAACCACCATCCAGATCTCTTCATATAAGAATAAACTTGCGGAGATCAATGCTGAAATATCTGAAAACAAAGATTACCTTATGAAACAGAAGATAGCTAAATTGCAAAAGGATATCCAAAAGTTTGATAAAGAAAAAGTGTATCCATACCTTAGGCCGGACTATACATCAGCTAAGAATAGCTATTCGTCTGATGACAACTCGGATAGGAGAAGTTCTTCTGATAGCAATTCCAGTACGGGTAGCTGGGGCACCAACTCTGGCCGTCGCAATCAACGTGCCAACTACCAATACAATATCCCCACGTTCCAGGGACCGCCGGTGTTTCCAGGTCCCCTTCCACCACCTCCCTATTGGCAATACCAGCCATTCCAACAAGGACCTCCCCAATTCTTCAATAATGGCCCCCCTTTTTTAGACAGAGGCTGGGGCAGAGGAAGAGGGCGCAACAGAAGAGGGCCTCCAAAACAGGTTCACTGGCAGGACCCCCCCATGGGAGGGATGGACACCAGGAGCAAGACCCAGAACAAAAAGAACTAGTGGTCAATTTGTCGGAACGTATTCTGACAGACATGGAGACATCTCTACTACAGAAAGGGCTAGGCTTTGTTCCCACTCCTAAAACTGACAAATTTAGAGATATATGTGAGGTTCAGAAATTGTTCCGCAAGATCAGACTACGTTCTTATTTCCTGGATAAACCAATCAATCAGGTGGCAGACTCAGGATTGAGTAACCCTTCCACCTTTACACCACATAATGCCATGACCCCCATTGAGGTTCTAACTTTTGAGAAGGCTGTGCTAAAGGATCTAGCCCTAAGTCCTTCCCCTACCCCATTCTATAATCTATCCAAGAATGAGACACTTACGGCCCAAACTCTCGCCAATGACGAATCCATAATCATCAAGCAGGCGGATAAGGGTGGGGCAACAGTGATTCAATCCAGAGATGACTATGACGTAGAATGTAAACGACAGCTTAACAACGACAGGTACTATGCACCCATCTCCACTGATCCCACTCCACGCCTCGCTAACACCATTTCAGTATTGGTACACGAGGGTCTGACCAATGGTTGGATTAGCAAGAAAGAAGCAGCTTTCCTGATTGCCACAGAACCAAGAACCCCATATTTTTATACCTTGCCAAAAATACATAAAGGTATAAGTCCGGTACCAGGGAGACCCATAGTCTCAGGGATCGGCTCTATCCTTGAGCCCTTATCTCAGTTTGTCGACCATTTCCTACAACCACTGGTGAGGAACATCCCGTCCTTCATCAGAGACACCACAGATATTCTCAAAACAATCGACTCAATAGAAGACACTACTTGTATTGATTTGCTCATAACCCTTGACGTAGAGTCCCTCTACACAAACATCCCTCAGGGTGATACCCTGGCAGTAGTAGAGACAGCCCTAAACTCATTGGAATGGTCTTCCCCCACTCCTATCACGTTTATAATGGACTTAGCCTCCATAGCACTGACTGAGAATTTCTTTGAGTATCAGGGGCAACTATACCATCAGTGCCAGGGAACTTCGATGGGGAGCACATTTGCTCCCAGTCTGGCCTGCCTCTATATGGCATCTTTTGAGGAACAGATCATCAATACTGACCACAATCCTTTCCAACAATATCTAGTTCTTTGGAAAAGATTTATTGATGATATTCTCATCTTCTGGCAGGGGCCCACTGACATCTGTAACACCTTTGTGCAGTGGATCAACATACAGAACCCTTTTCTTAAATTCTCCCACACGATTTCAGATACAACTGTTGCATTTCTGGATCTAAATATTAAACTATCGGGGGGCCTACTTTCGACTAGCTTATTCAAAAAGCCAACAGATCGCAATAGCCTTCTGCTATACCAAAGTTACCACCCGCGAGCCCTTCGAGATAACCTTCCAGTGGGCCAATTCTTACGTATTAGACGTAATTGCACCTCAACCAAGGACTACAAAATGGAAGCTAAGTCTCTAGCTACCAACCTGATGACAAGGGGATACCCACACAAGGTGATTAAAGACTCCATGAAAAGGGCCCTCAATAACCCTAGAGAATCACTTCTAGAGATACACCCTAAACCATCTGGAGAGACCCTGACATGTGTGACTTCCTTTACACCTAACTCAACCCTGATCAAGAAAACCATCTTGAAACATTGGGATATCCTTAATACAGGAGAATTACAGATACCAAGGCCGAGATTTGCCTACAAGAGGACCAGTAACCTACGGGATATGTTGGTTCACACTAGACCCAAGAGAAAAGTTACCCCTTTACAGACTACACTTTGGGGCCTTCCACCTGTTAGAGGTCATTTCCCCTGTGGTACCTGTACTGTCTGTGACTTCACCAGTACCACCAAAGAAGTCACTTTACATGCCAATTTTAAATGGATAATCAAGAAACACACTAACTGCAACACCAAACAATGTGTCTATTTGATCACGTGCCCATGTGGGTTACAATACATCGGCATGACAATGCGACCAGTTAAAACCCGCATAATAGAACACAGAAGCAGTATACGTTGTCAACGTACCACGACCAAACTTTACAGACATTTCTTAGAGTCACATCACTCCCCTGAGTCATTACATTGGATTATACTAGAATCCCACACACAGATTTCCAAAGCTTCTCTATTCAGGATTGAACAGAGGTGGGTGCATAGACTCTCTTGTGACACTTTAGGCCTTAATGATGACATCCCTTGGAGCTCTATACCATGATTACATATTACGCTCATGGGGTACAGCTATTTCAACATCATGACACACAGGCCTTTGAATTACCACTGAATACGAATTCACCAATTTGTTATAACTGTTCTACCTCTATGTTATAACATAACTGCCATACCTGACTTAATCACCATACTGGGTATATGGATTGAAATTAGTCAGTTGTCCCGTGAACATGCACTAGGTTCACCCCCACGGCAGACCCAACATATACATCGTTGGTGAACACATGTCTCCACTACGTAGACTGTATTGGGTGAAATTTACACTAACCATGTGTAAATTGGCGCTCTGGATTTTGCGCGTCTCCCCCTGACACCATCCACGTTCCAGAGACGGTCTCCTCCCTCCACCTATCTGCGGCGTGACACACACGTTCATGTTGCTAAGTAACACACCACGCCTCTATTGACGGCGTTGTTACACCCTGTCACGCCCCCACGTCTCCGTTACCTAGAGCGTCCCAGGCCATCGCCTAGCAACGGTTGACGTCATCGCGCCATACAACGGCGCACTACTGATACGTCATTATCAGTTACACTATAATTACGTGTAGCGGCAGAAGCACTTCACCACCCCGGTCCCTGGCGGTTTTGGGTAGGTCGACGGAATTACGTCTACTGACGTCTGGTGAGTGCAATCTTTCATCTATCGGTATGCCACGCTACATCGTTCTCCCTCGTTCTCGCTGGGAACGACGAGTCATTACAGACTTTAGCTTTTTGATCTCCGGGCTCACTGAGTCCATACTAATGCTGTGGTCATGATGGGCATTTTGTTTTATGGCTATGCTATTACGCATCGATATGCTCCGTGTAATCTTGACAGTTTACGTCATTTTGACCAAGTGATTTTACCTTCTTCTTAAGTTTCATTTTTTCTTGTATACCGTTCTTAATGTAGGACCCAACAGGTGTCCTTTGTAACCGCCAGTACCGTTGCTAGCACTTCTAGTCAAATTACTAGGTGAGTGTACCCCTGCTTGTCCTTGAGAGTTCCACTAGCCACAACGTTAGTAGCTAGTGATCTACTTCACAACACACCCATCCCCCCCCCCCTCACTGGTTTTAACCATAATACACTTTTTACCATGTTTTACTGTACACGTTTGCTTGGTGATTTATACAACACCACCCTTGACCAATAATGTACTAGATAAAGAGATGATGTTTATAAATTTATTTCCCGTCTTCATGTTGTCACTTTATCTCCACAGGGCAGCAACCTAGGACGTGGTATGTAGAGTCCACATTACCACTTTTATGTAGACAGTGTTATGATCCTGAAGAATTGCCTTGATCCTCCAGACATTTTATGGCAAGAAACATGTCGATCTTTTAGAGTAGAGCTATACGTCTGGACACCTTAAATTCTACGACTTAGCCACTCTACACTTATTTTAACAGGGAAGTCTACCTTTAGAATAAATACATGATTAGGACTGACTAACCCTTTTTAAATATCTCCATTTTCTGCTACATCTATTCCACTAGGCCCCTCACCCCCAAGCACAATCGGCAGGAACAAAAGATCCCCGTTAAAGAGCCCCGGTTCCGGGAGCCCGTCAAGGATTGCAGCGCCGACTTGACGAGGGGCAGTGCTCATATGATGAAGCATGACACCTAGCTTGCTGGGTGTGTGAGAGCTCTAGTTCCGCAAAGGGCACTTCCCTGGCCCTCCCTGTATACCTCTTTCCACAACCAATTGGCGACCGACTGGGTCTCCGCCTGGTCCACATCTCTCTTCTTCCTGTACCTGAGGAACTCTGTACCCCGTTTTGAAAATAGTCTTATCGATGTCTCGTAAATATTTCCACATGTTTAGTTATTTCAACCAAAACACGAAAGAGGCAAAGAGCTATAACAGACCAAGTAAGAAAGCTCTTTATGCGTTCCATGTTGGTAATAGACATACATTTACTGTAAAATTGGCGCTAATGATAGAAACCATTTAAAAGGCTCGCTTTAATGCCAATAAGTCAACAAGATATTTATGATGTATTCTGCATCGATTAATAGTACTCCTATATGTACTAAGAAAAACAAAGGTCTCAAAAAACTCGCCATCTAAGGCAAAAATACATATTTTCTCCAATATCAGAGGGGAAACAAAATAATCCTCTAGACAGAAAAGAGTATAGCCCCCAATAAGTATTGTAGAGGATGTTGATTCAGCATATTCAAGTGGGTTGCTGGTCTACAGTGCTACCCAAGGAATATCATCGTTCAAACCCTGTTTATCCGTCCGAAGCCTAAAAATCCATTTCTGGACTCTTTTGAACAAGAATTGTGTAACATCACTTATATGCACAGGGATAAATGGTTGTTCAAGTATCGTCCACCTTAAATCCTCAGATTTGTGATTGTGCATAAGAAAATGATTAGTCAGTCTTGTTGACTGTCAACGATGTGTCTATGGCACAATTGTTTGAGCATGCCCATTATTACTATGCTTTAACTAAGTTCTTTTCATTTAAACGGAACGCTTGTTTTCCGTTTTAAGTGTGACTACTCACGTTGACACGTACCCAGACCTTTGAGTCTACCTTGTGATTCTTGAATAGATGACTCTATTTTCTTTGCGTAGAAGGTTTAAACTCTATCTTGAACCTACAGGCATTCAACGGCTTAGTCTGGTGAAATTATGATTCAGTTCATATAGATATTGGTGTGTACAGTTTCCATCAATAAGATATTGAATTTTGTATCTTTTTTATACAAACTATGTCGATTTATATATAAATATTTTTCTGGAATACATATGTTTGAAGCTCATTTTGGGCAGTAGTGATATATGTGTGTGTTTTTAAATAGAAGACAGAAGGTTTGAAATCATGTTCATAACCACTTGTCTTCACATAGAGCGGGGCCTTGAGCATTATTTGCTTCTCCGCACTAACATTTGTTCTTAGCGGTTTATTGCATGGTTTGCATAATTGACAAAGTATGACTATGATATGTAAAGTTGTTTCACTAATCATGTTACAATGAGCACATTTTTCTTCTGTATCCTCTTTTCAGGATTTGAAGAGCTATTTCTCCTACAAAAAAACAGGAGAAAAATTGAGAACCCTATCTCAAGTAGGTCGTTTTATTTGTTTTTCTTTGGTGTTTTTTCACTTTTTTGAAATTGCACGAAATATACAGCAGTAGCACAGTTTCTTTTTGGTCCTGATGAAAGCCGGATTACCACTTTATCCTTAGGCTGAAATATGTAGACCTTTTCTTTTGGACTTGAGCAGTTATTCTGTTAAAACTGCTTCTACACTGTTTTTAACTTTGTCACTCGAACAGACATGATTAAAGGTTGTTTCTGTCTTAGTAGATGATTTTAACACTATCACTTTACACATTTTTTCTGCACTGCTTCCATTACCACCATCAATATAACAGGTAGCCAACAAAAGATTCAGGGCACATGCCTCATCTTAGAGGAATGGAGAGGTTACAGTTGCCCGTTCTATCTGCAGCCTTGATCAACTTGGAGGCTTAGGAAGGGCTGTCGGATCCCAAATGATGTGGGCTGCTATTTTGGTGGCTGATGGGATTCATTATTATTTATTATGATTTTGTTGAGTGCTCATTTTGCTTGATTAATCTATAAGTTGACCCTAGATTGCTCTGGTGTGATGATAGTATGTGGATAAAAAAGGGATTAGCTATCTAGTGGTCGGTAAATATTTTTCCCTTTGACCCTCCTTTGGTATATCTGGTCCGCTTTGATATATCTTGTTATTGATAGTTTAGAGCAGCTTTGGCTGCGGGTCATTCTTTTCCTTCTCGCTCTACAACTTTTGTTTCCAATGTGACACAAATTTATTGTTACCTTTCACACGCTTTTTTTACCTTCCCATTATGGCCGAATATACAGGCTTGTCTTTTGATGATAATGTCTTGCAATCCATCTTGGCAGATAATCCCAGTATTCTTGATATGATACCGGTTGTGTCATAAAGTTCTCAGGATGATTGGCAATCCTTGCTCAATTTGAAAAGAACACATACACGTACATCAATCCACTGAGCAATTATGACCGAATATCTTCCAAGTAATTGTGCTCCTACAGGATTGATAGTGACAAATGCTCCTAGGCTCTTTCTCACTGATAAGGTTTTTATGAAAGATTGGTCGCTAATCGCGTGGCGTTGTACACGTGATTGGCTGATACTAATTATAAGTACTGCGAAAAGAATAGCGGATGCTATTCTTATTGAGATTTAGGTATTAGAAGGCCAAATTAAAACTATCATCACTAATACTTTGTATAAGAAAAACCTGGAGGAAACTAATAAATCTAACAAAGAGTACAAAGACTCTATCCTTAAGAAAAGAGAGAGAAATTCAAGAAAGATTTGTCTCGTTTCTCATTAGAGAAAGTTTACCCTTACACTAAAGAAGGATATACAGCACCAGAATTCAATAGAAAAGGTTGAAGAACTGGTTCTAATTATTCCTCATTAGGATCTGACACACTTTCGAGTGATTCAGAATCTTCTGGACTTGATGGACAGCAAAATCTAGGGATGGGCACCTGCTCAAGGCCTAATCGTAGACGAGGAAGACAGGGCCCGTACCAACAGCAAGGCCCCTGGTGGCCTCCAATACCATGGGGATATCTTCCTCCCCCCCAATATCATCATCCTATGACATCTTTTCCTCTACCAACACAATTCCCTGTAAACCAGGCTTTTTTAGGACAGAGCCGTGGAAGAAACAGAAACTGAGGCAGAAGAAGAGGACAACAAATGGTCCACTGGGAGGAAGACCAACCCCCTCCGAACACACGGAGCAGGAAGGGCCTCCAACAACCCAGCACCAGTTCAAGTCTGATAACCTAGTGGTAAATTTGAGTTCTCGAATTTTAACAACAGATGAGAATTCGGTCTTGAATCGAGGGTTAGGTTTTGTACCAACTAATTCTGGTGACCCTTTCCTAATCAGATGTGAATTGGTGCGCTTCTTTAGGAAGATTTGTTTACATTTCTTCTTTAAGAATAAAGAGATTGAAACCGAGACAACTGATGAGAATCCTACCAACACAGGATTAAAATTACCCTCTAAATTCAACCCCCCACATCACCTGGTACCTGACCAGGTTTTGACTTTTGAAAAAGCGGTCACACATGATATGAGTTTGATGCACGACACACAAAATAAACCATATCAGAATCTACCTACAAATGAGAGATTGGCCCTACTTACTTTATCAAATGACAACATGATAACTATTAAACCTGCAGATAAAGGGGGAGCGATTGTGGTTCAAGATACTGTAACCTATCGGAATGAATGTTTACGTCAATTGGGAGACTCGCGTTCTTATCGCCTTTTGAAGGTTGATCCAACACCGAGACTGACTAGAGAAATTGAGAATCTAGTTGAGGAAGCAAAAACGGAAGGATGGGTTACACCAAATGAAGCAGATTTTCTGGTGACAAAATATCCTGTCATGCCTCAATTTTACACACTACCTATAATTCATAAGTCACAGAGACCTCCACCAGGTCATCCTATTATTTCAGGAATACGCTCTCTTTTAGAGCCGTTATCTACATTTGTGGATTTCTTTCTGAAACCACTGGTGAGAAGGATGCCAACATTCTTACAAGACACTAAAGATATTCTCAGGCTTTTACCAGAGACACCATTTAATGTTGAGAGAGATTATCTTGTATCTTTTGATATAGAATCATTGTACACATCGATTCCCCAAATGGAGACTCTCGATGCTATTCGAGAACTTTTAGAATCGAGTTTACATGATGTAGACATTATCACACCTGTTTCATTTACTCTTGAATGTGCTAGGTTGGCGATGACTGAAAACTTTTTTAGATTTGAAGATAAAATGTATCTTCAAATCTCAGGCACTTCTATGGGCAGTATTTTTGCGCCATCGCTAGCCAATCAATATGTCCATAAATTCGAACAGGATCACATCTTGACCCAGAACAACCCATTTAGAGATAAGCTACTACTGTGGAAAAGATATATAGATGATATTTTAGTCATCTTTAGAGGCACAGCTTCAGATATTCAAACTTTTCACGAATGGCTGAACCATCAGAATGCCTTTTTGAGATTCACAGTTACAAAAGAGCGGTTGTCCTTCTTGGACATTTATATATATTCGGATCAAGGGCATCTGGGTAGTGAATTATATAAAAAGCCGACGGCAAAAAATTCACTACTCACTTTTGAAAGCCATCACCCAAGAGCCTTAAGGGAAAATTTGCCAGTAGGTCAATTTCTGCGAATCAAGATAAATTGTTCCGACTCCACAAATTTTCAGAAACATGCAAAGAATCTTTCCATTCAATTGAAAGAGCGTTGTTACCCTACACGTCTAGATAAGAGAGCATGGAAGAGAACCTCCAATAACAATCGGGAGGCTCTTTTAGCACCTCCAGTGACAAAACCACCATTGAACAGACTTACTTTTGTACATACTTTCAGTACTCTTACAAATAGGGTACAAAAAAGTAAACGCAGACATTGGCGGATCCTTAATGTAAGATCAGATACCTTGCCTAGTCCACTTTTTTCATATAAAAGAGGGACCAATTTAAGAGACAGCTTGGTACATACAAGGCCCAAAAACATCACATTGACTCAAACCAATACGTTGTGGAATCTTCCGCCGGTGCAGGGCCATTTTCCCTGTGGCTCATGTTCAGTTTGCCCGCAGACACAACATACTAAACAGGTTGATATAGGGACATCTAGATCTTGGTTTCTTAAGAAACACACTAATTGTAATTCGGAAAAGGTCATCGATATCATCACCTGTCCTTGCTCACTTAGATACGTGGGTATGACAACACGAAGAATAAAGTTACGTATCAGTGAACATAAGAGCACCATTCAGTGCAAAAAACAGTCAACGAGACTGACTAATCATTTTCTTATGCACAATCACAAAGCTGAGGATTTAAGGTGGACGATACTTGAACAACCATTTATCCTTGTGCATATAAGTGATGTTACACAATTCTTGTTCAAAAGAAAACAGAAATGGATTTTTAGGCTTCGGACGGATACACAGGGTTTGAACGATGATATTCCTTGGGTAGTACTGTAGACCAGCAACCCACTTGAATATGCTGAATCAACATCCCCTACAATACTTAGTGGGGGCTATACTATCTTCTGTCTAGAGGGTTATATTGTTTCCCCTCTGATATTGGAGAAAATATGTATTTTTGCCTTAGATGGCGAGTTTTTTGAGGCCTTTGTTTCTCTTAGTACATATAGGAGTACTATTAATCGATGCAGAATACATCATAAATATCTTGTTGACTTATTGGCATTAAAACGAGCCTTTTAAATGGTTTCCATCATTAGCGCCAATTTTACAGTAAATATATGTCTATTACCAACATTGAACGCATAAAGAGCTTTCTTACTTGGTCTGTTATAGCCCTTTGCCTCTTTCGTGTTTTGGTTGACATAACTAAACATGTGGAAATATTCACGAGACATCGATAAGACTATCAGACATTTATGTGTTGAGATGCTCTTGAAATTCTGTTTTTTGTTGACCTACACAATGCAGGCCTTTTACTTGTATTCCTTCTGCAATAGACATGGTTGTCAGATTTGATAAAGTTAGATTCAGCAGAACGATACCATTTCGCCGGTCTGCCTTTTCATTAGTCTAATGTTATACATTAGACTACATTTCCCATGATGCTTGGTCGCATCAGTTTGATGCAATTGACAAAGCACGCGGCGCTACACTGTGCATTATTTTAACACGCAACAAACACGCGCGTTTACCTCCCCGTCTCACTCTGTCATATTTCGAGGTACCGACGGACAGGTTAGTTCTACGTTACCGGGTTGCCGGTTTACAATTCTAATGATACTGTCTGTGTAATCTTTGAAAGATTTTGGCTATGAGGTTATAATAATTTTTGAGATCTCAGTGTGGATTTAATAATCACATGACGCTACGTGAAGTAGTCCCACAATTATACAAGCTTCCGTATTATGAATTTAGCTCCTCCTACCCATGTTTACACTTAGGTGGTGTCAACGATGTGTCTATGGCACAATTGTTTGAGCATGCCCATTATTACTATGCTTTAACTAAGTTCTTTTCATTTAAACGGAACGCTTGTTTTCCGTTTTAAGTGTGACTACTCACGTTGACACGTACCCAGACCTTTTATTCTACCTTGTGATTCTTGAATAGATGGCTCTATTTTCTTTGCATAGAAGGTTTAAACTCTATCTTGAACCTACACGCATTCAACGGCTTAGTCTGGTGAAATTATGATTCAGTTCATATAGATATTGGTGTGTACAGTTTCCATCAATAAGATATTGAATTTTGTATATTTTTTAATTAGACTATGTCGATTTATATATAATATTTTTCTGGAATACATATGTTTGAAGCTCATTTTGGGCAGTAGTGATATATGTGTGTGTTTTTAAATAGAAGACAGAAGGTTTGAAATCATGTTCATAACCACTTTGTCTTCACATAGAGCGGGGCCTCTTTTATCTGAGCGGACGCCAGGTGAGTTGAGTCGGTCTCCCGTACTTTTGACGGGTAAGCATTTTTGATTCAGCTTTTTGGATTAAATTACTTGAGCATTATTTGGTTCTCCGCACTAACATTTGTTCTTAGCGGTTTATTGCATGGTTTGCATAATTGACAAAGTATGACTATGATATGTAAAGTTGTTTCACTAATCATGTTACAATGAGCACATTTTTCTTCTGTATCCTCTTTTCAGGATTTGAAGAGCTATTTCTCCTACAAAAAAACAGGAGAATATTTGAGAACCCTATCTCAAGTAGGTCGTTTTATTTGTTTTTCTTTGGTGTTTTTTCACTTTTTTGGAAATTGCACGAAATATACAGCAGTAGCACAGGTTCTTTTTGGTCCTGATGAAAGCCGGATTACCACTTTATCCTTAGGCTGAAACATGTAGACCTTTTCTTTTGGACTTGAGCAGTTATTCTGTTAAAACTGCTTCTACACTGTTTTTAACTTTGTCACTCGGACAGACATTATTAAAGGTTGTTTCTGTCTTAGTAGATGATTTTAACACTATCACTTTACACATTTTTTCTGCACTGCTTCCATCACCACCATCAATATAACAGGTAGCCAACAAAAGATTCAGGGCACATACCTCATCTTAGATGAATGGAGAGGTTACAGTTGCCCGTTCTATCTGCAGCCTTGATCACCTTGGAGGCTCAGGAAGGGTTATCGGATCCCAAATGATGTGGGCTGCTATTTTGGTGGCTGATGGGATTCGTTATTATCTATTATGATTTTGTTGAGTGCTCATTTTGCTTGATTTAGTCTATAAGTTGACCCTAGATTGCTCTGGTGTGATGATAGTACATGGGGAAGCGCCCATTCAATACTGTATAGCCCACACTGCTGAACTGAAGAATGGTGTATTCGCCCAGTTTAGACGGCTTGTTACCTGCGGGTATTGATTGAACAGCAAGGTGTAGGGGAACCACTGGGGATTCGTTCCTGAGTTTGTATTGAAGACTCCGGAGATTAGGCAGGGTATGCTACCATATTCACTTTGTAGGTTGCATACAATTTCGATTAACCCCGGGTGGAGACCTCCGCTCCGCCCCCGGAGTGTATGGAGATTTGCCTACTCCGCGTTCTGTGGAGAAAGCGGAGTAGGCAAATCTCCGCACACTCAGTGGCAGAGCAGAGGTGACCAGCCCCTGTCTCCCACCCGCCCTATTAACAATTGCTTACAAGTTCAAACAACTTTAAAGTAAATAAAAACATGTTACCGTAGCTGCAGCGTCCACGGGCTGCCCTCCTCCTCTTCATCACGTTCTCTGGAAAACTGCGCATGCGCATTTCTCATTAAAATATGGTGGTTACCGAGTAAGTGGGGGCACACCAGGAGAGCCACAAACCGCACGTGGAATAACCGAGCCATCTCTGAACACCCTGTGCCCAGCACTTTGCGGCAGCCGACTGCGGCTTGCCGCAATTAGTCTTGCGCCTGCCGCCTCCAAGCCTCACTGGCCCTCTCCGCCTCAGTCTGTGATGACTGTGTGGCCTGTGCAGCCCCCCGCTACCTCCCTGCCTCTCGGCACTCACCCACCTCTCCTCACCTCTCCTCTCCTCACTTGTCTCCTGCTCCCCATGCAGGCAGGTCTGTGTAAGATGGGATGAGACAGCATGAGACGTGGAGCTTGTGTGGAGCAGCAGTGCTAGTATGCTCCAGAGGCAGAGGTGAGGCACTGGTGGGGGGGCTGAAGCCTGGGGAGTTACAGGAGCATCAGGGTGGCCCCTTCCCTGACCGGCAGAGTTTGATTCCCCCGGGACTCAGAGACTCAGGGACTCCGGGGGAGACAAGAGTAAGAATCGGCAACGAATCGGGCAGGGGGTCAGTGCTGCTCAGGCACCTTGCTCTGGCACCTTGATCCAGCTCAGCTCCGACAGCGTTGCATTGCGTTATCATATGCATCTGAGACTACTGATTTAAGTCAGAACAATCCTCCCATGCAATGTTTTTTGCCGCTATAATTTATGTAAACAAGTCAAATGAGGGACCGCTTTTTTTCGAGTCTGAGGTCAAGATCCATAAATGAGACCCATGACCAAGTGCAGGACAAGGCTACAAGCACAAGTGCTGCTCTGGACCTTTGTGATCCACTCATTGTGCATATTACAGCAACAAGCATGCCAGTTTTGTGTCACTCATCCCACATTAAAGTTTTTAGTCAGGAGCCAGGAGCCTGTTCTTTGCCCCAGCATCCTTGCAAGGTATCCTTAAGCGACCTTTTGAGAAAAAAAAACAGCCTATGCCGATATTGGACCCTAAGGAAGGTTGCAACTATTCTACCTATCTAACCAGTGGCCAGGTGGTAGGTGCCCTCATCCAATCTCATGATACACTGCCGCTGTTTGACACCCGGTTCCCTTGACATCTGGTCCAACTAATATAAAACTAAGAGCAGATGAAAACAGGGAAAATTTATATTACCAACATTTCTTATTTGAGGCTGCTATGGCCTGTAGTGTGGCACTGACATTACTACCCCATGTCATCCCAGGTAAGCTACCCTCATGATGTGCTCTGCCACTGAACTCCCCCCAGTCATTTATCACTACCTATTGAATTACTGACTTTACGTAACAATGGTGTTAATCATGTCCTACAATATAAGCAGGATTATAAGGTAGCCTTATAAACCAGGTGAAGACAAGTGGCCTCTTGAGTACCGTAAATGGAATCCTCTTCCCAATCATCTTCAACCTCTACAAAAAATATTTGAAATCCTTCTGATCGACCAAAGGTTCATAATCCATCAGCAAGCCGTCAATATTCATACACAGGGTCAAGACTGATTTGCATACGGCTTGGTCCAAACTGGTCCAAACAATGGATTTATCCCAGATCGTTTGACTGGGGGAGAATGTCTGCATTGTCAGCATTCCATCCATCATTTGTTTGCTGTAACACTTTTCGGCCTAAGTGGGATGGGTATCCCCAACGTGTGTCCCTTGCTCATTGTGCCACTGGATTCAAGCTAGCCTGGCTGAAGAAGGGTGACATACCCTGAAACCGGTCCCAGGATGCTTGTTTCTGGTCCAGGGAGGACCTGGCCTGGCAGTTCAGTCTGGACTGTTCCCATGGGGCACAGGGTCAAGACTGATTTGCATATGGCTGGGTCCAAACTGGGGTGGCGTAGTGGGCAAAAGAACAATGGATTTAACCCAGATCGTTTGACTGGGGGAGAATGTCTGCATTGTCAGCATTCCGTCCATCATTTGTTTTCTGTCAATATTCCTAAAGCATATTCATCAAATGACTAAAACCTGCCACTCACCCTCCCATCTCCCATTACTGAATGCCGTATGATTGCCATAGATGAAAAACTACCAACTCAGAATTCATTCTCGTCACTGTTAGTAATGGGGGTCTCTAGTTGGCAGAGGTAGGTACATTTGTCCAAATAGGGACCCATGATTCTAGTCAGGGTAAGGGGAATAAACCTCTAAAATAACCCCTGCCCACCCCCTTGGTAGCTTGGCACGATCAGACAGGCTTATCTCAGAGGCAGTGTGTAAAGCAACTGTAAACACATACAGTAATACAGTGAAAACACTACAAATGAACACCACACCAGTTTAGAAAAATAAGGAATCTTTATCTAAACCGAACAAGACCAAACAACAAAAATACACAATACAGTAATAAGAATATGACTTTTAAATGGTAGAAATTCAAAGCAAATGCAACACTTTTCACACAAAGCACTTTGGATGCGTCGTGCACACAAACAAAAAGGGCAGCAAGGAAGGTGATGTGTCGCTTCCTTACACTCAGGGCAGTTGATGCATCCATTCCTTGCTCCGGGGGAGATGATACGTTGGCTCCTTACTGCTGCACAGGGGACGTGCTGCGTCGGTTCCTTACTGGAGAGGAGGTGATTCATCGGTTTCTTAATGCATGGGGAGGTGAAGCGTCAGTTTTTTATCATGTCCCCCAATGATGTAACAGACTTGGTGCCTCGATGCGATGCGACGATATGGGATGATGTGTGGGTTCTTGCAGCCGCACAGCAGGGCTTGCATCAGAATCGGTGTCGAGATCTGCGACTTCAACAACCGGTGCACTCGATACAGCGTGCGGCGATTTTTTGAGCTGCGGGCAGGTGGTGTGACAATTTCTTCGGCGATGCATCAGAAATAGGAGCGGATGCATAGCGCTTCTCGAAGTTGCACTACTTTTCCAGCTCCCAGTGGCAAACAGCCTCCGGAGGTCCAAAACAACAGCAAGAACCTCTTAGCAGGTCAGAACTCCCAGCAAGGACGTTCAGGGGAGCTGGAGATGAGGTCTGTGAGTCCCTGAGACTTCAGAACAGGAGGCTAGCTCAGTTTCAAGCCCTTGGAGATCTCCCTCAAGCAAGGGACACAGCAAACAGCAAAGTCCTTTTCCCTTTCCTTGGCAGAAATTAGCCACTGCAGGACAATCCCAGACAGCAGACAGCACAGGGGCAGTATTCCTCCTCAGTTTCTCCAGCTCTTCTCCTTGACAAAGGTTCATCTTGATTCTCAGAAGTGATATAAAGTTCTGGGGCCTGGGCCCCAACATTTATACAGCAAAATCCTTTGTTCTCTGGTGGCAGAGAAGCCTTGTGCTCAGTCAAAACCAGTTCTGTCCTCTCAGGTACAGCTTCCTGGCAGGAGGTGGAGACAGCATTTTGGAAGGCCGACCAGGCCCATTCAGGTGAAAGGAAATCTGTCCCCTACTCTAAATGCAGCCCAGCCTGACTCATCCGGACTCTCTGGAGCCACTGCACATCCCCTGCCCCTGTCATTCCAAAGCCAGAAAGTCAATACACGTCCCAGCAGAGGCACACTGGATGGCTAAGCAAGAACATATCAACTTCTAAAAGTGGTATGTTCAAACACAGAATGTAAAAATCACCCTCACTAAAAGATGCCTTTTAACATTCTGAGTTCAGGCATACTAAACTTTATTTTCATACTTGGTACTGAGGGGTAGTTGTGTTTATAAGATGTTATAAGCAAACTACCCATTCTATCCTATGGGAACAGGTAGCCTTGCAGAGGGAAAAAACGAAATTGGCAGT
This sequence comes from Triturus cristatus, assembly GCF_964204655.1. Taxonomy (NCBI): domain Eukaryota; kingdom Metazoa; phylum Chordata; class Amphibia; order Caudata; family Salamandridae; genus Triturus; species Triturus cristatus. The sequence goes on from NC_140580.1 coordinate 420,013,011, forward strand.
ATTTCACTTTCGGGACGTGCCACACAAACCAGGGCATGTCCTACCTTTCCCCTACACTGAACTTTGCCCACAGGGTACCTTGGGTCTATCTGAGGGGTGAATCACATGCAAGAAAAGGGAAGGTTAGGGCCTGACAATTTGGTGCACTTGTCAAGTCGACATGGCAGTATCAGGCTGCACACAAGCTCTGAAATGGCAGGCCTGAGTTACATTTATAGGCTGCTTATGTGGGTGGCACAATTAGTGCTATTGGTTCACTAGCAGCATTTGATTTACAGGCCCTGGGCACACACAGTGCACTGTACTAGGGACTGACACTAGTAAATCAAATATACCAATCATGGAATCACCAATCCATAACAACAATTGACAAAGGGAGCACTTGCACTTTGGCACTGAACAGCGGTGGCAAAGTGCCCAAAGCATCTAGACCAGCAAAACGAAGCCCAGCACACAGCAAAAATACAGGTGGTAAAGGCAAAAATACAGGGGAAACCTACACCAATGATGCCAAGTTTAACAGTCACTAATAGTTCTAGGATCCAGGACTGGCTTTCAGAGGAAAGCTAGAGGTATTTACTCCCAAGAAATCTTCAACTGTCAGTGACCTCTATAAATATATCAGCTGCCTCGTTTTAACACTGCTATAAACAAAAATCAAAGATATCCTCCCAAAACTGAATTCAAGTTATTTTTTTTGTTTCGTAATTATTTTTTAAAAGAGGTAGAGGAACATAACAGTGCCATGAACACACAGTAGTATACACTTGTTGATTACGTCATCCTAATAGGTACATCTGTACTGCAATATTGGAGCAAATGGAGACGGTGGGGGTTATGAGAAATGGGGTAGAGGGATGGGAAGGGGGGCCTAACGGTATGGAGAAGGAACGTATCATATATCACAAATATCATCAACATTGGAAATGCAAATCTGAGTTCAGACATTACTACATGCTGCTGGTAAAGGTTTGGTTTGTGGTAATGAGCAGTATCAGAGGTGGGTCATCCGTGTCCTCCTTTGGGGGTTACATAATGGGCGGTGGTGTCAGGTGTCCAAGGTTGGGAAATGTATAGGG